>NC_088678.1:65438459-67938459 GCF_950023065.1 Planococcus citri | reverse complement strand
TCTACTACACGAGTATATCCATCTATACCGAGAGTAGGTACTACGATATCTGCGGAGGAGGCTGGGCCCCGACGACGTCGACGTCTGCATCGGCGGGTACCTCTACCGCGTTGCATAATTCAACCGAATATAACACGAAGACCAAGAAGAGCTGTTTTAAATTGTATGAAAGTTACATGAGGCTGACTGTTGTGGAAGGCGTAGTTGAGCGTAAGCGTAAGCCTTTTCGCTTCGCAAAGGGAGCAAGAGCAAGGCGCTGCTCTTGGATGCCTGGTTAAGTTTACAAATGAATACAGCGATTGAAGCAACTTATAATATCAATGCGGTCTTTCTTTCTCACTTCGGCTCGTCTGCTCAGGTCGATTTTCCTTCTTCGTTGCCGGCGCTAGTCGCCACATCAGTTATTCCTCCTTCGTGTTCGAATGGCCATATTAACTTGATAATTAGCTCTCTTATAGGACTTGCAGATGAGGTTCGAACGCTGGTGCCTGGCTTTAGGATGAATAATAATGCGCCCGTTTGGAATATATCTAAACAGAAAAAAGAGGGCTTTCCGTCCCTTTATACCGCTAAGGAATTTCATTTGCCGACACCGTCGCCACCGCCGCTGCCGACGTCGTTTTGTATATAAAATTGGACCTAGGTCTTGTCTATAAAACATTTTCTTTCTTGTTCGCGTCTCTCGATGGTGCAGTTTCCTCGTGCTCGTTTGTGATGATGCTACTGTTTGCACTTTGCAACAGTAGATGTTGAGGTGCTAATAATGGTGTCGTCATCGTCTTCGGTGGTGGTGGTGGTTTTGACGGTGCCATATGTGTTCGTATGTGGTCGTAATGGTCGGCGAAATGGTGTTGTGCAAGCTCCTGGTGATCTACGAGCTCATCTAATTAAACTACACATGCAAGATGGAAGATACTATTAATGTGGATAGTGTACATTTAGCTTATTGTATCATCCCTGTTTAGTAAAGGATCTTCTCGAATGGGACGTATAACTAAACGTAAGTTTATCTGTGCTACGGTACTCTATAAGAAGAGAGATGAGCGAGGAGAGGGTGCCATAATAAATCTAGTATTACAGACCACATCACCTTTTTCCTGTAATCGAGGGTGGACCATCCTTGTATAGTTGTACACAGTTCACTGTATGCTGGCTATTTAATAAATTACCAACATCGGGTTCCGGAACGATGAGTATCTGTGTATAGGATACCAGAATCATTGGGAATTGGAATCTGTTGCGCGACTACTTGTTGAAATCCTCCCCCTCATTTAAGGTGCTGCTGCTGGTGCTGCTGCTGCGACGCTTCTGTACGATAGATAGATAAGTGAACTGTGCAGTTTATCAATCTGATTAGGTAAGGAGATGTGTCTTGAAAAATGAAGCTAAGGATACGAATACAAATGTCAAGGTTTCCTCAAGTTTAATTGGTATCGTTGTTGGTCTTCTGGGTAATGAAAATATGGAGTGGACTTGGAAGGTGTGTTGTGCGCAGACGCTGTGTGATGGTTTTGAGTTTACTTCTGTGGTGTGATGAAGATTTGTAATCTACGGTGTAATTTCCTTACCTCCCCTTCCCCTCCCCCTTCGTTCATAGTTTGCGCGTTTTCTTGGAATTCCTAGAGTTTTTGTTTCGGATTTGTTGTTGTTTTTTCATAATGCAATTTTGACTGGATGAGGGAATGGAAGCTTGAATTATTTGAATGAGTCATTTGAGATAATATAAGTAGGTACCTATGTTTTTATTGTGCTGAGGTCTTTTGACAAGTTGTGACAGAGAAAAATAGTCTCAAGTTTAGTCCAATTTGATTTTTCCTCATTTTTAAAGTGTAGTTTGAGTCTGACCAGAAAAGTATTTCTACTGGAAGACATTTTTTTAAACCGGATAGAGGGAAATCGAAACAGGACTCCAAAATACATCATGAGAAAAAATTTTCAGGTGCTGAAATCCATTCTTCAATTTTTAATAAATAAAAAATTCAAATTTGGTCCATTTTTTTGAAAAAAAAAGTCAAAATTTGATCCAATTATCATTAAAGGCTGAAATTCGGTTTCTAGCTTATTTTCGACACCTCGAGCCAATTGGTGATGATTACGAGTCTTTCTGAGGTCTTCATGGATTTTCTGGTTTTCAAAAAAGGATTCGAAAATGGAACCAAAATGAAATTTAGCATTTATGAACACGGAGCTGGATATTCAAATCTAAAATAGTCTCTAGCGATTATATCTGAAAAAAAAATGAAAAATTCAAGGCGTTTTCCCTAAATATTTTGAAACTCCCGAATCGTTAATGCAAGTTTGTTTGTATGCAACACTTCATTTTAACCCTATTTGAACAATTTTTTCGAAAACTGAAAAATCTAAAAACCTGCTAGAGGCTCTAGAATCGCTCCAAGTCGTTCTAAATTTCAATCTTCTTTCATTCAAATGTTCGCGAATGACAAATTTTTCATTTTTCCCCCAAAAATAATCGCGGGAAGAATTTTTGATTTGAATAGAGTCAAAAAAATTTGAAATGTGCGCGAAAATCTAACAAAGGGGTCTCAGGGATAGTGAAGCCGAGTTTATAGAAACTGAAATTTCAGTTTCATTATATTTACCTACTGCATTTTTTTGAAATCTGAAGAATCCCCAAAAATTTCCTACAGGCTCTAGAATAGTTTTAGACCATCATCGATCGACACAGAAAGTCAAAAATAAGATTCAAACCACATTTCTGCCTTTCATGATGTTTTAATCAAATATTGATCTTTTTGACATGAATATGTTTTTTGGGTGGGGGGGGGGGATCTGTCCAAAATTTTTATCATGCTGATCCACGTCACGCTGATCTGTTTGACCCTGATATCCATTGATTTAAACATGTCCCTGCAGAGTAAAACCTTACCCTCATTTTTTTTCATGAGAAATAAGCTTTTGAATGTTGAAAAATTGGTCAAATGGATTTCAGCTCCAGAAATTTTTGCTTGAGGTGTATTTTGAGGACCTCTTTTTGATTTCTTTTTGTCCGGTTGAAAAAATTTCGTGCCAATTGGGTTGTTTTTTTAAAAATTTATTTCAAAATTTTCAATTGTCTCAATTCATTAAAATGTGTTCAAAAATTTATGCTGTTTTTTTGGGGGGGGGGGGCTAAAATTTCAATCTTTTTAATACTGATTTACGAAGTGTGCATTTTAATCCATCTTCTTACTGTACCTAGTTTATTCTGCTCATTTTCCTGACAAGAGAGAAAGAATGTCTTGGAGGTGGTATCATTTTTATTAGACGTAGGTATCGAAGTTGATATTCAATGAAAAAAAATATATATTTTTTACCACCTGTTGCAACAGAAGACTTACTGATTTGAATTTGACTCGTTTTTTTCCTCTGAAAGTTCGAATGAAGTTTTGAGGATAGTTGTGAAGTGATGACTGTGTCATCCTCCGAAGAACATTTCAAAAATATCGAAAAATTGCCATAAAAGCTGATTAATTTAAGGAATCGGTGCGGGTGGGGAGGGGGATAAAATTTGATAGAAAGAGAAGCCTTCAAGCAATTTTTTTGAAAAAACAGGTCTTCTGTTTGGAAAACTTTGGTACAAAAATAGGAATTTTTAGGCAGGCAATGCAGAAATCAGTGCGTCTTAAACGTTTTAGGAAAAAAGCTCAAATTTGTGTAGCAATTTTGGCAAAAATTAACCACTTGACTAACCTTATCAAAAAACTACTTCCTGAGAATTTTGACGAAAAAACATTACAATTTTTCGCCAACTCCCCAAAAGTTGACACTTTCTGATATTTTTTAGTAAATACGAGATTTTTTTGACAATTTTAGCAAAAAATGGATTTGTTGAATAATCTTGGCAAGAACAGGATTGTTTGACAATTTTGGCAAAAATTGACCCCTTTACCAATTTTACTGAAAATGAGCACTTTCTTTAAACAATTTTGACGAAAATAGGCACTTTTTAAGAACTCTGTTAAAAATGGGCACTTCTCAACTGTTTTACTAAAAATTGACGTTTTTTGACAACCCCCCCCCCCAAAAAAAAATTGATACATTTTGACAACTTTTCCAAAAATTGACACTATTTGACTTGGACAAATTTGGCAAAAAAAAACAGAACCTTACATATGAGCAAATTTGGCAAAAAAAACAGGACTTTTGTTTGTCAATTTTGGAACAAAAAGAGGACGTTTTAAATGCGAAAATCAATTGATTTTGGATGCTTACGGGGGGCGAGCTGGTACAAAAAATTATAGACTTACAATTTTCGATAATTAGCGTGCCCCAATCAAAAAAGAAGTGACATAAAAAGGCCTGCTTGGTGCTTACTTCATGGAGAAATTTGTAATGGCAACGCATTCTTTTATCAATTGAAAAATACTTACTGCTAACACCTTTTTTATCGTTTAAAAATTTTGTATTACCACCCTAAATTGTCCTCGTTAAACCACTTTTTATCGCTTAGATGGCTATCGTGCAAGCCAGGATTGAAAACCGTTTGAAACAACCGCCATTTGGATCCACTACAACCGCTTTGTTTTGGTCAACTGAATCGAGAACCTGCAGAACCACCAGAACCTTTTGAAAATTTGGAACAGAAAAGTCTCAAAAGAACCTCTAAATAAAATGATTTCAAAAAAATTTAGAACCTTTTAGTACCGATTGAGTTTTTGAGGAAAAGAACACTCGTCATCACAAGAACCAGAACAAGATTTCAATAAAGAAGAACCATCAAAATCCTTTCCAGGAATTGGTTCTTTTTGGTTCCCTGGCCATTGAAATTTTTTCTTTACTGATCATTTCTTTTACGATTTGATGCCTTCAAATTTTAATATATGTATATGTACCTTCTTCATCTCTCTTGACTTGAGTTAATCCTTTAAACTAGGTTTTTCGCAATTGTGATTATGAAAATTGAAGTGTCATGGTCATGTCCTTTGGGAAGGGGGGGGGTGGCTCACATGAGTATTAATGTTTGTAATTTTTTTCGCTAGTGATATTTCTTTTTTTTCTAATTCTTGAGAACCTATTCTGCATTTACCTACCATCTTTTTTTTTCGACTTGATGTTTCATATTTTCACTGAAATATTGCTTTTTACTACGTAGGTATTCCTTTTTCACTTTTCTATTAGGTATCGTAAAAATAGTTCTTTCGATTCCGGGACTTGGCATCGAAGACTTGAAAATTACTCGGGCAGCTGATGCTTTTTCGAACTAAATGCAACACAAAAGGTATAATAGTGATACAGTCGAAGTCGGTTATTAAAATTCGTATAATATTCGATTTGAAAAGAAAAGGAGTAATTTACAAAATCATTAATTTTTACGACTCCAACGTGCAGCAAAAACGTTATCTTAGGTTTTACATTAATTCGAAGAAAGAACAAAACACTGACCATTAATTCGTGTAGGTACTCGCTTTATAGGGTATGACACGAGTCAGTAAGGCGGAGATGGTGGACTGCTGCATTTTCGAATAGTCTATATTAGCTTCGATGGTGTCTGATGTAGGCGTTCTTTAATATAATTTTTTTCGTTTATACATACATTACAGACTATTAGTAAACCGATAAAAAATACATTATTTAAATTACTCATTTAGGTACCAAAACACCATCGGCATGAACATACATATATGTACTATCGGTTTCAATTAGCGTACTTTTTTTGCATTTTTAAAAACGCCCATTGCACCTTGCACTATGTTCGCGCTGTTACGCATTACTCACCTGAGTCTCTAACTCTAAGTACGCACATGTGTACTACAATTACTCACCTAATACCTGCCCATCTAGCTAATGTATGCAATTGCAATTTGATGGCTTTATTTCGCAATAAAAATACGACACGACAGGATGAGTAAAAACACGTAAATATGTGAGTTTGCAATCTTGTATATTTGATCAACGCCTCACTGTCGATTTTCTTGAAAGGGGCCTAAAGTATAATAACCGATAATTATACCGGTGCAAAAAAATCGCCAACAGGGACGGGGCAGGAGACGAGTAGATGTATTTTTAATTCTAATTAATAGTCTGGCGAAAAGTAGTCGTAAAGTAAAACGTGATCTTATATAAAGCGAACCGCAGACTTTGAGGTTCGGACTCGGATGCGCGATAATTTTAAAATTATTAACGCAGGTGTTCTGTTATACATATTCCGACGAGTGAAAACAATGTATCGGTAATATTTCCGCTTTCAAGACTTAAACTTACCAGAGTCGAAGACGCGAACAGAATGGACTGGCAATTAAACGCATCAGGTGGAATGATACGATCAGCTGTACAATCGATAAGGTGCACTTTGCTGTGCATGTGAGATGTGGATACTCGGAATGGACGTGGAAATACGAGTACGAGTGGACAGGATGGGATGGCGAGTGGAGGTACTAGTGGTGAAGAAACTAGATTCGGTTATAAAACCACTTACCAAGGAAAAAATTGTGGTGAATGAGTTGTCTACTTTGTCCAATTCAAGGAGCTAGAGTCATAGTTGAAAACATGGAGTATTTTTCCTAATATTCACTTATGTATCTTTTATACTCATTGCAATTGCACGTGAAACGAACCAGGCGTCTGTCTGTTGATTCTAAAATCTTCGTGTCGCACCAACAGGTGCTTTAGCCCATCGTGTATCGTCTCTCTCTCTCTCTGAGAAAATGAACTTTTTCTCCCCTCAAAATTAAAGTATATGCAAATGAACTTGTAGATGACCAGAGGCAAAAAGGGTGTCAAAATCCGCAACTCTGTCTCAGCTTCTCTGTCCGATGTTATTAAAAGTCTCTGGCATGTCGCGTCGTCGTCGTCGTTTCAATCCAAAGTACGAGTTGGTACATTGACGAGGAAATACGTACATAAACCCAAAGTCCCAAATGCAGTTTAAAAGCGCACCAAGTAAACGACAAAGCAGGGAGATGGGCGAGTGATATCGTAAAGGATTATGTGTGTTGGCAGTCGTATAGTCGTATAGTCGTAGTCGCACCCCCTTTTGTTTGGGAAATCGTTCGAAATCATTTAATAGGTAAATTTACAGTACGCAGTCTTAACGCTTTGTATTTTCGCCCAAGTGACGACACACATAACCATGTGAATTATATAAACGTTAGACTTTGCTGTAGGGTGACGGTAGGGGTGACCAAAGTGTACGACGAATTTGCAAGATGCTCGATTAGGTAGGTTTTTTTACGTGTTTGGGTTGTCGAAGAGTTTAGAATCGAGATGGAATTTTAATGAGTTTAGATGTTTTGAATAGCGAATTTTTTTTGAATTTTTTCTCGTGTGGCCAGTTTGCAATTATTGAAGTTCTGTATTAGCTGTCGATGAGTATAATGAGTACCTGTATACCTACTTACAGGTGTATTTTGAACTCTAAATTCGATCAGAACACCGAATACGTGATCCAGAAATATGGAAATAGTGTTGCCTGTGGTCACAATAATTTAAAGGAAGGTATAAATAAGATAAACATGTTGCCTATATAGGAATTACAAGGAGTTGATAACCGATGAAAATTGAGACTATTTCACGTAAATTTTTGATCACGGAAATGAATACTTTATCATGCTCGAAATGTTTCACGATTACTTTAGGTTTAGGTTTTAACGTTTTTTATTAAGTTGAATTAAAAAAATAATGTTTAAAGTAGCATAAAACATTTTTGAAGGCATTAATATAACTTTAAATTATCAAAAGTTGCTAAAATGTCTGTAAAATGTGGGAAAATTCAACAAAAACTGCATGAAAAATGGTTTAAAATTGGTTAGAATGATATAAAATTATGAAAATATTTTAAAAATAATTGAAAATTATCAGAAACCGATAAAGATAACAACTTGAAGAAACTTAGCGAATAGTGAAAATTTGCTTTAATCGTGTTGAAAATTATATTGAAACACTTGAATAACATCAAAACTAGGTATGAAACTAAAGGTTTTGTGGGGGGGGGGGGTGGTAACCGCTCACCCTAGTTTTGATCCTGATTCAAAACTATCACAAACTGATGAAATTTCAAAAAAAAATTAGGCAGATTAGTGAATTTATTTAAATTGTTATCGGTTTTTGATAAATATTTTCAATTATTCTAATGTATCTAATTTTCGTATCCTTTTAAACCAATTTTCATGATGTTTTTGTTGAATTTTCCCAAATTTTACAGACATTTTAGCAACTTTTCATAATTTAAAATTATATTAATGCCTTCAAATAAAAA
Source organism: Planococcus citri (assembly GCF_950023065.1). Lineage (NCBI taxonomy): Eukaryota > Metazoa > Arthropoda > Insecta > Hemiptera > Pseudococcidae > Planococcus > Planococcus citri. The sequence goes on along the minus strand of NC_088678.1, from coordinate 67,930,265 downwards.
TGATCTAAAAACACTCAACTTTCAAGAGCATTCAAAATCATTTCAAGTTGTCAAAAATTGATGACATAAGGCCATGCAATGGCCAAACAAAAAGAAAACATTAAGCATAAAATATTCTTAAAATGTGCTAAATATGACAAACATACCTTAATAGCAATAAAATCATTAAAAATTACCAACAATATTGATGAAATACAAACCTTTTTTTTTTCAATTTGGCTCAAACTGAATAAAACGTGGTTGAAAATCTGCTAAAACTGACAGAAAGTATTGAAAAAACGTTATAAATCATTCAAAATCACCAACAAAAAAAAAAAAAAATAAGCAAAATTTGCATGAAGCTTGGTAAAAACATGTTGAAATTAATGATATGAAAACAGTGAGAAAAAAACATTGAAATTTACAATAACACAAAAATGGTGTCAAACATATTTTTTTGCAAAGAAATTGAAAACATGAATAAAATAATTATGTAGTATTAAATAACAGCAAATCACCAGAAACTAATAAAATGTTTCAAAAATTTAGTCAAAAGTGCATGAAAAGGTGTCAAAATATGATTAGGTAAATAATAATGAAAACACGAAAAAAAAACATTATAAGCAATGAAAATAATCAAAAAGTGAAGAAACTTCGGTAAAACTTTGCAAAATTGCGTAAAAAAGGGTTAAAAACCAGTAGAACGATTTAAAAATATGGGAAAAAACATTAAAAATCACCGAAAATTACCAAAAAGCAATAGGTACATGTGAATTGCATAAAATATTCCTAAAATGAGTTTAGATTTGTAAAAAAAATATCAAAAAGTGATGTAATTTCAAACAAAATGAACAAAAAAAACAAATGAATAAAACTGAGCAAAAATTGTATGAAACATTAAAAACAATAGAAATTATGACTGAAAATCGATGAAATATCCGAGAATTTGAGCAAAATTTTCTAAAAATTGAGTAGGTATATTGTCTAACATTATGAATAAAATTGATCGAGTCTCGTTCAAGTTAATTAAAATTTGAAAAAAAAAATGCATTTAGTTACTTGAATACTATTTTGACGAAGTTGAGATATACTTAGTAACAATTGCACAAAACGTCGTTCAAAATTGATAAATGTCTCGAAAGCTTAAAATGTTGCAAAATCAAAAGTTATGTTGTCCAAATGTCCAATAAAGAGAATCAGGATCAAAAAAATGACTTGTGAACGTGATTCGGCTCGTAATTATTACAAATCAGCAATCACAGTTGAAAAAAAAGTGATTTTAATCATGAATCATGGTTGAATTAAGTGCATCTGAAAAAATGATTTGAATTCAATTGAATCATTAATTCGAATCACGACATTTTTGATCCGAATCCTGACTCGAATAGATCATTATTCGAATCATTCGCAATCCTCTGTAAAAAAAAAGATGAAATATGTCACAATTTGAAGAAAAAATTATTCAAAAATTTAAAACACTAAAAACTTGAAATATTTTTGAAAGATTTACAAAAACTGTTAATTTTTTTAAAAAAAATCACGTGACGCCAGGTCTACATTTTTTTCATAATAAATTTGAACTCGTTCATTGGGGGGGGGGGGGGGTCGAAAATATTGACATGAATCAATATCAACCTAATTCCAATTTTGATCTTTCAAAAAAAAAAAAAAATCGATCGTTACTGCTTCAAGGATACTGAGTTCAAAGGATTATTTTTTCGATCCGACCACATTGATCTCCCCTCCCTGTTTTTCAATAAGCTTATACGTATTAAGCATTGCTGATCGATTGAGTATCATGATCATGAGTTTAATTTATTAATAATTACTACATAAAATAATTAATTGAAATCAATTGAGTAATTCTTTATTGTATTTTTCTTTGTTGCAGGTGAGTACAAATTTTCATTATAAAAACCAGCCAATTACTTATCGTATGAGAATAAGAAGGTAAGTCATTGTTTGATTTTTGAATTTTGCGATGAGGTGAAAAAAAAATGAAAGAACAGAGATGTGTTTTCTTGATTTTTTTTTCAATTTCTGATTCCAAAATCTTTTTGAAACACATCCGAGTACTTATTAATTACTTACCCACGACCACATGAGCAATGGCTCTATGTTTTTCAACCTTGCTTTGAATGCGTTTTGAATATAGAATTCTCTGAACTTTCTTAAGCCATTGAGTGATGAAAGGAGACCGGAAGAGCATAATTTTGATTTTGACGTAATTACACAATAATTGAATTATGACCATTGAGGTTGTAAATTGAAAAAAAAGCTTCGAAAAATAAATTATGAATAAATCATCGTTGTAAAAACGTGTTTTTTTCAGTTTTAGGTCAGAGTTTTTGATTTTGTTTTTAGGTTTTTGAGGTGTCACTATTCGTTCAGGCTTTTGATTTTTGATTTGATTTAGTTTTTCTAAAATTTCATTTTCATCAATGTCTTACTTATTATTTCATTTCGATTTTTTTTTTGTTGCGTTTAAATCCAAATTTGAAAGTATGGTCATGAAATTATATACCTTATTTTTTGTTTTTCGTATTTTTTTCAATTGTAAGTTTTTGTTTTCATCTTTTCTGTTTTTGTTTAATTATTGGGGGGGGGGGGACTTCATCATCCTAAAACGAATTCAATTTTTCTTATTAGAATCACGAATCATTTTGTTTAAAATTCCATTGAAAACAACACAGTAAATTTGACAAATGAAGTGAACAGGATTCATTGTCGATAAAATTAGTTGATACCTAGTACATACCTACATATGAATGACGTAAACGACGATGTTGAATAATAATTTAAACTCGCTATTAAGCTATTTATTTTGAAAATTATCATCTAGTTATCATTCTTTGGGTTGATTCATTTTGATTACCTACATATTTGATTTGATTTGATTGTATGTGTAAGGTAAAATATACGATGATATTAAATGAACGATCGCTAAAGATAACACTACCTACCTCTGCGCGATTAGTGTTGGTTTGGTTGTTCCTCTTTACTTACAGTATTTTCAAGCTTTGTGTTGATCAAACTTTCTAACGACGATGATAACTTTCAACGATAGGCACGTCAAAGGTGTGTAAAAATTGTGATGCTCCTAATCAGAAGGGTTCAATAAGATAAAAAAATTGAAAATTAAACGTTCTCTCGCAATAAAAGCCTGCGTCTCGAATTGGCTTTTAATTTGACAACGATGAGATCCTTTTTTCTCTACCCGCCAAAGTCTCATCATCGTGTCTTGGATCGACTTATTCCTACGCTATTCTTTCTCTTTCTTCGCCTTTTTTTCCAGATACTCACGTGGGAGTTGACCCCGACTCGACTACTGAAAATAACCATCGTAATCTTTTTACAGTTCACATTCAATTTATTTTACTGTGCAGAACGATGCCACGCCTCTGTGGTACTATAATTTACGATCCCCCTGTACACACAAAGTTGCCCAGTTACTAGTTACTGCTGGTATAACGCAGATGACATAGTGTATTACATACAAGGGGGTATGTACAGGAGGGAAAAACCGTAGCAGGGGGCGTTTTTTTCCAACTCTCATTTCTGGACTACTCGTATAGATGGATTCGTTTCCAGGGAATAGTAATTATAACGAGTTAAAAAGCTAATAATATCGCATCTCGATCGAGTTTTGACCGTGAGGAGGGCGATGGGTTTCCTGTCCCTTGGACTAAGGACCTCGATGATGCCCCTGTAATGATACGAGGGATGTGTTGCCAGTATCGATACTCGATAGAATGGGATGAATTGAGAATTTGCTTCTTTGATGTTGGATTTAAAAATAACCCATGTTTATCGATACAGTATTTTTTGGAATTGAAATAAAAGAGGACGAAGTGAGAGTGAGGGAGGGGGTTAACGTTGTGGAAAAATAGTTCATCTTATCGTACGTAGGTCCTCGTGTATGGGACGTAGGAGTCCCTCAGGCACCTCGACGACAAATGACTACGTTGCCAGGGCATTAACGCTCTGGTTGTATAAAATTCACCGAACGGCGAACACGATGCGATGAGCTCGAGTAGCAGCATCAACATCAGCATCATCATCATCGTCGTCGAAGAACAAAGATAGAGATGGGAGGGAAGGGGGAGAAAATACGAAACATTTTTTCCAGGAAATTTAAAACTCATTTATTGTAGTATTCATTAAGAGAGAGGCGAATTTCTTCTTATGTTATATGAGATGGTGAAGAGAAATACTATCTTATAGAGACGAAGAAAGGGAGAAGAAGAAGGAGAAAAAAAACGGAAAGACCAAATGAATTTCGCAGTTGTTGTCTGATTTCCATAGAATTGCCATAAAAAGATTAGCTTACATTTAGTTTTCTTTACCTCAAAAAGCGCTCGGGCGCTTTACCCTCGACGTATTTTATATTTCGCGGGCTAATGTTACTCTACTCTTAAAAACGACGCCGATGTACTTTTTTTTCTTTTCTTTTCTTTTCTTTTCTTTTTACTTTTATTTTGCTGGGTGGGATTCTTCTTCTTCTGTTTCTTTTTTCATCTAAGTTGGGATAATTTCACCATCCACCGTGATCTTTTTTTTACTTTGGTGTACGATGTGCTGAGCTTTTTTATTGTATTACGGTCTAGAGTAATGAAGTGAGTATCGTTAACGATTGTATTATGTTTCTCTGTTTTGTGTTTTTCGTTTTGGTAAAATGTAGCATCTTTCTCGTTGTTGATGTTGTTTTAAAGATCATGATAAGAGAAGAGGGGGTTAAGAATAAGAGTGGATGAGGGCTTCATTGATGTGCCAATTACCATTGGAATTATCGTAGTAGAGGTTCTGAAATTTTTGGACATATGAGTTGCAGATCATGATGCAGGTTATATTTTATCAAATAAATGAAGAGTTGAATTTTTCAACCACGACAAAATTGGAATACTTAAAACAAAGTAAGATCTTTTGCAGGGGGGCTTGATTCTAAAAAGAAATAATTTTGGAATTTTAGATTGAAAGATTGCTACATTACCCTGAACCAATTTCGAAAAAATAAGCAAGAAAATACTTAATATTTTTTAAAATTTAAACTGAATGTATATTCTTATGACGTTAAACATAGATGTACAAGTAGGTAGTAGGTACATATAACAAAAAATTTTCACTTTTGAACACATAGCCAGCTGGATTTTTGTGGTAACCACCTCATACGGTCGAGAGAGTGCACGATAAACACCGACCAAAGTTACTTATATTGTTATATAGGTTCTAAAATCCATTTTTGACCCCTCCAGAGCGATTTGATATTTTTGGAGAGAATGGAAAACTAGCAGGAGGCTCCAAAATTGGCTCAAAACAGGTTGACAATGATTATGTATGTACTTTAACTCTTTTTGCTCAAAAAATCTATTTTAGTTAGGTATCTACATTTATAAAACTTTTAAAATTGTTCTTGAAACAGCTTTTTTGGTTTTTTCAAATTTTCAAAAGTTCTTCAAAAATCCAAAAATGAAATTTGGCACCTGAAATATTGGTTACGGGGGTTTGGGACATGCTGTTTCACGATGTATGAGTTACTTAGTGTTGTTTAATTCGGAGAGTATGAGTTATCTGAAATTAAAAAAAATTAAAATTAAAAAAAACTGTTGAATGATAGTGTAACACCTGTGACGTAAGCATTCGTTAAAATTCATCAGAACGAGCGATAACAAAATGATGGAAGTCGAAATGTAAAATTGAAAATTTTGTCAAAAAAACACTTCTGGCTAAATCGCATCAAATCGTGGAGCTTTTAGCGCTTAGAGTCGGTGATTTTTGAAAAAGAATTGAAAGTTGATAGCCCTCGATGAGAGATGATGAGCAGTCGAAACGCAGTTCTCGAAGTACATTTGCGAAGGAGATAGAGGTGCTCAAAGTTTTAAGAAAAATTAAGATATTATACTTATATGTAGTCTGAGCGAGGTCAACTTGAAAACTATAAATGGTACAACGTTATTTTGGTTTTTCAATCGTTTTACTATACGAATACTGATTTATCATAGAATTGCTTGCATCAAAAATTCAAGTCTCATGAGTTTTAAAACATCAAACGCAACTCGCAAGAGCTGGAATTTTTGCAACCACGAGGGCGGAACCTCTTTGTCACTTTTATAATATCGATTACCTAAGTATTTCGCAATGATGAAAACGACATCGATAAAGAAATAAGCTGCTGATATTCTTTTAAATTTTAAACAGAATGTATTCGTATGACGTTAGACATCGATTTATAATGAAAACTTAATAAAAGAATATCTAAAATGAATAAATATCGAATAATATAATAATAACATTTAGCAGTGATAAATGTATAGGTGTATATCTACTAGGCGCTTGTCACGTGTACATACCTATAGCATATCTAATGAATTATCAAGTGGCTGGTTCTATGGAGAAAAATATCCGTTTTTGTCTAATTTTGTAGAGTGGTAACAATACATGAGCTTATGATAATAATGAAATCTTTATGCATATTTGTGGTGTCGTCTCCGGTCTCTTACTTTTTCAACGTGTCACTTGAAGTAGGTAAGGTACCTACAGGTACAATGAATGATGGCCCGAAAGTAGGTACCCTTAATTTTACATCATTTTGTCATCTTAGTTTCCTGCCTACGTGAATTCTAGTTGGAGAGTAGATGAATGAGCAGAAATTTAGGCTATACTAAGATTATTTTGCATGAATTACTCAATGATTCATTTATTATGAAGGAATTTTTGGTTTATTGAGTAAACCCATTTTTTTATATTCTGTTCCCATCGACTCTTGAAAGGAATACATCACTATAGCGTTCAAGTTTTCAGTCAGCGTCTTTTGTTCTTCAATGTTTCCTTGATTTGGTGACAGCCGCAGTGTAGATTCACGAGATATAATTATTTCGCTCAGAAATGTTGTAATTATCCCTTTTAGTACAATTGCATCGATTTTCACATCCATTTTTTCAACCCTTTTTGATATAGTAGGATATTGATTACGTTTCGAGACAATACGAGCAGTTAAATCTCTCGCCTGAAATTCAAAATTTGTTTCTTCTCCGGAGTACTGCATTTTTAATGATTTGAAATTGAGTAATCCGTATAAGTTGATTTGGTAAACTAGGAAATTATCTTCATCTCTATCTAGGGAAAGCAGTTCCTTTATCGAGTAAAAATATCGATGTGAATCTCTGTGTTCACTGGTGGCTACAGTATGAGGAAGTTCGCAGAAGTTGATTACGTCATTATTGTTAAACCATGAGTGAGAGGCTTCACTCAATTTTGTTTTCATTATTGCAATCGAAATTTGTTTGAGCTTATTTTTCAAGTCATTCTTCTCATTTTCTACGTACTTATAGATTTTCTCTGACGGGTCTTTCAATTTAACCTATATGGAAGCATTATTGTTTGCTGTGAATCGTGATTTTTAAAGAGAAAATTTCGTACTGAAATGCTTTTTAGGTAGGTAAGTACTCACTTTCATGTTTTCACAAGCAACATCGAATCGGAATTCTTCGTTACTACCATTTTCAAAGGTAATAATCGTGCTACAAGTGCGCGCTAAAAAGGAAATATTAGCCAGAACGAAATTAGAATTGTTCATTATTGTAGCCACTCCCGTCATTTGCAGCGTTACATTATAGGCGATCTGTTCGTGTAATGCGTTACATTAGAATTGTGTGATAAGATTGATTTTATGCAAAAATCTATCGCAGAAATCTTAATTAACAAAAACTGTAAGCATTACCTGAGTGCGATTAGGTGGTTTGCATGTTACTTCATAAGCGATTGGAACAGTCGATGTTTTGACACCATTTAAAGAAATGGAATGATTTGAAGATTCATTTAGTAGTTTCATTCCATTAGGAACTTTATTTGAATATTTGAAATGTTGGTTATTGATTCGGTATTCCTGTTTCTTCAAGTGACCTTGAAGATTTTTCAATGTTTCGGCAAACTTTTTTAAAAATGGAGACAAATTAATATTGTATTGCGGGAGTGAGTCATTCCACGTGGCTACCGCCGCTGTTTGGTTGGCGAAGTCTTCATTCATTCTTCCGCGCCAGTTTTTTTTACCTACGGAATAAGTTTTCCAATTAAATTAGAGGAAAGTATCACACGACTAAAGTTTAGTGATGTTTGATGCTTCGAGTACCTAGGTACATATTTCCTTGTAGGTATTAGACAGTAATAGGTACCTAGTTGATAATTGTTAAACTGTTTGGCTCTATTGTTGAATGAAAACTTATCACGGAAAAAATTTTAACAAAAATTACTTGTCACATCGATTTCGTGCAATGCTCCCCTCGGCCCTCCTTTTAATGCCTTTAACTCTCGATGTATACTCGTAGCCGAGTGGTTAGGGCCTGTAGATAGGAATTGTAGGTACCCAGGTTCGAATCCCCATTACCCCATAAGGTGGGTAGATGGCGGATTTTTCCTAGGAAAAATGGGCTGGAAAAATACTTCGGAGTGAGCAGATGACGATGGTGCAGACAAAAATAAAACTTGAACTCTCCTACCCCCTCATTTTAATTTTTGAAAATTGAGTTTTAAAATTTGATATCATTTTCTGAATGAATTTTCATTTCGTTTATTAGAATACTTTTTACTATATAGCCATAATACTCGTATGTAGTAAAACTTACCTTGACATGAGTAAATATCACTTTTTATGAAGTAAAAATTACCTCAAGATGGGTAATTTTTTTTACTATAGAATCACAGTAAAAATTATTGTTGTACGAGTAGTATACAGGGTGCCCAAAAATATCGGGTACCCCAAAGAAAGTTTTTCATCAAAAATATAGGTTGGCAACGTGAAATAGATGCATATGATTGGTGGAATGTTATCTCTTCAGTGCAACAACCAATCATGTGCTATCATTATTATCATTCACTGTGACCAACCGAAGTATTTGGCAGAAAACTTTTTTAGGGGTACCCGATATTTCTGGGCACCCTGTAGATAGCTAGTTATTCGATAGCTAGTTATTTGACTACCTATTTAGAATCCTGCTAGGTTAAGAAATCGGATACTAGAGATCGTTGTTGGTCTCGTCTGTGAATCTTTGAAGTTTGAATACATTGAAGACGAGCCTATTAACTCATGATTTTCCTTTGATGTAACTAGACGTAGGTGCATGTCCGTGCCCCTCCCCCACCACCACCGATTGACTTCAAACACATGCCATTCGTTTGTGCTACGTTTGTGCTGGTTTGTGCTGAAAAGATTTTCGTTTGTGCTGTCCCCCTTCCCGAGATATTTGATAAAACTTTGGGGGGGGGGCGTAGACACGGGGGCCCCCCACTTTTAGCTAGGAGGTCCGAAATGGTGTCAATCGTTTGTGTTACGTTTGTGCTGGTTTGTGCTGCCCCTCTTCTCGAGGTATTGGAGATAACTTTTGGGGGGGGGTGCCGTAGACACGGGAGCCCCCCCCCACACTGAGCTAGGAGGTCCGAAATGGTGTCAATGGTTTGTGCTACGTTTGTGCTGGTTTGTGCTGAAAGGCTTTTCGTTTGTGCTGCTTCCCTTCCTGTGGTATTGAGGGGTTATTTGTGGGGGGGAGGGCCGTAGACATGAATTTTAAAAAAGGGGTTAGACGAAAGTTTGAAAAGAGAAAAATATATGTATCTATTGTGCTTCGTTTGTGCTGGTTTGTGCTGCCACCCATAACCCTATAACTCCACCTCCTTCCCCCCACTAAAATATGGCTTTTCACCATTGATCAAGTTTTTTTTTAAAAATCGAAATTTGATCTACGCCCCCTACAGGGCTGAAATTTTGCACAGCTGTTCTTGAGGGTCTGAGTAGACGATTCGATTTTTTTCGACCTCAAAATTAAAATTTAGCCACCCCAAATGGACCTCCATTGTTTTGGACCCCCTACAAATACCTTACTAATGCCCCCCCCCCAGGTCCATATTGAAGAAATATTACATATATTTAAACCCCGAGGGACACTTCTACCAATTTTCAGATTTTTTCGACAATTATTCGAAATTTTGTATGTACTTAGTTAAACATAGACTGAAATTTCTTCAACTCAGACTCGATTTTTTTTGAAAATTAAAAAAAACCTGAATTTGATTCACGTTCTCTAGAGGGCTGAAATTTTTGTCACAGCTGTTCTTGAGGGTTCGAGCAGACGACTCGATTTTTTTCGACCTCAAAAATTAAATTCTACCCCTCCATCAGGGGTACCAAAAATTCGTACACCCGCTCCAGGGGTCCGCTAGGGGTTGAAATTGAACGGGGCTAAATATGAATGAAGCAACGATTGACACCATTTCGGACCTCCTAGCTCAGTGTGGGGGGGGCTCCCGTGTCTACGGCGCCCCCCCAAAGTTATCTCCAATACCTCGAGAAGGGGGGCAGCACAAACGAAAATCTTTTCAGCACAAACCAGCACAAACGTAGCACAAACGATTGACACCATTTCGGACCTCCTAGCTAAAAGTGGGGTGCCTCCGTGTCTACGGCCCCCCCAAAAGTTTTTTCAAATATCTCGGGAAGGGGGGCAGCACAAACGAAAATCTTTTCAGCACAAACCAGCACAAACGTAGCACAAACGAATGGCATGTGTTTGAAGTCAATCGGTGGGGGTGGGGAGGGGCCGTGGACGTGCACCTATGTTTCAGGTATGTTTCTTGCGTTATCCGCGTTTATTTGATTTACCTACTTTGAATTTTGATATGTCGTTTGTAATGTGATAAGAATCTCGACATTACAATGATTTGAATTGATCTAACTTTCTTTTTATTTGAATTACCGAGAAGTGACTTGTGGTAAATTTTCTCTCTACGATATGGATCCTGAAATGGCCGTCTAAGCCAGAAGCACAGAGGTGTGGTGTTCGAAATGTGGTGAGAAATAACAAGTCCCTGATTTAGGTTAGATATGCATTCGTTTATATGCGACATGAATTACCTGATGTAAATATGAATTAGTCTGATTATAGACTTAGTTTTAGTTTAATTTCCTCGATATGATTTGATTATAAATCTCAGGTAGGTTCTACCTACTTTCCAGATTTACAGTAGCGTGCAAATTACTTGGCCGCCCAGAAAAATCACGATGTTACACCGTTTTTAAAATGCTCGCTACAACGATACCGCTAACAATTTTGAAAAAACAAATACAGGGGGTGAAAGCCCTATCCTTCACGAACATTTTGATGTGTTTGAACCAAAAAAAAATTTTTTCCAAACGCTCACAAAAGCTCTTTGAAGTAAACATGAGAAAATTTTTAGTGTTTTAGTTTTCCGCATATGCCGGACGGACCGTACGTCCTAGCAAAATCGGATGACTGTATGTAGAAAGAGAATTCAATTCTCTACATTTTGGTACATTTGACATTTTCGTAGGACGCTCGGTTTCACAGGAGCAAGCGTTTGAAGTTTGAGTAAAAAAAGTTGAACTTGAAAATTCAGTAAATTTTCATAAAATTCTCGTTACTCCAACTTTGAAGGCTTACACTTTTGAAACCGAGCGTCCTACGGAAATTTCAAATATACCAAATTGTAGGGAATTAAATTCTCAACAATTTCGTATATTTGAAATTTCCGTGGGACGCTCGGTTTCAAAAGTGTAAGCCTTTAAAGTTGGAGTAACGAGAATTTTATGAAAATTTACTGAATTTTCAAGTTTAACTTTTTTTACTCAAACTTCAAACGCTTGCTCCTGTGAAACCGAGCGTCCTACGAAAATGTCAAATATACCAAAATGTAGAGAATTGAATTCTCTTTCTACGTACAGTCATCCGATTTTGCTAGGACGTACGGTCCGTCCGGCATATGCGGAAAACTGAAACACTAAAAATTCTTTCATGTTTACTTCAAAGAGCTTTTGTGAGCGTTTGGAAAATTTTTTTTTTGGTTCAAACACATCAAAATGTTCGTGAAGGATAGGGCTTTCACCCCCTGTATTTGTTTTTTCAAAATTGTTAGCGGTATCGTTGTAGCGAGCATTTTAAAAACGGTGTAACATCATGATTTTTCTGCGCGGCCAAGTAATTTGCACGCTACTGTAATAATATATCTCGATTATGAGATGACTTGAACCCCTTTTTGGAACTAACAACGAGAATTATAATGAATCATACGTTGTATGAGTTTAGCTCGTGCCTTCTTGGCTATTTTCAAAATCATTTATGTTTATTTGTGAAGAAGATTTTTATTTTAGATGATTTCTGATATCCATAGTTAGTAATGTGGTTTCTAGGAGGTTTAAATTTCCTACTGTTCGATTCCTATTTCCCTAGTCTCATTCCTATTTCATCTTCTTCCCGAATTCCTTTGGTTGCCCTAGAATTGAAGCCTATTGTATCACGAATACATTGGTGTATTCAAAAGTTAATTTCACGATATACTCATGTCAGATTTTCCTCTTAACGAAACCGTCACTCCTTTGTCCCAAAAATTACATTTTCTTATTATTCCTAGATACCACATTGTAATTGAACAGTGAGAAGTACTGAGTTTCGAAACAAATTTTAATATATTTTTGAATGGGATCCGGTTATGCAGAAATAATAAAAATTCCCCTTACTTTTTTTTCTCGGTGTACTTTCATCTGGTGGTCTAATGAAAGATATAATGGATTCCTGAAACTTTTTTATGATTACATTTGTACGAATGGAAGAAGAGTTGCTGTGAGGGGTAGTTGAAGTGATGAAGAATTGCTTTGAATTTGGAACTTCTGCCGAAATTGTTCCACTCTCGTAATCACTCTTAATTGATAAACTCTTCACGATGAAATTTAGCTCTACAGCTGTGTCGGGATCAAGTGCATCTATTTGTTTGATACTGCCGGTGATGTTTTCTATTCGTAAATCGATGAAGACAGGAAATCTATTGCTGTGCCTCATATTGATGGATTTAAAAGTCCCCGTTCCGTTGAGTAATATTTTAACATATCGATTGGTAAAAGGATCCACAATATCAATCCAGTCTGCGAGGAATAAAATGTAGTCCTTGTGATTTTTCTGGTAATTTGAGTACAATCTTCGAAGTTCGTCCACATGGTCCTTGCATGTATCAGGTATTGGACGAATTGATTCCGCGACGCTGATGATTCTGTCCTTCATCTCTTCAAAAAAAGATCCGAAAACAGCTTTACCAATTCCAATGCGATCCCTTCTTTCATAGCGATGCGTTGATAAAATCTGAAATTAAAAATTATACTTATTGTCATATTGTAGAAATATCCTGAAAAACGCATGCCGTAAGACCATTTGGATATGATTTTTCTTACCGTGATTGTTTTTTTTGAGACGATTAAATTACGTTCTATTTCTGTTTCTAATTCCTTTGTATCTAATAGAAAGTTGTAGGGCATAGAATTGAAATTTTTCATTTTTATAAACGCAGATATTTCTTTCATGGCTTCATTACCTGCCTGGTACTGTAAATTGATTTGCGCTGTAACTTGTTTGTGAGTAAGCGCATCAATCTGAGAACAGATCAAGAGTTAGATTAGATAATGTAACATTTTCAGATTTTAAATGCAAATTTTGTTATAAAAATATTATGTTATGCATGCAGAGATGTGTACCTACTTTTCAGAAAAGTACGAGTAATTTTAAAGAAATGAAAAGTGGACATTTCAAGTTCTGAAAAGTGTAAAAAGTAAATCGTATGAAATCTCATTTTACTTAATGCTCTCTGTAAGAGCTTCATTACCTAGTTAATCGAATAGTGGTAGTTTTTAGCCATTCTAGAGCCTCCAACGGATTTTAGAATTTTTCTGTCTTGAAAAAAAAATGGCATAGGTATAAAAGATCAAAATGCAGTTCAGCGCTTATAAACTGCGATTTACGGTGTTTGTAACTGTTTTGATCGATTTTTTTGTTGCAATGAGTATTGTTGCAAGTTTGAACAGGAATTTTGTTAATTCAACATTGATAAAAATAAAACTCTGTTATAAGCTAGCGAATCAATAATGTTATGGGTCAATTAATTTTGTGTGTTCTATCAAAAATGCCTAACCTGCGGTGACATTTTTTAGCGCAATCATCCAAGTATGTGTAGTGTACAGTGTATAGTGTACTTGTAGTTTTAGGTCACTGGAATAAAGTAGGTACACAGATATACGTATACGTTGAGTTTCATCCTCCAAAGTTACCGCAAATCAGGATAAGTTGGCACAGCTATGAAATTGGCAAATCAGGTGTACTTTACCTTTAGCCCGTAAAAAGCGATGAGCATAACACTGGTGAGTGATGAGGAACTCCCCTGCCTCTTCCTAAACAAAATTCACCTTTTCCAATAATTCTAGAGCCATGTATACTTATTTTTTTTAAATTTACTAAAACTTCAGGACATGTACTCGTACTTGTTTTTGACATCACAGACTACGAATCTATCTTAATTTTTCGACTAGAATGGGGAGTGAGGCGCTTAGAGGGGTGAACATCTGAAATGCGAACCTAAACTCGGAGAATCATTCAAACTTTGGTTTTTCCAGCGTTTCACTACAAAAATGTGTTGATAAAATAGACAGTGATATCTACCTATTTGTTCTCCTTAAGATAATCGCGTATTCGGCAATATTGCTTTGTTTCTTACAAAATTCGGAGGGTAATATGTACTTAATTTATTAGACGGACTATAGTGAAGGATACTAAGGTATAGGTATACGGTACTGACCACTTCTAGACTTTTGTTAAATGAACATTTTATGTATTCATTTGAATTTTGGAGATCGTCTGATTCAATGTTGAAAACATATGTGTCTTTTCTCTTATTAGCATAGAATAGATTCCCAAATCTGTACATTGTTTCACGAATGATGTTCCTGAAGTTTGCAGTGATATCACGTTGCTCATCAACTGTAATTAGATGCAATATAAAATACATATAAAATTTATCTACAACCTATAATAATGAAATACACATAACTCTAGTCTGCAGTACAGCTGAAAAAAAGTGTCAATGTGCTCTAGAAATCCATTCGGCTGGAATTTTTGTGGCGCAAAAAATTCAGTTGGCTTTTTATAGATGTGGACCTAACATGTCAGAAAATACGTAAATTTGGATTTTTCGAGTTGGGTAATAGGATTGAAGCCTAAAATTCTCCAATTTTCAAAATGACTTAGATCCTTAATGTTTTTACTTTCCGAACAGCGCGAAGCGATGTAGGTATATTAAGAAGTATTGTTTTCGGCCGGAAATGAACTTTGGAATAAATTTACACTCGGATTTGAATTTCGACTTCACACAAGTCTGTTTTGAGCAATTTTGAGATGATGTGTGTATGTACATACGTATGTACTATGTATGTTTCAAAATATGTCTGTAAGGGTAAGGTGCTCTAATGTCGACCACATTTTTTCTTTTGGCTGCCAAACGAACACGTTTTAAGATAGAAATCCCGGAAATGGCTTAAAATACACCTTGATCCTTCCCCCAACACATGCCAAAAGCTCATTGACATCAATAAATTTCTAAAGTTTTTACAAAAGTTTTCCCTCAACAACTCAAAAATTGAATTCCAAATTTTGGGTCCTAATTCCGACCATCCCCGAAATTGAAAAATGAATGTGCAAAAAGAAGTACAAAATCAATTTATTTGCGAGTAATTAAAATACTTTTCATAACTCTATCATTCATTTAAGCTATAGCTATAGACATACTGATTTTTCGAGAGCATTCCAAGTGTTTTTCCCCAAAATGACCGTACTTTGAGGGACCACTGTTCCAGAGCAGGGGCAGGTGAAAAATAAAAATTTTTTTGGGGCCATTTCACTCCAAATCTTTAATATAATATTTAAATTTTCA
Source organism: Planococcus citri (assembly GCF_950023065.1). Classification (NCBI taxonomy): domain Eukaryota; kingdom Metazoa; phylum Arthropoda; class Insecta; order Hemiptera; family Pseudococcidae; genus Planococcus; species Planococcus citri. Next base: position 67,914,536 of record NC_088678.1, on the reverse strand, counting down.
ACAAAATCAAAGATCGCGTAAATTTTTTAGATCCGCCCTAATAGGTAGGTATAGGTAATGTGATTTGCTTGTAATTTAGGAGAAATACGAGGTGGTCGACATTAGAGCACTTTTCAAAAAAAAATGTTTTTGAGAGATTTTTCAACTTACTTACCTTTGTCAAATTTGAAAAATTCTTATTTCATTGAATTCCTCATCTTTTTTTATTCTCAAAAGATACCTCACATAGGTAATTAAAATCACATGAATCCCCGAAGTCATAAAACGCAATGTGAGAGGCGCTAAAAAGTTTTTGACCCTTCAAAACCGATTTTCTGCTCTATCTAATTCAATTTTGGTTTTAGGGTTACGATTTTGGTGTCATTCGTTTTGTCTGTGAAAAAGGAATAGAAATACATTTTTTCCGGAAAATTTCCGGCATCATTTTAATGAAATCGGCAGGTGGTCGGAATTAGAGTAGTGGTCGGCATTAGGGCACCTTACCCTTAAACGCAATAAAAGGCGGTCCAATGAACCAAGAACTATTGTGTACGTCGAATAATTCAAAAGCGAATTTTTAACCTATATCGAAATAATTTAAAATGTTGCGATAAATTCCAGTATATTTCGACAACAGTATTTTTTAAGATTTTAAAATAATTTTGAGCGCAAAATTTGGTCTGATTTTTAGGATTTTGAGAAGATTACTATCGATCGAGTCAAAATACATATGTATGTAGTAGAGGGGCCAGCATAACAATCTATTGCACAACCCCCGGTCGATCCTCTGGAGCAACTTTTTTATTTAAGAAGGAGTCATGAGGAACATTTCTAGCGCTCTTCCTAAAAAAAAGTGGCCTTACTTACAAAATGGCGGCTATATGATTGACAGGTCAGCCGAAATCGTAGATTTCGCATTCCAACATAGGACTTGCACGCAATTTTTCAAACCATACAACGGTAGATCGAAAGAGTAAGCAAAAATTTATCACCTGTTGAAATTTCAAGGGCTAAAGTGTCTATTTTGATTTTTGGTGAATTTTTAAAAATCAAATTTAGGTAAGCCAAAAATTAATGAAAAAATCCAAATTTCACTGAATTGTCCAAGAAAGCTGAAATTTGGGATATGGGTAAGTACCCTATTTTCGACCTGCTAAATCGACTGAAAACTGCCTCAAACCATTTTGAGTCGTTCTGAAGCCTCAAGCAGATTTTTGAAACTTGAAATTCCCACAAAATGTCATCAAAATGAAGTTGAGAAGCTGAAATTAATTCTGCCAACTGATTTCAATACGCTATACTAAGTCGGCTATATGTGGATTTCAAGTCATTTTAGTGCGGTTTATGATAAGAACCAATAGGTATTCGTAAGTTGTTCCTTATATTGCACAATAAATTTCTCCCACCCCCTCGTGGGGAATGGGGACACTTAAAAAAAAAAAAAAAAAGAGCCTCTAGTGACTGCGATTTCGGGTGACCTGTCAATCAAAATAGCCGCCATTCTGTAAGTAGGCCTCACTTTTTTTAGGAACAGTGCTAGAAATGTTCCTTATGATTCTACCTTTAAAAAAAAGTTGCCCCAGAGGATTGACGGGGGGGGGGCAATACATCCTTATGAGGGCCTCCCGACTAACACCTTATCCTTTAATAATTCAAGCAAAACTAGATGAATCTCCGATTATAAACTTTGATGATAATAATTTTTTCAGAAAGTTCATTTACTTCGTAATTCTTGATCAATTCCTTGTGCGATGAATGCTTCCAGATTCTTGATTTCTTCTGCTGGTGCTGCGATGAATTTGGGTCCGGATTGTAGATAAAGTTTCCTCTTGAGCAGTTTTACTCGTATATTGAATGCATTATCAGTGAACTCATTGAAAGTTCCATTCATAGTAATGTGTTGTGACTTGATGGCAAAGTACTGTGTAATGATCGACTGTATTTCCCATTCTATTGTAGTATGAGGAAATTCTATTTCATAGTGAACTGTGTCTTCGAAATGATGCATGTGCAAAATAAAATTGTGTAATCCTCGAATCAAAATGTCACTTTTTTTTGCCTTCCAAGAAATTGTTGAAGGATTATAACCAGATTTGAAACGCACATGATAATCTCGTGCCGTTTCATTGAAATCATTTAGCAAATGTTCACATCCTTCAAGGATCGATTGAAATGGCAATTTTGAGTTTGTGAATAGTGTTTTTTCAACCCGATCTATCATTGCTTGCAACGTATTTGTGCGTATGACCCGACGTTGTTCTTCATCTATGTCATCACATGAATGTTCATTCCATTCCGTTACCTGAAATGACGCATGCGTATTAAATTTTGAAAACGTGGAACAATTTGACTTTCTTTTGGAAAATTGTGGCAACATAACCATTGAAATTTGTTTAAAACATTCACTTGATGTAAAATTGCCATTCTTGAACAGGCGGGTGTGCTTTTTGTGTATAAATCTATCTTGTCTCAGCGAAAATTATTTGTTTCTAGTCTAATTAGTAAAATTACTCATGGAGATTTGGTTTTTAAAAAAGTCTAAAGTGTGTATTGTGACCGTGCGATATCAATAAATTTGGGCATATACAATTTGGGCACAAGATAAGCAAGCACACCAGGGGGTCAGTAATGACACATACAAACTGGGCACATAAGAAAAAAAGAACGAAAGGAACACATACAAATTGGGCACATTAGAATGAGCGAACGAAATCGAAAGGAACACATACAAATTGGGCACATTAGATAAAATGAACAAAATCGAAAAGGAGCCATACTATTTCGACACACTAGAAAATAATCAAATAGGTAAAATAGATAGGACATGTATTCACACATTATGTTCTCAATAGATTTCATCAAAAGCAGATATGTACTTATCAAAAAAGTAGGTAGGTACTCTGGTAATTCATGTACTTACATACTTACACAGAATTAAACTCACATCCATCCATATTATCTGTATTAGAGTAAGTACCTACCTGAACTAGGTACCTACTTGCGTTTTTATGCGTAGGTTAGTTGCGACAATGAACTCACTACCTAGGTAAATCAAGTTTGAGCTGAAATTTTGATAACAATAATGCTCATCTGCATTACATTTTTCGTATTCATCACCATATTTACCTATTGTCAGTATGTCAGTATCAATTACGAGAGCTTTGAAGTGTGTTCTATATTTATTCTTATTCGAAAATTCTTTTAAAATGAGTGAACGTGTCGTTTTATCGAAATCAGTACGTGAAAAAGACGTTTTGTGGTATGGTAATTTTAAATTTACCAAGGGACGATTGCTGAAATTGACTGGAGAACAGCATTGGCGGTGTGCGAACAGGAAGTGCTCTTAATGTTCTTGTTTGAATGGTTCCTACATTTTTTACATTCAAGTTTTTAAATAAAAGTTTTAAATGCGAGGTTCATTCTTTCCTGTGTGCCCAGTTTGTATGTGCTCTTTTCGTTCTTTTTTTTCTAGTGTGCCCAGTTTGTATGTGCCCAATTTGTATGTGTCATTAGAGGGTGATTTCTAGCAGTGTGCCGAGTTTGTATGCCAGGAGTGAGAATGTGCCCAAATTGTATATGCCCATATAAATTTGTATTCAATGTGGTGGAGGGGTGGAGGCAATAGTTCCCTTCGACAGATCGATGTGTAATTTTTATTCAATAAGGGAAAAAATCCAACCTACCTTCAAATCTGAGTTGGTTTCATGTGTATTATTCTTTGTTATATCGTGAAATTCCACTCGAATGCTGAAAAATTCAAATTCCAAACTGAAGTTGACTTGGCATGTTTGTGTTGAATTTTCCAATCGAGGATATTTCAAGCTTCCTGTTAGTTTCTTCATTTTAGCCGGCGAGATGTTCATCTGTTTCAATTTGATCTGTAAGCATTTAGTAACACTTGAGTATGCTTATCAATAACACACAGTCATTGAGAATTTTTATTTGCCTTAAAATTATTTTTAAAACTGGACAGCTAAACAAGGCTTACAATTAGCTGCAATGTGTGCGTATAGCTAGCTGCCTTTCAACAGCTATATAAGCGCAATTAAATAGGTAGTGCATACGTGACTCAACCATGTCATAGTGATGCGAAATAATGATACAAAGGGCATTCAAATACTACTCTCAGTAGGCATTTTTTTCGGTGTTAACACTGCCTATGGTAAAAACTGATGGTTGTATCGGATAGTGCATTCAATTCTGCATCCAAAGCAACCTTCTTCATGTTATTGTACCTGCTATACGATCCGAATCATAGTTGTTTACGTAATGCGTGCATGTTTTTTGCCTCCGAATTTTTCCAGACGGCAGTATTCGATGTAAAACGACCTCCCTGTAAATTTTTTTCAGCTCAGGGAAGAGAGCAAAGTCACATGGAGCGATATCTGGACTATAGTGAGGATGTGGGAACACTTCGATGCTGTATTTCTCCAATTTCTCCAGAAACGCAGAGGTAGCATCAGCTCTTTTGTGAAAAAATGGGGTACCCATTTCGAGCACACGTTTTTCAATCTTAAATCGGTCGTTAAAATTGTACATATGAACACTTCCTATCGATAAAATGCATTATGTTGGCGAGTTGTTTAATCAATTTTCTTGAACCATGGCCCATATCGTGTTGACAGTGATCTCCATTCCCGGAGTTGAAGGTCCACCGCCTTGTAGAATAAGCTCGGCTGATTTCCGACCATCTGAGAAGCTCCTATGCCAACAAAAAATTGTTTTTTCACTTATACACTCCTTCTTGTAAGCGGCTTTCATTATTTTAGATAGTTTCAGGAGCAGTTTTTCCCAATCGAACGCAAAAATTTGTTGCGTTCAGCGTCAGGCATGGTAAAAATTCGGAGGCGAAAATCATACACGCGTTATAAAAACAACAAACTATGATTCGGCCCATAAAACCCATACAAACACGATGCCGGTTACCTTGGATGCAGAATTGAATGCACTATCCGATGCAACCATCAGTTTTTACCCTAGGCAGTGTTTACACCGAAAAAAATGCCTACTGACAGTAGTATTTGAATGCCCTTTGTACATTTTTCGAAACTTTCATTGCTTCTAAATAATAATTTACTAGATAACCCGCTCATCGCGCATGCTGCGCTCCTCTTCTAGTTGTGATTGTTCATTTTGAAAATCTCAAGAGTCTTTTTTTGCCTACATGTAATTCCCAAAAAGTTCTGCTTTTTGCCAACATTGTAAGTATTCTTGCTTTCTTCCAAAAATTGTGAAAGGTTATGGCTGTTTTAAAAATCGGCAGAAAAAGAATTGTTTCAAAGCAAAAAAATCCAATAATTCTTATACTTTTTATAAAAAATTACCCAGAAGTGTCAATTCTTCTCAAAAATATTCTAAAAAATATTAATCAAAATAATGTCCTACTCTTCTTTAGTGCTAGAGAGAAAAGATTTGTTAACTCTCCCTCGACCGTTGCCTTCTCATTCATTTTCACATGATAGCATGGTGCACTCTTCAGAAAAAATTGGTGATATCCCCCAAAAAAGTACCTCACGGTAAAAAAAAGGGGGTGTTGAAAAAGAACGCGCTATCCTAACTCCCGCTCACTCAAATTTGATCATGGATACTTCATGAATGCTGGAAATGGAAATGTACCTACTTGTCTGAAGAAGTGGGCGGAAGTTGGGAAATTTTTGTTCATTTTGCAAAGACTCTGAAGTACGTTCATAGGTAGGTAAATAGGTAGAGGTACCAACCAATCATTCTTCAACTCCCTGCAAAGGAGATATCAGTAATTTTTTGTTTTGGGTCATTTTTTTTGATATTTTTCAGTTGTTTTCTATTATGGAGATTTTTTAAAGTTTTTTTTTGTAATGGTGACGAGCCTTTCATAGCGCGTTCTTTTTCAACACCCCCTTTTTTTTACCGTGAGGTACTTTTTGGGGGGATTGATATATTACACGGACACGGTTGTCCTTTTTTTTTTTTTTTTTTTTTTTTGAAATTTCGGCCCTTTGAGGGGAAATGCAATGATGTAAGAATGGTTGCGTAACTATTCACCTGAATAATTATCAATTTGGTGGGCATTCTTATCAGTAGGTTTTAGAATGACATATTTCAAAAAAATTTTACAGTGATTTTTCGAAGTTCAAAGCTTTTTTATAGTTTTTACTTTATTTTATCCTTCAATTTTAAACACAGTTAAATCTTGTGATAGAGGAAGATCCTCTCTTTTTCGAGGTTCCAAGAAATTCTGTGAACCTCAAAACCCCATGTAAAAATTACTCGAAATATGTACTTAATTTGAAAACTTACTGATAATACAAGTATTTAGGCAAGTGGGTTATGCAACTATTCTTACGCCTAATATTTTTAAAAAGTAGGTAGTATTAGTTTGCTATTCAAGTTTACAAAGTTACCATGTACATTATACCGTATACCTACCTACATTACCATGTGATGCTTGCATCAGTTGCACTATGGTTTGTTTTTGTTGGAATACATATATAGGTAGGTACTTTGGTACTTTAAAGAAGAGCGGTATAGTTAAAAGAAACTGTGTGGAGTTTGAAGTGTGACGAATTGGAATTAGCCAGTATAGGCATAGGCTCATAAAATGTACCTAACATATGTGTAGTTTTTAAAATTTAAGATTTAGTTAGGTATATGGACAAATTGGACAAATATTTGTACTATGAGTCTCATTGTCAGTATTGTAAAATATAGAGACCTGACAAAATGTAGTTGTTTTTTTCTCGTTTTGCCGAGCAGTTTTATATTGTAGTTACGTAGTAGTAATGAATAAGTAACTACTTACTTGTAAATGTTTTCGAGGCTGGCATTCAATATCATCAGTATACAAAAACATGTTGTTACCAGTTCGGAAAATTCTAAAAGATATTTGCGAGTTTTCCAAGTTGGTCATTCTCGAGGATGTTTCCTTTGTTTGATTTTGCGAGAACAATTCTTCATAGAGGTTTCTTCCAAACGCCTGTCTGAAAATTAGGATTAACTCGCGTAATGAGTTCATTACAAGGTCAGTTTTGTCTCCAAGTAACTCTTGATCAAAACCATAGGTCATCCATTGGAAGTCTTTGACACTTTGTATAGAATCTGTTATAAACAAAAATCAGTATCTACTAATATTGTGAGTTATAGTATGTGTTATACTGTTACCTGCCCGGTCCTGTGATTGAATTATCGTGACATTGTACCAGTATTTTGATTTGAGTGAAAATTGAACGTGAGGCATAACGAACTTATTTAAATTTTCTGTCAACGTCTTTTGCTCTTCAACGTTTCCTTGATTTGGTGACAGCAGCAGTGTACATTCGTCAAAAAACCGCAGTTCGTTTGAATTCTCAGTAAAGTTTCCTATCAATACAATTGCTTCGATTTGCACATCCAGTGTTTCAGATTTCATTGATGGGGCATTATCCGAAACATAATTCCAGACAATACGAGCAGTTAAATTCCTCGCCTCGAATTGAAATTTCGTCTCTTTCTCGCTCTTTTGCAGATTTAGTAATTTGAAATTGAATAATCCGTATAACCTGATGTGATAAATTAAAGACGTTTCTTGGAGGAGCTCCTTTACTGGATAAAAATATTGCTGTGGATCGATGAGTAAACGAGAATAACTTTCTTTGGCAGCAATCACATGAGGAGCTTCACAAAAATTGTGAACTTCATTGCCAAACCATGTTCGATCTCCAAGCAATTTTGTTTCTATTATTACAGTGGAAATTTGTTTGAGCTTAATTTTCAAGTCATTTTCTTCGTTTGTTACACTTTCGAGCATGTGCTCAGCCGAGTGTTTGATTCGAACCTAAGAAACGTTTTTAGCTGTAAGATAATTCTTGTTTTAAGAGATAAAATTCCTTACTAAAATACTTCATATGTATCATAGGCACTCTTACTCACTTCCATGTTTTCACAGATGACGTCTAGTTGAAATTCTCCGTTACTGTCGTTTTTAAAGGTACTAATCGTGCAACGGTTCCTCGCCCAAAAATAAATATGGGCGACAGCAATGCTTGAATTGCTCATTATTGTAACTATTCCCTCCAACTGCAGCGTTACATTATAGACGATCTGTGCCTACAATAAGTAAGTACATGTAATGTGTTACAATATTTCATAAAATTTGTTTCATGCGAAAATCGTGAAAAACCTGAGAATTCGTATAACGATGAACTAGAAAGAAAAATACTAATAGATAATTAGGTAAGGTATTTGAAAAAAAAAATATTCATGGAAAACAAAAATGGCGAAAAGCAAAAAAAAACATTCGGTATAATCAAAATTACTCCTTTTAATTTTTTTCTTCTCTAAACCCATTCCTTCAGTAAACAAATTTAATTCTTCGCGACGAGTTACTTTACCTGAGTGTGACTAAGCGGGTCACATGTTTCTTCACGAGCGATTGGAAAAGCCAATGAAACTTTGACATCATTCAAAGAAATGAAATTATTAGAAGAATTATTCAGTGTTTTCATCTCATCAGGAATAGCATTGGCATCTTTTATAGGATGATTATTGATTCGGTATGTGTGTTTCTTCATGACACTTTGTAGATTTTCTAAAATTGAGACAAACTGTTCTGAAAATGCGGACGAAATATCGTGTCCTTCATTCCGCTTTACTTTCATCTCCAACGGGTTGAACATTTTTTCCATCTCGCCTAGTATTGGTGTTGTATCTAGGTATAAGTACATGGAATAAGTTTTACAAGCAAATTAAAACTATGAAGTATACACGTGTTTAGCAACGATTTGGCTTCGAAAATCAACGTACCGTGGACGTTTGTTAGAAAATTTAAGAATGTAAATATTAGTGATGATCATGAAAAGAGCAGATATTGGCGGAAAAAGGTAAACTGAAATCATTCTTGTCCCAGTTCCACTCTTAGTCAATTTTTAGTTTCAGTTTCAGTTCTGTTTTCTTACAAGTTCCATTTAGTGTTCGTGTTCGTGTTCTAGTTCCAGTGTTACCTTTTTTTAGCTTTCAGTTCTATACTTACCATTTTTTGGGTCAATTTTTTACATTTTGGAAGCCTATCTTCGTTATAAATTGAAAAAATGTGTAATTTCTATGTTAAAGTAGGTTCAATGTTCATAGGTAATTTGTTGATTTTGAGTGAAATAGCAATATGTACCTACATGAACAACTAAGTAAGTACTACATGAAAGTAATTAATCGATGCATGAAATTACATTATTTTTAAAAAGTGAAAGAATTCAAGCTCGGACGATCACTTTTCAGATACGAGTATGTATAATATTTAGCCGCATACAGGTAAACTCATAACTCATAACTCATAACGTTTTGTATAAACAGCAATCTCAAGACTCCTCTGTAACTTCGTTGCTGTGCATACGCTCAACGCGTCACCCCATAGGCCTGATAGTACTCGATGTTAGGTCGCGTTATATTCGTTAACTTGATTTTTGGGGGCGCTGTGGAAAAGTTGCTCATTATCGAAACATCAATTTTTCAGGAAAGCTTTTTTTCAAGTCCTTTGCATCTACAATGTTTTTCGCAAATACTTTTTGAACAAAGCATCCTACAAAAAAATAACCAGCTGTAGGCAGAAAGGAAATTTTATGCTCTACAATTTCCTTCAATGCATTTTTTTCTTAGGATGCATACTTTCCCCATAAAATCAATTCACTTTTTTTGCGTTTTTCTCCAAAAATATGGACAAATGGCGGAAATCGAAGAGAACCAAGTTGTTCAGTGTGAAATTTTACCTCAGAATTGTGTAATTGAAAATTCATTTACACCGCGTGATTGTAAAGCTACATGCACAGAAGTATTTTTGCTTATGTGTATATGTATCAAGATAGCTGAAAGGGTATTCCTGAGTAAAATAGGTGAAATGACCCTGTCCTCAGATTTCTGAAACGTTGATGAAACATCGTTGGGTACCTTTTAAAAAAATTTTGGAGCCAAAAAATCCCCCCACCCCACATCCCTTGCTCACAATAGCGAAAAAACGTTTTTTTGGTGGAGGGATCATGCTTCAACAAGTTTTGAAAAAAAAATCTGTATTCACTCAAAATATGTACTTGAAGAAGATATGATTCTAGCAACGTAAATTTTTTCAAAAATTGTTAGCTCCCCAGAGGAAAGATATTGACAAAAATTTGAAACTGCCGTATCTTCAAACCTAATTCAAGCACATGAATTTTTTTCAAAAATAATATTGCAGCATGAGTACTATAATTGGTATTTTTTTTTCAAATTTTCCCTCCAGGTGGGTCATCTTCAAAAACTCAAAAAAGACTCAAAATTGTGTTTTTTGGGTCACGCCACCACCAAAAAAAAGCGATCTGTAATAAATTTTGCATTCTGGCCTCCAAAAACAATAGAAAACCAACTAACTTTTTGAAACTCCAATTTAGGAGCCATAGGCACCCCCTCTCACAAATTTTGGGGCGAAAGTAGATTGACAATATGGGTATCGTTATCATATGAATCGAACTCGCTGAACACGAATATGAAGTTTGATTTGCAGTTGAATCCTCCTAACGGTCACATGAGGAGAGGGGTTGCCCAAAAATTAGATTTTTTGTGAAAAATGCTTCATTCTAGCGCAATTAACGCCATGCAACTTCTTATAATCAAGATTTTCTTGAATTACAAGTATTTTTCAAGTACATAGTATCTAACTCAAAACTAAGGTTGTAGGTACATTGAAAACACAATAAGTATACCTATCTAGAAGATTGGGTGGATCGCGAAATAATGGGAAAAAAACTGTGAATTTTTATCAATTACAGCAAAAACCATCATTTTGAGTTGAAAGTTGTACAGAAAAATTCTAGCTCTAGAAGTGCCCCTAAAAGGAAAACATGTGCCCTCAAAGTTGGGGATATTTTCGAAAAAAACCGTGTTTTTTCACTGTAGCCCCTGTACCCAATTTGTTTTGAGAAAAATGACGACCCAGTCCCAAATGAAATTATTTGAGGTTGTGTGTCAATTCTATGCTATAATTTTTAATTGTTATTGCCAATTTCGAAAAAGTGCCCACAATTTAGGAATTTTTTGCAATTTGTCTCGATTTTTTGAAACCTAAAATATTGGCGTCACTGCGTTCCAAAATATTTCCTCAGTTTCAGAAATATATCTTTCAATGTTTTCTTCTTCATTATAGCGAAACATTTGTGAAGAAAATATTTTCAAAACACCAACTACTAATATGTACCCCCCCCCCCCCTCCAAAAAAACAAAAACGATTTGCAAATTTTCAATCGCTCAGTAGAACTCTAAAAGTGCACTTGGATTTTGACGGTAATAGCATAGATCGACGCAGAATCTCAAATATGTATGTACTTTCATTATACTGTCTCCTCCATATCTTTTGAGTGAATTCAAAACATTTTTTTTTTTCAAAACTCGTTGAAGCATGATCCCTCTCCCAAAAAAACGTTTTTTTGCTATTGTGAGCAAGGGATGTGGAGTGGGGGAATTTTTTTTGGCTGCAACATTTTTTTTAAAGGTACCCAACGATGTTTCATCAAAGTTTCAGAAATCTGAGGACAGGGGCATTTCACCTATATTACTCAGGAATACCCGTTCAGCTATCTTGATACATACTTACATATAAGCAAAAATACTTCTGCGCATGTAGTTTTACCGTACAATCGCGCAGTATAACTGAATTTTCAATTACACATTTTGAGGTAAAATTTCACGCTGAACAACTTGGTTCTCTTCAATTTCGGCCATTTGTCCATATTTTTGGAAAAAAACGTAAGAAACATTATTTTTTGAGTTTTTTGAGCTTTTGAGCTTGACCCACCACTCCAAATAGCCGAGTGATGATCTCTATAGAAAGTAGACCTAAAGATACATATTTGACGGAAAAATCGTTTTGGTATGTTTTTTGTTCCGGAGTAATGTCGATTTAAAGCTTTCTTTGTCCCTCCTTCTCCCCCCATGCGATAAAACATTCTGAAAAAATTCAGGGAGGTACCCCCATGTATCCTCTAACTATAGTCGTTTACAGAATAAATTTATCTCAATTACTCTACTTCAAAGCAGTAAATTTTGTACCAATACCAAAAAAGAACAACTCGCAAAAATGCTCTGAATATAGAACCATCGCACTGATGAGCCACTCACTGAAGCTACTACTCTCCATCATAAATGCCAGAATTGAAAAGAAGATAGATGAAAATCTAAGTGAAACACAATATGGCTTTGTAGCAAAAAAAGGGACGAGAGATGCAATTGCCCTGCTGAAAGTGATCATTCAAAGAGCACTGAATGCAAATAGGGAAATCATTGCTTGCTTCGTCGATTATGAAAAAGCATTTGATCGTGTCAACCATTATCGATAACAAAGACCTGCAAATAATCAAGAACCTGTACTGGGAGCAAAGCGCTAACATCAAGATTGGAACTGAGTACTCGGAGAACAGATGTGGAATAAAGCAAGGATGTCCCCTCTCACCCAGGTTGTTCAACGTGTATGCAGAAGAAATAATGAGAGAAGCGCGAATCGAACGAATGGGATTCAAGATCAACGGCAAGAGAATAAACAAAATAAGTTATGCAGACGACAAAGTGATCCTTGCTGAGACAGAGGCGCAGATGCAGAAAATGATCAACCAAATCAACAGTGCTGGATTAAAATATGGAATGAAAATAAATGCAGGCAAGACCAAGGTGATGAGATTTGAAGAGTCCAGGGAAAGAACCAGGTAAGTCACTTTTTCAAACTTCTGAGTTACGGCGTTTTGAAGTATCAGAAGGCTCCAATTTTGTAGCGAATTTGAATTTCTTCAAGTTAATGACTGGAAATACATCACACAACATCCCACAAACACAACTTGAGGCATTGTAGGAAAAAAATGAAGAGATGAGCCAGTCACGACTTGAAAAGTCACTGTTTTCGTGAAAAAATCAAGCAAAAAATCAAAAAATCAGTGTTTCACAACAACTTGAATTCGATGAAAATTGATTATTATGATGACATAATGAAAAATTTTTGTATTCTAAATAGTTGACGATGTTGAAATTTTCTTCTTGTCGCCTCACATTTGGTCTCGGCTCATTTTTCTCTTCTCCTCTTTTTTTTAAAGGCCATTTTAACCACGAAAAATCGATTTTTTTCAAAATGTAAATGGACTACATTTTTCTACTCCTCAGTGTGAATTTAATTCAACCCTAAACTCATTTTTGAAAAAAAGTGACTTACCTGGTTCTTTCCGTGGACTCTTCATTTACGAAAGGAGATGATAAAGAGGTCAAAATCAACATCGGATCACAAGAAATTGAAAATGTAAATCAATTCAGGTACCTTGGAGCGCTGATAAACAACGATGGTAGAGATCATAAAGAAATTAAATCACGGATTGGAATGGCAAAGACCGCTTTCAACAACCTTGCCAATGTGCTGGGAAATTGAACGATGAGTATAGATCTGAGGAAGAGAATTATGCGATGCTATGTATGGACAGTTCTGAAGGATTCCTGCGAAACATGGACCATGAGTGCAGAATGCGAGAAGAAAGTATCCGCTTTTGAGATGTGGTGCTATCAAAGGCTACTACAGATATCATGGAAGGACTTCATTACCAATAATGAAGTACTAGCAAGAATAGGAGAGGAGCGGAAAGTCGTAGTTGAAGATATCAAAAACAGAAAGCTAAAGTATTTAGCTCATAAAATACAAGAAAACGGTATTTTCATGCTAGCAGTACAGGGGAAAATCCAAGGAAGATCGACGACAGGGAGGAAACGATTGGAACTGTTAACAACAAACTCATCGGCCAACTCTCCCTGCAAGACGCTGAAAGAAACGATTAGATACGCTAGATACCGGCTAATATAGATGGACATATACGCTATCTCCTGTAAAGGAGCGCGACTACAACAACAACGACGCTGATGCAGAATTTTTCTCCTGAAAAACGCGGTTTTTGGCCCCCCTGCCTGAGGGGGGTGGGGTGGGGAGCGGGTTATGGGCCCAAAATTATTTTTTGGGGGTACTAAACATACCCTGTGAGTTTCATCGAAATCCGAGATGTATAATCAACTCTAAATTAAAATTGAGCAGTTAAAAATTCATTTTAGATGATTTTTGACTACGCTACGTAAAAGAGATTTTCAACCACTAGAATCACCAACAGAACGTAAAAAATGATTCTTGGCAATAAACACCTTTTCCTCGTCCTCATGCATATTAATTAGGCTATGCACTCATTTGAAAATTGAGTAAAAAGTGAAAGTGTATAAACAGTAATCTCACGCCCCTGCTCAAACTTTGCCAGTAGACTCCCCACACCTTGTAGATTCATATGGCACCTCATCGAAATGTCACATCCAAAAAAGGTTACGAGTTTGCCAAAACGTTATGAGTTTGCTGGTTAATCAAGAAAAAGGTTACGAGTTTGCTTTCTAGAATATTTATACTTAAGGTACTTCTTAGATATATCAGAATGGATTGCGAAAAAAAAAATTCGCAGGATTTTGACCAAATTCAGTGGAGACTTTCTTTTCGAATTAGAAGTCGAAGGTAAAGAGTTTGTCTTGATACTTTCTGTACTATCTACTCTGATTTTTGTCTGAAATTTGTACCCACGAAACTACATTTATATAGTCTCTCTTAGTCTTAAGCATGGAAGTATAAAAACTGAATCGACCCACGCGAAGTTGAATTGACCTAACAGCTTCAAAACAGACTAGTTTTGCTAAAGAAATTCGGGTTTTTTGCGGTTTTAGGTTTATCATGTGAAATTGCCGTATAGAACTCACCGTGATATAATAGTTCCATGAAAGATGCGATAGATCGCTGAATTTTTTCCATAATTTCAGTTGTACGAATAAGAGATGAGTTATGAAGCGTGGTAGGAACGATGGAGTTCTGCTCAGAATCTTGAACTTCCGCCCGAACAGTTTTGTTTGCAAAATGTAGGTTCAAACTTTTCACAGTGAAATTTAGTTTTACTGTTTCACTAGCATCAGAAGCACCACTTTGCTTAATGCTGCCAGTGACGTTTTCCATTTGTAAATCGTAAAACACAGGATATTCATCTTCGTATATGTATCCTACATTAATAGATTTGAAAATCCACGCTCCATCAATAATTACTTCTACAAATCGACTGGTGAAAGGGTATGTAGTATCGATCCAGTCTGAGAAAAACGAAACGTAATACTTTTTGCGATTTTGCTGATAATTTGGATGCAGTCTTCGGTATGCTTTCATCGGATCCGTGCAAATATCAGACAGCGGACGACTTAATTTTGCGGCGATGATTATTTGATCTTTCATCTCCTCAAAAAAAGAATTATAAATGTTTTTGCCGATTGAAATACGATGTTTTTTTTGATAATTTTGGTTTGATAGAATCTGAAATTGAATATTATTAATATAAGTATTAGTATTAGGTATGATGTAGAGTATCTCGATGAGGAATTGGGATTGAATCAACATATACTTGGGTATCGACTATCCATATTATTTTTCTTACCGCGATTGTTTTGTTTGCAATCCTAAAATTGTGATCAATTTCTGTTTCCATTTCCTTTGTACTCAACAAATTGTGGGACGTAAAATTGAGATTTTTCATTTTGATGAGCGCGAGGATTTCTTTCGTTTCATTACTTGCATGATATTGCAATCTGACGTGGGCTGTGATTTTACTGTAATTAAGCTCATCAACCTGAAACAAATGGAGAGTGAGAGTTGGATAATGAAGCGTTTTCAGATTCCCCGTCCAAAAATTACTGCGATTAGGCAGGTATCTGAGTTGTGTCTTAATAAGCAGTACTCACCTCTAGATTGTTGTCAAATGAACATTTTATAAGATAATCATTCGAATCCTTAGACTCTCCCTTTTTAATAGTGGTAATATTGGAAAAATATACTCCTGTTCTTCCATTATTATGGAATGCATTTTTATACTTGTTTCGTACAAAGGCAACCAATATATCTCTAATGGTGTATTTGAAGCTGTGGGTAGCGTCACATTGTGTATTGTCTGCAAACACAAAATTGTTGTTTTTTTTAAATTGAGTGTTGAGTACATGATTATTTCTTCCTCTTTAAAATGAGAATCAAAATGTTGAACTGGAGAACGAGCAGCTTTCGTGTTCCGCCTTCCGAAGTAACGCGATAATTATTGTTTTGGGACAAATATTGAGGATGACTCATTTACAGGCGTATGTACTATGTACCCACTACCTAGCAGAAATGTAGGAAAGGGGACTGAATATATTCAGAATCAAAAATGAATTATGAGCACATAAGTGATTCATAATTTATGCTCTATTTAAGACGATGGAGTAGGTGAAAACCAGAAGCGGTCAAAAAAACGCAAAAAAGTTTAAGTATCTTTGTTAGTTTAATGAAAAAATGAGCCCCTTGTAGACAAATTTTAAATTTTACGGATTATGTTGCATAAAAATATTCAAATCTTTTCCGCGAAAAATGCGTTTTACTGGCCTAGAATGGTGGGGTGAGGGTGGAATTTCGGGTCAAAACTTGTTTATGACGTGCCCAACAATAATCCGCCATAATTCCCCAAGTCGGGGAACAGCCGGAACAGGAGAATTTCACCTATCTTACCCGGGAATGCCCCTTCTAGTTGTAGGCTATCTTCTTTTTTGGGGGTGCTTCATTCAAAGATTTTCATGAGAAACCTGAAATTTCTTGGATTCTTATTTTTAACAAATGAACTCCAAGATACCGAAAATCACGTTCTGCATTTTACATTTAAAATTGCATTAATGACAAGAAGATCGGTACCGTCACATTGTGAAACATTTTCTCTCAGTTTCCTTGTTCAAAGTTTTTTCCACATAACTACCTAATGATTGAGAAAGAACTTATTTACTTTGTAATTCTAGATGAATTCCATGAGCGATGAGCGTCTCCAGATTCTTGATATTTTCATTTGGCGTGCTTGTGGTAATACGTTTGTATTCGAGTGCATCAAAGTACTGAAATTTACTCTCGTGCAATTTTATACTGAGTGCATTAACAGTGAACTCTGTACAACTTCCATTTATAGTGATTCGACGTGGCGTGACATGAAATATTTTCGGAAAGGTTGAAATAACTGCCCAAGTTATGGCGGTATGAAGAAATTCCATTTCGTATTGAACCGTATCTCCAAATTGATGCATACGCAGATTGAAATCGTGAAAACCATAAATTATAATATCACTATAAGTTGACTTCCAAGGATTTGGAAAAGTCGTATGATTTGGTTTGAGGTACACAAAACTACAGTTGCCCATTTCATTTGAAATGTTTTGCAAGTGCTCGCATTTATCGCGGATCGACTGAAATGGAAGTTGCGTTGCGAGTAGCTGTTTTCTTATCCAATATATCATCGCTTGTGACGTATTTTCGCGAATAGCTCGTCGCTGTTCTTCATGTACGTCGTCGCATGAATATTCTTTCCATTCAGTTACCTGAAATTCGAGTTGAATTGTTATCTAGGTACATACATACTAGGTACGTAGTTTAAATCAAATACGAGTATCATAGATGAAAATGGTAAACTAAAAGGTAACGTTTGGAAATGCTGGTTTGCATTTTTTTTTGTGAGATTGCGAATATTTTGACCTTATTTTCGACAATCTCAACCTTGAGTTTTTTCCTGTTTCAATTTTCACAATTACCATGGGCGGATCTTCTGTCAATGCGTTTCCAAGAATGAAAGTCTTCTTGCTGGTTTTGTTCATATCATTCGTCGTGTCAATATGGTGGGATTTCATATTAATGTTCAGAAATTCGAATTCCAAACCAAAGAACACTTGACATGTTTGTGTGGAATTCTCTGATCGAAAATATTTTAGGTTTCCCGTTACTTTCATCATTCTATCCCGATCGTTTTTTTTTTTGTTTCAATTTAATCTGCAAAGCAATGTAACGTAAATTTTTCCCGAAATCACTTTAAGTTGAAAGTATTCATTTTTGTGTCAACGAGTAGCTGTCTGTACCTACTGTATACCTAATTAGGCCTACCTACCTACCTATACAATATACATAATAACAATTTACTTACTACGAGATGTTCTCGAGAATTGCATGAGATACCATCGGCATATAAAAAAAAAACATCGTCTTCGGTTGGGGAAATCTCGAAAGATATGTTCAAGTTGTTGAAGTTGATGATTTCCGAATGTGTTTTCATTGTTCCGTTATACAGAAATAATTCTTTGTACAAGTTTTTTCCGAGCGCCTGTTTTAACAATAGAATAATCGCACGGAGTGTTCCCATTTGAAATTCGGTTAAATCACGGTCTGGATATGGTGGATAATCACTCTCGGACGTCGGCCCTGTGGAACATATTTTTTTTTGAAGGGGACACAAAAGAGGATACACTGAGCCAATTTATGCAATATCACCGCGCATTCAACATATTATGTGACGCGACCAGCGATACCATACCATAAGTCGGAAAACTTTTTTTTGAGATAATCGCGTTTTCATGGAAAAAGTCAGAAAATATCAAAAAAAATTTTTTTGTCGATTCATGTACTATGAAGCCTATACTTTGGAATGGGTGTACCCACCAATCTCAAACACGTCGTTTTAGTGGTGAAAAACCGGTTTTACAAAAGTGCTTTTCATAAAAAAATGTCAAAAAAAAAAAAATATTATGATGTAAAACCATTAAAAGATGAAGAAAATCAAAAAAAAAAAAAAATACTGTTCACTGGTTTTTAAAAATGTTACTAAAATAACCCAAACTTTCAAAAACGTTTTTCTCAGAATTTTGGTTTTTGAATTTCAAAAAATACGCAACTTTGAAATTTTGCAAATTTGTCAGATTTTAATATTTTGAAAATCTGTTTGCACCATTGAAAAGAGGAAGAAAAACACTACCAGAAACCACAATAAAACGAAAAAAATTTATGCCGACATATGGTATGGTATCGCTGGTCGCGTCACATATATAAAGAAGTAGGTACGTATATTAATCCTTGAAAGAGTATAAAAAGCAGATAACTGTTGGAGAAAAAAGTTTACAAAAAAAGTTGCGCCGTAAGCTCAAAAAAGCTCATCAATTAATTTTAACATAATTATACATAGCGCATTCGACGTATAAAAAGAAGAACGTATATTATACCTAGAAAGAGCATTAAAAACTAGACAGCTAAGCGGGATGGGAAAAGAGGGGTCTAAAAATTAATGGGGAGTACTTGAGCAACCTGAGATTTGCAGATGATGCAACACTGGTAGCAGGGACAAAACAGGAGCTTGAAAAAATGATAGCAGAACTAAATGAAAAGGGAAAAAATGCCGGTTTGACAATGAATTTATCAAAAACAAAATTACTCAACAATGCGGGTGAAAACTACGACATAACCATTAATGAAGAAAAAATTGAAACTGTAGAAAGCGTAATCTATCTTGGACAAAAAATTTCATGCAATAACGATCAAATAGAAGAAATCGAAAGGAGAATAACTCTGGCTTGGAACAAATTTTGGTCACTAAAATTCATTTTCAAAGGTCCCTTCTCAGCAAAAATAAAAAGCGAAACCTTCAACACATGTGTCCTCCCAACTCTTACGTATGGCTCCGAAACGTGGACAATATCAAAAAAAATAGAACAAAAAATAAGAACGGCTCAAAATTCAATGGAAAGATCCATGCTAAATTTTAAAAAAAGAGATCGGATTAGAATCAAAACAATTAAAATGAAATTGAAAAATAATCGGAATGCAGTCAAATTAATAAAATCAAAAAAATGGGGGTGGGGGGGGTCACGTGGCTAGATTAGGGGACAACAGGTGGACACAAAAAGTCACTTTCTGGTTCAATACGGGGAAAAGAAGGCAAGGGAAACAGAGGGCTAGGTGGAGGGACGACTTTAGGAAACTACTGACCCATGACCATTTTCAAAAGATCGCCCAGGACAGGAAAGAATGGTGCAGGCTGGGGGAGGCTTTTGCCCTATCTTAGGGCCACGAGTGTTATCTATATTGTTTATATTTGTAACACTTGTACAATAAAGCTTGATTTGATTTGATTTGTGCGTAGCTAGCTGCCTTTTCTACATCTATAACCGTTATTACATCTAGGTAGTGCATAAGTGAATCAACCATGTCACAGTGATGAGAATTTTTGAAACTCTCACTGCTTCAAAATAATAATGGTTTTTCAGTGTTTTCATATTTTCCAAATTACAATAAGTATTTCAGAATAATTTATAAGCTTGTATTGCTTCTAAATTAAGAAATTTCTAGTTGTTTTTCATAGTTTGCATTGTTTTAAAATTTACAAAATTTTACTTACAAATTTCGAGAAATTCAAGCCAAACAACAATGTTCTTGATCAAAATACATAATTTTACTTCATAAACACAAATATAAAATAAAAATCCATTTTTTTGTAAATTAAAAATGTAAATACAATATTTATGAAATTATGAACCCTGAAAGTTTACTAATTTATTCTTAAACAAAAACAAACATATTTTTAAATGCTCTAGAAAGTTCAAAAAGGTTATTAAGCTTCTTTTCCCTAGCGATACACTCCAAAAATATTTTAAAAAATTAAAACCTGCTTTTAGAAATTTTCAATTTTTTATTTTTTTTTTTTTAGATTAAAAATTCTGTAAAATATTAATTTTTTGTCTTAACTAACTGCAAATATCACATTTTCTCTCATTTTTTTTGCTGAAAAAATTGGATGTACATATTCGACTGATTGAAATCAGTACCAACAAAATAATATCTACATACCTAACTTGTATTTTCACTTATGAATATGTTTAAACGTAGCGCATTTATGCGCGTTCTTACCATGTGTCTAGTTTCTTTTAAAGGCTAAAGGGGACACAAGAGGATACCCTGAGCCAATTTATTCAATATCACCGCTTACCTGGGCAAGTTGGGTTTTCTGTTTCTTCCGTTTCTTCTATTTCTTGTGTTTCCGAGCCGAATGTTGAAAAATCGACTATCATCAGTAGAAAAAGGAAAAAAATTTCAATATTCTTTTTCATTTTTTTTTTTTCGAAAACTGTCGCATCTAGTACACGAATTAGATAAGAGCAGGAGGGTCAACCACGTAGCAAATCGAATTACCTAAATGAAAAGTACAAATTGTTCGTAAAAAATTGAGGATTTCTAAAATGAATATTCAACTAGAGGCAATGTCAAAAAGAAACTTCGCAAAGAGATGCTTTTCAAGCGCGATTTCCCATTGATCGCAATTGGTCATCACAATCGTGTACTACTTGAAAAATTTTGGATAAAGCCTTACCTATCTTTACATTTGAAGGGGCAAATTGCGTTTTTCGAAACTAAAAGGGTCAAATTTTACATGTTTTTGACGTTAATCATTTCCGCAATTATTATTATTTTTTTCATTGCTATTTTTCAAAATTAAAATTCATTAGTAGCTCCTTCAATTTACAAGTTGGGAAAAAAGATCATGGTATGTGATTTTTTTAGTTTTCAATGTTCTACCCTCTTTTGAGACCAAAGAGGAATTTTTGCCGCTTATTTCGGAGAACGCAATTTGCTCCTTTAAACTTAAAGATAGGCAAGACTTGTATCTAACATTTTTCCAAAAATTTGTACGAACGTCAAAAAATCTCAACTTCAATTTTTGTTACGAAATTTAAGCTAATGTAATCTTGTAAAACACAGTTTAAAATGAGAAAACCCTTAAGGCATTGCAAACTGGGTAGCTCACCCAACAAATGTAAAAACAAAGACCATTCTAGATGTAGCAGTTGATACAAAAAAAAATGTTAAGTATATAATTATTTCAAATACCCACACATTTGCTTTCAATTGAATTTTTGTAAATTATGTGAAAAAATAATGAGAAAAGTAGTGATGTTTCAATCGAAAAAAAAATCCACCATGAATACTTAAGATAGAATTGAAAACCAATTTTACCTGTTTATAATGCGATGCTCCTATACTCCAAGTCTATTTAAACCATCATGAAAAGTCGCGAACATGCAACCACAATTATTAGAGAGAAATACATTTGAAATAATTCGTCAACCTGACTGACGGTTTCTTCTTTTACTTTTCAATTCCGCAAAAATAACTTTATATATGTATTGCAAAAATGTAAAAAAATTGATAATATCTGTTCTGGAATTGATAATATACTTGTATGTATTATGCATATAGTTAAGTGATGAATTCATTGTGATTGTGAATCATCAAAAATTCCCGTTTGAACCGGGTGTCTGATTAATTGAGGGCTCCCCCTCGTTTTCCCGTCATTTTCAGCTCAATTTTCACGTATAGAAGAAGCGAGTCATTATGTTACAAAAATATTTATTTCGACGAATTATTCCATAAACAATAAAATAAGTGTACCATATTATGATTTCTCCTATTAACCTTTTCCATGAAAAAATAAAAATAAATTGAAAATTAAAGAGAGTCCGCAATTAACCAGACATCCGGTACATACGAGGTTTATACCTATTCTCGCATTTCCTCAAAAATTCCACCGGTGTTTATCAAGTATGATAGCAGATACATATGACAAACATGTTGATTGTTAGATATTTATGCATTTCCTGCTGCACGTGACTATATATTAATTAATCAGAGTGTTGATTGAAATTAGACGTCAATCACCCAAACACTCCTGCAAATATACCGGGGTATCTGCTTATTTATCATCAAAATTACATCGTTATAAGTACTTCGGGAAAAATATTTCTATTTTGGAAGATTTTTAGATAAGATATGACTTTTTTTGAAAATCATGCACGAATAATATTACGTATTTAGTATGTTTCATAAAAATTTGTACTCACATAATTCATTTCGGATTTGAATCCTCTCCGAAAGAATTGGTCAACATTGGATGCGTGAGGGCAGAGGGCTGAGTTATGGTGAATGGTGTCCAAAAGTATAGAAACAGGACGGTAGTAAAAAAGGCGAAGAAAAACATTTGAATCTGAAGTTATTCACGAGAACATGAACTGCGTTCACTTGGCTATTTCTTTTGGTTGTGGGAGAAAAACGGACTTTCCTTGAGGGTGTCCATTTGTGCAACAGTCTTGCACATCCAGTTTCTTTAATTTTTGTCCTTTTTTTTGCTTGCTTGGTCTGCTATTCTACTCATGTCCTGCTTTTTTGTCTAAAAATCGAAGAAGTGTTGGTTTTTACTCATTTTCCTTAAAAAGATCTGTTTTTTGTAATTATCTGATAAGTCCTGTTTGTTTGACAAAATTGTCGAAAAGTTCTCATGTACAGCAAAAAATTGTTCATAATGTGTTCATGAAAATATTCGAGCACCATTTCATCATAATATTTGTCAACTTTATTGGTAAAAATGAAATTGGCACTATGATTCACATACTCTTGAAAGAACTCGATTTGAATAGGGAATTTCCATTCTAAACTTAACATATAATAGGCAAAATCTCTCGAAATCTGTAGGTTTAAAAAGTATATATCCTACTTATCATAATATCTTGCATCGATCGCCTTTTGAATGCCTTGCACAATAGCTGGTTTCAAAGTTTCCATCATCTTGGCCTCATTTTCATCATCTTGAATAGTCGATATTGATGACAGAATAAGTTCAGAATCATCGTTGAAACTTAAACTCGCAACGTTAAGTATCAATTTTCCCTAAAATTACAAAATCCTTCAAAATCACATTTTGTGTGGAAAAAATTGAAAATAAAATTTTTGTTGATAAAATACAAAAACTACCTATCATGTTTTCGTCTTATGGGTTGTTTTTTAAAGTTGGCCTTTCAAGAAGAAAAGTATAAGTTGCGCAGAAAATAAACTTACCTAAAAACGAATGCACCATGAATTTACCATGTACTGGTTTCCAGACGTGTTCATGATGGGTATCGAATCTACAATTTCTGAACCATCGTGAAATATGGTTAAAGCGTAGGATTGCTTAAGCTGCAAATTTTCAGTTGAATTGTCAAGCTGCTCGTTTTTCGTCAAGTCATCGTTCTGCAGTTGTTCAGTTTCAAATTGTAGGCCTGCGGATGCATCACCATTACTACTAGTTCCTACCCATATCTTGTAGTGTTTCGCTGTAAAATCTAGTTTTATCGACTCTTCAGAATCATCAATCTGTCTGATGCCGCCTGTGACGTTTTCTAGTCTTAGACATAAAAGATTATATAACTTGAAGTCGTAGTACTCGAAAGATTCGAAATTCCACGACCCGTTGATTGTTATTTCAACGAAACGGCTAGTAAATGGTTTCACAACTTGGTATATTTCGTCGCGAATTGAAATGTAATGTTTTTGCTGATTTTTTTGGTAATTTGGGTAAAGTTTGGTGATTCTTTCCAATGGATGCATGCACGTATGGTGCAATACGCCGTACGAAGATTCCACATAATTCATGATTTGGTTTCTGCAGTATGCAAATATGAACGAATAGGTAGAGAGAAGGCTAACGAACCAAAACAAGGCATACGTAAAACGATGCCTTGCTAGGTTCGTGACTAGAGGCGAGAAAATAAAATCAAAACAATAAAACAACGACTGTCAGTTTTAAGCCTAAATTACCCATATAAATATAAGCTATTTTCTAGCTTAAGATACCATTTTGTATACCAAGTTTAGTCGTGATTAAACTATCCAAACTGTACACTTGTGTTTCAAATATTTGGTAGAAGAACTCACTCAACCTACACCTAATCACATACAACAAATTGGCGCTCGAACGGACCTACCAAGAACGAAGTGTACCTACTTATACTATGATCAAGGTAAATGAATGAAAATTCAATTAATAACCAAAGTGAAATTAATTTTAAAAGTGACTCAAGTGAACTAACCTCTAGTATAGAAATTGATTCAAATAACCTTAGTAGTTTTTTATTAGAAATATCAAGTGATAATTTATTTACTTCATCTCCTCAAAAGTTGGGAAAAATTGCAAACCTGGATTTAAGTTGGATTATTGGTGTTCCAAAAGAAAAATTTGACAAATATTTCGATGAATTAAAAATTCCAAGAGAACCCACAGTTGAAAAATACAGATCAAAATTACGTAAATTTTGTGAAGAAGGAGCTGAAGAAGGAACTGAATTTAAAACGAAATATTTTAAGGAAGTTTACGAGAAATTAATTACATCTCCTCAAGACCCAGAAGTACTAGATTTTTTCAAAATGACAATAGGAGGTTCAGGAACGAATACAACCATAATAAAACCACTTACATTCCATCCTGAAAAATTCTCAGGAATCAACAGTGATGTGACTACATTTATGAAAAATTACGAATTATATGCCAAAATTAATGGATGGGATGATGATAAAAAATTCCAATATTTTCCTGCCTACCTAACTAACCTAGCTTTACAAGTTTATTATCAAATAGAAAAAAATGTCAAGGACTGGAAGACATTAGAAAAGCAATTTAAAGAAGAATTCAATGAAAGTGCAAATGTAGACCTAACTGAAAATAAATTAATGAGAAGGAAGCAAGAAAAAGATGAGTCAGCAATGCAATATATTACTGACGTTGTGAATTACTGTGCTATTGTAGACGATCAAATGGAAATGAAACGAGTTTGTAAACATATAATGAAAGGTCTAAGACCAGAAATAATTTCTGCTATAGGTTTATTTGACAATAGTGATTTGAAAAAATTAAAGCACAACATTGAAAAATACGAAAATAATCTACAATTAATCGAATCCAGCAAGGAGGAAGATAGGGTAGCGAAAATGGAACAGGCAATTTTTGAATTGAAAGAAAAAATCAGTAAATCAGATGGAGAAAAAGTTGAAAAAGTGAACCAAGTAGTTGAACAAAAATCAAACCAAAACGAATCAAAAAATGACCAATGGAGAAAAAATAAATCAAAAAACTGGAAACAAAATAATTTTTGGCAACCACCTAATTTTTGGCAAAATCCCATGTATTCTCAAAATCCATTCAATACCTACCAACCACAGTGGAACCAGTTCCAAGGATTACCAAATCAGTTCCAAGGATCGCCAAATCAGTGGGGTCAATGGCAAAATCAATTTCAAAATGGACAACAAAACTGGGGAAATGGTCAAAATAATGGTGGAAAAGGACCAACTCCAAACAGATCAGGCAAATTTTGTACAAATTGCAAAAAACCAGGACACCTTAAGGAAACCTGCTGGTATTCAGAAACCAATGCTGAACAGAAAAACGAGAAGAAAAATGACCAGAAAACCATAAACAAGTCCAATAAAACCTGCACAAATTGTAAGAAAATTGGTCATTTAATTGATGATTGCTGGTTTTTGGACCCAAGTAAGAGGAAGATAAAGAATAAAGAAGATTGAGGAAGTAGGCACCCAGTTCCGAATCACACACCAACATTTTATCTACAGAATGGAAAACAAACAGAGTACTTTAGAAATATTGTACATTTCAATAAATTTACTCTGTTGAAAGATTTTAATACAGACGAGACCAAGACTATAGAAAAAATTATAACCATCAACGAACGTAAATATACTCGTAAATATGCACGTTCGGAATGTAAACAGGAAAAAGCAAAATCAGCAAAAAAGTTGAAGGTAGGTAAAATAAATGGTAACCACCTCAACGTTAGTATACAGTTATGTAACCATGTATATGAAGGTGTCATAGACACTGGTTGTAATTTAACGCTGATTAATGAAAAAATACCACATAGCAACAGTGAACTTGAAGAATCTGACGTAAATTTGGTGTGTGCAAATGACTCTGCTATAAAAGTGAAAGGAAAATTAAAGAAAATATTCAGTATTGAAGGCCAGAAATATGAGGTAGAAGCTCATGTAACAGAGGGCTTGAATTCAGATATCATTTTAGGGATAAATTTTCTTTTACAACATGCAGCTGTCATAGATTTCGTAAATAAATATATCCAACTAGGAACTGGGAAAAATGCCATAAAAATACCTATGGATGAAAAATGGTTGAAAAATTTCAAACAACCTGAACAAGAAATTGACACTATTGGAGACCATGTAATTTCTTTCAAAGAAATTATTTTGAAACCTAAAGAGAGAAAAATAATCACAATTAATGACATAAAACCAAATAAAAATAACAGGCTGATAATACCTAATGATTTGTTTCATCAAAAATCAGGTATAAAAGCAACAGGCGTGTGTGTTAAAAATAACAAACAGGCCATACTTCAGCTGTTTAATTACACAAACGTGAGTAAAAAAATATACCAATTGCAAAGAATCGGAGTTTTTAAAGACCATAAAGAAAACAAACAACAGGTAGTGAATAATATTCAAGGCAAGGAAAACCACACCCAAGGTGAAATAAACGAAAATGAAGATGAGGTGAGAGACCTAGAAGGAAACCTGATTGATATTTCACCCAAAATGAAAGGAGAAAATAGGAAAAAAATTGTGCATTTATTGAGAAGATTTAAGCATTTATTTACCATGGACTCTTTGCATATCAGCAAGGCAAATGTGGAAGAATATGAGCTCAAAGTAAAGGATGACGAACCTGTTAGCTTGAGATCTTATAAACTGGCTCCTGTAGAAAGGAGGGAAATTTGGAGACAAGTAAAAGAGATGCTCAAATCAGGCATTTTAGAAAGATCAAGATCTCAATACAGTGCACCAGCTTTTCTACTCAAACAAAAAGACAAATACAGATTTTTATGTAATTTTAGCAAGCTCAATGAGAAATTAATTGCTGATAAAAATTCTGTACCTCGGATAGACAACATACTCATGGCCCTAGAAGGAGCCACATTATTCAACCTACTTGACTGTAACTCTGGTTTTCATCAACTTCCAATTTCAGCAGCATCAAGATATTTAACTGCCATAATAATAGAAAATCAGTTATTTCAATATACAAGGTTACCTCAGGGGCTGATGAACAGCCCTGCAGCCTTTAGTAAAACCATAAATGCCGAATTTGCGGATCTACTCTATGAGGCCATGGTGGCTTACATGGATGATATTTGTGCTTATGGAAAAGATTTTGAGCAGGCTTTACTCAATTTGGAAAAAACCCTACAAAGGCTAGACAAATTAAACTTAAAGCTCAAAACCTCAAAATGTAAATTTTTCTATGACGAAATTGAACTTTTAGGCCATAAAGTGAATGGAAAGAAAATTGAACCAATTGATAAAAATATAAAAGCCATAGTAAATTTCAGACAACCAAGGACTATCAAGGAGGTCCAATCATTCATTGGAATGGTAGGGCACTACAGAAAGTTCATAAAAAATTTTGCCAAAGAATCAGCTTGTTTGACTGATCTGACTAAAGGAGATGTCAAAAATAATACAAAAGTGAAATGGGAAGAAATACATGAAAAAGCCTTTCAAAGGTTGAAAACTTTGATGACCAGTGAACCAGTTTTAGGAATTTATAAAGAAAATAGGCAAACTATAGTTGAAACAGATGCATCTAGTATAGCTATTGGAGGTGTTTTATCTCAAGTAAATGAAAAAACAGGTAAAACTCATCCAGTAGCCTACTTTAGTAAAAAACTGCAACCATCACAGCAGAAATATTGTGCCTATGACCTAGAAATGACAGCTCTAGTGGAGACTATTACCCATTTTCGTGAGTATTTATTTGGAATTCCCTTCACAGTTTATACTGACCATGCAGCTCTGGTCAGCTGTAGAGGGATGAAAGATCCAAATGCCAGAATGGGGAGAATGATAGATAAACTCTCCCCCTACGAATTTGAAATTAGGCACAAACCAGGGAAACAAAATGTGGTCCCTGATGTGCTCAGTAGAACAGAAGTGGCAAACGAAATAAAAATTGGAACCAATTTCAATGAAGAACAACAGAAAGATGAATATTGTAACAATTTGATAAAAGCAAAAAAAGGTCAGCTTGATAAAAAACATCCAAATTATAAACAGTATAAAAGGGCAAGTAGGAGGTATGATTTGAATGAAAATGAATTATTGGTCACAAATCAAAGAACTCCAATGGGAATTAGAAGGCCAATAGTAGTACCTCGCCTACTTATAAACGAGATACTACATGCATACCATGACTGTGCTATAAGTGGAGGACACTTTGGAGCAAATAAAACTTTGAATAAAATTCAAATGAAATATTATTGGACTGGAATGACTCAGGATGTGAAAAATTACGTGAGGAGCTGTCATTCCTGCCAGATTCGGAAAAAAGAAGCTGGAAAAATTCCAGGACTTTTGAAACCTATTGAAATAAATATTTGTGAAATTTTAGGACACTTAGAAATTGATTTTGTGGGCCCTTTGCCCAAAAGCTCCGGACACAGCTACATACTGGTGGGCACATGTAGAGCTACGAAATTTGCATTTGCCAAACCAGTAGCCACAGCCTCCTCTGATGCAGTCATAAAGTTTCTTTATGAATTAATGACGATTTATGGATGCCCAAAGAAAATTTCTTGTGATAATGGAACCCATTTTAAAAATTCCGAATTTCAAGAAACCTGTAAGCGACTCGGAATTACACTGACCTTTAGCTCAACATTTTCCCCACAGACTCAAGGAGGGACTGAAAAATTTAATGGTGTGCTGAGTAAAAGTTTGGCACATTATTGTAATCAAAATAGGACAAATTGGAGTGAATTTGTGAAATTTGTAGTTTTTGCATACAATACCACTCCACTGGTAAGATTTAAAGGACTCAGTCCATACTTTATTATGTATGGGCAAAATCCAAATCAACCAATAGAAAACAGACTGTCCCTAGACACTAGGGCAAAAAGGGACAGGATGGAAGAAATAGAAGAAATCCAAAAAATCAGAAAAATGGTACCTGGAATAATTTTTGAAAATCAGAAAAAAGAGAAAATTGAATATGACAAAAAACACAAAGAAGTGAACCATTCACCTGGAGATATGGTACTTCTAGAAATTCCATTTAAGCACAAGGGAAAATTTGCTGCAAAGTACAATGGACCCTATAAAGTGCTTAGGAAGATGAATGACTTGAATTATGAAATAGAAAGAGAAGACAAGCCTGAAATTGTTCACATTAGGCGTCTTAAAAAGTACATAATTCGAGATTGAAAAAATCAAAAAATTTGCTGAAAAAATTTAGGATTAAGGGATAAATTTACAAAATTATTTATAGGAACAGTTAGATTTATGAATATATTTAAGCCATCTATGACTCGCGATTGTAGATTTAACCATAAAAAGTAAATTTATGAAAATATAAAGTAAGCTAAAATTATTGAGTATTGAATAGAAAATGTGCACAAATCAGCAAATTTTATGGGCCCAGCATACAAAGAAGGCGAGGAACATGTACTATGTATGTGTAATAATTTGCCAAAATAGAAATAAAAATAAATATTCCAGAAAACCACTGAAAAATGTACTCGATTTTGACAAAAATACCCCTAATTGGACATAGTTTAGCTGTAAAGATCAATAAAGTAGGGAGCCTGCAAGAACATCTGAGGGCTTGCAGGGTTGGAGAGAAAATTCTGAGGAAGGATAAGGAAATAGTAGTACCTTATCCATCGTGTCCTCAGAACCTCTCCTGATTATAATTCGGCCTGATATAGGTATACGTAACCCAAACTAGACCTCTTGGGGCTTCAAGTGCCCAAAATGTAAATAATGTTCATATAAGATTGTAAATATCAATGAAAACATACCTACTGTAAATGAATGAAAAAAAAAAAATGTAGGTACCTATCTATCTACCTACCTAGTTAAAACTAAGAATTAATCTAAGTATAGCAATGGAAAATATATCGCAAATACATCGCGATCACAATGTACATAATTATTTAAAACTGCCAATTCAGCAGAATTCATTTTATGATTCACAGATGGTTCTAAAAATGAGTTTGAATATGCAGGCTATGCTTTTTTTATTGATGGCAGAATTAGCAACTTCACAGCTCATAAAAATTTTTCAATTTTCAATTTAGAACTTGCTGCCATACTCCACTGCCTACAGAAGATCTCTACTTCCAAAAGCCCTAACAAAAAATTTCTGATTCAATCAGACACGCTCTCTACTCTTTTATCAATTCAAAACAAATTTTCAGAACATCAACTTGTTCATAAGATCTATCAAATCATCTATAAACTTCAGACTACTGATAAAATTACTAAATTTATGTTTGTCCCAAGTCATGTAGGCATCGAAGGAAATCAAGCAGTAGATGAGTCAGCTAAAACAGCTGTTACCCCCTCTAAAATTTTCTCTGTAACCCATAGTGACGTTATAAATATTCTAAAAATCATCCAAAACTCCAACTGGCAAAACCTATGGAACTCAAAAACAAACCACAAACTATTTAGTATTTACACACAAAAAATCAATCCTTCCTTGGAAACACCTTCATCACCTAAATCGATTACAGAAGAAATTATAATCACCCGCCTCGGAATTGGTCACACCAAATTAACCCATAACCATTTGTACACCAAAGCACCTAAACCCACCTGTCAATTCCATAACTCTGAAATAATCTCCACTTAACACCTTCTATTTTATTGCCCCTCCCTGAAAACAAAACACCAATCCTTAAACATTTCAGACCTTGGCCCTACAATTCCTGACAACATTAAACAGATGGAAATCATTCTTAAATATCTTTCGAATCAAATCTAACTAACCCCTCAAAACTTGTAAAGAAAAAAAAAATTCAAAAAATTTCAATATCAGAATCGCTCTATTAACGAGCCCCCTCTCAGGAAAAAACGTTGACCGTACTCTCACTACTTTTTTGAAAAATTTCAATTTTATATTTTATTTTGTTCGGAAAAAGTCAATACTTAATGCTCATGCAGACTGGGAAACGTTTTTTCTTGAAAAAAGGTTACTTATTCGGAGCAATTTGAACACAAGAAATTTGAAAATTGCTTAGAAAAATATTTTCATTTCATTTTTTTTTTTTCAACTCTACGGAAGAAGATTTTTTCTTGAAGAATGAGGATCATTTCAGAGAAATTCCAAATCAGAAAAAAAAACTTGAACAATTTTCATCGATTTCTGTCTCATTTATTTTTTTCTCTTTTTCAAATTTGATGAGGGATTTTTTTAAAAAGAAGAGCTATTCAAAATAGTTATTCTTATGTGGGCATAAATTATGAATTTTAAATAAAAAATTTTATATTTTTTTCAACGGGGTGGTGGGGGGGGGGAGTGAGTGCTCCCGGCATTATTTATTTTTCATTTGGGTGACAAAAATTTTCAGAGTATTTCTTTTCATAGAGGTGAGTGCTAAAATTTGCCAATTTATTTCTTTTGCAAAAATTTGAATGAAGACTACCCCCCACACCCCTTTCTCAACTGGTTCTAGATTCATAAGCGTAGTAAATGCTAAACTTACTTTGAACTGATGCTTTCCGAATTGTATTCGCGATTAACCCCTCGAGTGGTTTTGCTTTTGTATATGCTTCCTCTTGCGTAATACATTTGAAATAATTATTGAATTTTATTGATTTTTCGTCGATTTCAATGTTCATATTATCCATTAGTTCGTCAACATTGCCACTTATTGAAAAAGATAACTGCAAATCTAATCGCTCCATGGAAGTAGATGTATACAAACGTAAATTTGTATTAACATTCAGCAATTCTATTGCATATGTAAGAGTTTCCTCATTATTTTCATAAACGATTTTCACCGATCCAAAATTATCCAATCCTGTAGTTATCCCTTCGTAGTAATCTGACATCCAGGGAAACCGGTTCTCACTATGAATGTGACTGTGTGAAAAATAGGCGTAGTATTTTTTGTCGTTTTTATCGAAAAGTTTATTTGCTTCCATGTATAAGTTCAAATTGACGGATAACGTTGGTAAAGATTCGATTCTATTTTTCAATCTTGCTTTTAGTGCTCGGAACACATCTTTTGAAAACGTTTCACGGGTCCATTCGCCCACGTATTCGCATGATTTTTCATCCCATTGCTGAAATTTTGTTTCGGCAAATATTTCTTTAGGATCGTACTATTCATAATGTAGAAATAAAATCTGAATGCTCACCAAAGAAAATGTTTCTTTTCCGAAATTTGGTGTCCGTTTTATAAGTTTGAGATTAGAGCGGAGGTTTATAATTATAAGTTTGAAAGTCAGGTTGAAAAATATTTCACATGGCGTTGGATACTCATTGTAATTAAATTGTATGTTCCCTTGTATGCTCGGGTGTATTAGTTCAATGGTTATCGAGTTTGATATCTGAATTATGGAAAAAATACAAAACGTAAAAATTCAAAGAAAATTACACAGAAAATGGAAAAATATGTACTGCAAACAATATCTATTTATTTAGACCAAAAAAAAAACACACAAAATTCTAACTGAAGATGTCAATTTATTTATTTTTTCTAATTGCTGAAAAAGTAATTTTACGTCCGAATTTTGAGTGTAGGTATCGCCGCTCGAAATTTGAAACAGTGTGTTTGATCTCGAACTGTATTCTCTTCCACTCCCCCCCCCCCTCCTTCAAGATTACTTTATATTGGCGTCAAGTTAGATTTTTTGCGGTGTTTTTTTTTTTTTTTTTTTTTTTTTACTTCATAACGCACATGTGATGGATTCCTTGTTACGTTTTCAAAATGTAGCTTTGTAATCACCTTTTCAGTGGTTACTATCAATCTAAAAAACGATACATTTTTCAAGTTGGTCGTATTTAGAGGCATTTCAAGCATTTGAAGTTTCAAAAGCAGCTCGTACTCGTCGCAGGCTTTTTTGAATGTATGTGCGGCGATGCTCACCTTTCGAATAATTTCTCGCAGTGTTTGTACTTGAAGTGTGGTAACATCATATTGCGGATGTAGTTTGCTGGTTTCGGAAGGATTTACTGTGAAATCAGAATTTACGTAGTTTATTTACTAGCTGGATTTAGAGGAGGAAAAACTGAGTACTTTTTTCCACAGTTATTCTTTTGTGATAGGTATTTTATTGTTTTGGATTAAAAGTTCGTCACTCATGTTTTTTCTATACTCAAAATACCTGGGTTGTATTGCTAGAAGTTTACATATCAGTAACGAGGCAGTTTCTATAAAATGTCGCTCATTCATCATCCGGAAGTAACCAAAGTAATTACCTGATGTTGTCTGTATTGGCACAATCAAGAGAATAGTCATGATACTTAAAGCCGTCTCAAAAAATTGAAACGATCGCTTAAAAAAAGAATGTACTGGGACTAGTAAAAAAGTTTCGAATTTCATTTTTCAGCGAACTGTCACAAAATTATATAAAATGAATTTATCAGTTGAATAAGCTACCACTTGAAACACCATAAACAGAAATCCGAAATGATTTATTCACGTATCTATACTAATTATATTTTGACATTCCGTTCCAATGTTATATCTCTTTGACGGTGAAGGCTTGCAGGATAATATGGAGAACTGCATCGTGATAATTTGGATTTTGGTCCGGAAATGTTTAACTTCCTGCTATTGCGATTATTCTCCTAGACTAATTCGGATACTTTCAGATAAAATACCTTACATACTTATCTTATCATTATTTTTATTTTAAAATCGCGGAGTACCTATCTTGTTTTGGTTCGGACTGGTAGTAATTGTAATTTATATACCATACCTACTCTCTAAATTTGAAGCAGTCACGACATTTTGCCTTTTTAAAAGCAGTGGTTTTTTACTGCAAAACAGTGAAAATCTACCGAATTGGTCAGTAAAAAATCATTTTGACTAACCAATTCAGTAGATTTTCTACTGCTTTGCAGTAAAAAACCACTGCTTTTAGAAAGGCAAAATGTCGTGACTGCTAAGCAGTGAAATTTGACTGTTTCAACATTTATGAGGTTCCAATCGCCAAATCAGCCCAGAGTTGGAATCAATTCTCATATTGTGTAAAATGACCAGTTGTCAACTAATTTGCTAATCATTTTTGACGTTTTTTGTTTGTTTCAGGTAAGTAAGAAGTATTTCTGCATATTTTGAAAATTAGAGTAACAAACTTACCTAAGGGTCATTCCATGCCAAATCGGCGGATTTTTGCACGAGGGTTCTTCGATTTTTTTCAAAATCAGATCTTGTGTAGAGGTCATCAAACGATGACGAATGACGCAAACCGGACATTTTTTCGATTTTTTTTGACGGAGCTGTGGCGCTTCAAAGTTCTCCAAAATGGCCGAAAATGGAAAATTTCAGTTGCGAATTGCTCCAGTTGTACGTGGTATAGAATTTTGAACTTTTTTTCAAATTGTAGTACTTTGAGAGGGTAATCGACGAATTATGTCAAAATCAGTGTTGCCACTTTCTGAAACCTAAAAAACTCGATTTGAAAACTTATAATTTAAATATAACCACGATGTCCACCAGTAAAAATTCTGAAAAAATTCTCAGTTTTAGTCCTTTTTATGTAGAATAACATATCAAAAAATTGGAGGGGCCTTTGTTTTCATTTTCGAGAAAAAAAAATTACAAGTTTTATTTTCATTGCAAAAGTACTATCAAAAACCTAAAAAATGAAAATTTTTGCATTTTTGAAATATTTTATCAATGTGTGGACGAATGTGTGAAAAAAATCCCCGTCACCCCAATTTTTTAACGGCGACGACATTTTTTCAATACATTTCACTCTTAAAATAAAATTAAGTATAGCACGAAAAATGTCAATTCGTTGACAAATTGGGGTGAGGGGGATTTTTTTCACATATTTGTCTACGCATTGATAAAATATTTCAAAAATGCAAAATTTTTCATTTTTTAGGTTTCTGATGGTACTTTTGCAATGAAAATAAAACTTGTAATTTTTTTTTCTCGAAAATGAAAACAAAGGCCCCTCCAATTTTTTGATATGTTATTCTACATAAAAAGGACTAAAACTGAGAATTTTTTCAGAATTTTTACTGGTGGACATCGTGGTTATATTCAAATTATAAGTTTTCAAATCGAGTTTTTTAGGTTTCAGAAAGTGGCAACACTGATTTTGACATAATTCGTCGATTACCCTCTCAAAGTACTACAATTTGAAAAAAAGTTCAAAATTCTATACCACGTACAACTGGAGCAATTCGCAACTGAAATTTTCCATTTTCGGCCATTTTGGAGAACTTTGAAGCGCCACAGCTCCGTCAAAAAAAGTCGAAAAAATGTCCGGTTTGCGTCATTCGTCATCGTTTGATGACCTCTACACAAGATCTGATTTTGAAAAAAATCGAAGAACCCTCGTGCAAAAATCCGCCGATTTGGCATGGAATGACCCTAAGCAATATGTGGGTAAGTTTTTAAATGTATAAGTATGTATAATGTTGATCAACAGATAATTACTTGGTGAAGCCCATGTTCGCTTTTTTTATCGTAAATACGTGATTCATATTTAGATTCCAAATTATTTAATATATCTATCTGTTTTCTCATTTCCACCCATAACGCCTACACATATCTCTAGGACTAGGACTGGTTTTTTCAGAATTTATTTAACGCAATTAGCCCTTGCCCCCTCCCTTCCTACAAAAGTTGTCGACTTTTTAGCGCTTGGAGTCAGTGATTTTTTTTTCAATTTTTAATAGCGCGTGATTTTTTGATCGTTTTACCACAAAATGATTCATTACAGAATTGCTTGCAATAAAAATTCTAGTCCTTGAGGTTTGTGAACGCTCAAGCCAGGGTTTTCGAGGCCCCGGGGCGGAGCTCCTTAGTACTTTTATTATCATCAAAAATGAAGAAGTAAATAAGTACCTACCTATGTAATAATAATATGTTTAATTTTAAATTGAAGGAATAGGTTGTTGTTGTTGTATAATGTTAAACATCGATTTATATTGAAAACTAAAAATAAAAGAATATTATTTGGTATCTAAACTATCAAGAATGTTTGAAGTTGCCTCCTGAAAATATGTCGATTCTAGCAGGCCAGCACTGGCTATATTAAAAACAATCCGAGTCAACTGAAATTGTGGACAGATAATGACAACTGATTCCTAATGTATTGAAATTATTGGGATTTCCAAAAATAAGCATTCAAAAAAACGTAATTTCTCAGCATGCCAAAACATCCACCTATCGTGTCCAAAACATCCCACTACTGTCCAACACATCCTCCCAAAATGGTGTTTTTTCCAAGTCCAATAGTTTGTTCAATTCGCATACTGGTTGATGCATTTTTATATTAGGTATAATAATATTCTCTTTCGATCGATTTCGCAAAGGAATCCATCACTACTGCGTTCAAGTTTTCAGTCAGAATCTTTTCTTCTTCAATATTTCCTTGATTTGGTGACAGCCGCAGTGTAGATTCACGAGATAAAACTATTCTGCGTGGAAATGTTGTAATAACCCCCCTCAGTATAATTGCTTCGATTTCCACATCCATTTTTTCAAGCATCTTTGATATAACAGGATATTGATTACGTTTCCAGCCAATACAAGCAGTAACATTTCTCGCTTGAAATTCAAATTTTGTTTCTTTTTCGAAGTACTGCATTTTTATTGATTTGAAATTGAATAATCCGTATAAGTTGATTTGAAAAACTAGCCAATTATCAATAGGCCTATCTAATGGAAAGTGTTCCTTTATCGAGTAAAAATACCTTCGTGAATCGCTCAGTAAATTGAAGTACGTTTCATTGGCGGCTGCAATGACGTGAGGAAGCTCGCAGAAGATAATTACATCATCATTGTAAAACAATGATTGTAGGGCTTCACTAGATTTGGTTTTTATTATTGCAATCAACATTTTTTCGAGTTTATTTTTCAAGTCATTTTCTTCGTTTGTTTCGTACTGATGGATTTTCTCTGACGATGACGGGTGTTTCAATTGAATCTACATAAAAAACATTGTTTGCTGTGATTAATGATTTTGAAAAAGAGAATTTCTTACTGAAATGTTTTGTACTCACTTCCATGTCTTCACAAGCAACGTCAAATCGCAATTCTTCGTTGCTATCATTTTCAAAGGTACGAGTAGTAATCGTGCTACGAGTGCTTGCTAAAAAAGAAATATTGGCCAAAACGAAGTTTGAATCGTTTGTTATTGCGGCCATTCCTGTCAACTGTAGCGTTATATTGTACGCGATCTGTTCATGTAATGCGTTCTATTAAAATTGTGTGGTAAAATTTATTTCATGCTAAAATTTATCGCAGAAATCTCGCTTAAAAAATATTAACAAAAACTGTAAGTATTACCTGAGTGTGATTTGGTGGTTTGCACGTTACTTCATAAGCGACTGGAATGGTCGATGATGAAATATTGACACCATTCACAGAAATGTAATACTTTGATGATTCACTCAGTCGTTTCATTTCATTAGGAACTTCATTTGAATCTTCGTAATGTTGGTAATTGATTCGGTATCCTTGTTTCTTCAAGTGACCGTGAAGGTTTTCCAAAGTTTCGACAAACTTTTCTGAAAATAGGGACGAAATGTTGTATTGGGGTAGTGATTCATTCCACATGGCCATTTGGTTGTCGAAGTCTTCTATCATTCTTTCGGGCCAGTATGGAACTTCTCCTGTGGAATAAGTTTTGCGAGCAAATTAACGCTTTGAAGTAGGTAAATCAAATCTTTTTCATTGTAAGCTAATAATTTGACTGAAGAAGTATTAAATGAAAATTTAAAACATCGCGATGCGATGACAAACAATTAATATATTCGTTTAATGCCCTAATCCTCGAAGTGTATTCATAACCGAGTGGTTATATAGGGCATGTTAGGTTTGTGAACCCCGCTTTCAGCGTGAGTACATGACGATGCTGCAGAAAAGAAAAGACAATTTGCATCCCCCTAGCCCTCCCTTTCAATTTTTGAAAATTGAGTTTTGAAATATGACGTCATTGTTAAATGAATTCTTATTTTATATTTTATTCAAATACATATCTACTTTTTCTATGCCATACAGCCTTATTGTAAAAATTACCCCGCGCGTCCGGAGTCTGATGGGCTACAAAACGTTTCCGCCAATCACAGCACAAAGGGGTCAGTCCTTAAGACTCCTCTGCAATTTTTTCAAAGTTTTATTGTTGAAAATTCGATATATGTACTTGATTAAAGAGTTCCATACAAATGGAATAATTTTTTACTGTAAGGTATCATACAGTGAAAATTATTGATCAGTTGAAAATACTGAGTTTTGAAAAAAAAAATTGTAGGGGATCCGGTTACTATGTTGAAATAAAAAAAATTGCCCATATTTTTTTATCGTGTTTCAAATGCTGCGAGTAGGTACCCATTTTCTTTTATCAAGCAGTAACTGGGTAGGTACCTAGTAAATTATTGTGAAACTGTCTGGCTCTACTATTATTGAAAAAAAACTTGAAAACTCACTTTGATTATATGATGAGTAAATGAAAGATGCAATGGATTTCTGAAACTTTTCTATGATTACATTTGTACGAATAGAAGGAGAGTTGCTGTTAGGGATAATTGAAGTGATGAAGGTTTGCTTGGAATCGAGAACTTCTGCCCGAACTGTTCCATTCTTTCGATATATTTTAATCGATAAACACTTCACGATGAAGTTCAGTTGTACAGCTGTGCCGGGATCAAGTGCATCGATTTGTTTGATACTGCCGGTGATGTTTTCTAATTGTAAATCCCATAAGACAAGAGCTGTTTTGCTGTACCTCGTATTCATGGATTTAAAATTCCACGGTCCGTTGATTATTATTCTAACGTATCGATTGGTAAAAGGATCTACAGTATCAATCCAGTCCGTGGGAAATGAAATGTAGTACTTTTTGTGATTTTTCTGGTAATTTGAATACAGTCTTTGAAGTTTGTCCACATAGAGCTTGCACGTATCAGATATTGGGCTAATTAATTCCACGACGCTGATGATTCTATCCTTCATCTCTTTAACAAAATATCCGAAAACAGCTTCACCAATTGCAATGCGATCCTTTTTTTCAAAACGATGCATTGATAAAATCTGAAATTAAAATTTATGTTATTTTGTAGAAATATCCGGATAGGTAGGTAATACGTGAGCTGCGGTGAGCTTGATTAAATTAACGCGCATACGTGTAAGTAGGTACCTACATGGATTTATGATTTTTCTTACCATGATTGTTCTTTTTGAGACGTGTAAATTACGTTCTATTTTCGTTTCTAATTCCTTTGTGTCTAATAAAAAGTTGTAGGGCGTAGAATTGAAATTTCTCATTTTTACAAACGCAGATATTTTTTTCATCGCTTCATTACCTGCCTGATATTGTAAATTTACTTGCGCTGTAACTTGTTTGTGACTGAACGCACCAATCTGAAAAAGGTCGAGAATTGGATTGGATAATAAAACATCTTCAGATTTTAAATGTAAATATGTTTGTAAAAATCCTCGTATCATGTTATGCATATAAAGATGTACACTTTTTTGGAAAAGTAATAATTTCAGTGGAATAAAAAGTTAAAATTTGTGATGAAAAAGATCGAAATGCAATTCAGTGCCCATAAAAACTGAGATTTACAAATACAGTGTTTGTGACCGTTTCAATCGATTTCTATTGTTTCTTGGAGTATTGGCCATTGGGGTAACCTTGAACAGGTATTTTGCTATTTCAACTTTGATCGACTGGTACCATTATACGTACTCCGTTAAAAGTGAACCAATGTGGCTCAATGCGCAATCGAACAAGTTTTCAACTTTTCATTGAAAGAAAAGTACCTAATTTGAAAAAAAAAACTTTTCATTCTGCACAACTCTATGTACATACAGAATGTAAGAGTCCGTCTAATTAAAATTGACCTCTCAGTACTAAGTACAAAAAAAATGTAAAAAATGTTTCATTAGCCAATCAGGAAGCTGAAAATCGTGGCATCATTGCCAAACATTTCAGATCGTAAAAAAAAACTGATAAATGAATTACACCAATTGCTATTTTTGCTGCTGCTTAGGTAACTTAAACTTGGATAATCATTCGAACATTAGTTTTTCCAAAGTTTCATTACAAAAATATGTTGATAAATTAGCCAATAAAGATATTTGTGCCCCTAAAATAATCGCGTATTCGGCAATATTGCTTTTTTTCTAACAAAATTTGTAGGTCAATCCTAATTAGACGGACTATATTTGGAGGATACTTAGGTATGGCTATTAGGTACTAGGAACCTCCAGACTATTATTAAATGAACATTTTATGAATTCAGAATTTGAATTCTGGAGAACATCTGATTTAATGTTGAAAACGTATGTTGCTTTTTTCTCGTCGCTTTCGAATGGATTTTCGAATCCGCCATTCCCGAAACTGAACATCATTTCAGAAATGATGTTCCTGCAGAAGATTTCAGTGACATCACGATGCCCATTATCTGTAATCAGATGCAATATAAAATATGAAATTAATTTGTACCTATAATCTACAGTAATACTCTAGTCTGCAGTCCAACTGGCAAAAAGTGCAAAAGTGCTCTGGAAATTGAATTTGGCTGGGATTTTTGTGTTACAAAAATTTATTTGTAAGTTGACTTTTTATATATATTGTGCATCTAACATGTCAGAAAAGACGTATTTTGGATTTTCCCAGTTGCTTAATATAGGAGTGAAGCCTAAAAAATTTTCAAAATGGCTTAGATCCTAAACTTTTTTTTTAAGTACCTTGACCTACTGGATCTTACTTCAGTTGTCAGTGCCTGTTAAGTGCGAATTTTTTGAAAATTCAGCACAACGGCGACCGGTCTTACTAAGTATAGGGGCCCCTAGTAAATTCATGGCATAAACGAGTTTGTTCCACGCTCATTGAACTGAAATTCACGAAAAATTTGTCAAGCATTTTTGAAGAATTTTGAGCACAAAATTTTATCGTGATTTTTAGAATTTTGATAAGGTTGCGGTATCATAAAAGACGCTCAACCCGGATTTGGACCTTTGTCAATTTTTTTAATGTTTGGGTGATCCACCGGACTGAAATACGGGTCTAGTCTAGACTAATATCGACTGCAACTACATCGTATCCTGTTGCAGTTCAAGCAAAACTATAAATCTCCGATTGAACTTTTACGATAGGTAGGCACGTAATTTTCTCAAAAAGTTTATTCACTTCGTAATTCTTGATCAATTCCGCGTGCGATGAGTGTCTCCAGATTGTTGATTTGTTCTGCTGATGGTATGATGTTTTCGTTTTCAAGTTGGCTCTCCAGAAATTTTATATTGAATGCATTATTAGTGAAGTCGTTGAATGTTCCATTCATAGCAATGTGTTGCCACTCCCTGATAAAGTTCTGTGCAATGACCGATTTTACCACCCAATTTATTGAAGTACGAGGGAAATCAACTTTATATTGAACCGCGTCTTCGAAATGATGCATGTGCAAACTAAAATAGTGTAATCCTCGAATCAAAATGTCACTTTGTTCTGTCTTCCAAAGAAATTTTGCAGCATTATAACCAGATTTGAAGAACACATAATCATCACGTGTTGTTTCGTGGAAATCATTTAGCAACTGTTCACATCTTTCGCGGATTGATTGAAATGGGAATTTGGGGTTTGTGAATAGCGTTTTTTCAACCCGATCTAGCATTGCTTGTAACGTATTTTTGCGTACGACTGTTCGTTGTTCTTCATCTATTTCATTACATGAATGTTCAATCCATTCTGTTACCTGAAATGACACATGTAAGTATTATGTTTTTGAAAAGGTGACAGAATTGGACTTTTTTTTTTTGGAAAGTTTTGCTACCTATAACCATTAAATTTTTTAAAAGCATTCGCTTGACGCTCTTGAACGGGCGTGCTTTTTGTGTAGGGGACCCTGTCCTGAGACAGCGCACTTTTTTCCCGAAGATAAATTTAGGGTGTAGCCAACTAGGTAGCCATAATTTAACGTTCATAAAATATGCCATTTCCGCGCATTAGGATCTTCGCCCTCGCACATTGAATGGTAGCAACAGTACAAAAATTTTCAAATGTGGGCATTGAACAACAGCCTTAATGTGTGAAGTGTGAGCCAACCTACCTTCAAGTCTGTACTGGTTTCATGCGTATTATTATTAGTTACATCATGGTGGAACATCACTTGAATGCTGAGAAATTCGAATTCCATACTGAAGTTAACTTGGCATGTTTGTGTTGAATTTTCTAATTGAGGATATTTTAAGCTTCCTGTTAGTTTCATGATTTTAGCCTGCATGCTGTTTTTTTGTTTCAATTTGATCTGCAAGCAGTTGGGTAACACTTGAGTAAGTATACTTATCAATAGCACACATTGAGAATTATTAAATTGTACATATTAATAGTCCGGCATATGACATTAGGAGTAAGTGCACCCCCCCCGCCCCCGCCGATCCACCGGTACAACTTTTTTCTTAAAGGGGACATCCTAAGGAACATTTTAAAGCAAACTTGCCAAAAAAAAAAGTTGGCCTTACTTACAAAATGGCGGCCATTTTGATTGACAGGTCAGCCGAAATCGCAGATTTTGCGTTTCAACATAGGACTTGCACGAACTTTTTCAAACTTTACAAAGGTAGATCGAAAGATCATGCAAAAATTCATCACCTGTCAAAATTTTAAGTGCTAAAGTGCGTTTTTCGATTTTTGGTAAATTTTTGAAAATCGAATTTAGGCCAAGAATGAGGAAAAAAATCAAAATTTTACCAAATTGACCGAGATAGCTGAAATTTGGGATATACCCTATTGTCGACATGCCAAATCGATTGGAAACGGTTTCAA
This sequence comes from Planococcus citri, assembly GCF_950023065.1. Classification (NCBI taxonomy): domain Eukaryota; kingdom Metazoa; phylum Arthropoda; class Insecta; order Hemiptera; family Pseudococcidae; genus Planococcus; species Planococcus citri. The sequence continues at coordinate 67,871,089 of NC_088678.1, read as the reverse complement.
CCTGTTTTGAGCAGTTCTGGAGCCTCCAGCAGATTTTTGAAACTCGAAATTCCCACAAAATTCCATAAAATTGGAGCTGTAAAGCTAAAATTTATTCTAAAAACTAATTTCAATACGCTACGAAGTACTGCAGGTGAATTTCAAGGCGTTTTAGAGCCTCCAGCGACTTTTTGAAAATTCCTGAAACCTCCAGCAGATTTTTGAAACTTTAAATTTTCACAAAATTTCATCAAATGGAGATGGAAAGCTGAAATTTACTCTACACTCCAATTTTAACACCCTCTGAAGACGACTTCAGGTGGGTTTAAGTCATTTTAGAGCCTCCAACGACTTTTTTGAAAATTACTGGAGCCTACAGTAGATTTTTGAAACTTGAAATTTCCCCAAAGTTTCATCAAACTAAGATGGAAAGTCGAAATTCATTCTGCAAACTAATTTCAATACGCTACGAAGTTGACTGCTGATGAATTTCAAGTCGTTTTGGAGCCTCCAGAAACTTTTTGAAAGGTTGTATGATTTTTTTTGGAAAATTGAAATTTCCTAAAAGTAGCTGGAAGCTTCAAAACGATTTTCAACCATCATGTAGTCTTCGAAGTAAATTTCAGCTTGCCAACTCCATTTGATAAATTAATGTTGGGGAAATTTCAAGTTTCAAAAATCTACTGGAGGCTCCAGTAATTAAAAAAAAAGTCGCTGGAGGCCCTAAAATGACTTGAAAACACCTGAAGTCGTCTTCAGAAGGTGTTAAAATTGAAGTGTGGAGTAAATTTCAGCTTTACATCTCCATGCGGCATTTGATGAAATTTTGTGAAAATTTAAAGTTACAAAAATCTGCTGGAAGCTCCAGTAATTTTCAAAAAAAGTCGCTGGAGGCCTTAAAATTACTTAAGCCCACCTGAAGTCCTCTTCAGAGGGTGTTAAAATTGGAGTGTAGAGTAAATTTCAGCTTTCCATCTCCATTAATTTGATGAAATTTTGTGAAAATTCAAAGTTTCAAAAATCTGCTGGAGGTTTCAGGAATTTTCAGAAAGTCGCTGGAGGCTCCAAAACGCCTTGAAATTCACCTGCAGTACTTCGTAGCGTATTGAAATTAGTTTTTAGAATGAATTTTAGCTTTACAACTCCAATTTGATGGAATTTTGTGAAAATTTCGAGTTTCAAAAATCTTGCTGGAGGCTCCAGAACTGCTCAAAACAGGTTGAAACCGTTTCCAATCGATTTGGCATGTCGACAATAGGGTATATCCCAAATTTCAGCTTTCTCGGTCAATTTGGTAAAATTTTGATTTTTTCCCTCATTTTTGGCCTAAATTCGATTTTCAAAAATTCACCAAAAATCGAAAAACGCACTTTAGCACTTAAAATTTTGACAGGTGATGAATTTTTGCATGATCTTTCGATCTACCTTTGTAAAGTTTGAAAAAGTTCGTGCAAGTCCTATGTTGAAACGCAAAATCTGCGATTTCGGCTGACCTGTCAATCAAAATGGCCGCCATTTTGTAAGTAAGGCCAACTTTTTTTTTGGCAAGTTTGCTTTAAAATGTTCCTTAGGATGTCCCCTTTGAGAAAAAAGTTGTACCGGAGGATCGGCGGGGGGATACAATTACTCCTATTGTCATATGCCGGACTATAAAGTTTGTAAAAAAAAATATCGAGCTATTAGTGCCCGTTATTTTAGGACACTCTTTACAGATGAAATATCTTATTGTAAGTTTATGGAGATTGTCACCACACATACTATAGTAGGTAGAGGTACCTAGAAGATCGCCTTTCTTTATCTGACTCTAACTGGGAAGGACAGTACCCGGAGGTGACATAAAATTGGACTGCCGCAGGGTAGTGTGCTGTCGCTAGTTTTTATTTCAATATTTATAACGTATGTGTTAGGTCAAGATACTCTCCATTTCCTGTATGCAGATGCACTGAGAGAACTGTTCAGTAGAAATTACTGCCAAATTTAGTCAAGTTGCCCCCATCATTCAATCTTTTTGCTAAATTAATGTGAAATACGATATATTTTCCAAGACAAAATTTTCAAAACACGAACTTATCCAAAAATGAACGATTTGAAAATTTTCAGCCGCTTAGTGAAGCCCTAAGAGTGGTCTTGGATTTTGATGGCAATAGCATATCTACTCGTGGATCGACGTGAAATCTCAAATACTCGTACTTTAATTTGGGATTGGGTCATTTTTCCTGAAACGGATTGCATACTGACAGGGGAGTAGAAATAGGACACGTGAACTGTGATAAAAACAGCTCTTGCTTCTCAAATAAGTACTCATATTTATTGGTGCAAAGCTTTTCAAACAGCAAGTGTTCATCATCAGGCTTCAATGATGATATTTATTTGAGAAGCAAGAGTTTCTTTTTCCACGTTAAACATAGGTACCTACTTCTTTTCTACAGGGTGCCCAGAAATATCGAGTACCCCTAAAAAAGTGTTCTACTAAAATACTTTGGTTGGTCACAGTGAATGATAATAATGATAGCACATGATTGGTTGTTGGACTGGAGAAATAACATTCCACCAATCATATGCATCTATTTCACGTTGACAACCTATATTTTTAATGAAAAACTTTCTTTGGGGTACTCGATATTTCTGGGCACCCTGTATGTGTTCCTAAAGGATTCCTAAAGCTTTTAAAATGGGCAATTGGGCACTTTCGATAGATGGAGTTAAAGTGCCGAAATTTCAAAAAACAGTATGATTATGTGACGTGTCAACTGATATGTTTTCGTAGGTGCTGAACACGAATATGACTTCAATTTTTCGATAGAGCTTCATCCCATGCCCTCGCCCTCCCCAGCACGCCTCATTCTGGTTCAAATTACAAAACAGTGTTTGGGTAACGTGATGCATGATATGATAAGTTTTCGATGGCGCTGAACACGAATATGACATCCGTTTTTTGATTGAGCGTCATGCGATGCACTGATGGCACCAAACAATATTCATTTCAAGTTTGGTCCTGGAGTGGACTATTAGCGTACTCAAATTAGTCTCAATCAGAAAACATTGGTCATACTGCGGGACCCTGGAAAACATACTGCATATTTCATGTATTGCGTTACTGAAACATTTTTTTTGGAATTGACCCAGGGGAGAGGGGTGCTGGGGTTTTTGGATGAAGCTCAACCGAAAAACTGATGTGATTCGTGTTCAGAACCTCCGAAAACATACCACGTTTACTTGATATACTTCACGGTCGTACAAGTACTTTTATTTCAAAATGTCAGCCCAAACTTGAGGGAGCATAGCTTTTCCCATCGAGTGTGCCATTTTGAAAAATTGTATTTGTATCTTGAAACAGGATAAAGAGTTACTTGGGTGATTTTGGAGGCTCTCTATACCTACATCGTGACACAGATCCAATGTTGTTTCAAAGAAGTACCTATTACAATAATTGAAGAACGAATTTCCAAAACGGCTCAAGTCCATTTTTTTCGAATCGCGTTATTTGGCGCCATCTGGTGGATGGTGTATTTAGACCCATTCCTATATAAAGTGTAACAAGTTTTTGTCGATTTTCTCGAAAAGTGCAAAAGTTAAAGTGGACTTGAGCCGTTTTGGAAATTTTCGTTCCTCAATTGAAGTTCAGATTACAATGTGATAATTACATCATGGTTTGTTTCATGTTCTAGTTAGTAGTAAATTCTTACTCGTAAATATTTTCCAGGCTGGCATTCAATATCATCAGTATATATAAAAAACATGTTGTTACCAGTTTGGAAAATGCTAAAAGATATTTGTAAGTTTTCCAAGCTGGTCATTCCCGAAGGTATTTCCATTGTTTGATTCTGCGAGAACAATTCTTCACAGAAGTTTCTTCCAAACGCCTGTCTGAAAATTAGGATTAACTCGCGTAATGAATTTATTACGAGCCCGGTTATGTCTTCAAATAGGTTCGCGTTAAGATCATAATAGCTCTTCCATCGGAATTCAGAGACACGTTGGATAGAATCTGTCGTACCTAAACAAAAATCAGGACTAATTAAATTGCATTTCGTAATTTCATGCTGTGAATTTTTGTTAGTTACCTATCGATTGCGTCAAATTAATTTTGATTTCTTCGTGTGCTGTTATGATTGACTGCTTAATGGAAGGCATAACGATCTTATTCAAGTTTTCTGTCAACGACTTTTGTTCTTCGATGTTTCCTTGATTTGGTGAAAGCAGTAGTGTAGATTCGTCAAAAAACTGCAGGTCGTATGAATCCTCATCAATTTTTCCTATCAATTCAATCGCTTCGATTTGCACATCCAGTTTTTCAGCTTCGACTGATAGGAAGTTATCCGAAACATAATTCCAAATAATATGGGCAGTCAAATTTCTCGCCTCGAAATGAAATCTTGTATCTTTCTCGCTAGTTTGCAGATTCAGCAATTTGAAATTGAATAATCCGTGTAAGCTGATGTGATAAATTAAAGGTTTCGGATACGTTTCTCGTGAGATGCCCTTCATTGGATAAACATATTGCTGTGAATCGTTGAGCAAATCAGAATACGTTTCATTTGCAGCGATATGAGGGATTTCGCAAAAATTGTTGACTTTATTGCTAAACCATGTTCGAACTTCCGGAAATTTTGTTTTTATTATTAAAATCGAAATTTGTTTCAGTTTAATTTTCAAGTCATTTTCTTCGTTTATTACGCTCTTGTGCATGTTTTGTGTCGAGTTTTTTATTCGAACCTAAGAAACGTTTTTGACTGTAATGTACGAGTAGATAAGTAAACATGTTTTTTAAAGGTAAAGTTCCTTTACCTACTAAAATACTTTATAGACACCCTTACTCACTTCCATGTTTTCAATGATGACGTCAAGTTGGAATTCTCCGTTACTGTCATTTTTAAAAGTAATAATCGTGCAACGGTTCCTCGCCCAAAAATAAATACTAGCAGAAGCGATGCTTGAATTGCTCATTATTTCAACTATTCCTTTCAAGTGTAGCGTCCCATTATAGACGATCTGCACCTACAATACAATGTAGGTATGATAAATGTGTTACATATAATTGCTTCCTATACCTAAGTATTTCCATTCCTGGTGCAATGAAAGTTTAAAAAGCAGAACTTGATTCAAATAATCGCCTTACCTGAGAGTGATCAAGCGGGTCACGTGTTTCTTCGCGAGTGATTGGAAAAGCTAATGAAATTTTGACATCATTCAAAGAGATGAAATGATTAGAAGATTTATTCAGTCTTTTCATCTCATCAGGAATGTCGTTAGCGTCTTTTATAGGATGATAATTGATTCGGTATAAGTGTTCCTTCATGGCACTTCGAAGATTTTGTAAAGTTGAGACGAACTGTTCTGAAAATAAGGACGAAATATCGTATTGTGATGGCGATTCATTCCGCTTTGCTTTCATCTCCAATTGTTCGTGCAATTTTTGCTGTTTTATTTCCGACTCGCCTGATGTACCTAAGTAGATAATTATATGGAATGAGTTTTCAAGCAAATTAAAACTATGAAGTACAGAAAATCAATGTGACGTGGACGTTTGTTAGAAAATGGGTATATATCGCACCTTGGGAGTAATAAGGTTACATCTCGAAAAAGTGAAATTTTACAGGAGAGTGATTTTCTTTTTTTTAAAAACTTGATTCATTATTTTCATCTAGGTACTTATAATCAATTGTGAGGAATGAATAGCACATCATTTTAAAGATCTGGTATCGTACCTTCACTTAGCATAAGAACACTTTGAAAAATAAAACCTTAAAGAGGAAATATTTCAATGTTTGGAACACATTTTGTGTTATAACCTTTCATTAAAATTGATCTGGAGGCGAAAGGAAGCGTCAAAAAAAAAATGTCATGTGAACAAAGTTGTAGAGAATTAAATTTCCAATCGACATAATGATGTTAGTTTTTTTTCTAGAGTGCTTAGTTTTTCTCAAAAAACTAAAATTTCATTGATATGTGCAAATTTATTTTTCTGAAAAATTATCAATTTAAAAATTTTTTTCCATTTGAAACAAACCAACAAAAAATACACTTCTTGTGACTATTTCTACAGTTTCAGTTCCAGTCTGATTCAATTATTACTTTCAATTTCAGTTCTGTTATCTTACAAGTTCCATGTTGAGTTCCAGCTCCGATGTTAACTACTTCTTGTTTTCAGTTCCACACAATTTTCTTGGGTCAATAATATATAGGTATGTAGAATAGGGCGGGTCGAAAAAAAACGTAGGTCTCAGAATTTTCTGAAATTCACATATGATGGTTACTTTTGAGTTGAAACCACCCCAAAAAAATTTTTAGCCCCCCGCGGCACCATGGGGCTGAGCCACGTGGACTCAAAGTGGGGCCATTTTAGCTAAAAATTCACGTTTTTCAGGTTTAAAGCTCCAAAATCGATTTCTAAAATTTACGGGTACCACTCAATTTGTAGAGTTGGAGATTCTGAATCTCCCTGTGCAGTTAATTTTTTTTTCGGTGGTCGCTTACGTCGGCATAAATTAGTTGAAAGTATGAAAATTGCTGAGTTTAAGGTATCAGGAAAACGTTTCCGCGAATTTATGCCCAAATGGTGTTTTGTAGGGGGACATATCGATGTAATAAGTTGTATATGTAGTCGAAGGGTTGAATTTAGAATCATCAATATGCCCTCAGATCGCTGATAGGGTACATGATTCAACTTTTGTACAACATTTTAGGATTTCATAAATTTGAAAATTTCATCAGATTGCTTCTACTTATTTTTTTCATGTTTTCAAAAAAATTTTCATTTCATATTTTAAAAATTCAATTTTGAATGACATAAATGTATCTTGGAAGTACATAAAACCTTTTTTGAAAAATGTGAAAATACTTAATTCAAAAATATGAAAAAATGATAGACCATCAAAAAACGACAAAAATCGAAAATAAATTTAGAAGCATCAACGCGATGCCTAAAGTGGAATCGAAAAAGGATTTTTGTGGTCTTTGAGTTTTTTTTTCCAACTTTTTTAGGGTAATTTGTACTTTGAATTTTGAAAATAAAAACTGTTTTTTTTTAGTCAATTTTGACAATTTTTATGACACTTCCTGCAGTTTTGACAAATCATCATTCAATTTTGAGAATTTCCGATTAATTCTTGGTATTAGGTACTTTTCAATAAACCAAGCAGTCTGTGTAAAATTTTACGCGAATGAGACATTTTCTCAAATTTTTGTCGTTTTTTGATGGTCTTAACTTATCATTTTTTCATATTTTTGAATGATTTTCACATTTTTTAAAAAACGTTTTGTGTACTTCCAAGATACATATGTCATTCAAAATTGAATTTTTAAAATATGAAATGAAAATTTTTTTGAAAACATGAAAAAAATAAGTAGAAGCAATCTGATGAAATTTTCAAATTTATGAAATCCTAAAATGTTGTACAAAAGTTGAATCATGTACCCTATCGGCGATCTGAGGGCATATTGATGATTCTAAATTCAACCCTTCGACTACATATACAACTTATTACATCGATATGTCCCCCTACAAAACACCATTTGGGCATAAATTCGCGGAAACGTTTTCCTGATACCTTAAAATCAGCAATTTTCATACTTTCAACGAATTTATGCCGACGTAAGCGACCACCGAAAAAAAAATTAACTGCACAGGGAGATCCAGAATCTCCAACTCTACAAATTGAGTGCTACCCGTAAATTTTAGAAATCGATTTTGGAGCTTTAAACCTGAAAAACGTGAATTTTTAGCTAAAATGGCCCCACTTTGAGGCCACGTGGCTCAGCCCCATGGTGCCGCGGAGGGCTAAAAATTTTTTTGGGATGGTTTCAACTCAAAAGGAACCACATATGTGAATTTCAGAAAATTCTGAGACCTAGCTACGTTTTTTTTCTACCCGCCCTAATGTACATAGAATCTAAAAACTTACCGAACACTGGTAGTTGGATGAAAGATGCAATGGATCGCTGAATTTTTTCTATAATTACGGTTTTAATAATGAGAGATGAGTTATGAAGCGTGGTTGGAATGATGCAGTCTTGCTCAGACTCATGAACTTCCGCCCAAACAATCTTGTTTCTAAAATGTAGGTTCAAATTTTTCACGAAGAAATTCAGTTTTACTGTTTCACTAGCATCAGAAGCACCACTTTGTTTGATGCTGCCAGTGACGTTTTCCATCCGCAAATCGTAAAAGACAGGATATTCATTTTCGTATTTGTATCCTACATTGATAGATTTGAAATTCCACGTTCCGTCGATTATTACCTCAACAAATCGACTAGTGAAAGGGTATGTAGTATCGTTCCAATCTGAAAGAAAAGAAATAACGTAATACTTTTTGCGAGTTTGCTGATAATTTGGAAGCTGTCTCTGGTATTCTTTCATTGGATCCGTGCAAATATCAGACAACTCGCGAAATGATTCTGCGGCATTGATTATTTGATCTTTCATCTCGTCAAGAAAAGAATTATATATGTTTTCGGCGATTAAAATACGCTGTTTTCTCGGATAATTTTGGTTTGATAGAATCTGAAATTGAATATTATTCATTTATTAGGTACGATTATCATGTAGAATATCCCGATATGGAAAGTGGACTGAATAAACGTATACTTAGATACTTAAGTAGGTATCGATTATTTTTCTTACCATGGTTGTTTTGTTTGCAATCATGAAATTGCGATCAATTTCTGTTTCCAGTTCCTTTGTACTCAACAAGTTGTGAGACGTAGAATTGAGATTTTTCATTTCGAAAAGAGCGATGATTATTTTCGTTTCGTTACCAGCATGATATTGCAATTTGACGTTGGCTGCGATTTTCTTGTAATTAAGCTCATCTACCTGAAATGAATTGGAGAGTTGGATAGTGAAGCTTCTCTACAGATCGCCGGTCCAAACATGTCTGCGATTAGGTGGTATGTGATTATAGGTTATGGCTTAATAAAGTAGCAGTCACCTCTAGACTGTTGTGAAATAAACATTTTTTATGCTTCAAATCCGAATGCTGAGACTTTTCCTTTTTAATATTGGTAATGTCGGAAAAATATACGGTTTGTCTTCCATTATTATAGAATATATTTTTATATGGGTATTCTTGAAAGGTCAACAATATTAGGCGAATGACGTCCTTGAAGATTTGGGTAGCGTCACATTGTGTATTATCTACAAACACAAAATTATTGTTTTGTTTTATCAAGTTTTAAGTACATATCTATAATTTCTATCTCTAAACAACAAGTATAATGATGTAGGTACTCTCCAGAGGTCACACGTACATGGAATCAGCTGAAATAGCTTGGTGTTGATATATTGAAATTTACTTCGATATATATATTTTTTTGAATATTGAAATTAACGATTTTGAAATATAAATATCGATAGTTCAATATCGATATTTTCAAGGTGGGATCGGAAAATTGTGAAGTTTCTGGTGGAAAACCCATTACTTGAACAAAACATTAGGTACTTCAAATCTGGGTCATTCCACGTCAATTGGACCAAGATGTGGTAGTGGGTTCGGCGATTTTTTTGAAATTTTTTCTGTGGAAAGACCTTCCGAAGGGATCACCAATGACGCAAATCGCAGCCCTCTAGTCCATTTTTAACGGCAGCCAGGGGGTGTCAAAGTTTTCAGTGAACCTAAAATATCATCCATTTCAGCAGTGAATTGCTCGATAACCGCGATTCCTACCAAAATGGAACTTTCTCCCATAATTAGAGGTTTTGAAAGGCTTATTGGTGATATCATAAAAATCAGTGTTGCCACTTTTTTTCGTACAAAAAATTAGCTAAAAAAGTTTCAAAACGTAGGTTTCATATCGTTTCGACTCTCAAAAATTCTGAAAAAAATATATAATGGACACATTTTTATGCTGAACAACATATTAAAAAATTGGGATGGTAACTTGTAACAAAGTCGATTTAAAAAAAAAATAAACTTTGCGAAAAAATGCGATTTTTTTATTTAAAACATGAAAAAAAGTTGTGATTGGTAAAGTTGACCTATTTGTCCCCTTTTCTTACGTATCTGTTGAAAAAGTTGAAAAAACCTCTTCACTCGGTGAAATGAACTCATCACAAAAAAATCAAAATTCAAAAAAATTTAAAAAAAAACAAATTTCATTTTTTTGCTGTGAGTGAGATTTTCATCAACTTTTTCATGAAATACGTCAGAAAGTGGTCAAAATAAGACAACTGAATAAATTTAAACTTTTTTTGATGTTTGAAATTGAAAATTGAATTTTTTCAAATTTGGATTTTTTTGTGAGGAGTTTATTTCATCAAGTGAAAAGGGTTTTTTCAACTTTTTCAACAGATACGTGAAAATAGGGGTCAAGTGGGTCAACTTTACCGATCAAAACTTTTTTTTATGTTTTAAATAAAAAAATCGCATTTTTTCGCAAAGTTTAAATTTTTTTAAATCGACTTTGTTACAAGTTACCATCCCAATTTTTTAATATGTTGTTCAGTATAAACAGTTGTCCACAATATATTTTTTTCAGAATTTTTGAGAGTCGGAACGATATGAAACCTACGTTTTGAAACTTTTTTAGCTGATTTTTTTTTTACGAAAAAAAGTGGCAACACTGATTTTTATGATATCTCCAACAGGTCTTTCAAAACCTCTAACTATGGGAAAAAGTTCCATTTTGGTAGGTATCGCGGTTATCGAGTAATCCAATGCTGGAATGGATGATATTTTAGGTTCACTGAAAAGTGAAAACTTTGACACCCCCTGGCTGCCTTTAAAAATGGGCTAGAGGGTTGCGATTTGCGCCATTGGTCATCCCTTCGGAAGGTCTTTCCACAGGAAAAATTTCAAAAAAATCGCCGAACCCGCCTACCACTTTTTGGTCCAATTGACGTGGAATGACCCATCTATGTAGTACTTAATAAAAAATTTCAGCTTCTTCCAATTCAGTAGATTTTTCACTGTTTTGCTGTAAAAAACTACTGCTTTTAAAAAGGCAAAATGTCGTGACTGCTAAGCAGTGAAATTTGACTGCTTCAGAGAGTAAAAACCTAGAAAATGTTATTTATGAATAAAAATTCCGAATTTCTTCCCCTATACCCCCCCAAACTATTTAACATGCTCATGAAATGGCGTTTGCGAATACTACTTCCCTTTATAGGTTGCGTTTTAGTTCAGGTCTTTCTCTACGTATGTAAGTACATATATCTACTATTCAGTATGTACATATACATAACTATAGTGATTGAGAATGAATTTATTTACTTTGTAATTCTCGATCAATTCCATGCACGATGAGCGTCTCCAGATTCTTGATTTTTTCTTTTACTGCGCTTGTGATACGGATGTATTCACGTTTATCGACGTACTTAAATTTGCTCTCGTGCAATTGTATACTGAGTGCATTAACAGTGAACTCTGTACAACTTCCATTCATAGTGATTCGGCGTGGCATAAAATCAATTTTTTCTCGAGTGATCGATGTAACTTCCCAAGCTACCGCAGTATGAAGAAATTCCATTTCATATTGAACAGTATTTTCACTTTGATGCATACGCAGATTGAAATCGTGTAAACCTCGAATTATAATTTCACTGTAACTTGACTTCCAAGGAATCGCTGAAGTCGTATGATTTGGTTTGAGGTGCACAAAGTTATAGTTGTTCATTTCATTTGAGATGTTTTGCAAGTGCTCACATTTGTCGCAGATTGATTGAAATGGAAGTTGCGTTGCGAGTAGTTTTTTTTTCATCCAATACATCATTGCTTGCAACGTATTTTCGCGAATGGCTCGTCGCTGTTTTTCATCTACGTCATTGCATGAATATTCTTTCCATTCAGTTATCTGAAATTTGAGTTGAACTGTTATCTAGGAAGTTTAAAATCAAGTGTATCATAGATGAAAATGGTAAATTAAGAGACAAAGTTTGGCAACGCTTGTTTGAATTTTTTTAATGGCCGTCTAAAAAATTTAAAAAATTCGACTTTGTATATTTCATTCAGTAATAACATGAAAAACACGAAATTTCGCAATTACCATGGGCGCATATAGCTTCTCGCTGGTCTTGTGTATATTTGTGTTCATATGGTGGAATTTCATATTAATGCTTAAAAATTCGAATTCCAAGCCAAAAAATACTTCACATGTTTGCGTGGAATTTTCTGTTCGAAGATATTTCAGGTTTCCTGTTACTTTCGTCATTCTATCCCGATCGTTTTTCTTTTGTTTCAATTTAATCTGCAAGCAGTAACACATTAAGTAATGTTCATAATGTTGATTGCGTATTCAAATGAATTTTAAAGAAAGTAACTAAACTACGTTCATTGGTAGAGCTACAAGAAATGAATAACACGCATACTTAAGCAAAAAAGAGATATACTCAATTTTTACCGAATTCACGGGGGTACGCTACATACCTACTCAATCTACTCTGAGTTACCTGTGTACCTACCTATTACCTATCACCTATATAATAATATGTAGGTACATAATATATTTACTTACTACGAGATGTTTGCGAGGATCACATGAGATACTGTCGGCATATAAAAAAAATGTATCGTCTTTGGTTGGAAAAATCTCGAAAGATATTTTCAAGTTCTTGAAGTCGATGATTTCCGAATGAATTTCCATTGTTCCGTTATGCAGGAATAATTCTTCGTACAGGTTTTTTCCGAGCGCCTGTTTGAACAATAGAATAATCTCACGGAGTGTACTCACTTGAAATTCTGTCAAGTCAAATTCTCGATCTGGTGGAAATTCACTCGTGAGACCTATGGGGAAAAAATGATGCTGAAAACAACTTTCTTCGTAGATAAATCATCTGATAGTGAGTGCATCATAGCTCAAGCTGAGGCTCTGACTGCTTTGAAGCTTCTAGTCCGGCACATGACATGGAGGGAGTTCGCACCCAGTGTTGTATAACGATTCAATTCTGGTATTGGTATGATGATTTCCAAAATTTTGGCATTTCTATCGGTATCGGTGCATGAAATTCCGAAATTTTGGTACTGGTATGCCTATGCAGACATTTGTAAGTCTTTCAACACTCGGATTATTTACCAAACATTTTTAAAATGAATGATTTTGAGTGAATTTTAAAAAATTAGAAATACCATGATGTTTTTAAAACAATAGTAAAATACCATTTCAATAATATTGGTAGGTATTGGTAATGGTTTTGGTACCTACTACCTACCTACGGGTATCAATAAAATCAAAAATTTTGGTATTGGTATCGATATTGGTACCTATGTTAAATGGTAAAATTTTGATATCGGCATCGGTATGGTGTGTTAAATTAAAAATTTTGGTATTGGTGGCAGTGGTATGAGTTTTTCCTTCAAAATATGGATACCGGTACGATTTTGGTATTGTATCGTTATCAGCATGCAACACTGTTTGCACCCCCTGTTACACCTCGCCAATCGTCTGGGACGCACATTGGAATACGCTAAGCCAATTTATATAATACAATATTGACACCTTCTTTACCTTCATACTTCGGTTTTGTTTCTCTCGTTTCTTCTATTTCTTCCGATTCTTCTGTTTCTTGTGTTTCCGAGCCGAATGTTGGAAAATCGCCTATCATCAATAGTACGAGTATAAGGGAAACAATTGCAATATTCTTTTTCATTTTTTTAACAACTGTCGCGTCTGGTTCACGAATTTGAAGAGCTAGAGTCGATCACACGTAGCAAATCAAATTACCTAAGTAAATGAAAAGTACAAATTGTTTATAAAAAATCGAAGATTTCCAAAATGGGTACCTAGGTATTCAGCTAGAGTCAAACAAAAACATCGCAAAGAAGATGAAAGTTAGCCAAACTTTCATTTGGCCTTTATTAAAGCTAAAAAGCTGCTGTTTTTTTCTGAAAGCTCTCGACGCGACAACTACTTTTACAAGAACATTATGACGAAAGTCCAATTTTGATTTCAAGAGCTTAAAATTGGAGGGAGGTTTCAAAAATCAACATGGAAAATTTTTTGGATTTTTTAAAAATTTGTAAATTGCATTGTTAGCTCAAATTAAAAATTCGTACTAATTTGGCTTCATAGGGATCGAGATACTCGTATGTCCCAAAACCCAAATTTTTGACTTTTTTGGACCTCCGCCCTTCGAAAAAAACGTATTGCGATCATTGCACTTTTGTTTTTAAATGTTTTTAGCGAGACTGTGGTTGACAGTTTTTCAACTTATTTTCTGACATTTTCAATGTGAAAACAAAATGGCTCATTTTTCCGACGAAATAAAGATTAGACTTTTTTGTAGGAAAATCGTAAGGATTAAAGCCTCGAATTAGGTACTAAAATCGTAAAAAAAAGTTGTTCATCATTGAAAAATGATTTTAAAATTACGAAAAAATTCGTAAAAAATTCCCACAAAATTGATGAGAAATGTTTCCGTAAAACAACAAAGAGAACATACCGGCAAAAAAAATATTTTAAAAAGTTCTGTACAAATGTAAAAAAACAACGACCATTGTGGAAGTAGAAGTAGAAACAAAAAATTGAATGTACTTATTCACATTTTATAATTTTTTAAATATCAACAAATGTTCTTTCAATTGGATTTCTGAAAATTATAATGTGAATTGTGAAGAAGTAAAGAGATAAAAACAGTGATTTTTCATCGAAAAAAAATCGATCTGGAATAAGGTAAAATTGAAAACCGGTCTTACCTATTAAGGATGCGATGCTCCTAAAACTTCAGTCTATCTAAGCCATCATGAAAAGTCACGAACACACGATCAAAATTAGAGAGAAACTCATTTAAAATAATTTGTTTGCGTGACTGACTGCTTCCTTTTTTCAATTTCTATGTAATTTTATCTTTTAAAAACTATAAAAAATTAATAAAGACCTATCCTGTTATGTTGGTTTTAATTTAACGGATAATGAGTCGCCTTCCTGTTCCATCATTTTGGTCTGGAAATGTGCGATTTACCGCTTGTAGGTACGATATTCTTTTGGACCAAATGTGATGATTTCAAATAAAATAGCTTATCAGTTATAATCATGATTTTATCTTCAAACCGTAGAGTACCTATTTTGTTTTTATTGAGACTGATCATGTTTGCAATATTATTTTATATAAGTTCCGTTTACCAAATCAGCCTTGATTTGTAATCATTGCTGATGTATTATAGGTATGAAAAGAACTAATTTGCTATTTTATTTTGATTTTGTTTCAGGTAAAGAATGCATCTGCATATTTTTCAACGTTATGATGATAAGGGATTAACAATAGGTAAGTTTTTATCCAAATGATTCGTGATGAAAATAGTATGTTATATTAACTTATTTTGCTATTCTACCATAAATTGTGAAGCGCTTCATGCCTCGATATCTAATTCTACATTTATTATCTATTCTCTGCTGTACGTGGCTAATGGATCAAAATGATGGTCAACATTTGACGTCAATGTACCTATAAGTACGTGCTTATTCATCACCGAAATTACGTATCTACTCCGGAAGAATACATTATAAAGTATTTTTTTTTCAAATTGTAGATGAGAGATGATTTTTTTAAAAAGTTATGCGCAAATGTAATACGTAATAAGTATGTATTTTCTTTACCTAATATTACTTCCAACTGGTTTGGAAAACAGAAACCCTTGCGCCCATCTCTCCTACTACAGAATAGGATGCTGAGATAGTGCCATTTCTTATCAAATCGTCTAGCTTTTTCAGCGGGCTTGGCGATTTTTTCGAAAATATTAAAAGTGGATAGACTTTGATACGCCATTGAGAATAGGGCGAACCGAAGTTCTCAAAGTGCATTTGCTAGGGTGATAGGGGTGCTCAAAGTTTTGAAGAAAATCGCGAATCGTATAGTTTGAGCAGGGTCAACTTGAAAACTGCGAATAGTAGGGACAACGTCATCTTTATTTTTTAATCGTTTTATCATACTTGAAATGATTTATCATAGAATCGCTTGCATTAAAAATTCAAGTGTCCGAGTTCTGGAGCACTAAACGCCCGAGACAGGGGTTTCGCGATCCCGATAGCACAGCACTTAATTACTTTTATAATATCGGTTATTTCGTAATGATGAAAACGATGCATACTTGAGAAATAAGTAAGAAAATACATAATTTTTTTAATTTTAAACTGAAGATAGGTAAGCTTATGACGTTAGACATATGTAGACTTATATCAAAAACTTAAATTAAAGAATATCTAAAATTAATAAAAATATCGAATAATAACATTTAGCAGTGATGAATTATGTAGGTAGGTAGGTACTAAAGGTACTCCTTACGTAATTTTCGTAATGGAAATTATTCAGTTGAAAAATTTGTTTACAACTTGGAGCGTGAATTGAGTACCTACATAGGTACAACGAATAATGGTTAGAAAGTACCCCTAACTTTCCTGCCTACTTGAATTCAAGTGAAGATTATTTTGCATGAACTATCGAACTATTCATTGATTAATTATTTGAAGATATTTACTGGTTCATACATTTTTTTCATTTTCTCTTTTGATCGAGTTCGCAAGGGAATTCATCACTACAGCGTTCAAGTTTTCAGTCAGCGTCTTTTGTTCTTCAACATTTCCTTGATTTGGCGACAGCCGCAGTGTAGATTCAGGAAATATAACTATTCTTCTCGAAAATGTTGTAATTTCCCCCCGTAGTATGATTTCTTCGATTTCCACATCCATTTTTTCAACCTTCATTGATATAATTGGATATTCATTGCGTTTCCAGGTAATACGAGCAGTTACATTTCTTGCCTGAAATTCAAATTTTGTTTTCTTTCCGGAGTACTGCATTTTTAATGATTTGAAATTGAGGAATCCATATAAGTTGATTTGATAAACTAGGTAATCATCAATATCTTCAATAGCTATGTTAAGTACTTCCCTAATCGAGTAAAAATATCGTTGTGAATCGCTGTGTAAATTGGAGTAAGTTGCATTGGTGGCTATAACACGAGGAAGTTCGCAGAAGTTTATTACGTCATCATTATTGAACCATGATTGAAAGGCTTCACTCAATTTTGTTTTTATTATTTCAATCGAAATTTGTTCGAGTCTATTTTTCAAGTCATTTTTTTCATTTTCTACGTACTTGTAGATTTTCTCTGACGGGTCTCTCAATTGAACCTATTGAAACGTTGTTTGCTATGAATCGTGGTTTTTAATGAGAAAACATCAACTTACTAAAATGCTGTGTACTCACTTCCGTGTTTTCGCAAGCAACGTCTAATTGCAGTCCTCCTGTACTATCATTTTTAAAGGTAATAATCGTGTTACGAGTGCTCGCTAAAAAAGAAATATTACCCAAAACGAAGTTTGAATTGTTCGTCATCGCGACCATTCCTGTCAACTGGAGTGTTATATTGTAGGAAATCTGTTCATGTAATTGTGTTCTATTAGAATTGCGCGATAAAATTGATTTCATGCAAAATACATACCTACTATCGCAGAAATCTCGTTTTAAAATATTATCAAAAATTGTACTCAAGTATTACCTGAGTGTGATTTGATGGTGTGCATGTTATTTCATAAGCGATTGGAATGGTCGATGAAATTTTGACTTCATCCAAGGAAATGGAATAATTTGAAGATTCATTTTGTCGTTCCATTTCATTAGGAACTTCATTCGAATTTTTGAGATGTAGGTTATTAATTTGGCGTCCTTGTATCTTCAAATGACGTCGAAGATTTTTCAAAGTTTCGACAAACTTTTCTAAAAATAGTGACGAAATATTGTATTGTGGTAGTGCTTCATTCCACATGGCCCCCGTCGCTGTTTCGTTTTTGAATTCTTCAACCATTCTTTTCTGCCAATATTCAACATCTGCAAAATACGTTTTTCGATCAAATTAGAGCTTTGAAGTATCTATAGTTACGTACTAAGTTTTTTCACCATTTGGGATCGAAAAACAACGAGGTGGTGGCATTTACATGTACGTTCAAAATTGGGGGGATCAGGTACCTTTCCACCCGTAAATTTCTCTCTTTAAGTCCGTTCTGGGTCTTTCGTATCCCAAATACAATTTAAGTATTTTTTTAACATTTTTGTTTTAAAAAATCCTTGAATTGAGCGAATTTTCGTTGTTTATAAAATATGTTGGAACTCTACCCCTTCTCGGTGGGGTTGGAGCCGGGGGAGTGCATCTTTTGTTACATTTAATAATTATAGCCGTCAGGCTGATCCTCAAAAAAAAATACATCATCATTCATCATCTAAATCCTGATAGGGAACTGATGCGTGTGGATGTGTGCTGTAAAACGTACGTACTTATGTGTGCGTATTGCGTAAGTATAAACAATCTCATTTTAGTAACGAAAAATACATTTCCCGGCCCCAACCTCACCGACAAGGGGTAGAGTCTCAAAATTGTTTAAACAATGAACATTCGCTCAATTCAAGAATTTTTTTTTGAACGAAAAATAAGTAGCTATCCAATGATGAAGATTTAGCCTATTCCCTCGATACGTCTTACAGATTTAAAATTTGTTTCGTTTTTTTCGCAAATTGCTTATAGTTTCAAGTGGAGGTATAAGAGCACAGGTATTTTTCTATTATGGTTTGCAATTTGTTACCTCTTAACCTGTCTAACCTTCTCACCATTGATGACTTGCAAATGAGAACTGGGGGCTAGCGAAAATACAGCTTTTGGAGCTGGTAACCTAATCTATGAGAATTAAGGTATTACACAAAACCCATATTCCTATTGAGAAGTCCCAGACGGCCAAAGTTCAGTGGTGTTTGATGCTTCGACTTCGAGTATCTTCCAATAGTATTTCCTTTCATCAGGCAGTAATTAATAATTAGATGCCTAGTATATAAATTATTGTGAAACTGTCGAATGGCTGTATTGTTGAATGAAAACTTGAAAACTCACTGTATCCTCGCTGAATTAGAGATGTAAACGATCGCTGAAACTTTTCTATGATTACATTTTTACGAATAGAAGAAGAGTTGCTGTAAGGGGCATTCGAAGTGATGATGAATTGCTTTGAATCGGGAACTTCTGCCCAAAAAGAAAAGATGTAATTCATTTTAATCAATAAACACTTCACGCTGAAATTCAGGTGTGCCGCTGTGCCGAGATCCGATGCATCAATTTGTTTGATACTGCCGGTGACGTTTTCTATTAGTAAATGGCAGCAGCTAGGATCTTTTTTGCTGTACGAGACCCTATTGATGGATTTAAAATTCCACGTTCCGTTGATTATGATTCTAACGTTCCGACTGGTAAAAGGATCTACAGTATCAATCCAGTCTGCGGGAAATGAAATGTAGTACTTTTTGTGATTTTCTTCGTAATTTGAATACAGTTTTCGAAATTTGTCCATATGGTCCTTGCACGTATATGATATCGGACGAATTGATTTTTCAAGACTGATGATTCTATCCTTCATCTCTTTAAGAAAAGATCCGAAAACAACTTTACCGATTGCAGTACGATCCTTTCTTTTATAGCGACGAGTTGATAAAATCTGAAATGAAAAAATCATGTTATCTTGTAGAAGTATCCTGATATTACATAGGTACGTGAACATGATTGAATCGCGCATACGAAGGTGCATTTCCTCGGATCTCCACCCAACCTGACCTGATGCACTTCAGACAAATATTCCATTCGTTTGTGCTACGTTTGTGCCGCCCCCTTCCTTAGATTTTTGAAACAATTTGGGTGGGTGAGAGGACCACGGAAATGCAGCGCATGCGAGTAGGTACCTACATACTTGGATAAAAGATTTTTTACCGTGATTGTTTTTTTTGAGGCGTTTAAATTACGTTCTATTTCTGTATCTAATCCCTTTGTAAATAAGAAGTTGTAGGGCGTAGAATTGAAATTTTTCATTTTTACAAACGCAGATGTTTCTTTTAACGCTTCATTATCTGCCTGGTACTGTAAATTGACTCGCGCTGTAACTTGTTTGTAACCAAGCGCGCCAATCTGTGAACGGATCGAGAGTTGGATTGGATAATTGAACATCTTTTAATTTCAAATGTAAGTACCTATTGTTGTGAAAATATCTTGGTAAGGGTAAGGGCACCAATTATGGACCAGTCCGCAATATGGACCAGCGCCCGTTCTCATTGGTAATTAGCGCAATCTGTCAGGAAAAAATGTATTCTGATGTATTTTTCACCAAAAAAACGAATGAGACAAAAATTACAACTGTAAAGTCAAAACTCGCTGAGAAATTTACAAAAAACTGTTTTGAGACACTGAAATTTTTTTTAGTGTGTTTTTCAACTTTTATTAAAATATATATGTGGTGTAATTTTCTAAATGTCATTGATGTTTATAATATCAAAAAAGGATGTAGTTTCTGCTGGAGTGATCAGTTTTTGCTAAAAATGAGGGTATGTACAGAAATTGTTGGTGCAAAGTTTTTTTTATGAGGTGCGCTAATATGGACCACCTGTGATATTGAATTTTTTACTAATTTTTTACAGCCGCTGAAAAGGGGAATGCTTGAAATACTTTTTTTTGTTCATTTCTACTAATAAATATGATGTTTTGAAACGTAAAAATATGTTTATTTTGAAATTATTCTTTAGGTGGTCCATATTAGGCGTCCAAAATTTTGAACTGTCATTTTGACACTAGTCATTCAACAATTTAAAAAAAAATATTCAAAATTAACCTGAACTGCTTAGAATAAGTTTTTTTGTTCATTTCTACAAATAAATATGACCTTTTGAAAAATGTGAAAGTATGTTTATTTTGAAATTTTATAGGTGGTCCATATTAGGCGTCCAAAATTTCGAACTGTCATTTTGACACTCAGCACTCAACAATAAAAAAAACATACTTAAAGTTGACCTTCACCCCTGAAGTTTTGTACAGTGTTAGTGGAAGAATGGAACTTCATTTTAAGCCGTTGTGGAGGTTTCTACCCCCTATAGTTTTCAAGTGGCAATCCTCCAAAAAAAAGTGGTCCATATTTGGTGCCTCTACCCTTATGCATGTAGAGATGCGCACTTTTCTGAAAAGTAATTTTGGTGAAATTAAAAGTAGATAAAAATCATTGAAAAGTGGGAAAAATAAATCGTGTGACGTCTCATACTCTCCTTGATTTTACCAACTTTGAATAGACGTTTAAAGCCTAAGCTGATACAGGACTTCTCATAAAATTCTAAAAATAGATAGGACTGCACAAGTGCACATCTCTAGATATGTACGTAAGAGTTCTTCTAATTAAGATTGACCTCTCACTTCTACAAAGAAAAATGTAAAAGTGTGTAATTAGTCGATCAGAAAGCTGAAATCGTTGCATCTTTGTCAAAATTTCAGTTTGTAAAAAAGAGTGATAATCACTAATTACACAAATTGCTATTTGCTGGTTAGGTAACCTAAACTTGATTCATGCAAACACTAGTTTTCCAGCTTTTTATTCTAAGATGTGTTGGTAAAATAACCAATGATAGTAATGATATGTATTATGTACATATTAGGCACCTCTAGACTGTCATTGAATAAACATTTTATGTAGTATTCTGAACTTGAATTCTGGAGAAAGTCTGGTTCAATGCTGAAAACATGTGTTGCTGTTTTCCCATTGTCACGAAATGGAATTTCGAATTTTTGATCCCTCAATCTGGACAATGTTCTGCGAATGATGTTCAAGAAGTTCGTAGTGACATCACGTCGCTCATTATCTATAATCGGGTTGGTGAATATTGAACGTTTGGAATTTCACGTGTGAAATTGCATGCGCGAAATTACACATTAACAAATTGAACGTATACGATAATTTAAAGTCTATGGAAGTTGAACGTTTGTAGCTTTCAATCTGTTAGTTGAAGAAATAATCACTGAAAAGTACCTCATTAGTCATTCATCACCTTGGGTCTTGATAAACGATGTAAAATGAACTACATTATGTAAAATCGAAGTATTGAGCTTTTGAAAAATTGATAACTGACCCAGTGACCCCTTGCTTCAAAAAGGGACAGGGGAGGGAAAGGAGGGAATTTTGATAAGAGCTGAAATTAATTGGTAAGGTCATGTGACATATCACTTTATTAAGGTTTCAAGGTGGTTGAGATCGAATATCAACTCAGCTTTTTTGATTTGACTCTCCCACCCCTCCTCCGTCCGCATCCCAATTTGATTCAAAAATGGAGGAAAATGATTATATCATGTAACATATCATTTTTGTTAAAGTTTCACGGTGGTCAAGATCGGCTGCTACTTTCCATCATGAATGCCAGAATAGAAAAGAAGATTGATGAGAACCTTAGCAAAACTCAATATGGCTTTGTAGCATGCAAAGAAAGGGACCAGAGATGCAACAGCCCTACTGAAAGTGATCATTCAGAGATCACTGAATGCTAACAGGGAAATAGTTGCATGTTTTATCAATTATGAAAAGGCATTCGATTGTGTTAACCATGAGAGGAAAGAAGTACAACGTCAATGACGAAGACCTGCGAATAATAAGAAATTTGTACTGGGAACAGAGTACAAACATCAAAATTGGAAACGTAGGTGCACTTGGAGAATGGACATGGTTTAAAAAGAGTTGTGAGACAGCGATGCCTACTATCACCTAGGCTGTTCAACTTGTATGCAGAGGAAATTATGAGAGAAGCAAGAATTGAGAGAACAGGACTCAAGATCAATGCACACAAAATAAGAGAGAATGGTATTTTCATGCTATAGCAGTACAGGAAAAAATTCAATGAAAAACGACAAGAGGGAGAAGATGGTCAGAGCTGCTGACAACAAACTCGCCAGCTAACTCTCTCTGCAAAACTCTGAAAGAAACTATTAAATACGCTAGACAACGATTGATATAGACAGATGGATTCAGATGTACGCTATCTCCTGTAAAGGAGCTGCGACTATGACGACGAAGATTGAATATTTACTTTCGGACGTTAGATTTGCTGACGTTCTATTTTCTAAAGGTCCATTCAAGTGGCTAAATTATCGCATTCATTCAATTGTACATATATGTGCAATTTCGCGCGTGCAATTTCATACATGCAATTTACTGGTCCCCTCTGCAATCAGATGTAATATAAACAGAAAATTTACTTACAACCTAATAATAAAATACACATAACTCTAGTCTGCAGTCTAACTGAAAAAAAGTGGAAAAGTGCTCTAGAAATCGAATTTGGCTGGAATTTTTGTAGTGCAAAAAATTCAGTTAGCTTCTTACTCGTAGATGTGGATCTAACAAACCTATCAGAAAATACTTTTTTTGAATTTCACCAGTTGCATAATAGGAGTGAAACCTAAAACGCCTCAATTTTCAAAGGGGTTTGGATCCTAGACTTTTTTACAAGTTAGTACTGGATCTTACTTTAGTTGGCAGTGTCCCTCAAGCGTGATTTTTTGGATAATTCAGCATAACGGCCAACAGCGTTATTAAGTAGGGGCCCCATGTAACTTCATGGCATAAAGGAGATCTTTCCACGCTCATTGACCACAATTCGCGAAAAACGGATCGCACGATAGTGCAGACTAGCACATTCTTGGATTTTAAAGTCACGTCCCTTTCCAATTTCGAGTGAAAATGAACTATCGTGCGCGTAGAACTATTATAAAGTAACCGTTTAACTTATTGAAATGACTTAAAATTTCGCGAGAAATTGCAATATTTTGACAACAATATTTTTGTTTTAGCATTTTAAAAGAATTTTGAGCACGAAATTTGGTCGTAATTTTTAGTATTTTGAGAATGTTATCACGAAAAACACTCGACCGGAATTTGGACCTTTTGTCAATTTTTTGCATGTGCCGTGGGGTGATCTACCGGGCTGAAATTTGTGTCTAGACTAATATCGACTCGAAATAATACTTCATATCCTATTGCAATTCAAGCAAAACTAGAAATCTCCCATTAAGTTTGATTATAATTTTCTTAGGTAGGTAGTTTATTCACTTCGTAGCTCTTGATCAATTCCGTATGCGATGAGTGCCTCCAGATTCTTGACTTGTTCTGCTGATGCCGTGATGTTTTCATCTTCAAATTCCATATAAAGTTGGCTCCCGAGCAATGTTATATTGAATGCATTATCAGTGAACTCTTTGAAAGTCCCATTCATAGTAATGCGTTGTGATTGTGACTCACTAATAAAATACTGTGTAATTATCGGCTTCATCTGCCATTCTA
This sequence comes from Planococcus citri, assembly GCF_950023065.1. Lineage (NCBI taxonomy): Eukaryota > Metazoa > Arthropoda > Insecta > Hemiptera > Pseudococcidae > Planococcus > Planococcus citri. Next base: position 67,847,057 of record NC_088678.1, on the reverse strand, counting down.
TTGTAGTATGAGGAAATTCTATTTCATACTGAACCGCATCTTCGAAATGATGCATGTGCAAAGTAAAATCGTGTAATCCTCGAATTAAAATGTCATTTCGATTTGTTTTCCAAGGAAATGTTGCAGCATTATAACCAGAGCTGAGGTCCACATAATAATCTTGTGCTGTTTCATTGAAATCATTTAAAAACTGTTCACATATTTTACGCATCGATTGAAATGGCAATTTTGAGTTTGTGAAAAGCCTCTTTTCTACCCAATCCATCATTACTTGCAGCGTATTTTGGCGTGCGACCCGACGGTGTTCTTCATCCATGTCATCGCACGAATTTTCATTCCATTCTGTTACCTGAAATGGCGCATGTATCAAATTTTTGTAAAGGTGAAGGAATTTGACTTTCTTTTGAAAAATGTTGCTACCTAACCATTGTAATTTTTAAAAATATTCACTTGAAGCCAAATAGCCATTCTTGAACGGGTGTGCTCTTTGTGTGTATCTAATCTTCCCTCAACAAAAGTTATTTGTTTTTTATCTATTCACAGATTGAGAATATCGGGAGGCACTTTGGTTTATCGGCTACTTTTCTGATACCTAATGACTTTTTTTTCGTTTTTAAAAAAGTCAAACGTGTGTATTGTGGCCTTAGGATATTAAGCTATTCATTTATTCAATGAAATAAATAAAAGTACATTTTTAAGTTTTTTTTGTTTTTTTTTTGTTTAATGGGTAATCATGAAATAACGTTGAATTTAACTGAAGTACAATTTCTTTTAAAATTAAGATATTTCTGATGCTATAATTCACGATACTCTTTAATCGCTTTTTAGTGTGCGTAGCACACTATTGGTTTCGCTTTGAGAAATGAAATTTCATTGTAACTGAATGTTCTCTTAAGCTATCCAACCATTTTTTGTACCTATTGGACACCATTTGAGAATCATTAAGACGGAGGGTATAGATGTATTTTCATTCAATTCGGATCGGTAATTGCTGAGTAATTGCAATTTTAGTTCATTATTTTAATGCATAAATTCCTAAAAAATGGTAAAGGGGACTTATAAACCACCTGCCGCTCATTGTACCCTGCTATACCCCCAGCCATCATCACTTTATAAACAGCTGCGTTGCATTGTACCCTGTTACACCCCCAGTCTGCCAGCTGTGTATTTCAAGTGGGAGTGGCTTGGTGGGGCGTTTCCCTCCAATGTATTTGGTTACCTCTGGCAGTAAAACAAATTGGCAGTTCATTTTATGTGAAACTCTTGTGAAGTATACATCATTCTAGTTTATGGTTTGCTTCTGTTAAGAATAGTGTTACCTATATTGTTCTTGTGTTGATTTAATGGTTGCAGCTTTGCAGTTAAAATAAACAGGTAATTATTACATCATCATTATTGTTTTTATTATTATCATTTTTTTAATTTCTGTTTTTTTAGGCTAGTTCAAATTCCTAATCTGGTGTTATTATTATTTTTTTTTTGAAATTTTTGATTTTTGTTTTTTTTAGACTAGTTTAAGTTGAGTTTCTAATTTGGTGTTTTTTTAATTCAAATCTATTATTTTTTTTTTAATTTCAATTTTTGTTTTTTTCAGACTAGTTTAAATTGAGTTTCTAATCTGGTGCTTTTCTATTTTAAATCTATAATTTTTTTTTTGAAATTTTAATTTTTGTTTTTTTCAGGCTAGTTTAAATTAAGTTTCTAATCTAATCTGGTGTTATTATTTATTTTTTTTTTGTAATTTTTTTGTTTTTGTTTTTGTTTAGACTAGTTCAAATTGACTTTCTAATTTGGTGCTTTTTTAATTCAAATCTATTATTTTTTTTTGTAATTTTTTTGTTTTTGTTTAGACTAGTTCAAATTGACTTTCTAATTTGGTGAATCTATAATTTTTTTTTTGAAATTTTAATTTTTGTTTTTTTCAGGCTAGTTTAAATTAAGTTTCTAATCTAATCTGGTGTTATTATTTATTTTTTTTTTGTAATTTTTTTGTTTTTGTTTTTGTTTAGACTAGTTCAAATTGACTTTGTAATTTGGTGCTTTTTTAATTCAAATCTATTATTTTTTTTTTTAATTTCAATTTTTGTTTTTTTCAGACTAGTTTAAATTGAGTTTCTAATCTGGTGCTTTTCTATTTTAAATCTATAATTTTTTTTTTGAAATTTTAATTTTTGTTTTTTTCAGGCTAGTTTAAATTAAGTTTCTAATCTAATCTGGTGTTATTATTTATTTTTTTTTGTAATTTTTTTGTTTTTGTTTTTGTTTAGACTAGTTCAAATTGACTTTCTAATTTGGTGCTTTTTAAATTCAAATCTATTATTTTTTTTTTGAAATTTCAATTTTTGTTTTTTTCAGACTAGTTCAAATTGAGTTTCTAATCTGGTGCTTTTTTAATTCAAATCTATAATTTTTTTTTTTGAAATTTTAATTTTTGTTTTTTTCAGGCTAGTTTAAATTGAGTTTCTAATCTAATCTGGTGTTATTATTTATTTATTTTTTTTTTAATTTTTGTTTTTGTTTTTTTTTTAGACTAGTTCAAATTGAGTTTCTAATCTGGTGCTTTTTTTTAATACATAGGGACAAATGAAGCCAACAAGTAGTGGCATACCTAATTGAAGCTAATAAGTAGTGGCAATGTGGAGGCAAAATTAAAGTCAATACATAGGGACAAATGAAGCCAACAAGTAGTGGCATACCTAATTGAAGCCAATAAGTAGTGGCAATGTTGAGGCAAAATTAAAGTCAATACATAGGGACAAATGAAGCCAACAAGTAGTGGCATACCTAATTGAAGCTAATAAGTAGCGGCAATGTTGAGGCAAAATTAAAGTCAATACATAGGGACAAATGAAGCCAACAAGTAGTGGCATACCTAATTGAAGCCAATAAGTAGCGGCAATGTTGAGGCAAAATTAAAGTCAATACATAGGGACAAATGAAGCCAACAAGTAGTGGCATACCTAATTGAAGCCAATAAGTAGTGGCAATGTTGAGGCAAAATTAAAGTCAATACATAGGGACAAATGAAGCCAACAAGTAGTGGCATACCTAATTGAAGCCAATAAGTAGTGGCAATGTGGAGGCAAAATTAAAGTCAATACATAGGGACAAATGAAGCCAACAAGTAGTGGCATACCTAATTGAAACCAATAAGTAGTGGCAGGTCAAGCCTATATATGGAGGCCAAATTAATGTCAATATATAGGGACACTTTTTATTTTTATTTTCATTTTATTTGTTTTTTATTATTTTTTTAAGTTGATTACTAAATTTTTTTTTCTTTAAAAATTGTCCAAAAATCTTATTTCTGTTTTTTGCTAAAATTTTATTCTTGCATTGAAGAATGAACATGAAATTATTGTTCCTAGTACTAGCTTCTTTGCTAATATATTTTACTAAATTTTTGTTTGTGTTTAGAATGCAAAGGTTGTTTTTTTCTGTTTATAATTTTTGTTTTTCATATTTTATTCAGTTTTCACAAATAACATATGTATTTACTTTTGTTTACATTTAGCATTAAATAATTATTCTGATTTTTGTTTTCACATCTTATTCAGTATTTACAAGTACCTATATGATTATTTTTTGTAAACTATCAGTTAAAACTGTACAACTGTATACAGCTACGCACACTTTGCAGCTAAGCTGTGCTTAGCTGTCTAGTTTTTGTGTGGTATGATATGAATTACCGACCAAAAGACCCGTTTGAATAAATGTTAATCTGAATTCAAGAATGTAAAAATAGTATTATCCTGGCCATAATTCAATGCTCAGAAAATATGTAATTTCCGCGCATTAGGATCTTCGCCCGCATATTGAAGCTCCTAATGCAGATTCCAGTGTATCAACGGTACTCAGGGTTGGTTCTCTACGCGTAGACTATCTTTGTCTACATAGTCTACATTCGTCGCGTAATCTATGTAAACTTCATGTAAAGTAGACTATCTGTAGACAATGTAATGTATGTCAACTTCGAAGTTGTGTATTTCCAAAAAATCTCCCTTCTTGCTAAAAAATTGTCGTTTTTTTTGCAAAAAATTACCGTCACTTTTTAACTGAAAAATTGAAGAAAAAAAGTCTTGTATTTTCGACAAAGATGTGAAAAAGTATAATTTTCTTACTAATAATTGCCAATATCTACTTCTGCTAAAATTGTCAGTTTTGCTTTTTTCAAGTTTTTTCCTGTCCAAAAGTTGTCAAAAATAAAGTACACACTTTTTTTTTCAAAAATTGATAAAAGTTCTTGTTTTTCAGCCAAATTTCTAAAAATTTTCATTTTTTGCAAAAACTTTAAAAAGCTTTACTTTTTTTCACACCAAGAAATGCAAAAAAATTTCGTTTTTCAAGAAATTTTTACGCGGATTCTCAAAAATGTACTTTTTGGACGTTTTTGGGATCTTGTTTTTGAACACTTTTTGGATTTTAACCACAAATTTTTAAAATTTTCTGCCAAAGTCCATGTAAAAAAGGCTTTATTTTAAAACAGAAAACACTGAAAACAGTTTTACTTTGTAGTTTACATAGTTTACATTGTCTACAATGTCTACATGTAAACTATTGTTGTCTACAGTAATGTTGTTTACACGTTGACATAGTGTGTAAAGTAGACTACATAGTCTACTTGCCAACTCTGACGGTACTTTTCGATTCTTTACATTCCAGCAGTCAATTTTTTGTTCCTCCATGACGGCGGCTTTTCCCTTGCCCGAAAAGTTATACGCAATAATGACTTGCGGGACTTTTGATTCGAAATGTGAGAGGAGCACAGGCATGGGTTCCCCTTGACTGATAGATGTGGAATCTTTTCTCAAAAAGAGAAAAATTGACAATAGGTACTTAGGTAGCAACAATACATTTTGGAAATTTTCAAATGGGGATATTGGACAACAGACAAACAGTCTTAATGTTTTAATATTTTAAAGTGTGTGTGCGCCAACCTACCTTCAAATCTGTGCTGTTTTCATGTGTATTATTCTTAGTTACATGGGGGAACTTTACTTGAATGCTGAGAAATTCGAATTCCAAACTGAAGTTTACTTGGCATGCTTGTGTTGAATTTTCCAATCGAGGATATTTCAAGCTTCCTGTTAGTTTCATCATTTTCGCCCGCATGCTGTTTTTTTGTTTCAATTTGATCTGAAAGTACACAGTTGATAACACTTCAGTATATGCTTCTTAATATGTAGGGTCGCGGGTGGTTAGTTGTCCATAATTGTTAGTTGTCAAATTGCGTTTTTAAAAAGATACACGAACGCTATCCAAACGAAACCTTCATATTAATAACTTCATGCTATACCTACAGGGGGCTGAAAATTTTTGTAGGGATACTTACTAAGCATATACATAACATCCTGAAAAATTTTCAAAATCGGTTAAAATGGGGCTGAATAAAGTGGTATTGACATTTCAGAAAAGGGGGGTTCCCCAAAAAGGGGAGGTGGTGTGGATCTGAAATTTTTCACGCGGTAGTTTATGTTCCAACATACAAAATTGGCAACATAGCTTTTTATTTGGGGATACAGTTTTGAAAAAAATGATTTTACAGGTGCGAAGTTATACACATGTTAAATTGGAACTTTTTGTTTTTAAACATCAAAAATTTGTCAAAGGTAGATAAATTATGCATCAATTTAAAGGAAATTTTATCACGGATTCAGTAATCACATGTTCAATTACAAAAAATTTCGAAATGAATAAAAATTTTTGGTACAAAGTGAAAAAACGAGAAGTTGCTAGTTGTCAAAAAAGAGAATATTGTTAGTTGTCAATTAGACAGTTTACCAATATATGCATCAAAGTAGAAAAATATTTTCAGAAAATCATCTATTGCATTATTGAATAATTTTTTTTCTGCTTTTCATTCTAAAACGAATAAAAAAGTTGAATTCATCGATTTACCAACGCAAGAAAAAATTCAAAGAATGACCAGTCAAACAAAAAAGTTTTTTGAAGATTTTGAAGTCGTTTATGGATATTTTTTCAAGTTTTTGGTCTTATCTGAAAGTTTAGTGCTTCTCACGTGTTTTCTTTTTAGAAAATTTTCGAAAATTGAATTGTAAGTTTTTTTTTATCAATAGTGAATGTGTGTTTGACAACTTACAACAGGGGTGGTTGTTAGTTGTCACAAAAAATTACCTCACTGAATCCACCATTAACTATTCATCACATGAACCAAAATTCAATTTTAAAAAAAGAAAACATACGCAAAGAATCAAGCTTTCAAATGAGCTCAAAACCGCAAAGAAATACCTATTCATAAATGGCTTCAGAAACTTCAAAAAACATTTTTCTTGACAACTAACCACCCGTGACCCTAATACATTAGCGAATTTTGATCACATTCAACAGAAACCTTCATTTTCAGATTCTGCATCCATCTACGAGTAATACGAGTATGCTACCTATTGTTATCATTCAGTGTCCAGCCGAAACATTTAGTAAAAAACTTTTTTGGAGAGTAGGTAAGTACCTACTCGATATTTTTGCGCACCTTTAAAGTCGTTTTTTTGTTTTGAAATTTCAGGACAACTTTGAAGGGTACATTAGTTCTCTCCCCATCGAGAGTCCATTTTGAAAATCATAGGTAATAGGTATATAAATACACAGTACCTTGTGGTGCACAATTCTTTTATGGTAATTGTGGTGCCGCTTACATGGAGGATTACATAATAGTATTACTACTATAATTAATAATTATTATAAATATTGATGATAATGAGTTTTAGGTTTTTAGTCGTATCGTAGTGATGCCCACTATTTATAGAATTCGTACCTTGTGGTGCCCGATTTGGGCATCACAAGCCCAAAACCGGGCGTCACAATGACTTATATTAAATCTATCTTGAAACAACATAAAAATAAGTTACTTGAATTATTTTGGAGAATCTTTGCACCTACAACATCGTTATCGTATGTGGTACTTATTGACCTAATTGTTTTAAAAGAAGTACATATTACCTATTATACTTACTAATTACCTATTGAAGTTTAGAAAGTTATGTAATACTCGCATCATAGTTCATTTCATGTTGTATGTAGTTGGTAGTAAATACCTACTTGTAAATATTTTCGAGGCTGGCATTCAATATCATCAGTATGTATGAAAAACATGTTGTGACCAGTTTGAAAAATGCTACAAGATATTTGTAAGTTTTCAAAATTGGTCATTCCCGAAAGCATTTCCATTGTTTGATTTTGCGAGAACAGTTCTTCATAGAGATTTCTTCCAAACGCCTGTCTAAAAGTTATGATTAACTCGCGTAATGAATTTATTACAAGGTCCGTTATGTCTCTGAGTGGGTCTTTACGAAGACCATTTCGCCTCAATGGAACTTTTTTGATACCTTGTGTGGAATCTGTTGTAAGTAAACAAAAATCAATACTAATTGTGAGTTGCATTTCAATCATTCACTTAATACATTATCATGCAACAGAGCTGTTGAACGTACATAGTAATTTTACGCTGTAAATTTTCTATTACCTGTCAAGTACCGTAAATAAGATTTCGTTTTTAGGTATGTTTTTTTGATTAACTGCTGAATGGGAGACATAACGATCTTATTTAAGACTTCTGTCAACGTTTTTTGTTCGTCAATGTTTCCTTGATTTGATGACAGCAGCACTGTAGATTCGTCGAAAAACTGCAGGTTTTTTGAGTCGTCATCAGTCTCTCCTATCAATATAATTGTTTCAATTTGCACATCCAGCGTTTCAGCTTCCATTGATGGGACAGACCTATGGTTCGAACCAGATTTCCAGACAATACGAGCAGTTAAATTCCTGGCCTCGAATTGAAATTTTGTCACTTTATTTTTATTTTTCTGCAGATTCAGCAACTTGAAATTGAATAATCCGTATAAACTGACGGAATAAAGTAAACATTTTGAGTACGATTGTAGGCCGATATCAATTATTGAATAAAAATATGGATGTGAATCGTTGAGTAAATCAGAATGCGTTTCATTGGCTGCGATGTGAGGCATTTCGCAGAAATTATTAACGTCATTGCTAAACCATGTTCGAACTTCCAGCAATTTTTTTCTTATTATTACAATTGAAATTTGTTCGAGTTTAATTTTCAAGTTGTTTTCTTCGTTTTCTATGCTCTTGTGCATGTTTTCTGTCAGGTGTTTAATTCGAACCTAAGGAACATTCTTAGCTGTAAATAATCTTGTTTTTCAAAGATGAAATTCCTTCCTAGAATACTTCATAGGTATCTCTTACTCACCTCCATGTTTTCACGGATGACGTCAAGTTGGAATTCTCCATTAATGTCTTTTATAAAAGTAATAATCGTGCTAAGGTTTCTCGTCCAAAATTGAATACGAGCAAATGCGGTGCTTGAATTGCTCATTATTGTAACTACTCCTGTCAACTGCAGCGTTACATTATAGACGATCTGTACCTACATACAACACATGTAATTTGTTACATACTATTGTTTCATAAAATTGATTTTGTTGGAACTTGGAACATGGCAAAAATCTGAGAATTAGAAAAGAGAAAGAACAATACAAGCAGATAATTGTATTCAAAAACGGGCATATACAATTTCGGCACAAGATAAGTAAGCACACCAGGGGGTCAGTAATGACACATACAAACTCGGCAGATAAGAACGAAAGTAACACATACAAATTCGGCACATTAGAATGAGCGAACGAAATCTGAAAGAATTCACATACAAATTCGGCACATTAGAAAAAATGAACGAAATCGAAAAGAGGACATACAAATCCGACACAATGGAAAATAATTTAATAGTTACTCTGCTAATTCATGTACTTACAATACTTACAAGGGAGGTGCCCCAGGTGACATTCACCGATTTCAACGATTCTTGCACCATTGGATAGAGAACATCGGACATAGCCTAACCCCAAATTTTCAGCTGCTGAAGTTGATACTTGTATTTCAGCAATCCCGGGAGATTTTTCGATTTTCAAATGGCAATTTTGAAAAATTGTCCAAATAGTCGGCCCAGGCCACATACCAAATCCTCTCATATTTGGGCATTTCAATACATATGATGAGACTAGCCGGTGGCGAAAATTTTCAGCTGCTGGAGTTGATATTTCAGCGGTCTAGGGCGATTTTTCGATTTTTGACCAATTTTTATTTCAAAATTGCAATGTGAAAATGGAAAAATCGCCCTGCATGGCCGAAATACATATCCACTTTAGCAGCAGAAAATTTCACTGTGGGTTAGTCTCATCATATGTATTAAAATTCCCAAAATAATATGGAAGGCTTCGATATGCGACCTGCGCCGACTATTTTTGATCAATTTTTCAAAATTTATTGCTACTTGTATTTATACTTGCCTACCTACGTGAAAATCGAAAAATCGCTCTCAAAAATCTTAATATCAACTTCAGCACCTGAAAATTAATGGTGGTTAGGCTACATTCGATGTCCTCTATCTAATGGAGCAAGAATCGTTGAAATCAGAGAATGTCACTTGGGGCATTTCCCTTGGTAGGTACTAGAGCTGAAAACGGTACTCACTGACAGCGGGTAACTATCATATCCGTATCGTAAATTCTCGCTACTCGGTAGTAGCGGGTAGCGAATTGAAAAAATGTTGCACCGGTTCAGGATATAACTAGTAGCGCATTGAATGCTTAGCTGGTGTACCGGCATGACATCATCATTGTCATCAATCATGTCAAACGTCAGGTGTTGAAGCATAACTCCTCCCACTTACGCATTATCAAATTTTGGGGTGCGTGCGCAGACCAAGTGCGAAAACATTCGGGTTGTACTCGCTATATGCTACTATCTATATCCGAATCAACCCGATACAACCACTAGCAGGTTTAGCCGGTATTTTAACCAGATACCAGTAAGCGGGTAGCGTAACTGTTTTCAGCTCTAGTAGGTACATAGCAGTGTCCTGCACGATGCCGAGTATATTTGTCAATTCGGAGTCAACGAACATGTGTTTCACTTTGACGGAGAAATGCATGAAATACATGTTATCATGCTGAAAGGGGAACATTTCTATACTCACGCACGCTTACACACGCGCACACACGACTTGTCCAGATGCGAATGAATGCAATTCTCTGCAAAAAGTCTCCCTTTCAGCAAGTTGATGGTGGCGCCGCCACGAGATGTTAACGCCGAATTACTCGGCAGCGTGATGAAGCGGCATTGTCGATGCGATGCCGATGCGAGCAGTGGCGAACTCCTTTTTCAGGGTGAAACTTCCCGGATGTTGTCCTGTTGGCGCGGACATTGGCTGATCCTTTCTCGTAGAGTTGTTTGATCAGCAAAACGAGATGTTTTGGAGCACCCATCTCGAGCAGAATCCGCCATAATTTCTGCCACTGGACACAATCGAATGCTTTTTTATAATCCACAAAGCACAACACTGCAGGAACGTTGTACTCGCGAGCTTTTTCAATGAGCATTCTGATGTTGAGAATTTGCTCTCTGGTGCCTCTTCCTTTGGTGAATCCGGCCTGTTCTTGAGGGATTTCAGATTGCATGAGTGGATACAATCGATCATAGATGATCTTCAGGAGCACTTTGCTGGCATCCCCGACTTGAACGCGAGAGATTAAATCATCACTCTTTGCGCATGCGTCAATACCTGCAACTCGTTTACATAGGGTGGCGGCGTTGGCGATGCCAATTGAGTAATCTGCGAAGCGATGTGATGCGGCATCGGCTGATTACTCGCATGGACGAGTATCCAGTAACGTATCGGCATCGTCGTTGGCGATGCGATGGGACGAGTAACGAAGTAACGCATCGGCATCGTCGTTGGCGATGCGATGCGACGAGTACTTTTTACTTACTCGTGCAGAACACTGGTACATAGAATTAAACTTACATCCATCGCTATTATCCATATTAGAGTATGTACCTAGACTAGGTACCTATGTACTTGTGTATTTATGCGTAGGTTAGGTGACAAATGTTTTACATTCAAGTTTTTAAATAATAGTTTTAAATTCGAGATTCATTCTTTCCTGTGTGCCGAGTTTGTATGTACCGAATTTGTATGTGTCATTAGGGAGCGATTTCTAGCATTGTGCCGAATTTGTATATGCCCTAAAAAACGCGTGAATTCATATTTATGGAAAAATACCATGTAAACTTATTAGACCTCACTGCTGAATAGTATAATAAATTTCTTCCATGGGAATTAATTTTACCTGAATTCAATCTATCTCTACTCTTTAAATTTGAAGCAGTCAAATTTCACTGCTTAGCAGTCACGACATTTTGCCTTTTTAAAAGCAGTAGTTTTTTACTGCAAAACAGTAAAAATTTACTGGTTTGGTCAGTAAAAAATCATTTTGACTGACCAATTCAGTAGATTTATCACTGTTTTGCAGTAAAAAACGACATCCTCAGGAGGTACCCCCACAACAATTTTCAGCCTCATGGCGTTTTAAACTTTTTTTATGCTTTTTAACAATAGTCAAAAATCTGACGTCATTTTCGTGCTCAGCGGTATCGAATCATAAGAAAACGACACCCTATTCATTAATACTTACTCTCTAAATTTGAAACAGTCAATTTCACTGCTTAGCAGTCACGACATTTTGCCTTTTTAAAGCAGTAGTTTTTTTTACTGCAAAACAGTGAAAAAAACCTACTGCTTTAAAAAGGCAAAATGTCGTGACTGCTAAGCAGTGAAATTGACTGTTTCAAATTTAGAGAGTAGTTATTTTCCGCACAATTTCCGTTTTACCCCAACCCTCCTTACGACACATTTTTACACCATTTTGGGATAAATATGAAGGGAGGGGGCTGAAAATTGTTGTGGCGGTACCACCTAAGGATGTCTACAACATACTGAAAAATTTTAAAAATCGGTTCGCATGGGGTTGAGAAAAATGGTTTTGAAATTTTTGAAAGGAGGGGTTCCTCAAAAAGGGGAGGGGCTGTGGATCTGAAACTTTCCACGCGAAGTTTCTCAATGGTACCCAGCTACCCACCTTTCATGATAATATCAATCCAAACGCTCTCGGAGACCATTTCACCCCTCTTAGGCGGCTATAGCCTTTATGTATTTTTCAGAAAACTCCCCTTCTTTAAATGGTTGTGGTCCCAGCCCCCTTGTACCTGAAATTTGACGTAGATTTTTTATATAACCACACATTTTTCGCTAAAATGCAATTCGGGGAGAAATAATGGCGAAAAACGTGTTTTGGGGGGCTAGAATCCACTGTGGGGGGCGCACCAGGTGAATCGGGGGCGGCTCGCGGCTCCGCATATGTTGCTTAGGACACCATCTTAGACCTTTTAAAGCAAAAAATCTTTTGTCGCAATTTTGTTTTGGGTTCAACCCCTTACCGACTGGACTATACAAGTGAAATAATCGAATCATTGTTGTAATGATGAAATTTATAGATCTCTAAATTAATACATCGAGCTATGTTCTCGATACTTTGTTAGCTTTTTATAAACTGTGTTTGTTAGAAGTAGATTTTGGTTTTATGTTAGGAATGGAAACTGAATTATTGAAGGTTATGTCGCACCTCGAGAGTAATAGTAATAAGGTTACATCTCAAAAGAACTTGATTTTGACATTTTTGCATTTTTGGGGGTTTGTATAACCCCCCTCAACCAAAAAGAACACTTTGAGTTGGGTAAGTTATGTAGATTTTGTAAAAAACGCAAATGGCCTAACTCAAAATCCCAACAACATTGCAAGTTGTTTGGAGTTATAAAGGGTACATCTCAAAAAACTCCACATTTTTTGAGCAAATTTTGTACATACAAAGTGTTAACAAACAGTTTTGATTGTTTTGAATGTTTGTCAGATAAAAATAGTAACAAGAAGTGCATTTTTTATTGGTTTGTACCAAATGGAAAAAAAATTTTAAATTGATCACTTTTCAGAAAAATGAATTGGCACATATTGTAATGAAATTTTAGTTTTTTGAGAAAAACTCAAAAACTAAACACTCTAGAAAAAAACTAACGAAATTATGTCGATTGGAAATTTAATTCTCTACAACATTGTCAATATGAAATTTTTTTGGATGCTTTCTTTCGTCTCCAGATCAATTTTAATGAAAGGTTATAACTCAAAATGTTTTCAAAACATTGAAATATTTCCTCTTTAAGATTATATTTTTCAAACTGTTCTTATGCTAAATGAAGGTAGGATACCAGATCTTTAAAATGAGGTGCTATTCATTCCTCACAATTAATTATTAGTTGATGAAAATAATGAATCAAGTTTTAAAAAAAAGAAAATCACTCTACTGTAAAATTTCACTTTTTTTAAAGATGTAACCTTATTACTCCCAACCCCAAGGTGCGATGTGATATAAACAGGTTTCATATGTACTAATCCTATAGTCGAACTTTCCTACCTAGTCTCATAGTTACTCCATTCACCTATCGAAAATTTTACGATACCTATCTTATTTCTACCTATTAACTCGAACCATTTAATTCCTTGCTAAAATTATTTATTTACTTATTTTCAAATTATTATATCACATTACCTTACCTGAGAGTGATCAAGTAGGTCGCATGTTTCTTCGCGAGCGATTGGAAAAGCCAATGAAATGTTGACACCATTCAAAGAAATGAAATGATTGAAAGATTCATTCAGTCTTTTCATTTCATCAGGAATGTCATTATCGTATTTTATAGGATGATTCTTGATTTGGTATACGTCATCGTTCATGGCACTTTGAAGATCTTCTAAAGTGGAGACGAACTGTTTTGAAAATATGGACGAAATATCGTATTGTGATGATTCTTCTTGTATTCCATGCATTTCTTCCCGTAACAGGTCGTATGATTTATCGCTTGTTAATATAGGAGAGCTTGTTAGGTATTCCTCTATCATGTGCCCATATCCTATTTTATTTACATCTGTGGGATAAGTTTTTCAAACAAACTAAATTTAACCATCTATTTCCAAAAAGTATAAAATTAGAGTTTCTTCATAATTTTAGCGTTTGAAATTATTTTTAAGTTTTGCTGCCAAGTGCCAAGTGGCAAATTACTGTTTGAAAACTCCTGAAAGAAATGGAATTCAAGTGCCAAGTGGCAAATTATACTGATACTGTTTGAAAACTCCTGAAAGAAATGGAATTCATCTTTCTTCATTTGTTTTTTTTTTTTTGAACCTCAAGATATAAAAGCTGAAATTGAAAAGTTTTGCCATCACTGGTTCAGCCAGTAAGCTATAAAATGACTTTTTAAGTACAGTAGTCCCAGCTTAATGTAGTCGCGGTTAATAGAATAATTCGGATAATGAAATCGAAATGGGTTGGGACGGAACGCTTGCATCTTCTTACATGCAAATTTTATCGCTTATTGTAGTGAAAAAGAGCATTGAGTTCGGTTAATAGAATTCATTAATCTTCAAAAGTTGGAGAAAATCTCAGAAATTCGAGGAAATTAAACAAAAAGTGGATGAAAAATACATATTTTAAGCATGTTAAAATGGCATAAAAACACAAAATTCATCTGAACAGATAGATGTAAGTATAATTTTATCAAGTTTGGTGGATTTCTAAAAGATTTGATCAAATGATCAAATTGGTTAAATTTTTATTGAATCATATCGAATTGTTTTTCCATTGGGGGGGGGGGGAGGGGGTTTGCAAAACTAGTTTTTTCTAATACATTTTAGACCATTAAAATTTTTACCGGCTAAACTGATACGGACTACTGGTTTGGCCTAGGCAAAACTAAAGCTAGTTTATCTTAATATTTTGTAAGCTACCTATCTATTCTGATTTTTTCTGAAACTTGTACCCGCGAAACTAGTCTCTCTTAAAAGCCATGCGAAAAACTGGTTCGAAGTAGACGAAATTGATTCAAATGGCTTTTAAGAGAGACTAGTTTTTTTTTTTTTTTTTTTTTGGTTTTGGATTCGTCACGTATCTAACCTTGCCATTTAGAACCTAAAACTTACCATGAAATGATTGTTGGATGAAAGATGCAATGGATCGCTGAATTTTTTCCATAATTACAGTTGTAAGAATAAGAGATAAGTTATAAAGCGGAGTTGGAATGATGGAGTTCTGCATAGACTCTTGAACTTCCGCCCGAACAGTTCTGTTTGTAAAATGTAGGTTCAAACTTTTCACGATGAAATTCAGTTTTACTGTTTCACTGGCATTAGGAGCACCAATTTGTTTAATGCTGCCAGCGACGTTTTCCATTCGTAAATCGTAAAAGATAGGACGTTCAACTTCGTGGTTGTATCCTACATCAATAGATTTAAAATTCCACGTTCCGTCAATTATTATCTCAACAAACCGACTGGTGAAAGGGTACATAGTTTCCATCCAATCTGAAGAAAATTTAACGTAATACTTTTTGCGATTTTGTTGATAATTTGGATGTGGTCTTCGATATTCTTTCATCGGATCCGTGCAAATATCAGGTGGTGGACGAAATGATTCTGCGGCGCTGATGATTTGATCTTTCATTTCGTCAAAAAAAGATTTATAAATGTTTTCGCCTATTGAAATACGCTGTCTTTTTTGATAATTTTGGTTTGATAGAATCTAAAATTGAATATTACGTATCAATTTACATATCACTATTATCAGTTTTCATGTAAGCTCTTAGGTATCGATATTATTTTTTTCTTACCGTGATTGTTTTGT
Organism: Planococcus citri; assembly: GCF_950023065.1. Classification (NCBI taxonomy): domain Eukaryota; kingdom Metazoa; phylum Arthropoda; class Insecta; order Hemiptera; family Pseudococcidae; genus Planococcus; species Planococcus citri. Next base: position 67,831,455 of record NC_088678.1, on the reverse strand, counting down.
TTGCAATCTGAAAATTGCGATCAATTTCTGTTTCCGTTTCCTTTGTACTCAATAACAAGTTGTGGGATGTAAAATTGAGATTTTTCATTTCAAAAAGCGCTAAGATTTCTTTCATTTCGTTACCTGAATGATATTGTAAATTGACGTGAGCTGCGGTTTCATTGTAATTAATCTCATCAACCTGAAATGAATTGAGAGTTGTACTTATAGTGAAGCGTCTTCAGACTGCCGTGCCGGTCCAAACATTGTTGCATTTGGTATGTGATTAGGATATGACTTAAAAATTAGTAGGTATATGAATGTAGTTAGTCACCTCTAAACTGTGGTGAAATGAACATTTTACATGTTTCATATTCAAATCCTGAGAATCTTCCTTTTTATTATTGGTAATACTGGAAAAATATATCGCTTTTCTTCCACTATTATAGAATGCATTTTTATATGAGTATGTTTTAAAGGCAATAAGTATTGCACTAATGGTTTTCGTGAAGATTTCGGTAGTGTCACATGGTGTATTATCTGCAAACACAGAATTGCAGTTTTATTTTAAATTGAGTTTTGAGTACAATATTTCTGCCTCTCTAAAATGATGATAAAAATTTTGAACTGGACAACGAGCTGCTTTTTTTTTCAAAGTACCGCGATATTGTTTTGGTTCGGATGACTTGTTAGCAGTCATCGCAGGAGTGTAGGACATTTTCGAACTGACGAGATTCCCAATCAAAAATGAATTACGTAACTACGTATGAGCATATCAGTATGAGTGGTTCATATGCTCTATTTAAGACGATGCGGTTCGTGAAAACCAACAGTGGTCAACTACCTATATTGAAACGACTTTTTGTTTAATCAGAACATTTGGCTCAAAAAAGACGTATGAAACGTTCCTTAGATATGAGAAGAGACAACTTTGTCAAATTTGAAACAATTGAGATAAACCTGTTGGGCAAAACTGTATACTTAGCCTAAGATTCTGAGCTGAAAATGAAACCAAAACGAAACTATTTTATTCACTTTTTGTCATTCTATCAACTTCTTGAAGTTGAATTTTGAAAAAATGAACAATTGAGGCAAAGGTAAACGAATTTAACGCTTCGCCCTGTGTTTTCAAAATTTTTTCAGATATAAATTCCAAAACTGCAGTAAAATCAAACATTCTTGAAAAAAAATGTAAAGAACTGAAATTGTAGAACTTGAAAAGAGGGTTGTGTTTTTACAGGGTGTCCACAGGTCTGGAAAACCTGGAAAACCTGGAAAAGTCAGGAAAAAGTCACTGGAATTTTGAAAAAATGATCAATTGAAAATTTTGAATAGGGACCTGTAATGAAGGGAAAACACTGTTTTTCACTTCTCGAAACGCAAATTTTCAAAAGCTTTTGCCCTCGCTTCGCTCGGGCTTGTTTTCTTTTCTTTTTTAAAGGCAACATGAAAATTTCTAGATTATAAAAATTAAGTTTTTATGCCAAAAAATGAACTCCTCACGAAAAAAACATCGTTTTTAAGCATCTCGAAATACATAAAAATTTACAAGAGCTTTCGCCCTCGCTTGGGCCTGTTTTGTTTTCTTTTTCAAAATCAACTTCCTTCAAAAAAAACATAATTCAAATATTCTAAAATTTTAAAAGCCAAAAAAAAAGCTACTCGTCTTCACATAAAAAACTCGTTTGTATGCCTCTCGCAACTCAAATTCTCAGAAGCTTCCGCCGTGGCTTCGCTCGAGCCTGTTCTCTTTTCTTTTTCAAGAGTAAACTTCCTTCAAAAAAACATCCATTCCAATATTGAAATTTAAAAAACCAAAAAATAAACACTCTTCGCATTCAAAAAAAAAAACTTGTTTTCAGGCATCTTGAAATGAAAATTTTCGAAAGTTCTCGCCCTCGCTTCGCTCGGGCCAATTTGTCTTTCATTTTGAACTGAACAAATTTCACATTTTGAGGCCTTCAAAAATCAAAAAAAGAAAAGAAAAATTTTCATAAGTGATATGAATACGTATGTATTTTATCAATTGGCCAAACTTGATGCATGTTTTATTTATTTTCAATTAGAAAAGTTAATAATAATCAAAGTTGAGCTGTTTTTTATGTCTACTTTCTTGCAACATACCCGTAAAATTCAAAATTTGTCTGCAGCAGGCTCATTTCTTCATGAAAGCTACACAAAGAACATGTTTTTTTTGTTGTTTTTTGTTTTTTTTTTTTGCAACAAGTCGTTTATTTTTGGGCGAATTTGGGGTTTGAAAATTTTTTCTCCTCAAATATTTTATTTTTTTTGTGCACGTCTAGACAGGTCTGGATCTTTAAGGGTTGATGACGAGAAGATTGGTAATTTGGTACCATTGCATTCTGAAATATTCTCTCTCAGTTTTGGAAATCCGTTATATTCCGTATTTAAGGTTTTTCTCATATTACCTAAGTATAGTGATAATAAGAAATAATTTATGTACTTTGTAATTCTCGATCAATTTCATGCAAGATGAGCGTCTCCAGATTCTTGATTTTATCTTCTGGTGCGCTTGTGATCTGCGTGTCTCCATGTTCATCGAAGTACTGAAGTTTGCTCTGATGCAATTTTATACTGAGTGCATTAATAGTGAACTCGGTACAACTCCCATTCATAGTGATTAGACGTGGTATGAAATAAAATGTTTTCTGAGAAATCGAAGTAAGTGTCCAAGTTATTTCAGTATGAAGAAATTCCATTTCATATTGAACCGTATCCTCGAATTGATTCATACGCAGATTGAAATCATGTAAACCACGAATCATAATGTCATTATAATTTGACTTCAAAGGAGAAGCTGGTGTCGTATGATTTGGTTTGAGGTGCACAAAATTCCTGTTTTTCATTTCATTAGAAATGTTTTGCATGTGCTGACATTTATCGCGAATCGATTGAAATGGAAGTTGCGTTGCGAGTAGCTGTTCTCCTATCCAATACATCATTGCTTGCGACGTATTTTCGCGAATGGATTGTCGCTGTTCTTCATTTACGTCATCGCATGAATATTCTTTCCATTCAGTTATCTAAAATTTGAGCCGAACTGTAGCAATCTAGGTAAGTAAGGTACGTAGTTTAAATTGAATAGGTTGAAAATGGTAACTTAATGAGGTACCTAACGTTTGAAAATGCTTGTATGGATTGTTTTGTAAGAATGCAAAAATTTTGGCCTTTTCTTAAACAATTTTAACCTCGAGTCATTCCTATTTTTTTTATTTCAAATTTTTGACTTACCTATCGCCGTTTAAAAGAATTTGACTTTGTACTCGTATTTCATTTACCTAATAAGTAACATAAAGAATATTATATTCAACAATTACCCTCATATGCGCATCCTCTGCGATTTTTTTCCTAGGAATCAAAGGCTTTTTTCTGGTTTTCTGTATATCATTTGTGTTCATATGGTAGGATTTCATATTAATGCTCAAAAATTCGAATTCCAAACTGAAGGTTACTCGGCATGTTTGGGTGGAATTTTCTGATCGATGATATTTCAGGTTTCCTGTTACTTTCATCATTTTATCCCGATCGTTTTTCTTTTGTTTCAATTTAATCTGCAAGCAGTAACACATACGTACTTACCTATGTGAACATTACACGTAGGTATTCAAAGGGATTTGAGACGAATGTTAATGAAATTACATATTCTACTCATTAGTAGACCTACAAGAAATGAATAAATGCATATAAGCAAAAAAGATATAAGTATCTCGAATTTTTACCGAATTCACGTAGGAACCTAACACCTACTCAGTTTACTTTGAGTTGGAAGTATTAAATTTTTGTCTTGACGAGTAGTTATCTGTCCTACCTACCTACTTACATACCTAGTATGTATTTACTTACCACGAGATATTTGCGAGGATCGCATGAGATTTCGTCGGCATATAAAAAATACGTATCGTCTTTGGTTGTGAAAATCTCGAAAGATATTTTCAAGTTGTTGAAGTTGATGATTTCCGAATGTATTTTCGTTGTTCCGTTATGCAAGAATAATTCTTCATACAGATTTTTTCCAAGCGCCTGTTTAAATAATAGGATAATCTCACGGAAAGTACTCATTTGAAATTCGGTCAAATCAAATTCACCAATGTCAGGAACACCTAAGGGAATGAAGTAATGCTGAAAAACAACTCTCTTCGTTGATAAATCATCGGAGTGCACCTCAGCCTAAGCTAATGTCATAGTCGAAGCTAGGGGGATGGGCGTACGGGGCAGCCGGAAAAAAGTGTGAAATTTTATCCAGATTCTAGTTTTGTCGGAAAAATCCTTCATTTGCCGACAAAATTACCCATCTATTCTCAAAATTCTCATTTTTTTCGAGAGCTTTCGTCCTCGCTTCGCTCGGGCCAATTTGGTTCTCTTTTTCGCGTTTAAAATTTCAAGAAACCATTGATGAAATTTTTAATGTTAAGATCAGAAAAATAGAGTTTTTACACTAAATTTGATGTTTTAATTTTCGAATTACGAAGTTTCCAAAGCGTTAACCCTTGCTTCGATCGGGCCAATTTGATTCTCTTCTGCTAAGTTACAATTTTAAGAAACCTATAATTGCATTTGGAATTTTTTTGGGGGGATGTTTATAATTACTAGATACATTATTACACCCTACGTCAGATTATATTGAGTTTGTCAGGTTGTGTTTTTTTAACAAGAGTAATAAATTTTTCTATTTCGGAGGGGCTGTCAGGAATGGAGAGAGAGTTTCCCGGGGAAAAAAGTTCCAACTTGGCCATACATTATCGAAATTGATCATGTATGATGATGTATGTTCGAGCATACATCATCATACATGATCAATTTTGATCAAACACACCCCGATGTTTCCATACATGCTCATATTGAAAAAATGTCCCCCACATGATCATACATGACATGTATGACCAAGTATGATCAAGTATGATTTAGTGTAACCATGATCATGTGTAAATGCGGGGACATTTCTTAAAAAATGAACATGTATGACCATGTATGATCATAGTCTGAACTCGAAATGTATGAATTTTTATAGGATATATGAGATGTTTTGTAGTCAACATAGTAAGTTGTAGTCAGAGGCGGATCGAAGTCATGCTATTTGGGGGGGGGGGGGTCATGTCATTTTGCCGACAAAAATCACAATTTCAACGTGCTAAATACCAGTGACATAATACAGAAATTATTGGGTATGGGGTATATTTTTATTTTGATGGAAGAATAAGGAGCACAACCAGATTTGATTTTGGACATGAAAAATTGAAATGTTAGGTAATTTGAAAAAATTGGTTCAAAAAACGACCATTTTTGTATGTTTTTGAACAGTTAGTGGCTCTGTTCAGAAAAAATGAAAAATTCGCACTGTGTTTAAATGGTTTGGGTATTATGTACTTGTACGTGTATTTCTAGAATTTTTCTATTAATTTTTGAATTCACATCAATTTTAATGAAGGAATTCAGTCTTTCTAATCTCGACATTTTTCAAATTCAATCATAGATTTCGTGAAATCTCTACTTAAAAAGTGGCCCAAGGGAAGTGAGGGCAAAAGTTTTTGAAAGTTTGTGGTTTCAACAAGTAAAACAGCAGTAATTTTTGATATGAAAAGTTAGTTTTCCACCAATGACATTTTTAAAAGTTTGTAAAAAAAATTGATTTTGTTGGCAAATTGTCAATTTTGCTGACAAATCTCAAATTTTCAAAATATTTGGGGGGGGGGTGTATACACCCTAAATCCCCCCTTAAATCCGCACCTGGTTTGCAGTCAACTATAGTAACTAAAAGAATTTTGGGTCATTCCATGCCAATCGGCAGATTTTTGCACTAGAGATCTTTGATTTTTTTTCAAGATCAGACTATGTTTAGAGGTCATCAAACGATGACGAATGACGCAAACCAAACATTTTTTCGATTTTTTTTGGCGAAGCTGTGGGGCTTCACAGTTCTCCAAAATTGGTTAAAATGGAAAATTTCAGTTGCAAATTGCTCCGGTTGTACGTCGTATAGAATTTTGAACTTTTTTCAAATTGTAGTATGTACTTTTAGACGGTAATCGAGGAAGAATGATGTCAAAATCAGTATTGCCTCTTTCAAAAACCTAAAAAAATTGATTAAAAAACCTATAATTTAAATATAAACGTGATCTCCTCCAGTAAAAATTCTGAAAAAATCTCAGTTTTAGTCCTTTTCATGTAGAATAACATATCAAAAAATTAGACTGGAGTTTTTTTTCATTTTCGAGAAAAAAATTACAAAGTTTTAAAACACTTATTGCAAAAGTACCATCATGAAACCTAGAAAATGAAAATTTTTGCATTTTTGAGAAATTTTACCAATGTGTAGACGAACATTTGAACAAAATTTCTCTCCCCCGCAATTTGTTTACGAATTGACGAGAAATACCATTTTTTGTGCTATAATTTTACGAGTGAAACACATTGAAAAAATGTCACCGCTGTTTTAAACAAAAGCAGAAACCTAAAAAATTAATATTTTTGCATTTTTGAAATATTTCACCAATATGTAGACTGACATTTCATAGTCAACTATGATAAGTAGGTACCCAATTAAAAAACAAAAACTTCGGCGAACATTTTTTAAAAATCACGGCAAGAATTACTAAAAAAAAAAATCAAAGGAAACTCGTTTCTTATTTGAGGATATGAGAAAATGACGCAATTTGTGGGAAAAAATCGACACACATTTCACATAATATCCAAATTCAGATTGTTTTTGTAGGACTTGCGCTATAACCTGTAGGGTATAAAAAAAATTGAAGATGAAAATAAAAACATTGAAAAATTTTCATCCGGTAATTTGGCAAAAAAAAGTTATTCTTTTTTTTAATTTTCACACTTCATACCAAAATTTTAGCTGAGTTTTTTTTTTCAAATGCCTATATTCATAGTAAAACCTAAATAAATTACGTATCAATTCATCTAAAATTATTCATCATTGGTATTCAAAATAATGTTTATCAACATTCAAAAACGCGTATACTTTGTAACATTAAAAAAAAAAAAATCAAAACCCGGGGAAAAAAGTTCAAACTTGGCCATACATGATCATGTATGACGACTTCATACATGATCATACTAAAAAATTGTCCCCCACATGCTCATGTATGGATCATTTGTATGAAATTGCATGTTTTATATCATACATTTTATTCTATAATCTAGAAAAGTGTCTATAATCTGGAAAAATGTCTGAAATTCATTTATCCACATTTGTCTTGCATTCTTAGCACATCTTATGTACTTATACCATTCAGCAAATCATCCCATATATTTTATACTGACAATATATGTATGTTCCAAAACTTTTGCCCTTGTTTCATTTTCGGGCTAATTTGGTTTCTTTTCTTCACACTTATAATTTCACGAAACCGTATTGATAAAATTTTTTAAAAAGTTGAGATCAGAAAAACTGAATTCTTACGTTGAAATTGATGTTTTGTTCGGGAAATATATAATCGAAGGATAAAAAAGGTGGTTAGCACGATAACCCTTTGAACGATAAAACGTGGCTTAGTAAAGGTAGTTTAGATGGTAAGCACAGCATTTTTCAACCATTGAAAAAGGTTGTTAGCCCAATAATTTTCATTGATAAACACGATATTTTTCATTGACAAAAGAAAACGCTGGTACACAGTGGGACAGAATCATTTTTTGGGGTGTCAAAAATCATATTTCAGAAATGAATGCACATTTGGACGTCAATCTTTTGGATACACAGGTATTTTGAGGCACTGAATTCATTTTTGTCGTTTTTTTGGTTCGAACCTCAAATGGGGGTCCCAGGAGGGGATGCAAAGGGATAAATTTATGAAAAAGTCGAGTATGGTATTGATATGTACGTTTTTTGGGCTCCAAAATTCATTTTTGACGTTATTTTGGCTCGAAACCCAAATGGGGCCCCAGAAGGGGGTGCAAAGGCCATCGAATAGGTGAAAAATAGAATTTTTTGTAATTTTATTTCATTAAAAATCTATGATTTTTCCAAGTCCATTAGAGGAGAATCGGGACATTTTGAGAAAAAGTATTAGGTTCAGGTGAAAATTTACCGAATTTCAACTCTCCCTTGGCAGCAAAATCCATCCCATTGGGTCAAAAACATAAACAAGGTCGTCCGGCGTTATCTCGTGAAGCTTTATTGAAATGGGCACCTACCAGAACACTTCATTTTTTATTCACTCGCAAAAATTTTATACTTTTTGGCGTTCGTTTATCCTTATTTATCGTGGGCATCACTTATTTATCCTTATTTATCGTGGACATCACTTATTTATCGTTCATTCTGTCAAAAACTTCTCGTGGAAATTGTTTATTTTTTATTGTTCTTACCATCATATTTATCGTGGATACCACTTAATTTATCGTTCGTTTTTTAAGAAATCGTGCAATACATTTTTTTATTGTGAAATACACTTTTTTATCGTGCAATCCTCTTTTTCATCGTGAATACTTATTTATCGTGATAACCCACTACTGTTATCGTGCTAAACCCCCTTTTTTAAAGTAACGATAAATTGCACCCGTTTTGTTCTACTTTGCAAACTACAAACTTTTCAGAGCTTTTGCCCTCGCTTCGCTCGGGGTAATTTGGTTCTTTTCTATGTACAAAGTTGCAATTTTTAAAAATTTTATGAAATTTGAAAAGTGTTGAGATCAAAAAAATCGAATTGTTTCATTAAAACTTATGTTGTTACTCGTATTATTCTATGTATTTTTCAAATCATAAATTTTCCAAAACTTTTGCCTTCGCTTCCCTCGAGTCATTCAAAATACTGCTTAACAAATTTCAAGATTATGAAAATTGAACAGAAAAATTCTAGAAATACTCATAATACTCAAACTCAAAAGATAAAGCATAGCATTTTTCGTTTTTTTCTGTACCTACAAATTAACTAGCTTTTCAAAATTTTTTGGTTGCAAAATGTCGCGATATAATCCCCTCACCACTTGTAACTTACGTACGTAAATACTCTGTTTTTTCACCCAAATTTTCAGTTGAATTGGTTTGGAATTTTAGGAGTTTTGCCCCTCCTCCCTTCAAAACCACTTCGCTACGTCGCTTTCTGGCTAAGGTTTCTAATCCGGCGTATAACATAGAAGTGGTTTCCATCCCCTCCTTTCTGTCGCCAATTCTCTGGGACATATTTTTTCTTAGAGGAGATACGCTGAACCAGTTTATACCGTTTTGTATTCCATTCGTTTCATCCGTTTCTTCCGTTTCTTCCGATTCTTCTGTCCCCGAGCCGAATGTTGGAAAATTGACCATAATTATTAGTGAAAGGAAAAAAATTGCAATTTTTTTTTTCATTTCTTGAAAACTGTCTCATCTGGTACACAACCTAGAAATGAACTGGAGTCAACCGCGTAATGAATCAAATTACCTAAATAAAAAGTAGGTATAGGTACACATTGTTCATAAAAAATTGATGATTTCCAAATTGAACATTTAAACTAGAGTCAGAGAAAAACATCGCAAAGCGATGCGCCGCGCCGATGCTTTTCAAGCCCGATTTTTCCTTAACCGCAGTAGGTCATTCTCTCACATTATTTTTCATAAAAATGGATTCACAGTCGGGGAATGCGGTTTTAGGTCCCATTTTTTTTTCAATGCCAACTGTAGGTATGTACTCGTGAATGAAATATTGGAAAATAGCGACGACGGTGTTTTGTACTACATGTGTATGCAAATGGCTTTAAGAGCAAATTCAGGTCATTGGTAATGGTAGGGATGCAAAAGAGTTGTAGTAGAAACTGAATGGATTTGCTGAATGGGCTTACAATTAAGACTGGAGTTGATGATTGTCTACTTATGGCTAAAATCATTTGTAACGCTGATGCTCTTGTAAATAAAACTGAATAAGTAAATATGTAAATAAATAAATCGAGAAAGAGGAAAAAGCATCCGGAAATGAAAAAAATTATAATCAACTTATTTGTTTTACCCAACACTGAAATTTCATCGATGTGATTCTATCACAAAAAAGCAATAATTTCAACTTCGAAAATAATTAGTATAAAGGTGAAGACGAAAGTTCACCAAATTTTCATTCGTCGGCCCTCATTAAAGCTAGAAAACTGTTTTTTTTTTCAATTGAAAGCTCTCGACGACTAGTTTACAGAAAAACTACGACGAAGGTGCAATTTTGATTTTATGACCCCCCCCCCGCGAAATTGGGGGAGGTTCCAAAAATCAACATAGTACTTTTTTGCATTTTAAAAAAATATGTATATTACATTTCATGTCTCAAAATTAAAATTTCTGTGATTTTCGGACCTCCTCTTACGAAAAGAGCGCATTACGTGCATTGCACTTCTGTTTTTCAATATTTGACAACAAAACTGGTTCTAACAATTTTTCAACAATTTTTTTTTTCAAAAATATTTTCATCATGAAAATAAAATGGTTTCTTATTTTTTAGACAAGGCCTAAATAAAGATTGAAAGTTCAGGGAAATCTTAAGGAAATAAGCCAGCAATTAGATTCGGAAATCGTAAAAAAAATGTGGATCTGTTCAGACCCGGTCATTTCATGGACTGAATTTGATCTGATCAGATCTAGTCGGATCACAGTTTTAATCGTATTAGAGTTGTTTTGACTTAATCAGATCCAAAGGAGAGACCTCATAGGATCTTACCATAATTTGATTACCTACATCTGATCAGACCTAATTTATCTAGTATTTAATTTAATAGGAGAAGAAGGTTAGGCACCAGTTGATAATCGGAGGGTTGGCCTGGTTGGTGTAGTGCGTATTCTAATTTGGACTAATATTTAACTGTTTGATATTTGTGGAAACAAAATAAATAAAATGTTTAAAAATGCCCATTTGTGAAGGGTCTGTACGGAGAGGTCACAACATTTACTTGATAGACTGAAAGATATTGAATTCTGACACGTAAATTTTTGTCATCTTTGGGGCTCCCAAAACCACTTTTTAATTAGGTAATCTGTCAAATCTTCAGAATTCCTCCTCCCCAGAAAAAACCAACAACTTCTGGCGAGGAGCAAAAAGATCCAAAAAAAAAATCTGTGCCTAAATGTAAAAACAATGACCATTCTTTTTCTAGCAGTAAGTACAAAAAATTAAATAAATGTGCATGTAATAATTTTTTGTAATTTTAAAAATACCCACAAATTTGTGTTCAGTTGGATTTCTGAAAATTATGTGAAAAAATAATGAGAAAAGTAATGACGTTTCAATCGAAAAAACAAAACCATCCTGAATAATAGATATAAAATTAAAAACAATCTTACCTAAGAATGCAATGCTCCTATACTCCAAGTCTATCTAAGCCATCAATAAAAGTCGCGAACGTACACACAACCAAAATTAGAGAGAAATACATTTGAACTAAATCATTAACCTAACTGACCGTTCCTTTTTTCAATTTATAATTCCCTAAAAATTATTTTATCTGTTGCAAAAATGTAAAAAATTGATAAAGACGTATGTTCATCTGGAAATACATCATAGTGATAAGCTGATTTTGATTGTGAATTATCAAAAATGTTGGTTAATGCTGAGTTGAAGCTTGTTAATTTGATACCGTTGAAAAATTGTCATACGCTGCTCTCTGTTTTAATTTGGTGGAAAATGAGTCGCCTTCCTGTTTCATTTGTATTTGTGCATTTTTTGCGATACCTACCTTTATTTTTCAATAAGTTCTCACGAAAGCGTTACCTTATTATAACATTTTTTTTGAAGTTATTAAGAAAGTACTTCTTTGTGGTAGTGAACCAAATATTTCCATGGCAAGTGACAAGAGCTGATAAACACGGCCTGTTGCGCGATAAATAGCAAAAATATAAAAATCGAGACTCGGGCATTCGCCCGAATCCGGTCCCCTCAAAGAAAATTCCCCGAAAGTCAAAATCCCATAATATTGTTACCCCGCATCCTTGAACTCGAAACACCAAAAGCTCAGGAACCAGAATTACTTTCACCTGAAATAAACTACTTACCTATGAAGCAATACGAGTATTGTGTCCCGAGGATCTTCTCTGTCGTCGAACATATCATTCCTGAAATTCCAGGAAGAAAAATATGAATCGGGATGGTGTTTTCAGGTTACGAGTTTTTGGCCTTTGAGGCACTTTTTTTGAAGAGAAACTTACGACTCTGAAAATGTGCCTTTTTTCTCTCTCTCGTAGCGAAAGTGGCTATTAAAAAACGACGGTAGTGGAATATGATCAAGAAAGAAGATTTCTAGAGTTGTTGCTGTCAATCTCGCGTACTACCTATTGCGAAGTTCTGGTGCATTTTTTCTTAGAACAAAAGTGGGTCCGAAAAATACACTTTGTCTCACTTGTTTCAAAAGAGGCCCTCAAAACGCGCCAGCAGTTGAAATGTGCCCCATAAAGAATTAGATTTGGGGAAGTTTTCGGAATTTTAGCTTCCGGAGAAATTTAATTTGGGGAATTGGATTCGAAAAAATGAACAGTTATCATCTAAATTGACCACAAAGAAATAGGTATTACCAATAATAACAAAATCAACCGTAAACTTCAACCACAAGAGCCTAAAACACAGGGAAAACTATACATGGTAGATGAATATGTATCAGCTGATATTAGCCTTATCACGTAATCAAGTCAGAGCCTCAGAGGCCTAAATTTCAATATGTTATCATCCTGAATCTTATTGTTAGATGAAATATGTATTAAATGATGAATAATTAATTACTTACCTAACTAATTTGCAAATCATCTTGTTTCTTTGTTTCAGGTAAATAATGCACAATCATCATTCACACTTGAGATTGGAAACTAGCAAATACCTATAGTAAGTTAGTTTTGTTTTTCATACAATTTTGAACACAATCTGGTACACTTATGTACAAGTACTTACCACATACTTGATTAAGCTCAAGTGTGCTACGAGGGACGGTCTATAAATAAGTTCATATTTGCCATAAGTCGTGTAAAAATGAATATTTCGATAAAAGTTTACATATTTTCGAAAACTAGACTCAATTTACGATTTTTCTACGCAATCACCGAGTACCTAGATACATTTGTACTCGCGTAACACAAGTTTAAAAATGCCTTCCTCATAGAAGTTCCGTCCAACATTTCTCAGGTAGTCGCTCGCCACTTCTTGCACGTTCGTTTCTGGCTTCCCAATTCTCTCTTAAAAAATAGCACCACAAACGTAATACCTACTATAACAATGGAACTTCACAAGTGTGCTGTAACCGATTTGATTTAATTTTTTTAAAAACGACAGAGCATCTGGGATATAGTCCGCCACAAAATTTATAGCAGCCCAATTGGAAATCTGCCAACCTCATAGAGGTCTAAAGGTCTCAAAATTTCCATTTTTTGACAATTACGCCTAAAAAAAATGAAAGAATATGCCAAAAAAATCGTGAAAAATTAATCCTCATAACATATCAAGCGTCTAAAAGTTATAGAGTCCATAAAGTACTTTTTTGGGTCGAAATTTTCAAAAAGTTACCAAAAAATTGTCAAAAATGCGATTGGCTAGCTGCAACTTTGAGAATCATTTTTTTCTAGTCACAAATACAGTTTCTTGGAGTTCGGGCACGATTTATTCGAGTCTGCACGTCTGAAATGATACTTTTTGAGGCCAAAATTTTCAAGTGATCGAAAAATGGAATTGGGCATCTGCACCTTTGGGAATCGTCTTTTCTAGTCACAAGTCGAGTTTCTTGGGGTCTGCGCGGATTTGAGTCTGCGCATCGGAAGGAGTATTTTTTTAGTCTAAAATTTTGAAAAAAAAAATTGTAGATAGTTAGATACCTACTAAAGTGGTCAAAAAATTCGATTGGGCAACTAGAATATTGGGAATCGTCTTTTTTAGTCACAAGACGAGTTTTCTGTAATTTGGGGATGATTTCGAGTCATTTGGGCCCAAATTTATAAAACATTTTCCAAGAATGATTGAAAATGCGATTATAATTTATGTAGGTAGGTAGCTGAAACTTTGGAAGTCGTTTTTTTGAATTGTTCAAGTCCAGTTTCTTAGAGTTTGATAACATTGATAAACAAAGATATTTTTTTTCATAAAACATTTTGGGATCAAAAAATACTGTTTTGAATGCGCAGACTCAAAATCGCACACAAACCCCAGGAATCTCGATTTATGTAATTGGAAAAACGATTCCCTGAAATGTACGTACCGTAGCTGTCTCATCGCATTTTTAGACCATTTTTGAGAAATTTTTCGAAAATGTTGTGCCCGAAAAGTACCTAATGGACTCTATGACTTACTATTCAATGTTCTTTGGCTTTTTTTCATTTGAAGCGAGGGCGGGGGGGGGACTTTCAAAAAATGATTCATCGTCAAGCATGTTTTTACCGATTATAAAATTCGTGAACAGAAATGATTTAACCGCTCGTGGTCGTCTAATCACCTCGAAATCGAATTAATTTATATCCACCGTGTTGGTCGATAAGAGTTAAAGCTAGCAGCCGTTCTCGTCGTATAGCTGATCATGTTAGTACGTAGTAAAATAAATTCGACTTTTTCCCTATTTGTGGTAACCAGCAACCCTCTTGTTTTGTGATTGGTGTTTACTTTCAATCTCTTTAGTTGGGTTTTATACGTATACGACGCCACCACATCCGCGGTAAACAGCTATACCACACATTTACACGGAAAAAATCTCTTTTTTTTGTTACTCTGTTTCTCGTTGTATAGCCGAATGTATTTACCAAAGTACCTAATCGACTCGATGTGGTAAAACGTAAGTCGAGTTAAAAGTATTAAATTGCCAGTATGTTCGAAATGCTTTTGGCACTATAAAGCCGAAAGCTTTACACGTAATAAATTAACTCGGACGAACGAGCAAAAACCACCGTGAATGCACTTAGTTTAATTGAATTGATACGATTGATAAAATGATTGTTACCGACCGCGAATCAACTGCTGGATTTTATCAGCCAAGTTGAAAACGATGGCCTTTGACTTTTTGTCGTTCTTTTTTTTTTCTATTCGAACCTTGTCGTAATGTGTGTGAGTATCACGAAGGTGGTGGGAATAGAAAAAAACGGTCCAAAACAGAAGATCTTTCAATTCTTACGAAAGCTTACAATAATATTCTGATATTCTGAACACGAGATGGATTTCATGTGACGTGTTCTGGAGCCTGGACCGACACCTAGAAAATACATATGTAATATGACCTTCACTAGCATCGTCTCGTCTGTTTTCGATCAACGTGGACTACGTATCCTAATCATGATCGAATAGCTGCTGGGCGGATATTCAGATTCAATATCCACATCATTATGGTCTTCCTGTTTGAGGTCGATTTGCTGCGCAAAATGTTACTCATCAGAGAATTGCTATACCTGTGAAATTTTTATAAAGCGGTTGGGATGGTGGTTGGAAGGTGATTATTTCCTGCAGAGTTATTTTATTTTTATTATCTCGAACTGATTCCGAGGAAGTGCTACTTTTTATGTACATATATGGTACTTGTTTTGTATCCTGTGGTATGTTTTCCATCGTACTTAATTTGAGTCATATATGTGAGTTGAGTACCTACGTGAAATTATCCATAAATAACAGCAGGACGGAAATCCTGATTTAATAACTCGTCGATTACCTTTTCATCATATTATTATATTCCCTAGCGAAATGATATTATTCATTTGGCAGAAATTTTTGTATCCTGTGGTATGTTTTCCATCGTACTTAATTTGAGTCATATGTGAGTTGAGTACCTACGTGAAATTATCCAAAAATAACAGCAGGGCGGAAATCCTGATTTAATAACTCGTTGATTACCTTTTCATCATATTATTATATTCCCTAGCGAAATGATATTATTCATTTGTCAGAAATTTGCTGTAAATTATAACACATAGGTACATTGTACATAATAATTTTTTTTTATCGAAATGATCGCGTGAAACAGCATAAACGCTGAACCGCAAAATAATAACATCTTGTACAAAATAAATAGAATCATAAAAAATTACATCTGTACGGGTATAATTTTTGGGGCAAATAATTGTTTGCGTTTCCAATTGTTATTAACGAAAGCGCAAACGATTGAAAAAAATACATCGTTTGCGCTTTTCCGTAGAATTTCGTCAGTACGTATAGCAGGGGTTCCCAAAATAGCATCAAAATGTCAAATACCTGATTATTTTAAAGTTCACTTTGACAGTGTATTATTCAATAAGTAACCAACCAATTTGTATGAAATTTTCAGGGTACTTAGCCTATTTTAGAGTACATATTTCGTATAACATATCAAAAGAATACTACTCTACAATTTTTCAAATTAATCGACTCAACTTTCTAATTTAGGAAAAGTAACTCTTTCACTTTGAGTTGAATGTCACTCAGAAAACATTTTTGCTCCGGAAGTGCCCAAGGAGAGGAGAAATGGGTTTTGAAAGAGAGGGCATTTTCGAAAAAATTGTGTTTTTTCACTCATGTCGCTACCCAACCTGTTTATTCGTGTTTTGAAAATTTGTGTTCTACAATATTTCGCAATAATCATATCAAAACATCGAAAAATATAATTTCTGGAACAGGGGAAATATTTTGGAACGGAGGCGTGCCAAATTTTTGAACCATTATTGCCAATTGCAAAATACAGAAAAATAGCCAAAAACTTTTGAAATTTTTTCGATTTCTAGAAATGTTCAGTAATGAATAAAAAGTTGGCACCATTGCCTTTCAAAATATCTCCCCAGTTTCAGGAATAATAAATTTCGATATTTTGGCTTAATCAATGCGAAATATTGGAGAAGAACAAAATTTTCAATACACAAATTCATCCAAAAATATGCGATTTGCAAATTTTCAACCGATCATAGTAGAACCTCAAAAGTCTCAAAACAGGTTGAGTAGCGATGACAAGAGTGAAAAAACGCGATTTCTTCGAAAATTCCTTCTCTTTTCTAGGGGAACCTCTGAACCTTAAATGTTTTCTTGAAAAAAGCATTTCTTAAGTACCATAGATTTTTTTAATAAGGAAAGAAAAACTGGTTAGGTTTCGAAAAAAAAATTATAGTTCAAATTGGCGAAGAATTTTTGAAAAATATGTTAAGAAATTGATGAAAATCGGTTTGGAATAAATTATGAAAATTAAAGGTCAACATTTCTGGGCCCTCTTTCTCTCTTCTTCCACACTTATATGAATAGACTGAAAAAACTTCAATTGAATGATGAAAAGCGGCCGGTAGAAGTGATCAATAATATGATCCTCATTATACATAATTGTATTTTTCAACTCACTTTCAACGTGATTTTCAGAGTTCAATGTGCAATTTTTTAATTATTTCGAGAACGCGTCATCCCCAATGTCATTTGGTAGATCAAAATGAAGAATTTTGCTCATCCACCAACTTAATTACGAAATGTAGGTAACAACTGATTATTGTTTAAATGGAAATTTTTATCTAGCTTTTTTATGATTTAAAATATTTTTGGTTCCTCTTTTCATTAAATTTTAAAACTAATTATTTTAATTTTTTCTACCTTTTGTGAAAATTGAAAAGTCTTTCTCTTTACGTACGTACCTATAATGTTGAGTTTGCGTACACTCTCGTATTTAACAATACCTATATCCTATAGTCGTGTATGATTCTGCATCTATACATACGTACGATATAACATATAATAGTAATCCCGAATTCTGCAATAAAATCGGCCAATTCACCCGACTCTCGTACTGTGGCTGTTTTGCTAGATGGGTAAATACCCGATTTGCAAAACTTGTTTCGACCATCTGTTAATATTTTCGCTGCATGGTTCTGGAAAACCGCACATACGGTATGGAAAAACGATATTAACTTTTATATTCCTCTTTTATTTGTACTATGTACCTCGTATCTGTGTGCGATTGCTCGCGTATTAAAAACAGTAATTACTTTTTATTTTTAACCAGCCTCCGATATAACTCTTTTTATTCTTATATTCCCCCTTTCACCGGTTCCCACCCCTGTTTAGTTGGCAATTCTTCGTTGTCCCTTTATTTAGGCGCTATTTCGATGACAAATAACCCGCTTGGTGAGATGATTTATCGGTTAACTTGCTGCTTTACCTCGCGGTCTCGGTGTATATTGTGAACCTCCTGTCTTTATCCCCCTTCGAATTGATTTTGCGAGGAAATTACTCGTATATACATACTTGCTGATCGATGCGAGCGATTTTCGCGATAGAGGTGGTGACCTGAATGACTGGTGTTGCGAGGGAGGGACGAGGGTGGCTCAAGTTTTATGTGCTGTTATATCATGAGGAGAAAAGCTGAAGCTCGAGAGTGAGTCAATTCTGGGGAGGGGGAGAGGTTCAAAAATTTCTGAAATGTTTGATAATATTTTTATTTTAAAAACAGTTTTTACAGAATGATAATCCGAGTGAAATACGCGCTTTTTATGAGCCCATTTCGTTTAGAAAAAACGCCAATTTGATGCAAAATTTCCCTTATAGTTTGGTTTTGGGAATGAAAATTTTAATCGAAATGTGAAAGTTTTTTAATGTACTCGTAAATAAATCAAAGAAGAGAAGGACTGCGTAAAATTAGAGGCATTTGGTACCAATGTGCTTTCCATCAGCTTGATTTTTGGCATAATTTGACAATATTTTCTCTAATTTTTTTCATCTTCTCCTTTTCCAAAATTGTCATTTTTCAGAGACATTTTTGCTTTACAAAGAGTTAAGTAGAAACCACTTTTGAAACTTTCAGGAATAAACTTAATTTTCATGTCCAATTGTCCATCTCATTAAAAAATAAAATAGGCAGAATTGCTGTTTTTTTTTACGTCTTGGACCTGGATATTTTAGTCGACCAACATTTTCTTTCATTAGGGTTTCCTAAGTGTGAATGGAGGCATCAGAAATAGTTATTCACCAGTTTTTTTTTTCAATTTTCCATAAATTTTTATTCTACATAGGTATTTCTCAGTCTCTGAACAAAATTTGAAACAAAAAAAACTATTGCAGAAAATATCTCAAGTAGCTGAAAATGTTTTTGTCCTGTGTCCATATGGCTAAGAAACATCAAAGCAACATCTGAAAAATACACCACGAGAAAAAATTTCGATTTTTAAAAATGCAATTTTGGCTCATTTTATGAAAATAGAAAGTTTGAATTTGGCTTAAATTTTATTTTTGACTACCTACTCAAACGAATTGATCGCAGCTTTGAATCATTTTCTGAAACCTGCATTGATTTTTCAGTGTTCGTAAAATACCCCTACCCTAAAAATGTGAATTTAAACTGGCGATGGCGGAAACCGATTTCAAAATTTATACCTCAATCAGTCAAAATGGTCACCAAAAACAATAGATCTGAGTTCTTAGAGGTGCTGAATTCATTCGGACCCTTCACACATAAATTAAAATTAACATTTTTCAAAGTGGACGATTCTAGAAATCTACTGAAGGTTTATTTTTGAATGACCCAAATCTACGACTAGTTGATTCGAGGGATCGAGAATAGGCGTTAGATCAATGTTCAGATTCCTAAGCTTCAGTTTGATCAAATTTTTAATTTTTTTGTGTTTTTTTTTTCATGAAAAATAAGGCAAATTTTTGTTTGATTTTTGAAAACTTAAAATTGATGTTTGTGTACGTCAAAATATCTATAATGAATGGAAATCCTTTCATCAATCAATCGATCGATTGATCAGAAAAATGGTCAGTAAAAAAATTAGTGGAAGAGCTGTGACGAATTCAGTGAAAATTTCAACAAAAAATTAAAAAAAATATGAAAAAACCTGGAAACGCGATATATTTTTTAAGAATTCATAAGAACTTACAATAATTGTTTAATATTCATTCTTGAAAAGTTTGTCAATCCTTTCGTTTTGGTTTAAAATCCATTTTTTCTTCCAATTTGCAATTTTTCTGTGATAAATTTGATCCCTTAAATTTTGTTTGGATGTTCTTATACAAAGGTTGTCCGGAAACAACTGAGACTGGTGCTCGCGTTTGAACACCCTTTTAGCTAGCGACTTCGTTAGTATCTCATTCGAAAGCTCATCAAATTCTCTACAAAATGGTATAATAAATTTTTTTCCGGTGTCGCGTGAAAAAAAATTACGGCGTTTCGCGCGCAAGCAGTTGGGTTCCACCCTCCAAGTTTTTATCAGTAAAAAAAAACAATGCTCAAAAAACGTTTATTATTGGCGTAATTTATAGCTTTTTGAAATAGTTGCAGTTATTATCGATACACGGCATTCATCTGGTAATCCATTTATCAAAAAAATTTTGAAAATTTGTCAGTTTGAGCATTTTGAAAAACTTTCGGCATGCGCTGACGACTTTATCATCTTCATTAAACTGTTTACCTCAAAGGAAATGTTTCAGCATCGGAAACAACAAATAATCTCACGGGGATGAACCCAGTGAATATTGTGGATGTGGCATAACAGTTATTTTGAACTTTCCCAAGAAATTTGACATGAGAATAACAGTATGCGGTCGAGTGTTAACAAAACTGAAAAAAACACTCAAAAAACTGACAAATTTTTATCACTACACCGAACGCGCTTCGCCGTTGCTCCCTAAATAATGCAGCTAAAACCTTGTAATTTTAGTATGTTATGGAGGAAATAATCCTCTATCGATCTGTTTTTCAATTTTATCAATAGACCACGTGGTTCGTGAATCACAGCTGATTGAAAAAAGATGGAGGGTGGCAACTAACTGGTCGCGCGGGAAACGCCGTAATTTTTTTCACGCGACACCGGAAAAAAATTTATTATACCATTTTGTAGAGAATTTGATGAGCTTTCGAATGAGATACTAACGAAGTCGCTAGCTCAAAGGGTGTTCAAACGCGAGCACCAGTCTCAGTTGTTTCCGGACAACCTTTGTATATTGAGGGGGGGGGTATAAAGTGGAGAGGATTTTGAAAGCGTAGCGTTGTAAAAGGATAATGAAAAAGGTAGTGGTTTTTTTTTATTTTGAAAATCCGTCAAATTTTGTCAAATGGTCTGGGTGTTCAAATTTTTCCAACTTTAAGTAAGTAAATATGTGATGAAAAGAAGAACGAAAAAAAGCCTGCATTTGGCTCAAAAGTTCTACATTTTTCTTCTCGAAAATTCTGCAAAACGATTGTGAAAGTCGATGAATCATATTTTTGGTTGAAAATTAACTAAATATTCCATTAAGTTGCTCAAAAACTAAATAAATTTGAGAAAATTTTCTTTTGAAACTGAATAGAATAAAATGAAAAATGTTATTCATTAGGGCGATTTTTAGTATCATTTCTTTTACTTAGGTACTCATAAAAAAAGCAGTTGGTTTTGAAAGACACGAGATTAGTCCTCGAAACCGAATGATGGTTGAGAGGGGGGAAGGATAGAGACCTAGTAAAAAATACAGAAATTTATATGTATTTGAAAATTTTGAGGGATCCTGGATGTGAAAAAGCTCAGTTTGGAGGATCAGTTATGGTTCGAGCTAGATTCGTTTTTATCTTGGAAGATCACTTACTTGAGAAATTGAGGAAGGGGTGAGGGGGTAAAAATTTGAATTTTTCTTTTCAAATATGCATTGAAATTTTTTTTGATAGAGAGATGAAGTAAAATATGAGAATCACATATGCTCAGAGTCCGGTACAAAATACAAATGTCGAAAACGTCCTAGAAAGATCCTGCAATAAGGCAACATTTTGATTTTGGACTTTTGTGAGGTAGTAGATCTTGGTGTATAGTAAATTTTCAAAAGCTCTTCGATTCTTCTTTGATCGTTTCAATAATTTTTTCATCATTTTAGATCACTTACTTGTTGAAAGAAAATATCGAATTTTCGAAGAAAAAAATTCTGCATCATGTTGAGGACTTCGGTGGCAACTTTTTAGCCTCATTGCGTTTTAAAAGTTACTACCAAAAAATTAATCACTTTCCCCAGCTTGCCTTAAAACATAAATTTTTGGCTGAAATTTGGATAATTCATCTCTTTCCTCCCCTTCATTTGAACTCCATTCATTAAGATACCTTACACGTAGGAAGGTAAACAGTACCTGCCTTTCAAAGGTGACGAAAAATCGTGTTAAAAAATCACTACACGTTTTTTCCACCACTATGACGACGATAACTTTGACTCAGATTGGCACAAAATAAGTCGCCTCAAAGTACCCATCTATCTATCTATCCGCCTCGTTTGAAAACCTCTACGAAAAATTTTTTTCTGCTCTCGTTCGCCCTCATCGAAGATCAAAGCGAAATCGAGTTTGAGAGTATACAGTGTGGTACACGTTATTAAGAAGTAAAAAAAAAATATATTCGATGGTTTTTACGCATACGAAATTACCTCAGTCTCTATTCGAAGCTTTCAGTTTATAATTCACGAGTACAAAATATGACGAAGTAAAAGATGAAGGTGAATAGCAGAATAGAGGAAGAGAGAGAGAGAAAGACAGAGAAACGAGATAGGAAAACTCTCGAAGAACGTTTAAGCAAGACTAACGGGGATTTATGATCATTATTATTCTCGTAACGAGAGAAAGATGGCAAAATAACAAGAGCCACGCAGAAAGAAGAAGAGATACGGCCACGACGACGATGTATAAGAGGATTAGAAGTAGGTACAGAGAGAGCGAGAGAGAGCGAGTAAGATAGTACAAAATACTCGTATATCGCGCAATAGAATATGAGATACGAAAGAGAGAGAGAAAGAAGGGCAGGAAAGGGGAAAAAAATGAAAATATAACTCGGAAAGGTGAAGTCAAAAGAGAGATCTACCTTTGAAAAAAAAATTCTCATTAGGACGGCGTTAAATTCAGGATTATATCTGTGTGCGCTCAAGAGCAAAATTATTTTTTGAATAAAAATTAAAAACTACGAACCGCTTCAAAGAATATTTTCGCCTTTAAAGTTTATTTTACTCGGGGTTTTTTTGAATAATTGTCAAACGAAATGACCTCTTATATATTAATATATTCACCTCGACTGCGGAATTATGGGTTATTAAATTTGAAGATCGAACGCGCCCCAGAGATGACGGATAAGTCCGAGACATACCGCCAGCGCCACATCCAAGAACTAGAAAAAGAGAAAAAAAAGTCAAGAAATCCTCGTGCAGGTTTTTTTTCTCATCTTTTGTACACTTTTTTTTTCTTAATGCGATTTACGATGATTTTTTTTTGCCGCATAGTGAACTCGTTAGGGATTTTTTAAATATTTACTTACAGTTTCTCGAGCCTATATTTACATTTACTTCGTTAAAGTTTCGGTAAACTTTTCAAAAATTAAAGCTTATTTTGTTGATTTCGCGCCGCCATCGCCACTTTCCATAGCGTACTGTATAAAGTAGTTAGCGTATAATAAATACCATTTTACGCCTCGTCGCTTAATCTCGACCCATCCTCTGCCCCCTCCCCCTCCCACATCCTGACTGTCCTGGAACAGTCGTCCAAGCTGCGGTTTTTGGTCTAAATTAGAAAAAATCTTAATTACTTTTATCATTATTACAATACGGTTTGATAATAAGAAAACAGTTACGATGTCATAGAATACGATGTCTCTCGCTTTTCCTCCCTTCTTCGGTGCCTCTAGCCTTTGGATTTGATCTAAAGAAAGGGTAAGTAAACGCTGGTCCGAGATAAAGGCTGGGATTGTGTTGTACAATGTGTAAAAAAGCCTGCCTGCTTGGCTGAGTACTCGACTTCCTTCCTGTTTTTCGGACGTTTTGTTGGCTCATCAATCATCATTTATCTTCTGTGGCGCTCGTAGTAGACTGCACAAAAATGTGTATTTTTATGTCTAGTTGAACCGAACCTATATTATGGGCATCTACGAGTATGTGTATCGATAGGTAGGTAGGTATATGATGTATAGAGTGTATGCTTTTGCAAAACACCTTCGACAGAAAGAAATTTTATTTACCTGAATGCCTCCGTTTCGGTTAGGTACTTTTACTTATATGCTTGTTTACCATCTCAAAGTGTGCGCTTTCGTCGATAAAATTTCCTTTTTGACGGATGCGATCGGATCGAATGTGAGAAAAAATATAAACTAGCCCGAGTGTTTCATCATTTATGCATGAAATTTCAGCTCTCTCTCTATATATATATTGCGTCTGGTATGAGATGAACGACGAGGGTGGAAAATACTTTATAGGATGGTATTGGGTACTACTGACCGGTAATCGTTTATATTCAATTTTACCCTTTTTTATTTTATTTTATATTTTTTCGAAGGGCTATAGGGTGATCTGAAAGGTATTTGTGGTGTGCTCGATGGAACAGATGAGCCGTGAATTGGTCAGAATAATAGGCCACGTTGTGTAAATTCCCATCACATGGAATGAGGATATTGTAAATTCGTGAATTTGTCGAAGAAATTTGTCTGTTCGAATGATGCCTCAAAGATAGTTTCAAGTAAGCAGGAATGGGCTCATTAGATGGTTTTCTTTGAAATTTGGAACTCCCAAAAAATATCAAAATCGAGTAAGCGTTGCTGAAATTGTATAATTTTCTGCATTTTTGAGATACCTGGAACCGAGTTTACGTGTGATTTCGATGAGTTGCCAGTCGTTGAAAATGCAGGCGCTGGGTTTGTGAACTTGCTTGTTTTATTTTCACTTTTTTTTTTAAAAATTGAACAATTATTTTTAGAATTCCTAATACGTATTAATTCACGTAATTGTTTGAAAAATTTAATTTTTCAGCAGATAGTAAAAAAAAAAATATCCACATTATAAGTTGAAAATAAAAATCGAAAATTTTCAATTTGGCTGAAATTACAATTAGAACGCAGCAACGTGAAAATCATTTTGAGTTTTTTTTTTTTTGCCAATATTCACTGTTACCAAGTCAGAGATTTTTCGACATTTTTGAGAATGTGAAGAAATTTTTCTAAGGATTTCATGATTTCTAGGTATTTTTTTTCTTCGAGAGGGGGGAGAGGAGAATGAGAACTTTTGCGTTTGTATGCCTAATTTTCAATCTAAATGATGAAAAAATCAAATTACATTTAAATAAAGGGCAATTTTGTCAGATTTTGGAAAGTTAAGATCAACATTAAGGTGGATCGAGAGGGAAAAAATGGCAAAAATGTTGAAAGAATGCACAGTGAAGGACCTTTATTTTGAGTTGAAAGTTACTCAGAAAAACTTTTAAAGGAGGCATATTCAAAAAAGTCGTGGTTTTCTCGCTGTAACCCTTACCTAACCTGTTTTGGAAAAAATGGCTCATTTCCAAAAGATACTATTTGAGATTCTGTGTCGACCAAGGCCATTGCCATCGAAATCCAAGACCAATTTTAGTATTCTACCAAGTGAATGAGAATTTTGTAAATCGAGTTGGGGGGGGGGTTAATTCGAGTTTGGAAAATATGTATATCGAAAAAATCATTTCTGAAATCGAGGAAATATTATGGAACGCAGTGGTGGTATTTTTCAAGTCATTATTCAGAGTGCCCACAAGTCTGGAAAACATGGAAAAGTTTGGGAATTTGGTCGGTCTGAAAAAGCCAAGGAGAAGTCAGGGAATTTTGGAATTAACAGCATTCTTTACTCAAAGAAGTCAGAGATGAGAGAATTTTGTAAAAAGTTACTTTAAACAGATTTTTTCATTTCTCAAAATGAAAAAATTTACCTTCGCTTTGCTCAGGCAATTTTTCTGTAGGTCGCTTTTGTCAAAAATTGCCAAATTCCCAAAAAGTCTTAATTTTTTGCATAAATTGTTGAAGTCTTGCAGTTTGTCAACGTATGAATTATGAGTAGGTACGTAAGTATAATGTTTCGCTTTTTTTTTTTTTGCTAAAAATGGCTAAGAAGCGCTGCTTTTTACTGAAATTATTGTCGAAGTTTCCGCTTTCTGTCAAAAATAGCAAAAAGTCTCACTTTCAGCCTAAATTGTCAAGAATTTTCTTTCTTTTTTTTGCGAAGAATTGCTAAAAATTTTGTTGTTTTTTTTCATACGAAAACTCTCACTCTTTCCCAATAGTAGTTCTAATGTGTTGTTTTTTCGCCCGAAATTGCTGAAAAAAAACTTATTTTGCTGAAATTGTCAAAAGTTTCGTATTTATTGCCAGAAATCGCGAAAATTCTCAACTTTTGGCTCAAAATTGCAGAAAAAATCTTTTTTTAAATCAAAAAATTCCAAAATATTTGTAGTTCAACCTTTTTGGCAAAAATTGGGAAAAGGACTGTTTTGGCAGTAATTGCCAAAATGTCCTGCTTTTTGCTGAAATCAAACAAGTTTATTCTATCGAGTTTTATGTTTAGATTTTGATCAAAAACGAAAAGTTCTGGTTTTTTTTGGTAATTTTTTTTTCTGCATTAAAATGTATTGCTCATGTTTTGTCACTTTTTTGGTTACTTTTTTGAGCTTTTTAGGTTACTAGAGTCACTTTTTTCGGAATAAATGAGTATGAGCCCTGGAATTTAAAAAAATTATTGAAAAAAAGGGCACAACTGGAGACCTATCAATGATATTTGGCGCTGAAGATGTTCGAAAAAATCTGACACATGCCCCCCCCTCCCTACCTGATCGCATGTGTAAATTTATTTTTCAAGGGTCTGGAAAATTGAAGAAATTGGTCTGAAAAACCTGGAAAAGTCAGGGAAAAACATTTCCAAACAAGCGTGGGCACCCTGTTATTGCCGATTTCAAAAAATCTTAAAAAATTGATGAGTTTTTGGTTATTTATCTGAATTTTATGAAATTGGCAAGAGTGATAAAAAAGTTCACACTTCTGTGTTTCAGAATGTTTCCCTAGTTTTAAAAATTATATTTTTCGATGTTTTGGCTCGAATAATGCGAAATATTTGAGAAAAACAAATTTTCAAAACCCGAGTTTATCCAAAAATTGATAACTGATCAGTTGATCATTTAGAAAATTTTCGATCCCTCAGTGGAACCCTAGAAGTGGTCTTGGATTTTTATTGCAATGACCAAAGTCGATCGATGTAGAACCTCAAAATATCATCTTTTGGAACTGGACAATTTTCCCAAAACAGGTTGTGTGGCTAGAGCAAAAAAAACACCATGACTTTTTCGAAAATGCTTCCAGAAGCTAAAACATTTCTGAGTGGTTTTCAACTGAAAAAGAAGTCTTATACTAAATTTAGTCAAAATTCTTCGACTTTGTTTTTTTTTTTTGATCCGCCGATCCGTCCTATTAAACATGTAGGGTTATATCACATGAAATTAAACTTTTGAGAAAAATCCTCGTTTAGAATCAACATGTGACATTACATTTCTGCAATTTCTCGTTTGTTTTGTCTGTTTAGTTTTTTTTTTTTTAATTGCGAGCTGAAAATACACTGAGAAGTTGTACCTAAAAAATGAACGAGTATTCGAATGCAGCACCTTTAAATTAGAAGGCATCGACATGTCACATCATATTTTTGAAATGTTCTGAACGTAGGAAAATGTTCGGATTTTACTTCATTTTTGTGTGTTTTTTTTTTTCAATTTGAACCCTGAATGGGGCCTTGATGGGAAGCGTGAGGAGGTTCAGATGGATCAAATTGAAAAAAAAATTGGTCAACATTCCAATTAGTAAGTGCATAATGAAATCAATATTATGTCATTTCACTTTTAAAGTTTTTTAAACGCGACTAACAAAGCTGAAAAACAATTTAAAAATTTTCCCAAAATTGTAAAATTTTGATAATGTTTCTTTTTTCTTTAAACTGAGGTATCTTTGACATGATATCAACGTTGAGTAATGAGTAAAAAAAATCGTGGATAAATTTTTAAAAAGTAGGTTCTTTGAAGTTTCTAAATATCTATTTGATTTGCAAGAAATGATTGAAATAAAAAAATTCCTTGTAATTTCAACTCACATATCATATTTTTGAAAATGTGTGCTAGCAAATAAATATCAACGCGTAGACATACAGACATAAATTATGTAAGTATTGTCAAAGACGTCATCAAATCAATCACGCTGTGTTTCGGTACGTAAATGAAATTCAACTTTAACACCGAGTTTGCCAGTAAAATCTTTAAATCAGTATTTTACATTGACATATTGCCACTAAATCACGAAAAATCATCGATTAAAAATATATTCGAGTAAACAAATCGGTTGTAGAGTCGAATAAATTTTCAATTTTTTGACAAGAGTAATGGCAATCTATGTATGAAATGAAGTAAAATAATCCTCTCGTATGCAAATATCATCGTCGATTAATTAGTATTGGAACGATTTTCGCAGTTACCTGTAGTTTTGAAATACAAATAAATACGGATGTTCATTGATTTCTTATCTTATATTTCTGTAAAAGTGAATTTTTCGAGCTAGTATCTTGACGTTCAGTTTATTTGCCAAAAACATTCATCATGGTACTTGTACAATTTCGAGGATTGACAATTATTATTGCCATCGTTTTCGTTACACATTTTCTGATCTCAGATGTCGAATCTATAGACAGCGAAGATTTTTCCAAGTGGAAATGGTAAGATGTTTTATGTGCTTAGAATGGGCTGGATACATTCAATTGATTCCAAAAAGTTTCATTTATTTTAGCATAAGTTGTCCAACAGTGTTGCCTTTTCGTGAAAAAATTTCGAATAAGCTAGTATCATTTTATTGCTATTAATTTTCAAAGAATCGTCCTTTTTGCCACAAAATTGACAGAGTTCTCACTTTCTAGCGAAACTACTGCTTTGAAAATCTCACCTCTTTTTGTAACTTTTTTTTTCAAAAGTAACCCGAAAGTATTTCTTCTTGCCAATCTTATTCTTAAAGACTCGAAAAAATATTCTTGGCCTGTTTGATAATATTTTCCAAACACTTACGTTTGGATGCAATCTTAGCCTAATCGAAATGTTTTTTTTTCAGCGCTAGAATCTGCACGCAGGCGCGCTACAATGTTGATAAAATCTGCAAGGCTATACAAGGAGTAGTATCAGGTGATTGTAATATAAGTTTGAACATACGTTTTGAAGGAACCCTTGGACTAAATCCTTGGATAAACTCTTTCAAAATTGGAGCCTGTAAAAATGGTGATGGTGTTATAGTACAATGCGTGAGTGCAGCGAAACATGATGCCTATTTTAGACTTTATAATTACGTAAACGGAGTGTGCGAAGATACAGGAAGTGAATATCAAATTCCCAAATAAGTATGGTAAACAAGTCGCTCCCCTCCTGCTTCTTGTTGGACTCGTGGATTGTGGACAGCAAATTAATGCTGCATCTGTGAAACGTAGAATTTATTTTTATTAAGTTATAAATTAAAGTACATTATTACATTTCTTATTATTACATACCTATAAGTCTTAGACATATGTAAGTGAATGAATATACACAGCTATAGTATAAAGATATGTATTTTACATTAAAAGGTCTAATATTGCTCATTTTGTGTATGGTATTTGGGTAATTTCTTGAATTAAAATTCATATTGTTAATTTCCATTGAGTTATAGTTGGGACATGTGACCCCCCCCCCCAATAGCTCTTATTACGAGTAGTTTGATAAACACGCTACAAGTAATTTCGTGAAAATAATACTCGTAAAATACAATTTCTTATGAAAAGGGTTTGTTAACAAATATAATTTTGGGTCATTCCATGCCAAATAGTCGGATTTTTGCACGAGGGGTCTTCGATTATTTTCGAAATCAGATCAGGTCATCAAACGATGACGAATGACGCAAACCGGACATTTTTCCGATTATTCTAGTCGGAGCTGTGGAGTTTCAAAGTTCTCCAAAATGACCGAAAATGGAAAATTTTAGTTGAAAATTGCTCCGGTTGTACGTGTGATAAGTATAGAATTTTGAACTTTTTTTCAAATTGTAGTACTTTGAGAGAGTAATCGACGAATGATATCAAAATTAGTATTGCCACTTTCAAAAACCTAAAAACATCGATTCAATAACTTATAATATTTAAATAAAACCGTGACATCGTCGAGTAGAAATTCTGAAAAAAATTCTCAGTTTTATCCTTTTTATGTAGAATAACATATCAAAAAATTGAACTGACATTTTTTTTCATTTTCGAGAAAAAAATTACGGTTTAGACTCACTTATTGCAAAAATACATCAGATACCTAAAAAATGAAAATTTTCGTATTTTTGAGATATTTTATCAATGTGTAGACATAGACAAACATGTGAAAAAAATCCCCCCTCCAATTTTTCAACGAATTGACGATGAGAAATACGACCATTTTTCGTGCTATAATTTAAAGAGTGAAACAAATTGAAAATATTTCGACGGCATTTTAAATAAAAGTCGGAACCTGAAAAATGAATATTTTTGCATTTTTGAAAATATATTTCACCCGTATGTAGACGGACATGTGAAAAAATCTCCCCTACCCCTCCCCCTAATTAGTTGTGGAAAATTGTGATTTTTTGATGAATTACATAACTGGTTGGTGAACTATAAATTATGTATAAAGTTGAGAAATTTCAATCTAAATTGGAAACTTTTGTCTCACACCAGTTAAATTTGCAAGATTTATACTCGATAATTTGGCAAAGATAGCTAATTCATTTCTCGATAAACAAAAATTTTCGAAAACTTCAGCTCTCGCTTTGTTCGAGTCTTTCTGTTTTTCTTTTTCAAAATTAAACTTTCAAAATATTCATAAAAATATTTATCTAAACCAATAATAAACTCCTCGTATAAAAAAACATATTTTTTTCTCTCGAAACACAAATTTTTGGAAGCTTTTGCCTCATAAATTTCTGGAGTGGAAAAAAGTCGTTCAAATTCTGAAATTTCAAAGCCCTCCTAAAAAAGTTGTTCGTTTAAAAAAACATTGTCTTAAACATAGTTTTTTTCCTCCTCAAAATAGTAGATACAAATTTTCGAATGTTTTACCCCTTGCATCGATCAAGCCTGTTTATTCTTTCTGTTTAAAAATTTGAAAATTCGAAAAAGAAAAATAAGAATTTTCAAAAGTGGAAAAAGTGAGAATTTTTAAACCTATAAATGACATTTCTCTCGCTTATTTCACTTTATTCCAAAAAATTAACTCAAGAACATTTTTTAGTCAACCCAGGCCAGTTTGGAAGTTCGTGATGTACTTAGTTGGGAATTTCTCGTTCTCTACTCCCCCCTCCTCCTCCTTCAATAAGGAAGCATTCCCTGCAGCTCTGAGTGATAGGTAGGTATGAAATACGAAATACGTCCCCAGAAGCTACTGAATTTTAAATAAACCAGTTGTAATAATAATTCATTACAAGTATGCGAGTGAACAATTCGCATCACCACCAACACATCAGTAATGACTCATAAACAATTAATTTTATGATTTCCCACATAAAATATACAAGTTTCAGCTATTCTGAGGTGGGGAGAGAGCAGCTTAGTTTTCAATGGGGGAAGGGGGGGTCTAAAATCGTAATGAGAGTTTATATTACTTAAAAGAGACTCTCAGTGAATTTGTATTTTTAAAAATTTTTGAAAATTGAGAGGCCCTTCGCAGCCCGAATTTTTTGAAAATGGAAAAAATAAAAAATAGGGAATTATTTTCTTACCAGAGGTCACCACTTTGGGGCTTTGGAGAGGGGAAAATCCCAAATTTGAAAATAAGGACCACTCTGGGAATGCATGTTCTTAGATTTGTAGATTTAATTTTCAAGATGAGGAATGAAAAAAAAAATAATAATTAAATTAAAATCAAATATGCGATATTCTGTATAGAAAGGAACAATTTTGTCAGATTTGAAAAAGAAGGCAGATCGCGAATACCTAAAAAAAAAAAATATCGGTGAGTTTTGATCATATTCAATGGACACCTTCATTTTGAGTTTAAAAGTTACTCAGATAAATGTTTAGCACCAGGAGTGATGCTGAAGAAGCGTTTTCAATTTTTTGTATCCAACAACAAAAAAACTTCTGAAAAAGAAATCCACCGCAATCTGTTGTTGAAGCGGAATACGTAGGTAAGCAAAGTTCTCGCAGTAAAATCGCCGAGATTATTAAAAAATTCCCCCAGAATGGCAACTCGTGTCAGGTTTCTGTGAATCATAGTCAAGACGAGTAAATAATATTTCGTCGTATAACTTCGCAAATTCTGATGTTTTCGACATTGTAGGTTGGCCTACTACGTACCTACCTACCTTTAATGCAAGCACATAAGCACCTAGACCTGTACAACACATCTGTATTATCGAAAACGGTGTCAAATCAATCACGTTGTGTTTTAATTAGTGACTTCGACTCAATTCCTGTTTATTGTTTGTAACAGTATTGTGCAGAATTTGTGCCTGCAGCGTAAGAAATCAACGATCAAAACTCATGTTCAAATCAACGCACCGTTTGATAAATCGAATAAATTTTTTAATTTTCGACAGGAGTATTGACAACCGATGAGTAGTGGTGGCGTTTCGCCGTCATTATAAAATGAGTCCCTTCATACATCTAAGTCATTGTCGATTAGTTTTGGTAAAATTTTCGTAGTTGAAGTTCTCGAACAATAGGATTCGCTTAATCGTCAGTTAATTGTGTCGTTATCGAATTGGTGAACCGTTAGGTAATAATTTAGTTATCCAAGTAGGTAAATCGTTCTTATAATTGCTGGGTATTATTTTGGTCAAAAATTACAATATTTTTTTGTGTGGTTTGATTGAAGTTACTAATTATCACTTCATTGTAAAAATTCTTATCTTATTGTAGGAGTTGATTTTTTTGAGTTATCGAGGCGTTCAGTTCACCTGCCAATAAATTCGACATGGCAATTCAAGAATTGAAGACTATTTTCATGGTTTTATTCTCAACATATTTAATACTCTCAGACGTCGAATCTATGTTAGACAACGATGATTTTGCTCAGTGGAAGTGGTAGGATATATTTTATATTTTATGTACCTAGAACGTCACTATATCCCCATTCCCCACCGGACCGCCCACTTCAATACATGTTGGTATTATTGGTAGAGCAAGATTTCGTCGAAATCAGTTTTGTGGAGCCAACTCTCCCTTGAATTTTAGATTTGAATCTAGGGCTAGATGAGTTTTATGTTTTAAAAAAAATACTCGGTGCGAATATCGCAAGACCTCGTAAAAAATACTTATTGAGTTTCGAGCATTGAACTACTTTGAACAAAAAAAGAGGATACTTCATCGATCGGAAATTTTCAAATTACCCTATCAAGTTGGTTTCTAAATTCTAACCCTTTTCCTTCCCCAATATTCGACCAAACTGCTCTAATAATAATATTATTTATATATTGTGGTAATTTTCAAATATACCAAAATGCATCGCAGCTCATACCGTGGTATTTTTTACAGCGCTAGAATCTGCGCCGCGAAGAGTACCTATGATGTTGACAAAATATGCAAAAGTTTACCAGGAGTAACATCAGGTGAGTGTAAAAGTGTGAGTATACGTTTTTACGCAAACGGTGGCAAACCTTGGACAAACGCTTTCAAAATTGGAGCCTGCAAAAATGACAATGGTACTATAGTAAAATGCGTAAGTGCAGCGAAAAGTGATGATAAGTTTAGACTGTATGATTTCAATAGAGAAGTGTGCGATGATACAGAACGTGAATTAACGATTCCCACATAAGTACGAGAAAAACTTTGGCACATTGATGAACCCCCCCCCCCCTTACCGCTCTTATTATGTAGCTAATTAAGTAATGAACTAAAAATGATGATATTATAAAACACGGAATATCTATTGTACATATTATAAGTACTTACCTGTAAGGTAAATTATAAAGTTCAACTGTACATAAACGGTTTTCCCAGGTAAAATTGGCGAAACAGCCCTGTTCCCAGATTTGGAAAATTATGATGGGTACTTCCAAAAAAAAAAATTTGATCTGAATTTCCACCTCACCCCCTTCCCTTGGACAGTATATTTTTTGCAGGAGAAAATGGATTGCCAAAAAAGCACAGTCCTGTTTTTTGCCAAAATGTTCAAAAAATCTTATCGCCGGAATAATTGTCAAAAAAGCCTCATTTGTGCCAGAATTGTACAGAAATTCTTTTTTAAAAAAATTATTACAAAATTGCCAAAAAGTCCTGTTTTTTCCAAAATTCTCGAAAAATACTTTTTTTTTGATGTTATTAAAAAATCTTGATACTTTTTGCAGAATTTTTTTTCTACCATTTTATTTTGTTCAGAAATGACCAAAAAACTTTGATATGTACTTAGTAGCCAAAATTTCGGAAATCCCTGCTTTTGCCAAAATTATCCTTGGAAGTTCTTGTTATGTTTTCTGCCTGCAGAATTGCCTGCAAAGTTCTGTTTTTGTCTAAATTGTCAAAAAATCTCGTTTATGCCAAAATTGCAAAGAAGTTCCTTTTTTGTCAAAATTATAAAAAACTCCTAGATTTTGTAAAATTTAAAAAAAAAAACTCATGCTTTTTGCTAAAATGATCAAAAAATCCTGTTGCCAAAATTGGCAAAAATTCTTGCTTTTGTCAAAAATTATCTTGAAAAGTTCTGTTTTTTGCCAAATCATTGTCAAAATTTATTTTTTTCCGTACTGTAAAAAAAAACTTCTGCTTTTAGCCAAAATTTTCAGCAAGTTCTACTTTTTTGAACAAAATATTGTAGGCAAAGACCTTTTTTGACAAGTGGTACCAGAATTTTCTCCCCACATACTCATAGATATCCATTTTCTCGCAAAAAACGCGTTTTTTAGCTATACCTACTATCCAGTGGAGGGAGGGGGGTTGAGGGGCGGAAATCCCGCTCGAAAATTTTTTGGAGGAGCCCAACAATAATCCATTATAATTTTGCCAAATCTGGGAATAGGGACAATTCGCCTATTTTACCTGGGAATACCTTTTTGAGATCGAATCATGGAACCACATCATTTCCATTACCTAGATACCTAATTCATAAATTATGTAGACTATCAATTTTTTCTCAGATTGCATTAATAATTAATGTACCTACCTATAATTTAGTATTCAAGTTTTAAATTAAGCATTCAATTCAATTAAATTCATTCATTATACATTATTCTGAAATTTTATGAAATAATTTTTTATGGACCTTTTGGAGAGCTCAAATTTGGGTTTAGGTCAAACCGATCAGTGCCAGGTAATTTGATATTTTTCAAAGTCTTAGACCTTCTGAATAATGGGGTTCGTCTCACTTCATCCTCAATTTGGTCAACTCACTATTTTGTTTAGAGGCCTCCCCCCTCCCAATATCAATGAGCTGTCAACATTTTAAAAACTTTTAATATGATCAGTGTTCGTAGGACCTGTAATTTGTTAGATTTTCCCAGGTGCTAATTTTAAATTTCAACTCGTTTTTTCAATACAAACTTGCTGGTGCTCTCAAGTTGAGCGTTGAACGAAAATTTGATTTCGTTTTTTTTTTTCAAGTGGAAAATTCGAGATAATTTCATCGTGTGGTTGCGACGATACAATTATAATGATATCTTTCATTTTAGTAATTTTAATTTTTGAAAAAAGTTCTTAGGAAATGACCTATGATATTTACATTACACTCGTGTCATAACACTTATTTACAATAGTAAGGTACTTAGACGAACATATCACGTTATTTTGTATTTATGGTTACAAGTAGGAAAATGACATCATTACGAAGTTTTCGTCTTACTTATTTGCTTATTACTTAATAACAACCTCTTCAATATCGAAGTACTCGTTTTTAGAGTCAAATAAATAATGTAGCTAGTTAAAATCATCGTCACTGTCAAAAATGATATAACATCTAATAATAAATACTGATAAAATGGTAACTTCGATCCGGTAGGTTTTAAATACGAAACGTCCTTATGCCTTAATACATAGTTTACCCAATAAATCAACGTATCTTGAGGATTCAGAGGTCTATCTTTGAAAATATTCGATAGTTTTTTGATATTTTCTCGATACCTGAAACACATTGCGGTTTTATTTCAAATTATACTGATGCTTGATCGGATTACCAACAACATATTGAAGTCTGAAGAATTACTTCGAACTTACGTTTGATTATTGATGACTTGGTCGATGCCTAGCGTCAGAGAAAGCTCGTTGAAATTGTTCAATTCTAAAGGAAGACCGATTCCTTTACTTTGTATCAAAGCTGCATTTGTAAATTGATCGTATAAGATTGGGAAAGTTAACATGGGTACTCCAAAATAGATAGCTTCGAATGTGCTCAAAATTCCGCTATGGGTTATAAACAGGATGACTTTTGGGTGAGCTAAAAAAAAATTTTTTTAATAAAAAGATAAAAATTAAGTATTTTCAAAATGCTTCTCCTTGGAACCTCGTTATGGACTCTTATTCTCACCTAGAATATCTTTTTGGGGGAACCACTTTTGAACTAGAATATTTTTCGTGACATTTGAAACCATTTCTGGTTTGTCATGTCTCCAGATGACTCGATAGGGTATTTGCTCCAATACGTTCGTGAACGAATCGTGCATTCGTTTTGATAGTCCACTGAATTTTGCAACTGATCCTAAGCTCAAGTATATTACTCCTTCGGTTGAATCGTCAATTAATGTTTGAATTTCCTGAAATACGATAAAAATGGGAAAATTGGATAAAATACGAATTTAACCTGGGTTCAGTTTTATTCGCTATTTTGTTTTTCTTTGTGTGAGTCAATTTTTTGAGTCAAATGGTATCAAAATTTGTTGACCATTTGAAACAATGTTCAATTAATATCATTTTTTTTTTTGAAAATTTTCAAAAATGGTTGGGGGAGGCAGGAGGCTCAAAAGTTTATTTTTATCTAGATTAGAATTTTTCGTCCATTTTGAGCAACTTTTGAACTCTTTTTTGTGAGATTTCTTTTTGCAAATTTTCAAAGTAGAAAATCTTTCCAAAATTGAGTTTCTCCCCTCCCCCCCTTCAAAAAACTGAAAATATTCTTAAGCAATTCTGAATAATTAATTAATTAGAATGAATGAGTGAAAATTTATTTAACCAGTTGTAGCAGCTTTTAAAGACCTTGTAGGTTGAATTCTGAAATGAGCTCCTTTGAAATCAGAAAAGCAGATGTTGATTTTTTTTCTTGTTTTGTGTAATTTTTGAATTAATTAAAATGCTCGCAAGAGAGACAAGACTCCCAACTGACATCGTAATAGTCAAGTTTTCAACCGTTTTGAGCAGTTCTGGAGCCTCCAGCAGATTTTTGAAATTTTAAATTTCCACAATATGTTATCCAATGGAGTTGAAAGCTAAAATTTACTTCATGGCCTAATTTCAATCCGTGCTAAGTCGATTAATAGCGTTTTCCAGGCCTTCTGGAGCCTCCAGTTTTTTTGTTGGGAATTCCTTATATTTCTATTAAAAATGTGTGAATCAACTTTGGACAGTTTTTAGTGTGTGTAC
The DNA here is from genome assembly GCF_950023065.1 of Planococcus citri. Taxonomy (NCBI): domain Eukaryota; kingdom Metazoa; phylum Arthropoda; class Insecta; order Hemiptera; family Pseudococcidae; genus Planococcus; species Planococcus citri. The sequence continues at coordinate 67,794,298 of NC_088678.1, read as the reverse complement.
CCTATTTTCGACCTATTGAATCGATTGGAAATGGTTTTCATCCGTTCTGAGCAGTTCTGGAGTCTCCAGCAGATTTTTGAAACTTGAAATTTCCACAATATTTTATCTAATGGAGTTGAAAGCTAAAATTTACTTCATAGCCTAATTTCAATCCATGCTAAGTCGATTAATAGCGGTTTCCAGCCTTTCTGGAGCCTCCAGTTTTTTTGTTGGGAATTCCTGATTTTCTAAAAATTCCATAAAAAATGTGTGAATCAACTTTGGACAGTTTTTAGTTTGTACCCTATTTTCGACGTTTTGAATCTATTAAAAATAGGTTTCATCCGTTTTGAGCAGTTCTGGAGCCTCCAGCAGATTTTTGAAACTTGAAATTTCCACAATATTTTATCTAATGGAGTTGGAAAGCTAAAATTTACTTTATAGCCTAATTTCAACCCATGCTAAGTCAATTAATAGCGGTTTCTAGCCCTTCTGGAGCCTCCAGTTTTTTTTGTTAGAAATTCCTTATTTTCAAAAAATGTCATTAAAATTGTTTAAATCAACTTTACACAGTTTTTATGAGATTTTTTGGAAACCTGGATTGTCCGAAATGTAGCTGGAGGCTCCAGAACGGCTCGAAAGCTCCTCCAGTCAACTCAGCATTTTGAAATCAATGAACGTTTATGGTTAATTTCAACTTTCTAAGTTCAATGCGTAAAATTCCGTGGAAATTTCAGCTTTCAAAAATCTGTTGGAGGCTCCAGAACTTTTCGAAACTGTTTAAAACTGTTTCCAGTCGATTTGAGAGGGCTATAATAGGGTACGTATCAAATTTCAGCATTCTATGTCAATTTTGCGCGATTTTGATATTTTCACATTTTTTGCCTCTAATTTGACTTTTAATAGACCTTCAAAAATTGATGAATTCTTTTCAACGCCTAAAATTTTGGATGCTGGCGAATTTCTGTATCAATCTTCTTTCGATTTAGCTTTGTCCAAACTGGGACATTTTTCTGCTGGTGAGGATTCCTTCCTTGAGTTTAGAATCTATGTGCAATTTTTGGGAATTTTTTGAATGGGGGGGGGGGGAGGGCGGGCACAGCTTTTTTGTTGTACCTAAATCAATATTATTTTTATGATTTTTTGTCCATTATCGAGCACAATTCTTTTCGTGTAATTAATTTTTATCGTGTTCAGAAACCGATTTCCCAAGTTTGGCCTAAAATTTCTGAAGAAGGGTTTTTTTAGTACATACATATACCTCCTTTCTCTCCATTGAACCGAAAGATAAAAGGGGATTTGACCGGAATTTTCTTCTCAGAAAAAAAGTTTTACCATTGGGTCGACGTTTTTGAACTCTTTTCGTTCTCATAGTCAAAAATTTGCAAATTTGAAATTGTTTTTTAATGCTCATACAAGACCCTTCAATTTTAGAAATAGGCGACAAATTATTCAGTCAACATCCCAATCCTAGTACCAACCACTAATCAGACTCTCTCTGTATAACAGGAATCTTGTGTACCTACCTTCGGTAATGGCGAAGAATTTCCGATATGAATTCCACCAATATCCACAGTACTGGGTGCCATTGGCTTAGGCAAAAAACTAGAATGACTGTTAGAAAACACCAACGCAATTCGATCGTATATTTCTCGAATCGGAGGACTTCTCAGATTATACTTAGCAGCCATGGTATCCGCTTGATTGGTATAATACCAACTGATCAACAAATGCAACACGTAATCCTTGGTATTTTCCATTCTCTGGAAAAAATCCATTTGCGGAGTCAATGCGCTGAAAGGAATCGGTATATGGGATGGATTCATCGGGTTACCCATAACTCCGTCGAATTCGGGGAATAAAAAATACAGTGTGGATATTCCAATTATCGGTGCCTGGAATTGAGCTACAAAAGGTAGAAAACATTCTGCGCTGTCTATTTCTAATAAAATGAGATCAATTTTGAGGTTTTTCAGCTTTTTGATTAGTTCGACGTTTTTGTAAAGGTTTTCACAGTTTGGAATATGGTTCTCGTACACGATTTTTCGATTCGCATATGTGCTCGTGAGTGCATCATCCAAGGAGAAGTGATCGATGTATTTTTGAAAATGATCGTGTACTCCTAGATCGGTGTAGTTGGCTGGGGTCTCTTTATCGTCCAGTGGCAGAGGGCTTATGGCGATTATCTCGTGATGATTTTTTAGTAGAATTTTGGTGATGGTTTGATGCATCGATATGGTACTCCTGCAGCCGAGATGATAAAGGTATAATATTTTAGCACTGTTTGAGGTGTTTATGAAGAACAGAAATAAGATGATGAGTGGGATGAACGTTGCAGTTATCTGTAATGAAATGTACGTAATACGTACACATATGTGAGTACAAAAAATAATAGAAACAGAAATTCTATATCTATAGACTTGTTTGATTGTTAATTGGAAATGTGCTGCTTGTGGCAGAATTAAGTATAACTTGATAACGAAAATTTAATATGCTACAATAAATTGCAAGATTTTAAAATATTTTTTAAATTGAAGTATGAATATAAATACTTTTATCTGCACTTACTTACCTTGGTCATGGTCATGGTCATTTTTATGTTTCGATAAAATAACGTTTAACGTAAGAAATTTGAGATAGCAAGAACACTGGTACGAGCTTTCGTCTCGTAAAGACACAACAATCGACTACACCAGTGCAGCATATGTAGCTGTTTTAATAAACCTTAATTGACCGAGTTGAAAAACGGTTTTGTTTTTCGAAGTAATTGACTGATAACATGATAACATTGTTTAAATCTTTACCAGCGTTTCTAATTTTATAACCAACACACGTTTATAAATTGGTGGGAGTAATTTTGCAAATATGTACCTACTGATTTCGTCACAAGTCAGTTGAGATTGATAACTGAAGTCAGTATTTCGCAAAAATATGCAACTTACATGTAGGTACTTGAATTTTTTTTATCAATGAATGAAACGATAAGAGTGTGGTTTCCGACTCGTACATCGATGTAATTTGCAGGCAAGAACAGTTGATGCGAAAAAAAAAACAAGTTGACAAAAAATTATTTAATAAGACAATACAAATTCTAACAAGCAACGGAGCTTTTTGAATGGGCTGTCTCTTCGATTTGAAAGAAAGAAAAAGAGCATTTTCTTAAAACCCCGTACGTAACCAAAATTTTAGATCTTGATGTTCGTTTTTGGATTTTTGAAAAAAAAATGTGAACACGAATTTTTTGGATGTTTTTTTTGAATTTTTCACATTTTTGAAAATTAGCCCAAAATACATTGAAATTTTTTGTATACCGGGGGGGGGGGGGGTTGAACCATGCTCTTTCGATCTGGCTTGGTTGTATCAGATTCGGAAGGTTTCTTTGGAACGATGATTTGATTAATTTTTATTGCATTTCAGTTGAAATAAGTAGTTCAAATGTTTTCTGTGTCACTTTCCGATTGGATATCTCATCATTATTAATAGTCGGGGAGCCCACATAAGGATCTATTGCACCCCCCCCCCCCCCCCGACGATCCATCGAGATAACTTTTTTTTTAAGGGAAAGTCCTAAGGAACATTTCTAGCCCTTGTCCTCAAAAAAAAAGTGGCTTTACTTACAAAATGGCGGCCATTTTGATTGACAGGTCGGCCATAATCGCAGATTTTGCGTTCTAACATAGGACATGAACGAAATTATTTAACCTGTACAAAGGTACATCGAAAGATCAGACAGAAATTTATCACCTGACAAAATTTAAAGTGCTAAAGTGCTTTTTTCGATTTTTGGTGAATTTTTGAAAATCAGATTTAGGCCAAAAATTAGGGGAAAAAATCAAAATTTTACCAAATTGACCAAAAAAACTGAAATTTGGAATATACCCTATTTTTGACATGCCAAATCGATTGGAAACTGTTTCAACCCGTTTTGAGCAGTTCTGGAGCCTCCAGTAAATTTTTGAAACTCGAAATTCCCACAAAATTTCATCAAATAGAGTTGGATTCGAAAGCCGATATTTTTCTGCAAACTAATTTCAATACGCTACGAAGTCGACTGCAAGTGGATTTCAAGTCGTTTTGGAGCCTCCAGCAACTTTTTGAAAATTACTGAAGTCTCCAGTAGATTTTTGAAACTCAAAATTCCCACAAAATTTCATCAAATGGAGTTGGAAAGCCGAAATTTATTCTGAAAACTAATTTCAATACGTTACGAAGTCGACTGCTGGTGGATTTCAAGTCGCTTTGGAGGCACCAGCGATTTTTTGAAAGATTGTATGGCGGTTTTTGGAAAATTGAAATTTCCAAAAAGTAGCTGGAAGCTTCAAAACCATTTTGAAACCACCATGCGGTCGACTTCATATCGTATAGAAATTAGTTTGCGAAGTAAATTTCAGCTTGCCAACTCCATTTGCTAAAATTTTGTGGGAATTTCAAGTTTCAAAAATCTGGTGAAGGGTCCTGTAATTTTCAAAAAGTCGTTGGATGCTCCGAAATGACTTGAACCCACCGCAGAAGTCGTCTTATTCTAAGTGAATTTCGGGGTTCCATCTCCATTTGTTGAGATTTTGGGAAATTTCAAGTTTCAAAAATCTACTGGAGGCTCTAAAACGACTTGAAATCCACCTGCAGTCGACTTCGTAGCGTATTGAAATTAGTTTGCAGAATAAATTTTGGCTTTCCAACTCAATTTGATGAAATTTTGTGGGAATTTCGAGTTTCAAAAATCTACTGGAGACTCCAGTAATTTTCAAAAAGTTGCTGGAGGCTCCAAAACGACTTGAAATCCACCTGCAGTCGACTTCGTAGCGCAATGAAATTAGTTTGCAGAATAAATTTCAGCTTTCCAACTACATACGATGGAATCTAGTGAGCGTTCCAAGTTTCAAAAATCTACTGGAGGCTCCAGAACTGCTCAAAACGGTTTGAAACAGCTTCCACTCGATTTGGCATGTCGAAAATAGGGTATATTCCAAATTTCAGATTTTTTGGTCAATTTGATGAAATTTTGATTTTTTCCTTAATTTTTGGCCTATAAAGCTGATTTTTAAAAATTCACCAAAAATCGAAATAGGAACTTTAGCACTTGAAATTCTGACAGATGATAAATTTCTGCCTGATGTTTCGATGTACCCTTGAACGGGTTAAAGAATTTCGTGCAAGTCCTGCGTTGGAACGCAAAATCTGCGATTTTTGGCCAACCTGTCAATCAAAATGGCCGCCATTTTGTAATTAGGGTGACTTTTTTTTTGAGGACAAGGGCTAAAAATGTTCCTTAAAATTCTATGCCAAAAAAAATCAAAATGTTGTATTCGTTTTTAGTTGAGAACCCACCCCCCCTCCTTTGAGAAAAAATTGTCCCGGGTGATCTACCGGGGGGGGGGGGGGGTGTAGTAGATCTATAGACACTGGACCTGCGGAATAAGACAACCAACTTCAGGCCGAGGGGAACGGAAACGGTAAAGAAAACCTGTGTAACGCAAATTTATCCCACTGGGTGCTCTTCGCAGCGCTGATGTCGAATTCTTGAACGAAGTACCATGCAAAATACAGCGCGCGCAGCCCTAGCGCAGCCAAGAGCATCCAGCGGGAGGTGGGGGAAATTGGCTCTACACAAAATATCACTACCATCCCTTTTCCCTGTTGCCTTCAGATTGAAGTACAGCGCTGCGAAGAGCACCCAGCGGGAGAAATTGGCGTTACACAGGATATTTTGCCAAGATGGCTGCCAGTTGGTTGTCTTACACGCAGGTCCAGTGTCTATAAGTAGATCCTTATGCGGGCTCCCCCGACTAATAATGCAAACAGGAAAATATCACATTATTAAGACGTTTTTGGTTTTCTTATTGTTGACTTATTACAAAATAACCTCTTCAACAGTGAAGTGGTCGTTTTTAGAGTCCAATAAATGATGTAACAAATTGAAATTGTTACAACTGTCAAAAATAAAATAACATCTAGTAATAAATACTGATAAAATGGTAACTTTGCTCCTGCTGGTTTTAAATGTGAAGCACCTTTATGTCTGAGCACGTAATTTACCCAATAAATCAACGTATCTTGAGGACTGAGAGGTCTGTCTTTGAAAATATTCGATAGTTTGCTTACATTCTCTCGATACCTGGAAAACGATTGTTTATGAAATAATCATCCACAGAGACTGTGATTTATTCATGTTTAATAAAATCGTTGAGTAAATTGAAGCTTAGGTATAAGTTGAAATTAATCGTATTCTTACTTATTGTTTTGTATCACTTCGTTTATGCTTGACGTCAAAGATTGTTCGTTAAGATTGCGCAACTCTAGGGGTAGTCCAGTTCCTAAACTTTTTATCAAAGCTGCATTTGTAAACTGGTCGTATAAAATAGGAAAAGTCAGCATAGGTACTCCGAAATAGATCGCTTCGAACGTGCTGAAAATCCCACTGTGTGTTATGAACAAAATGACTTTTGGATGTGCTGTGGAAAAAAAAACAACCACGAACGAGAATTTTCTCATGAATTTCTTTCTTCCCCCCCCCACTTCTCTAAATGATTCTTCTCACCTAGAATATCTTTCTGGGGGAGCCAGAATCGAACTAGAATATTTTTCGATGTACTTGAAACCATTTCAGGTTTGTCGTGTCTCCAGATCACTCGATAGGGTAATTTCTCCATTACGCTTGTGAATGAATCGTGCATGTGTTTTGGAAGTCCGCTGAACTTAGCTGATGAACCCAAACTCAGGTATATCACTCCTTTAGGTGAACTTTCTATAAATGTCTGAATTTCCTACAACAATTTTTCTTCATTAAGAACGCCTTTAGAGGAGAAGATTTTGTAGAATAAATCCGATACTTACTTTTGGCAATGGCGAAGGATCTCCTATACGGATCCCAGCAATATCCACGGTACTGGGCGCCGTTGGTTTTGGCAAAAAACTAAAATGATTATTGCAAAACACCAGAGCGATTCGATCGTATAATTCTCGTATCGGTGGACTTTCCAGATGCTTGGCTACAATTGAATCAGCTTCGTAAATGTAATACCAGCTGATCAGTAAATGCAACACGTAATCTTTGGTATTTTGCAACCTTTGGAAAAAGTTCATCTGTGGAGGTAATTCGCTGAAAGGAATCGGCACAGAAGATGGATTTATCGGGTTACCCATTACTCCATCAAAATCAGGGTATGCGTAATACGGAGTGGTTACTCCAATTATCGGTACGTTGAATTGAGCTGCGAAAGGTAGGAAACAATCTGCGCTATCTATCTCCAACAAGACTAGATCTACTTTGAGATTTTTCACCGCCTTGGCAAGTTTCACGTTTCGATAGATGTTTTTACAATTCTCGTTTTGAATTCCGTAAATGAGTTTTCTATTCGCTAAGGTGCCCATGAGTCCATCATCGAGAGAGAATGCATCGGAGAATTGGATCAAGTCGTCGTGTACTCCTAGGTCTGTGTAATTGGCGAGGTTTTCGCTCAATGGTATTGGACTAACGGCGGTGATCTGGTGGCCATTTTTCAGTAGAAGTTTACTGATTGTTTGGTGTAAATAGATGCAACTCTTACCTCCGAGATGATAAAGGTATAATATGCTGGCTGAGTCTGTGTTTGGTGCGAAGAGCAGAGGTAAGATTGTTAGCAAGATGAGTGTTATCTGTGATAGGAGGAATCAGGTAGATTCAGTGTGCTGGTGTTTTATTTCACAAAATCGCCAATATTAAGAATTAAATTATTACCTAGGTACTTACTTGGTTCATTTTAACCTCTACCTATAATGTTTGTGAAATACATAGACATGTATGTACTTTGGAACGCACTGAAGATATACTGACGTTAGAATAAATTAGGTAAAGACAATGATTGACGTTCTTATCCATTTTGATAAACTTTAAATGACAGTTTTTAGAATAATCGACTGTTATCTAATTGATGTCTAAACCTAATAGGGCCACTATCACGTTTTGAATTAATTCTACGAATTTTTTGAATTGTTTGTAATCCGGCTTAATACCCGTCAATAAAGTTTTAAAAACAAAACAATGAGTGGCCGTATTAGTTTCAAAACTCTTAATTTTCCCTTTTCCAAAATTTCCAAATATCTCGTTTTTTGCTATAAACTTTCACAATTCCCCCAAAAAAATTCCAAAAAGTACTTATTGGACCTTTTTTCCTAAAAATTGACAAAAAGTCTCGGTTATGTCGAACTTAAAAAAATGTCAAAAAGTCTCACTTTTTAACCGAAAAATTGACTTAAAAAGTCTTTCATTTTCAACCAAGACTGCGAAAAAGTGCTTACCATTTTTTTGCCTGTAATTGCCAAAAATTTTTACTTTTTGCTAGAATTTTCAGTTTTTCTTTTCGCCAAAATTTGTCAAAAATTCTCGATTTTTTTCAAAATGAATTCCAAAAAGTTTTATTTGTTTTCAAAAATTGTGCCAGAAATTCTAGATAAATCACGAAGTAAAAAATCTGACTTTTCGAAAAAGATTGCGGAATGATTTAATTTTTCCAGTAAGTAAGTAAATCCTACAAAGTTCCGCTTATTGCTAAAATTATCAATAAAGTCTTGCTTTTTTCCAAAAATTGTAAAAAATCCCTGCTTTTGAACAAAATGACTACCTATTTTTAAAAATTTTGTGAAAAAGCAAGAATGTTTTCTTTTTAAAAATTTCCATAAATCTCTTTTTTTTTTTGCAAGAAAACTATATTTTTTCTAATTCATTTTTTATTATTATTTTTTTAATGTGCTTTTGTTCAATGTTTTTGACACATGTTTTTGATCTACTTATTTTTTTTTTTTTGAATATCTGCATAAATATTCAATTTTTTTGTGAAAAATGTCGCATTTGTGCTTTTTGGAAACTTTCATTTTCTAACAAAACTTTTTATCGTAAGCTCAACTTTTTTGTGATTAACCAACACACGTTTATAAAATTGGTGGGCGTAATTTTGCAAACATGTACATTGTACCTATACTGATTTCGTCACAAGCCAGTTGTGTTCGATAAGTTGAAGTCAGTATTTCACAAAATTATGCAGCTTACATGTACTTGAATTTTTTTATCAGTGAATGAAACGATAAGAGTGTGGTTTCCGAATCAAACATCGATGTATGTAATTTGCTGGCAAGAACAGTAGATGCGAATTTAAAAAAAAAAAACCAGGTTGACAAAAAATTATTTAATATGACAATAAAAATTCTAACAAAAGAGTTTTCTGAATGGGGGCTCTCATTTCGATTTGAAAGAAACCGAGCCAGATCGAAATTGTAATTCTTAAAATCCTCGTAACCAAAATTTTACATCCTGAAGTTAATTTTTGAATTTATGGCAAATTTTTGAAAATTTAATAATTCAAAAAAGCTACTTTTAAAGGCGATTTTTGAACTTTTTTAAAGGTTATAAATTTTTTGAGCAGAGTGAACAAATATGAATATTTTTTCAATTCAATTCCTACAGATCAAAAATTACTACATATTTTGAAACATCATGGAGCCTCCATCGATTTTTCAATTTTTTCCAAAAAGTCAAATTACTTTAAAAGAATCAAGAATCAACTTCAAGACAACCTAATTATAACTGGTTGGTGCTTATTCGGCACTCTCTTGACCGTTTTAGATGTGTAGTTACCACAAAATTGCATAGAAGCTAATTTCAAATTGAATTTTGGTCAATTTGTGAAAAATGCGATTTTTTGATTTAAAACATGAAAAAAAGTTTTGAGTGATGAAGTTGACCCATTTCACCCCTATTTTTACGTATCCGTTGAAAAAATTGAAAACCCCCTTTCACTCGATGAAATGAACTCATCACAAGAAATCAAAATTTGAAAAAATTTAATTTTCAATTCCAAATTTTAAAAAAAGTTTAAATTCATTCTGTTGTCTTATTTTGGCCTCTTTCCGACATATTTCATAAAAAAAGTTGATAAAAATCACACTCATAGTCAAAAAATTAAAATTCGTTTATTTTTACAATTTTTTCGAATTTTGATTTTTTTGTGATGAGTTCATTACATTGAGTGAAATGGCCTTTTTCAACATTGGATTGGGCTATTTTTTTTTTGTAACATGTTGGGTAGAAGCAAGGGGAAAAAAACACGATTTTTTTTTGAAAATTACCGTTTTTTGAGTACTTATCTCGCCTTCAGAGACTCCTCTGGAGCCAAAGGTCTCCTTAGAATTCTGGCAAAATCCTCCTATACATTTTATGTACACACATCAGGCGATTTCTCTTTTGAAAATTTGATTTTTTCACTTGTCTTGGAATTTACAAATTGCCTCAAAATTTACTTTTGAGCTGTAACTCCCGGAATTTTGCGGTAACTACGTGAAACGGCCAAGAGGATGCCCCATAAGCAGAAGAACACACCAAAGAGTTCATTTTTGGTCTTTCTAGGGTAATTTGTTTCTAGAGAAAATTTGTGAAATCGCTGGAGGCTCCAGAATTACCCAAAACTAGAAGTTATTGATGTACTGGGGTTGAATTTAAGGAATTATCAACGTGTTAGTCCACATTGTTTAAAAAAATGTAGACATGAAAAAGTCGAAGAATCTCTCTTGAATCAGCTTCTTTGGATTTTTTACATTTTTTCAAAAAACTCGCCAAAAACCGAAGGTCTTGCTATTTTTTGTTTACTCGGGGAGTGGGGAGGGGGAGTTGGGCCATGCTCTTCTAATCTATTTTGAATTTGTTCAAATTAGAGAGTACTAGTTTGGGAGGTCTTTGCAACGATAATTTGATAAATTTTTATTGCATTCCTGATGAAATAAGTAAGGTACAGGTAGTACAAGTATCTTCTTTTGTCACTTCCTAAAATAAGTAAGGAAACATCACAATTATTAAGACGTTTTTGGTTTTCGTATAGTTGACTTATTACGTAACAACCTCTTCAATAGCGAAGTGGTCGTTTTTAGAGTTGAATAAACGATGTAGCCAGTTGAAATTATCACAACTGTCAAAAATAAAATCACATCCAATAATAAATGCTGATAAAATGGTAACTTTGCTCCTGCTGGTTTTAAATTTGAAGCACCTTTATGCCTGAGTACGTAATTCACCCAATAAACCAACGTATCTTGAGGATTCAGAGGTCTGTCTTTGAAAATATTCGATAGTTTTTTAACATTTTCTCGATACCTGGAAAACGATTGTTTATGAAATACTTAATCATCCACAGACTGTGATATTCATACTTTAATAGAATCATTAAATTGAGGTTTATAAGTTGATAATCGCATTCTTACTTGTTGTTTTGTACCACTTCGTTTATGCCTGACATCAAAGATTGTTCGTTAAGATTATGCAATTCTAGAGGCAATGCAGCTCCTAAACTTTTTATCAAAACTGCATTTGTAAACTGGTCGTATAAAATAGGAAAAGTCAACATTGGTACAGCGAAATAGATTGCTTCGAACGTGCTGAAAATCCCACTATGTGTTATGAACAGAATGACTTTCGGGTGAGCTGTAAAAAAAAAAAAAACTCAGAATGAGAATTTTTCGCGAATTTCTTCCTTTTTCTCCCCTCACTTCTCTAAAAATGGTTCTTCTCACCTAGAATATCTTTCTGGGGGAGCCACTTTTGAACTAGGATATTTTTTGACGTATTCGAAACCATTTCAGGTTTGTCGTGTCTCCAGATCACTCGATAGGGTAATTTTTCCATTACGTTTGTGAATGAGTCGTGCATGTGTTTCGGAAGTCCGCTGAACTTAGCTGCTGAACCCAAACTTAGATATATCACTCCTTTAGGCGAACTGTCTATGAATGTTTGGATTTCCTGGAACAATTTTACTTCTTAAAAACGCCAATAGAGGAAAATATCGGACAGAATTCCATTATACCTAGACATACTTACTTTTGGCAGTGGTGAAGGATTTCCTATATGAATTCCAGCAATATCAACAGTACTGGGTGCCGTTGGTTTTGACAAAAAACTAAAATGATTGTTGCAAAACACCACAGCGATTCGATCGTATAATTCTCGAATCGGCGGACTTTCCAAATGCTCGCCTACAATTGAATCAGCTTCGTTAATGTAATACCAGCTGATCAGCAAATGTAACACGTAATCTTTGGTATTTTGCAATCTCTGGAAGAAGTTCATCTGTGGAGATAATTCGCTGAAAGGAATCGGCACAGAAGATGGATTTATCGGGTTACCCATCACTCCATCTAAATCGGGGAATGCAAAATACGAAGTGGTTACTCCAATTATCGGTACGTTGAATTGAGCTGCAAACGGTAGGAAGCATTCTGCGCCATCTATCTCCAACAAGACTAGATCTACTTTGAGATTTTTCACCGCCTTGGCAAGTTTCACGTTTCGATAGATGTTTTTGCAATTCTCGTTTTGAATTTCGTAAACCAGTTTTCTGTTTGCGAAGGTGCCCTTGTATCCATCTTCGAGAGAGAATTCATCAGAGAATTTTATCAAGTCGTCGTGTACTCCCAAGTCTGTGTAATTGGCGAGGTTTTCGCTTAATGGTATTGGACTAACGGCGGTGATCTGGTGGCCATTTTTTAGTAGAAGTTTACTGATTGCTTGGTGTAATGAAGTGGTGCTCTTGCCTCCGAGATGATAAAGGTATAATATGCTGGCTGAGTGTGTGTTTGATACGAAGAGCAGAGGTGAGATTGTTAGCAAGATGAGCATTAGGCCTATCTGTGACAGGAAGATGGAATTGGTTAGTTTTGATTTTCACAAAATCGTTAAGCTCGAGAATTAAATTATTTCCTAGGTAGGTACTTTGTACTTACTTTGTTCATTTTCATCTCCAATGTCGCGTCGGTGAAATACATACACAGACTTACTCGTATTGTACCGTCGAACGCACTGAAGGTAACTTTGTATACTGTTATACTGATTACTTTTTGTCTCATTAGAATAAGTACATAATAAACAATCGAGTGCAGCAGTGTTCTTATCAATTTTGATAAACTTTATACTTAACCGGTCGCGTTTAAAATAATCAACAAACTGTTATCTTACTAATTCATACCTAAACTAGGTCACTAAAGTAGGTAATTTTCTTTGAAAATGTTCAATAATGTATTTTTTTAAATTTGCAAACGTACCTGAAAATAATGCACTTTTTTATTTTTTTCTAACTGACTACAGGGCCTTTTCAGCGTTACGACTAAAAAGCCTACTATTATGCCAAATACAGCAAAAAATCTCACCTTTTGCCAACATTTCTAAACTGAATCGTTTCTTACTGAAAATATTAACTTTTTCCCCAAAAAAATCCAAAAAGTGTAAGTTCTTTATCCGAAAATTAACCGAAAAGTCCGCTTCTCTGCCTAAAAATTTTTTTAAAAGTCTCATTTTTCAAGCAAAACATTGGCCAAAAAAAGTCCTATGTTTTCAAAAAAAAAAAAAAAAAAAAAAAAAAAAAATGCGAAAAGGTACTCACCATTTTTGCCAATAATTTGTAATCATCGTTAAAACTGTTCGTTTTTTTGTTTTTTTTCCTCAGAAAATTTCAAAAATTCTCTTTAGAAAAAAATTCAAAAAGTTTTGCTCTTTTCCAAAAATTGTCCAAAAGTCTCGCTAAATTATACGAAATAAAAAAAAAATCAATTTTTGTTGGTGTGACCTAATTTTTTATTCAAAATAGGTATCTACCACTTTAGGGATAGAAAAAAAGATAAAATAAGAACAACGAATACAAATAAATGCACTATTCTCTTCACGACGTTTTTGCTTTCTTCATCACAGATTTCTTTGTCAACATTTTACCAAATATTGATGCTATTTTTTTCAAAATTAAACAAATAATACAACTTATCACAACAAATACCACAGACAAGAATAAAATCACATCCAGTAATAAATATTGATGAAATGGCAACTTTGCTCCTGCTGGTTTCAAATGCGAAACGTCTTTATGTCTCAATACGTAATCAACCCAATAGAGCAGGGTATCTTGAGGACTTTGCGGTCTATCTTTAAAAATAATCGATAATTTCTCGATATTCTCTCGATACCTGAAAAAATATGCACCAATATTAGTGAATAAGGAGATTGACCTAATTTGCAAAATAAAAAGTTCCATATGCAAGATCAATTTTCGAGTTACTTGTTATTTTCGATAACTTCTTGAATACTCGATTGTAAATATTCTTGCTTGAAAGTGCGCCAGTCCAAAGTTACTGCAACCTGTAGATTTTCTAAAATGGCTGCATTTGTAAATTGATCATGGAAAATAGGAAACGCCAAAATGGGTTTTCCAAAATGGAAAGCTTCGTATGTGCTAAATATTCCACCATGTGATATGAACAAAATGACCTTTGGATGGGCTAAAACAAAAAAGTGGGTATTTATTCATAAATTATTATTTATGTAGTTGATCTCTCTGCTCTGAAATTTTTTTCACGATCCTTACCGAGAATATCTTTTTGAGGTAGCCATTTTTTGACGAGAATATTTTTAGAAGCCTTTGGTATTGTGTCTGGTTTATCGTGTCTCCAGATGACCCTATAGGGCAATTTTTGTAAAATTTGCACAAATGAGTCTTGTATGTGTATTGGAAGTCCGCTAAATTTCGCCACGGATCCCAAGCTCAAGTAAATGACTCCTTCTGGAGAACTGTCAATGAAGGTTTGGATTTCCTGGAACAGTTTTTATATGATTATTTTATGTTTTCGTTATTTTATGGTTGTGTTCCTATTAAGTTATGGTTGCGTTTCCGTTATGTGATAGTCATGTTTCTATTTTGTGATATTCTGTTGTTTTGTTATGATGTAATAAGTTTTTTCTCAAGGTAACCAGTCTGAAATAATCAATATTGAATGTTCAAAAATTCGGCAGAAGTGGATAGGTAAATTAATTTGGGCAGCTTAAATTTTGGTTATGGGGGCTTCACACCGTGATGTTTCCAAAAATCGCAGTCTCGTTAGAATTTGAAGTGCACGTCTTGAATGGTTTCCTTAATTGTTAGATTTTTGTTTGAATCTGTTTCTGTATCAGTCTGTATTTTTGTTCGAGTTTGCTCAGCTTATCTCGTCTTATAAGTGCTTGAATTTTTATTTCTGTTTTGAATTAATTCGACAAATAATGTTATATTATTTGTGTTTTTAGAACTTTCCATAATCAGACCAAAAATGAAGCAACAAATCGAGGTGGATTTCAATAAATATTTATGTACATACTTTTGGCAACAGCGAGGGCTTTCCAATATGGATTCCAGCAATGTTCACAGTTCGAGGAGCCATTGGCTTGGGCAAAAAACTAAAATGACTGTTGGAAAAAACTAGCGAAACTCGATCGTATATTTCTTGAATTGGAGGACTTTTGAAATACTTGCTAACAAAAATATCCGCTTCTCGAGTATAATACCAGTTGATGAGTAAATTCAACACGTAATCCTTGGTGTTTTGTAAACGTTGGAAAAAATTCATTCGCGAAGAAAATCCACTGAAGGCACTAGGCACGTAGGATGGATTCACGGGATTACCCATTAAACCGTCCAAGTCAGGGAATAAGAAATTTCCCGAAGTCACTCCGATTATCGGCACCTGAAATTTAGCCAACAGCGGTAGAAAGCATTCCCCGTTATCTGTCTCCCACAGAATTAAATCTACTGTGGTGTTTTTCAGCATTTCAACCACTTTAGCATTTCGATAGATGTTTTCGCAATTGGATCTTAGGATTTGGTAGTTGAATTTTCTGTTTACGTAGGTACCAATATAGGCCTCGTCTGCTTGAAATTTATCCGAAAATTCGAAAAAATCGTCATGTACGTCCAGATCGGTGTAGTTGGCGAAATTCTCGGTCAGTGGGAACGGACTTAAAGCGATGAGCTCGTGATGGTTATGCAGCAGAATTTTGCTGATTGCTTGATGCACTGAAGCTGAGCTTTTGCATCGGTAGCTGTAAAGGTATAAGATTTTGGCCGAGTGAGCATGCTGAATGAGAAATGCAGATGCGAAGTAGAGCAAAACGAATGCAATCTGGAATAAAAATATGTACAAGGGAAATATTATTTTCAGCATGGTCGAAAAAATGATTCCTCATGTATTGTTGATTTTCGAGGAGTGAATGGTCATTTTGTTACATATTAATGATTGATGAATGATTATCATCAGAGTTTGTTTTTTAAGAACTCAATCATCTGGTGAAATTTTTTGACATTACAGCTTTCAAATACCTGCTGAAGGCTCCAAAATAATTGTTAAAAACGATTCAATACCATTTCTAATCGAGTTGATGAGTCAAAAATAGGACACATACCAAATTTCAGTGTTCTAGGTAAATTTGGTAAAATTTTGATTTTTTTCACTTTCAACACAAATTTGAATTTTAAAAATTCACCAAAAATTGAAAAATGCACTTTAGTTCTTGAAATTTTGACTTGTCGTGTATTTTTGCACGCTCTTTTGAATTTAGCAATGCATGATTTAAATTTTTATTTCGCTATAGTAAAGATATTTTGCTTGTTGGGTAATGGATACTCTATACATCCTACACCTAGATATCTATTAGCTTCACAATTGAAGCTTTGATATATTTTTATTATTGAAAATTTATGGTTGGATTTGGAAAAGCCGTAGAAATTCAGTCCTTAGAAAGATGCAATTTATTACTATACTAATTTCAGTTATTACGAGTTGGTATAAAAATTATCTATTTCTCCAGTGATTTTTCACTCGAGTGACGTCGGTAGTTATTAAGTACATTAAAATAAATAAAGTTGATCGTACGCTAAACAAAATAATATGTACTATTTTACATGATCAATTTAATAATGTGAAGGATAAAGTTACCTGCAGCAAAATCATCCTTATGTGGTGATTCGGCTTCAAAATTTCAATTTGTGAGAAGAACAGCTCACATGTAGGTAATACTTTTTAGCGAATTTTATCACAAGTTCAACTTAAATCTAACATACTCGATATATTATATAGGTAAGTATTCAACGCAAAATCTGATAAATTTGAGAGAATTACGTATAGAACCCAATGATAGGTTTTGGTTATCTACTGGCGGTCTTACACCAAGGCACCATGTTGATGTAATGTGCGAATTGTGTACTTTCATTAAGACATTGTTTTTCTATGTACTTCTTCAAAACGTTCCAAATTTGTGAACACTTATTTTATCTTGAGCTCAGCTTGTGATAATTTTCAACGACAAATGCATAATCCAAATTATAAGCATCAAAATCGCTATTAAGAATGCAATTACGTCGAGTAATGAATACTTACCTACTGATATGGCAACATTGATCCGGCTGGTGTTGAATATGAAACATTCTTATACCTGAAAACGTAATCTTCCCAATAAATTAATGCTCGGGTACTTACTTTAAGTATTATTGTTTCTACTATCTTTGAAAAATATTCGATAATGGAAAAAAACTTTCAGAGCCAGCGAGAGTTATTAATTAACCTACTATCGAAATACTTTGATCGCCAAAGTTTCACACCTTACGATTGAGTGGTTCTTGAGTATACGAATTCACATATAATTTTTTCATTCATCTTGAAGAAAAAAATTTTTAGTAATATCAATACCTAAGTGAATAATTCGCGAACGTATGCATAGGTACACTTTTTTGTTCTTTTTCAATTGACTTAAGTATATTTTCAGCTTCACGGTTACATAGACCTGCCGTTTGCTGAAATTATCTTACTCTACTTTTCTGCCAAAAATAGCAAAAATGTCACCTTACACCAAAATTTCCAAATAGTCTCGTTTCTTGCTAAAAAAAAATCGTCACGTTTTGTCAAAAAGTATTGACCTTTTTATCCTAAAAAATTACCAAAAAAATCCCAGTTTTTTGGGTTTCACTTTTTATCCGAAAAATTGACCAAAAACAGTCTCCCATTTCAACAAACACTGTAAAAAAGTTGGTACTTACCTAGGTACCTATTATTTTCTGCCTATAATTTGATGCTTTTTGCTAAAATTTCCAGTTTTTCTTTTCGCCAAAAATTGTCAAAAATTCTCGATTTTTTGTCAAAAAAAAAAATCCAAAAGGATTTATTTAAAAAAGCAAGGCTCGTTTTTTTTTTTTTAAATACCAAAAATTGGTGTTTTCTTTAGAACTGTAAAAATCCTTATTTTCTTGCCTAAAATGGTCCAAAAGTCTACGTTTTTATCAAAAAATTTCAATGTAGTTCAACTTTTTGAATTGAAAAACCAGAACATTTCATTCGAAAAACTTTGGTTTTTTTGCTCTGTTTTGAGAAGCAAACACAAAGATTTTTCTGTTCATCACAGGCTCTAGCGCAGGCCCGTGGCAAACTGTCCGTTTTGCCTCCTTTCTCGATACCTACTCTTATAATTTTATCAGATCCGCAGACTGTATGTAATAAGTCTTGATGTTTTGTATGTTAAAGCGTATAAAGATGATTTTAAAAAAGTAAAATGAAAACAACAAGTATAAAAAAATGCGAAAATATTTTCTTCAGTATGTTTTTGTTTTCTTCATCACAGATTTCTTTCTCAACATATTACCAAGTATTGATACTAATTTTTTCAATATGAAATAAATAATACAACTTATCACAATAAATACCACAGACAGGAATAATATCACATCCAGTAATAAATATTGATGAAATGGCAACTTTGCTCCTGCTGGTTTCAAATGCGAAACGTGTTTATGTCTCAATACGTAATCCACCCAATAGAGCAGAGTATTTTGAGGACTTTGCGGTCTATCTCTGAAAATATTCGATAATTTCTCGATATTATCTCGATACCTGAAAAGATATGCACCAATATTAGTGAATAAGGAGATTGACCTAATTTGCAAAATAAAAAATTCGATATGCAAGATCAATTTTCGAGTTACTTTTTATTTTCGATAACATCTTCAATACTTGAT
Source organism: Planococcus citri (assembly GCF_950023065.1). Classification (NCBI taxonomy): domain Eukaryota; kingdom Metazoa; phylum Arthropoda; class Insecta; order Hemiptera; family Pseudococcidae; genus Planococcus; species Planococcus citri. Next base: position 67,775,501 of record NC_088678.1, on the reverse strand, counting down.
TGTAAATATTCTTGCTCGAAAGTACGCCAGTCCAAAGTTACTGCAACCTGTAGATTTTCTAAAATGGCTGCATTTGTAAATTGATCGTATATGACCGGGAACGCCAATATGGGTACGCCAAAGTAGATAGCTTCATATGTGCTAAATATCCCACAATGTGATATGAACAAAATGACCTTCGGATGGGCTGAAACAAAAAATTGGATATTTCTTCATAAATTATCACAGTTATTGATACGTTTGCTTCAGAATTTTTTTCACCATCCTTACCGAGAATATCTTTTTGAGGTAGCCATTTTTTGACGAGAATATTTTTCGAAGCCTTTGGTATTGTTTCTGGTTTATCGTGTCTCCAGATGACCCTGTAGGGCAATTTTTGTAAAATTTGCACAAAAGAGTCTTGTATGTGTTTTGGAAGTCCGCTGAATTTCGTCACGGATCCCAAGCTCAAGTAAATTACTCCTTCTGTAGAGCTTTCAATGAAGGTTTGAATTTCCTGGAACAGTTTTTGTATGATTATATTTTTATGTTTTCGTTATTTTATGGTTGTGTCTCTGTTATATTATTATGGTTCCGTTTCCGTTATGTGATAGTCATGTTTCCATTTTGTGATATTCTGTTGTTTTGTTATGATGTGATGAGTTTTTTCTCAAGGTAACTTTTCTGAAATAATCAATATTGAATTTTCAAAAATTCGGTAGAACTAGAAGTGGATAAATTAATTTGGGCAGCTCAAATTTTGGTTATGGAGGTTTCAGACCATGATGTTTCCAAAAATCGCAGTCTCGTTCAAATTTAAAGCGCGCACCTTGAATAGTTTCCTTGATTTTTGTATGAATCTGAATCAGTCTGTATTTTGTTCTACTTTGCTCAGCTTAATATTTTCAAAATTATTCTCAATACCTAATCTATTTTGAACCTGTTTCTCCATTTTTATGCTTTCATATTTGTACGATCTCGTCTTATAAGTACTTGAATTTTCATTTCTGTTTTGAATTAATTCGACAAATAATGATATATTTGTGTTTTTAGAACTTTCCAAATCAGACCAAAAATGAAGCAACAAATCGAGCAGGATTTCAATGGAATCTACGTATTATCGAGTACCTAAGTAAGTTAGTAAACGAACTCAATTCAAGTACCTATATTTATGTACATACTTTTGGCAACAGCGAGGGCTTTCCAATATGGATTCCAGCAATGTCCACAGTACCTGGAGCCGTTGGCTTCGGCAAAAAACAAAAATGACTGTTGGAAAAAACCAGCGAAACTCGATCGTAATATATTTCTTGAATTGGGGGACTTTTGAAATACTTGTTAGCAAAAATATCCGCTTCTCGAATATAATACCAGTTAATGAGCAAATTCAACAAGTAATCCTTGGTGTTTTGTAAACGTTGGAAAAAATCCATTCGCGAGGAAAATCCACTGAGAGCACTAGGCACGTAGGATGGGTTCACAGGATTACCCATTAAACCATCCAAGTCAGGGAATAAGAAATTTCCGGAATTCACTCCGATTATCGGCACCTGAAATTTAGCCAACAGCGGTAAAAAGCATTCCCCGTTTTCTGTCTCCCACAGAATTAAATCTACTCTGGTGTTGTTTAGCATTTCAACCACTTTAGCATTTCGATAAATGTTTTCGCAATTAGATCTTTGGATTTGGTAGGTGAATTTTCTGTTTTCGTAGGTACCAATATAGGCTTCGTCTGCTAGAAATTGGTCCGAAAATTCGAAAAAATCGTCATGTACGTCCAGATCGGTGTAGTTGGCGAAATTCTCGGTCAGTTGGAACGGGCTTAAGGCGATAAGTTCGTGATGGTTATGCAGCAGAATTTTGCTGATTGCTTGATGCATCGAAGCTGCGCTCTTGCATCCGATACTGTAAAGGTATAAGATTTTGGCTGAGTGAGCAATCTGAATGAGAAATGCAGATGCGATGTAGAGCAAAACAAATGCAATCTGGAATAAAAATACAAGGGAAATATTATTTTCAGCATGGTAGATACAATGATTCTTCGCGTATGATTGGTTTTTGAGGAGTGAATGGTCATTTTTGTTATTAATGATAATGAATGATGAATGATTTTCATCAGAGTTTGTTTTTTAAGAACTCAATCATCTGGTGAAATTTTTTGACATTACAGCTTTCAAAAACCTGCTGAAGGCTCCAAAATAATTGTTAAAAACGATTCAATACCATTTCTAATCGAGTTGATGAGTCAAAAATAGGACACATACCAAATTTCAGTGTTCTATAGGTGAATTTGGTAAAATTTTGATTTTTTTCACTTTTAACACAAATTTGATTTTTAAAAATTCACCAAAAATGGAAAAATGCGCTTTAGTTCTTGAAATTTTGACTTGTCGTGTATTTTTGCACGCTCTTATTTGAATTTAGCAATGCATGATTTAAATTTTTATTTCGCTATAGTCAAGATACCTTGCTTCTTGGGTAGTGGGTACGATACCTACACCTAGATATCTACGTTAAGCTACAAAATTGAAGCACTGATATTTTATTATTGAAAATTTATGGTTGGATTTGGAAAAGCCATGAAATTCATTCCTTAGAAAGATGCAATTTAATATGTATTACTAATTTCAGTTATTTATTATACGAGTATAAAAATTATCAAGTGATTTTTCACTCGAGTGACGTAGTTATATATATGACATTAAAATAAATAAAGTTGATCGTAAATTTACGCTAACTATTTTTTATGATCAAATTAATAATATGATGGATAAGTTACCTTCAGCGAAATCATATTATGTGGTGATTCGTCTTCAAAATTTCAATTAGTGAGAAAACCAGCTCACATGTAACACTTTTTATCGAATTTTATCACAAGTTCAACTTATCGGTAAACCTACACCTACTCCTACATAGGTACTTGATACATAAATATATGGGTATGTGTTTAACGCAAAATCTGATAAATGTGAGAGAAGAAGGTATGTACCTACCTACGTATAAAGCAGGTAAAAATGTGTTTTTTTTTTGTTGTTTTTTGGGGGGATTTTATGTTACAATTTCTGTAGTCCCAATGATGTGATTTAGTTTCTACTGACGGTCTTATATCAAGGCACCATGTTGCTGTAATGTGCGAATTACGTACATTCATTAAAAAATTGCTTCTCTACTTGTTCAAAACGTACCATTTGTGAACACATATTTTATCTTAAGCTCAGCGTGTGATAATTTTCAACGACAAATGCATAATCCAAATTATAAGCATCAATATCGCTATCAAAGAATACAATTACGTCGAGTAATGAATACTGATAAAATGGCAACATTGATCCGGCTGGTGTTAAATATGAAACATTCTTGTGTATAAAAACGTGATCTGCCCAATAAATAATTAATGCTCGAGGAATTACTTTAAGTATCTATGTACTGTCTTTGAAAATATTAGATAATGGAAAAAAACGTATAGGTAGTAGGTACCCGGGGAAAAAAGTTCAAACTTGGCCATACATGATCATGTATGACGACTTCATACATGATCATACTAAAAAATTGTCCCCCACATGCTCATGTATGGATCATTTGTATGAAATTGCATGTTTTATATCATACCTACATTTTATTCTATAATCTAGAAAAGTGTCTATAATCTGGAAAAATGTCTGAAATTCATTTATCCACATTTGTCTTGCATTCTTAGCACATCTTATGTACTTATACCATTCAGCAAATCATCCCATATATTTTATACTGACAATATTTTTATTATAAAAATTCATACATTCTCGAATTCAAAGTATGATCATACATGTTCATGTTAAAAAAAATCCCCGCATTTACACATGATCATGGTTACACTAAATCATACTTGATCATACATGATCATATATGACATGTATGATCATGTGGGGGACAATTTTGTAACATGAGCATGTATGGAAACTTCGGTTTATGTATGATCATGTATGCTCGAGTTCATCCACCATACATGATCATGTATGGCCAAGTTTGAACTTTTTTCCCCGGGTAGGTACTATATCGCCAGATACTTTAATCGATAATCGCCAAAGCTTCAGACCTTACGATTGAGTGGTTCTTGAGTGTATGAATTCACGTGTAATTTTTTCATTCATCTTGAAGAAAAAAATGTTGATGATATCAAGAAGTGAATTATTTGCGAACGTAGATATATGTACATGGGTACATTTTTTTGGTTCTTTTTCAATTGACTTGAGTAAATTTTCAGCTTCACGCGGTTTCTTAGTCTACTTTTCTGCCAAAAATAGCAAAAATTTCACCTTTCACCAAAATTTCCAAATAGTCTCGTTTCTTGCTATAAAAAAAATCGTCACATTTTCCCAAAAAATACCAAAAAAGTATTGACTTTTTATCCTAAAAAATTACCAAAAAATCTCGGTTTTTTGGGTTAAAAATATACCAGAATTTTTAATTTTTTAACCGAAAAGTTGGCCAGAAAAATACTACCGTTTTCAACAAACACTGCAAAAAAGTATTTACTATTTTTTGGAGCCAAATTACCAAAAAGGTGTGCTTTTTGCCAAAATTTCCAGTTTTTCTTTTCGCCAAAAATTGTCAAAAATTTTCGATTTTTTGTAAAAAAAAAATCCAAAAAGGTTTGATTTTTTTCAAAGTCTGTCCGAAAATGTTGCTATTACCAAAAATTCTAGCTAAATTGCAAATTAGAAAAATCTCAATTTTTGAAAATGTTGCAAAAATTTCATTTCTATAATAATTTCCAAAAAGTCTTGCTTTTTGCAGAAATTGTCAATAAAGTAGGTATTGCCATTTGCCAAAAATTGTGAAAATTCCTTGCTTTTTACAAAATGACTCGGTATTTTTGTAAAAAAGCAAGAAGGCCTTACTTTTTTCAAAAATTGTCCAAAAATCTCGCTTTGTTGTCATAAAATGCCCGAAAATCGTTCCTTTCGACCATTAAAATTGACAGGCTCGGTTTTTTTTCTTTTTATACATACCACCAAAAATTGGAGTTTTCTTCAGAACTGCAAAAATCCTTAGTTTTCTGCCAAAAATTGTCCAAAAGTCTCGGTTTTTCATCAAAAAATGTCAAAATAGTTCAATTTTTGAAATAAAAAATCAGAACATTTTTTTTGTATTAGTACTACTCTGATTTCTTGCTCTATTTTGAGGAGCAAACAAAAACGGTTTTCCCTCATCTCTTGATGGGCTCTCCATAAAGCGCAAGCCGAAGACAAACTGCACCATTGGCTCCCCGCTTCACGATGCTCTTATGAACTTATCACATCCACAGACCATAATAAGTCTTGATGTTTTGTACGTTGAAGCGTATAAAGATGACTTCAAAAACTCTACAACACGTGAAAGGTTGATATGACCAAATTTTTTAATTAAAAATTAGTACCTATGGTTACAAAAAAAAAAGTGAAATAAGCACAACCGGTACAAAAACATGCACTAAATTCTCTTCACGATGTTTTGGTTTTCTTCAACACAGATTTCTTTGTCAACATTTTAACAAATATCGATGCTATTTTTTTCAAAATTAAATAAATAATACAACTTATCAAAACAAATACCACAGACAAGAATAAAATCACATCCAGTAACAAATATTGATGAAATGGTAACTTGGCTCCGGCTGGTTTCAAAATATGCGAAACATCTTTATGTCTCAATACGTAATCCACCCAATAGAGCAGGGTATCTTGAGGACTTTGCGGTCTATCTCTGAAAATATTTGATAATTCCTTGATATTCTCTCGATACCTGAAAAAATATGCACCAATTATTAGCAAACGTTGATTGACCTAATTTGCAATATAAAACATTCGATAAGTATACATGATCAATTTTCGAGTTACTTACTTGTTATTTTTTATAACTTCTTCAATACTCGATTGTAAATATTCTTGCTTGAAATTGCGCCAGTCTAAAGTTACTGCGACTCGTAGATTTTCTAAAATGGCTGCATTTGTAAATTGATCGTATAAAACAGGAAACGCCAATATGGGTACACCAAAGTAGATAGCTTCGTTTGTACTGAATATTCCACAATGTGATATAAACAAAATGACCTTTGGATGGGCTGCAAAAAATAATAAATTGGTAGTTTTTTCACTAATTATTACGATTAACTTTTTCTTCCTTTGAAAAATTTTGCACTATGCTTGTCCTTACCGAGAATCTCTTTCTGAGGGAGCCATTTTTTGACGAGGATATTTTTCGAAGTATTCGGAATTGTTTCTGGTTTATCGTGTCTCCAGATGACCCTGTATGGCAATTTTTGTAAAATTTGCACAAAAGAGTCTTGTATGTGTTTTGGAAGTCCGCTGAATTTCGTCACGGATCCCAAGCTCAAGTAAATGACTCCTTCTGCAGAGCTTTCGATGAAGGTTTCAATTTCCTGGAACATTTTTTTGTGTTTGTAATAGTTTTATTTCTGTTTTAAATTAATTCGATGATTTGATATTTGTGTTTTCAGAACCCTTAAAATCCGATCACAAATGAAGGATTGAATTAGGCCAGATTTCAATAAGACCTGTTAATGGGTAAGTGAAAGTAAACGTAGGTATTTTTAAATACTCATATACTTTTGGCAATGGTTTCGGCTTTCCAATATGGATTCCGGCAATATCCACTGTAGCAGGAGCCGTTGGTTTCGGTAATAAACCGTAATGAGCGTTAGAAAAAACCAGCGAAACTCGATCGTATATTTCTCGAACCGGTGCACTTTTAAAATACTTGCCAGCAAAGGCATCCGCTTCTTGGGTATAGTACCAGTTGATCAGCAAATGCAGCACGTAATCCTTGGTATTTAGCAACCTTTGAAAAAAATCCATTCGTGAAGAAAATCCACTCAAAGGAGTAGGCACATAGGATGGGTTCACAGGATTACCCAAGAAACCATCCTGATCTGGGAATAAAAAATTCCCCGCAGCTACTCCGATTATTGGCACTTGAAATTTATTCAACAATGGTAAAAAACATTCCCCATTATCTGCCTCCCAAAATATTAAATCTATTCGAGTGTTTTTCAAAGTTTCGATCACTTTGGTATTTCGATAGATGTTTTCGCAATTGGAGATTTGGATTTGGTAGCCGAGTTTTCTATTAATGTAGGTGCCAGTTTGTGTATCGTCTGCTGAATATTGATCCGAAAATTGGTAAAGATCGTCGTATACTGCCAGATCGGTGTAGTTGGAGAAATTCTCGTCTAGTGGAAATGGACTTATGGCGATGAGCTCGTGATGGTTATTCAGTAGAATTTTGCTGATTGATTGGTGCATCGATGCTGTGCTTTTGCATCCGTAGCTGTAAAGGTATAAGATTTTGGCCGAGTTGACGTTCTGTATGAGGAACGAAGATGAGATGGAGAGTAAAATGAGGGGAATCTGGAATAAAAATGCGAGGGGAATTATTTTTAATTTTCGAAATTTGATGCGTGCTAAAAAAAATTGAGCGCATGAATAGAAATATTGGTGCGATTTAATGTCATTAATTATACTTACCACTAACGCCATTTTCCACTAATGAGTAGTATCAGCACATCAAATGAAAACTGGTTAAAAAATTGCACTGTGTGGGTGAATTACTTACCTACTGTTTCACACACAAAAAAAAGTGGCATTTAATCGCGAAAAATAAGCAAAACAGTACAGTACGATATGCTGCTAAAGGTAATCAAATACATATTTTATTTTTCTATTTCTATACATTTCCTTATCACGAGTTCAATGTGTAGACTACTTTGATAAATCTTTTGAGAAATACATCGTTGTATTCTAGTATTTTATCAGTGGATGTGAATGTATATTGTAACACAACGAAACATAAACATCAATTTTTGAACGAATTTTTATTCTTTTTTTTCACCAGAGTGAACCAGTAGGTACAAATATTTTCTTTAATTCAACTAATCGGTAGATACATATTTTTTGGTCATTCTGTAGCCTCCAGCGATTTTTCAATTTTCTCCAAAAAATTCAAATCACTTTGGAAAGGCAAAAAAAGAAAATTTAAGGATAAATTATGACTGGTTGGTGCTTATAGTGCACTTTTTCAACCGTTTAGGAAGTCACAGCAACATTTCAGGAGTGCCAATTGAAAATTGAATTTTTGACCAATTTGTAAATTTTAGAAGATGTAAAAAATCTAGTTTTCGTTGTTTCTTTCAAAAAATTCTCACTTTTTCTCAAAAAATTCCAAAAACTATCAACTTTTTTTCTAAAACTTAGTCAAAAGTCCCGCTTTTGGTCGAAAAAAAAAATTCCAAAAAGTCATACTTTCCAAAAAAAGTCCTCCGTTTTCAAAAAAGACTTTGAAAAAGTATTTACCATTTGTTTGCCAATACTTAATTGCCAAAATTTTGTGATTTTTTTCTAAAATTGTGAGTCTTTATTTTTGCCAAAAAAGTTTTTCTTTTTTCACAAAATTGTCCAAAAGTCTTCATCATTGGCAGAAATGCTATTATCTTTGGAACTTTGTGGCCTATCTTTAAAGTTTTAAAGATAGGTACTCTACAATTTTTTGATATTTTCTCGATACCTGAAAACGTAAATAGCAGATTTTAATCCAACCAAAAAATTTTTAAATAAAAAAATTTGTATTTCCCATGTTCTGGTGCACGTTGAGTGTTTCGATAAATGGGTCATTTCGATAGAGGTTTTCACAATTGGAGTGTTGAATTTGGTAGCTTCGTTTTCGACTGATATAGGTATCGGTTTTGACATCTTGTATGGTGAATTTATCTGAGAACTGGAAGAAACCTTCGTGCATGCCTAGATCAGTGTAATTGGCGAGGTTCTTGTCTAAAGGGAGTGTACTAATGGCGATGATTTCTGGATGATTGTCGATGAGGATTTTACTGATAGCTTGTTGGAGTGAAGCTGTGCTTTTGCATCTGATACTCGAGAAGTGTAGGATTTTTACTAAGATTGTGTGTTTGATGTACAGCGAGTACGAGATGAAATGCAGTACGATTATTATCTGAAATAAAAGTATGAGTAGAATTTTTTTAAATATAAGGTATGATTTGGATCTTGGAGGGGATTAACGTTGTGTGGAAATTCTCGAATTTTGAAGTAAGTAGTACATACTGATTTACACAGATTGAAATATTACTTACTTTGGAAATTTTCATTTTGGATCAAGCAGGTATTTTTCTTCTAGGTAGATATTGTTAATAAATAGGTAGGTCTTCTGAACTTTACACTGGCTCAGGTAGAAAATACTTCATGAATACGTTCAAAGTACAGAAATGTGTCGCCATTATTGAAACATCCATTTCTAACTTCAACGTCTTCTAAATTTCTAAATACAATGAATACTAACTCTTGTCATCACAATCAAGCTTGCCGTTTTTAAACTAGGCAAATGTTTCAAACGTCTCGTAAAGAAGATTTTATAAAAATTATTTCTTATCAGTGGATATGACGACACTTTGTTATTGTAAAGTGTATTTTACTGCGTGTGAGATAGAAATTAGGGAATTACCTACATATACGCATTTACTTGCTAATTTATATACTTACCAAAAAATTTATTACTTTCGTTTGTGAACTTAGATTACGGTAATTCCCTTCAGCAACTAAACAACAGAGATGCAAATATCAGGTACTTGGGTAAACTTAGGCAAAATAATGAAATTTTTATCACTGTAATTCATCTAGGTACTGATTTAATAATTTTGTATGTTTTTTCAACTCGTACTGCTCTCTAGGAATTTTTGAAAACTCCATCTTTTTTTCAAATTTTCATATCTTCAAAACTGGGGAAAAATCAAGCAAGAGTAGGTACCTATGCTTACGATAGGAACTCTCGAGGTGGTCAACTCCAATTTAAAAAGGGTCGAAGATCTTGGAAAGAGTATGGTGTGAACTCTTATAAACTAAATTTCAGCTATAGGTACTCAGTTGATTTATAGATTTTTTGAGCATTCAAAATTAGCCATTTTCGACGATTTACATAGGTCTGCTTGAATAAAAAAAGTCGGTAGACTTATTTGGTGAAAATGATGGAAATTAGTCCTGAAACTAATATCAACTCCCCCCGAACCACATTTCACCCTTTTTTTGGCCATTCTGGAGCCTCCAACGTGATTTTCGATTTCTCCAGAATTTTAAAATTATTTCAGAGGGCGTGGAAATGAATTTGGGCGACTAAAGATCGAATCGTGGTTTATCCTCGACCTGTTTAAAGTGTTAATTATTCTCATTTCGGTCGATTTCCAAGCGCACACCTCGAGTGCGTATTTTGAGCAGCATAAGTAGGTATTTGTTGAAAAAAAAATTCAAAAAATCAAAAATTTTATGTTCGTTGGGAAATTTTTAAAAGTTGCACGAATGACTGTATTTTCCTCTTTCACCTTAAACCAAGATGGAGCCTCCGGCAAGATTTTCGATTTGTTCATGAATTTTGAAATTTTTCTAGCAGGCTTGGAAATCAATTCGGACGGCTAAAAATTATCGAGCTGTGGCTTATCCTTGAACTTTTTGAAGGGTTATTTATCCTCATTTGGATCTATTATTGCTGGAAACAGACCAACATGTATAGGCCCTTTAAAAAGCTATAAACCACATGCTGAATTTTTAGCTTCCTTAGTAGTTGATTAAGCCTTCTTGAGCTATTTAAAAGTTCTTGAGGAAAAAAATCGCACTGATGGCTTCAGAATGGTAAGAAATAATGAAATTCGGTTCGAAGTATGTATAAAATATGATATTAGTTTCAGGAGATGAGGTGAAAAGGGACAGCGAATGGTACGAAAAATTGAGATTTGTTTTTCGAACACATTAGGTACATTTTTAGCATAACCATTTCCCATTTCATTTCTTTATTGAATGTGGAAGGGGGCGGGTGATGTCGACTGTGGTTTTATCCTGCTGTTATTTGCAATTTACGTGAGAAATTTAAAAGTTTTAGATTTTTGTTAGAAAACTCGAAGGGAACGATTTTCATTACTTTATGTACAAAAAGCATTGCAAGTATTTTGATTTAGAAAAACTGAATTTCAATTCACATGAGGGTGTTCAACTTCTCAAAATTGAGTTTCAAGTGAAAATCATAACAAATAACTAAATTGGTACTTACCTTTTTAAGATCTTTGAAGGAGCTCACTTTGAGATAATTTTGATTTCTGCATTTTGTATTATTGTACCTATTGTTTTACAAGTTGATGATGTACGTGCGTTTTCTAAATGAAAATTGAATAATTTATGCTCAAGCTGTGAATTATTCTTCCAAAATAATTTTCCCTTGTCATCGACGATCTTACTTTGATAAAAATTTCTTGTAGTTTTTTTAAGTGAAAATTTTGAATTCCAGACTCAAAAAATCAAGTTTAAAAATTAAAAAAAAATCAAAATGCAGTTTCACTACTGAAAATAATTTAATTACTTATTCATTTGAGAAATTTTTTTGGGGGAAAGTCCTACTTATTAGTAGGTTTTCAACGCTTACGAAAATGATAGATCTTTGAACCTTTTCATGCAAAGTGGTGTAATCGCTATCTACCTCGTTACTAAATCGTGTGGAAAAAGCAAAAGTTGATTAAAATGTAATATTAAACTCTAATTTACTTCCTCAAGTCATTGTTTAATTACATAGAAATTATATGAAATACTTAATAATAATAATAAAATAAAAAAAAAAGAAACGTCTTCAAAAGTTTACCTTATGCTACCCATATAACTGCTCCTTCTCGCCTGAAAGAAATTTTGATTCTAAAATGTTAATTCTAACAATTTTAAAAATGAAAAATATAAACATCTATAATGTAAAACAAAAGCAAAAAAATCAATGAAAAAATACAAAAAACAAAAACTCGAGTGAAAAAATAGAAAAAAAATATCATCCTTAAACAGGTGAAAAAGGAACATACGATAGGTATAGTCATGCCATCAGTCTCGAATAAAAACACTAGATGAACTTCAAAAACTAAAAACAAACTTCATCAAAAACAATTGAAAAATTGAAAAAGAAACTATAAGTAAATGAGTACTTCAAAACGATATTAACATATCTAGATAACGTCCAATGAACACACGTTTTTTTCACCATCAGCATCACTTGTTTCATTCATAGATATTGTTCACGTATCTGTTCGTAACATGATGAAAAGCTTATTGTATAATATTCATCATCCCTTTCGAAATCGCAAACTTCTTCTATTATGTCGTCGACGGTAGCATCATCTTTGAGATTTTTAAAGACAGATCGAAATTCTGGTAACTTGGCGGCCATTTTCGTCATCACCCAGTTCGGATCAGCGTTTGGATTATATTGAAACCGGCGTAGCCAGAACGCTACAAATTCGGAAGCCTTTAGCTCTTGTCCCAAAGACTCGTTCGCGAACATGTTTAAATCACTATTGTAGACAATTGGCTTGCTAAATTTAGTAATAAATGCAACCGCGGTCAATCGAAACGATTCGTTACAATTTACACGTCCCTTGAAACTCTCTGTCTCGAAATCTTCGCCATGCAATAAGTCCATAAACGCTTGGTTCAACATCCAGTTATTTTCACACCAGGGTTTTATTCTGAATACAAATTCTTTCAAGAATTCTTCGGGCATACGATAATCTGAACTGCCAATCCAAGGCTTGACTTTGGCAAAAGCGAACATATCGGGCGTGAGTCTATAAAAATCTTCAGGTTCGACGTTCTTTTTTCTAAACTTGGGTTCTTTGATGATAATCAGAGATCTTGATTTTGGAATATTAAACGTCAGCTTAGCTTCGGTCGCATCCGAAATACGTTTATTTAAAGAGAAACTTCGATGCTGGAACTCGAGCATTGATTCGTAAACGTCACCGTGGGTTTCAACTTTGGATTCGTCATCTGATCTACGATCAGGGTCTCCGTCTCCGAGTGCGTTCGCGAAAGCTTTCGCGATTTGTACCCCCATTGTTTCGCCCCAAATTCGACATACTTCGTATAATGTGCTTGGTGTAACAATATTTGAAGAACTGCGATCTGATTCAGCTTCATCGGTGGATTTCTTCTGTTGTTGTTCGGCGATATCTCGGTCCGGTCTGGTCATTGTGCTTAAACTTAGTGTAACGTTTGAAGAGCTTGGACTAGACGTAGCTGTAAGTTGGCTAGAACTGGAAGGTCTGCGATCAGATTTAGTTTCATCGGCGGCTTCTTTCTGTTGTTTTTTCAGCCTTTTGAGCTCTTCAGAGTCCCTCCGAAGCTGTTCGATCTCTTCCAGTGTTAGATCCATAATTACGAAAAATGTAGATTCTTCGAGATCGTGATACTGTAAAAGGAGAAAATTCTAATAATAATAATCGGAGTAAATTCATTACATAATTTATGTAACAAAAACTTCAAATTTTCAAAATGTCACGAGCCCAATTTTTTTTACAGGTTAGTACGAGCACTTTCCTTACTCCGAATATGGCTACGTTGATTTAGGGAGACATTAAAGTGAGTCAAATTTTTGCAAAAAATTCAAGTATTTCCATGCCTTTTTTTTTTAGAATTTTTGAAGGATTTTGAGGGCAATTGGGTCATAATTTTTTTCTAGATTTTTGAAAAAGGCATCATACGACTTATCAAAATTTGTTAAAATCTTGGTGGATAATCGAATATTTCCACCAAAACTTTTTTGAGCATTTTTGAAGAACCCAAGCTTGTGCCATGATTTCGTGGATTTTTGAAAAAGAAGTCATTGGACCTATCAAAATGGGTTAAAATTTCAGCCGAGAATAAAAAATCCTCGTCATTTTTTTTGTATACAATTTTGAAAAATTTATTCTAATAATAATTTCAATTCATTAAATAATTTAAAACAAAAGCTTCAATTTTGCATACGATGTAAACCGTAAAAATCTGCTATCCAAGTGACAACGTGAGTAGAAAAAAGTTCATATTCGTACTCAGCGACCTTAAAAACATAGCATTCGATATATCTCACGATTTTTCAAAATTTTTCAAAATTTTGACCCCTTTTTTGTGACACAGAGGGACATTGAAGGATTGGACCCAAAAAATAAGTTTATATTCGTACTCAGCGATCTCGAAAACATACTATTCGATATATCACACGACTTTTCACGATTTTTCAAAATGTTGACCCCCCCTTTTTGGGTCACACAGTGGACCACAGACCCTCCTGAAACGGCGATAATTAGAATTTGACCCTCATTGATGTGTAATATGTTGAATGATATGTTTTCTAGGTCGCAGAATTCGAATCTGAAGTTATTTTTTTTGTGGTGGTGGGGGTGAGGCGTGGGGAGGGGGAAATTTCAAATTTTGCTTATATCGTGTAATATATCGATTGATATGTTTTTGAGGCCACAGAGTTCGAATCTGGAGTTATTTTTTTGGTAGGGGTGGAAGTGAGGGGCGGGGAGGTGAAAAATTTGTTCGAAGTTTTGGCAGTGTTTTATAAATCAGAACACATTTTGGAACAAAACTTATATAATCGTGCAATATCGTGTAGTGCTTTAAAATTTTTAAGTAAAGTCAACTATTTCCATCAAAACTTTTTTTGAGCATTTTTGTAGAATTTTGAGCCTAAGCTCGTGCCATGATTTCCTGGATTTTTGAAGAAGGGGTCACGCAACCTATCAAAATACGTTAAAATTTCGGCTGAGAATCAAAAATCCTCATCAATTTTTTTTGTAAAATTTAGAAGAATTCTGAGTTTAGGAAATTTTGGAACACATCGACGGTTGGCTGAACTGAAAGCTGCGGAGAAGAAGCTGACGAAGAAAATTTTAACCATTTTTTAAAATTACGAATTAGTATTTCGAATATAGGTGAAGGTACCTACTTACCTACTTATTCATTTCCTTTTTTTTGGTCTCCAAATTATTGAAAATTTTATTAATTTTAAACAAGATTTCAAAGCATTGTAAACGCATGATTTTCTCGTACAATTTCAACCTACTTTGATAGGCATATGTATGTATCCCTTCTCCGATAGTTTCCAAAAATAAACCAAGTATAAAGCTAAAATTTAGGGAGGGGGATGCTCAATAAGAGTTTTGATCGACGTTTTCAATTTTCGGTCAAAATTTTAACCCATTTAGATGAATTGCATGACGTCTTTTTCAAAAATCCTAGTATCATGAGCATGACCCCATTTTCCCATTTTTGACTCAAAATCCTTCAAAACTGCTCAAAAAACATTTATTTAGGAAAATTTGAATAATTCCTCGTGAAATGCTGACCCATTTTTATCGGTCGCATGACGTCTTTTTCAAAAATCCTCGAGCTCAAAATTCTTCAAAAATGCTGAAAAAATATTTTTTGTGAAAATAGGTACCTACTCGAGTTTCTCGCGAAATATTCGCAAATTTTGAGAAAATTCATGACCGAATTTTTAGTCTGAAATTTTTCAAAAATGCTGAAAAAACCGTATTGTCAAAATTCTCGCGAA
The DNA here is from genome assembly GCF_950023065.1 of Planococcus citri. Lineage (NCBI taxonomy): Eukaryota > Metazoa > Arthropoda > Insecta > Hemiptera > Pseudococcidae > Planococcus > Planococcus citri. The sequence continues at coordinate 67,760,135 of NC_088678.1, read as the reverse complement.
ATACATATTAACCCATTTTGATACTTAAGTCGATTTACATGTAAAGAGCGATTAGAGATCTTTGCAAGGATCGAAAACCAAAAGTTGAGTATCACGTTATTGAAAAAATAGCCAATTTTGTTACTCTATAATCACATAGATACCTATGTTAATAATATTTAAAATCATAATAAATTCAAACAAACGTTCGTTACCTTAAACAATGCAAAAAGTCCAGCTCCAGATAAATTGAAGTTCCTTCGAATATAATCACAAACGCAGCGCGAAATTTCTTCCTTTTTTAATACATATTATTTATTCGAATTAATTATACGCGAAATATGTTGATTTAAATTATTCGAACTAACCGGAAAGGATATGAAAATACGAATGCACAAATCTAGTTGGATATATTGGATAGTTAAATAATGAATGATCATAAATCGTAAGTGAACCAGTTAGTTGTTGTAAAATTTATTTTGGTGCAGCGCGCTCTTTGGCAAATCAAGTAAAAAGCAAACAGGCCTACCTATAATTTTTTTCACCATCAATCGCAAAAAGATAAAAATTCACTGAAAGATGATGTGCTTTTATAAGAGAACGAATAACTAAGCTAATGCAAATATGTATATTGTATATCTGTAAATCTATTATACTTACGCTTGACTATATGAAGCCAAACAATCGATCTCTAACGAAATTTTATCTTTTCACGTGTGATCCGCTTTACAAGATAAACTCGATGAAAAATCTATTGTATCCGTAGGTCTAGGTAGTATAGGTAGTATGTACCTATGTATGTATGTACTATGCCTTTTAATAACCAGCAGAAAGTTGCACTAAAACCTCTCCCAACTGTGGCTTGAAAATATTTTCCTAGTAGAGAGATTCGTATGAATGCTTTTGGTACTTCGTAGCGTATCTAGTATCTAACATCGGCCAGAGGGTAATCTTAACTTTTTCTCAGCTTATTTGAGATCCCCGAAAAATTTTGAAATTAAATTTTGAAGCACGACAATCCAAAACTTGATTTTTCAATAGGTACATTAGGTCTCGAATGACTTCAAAGAAACGCTACTTCAATGGGCTCCGGTTTCCAGAAACTTACAGTACTTTTATTTTAAGTTTTTCCCCTTTGTAGCCTTCGTTTAAAGACAAAATACTCATTAAAAAATTTCAAAAACTTTAAAATTGATGTACCACTGTTCATAGTGAATCATTTATTATCATTAGATAAAAAAAATAAAAACATTTTGTTTTGATTTTTCAGGGAAATTAGTGGTTTAATGAACCATAGCGTGGAAAAATAAGGGTTGAATCGAAGTTTCAACATTTTTTTCATCATCTTCTCTCGTTTCTAACGTATTTTTTTCAAATCGCGTAATTAAATTCTCGAATATTTCAAATTGGTAGTTCGATATTGATCGTGATCATTATTCAAAAGTTTATCAATTTTCTGGAATTTACGCCGGAGGTGTTCATGAAAAAATGGCTCAAATTGCATCATTCTATTTTTAGTCCAGTCATTTTAGCAAAATTTTTAGTCGAACCTCAAAAAAATTAGGGGCAAGCTGAATTTCACATTATTTGTTCAGATTGGTCTCTAAAACAACTCATCAAAAGTTGCACCCCCTAACTTGACCGCTACCCCCGCAAAAGGTCATTAACCTTTGCCGATACAGGTTTTTCAGCTGTATCGCCAAAATGAAGGGTCCGAGAGGAAAAATGTTCGAAAAAAATTGTTCTACGCTAAATTTCCTATCAGCATGACAAGTCCAGCTTTTCCCAAAATGGCGATTTCACCCTTACTGAGGAGGGGGTAATGTTGTCAATTTTATGAAAATTGTATTAAAAAATGAAAACCGGCAATTTAAAATGTGAACTCGATTCACGGTAGACTCAAAAATATTTTGACCAAAGTTGCACCCTGCAACTTGTCTGCTACCCCCGCGAAAGGTCATTGACCTTTGTCAATCTACGTTTTTCGGCTATATCGCCGAAATGAAGGGTCGGAGGGAAAAAAGTGATTGAACTAAAATTATTCTACGTCAAATTTCCTATAAGCATGACCAGTTCAGTTGAAATATACTTTTCGATTTTTGGTGAATTTTCGAAAATCAAGTTTAGGCCAAAAATGAGAAAAAAATCAAAATTTTACCAAATTGAGCTGTAAAGCTGAAATTTGGGACAAACCTTATTTTCGATCTGCCAAATCGATTGGAAACAATTTCAAACCGTTTTGAGCAGTTCTGGAGCCTCCAAAACATTTTTGAAACTTGAAATTTCCACAAAATTTCATCAAATGAAGTTAGAATGCGGAAATTCACGCTGCAATCCAATTTAAACACGCTATTAAATCAACTGATGGTGGGTTTGAGTCAATTTGTGGCCACCAGCGACTTTTTGGAAATTACTGGAACCTCCAGTAAATTTTTGAAACGTTTATAGAGTAAATTTTTGCTTTCCAACTGCCTTTAATGAAATTTTAAGTTTCTAAAATCTGTTGAAGGCTCTAGTCATTTTCAAAAGGACGCTTGAGGCTCCAAAATAACTTGAACCAACTTGCAGTTGACTTGATAGCATATTGAAATTGGAGTACACAGCCAATTTTGGATTTCCAACTCTGTTTGGTAAATTTTTATGGAAATTTCGAGCATTGAAATATCTGCTGGGGGCTCCAGTAATTTCCAAAAAGTCGCTGGATGCTCCGAAACTACTTGAAATGTACTTACAGTCGACTCCCTAGCGTATTGAAATTAGTTTACAGAATACATTTTAGCTTTCTAAGTGGTTATAATAAAATTTTATGGAAATTTCAAGTTTCAAAAATCTACTGAAGGCTCCAATAATTTTCAAAGTCGACTTAATAGCGTGTTTAAATTGGATTGCAGCGTGAATTTCCGCATTCTAACTTCATTTGATGAAATTTTGTGGAAATTTCAAGTTTCAAAAATGTTCTGGAGGCTCCACAACTGCTCAAAACGGTTTGAAATTGTTTCCAATCGATTTGGCAGGTCGAAAATAAGGTTTGTCCCAAATTTCAGCTTTACAGCTCAATTTGGTAAAATTTTGATTTTTTTTCTCATTTTTGGCCTAAACTTGATTTTCAAAAATTCACCAAAAATCGAAAAGTATATTTCAACTGAACTGGTCATGCTTATAGGAAATTTAGCGTAGAACAATTTTCTTCGAACATTTTTCCTCTCGGACCCTTCATTTTGTCGATACAGCCGAAAAACCTGTATCGGCAAAGGTTAATGACCTCTTGCGGGGGTAGCGGTCAAGTTGGGGGTTGCAACTTTTGATGAGTTGTTTTAGAGACCAATCTGAACAAATAATGTGAAATTCAGCTTGCCCCTAATTTTTTTGAGGTTCGACTAAAAATTTTGCTAAAATGACTGGACTAAAATAATATCAGGTTAAGCAGTCTGTTTTAGTTCATTTTGTACAAGTTGTTGAAATTTTTGATCTTTTCATTATTGCAATAGGGTCATTCCACGTCAATTAGACCAAGAAGTGGTAGGGGGGTTCGGCGAATTTTTTGAAATTTGAAGGGATGACCAATGGCGCAAATCGCAGCCCTCTAGCCCATTTTTAAAGACAGCCAGAGGGTGTCAAAGTTTTCAGTGAACCTAAAATATCATCCATTTCAGCAGTGGATTACTCGATAACCGCGATACCCACCAAAATGGAATTTTTTCCCATAGTTAGGGGTTTTGAAAGGCTTTTTAGTGATATCATAAAAATCAGTGTTGCTACTTTTTTTCGTACAAAAAATTAGCTCATAAAGTTTCAAAACGTTGTTTTTACATACATCGTTCTGACTTTCAAAAATTCTGAAAAAAACTATTATGGACAACTTTTCATGCTGAACAACATAATATTAAAAAATATGGATGGAATTATTTCGTAAAGTCGATTTAAAAAGGTAGAAAGTTTGCGAGAAAATGTGATCTTTTAATGTAAAACATGAAAAAAAGTTTTGACTGGTAAAGTTGACCCATTTGACCGCTATTCTTACGTATCCGTTGAAAAAGTTGAAAACACCCTTTCACTAGATAAAAATGAACTCTTTTAAAAAAATCAAAATTCGAAAAAATTCCATTTTCAATTCCAATCATGAAAAAAAGTTAAAACTCACTTATTCAGTCATCCCTTCAAAACGTTTTTCAACAGGAAAAATTTCGAAAAAAATCGTCGACCCCTTTTACCATTTCTTGGTCGGATTGACGTGGAATGACCTGAATAAAAAATTGTAAAAAATCAGAAAGCTCACCACAGAAGGTTCAATTATTCATTTGAAAATAAACATTTTTTGGAAAAATTTGTTCTACTTTTTGGTGAGTTTTCAACGCTTAAGAAAATGGTAGATTTTTGAAGATTTTCATGCGAAGTGGTGTATCGCTATCTACCTCGTTATACTTACTAAATCGTGTGGAAAAATTGAAAGTTAATTAAAACGTAAAATTAAACTCCAATTGATTTCCGCAAGTCATTTTTTAATTACATAGAAATGATGTGAAACAATAATCTAATAATAATTCATTGCCAAGTCAAGTACAAAAATTTAACAAAAAAAGGGCTAAGCAAACAAACTACAGGGTGTAACGTAGGTATAAAGGAAACAAAAAAATGAAAAAAGAAACGCCTTCAAAATTTCACCTCTCGCCTGAAAGAAATTTTGATTCCAAAATTTTAATTCTAACAATTTTTTTAAAATGAAAAATATAAACATCTACATATGTAAAACAAAAGCGAAAAAATCAATGAAAAAATACAAAGAACAAAAACACGAGTGAAAAAATAGAAAAAAAACTATCATCCTTTTTTTTGTGTTAATAATTACAAGATTATTACACCCGTAAAGTTGTGGGGGGGGGGGTAGCTTTGGTTTGAGAGGTTTGGTATTTCTTATTGGGGGGATGAATTTTTGTTTCAGAGGATTCGTCAGGGATGAAGAGGTGAAAAGGGAACATACGATAGGTAGTCATCAGTCTCAAATATAAACACAAAGATATGACATAGGTAATCTTCAAAAACTAAACACAAACTTCATCAAAAACAATAATGAGTATTTCGAAACGATATTAACATAAATAGATACATAATGTGTCTAATGAACTCGCGTTTTTTTACCATCACCTGTTTCATTCATAGGTAGGTATTGTTCACGCATCTGTTCATAACATGATGAAAAGCTTACTGTATATCCTTGTTCCGATTCCTCGTCCCTTTCAAATTCGCGAACTTCTTCTATTATGTCGTCAACTGTAGCATTATCTTTCAGATTTTTAAAGACAGATCGAAATTCTGGCAACTTTGCGGCCATTTTCGTCATCACCCAGTTCGGATCAGCGTTTGGATTATATTGTAACCGGCGTAGCCAGAACGCCACAAAGTCGGAAGCCCTTTGCTCTTGTCCCAAAGACTCGTTCGCGAATATGTGTAAATCACTACTGTAGACAATTGACTTGCTAAATTTAGTAATAAATGCAACCGCAGTCAATCGAAACGATTCGTTGCAATTTACATGTTGCTTGAAACTCTCTGTCTCGAAATCTTCGCCATGCAATAAGTCGACAAACGCTTGATTCAACATCCAGTTATTTTCACACCAGGGTTTTATTTTGAATACAAACTCTTTCAAGAACTCTTCGGGCATACGGTAATCTGAACTGCCAATCCAAGGTTTGATCTTGGCGAAAACGAACATATCGGGCGTGAGTCTATACAAATCTTCAGGCTCGACGTTCCTTTTTCTAAATTTAGGTTCTTTGATGATAATCAGAGATCGCGAGTTTGGAATGTTGAACGTAAGCTTAGCTTCGCTCGCATCCGAAATACGTTTATTTAAAGAGAAACTTCGATGCTGGAACTCGAGCATTGGTTCGTAAACGTAGATTTTAACTTTTGATTCATTATCTGATCTACTCCTACGATCCTGTTCTCTGAATGCGTTCGTGATAGCTTTCGCGATTTGTGCTCCTATTGTTTCGCCCAAAATTCGACATATTTCGTAGAACGTGCTTGGAATAATAATATTGGAAGAATTCGGATTAGACTTAGCTATAGCTTGGCTGAAACTGGAAGAACTGTGATCAGATTTAGCTATGTACCCGGCTTCTTTCTGTTGTTGCTCGGCGATATCTCGATCCAGCCTTGTGCTTACGCTCAGTGTAACAACGTTCGAAGAACTGGGACCAGACTTATGAGCTGTAACTTGGCTGAAACTGGAAGAACTGCGATCGAATTTAGCTTCATCGGCGGCTTCTTTCTGTTGTTTTTTCAGTCTTTTGAGCTCTTCGGAGTCCCTCCGAAGCTGTTCGATCTGTGCTAGTGTTAGATCCATGTTTCCAAAAATTGTAGATTTTTTAAGATCGTAGTAAATTGCGCTCAGATCGCTGTCGGAATTGGTGATGAATCAAATGTGTTGTCTACGGGTGGATTTGGCTGAAGGAAGGTGATGGGAAATCCAATCCTTGGGTAATATCTTCACCTGTAGGAAAAAATCGATGTTCTAGTTAAACTACATAGTAAACGAAAAAATTATAATGATACTTAAATTCAATTCACTAAATAATTTATAACAAAAGCTTAAAGTTTGCTTACGACGCAAACCGTGAAAATCTCTATCCAAGTGACAACGTGACTAGAAAAAAGTTCATATTCGTACTCAGCGACCTCGAAAACATACCATTCGATGTATCACTCAACTTTTCACGGTTTTTCAAAATTTTGAACCCTTTTTTTGGGGCACAGAGGAACATTGAGGGATTGGACCCAAAAAATAAGTTTATATTCGTACTCAGCGACCTTGAAAACATACCCCATTCGATATATCACACGACTTTTTACGATTTTTCAAAATGTTGACCCCTTTTTGGGTCACACGTGGGCCACAGACCCCCAAAAACGGCGATAATTAGGATTCGACCCTCATTTATGTCATGCTGTGTAATATATCGATTGGTATGTTTTTGAGGTCGTAGAATTCGAATATGGAGTTATTTTTTTTTGTAGTGGTGGGGGTTGAGGCGTGGGGAGGGGGAAAATTTCAAATTGTGGTTATATTATCGTGTGATATGTCGATTTAAATGTTTTCGAGGCCGCAGAGTTCGAACCTGGAGTTATTTTTTTCGTAGGGGAGGAAGTGAGGGGCGGGGAGGTAAAAATAATTGTTAAACTTGTTCAAATTTGGCAGTGTTTTTTATAAAATTAGAACACATTTCGGAACAAAACTTATATAAACGTGCAATATCGTGTGTTTTCTTCTGCATAGGGATGTGTATTTTGGAGTGGTGTATACTATGTATGTTTTAGCGATGTTTTGCCTAAAAGTGCCTATTTGCTTTGCAGGTTCATTTTTCTATTAAAAATACCTACATCAATTTTCTTCACAATTGCAGTGAAACGTGATAAACTCGACTCAATTTAGATTGAATAATTACATCATTTGAGATATAAAATGAATATTTCAAATCAACGATACCAATGACCTCAAAAACATTTTAAGACCAATTGGGTTTATGATTTTTTTTTAAATTTTTGAAAAATTTACGTCATACGGTCTATCAAAATTGGTTAAAATTTTGACGTATAGTCAACTATTTCCATCACAACTTTTTTTGAGCATTTTTGTAGAATTTTGAGCCCAAGCTCGTGCCATGATTTCTTGGATTTTTGAAAAAAAGGTCACGCATTCTATCAAAATGCGTTAAAATTTCGGCTGAGAATCAAAAATCCTTATCAATTTCTCGTGTAAAATTTAGAAGTATTTTGAGTCCAGGAAATTTTTATTTTTTAACTCGTTAGCATTTTCAAAAATGTTGTATGTAGTACGAATATACTCTGGTACTTCCTGTGCTTATTTATTTCATTGTTTTTTTGTCTCCAAGGTATTGAAACATAATATTATTAATTTTTAATAAGATTTCAAAGCATTTTAATCACTTGATCTTCTCGTTTAGTTTCAACCTACTTTCATAGACTATGTATACCTATCCCTTCTTCGAAATTTAAGAAAAATTTGAGTAATTTCTCGTGAAATTTTGACCAATTTTTATCAGTCGTATGGCGTTTTTTTCAAAAATCGAGGAAATCAGACATAATTTCGAGCTCAAAATTCTCTTAAATGCTCAAAAAATATTTTTTGTGAATATATTCGAGTTTCTCGTGAAATACGTAGGTAATACATATTAATTAATCCATTTTAAAAGATTGCATCACACTTTTTTCAAAAATTCGAAAAATCACAAACGAATTTTTAGACCAAAAATTCTTCAAAAATGCTAAAAAAATATTTTTGTGAACATTCTCGCGAAATACCTTATTACGATAATCCATTTCTTATAGATCTTACGATGGTGTTTTCAATAAGTAGGTAGAGGTACCTAATGAAAAAAAAACACGATTTACGCGTAAAGAGCTCGATTAGGGATCTTTGTAAGGATCGAAAACCGAACATTGGGCACTGGGCATGACGTTATTGGGAAACAGTCAATTTGATTACTTACTCTATAATCATCATATTAGTATGTTTATTATCTATTTGAAATCATAATAAATTTAAACAAACGTTCGTTACCTTAAAACAACGCCAAGACACAAGATGAATTGAAGTCTGAATATTATCACTAACGCGGCGCGAAATTTCTTTCTTTTAATGTTTATTCGAATTAAGTATAACTATACACGAAATAAGTTGATTTAAATCATTCGAACTAACCGGAAAGGATACGAATGCACGAATCGAGTTGGATATTGGATAGATAATGAATTAATAAAATGATCAAAATAATATGTACCTAAGTGAATCGTTGTTGTTGCAAAAATTATTTTGGCGTAGCGCGCTATTTGGCGAATCAACTAAAAAGCAAATAGGCCTAAAAGTACCTATACATGTTCCATTACCAATGACAGAATGATGAAAAATTACTGAGAGATGATGTGATCTTACAAGAGAACGAATATACGTACCTACCTACGTATCGAGGTATTTATTCCAAAAATAGAACGAATTTTCGATAAATATAGCACATCGTTCTATGTAAGTAAGCTAAATAAATTTACTTTTGTACACACCTCTTATGTACATACGCTTGTGCTTGACTATATGAAACCTCAAACAAAATTTCATCATTCATCTCACATGCGGTGGTTCTTTTGTGAATAAGAATAACGAGGGTTTTTTTTCTTCAATTACATAGGTATTTGAATTCTGAAATCTTGCAGAATTTTAAAAATCGAGTTGGGTTTTTGAAGCCTGCATAAAAATGATCAAAACGTATTATTCGTGTATTTTTCATCATCGATTAGCCCTTGCTCAATTTTTTCTCGTGTTGCAGATTTAAAAAGAATAAAAATTACGCTGTTCTTATCTCTGGGATCATGATCGAGCTTCGAAAATAAAAAAAATTAATTAGCCTATTGATCTGATCGAAAATCGATTTAGTAACTTCAAAAATCAAATTCATTTCTGATTTTCGATTTCATATAAATGATCGAACCTGCTCGAAATTATTTTTATGTACGAGTACATTTTGTTTCGTTTATCTTTGTTTTTATTTAAGACCAAAATTGACAAAAATTGCGTTATTCTTCTCATTATCGAGTGATCTTTTAAAAATTGATTTTTGAATTTCTTCAAAGATGATTGAGAAGTCTTATTTCTTTGAAATTTTGATTGAATATTGTTGGGCACCTCTAAAAAAAAATGCTGGACCCGAATGAATTTTCCCCACCCCACCCCACTCCCTAACCCATAACTTTTTTTGACGAAAAAATGTTTTTTTCAGGGGGAAAATCATACTTTAACGAGTTTTGAAAGACAAATGTTGATTCCACCCAAAATAATTAGAAGAGTAGTGTGTTTCCCAACGTGATTTTTTTCAAATTTTTTGCCCCCCCCCGCTCCAGAGGAGAGATATTGACCGAAGAAAATTCCAAACCACTATATTATTTTCATACCTATTTCCAGCACTCAAATTTTTTTCCTTCTAAAAATACGTTTAGATGATTTCTATTTTTGGAAATTTTTTCAAATTTTTTCGTCGAGTAAGTAGGTCATTTTTAAAAATTTAACAAAAAAACTCTCAAAAATGTGTTTGTTTAAAACTGCATTCTTTATGTTTTCAAAGTTTTCAGAAGTAATATTTTTATGATAGGTCAAGTACCTACTTATTTCAACATTTCGTCTTTTTTTTCGCTACTTTTTTCGGAAAAACCTTCCTCTTTCCTCCATCGCCCCTCGCATACCTCTTATTGTTTTGAATGAAAAATTCTGATTCCACCTAAAAATATATAGAAAAGACAAGTCTCACCACGTGAATTTTTTCAAAATGTTTTGCCCTCCCCCCTCTCAAAATGTTTTTTTTGGGGGGGGGTCATGGCACGGTCAAAAACCGCTACTTCCGGTTATGTAATTCTAAACTTTTGTTTACGTAGGCCTCTAAAAACAGCACAAAGTGATAAAAGTTCTTGAAAACCTCATTTTGGGCCCATAGGCACCCCCTCTCCCAATTTCGGGGCAAAAGAAGATAGGGAATATGGGTACCGTTATCATATGAAGTGAACCCACTGAACACGAATATGAAGTTAGATTTACATTTGGGGAAGGAGTTGCCCTAAAATTGAGTTTTTCGTGAAAAATGCCTTAATTTATAATGTACATTAGGTACCTATAGTGCTATTCACTCCCTTCCAACTTTTTCGATCAAGGTAATCCATGGACCTTATAAAGATTATTATCATCCTAAAAGTGGAGGGGAGTGGAGGGAAAGGGTTAATGCTCCAATGAAATGCATTTTTGGCAAAGTAAATAATAAAAACGCCGACTATGCTATGAACTCATAATCTGTAGATTATTTTTTTGTATTGAATTTTTGAAATTTATTCATCTACCATTTTTTTTCTTCTTGAAATTTGGTTGTTTTTCTTCGATTATTTAAGGGTGAAAAGTGATTGGTATGAAAATCATTCAGACATTTTTTATCATCTCCAAAAAATCCTTCAAGTGGATCCAGTCGCTTGCATTTTTACACCCACCAACCATTCTTTTCGAAACACCCAGTAGTGGCCGAATCTTCTAAAGAAGTGAGAAATTTCATAAACTCAAACCCCTCCCCCTTCTGTGCACTGTCTGGTAAAATGTTGCAGGGCACAAGCTCTACCTTTTTTCTTCATCCTTTCTTTCAAGGAAGCTTTCAACGATGGGCTATTTTATTCGTCGAAAAACGGTCCGAGCCGAAGGTAATTTTATTACGTAGGAATATTTTGTTTTATTTTCTCGAAAACTACCTCAATCAATTGAAAAACATCGAGGTAATAAAAAAAGAAAAAAGAGAGTCTCGGTATTGCTAGAGCTACCTACCTATAGGCTTGATAGGTGAGCTGGTATCGTTGCGAAAGTGAACCCTTTTGTATTTTCAAGTCTGCTAAATTGATCGACGAGTAGGTATACTTTTACCATACTGTAACATTCAGAGTAGTTGTATCCATATCAATAATATAGGCCTTAATTCAGTCAACTTATTTAAGCAGTGGTGTCAAAATGACTTGAATGGGCAAAAAAGGGATAAAAAGTCATCCTGTATGTATTATCGAAACAATTAACCAACGTTCATCGTTCTCGCCCATCTCTAGTTTTCTCTTTTAGTACGAGTCAAAATTTTCCACGAAGCTGCAAAAATACAGCCCACGATCGAATGTAAAATAAAAGACCTGGGACTAATATATTATACCTCTGACGACGACGACGAACGAACAATACACATAGACCTCTATACATGAGCATGATATTGGTCGTCGTCGTCAGCATCAAATTGACACCGAGGATCAGTTTTAGTGGCCTGAGCGCGATTTCGGCCTAAAATAAGCCTTCGGACGACATCGACACGCTCCTGGTCGCGATCAAAATCTCTGTGCACGAGTCTCATTATAAAGGGTGTGAAAGTCTTATACCCAGCCGCACGGTCTATGCATTTCTGCCTCTATATGTACACCAATATCTCGATCTGACCCCTTTTTGTTGCCACCGATGCTTTTTTCTCTCTCTCTGTCTTTTTTTTAACACGCCTACTTCATCTGTCAAAAGAGAATATGATGAATGCTGGGCCGCCGCGTTATTGGACAACAATAGGTGACGTTAAATCCCTCCGATGCTTTACCAAGCGAAAAATTGGCCCCCTGTTCACGTGTCGATGTCGATGTCGGTGTCGCGCGAGCTCTAAATGCTTCTGCCCAGTTTCATCCAAAAAGCATAAGGGGGTTTTTTGTCTACCCAACAGGGACCAGAGGGGTAAAGGGAAGCCTTAAATGAGTCGACGCCTCGGTATTAGGGTCAAACAGTGATGTACGATTATCACCCAGACTCCTAAAACACTAGCCCAAAGTTAGTGTATCCGGTTTATCGGGGGTAATTTATCTTTTTATTGGCCATTGTTATCGGATACACGATCGACGATGCTGGTTTTTTTATTTCGTTTCCATTTTGCGTCGTATTTTTCTGCAGCATGGGAAGACTGTTTTGTCGAGCGTTAATGGCCTCGGACACGTTTTGCCAAACGATCCGGTGCCATAAAAATACGCCTAAGGTCGGATTTATTGTTTTTTTTGCCTTCGTTATAGGGGTTGGTATCAGGAGCGTTTATTAAATTGCATCGCACCTTCGTTCGGTCAAAATTGGGCATCGTGAGAGACAGAATTGCATTTTCCAATATTGGGTTCTTTTCAGATCAGCTTTTCGATCATTGCACCTTAAGGTGATGGGTTTTCAATATATTTTTGCAGCTAAACCATAATCTGTATCTGTTGACGAGGTGTGCACTACTAGATGTATTTAAAATATCCGAGTAAAAAGTATATAGCCGCTTAGGGTTCGGTTTATTGTACTTTTTAAACGGCAAATAAACGTCACCCTGCCCGTTTGTAGCGGCTAAACAAACTTTAGGGGCAGTTTTTTTCCACCCCTGTGTGAGTATTAGGTAGTAGATTTATTTAGAATGCGGCCACAATGAATGTATAGAAGACTCTCTCACTCTTTCTGTGTCTGTCTTTGTATTTCGATACAAGTTTTTTGATATGAAATGGCATCGATATATGGTACAGTGTTAGTGTATTGCAATCGCCACATCGGTTGGATAAATTGCCCCTTTGCGCCCCTTGGTTCGCGACACCCCCTGCATATTCTTTCTATTGTATGTACGCGATGTTGTATAGAGAGACGCGGATAAATTGTATAAAATACTACAAATGTTTTATTTTATCTCGCCTTTTATTATTTTTTTGTCGTCATCGTCGTCGTCGGACGTTCTGTTCTGTTTGGAAGAATGAATTGAAAAAAAAAAAAGATGAAATGGTAAAAGGAGGAAGCCTTTTGTTACTAATTTGATCGGTGTACGTTGTGTTTGGTGGCACTAATACACTAGAATGATATCGTTACACGTATTCTCGATGATCTGCATGACGTATGTAATGTGGTATTACGTGACAAAATTTATTACGTTGAAGGGTTGAATGATCTGGTCGCGCGCGATCACTGCAATACATAGTGATTGTGCATGAGACCTTTAGAATTAAAGGTATATGTAGTATACTGCATATTACAGGCCTTTATGTATACGTAGAGGAGGTGCAGCAAGAAGAGGAGTATAAGTACATATTATTATTATTATGTGTATTATGGTCAAGGTTGTATTCTGTAACTAACGACGGTGACCGTTTTGCAACGTATTTTGCATAATCAGGGATCACCCGTGTAAAGTTTTGTTTACGGGTAAGGTGTTGTTGTTTTTGTTACACATATAGGAGAGAAGTCGACGACCGGGATAGGGTTGTGTTTAGTATGTATGTTTGTGATACAAAATGCAAAAGTGGAACAAGTGTGTTTGACTGTTACGAATTTGGCTGATGGTTTTTTGTATTTTGTATTTTGGAATACTGGAAGTGTAGGCGTGTGTTGAGAAAAAAAATAGAGGGGGTTGGTGAGCTGTTTGTACCTACCAAAAAAGATAAATTCAGTATTTATACTTTGGTACGAGCTTTGAGATGTGTTGAAGAAAACAAAGTGAGAGTTTCTTAAAGATGAGAGCTTTCTATTGTGGATCTCATTTCGGGTATCGTGTATTGACTAAAGATACTTACTCATTTTTTTTACTGATCAGAATAATGTTCACTTCATTGAATTAGATGCAGATATTTAAATTATTAATTGTTTGGTGGTTTTTTGTTTTTAAGTTCGTTTATTTTTTCAATCCACTGAGGTGAAAAAAATAAACGAATTTTATTTTTTTTTGCTATGAGTGCAATTTTATCAACGTTTTCATGAAATACGACAGAAAAAGGTCAAAATAAGATAACTGAATAAATTTAAACTTTTTTTGATGTTTGGAATTGAAAATTGAATTTTTTCGAATTTTGATTTTTTGTGACGAGTTTATTTCATCGAGTGAAAGGGTTTTTTCAACTTTTTCATCGGATACGTAAAAATAGGGGTCAAATGGGTCAAAGTCACCATTCAAAACTTTATTTCATGTTTTAAATCAAAAAATCGTATTTTTTTCGCAAACTTTCAATTTTTTTAAATCGACTTTGCGACATAATTCCATCCTAATTTTTTAATTATGTTGTTTAGCATGAATAGTTATCCATAATATATTTTTTTCAGTATTTTTGAGAGTCGAAACGATATGAAAACTACGTTTTGAAACTGTTCGAGCTAAAGTTCCATTTTGGTAGGTATCGCGGTTATCGAGTTATCCACTGCTGAAATGGATGATATTTCAAGTTCACTGAAAACTTTGACACCCCCTAGCAGCCTTTAAAAAAGGGCTAGAGGGCTGCGATTTGCACCATTGGTCATCTCTTCGAAAGGTCTTTCCACAGGAAAAATTTCAAAAAAAAATCACCAACCTTCTTTACCACTTCTTGGTCGAATTGATACCTATGCAATGACCCAATCTGACTTTAGAAGTTGCATGAAGCAAAATTTCTGATCGTATAAAGCGAAGCCTGACTTAAAATCCTTAATGAGTTGTTAAAATCCTGTCAAATTTTCAAACATAACTTTCTTGCATTTTATCGAACTTTTAGGTAAAGATTATTTGGGAAAAATTTTGGCGAGTTCCTAAAATTGAGTCAGACTTCTTAAGGGGGAATGCACGACAAAAATAAGGGGTTTAAGCGACAGAAAAAATAAATACCACGGCCCACAAAAAACACGACAAAAAAAGTACTTCAACGACAGGCATTTTATATTGCACGGTAAAAAAATGCATTCAACGACAAGTACAAAGACTACACATTTGCAAATTGATAGGAAAAAAAAGTTTCATTGCACCAATAGTGCCCTTTTGGATGTAGCTGGTCTCCCAAGTTTGCGTTTTTGGCCGAAGGAAATGGATTTCGCCTCGGGGGGGGGGGGGGTCCCGAACCCATTTCTGACAACTTTGCATTCCAAGCACATGTTTACATGTTGTTCTTTTTAAAGGCATGAGCAAGTTGATAATTTCAAATTGTTCGGTACAATGCTGATTTTCCAAATTCCATGTGTGAGTTTGAGGAATTTGTCAAAAGTTTTCCAATGTTTGTCTGCACATTTGAAGGTTTTGATCAATTTGGGAGTATTGAGTGTTTGGCTATGCTGGAGATGGTGAAAAAAAAAGGAAGTAGCGCTGGAATCGCCTGGAATTTGAATCACTTTTTTGTTTTGAGCAGCCCATTGATAACCAGAGATCCACTCCTTTAAAGACACATCTGGAGAAGTGGCAAAATGTAGACAGTTTTGAATTACAACTTTATCATATTCTATTGAACCAATTACCTATGTGCAGTTCAAACACTACACCCTACACCCAAGTACAGAATGATTTAGTTGTCGTTGAAAATCATACTTTGTCGTTCTAACGCTCATATCTGTCGGGAGAAGTAGTCGTGATTCATAAACAAAAATAGTCGTGATGACAACCTGTTTAGTCGTTTAAAAGCTTCTGTTTTTAGCACCTAATTTGTCGTTAATACCCCTCTTATTGTCGTAAGACTTGCCTGTCGTTCAAACCACCTTTTTTGTCGTTCGATTAAATATTTCCCATATTCATCGGTGACGGAAAACTGGAACTGGTCAAAAACTGAAATTGAAAAAAGCAAACCTGACATTTGAGTAGTTTATTTTTTCTCAAAATTTCCAAAACATTACAAATTTGATAAAAAAAATGAGTGGAACTAAAACTGAAATGAAGAAATTGAAACTAAAACTAAAACTAAAACCGAAACTCTGAAGAAAGCAAAACTTCAAAGTTTTCCATCACTGGTTTCATTTTTAATTTATGATTCTGCTTGTAAAATTTTAAGATGCATTCATAGTAAGTATTTAATTCATTTTTAGAATTTTCAGTTTCAGTTTCATTTCACGTTTTTGATTTTAATTTTCAAAATTTTCAATTTTATTTTCGATTTTTGATTTTTTTTTCTGAATTTTTAATTATATTTTCAGTTTTTAGTTTTACTTTCAGAATTTTTGATTTCATTCTTATAATTAAGTATTCTTCATTCACAACTTCTTTTTTGTCCTCTTCTGATTTCAAATTGAGAAATATGTTCAATCGAATTGTCTCGCAGTGAAAAAAATGTTGTTTCATTCGCTCTACTTGATGATAAGCAAAAAGTTCGAAGGAGAAAATAAAATGAAAGATTTAAGAGAAACGTTGGGCTATATTTTTGGCGTCTACTTGTTTAAATAAAATCATAAGGTGTTTGAAGACATCAGAAAAGCAAACATTTTGTTATAAAAATTTGACTAAAAACTTGAGGGTAAATTTTGACCCCCCCCCCTCTCCCACCTTAAAAAATTCCATGTGCTCGAAAAATGACTTGCTGAAAGTCCTGCTGAACGCCCTACTAATGTCCTCCTTTTTCATTTTGAAATTTTGTTAGACACCCTGACAGCTTGAAATTTAATTTTTTTACTTCGTTTCATTATTAGTTTTTAATTTGATTTTTAAAGTTTTTGAATGAACTACCTATGCTCAAAATTTGAAATTTGATTTCCGGTTAAGTAATTCATTTTAATTTTCAAATGCTTTAATTTCATTTTTAGGTTTTTCAATTTGATTCTTTATTTCTTTAGTTCCATTTTTCTAAATTTTCTTATAATTTTTTTATTTCGTTTCTGAGGATTTCAAAATTTTCAATTTTTCCAATTTACTGATAACTTTATTTCAAAAATTTCCTCCTCAGTTTTCAATTCGTGATTATGTTTTCAGAATTTTCGATTTCAATTTCAGTTGCGAGTTCATTGAAAAAAAAAATTTATTTCAAGTTTTCAATTTCATTATCAAATTTTCATTTTAGTTATCGATTTCATTTTCAGAAAGTTTAATCTTATTTACATTTCTCAATTTCATTTTCTCTGAATCTTCTTAGCTGTTAGAATTCTCGAACTCATTTCCAGTTTAAAATCCGTTTTTTGTGAAATTTTGATTTTTTCTAGACTTTTCAACTCTTAGAATTTTATTTATTTTTTCATTCTCAATTTGTGATATGGTAATGTTTTCAGAATTTTCAATTTCAGTTTTAAAATCCACGTTTAGAATTCTCAATTTTATTTCATGTTTTCAATTTTAGATTTCAATTTAAAATTTTTCTTTTCAGTTTTTCAATTTTGTTTTCTCCGAGTTTTCTTATCATTTTTCGAATTTTCGGTTCCACTTTCAGTTTTGAATCATTTTTTTGAGGTTTTAATTGTTTTCTGAACTTTTCCAGTTTGAAACTTTCATTTTCAAAATTTTCTATTCTTTTTTCGTAAGTTTTTGATTTAATTTCAATTTCATTTTCGGTTTTCAATTTAATATTTTTGAGTTTTTGAGTTCATTTTCAAAATTCTTATTTTGTTTCCCAGTTCGTAACTTTATTCATGGAATTTTCATTTTCATTTTCAAGTTGCGAATTGGGTTTTCAGAATTTTTATGATTTTATTTTAAGTTTGCTAGTTGATTTTCAAAATTATCGGTTTCATTTCAAGTTTTTCATTTCAGTTTCAATTTTTTTTATTCAATTTTCAAATTCCTTTTTTCATATGGCTATATTTCCCTCAAAACAGGTTGAGTAGTGACAGGAACGAAAAAATCACAATTTTTTTGAAAATGCATTCTCTTTGAGTTTCATTTCCTAATTTCTAATCATCTACCATTAAAATTTTTCTCGATCGAAATTCAAAGTTGACAACATTTTCTCATCTCATTATAGGAGCATATTTTGTCGACATTTTTTTTCATAAATTCATTCTCAACATCCAAATTCACAATTTCAACCACCTCCTCTTATTTTAAAAACTCATACATGCATCCCTTTCCAATAATTTTCTCTTTTAGCACTTCCTATATAATCTCTTTAAATAAACACTCGCAGCCATTTTACCACCACCGCCTTTTGCTCTCAACACTTTGAAAATGGCGCCCACGCCACCCATCTCTATACTTTCCCATTATCTATAGCACGTTCTCATTAATCAAAATACATACAAAAAGGTCATTAAACATCGAACGAATAGCGTTAAACTCCTACACATAGTCATTTCAACAAGGGTAGGTAATCCTTTACCCGTAACCGGTATGGTTTTTACAAAGGTTATAGCCTATGCACAGTGCTACAGGCGGAAATCGACGACATATAAGAAGTAAAGGCCAGCCCTTGTTTGCCTTATAGTATGTGAGTAGATTAGAAGTAAAATGTACAACACCATAGAGAAGACTGCATGACAGGACAGGGTAGGGTAGAGGTATCATAAGAAGAGTATATTATTTAGTTAGCTCTTCGTCGTCGTCGTTGTAGTCGTTGCGGAAAAGGAAACAATGGTGCATTTGATAGCCGCCCTTGAGGCTCTAGGGAGCAGATAATTGATTCGGACCGGCCCTCTTAATTTACAATACCTTTAACAAAGCGTTATATCGTTATCTTACAATACCTACTACACGGAGAAGATGCTGCTCTTTCACACACTCTCGCAGGGCCAGGGCCACGGCGAGAGAAAGAAGAGAAATATCGTGTCTAGAACATTTCTGGCAATTGCAAAAGTACAATAATTTATCATCTTAACGTTTGGTAGACCACCACGTGGATATACTTAAATTACCATTATTGTATAATCATTTCAAGTCAGAGAGAAAACCGTAGCAGGCTGTTCGGCTGCATGGTTCAGATACACACACATACAAATAGATAGATAGGCAACAAGAAACAGTTGAGGCGATTTAAAAACAGATCATCGGAATGGCGATAATAAATCGAGCACTTCCCTGCTCTTGGCCTCAGCTTTAAGACAATTAATAAAGGTATATAGAGCGCCAGCATCATCTTCCCTAACGATTTCCACGTTATAGTTTTCCGGGTCCGGGGGGTGGTTTGAATGGATACGACGTTATATTTTTACACTTTTTCCTCACGAGCTGTACTGTGGCCCTTTTTTCATCATCGTATCGTTGCGATTCGATATGTTAATGAGGAGCGTATACAGACGTAAACGATATGGTGCTATATTGGACCGTCGACGAAAGGGAAATTTTCTATAGCCTTTGCAGACCATGCAGGAGATGGTGAGGTGAGACGGGTATATGATAATTTTAGCGTCAGCAGCGAACGAGACGATGAACGATGGAGTAAAAAAAGAAGAGAAAAAAAAGTAAAAATATGGCGGATTGAAGCGCGATGAGTAAAGAGTATTTGTGTCTCTTTTATATTATTTGGAAAAGCAGCGCGATAAGCATTTCGTTATTCTAATTAGAAGGTCGTTTAATCAAGAACCATCTGGTAGGTCAGAACGTAACTTTTATTAAAATTTACCCCGAAGTTTAAACAAACTTTATTAAATTCCGCGCAAAAGGCGAAAATAAGAAATCTTTTTCGGATCTAATTTGAAAAGTACGACTTGAGAGATACTCGCGAACCAATCAGAAATACGCCGGGTAGCCTTGTACCGTTTGTCCCTCTGTTTCTTATTTAAATATTTGATTCGGCAATCCTATTTAAGTTCTGGATGCTTTGCTGTACCCCTCCCCCACACACACTGAAACTCCAACGTGTCCGCAGCACAGTAGTTTTCTCTTACATCTTAAGATTCCGAAATTTGCATACAATTAGCATACTAGTTGATCCTATGTTTCGTTCTTCTTATATATATAACTTCGCTCCACACCGTGCAGCTTTCTTCGTTCATCCTTTTTCTTTCCTTCGAGCTTTTTTTTTTGCTCCTTTTTCATCTTCGCGTTCTTTTCCATTCGCGGCGTGTTGGATGGCTCTCTGTTCATCTGCTCTTTGCTCATTCTCTCGACGCTTTTTCTATCCGGTTCGCCCTTTCTCTCTCGCACCAGCCAGCAAAGCGCAGCTCGAATCGGATTTATGCCGTTTTTCTGCTTATTTGCGACGTTTAACATTAAAATACGAAAATCTGCATAACGAATATTTCTCTCGGTCTATGGCTCGGTCTTGGTCTCTCTCCCTTGCTCTGTTTCGCGAGCTTTTTCTTTAGTCGCACGCTATTTAAAAGAAAATGAGAAAACTTTCGTACTTTATGCTTCTTCTTCTACGATATAGCATAAACCATTGCGAAGTAAGTATGGTACATTGTGGTATTTCATGTACTCGTACTATTGTACAGCTAGGTACTTTTTATTTTATGTACTTGGATACCAACTACATACTCTTGGCTTGGCTTGTTTTAAGAAGTTATTTACTCGAATTTTCGTCAGCATTGAATACTCACAAGTGAGCCTTTTCAACTGGCACTCTTTTGAATTTAAATGAAACCAAAGCTATAGATCGAAAAGTATGTTTTAAAATCAGCTTAACCAACATTTCAAAGTTTATTTTTAGAGAATTTTTGAAAACTTGGAAAATTCAAAAAAAAAAAAAAGGAAATTAGTTTTAAGGGGAATTTTTTTATTTCTTTAGGAAAGATAAAGTTTTCCGATCAAAATGAACCGATGTGAATTCCTTCAATTCAACCCCCCACAGATTAACAACTAGATACTAGTTTTGTTCTAGGTATTCTGGAGTCAGGAACAAAACTGAAGATTTTGATTTTTTTGATGAGGAAGAGGGGGCTCAACCAAAACTTTGCCAAATGATGATAAAATAAGTAACTATACCTATTTTGCCAAATAAAACAAAATATGAGAAAACAATGCTGCCAGTTGGCATTTTAGGTAGGTACCTATTGAAATAAAATAAAATAAAATTTCAGTATTCAGTTCAGCATTCAGTTCAGTTCAGTATTTAGGTCAGTTCACGTCACAGATTTAAATAGTCTCTGTTTCAAACACTGATCCTAACATGGGTCTGAACACCACCCCTGGTGTTTTCAATTGTGATTGTTTGATTTTGGCAAGAAAGTAACGATGGAAAAGATGAAAAGTCAAAAAAACAAAAAGTTGACAAGACGAAAAGTTGACAAGACAAAAAATTGATAAGACAAAAAGTCAAAAAAAAAACAAAAAGTCAACAAGACAAAAAGTAGACAAGACAGAAAGTCGGCAAGACAAAAAGTCGGCAAGACAAAAAGTTGACAAGACAAAAAGTCGACAAGACAAAAAGTCGACAAGACAAAAAGTCGACAAGACAAAAAGTCGACAAGACAAAAAGTCAACAAGACAAAAAGTCGACAAGACAAAAAGTCGACAAGACAAAAAGTCGACAAGACAAAAAGTCGACAAAACAAAAAGTCAAAAAGATGAAAAGTCAAAAAGTGGAAAAGATGAAAAGTTGAAAAGATGAAAAGTTGAAAAGACAAAAAGACAAAATGACAAAAAGTCGAAAAGAAGAAAAGTCAAAAAGATGAAGAAAAGTCGAAAAGACAAAGTTGAAAAGATGAAAAGTCAAAAAGACAAATAGGTAGTCAACAAGACAAAAAGACTACAAGACAAAACATCGACAAGACAATAAGTCGACAAGACAAAAAGTCGACAAGACAAAAAGTCGACAAGACAAAAAGTCGACAAGACAAAAAGTCGACAAGGCAAAAAGTCGACAAGACAAAAAGTCGACAAGACAAAAAGTCGACAAGACAAAAAGTCGACAAGACAAAAAGTCGACAAGACAAAAAGTCGACAAGACAAAAAGTCGACAAGACAAAAAGTCGACAAGACAAAAAGTCGACAAGACAAAAAGTCGACAAGATAAAAAGTTGACAAGACAAAAAGTCGACAAGACAAAAAGTCGACAAGACAAAAAGTCGACAAAATGAAAAGTCGACAAACTGAAAAGTTGACAAACTGAAAAGTTGACAAAATGAAAAGTCGACAAAATGAAAAGTCAACAAAACAAAAGTCAACAAGACAAAAAGTCTAAAGATGAAAAGTCAAAAAGTGGAAAAGATGAAAAGTTGATAAGTCAAAAAGACAAAAAGTCAAAAAGACAAAAAGATGAAAAGTCAAAAAGATGAAAAGTCAAAAAGATGAAGAAAAGTCGAAAAGACAAAGTTGAAAAGATGAAAAGTCAAAAAGACAAATAGGTAGTCAACAAGACAAAAAGACTACAAGACAAAACATCGACAAGACAATAAGTCGACAAGACAAAAAGTCGACAAGACAAAAAGTCAACAAGACAAAAAGTCGACAAGACAAAAAGTCAACAAGACAAAAAGTCGACAAGACAAAAAGTTGACAAGACAAAAAGTCGACAAAATGAAAAGTCGACAAACTGAAAAGTTGACAAAATGAAAAGCCACCAAAATGAAAAGTCGACAAAATGAAAAGTCAACAAAACAAAAGTCAACAAGACAAAAAGTCTAAAGATGAAAAGTCAAAAAGTGGAAAAGATGAAAAGTTGATAAGTCAAAAAGACAAAAAGTCAAAAAGACAATAAGTCGAAAAGATGAAAAGTCAAAAAGATGAAGAAAAGTTGAAAAGACAAAGTTGAAAAGATGAAAAGTCAAAAAGACAAAAAGTAGGAATGACAAAATGACAAAAGAACAGATTGACAGAAAAACAGAATGAATGGATGAATGAATTAATTAATAAAAGCATAATATAAAATAAAACTTCAGTAGTCTTTCTTAAAGTTTATTCATGACTTATGAAAAATTTTCGTTTTCTCTGTTCAATTTTTAGAAGCCTCAAACATGGAATTTTTTGTTTTGTGAAAGAGAAACTAACTAGCCCAAGCATAGAAAAGGCAAAATCTTTCAAAATGACAGGTGTTTTTGAAAATTGATATTTTAATTGGTGAAAAAGCAATGTTTTTTTTTTATATGAGGAGTTTGATTTTTTGTGTTTCAAAATTTTCAAATTTGAATTTTGTTTTTTTTTTGGAAATTTCAACTTTGAAAAAGGAAAGCAAACATGCCAGACTCGCACGAACTGAAGGTGAAAGCTTTCGAAAATTTATATTTTGATAAGTGAATGAGGTTTTTTTTTTCATGTGAGAGAACGTTGATTTTTTTGGTTTTAAAATTTAATTTTTTTTTAGAAATTCCAACTATGAAAAAAAAGCAAACGGGTCTAAACAAACTGAGGGCAAAAACTTTCGAAAATTCGTATTTTGATAAATGAGGAGCTTTTTATCAAAACGCACTAACGTCATTTTTTCAATTTTCTGTAAATTGAGAAAAACTCTGAAAATTGAGGAAAGGGGAGTGGGGGTCAAATGAGATATCAATGGAAAGAGGAAGTCCTCTTGAGTACCAAACAAGCTTTTGTACAATTTGCGCAGCATGTGGGGGGCGGTGGGGGGAAAACAAAAAATTTTTAGTGCGTTTTGATCTGAAAATTTTGTTTTAGTGCATTTTGATCTGAAAATTGGATGTTAGTGCGTTTTGATCTGAAAATATGAGGATTTAGTGCGTTTTGATCTGAAAAATGAGGATTTAATGCGTTTTGATCTGAAAAATATTCCGTAGGTATCTTGCACACAGTAGGTTAAAACCAATGAAACCATACAAATTTTTGAAAATAACAAATTGTTAAAAATATTGGTTTTTTGACTTTTTCAAACTATCATTTTAGCATTTTTAGCCATTCATACTGCGCGAATGTGGTGGGGAACATTCTTGTAGGTGATAAAAATTGTGTAGAAGTCGATTCGGATGATGTCGGAGCACCAAAATGCAGTGTTACCACATGTAAAACAAAAAATACAAAAAGTGAAGTGGAGTTGGTGCGTTTTGTTCCAAAATGGAGACAGATGAGTACGTTTTGATCTGAAAGCAAAACTTCAAGCGCCATTTTAAGGTATTAGGAAGGCTTAATTCGTTCTAACAACGGTTGCAATCGATTTCCCGTTGAATTTTACAGAAGGATCCGTATCTAACTCACTTTTTTTTTTTAAATGGCGTTAGTGCGTTTTGATATAAAGCTCCTCAAATGAATGAGCAATGTTTTTTATGCAAGGAATTTGATTTTTCTTTCCTTGGTTTAAAATTTTTGAATTTGAATGATGGTTTTTTTCAGGAATTCCAACTCCGAAAAAGAAAAGCAAGCAGGATATGATCGAATTAAGGGCAAAAGTTTTCAAAAATTTTTGTTTTGATTGGTGAAAATAAATCAATGTTTTTTTATGAGAGGAGTTTGATTTTTCTTGTTTTCAAAATTTTAGAATTTAAACGAGGTTTTTTTTAGAAGTTTCAACTTTGAAAAAAAAAGTCAACAGGCCCAAATGAAAACAGGGTAAAACCTTTAGTCGATAATTGGAGTTTCGAGAATAGAAAAAACTTTTTATTTTCTAAGCGAGGAGTTAATTTTTTCATTCAAACATTTTTTGAGTACAAATAAGGTTTTTGGAAAGTTTGATTTTGAAAATAATGTGTAATTCAAGTTCCAAAAAAGTCAGACAAATAGCATCTATCAATTCTAAAAATTAAAAATTTTTGACCGTCGAAATTGGCCAGCTTTATCAAAATGTGACTCGAAGGCTCCACTTCCTTAGTTTTGTGCCTGTCTAGAGCCTCCAGCGATTGTTCAATTTTCAGCAGAAATTTTAAATCACTTTAGAAAGGTTCAAATAAATGAACTTTAGCACCCATAACATTGTTCAGTGTTACCACCTAAAACGGTAGATAGGGTGCCCAAAAATCACCGACCAAAGTTATAGATCCCGGAGTTCATTTTCAGTTTTTTCAGAACGTGATTTGAAGTTCCTGGAGAAAATTGAAAAATCGCTGGAGGATCAGAATGAGTTGTTTGATATGTTCGAGTTGAATTGAAGGAATTATTTATATTGGTTCAATTTTATCTAAAAAAAATATGATATATTTCATTAAAAAGTTTTGAAACTGTCCTTCAAACTAGTTTTTTAAATTCGTCAAATTTCCAAAAAATCTCCAAAAATGAACTTCAACACTTGGAATTTTGGTTCGAAGGTTTCAGAACATGCTCTCATGATCTCGCTCGGTTTTGTTCAAATCAAAGATTGACCTTTCGAGGAAAAAAAATTCTAAACCGAGTGCACCCATTCTTACACAATAGCAGCTCATTTTCAAAGACAATTCGCTCAAAAAAAAAGAATACCTACCTGCGTCATTATTTTGAAATTTGAGTCGAACATCTTGATCTGTGTCTAGCGAGGTAAAACGTTCACATAAGGCAACTTCTCGCTTCCAAGCTGTTTACCCCTGTTTAAATTACACTTGCGAAGATCTAATTAAAAAATAATAAAGGAAAATAGGTAAATGCAAGAAGGTTTGTGAGGCTTTTAAAAAAATATTAAATCATAGCCTACCTATATTAGGTACTAACGATAAAGTTGAACGAGACGGAAAAAGAGAACGCGGTTGGCGAGTATGAAGTGAAAAAAAAAACACAACTCAGACAGGCAACAGGAAAAAGAATATAAAACTTATTAGGTGCAGTTTGCATTTTTACGAGATACAGACACCTGTGAAATTTTTCCTGTTGGTAAACTTTTCATAACAAAGTTTATAGGGCGATGACGACGAAGACGTAGGTATAAGTTGGCGAGAGAGCCAAAGTTTTCACTTACCTACTATACAAAAGTCTGCCGTACCATTATAGTCGCTGTTTGAACGTTAAATCCTCGTTCATGTACCATATTACTCGGTGTTTACTTTAGTAAGAGTTAATTTTTTAGCGTTTTTAAAAATCGCAACGTTGTTGGGAAAAAGTTTATCGTGGATTTTAAAAATGAGCTGAAAAGAAATTAAATCGTAATAATATAGGCAAAGGCATACAAGGTGCCTACTACACTGCAGTTGGGTGTATGGGTAATTTGATGACACGTATTTTGGTCATCAGGAGGCCAAAAAAGAAGACGGATGAACATAGAGTTGATTTTTGAAACGACAGTTCTGAAATGAAAAATGACTTCCCATAAAATCAGACCCGTTCATTACAAGTTAGGAAACGAATCAACTACCTTTTTTAGCGTTTGTGAAGAACCAAATTTTTGAATCAATTCACTAATAGGAATCTTAATGGAGGTCAAATCCATTTCAAACCTCGCAGGAACCAGACCTGGAGCTAAAAATTTCGATAATTTTTGATAGACTTATTAAAATTTGAAAAAATAAATCGAAGACATCTCTACACACGTCATTAAAATAATTAATAATCGTAGGTCTCTATAATATTCAACTGTTTCGCCATCTTCCTCGCATCTAAGAAGCAGTTATACTTCTTTTCATTATTCAAACCGCCCACCATCGAACCCCATTTCGAAACCCCCTTCAAAATCTACACGATTAATTCGAATTCGTATACCTCTCCCATCAAATCACCACCACCATCAGCAGCAGTCAATAAAATAAAGAATAAAAGAAAAAGAGAAAAAAATCACAGAGACCCGAACGAACAAACATACACTTACAAGCTTGTATCAGCTTCCTATCTACAATATCTACACGATGAGACTAAAAAGACAACTCGTCCATAAAAAAAATTCTACAAACGTTAAAAATTGTAATAAACTTTCAACAATGGAAATATTATTGTAAAGGGAGCAGGACGACGGACGCGACGATAAAAAGAAAGGGCAACGAGAATAAAAAAAAAAAAAAAGATGCGAAATATCTGTAATGATGTTATAAAGGGCGCTAAGTCAGCAGCAAACGGAGACGAATAATCAGTAAACAGCAACGTCAACGTTCAACGTTTATATTTCCGGACCGATGGTCGCGTATCCTTTGCCTCGTGCACATTCTATGTTGATATTGTAAACAAGACCTCGGCAAAGCATTCTCTTCTCTCATCTATTCGACACAACACACACACACCCACAGAAAGAATGGTATGTGCAACGTTATTCTGGGCTTATTTTTACATCGGCTTTATTGTAAATAAAATTATGTTCGCAAAATGAATCCGACAGTCGACGGAAACTCGACGTGCATTCTGTTCATCGATGACAAATCCTTTTAAAATCCCACGTATTGCTCTCTGAACGATAATTTTTTGGCCCAAAATATTGTGCAGAATGTCCGAGGCGAAAGTTGCCTTATTATTTAGTAGGTAGCTTACTTCATTAGCCGAGATAATCTCTGCAGCTTAAATCGTCCTTGTAATAACGGTCGCGAATCAAAAAAAAAACATCACAATGAGCTCGACGATAACTATACAATCTCTGTACGTGGACAGATGGTTTTAAACAATACGAAAAGCTACACGAACAGGAAAAAAATCAGTCAAAAAAATCACGCTGTTATCATTAAAAAGGATTTAGATACTTGACGATATACGTATTACGTAATGCTTACTTTTTAATAATATATTTCCCCCTCATTTGATTGGTATATCGACGTGTATCGAATACAGACTACACCAAGCTAGATACGAAATATAGTAAAATTGTAGAAAATTTAAGCCTCGAGCAACCGAACAAATTCAATTCCAATTTGACAATCGTATATACTCGTATCTGCATAGGTCGATCTCCTTTTAGAGTTTGACGGAGACGGTGAAAAAAAAATCCATCTATCCCTATTATTGACCGCAATTCACTTGCGGTTGTGTTTTGAGGATTGACTAGAATAGGGTTAAATTAGTAGAAAATTGAGAAAGGGGTTATTTTATAGGGAGCCTTCTTATTAATATGTAAATATAGATTGACAGCGGCGTGAAATACTATAATAAAGGGAATCGTTCGTTTCTCGTTCTCTGTTGTTAAAAAAAAAAAAGTGGAAGAGGAAAGAGAGAAATAATTTTTTTCTTTTTTTAAATAACTTTGAAACTTTTTTACACTTGTGTGATGTAGTATCTTGATAAATAGCGTATTTAAAGAAATTGACAGCTCTCGGCAGTGGTGTAATTCGAGAAGCGAGGTATAATTTTTGTACATTCTGGTGTTCTGTGTTGCATGGTCGTCGTGTCGATGTGTGCTTTGGAAAATGATAGATGAGTAGTTGAAGAGGTGCACGATAAAGCCATGGTTGTGGGTTTTGAGGGGGTATTTTTTGGTGCAGACGATGGCAAAGAAGTGCTGGATGGATGACTGGGAGAAATATTCCAGATGGTGGGAAATTAGGTGATGGATGGATGAGGTAGATGAGGTTTTTTTCCTACCAGAAGTATTCCAAGTGTTTGATTTGGATTTAGAGGACTAGGGTGTGAGGATTTTGAATAAATCGAGTGTTGTGAAGTAAGTTTTGTGTAAAAATGACAATTGTATTGTGTTGAGAAGAGTCAGAGAATACTGCTTTCATTTTTCGATTTTTCATGAAAAAAGAAAATTATTTGAATTAATCGTGATAGAAAACTGAAATTTAGTTCGACATTGTACTTCATTCTCGATCTCTTGAAAATTTTACGAAAATAGCTACATGAAGCAATGGTGTTACTTGAAGTGAACTGACGCAATTCGAATTCAAAATATGTGACTTTAAACTAGATCGTAAGATGATACGAGTACGAGTATCTAGAAACAGTTGTGACCATTTTCAGGTGTATGATATTCTTTTTTGGATTTTTAGCAAATTTTTGAATATTCGAAATATTGAAAAAAAATTTATTAAGATTACAAATTTTTTAAATAATTATTTCATTTGAACAATAATTCAATTCTAAACTGCTATCTTCATGCCCCTTTAGAGTAGGTACATTTGATATTTCTGAAGGGAATTAAAAACTCACTAAAAGTTCTGAAGTGTTGTAAAGAAAGTTGTTTTGGTTTTAGAGTTGGAATTTCGAATTGAAGCAAATAATTCACACATTGGTTCGTTTCGTTTGCAATCTCCTTCTTATAAACTCAAGTTGACATAATTTTTGTCACTTTTGAAAACAAAAAAATTGCCCCTAATACTCCCTCCCTTTCTCTCCTGGGGAAACCTCAAGTATTTTATTTTCCCTTTTACAAATTTGGATTTCTTTTCAACGTCAGAGTAGTACATTCAAATTTTCTCGAATCAAATCTGGAACCTTTTCAACTTGAAGTCAATTTTGACAATTCTGAAACACGAAGTGTCTCCATTTCCATTTTCCCTTCCCTCCTTAGGCCACTATTTACTTCTCTCAAGAATTTTCAGACAAGATTTGTGTCTCTTCGTATTAGCCACGAATTTGCTCGAAAGGAAACAGATTTATCTGCTAAAGTTTATTTTTGGATTTTTGGCAAGTTTTTGAAAGTGAAACAAATTGAAAAAAATATATATGCCTAGGTAAGTACTCGTATGTTTGAGGTTTGTTTGAACTTTTTAAAAAAGTAAAAATTAATTCTACGTTTTAATGGTTTGGTGATTTTAAATTACGTAAATGACGACCTTTTTTTTCCAGAAATTTCAGTTTTTTTCCGAGCATTTGATTTTATTTTCAGTTTCAAGTCTACTTTATGTTTTGAATTCAATGTTCAGAGCTTTTAATTTCATTTTCAGTTTTGTTTTGTTTTTTATTCTATGATTATGATTACATGTTCAGAAGTTATTCTAATTTCATTTTCAATTTCAAATTTCATAATAATTTTTCAATTTTGTTATCAGACTTTTTTTGAGTGGTTAGGGGGGGGTTGTTTTTAATTTCTAGATTATTGCACCCTTCGTGAGGAAGTTTATATAGAATTCGTTAGGTTATGTTTTGATTTCATTCTCTGTGTTGAATTTTCTATCGACAAGTTCCGATTTTATTCTCAGTTTTCATAATTTTTCATTATCAATTTATCAATTCTCGATTTAATTTTCATTAGTTTTTATTTTATTCCTTATGTTTTTGATTTAGTTTCCATATTTTATAATTTCGTTTTCAATTTTCAAGTTTATTTTTCGAATATTTTCGATTTTTTTCTCAGTTTTTAATTTTTTATTGACAGGTTACGATTTCATTTTCAGTTTCATGATCAGTTTTCAATTTCATTTTCAGTATGTTTTTTCTGCTTTGAGGAGAAGGAGGAAGAGGAGGAGGAGGGATTTAATTCAATTTCAAAACTCTGAACATCAAAATATCAACAACAAAGCATAAAGTTGGAAGCACTAAAAAAAAAAAAATGAAGTGAAAACTAAAAATAAAATTGGGAATTGAAAATTATGAAATTGAAATGTTCGAAAGTAGGCCTAAATTGATAAACTGGAAAATTAAATCAAAAATATTTTTTAAGAAATGAAATCTGATACAATTTCGTTTCAATTTTCAAGTTTATTTTTCGAATTTTCGATTTTTTTCTCAGTTTTTAATTTTTTATTAGCAGGTTACGATTTCAGTTTCAGTTTCATGATCAGTTTTCAATTTCATTTTCAGTTTGTTTTTTATTCTTTGAGGAGGAGAAGCAGGAAGATGTGGAGGAGGGGGAATGAAATCTGATACAATTTTGTTTCAATTTTCAAGTTTATTTTTCGAATTTTCGATTTTTTTCTCAGTTTTTAATTTTTTATTAGCAGGTTACGATTTCATTTTCAGTTTCATGATCAGTTTTCAATTTCATTTTCAGTTTGTTTTTTATTCTTTGAGGAGGAGAAGG
Source organism: Planococcus citri (assembly GCF_950023065.1). Lineage (NCBI taxonomy): Eukaryota > Metazoa > Arthropoda > Insecta > Hemiptera > Pseudococcidae > Planococcus > Planococcus citri. The sequence continues at coordinate 67,729,283 of NC_088678.1, read as the reverse complement.
AGGAAGATGTGGAGGAGGGGGATTTAATTCAATTTCAAAACTCTGAACATCAAAATATCAAAAACAAAGCATAAAGTTGGAAGCACTAAAAAAAAAAAAAAAATGAAGTGAAAACTAAAAATGAAACTGGGAATTGAAAATTATGAAATTGAAATGTTCGAAAGTAGGCCTAAATCGATAAACTGGAAAATGAAATCGAAAATATTTTTAAAAAAATGAAATCTGAGAATAAAATTAAAAATGCTGAAAGTGAAATTGAAAAACTTGAAAATTTGAATTGTAAATTAATACCTGAATTCTGTTGAAATCTGAAAATGAAATTGAAGATTTATAACACTGAATTATTAAAAATATAAAACGAAACTAAAAATTCCAAAAAGTCGAAAATCAAAAATCAAATCATTGAAAATCAAATCTAAAATATTTTTAGACTGCGACTAAAAGAAATCGTTTTCTCTCAAAAGAAACTAAAAGTTGAAAATGATACATGCAAATGAAATTGTGAACATCAAAAACTGAAAATGGCATAAAATTGAAAACTGAAATCACAAAAAATTATAAAATTAAAAATCGAAAATTAAATTAAAAGTTTTGAATATTGGACTAAAAACTGAAAATAAATTTAAAAAATGAAATTTGAAGTGAAAATGAAGTCGAAGATTCCTCATTTTTTTCAGTTACTGTTTTCGAATCAATTTTCTGATTTTTAGACTGTTTGCCTATTTTCATAATCTAAGCAGGTATATATGTAGGTATTTAATTTTCAGTTTTCTATTTTGATTCAAAATTTTCTACTCCTTTTTTTTCACTTAAAGCAACGCACAATTTACAGCTAACTGTAAGCTTTGCTTAAATGGATTACCTAATTTAAATTTGTGTTGATATTTTGCTCATTTTTTGTCAAGTTCGTGTAATTTTGCATTATTTTATGAAGTTTTGGAAATATTTCATCAATCTTGTCACTTTCTTGCTAAATTTCTATCGAAGTTTCTAGATTTTATTCGACGATTATCCAACTTTATTTTCAATTTTTGATCATATTTCATATATGTTCAGCTTTTAGTTTAAGTACCTAATTTTATGCTTTCGATTTTTCGATTGACTATGCAGCATTTTCAATTTTGTTTCCTGTTTTAGATTTCGTTTTCAGAATTTCTGATTTCGTTTTTGGTTTCATTTTCATCCATCAGTTTCGGAGATGAAATACGTATAGTAGGCCTACCCATGTCTGTTCCCCAACTTGGATTCTTTATCTTAATTAACCACATTATTTCTATCTAAAAACGAAATCGAAATCACGCGGTTCTCTCTTTTCTCATTCAAGAACTTTTGGCATCATCTTATAGCTCAACTTTCGTCAGCTCATCACATCTGCATTCAAGCCTTCTACATCGAAGCAAACTCTTCGACATACCGAGTAGCGTTCCAGCGTTCGTTCTCCGAAAGGAGGGAATAAAAACTAATGATGCTTTAGAATCCGGTCTACATTAAGGGAGAGGGTAAACACTACACTGGTTACGCTTGTCACCACTACCGTGTCCACATAATGAGATATGAATTTGACCATTCGCCTGGAAGGCATATACACACTTTTAGTTCAGCGTTCAGCACCCTCGCTCGCCAGCCACGAGCGAGAGATGATAACGCAATGCGCCAATTGTATACCGAGCCCAGGCTCTCTTTTCGTCTGGCTGCGGTATGCTGTGTATTATTACATTAGAAACGTCAACAAACGTATTTATATTCTGGCAATAACTCAATTACCACGATAAAATGTTCTCTTCGTCGCGCTCCCTCGCTTATTCAGTTGCCGATTGCGGAACTTGATATAAAAATCAAATTTTCAACAGTCCAAATACGAGGATCTCTGTGTTAACGCTTCGATTAATCGGACCATATCGTCGCGATTCTTTTGCTACACAGCTCAACTCGTTAATTAAAAGATTGATGAAAACCTCGGTGAAAATTGTTTTAAGTATATAGCGATGCACAAAAAAAAGAACGGGATAAACCATAAATCGTACACAATTACTAACAAGTACGAGTACCTATAATACAAATAGTAAAACCACATGAAAATTGAAGAGCCAAAGGATCAAGGATTGCTGCTGTATGGCTCTTTGGCGTGTATATTAAACGATAATCAAAACGAGGGAAGCTTTGTATTTTTTTTTCTTCTTGCTTTACTCGCTATTAAAAAGCATCAACTTGAACCCTTAAAAATGGCTCGTCGAGTGTCTTAGAATAATAAACTTAGCTCTTAAACGGTGTCGAAATACAATTATCATACGCGAAACCCAAAATCTCTCAATAATCACGTTTAGATTCGGTAACAATGCTGAAATACATATCGTCTCCATGCTCCACTCGTACTCTCCTATACCCCTTCTTGCTCGACAATACGAATACACAAACACACGCAGAGTACAGACCATCTTCCACTTATATCCTTTATACTCGTACGTATAGAAGTGTAGGGCTATGGTATGTTTTGATTATAAATTCAAACTTATTGTTGTGATTTTAGCGATTCGAGTGTGTACTTTGTGGTACGTGTAGGTATAATAAGCATTACACACACGCGAAATTCACCGCAACCGCATGAGGGATCCTTTTTTTTCCCCTGGATAAGATACATATATACGTATAGTCTGTATTATGATTTTTATCAAGTGGACACTTCTGGTGAAGCGTAAAATTCTCTTATGTTGTGCCTTTATTATGTACGTAAGTAGAATTGCGAGGAAAAACCGACTGCGAGACTGCGACCGACTGGGCTGGGTAACCGTTGAGTATATTTCACTAGATATGCATATTTGACTTTTTAATGAACATATTGTGGGCAAATATAATACACAAATCATAAATGTGTGTGGAGCACTTGCTTCTCAAAGACAATGGGGTTTGTTTACGATACGTGTTCGGATGCTGTAGATACCTGTGCTTTGCTGGGTACCTTCTCAGGCCAGCCAATAGATATAGATTTTAGAGTGTACTTTATGATGGAATTTTTTCGTTTTTTTTCGCTCTCACCCCGTGAATTTTTTCCCTCCTACAGTTCTCAAAATGTATAAGAATGTTGGCAAAATTGGTCTTGTAACCGTAACGTATCGAAAAGTGTTCGGTAACTTTTGTTTTTTTATTTAAAATAAAAATAAATTTCGTTTACGTAAAATCGCGTAATATTAATACGTGGCTATTTAGTCGAGTTAAAATGTTCTAAATTTCGTGAGAAATCATTGGCTGTTAAATAGGTATTCGTTTATTCGTTGTAATCGTTATGTTTCGTAAATTGTCGCATTAATATTGATTTAATCGTCGAGTTATAAAGTCATCGAGCTCTTGCTCAGTTCTTTGTTTTCGTTAGGTTTGTTGATCTTTAGGTCAACGACCTTGTAAAATAAATATTGCTTTTATTTTGAGTTGTTATGTTTTGTCAGTCGAATTGTTCGATTTATTTCAATATTCTTGAGTCAGATTTATCGATTTAGATCAATTCATCGTACATGGTAGCGTAGAGCGTAGTTCGTGAAAGCTCTGTTTCGCAATTCGACGTCCTGTGTGGAATTTTCTGGCTTGTGTAGCTTCAGCGTATTGGTTCGTGTAGTGTTCGACGAAGTAAATGTCGACAGTCCTGTCCTATTTGCGGTCAGGAAAATCGGTCAACGTAGACGACGACAATAGTAGTTCGGATAAGCGTAAATCGAGCGCCGAGTTTCGTGGTTGTTCTGAAAAAGAAAAACCAGAACAAAGTATACCGAGGTCGAAAGGTAAAAGTAAAGTAAACGTCGAGCACGTATCTGAGTCAGCAGGTGATACCGAAGCTGGTACGAGTTCTGCGGGTTCCGGTGATATTTCCAACGATCCGTCGATCCCTGTTGATTCCGTTCCTCCTCCGTCTAATCCATCTTCCGGTCCTCCACCTCCTCCACCTCCTGGTCCATCCGACGATCCGAGCGACGTTAGTGAAAGTAGCGATGACGACGACAAGTCAGACGAAGTAGCTGTAGAATCCGATTCGAGTAGTTCGTCTGGTAGTATGTTCGGTGCCGGTGATAATCGTGTAATGGAGTCGATGTTCTTTCGCGGTACCGGCTTCGTGTCCTGGAAGAGAAAAATAAAGGTTATTTTGTCGGCCAAAGGACTTCAAACCGCGATTCTCCAAGTAAATTCGTTATCGCCGCGTAAAAAAGCGAAAGCTTTAGAAATTTTAATTAGGCACGTAGCTGAGAACGTTTTCCGACTGGTCAAGGAGACAGAGGATCCGTACGTATTCTGGACGGAGCTCAACTCCTTGTACCAGGCGGAAAACCAAGCAGCAATTATCGACTGTCGAACCCGTATTTCGAAGATTGTCATCGATATGTACAAGAGTCCGAAGGAGTTCCTAGAGGCATTTTATACGCTAGTCAACAATATGGAGAGTTTGGACGTGAAGTTAACTCCATCGGAAATCTATACGTATCTGATCAATGCGTTAGGCAACTTACCTAAGTATGAGTCAGTGCGTATGACTGCTCGAGGACTAGTTCACGTCACAGCTGGAGACCCAAATCCAAAAGTAATTTCATCGTTACTTTTGAGTTTGGAAGATGCCTCGAAGAACTCCTCGACTTCGAAAGGTTCGACTAGTACCGGGTCCGCGATGGCCGCCGCCGATAACAACCAATCCGGTAATAAACATAATCGTAATCATAATAAATCGCGTAGTAGTAATTCGAACTCGTCCGGTAATTCGTTGAACGGTAACGGTGATCGTAGCGGTAGTAGTGGCTTCGTTCAAGCCAAGGATCGTACCTGTTATAAGTGTCATAAACGGGGCCATATGGCCAAGTCTTGTCGATCCGCCGGAGGGAACTTTAGGAACGATACCAACCCTCGGGGAAGTATCGTTTGCTATCGTTGCAATCTGACAGGGCATATCGGTCGAAACTGCCCACAGAACGGTGATTCATCGCGTAATAATGGTGGTAACGGTTCGTCGAGTGGTACGTCGGGTACGTCTGGTACTGCAGGTTCGTCCGGTTCGTCAGGTCCTCGTCCGTCGATAGCGTTAGGTCTTTATTCATCGACACCTGAAAAAAAGGAAAATTTTTCGTTAGATGAAGGTCGTAGGTGTAATATCGTAGATGAATTCGTTAAAACTCAGTTCGGTCGTAGTAGTTTTGGAGACAGTGTCGCGATATCTAACTTCGGTACTTCGCGTAACGTGAATATCGGGTCGAACTATTTTTTAGGCGACTCGACTGCTTTCAATCTCGGTGAAGAAAATGCGTATGTCGAGACAAATGACGACGACGGCGTCGATTTTATCACGTTTGTCGTCGATAGTGGTGCGACTTCACATTTTCTGAAGCATCCAGGGATATTGCACGATGAGAGGAAAGTTCAGGAAACTTTACAATCCGCTCATCGGGAAGTATCCCTGATGAAAGAAGGAGTTGGTCGATTGAGAGTTTTAGCCGATGACGGAAACGTCTATTGGTTAAATGAGGTATTCTTTGTACCTACTCTTTCGTTTAGTCTTCTGTCCGTGTCGAAAATCGTAGCGAACGGTTATCGTTTCTTCTTCGACGAAGATCCTCGTTTGGTCGATCCTGCGGGAAATTTAGTGTCTAAATTAATGCTTAATGATAATGGATTATATACGATTCAATTTATGATTAATATACCTCCTATGTTATATTCAAGTTGTTCTTATTCATCTGCGTTAATTTCTGACGATACTAGTGACTCGACAAATGTAGGTATTTCCTTGACGACGATAGGTAATGATTCTGGAGTTGTAGTTTCGAACGTTTCAAGTGTAGGTATAGGAAATACCAGTACGATTAGTGACAGTGATGTAAATCTGAAAAATACGAAAAAAATTAGTAAATTAAAAGGTGAAGGTGACATCTGGCATCGTAGGTTGGCTCATACGAGCAAGACGGTACTAGATAAGATTCCTGAGTTACGTGGATGTGATTGCCCACCTTTCAATCAGTGTCAAATTTGCTGTAAAGCAAAACAAAAGAAACATACCTACAATTCAAGTAGGTATAGGTATCCGAACCCGCTCGATCTTGTTCATATTGACGTAATGGGTCCTATTACAGAAGGACTAGAAGGCGAGTGATATTTGATTGGCTTCGTAGATGACTGTACGAGATGGGGAGTAACGTTCGGAATGAGAAGTAAAGCCGAAGTAGGTACCTACCTAAAAAAATATGTCAATATTAGTGAAACGTTGTGGAATACGAAAGTAAAGCGTATCAGGTGCGATAACGCTAGTGAGTTTATCGGAGGTACCTTTAAAGAGTTTGTCGATGAGAAAGGCATATCTATGCAGAACAGTGAGCCTTATGAAAAGCAGCATAATGGCACCGTCGAACGTTTCTTTCGAACCATCCAAGAAAAAATGCGAGCTCTGTTGTACGAAGGAGGTTTAACGAATAAATTCTGGCTTTACGCTGCTTACACGGCAAACTACGTGTACAATCGTTTACCGCATTCTGCCTTGAACGATCTGTCACCGTACGAGCTGTGGAATCGTAGAAAGCCGGATTTATCGAGAGTGAGATTGTTTGGAAGCGTTGCACGAGTTCTGGTACCGCCTGAAAAGAGAAAGAAAACCGATGAGAAGTCGATAGATATGGTGTTGTTAGGTTTTACAGAGACAGGTTATGTATTGTACGATGTTTTACGAAATAAATTCACAAATTCGAGTTGCGTAGAAGTTGATGAAACGCGTAAGATACACGATATCATCAACGATCATTTGTTAAAAACATCGGTAACAGTTAGTGTTAGCGACGTAGAGATCGTACCTACGGTTCAAAGTGAAATACGTAGTTCAGTGGAGCCAGCTCCTGGGTGCTCATCTTGGGTAAACCCAGATGAGTTGAGCGAAGCCGAACGTAGCGGTGAAATTCACGTTGATCGTAGTATGATTGATACTTCAGCTACCGACGATCGATCCGACGATTTTGCTGATTTTGCATTGGCTAGCGTCAATGATTTATCATATGAACAAGCTCTGAACGGTCCAGAAGCGAAGTACTGGAAGGTAGCGATCGACGAAGAGTTAAAGGCGATGAAAGTAAAAGACGTTTGGTATCCGGTATCTGAAAGTAGCGTAAAAGGTGAAAATTATTCGAAGGTAGACAGTAAGTGGGTTTTGAAGAAAAAAATCAACTCGAATGGTGGGGTAAAGTATAAAGCGCAATTGGTTTTACATGGTTTTAAAGATAGTCATTTTTACGAGTTAGATGAAATATACGCGCCGACCCCAAACCAACCGATCATTCGATCGATGCTAAATCTTGCGGTAGTAAATCGTTGGCAATTACGCCAATTGGATGTTAGCACAGCGTTCTTGAACGGTGACATTAATCGAAATGTCATGTTCAATCCACCTAAAGGGACTAACGAAGAGAAAGGAGTAGTATACGTGTTAAAGAGATCGTTATACGGTCTCAAAACAAGTCCGAAGTCCTGGAACGCTAAGCTAAACTCGTACCTGTTATCGTTGGGTTTTTCTAGAAGCAAAGTAGATCCATGTGTTTACGATGATTCTGAAAATCCTCTTCGATGTGTGTTCGTTGTTTACGTCGACGATTTTCTTATCACAGGATGTGATGATCGTCTTATCGAGTGGTTAGTTAAGAGTCTGAATGAGCGTTTTGGAATCAGAGACCTGGAACAATGTAAGAAATTTATTGGTATGGAAATTAATCGTAGTAAAGATCGTTTGGAAATTCATCAAAATTCATACATCGAACAGTTAGTTAGTGAATATGGGCTGTCTAATTCGAACAGTATTTCTACTCCAATCGAACCGAACTTGAAGATTACTAATCTCAAGCTCGATAAAAGTTTCGAAACCAAAGTGAGAGGTCTCTTAGGAAGTTTAAGTTACATTGCAAGAGGAACACGTCCTGACATTGCATATGCTGTAAACTTCCTAAGCAGATACCAGCACTTGGCAAATAAGGAGCTGTTCGAATACAGCAAGCGTATTTTAAGGTATCTACGTAGTATGTTAAACGTGAAACTTACTTACTTAATACCTGAATTTGTCGATAAACACTCTGTAAGAGTGTACGTAGATTCAGATTTCGCCGGTGATTGTTTAGATAGGAAGTCAACGTCTGGAATTTTCATATTGCACTATGGCAATGTAATTGACTGGGTAGTCAAGAAACAAAATTGTGTAAGTCTTTCGTCGTGTGAGGCTGAATATGTCGCTTTAAGTACGTCTGGTAAGGAAGTCTTGGCATGGCGAAATTTATTTCTTGAGTTGGAAGTTCGTATTGACACCGTTCCGGTGTATTGCGATTCTAACGCAGCGATTGTCGTAGCGAATAAGGTCGAATCAAAACGTGCCAGACATATAGATGTCAGTTATCACCATATTCGCGATCTGATTCTTAAAAATGTGATCTATCTACAAAAAGTTTCATCGATAGATCAACTGGCTGATTTATTAACGAAAGCCACTACCCGTACGGTGTTCGAACGTTTATGTAAAATGTTATATCGCGTTTAACTATTGTGTTCGAGTCGATTTTTATAATTCTTAAGTATAGTTTAAGTGAAATTTTGCTGTAAAAATATTTTTGATCGTAGTGTTTACAAACACCGGTAATGATAAGAAGCAACAAGTTTTTCGTTTGTTTAAGTGGTACGCGTGTTAGGGAAAATATTTTTATGGTGGGGTGTTGGCAAAATTGGTCTTGTAACCGTAACGTATCGAAAAGTGTTCGGTAACTTTTGTTTTTTTATTTAAAATAAAAATAAATTTTGTTTACGTAAAATCGCGTAATATTAATACGTGGCTATTTAGTCGAGTTAAAATGTTCTAAATTTCGTGAGAAATCATTGGCTGTTAAATAGGTATTCGTTTATTCGTTGTAATCGTTATGTTTCGTAAATTGTCGCGTTAATATTGATTTAATCGTCGAGTTATAAAGTCATCGAGCTCTTGCTCAGTTCTTTGTTTTCGTTAGGTTTGTTGATCTTTAGGTCAACGACCTTGTAAAATAAATATTGCTTTTATTTTGAGTTGTTATGTTTTGTCAGTCGAATTGTTCGATTTATTTCAATATTCTTGAGTCAGATTTATCGATTTAGATCGATTCATCGTACAAAGAAATCCGAAAAATTGAAAATTTTACGTAATTTACCTTCTATTTCTTAAATTTGGTCCATTTTCATTTTATTGATACATTTTTTCACCCCTCTCTACGTGGTGAGAAAATGGAACTTGCCTTCTTCCTCAAAAAAAATGAATATTTTCATGTTGTTTTTTTCTTCTGAATTTTGATCTTCGGATGTGGTCCATTTCTATCAGAAAACCTTTATATTTTAACATTTTTCCGATTTGCCCCCCCTCTCACCACTTCCTCGATGAAAAAGTGGAACTTCAAGGAAAAAAATTAACGTTTTGGCAAAAATCAAAAATTCCTGATCAATTTTGGCCAAAATTACGACCATTTGATTATTTCACAAAAAATTACTTCCTGAGAATTTTTTCAACAACTCGCCAAAAATTAACTCTGCATCTCAATTTTGACAAAAAACGGAATTTTCTGACAATTTTGGCAAAAGTAGTTAGTGGTTTTTTGGGGCAATCTTGTCGAGAACAGGACTGTTTAGCGATTTTGCAAAAATTGGCGGCCCCTTTTGACAATTTTACCAGAAATGGTCAATTTTGATAAAAATGGAAAATTTTGACGAAAATCGACAATTTTGATAAAAATGGGCACTTCTTGACTATTTTGCCTAAAATCGACGTTTTCCGACACTTTTTGACTTATTGAGCAAATTTGATAGAAAAAAAAAACAGAACCTTCTGAGAAATTTGAAATATAAAATTCTGATAATTAAGAATTAAGAAAATCGAAAACGTAAAATATAATAATTGAAAAGAATGAAAATGAAATATGAAACTGAAAAATACGTAGAACTAAAAACTTTAAAAATGAAATTTGAAAACTGAAAATAAAATAAAAAAACTGAAATTGGCCAAAATTGATCAGGAATTTTTGCTTTTTGCCGAAACATCCAAAGATCATTAATTTTTTTCCTTGAAGTTTCGAGTTTGATTGTGTGATGAGCAGATATGCCCTGACTGCGGATGGTGGTCACTATTGTAACTATCTCTGTGGTAGTATTTCATATAATAACTGGTTTAGAGGTAGCGGGGAAAGGTTACGTATGTAAATTACCGCGATCCTGGGTCTGGACCAGGATGGCGAAAAACACCTTCTTCACTATCTGTGCAAGATCTCGAGCTCTCGGTACAGTGGTCAACTCTCTTGACTATCTCAGGCTTCGGCCTCCTTGCTTTTTATTCAATCTAAATTATTACCCGGTTGTTCGGTGTGAATTTGTGTCAATTTAACGTAATTCGCGGTATGTATCAAAGGGATCCTCGAGTTTTTATGGCATTTTGGATCATCTCTCATTAGTCGACCATGAGAGTATGTACCCAGTATCAAAATGTATTACGATATAGAATTCAGAGTCGTCGTAGGTATTTTAGACCCCTTAATTGGAGACAATTAACGCGAATAGTTGGGTATGAGTTGGAACACTCTCCACCAATCACATTATCGATGCTTTCATTGCTAATAATGTAGAAGTGTCTCGTAAGTAGAGCATTTTTTCATATATTTTAGATATATTACCTACTTACGAGCAGAGTAAGGATTAAAATTAGGATTAGATAATTTTAATCTAGCCCATTTCGTTAACCAGTATGCCAGGACTTACATCCTGAGTAAATTTGTTCCCTGCATAACGTAATCTAGTGCTAATCACCTATTTTATGATACCGTATTAATTAACCTTGTGTATTTTATAATTAATACCTTATGATTCTCACGACGATTTATTGTGTTTCATTGATATTTATTTCATCAATAAAATAATACGTAAATTGTTGTCTCGTAACTAATTTATTGGTTATGGAGTTCAGAAAAAACTAGCATGTATAGTGTCCAGAGGATTATTGAGTTGCCTACTTTTATATAATAGGCATTGGGAGATTCTCACCCCCTGAGGAGTTATTTCCTATTATCCTGCCTCTACGAATCATTATTACATATACCATTATTACCAGTAATTCTCTATTTAGGTAACTATTACAATTGTATTAAAAGTTTTTAATTTCATTTTCAGCTCCCGATTTCAATTTGAGCTTTAGAAATTCATTTTCAGTTTCTGATTTCATTTAAATTAAATATCAATATTTTGATTTTCAAATTTCTGTTTTAATTTTTAGTCAACTTCAGAGCTTTCGGTACATGCAAAAGTTTTGACCCTCAGTTTAACAAGTTTATTTTCAGTTTTCGGTTTCATTTTTTTATTTTAGTTTTATTTACAGTTTTTGATTCATTTTGAGTCGAGTTTTGATTCCGATCTCAGTTTTTGAGTTACATTTTTTTAAGAGCTTTTGGTTGAATTTTCAGTTTTCTATTCTATTTTCAGAGTTTTTTGTTTTATTTTCAGTTTTTTGTTTGTTTTTATTTCGTTTTCATTTTATAATATTTCAAGTATTCTGAGATTTCGATTTTATTTCAAAATTTTCAATTTTGTTTTTAGTTTTAGTTCTATTTTTGCAGTTTTTCAAGTTCATTCTCAGTTTTCAGTCTCAACAGTTTTGAACTCAATTTTCTAGGTTTTTTGATTTAATTCTTGGTTTTCTACGAGTATTTATTGGTATAGGTTTTAGGTTTAATTTTAGTTTTTCGTTTCATTTTGGGTTTTTGAATTTTCAGATTAGCTGTTCATTTTACTCCTAGTTTTTATTTTCATTTTCAAATTCGTGTTCAGGTTTCAGTTTTAATTTCAGTTTATCATTTCATTTTGAATTTTTGATTTCCAGATTGGCAGTTTGTTTTTCATTTTCGAGTTTTAATTTCATTTTCACGATTTTGGTTTCATTTTTGATTTTTGATTTCTGAAGAGTTTTCAGTTTCATTTTATGTTTTCAATTTAATATTTTGAATCTTCAATTATTTCATTTTCAATCTGCGAGTTTTTACCACCAATTTTTGATTCTACTTTCTGTTTTCGGTTTTTATTTTATTTTGAATTTTCATCCTGTTCAGAAAAGTGATGTTTTGGTTTTTTCGATGTTATTTTCAGGGTTTTTGATTCAGTGATTTCATTTTCAGTTTCCATAAAAAATTTAATTGTCATTCTTAGTTTTTGATTTTATGCGCAGAATTTTGAGCTTCACTTTAGTTTTTAGTTTTATTCTATTTTGTGGAGTTCGAGCTTCATTTTCAGTTTCCATTTTCTTACTATTTAACTTGATTTTCAATTTTCAATTTGTTGTCATCAGTTTCTGATTTTATTTTCAGTTTTCAGTTTTCTATTCAGAATTTCCTCTCTCATTTTCAGGTTTTGATTTTTTCAATTTTATTTTCAATTTTAATTTAATTTTTAAAAATTTTCAGTTGTATTAGTTTTATTCTTAGTTTAGGATTTCATTTCCAGTGTTTTCGATTTTATTCTTTGTTTTTGATTTAAGGTTAAAAATTTTCGATTTCATTTTCAGTTTTCAATGATTTTTTAAATTTTATTTTTCGGTTGAAAGCTCAGATCTCGCACAGCTTTCAGCTGAGCTTTGCTTATAGCATAGCCTCCGCCACTTTTTGATAATTTTCTGTCGATTTCGAGAAAATGTTGTTTATATATCTTTTTTGCTAATTTTTCAATATCTTTCAAAATTAATCTTTTTACAACTCAGCTTTTTTTTAAAAAAAAATTTAGAAACGGTGAAGAATACTGAAATACATTTTTTACTGGCTTACTTTCTCGATCTAAGAAATGCTCTCCTCCCCTTTGAAAAAACTGAAGAAATTGGATTGTGTCCATCTTTATTTTGCATAATTTACCCACTTACAAGAATAAAAAAACTTAATTGATACTAGTAAATTCATATTAGGTAGTACATTCTGAAATAGATGCTTGATTTTGTACACTACTTTTCCAAAACCTTCCATCAAGAAAAAAAAACTCGAAACACCATCACTTTCGATTTCTACACAATTTAAAAATTTCCATTTCTCTTTCATCGGTTTTTGGTTCAATTTGTTCGCCAACACTTCGCTAGCCCACCGACAACAACTTGGGGCTATTTCTTCTCATTCTCTCGTTTTTTTCGTTCATCTCATCATCCTATCCTATCGTATCGTACACACGTATCAACTCGTTACTAGTAGTACGAGTGAGTACAAAGCGCCCACAAAACTCATCATCAGCTCGTAAAAAAATATATAAAGTGTAAAACCAATAACGTTTTACATTAAAAACACACAACCCGCCGCGGCCGCCGCGTTTTCCTTTTCTTCATCTTGGAAACTGGAAACACAAGCAGCAGCAGCAGTAAAGTACAGAGGAAAAAAACCACGCACGCGATATTAAAGGGTAGACAGAGAGAGAAACTATCAAAGAAAAGCGAATGTGACAAGACGATTACTAAAGTGTACACTGTACCGCAACAAATTTCTATCTAAATGCAATGAGGGATTTTTTTATATTGGATCATGTCTAAACGAATCCCGATCGTTCAATTTGAAGAGTTTTTTTTCCTCTGCAGCTTCTACTCCGGTTTCGTCGTTTTCTTCTTGTTTTTTTCTCTGTATCGACGAAAAACATCGAGGTTGAGAGAGAGAAAGCCAGCCTTATATAGCACTTTAAATGAGAAATTTTTCATTTCTATTTTTTTTATTTTATTTTTTAACGTTCGAGATGAACGAGCCATGCAGCCAGCGGGGGCACTCAGACGATTTCAAAGGAAGCAATTTTTAAAAAAGAGAAACAACAAACATCAAACAACGTGACAAGAGTATGTAATTAGATTTTTTTTAACCAAGTTGTTGAAGAAGAAAAAAAAAGGAAAACGAAAAGGAAACCTACGCCATCATCGTGAAATAATATCACCTGAAATGCGATGGATGATCTACATGAAGAGAGGGAAAAAGTGGATAAAATTCTCATAAAGTTACCTATTTTTTTATACTTTATATCTCTCTCACTGTATATAGCTAACATAGGAAAAGATTTGACGCAAAGGAGATGCTCGCAGCAGTAGAGCAAGAGGGAGGAAGGGATTACGAACTGTATATTATACGATGAGAGAGCACACAAGAGTTATAAATCACAGCCGAAAAAATACTAGAACGCAACGTATACAGTTTAACGACAGTCGGAAAAAGTGACAATTTATTATAAAGAAGTTAAGAAGAAATACTCAGCCAGACACAGAGTATCGTCGATTTACGCCGCATTGTACGTGTTTTAGACAAGAATGATGACTAAGGGGTGAATAGGAAACGTGGCAATTGCCACGAGGCGAACGCAAAAAAATGGCCAAAAAATGAAAAAGAAAAAACGTCGCTCGTCGTACCTCCGGTTACACGAGAAAAAAAATCGCGAAAGAAGCGAGGAAAAAAAACTCGAGAGAGCGGAACCAAACGTACTGCAGAGAAAGAGAACGAGCTATTAATAATAAAAACTGATACATGGAGAGTAAACTTATTCGCGTGTGTATCATTGAGAGGGATAGGGTGCTGGGTAAATCGTGCTACTGATTTTTTTTTTTTTTTTTGATGTAATGATGAGATGTAGGTTTTTGAATGAGTATGAGGTGTTTCAAAATTGGCACGAGTTCAAAAATGATTTTCGAACTTTGAAAATTTGAAATCTTGTGATCATTTCAATAATCCTCATTGGGGTGAATTGAAAAAAAAACGTAGGCCTGTCATGATTTTAACCGAAATTGACGAGGTAAGGTAATTTACTTTGAGTGGAAGACTACATACCTGGAAAAATATTGAGTCTCATCGTACCTGTGAAGGGAACTGAGGCAAGTATCTTGGAAGTAAGGTCATTTTTGGCAGTGTAACAAATCATTATTTCCTTCCAATTTTGCGTCATTTTCTGCCATTAAAAAGTTTACTTCGGAAAAAAGAAGTAAAATTCATTTTGAGCAGATTTAAAAAGCTCAATAAACGTTTTTTCGCGACCATTTTTGATCAAATTTTCAAAATTGATGATTTTTCCAGCCATTTCGAGGAATGTTTGAAAAAATTCGGGCAAAAAAAATGAAAACTGTGTAAATATTTTCCAAAAGGAATTTTCAATGGTTGAAAAATGCTCCGAAAGTCGTTTCAATTCATAGTGTCCACCGTTACAAAAATTCAGGGCCGTCGAGAGGAGGGAGGCAAAGAAGGCAGTTTGTCCCAGGCCTAAACTTTCTGGAGGGGCCGGCAAAAGAAAGACCTGTGATAAAAAAATCTGTTTATTACTTCTCTAAACACAAATTTTCAGAAATTTGTTCACTCGGTTCGCACGAGCCATGTCCCCTTTTTTTTCAAACTCAACTTTCTAAAAAAAAGACATCGTTTTTAGGCATCTCGAGATCAAATTTTCAAAAAAATTTCGCCTTTGCTTAGCTCGAATCAATTTGTTTCTTATTTGAAAATAAAAAAATTTACATTTAGGTCTCAATAAATCCAAAACTGAAAATGAAAATTTTTATAAATCATACGTATAAATATGATATCAACCGGCAAAATTTGTATTTTTTTGCGTCGACCTCCCTTCCCCTCCCCCTCTCAAAAACCTCTGTATAGTTTCATCCATAAAAATTGAGCGAAATTATATTTTCCCTAGGCCCGAATGACGTTATTATTAAAACTATGGTTATTTTCAGGTTTTATAACTTTTCGATGTACTGTTATTGGATGGGGGGGGGGGGTTGATTGAATAAAGGAAAACTTCGTCTATCTGAAATCACGGATTTTACTTTCCTCAGCTTTGTTTTGCCATTTCAAGTAATAAAGTATGTACTAATTTTTGAAATCATTTACCCTCGTTTATAGAGTAGGTATAAAAAATTTAGTTACCAAAAACATCAGTTTTTCACGTCAAAAATAATTTTTTTTCCATGAATTGCAAACTTTTAGAAGATTTTGCTCTCTCTTTTCTCAGGCCAATTATTATCTACTTTTCCGCAAGAATAAAAATTTTTAGAATTACTACCTACCTATTGTTTTTGAAGCTTTCCAAAGTTTTAAAAATGAAAAAAAAATCAGCAGTAGAGGTATTGGAAGTTTACCTAAACTAATGAAAAAATTGTAATTTTTTAATTCATTTCTACCCTAATACCTGAAAGTACATATATCACTTTTCGAAAAGATTTCTAATGTCACTGTTTTCGATTACGTTTTGCGTCTTATAATGAGATGGTCTTACAAGCAAGGAAAGAAATAAAAATTTCACATGAGCAATTTATTATTTGTGCTGAATTTTTTAAAAATTCGTTCAAGTATACCTAGTCCGAAAATGGCAAAATTGCTGATTCTGGATTTCATTAAAAGTAAAAGAGACTTATTGGAGGTTGTATAAATTTTTTTTTGAAAATTCTCTCGTTTGAAAAATAAATAACAAAAGTATTAAAAAATATGCGCTACTGCTGGGTGAGGAGGGAAGATGAGTGAGTGGAGGGGAAAGGAGTAAATCTTATATGTACTTATCTCGAAAAAAGAAACTCTGTCTTCTTTTTTAGAGGAAAGAGAGGACGGGACCGACGGGAGGTGTGTATTTTGGGCAAAATTAACGTGATATGAGTATGAATTTGGATTATTGAATTTTAGTTAACACATTGTCATTAAATTTTCCTAAGCTAATTGTAAGTTGTGGTTTTTGAAAAAAAAATAATAATCAAAAATAATGACTCTAAGTCGCATTTTGAATTTGAAGAGTTCCTCAACATCCTCAGAATTATTATGTTGATTTTCAAAACCAAATTTTAGAGTGCAAATTGAAACAGAAAGCCAATGTTAATAAATATTTTGTTATAAAATTTCATCACCTTTTTTTTTTTAATGACTTCGACAGCGTATTAGAAAAAATTGTCACATCATGACAAAATTGAAGTGAAACGAGCTCAGATGTCATAGAGATTTTCAATTTCAAAAAAATGTCGTTTTGGAGTTCTTAGGATTTTGAAAAATTTTCCACTTAAAAACAGCATTTTCGTTCTCCTTTTTATTTTATTTACCCATTTATTTTTTTTGACATCTTGGACAGTTTACCAGGAAAAATTTTCACATCACAATACAATTGGAAAGAAACGAGCTCAGATGATGCAGAGATTTTCAAATCCAAAATAATTTCACTTTAAAGTATCAAAATTCTGGAAAAATTTGGTGAAAACTGAAAGTTTTGAAAATTTTTTACAATTAACAAAATTTAAATCTTTTTGGATTTGGAAAAAAAATCCATTTATAGAATCAAAAAGAACTTATATCAAGAGCAAGAACGAAAAAATATTGAAAATTTGTTGAAATTTTGTTTTGGAATTGAAAGGGGGGAATCAGATGTAGCTATCTAGGCATCTCATTTCAAGGTATAATAATTTGAGAAATTTCTGAATTTTCGAAATCAAATTCCAAAAATTGAGTTTTTATGCTTCAACCGAAATTCTAAAATTTTGAAATCCTGTGCTTCGGGGCATTAAATTTCTCCTTTTCAAGTCCTATAAAGCAATCGTGGAGAAAAAAAAGTTTAAAAATGATGAAATTTTACAACAAGTTTTCATCAATTATTTCGACCTTTTAGTTACCAATGCGTTTTTTAATGTGGCTTAAGTGCTTAAGCTCATTTCTAAAAAAATTGTCAATTTCCGATTGGAGTGATGATAACTCATTCACATTCAGTTTTTTAAAAATAAGTATCACAATAACAGATATGATTTTTCAGTTCAACTCTCGATAGAGAATTTTTGAAATCGATTTGTTGCGCTTCTTCCAGAGGTTAAAGGGTTAATTAGTTGCATAATTCGTCAGGCCTATTCGTAATTAGAAACGTGGAAAATTCCGTAGGTATTTTCGATGAATTGAAACAGCAAACCGAAAATCGTCTTCCTCCCCCTCTCCTCCAACTCTATAAGTACTCGATGTTTTTCCAATTCAGTTGGTATACTCTAAAAATGTCAATTTAGCTCACTAATAGATGATACTTATCAAAATCTGGTTCAATTCAGGAAGAAAAGCGATGAATGAATTATCATAATTTTTATGTATTTTCGACTTCTGAATCAGTCTCAGGCAGGATTGAACCGTCGTGTAGTCTCTAGCGAATTTTTGAATTCATATAGTTCTAGAAAATTTTCTTTAAAATGACTGAAATTAAATTTTAGCCATTCTTTGTAATCACGACTCCTTTAAAACTGTTTGGAGATTTGTGGAAAATTTTTCAAAATTCGTAAGGTAGGTAGGTATTCTTTTTTGACACTTGATTTTGAGGGGGGAAAACAGAGAATTGATCTTCATTTAAAAACGCAGAAATTAATTCTGGAAAATTGTGGCAAAATCAGTTCAATTTGAAGTAGTCAGAAATATGTACTTACAGTTTAGTTTTCATTTCTGTTTTTTTTTTGTTTTTATTTGTATTCTCATATTTTACTGTCGTATCTGCGAGAGTTTTTGGAGTTTACATTCCGAAATCCTTTCCTCTCCCCTCTCCTCCCATTCTCTCGATAAATTTCGTTCGATTCAAAGTTCTGTAGAGAAAAATCCAAGAAAATAAAGCATACTCGAAATTCTTTTCCGGGCGCTAAAATATATACCTACCTACATAGGTATGTGTATGTACATATATTTTCATTCAAATTTTTCAAGTGAGTACCTCATACTGAAATGTTTGGAGTACTGACGAAAATTTTAGAGTGTCGATAAAATTTTTTCATTTTGAAATAACCAGCAAATTGTTAACTTTTCTCGTACTTCAAGTGTTCGCAGTTTCATTCGATGTGAAATTTTTCATTTTCCAATTTTTTTTTGTTTGAATTTTGGTCGAAAGCGTTGCATTTTATTTCATGAATTTGCCAATTTTGACCAATATGTAGTTACAGGTATGATGTTCTAAATTTGAAAAAAAAGCAGCGATATCTATTTCAATTTTTAGTTCACTCCACTAAAATTCGCATTAAACTGGTAAATATCTAGTGCAATTCAGCAAAAAATGAAAAAAAAAATCGAAAAGATATACGAGTATGGTTCGTTTCTTTCTCATCCTCCTTCCAACACCTCGTGTACTAGCTCCACACATACAGATTATAAAATAGGTACACGACAACAACGAAGCAATACCTACTTACTTTATTTGTGTACGTAGCAATACCTACAGCAGCAAAAATAGCAAAAATACAAACTCGCCTGGTCGCTCAGTAAAACCGCGTAACGAGAAAAAAATCTCACCAGTAAAAAAATTGTATCCGCCTTTCGGATTTTTTAAAGGTACAATCCCCGAAGGCGTGGCTTTTGTTGAGCGCATTAAGAGCAAATAAAAACCTTTCACTGGCACAGCATCCGCCAATAAGAATAGCATCGATAGGAGATAGTTTTCGAAGGGGTTTATACCTTACCTTGGAAATTTTTCTCACGAGGTGAAATGGGCTCGACTTTCGAGTAAAACAAATACGAGTATAGAGTAGGTTTTTAGCTTTAGGTACCTACGGAGAATCGAGTCGAGATTGGGATGAGTGAAAAAATTGGATGTATTAATGTAATAGAAGTTTAGCTAGAATTTATTTTGTTGAAATAAAAAAATATTTTTTGTGCTCGATATAAAGACTTTTTTTTCAAAATTGAATTTTTTTGATCGTTAGAATAGAAGAAAAATGAGTTAGGAGTCACCTCCAAGTAGTGATCTGATGTTTGAGAAATTTTTCCATGAGAGGTTTTGGAAGCAACTCTCTAAATTTCTAAATTTTTTTGAATGGAAAAATTATCAATTTTAGTAAAAAAAAAGTAAAATTGAATTTAATCTCACAAGTTAATTTTTGTTGAATTTCTTGAAAAATGCTACAATTTCATTTCCTTTTGAAGTTAACCAACACGAGAGTCTCCTTCTGCTATTCCTCAAAAAACATATTCTCCACGCTTAATCTTCCCTCCCCTCCCACCACCCTGTATTCACGCCATAATAATTGCTCCCTATTCCAAAATTTACCAACCTTACCAAAAACAAATGAATTCTTTCAATTCGATGCAAATTATCTCGAATGTTTTCGTCATTTCGAACAAATTGCTATTTGTGATCATCGACGCGATGTGTACGTTCTTCGAAAAATTGAATTTTCGTCTCGTTATATTTAAATTGACATCGTGGCGAAAAGAAAAAAAACACAAGAGACTGAACTATTGCTTTATGAAGTGAGAATTTAATTTCGTCGTAGTAATAAACTACCTACAACGAAGGCTGCTCGTATTTTGTTGCAATAAGAAGAGGGAAAAATACCTACCAAAAAAAAATAAAAGGGAAAAAACCTCCAACATCTCGTATATTACTCAAACATTTGCCTTTTAAAAAAGATTCAAAATAGAACGTCGAATTTGCCAACTTTCATGTCAACACAACAGAGTCAGCATCTCAGAGAAGTGTACCTACGTAAAAGGAGAAAAAGAAAAAAAGACAAAGAGACGAGTCTCCTCTCTTTAAACATCACAAATAATACTACAGAAAGAAAAACCTTTTTCTTATATATAAGACTCAGACTCTCGAATAGGAAGGTTTTTTTTTCGTTCGTTGGGTTTGTTTTTTCACTTCTCTCTGTTCTACGATGTGGTGGAAGTGGCACCAGGCAGAAAGCTTTTCCACGTTTTAGTAAAAGTAGCTTCTTCCTTTCTGATATTCAAATCATTTGCAAATATTACTTAAAAGAATAAGTTGGAAAAGAAAACAACTTAAAACTTGGGTGTTAGGTGTATTGAAAAGTAAGTTTTTACAAGCAGATGAAATGCAAAATAGATTTCTTTTTAGATTCTTCCGAGTAGCTTCTCCGTTCTCTACCTCTTCCGCCTCCTCCTTCTTGTGCTGCAGCTTTCGCTCGACCGTTTCGTACCCTGCTCCAGATGATGCTGCTGTTTCTCTCTCTCTAATGCGAAGTAGTCTTTATATAAGGCAGGGCGAGGGTGACGGTACAGCCTAGTCCACGGATATCTTTCTCATCGTATAGTTAGTCTTTAGTCTTTCTTAATAAATGCACATCGGCTTAATTTTTTTATACTTCGGTGGGTTTTTCATCATCATCGTCGAATCGGGCAACTTTGCGAAAGTTATTTTATTTCGAGTTGACGGGGTGGTGCTGGTTTTTTTTTGGCGTGGAAATATGCTGCGGTTTTGATGAGGTAAAGTACTGTAGGGCAGCTGGAGATTTTGTTAAGTTATTTCGTGGTGTGGGGGAGGAGAGAAGAGGAGGGTGGTTAATACAGAGACAAATATGGTGGCGTAAATTTATACGTTTTTTCTTACTCGAGTTAAATACTTGATTGAAGATTTGGTCTTGGGGCAATGAGTCATGTGTGTATTTTCAAATGGAAAATTTTTTGTAATTTAGTGAAAAATTTTGCAAAAAAAAAAAACTGTGATCTTGTGAAAATGATGGGAATAGCATAAAAATTAAAAATTGTAGAAAATATGCATCAGTAAAATTGCAGAAAAAGTATAAAAGCGAAAAAAAAAATAAAAAGACAAATTCATGCGAAAGTAATTTTTACCCACTCCTTGGCCCCTCGAGTCCTTGATTATGAATTTTATGAATTATTGAATATAATCCTTATTTAATCAATAATATAGGTAATCATTCAAATTGAATTTAATTAAAATTTTTTAACGAATGTTTTCTTAATTTTTCAGATATGTACCATCCTTCGAAACCGATTCGTGAAGTAGATAAGAACCATAGGAAGAATTAGTCCTATCGCACGAGGTCGTAATTTGAGTCACACGAACGTCATTCATGAGAACCGGAGTCAATTCTGTTAAAAGCCAAAGCAATGGACGGTACAAAAGCAATTGATTAAAAAGGTCTACGCTCGTGAAATTAATTTAATATGGTCGTGATGAGAAGACGAAGAAAATTCTAAATGTAAGTAGATCTCTAGATACCTATTACCTATACCTACATTTTATACAGGGTGTCCCATCTCATGTCAATGTAACCTCCTTCCAATATTGTGACTTATAAAACATTAATTTTTCCGAAAAGTGAGGTTTTGGGAGACACATCAAGAGATTGAATCGAAAAAATGGAAATTGGCAAGTAATTCTCATTTGGTATTAGGTTATTATATTCGAAGATAAATCTATGTATTTGTAGCTTTAGATTCTCTTTTGCTGAAAATTTTCAAAAGTATGGGGTTTCTTCTCGCTAAAGCCGCCCTCCCCCCTCCCCACCGTTGAAAAAAATAAAAAATCCAGCGGATCCAAAAATTCACATTTTTATGTCAGAATTGAAAAAAAATTAAGTATTTTTTTTTCATTTTCAGTTTTTGACCTTTTCAAGAAGATGCCTTCCTTGGCTCCCCAGCAATATTGGTCCCTTTGTGTAAAATCCTTCAAAACTTGAAAAAAATTGAACAAAAAATAAAAAATCGAAGAATGTATAAAAATCTTTTGAAATTGTTTCATGTAATTCTGGTTGAAACCGTTCTAAACAACTCTTTCAGAGAGACCTCCCCCCCCCCCCACTTCAACCCTTAATTGTATTGGTCCACTTATATAGAAAAAAAATGAAAACGAAAAATTTGAAAATTGTTCACTTCTTGTACTTAATTTAAACGTTTCTAAATAAGACTATTTTTATCGAAGAACCTCCCAGTGGCCCTCTACACGTTGATTCTCTTGTACAAGCCTTCTAAAAATGGAAAAAAATAATTAAATTTGTGCATTCATGATCAATGCCATTTTGATAAACTCCATTTTCAAAAAGGTAATTCAACTCGGCCCTCCAATCAATGTTCTCTAGTAGTACATGTAAAGGCGTCCAAGATTTTAAAAAATCAGAAAATTTGAGTGTAAAATTTTTTTGAAAACTTTCATTCTTGTTCAAAGCTTTCTTGAATACCGTCTTTTCATCGTTGGTTTCTCAAAAAATATTGGCCATCTCCTTGTATGGATCCTCCCCCTCCCCCCACTCCAAAACACAAGTCGAATAAAACAATGAAAATTAAAAATTCCGAGTGCCCTCCCCCTCTACGATACATATCGTTTGCATTGTATTCTGAAATTCCAACTTAAAAGTATCGAACTTTCAAAAAAAAAGTGTGAAATTATTTTTAATTTTCAAACCTCTGGTAACTTCATTTCCAATTATAAATGAATTTATCATCAAAGCCCTTCTGTACAACCTCGTTTTCAGTAAAAAAAAAAAAAAAAAAAAAAAAACTTTCCACGGTCACCAAAACAATATTAATCCTCTTAATATAGGGCTTATGAAGCCTAAAATTTAGAAAAAAATGTAAAAATTGAAGAATATGAGATTTTTTTGAAAATTGTTTCATTTCTCGTCAAAATTTTTCTAAATGACCCCTGTTTTAAGAAAAAATCTTCCTTGGACTATGATTAGTCTGTTTCTTGGAAGCTTCTCAGCCGTATTGCTCGAGGAATCAAAGGGAGTTTTTTTTTTTAATGAGTTATTTTGGTTTTTTGACCGGAAAAGAAAAATTGGAAGAAAAAAATGTTAACACAGGTACTTTATTTCATCTTTCGAACTTAGGAGGGGGCCTTTATATGCACAACGTAACCGATAATGCTGAAGAGGAAGAGTGGAGTGTCTCCAACTGCTTAGAGGAATAATGGTGTTAACAAAATTGCATAACCAGTTTGCCGTAAATACGAGAAGTATTCTTTTCTAAGAAAAAAACCTGGATTTGGTTGGGAATCGAGTAGAAGGTTGGACTGTGAGGAAGGGGGAGGGAGTGTTTTCCGAGACGGCCTTGTCCAAGTTCTCGAGGTCGTCTGTCTTCCTGTCTGGCTTGTTAAGATCATTGGCCCGTCTATCGCGTTTCCTATAAGGTCGTCTTTCTACCTATCTGGCCTCCCAAGGTTGTATGTGCGTCTGGCTGGCTTCTTGAGGTCATTGACCCGTCTGTGTGGATTCTCAAGATTGTCTGCCTGTCCTCTGCTGAAGGTCATTGACCCTCCTGATTGGCTTCTCAGGGTAATTTTTCCTTCTTTCTCGCTTCTCGAGGTCGTCTGTCTGGCTTTTAAAGGTTATTGTTAAGCTGTCTAGACAGCTTAACAAGGCCTCCCAAGGTTGTCAGTGCGTCTGTCTGGCTTCTTGAGGTCATTGACCCGTCTGTCTGGTTTCCCAAAGCCATTTTTCCTCCTTTCTTGCTTCTCAAGGTCGTCTGTCTGTCTTTTAAAAGTCGTTAACCTGTATGTTTGGCCTCCCAAAGGTTGTCTGTGCGCCTGTCTGGCTTTTTAAGGTCACTTTTATCTGTCTTTCTGTATGTCTGGCCTCTTGAGATCATTGACCCCTCCATCTGACTTTTTGAGGTCATGTGACAGATTGTCTGTCTATCTGTCGGTTAGAATTACGCTATCGAATATTTTGTTTATCAATAGGTAATTGTGGTTTTTACTGAAAATTGATGGTACTTTTTTTTTACATGAAATTGTTGCATTTTTCATTAAAAAATTGTTAGCTTCACTAAACAATTGTCACCGTTTTTTTTTTTTTTTTTTTTTTTACTAAAGCAGCCATTTTTCGTTAAAATGCCTATCACCTTTATCGCTGAATTGAACAAATTTCTCGATTTTCCACTTGAAGTGCCCACATTTCGTGAAGTGATAGTCATTTTTTTCACCCATAAAATTGTCATTTTTTAATCAACGTAATTATGTTTAGCATCATCTAAATTATTGATGTTTCCACTAGAAATTGATCACTTTCAAAGTTAATTATTGCCATTGCAAATAAAAATGAAAAAGTCACTTTTACTATGGTAATTTTTTTGCCTAGAATTATTACTTTTTTTGTTAAAAAAATTTTCATTTTGTGCTAAAAAGTGGTCGCATTTTTCTCACTCAAGTTGTCATTTTCCCTCGCTGAAATGAAAAATTCGGAATAATTAGCTCAGCTTTCAGGTGCAAGGCTCTGGTGCTAATCGCTCAAGTGATCAAATACCGATTTTCTTCCCTCGATTAGATGAAAAATTCGTCAAAAATTTCCATTATTTTCCTAATCCTGCAAACATGCATACACGAATGCAAGATGAATTGCCTATATTAATATCAGAAATAAGGTTATAAATCAAAACAGAACACCCTGTATGTATATTTATCTCAAATAACGTTAGAGAAACAACAAGAAAAAAAAAATCCCACGACTCTTTAGTCACTTGGCAAACCATATTATCGTTATCGCTATCGTTACTCTTGGTCCTTAACGAGCCTTTCTATTTGTTCGAGCAATTTCGCAGATTGAGTATAATTTTCCTAAGAGTATACCACCATACTCGAGTCGACTCGACTCGTTCGAATGTACGTATAGTACTTCAGTCCATCAGTGAAAAAGCATCGTTCTATCCAGTCCATTTGGTTCGAGAAGTAACACGCTCGCAAAACACCACAGCGATGACTCGAAACATCGAGAACGATATATACTCGTACTTGTATCTCGACTAGGCTACCGACCAAAGTCGTAG
Organism: Planococcus citri; assembly: GCF_950023065.1. Lineage (NCBI taxonomy): Eukaryota > Metazoa > Arthropoda > Insecta > Hemiptera > Pseudococcidae > Planococcus > Planococcus citri. Next base: position 67,703,787 of record NC_088678.1, on the reverse strand, counting down.
AAAATTCGTCCTCGTCGCTTCAGCAGCAATGGGCAAGAAGAGCAAAAAAAGGGATCCTTCGCAGTATGGGGGACAAGGACTGGGAAAAAAGGAGGGAAAGAGGTAGGTACGAAGAAACCGAGTTCGGCTATAAACGTGCTAGAGAGAGAGAAAAAATAGAATTTCATTTTTTTGAAAGTGTAGGTTGTTAAAGTTTATATTTTATGAGTAAAAACTGTCCCTATAACCATTATTTCCGAGTGAGTTGATACGATACTGTCCGGTACCGCATGGTACTTTTTCTTTCGTTCGTTCTCATCGTTGGTTCGACGATGTGGTGGTTGTTGTCGTCGTCGTAATCGTCGTAGTCGTTGTCGTAGTCGTCGTCGTCGAACAAAACGACCAAGAAGACGATTCGCCCATTCGCAAGATGGTAATGCGCGTCGGCTGCCGTATAAACAACACAAACCCGAGCTGAGTCGAGGCGCGATGAGCCAGGGTGGAATACTATTTCTTTCAGCATCTCATCCATTATGGATGAAGCGCCGAAAAGTATCTATTGAAAGTCATCCTTCGCTCTCTCTGTTTTGTTATATTATATGGTATACTATACAGAGTACACTAGAGCTACTTCACCGTCCTCGTAGCTCAAGCAGCACCATCACCAAACCTGGAAAATGTTTCGTATACTCATACCACACACCTCACCGTTCGTATCCCTCTTCAAACGGTCATTTATGGAATTATGCCGCGCGGTTTGTACCTCTTTCTCTGCCCCTGCCCCGGCCCCTTCTCCCCCACCCCTCGACATGGTGAAATTTTCCTCGCTGTTTCCCATGGTCATCTCTCGCTCTTGCTCTCTCTCTGTGTGCCCGTTCAACTGTAAACATTACACTAAATCATCGCCAGCAAGCAACTTTTTGTTGTACTCTCTCGAAAACACAAAGAAAGAAGCAACTTTTTCCTCTCATCCCCCACCCTTATTCCATGTACGTACCACACAGTATCTTTAACGTCAGAAATTTCATCGAACATGTTTTTTATCCGTTTCATAAATAATCTTTTTGCTTTTTTTTCTGGATGGTTTTTTTTGCTTCGACCCTCACAGAGACGACGAACGAGGATAGAGGATAAAGTGAAAATATCTCGCCCATGTAGACCATGTAATTTTATATGTTTTGTTTGAGTTTTATTTATTTTATAATGCTCGAAAGGAGGTTTTTTTATTTTTTTATTTTTTTCATTTTTTGGCCTTCTACGACGATGAGTTGAAGTTGGATAGTTTTTCTCGCGAAGAAATATGACCCCTGAAACGAGTTTTCTTTCAGTACGTACCTACTCGTATTTTTCGCTATAAATTATTCTCTCGTATATATTGCCAGAAAAATGTATTTACTTTTGATAAACTCGTGTAAAGTTTTCTTCTTGTATTCTTTTCAAAAGTGAATTTGCTCTTAGGTTTTTTATTGTAATTTGGGTCCTGGTTCGACTCCTCCTTCTCATATTCTTAGTTCTTGTCCATTTGTGGTTAGAATTAGAAAAGTATGGTCCTAGTTGTTGTGGTTTGCTCTATTCTTAGGTTTGAAAAAATTGAAATACTCCAATCGAACTTCAGTAGAAAAGAGAATAGATTGAATGAATATTGGGGCCATCACTCATTGGTTGGCTCATCGGATGGGTCATGGGTTATTAGGAAACTGACTCGTTGTCATTCTTCCACTTCATGTCCATGTAAATTAGTGTGGAGTAGGTACCTAGTTTTGCAAAATTGGAATTTTCCACCTCCTATAGCCCCCAAAGTTGTTACCGCGGGTGAGAAAATGATTTTCTATTTCTTATTTCCCCCTTATTTGTAAAAAAAGTAATGCTCGTAGCCCCCCTCCCGAGTTAAAATTTTTTTTAAAAAGTTCAATTGTTTGTTTAGCTGCGTCAGAATTTTTCTAAATATCTTGTCCCCTTCTCAAGAAAAAACTTTTCACCACCCTTCAAACCATATTCACCTCCTAGTAAAGAACCCCTCAAAGTTGAAAAAAAATCAACCAAAAAAAATTAGAATACCTAAATCAAAATCAGAAATTTTTTTTTGAAAATATCCATTTTATCTTTAGAATAATTTTTTTACATAGGTACATACTTACCTCTTTTTCAAGAAAAACTCTTTATTGGACTCACAACTGATGTTGGCTCTCGTGTATGAACCCCCCCCCCCCCCTTATTTGGGAAAAATAAAAAAATATGACCGGTAAATTGACGTCTGCAGGAATTTTTTGAAAATTTTTCATTCATGGAAAGAATCTTTCTGGATGAGAATTTTTTTCAAGAAAGCCCTTGCTTCGGTCTCCCTAATGATGTTGGCTCCATATCGGGATTTTCCCCTCTCCCAACCCCCAAAAAGGTGACCTTTGATGAGGAAATAATTCCTTATTTTTTATTTTTCCATTTTTCGAAAAACTCAGGTTACAATGGGCCCCTCGATTTTCAAAAATTTTTAAAAATACAAATTCACTGTAAAATTTCAAAATTTCAAGTTCCATTATCTCTGAAAGTCCCTTTTGAGCAAGTAAAATAAACGCTCATGTTACGAGCAAAAAATGAAACATTTAATTTCATTGAAACGTGTTTCTTATTGTAATTTTACAATAAATGAACCACATTGTATTTAGTGAAGAAGAAATTTGATTGCCACTGAATAAAATAATATATTTTCTTTTATTTGATTGATGATCCTTCAAATAAAGTTTCATTTTCTTTCTATATTTTTATACATGAATGAAAAATTCTTCAAAATTGATTCCACACTATTTTTACAGTATTTTGAATTTTCCTTAAACATAAAATTTTTCAAAGGGTGTAGACAGATGTCGTATACTGGCAAATGAGGCTTCCGAGGGAAAAGTCATTTAATAAAGTTCAATTTTCCAATTCTGTTCAAAATTTTTTCAATGAAAAGCCTCTTCGGAATGATTTCTTTGTTTTTTTTTTCAAGAAATCGATTTGAAAAAAATGAAGTTCTACGAGAAATTTTTGTTTGCTTACAATGGGTTTCAAAATTCTGTGAATCGTCGTCTTTTTGAATGCGAAGAGAGTTGGAATAAAAATAGAGCTGAAAATCTTCCAAAGTTCACATTTTGAATGATGTAGAATTGAACTTTTATTGAAGCAGTTTACCCAAGTACATAAAATGCAAAATATTAGACTTTACAATATGAAATGCGAATTTCAGCTATTCCAGGGGGCCAACTTGGGTTTCTAGGGAGGGGGCTAATATCTTCGTGAGAGTTTATTTTACTAAAAAAAGACTCTTCAGGTACCTCCAAAAATGAAAAAAAAAAGTTAGAAAATGGTCAGTCTATTCATAGCTGTTCCTTATTTGCACCTCCGGCCACCAGCCCATAACAAGCCTTCTAGTCCATTTGTGGTGAAATTCTTGTATCAAGGCCTCTGATGATGCCTTGATCTGATCATACATCAGATTACCATTCTTCCAGGGTATAGTTATCCATTGATCCAGGTTTCCTCCAGCTTTTGCTGTAAAGTTCATACCCACCAAGAAAGCTTTTTTCGGATTGCCAATTGCCTTCAAGAATGAATCTGAGTACAGGTCCAGATACTGGGTAAGTTTTTCAAACGCAAGAATGGCAAAATGATGTATTTTGAAAACAAAGCTCGTCCCATAAAACCAAGCATATACATCAATGACATCGCCTCCTTTTGCTGAAGACGAGTTATCCTTTTGCAATCTCAATGATTCTGAATAAGATATTTCAGAACGTCTTATGAAATCAACCAATTTTGTAGTCACGTCGAATCCACTTGCCACTTGGTCGAGGGTTTTGAACATACATTTCAACGCATCCATTGCACCTACTGTGTCACTCACATGCAGGTGCCATGCTAGATCTCGCATACAAGTCGACTCACTCAAAATGTAATCATCCTTTATTGGATGGTAATTTTTGACTGCTCTTTCCAAAGTTGTTTTGATTTCTTCACTTGGAAACTTCAACGTGACACTTTTGGTTCTTTCATTGTAGGTTGAGATGGTCAAATACCCATTTTCAAACATTAAAATTTCAACGGGAATCCCTTGCATGGCTGGATTAGTACGTCCCAGCATGATTTCTTTTTTTGATACTTCCAAATTTTCAAATCGTTGAAAAGAAATTTGAGAAAAATATAGTTTTCGAACCATCTCCTTCATAGAGTCGTTTGAGATCCAATTACTAAGTACAAATGTTTTCTTGTCAAGGTATTGTACGATGGATGCTGCATTCCACACGTTCACATCTTTAGTACCAGTTCGGAATACAAAATTATGACCTTGGTATACATTTCTCAATCTGCTGGTAAATTCGTCAATTTTTTTTTGTTTTCGGAGATTGAATTTGTGAACATTTCCAGGGTAGAAATTTTCAATGTCTTCATTAGTGAAACCAAAAGCACCCGCATACTGCTCCTCAAACGTCAAATCAACATACGTATCTCTCAAAGTGTCCATCTGGAGTCTCGAATTGCCCAATGCCAGAACTAATCTGAGCCTGCAAGAGGTGTACGTATCAGTGAAACTGTCCAATAGTTTACTGATGAAGATTTTAATTTTTTTTGCCAGTTCAGGGTTATTGTTATACAATGCTTGCCTAAAGGGCATATCGTATTCGTTAATAAGAATGATGAAATTGCAGTATTCGAATTTGTTGAGGAGATTGTTTATCAATGTTCTCATGTCAAATTCACCATTTGAGGAAGACAGGTTGTAACTTTGCGCAATGCTCTTCAGCTGTTGAGAGAAAGAATTTTTAAACTGGTCCATAGTGTTAAATTGCGTGATAGCTTCGAAATCTAGATGTATTACGGGGCACTTAATCCATGTTACTTCTGCAGGTATTCGTAGACGCCTCTTTTCATAGTTATCCATGTGTTCATCAGTGAAAATGAATTTTCTATTACCTTGGTCGTAAATTTTCAGACCTCGAAATAGAGATTTTCTACCACGAACAAAACATTCAGCCATTTTTAGGAACGACGACTTTCCAAATCCACGAGGACGATGCATAAATAAGAATCTACGCATGTAGCCGCCGGTTAGCATATATTCAAGGTAAGCAGTCTTATCTGCATACAGGTGGTTTTGCTCACGTAGTGTTATCCAGTCCATACTGTCACTAGGAATTCTCTTGACTTCTGGAACGGAAGTCAACAATTTTTTTGTTGACTCAGATGAGGTTATCGCGAGCCAGCTCGAAAATTGCAAAGAAATTACAAACACCAATACTGGAAGCATACTGAATGAATGCCTACTTGATTACAATAGGAATTTATGAAAAATGTACGAGGTCAACAAGATGAATTATTTTCAACTGTTTCACAAATTTCCCATTTTTCTTGTCTTTTAAGTCAGCTACGGTGGAATTCTACAGAAATTTAACACAAACTGTTTGGAAATGTCAACAGGTTAATGGGAAAAAGTTCTTCGTCAATATTTTCTCGAGATGATATCACATTAATACTGATTACCGCTTTTTAATCATATTGTAAGATTAAGAAGAGATTTTCTATAAATGATGTTCAATCATTCTTTATCAAATTATTCATCCAATCTTCTTTTGATAAGAATTTCCAATCAGAAATCAAATACATAAGTAAAAAAAGTATTGAGCACTTTTAAAAAAAAAACAGAGCAGGTGAAAATTACCGATTGATGCATGTTTTCGAATTTGAAGGGGGGGGGGAGTCACTCTGTAAAATAAGCAATAAAAAATTGTGAGAACAATAACGTAGCTGAGGGATATACTTATCTGAGATGTTGAAATTTTAAGAAATGTATCATAAAAAAAAACCTTTTCAACGATAAAATCAAATGGCGTTTGCTAAGAATAGTAAAAAAGCTCAGTATTTGTCAAAATTTCCAAAAATTGCTAAAAATTGTCGCTTGGTTGCAGAAAATTTCATATGTTTCACTTCTTTTTTTTCAACAATTGCTCAAAAAACTTACTTTGTTTCCAAAAATTTCGAAAAAAGCTTTGCCTTTTTGTTAAAATTGTTAAAGTCTGGCTTCTTATTGATAACTTTTTCAAGAAAAGTAATTTTTTGTACCAAAAATTTGCAGAAAAAGTGTCATTTTATCGACAAAAATTGCAAAAAAGTAGTAATAGTTTCCAAATATGGTTGCTTTTTGATACATCTGTAATAAAGCTACAAGCAAAAAAGTTCCGCAGGCTCTCATTCAGTCCCAATTATAGCTAGGAAGCTAAATTTTTTTAAATAGAAAGACTTGATGCGAAAACTATTGCAAAGGCCCAATTCTGATTTTAAGGGGGCTAAAATCAACCTAATATAACTTCGGAAATACGTTTTCTTCCAAATTGCATTTCAAACCGAATTCCAAAATTCGAACCGATTTGGTCCCATACAGGAGGAGATTTGCCCCAAAACCCAATTTTTGGGCCCCCTCCTCTAAATTTATGAAAACTGGGCGGATTTTGCTCATTTTTTGTTTTAAAATCTTCCTTATGACGTGTAGATATGTTATAAAACATTTTGAATTCAACATTTTTTAGTTTAAGCATGAAAAATTAAAAATCAAAAAACCATTATTTTGAACAATTTCAGCTTTGAACTTCAAATTTTTCGACCGAATATTTTAATTATTTATTTTGCTTAGTAAGGTTGTAAAGAAATGGACTTTGGGTCAGCCTTGAAAAAACGAGTTCTGAGAGAGAAAAGGGAGAGGGAAGGGAGGTTTGGGGGCGCCTCAAGATTCGCCCTCGGAACGAGTACGGGGGTTTATAATATAAATAGAAACTCTCTTTCTCTTCTAAAATAACAAAAATTTCCAAAAAAAAAATATTTTTTCCCCCGAAAATTGCTAAAAGATATTAATTATTTTTTTTATGCAAAAAATCAAATTCTATAATCTGTTCATTCTTGCAAAAAATTTCAAAAATTATACCAATGCCGAACTTTCAGAAAATATTATTTTTTTAAAAAAATTTGAAGAAAAATTTCATCATTTTAGTAAAAATTAGCAATTTTTGAGAATAAAAATTAAGCAGATTGTTCACAATTTTTTTTCAAAAATGAAATTTTTCACATTGCAATATATGGCAATTTCACATAAAAAATCCAAGACTTTTCAAATGCGAAAAAGCTTGAATTTTCAGCAATAGGTAGAAAAGATTTTTTAGCAATTTTTGGAAAGAAATTAAACTTTTTAGAATTTTCCGCCAAAAACTGAGAATTTTGACAATTTTAAGAAAAATTAAGACTGAGTATTTTTTGGAAACGGCACAATTTTTGGCAATTTTTTTTTTTTTTTTTTCGGGGGTGTTTATAATTGCACGATTATTACACCCGTGGGTAGAAGGGTTTAGATTTGGTTTATTAGGTTGGTGCTTTTAAGTGGCAAAAAATGACACTTTTTCGCAATCTTCGTTGAAAATGGGAGAACCATTTTGGTCATTGACGTTTGTTTTAGGCAAAAAAGCGAGATTTTCAGGTACATACCTACTTTTGAGGAAGAGGAATGGATATTTCTTGATTTTTTTTTCTCGAAATAGCGACTATTTTTGGCGAGACACGAGGCTATTTGGTGCCAACAGGTGAGATTTTTGGCCATTTTTGGCAGAAAGGTGTACTTTTACAAATTATTCACTTACTGATATTATTAGCATTAAGGTATTTATAAAAAAATTTAATTTTTGAAATTTATTTTTAAAAGTAACTTTACTAACCTCGTTCCTTGAAAAGTGACCAAGTACGAGCACTGAGCGAGGGCAAATGCTTGTTTCGAGAATTGAAGTTTTTTTTCTGGTGAAAAGTGCATTTTTTGACCTAACATTACTTTAAAAATTTGAATGATATTTTTGAAAGAATTCAATTCGAAAAAAACCACAGGAACCAAAACGGAGCGGGGGCAAAAGTGTTCCAAAATTTGTATTTTGAGAGATGAAAAATGAAGTTTTTTTTTTAATGATGAGTCTACTTATTTTTTGACTCTACAATTTTAAAACTTGAATATTGGTGATTAAAAATTTTAATTATGAATGGAAAAAAAAGTAAAAAAGCCAGAGCGAAGCGAGAGCAACAGTTTGCAAAAATTCATGTTTAGAGAGAGTAAAAATGATATATTTTTGGTTTTAACATGAGACCACTTGGTGTTTCGGGGCCCTTGGCAATCGCCAGTCAACATCATAGGCCTGTCCGCCACTGGAGATGAGTTTGGTGAAAAATCGATGCGCGGGCAATGAACTCGCTGCCCCGAAAAACATTTTCGATTCCAACGTTTGACTTCGTTTGGTTCATTAATTTCCTTTTTGAGGTTTAACGTTTGCATTTTTAGTTTTTTAGGTCACATTTTGGTACAGTATTTTGGTAGCTTGTTTTTAGAAAATAACTAGAGGCAAAATGCATGATTAAAAGAATTTATCTTTATTGAACAACTTCTGCTATGAAATTCAAGAATAGAACTACGAATACATGGACAAAGGTACATTTATATCTTGATAGAAAAATAAAAAAAAATAATTGAAAAAAGACTAAGTACCTATTAAGTAAGTAGGTATCTCTACCTACCTATAAACATGAAAGAAAAAAAATAGAAAACGGTCAGTCGGCAACTCTGTATATACCATAGATGTTCCCACTTTCGACCTCCACCAGCCACCCCCCCCCCCCGCCAAGCATTATAGTCCACTTTTGGCTGTCTTAATTTTGTGGTGAAATTCCAGTATTGAGGCCTCTGATGATGCCATCACCCGATCATACATCAGAATACCATTCTCCCATGGTATGGTGATCCATTGGTCCAGGTTTCCTCCAGCTTTTGCTGTAAAGTTCATACCCACCAAAAAAGCTTCTTTCGGATTGCCAATTGCCTTCAAGAATGAATCTGAATACAGGTTCAGATACTGGATAAGTTTTTCAATCGCAAGAATGGCAGAGTGATCTATTTTGAAAGCAAAGCTCGTTCCATAAAACCAAGCAGATACATCAATGACATCTCCTGCTTTTGCTAAAGACGAGTTATCCTTTGACAATATCAGTAATTCTGAATAAGATATTTCAGAACGTCTTATGAATTCAACAAATTTTGTAGTCACGTCAAATCCACTTTTCTCTTGGTCAAGTGTTCTGAATAGACACTTCAACCCATCCATAGCCCCCACTATGTCACCCACATGTAGGTACCATGTTAGTTCTCGCATACAAGTGGACTCACTAAGAATGTAATCTTCCTTTATTGGATGGTACTTTTCGATTGCGCTTTCCAAAGTTGTTTTGATTTCTTCACTTGGAAACTTCAACGTGACACTTTTGGTTCTTTCATTGTAAGTTGAGATGGTCAAATACCCATTTTCAAACATTAGAATTTCAATCGGAATCCCTTGTACGGACAGATTAGTACGTCCTCGCTGGAGTTCTTTCTTCGATACTTGTAAATTTTCAAATCGTTGCAAAAGGATTTGAGAAAAATATAGTTTTCGAACTATCTCCTGCATAGAGTCGTTTGAGATCCAATTACTAAGTACAAATGTTTTCTTGTCCAGATAATTTACAATGGATGCAGGATTCCACACGTTCACATCTTTAGTACTATTTTGGAATACAAAATTATGACCATGATATATATTTCTCAATTCGTCAGTAAATTCGTCAAATTCTTTTCGATTTTGCAAATTGAATTTATGGGTAATTTCAGGATGGAAATTTTCAATATCTTCATTTGTGAAACCAAAAGCACCCGCATATTGCTCCTCAAAGGTTAAATCAACGTAAGTATATTTCAAACTATCCATCTGGAGTCTCGAAGTGCCCAATGCCAGAACTAATCCGAGCCTCGGATAGTTGTAGTATGTACTCTTATCTGTGAAACTATCTAATAACGTACTGATGAAGATTTTAATTTTTTCTGCTAGTTCAGGGTTATCGTTATACAATGCTCGCCTGAAGGGTGCATCATATTCGTTAATAAGAATGATGAATTTGCAGTACTTGAATTTTTTGAGAACCTTGTTTATCAATTCACTCATATCAAATTCACTGTCTGAGTAAGGCAGATTGTAACTTTGCGCGATGTTCTTCAGCTGTTGGGAGAAAGAATTTTTAAACTGGTCGATAGTTTCAAACTTTGTGATAGCTTCGAAATCTAGATGAATTACGGGGCACTTAATCCATGTTACTTCTGCAGATAGATACATCTTTTCATAGTCACACATGTGTCTATCAGTGTAAAAGAATTTTCCATTACCTTGTTCGTTAATTTTCAGACCTTGAAATAGAGATTCATTGCCGCGAACAAAACACTCAGCCATTTTTAGGAACGACGACTTTCCAAATCCGCGAGGACGATGCATAAAGAAGAATTTACGCTTGCGTTCGCCGGTCAGCATATATTCGAGGTAAGCAGTCTTATCTGCATGCAGGTGGTTTTGCTCACGTAGTGTTATCCAGTCCATACTGTCACTAGGAATTCTCTTGACTTCTGGAACAGAAGTCAGCAATTTTTGAGTTGACTTAGATGAGGTTATAGCGAGACAGCTCGAAAATTGCAAAGAAATTACAAACACTAATATTGGAAGCATACTGAGTGAATGTGTACTGGATTACAACAGAAATTTTTATGAAATAGGTACAAGTTAACAACATGAAGTTTCAACTGTTTCTCAAATTTTTTTTTCTTCTGATAGAAGTTCAGACACAAAGGAATTCTATACAAATTTAACACACACTGTTTGAAAATCCTAATAGGTAGGTACTTGAGTGAAAAAATGTTCTTAGTCAATATTTTCTTGGAATTGTATGTGCTTAACGCTGATTATCACGTTTTAATCATATTGTCAGATTAGGAAGAGATTTTCTATAAATGAAATTTGATCATTCATCATCAAATTATTTATCCTATTTCCTTTTGATAAGAATTTTCGATTAAAAATCAAATTTCTAAAACAAAAAAGTGGAACACTTTGTAGTCTGGCAGAAAACAAATTCGATGTAATTTGAAATGATAATTAGGTGCAAAATTACAAATTCTTAACTTTGTACTCATTTAGGCATTGGAAAATCTTTTTTTTATTCTTTATCTCCTTCGGAGATCATCATTTGGAATGGCTTGAAAGTTGAAAGAACTACTAAAGGCTCAATTTCGTAGAATTAATGGAACAAGTTTTTCGTTAAACGAAAACTTCTCTGGGGTTATTCCACGTCAATTGAACCAAGAAGTGGTAGGTGGGTTCGGCAATTTTTTTGAAATTTTTCCTGTGGAAAGACCTTCCAAAAGGATCACAAAAAAATCAAAATTCAAAAAAATGAACGAATTTTAATTTTTTTTGCTATGAGTGTGATTTTTACCAAGTTTTTCATGAAATACGTCAGAAAGAGATTAAAATAAGACAACAGAATAAATTTAAACTTTTTGATGCTTGTAATTGAAAATTGAATTTGTTCAAATTTTGATTTTTTTTGTGATGAGTTCATTTCGTCGAGTGAAAGAGTTTTTTCAACTTTTTCAACAGATACGTAAAAATAGGGGTCAAATGTGTCAACTTTACCAACCAAAACTTTTTTTCATGTTTTGAATCAAAAAATCGCATTTTTTTCGCAAACTTAAAATTTGTTTTAAATTGACTTTGCGACATATTTTTCAATATGTTGTTCAGCATGAAAAGTTGTCCATCATATATGTACTTTTTTCAGAATTTTTGAGAGTCGGAACAATATGAAAATTATGTTTTGAAACTTTTCGAGCTAATTTTTTGTACGAAAAAAAGTGGCAACACTGATTTTTATTATATCACCAAAAAGCCTTTCAAAACACCAACTATGGAGAAAAGTTCAATTTTGGTAGGTATCGCGGTTATCGAGTAATCCTTTACTGAAATGGATGATAATACTTTAGGTTCACTGAAAACTTTGACACCCCCTGGCTGCCTTTAAAAATGGGCTGGAGGGCTGCAATTTGCACCATTGGTCATCCCTTCAAAAGGTCTTTCTAGAGGAAAAATTTCAAAAAAATCGCCGTATCCATCCTACCACTTCTTGGTCCAATTGTCGTAGAATGACCCTCTAAATTGTGTAGATACATTTTTCTAGAATAATATTGACGTCTTATGGCAAATGTGTCTTGCATATCGTGCGGGGAGGGGGACAATCAGCTTTAGGGGATTCAATTTCCTTCGGTATGGAGTACCTAGTTGAGAAATGAAGTCAAGATCTGAAGGTGGATGGAAAGTATAGAGATCTCCAGAAGCTCTATCCGAGAACTGAATTTTTATAAAAACAGTGTAGGTGAAAATTAGTGATTGATGCGTGTTTTTGAATTTGGGGGAAGGGGGCGATGTCACTATGCAAAATATGCAATGAAAAATTGTTAGAACAGGAACCATAGCTTAAGGTCAAAGGCGAGGTTGAAATGTTGAGAAATTGATCATAAAAAAAAAACTCTTCGAGAAAAAAGTGAAATGGATTTTTTGCTATAAATAGCCAAAAAGTTCGGTTTTTGTGAAAATTTTCAAAAAATTGCTAAAAATTGTCGCCTGTTTGCTGAAAATTCCGAATGTTTCACGTTTTGTTTCTCAAAAATGCTCAAAAATTTCGCTTTGTTGCCAAAAATTGCCTAAAATCTTTACATTTTTGCTAAAATTATTAATCTGGATTTTTGCCACCATTTTCAAAAAAAGGTCTCTCTTTTACGAAAAATCTGCAGAAAAAATTCGCATTCTATCGACGAAAATTGCAAACAAAAAATAAATAGTACACAGGTAATTTCCATATAGTGTTGCTTTCTGACATAAATAGAATGGAAATAATTCTCGCTTTTGGCAAAATTGCAACAAAAATTTGCTACTTTCCTAAAAATACTGAAAATTTTCAAAAAGTTTATTTTTTTGGAAATTGATAAAAAGTTTTACTTTTTTATAAAAAATTGAGTACAACAAATTTTTGCAGTTTTTTTTTGGAAAAAATTGCCAAAATTCGCAAATTTTATGCCAAAAGTTACAGGTGCATTTCCCCAGCCCCCCACCCCGGCCAAAAAGGGTCTAAGTCAGGTCATTCGTTTGTGCTTCGTTTGTGCTTGTTTGTGCTTCAAGTCCGGTCGTTTGTGCTTTAACCCTTTCAGAGATATTGAGAAAAGTTTGTGGGGGGGCTGGGGAAACGTGAGCCCCCCACCACGACCAAATGGGTTGAAAATGGTGTCAATCGTTTGTGCTTTGTTTGTGCTTGTTTGTGCTTGTTTGTGCTTCAAGTCCCGTCGTTTGTGCTTCGCCCCTTCCCAAGAAAATGAGGACATCTTGTGGGGGGGCTGGGGAAATGCGAGCCTCCCCACCACTGCCGATCGGATTGAAAATGGTGTCAATCGTTTGTGCTTCGTTAGTGCTTGTTTGTGCTTCAACTCCCGTCGTTTGTGCTTCGCCCCTTCCCAAGAAAATGAGGATAACTTGTGGGGGGGCTGGAGAAATGGTTTTTGAAAAGGGCCTTAGAAATGGAAATTAAGGGGAAAAAATTGATGAAATCGTTTGTATTTCGTTTGTGCTTGTTTGTGCTTCACCTAATTTCGCTGCAACTCCCCTCCCCTTCGAGTTGAGGTTCCTCAAAACATCATGTCAAATAAGGGTTCCCTTAATAATTACAGTAGGGTCATTCCATGTCAATTCGACCAACGTTTTTGAGTCATGTCGTTCGATTTCGCTCACATTTTTTCTACAATATCTACCCACCCAATAAGTAAGAAACCCGCAATCAGTTTGGTACCAGCCCTCTCAGGGGGGCGGGTGGGGGGGCCTTTCCTTATTTTCACATTGCCTCGAGGTACTGAACTACAGCAGCGCATTTCTCCAAAGCTATAGTACTTTGATAAAAACTGATTTCACAGTTCGAAAGGGCATTGCATTTTGAACTTTTTAAGCATTTTGAAATTTTCAAAAGTTGAAAGTTGAACTTTCAAATTGAAAGTTCAAATTTTTAAATGGCGCTATATGAGGGTGCTACCATTTTAAATTCTGAAAATTTATGAGATGTATCTTTTGATGATATTTTTGAATATTCAAGTATCGAGATGGGATCTTTCGATGGTGGGAGAGCACCCCCCTCCCACAACTTTGGGCGAAACTTTCAAAAAAGATCTGGGGCATGTGACGTATCGAATTGTACGTTTAGGTTTATTGAAATGTAGTAAAAAAGATAGGAAAACGGTCACTCAATACTTGTACCTCCACGAGCCCCTCCAAAGCCTTATAGTCCATTTTTGGCTGTCTTAATTTTATGGCGAAATTCCTGTATCGAGGCCTCTGATGATGCTTTCATCTGATCATACATCAGATTACCATCCTGCCACGGTATGATTATCCATTGATCCAGGTTTCCTCCAGCTTTTGCTGTAAAGTTCACACCCACCAAGAAAGCTTCTTTTGGATTGCCAAGTGCCTTCAAGAATGAATCTGAATACAGGTTCAGATACTGGATAAGTTTTTCAATAGCAAGAATGGCAGAGTGATCTATTTTGAAAGCAAAGCTCGTTCCATAAAACCAAGCAGATATATCAATGACATCTCCTGCTTCTGCTGAAGATGAGTTATCCTTTGACAATATCAGTAATTCTGAATAAGATATTTCAGAACGTCTTATGAATTCAACGAATTTTGTAGTCACGTCAAATCCACTTTTCTCTTGGTCAAGCGTTCTGAACAGACACTTCAACCCATCCATGGCGCCCACTATGTCACCCACATGTAGGTACCATGTTAGTTCTCGCATACAGGAGGACTCACAAAGAATGTAATCTTCCTTTATTGGGTGGTATTTTTTGATTGCGCTTTCCAAAGCTGTTTTGATTTCTGCACTGGGAAACGTTAACGTGGCACTTCGGGTTCTTTCATTGTAAGTTGTGATAGTCAAATACCCATTTTCAAACATTAAAATTTCAATCGGAATCCCCTGGACGGCCGGATCAGTGCGTCTTCGCAGGATTTTTTGTTTTGATACTTGCAAATTTTCAAATCGTTGCAAAGGGATTTGGGAAAAATATAGTTTTCGAACTATCTCCTGCATAGAGTCGTTTGATATCCAATTACTAAGTACAAATGTTTTCTTGTCCAGGTAATTTACGATGGATGCTGGATTCCACACGTTCACATCTTTTGTACTATTTCGGAATACAAAATTATGACCCTGGTATATATTTCTCAATTCGCCAGTAAATTTGCCAAATTCTTCTCGATTTTGCAGATTGAATTTATGGGTAATTCCAGGATGGAAATTTTCAATATCTTCATTAGTGAAACCAAAAGCACCCGCATATTCCTCCTCAAACGTTAAATCATCATAAGTATCTTTCACACTATCCATCTGGAGTCTCGAAGTGCCCAATGCCAGAACTAATGCGAGCTTCGAGTAGGTGTAGTATTTACTCTTATCTGTGAAACTATCTAATAACGTACTGATGAAGATTTTAATTTTTTCTGCTAGTTCAGGGTTATTGTTATACAATGCTCGCCTGAAGGGTGCATCATATTCGTTAATAAGGATGATGCATTTGCAGTACTCGAATTTTTTGAGAACCTTGTTTATAAATTTACTCATATCAAATTCACTGTCTGAGTAAGACAAATTGTAACTTTGCGCGATGTTCTTCAGCTGTTGGGAGAATGAATTTTTAAACTGGTCGATAGTTTCAAACTTTGTGATAGCTTCGAAATCTAGATGAATTACGGGGCACTTAATCCATGTTACTTCTGCAGATAGATACATCTTTTCATAGTCACACATGTGTTTATCAGTGTAAAAGAATTTTCTATTACCTTGTTCGTTAATTTTCAGACCTTGAAATAGAGATTCGTTACCACGAACAAAACACTCCGCCATTTGTAGAAACGAAGACTTTCCAAATCCACGAGGACGATGCATAAGGAAGAAGTTAGGCTTGTAGGAGCCGTTTAGCATATGTTCCAGGTAAGCAGTCTTATCTGCATGCAGGTGGTTTTGCTCTCTTAGTGTTATCCAGTCCATACTGTCACTAGGAATTCTCTTGACTTCTGGAGCGAAAGTCAGCGATTTTTCTGTTGACTCGGATGAGGTTATCACGAGCCAGCTCGAAAGTTGTAAAGAAATTACAAACACTAATATTGGAAGCATACTGAATGAATTTGTACTTGATTACAACAGAAATTTTTATGAAATAGGTACAAGTTAACAACATGAATTTTCAGCCTTTTCCCAAATTTTCTTTTTTTCTCGTCATCGAAGTTCAGCCACAGTGGAATTCTACAGAAATTTAACACACACTGTTTGAAAATCTTAATAGGTACTTACTTAAATGAAAAAATGTTCTTAGTCAATATTTTCTTGGAATTGTATCTCCTTATACTCGTATTAACGCTGATTATCACGTTTTAATCATATTATCAGATTAGGAAGAGATTTTCTATAAATGAAATTTGATCATTCATCATCAAATCATTCATCCTATTTCCTTTTGATAAGAATTTTCAATTAGAAATCAAAGGCTATAGGTGAATAAGTATGACGAATTTGCCCCCGAGAGCTTCAGGGTTGATATTTGTATGTGAGGTGGGCACCCTTGAGCACCTTCCGTCAGGAAAGTTTCAGACCCCCATACCCCCCCCCCGTTTTGGATGAAACCCCCCCCCCCCCGTTTCTGAAATTACAATACAACATTTTTTCTCAGCCCCATGTGAACCAATTTTTTTAATTTTTTAGTATGTTGTAAAGATCCACAAGAGGTAGCCCCACAAAAATTCCCCCCTCTCCCCATATTTTCCCCTCAAAATGGAGTTTTTTTAGCTTTGTTTACTCGTTTTTAGCAATGACCATGATTCGGCACAAAAATGGGAATAGCATTTTTAAGTGTGTTTTTGACCCCTAAAAAACATAGGTATTATTTTTTTCAAAAAAAAAATTGTAGTGGGCCGCGGTCAAAAATTGAAAAAACTTACAGAGGGGTCCAATTTAATATTACCCGCATCCATACCCCTCCAGTGCCTCTGCCCCCACCTCAATTTTCACTATATTAAAAGTTGAGCTATTTTCATAATGTAGGTGTCGTTTCCATATGAATCGAACACCCCGAATACGAATATGATGTCCAATTTTATGATAACCTCAACCACAACCCTTCAGTGTCTCCATAGCCTTTATAAAACAAAGAGTGGAGCACTTCGTAGTCTAACAGATAAACAAATTAGATGTAATTTGAAATGATAATTAGGTACAAAATTACAAATTCGTATCTTTTTACTCGTTTAGGCATTCGAAAAGGTTTTTTTTTATTCCTTATCTCTTTCGGAGATCATCGTTTGGAATGGCTTAAAAGTTGAAAGAACTACTAAAGGCTCAATTGGTGGATTTTGTGGCGGCCAGATCACCCAAAAGTATCGCTTTTCACATAGATAGGTGGTAATTAGGTATGTTTCTTTAGTGATGAGGGTCTGGGTCTTTCACTGAACAAGTTTTTCTTTCACTGAAAACTTCTCTGAATTGTGTACATATTTTTTTCTAGAAAAATATTTACGTCTTATTATTGTAAATGTGTCTTGCATATCGGTGAGAGGGGAGAGAGGGGAGGCAATCTGCATTACAGGATTCAATTTCCTCCAGTATGGAGTACCTATGCTGGGAAATGAAGTCATGATCTGAAGGTGGATTGAAGGTAAGAGATCTCCAAAAGCTCTATCTGAGAACTGAATTTTTATAAAAACAGTGCAGGTGAAAATTAGTGATTGATGCATGTTTTTGAATTTGGGGGAAGGGGGTGATGTCACTCTGCAAAATATGCAATGAAAAATTGTGAGAACAAAAATCATAGCTTAGGGTTAAATGTGAGGTTTAAATGTTGAGAAATTGATTATTTAAAAAAACTCTTCGTGGAAAAAGTCAAGTGATATTTTTACCTAGAGTATGCTGAAAAGCTCGGTTTTTATCAAAAATGCCCAAAAATTTTGCTTTGTTGCCAAAAACTGACTAAAAGTTTTGCATTTTTGTTAAAATTATTGGTCTGGATTTTTGCCAACATTTTCAGAAAAAAATCACTTTTTTATCCAAAATATGCAGAAAAAAGTCTCATTCTATCAACAAAAATTGAAAAAAAATTGTAATTTCCAAATTGGGTTGCTTTCTGACATACCCAGTTGACCAAGTGCTAGCGGATTGCTAGCATTTTACTCACGTTTTGGGAAAGTGCTAGCATTTTTCTAGCTTTTTGTAGCTAGCATTAAATCTTTTGCAAAAAGCTAGCAATTTGCTAGCACTTTTTTTCTGGCAAATTATGTTCTAGCAATTCTTTAGCAATTCTCTCGCTTTTTTCAGCTAGCATTTGTATCACACTAATTGTGCTTGCTTAATGCTAGCGTTTTACTAACGGATAATTGCTTGCTTTTCTACACTAGCAATACGCTTGCATTTATCTGCTTACATTTATCTAGCAATCTAATGCTAGCAAAATGCGAGCAGATCTCTAGTCTCTCTCGTCTAGCTTTTACTTTGCAATCTAGCAATAGAAAAACGCTAGCTGATTGCCCTCACTTTTCAGCTAGCTTTCTGTATGGAATTAGATTCTAGCAAAATGCGAGCAAGTATGTGGCATTTTTTTTCTAGCATGTTTTTCACTGGCATTTCCTTCATAGCCTACTCATGCAAGTACAGAAAAACTTCAGTGAATCTCTTTCACCCATTTTTCAGAAAAATACTTCCATATTATCTTCATTTTTTAAATGGAATTTTTAAATATTTTTAACAGATACCTAAATACGTAATTTTTCGTTTCTCAATGATTTTTTTATTTTCATTTTTAAAAAAATTTCAAAGTTAATGCTTTTCATTTTAACAGGTAGGTATTTTTCCTTTCCATTTTGGCTACTTTTCAACTTTTAACAATAATTTTGAAGAATATTCCATTATTGAAAAATCATTCTTGTAATTATTTCATTTTTTATAATGTATAATTTGTTCATTAAAAATGTTGTTCAAATGTTTTTGAAATTTCTTATTTTTAGTTTGTTTGATATTTCATTTTTAAATTTTGGCAATTTTTTAATTTAAAAAAAAAACTTTATTTTTCAATAAAGAGACTTCTAACCCAAGCGCTAGCTTAATGCTAGCAAAGTGCTAGCGTTGTTCTCTCTCATGGTATACTTTGCTACTCTTAGATAAAGTATGTAGTCAATCTGAATATAAGCTCAAGGTAGTATTTTGTATGATAGTAAGAAGAGTGCTACCACTCTACTTACTCTGGCACACCTCACTAGCGCTATGCTAGCTGTGAGCTAGCGTAGGAGGTCAGTTGCCTATTTTTGGATATTGGAGAACTACCTTGACCTGATTGAAAACACCTCCTAGTATTTTTAAAAGTTAATTAGTAAAAATAATTTTCCTGATAATCAAACTTTTCCTGCGCTAGCAAAATGCTAGCCTCATGCTAGCAAATTTTACGCTAGCACGAATGGTGCCGGAATTTGAGACACTTTTTTTAAAAAATGCTAGCAAATCAGTCGCGATTTAGTCGCATTTACGTAGTAGAATTGCAAGCAAAGTGCTAACAAAATGCTAGCTTTTCGCTAGCTTTATGCTAGCTATACCCTAGCTGTTTGTGCTCAATTCTGCTACGCTAATGCGACCTAATCACTACTGATTTGCTAGCATTTTTAAAAAAAGTGTCTCAAATTCCGGCACCATTCGTGCTAGCGTAAAATTTGCTAGCATTTGGTCAACTGGGTAGGTAGCTGAAAATTCTTGCTTTTTGCCAAATTGCAACAAAAATTCACTTCTTCCTTAAAAATACCAAAAATTCCATTTTTTTGGAAATTGCCAAAAAATTTCACTTTTTTGCAAAAAATTGAGTAAGTACTAAGGCTGATTTTCTTCAAAAAATTGCAAAAATTCGAAATTGTTTTCCCAAAGGCCACAAGTCGCGTTGCTTGAAAGTCTCGCTGTTTAGTCAAAAATTCCCAAAAAGTCTCGAAATAGTCTCACTACTCTGACAAAGAATAATTGTAAAAGGTATCATTTTTTGCTAGCAATTGCCAAAGTCTCAATCAAATTTCATTACCTATTGGATTATAGGTGATTGAAATGTTTTTTGTTTCGTAATATTTTTTAAAATATTTTTAATTGAAATGTTTGCACCTTTTGTAATAATTTTGAATGTTTCGCTCCTCTCGTCTTGTTACTTTTTTGGTTAGGTACTAGAGTTACTTCTATTTTCTTTTTTTCTTTTTTTTTTTTGGTAAAAATTGAGTAAGAGCCCTGAAAAATTATTAAACATGAAAAAATTGATAAAATCGTGTTCAACTGTACAAAATATTGATTAGTAGGTATGCAAAGCTTCATAGAGTATCACTGAAGTGAAATAGAATAGCGATTATTTTCCATAGACGATTTTCACAATAGGCATCTACACCAAAATTATTTGTAAAATCGAAACCTCTGTTGAAATTTTTATTTAACAAAAAATGAAGTATCTAGATCTATTGAAATGCATGAAAATCGATTTCTAAAATTATTAAAAATTGATGAGATGTTTTCAAAATTTTGTAAAATGTTGAAAAATTACTCAGCACTTTTCAGAATATATGTAGGTATGTACCTCTAAACTGTTAGAAAATTGAATAAAAATGGCAGCATTACTTGTTGGTGGAATGAAAATTGAAACCATATCATTCAAAGTGCTGTCGAAAGTTTTTTTTCTAAAATTTAAAAAATGTTGAATGAATTTTATTGTATAACCTTTATTATAATAGTTTAGGTAGACCTTTGATATTGGATACACACGTGGCACCATCTCTCGCAGTATTGGTTAAACAATATTTAAAAAGAGCTGCACGAAGGATTAACACACTACCCAATACCTACATATTTTTAAAACTCCTTTTAGCAATAATTCTTTTAAAAAATACGAGTGTAAGTACCTACCTAAATAAATTAGGTGCCGCGGAGTCCGAATAGCGCATTGGTAGGCAAAATTAGTATTTTTGATTTCAGTATTGCACATTGTTTAGTTTTTCAATCTCTCTTTTGGCGTTTTCCATTTTGATTTTTAATTTTGTAGGTCACTTTTTATTTCTGTATTTTGACAGCTTGTTTTTGAAAAATAAAACGAGGCAACATGCATAGTCAAGTTTATTAAAATGTAGTAAAAAAGATAGGAAAACAGTCACTCTGTGCTTGTACCTCCGCGAGCCCCTCCAAAGCCTTATAGTCCATTTTTGGCTGTCTCAATTTTATGGTGAAATTCCTGTATCGAGGCCTCTGATGATGCCTTCATTTGATCATACATCAGATTACCATTTTTCCAGGGTATGGTGATCCATTGATCCAGGTTTCCTCCAGCTTTTGCTGTAAAGTTCATACCCACCAAGAAAACTTCTTTCGGATTGTCAACTGCCTTCAAGAATGAATCTGAGTGCAGGTCCATATACTGAATAAGTTTTTCAATCGCGAGAATGGCGCAATGATCTATTTTGAAAGCAAAGCTCTTCCCATAAAACCAAGCACATAAGTCAATGACATCACCTGCTCCCGATAAAGACGAGTTATCGTTTTGCAATCTCAATGATTCTGAATAAGATATTTCGGTACGTTTTATGAATTCAATCAATTTTGTGGTCACGTTGAATCCACTTACCTCTTGGGCAAGGGTTTTAAACATGCATTTCAACCCATCCATAGCACTTACTGCGTTACCCATGTGTAGGTGCCATGTTACTTCTCTCATACAGGAGGTCTCACTAAGAATGTAATCTTCCTTTGCTGGATGGTATTTTTTGACTGCGCTCTCCACAGCTGTTTTGATTTCTTCGCTTGGAAACTTCAACGTGACACTTTTGGTTCTTTCATTGTAAGTTGAGATGGTCAAATACCCATTTTCAAACATTAAAATTTCAATCGGAATCCCCTGGACGGCCGGATCACTACGTCCTCGCAGGATTTCTTGTTTCGATACTTGTAAATTTTCAAATCGTTGCAAAGGGATTTGAGAAAAATATAGT
Source organism: Planococcus citri (assembly GCF_950023065.1). Classification (NCBI taxonomy): domain Eukaryota; kingdom Metazoa; phylum Arthropoda; class Insecta; order Hemiptera; family Pseudococcidae; genus Planococcus; species Planococcus citri. The sequence goes on along the minus strand of NC_088678.1, from coordinate 67,681,816 downwards.
TTTCGAACTATCTCCTTCATAGAGTCGTTTGAGATGCAATTATATACAAATGTTTTCTTGTCCAGATAATTTATAACGGATGCTGGATTCCACACGTTCACATCTTTTGTACTATTTCGGAATGCAAAATTATGACCATGGTATATATTTCTCAATTCGCTAGTAAATTCGTCAAATTCATTTCGATTTTGGAGATTGAATTTATGAGTAATTTCAGGATGGAGATTTTCAATGTCTTCTTCAGTGAAACCAAATGCACCAGCATACTTCTCATCGAACGTCAAATCAACATAAGTATCTTTCAAACTATCCAACTGGAGTCTCGAAGTGCCCAATGCCAGAACTAACTTGAGGGTCAGACGGTAGTTGGATTTAGTGAAACTATCGAATAAAGTAGCGATGAAGAATTTAATTTTTTCTGCCAATTCAGGATTATTTTTATACAATGCTCGCCTGAAGGGTGCATCATATTCGTTAATAAAAATGATGGTTTTGCAGTACATGCAATTTTCGAAAAGATTGTCTATCAATGTATGTATATCAAATTCACTATCTGAGGAAGACAGATTGTAACTTTGTGAGATGTTCTTCAGCTGTTCATAGAAAGAATTATTGAACTGGTCCATGGTTTCAAATTGTGTGATAGCTTCGAAATCCAGATGAATTACTGGACAGTTGATCCATGTGACTTCTGGGGATGGAGACCCCCAACGATTCATGTATTGAGGGATATCAGTGTAAATGAATTTTCTATTACCTTGGTCGTAAATTTTCAGACCTTGAAATAGAGATTCGTTACCACGAACAAAACACTCGACCATTTTGAGGAACGACGACTTTCCAAATCCGCGAGGACGATGCATAAGGAAGAATTCAGGCTTGTAGTAGGAGCTGTTTAGCATATGTTCCAGGTAAGCAGTCTTATCTGCATATGGATGGTTTTCCTCACGTAGTGTTACCCAGTCCATACTGTCACTAGGAATTCTCTTGACTTCTGGAACAGATGTCGGTGATTTGTATGTTGACTCAGACGAAGTTATTGGGAGCCAGCTCGAAAATTGCAAAGAAATTACAAACACAAATACTGAAAACATACTGAATGAATGCCTATACCTTGATTACAACAGAAATTTACGAAGTAGGCATGGTTGACAATGTGAATTTTCAACTGTTTCACAAATTTCCTTTTTTTCTTGTCTTCAAAGTTCAGCTACGGAGGAATTATTTAACACAGGTTGTTTCAAAATGTTAATAAATAAATGAAAAAAAGTTCTTCAAGTCAATATTTACTTGAAATTGTACCGCCTCAACGCTGATTATCGCGTTTCAATCGTACGTATTATAAGATTAGGAAGAGATTTTCTATAAATGAAATTCGATCATTCATCATCATAAAATTTATCCATCCTATCTCCTTTTGATAAGAATTTTCAATCAAAAATCAAATTGATTTTTAAAAAAAGAATGGAGCTTCCGTATCCTGGTAGAAAACAAATTGAATGTAGGTAATTTAAAATAATAATTAGGTACAAAGTCTTTTTTTTCTATCCCTTTAGGCATTGGAAAAGTTTTTTTTATATTCTTTTATCTCTCCTTTGGAAATCCACCTTTGAATGAACTCAGCAGTATCAATAAGTCCGTTTTTGTCAGTTTTTAAATGTTTCCCCTATTATATGTAATAGGTGTACAAAATTTTCATTTGTAAAATTGAATGGCTTAAAAGATGAAAGAACTACGTACTAAAGGCTGAATTTCTTTGAATTTCTTTGATGGATTTGGTGGCACCTAAGTACAGATTGTCCTAAAGTATCGCTTTTGACATGGATACCTATGTTTTATGTGTCGTGGGTCTCTCATTGAACTAATTTTTCTTTAAATGAAAACGTCTCTAAATTGTGGATAAGTATATTTCTAGAAAAATATTAACGTCATATTGCAAGAGTGTCTTTCTAATCGGAAGGAGGGAGGGACGGCAAAGAAATTGATCATTTAAAAAAACTCTTCTTCGAGGAAAAAGTCAAAATGATATTTTTGCCAAGAATACTTAGTCAAAAAGCTCGATTTTTTTCAAAACTGCCGAAAATTGCTAAAAATTGTCCGTTGTTTGCAAAAAATTCCGAATGTTTCACATTTTTTTTGGTTTTTTGAAAAATTGACAAAAAGTCTTGCCCATCTACTGAAATGTTTAGAGTTTGGCTTTTAGCCAACTTAAAAAAAAAAAAACACTTTTTTACGATAGATTTACAGAAAAGTCTCATTCCATCGACAAAAATTTCAAAAAAATTGTTATTTCCAAATGGGATTGCTTTCTGACATAAATAGATGGAAATTCTCGCTTTCTGCCAAATTGCAACAAAAACTCGCTTCTTTCCCAAAAATCTGAAAAATTTCAAAAAAGTTTATTTTTTCTGGAAATTGCTAAAAAATTTCACTTTTTGCAAAAAATTGAGTAAATACTTAAATATTTTAATTTTTGGCTGCCTTTCTGCAAAAAACAGCAAAAATTCACAATTTTTTTGCCTAAAGTTGCGAAAGTCTCGCTGTTTTGCCAAAAATTTTCAAAAATCTCCGTTTTATCTCAGAAATTACCAAAAAGTTGCAAAATAGTCTGACTATTCTAACAAAGAATAATTGCAAAAGGTATCATTTTTTGCCAGTAATTGCCGAATGTCCCAAATTGGATTATAATTGGAATGTTTATTGTTTCGTAATAATTTATCTTTTGTAATTTATTTTTCTCCATTTTGTCATATTCTTATAGTCGATCAAATTTTTATATTTTTGAGTGATTTTCACAATCAATTTTACAATTTTTATGATACTTTCTTTGTGAATATTCATTTCTGGCTCTTTATTAAACGTCCAGATCATCAGACTTTTTACTTTTGTATCTGTTGATTCATCGATAATTTTATAACTAACTAATCCACCTTAATTTTTTTATATTTCAGGTGAGTACAAATTTCCTTCCAAAAGTGATAGAATATGAACTCGCGTGTGAGAATAAGTAAGCAATCTTATAATCGTTATGAGAAAAGTGACTTTTATTTTCAATGGCAAATAAAAAAAAAAAAAAATTCTAAAATCACGGAATTTGAAAATCAGCTGAAATAATTGCCCATCGGGTTTGAATAATTGAGATGATCTGATTTTCCGAATAGGAATTTGGAAACAGTAGGTCAAATTTTTGAGTTCACAAAAGATATTGATTTTTAAAAAATCAAACTTGGGTCAAAAATGAAAAATATCAAAATGTCACCGAAAAGACCAAGAGAGCTGAAATTTGGCGTGTGCCCCGTTTTGGAACCTACAAATTGATTGGAAACGGTTTCGAACCATTTTGAGTGCAGGTAGTTCCGGAGCACCCCAGCAGGGTTTTGAAAATTGAAATTTCTACAACATTTTACCCAATGGAGTTGTTGAAATGAAATTCACTTTGTACCCTATTTTTAATATGCTGATTCGATTGGAGGTGGTTTTGGGCTGCTCTAGAGCCTTCGGGTATATTTTGGAAATTTCAGATTTTCTGAAAAGTGGTTTAAAAACCGTCCAAATTAACATTAGCGTCATTTTTCCTCCTTCACAATACGGGGTATCTAACCGGTAGTGAAAGTATTGAAAAAGGTGATGATTTTAAAAATGGGTAGCAAGAGTAATGAAAAAGTAGTGAATTTGGTCAAAAAGGTATCTAGTAAAAAATGAAAAAATCCAAACACGCGGTAAAAACCTTCAAATTATTGAAAACATCGATTAAGAATGAATACTTCGTATGCAAAATTTTTTTTCAATTTCAATTATTTTTGGAAATTTTTCGTTAATTTTTTTGTGTGTAAGGGAGGGAAGAAGGTCGAGTGGAGAGCTTTCTAAAAATTTAGTTGAAAACAGGTAGTGAAAAAAGTAGTCATTTCTTTAAAAAAAATTATGTTAGGTACCACGGTTTTGAAAAATAACTCGAGGCAACATGCATGATTAAGTTTATTAAAATGTAGTAAAACAGATATGAAAATGGCCATTCTGTACATAGCTGTCCCCACTTTGTCCCTCCACGAGCTCATCACACGCCCTATAGTCCATTTTTAGTTGCCTTGATTTTCTGGCATAATTCTTGTATCAAGGTCTCTGATGATGCCTTGATCTGATCATGCATCAGATTACCATTCTTCCAGGGTATGGTTATCCATTGATCCAGGTTTCCTCCAGCTTGTGCTGTAAAGTTCATACCCACCAAGAAAACTTGTTTCGGATTGTCAACTGCCTTCAAGAATGAATCTGAGTGAAGGTCCATATACTGGATAAGTTTTTCAATCGCAAGAATGGGACAATGATCTATTTTGAATGCAAAGCTCGAATCATAAAACCAAGCAGATACATTAATGACATCTCCTGGTTCTGCTAAAGACGAGTTATCCTTTGGTAATTTCAGTGATTCGAAATAAAATATTTCTGTGTGGCTTATGAGTTCAATCAATTTTGCAGTCACGTTGAATCCACTTTTCTCTTGGTCAAGAGTGTTGAAAATACACTTCAACGCATCCATTGTACCTACTGTGTCACCCATATGTAGGTACCATGTTAGTTCTCGCTTACAGGAGGTCTCGCTCAGAATGTAATCTTCCTTTGCTGGATGGTATTTTTTGATTGCGCTTTCCAAAGCTGTTTTGATTTCTGCACTGGGTAACTTCAACGTGACACTTTCTGTTCCTTCTTTGTAAGTTGAGATGGTCAAATACCCATTTTCAAACATTAAAATTTCAATCGGAATCCCCTTTATGGTCGGATTAGTACGTCCTCGCTGAATTTCTTTCTTCGATACTTGTAAATTTTCAAATCGTTTCAAAGGGATTTGGGAAAAATATAGTTTTCGAACTATCTCCTTCATAGAATCGTTTGAGATCCAATTATGTACAAATGTTTGCTTGTCCAGGTAATTTACGATGGATGCTGGATTCCACACGTTCACATCTTTAGTACTATTCCGGAAAGCAAAATTATGACCATGGTATATATTTCTCAATTCGTCAGTAAATTCGTCAAATTCTTTTCGATTTTTCAGATCGAATTTGTGGGTAACTTCAGGATGGAAATTTTCAATGTCTTCATTTGTGAAACCAAAAGCACCCGCATACTTCTCATCGAACGTCAAATCATCATAAGTATCTTTCAAACTATCCATCTGGAGTCTCGAAGTGCCCAATGCCAGAACTAATACAAGCCTCTGCTGGATGTCCCACATTTTACCCTTATTAATAGTGAAACTATCTAATAAAGTAGTGATAAAGATTTTAATTTTTTCTGCTAGTTCAGGATTATTGTTATACAATGCTCGCCTGAAAGGTGCATCATATTCGTTAATAAGAATGATGGTTTTGCAGTTATAGAATTCGTAGAGATTGAGAATGTTGCCTATAAATGTACTCATATCAAATTCAGTGTCTGAGTAAGACAGATCGTAATTTTTCGCGATTTTCTTCAGCTGTTGGGAGAAAGAATTTTTAAACTGGTCCATAGTTTCAAATTGCGCGATATCTTCAAAATCAAGATGAATTACTGGACATTTGAGCCATTTTTTTGCTTTTGTACGCCCCTGCCAGTGAAATAATTGTTTAATACGAGTATTATCTCGGTGGTGAATTTTCAAACCTTGAAATAGAGATTTGTTTCCACGAACAAAACACTCCGCCATTTGTAGAAACAAAGACTTTCCAAATCCACGAGGACGATGCATGAGGAAGAATTTAGGCTGGTAGTAGGAGGCGTTTAGCATATGTTCGAGGTAAGCAGTCTTATCTGCATACAGGCAGTTTTGCTCACGTAGTGTTATCCAGTCCATACCGTCACTAGGAATTCTCTTGACTTCTGGAACGAAAGTGAGCGATTTGTGTGTTGACTCGGATGATGTTATCGCGAGCCAGCTCGAAAATTGCAAAGAAATTACAAGCACATATAATGGAAGCATCCTGAATGAATACCTACTTAATTACAACTGAAATTTATAAAGTAGACATACCTATGGTTGACTACGTGAATTTTTAAATGTTTCACAAATTTTGTTTTTTTCTTGGCTTCAAAGTGCTACGACAGACTTTTCTACAGAAATTTATCACAGACTGTTTGAATATGTTAATAGATAAATGAAAAAAAGTTCTTCAAGACCACCTCAATGCTGATTATCACGTTTTAATCGTATTATAAGATTAGGAAGAGATTTTCTATTAATGCAATTCAATCATTCATTAGTCCTTAAATAAAGATTTATTCAATTCAATTCAAATTATTCATCTTATCTGGTTTCGATAGGAAGTAATTTGAAATAATGATTACAAATTAGTTTTTTTTTTTCTTAAGTAAAAGGGAAAAAATATTGTTGACTAAATTTTATTGCATAACCTTTATTTTTCATTAGTAAAAATGAATGGCCTGAAAGTTGAAAGATTTACTAAAGGCTGAAGAATTACAGATATTCCAAAAGTACCTATCGCTTTTGACATGGATACCTATGTTTTATGTGACATGGGTCTCTCATTGAACTAGTTTTTCTTTAAACAATAATGTCTCTAAATTGTGGATAAATTTCTAGAAAAATAATGACGTCTTATTGCAATTGAGTCTTTCTAATCTGCTGAGGGGGGGGGGGGGGTGGCGACGCCATCACTCCGCAAAATATGCAATAAAAAATTGTGAGAACAAAAACCAATGCTTATGGTTAATTGAGACGTTGAAATGTAGAGGAATTGATCATTAAAAAAAACTCTTCGAGGAAAAAGTCAAATGATGTTTTTGCCAAGAATTAGTCAAAAAGCTCAATTTTTGTCAAAATTTCCTAAAATTGCTGAAAATTGTAGCTTGTTTGTAGAAAATTCCAAATTTTTTACGGTTTTTATGGTTTATTGAAAAATTGAAAAAAAAGTCATACTTATCTACTAAAATGTTTAGAGTTTGGCTTTTTGCCAACATTTTTAAAAAGCAGCCACGTATCTGTTGAAAATGTTGAAAAAACCCTTTCACTCGAAGAAATGTCCTCACAAAAAATCAAAATTCGAAAAGATTCAAAAAATGAACGAATTTTAATTTTTTTGTTGCGAGTGTAATTTTCATCAACTTTTTCGTGAAATACGTCAGGAAGAGGTCAAAATAAGACAACTGAATAAACTTAAACTTTTTTGATGTTTGAAGTTGAAAATTGAATTTTTTCGAATTTTGATTTTTTTTGTGACGATGAGTTCATTTAATCGAGTGAAAGGGTTTTTTCAACTTTTTCAACAGATACGTAAAAGTAGGGGTCAAATGGGTTAACTTCACTAATCAAAACTTTTTTTTATGTTTTAAATCAAAAAATCGCATTTTTTCGTTTTTCAATATGTTGTTCAGCATGAAATGTTGTCCATAATAATATTTTTTTCAGAATTTTTGAGAGTCGGAACGATATGAAACTACGTTTCAAAACTTTTTGAACTAATTTTTTGTACGAAAAAAAATGGCAACCCTGATTTTTATGACATCACCAAAAAGCCTTTCAAACCCCCTAACTGTGGGGAAAAGTTCCATTTTGGTAGGTATCACGGTTATCGAGTAATCCACTGCTGAAATGGATGATATTTTAGGTTCACTGAAAACTTTGACACCCCCTGGCTGCCTTCAAAAATGGGCTAGAGAGCTGCGATTTGCGCCATTAGTCATCCCTTCAAAAGGTCTTTCCACAGAAAAAATTTCAAAAAAATCGCCGAAGCCCCCTGCCACTTCTTGGTCGAATTGACGTGGAATGACCCTAAAACGTTTGCATCTTTTGTAATTTACTTTTCTCCATTCAAATGTTTTGCTCGTCTTGTCTTGTTACTTTTTTGGTTACTGAAGTTACTTTGTTTTTTGGAAAAAATTGATTAAGAGCCCTGAAAAATCATTAAACATAAGAAAATTGAGACATTTTCTCAAATTTTGTCGTACTGATGGCCCACCAATTTTTTATATTGGTGAGTAATTTTCACAATCAATTTTACAATTTTCATGATACTTTCTTTGTGAATATTCATTTCTGCTTCTTTATTAAACGTCAAGATCATCTGACTTTTTACTTTGACACCCGACCATTATTATTTCATATATCTGTTGATTGATCAATAATTTTATAACTAACTAATCCATACCTTAATTTTTCTATGTTTCAGGTGAGTACAAAATGTCCTTCCAAAAGTGATACGTAGAATATGAACTCGCGTATGAGAATAAGTAAGTAATCTTATAATCGTTATGAGAAAAGTTGTGTACTTTTATTTTCAATAGCAAATCAAAGAAAAATCTATCAAAAGATATTGATTTTTAAAAAACCAAACATGGGTCAAAAATGAAAAAAAATCAAAATTTTACCAAATAGACCAAGGGAGCTGAAATTTGGCGTGTGCCCCGTTCTGGACTCTACAAATTCATTGGAAAAGGTTTCGAACCATTTTGAGTGGTACTTACGGAGCGGAGCACTCCAGCAGATTTTTGAAAATTGAAATTTCTACAACATTTTACACAATGGAGTTGTTGAAATGAAAATCACTTAGTACCCCATTTTGAATACGCTGAGTCGATTGGTGGTGGTTTCGGACTTCTCTAGAGCCTTCGAGTATATTTTGGAAATTTCCGATTATCTGAAAAGTGGTCTAAAAACCGTCCAAATTAACTTTAACGTCATTTTTCCCCCTTCAAAATATGGGGTATCTAACCGGTACCTAGTGAAAGTAGTGAAAAAGGTAGTGATTTTAAAAATGGGTGGTGAGGGTAGTGAAAATGTAGTGAATTTGGTCAAAAAGGTAGTAAAAAAATGAAAAAATCCAAACACACGATAAACACCTTCAAATTATTGAAAACATTGATTAAGAATAAATACTTAGTATACAAATTTTCTTTCAATTTCAATTATTATTGGAAATTTTCCTGTGAAAAAATTGATTTTGTTAATTTTTTGTGTTCATAGGGGAGGGAGGGGGGTCGAGTGGAGAGCTTTCTAAAAATTTAGTTGAAGGAACGTGGTAATTTCTGCAAAAAAAATATGTTAGATAGCATGGTTTTTGAAAAATAATTCGAGGCAACATACTTACACGATTAAGTTTATTAAAATGTAGTAAAAAATATAGGAAAACAGTCACTCTGCACATAGCTGTTCCCCCTTTGCAACTCCACCAGCCCCTCTCAAGCCTTATAGTCCATATTTGGCTGTCTTAATTTTATGGCGAAATTCCTGTATCGAGGCCTCTGATGATGCCTTCATCTGATCATGCACCAGTTTACCATTCTTCCAGGGTATGGTTATCCATTGATCCAGGTTTCCTCCAGCTTTTGCTGTAAAGTTCATACCCACCAAGAAAACTTCTTTCGGATTGTCAACTGCCTTCAAGAATGAATCTGAGTGCAGGTCCATATACTGGATAAGTTTTTCAATCGCATGAATGGGACGATGATCTATTTTGAATGCAAAGCTCGAATCATAAAACCAAGCAGATACATCAATGACATCTCCTGCTTCTGCTAAAGACGAGTTATCCTTTGGTAATTTCAGTGATTCGGAATAAAATATTTCTGTGTGGCTTATGAGTTCGATCAATTTTTTAGTCACGTTGAATCCACTTTTCTCTCGATCAAGAGTGTTGAAAATACACTTCAACGCATCCATAGTTCCTACTGTGTCACCCATATGCAGGTACCATGTTAGTTCTCGCATACAGGTGGTCTCACTCAGAATGTAATCTTCCTTTGGTGGATGGTATTTTTTGATTGCGCTTTCCAAAGCTGTTTTGATTTCTGCACTGGGTAACTTCAACGTGACACTTTCGGTTCTTTCATTGTAAGTTGAGATGGTCAAATACCCATTTTCAAACATTAAAATTTCAATCGGAATCTCCTGTGCGGCCGGATTAGTACGTCCTCGTTGGATTTCTTTCTTCAATACTTGTAAATTTTCAAAACGTTGCACAGGGATTTGGGAAAAATATAGTTTTCGAACTAACTCCTTCATAGAGTCGTTTGAGATCCAATTATGTACAAATGTTTTCTTGTCCAGGTAATTTACAATGGATGCTGGATTCCACACGTTCGCATCTTTAGTACTATTTCGGAAAGCAAAATTATGACCCTTGTATATATTTCTCAATTCGTCAGTAAATTCGTCAAATTCTTTTCGATTTTGGAGATTGAATTTATGAGTAACTTCAGGATGGAAATTTTCAATGTCTTCATTTGTGAAACCAAAAGCACCCGCATATTTCTCATCAAACGTCAAATCTTTGTAAGTATCTTTCAAACTATCCATCTGGAGTTTGGAATTGCCCAATGCAAGAACTAATGCGAGCCTCCGATAGATGTACCTACTCTCATTAGTGAAACTATCTAATAAAATGGCGATGAAGATTTTAATTTTTTCTGCTAGTTCAGGGTTATTGTTACGCAATGCTCGCCTGAAAGGTGCATCATATTCGTTAATAAGAATGATGATTTTGCAGTTTCTGAATTGGTCAAGATTGAGAACCTTGTATATCCATTCATATATATCAAATTTACTGTCTGAAGAAGGCAGGTCGTAACTTTGCGAGATGTTCATCAGCTGTTGAAAGAAAGAATTATTGAACTGGTCCATAGTTTCAAATTGCGTGATAGCTTCGAAATCCAGATGAATTACTGGACAATTGAGCCATATTACTTCTGGAGGCTGCCAATGATAATGCGAGAAACCTTGGAGTTCAGTGTAAAAGAATTTTCTATTGCCTTGGTCGTGAATTTTCAAACCTTGAAATAGAGATTCCTCTCCACGAACAAAACACTCCGCCATTTGTAGAAACGAAGATTTTCCAAATCCGCGAGGACGATGCATAAGGAAGAATTTAGGATTGTAGTAGGAGGCGTTTAGCATATGTTCGAGGTAAGCAGTCTTATCTGCATACAGGCAGTTTTGCTCACGTAGTGTTATCCAGTCCATACTGTCACTAGGAATTCTCTTGACTTTTGGAACGGAAGTCAGCGATTTTTGTGTCGACTCGGATGATGTTATCGCGAGCCAGCTCGAAAATTGCAAAGAAATTACAAACACAAATACTGGAAGCATACTGAATGAATGCGTATGTACTTAATTACAACAGAAATTTCGAAAATGTTAACTGGTAAGAAAATGAAAAAAAGTTCTTCAAGTCAATATTTTCTTGAAATTGTATCACATACACTGATTATCACGTTTTAATCATAGGTAGGTATCTATTGTAAGATTAGGAAGAGATTTTCTGTAAATAAAATTCAACCATTCATTATCAAATTAATCGTCTTATCTCCTTTTGATAGGAAGTAATTCGAAATAAGTAATGATTACAAATTCTCATCTTTGTACTGATTTCAGCAATGGAAAAAGGTTTTTTATTTATAGTTTTTTGAATGAATATTAAGTATAGCACTATGCATATGAAAAAAATCATTGATACTGGATACACTCGTGGCACTATCTCTCGCGGTATAGGTTAAACAATATTGGAAATGAGCTGTATGAAGGATTATTACCATACTATTTTTAAAATTCCTTTTTGGCAATAACTCTCCGAAAAATAAGTGAATAAATTAGTTGCTGGAGTTCGAATATCGCTTTGGTCAGCAGAGTTAAAGCGAGAAAAATCACCAAGAATTTTGTTTTACTCGTATTCTAGAAAAATGATGAACACGAAAGTCGTTTTAGAGTGGGTTGTGGAAAATCTTCCTGTCTATCATTCATCCATTTTAAAAATACCTACATATGTACAGGGTGCCCAGAAATATCGAGTACCCCTAAAAAAGTTTTCTACTAAAATACTTTGGTTGGTCACAGTGAATGATAATAATGATAGCACATGATTGCTTGTTGGACTGGAGAGATAACATTCCATCAATCATATGCATCTACTCGTATTTCACGTTGCCCGGTTGCCAACCTATATTTTTAATGAAAAACTTTCTTTGGGGTATTCGATATTTCTGGGCACCCTGTATAGAGAATCTGGCATTGTGAAGATTTGAATTTGCGTGTTTGTGACTTACGATTATTTATTCGATGACAAAAACTACATAAAATTGAAACTATTTTTTTTTGATTGTCTTTTCTGATAGATAGCTGTTTGAAAAATTATCCAGCTTTTATGATGGATAGGTTATCGTTGAATCACGCGTTTACATTTTTTTCAAACCCTTTGTCGATTTCATAATTATGTAATTTCTGAATTTGTTGGTATGTGAATGGTCATCTTATTTTTCTTTTTTCTACATTCAGGGTTAGGGTTCGGGTTCGGGTTCGGATTCATATAATACGAAGGAATTGTTTTTTAATATGAGATTTTGAATTCAGGTTTGGGAATTTGGTTTCAATCTACATATAAAAGCTCTTCAAACTTCGTTTTCATTTCTGCTTTTTGTAGGGTTCTCTAGCCAGAAACTCACGCCCATCCTTTTTCGAAGGTCATTCACTACCACTGGTTTTAAACAGTGTCTGTCACTACTACTGGTTTTAAACCGTGTCTGTCACAACCACTGGTTTTGAACAGTGTCTGTCACTACCACTGGATTTAAACAGTGTCTGTCACTACCACTGATTTTGAACAGTGTCTGTCACTACCACTGGTTTCAAACAGTGTCTGTCACTACCACTGGTTTAAAACAGTGTCTGTCACAAACACTGGTTTTGAACAGTGTCTGTCACTACCACTGGTTTTAAACAGTGTCTGTCACTACTACTGGTTTTAAACCGTGTCTGTCACAACCACTGGTTTTGAACAGTGTCTGTCACTACCACTGGATTTAAACAGTGTCTGTCACTACCACTGATTTTGAACAGTGTCTGTCACTACCACTGGATTTAAACACTGTCTGTAACCAACACTGCTTCTAAGCAGTGTCTGTCACTACCACTTGTTTTAAACAGTGTCGGTCACTACCACTGGATTTAAACAGGGTGTGTCACTACCACTGGATTTAAACACCGTCTGTAACCAACACTGAATCTAAACTGTGTCTGTCATTACCACAGGTTTTAAACAGTGTCTGTCAGCAACAGTGCTTCTAAACAGTGTCAGTCATTACCACTGGTTTTAAACAGTGTCTGTCACAAACACTGGTTTTAAAAAGGGCCGGTCAGCAACGGTGCTTCTACCTAAACAGTGTCAGTCATTACCACTGGTTTTAAACAGTGTCTGTCACAAACACTGGTTTTAAACAGTGTCTGTCAGCAACAGTGCTTCTAAACAGTGTCTGTCACTACCACTGGATTTAAACACTGTCTGTAACCAACACTGCTTCTAAACAGTGTCTGTCATTACCACTGGTTTTAAACAGTGTCTGCCACAAACACTGGTTTTGAACAGTGCCTGTCACTACCACTGGTTTTTAACAGTGTCTGTAACCAACAATGCTACTGAACAAAGTCAGTCCTTACTACTAGTTTTTAACACTGTCTGTCACTACCACTTGTTTTAAACAGTGTTGGTCACTACCACTGGATTTAAACACTGTCTGTAACCAACACTGCTTCTAAACAGTGTCTGTCATTACCACTGGTTTTAAATAGTGTCCATCACTAACAATGGTTTTAAACAGTGACTGTCTCTACCACTGGTTTTAAACAGAGTCTGTCAGCAACAGTGCATCTAAACAGTGTCAGTCATTACCACTGGTTTTAAACAGTGTTTGTCACTACCACTGATTTTGAACAGTGTCTGTCACTACCACTGGATTTAAACACCATCTGTAACCAACACTGCTTCTAAACAGTGTCTGTCATTACCACTGGTTTCAACTAGGGTCCATCACTACCACTGGTTTTAAACAGTGTCTGTCAGCAACAGTGCTTCTACCTAAACAGTGTCAGTCATAACCACTGGTTTTAAACAGTGTCTGTCACAAACACTGGTTTTAAACAGTGTCTGTCAGCAACAGTGCTTCTGAACAGTGTCTGTCTCTACCACTGGTTTTAAACAGTGTCTGTCAGCAACAGTGCTTCTAAACAGTGTTAGTCATTACCACTGGTTTTTAACAGTGTCTGTCACAAACACTGGTTTTAAACAGTGTCTGTCAGCAACAGTGCTTCTAAACAGTGTCTGTCACTACCACTGGATTTAAACACTGACGGTAACCAACACTGGATTTAAACACTGTCTGTAACCAACACTGCTTCTAAACAGTGTCTGTCACTACCACTTGTTTTAAACAGTGTCTGCCACAAACACTGGTTTTGAACAGTGTCTGTCACAAACACTGGTTTTAAACAGTGTCTGTCAGCAACAGTGCTTCTAAACAGTGTCTGTCACTACCACTGGATTTAAACACTGTCTGTAACCAACACTGCTTCTAAACAGTGTCTGTCATTACCACTGGTTTTAAACAGTGTCTGCCACAAAAACTGGTTTTGAACAGTGTCTGTCACTACCACTGGTTTCAAACAGCGTCTGTAACCAACAATGCTACTGAACAAAGTCAGTCCTTACTACTAGTTTTTAACACTGTCTGCCACTACCACTGGTTTTAAACAGTGTCTGTCAGCAACACTGCTTCTAAACAGTGTCTGTCATTACCACTGGTTTTAAATAGTGTCCATCACTGCCACTGGTTTTAAACAGTGTCTGTCACTACCACTGGTTGCAAACAGTGTGGTAATAAACAGTGTCTGTCCCTACCACTGGTTTTAAACAGCGTCTGTCAGCAACAGTGCTTCTAAACAGTGTCAGTCATTACCACTGGTTTTAAACAGTGTTTGTCACTACCACTGATTTTGAACAGTGTCTGTCACTACCACTGGATTTAAACACTGTCTGTAACCAACACTGCTTCTAAACAGTGTCTGTCACTACCACTTGTTTTAAACAGTGTCAGTCATTACCACTGGTTTTAAATAGTGTCCGTCACTACTACTGGTTTTAAACAGTGTGGTAATAAACAGTGTCTGTCTCTACCACTGGTTTTGAACAGTGTCTGTCACTACCACTGGTTTTTAACAGTGTCTGACACATACCACTGGTTTTAAACATGTGTTTGCCCCAAACACTGGTAATAAACAGGGTCTGTCACTACCACTGGTTTCAAACAGCGTCTGTAACCAACAATGCTTCTGAACAGAGTCAGTCCTTCCTACTAGTTTTTAACACTGCCTGTCACTACCACTGGTTTTAAACCGTGTCTGTCACTACCACTTGTTTTAAACAGTGTTGGTCACTAGCACTGGATTTACACAGGGTCTGTCACTACCACTGGTTTCAAACAGTGTCTGTCATTACCACTGGTTTCAAACTGTGTCAGTCACTACTACTGGTTTTAAACAGTGTTCGTCCCAAACACTAGTAATAAACTAGACACTCGGCAAGATCGCGCATAAATGCGCTACCTTTGAACGGATTCATAAGTAAAAATAATTGGATATTATCTTGTAAGGTTGAATGTTACTGAAATGTTTTATGAAGAATTGAAGACCGTACATAAGAATTATGAAAAATAGAATTGGAAGGAACGATGTAAAAATAAGTAGGTATGGAGATGATTGGTGACAGTTAATATTTTACCTTAAAAGGATTGCGAATAAATGACATACATATTAAGTAGGTACATGACAAAAATTGAACAATTTCACAAAAAATGTCGTTTTCAACTAATTTGAGGAGTGCAATGAAAATTAACACTCAAGGGAGAGGAAGTGACATTTTTTATCCCAGGTTTGCAGCGATCTATGGTGATTAGGTGTGCATTTTACTGATTTGAATTTATTATTCCGGTTTTGCTGTGAATATTGATCTATACTAATAAGGTGTTGATTTTATTCCAAGAATTACTTTAGTCATACCTACCTTATTTTTCACCCCCCCCCCCCCACAAAACAAAAAAAGTTCCATGTCAAATGAAACTACAATCAATTGATTTCAAAGGTTGAAATGTTGAAAAAGTGTACCAACGTCAGCTTTTTACGATGGAGATTGAAAATACATATAATTGATCAATTTAAAACTTTAACCATACCCTCCTTATTTTTCACCCCCCCCCCCCTCACCAAAAAAAGTTCCATGTCGAATGAAACTGCAATCGATCAATTTTAAAGGTTGAAAAAGTGTACCAACATCAGCTTTTTTCAATGAAGATTGATCACCTGCCCCCCCCCCCAAGTTCTATGTCGAATATTGAAAATACATATAATTGATCATTTTCGAACTTTAACTATACCCACCTTATTTGTCACCCCCCGCCCCTAAAAAAAGAAAGTTCCAAACTACAATTGTAAATTACATACTTTTTAGAATTACAATAATTATACCTACCTTATTTTTCACCCTCCCACCCACCAAAAAATGTTCCATGTCGAATGAAACTACAATCAATTGATTTCAAAGGTTACCTATTCCTCCCCCCCCCCACAAAAGAAGTTCCATGTCGAATGAAGCTACAATCGATCAATTTCAAAGGTTGAAAAAGTGTACCAACGTCAGATTTTTAAGCTTTTTACAATGATGATTGAAACTACATACATACAATCAATTGATTTCAAAGATTGAAGAAGTGTAGGTACAAATGTTTAGGCTCAAAGCTTTCTTTAAAACTTAGGCGAAAATCAGTTATTGAGCTTTTTGACGAATATTGAGCTTTTTTGAGCTTTACAGCACAACTATTTTTGTTTACTTTTTTCTTCAACATCCCACTTCTTTTGATGCTCTTTCAAGATATAATATACGTACTTCTTTGTATACTTACATCAAATGTGCTAGGTATAGGCCAAAATCAATTATTGAGCTTTTTTGAGCTTTTTTGAGCTTCATGGTGCAACTTTTAGAACTTTTGATAAAAACATGCACATCTACGGTTCAAAAGCTATTTTTTGAGAGGTCACTGAGCAAAATCGGTTCAGCCGTTGCTGAGATCTCAGACTCAAAAGAATTTGGTCATGCTATAAGCTTTTTGATGAATATTGAGCTTTTTTGAGCTTTACAGCGCAACTATTTTTGTTGAATTTTTTCTTCAACATTCCACTTCTTTTGATGCTCTTTCTAGGTATAATATACACACTTCTCTGTATACATCAAATGTGCTAGGTACACATATAGGCCAAAATCAATTATTGAGCTTTTTTGAGCTTTATGGCACAACTTTTTTGTAAACTTTTTTCTTCGACATTTGACTTCTTTTGGTGCTCTTTCAAGGTATAATGTACGTACTTCTCTGTATAAGGTGCACCGGGGGAAGTTGTAATTCGGGGTAAGTTAGAAAACTTGATCTAGCGCCTAGAGGTTTATATCTGGCGAAGTGCCACTAAAGGTGACTTGAGGGTACTACCCCTACTTCATCACAGCATAAAAATTTTCGCGATTCAGTTTCATTTTAGATGTCTTTGGTTCAATTGTATTTTGTTGTTGTTTTGAACTTATTTTGAATTTGGTCTAAAATACAGACTTTCTATTTCTTAGTTTTTTGCATATAGCGGACGAACCGTGCGTCCTAGTGAAAATCTGATGAGAGTGATCTCAAAGAGAATTAAATTCTCTACAATTTTGTTTCCAAGCAATTTTTCTAGGACGCTCGGTTTGTGATCTACGCCTCTGCAAAGTTTAGCCTGTTCTGACTTCCCCCAATTGGGGTAAGTCAGGACAGTTTATATTTTATTCCACTGAGCAAAAGCTACTGTGTCAATCGCGCTCAAATTTTTACCATAGGTTAAGAACCCTTATGGGAACCTACATAATAAATTTGATCCATATTGGTTCATTAGAAGGGGAGTAACAGCTGGTCAAAGTTGAAATTGCGAAAAATCATTCTGACTTGCCCCGGTGCACCTTACATCAAATGTGCTATGTATTGGCAAAAATCAATTATTGAGCTTTTTTGAGCTTTACGGTGCAACTTTTAGAACTTCTGATAAAAACCTGCACATCTACAGTTCAAAAGCTATTTTTTGAGAGGTCACTGAACAAAATCGGTTCAGCCGTTGCTGAGATCTCAGTGTCATAAGAATTCGGTCATACTATTAATGTATAGATAGTGTCTGTCACTACCACTGGTTTTCACAGTGTTTGTCACAAAAACTTGTTTCAAGCAGTGTCTGTCATTACCACTGGTTTCAAACAGTGTCTGTCACTACTACTGGTTTTAAACAGTGCTTGTCCCAAACACTGGTAATGAATAGTGTCTGTCACTACCACTGGTTTTCACAGTGTTTGCCACAAAAATTTATTTCAAGCAGTGTCTGTCATTACCACTGGTTTTAAACAGTGTCTGTCACTATCACTGGTTTTAAACAGTGGCTGTCACCATCATTGGTCTTGAACAGTGTCTGTCAGTACCACTGGTTTCAAACAGTGTCTGTCACTACCACTGGTTTTAAACAGGACAAACACTGGTAATAAACAGTGTCTGTCACTACCACTGGTTTTAAACAGTGTCTGTAACCAACTGATTTGGGACTAATTTTGGGTCGCTGATTTCGAATATGATCTTCATTTTCTTGGGAGATGCGCAATTCGCAAACTCGCGCGGACCCTTCATTTCTGCACACTGCAAGGTAAAGACCTTCCAATTTGCAATTTTTGATGGGGCCGCGCGACTTGCGACTTTGCACGCAGGAAGCAACGGTTTTGGACTAATTTTGGGTCACTGATTTCGAATATGACGTTCATTTTCACGGGCAATGCGCATAAGTGGCATTTTTGGTACTTTTCATTATGCAAAACCACCCCACATGCTTCCCATCAAACTGTAGCAGGCTACCAATCATCGCAATGAATTCCTAGACCACGAAAACCCTCCTGGAACCCATTCTCGCCTCTTCTGCGGGAATTCGATTCTTGAAAAATTCACTATTTTGCCAAAAACTTTGAATTTCGTCTTTCCAGCGAATTCAAACCCAGTTTGCAGGAGAACAAAGAGGTTTCATGAGCTGCGGTTTGCGGCATTGAATTCGCCGTCCCAAAAAACCCCCCGGCCCTAATTTTCAGCTCGTTTGGGCGACATTTTCTCCAGTGGTTTTTTGGCCCCTTCTGCCCACCCCCTAGTGGGCAATGGTGGAATCAACAAGTATGGAGAAAAGTGAGCGATTTGTCCGCAACAAAGACGATTTGGGACTAATTTTGGGTCGCTGATTTCGAATATGTCGTTCATTTTCACGGGCGATGCGCGTAAGTGGTGTTTTTGGTACTTTTAATTGTGCAAAACCACCCCACAGGCTTCCCATCAAACTGTAGCAGGCTACCAATCATCGCAATGAATTCCTAGACCACGAAAACCCACCGGGAACCCATTCTTGACTCTTTTGTGGGAATTTGATTCTTGAAAAATTCAGTGGCTGTCACCACCATTGGTTTTGAACAGTGTCTGTCACTACCACTGGTTTCAAACAGTGTTGGTCACTGTCACTACCACTGGTTTTTAACAGTGTCTGTCTCTACCACTGATTTTAAACAGTGTCTGTCACTACCACTGGTTTTGAACAGTGTTGGTCACTACCACTGGTGTTAAACAGTGTCTGTCACTACCACTGGTTTTAAGCAGTGTCTGTCACAAGCACTGGTTTTAAACACCAAACGGCAGCTCATGAAACCTTTCGTCTGTTCTCGTGCAAACTGGGCTAGAAAGATGAAATTTTGTGTTTTTGGCAAAAATGTGACATTTTCAAGAATCGAACTCTAGCAAATGGGGTTGGAATGGGTTCGTGCGGGGGGGGGGGTTGGGGTCGTGGAATCCATTGCGATGATCGGTAGCCTGCTCCAGTTTGATTGGAAGCCTGTGGGGCGGTTTTTCACATTGAAAAGTACCAAAAACACCACACTTAAGCACATCGTCCGTGAAAATTAACGTTATAATATTCGGAATCAGCAACCCAAAATTACTTGCTTCAAACTTTTTGCTTTGTTTGTAGGCATATTTCACTTTATATACTTATCCGTTCACATTACTTGGGGTCTTCCATTTCTGATTTTTTGTTTTTATCTCGGTTAGTTTGGCAATTTTGTTTTCAGGGCATTAAATTTTTAATTTTCTTGATTTTTAGATGTTCTACATGATTATGTTAGGTCCATGTGTTTAGTTTCAGATTTTTTGTTCAAATTTTATTTGTTGCTTTTTTCATTACTCTGATTTTTCGTTTGTATTTTTATTTGTTTCACAATTTTATTTTCGTAATATTTTTTGTGTTGTGGTAGATTGATTTACCTTAATCAATTTGTTCTTCTTCTTATTTGTTCACAGAGCCAGACAGATTTTCTCATTGAGGGGAACACAACACTTGAGTACAAGATGAAGAATAGCGTGGAATCCATGCTTAATCTCAAATGCAACTTCATGTCTGAGGACATTGTGACTTTTGTTTAGAAAAAAAACTTTATTATTTATAATTCATGCAATAAATATGTATGTACTTACTCTATCCTTCGTATGTGTAGATGATTCTTGTATTTTATTTTGTTTTTTACCACTCACTGCTCTTTTTGTAATTTTTGTTTATGCATCTTATGTGTTGTGATGTGTATAATTTTTTTTTCTAATGAATAAACACCGTTATTCGGATCGAGTTGAACAATATTGTCCGAATACCAACTTCTCGTTTTCACCGCCTTAAACACAGACAGCTGCATCATAAATTTTGAACTATTGAATTTATTTTGAGAGATTTAGGGAATTGTTTACAATGTACGAGCTGCAGTCGGGTTGGTTTTCCAACACGGAAAATCCGTTTCCGGTGTTGGTACTGCGAAAAAGCTCAAAGTTTCCCCAAAAATTGAGTTTTTTTTTCAAAAAATCTGAACTTTTAAGTTGAAAAAAGCTCGATTGATTACAATAAACGAAATTGACGTGATCAGCGATGCTTAATTAGTGATAATCGACTATTCGTACATCCTATTTGGTTTTCATTCGACTAAAAAGCTCAATTTTGAAGACAACAAATTTTGAAAAAAATGACGCAGCGCTTCAGGCGACAGAAAATGGAACTTCTTTTGTTATCGTCGAAAATGCATTGTAAATACACCTTTCTATATCCCAAAATCGGGATTATAAAAGAACTTCTCGTTTTCACCGCCTGCAGCGCTGCATCATAAATTTTGAACTTTTGGATCAATTTTGCGAGCTTTAGAAAGCTTTTTAGACTGTACGAACAGTGCGAATGGGTAGGTTTTTGGGGTCGACGAATTCGTTTCCGGTGATGGTTCATCCAAAAAGCTCAAAGTTCACTGAGAAATGAAGTTTTTTTTCATAAAAGTTGAACTTTCACGTTGAAAAAAGCTCGATCGACTAAAATAAACGAGCTTTAGGTGATCAGCGATGCTTAATTAGTGATAATCGACTATTCGTAGATCATATTTCGTTTTCAGTTGGCCAAAAAGCTCAATTTTGAAAAAAAGGCATATTTGCCAATTTTGATCATTTTCGAGTACCTATATTATGTATTTGATGCAAAATGAGACCAATTTCATTAGGAGAATATAGAGTATTAGGAGGTCCGATACTCCTAATACTTGAACTTTCGAATCAATTTTGCGAGCTTTAGAGAGCTTTTTAGGCCGTACGAACGGTACGAATGAGGGGGTTTTTGGGGTCGGTGAATTCGTTTCCGGTGTTGGTTTCTCCAAAAAAGTCAAAATTCCCTGTGGAACGAAGCTTTTTCTCAAAAAAGTTGAGCTTTCAGGTAGAAAAAAGCTCGATCGACTGAAACTAACGAGTTTGACGTGATCAGCGATGTTGAATTAGTGATAGTCGACTATTCGTACATCCTATTTGGTTTTCATTCGACTAAAAAGCTCAATTTTGAAGACAACAAATTTTTTTAAAATGACGATGCGCTACAGGCGGCAGAAAATGGAACTTCTTTTGAAATCGTTGAAAATGCATTGTAAATACACCTTTCTATATCCCAAAATCGGGATTACAAAAGAACTTCTCGTTTTCACCGCCTGCAGCGCTGCATCATAAATTTTGAACTTTTGAATCAATTTTGCGAGCTTCAGAGAGCTTTTTAGGCTGTACGAACGGTACGAATGAGGGGGTTTTTGGGGTCGGTGAATTCGTTTCCGGTGTTGGTTCTTCCAAAAAAGTCAAAATTCCCTGTGGAACGAAGATTTTTCTCAACAAAGTTGAGCTTTCGGGTGGAAAAAAGCTCGATCGACCGAAACTAACTAGTTTGACGTGATCAGCGATGTTGAATTAGTGATAGTCGACTATTCGCACATCCTATTTGGTTTTCATTCGGCTAAAAAGCTCAATTTTGAAGACAACAAATTTTGAAAAAAATGATGCAGCGCTTCAGGCGGCCGAAAATGGAACTTCTTTTGAAATCGTCGAAAACGCGTTGTAAATTCACCTTTCTATATCCCAAAATCAGGATTACAAAAGAACTTCTCATTTTCACCGCCTGCAGCGCTGCATTATAAATTTTGAACTTTCAAATCAAGTTTTCGAGCTTTAGAGAGCTTTTTAGACTGTACGAACTGTCCGAATGAGGGGGTTTTTGGGGTCGGCGAATTCGATTCCGGTGTTGGTTCTTCCGAAAAGCTCGAAGTTCTCTCTGAAATGAAACTTTTTTTCATAAAAGTTGAACTTTCAGGTTGAAAAAAGCTCGATCGACTGAAATAAACAGGGTTGACGTGATCAGCGATGCTTAATTAATGATAATTGACTATTCGTACACCCTATTTGGCTTACATTCTCGCCAAAAAGTTCAATTTTGAAAAAGTTCATGTTTGGTGATAGCAGCGCTATCTATAGGTAAAACAACTCTCTCGAAGAGAGAACAAATTTGATGCAGCGCTTTAGGCGGTGAAAACGAGAAGTTCTTTTGAAATTCTGATTTGGATACAGAAAAAGGTTATTTCTACTCATTTTTCCCATGTGACAAAAGAAGTTCCTGTTTTCGCCGTCCGAAGCGCTGCATGATTTTTTTCAGAATTTGTTCTCTTTTTAAGCAGTTAATTCACTTTTTGAATTACAGATAGCGCCACCGTCGCACTTTTTCAATTTTTTTTTTTGCAGAGTTTCCGGGTGAACTTTACGACGTGCAAAGAGTCGTCATTTGAATTCATTTTGAGAGCTTTTGGGAGCTTTTCACGATGTACGAACCATCGGTGGAGGGGGTTTTCAACACGGAGAATCCATTTCCAATGTTCGTTCCGCCAAAAAGCTCTAAGTTTCTTAGATGAGGAAAATTTTTATTAAAAAGTTGAACTTTCAGATGTAAAAAGGTGACATCGAATAAAATAAATGAGCTTTTCGTGATCAGCGATGCTGGAAAATTTGAAATTTACCTCATTTTGGCGTATTATATATCGATGGTTAGGTTTTCGACATCGTAGATTCGAAATTTGGCATCAATTTTTCGATTAGAGTGGTGGAGATGATGCTGTTGGGGGGGGTGGGGGGATTGAAATTCAACCAATTTAGGCGTACGATATATCGATTGTTGGGTTTTCGATGTCGTAGATTTCAAATTTGGCATCCATTTTTAATTTTTTTTTAAAATACATATTACATGCTTTAAATGACGAAAAAAAAAGTCACATATTCTTCATTATTTTAATATACAAAAAAAGAAATAAATCCATCGAGAGAAATTCTACGTATAAATACACATAACAAAAAAGAAAACGTTACACACAGTTAATTTGATAAAATAACCGTAGGTATAAAATAAAGAGTGAAATTTTCAAAACTGGAAGGCAACTGCGAATATGAAAAAACAAAAAGAAATCAAATCCCAAAATCCCTGACACAATAATTAACACATTGATTTCGTTCCGGTAATACTGATTAATCTCAACTATGTATAATAAGGAAAAATATAGATAGGTATAAATTTGTGCTCGACTTTTTGATACGTATTTTGCAGCGTTTTGTAGCAAATGAACAATTTTCTAATCACCTGAAAAATTAAAAGTAAAACAGAATTAGAAAATAAGTCATCTACGAGTAAAAAGTGTCACATAAAAATGAAATACTCACATACAAAAAAAAAATAATAATAATTTATGGAATAAAAATCTCGTGCGCAAATAACTCGACAAACATCTCTTAATTAATATCCCATTGGAGTACGCTAGTATCATTGCCTCCAATCGATATCAATCTCATATCGTCGTGCAGGAATGTAACATTAGTAACATGACTACTATGGCCTCCATAAACATGGGGTAAGCTCTACAGGAAAAAAATCAAACAACACAGGTAAGTCACAATTTTCTTTATCGAGGATATTTTTTTTGGAAATATTTTCTTTACCTTGGGTTGAGACACTGGATACGAGTACAGCTTCACTTTACCAAAATCATCCCCAGTTGCGAGCACTTTTCTGTCGTGCGACACTTCGCAGGCATTTACATCGGTCCCGTCGGCTCCTTCGGGCCAAATACCCACAGTTTGGAAACTAATGGTGCACGAGTTACTGGCCCACGTCACATCTCGTAGCTGCGTACTTTGAGGTACTTGTCTGCAAATTCCGGCGTTCCCTAAAGATACACACACATCATTAGTTTTTTTTACAAATATGTTATAGGATATTATTTATTGTATTCAAAAGGTGTTCAAGTTTACTTACAGTAAAGGAGTTCATAATCGCCAGAATTACTCCTCAGGTATTGACCATCTTGGGACCAATCCAGATGAGTTACAAAGCTCGAATGACCCTGCAAAATAAAATAAAATATTAGAACCATTTTGATAAAATGATTTTCTACAAACAATTGCCCAGCAAAAAATGATTGAATCTAATCACGCTACATCAGATCTCACATCAAAGTTCTGATCGCTTACATCTATTTAGACCTGATCAATGATCACATTTAGTTAATAAGGAAAACCTAATTGGATCTGATCAGACAAGATCACATCAAAATTTTGATCAAATTACATCTGTTCAGAGCATATCAGAGTTTTGATCAAATTAGATCTGATCAGGTCTGAATAGATCACATCAGTTAGATCAGATCACACCTGTTCTGACCAGATCAGAAGATTTGGACCAGTGATGGTTAGTTACCGGTAATTTATAATTGGGTAACTTACCAGTAACTTACCGGTAAGTTACCGGTAATTTAAGTAACTTATAAATTTTCACTGAAATGGTTCTGAAATGGTTCTGAACATCAGAATTGAGATGAAGGTTACCTTGAAATTATCCATAACATCCAACAACTGACAGAAATGGGTAGGGACTTGTGTAGATGTCCCATTTTTGCTCCTTTGGGCTAGGGCAATACGAAAATTGCTGCCCCTTGCTTTCAATTACCAAAAAATTCCTAATCGGAGTGCACCAGCATTTTGATTTCCTATTACAAAAAGAGAACTGAGAAGAGAACTGCATTAACCAGTTGCAAGAATGAAATTAAGGCAAAAAAAAATTACGTTTTCTCAATCTCAAGTATCTCAACACCTATCATTTCTCAAGTTCAAGTTCAAACTACAGAGCATTAAAATCAAACAAAAAAAAACTAATACTTTTGAAGATTTGTAATAGGTACCTATCTAAGTATTGAAGTAGTCAAGTAATACAGTGTGCTTTGTATCAAGAGGTTCAACAAAATTAAATTTACAGCATTACAGCTTTATTTTACCTCACAATTCAATTCATTTTTTTTTTTTTGATTTTACAATTTATTATTTATATAGGTCATCTCACAAGAAGTAGGTATGTATGTACCTACTCTCTAAATTTGAAACAGTCAAATTTCACTGTTAAGAAGGCAAAATCCAAAATGTCATCTTTGAAATAAACAGTGAAAATGAAAAAGTACTACAAAAGTCAGTTATTTAAAATTTTTTACTGCTGACAGTGCTGACCAAGCTGATCACAGTAGTTTTTGACTGATCAACACGGTCACAGTACCTACCTACCTACCTAAATAAATAATAATTCATTTTTGACTGATCAGTTCAGTAAATAATTCACTTTTGAATTTTGATTTAACTGATCAGATCAGAAAATTATTTACTTACTGAAAAATGAAAATCCAGTAAAACTATAGTTTTTAAGAAGCCAGAATGTTGTCTTACCCTACTGTTGAGTGCTGTGCTATACAGTAAAATTCGACTCTTTTAAATTTAGATAGTACAAATTGTAATTTGTTGTATCTAGACAGCTACAGCAGTACATTCAAACATCAAAAATTACCCATGTCAACATTTCTGTTGAAAATTTATAAATTACCACGGTAACTTATGGTAATTTATGTCATGGTAACTTACCGGTAACTTACCGGTAAGTTCTCGGGTAACTTACCGCGGTAAGTTTCCATGCATCACTGATTTGGACAT
This sequence comes from Planococcus citri, assembly GCF_950023065.1. NCBI lineage: Eukaryota > Metazoa > Arthropoda > Insecta > Hemiptera > Pseudococcidae > Planococcus > Planococcus citri. Next base: position 67,655,575 of record NC_088678.1, on the reverse strand, counting down.
TGGACATTTACCTGCTACAATTTCATCACACCAGATAAGAGTTTTGATCAGATAACACCGGTTTAGATCAGATCCAAGGGGAGAAAATTTGATTGAATCAGAACAGATCTGAATAGGTTGGATCCGTTTTAATCACACCAAAGTTTTGATCAGATCACTTTAGATCAAGATCTCTGATAAGGTCTGAGGAAGTCTGATAAGATCAGTTTGATCAGATGATATCTGATCAGTTCTGAACATGATGAAAACTTTGATGTTATTACTCTTGGATCTGATTTGATCTTATTTCATCTGATCTGATCTGATCTGAACAGTTGGGTATTATTTTTGATCAGAATTCTGATCTGTTGGCATCAAATTGAAGCACAAAAATGCCCACTGTACAAAATCTGATCAAACTGGTGTGATGAGATATATTCAGATTTGATCAGATCCAATCCGATTGGAACTCTGCTCTGATTAAATTAGTTCAGATCAAACTGGATTTAGATCTGATCAGTTCTGGACATTCCTGAATCCAGTTTGACCTAACCTCATTTAAGCAGAGCAGAGTGCAACTTGATCAGTCTGATCAGATCGAAGCAGATCTGATTTGGGCGTGATTGGATCCAATCTTTTCTCCCTGGATACTTGAATTTCTTAATAATATACATAAGGTACACATAAAAAAGCTGCATGACATACCATAATAGTAGCAAAAGAGATTTTCCTGCGTCTCCTTTCCGGCTTTAGTGAAGCATTATAGATTAAAGTAAGCAAAAGACAATGACAAGTGAGTAAAATAAAGATTATAAAACATGCTATTTTTTACACCATCACCAAATTAGTAACGATATAAGGTAATGTATGTGGGCATAAAAAGTATGTACAGAGTCATGATGAAATTGAAGAATTAAAAAAGAACACACAGACACAGTAACAAAATTGCTTGCACGCTTTTTCCTCAAGCTCAGTTTTATTTCCAGTTTCCAGCGAATTAAAAATGAAAATTGGCACACAACAAAGTGAAATATTGAAAGAGTGAGGGAGAAAAAGCGTAGAATTAAGTCAGTTCCAGTTCCCCGTGCGTTTGGAAATTGAAAAATGAACAAACAGGTGATGAGCAGGTACACCTGAAGTCGACTTACCGAGCATTTTCCAACTCTGCTGTATTTTCTAGCATCGTCTCCGACGTGATAAATGTAAACGTAGTTATCTCGAGAGCCTAAAGCTAACAGTTTACCATCGGGTGAGAATTTCACGACCTGAAAATATAGAAATGAGATTAATAAAGGGAAAAACAAACAAAAAAAAAAAAAAATTCAACATAAAAAATCATTTTTGATATTTCTGGAACTCTCGGTGAAACTTTTTAGCACTAAATTTGGAAAATTATCCTAAAGAGATTTGATTTTTAAAAATAATTTTGAAAAAAATAGTACCCAGTAAGGTAAGTACGCAATTAACAACAGCATAAATTTCAAGAAGAAAAATTTTAACAAAATTTTCTCATTATTAAAATTTTACAAGAACAACCCCTTTGGAAAGTCTGTCTCAATTTGAAGAATTCTGTTGCAATGAACACAACAAATTTACAGAAAATCTAAAAATAGGTACACAACCAAGCAAATTTTTAATGTTCTAAATTTCATTTTTTGATTTCTGACTTTTTTTGAAAATTAAAATTCGACTTCTTACTTTTAAACAATGAAAAATTTAATTGAAATTGAGATAGAAAGCTGAAGTATATCTTCTCCCCCTTTCATCTCTCCCAAAATCTGCAGTTTCAACCTATTATACCTAAAGCCCGCGATTTTTTAAATTTCTAGTTTTCAAAAAAATCTCATAAGATATAAAAAAATCTCAAATGAAATTTAACATCTGTGAACACAAATGATTCAACTTCATAATTTTATGGTATCTTTTGAGAACGAAAAAATAATCAGGAAATCAGTCAGAGACCTCGAAATGTTTCGAAAAATGTCATTAATTGATTTGGGAGCCTATTTTAGTTTTCTGTCTCAATTTGATCAAAAATTTTGATTTTCTAACCGAAAATGAGTCAAATTAGAACTAAAAAATCCTCCCAAAATCGAAAAACGAAATTCAACCAGTTGTCAGGAGTAGAGACAACTTATTAGTTGATATCAAGATTAAATTTTAAAACTCAAAAGAGAAAAAATTGTCCAAATGATTCGATCAACCCAATTAAATAAGCGATCAGATCTGTGAATAGACAGATCTGATCAACAAAATATCACAGATAATAAAATTGACAAACCAATACCTGGATGGGTTCGGAACCATCCGAATGTACTGAGTAGATTTCTCGAGTTTCCGAGTCCATCACAAGCCATTTACCAGATACGCATCCGACAATCACGACGCTTCCATCGATCGAGAACGCAGCCGATTGCACTTGTTCCTGTAATTAAATAGTACATCATTAATTAGAGCAATAATCATTAAAATTATTACAAGAAATTATTATAGGTAAGTAAAAGTTTCCACGTAATTTAATACGACCTCAGTTAGAATAAAAGAAAGCTCGAATAGAGTGGTGGGAGGGGGGGAGATTTCAGAACATATTGTTTGATAACTTGGAAAAAATCGAATTTGATACAATAAGGTAGTTCTCAAAACTGAAAACAAGTTCTTAAATTGTAAAAAAAAGTCTTCAAGAGATTTTTAGTTTCCTGAATACCCAAGAATTGCTTGGTTTTTTGAATCGAAATTAACGCCTTAAGAATCCCTAGAATCATTAAAAATTTGATTATGCATAGTAAAAATTTATGAAAAATCCCAAAAATAACTAAATATCACATAAAATTAGTTGAATTATGTACTATAATAAATACATAAAAATTGATTCAAAGTAGCAAAAATTGCCTGGAATTTCTAAAAACCTGTCAGCACGTTATGATAAAATCAGATGAGATGATCAATATTTAAAAAATTACATATAAAAAATGATTGAACAATGTTTAAAACATCATAAAGATGATGCACAAATTTTTTGAAAAACCGTTTCAGTTTCAGCTTAATTTTTTTACTTTTAAAATATTTTTCAATTTAAATAATTTTTATAAGATTCAAAAAATGATACATAATAATAAACACACAGAATCTTTATAAATTACACTTTTAACAATTTTTATGCATTTTTAATGACTTTATGAATGACTTGGTGAATTTTTTCTAAGATTTTATTCCAGTCTTATGACTTTGAAACCACGTCTGAAATATTCTAAAATAATTATTGGATTTTTTTTTTGTTTTTTGAAAAAGTGACCAAAATCATCATCTTTTTTCAATCATTGATTTTTGATTTTAAATTTTCATCATAAAAAGTGACCAATCTTTTCGAAAATAATCATAAAATTTAGATCTAATATTTCCCCCCAATCTCTCATCATGCCTCAATTTTCCCCCAAGAATCTGTGGTCGAACTTGAGAAACACACACTGTACACAGAAATCATCAAAATAAACACATTATAAAAATATCGTACCGCAATATCCTTGCTCCAGACAACAGTATGGGACATAGCATCCCATAACTGGACGATATTATCGAAACCGGCGGTCAAAAACTGGGGTAAATCGGGATGGGCAGCCAGTGCCCACAATTCATCGGTATGTCCCAGTACCACAGGACTGAATCCAAGTGATAAGGAACCCATCAGGATACAATTCCTGGTAGATCCGACCAACAGTTGGGATCCTCTGCCTTCGGATAAGGCACGAATACCTCCCAAATGTTCGGCGATCTGTAATATATAAAAAAAATAGGTACGTTTCGGTATTCCAGCATAAAAAATATAAATACAGTCAAGCGATGCTTTAAAAAAATGAAAAACAAACACTACTCACTTGAGCTTCGAATCCTGTAGATTGTAGATTGCCATCGAATTGAACAATTCGGCCATCTTTACCTCCTCCGGAAATAATACTGCCTTCTTTCAGTACACAGATCGAGAACACCGATCCTTCGTGTACATTTTTCACCACCTTCACGATGGTATTTTTACCTGCACAAGAGAAAATACAATTCGATGAGTATATTAATTCATCAAAATAGGCTATTCAAATTTCGAGTACCTAAAATGATCCAAATTGTAACTTATATAATATGTATAAATTAACAAACCTCTGGCCCAAACGATCACGTTTCCATTCGAGTCACCAGACAGAACATCTCCTTGTTGAGTGAACGCCAAACAAGTTACGTATTTGGGACGATCTCGACTACCCTCGAATAGTCCTTGTCTTTTGTACAAGGTACCACCAGCATCCAGGGTCCAGAAACTGATATGGTTCTTGCCACAGGTAACGATGCTGTTTTTATCCAACGGATGAAATTCAGCAGCCACAACTGTATCCATTGAGCACTATGAAAAAACAAAAACAATCATCATTTATAAATACCCCTTACACGGATCACACAAAAATCACATAACCTCAAGCCAACAAGTACAATAATGTACTCTCCACAACAGAGGTCACACATAGAATGAACCGCAAAATTTCAATCTTGCCGAGGTAACCAAATAAATTGGAGAGAAACGCCCCCACCAAACCACTCCCACTTGAAATACACAGTTGGCTGACTGGGGGTGTAGCAGGGTACAGAAAGACACAGCTGGTTTTAAAGTGGTGGTGGAACAGGACTGGGGGTATAGCAGGGTACTTTGATACAAGGCCCAATTACCCCCCCCCCCTTCCTTTAGGAAATTATGCATTATTGTATTAAAATAATGAACTAAAATTTCAATTGCTCAGCAATTAATTATCCGAATTGAATGAAAATTAATCTATTCCCTCTTTCTACCGCCCTAATGATTCTCATATTCTGTTCAGTATTTATAACAAAGGCTTGCAGAGCTGTGGGTCTGAAACATTTCTGAAACCAGGCCCGATTAAATCCTGATACCTATTCTGAAACAGAAATCATTATTTTTCTGGATCCCAAAAACAAAAAGAATCCTTAAACCAACATAATAATTTTGAACCCAAAACAAAACCATTTCAGTTTTAGGATTTCAATTTTTCATTTTTATCCCTGATTTTATTCTGATAAATTGTCATTTTACATCAGCTATCATCATTCATTCAGATTACAATAGAAATTACTCGACAAATTGAGCAAAATATGCATTTAAAACAGTAACCTAATTACCTACTAATGCTCTGCATGAGCTAGCCTGAAAGTCTGAAAAACAAGCCCGAATGCAACGCTATGCTGCATGTGACTTGTGTGATCACTACATTCATGTTGGGTTAGGCTTGGTTTCTTTGGCGCCTAACATGAATGTAGTGATCACATGAGTCACTCACTGCGCAGCGTTGCGTTTGGGCTCATTTCACGCTATTGGGCCAGCCCATGCAGATCACTATTAATTACACCATCACATTCCCCAGGTCAAACCCTCTCATTTTTTAGACTGCTTGCAGGGCCCATTAGTCAATTTGGGCTTAAAATTGGTTGAAATGTAAATCCCAAAACCTAAACAATTTTTTCAATCCCAAAACCAATCCTGAAACCTAAATAAAAATTTAGAAGAAAAGAACAAAACTAAAACAAATCCAATCCTGAAATGAATAAATTTTTATCCCAAAATTATTGTTTCATACCCACAGCCCTGAATGGTTGGATAGTTTAAGAGAACATTCAAGTACTTACCTAGGTACAGTAAAAGTCGCTTATTATTATAACGGTTAATGTTATAAATTGCTTTATGTTATTAAAGTGGTGTGGTCCCGATCTTTTATATCTCATTACATTGAAATTCCATCGGTTATTGTAATTAGTGCATCCGATAATGTTATAATTTTTAAGTGATTTTTAAGCTTTTTTCGCATTTTTATGTAATTTTAAAATATTTTTAACACCTTTTCACCCAGTTTTTCCCCAATTTTTCTGAAATTTCCAACTTTTTTTCTGATTGACATCATTTTTTAATACTTTTTTCATAACATTTTGAAGTTTCAACATATTTTCAACACTTTTTCTCACAATTTTTTCGAAATTTTAGTTCAATGACTACATATTTTGTGAAAAATTGACCATATAAAAATTTTTGGCAAAAAAATCACTTTTTTGTTCAATCGGTTTGTGTTATAAGTCGGTTAATGGTATTAAATTGGACTGGGACAAACGTTATAACATTAAGCGACTTTTACTGTATAATGAAATTACATTTCTCAGGCCAAGACCAATAGTGTACTATGCACACTAAAAAAAAACACATCGTTATCACCTCTGTAGTCTGTACTTTGACAGAGGGTGTTTCAAATCAATCCAGCAGAAAATGATTGGGTCAGATCAGATCAGATTTGATAAAATTGTCCAACTGGGGAAACCACATTGCATCTGAACAGACTGGTTTGATCAGGAAATTCTGAGGATCCAATGTGACAGGGCTGGATCTGATCAGCTGGAGATCAGATCATTGGGATGGAATGGTTGTATCTTTTTACATTGAAAGAATTTCACTTTAAAAGTGATAATCAAAGGTCAAAGGTGAATTAAGTTGATTAATGGAATGGAAAATTTTTCAGAAAGCAACAAAAATCAATAAAATAGGAATAGGTACCTACGTACTTTTTTACTTTTTGCTAAAAAACACACAAACTAAGTCTTGTTTAAAACAAAGTCTCCCTTTTTCAAGGAAGATTGTCAAAAAGTAATTTCCTGCCAATGATTGCAAAAAAGTTTTGTTTTTTGCAAAAATCCAAAATTGTAAAAATTCCCCAGCTTTTTGCAAAAAGTTTCAACAAGGCCTACTTTTTTCTAAAAATTGTTCAATGGTCTTGCATTTTGCAAAAAATTATCAAAAAATCAATCTTTTTAGATTTATTTTTTTTACTTAAAATCGCCAAAAAATGCAAAAAAGTGCCACTCTTTTACCTAAAAAATGCAAAAAAAATCTCAGTTTTTGAATACTTAAGTAGGCATCATTTCTTTACCAATAACTCGACCCAAAATTGCCAAATTTTGCTAAAGATTTTCACTTTTTCTTCAAAAATTATCAAAAGCCACACTTATTTTGTAGAAATTGCTGAAAAGTACAATTTTTTGCTAATAAAGTTCTATTTTTTGTTAAAATTGTCATTTATGGGGTTTTTGGTTGGGAAGGGGAAAGAAAATACAAAAAAAAAGTATCAAATTTTCATTTTATGGATCTGTTCAGACTTGATCAGAATCAATAAGGAAGACCTGATTGCCTGATTGGATTTCATCAGATCAGTTTCGAACATTTCATGAATCAAATTTTATCTGATCAAACACAATTGTGGTCAGAGCTTTGTTAAGATTAAATTTTTTCTTCCTGATTGCAACTTACTTTAGTTTCGGTAATTCTATGCCCTTTGTCACTCCTCTGCCAATCCCATATCGAAATATTATGATCGTTAGCTTCATCAACAGCACACAATAAAGTTCCGCCATCCTATCAAAATATAAACATTTTTATCATCATTATAATATCTAGGTATGTACATTTTAAACACATGCAACAGATAAAAAAGAAGAAAAAAAATTCGTTAAAAATTTCTCGATTATCATATCGAGCGTGTGTTAACTTACCGCTTTTGAAAATGATAAACAACTAATTGACCTTTCGAATTCACCTAATCCGATGATACAAACGGTGGCCAAACTGACAGAATTCCATATACGTATATGAGGCTATAAAAATGAACGAATCGTTAAGTTAGGTTATTACTCTTCTAAGTAAGTAATTTCGCTTTTTTTTTTTTTTTTTTTTTTTTTTGATGATAATTGCATTAAATACGCGATGTAATTAACGCGCTCTGTTACTCCGCTATACTTACTTTGCCTTCTCTGACGTCATGTCCTGCTGTTTGACCGGTCGCCACTAACAGCTTGTTAGGATGGATGGCCAAACTGCGACAAAGTAAATTAATAAAGTGATTAAATTTTTTCAACCGGGTAATTTAGCAATTTTTTTGAAATTAAATCGATACTTAATGAGAATTTTGAGCTAAAAATATTGTTCGAGAGTGGAATTTACGAGCGAGGTATCGATACAGTAATTTTTAAGTTCAACTTGTTTTTTCATTTTCAGTATTTGAACATGAAAAATTGAACAATTGCAGATGATGTATGCGAATTGAAAATACTACCTAGTAAAATGAAGAGAAATAGAGAATGACAGCAGAAGCTAATTCATTGAAATTTCAAAATGATTTCATGAATGATACGAATTATCATCTTCCAACAGTTATGGGTAATTTGAAAATAGGTTATAATAGTTTATAATAAATTTGCTGAAACTAAACTGTTATTCCAAAGTATCGAGACATACTCAAGTGACCAGTATGGCATCGTGATTCGTGACTCATTGATTCGTTATCTTTATCTCGCTCATGGGGATTATAATTAGCATCCTTACTCTCTACTCCGTTTAGTTATTTTTAAAATACAAAATCAATGTTTCAAGGTCTAATTATTCGATATACATTATTAGATACTAACAAGGGGACCTTTACATCACGTCAACTCTAAATTCAACTACATACGTAAAAGTCTCATTATTTTAAGCTGTCGAAGTTAATTTTTAGATTTTTGATAAATTTTAGATTAATTGATTGATAGCTTGCTTGGTGTGGCCTATTATTCTTACTGAGGATCACTGAAAGAGCGAAATATTGAAGTAAAAATCTGAAAATTGGTTTCCACTGAAATCTCAAATCGACTGTAATTTACTTTAAATCTGATCTGGTGCCACTAAAAAATTGACTTTCTCCGTGGCACATCGAAATTACTACATATGTATTATCAACCTTAACAACGGAAAATTCAATCCTATCCCGTGGTAAGCTCGATTTTCAAAAATTCACAAAAATCAATTGAAACACGTTCTTTCATAATGGAGAAAAAATTCAGAAATTTTCAACAAAAAAAAAGTTGAAAAAATCGAGAAAATATTTTTAAAAACTGAAGAGCAGGAAAAAAGGCAAACAGTGAAACTTTTGCAAAATTGTCAAAAATGAAAACATCTTCTCAGCAGGTGCATTAAAAATTGATTTCTAAAAAGATCAAAAATTCAATTCATTTATTCATTAATATTACGTTGAATTGCCAAAAAATCGAAGTCCAAACTCCAAAGTTCTAACTCAAAAATGATACAGGATTTACAAAAAATTGACATTTTGTTAAACTTAAAAAAAAAACAAATTGAAAAAAATGCCATCGTCGAAAGATTGATAAGTAAAAATTCAAAAAACAGACAAAATGGAGAAATCATTTTCAAAACTCTCGAAAAAAAGTATGTAATTTTTAAAAAACTAAAAAAATTGAGAAACGAATTTAAAAAATCAATACGAGTATACCAGAAAACTGCCAAAAAAAGTAAAAACTAAAAAAGACTGTAATTTATAAACAGAAAAAAAAGTACATACCTAATTTAAAAATTTGGAAAAATATTTTCGAAAATCGAAAATGATACAAGAAGGAATAGGAAACAAAATCGACGCTATTTTGCTGGAAAAATCAATTTATACACCAAAAACTTTTCATAAAATCAGAAAAAAGCGCAAACTGAGAAAAAAAATTAAAAAATTGGAAAAATGTAAAAATTATACAGAAAAAAATCGTGGAACAAATTTAAAAACGATATTTTGGAATCATGAGAAAAATTGGAACCATTAATCTAATGTTGAGGAAAAGTGAAAAATCAAAAATCATTTCAAAACTCAAAAAATTAGTATTGTTGTATGTAACAAAACCCTCTATGAACTTTACAAAAAAAATTGTCAAAAAAATGTAGTAAGATTGAAAAAAGACGAAAAACTGAGAAAAAATTTTTGAAAAAATGTTGAATTCAGGAAAAGAACTAAAAAAAAACGTAAAAAAATGAGGAATAAAAAAATTTGAGAAAACGATATTTTCAAAAATGAAGTAATTATGTATTTGTTTACAAAATGATCATTTTTGTGTTCAAATTTCTATTAATCTGACAAAATCGTGTTCATATGCTGCTAAATAGGTTAAAAATTGAGGCATTATTACAATTTGAAAAAAAATTGAAGTCCACAAAATTGAAAAAAATGAGATCAATTTTTTCCGAACTCTCAAGGAATTGAAGTAGGTAAGTACAGATTTTTTGTCAATAAAAATTTTTTCGAAAACTTCAAAAAAGTTGAAACAAAAAATTAAGCAAATAAAATCATATTTTGTAGAGATCGTCAAAAAATTATTCCAATGAATCATTTCCGAGTAGGTATAAAAAAATCTTAGGTAGGTAGTAGACTAGTTTCGATTTTAAAGTTGCATGAAAATTTGTTTCTTATTTTTTGACACTTTTCCTCATCAGATCATTTTTTTTTATTTAGAAAACATTCGTCGTCGTCGTCGTCGTAGTCGCGCTCCTTTACAGGAGATAGCGTATATGTCCATCTATATTAGCCGGTATCTAGCGTATCTGATCGTTTCTTTCAGGGTCTTACAGGGAGAGTTGGCTGGTGAGTTTGTTGTTAACAGCTCCGATCGTTTCCTCCCTCTTGTCGATCTTCCTTGGATTTTCCCCTGTACCGCTAGCATGAAAATACCGTTTTCTCGTATTTTATGAGCTAAATACTTTAGCTTTCTAGTTTTGATATCTTCAACTACGACTTTCCGCTCCTCTCCTATTCTTGCTAATACTTCCTTGTTGGTAATGAAGTCCTTCCATGAGATTCGTAGTAGCCTTCGATAGCACCACATCTCAAAAGCGGATACTTTGTTCTCGCATTCTGCACTCATGGTCCATGTCTCGCAAGAATATTTCAGAACAGTCCATACGTAGCATCGCATAATTCTCTTCCTCAGATCTATACTCATCGTTCGATTTCCCAGCACATTGGCAAGGTTATTGAAAGCGGTTTTTGCCATTCCAATCCGTGATTTAATTTCTTTATTATCTCTGCCATCATTGTTTATCAGCGCTCCAAGGTATCTGAATTGGTTTACATTTTCAATTTCTTGTGATCCGATGTTGATTTTGACCACTTTATCATCTCCTTTTGTAAATCTCATCACCTTGGTCTTGCCTGCATTTATTTTCATTCCGTATTTTAATCCTGCACTGTTAATTCGGTCGATCATTTTCTGCATCTCTGCTTCTGTCCCAGCAAGGATCACTTTGTCATCTGCATAGCTTATTTCGTTTATTCTCTTGCCGTTGATCTTGAATCCCATTCGTTCGATTCGCGCTTCCCTCATTATTTCTTCTGCATACACATTGAACAATCTAGGTGAGAGGGGGCATCCTTGCCTCACACCTCTCTTTATTCCACATCCGTTCTCTGAGTACTCAGTTCCAATCTTGATGTTAGCGCTTTGCTCCCAGTACAGGTCCTTGATTATTTGCAGGTCTTTGTTATCGATATTGTATTTCTTCAGGATCTCCAACATCTTCTCATGGTTGACACGATCAAATGCTTTTTCATAATCGACGAAGCAAGCAATGATTTCCCTATTTGCATTCAGTGCTCTTTGAATGATCACTTTCAGCAGGGCAATTGCATCTCTCGTCCCTTTTTTCGCTACAAAGCCATATTGTGTTTCACTTAGATTTTCATCTATCTTCTTTTCAATTCTGGCATTTATGATGGAGAGTAGTAGCTTCAGTGAGTGGCTCATCAGTGCGATAGTTCTATATTCAGAGCATTTTTGCGAGTTGTTCTTTTTTGGTATTGGTACGAAGTTTACTGCTTTGAAGTCCTTAGGCAGCGTGCCTTCATCGTATATTTTGTTTATTATCTTCAGCAGCTCTTTTTCATACTCTGGTGTTAGATGTTTAATCAAGTCTGCTGGTATGAGATCTTCCCCCACTGCTTTGTGGTTTCTGGCTCGCTTCACCGCATTCCTCAGCTCCCACATTTCAATTTGTGGTGCCTCTTCTGTGGATGAAACTTCAATTTGAGCCGGACGTGTATCATCTCCATACAATTCTTGTATGTAGCTGATCCAGACCTCTTCAGTTTCTTGATTGTTGACACAGTACTTTCCGTCTTTTCCTCGCATATATGCTATTCCGCTTCTCCTTTTCTTGTGGGCGGCCATCATCTGCTTCACTTTGGTATGCATTTCTCTAGAGTTGTGCCTTTTCTCCAGCTCTTCTATTTCTTGGCACTTCTCCTCATACCACTTGTTTTTGGCCATTCTGCACATTCCCATGATCTGATTATTTATCACCGTGTATTCGTTACTTGGTCTGTTTTCTTTTCTTCGTTCTTCCATCAGATCCAGTATCTCTTGAGTCATCCATGGTTTGTGTTTTCTTCTTCCTTTGAACGGAATAGACTTTTCTGCTGCTATTTTAACTTTTCGCTTCCATGTTTGCCACTTTTCCTCGATACCTTGTTCTTCTTCCAACTTGTCTTCCTTTTGCTTTTCCAGTTCTTCTTGGAATTTCTTTTGCACTTCTTTTGATTTGATTTTTGCAATGTCAAGTTGTCGGTATCGTTCTTGGCTCTTCTTCTGGCTCTTCAAGACTAGCTGGCATTTTGCAGCCAATAGTTTATGGTCAGAGTTGCAGTCAGCACCAGGATATGTGTGGCAGTTCTTCACTGTGTTCTTGAATCTTCCTTTTATAAGTATGTAGTCTATCTGGTTTCTGGCTCGATCTCCAGGACTGACCCATGTGTATAATCTTCTTGCATGTTGCTTGAACCAGGTATTGCATATTATTAGATCGTGTCTTTCTGCGAACTCTACGAGCATTTCACCTCTTTCATTCTGCTCTCCAAGTGCGTATCTCCCTGCAACTTGGCTGCCATGATCCTTCCCAACTTTGGCATTGAAGTCTCCCATCAAAAACACAACATCGCTGTTTTTTGAGCAGCTCATCACTTCTTCTAGGTCGTTGTAGAAGTTGTTGATTTCTGTTGTACTGCTTTCTGCTGTTAGCGCATACACTTGAATTATCACAATTGGTTTTGGCTTGACCTCCAATCTCACGAGTAGTATCCTAAATCTTTTAATTAATTCTTATCGAAGCAAACAAACGAACAATAAGACAATATTTGTGATGTGTTGGTAACTACATTTCTTGTCATTTTTTTCATTTCGCACCAATTAAGCATTTAACAAAGTAATTATCTAGTTGGTATTAATATTTGAACTTGAAATTGACCGTGGGTTGTGGTATTTTCAGATTAATCGAGGAAATGAATTGAGGACATCACAAATTAAAATTTTTGGATGGATCAGAGTATCCAGTTTTCTTCCAAAAATGTTTTTTTTCTTTCAAGATTTTCTACTTGAAAAAAAAGTAAAGTGGAGTAGCAGGAGGGTCCACGAAAAGGGAGCTTCAAGTTCAAAGGGTACCTTCGCACCAGGCTCTCACTTTCCCTGCAGGACCCAGATCCCAGCTGCTGACATGTTCTGAGGGGGTTGAAAAGGGTCCACTGAATAAAATTTCCACAATTCAACCAAAAAGTTGGTTAAAAAAATTAAAATCCGGGGGGGGGGCAAAACGCAGTCCCCTACTTGATGTACTGAATTGAATATCTACTATTTTGAAAGTTGAGATGTATGAAGTGGAGGGTGTAAAAAATTTATCAGAAGCTTGTCAATTTTGTTTGCACCATGCACCATGCAATGCCTCGCTCGCTTCGGCTGGCTCTTTGGAAGTAGACATGGTTTTTTTTCAAAAATTTCTAAGATTTTGGAGAGAACATGCCGAAATTCCTTAATATCTAGGGGGGGGGATGAAAAATCCCCAAATTTTTCTCCAAAATTTTCCAAATTAACCAAATTTTCTGATTTTATTTAAAATTGTTTAAAACTTGAAAACGTTTTTGAAACCGAATGCAGACAAAATTGAGAGTATCCAAAAAATTGATGAGCAATAAATTTCAATTCTCTCCCCCCTCCTTGTAAACAAAAAATGTAGTCAAAATGGTACCTATTTCAAAATCGACCAAATTTTCTGATTTTTTTTTCAAATTGTTTAAAACCTGAAAACGTTTTAAAACCGGATCCAGACAAAAGTGAGAGTATCTAAAAAATTATTGAAAAATAATTTTCATTCTCCCCCCCCCGCCCCTAAAAATTCAGTAACCCTCTCGAACAATTTTTGGCACAAAATTCTCGTCCTATAGCTGAACCAGTACCCAACTCTTTCTTTAAAATTCGTGCTCATCTTACCATTTGATATCGTCGGTATGCCCCAAATAATGCCTTTGGCTTTGTTCTTCGGAATTATACAGCACGACGACGGCGGCCACAAAGTAGACGATTTCACCGGTCGGCAATAAGTACAAATTCGAGCGGCAGTCTTTACCTCTATAACCATAGCTGAATAATAATTAATTAAGGAAAACCTCGATCAACCTCATCGTCCAAAGCATTTATATCAATAACCGCCATCGCCATCTAGCTTCTTCCTCTTCCTACCCAGTTCCTTCATCACTAATGACCCGTGACTGACATTTTAACGTAACAATATTGTGATGTACATGCAAAAATATGTACTTGTATTATACCTAATAATAAAAATAAAAAAGGATACACCCATTCTAATTTCAGTCTAGATTGCGGTGCGGTGGAAACCTTGGATATATCGTACGAATCCATTACTTCGGTCGGAGCGTACAGGCAGATCGGACGGCCCCTTAAGTACATCCGCAGGCTACCTTCCTCCGAGTTGTAAGACGTGTCTCGAGTCCTGCATGAGCAAAAAATTACGTCATCGTATTAATTACAGATACATAGAACATTGAACAGAACATCTCTATTAATATACCACCAATTTCGAAATTAAACTAGCTTAGCTTAAGATACACAGATGAGCAGCGTATATACGTATAGCACAAACTTACGTCTTTTTTTTCATCATTTTGGCTAAAATAAATTTACCAGCGAAATACGAGTACACAAAATTTACACAATCACCCAACACCCTCGTTAAATAATTTTACACTACTGAGCAGAGGAGAGCACAGAGCTAATGATGATGCTGGGACCAAAGCTGATAAATACATGAAAGCGAGATAAGCGTTTATGAATAATCGACAAAAATGTTATAGCCAATTTATGTAAACAGATAAAAACTTACTCCATGAGTGATATTTACAAAATATAAATATAAACACGTTAATTACAACCAACGAGAGAGAGAAAAAAAAACCACTTCGCGAATCGATAGAGGTAGGTATTTTTCCTGCTCTTACAAGATCTCTCGACGGATTCACTCCTCAAGGTTTTGATCTTGGGAGAAGATACACTCTTACAGCAAATTATAGAGTAGGGACGAACACTATATAAAATGACACGAATCTAGGAACGACTTCAGTTTATTATACGAGTCGCGAGAGCACCTAGCTGTATAATTTTTATCCAAGCATAACACACCGAGAGCAAGACGTTGTGTCATCGACCATCAATGCACGTATATTTTAACAAGTCACAACATAGTCTACTGGTATACTGTTGTGGGCTTGTCTAGTTTGTCTATGACTATGACTATGGCAAGTACTCGTATCATGTAAGTACGTAACGTATGTATACAAAACGGTGAATTATTATTACACGCGGAACGAGACGATGAACGCGAAGAGCCCAGAGAAAGAGACAGAAACTGGCCGATTGCATGAGGAGAAACACGACCAACGAAAGACCGAATATTTTTCAAGGCTGCAGTAAAACGAATCGCGAGTATCGTACTAAAAAAACTCGGAGAATTAAAATTACCCAGCATTGTTGCCAAGTTTTCCTTTTCTATTTTATTTTTTCCTACTTGGAATACTTACATGATCTCAAGTACGTGATGTGATAAGGTATGGGTATCGAATTATCGATCACAATTCACAATAAGAAGGTATTTTTCCAACCTCACTTAGATGGATTGGAAATAAGCCTACCAAGGTACTGAAAGTTGAAACCGAACTTATAAGGACAGAAGTCTGCAAAGGTGTAATTTTCAATGTCGTGTTGAGGCTCGAAAAATGATAACATTGATTTGGAAAAAATTGGAGTTCAATTTGAGATACCTAAGTATAGATAGATGCCTTATTTGGACGAAACTTGTGTCAATATACATAATGTGATGTACGAGATATCACTCACAATTATACACCACGATGCTTTTAAATAATTAATTTTTTTTTTTAGTAATTTTCGTTTTTTTTTTCATCCAAAAGCAAATAAAAAAAGAAAAACATTTGTACGAGTATAATTACTGTTATTAATCCCCCTCTCCCCTCTTCAAAGTAGGTATATAAATAGGCTGTTGACAGATACCTATTTGTTTCAATTTTTTTTAGGTCAGTGTAATTTTTCATCCAGTTGTATTTGTACCTACCTAGGTATTTACAGCGAGGCGAATTCTTTTGCCATTTTAGGCCTTCAAGGTGGACATACCTACCTAATAAATGATTCGTGATTTTGTCGTCGATATCGATGCACTTGACGAAGACTCGACAGAAGGTATTTCGGGGAAAATTATTTCAGGATTTTCAATTATTCAGAAGAATAATCACAAGGCTTACCGAAAACTGTACAAATTTCGGCTTTATTAAATTTTCTACTAAAAAAAAAAAACAAAAAAACTTGAACGTTGATATTTTTGAATGCCTATATCCACGAAGAAGGTGGGCAAAACACCCAACTAACAAAATCTTTTTGAAAAACTCGAAAAATTCATTTTTGCAAAACTGGAAGGGGCAAGAAGGGACTAACGAGTCAAACTCCTAGATAGATCTGAGCAACTCTCTCTCCCGAATTAATCAGTGGTTGAAAAATTCCAAAATTCACTGTTTTAGAAAGGGGTGTAAAGGGCTTGGAAATGGAAAGTCAAAACCTTCAAAAAACGCATCGAGGGCACCGTAAGAATGTACTTGACAATTTTTAGTTTTTTAGGTCAATTAGAGTGAGCCCTAACGAAAATGTTGAAAAAAGGCAAACACTCTGAAATGGTTGAAGACGGGGGGGGGGGGCAATCGATTGATTGAAAATATCGATTTTTTTGGAGCGGGGATGTAACTTGAAACTAGAAAAACTTTTTCCAATAAAAATAAAATAAAACTTGAAAAAATCGATCACTCATTACAATCGAAATCGAAAATTGATCGAACAAAGGAATTGATTATCAAAAGATATTTTTTTTAAAGAAATGAAAAATGTCAAAAATGTGAAAAAATTTCAGCAATTTTTGCCTCCTTTCCCTCTCACAAAAAAAATACGAAGATAAAACTTAACAGTACAAAACAAATACCTACTAATTTTTGAACATGATCGATCATGTGAGATAAAAAAATTGCAAATAAATTGATTTTTGAGACTCAATTGATCAATTTTGGAAACCAAATTCATTTTCCTGTCCAAAGTTTTCGAACATAATCGAAAATGAAATCAAAAAAACTCAAACGAATCGATTTTTGGAATTTAATAGATCGATTAATTTTCGATCACATGTAATCGATTTTTGGCCTGGAGATATTTTTCTGAAATGAACTGATTTTCCATTTAGAACCTGATATATAAGAGATCAAAAATCGATTTTTGGCATTCGATTAATCAATTTTCAATCAAATCGATTTCTGATCAAGAAGGCGATTTTCGTCTTTCGAGGCCAAAATCAATTCTTCATTTCAGAGGTGGTCAATAGCATGAGGTCAACAACCGCAAATAAATCGATTTTTGGGATTCGATCAATCAATTTTTCTTTCCGACGTCTTTGAACACACCTAATCGAATATACAATCAAAAAAACTCAAATGAATCGATTTTTGGCATCTAATAGATTAATTTTCGATCACATGGAATCGATTTTTGGTTTTAAAATCTTTTTCTGGAATGAACCGATTTTTCATTTCGAACCAAATTGATCACATAAAAAATCAAAAACCGAAAATGAATCGATTTTTGGCGTTTTGATCAATCAATCTGATATGAGGAAATATGCCTTCATCGCCTAAGCGATGATTAAATTAATCATCACCCTAGAGAGGATTAATTGAATAACTCCCTTGAACTGTAAGTTCGGTAATGTGTTAACTCCTACTACAGGGCTACTCCTACTACGTTGCTGTAACGCAATCGCGCGCAGCAAACGCATAGAACGCATCCGATGCACCCAAAAATAGTATAAATAGAGCAACACGGACGCGAGCAAAACTAGTTGTATTTAAAATGGGCTGAACTTCCAAATAAGTTGAGCTTCCAACTGAACTTGAACCAGCTCGCCGCGGAGACTGGTTCTTGGTCAAAAGTGTATCTATGTAGATGCGAGTAGATGAAATCCTCTATAGGGCATTCATCCCTTTTATTCAGTCTTCGCCCACTTTTAGTGGTTAATATGTTTCTCGTTTTCGTGATTTAAATTATCGTATACGTAATTAATCGCGTTCACACCGGATATCATCCGATTATGCTGGCCATCGGAGATAGTCCTAGAAGAATAGGTACCTCATGTATTACATTGCTGTCGACCGGCCTAGTATTAGTGAGCCACCCTGAAAGAGACAGTAGATTTGGACATTATGCGAGCTTGGTGAGTAAGTTTCACCATATATTTCCGAAATTGCATGCAATTTCTAGGGTACTTAGATACCCATCTTCCGTAATTCACTAACGCGCATCGTAAGGTATAAGCTTGTGCATGTACCTATTATAAAATAACTCTATGGTTATTCTATACTGTCTGACCTTTGTACCCTTTTTAATGTGTATTTGATTTTATTATGTCTAATTAACAATAAACATATTATCACTTTAGTGTAATTAATATGAGTTTTATTGGTAATTAGAGATTTTACTGTGAAGAATGAGCTGCATGACTGAAACCTCTCCGATATTTTGAGCTAACCAGGCGAGGCAATTATTCACTACCTTAGGGAATATTTCTTGACTTAATCACGTAGGTAGGAATTCTGATAAAAACCATCTATATCAATCATGCTTGATCTCACTCTATCAAATCAATCACACTTAATCTATTTCTGATCAGAAGTATTATTATTGAGGCTAAATTTTTTTCCATCTGAAATCTGATTAATTCCATGAGAGATCAAAACTCGATTTTTGACATTTGATTAATCGATTTTCAATCGTAATCGATTTCTGATCAAAAATGCTATTTTTGTCTTTCGACGTTAAAATCAATTTTCAATTTCAGAGATGCTCAATGGCATGAGGTCAACAACCGCGAATAAATCGATTATTGGGATTCGATTAATCGACTTTGAATCACAATCGATTTACGATCATACTCAATATTCGATCTGGAAATCTATTTTCGAAGTAAAACTGATTTTTCGTTTCGAATCTGATCGATTGCGTATAAAAGATCGATTATCGCAAATACATAAATCGATTTTTTGGCGCTCGATTAATCGATTCTTAATCATATACGATTTTTGAAGCTAAAATAATTGCTTTTTCATCTCAGACATGACCAATGATATGAAATCAAACATCACAAATGAATCGATTTCCAAGATTCAATTAATCAGTTTTTGATATTTTTGACGTTACTAGAAAAGAACCTGAAGAGGCTAAAATTAATGATTTTTCATTTTGAACACGATTGATCTCGTATAGAATAGATAGGAAAAAATAAATCGACTTCTAGGATTCGATTACTTAATCGATTTTCAATCATCATCATCACTTTTAATTTAAATGTCCATTTTCGAGGTTAAAATTTGATTTTTCATTTTAAACATGAACGGTCATATGGGATCGAAAATCGAAAATGAATCAATTTTTCGATCGGTAGGTCCCTCCCCCCCCCCCCTCTACCAAAATAAATCAAGAAAACCGTTGAAAAATTTCAAAAAAAAAACAATTTTTATTTGTTTTTTGTTAATTAATGAAAGATTTTTCGATTCTTTTCTCATTATCGGCACACTTTCATAATTTGGTACTTATTTATGTATTCAACTCTTCCCCCTTCTCGGTCCATTAAAAGAAAAAATATTTATAGTCATTGTTTTTAACCCCGAAAGGATATCCTCGTTCAAACGGTCACTGTCTTATTTCCCAAGAGTTTTCAAATTCCATGAAATTCATTTCTCAAAAAAAGAACGAGGAAGAAGAATCAATTCAAAGCTCCTTCAGAAATAAGGAAGATGGTTCACATCACATGTACGTTATAATGGCTGCATAATCGTTAAATGGAAGGCACACATAAAAACGTTGACTCAATTTTCTCCCATATTTCGAGTTATTCGGAAGATGAAGGTGACGAATTCTGAATAAATCATCTCTCAATTGAAAAGTTACAAAACCTAGAAGATGTTTGAAATTTTTCTCGTATAAAAGAACCATTCGTTCACTACGTATTCAGAGATTCAGACAATTTGATGACTACAAGTATTCGAAATTGAAAAAAAAAATTAACATGAGTTATTAAATGGTTCCTACAGAAACTTATAATCATCAGTAAGTACCTCTACCTATCTAGAGTCTCAGAGCCGTGCCTCAAGTTTTCAAAATTTTAAATTTGTAGGAATATGGAACTAATGAAGCGAATCATTTTATTTACCATCGATTACTTCTTTTCCCCACCCTTCCGCCAGTTTCACATTCAATCTAGTGCTGAGTTTCTCGCACATCCATTCGTAATCTCAATTATCTCATTCCTATCAAAATTCACATTGATGCCAGAGTCAGCAAAAAAGCACTCCACACACCGGTCTCATTAGTCATTACACATTAAATATTTGCCAATTTTAATATCCATCATCCATCAGTATACGGTCGTCGTGTTCGTCGCCATAAACATCAAGTTTCACGTTCCAATCTCCTAGGACCTATTTATTTCCCGACCAGAATGTACGGCAAAGGGCAAACACACATAAAACTCGACCTTGAAGCACGACTATCCGGGCACGTTCGCAGACAGCCTCGCAAATATGTATGTACTCGTGCAATTAGACAATTTCTTCTCTAACTCTAACTCTCTCGCCACGACCAATGCAATACATAAAAAAACTGCCCAAAAATTGCATCAGGTCGCATTCGAGCCATAAATTACCAACCAACGCTGACCAAAAAAAAAACCTACTCGTAAAATTATGCATTAAAAAAATTACATTCGCGTGCATTAGCAGAGCCAGAGACTAGAGAGTCTTCATCTGCGTGCAAAAATGATAATCGCCGTATAAGTATGGTATGTAAATATACGGAGTATTAAAATTAAAAGCTAAATAATAATAAAAATTAAATTTATGCGTACGCCAGCACAACACAACACGTGACAATAACAACATAATATTCTACCACCGAGTTTATTATAATATTATTTATATTGACCCAGCCCGGTGCATAGACGATTTAAATAATTATCGGGTGCTTCGTATCGTTATAACTCTTTCAGCATCGTTGTCTATAAAACCATAAATCACATCGAACCAAAAAAAGACAGATGAAAATATCCCAACTAAGATGTTAAAATAAATATTATACAGTCTGAATCTCTCGATCGAAGTTATATGTGTACCTATCTCGTGTTATTTACAATATGTAATTAAATTTCAATATTTTTAGACCGCCTTCGAACACTCCTTCAATCAATAGACTATTGAAATAAAAACATAGGTAAATACAAATCACGATGATCACAATAATGCATTATTATAAGCTTCTGCAGTTAAATCAAAAATGAATAAGTAGGTAAATATGTAAATGAAACTGACGAAGCATTTGCTACATATTGTTTGGAACACAAAAAGCCACAGGTTTCTTTTGCCATTTTTTACACGTTTGCGTAAGTACATAATTTTTGTACAAAAGTAGTATAATACTAACCCATGTTTTAAATGAGCAGTGAGATTCTGCGACGGTAAAGGACGCATATGCAAGTTAAATAATGATTTTGTACTTAGTCTGTAAAATAAAAATAATAGGTAGTGAGATGGTGTCTTGTTTCACTGAAAATGTGAAAACAACGTTAAACATATTTAAAAATACGCGTCGATAAAGATGTTTTAAAACACCAGTTGGGTGCGGAATAGAATCGACGAGTAACGTCGCGAATTTCTATGCTCCCTCCTACCCCCTCTTTCAACGTTTCTCAACTGCTCTCTGAATTTATTGTATTTTTGGAGATCACTCACTATTTTTTTTTTTTTTTCATGGAGTCAACAAATAATTTTTTACATTTTAATCAGGTAATAAACTATTTAACTTTCCATTTAAAAGAAATTTCATTTTTTTTTCTAAATTTCAACGTGAATGCTATACTTTTGTTGGGTAGTTGCAAAATAAATACATTATTTAAATTTAAATTGAAAATAAAACATATTTTGAAATTAATATTAATTAGGTACGAAAAATAGAATTTTTTCTTCATTTTTTGAAGAGAAAATCGCTTACAAGGAACCCAACTCCGATTCGAATTGCACCAAGCTAAATCAAACAAACATGTCGTAAAATCTCGATGATCGTAATATTCAAGATGCTAAACTTAATTTCTAATTCTTGGCAATTTTAAAAATTTTTATTATTTTTTTTTTTTTGCTACAGGCGAAACAACATCCTCTTGGAATTTCTATTGGCTTTAAACAATTCAAAAGTAGAACTGCATCGCCTCTAATTTTATTGGTGCTTATGGGAGATGGAGATTTTCATGAAAAAAGAGAATTTTTGATGAGTTTTTGTGTTCGTAAAAATTAATTTTGAACTGTGATGCCTGGAATTTTGTGGTAAGTCTAAAAAAATGAAAAATTCAACACCAAGAGGAAGTCATAGAAGCGAAGCCATAAATTTCACTTTTGATCCCTCAACAATCTACATCAATTCAAAACTCCTAAAAAAAAAAAAAAAAAAAAAAAATGATAAATTTCCAGAATATGTATTAAAGCTAGAAATAGTGTTTCAAAAATTGAAATTTTATGGATTTTTTTTCTGGTGTGGTCGTGTGGTCAAAAATCCACCTCTTGTGAGCAAAAACTTCTAAAATTCTGAGGTAAAAGTTCGAAACAGAAAAGAGTATATTCAACCAGCAAGAACAGAGTTCGCTTGTGGCTCTTCCAGAGCAATTTAGTAAAATTCTAAGGGAAAATTAAAAACGAGCAGGAAGCTCCGAAATACCTAGTCTTAAATTTTTTTTCAAGTCAGACGATTTAATAGGCACTTTCAGATGAGACGATTTCTCGTAATATCAAGTTAATTTTTGACCCTTCCAGCACAATTCGACTTTAATTGAAAAAATTAGAAACTCACTAAAATTCCAGAACGATCCAAAAAAAAAAAATTATCAATTTTGAGTTGGTATGAGATGTTGAAATAAAAAAAAATTAATAACACAAATTCGTTTCATATTAAAAAAAAAAAAAAAAAAAAAAAAGATAAAGCTAAAAACTATTTTTTTTAATTTCAAAATTATTAAAGCTTTTTAAATATAGCCTGGTTTTATTCAAATCGAAGAATCCGTGAGAGAAAAAACTTTCAATTATTATGAATGATTCGTAAAACATTATAAAAAAAAATATGTACCTACTTACACTTAAATGAATAAAAGTTGTAAAGATTTCGTTAAAAATTGAAGATTAATTCATCTCTTTTCATGTTTCAATCTTTTTGATTTAATTTATTTGGCCAACATTTTCAAGAATGATAAATATAATTGATAAAAATGGATCAAATTGAAAAATTGTCTCCAGAACCTAATTAAAATTGAGTTTGGCTGAGGATTAATTTCGAAAATGAAAAAATTAAGTTACCTACAGAAAATTTTGAAACAAAATCCCATCATTATTTCATCTAAATTTTTCACTAGGTGTTGGAAACATTTCTTTGTATTTTTCTTTTCGAAATTTGACTACAGACATTTTTCAATTTCAAGTTGAAAAAAATGGTTCTAATTTCATAAAAAAAATCAATTTTTTCAAATTTCATATCTAATTTCTATACCTATTCATAATATCTCATTCAGATGTATATTTACTGATATCAAGTCACTTATGTATCTAATACCTTGTGACTGTTTAAACAATATATTAAAAAAAAATAAAAAAATAAAAAAAAATAAAAAAATTTCATTTTTTTTTTACTTTTACTTTTTTTGCACACAAAATTAGGTTTTTAATTGTTTTTTCCATTTCTACTCAGAGTAGATTGAAAATTGGGTGGGTTTTAAAAACTCAGAGAGGCATTTTCACTTTCTAATTGCTCTAAAACGAGCGTTTTTCGCAGCTATTTTATTGAAATTTTCGAAATTTCATTTTTCAACTTGAGGGAAGGAGGAAGGGACAAAGAGAAAAAATACCTGGTGTTCTACAAGTTCCATCTCCCCCTCCCCCTCCCTCTCAAAAAATCGAAAATCTCAATAAAATATGGTAGCTGTGAAAAACTCTTATTTCAGAGCAATTAGAAAATGAAAATGCCTCGCTGAGTTTTTAAAACCTACCGATTTTTCTTATCTACTTACTCTGTGAATAGAAATATGGGTTGAAATTAATTATTATCATTGAGAGATGAAAGGCATCAATTCTACGAGAAATTGTGTCACTTGTCAGCTCATAAACAGCGGCGTGAACGCCATTTTAAAAATTTCAAAATCGATTTCAAGGATCAAAAAATCTAAAATTTTGATGACACCTATTGTACTTGCAAACCTTCAATTAAATCCCAAATTATGAACCATTTGACGAAAAAATACCCAAAGTCGAGCTGAATGTGAGAAAATTCTCTACTTCGAAGGCTCCTTCCCTCCTACAGAATGGTAAGATTGTGACGATGGACTTTTCAATTATCTCACTTTAATAATCCAAATACAACAGAAAAAAATACGAGCTCATCGTCTATTAATTCCAAGACTTTTTTCACAGTTTATACTCTTTCATTTAAAATTAGGTAAATAATTTATGAAAATTATACAACTCGATTCCACGAAATTCGAACACTTCAATTCACTCTCTTATAACCTTGGGTGAAATAAAAACCTCATCATGAAATTGCATTTCGGCATGGCGTGTGTGTTTGTTTACATCGAAAGTTTGCCAACACATTCCATAAACTTAGCGACCTTTGCCCTTGATAGTACATATTATGAACTATGAAATCAAATGGCAGAGGGCGGGAAATTACGTAGTGTACGTTTCAATTCAAATTCATACGACTCGGTGAGGAGATGATACTGCTACCTACATAAGTGTAATTAATTAAATCGAGGCGTGCACTGAACGTACCTACTACATACGTAGACGAGGATCTGAAGCAATTTTATTTTGCTGTTATCCACTTT
Organism: Planococcus citri; assembly: GCF_950023065.1. Classification (NCBI taxonomy): domain Eukaryota; kingdom Metazoa; phylum Arthropoda; class Insecta; order Hemiptera; family Pseudococcidae; genus Planococcus; species Planococcus citri. The sequence goes on along the minus strand of NC_088678.1, from coordinate 67,630,395 downwards.
GCCTATCTAATATGTGTCTCATTTCCTCCAATGTATCAAGCAGAGCATATTCTACACACACGTAAGTAAATCTTCATATCCTGCTACCTAAAACTATGTATTAAGTATAGGAACCTTCGAATCATCATCAATCAATCACACGTATACACACACCCCATATTCACGAATCCAATCCATCTATCGAATTCGAATCGAAAAATACGAATATCATATTAGAAAGATAGCGTGATTCAAGTCGTAAAAAAACACTTTTCAAATGTTAATTCAAAGTCAAAACAACCCTTTAGAAACAATCGGCATTCACCTACAATTATTATAATACCTTACCAAGTATAGGTGATGAGGTACCTATCTCCAACCTAAGGGTAGAAGAAATACATACTCGTGCAACTTGCACCACTATATTATAAGTTCACCCACAATGCTCAATTATTGCTCATGCAACAGTGTATGCCCAACTAACCTATTATTGGTCGTCGTAGGAGAAACGTTGGCATAAGCTGCGTTGTTGAAGTCTCCGGTGGAACTCCATTTCTTCGAGTTATACAGATTGGTGGACGGTATAGGGGTCGGTGGTTTTAGGCAATTTCCTGTCGTCGGTCTGGTTGGCGAAGGTGTCGGTGACATTGGGATCGGCGAAACGCTACTCGAGCTGTGCGAATCTGAATGCAATGAACCAGTCGACTGATAATGGATTCCTTTCCTGTAGGGATCATGTAAACACACGTATTATTTTATTGGAATGAGAGGTAGGTAAGTAAGGTACCTATCTAGACAGGTAGGTAATTCTATGAGTAGTTTCATTATGTACTCGTCGTAAATATAAATGAAGTCTGAAACGTGCCCTGGTGCAAGTTTTCTCCCATCACAAAATGGTCAAAAAATACACGTTCTCATTGTTCATCATTTAATGCACATATTTGCACCCAAGTCGAATTCACGATAAGTACTTTGGAATACGAAACTAAAATGTCATTTCATCCTATCTTTCAATCCACGAGCTAGTTCAATTGGTTAGATGATATTAATTTACTATGCATCGTAAATGGAAAACGACCAAGATGGATGCATCTGTGATCTGAGTTCGAGGTTAAGATACCTCTTTGCTCTTATGTACTCGTAGTACAAATAGCAATAATGTAAAGTACGCTAAGGTTAGATATTTTACGACGACGTACGACGACGTGCCCAATGCCCAACAGATACGGTACCTTTGTGGTAATGATGAAGAATGACTAGCGACTCTGCGAACTGGTTCTCTATTCGATATAATTTCAGAATGTGGTCGATACCGCAGTCCGCCATCTCGAATGCCGCCGGAGCTCAACGTGTGATGATTACCTATGTGTTGATTTACGTCTGCAAAAAAAAAAGAAGAAAAAAAGATAAGAGAAAATAAAATTGAAATTAAATTAGGTATATACTGAGATGAAAAGCATGAAAAACCAAATGGGATAGATTTATCATTAAGAAATGAATAGATACGAGTATAAGGTACCTAAGGCTAAGTTAGCCAGCCAACGAATAGATGTACCTATGCACAGATACCAAATTGAATAACAATATTCATTTTTATGATTCGGTGATTGATTGTGACTGTGAGATGTTCGACATTGATGCACGAGAGATAGCAAATGTTTAAAAATGAGCAGGATATACTTGGAATGCATGATTTTTCGTAAGGAGGGATCTCATTTTCAAGGAATTTTTGAATTTTTAAAATTTTGGACTTAGAAAAATCCTGTGTGTATTAGGAGGTAGGGCAAAATGTACGTTTTCAGATGGATCGAAAAATTGGAAATATTAAACTGTACAACTTTCGTTTCAACTAATTTTTCCCCTAAAATTCTACTTAATACTTTTCAAAAATGACAAAAACTCAAAAAAAAAAAAAAAAAATGAAAATCTCAATAGGTCATCGTGATACAAGACGAACGTGACATAATTTTAAGACCACTGCCTCGCCTCTAACTCTTTCAAAGGAGTAAAACTACAATTCTTTCTCAAAAATTTTCATCTTTGGCAACGATTACCCGAATTTTTTCAAATTTGCAAGGATGCTAGATATCATTAAAGGACATTTGTGGTAATTTTTTCAAACGTATCTTCATTGTAAATTGCAAAAGAACAGCCACGTTTTTCAAAATTTAAAAAAAAAATACTTCGTTGAAAATAAGTACCTACATATGTAGAAGAAAACTGGAGATTTTTGAATTCGAATTTCCAAACAATTCCATGAACGATAGATACTTTGATAGTTAGTCTACAGTTCAACTAGGTACGAGAAAGTGTTAATTGAGTGGGCAATTCGGAGGGGGTAAGGGGTTGGCATTTCGAAGGAGTCGATCGACCATATGAGAGAACACGTATGTACTTTAAAATTTCAGAAAGGCAAGATAGGGGACTGGAGCTTCAAAAACCTCCATTTTCCAAAGTTGATTGGGGGATGTGATTTTTTAAAATTCGATTGAAGATACTCATACGAGTCTAGGTCTAGATAATAACTATGTATTTTTTTTTGACATCGATATGTTTTTTGAACCTGGAGTCTTTTCGAAATTTATGTTATGCTGACTTTTAGGAAACTTGAAAAAAAAATCAAGACTGTGACAATGTGACAGCGTCTGGTAAAAGAGACCTTACGTAAAAAATCATAATTTTACAGGAGATCTGTTTAATGTTTACCTTCATTTTTCCATGTACTTAATTTTACGAGGGTGCAAAATTTCAGCCAAAGAAAAACGAAAATTTTTGATCAAAAACCATTTAAAATATTTTTTCGACCTTACTCACTTGAAATGGCTGTATCTCGCTCTACAAGAACTCTAAGGATCTGGGACCACTATCATTCAAATTTTGAGAAAATTTTACATCGATTTCACCAAAAAAAAAACTCACTAGATTACCTTAAGGTCCCTTTTACCAGACATCGTCGTTGGCTTTCTGACATTATGCTGGATTTTCAAAAACGTGGAAGAAAATCGGTCGACTTTTAGAGATGCTGACTTTTGAAAATTGAGGGGGGGATTTAGTCGGCTTTTTGAAATTATGCCAGACTTTACAACACGAAAGAAAACCTATATATCAATCGGTGTGAAGTTTGACTTTTGAAAACTTGGAGAAAAACCTGTCGACTTTTCGTCATTATGTCAGACTTTTAAAAACTTGAGAAAAATTTTTATTGGTTTTCTGACATAATGTAGATTGTAGGTACTAAAATTAGGTATGTCAATTGAATTTTCAAAAATGACTTTCATATTTTATCAGACTTTTTTAAAATTTGGAATTATAAGTAGGTACATAAAATAATTTAAAACTTTCCCCAAAGAGGAGACTTCACACTCATTTTTGAGTGGGATCTGGGCACAATTGTATGACAGGGCCTTATAAATACAATTTTTAGCAAACTTCCTTCATTTTTAGTGCACACACCTCCACAGATTCAATATTTCGTTGGGGAGGGGGAAATAATCTGCTTCACATGACGTACACTACTTTATTACTGCATCGATTGGTTACTTATAAGTTTCTAAAAACAGGCTCGTGACCTATCAAAATGAGTTAAAATTTCGGGAGAAAAACTAAAATGTAAAAGATTTCATCTTTGAACATTTCCAAAACAGTTTGGGCCCAAAATTTCATAAAATTTGGAAGAAATTGAAAAATTATCACGCGGCTAATCAATATAGGTTGAAATTTTGTAAGAAAAACGAAAATGTCAGTGATTATATTTTTTGACCATTTCCAAAAAACTTGATATGCCAGGAATTTCGTCAAATTTGGAGAAAATTGAAAAATCATCCCACGACTCATCAATGTACTTACTTGAGTAAATGGGAATTTTGCGAGAAAAACAAAAATGTCGAATATTTTCTATCTTGACCACTTCCAAAAAATTATTCCAGTCCAAATCCAAAATTTCATCAAAATTCAAAAAAAAAAAAAAATTGAAAAATTACCATACTGGAAAAACTTTTGACTTTCGAATCGGTACAAAATTAAAATTTTGATAATACGTGCTTAAATTGATCAAAAGTGTTGCAAAGATGGTGAATTCGAGTTTATAGGCGCTGAATTTTATTTTCACTTTATATAGGTAGCGTGTTTTTTGAAAACTGGAGAAACCGAAAAATTCGCTTCGAAACTCATACCAAGTGACTCGTCACTCGTCAGGTCAAAAGTAGGATACAAACCAAATCTCAACCTTCTAGGTCAATTTGCTGAAATTTTGATTTTTTTTCTTCTAATTTTGGCCAAATCTTGAATTCTTTAAAAATTGTTAAAAATCGAAGGATGAATTTCAGCACTTGAAATTTTGGATGGTGGTATAATTTTTGGATCTCCTTTGATTCCCCTGTGTACGGTTGGGATACCTTCTCTTGTGAGACACATTTCAACTCAGACAATAAAGGCTGCTATATTTTGGTCAAAATCCTCGAGATTGATCATGCCCTGGTTAGGTCAGAATTTCAAGGCATTTTTATCAAGATTATAACTGAAAATTCGTGTTTTTTTTCAATCATAAAACCCTTTATTTTTTCATTGTTTCTTATTCAGATTGCTCAAATTGTTCATTCTGCTTTTTCGCTCCAATTTCAGAAACTTCCTGGTTTTTTGCCCCCCCCCCCTCATAAAAACGAGCAGACAAACCTGCTGATTTCAATTTTATTTATTCATTTTTTTTTCATCAGAAGAAATTATTTTTTTTACAATTTTGAATTTTCTTCATGTTTTCTAGTTAATTTTGACTCGAATAAATTTTGACCTCCCCCCACCCCTCCTCAGTCGGAACATTTTGACAACATTTCTTTCCACAACTCCTATTTTTTTTTCAAAAATTGTAAAAAAAACTTTGCATATAATAAAATCCCTGACATTTTCAAGATTTTTATCAGGCAACCCACTTCAAAAGTGTTTCTCTTTTATGTAAGTACAACGCTGTTATAATTTTTGCCCATATATTTATTTAATTTCACTATACACGCGAAATATCTGTACCTACTGCAATTTTATACGGATAATCCTCCTAATCTCATACGGCGAATGCGCTAGAAATGCATCTGGTATGCATCTCGAGTCCTCGACAGCAAGCAGAGCAAGATAATGTAGGCTAATATTTTGCAGCAGTGTGCTAATGTGCCATAATAATGATAGCATAATAATTTTTCCAAACATTTACGCGCTAATTTCCATACTTAACTTACGTATTCTTTCATACAGTTTTTTTTCTTTTATAGGTCACACACGTATTTCCTATACATATCTCTGTCTACTTATAATCTTCTTTATAAACAATGTAGGTACATTGCACAACTTCAAAGGAAAAGAGCGCCACAACGAGCCGACTTTTAAGTATCTCAAGGACTTCAATAAGGGTGGTTAACGATATCTACTATCGTCATCGCTGTCGTCGAGTCGTCTATATTTAATATTCCTTTGAAGTAACTTAACTGATAGGTAGGGTAAGGAGAAGGACAGTACGTCTATTTTAGGTGGTAAATTTATAAACGAAAACTACCCAACTCCTGAGAGATATTACAACACGTCTTAGTAATCCTTTATTGCGACCAATGTGTACCTCTACCTAAACCTACACCTAAGGTTTCCATTGTAATGGGTGTATTACGCGCTGTAGCTGTAGCTCATTCAGTAGAGTAGACTGATATTGTATTATATGTATTACACGAGTGAACCGCTATGAAATTTACATTACGTGTAACAGTTTTCACGCATCAATTCCTCAATGCTCTTCGATTTTTTTTTTCGCCATCTCCGATCGTTGGTAGAGTAAGTCGCGACTGTGACTGCTGCACGCGGGTTGTTTATAATGGTTCAAGGTTTCTCGTTACACAGAATTATTTACAGTCGCGAATTGGCTAATTGGAGAAATGTTGAAATTGAAATTGTTTCAAAATTTCGAAAATGCGAAATGAATTTCTGTACTTGTATGATAGCAGGATCGATGATTTTTTAAAAAAAGAAGTATCAGAAGAGGAAAATTGAAAGAAAAAATGACAACGAGATAGGGAGGTGGAAAATTGCAAAAAAATGATTTAATTATCATTTTCCTCACAGGTTGCGAATTACATGATGCAATTTTTCACACATTACACCAAACAGCGAAGCCGTATCAATGACACAAAACCGCGATAATTTTGTACGTATAGTAACAAGGTTAGGGATTAACTTGACCCTTCAGCACTCGGGAGAAATCTAATGGATTAAATTTTTAAAATTATTCTCATCACGTTTTGCAGATTCCGCATCCATGTATTGTGATTGTATGGGGTAAAATTACGCGTAGTTTCCACTCTGTAGGAATTAAACTCTAAACACTGAATATAGGTAACAGCTTCCGAACAATCATAAAGAGACCAAACGAATTTCACAATTTAAAAAGCTATTAATTATATTTTTAAAAATCCAACAAATTTTGAAAGTCGAACTTATCTACTGAATTTGGAAATTCAACTCAACTTTGGGGCTATGGTTTGAAATTCGTAAGAAATGATTTAGCTGCAGCTTTTTACGCCTGTCAAAACATCGAAATATAATACGTATAATTTAAGAAACTGGTGGACTATTTTGGGACACAGCTAGGTGTCAAGTTTTTGGTCATCAATGCTCATTCCAAAAAAAACTCCCCCATTCATTTTTTCAAATTTTTTAAATCGAAAATAATGTAGTTAAGTGGCTAAAAATTTGCATCACTTTATTCCAATACATTTCTCCAGTTTTAGAAAATGATATGTGGGTAATGGGTATTTCAAAGTTTTGGAACTTCAACTGGAATGGCCCAGACGTTGAAGAAAAGTCGCAAAAATATGTGCTTATTTTTTTTTTTAATTTCCTAGGTGACTTACAACTCAAAATAAAGGTATTCATTGAATTTGGTGAAAATCTTCCGACATTATTATTTCCAAGATCTACCACTCTCCTCCCTTCCACGCACATCTTCAAGTAGGTATACATGACCGCCAAAATGAATAAAAAATTCATTCATATTTTCCATTCATTATTAATTTTTGAAATTCGATTTCTATTTCTATTTTCCCAAATGAGGTTTATCGGTCGATACCCTTCAATTTCTAAACTTAAACTAGGTCAAGTCATATAATATTCATTCGCGATCGTCACAAAAATTTGAATAACTATCAGATACTGTCGCGTAATTTGTTGAAATACGGGCTTCAGTGAGTCCACAATTTAAAAGTCTATACATATGAGATTCTTTGCATGTTATCACGTTCGAAAAAAACTTGGGACTTTTTACCACTTAATATAATAATGAAAATCCACCTATTTCAGAAGCTTGCTGAACGAAGTGGACGTATTTCATCCCCCCTCCCCCCCAAAAAAAACAGAAAAATGTAGGCGAAAACTTGGAAATTTTTGGGAAAAATTGGGTGAGCTGGAAAAATTCGAGAAATTTGGGGAAGTTAGGAAGAAATTTTATAAGCAGGGAAAATCCAAAGAATCAAAAACCATGGGATTTTACTTCTTGAATTATAAATTTTCAAAAGTTTTCGCCCTGAAATCCCCCCCCCCCCAAGGTCTCTCCAATGCATTCCAGTCAAACTGCCAGAAAGTCCTAATTCTCGCTAAAATATCAAAGAATGACCAATTTTTCGTTGAAAATTCGGAAACAATAATTTCTGATTTTTTCCAAAAAATTTTAAAGTGTGAAAATCGTGTTCTAAAAAAAATTGAAAATTGTGAATTTTCAGCTAGGAGCTTTTGCTCAAATCTCGTTCGGGCCCCATTCATACTATTTTAATACCCTGAAAACTGAAAATTTTAAAGCCATGAAAACCAACTTTTAGGCTCATCAAAAATTCAAAAATGATGTTATTTACGTTTCGAATTATCATTTTTTCACAGCTTTCGCCCTCATTCAGGGTATCTAACGGATTTTTTTTTGAAAAAATCACTACTTTTCACTACTTTTTTCACTACCTTTTTTCAACCAAATTTTCAGAATGCCATCCACTCGACCACACCCCCCCCCCCCCACACAAACACACAAAAATTAACAAAGTCAAATTTTGCACATAAAATTTTTAAAAAAAATTGAAACTGGAAGAAAATTTGTAATTTTAATCAAAATTATTGAAAAAAGCAATACAAATAAACGAGATTAAGTATTACATTCGTTCTAAGACAAGGTGTCAAACAAAATTTCAAAATAAAAAATCAGGACTTTAGCAGGATATTTTTTAAACACTAAAGATTTTATTTAAAAAAGGAGCCGGGGGAGGCAAAATTTTAATAGTTTTCCAATGAATTCAACGTCCCAAGATTTTTTTCAAGCAAGCGGATGTCGAAAATATAATTTTATCATTATTTCAATTTTTGATTTTTTTTCACGATAAAAGTTTTTGCTCATGTAATGGAATTGGGCGAATAAAAAACTTTTTTTTAACAAACCATATTTTTAATTTCGAGAGGGAGGTACACATATGTAAAAAACGATGATTTTTAGTGTGATGAATTGGTTAATAAGAAGTTTATTATTTTGCTTCAAAATTTTAAAATTCAAATGATTTTTTTTTTGAAAAATTTAAAATTGAAAAAAAGCAAACGAGTCCGAGCGAAGCGAGGGCAGAAGCTTTCGAAAATTCATGTTTCGAGAAGTGAAGAAAAAATTTCTTCATGCAGGGAGGAGTTTACTTTTCTGATTCAAACTTTGAACATTTCTTGTATTTGAAAAATAAGTTTTTCCTTCGCTCGGGCAAAAGCTCTCAAAAATGTGTCATTCAAGTTTCAAAAAAGTCGACAAATGAGCTCTTTTCTACGAAATAAAGATCGAGAAAAAGGAACGAATTCGAATTTTTTCATTTTTTCACTACTTTTTTAACAAAATTCACTACTTTTTCACTACTTGCACTACCTGTTAGATAACCTGTCATTTCGTTCAGGTTTGATCATTTTTATTTTTATTTTCTCTGACTTGATCAAAGTTGAAGGGTTGAAAAATTTACTTCTCACATTGAAAATAATATTGTTTCATTTTGAAAAATTATCAACTTTTGAAAGCTTTTGCCTTATTTGCTTTGTTCAAGGCCTGTATTCCAATTTTTGAAAATATGATTTCCTGAAATCTATCGATTGAAATGTTGAAACATTGAAAATCAAATTTTTGCATCAGTTATTTTACTTTTCGAATTATCAATTTTTTCAAAGTTTTTGCTCTTGCTTTGCTCGTGCAGTTTCGAATTTTGCAGGACAATTTTTCGGAAATTTTCATGAATGAAAAATTAACATCAGAAACTCAAGATTCGTCCTCGCTTTGCTCGAGCAAAATCGAAAGGTGTTCTGATTTGAATTTGATTTGCAAATGCCAAAAGGCTAAAAAAAACGAGAGATACATAATCGAACGATAAAAAAGGTCGGTACCTAGTTTGCACGATAGTCATTCGAACGATAAAAAGTGGTTTAAGAACGACAATTTAAGTAAGTAAGTATGTAGTACGCACAGAATTTTTAATCGATAGAAAAAGGTGTTAACTAAGCATGATATTTTTCATTGATAAAAGACGTTGGCAATACAAAAAATTTCATTTTGAGAAAAGCCGACATTTTTTTAGTCACTTCTTTTTTTGGTGGCACGCCAAAGTTCCTAATTTTTGTACTCCCTCCCCACCCCAAACATAACATTTTTTTGGGGTTTAGAAAGTTCTCTTTCTGATTCCAACATTTCCAATCAAAAGTCCTGTTCTTTGTCAAATTTGCTTTTCGTTTTATTTTCCAAAGTTGCCCAAGACACGAAGTGTTAATTTTCGAAAAAGTTGTGAAAAAGTACTAATTTTTTTGGAGGGTGAGGAAAGCTGTCAAAAAGCGTCAATTTTTGGTAAAATAGTCGAGAAGTGCCCATTTTTGACACAATTGTCAAAAAAAGGCCCATTTTGTCAGAATTTTTAAAAAGTGACCATTTCTGGCAAGAATGGCAAAAGGAGCCAATTTTCGCCAAAATTGTCAAACAGTCTTGTTCTTGCCAAGATGGCTAAATAAAATCATTTTTTAGCTAAAATTGTCAAAAAATTCTCGTTTTTTGTGAAAATTATCACGGAATGTCAATTTTTAAATTGTAAAATTCTAAAGAAGTAATTTTTTGATAAAATAATCAAACGGTCGTGATTTTAGCCAAAATTGTGAAGAAATTTGTGATTTTTTTGTCAAATCGTCCAAAAAGCACTGATTTTTACCTTATATGCCTCAAAAGTCCTCCCTCCTTTTCAAGGTAACGATAAGTGGTGCCTAAAAAAAAAACACGAATAGTAACACGAAAAAAATTACGAACTTTGGATTTTAGATTTCACCAATTTTGCAGTACATAGAACAATTCAAACTTTTTATCAAGCATAAAAGCATCGTTTTTGGACATTTAAAACTTGTTCAACATTTTTTTTTTTTACCATGTAGTATGTACCTAGACCTACTTCCTTTTCAAAGTTCGTTCGAACCACATCTGGCTAATTAGCATGAAAAATGCTGTGGGGGTGAGGAAGTCGGGGGTAAACAGTTTGTACAATTCCAGTCTCATCTCTCCTCCCTCACGTCAAAATTCACATCACTTCTTCACGCCTCTGCCAGCTATTCATCTCCATATCTAAAATCCATAATTTTTATTAATTTATTACTCAAATTATTATTACAGTGCAGATGCCACACAAATGCTCGCAGAACACGCTAAAGCTTATCACTTTCACATAAATTTACACATTAAGCACGCCACAACCAGTAAATCAAAATACCATCACACCATCATGCCCTGTCTACCGACATATACGTGCTTTTATCTATATTATCGCATATTTCTGGTCATTTTTACTGCTTTAAATAATTAACTGCTATGAGCTGGAGCTTCCTATTTATCCTACACACACTGTACCAATAATACTGATATTACGACAATAATTTCAACTCGTTCATATACTCATGCATCGGCGTAGTTCCTTTCCCATTCGTCACAGCAATCATGATGAAGTGATGATTAAGCTATGATATGTACAATATTATTACAAACAACTTTCGATCATCGAAACCGAAAGTGCTGTCCTTCGTGTTTTATATGTACTAGGTATGTTATGTTCAGCGATATAGCAGAACTGATTAATACATCTAATCACTAATCAGTTCGTATTCACAATAGCGAATCATCCCGACTGCAAATCGTATTCGTTTGTTCTGTACCTCTATACATAACCTATTCAATTTCCTGAACGATAGAGCGAAAAAAAATGTACCATCTACTTCCATGATGATTTCATTTCATTGTTCCGTATTTACGTACATATGTACATTACACATAAGGTACTCTCAACGTACAGTATAGAAGTACAACTGTGTAAGCCCCTCTTACGTTGGTACTGGATTCTAACCCCTTTATTATTCGTGATATTTTTAGCCATCTGACTCTTCGACCGGATTCTCGTCTCTCCCAAAAATATTATATCAAAAGCAACGTACCTACTTGTACTACACATGTACACAAAGAATACCATTCTCGTATTATCTCTTCGTATAGATCAGAGCTAGACCATTAGAATTAACACATCTACGTGAATTTCTTCAACTTTACCTATTTTTCGTCAATTTTTGACATTTAATTCAATCCATAGGTACCTATCTAGATGAGCCGGATATGGATATCCCGAGTCAATAAACCATATACCACAAATACGAAAGACTAGGTATGTGGTTCCAGATCTAAAGATACATATCTACATACAAATATAAAATATTCTAATCAAATAATAATTACTTCGATATAGTCCATTTTTGGCCGGAGGCGTGCTCAGTGATCTGGATCCTTCGAGTTGGGTTAATCTTCTCAATACGTCAGCTAAGGTCGATCGAAGGCAAACGATTTCGTCATTTTGTTCCAAAACTTTCTTCTCCAGATCGGTGACTCGTTCTCGCAGCGATTCATTTTCAGTCTCAATCATATCATCTGTGGAAAAAAAATACCCAAAAAAATCATATAACATGAAAAACAAAATACATTTATGTACAACAAAAATTACACGAATCTCTATAATATCGTACATTTATCTTTCTTCGATCAACAAACCATAAAAAAAAACTTCATTTTATGACCCACAAATGCACACATTTGCACGTATGTACCTATTTTATAAACAGGGCAGGGGACTAGGGAGGGGTATGCCATGAAAACCCAGACAAGGTGAAGGTCTATCTCAACACAGGTAACCCAAACAGCAGAAAATTAGTTGATTTGATGGAGATGGAAATACTTACGCCAAGCATTGCTAACCACAGTCGATAACGAATCGTCGTTCTCTGCGACACATTGCATAACCATTATATCAGTCAACATTCGGTTCCAGTTCTTTTTTTTTTCGATCACTACAACATCTACGAGTACGAATAATTACCGATCACTATGTTTTAATTACGTAATTACCCATGGCTGGTGCTCATGGCTGGAAAAAAATTTCATCGTGAGTACGATTTGGAACCGTCGAAACAACACCACCACCACCTCCACGACAACGACGACACGAAAGAAAACCGAAAACAAAACGCGACCGGGTGCATAGTCCCAGGTTGCAATACATCGGGAAAATGAATCGAGAGTCGCCGGCAGCATGAAAACAGATCAATAATCCGGCAAGGCGCGGCGGTAGGTAATCAGCTGACGGAAATGAGCGTACTCGTATAATAGGGTTGCAACAGTACTCGCGAGTACTACACGCGCATTCTTCCAACCAAATGCGGTACTTTTACTATGTACTTATCACTTCAATGCACACCGCTAACTACTAATTTGTCACATTGTAGACTGGGACTGGGCTATAGGATCTAGGCGATCTGTGATGTGATGACCACTATTTCACCTTATGTATACCTCATCTATCCATCCATATAGCTCTCGTCTCGTCTCCTCTCTTCTCACTTCCTCTCTTCTACAGCTTTGAAACATCCCATCACCGAAGGCGACATCCACCTTCAAGTTCAATTTGGCTTCGTTTATCTCGAATTACCTGATTTGAATATACGAGTACATAGGCACATAGATAGATAGGTTTGCCAGTCAGCTACATTCTATTTTATTTTTTTTCAAATCTTATGCTAACGACTATGTGTTTTTTTTTCTGCTTCGAGTAAAACATGAAAAAAAAATATTCCCAGAGTGATATTTCCTTCCGCGTAATAATTAAATCGAGTACTAATTGTTTTACTCGTCGAGTTTCTCGGCTCGGTGCAACTACAGCTACTCGTACATATGCCAAAAGCCTATTTAGCTGTCTGAATTGCAACCTGCCCATGCCTTCTGTGTCTTGTCAGTAGCACAACGTTTCCTCTTATTAACCGCCATCCATTGCGTGAAATTATTAATCTATTTACTCGGCCGTGCCTCGGATTAGACCATGACCAACCTTAATATAAATAATGAGAGGATTTCTCATACGTCGTTGCATCTGCTCGAAGAAGTTCTATCTTTTCTGAATCTAAAATTTGAAAAATAAAAAAATATTTTGATATAACGGGAGAAAAAAATGACGAATAATTGCATTGAAAAAACGAACGTCGAAATTAATTTGTAACGAAACAACACGAAGATTTGGACAAAACTATTTAGTCTTTTTAATTCCATACACATTTAATAATTTTTTTACGAGAAAAAAATTTCTTAGTCAAGAAAAAATAATTTTTTATCAGAAAAAAAAAACGTCAATTTTTAATCAGGAAAGATTTCAATATACCATCAGAAAAAAAGGGAATTCTATTATCAGAAAACAATGTAAGTTCTTCATAAAAAAATTGTCAATTCTTCATTAGAAAAAATAAATAAATTTTTCATTCAAAAAAACGTCAATTTCTTTATCAAAAAAAAGTGCAGCAAATTTCTCATCAGAGCAGCTGCTAATTTTTCACCAGAAAATATGATGTTAATTTTTAATCAGAATAGAATGCCGATTTTTTAAAAGATAAGAAATCTCAATTTTCATCACAAAAAGGTGTACATTTTTCATCAGAACCGATATCAATTTCACATATGAAAAAAATCTCAATTTCACCAGGAAAAAGTCTCAATTTTCCATCTGAAAAAAAACTCAATTTTTCTCTAGAAAGAGTTTAAAATCTAGACAGAAAGGTCATTGACCTTGAAAGGTCATAGACTGAATGCTAGACGAACTTCCAAAGTCGGACAGATAAGTCAATGACCTTAAGAGATCGGACAATGAGGTCAGACAGCCTTCTAAACCCAGACAGACAGGCCAATGACCTTTATAGAGCAGACAAGTCAATAACCTAGGAAGCCCGACAGGATTTCAGTTGGCCCTCAAAAGCCAGACAGACAGGTCAATGGCCTTAGGAGGCTATAGACTGAAAGCCAGACGGTCTCCAGAAGCCAGACAGACAGGACAATAACCTTATGCAGCCGGAAGCCAGACAGCCTTCACAATTTTACAAGCTAGACAACGAGGTCATTGACCTCAGAAAACAGAAAAACTGTCAGGATTTTTTTTGTTCTTCACCAGATAAAATGTCAGATTTTTATCAGAAGAAAAATTGTTAGTTCTTCATCAGAAAATATGACTATCTTTCTTCAGAAAAAATATCAGGTTTTTTATTAGAATTTTTTTTTAGTTTTTTGTTATAAAAAGTGCCACTTTTCATCAGAAAAGATGTGATGTTTTTTTTCCATCAGAAACCCAAAAAAATATCAGGTGTTCATCAGTAGTTAGTTCTTCATCAGAAAATATGCCATTTTTTCTTCATAAAAATATATATTAGTTTTCTATAAGATTTTTTTTTTAGTTTTTTGTTATAAAAAAGTGTCATTTTTTTATCAGAAAAGACTGTCAATTTTTCATTGGTAAATCATATCAAGTTTTTCAATTAAAAGAATTTTTCATAAGATGTCAATTTTCTGTTAGGAAAGGATGCAAATTTTTCATCAGAAACAGAAAAAATATCAGGTTTCTTATCAGAATTTTTTTTAGTTTTTCACTATAAAAAAGTGCTCATTTATTTCATCAGAAAAAATTGATATTTTTTCCATCAGAAACTCGGGAAAATTTTTAGGTTTTCATCAGAAGCAAATGTTAGTTCTTCATCAGAAAATGTGCCCATTTTTCTTCAGATAAATATTCTATCAGTTTTTTATAAGATTTTTTTTTAGTTCTTTATTATAAAAAAGTGCCATTTTTTCATCAGAAAAGACTGTCAATTTTTCATTGGCAAATCATATCATGTTTTTCAATCAAAGGAATTTTTTAAATTTTTCGTCAGAAAAGATGTGAATTTTCTGTTTGGAAAGGATGCAAATTTTTCATCAGAAAATAAGTGTTTTTTCATCAGAAACCCAGAAAAAATGTCAGGTTTTTATCATCAGAAAAATTGTTAGTTCTTCATCAGAAAATATGACAATTTTTCTTCAGAAAAAATATCAGGTTTTTTATCAGAAATTTTCTCTAGTTTTTCACTATAAAAAAGTGTCATTTTTTCATCAGAAAAGAGTGATGGTTTTTTTCATCAGAAGCCCAGAAAAATGTTAGGTTTTCATCAGAAGAAAGTGTCAGTTCTCATCAGAAAATATGCCAATTTTTCTTCAGAAAAATATATCAGTTTTTTATAAGATTTTTTTTTCAGTTTTTAATTATAAAAAAGTGACATTTTTTCATCAGAAAAGAATGTAAATTTTTCATTATACCTTGTTAGCTTTTTTATTTAGAATAATTTTTTATTTTTTCATAAAAAAAGATGCCAATTCCCTGTTAGGAAAGCATGCAAATTTTTCATCATAAAAGATGTTTTTTTTTTTTTTTTATCAGACACTCAGAAAAAATGCATGGTTTTTATCAGAAGAAAAATTGTTAGTTCTTCATCAGAAAACATGCCCATTTTTCTTCAGAAAAAATTTCAGTTTTTTAATAGGGCTACATATGAAATTTTTGTTTTTATCATAAAAAAGTGTTATTTTTTCATCAGAAAAGAATGCCAATTTTTCATTTGTAAATCATGTCAGTTTTTTTAGTTAAAAGAATTTTTCATTTTTTCACCAGAAAACATGCCAATTTTCCATTAGGAATGCATGCAAATGTTTCGTCAGAAAAGATGTTTTTTTTTTCATCATTAGAAAACCAGAAAAATGTCACGTTTTTATCAGAAGAAAATGTTAGTACTTCATCGGAAAAAGATGCCAATTTTTTATCAGAGAAAATGCCATTTTTCATTTGTAAACGTGTCGAGTTATTCATTCAAAAGAGTTTTTTTCATTAGAAAAAAACTGCAAATTTTTCACAAGAAAATTTTCTTGGTATTTCATCAAATTCAATTTTTCAACAGAAAAAAATCTAAGGTACCTAATTTAATTTTTCCGAAAATAAGTAGGTAATGTCAATTTTTCCTTTTAAAAAAATGTCATTTTCAATGTTTTATTAGAAAAGGACAAATTTTTTATTGTAAAAAGTAATATGTGGAAAACTTTATGAAAATTAGAATAAAATTAGGATCATCGATGCCATTGGAAAAACAAATCATCAGTATTGATCACATTTTATCGCTCATCAAATTCTAATCAAGGTAACAGATCATTACAAATGCACATTTCATCCAAACAGATAGCTCCCACCTCTTCTCCCTTTCCCCCTTCTCCCTTTCTCCCTGCCATTAAGTAAACAAATTTGAATGATTTTTCTCTTCATACCTACTTACATAGGTTAAGTACCATATATTCGCAAACACATCACATGACAGGTACATACTACATACAAATACGAAATCCAATACACAACCAAACCAAAAATAGCATTTATAAATTCGAGCACAACAACACGATTGAAAACGAACTCGTTGGTATGAACATTTCACATACATAGAAAATTTCGACCTTCGAGCAAACAATACCTTGAAAATTAGACACCAGCTATGAAACAAAAGAAGTTAGGAATTTTCGCCGATGGTGTTTCGAGTGTTACGACGAGTTGAAAATGAAAATACAAGACGTATAACAAGTACGAAATACGAATTAGCACTTGGCACCGATATTTTTCATCTCACAATCAGTACACAGATTACGAAAAACATTACTTTATACGATGAACCGTTGACACGAAACTAAATTCACAACAACCACATTTAAAGCACAGAGATTTGCATTTCGTAATACTATAATGAAATAAAAAGCGAGTAATTGAATAAGTTATAGTCAAACACGATGAAAAATCAATCTCACGATAAAATAACAATACAGACTGATATTACACTAATTGATAAAAAAAAAAATTTCGACTAAAAATACCTATCTGTGTTCGAGCTATAGGTAAGCATTATTTTTTGAATCAAGAACGAACAATCAGCACTTATCTTGAGAAGAAAAATTTAAACGACAGTCGAGAACAATTATATAACGTTATCGCGTTATCACAAAGCGAAGCTCTTCTTTTCACTCATTTCATTATTCGAGTTATTTACAGGTTAGATAAGTTCACAAGGTGTTTAATTTTTTATTCAAAATATGCCACATTCCATAGTACAATTTTCGAGTCTCAAGTAGGTATATACTACATACTACATAGGTTCGACTTGAACATAAAGCTCGACAAATTTTCACTTCATCAACTTGAGTAGGTAGGTGACTGTCATGAAATGAAAATGATTTCCAAAAAATTTATTCACATGCGCTACGTGTGTGAAATATTTAATCATAATTTACTATCTGTAAGCGCCACTTTGTATTCATTAATAGTATTGAGCCTTTTCCGAGCTTTAAATTTCATATTGAGCAATTTTAAATTACACATCAGTACTGGTATACAGATTTAAAAAATTAATTTGAAGCAGCGATAACGTAGAAAAGTCATGTTTATTGGATCTGTTGGTAAATTGAAGATATTTTATGGTAAATTTTATCAAGCGATGCCACGAGAGAGTTCGCTTTTATGTTTTTCAAAGCAATATTTTACAATGAAGATTTTGCTTTTATTATCATTCGCTTATTTAGCAGGTAAAACAATACTCGTATTTTTAATTTAAATTGTCTTAGCTGGAAAGTAGGTATACCATAGAATCGTTCAAAAATCATAAACTCATCATGAAATTGAAAAAACTTAAAATCACCATCTTCCGGCCTCTGTCGCCTCCCCTCCTGTCCTCATTTAGCGCAAAACCATCAAGAAACCGTCAAAAAAAGCTTTATTTACCTACCAAAAATAGGAAACACTCTTGGAAGTCAAAATGCTAAAATCAGAAAATAAAAATCAAATTTTCGAATAATATTCCCGATTGTTTTTTGTTAAGTTTGTTCCATGGATTTTCATAATTTAAAAAAATCAAAATCTCATCTGTTTGCCCCCCCCCCAGCCTCCTTCCCTTCACCAATGGAGGACCAAAATCGTGTGAACTTTCAAAATTCAAAAATATTGAAACACATACCTACCTATCTGTACTCTACTAAGCTCTTAAACTAAATTTCATTACACATCAATTTTTTTAGAGAGTTGGGATGAAAACTCTACTCCATTATTTTTCTTTTTTCTAAATCCAACTTGAGAAAAATTTTCACTCGAATCGAATCACTCAAATTGAATTTTTTTTGTTTTCAGCGGTTTCTTCAGCTCGAAGAACAACCACGAAAGAGCCTCCGGTTCATGATAAGCTTATCACAACATTGCTCAATAATGCCATCGAAAAAACTTTCCAAACAATGAATTCAGATACGATCGACAAATTAGTTCTCAGCATGGAGAATCTAAATTCGTTCTCTTATGAAACATACATCGACTGCCAAATGGAGCCCTTTGAAAACAAGTTCTACTTCACTAATGTCACGGTAACCCAAATAAAAGTAGAATCTGCCAACTTGCGACGTGAATTTTATCACAATAGAATGGTAAGTACGAGTAAGTGTGAGTAATTTTATTAGGTGGGTAGTACTTCGAACATTAAAATCGATTGATGTCTTGATCTACAAAATAGATCATTTTTCTAAAAAAAAAGAAAAAAAAACCTAGGAAAACTGAATTTGAAAAATTAATAACCAACTGAATGTAGATGTTTTTATATCGATTTGTTCGCAGATCTTATTTTTCAATCGCCTATCCCTTGAAATTAGAGGATACGTGGGGGCAACCTCAGATACAGCTCATGTGGGTTTTCCTCACTCTATGATTTTCAAAAACATCTCCATTCACGTAATAGCTGAATCCCTACAGAGGTTCTCAACGGACGAATTTTACCCGTACATTGATTTCATTCACTATGAAGATTACGAATCTCATTTGGTACGTAGGAAAATTGAGTTCGTCGTAATCTCACAAGAGCTCAGACACAAATATCCAACTAATTGGTCACATAATTTCAGGTAGCTCCGCCTTGGTACCACGAAGACTTGCCATTTCACCTCATAGACGATGTGTATAGCCGGATCGAAGATCACTTACCATCCTTATTCGAATTCGGTTTACGAAACAACAATAACTTCACGCAAACACTCCAAGCAACGCTTTCTCGCTGTCCTGAAAAAGAAACCATCACATCGTTCTATTCTTTAGATATTTTCAGAACGAAGAGTTACTACTTTATACCACACATCAAATCTTTAGGTCGTACCCTCGGCAATATCTCCATCACTGGAATGCACAATTTTCATAGTCACTCGATCGCTAAAAATCGCAGTCGAACTGTCAGCACCCTGGCAATTAAATATATTCAAGGAACCGCTGATTTACATTATATTGGTGGAAATTTCACAATTTTTCCATTATACTTTGAAGTAGATTGCATTTCGATAACGGTTGATCAAAAACAGCAACGTATTACCGCGACTGCGCACAATTATACCGTTATTGAGACCAAAACGAACGTACCATTGACGGAGTATCAGTCCAAATGGGTAATGGAAGGGATTCAGGTGGCGATTGCGTCTTCGATAATGCCATCGATGAAACGTAAGTCATGTTTGGATGAATTTCTACTCGAAAAAACCCTGTAAATTATTATTGATGTTCTTCTGATTTCACAGACTACAGAAACAGTAATTATTCGACCAATACACTCGAAGAACACCCGATTGTAAAAATAAGTACCAAATTATCTCAGCAATTCAAGGGTAGCACGATACAGAAACTGTACGATGCTTGGAGCATAACGATACCAGAAAGCTTCAACACAGAATCAACGATCGAAATAGAATCAAATATTTATAATATTTCAATTGAAGCTAAACCCAAAACAGATTTGAAACCGTATCCAGATAGGATCCTATGTAATCTCTATCGCAACTTGCAAGTAAGTTAGTCCCTCAATTATTCCCAGTATTGGATAGGTACTTGGCCCTGGAATTTTAGATGAAATGAATGGATTTATTCGGACTACTTCCTTTAAAAGCTTTTTTGCGGGATCCTGTAGTGGAAGAGGTCATATTCAACATATGTACTAAAACTCTGACCCTGACCCTGTACCCCTCGTGCTAGAGCGTGAAGTGTCCCTTCGAAAAAAAATTTATTTCAAAAAATATTCCCCATTAAGTTCTCATCAGAATAACATCATTATTAAGGTATTTTTTTTGAAACAAAATATACATTTTAGCTTTGCAAAATCACAATTTTTATCAGGCTTGTTGAACAAAAAAAATTCCCGTTATAAAGGTTATGGTAATAAAATTTAACAAGAAATTCAAAATTTTGGTTAAAGTGATAAATAATAGACTTTGGCTCTATCTGAATGGTTAGTGAAGATCATCCAAATAGGGTTGGTAGTAGGCAACGTAGCTAACAATAAGTTCTCAGCAATTGGGATTAACACAGAGAGCTGATTACTTAATGATTTCCCTACTACGTATATTGCGGCTACTGCTATTTTAACAGTACTTACCCCAGCCACACTCGCAATAGAAGACCACTACGCAATTATTTATCATATAGAAAGTAAAACAATACACATACACACGTACTGAATACTTGTATTACACATAAAAAAGAGTCACAATAACGAATTACTGCACATAAAAGACTTAACAAATTACACTTAATCGAAATAATTTCCTTAACTATGAACTAAAAACCATGTTAACCGAGGGCCTGAGCTTTCCAAGATTTATGGGTACATTTAACGTGTCAATTCGCGACTCTTGTCGTTGTAGAACTGCGACGAGTCTAGGTAGTTAATTTGGCTAGCTAGCCAAAAGAATACCTTGACCACACCTATTGTTACCTAAATGGTAAAGGGTTGACATACGCGAATATATATATTGGCAAATACTGGTAGTGGCTTAAGGTATATCCCGAGCTACAGCATCCGCAATATAGATGTGCGTTTGTTTGTGATTATCCGCAAAATATCCGCAAATAACGTCACATCATGAAAACGAACTTGAAAAATGTAAGGAACTTGATTATATTTATGCGCACCATATCGTATAACTAATATTATATTTTTAGGGTCAATATACGCTATACATTTTAAACGTTTAAAATTAGTTTATGTAAGTGTCTTTCCCAGAAATATAAGAAAAATTAACGAAAACATCGGAAAAATGTAGTTAGCTAGTATAGTTACTCAATTTGCCCTATAGATAGCACCTATGATTTTTGCGGATATATTGCGGATATTTGCGTTTATCCAATTGCGGATAACTTGCGGCAAATTGTAGCTCGGGATACTTCCTACTCTTACAAAAGGTTATGGTAGAGGTTATCATTTGTCAAGGTTATCGTTAAGGTTCAGGGTACCTACCAGAGTCCTGCACGGTGTAGTTAAAAGTTATCTGCGTTAGTCGCGCGTCGAGCGCGGATAGCTATGGTTAGTAGTCATCCTAATGGCAGGTTATAACCGCACCGGCCAGTGCGATAATATTTGTAATTCATATAACGTAACCATTGACTAACTTGTAGTTAAAATAACTACACTACCTGCAATTATACCGCGTTCGTATCAGAAAAATAACGTTTGCTTCTTTCTTATCTGTTTGATGAGTCAGCAAAATGTACTGATGACACACCTACAGAACTGAAGCTAACTTACCGCTGCATCGGCAGGTAGTTGTAGTTAGTTATTTGTCGGTTGCGCGAGCCGACAAAACTAACTACAGTTAGTAACGTGTAGTTAAATTAGCCGATAGCTTCGGCGGTTATCCGGCTATTTTAACTACACCGTGCAGGACTCTGGTACCTACAGTTATTTGGGATCATTTATTTTGGGTAAATGGTCAATTTGTACTTTGTACGTATATGGAGTGACTTTTTCAAAATTTTTGAAGCATAGACACAATGGAAGAACATCTTTTTTCAAAAACTTTTTTAAAATTTTTATTTGAACCATCAAACATCTTTCATTGGAACTTGAAACAAATACTCTGAGTCTGAAATTTCATTTTATTTTATTTCAATACTGAAATTTTATTTTATTCTATCTTTCATCAAGTCTTTTTGTCTTTTCATCTTTTCATCTTTTCGTCTTTTTGTCCTT
This sequence comes from Planococcus citri, assembly GCF_950023065.1. NCBI lineage: Eukaryota > Metazoa > Arthropoda > Insecta > Hemiptera > Pseudococcidae > Planococcus > Planococcus citri. The sequence continues at coordinate 67,607,955 of NC_088678.1, read as the reverse complement.
TTGTCTTTTCATCTTTTCGTCTCTTCATCTTTTTGTCTTTTTGCCTTTCACTTTTTCTTCTTTTAGCCTTTTTGACTTTTCATTGTATTTTTGTCTTCTAGTTGTCTTTTAGTCTCTAATGGTTTATACTTTTCCCCAAGTACCTATAGGGTGGGCAGAGCTGTAGGAATGAAACGATCTCGAAACCGGAAGAGATTAAATCCCGATTCAAATACAATCTAAAAACCAATTCCTAAACCAAAATCGTTATTTCTCTTGATCCCAAATCCAATATAATTTTGAACCCAAAACTGAAATAAAATCGTTTCAGTTACTTACACGATTTCAATTTTTGCCTTTTTTCTGCAATTTATTTTGATAAATTGTCATTTTACATCATTTATCATCATTCATTCAGATTATGATACAAATTCTCGACAAATTAAGCAAAATATGCATTTAAAACATTAAACCAGTTACACCATTTTTTAGACCCCTTGCAGGATTTATTGGTCAATTTGGGCTTAAAATTGGTTGAAATGAAAATCCCAAAACTGAAACCAATTCAACCCAGAACCAAAACAATTTTTTCAATCCTGAAACAAATCCCGAAACTGAAATAAAAATTTAGAAGTACAACTCCCAAAACAATTCCAATCCAGAAATGAATAAATTTCAATCCCAAAACCGAAATCCAATCCCAAAATCATTTTGGTCCCACAGTTCTGGGGGTGGGCTTCATACAAGAGAGCCAAGATCATTTAAGGATCCAACAAAGATTTTTTCTTGAAAAGGGGGTGATGTGGAACAATATTATTGGAATGTGGAAATGAGATATTTTCAAAAAAATTTCAATGATTTGAATTTCTTCTACATTTTTTTGATTTTTTTCAACTTTGAGGGACTTTCTACCTGGGCCCAATATAGTTTGAAGGACTGGGGAATGCTTTTTCATGAAAATGAGGTTATTCAGAAAAATTCTGACACAGAAGCAAAGAATTTTCATAGATGAAACTTTTTTTTTGAATTTTTTTCCACTTGGAGGGGCTCTCAGCACCACTTTTTTTTTTGCAGATAGGAGAAATTGGAAAATGGGGAATTATTTTCTCACTCGAGGTTTAAATAAAAAAACTTGAAATGACTGGACTAACTTGCAGATTGTCAACCGCTTACCGATCACAATGATCCTACTGTTCAAAATCTCGTCACACTAATGCACTAAAAAATTTCAGATACACTTCAAAACCTCTACTTGGTTAGGAAAAATTAGCGTGTTCAACAGCACTCACGAATTCGACGATATCGGTTTCCTAATGGGGAAAGTATTCGTTGAGCTAGTCAAACAAAACAATTCCAATGAATTTGAATTGAAATCCTTTTCAACCCTTGACGTAAGCATGCAATACTACTTTCAAATTATAAATACCTACCAGTACATCAGATCAATTCCATAATATTCCATCCCTCACTCCAAAACTAATCACAATTTCAGGTTAAACTGTTTCCAACCCAGTACAATTTCACAGATCACGATCGATTGGAGATAGCACAAAAAACGCAACAATTGATGATCTCGTTGATTAAGAAAACAGTTATCCTTTTCGCAGAACCACTGCTTTCCTTACCGTTAGACCACTGTACCTCGCCAGTAAAAATGTTCGACGACTTCCTGCCCTTCTACGCCGATCACGAATTACCTTTTCGTGTACCTGTTAGCAGAATTGCGAACGAATCCTTGCTATCGAATATAACCAACTTGATAATCACAGACTGGAGGAAATCGCCCACAGCTTGTGTCTCGATTAACCAAGAAGACCTTGTCAATGGAAGTATGGTCATATCGACATACGTGAATTTACAATTGGGGTTGATCGAACTTCTGATGAATTGTGATAATGATTTTATACCACTTGATGAGCTGCATTTGTGGACACCTAGTGTATATGTACGAAATTACACTGATCGTGGAGAGATAGAAGTGGATATTGTTTCGTATCCGAGGTGTACGGATCGCTACATTGGTCAGTGGGATGAACTGGAATTTCTCCCTACTTCGAATCTCGTTTGGATTCGGGAAAAACTAGAATATATCCTTGGCGAATGTTTCAATCATCTTATCAGTGTCGGTTCTTAACATTATTGTTAGTCTAATTTAGCTAATATGTATTATTAATTTTGTACCAATTAAATAAATGAAACTCCCACCGCCAAGTTACACATAAAGTCATTAAAAATAATAAATTTGATTGCAAGAGCAGGTGTTTTGTCTTCATTTATGTATCTTCATTGGCGGATTTCTGGGTTTTGAAATCTGAGTGCCACTTTGTATTCATTTTGGTACTTGGTGTTTTCGAGTTTTAAATTTCATATCGAGCAATTTTTAATCACATCAGATTCGAACCATCGATAAAGCAAAAAATCATTTTTATCGGATCTATTAGTAAATTGAAAATAGTTATTGCAAATTTTATCGAGCAATGTCTCGAGAAAGTTCGTTTTCATGTTTCTCAACGCAATATTTTGCAATGAAGTTTTTACTTTTAATATCATTCGCCTTGGCAGGTAAAAAAAATATGTACTCGTATTTTTAATTTCAATTGTCTCGGTTTGGTAAGTGTACCAGACAGGATACAGAGTAAAATAAGTCTTTAATTTGAATGCAACAATCACCCCAAAAAGTCTGGAAATTTCGTTTAAATAACTATAATCTTTGGTGAAAGTAATGTAAGTTTATCCATTGCAAATTCGTAGATTGATATCAAAACCTACCCCAAATAGGAAAATCGTCTCTGAGCAGAAAAAATTCATTAAATATGGTTCGAAAATCATAAACTCATCAAGCAATTGAAAAAACTAAGAACTACACCCTCCCCTCCCCTCCTCATTAGGCGCAAAATCATCAGAAAACGACGAAAAAATTTAATTTTTCAAAAAATAGGAAACACTTTCAGAAGTCAAAATAGGTACCAAATTCAGAAAACAAAAATCAAACTTTTGAAAAATAATCCCAATTGTTTTTTGTTCCGAAGTTTGTTTTTCGTATTTTTATAATTTGAAAATTTGTGATCAAAACATCAATATCTTGATCTGTTTGACATTTTGGCAGAACATTTTTTAAACACTTGAAGTTTTTCGAAAGATTGTAGGAGGGAACGAGGTATAATTTTTTATTCAAATTTTTCGATTTTCTAATGTCTTCAAACATATTAAGATTTTTTTGAAACAAGCGGGTATTGAAAAAAAATCTCATCATTTGATTTTTTTCAAAAAATTCAAATACAAATATTTCAATAAGTTAAAAAAAAGTTTCTACATGCAGAGAGGAGTTTATTTTTCAGATTCAAACTTTGAGCACTTCTTGGATTTGAACCAAAAGTTGTTTCAGCCCGAGAAACACGACGTCAAAAGCTCTCAAAAATGCGTAATTCAAGTTCTAAAAAAGTCTGCAATTGAACCCTTTCTACAAAATGATTTCAAAATTCTAAAAAAATGAAAAATGAGTTGAAAATTTGAAGTCTGAAAAAAGAAACTAGACAGCTAAGCAAAGCTTAGCTGCAAAGTGTGCGTAGCTAGCTGCCTTTTCTACAGCTATAACCGCTATTACTCGTACATATCTAAGTAGTGCATGCCTCTAATTTTTCAGAATTCTCATTATCTTCATATATATTACATACAATAATTCATATCATTTTCAAGCTCACATTCAGTGTCTCTAAAAAATGACAAATTTTCATATTTTGTTTAGAATTTCCATTGTCTTCAAATTTATAAAATTTCAAACCAATTTTCAGAATTTGCCTTTGATTCTAAAATTATTAAATCATATAAAATATGTTAAGAATTCGCATTGCCTCTAAATTGCACAAAAAAAAATATGGGTAATTTTTACAAAAAATTTTGACTACATATTTAGCACAATAACCGGATCCCATTCAAAAATACATAATATAAGTATGATAAAATTTGTTTTGAAAATCAGTAATTTCTAACTGTTCAGTTACAATAATAATTTTTACTGTAATCTTATAGTAAAAATCATCATTTTAATAAATTTTGCTATAACATTAGTAAAAATGATTTTGTTTTAATAATTTTTACTAAAGCATGATAATAAAAATTACATAAACCAAATTGTGTAAAAATTATTCATTTTAAAGTAATTTTTACATCATAGAAAGTAAAAATTACTTATCTTAAGGTAATTTTTACTGTACTTATGGCGCTATAGGTTTAGTAAAAAGTATTTGAATAAATGAAATGAAAATTCATTTAGCAAAATGATATCATCATAATTCATAACTTTGTTTTTATAAATTAAAATAAGGGGGCTACAGGATTCAAAATTCGTTTTTTTTTTTGCACCAGCATCATGTACTCACTTCACAGCATTTACCTATCCAATATTTCCAACGAAAAATCCGTCACCTATACTGTAGAGAGTATTCGAGGACCAAAGTTACTCGCTATAGTAGGAAACTTTATGCCCTAAAGCCGAGGCTGCACTGCAGCGGTCCTCGATGCTCTCTGGACGAACGTGTCGTTCCTCTCTTGAGGCTTCGACGCCCAGACGCGCCCTCTGGCATGCGGGACTCCGCAGCCGGGGCATATGTAGAGAGTATTCGAGGACCAAAGTTACTCGCTATAGTCGGGAACTTTATGCCCTAAAGCCGAGGCTGCACTGCATAGCAGCGCGCTCTGGATGAATTAGTTCGGACGGAGTGCAGGACAAACATCTCGGATGTCTGTGGCCTCATTATTATATTTTCTATGGTCTTGGTCGCATCTAGTGCAGAAGTGCTAATGATTTATCATTGTACAATGGACGTTCTATTATAAGTAGTAGAATAGAACTAGTACTCTGTTTAGATATAACTTCATTCAATAAAACAACTCGTGCATTGAATGTGTTATTATTGAGTATTAGACAGTTAAAGGTACCTGACGAAGCTCCGTGAGCTCGGAAGGGTGGGACGTTTTATCCAAATTCTAACTTGTCCTGTCTTGGACGACAAGTTAGAATCACGATTTACCTTTACAATACCTACCTACCTGATGGGGATTCGAACCTGGGACCCTACAATTCCTATTCCTACCTACATGCCCTAACCATTCTACTACGAGTTCACATGGGGGGTTTGGGCATTAAAAGAATATATTTGTTGGGTAAACGCCCCACCAAACCACTCCCACTTGGAATATACAGCTAACAGATGAGGGGTGTAACAGGGTACAATGAGACAGCTGATTTGAAAAGCGGAGATGGAATAGACTGGGGGTATAGCAGGGTACAATGAGCGGCAGGTGTTTTGCAAGTCCCCTTTCTCCTTTTTTTTAGGAATTTATGCATTAAAATAATGAACTAAAATTGCAATTACTCAGCAATTACCCATCCGAATTGAATGAAAAATAATCTATTCCCTCTGCCTTAATGATTCTCAAATGGTGTCCAATAGGTACAAAAAACAGTTGGATAGTTTAAGAGAACATTCATGTATAATGAAATTTCATTTCTCAAAGCGAAACCAATAGTGTGCTACGCACACTAAAAACAGGACATTTTGATGAAAGTGATAAAAAGTAGGATTTGCAGGACCGTAGGAAACACCCTGGTTTGACCTCCTCTCCCCTGAGAGAGTCCAAATTTTTTAGGAGGATGAGATCAGGAGTTGACGCCATTTTTTTAAAAATCCAACTTGAGAAAAAAGATGACTACATTAATATTGAGACTTTTTGACGATTTCACTCAATTCAAATCACTCCACATTGAATTTATATTGTTTTCAGCGGTTTCTTCAACTCAAAGTACGAATTTGAATGAGACACTGCGTCATGACGTCACAACTCTTCTGAACAATACCATCGCAAAAACTTTCCAAACAATGGATTCAGATACGATCGAAAAATTTGTTCTCAGCATGGAGACTCGAAATTCGTTCACTTTCGAAACATATGCCAACTGTGAATTAGGACCTTTTAAAAACGAGTTCTACTTCACAAATATCACTGTAACCCCAATCAAGGTAGAATCTGCCAACATGCGACATGAATTTAATCGCAATAGAGTTGTAAGTAGCTTTCAGTAGGTATTAGGTGGGCAATAATTTAAACATTGAAATCAATCAACGTGTTCATCAATAAAATAGTTACATAAAAATATAGGAAAATCGAACTTTTTTTATCGATTTGTTCGCAGATCTTCTTCTTCCGCCACCTATTCATTGAAATGAAGGGATACTTGGGAGCAACCCCAGATATAGCTCATGTGGGTTTCGCACGATCTCTGGATTTCGAAAACATCTCCATTTACGTAACAGCAGAACCACTAAAAGATCTCACAAAGAACGAATTTAATCCGTACATTGAGTTCATACTCTACGAAGGTTACGAATCTAATTACGTAAGTACCACAATACTTATCTAGGTAGGTCTGGTAGGTACCTAATTTTGAATTATTGGAGCTCACTATCAGACGCAAATATCCAACTAAACAGTCGCGTTATTTCAGACACATTCGCCCTGGTTTCACGAAGACTTGGCATTAGATATCCGACACGATCTGGAAAGACGGATCAAATATTTCTTACCATCCTTATTCGAGTTCAATTTACAAAACAATGATAACTTCAGGCAAACACTACGAGTGCATGCAATGCTTTCTCGCTACGCTGAAGACGAAATCACTTCGCTTTCTCTTTTTGATATTTTTGAAACGAAACATTACTTCTTTATACCGAATATCACTTCTCTACATCGTACCCTGAGTAATATCACCATCACAGGAATGCACAATTTTCATAGTCACTCGTTCGCTGAAAATTTCGGTCAAACTACCAGCACTCTGACGATTAAAGATGTTCGAGGAACCACTAATTTACATTACGATGGTCGAAATTTTACAATTTTTCCATTATACTTCGAGGTGGATTGCATTTCGATAACGGTTCTTCGAAAAGAGCAAAGTATCAATGTGACTGCGCACAATTACACGGTTATTGAAACCAAAATGAACGTCTCGTTGACAGAATATCAGTCCAAGTGGGTAATGGAGGGAATTCAATTGGCGATTGCTTCTTCGATAATGCCATCGTTGAAATGTAAGTCATCCTTACAAAGGGAACCTCTTGAGATGTCACACTCCGATTTAAACGGGATCGCGATTTTTGGGAAGAGCGTAGTCTATAACCCCCAAAACCAAATTTTCAGCTGCCCAAGTTCATTTTTCGATTTTTGGCGAATTTTTGAAAATTCAAAATTGACTGTTTTTGGCGATTTATGCTTTTTTTTAAAAAAAGTACGTACTTGATAAATAAAAATGGTCAAAATAAGTCCCAAAACTAATATTAATTACCCAAATTCAAATTTCACCATTTCCAGCCATTCTGGAGCCTCCAGCGCGATTTTTCAATTCCTCCAGAATTTTGAATTTGCTCCAGAAGGCGTGAATATGAAGTTGGGCAGCTAAAAATCTAGTTGCATATTACACTCGACCTGTTTAACGAGTTCATCCACATTTGAGCCGATTTTGAGAGTGACACCTGAAAAGTGGTTTTTTGACGAGCTTTTTTCAAAATTGAAAAATCCAAAAAATCAAAATATGACCGTTTGTGTGGAAATTTTCGAAATTCACGCGAACCGCTGTATTTAGTCCGAAACTAACCCCCAAATACAAATTTCACAATTTCCAGCCATTCTGGAGCCTCCAGCGCCATTTTTCAATTCCTCCAGAATTTTGAGTTTGCTCCAGAAGGCGTGAATATGAAGTCGGGCAGCTAAAATCGAGTTGTATATTACACTCGACCTGTTTAACGAGTTTATCCACATTTGAGCCGATTTTGAGAGTGCATGACACCTCAAGAGTGGTTTTTTGAGGTGTCACTCTCGCTCTAAAACGGCTGGAAATGGTAAATTTCAAAAATTTCCTCACGAACAGTAATCTTTTAATTTTGAAAAAAGTCAAAAAGCCACTTTTGAGGTGTCACTCTCAAATTCAACTCAAATGTGGATAAACTTGTTAAACAGGTCGAGTGTAATATACAACTCGATTTTTAGCTGCCCAACTTCATATTCACGCCTTCTGGAGCAAATTCAAAATCCTAGAGAAATTGAAAAATCGCGCTGGAGGCTCCAGAATGGCTGGAAATTGTGAAATTCGGATTTGGGTAATTAATGTTAGTTTTGGGACTTATTTTGACCATTTTTATTGATCAAGCACGTACTTTTTTTTAAAAAAAGCATAAATCGCCAAAAACAATCAATTTTGAATTTTCAAAAATTCGCCAAAAATCGAAAAATGAACTTGGGCAGCTGAAAATTTGGTTTTGGGGATTTTAGACTATGCCCTTTCCAAAAATTGCAGTCACGTTCAAATCGGAGTGTGACACCTCAAGAGGTTCCCTTGTCAGATGAATTTCTACTCGAAAAAGTCTCATAAATTATCATTTTCTTCTGCTTTTACAGATTACAGAAGCAGGAATGATTCGGCCAATTCACTCGAAGAACACCCGATTTTAAAAATAAGCACGAAATTATCTCAGCAATTCGAAGGTAGCACGATACAAAAACTGTATGATACATGGAACATAACGATACCTGAAAGCTTCAATGCAGAATCAAGTATCCAAATAGAATCAAACATTTACAATATTTCTATCGATGCTAAACCGGAAACAGCATTAAGACCGTATCCAGATTGTATCCAATGTTGTCTCTACAGCAACTTGCAGGTAAGTTATCTTTCCAAACACTTGCAGATTGTCAACCCCTCTCTGATCACAATGATCACTCAGTCACACTAATGCACTAAAATATATTTCAGTTCCACTACACAATCCCTTCTTGGCTCGGGAAAATCAGCGTGCTCAATACCACTCACGAATTCGACGAAATTGAATTCCGAATGGGGAGAGTTATCATCGTGCTAGTCAAACAAAATAATACGAACGATTTCGAATTATTATTGCACACCTCTGTAACAACTGACGTAAGCAATGCATGCAATTCTTTTTTCAAATTACAAATATCTACTTCAGATCACTCTCACTCTAAATCCTAATCACAATTTCAGGTAGAACTGCTCTCAAATCCATACAATTTCACACATAACGAGCGATTGGAAATAGAACAAAAAACGCAACAATTGATTGTTTCATTTATTGAGAAAACAGTCCCCCTGTTTGCAAGACCACCGCTTTCTTCACCATTAGACCACTGTACCTCACCAGTTAAAATTTTCGACGACTTCCTGCCTTTCTACGCCGATTACGAATTACCCTTACGTGTACCTAATAGCACGATATCGAAAATAAACAACGTAATAATCACACAGTGGACGAAATCATCCATCGCTTCTGTCTGGTTTAACCAAGACCGTTTCAATGGCACCGTGAAGTTATCGACATCCGTTGATTTAGAATTTGCAGAGGCTAAAATTGGCATGCATTTTAACGAAGAACCATTTTATAAAAGGCATTTAATATTGACTACTTTAGTAATACGAAATTACACAGATGAAGGAGAGATAGCAGTGGGTTTAAATTCGAGTCCGTTGGATTACGTTCCTCAAAACAATAAAACGGTCACTTTTTCTATTCCGGAAATCGTCTCTATTGACATGAAATTACGAAGTATACTTGGCGAATGTTTCAATAATCTTACCAGTATCGTTTTTTAACATAATTTTTATTACTATCGTATTATTAATTCTGTGCCAATTAAACTAATGAAATTCTTTTTTATTTTTAATAGTACCTAACCTATGTAATGTATAAGGAGTATTATTATTTCCCATCAACTTTAAAGGACAAAATTTGGGAATCAATTTTCAAAAATAGTTTCTACTTGTTCAATTCCGGTTTTTTTTTCGAGAACTGAAAAATTCAAAAAATGTTCTAAAGGATTTTAAATAATTCAAGAAGGCTGCAGATTCGATCTAAAAATTAAAACTTTATTTAAAACATTAAAGCAAAAATTTCAATTTTTTCCCCATTCGTTCAAATCTCTAAAAAATTGACAGATGCATAGGAGGTTCCAGAATCGCTTACAGGAACTATTACCAATCGATTACAATCAATAATTTTCAAAAATCGAAGGTAATTCAAGTCCATACCTGGCTACTATTTTTTAATAGAACTAAAAAATTCAAAAAATTTCCAAAGGGGATCAAGAATAGGTAGCTCAAAAAACGCTACAAATTGACTCTAAAAATCAAAATTATTGAAGCAAAAATTTCAACAATTCTTTCATTTTGTTCGAATCTTAATTTCAGCCATTTTTTTCTGGTCGATCCGGTATAATCAAAAAATCAACAAATCGATTCTGAAAGTCGGAAAATTGAGACGAAAATTTTCAAAAATATTATTTCAAGAACTAAAAAATTATATTTTTCAAAAATCTTCTGTAAGTAAGTATGTGTAAATCCAGATTTCAAACATTTTTTTTTCTAGCACTAAAAGATGAAAAAGATTCTCCAAAGGCTTCAACAAAACAGCTCAAAAGAACCACCTATCAATTCTGGGGATGAAAATATTGACACAAGAATTTACAAAAATCATTTCTGTACGTTCAAATCTATATTTTAGATCATTCTTTGGAGAACTAAAAAATTCAAAAATTTGCTGGAGGCTACCAAAGTCATCCTAAAAAGTCCCCTATCAATTTTGAAAGCCAAAAAATTAATTCGAATATACGTTGCATATTTATGTGAAACATTTTTAATAGTATTTACTGAGTACCTAGACTTACCACTTTATTGTATTCAATTATATTGATTATTTTCCTAGCCTTTAATTTCATATTGAGCAATTTTAAATTACATCAGAGTTGGTACACGGATTTAAAAAATTAATTTGAAGCAGCGATAACGTAAAAAAGTCATGCTTATTGAATCTATTAGTAAATTGAATAATTATGTTCTATAGTAAATTTTATCGAGTGATGCCTCGAGAAAGTTCGCTTTTATGTTTCTCAACGCAATATTTCACAATGAAGATTTTGCTTTTAATTTCATTCACCTTGGCAGGTAAAAAAATACTCGTATTTTTAATTTAATTTGTCTCAGTTAGAAAGAATACTTACCGCAGAGAGGATACGGTATGAAATAGGTCTTGAATTATAATGTAACAATCACCCCCACAAAAGGTCAGGAAATGTTGTTAAAAAAAATTATCCCCTCCCCTCTCCTCCCCTCCTTTTTCTTTTTAACGCAAAACCATCCAGAAAGCGGCGAAAAAATAAATTAATACCAAAAATAGCAAACACACTCAGAAGAAGTCAAGATGACAAATTCAGAAAATAAAAATAAAACTTTTAAAAAATATTCCCGACTGTTTTTTGTTCCGAAATTTGCTTTTCTATTTTCATAATTAAACAGTTGCGATAAAAACAAAATCAATAGGTATTGATTTTTTGACTGGGTGTCTAAAAAAATTTCAAAATAAAAAAACAGGACTTTAACAGGACTTTTAGCAGGGTATTTTTCAAACATTTGGAATTTTTCAAGGGGGAAGAGGGGGTGATGCAAAATTTTATATGTACTTAGGTACATTTTTCGCCTTTCTAATGTCTTCAAAGTCAGACATATTAAGATTTTTTTCAAACAAGCGGATACCAAAAATGTAATTTTTATTATTTCAATTCGTATATATTTTGTTTTCACCTTCAAATTTCATTTTTGCATCAAAATGTTGATGATTGATAAAAAATTCAAGCTCGAAAAAGAAAAGCATACGACTCCGAATCAAGCATAAGTCCAAAAGCGTTCAAAAATTCATGTTTTGAAAAGCAAAAAAAATCTTTTGCTGGGAGGAATTTACTTTTCTGATCCAAACTTCAAACATTTCTTGAATTTGAATTTCGAACCATAGGATTTCGTTTCGGAAAAGAAAAGCAAATAGCCCGAACGATGCGAGGGCAAAAGCTCTCAAAAATGTTTAATTCAAGTTCTAAAAAAGTCGGAAAATAAGCTCTTCTCAACCAAATTTTTTTCAAAATTCCAGAAAAAGAAGATATGAATTGATATTTTCGAGTTTGATTGATAAGAATTAAGAAAGCAGGATTTTTCGATGAAAAGTGATAAAAGCAGGACAACTGTAGGACTTGCACGACCAATCTCCTCCATTCGACCTCCTCCTCCCCTCCCCTCCTCACTCGTAAATAGAGGACCAGGAATTAATGCACTAACTTTCAATACCTATCTGTGCTTTACTGAGCCCACAAACCTAATTTATTTATGCTCAAGAGATTGGATGATGAGATCACTCCATTTTTTAAAAAAATCCAACATGAGAAATATGCTGACTACAATTTTGAAAATTTTGACGATTTCATTCTATTTGAATCACTCGCATTCGATTCCTTTTGTTTTCAGCGGTCTCTTCCACTCGATGTACAAATTCAAATGAAACTCTGGCTCATGACATCACAACACTGCTAAATAAAATGAATAATTCCTTTTTCATACCAAGTATCACCTCTCTATATCGTACCTTGAGCAATATCACCATCGCAGGAATGGACAATTTTGATAGTCACTCGTTCGCTGAAAATTCCGGCCACGCCGTCAGCACTCTGACGATTAAAGATATTCGAGGAACCACTGATTTAGATTATGGTAATGAAATAATTTTTCCATTACACTTCGATGTGGATCACATTTCGATAACAGTTGATCAAAAAAGGGAATGTATTAATGTGACTGCGCACAATTATATCGTTATTGAGGGTAAAATGAACGTTGCGTTGACGGAATATCAGTCCAAATGGGTAATGGAAGGGATTCAATTGGCGATTGCGTCTTCGATAATGCCATCGATGAAACGTAAGTCATCTTTATAGATGAATTTCTACTCGAAGAAAGCCTACAATCGATTTTCCCCTGCTTTCACAGATTACAGAAACTCGAATATTCCGAATAATTCATTTGAAGAACATCCGATTGTAAAATTATTTACCAAGTTATCTCAGCAATTCGACGGTAGTACGATACAAAAACTGTACGATACTTGGAATATGACGATACCAGAAAGTTTCAAGGCAGAATCAAGTATCCAAATAGAATCATTTAATTACAATATTTCAATTGATGCTAAACCCAGAACAAAATTGCAACCGTATCCAAGATTCTTTCAATGTTATCTCTATAGCAGCTTGGAGGTAAGTTGGCTGTTGGCTCAGCAATTATTTTACGTATTGAACCTTTGCGGATTGTCAACGCCTTCTCCGGGGCTTCTCTGATCACATTGATCACTCCTGGAATATGCTGCTGTACAAATTCTCTTGATACTAATGCACTAAAAAATTTCAGATCCGCTTTAAAATGATTTCTTGGTTCGGAAAAATTAGCCTGTTCAACACTACTTACGAATTCGACGATCTTCATTTCCTTATGGAGAATGTTTCCGTTCAGCTAGTAAAACAAGATAATTCGAATGATTTTGAAGTGGAATTCAGTCCTCCTCTTGAGGATGACGTAAGCATGAAATACTAAGTATTTTCAACTCGTACTTCAAATCACCAAGATCACTTCACATATTCCCTTTTTCGCACTCTAAAACCAATCACAATTTCAGGTAGTGGAACTGCTCCCAAACCCCCACAATTTCGCAGATCACGAACGATCGCAGATAGTGCAAGAAACGCAACAATTGATGATCTCGTTGATCGAGAAAATAGTTACCCTTTTCGCAGAACCACTGCTTTCTTTGCCTTTAGACTATTGTACCGCGCCAGTAAAAATTTTCGACGACTTCCTGCCGTTCTACGCCGATCACGAATTACCCTTTCGTATACCTGATGGACTTGTTCCTAAGGTATTCCTTACAACGAATATAAACAACGTGATAATAACAGAATGGTCACCTGAAGCTTATGTTTGGATTAACCAAAACCTTGTCAATGGAAGCACGGTATTATCCACAGACGTTCTTTTAGATTTGTCAATGGCTGAAGTTGAAATGAATTTGGAGGACAGACCATTTGATAAGCTGCATGTGACGTTGACTAATTTACGGATACAAAATAACACAAATGATGGACAGATACTAGTAGACTACGATTGGGATCAGTATGATCCGTTTCAAAATTACGCGTCTCGAAAAAATGAAACGGAAAACGACCATCTCACCTTTCGTGAAATGTTCTCCATTCAACAGTTATTACCACATATACTTAGCGAATGTTTCAATAATCTTACAAGTCTTGTTTCTTAACATTATTTTCATTTCAATCTATTATTAATTTTGTATCTACTAATTAAATGAATGAAAATAATCCTTCATTCAAAGTTAGGTACCCACTACCCACGTAACACGTCATTCATTGAAAATAATTGATTTGATTGTAAAAGCTTGATTGCGTTTTTTCTTCATTTATCTTCAAACTGAAAAAAAAACAGCAGGTAAGCTTCAGAATAGCTCAAGAAGTCCACCAATCAATTTTGAAGGTGAGAAAATTGAACCAAAAATTCCTACAAATATTCTGTAATTCAATCATTTTTTTCCGAGTTCTAAAAGACTAAAGAAACTCTCCAAAGGCATCAAAATAGCTTAAAAGAACCACCATAAGATTCTGGAGATCGAAACATTGGCACAAAAAATTTTGGAAGTCACAGGATGAAGGCTAGAATAGCTCAAAAACACCACAAATCGATTCTGGAGAAAAAAAGATTAACTCTTCTGTTAGTTCAAATTCAGATTTAAATAATTTTTTTTGGCAAGATGAAAACTTACGAAATTTTTTGAACGTTCAAGAATATCTTAAAACTACCAATCAACTCTGAAGAGCAGAATTTTCGAAAATCATTTCTACAAAATTAGTTCAATTCCATATCTTGGCAGTTTTTTTTAGAGAGCTAGAAAATTCGAACATTTTCTGAAGGATCCAGAATAGCACAAAAAGGCTACAAATTTATTCCGAAGATCAAAAAATCGAAGCAAACATTTTCAAAAATTGGTTTTGTTTAAATAGGTAGGTATCGATTTTTGATATATTTTTTTTGAACAACAAAAAATTTAAAATTTTTCTGCCGGATCTAAAAAATAATGAAAAACGTTAACAACTCGATTTTGAAAGTCAGAAAATTTAGGAAAACATTTTCAAAAATCTTCTCAATATAGAGCAAATTCAGATTTTACCTAAGTTTTTTCGATAAATAAAAAATAAAAAAATGTACAGGAGGCTCAAGAATTGCTCAAAGAGACCACCAATCGGTTCTGTACATCTAAAGATTGACGCAATAATACTAAACAAATTTTCATTAGATAGGTACATGTGTCTTATGAAATGAAAATGTTTTTCAGAAAATAGATATGCAAAATACTTAATCATAAGGGGAGGTACCTTACCTACCTACCGGGGAGCACTCTGTATAGATTAGCATTGAGTGTTTTTCAAGCCATTGGAATTTCTTATCGAGCAATGTTCAATTTTATCAGACATCAGACCACATAGATTGAAAAAATTATCCGAATCAGCGATAATGCAGAAAAATAACATCCGAACTGTTGGTAAATTAAAACTGCTAGGTATGTATTTGAAATTTTATGAAGCGATGCTTTGAAAAAGTTCGTTTTCCTGTTTCATATAAGTACAAAGTCATACAGCACAATGAAGATTTTGCTTTTAATATCATTCACTTTGGCAGGTAACTCTACTATATTCAATATTGCGATTTTTTATTTCAATTTGGAATGTTCTCATAATTTAAAAATCTACTGTCGAAAAATTGAAATCTCGACTCGTTTTACCCCCGTCCTCCCTCTCCTCCGCCCAAAAGACGAAAAAATATGCACAAAATATTCAAAAATATTGAAATAAGTACATACTTTCTCACTCTAATTTGTTTTGGGGGGGGGGGGGAATGAGAAATTGACTTGACAATTTTTTGTTGAAAAATTCAACTCGAGTAAAATTACAATAACTTAATTATAATTTTGAAACTTTTTCCCGATTCCACTCAATAAAAATCACTCACATTCAATTTCTTTCCTTTTTCAGCGATTGCTTCAACTCGATGTACAAATTCGAGTGAGGCTCGTGATATCACAACACTGCTGAATAATACCATGGCAAAAAATTTCCAGAATATGGATTCAGAAACGATTTGCTCGTTTATACGCAGCATGGAGCTCCTAAATTCGCCCACATCCTTTGGCGAAGTTTCTCCGGGAGTGTTTTATTATTTTACTGGTTTAAAAGTAGAATCTGCCAGCTTACGTCATGAATTTCACAGCAAAACAATGGTAGGTATTGTCTATAACAATTGCTCCAAACTTTAAAACCGATTTCGTGAATCATTTTGACAAAAATACTTATGAGCATGAAAAAAAATATATTATAATAAAAATATGGGTAAAAGAACGCAAATCACGCATGAGTCAATTTTTTCACAGGCCATATTCTTCACCTCCTTATCCGTCGAAATGAGAGGATACTTGGGACAATTAGGACCAAATCCAGATACATCTAACGAGAATTTCGCACTATCACTGAATTTTAAAAACATCTCCATCTACGCAATAGCAGGCTCACAATATGGTTTTTGGGACAACGAGATCTTTCAGTACATTGATTTCGAAAGTTACGAATCTAATTACGTAAGTTCTATCTATACACTCGTATACGTACGTACCTAATTTTGAAAAAACACCTCGTATCATGAAACAAGAATATCTAAACGATTAAAGAATTATATCATTTCAGATATATTCGCCTCGGTTCTATGAAAATTCAACACCAGAGATTCAACATGAACTGGAAACACTGATCAAATCTTTATCACCATCGTTATTGCAGTTCAATTTACGAAAAAACGAGGACTTTATGCAAATACTCAATGCAACGTTTTGCCAACATCCTGAAGATGAGATCACGTCGTATTATCCCTCATTAGATATCGTCGAAACGAAATGTTACTTTTTCATATCAAATTTCACCTCTCTACATCGTACCCTGAGCAACATCACCATCATAGGAATGCACAATTTTCATAGTCACTCGTTCGTCGATGTCAGCACCCTGATAATTGAAGATATTCAAGGAACGACTAATTTACATTACGATGGCCGAAATTTTACAATTTTTCCATTACACTTCGAAATAGACTACATTTCGATATCAGTTGATCGGGAACAGCAAAGTATCAAAGTGACTGCGCACAATTACACGATTATTGAGACTAAAATGAACGTATCGTTGACTGAATATCAGTCCAAATGGGTAATGGAAGGGATTCAATTGGCGATTGCGTCTTCGATAATGCCATCGATGAAATGTAAGTCATTCTTAGATGAATTTTTACTCGAAAAAATGCCACAAATTATGAGTTTTATTCTGTTTTTACAGATTATAGAAACCAAAATAATTCGACCAATTCACTTGAAGAACACCCGATTGTGAAAATAAGCACGAAATTATCTCAGCAATTCGAAGGTCGCACAATACAAAAACTGTACGATACTTGGAATAAAACGATACCTGAAAGCTTCAATACAGAATCAAGTATCCAAATAGGATCATACATTTACAATATTTCAATTGATGGTGAACCCATAACAGAATTGAAACCGTATCCGGATTACATTCAATGTAATCTCTACAACAACCTGCAGGTAAGTTAGCTCCACAATTATTTCATTAAACACTTGCAGATTGTCAACCCTTCTCCGATCACAATAATCATTCTTAGAATATGCTGCTATTCAAAATCTCGTCACACTAATTGCACTAAACCATTTCAGGTCTACTATGAAATATTTTGGCACGGGCAAATTGGCGTATTCAATACCACTCACAAATTCGACCATATTGATTTCGTAACGCCGAAAGTTTTCGTCGAGCTAATCAAACAAAATATTTCGACTGGATTTGAATTGAAATCCTTTCACACCAATTACGAAATCATGCAATACTATGAAGTCAAACTGAGCTCAATTCCCCGCTATTTCACAGACCTTGAGCGATTGGAGATAGCACAAAAAACGCAACAATTGATGATCTCGTTGATCAAGAAAACAGTTATCCCTTTCACAGAACCACTGATTTCTTTATCGTTAGACTACTGTTATACACCGCTAACAATTTTCGACGATTTCCTACCTTTCTACGCCGATCAAGAATTACCCTTCCGCGTACCTGATGACAGCAACGAAAACGATTCTTCGACGTCGAAAATCACCAACGTGATAATCACTCAGTGGACGAAATCCCCTTCTGTTTCTGTCAAGATGATCCAAGGCCTTGACCTTGATAAAAGCTACCTTGTCGATAAAAGCATGACGAGGATAATATTATCGACAGACGTGAGTTTACAATTGGCACAGGCTGAAATTCGAATGAATTTCAACGATAGTTCGATACCGTTTGATGAGCTGCATCTGACGTTGACTGATTTAGAGGTACGAAATTACACATTTGGTGGATATATAGAAGTGCATTTAGATTCGATTCATTACGTTCCTCCGGATAGTGAAAAGACCTCTTTCCTTAGGAAGAACCTCCCCTGGATTGAGAAGAAATTACAAGGTTTACTTGGCAATACTTTCAATCGTCTTACCCGTCTCGTTTTTTAACATTATTTTTATTATGAACAATTTACTTATTACGAGTATTAGTTTTGTAAGGCCAATAAACAAATTAAACTTTTTTTTTACAAAGTTACCTATGTACTTACTGTATGTATACGCATTAAGTCATTAATAATAATAAATTCGATTGTTAAGAGCACGTGTGTTTTCTTCATTAATCTTTAAAAATCGGTTGTGTAAGTTCAAATCTATATTTAGTAAATCATTTTTTTGAGAACTAAAAAATTGAAAAATTTACCAGAGGCTACAACATGACCTTAAAGGATCACCCACCACGATTCTGGAAGCCAAAAAATTAAGGCAAAAATTATCAAAAAAAAATTCTGTCGCTTTTAAATCTCATACTTTTATAAAGTATCTACTATAAATGAAGCTGATTTATTGTTTGAGAACAGTGATTATTCTAACGTGTAGCTCCGCACATTTTGTGTAGTTCCAAAAATTTGTTGTGTAGTACCAACATATTTGTGTAGTACCAAAAATAGATATTTATATATTTGCTTGGGAGTTTTTCAATGAAAAAAAAGTTGAAAAAAGAGCTAATCTTGTGCTTGAAAAATATTTTTGTTCAAACTGTTAAAAATATCAGTGGTGGAAAAACTGACTTTTCACATCAAAATTATTGCTGTTTTGCTTCTTGAAACTGCGAATTTTGGAAAGCTTTTGCACTCGCTTCGCTCGGGCTAGTTTGATTCTCTTCTTCCCGCTTCAAATTTCAAGGAACTATTTATGAAATTTTTTAAAAGTTGAGATCAGAAAAACTGAATTCGTACATTAATTAAAATCGATATTGTTCTGCTTTTCGAACTACAAATTTTTCAAATTTTTCGCCATAGCTTCGCTCGGGCCAATTTTGTTATTTTCTATGCAGTTCCCATTTCAAAAAACCCATGATTAAATTTGAAAAATGTTGAATTCAGAAAAACAGAATACATAGTTTTCAACAAACTTTATCTGGCTGTGGGGTGGGGGGGGTTGGTAAGAAAATCAGGGAGAGTTGGAAAAATAAGGGGGAATCTTGATACTGAAAATTATCCTGCTTGTGTTTGCAGGGCCGGCGAGAGCCAGTGCGGGCCCTGGTGCAAAATTTTGCGGGCCCCAAATGTTTTTGGTGTACATATTCTTATTTCTCATTCTTTACTTAGCATATGTCCATTGCCCAGGGGAGAAGCAAACCAATTTTAGTAGGAGGGGAAAAAATTTTGAAAATACCAACCCCAACATCGCAAATTTTCCAACAACTTACCTATTTACCAGATTTTGTACACACTTTGTAATTAAGTGGAATTCAACTTTATTTTTTATTAAGAAGTTGCAAACATTTGAAAGATATACTTAAATGAAAAATGATTAAATTGTAATGTGAGTTTGTTGAGAATGTTAAAATTCAAAAATATGTATGAAGAGAAGCTTACAATAATGCCCGAGCAGAGCGAGGACGAAAATTTTTTGAGGAACTTTGCCTGAAACATAGTGGTTTTTAACAATTATTTTAAACGCAATTCAAGAATTTCAGAAATGTCAGTTCATTGTAAACTTTCCAACTTGTCACTCAAAATTGCCAAGTTTTGCCAACTTCATTTGCGGGCCCTTCGAAAATTTGCGGGTCCGATGCAGTTGCACCCCTTGCACTTGTGTAGCTCCAAAAAATTCTTAGAATAATCACTGTTTGAGAACTAAAAATTTCAAACATCCGCTCAGGACTGCATATGCATAAGGCCGACATATTGAGATACAAATGTTCAAAATTCGCTTCTGTCGGTCAGTTTCAATCCTTATTTCACTCTTTTTTCCCTAAAACTCAAACATTCAACGATTAAGTCTCTAAAATGGCTCAGGTCAGGACTACCAATCAATTTTGGAGATGAATTTTAGAGGTCACAGGATGAAGGCATCAGAATAGCTCAGAAATATCACAAAGTCGATTCTGGAGAAAAAAAGATTGACTCTTGTGTTAGTTCAAAATTCAAATTCACATTTCAATCATTTTTTTCGCAAGATTAAAAACTGACGAAATTTTTCGAATGCTCTAGAATAGCTTAGAACTACCAATCAACTCTGAAGGGCAGAAATGTCAAAAATCATTTCTATATTAGTTAATTCCATTTCTCGGCAGTTTTTTTAGAGACCTGAAAAATTCAAACATTTTCAGAAGGATCCAGAATAGCAAAAAAAAGGCTACAAGTTTATTATTTCGAACATCAAAAAAATGAAGTAAACATTTTCAAAAATTGGTTTTATTTACGTAAATAGTACCGATTTACCGATTTTTGATACCTTTTTTTTTGAGCAATAAAAAATTAAAAAATTTTCTGACTGGGCTAAAATAATAAAAAAAAAATCAACAAATCGATTCTGAAAGTCAGAAAATTGAGGAAAACATTTTAAAAAATCTTCACAATGCAATTCAAATTCAGATTTTACCTTAGGTTTTTTTTCGATAAATAAAAAATAAAAAATGTACAGGAGGCTCCAGAATTGCTCAAAGCGACCACCAATCGACTCTGTACATCTATTAAAGATTGACGCAAAAAATACTTGACAAATTTAAATTTCATCAACTTGAGTAGATAGGTACCTTACCTATGTGTCTAATAAAATGAAAATGTTTTTCAGAAAATAGATATGCAAAATACTTAATCATAAGGGGAGGTACCTATCCACCGGGGAGCACTCTGTGTAGATTAGCATTGAGTGTTTTTTAAGCCATTGGAATTATCTTATCGAGCAATGTTCAATTTTATCAGACATCAGACCACATACCGGGTGACCAAGAATAATGGGTTTTGTAATGTTCTGATATGCCAAAAAGGGAAAAAATTTCCCTAATTAAAAACTGGAAAATGAAATAACAATCGAGGAAAAGTGCTTCCGAATTATTGTTTCGATGCAAAATGAAAGATTATTTCGTATTTCTTTGAAACAATCACTCAAACGCCATTTTTTACATGATTATTTAATTTTCTAATTTTCATAACGGGAATTTTCTCTCCTTTTTGATAACATCGAAATCCCATTATTCTTGGTCACCCGGTAGATTGAAAAAATGATCCGAATCAACGATAACGCAGAAAAATAACATCCGAACGGTTGGTAAATTAAAACTGCGATTTGAAATTTTATCAGCGATGCCTCGAAAAAGTTCGTTTTCCTGTTTCACATAAGTAGGTACAAAGTCATACTGCACAATGAAGATTTTGCTTTTGATATCATTTACCTTGGCAGGTAACTCTACTATTATATTCGATTTTTTTTTCAATTTGGAATGCTCTCATAATTTAAAAATCTATTTCCGAAAAATTGAAATCTTGACTCGTGTTACCCCCGCCCCCTCTTCCATCGCCATATTCAAAAATATTGAAATACATGCATACCTTCTCACTCAAATTTGTTTTTTTTTGGGGGGGGGATGAGAAATTAACTTGACAATTTTTTGTTGAAAAATTCCACTCGTGTAAAATTACAATAATTTTGAGACTTTTTGCCGATTCCATCCAATTCAAATCACTCACATTCAATTTCTTTCCTTTTTCAGCGATTGCTTCGACTCGAAGTACAAACTCGAGTGAGGCTCGTGATATCACAACACTGCTGAATAATACCATAGCAAAAAATTTCCAAAATATGGATTCAGAAACGATCTGCTCGTTTATACGCAGAATGGCGCTCCGAAATTCGCCCACATCCTATGGTGACGATTTTCCGAGAGTGTTTTATTATTTTACAGGTTTAAAAGTAGAATCTGCCAGCTTACGTCATGAATTTTACAGCAAAACAATGGTAGGTATTGTCTATAACAATTGCTCCAAACTTTAAAATCGATCATTTTCATTTACAAAACAGATAATTTTCGCGAATCATTTTGACAAAAATACTTATGAGCGTGAAAAAAAAATATTATAATGAAAATATGAGTAAAAGAACGCAAATCACGCATGAGTCAATTTTTTCGCAGACCATACTCTTCACCTCCTTATCCATCGAAATGAGAGGATACTTGGAAGCAACTCC
Source organism: Planococcus citri (assembly GCF_950023065.1). NCBI lineage: Eukaryota > Metazoa > Arthropoda > Insecta > Hemiptera > Pseudococcidae > Planococcus > Planococcus citri. The sequence continues at coordinate 67,585,387 of NC_088678.1, read as the reverse complement.
TCTTACATCTAACGAGAGTTTCGCACTATCTCTGAATTTTAAAAACATCTCCATCGACGTAATAGCAGGCTCACAATATGATTTATGGTACAAGGATGGGCTCTATCTGTACATTGATTTCGAAAGTTACGAATCTAATTACGTAAGTTCTATCTATACCTATACGTACGTATGTACTTAATTTTGAAAAAACACCTCGTATCATGAAACAAGAATACGTATCTAAACGATTAAAAAATTATATCATTTCAGATATATTCGCCTCGGTTCTATGTAAATTCAACACCAGAGGTTCAACATCAAATGGAAACACTGATCGAATTTTTATCACTACCATTATTCCAGTTCAATTTACGAAAAAACGAGGACTTTAAGCAAATACTCGATGCAACGTTTTGCCAACATCCTGAAGATGAGATCACGTCGTATTATCCCTCATTAGATATCGTCGAAACGAAATGTTACTTCTTCATATCAAATTTCACCTCTCTACATCGTACCCTGAGTAATATCACCATCATAGGAATGCACAATTTTCATAGTCACTCGTTCGTCGATGTCAGCACCCTGATAATTGAAGATATTCAAGGAACGACTAATTTACATTACGAAGGGCGAAATTTCACAATTTTTCCATTACACTTCGAAATAGGCTTCATTTCGATATCAGTTGATCGAAAACAGCAAAGAATCAATGTGACTGCGCACAATTACACGATTATTGAGACTAAAATGAACGTATCGTTGACGGAATATCAGTCCAAATGGGTAATGGAAGGGATTCAATTGGCGATTGCGTCATCGATAATGCCATCGATGAAATGTAAGACATCTTTATTTGAATTTCTACTTGAAAAATCTCATAAATTATCATTTTCCTTTGCTTTCCCAGATCAAAGAAACAGGAAAGAATCCACCAATTCACTTGAAAAACACCCGATTGTGAAAATAAGCACAAAATTATCTCAGCAATTCGAGAGTCGCACGATACAAAAACTGTACGATGCTATAACGATACCCGAAAGCTTCAAGGCAGAGACTACTATCCAAATAGGATCATCCATTTACAATATTTCAATTGATCCTAAACCGGAAACAGCATTGAAACCGTATCCAGCTTGGATCATATGTAGTCTCTACAACGAATTGCAGGTAAGTTGGCTTTCTAATTATTTATTGAACGCTTTCAGATTGTCAATCCCTCTCTGATCACAACGATCACTCATAGAACATGCTGCTGTTCAACATCTAGTCACACTAATGCACAAAAAAATTTCAGATCCAATTCAAAACCTCTTATTGGATGGGGAAAATTAGCGTGCTCAATACCACACACAAATTCAACGAAATTGAATTTGAAATGGGCGATGTTTTCGTCGGAGTAAACAAACAAAATAATTCAAATGATTTCGTATTGGAATCCGCTCCAACCTTTGACGTAAGCACGCGATACTATTTTCAAATTTAAAATGTTTCAGATAATTCCATTCCATAAAACTCACTCTCACTCATACTCCAAAACCAATCACAATTTCAGGTTCAACTGCTCTCAAATCCATACAATTTCACTGACCAAGAGCGATTGCAGATAGCACAAAAAACGCAACAAACGATAGTCTCATTGATTGAGAAAACAGTGTCCCGTTTCGCGGAACCACTGCTTTCTTTACCATTAGACTACTGTACCGCGCCAGTGAAAATTTTCGACGACTTGCTGCCTTTCTACGCCGATCACGAATTACTCTTTCATGTACCTGATGGCAGAATTACAAACGAATCCTTCATATCGAATGTAAACAACGTGATAATCACAGAGTGGGCGAAACGACCCTCTGCTGTTGTCACGTTTGATCAACACCTTGTCAATGGAAGCGTGATCATATCGACAAATGTTGATTTAAATTTGGCAGTGGCTAAAATTCGAATGAATTTTAACAATAATAGAATGATACCATTTCATGAGCTGCATCTGAGGCTGGGTTCTTTACAGGTACGAAATTACACAGATATTGCAGAGATAGCAGTATTATTAAATTCGTTTCCGTGGGAAAAGTTTTATTCTGAGGATAATAAAGAGGTCTCTCTCTCCACTGAGAAAATCGACTGGATTAAGATGAAATTACAATATATACTTAACGAATGTTTCAATAATCTGACCAGTCTGATTTTTTAATTTCATTTTCATTTCAATTTACGTATCAATTACTTATTAATTTTGTACAAATTAAAAACCTAAAATACGAGACTACTTTTTTTTTTCAAAGTTTTTACAGTAAAAGTCGTCTAATGTTATAACTTATAACGTTTGTCCCAACTCAATTTAATAACATAACGCGACGTGTAACACAAACCGATTGAAAGAAAGTGAATTTTTTTGTCAATAATTTTTACATGATCGGTTTTTTTACCAAATAAATAATGTAGTCATTGAACTAAAATTTCGCAAAAATTGCGAGAAAAAGTGTTGAAAATGTGGTTGAAACTTCAAAAAGTTACGAAAAAAGTAACTATTAAAAATGTTGTCAATCAGAAAAAAAACTTCTGAAATTTCAAAAAAATTAGGCAAAAACTGGGTTAAAAAGTGTTTTAAAACACCTCTAAAAATTAAGTAGGTATGAGTATGTAAAAATGCAGATTTTTCAATAAATTAATTTGATTTCTTGTCAGTTTTTTCAAAAAACTAAAAAAATTCAAACATTTTTAGAAGGATCCGGAGTAATTTTAAAAAAGCCAGAAATTGATTCCGAAGATCAATAAAGATTGCAGAAAAATAATTTTCAAATTTTTACTGCGTTTAGTTCGAATCTTAATTTTCGCCATTTTTTTCGAGACCTAAAAAATTGAGAATTTTACTGGCAGATACAGAATACCCAAAAAGTCAATAAATTGATTCAAAAATTCAGAAAATTGAGGCGAAAATTTTCAATAATTATTTCATGCAGATCTAATCCAGACTTGACCTTTTTTTTTTTTTTTTATCGAGAAGTAAAAAATTAAAAGATGCACAGGAGGCTACAGAATTGCTCAGAGGGACCACCAAATCAATTCTCTACATGAAAAAATGCATACAATAACAACTCGACGACCTAAGCGCCTGTGATAAAATTGAAAAGGTTTTCAAAAAATATGCAAAATACCTAGTACATACATACTTAATTATAAAAGGTTATTTAGACCTATACCGAGGAGCACTCCGTATAAATTAGCATTGAGTGTTTTTCAAGCCATTGGAATGTCTTATCGAGCAATTTTTAATTTTATCAGACCACAAACATATATTGAAAAAACGATCTGAACCTACGATAATGCAAAAAAATATCATCAGAACTGTGGTAAACTGAAACTGCTATTTGAAATTTTATCAAGCGATGACTTGAAAAAGTTATTTTTTCTGTTCTATACAAAGTCATACTACTGCACAATGAAGGTTTTGCTTTTGATATCATTCGCCTTGGCAGGTAAAAAAATACTCGTATTTTAATTTCGATCGTGTATAAACAAACTGGTTCATCACAGCTGAGTTACCCCGATATGGCATAGAGTGGAATAGGATTCTTGAAAAATGGTCTCTGAGTAGACGGAAACCAACTGAGTATCGTTCAAAAAATTTTAAACTGGACCACGATCAATTGAAAATTAGGACCCCCCCCTCCTCATTCAGCACAAAACCATTGGAATAATTTTATGTTTTTAATACAAATTGAGAAAAATTACTGTGTACAATTTTGAGACTTTCTGTCAATTTCACTGAATTCAAATCACTCACATTCAATTTCTTTTTACAGCCATTTCTTCAACTCGAAGTTCAAATTCGAGCGAGGCTCATGACATCACAACACTGCTAAATAATACCATAGCAAAAACATTCCACAATATAAATTCAGTTACGATCAACAAGTTAGTCCTTAGCATAGAGAATTTAAAATCGTTCACTTTTGAAACATACACCGACTGCGAATTAGGACCTTTTGAGAACGAGTTCTATTTCACTGGTATCACCGTAACCCCGGTCAAAGTAGAATCTGCCCACTTACGACATGAATTTTATCGCAATAGAATGGTAGGTATCTATAACGTAATATACCAAACTATAAAATCGATTGTCTTGCTCTACAAAATACATAATTTTTCTGAAACTTTTTGACGAAACCAATAAGCTTGAAAAAAAATTAAACAAATTTATGAATGAAAGAACACCAATCATGCACTTATTGGTTTTTTCACAGACCTTATTCTTCACCTACCTATCCATTGAAATGAAAGGATACTTAGGAGCGACCCCAGATACAGTTCACGTGGGTTTCGAGCGATCTCTGGATTTCAAAAACATCTCCATTTTCGTTATAGCAGAACCTATGCAAGGTTTCTCAAAAAACGAATTCTCTACTTACATTGATTTCATTCACTACGATAGTTACGAATCTAATTACGTAAGTTATATAAATAATTTTGAAAATTCACTTCCTATTCTGTAAAAACTAAAGAGTCACGTCTTTTCAGGTATATTCACCTTGGTTCCACGAAAACTTGACAACAGACACTCGATACGAACTAGAAAGACAGATCAAAAATTTCCTACCTTCGTTATTCGAGTCCAATTTACGAAACAACGACAACTTTGTACAAACACTTCATGCAACTTTTTGCCATCATCCTGAAGAAGAGATCACGTCGCAATATCCCTCTTCAGATATTTTCAAAACGGAAAATTACTTCTTTATACCAAATATCACTTCTCTAGGTCGTACTTTGAGCAATATCACCATCACTGGAATGCACAATTTTCATAGTCACTCGTTCGCTGAAAATTCCGGTCTAACTGACAGCACTCTGACGATTCAAAATATTCGAGGAACCACTAATTTACATTACGATGGTCAAAATTTTACAATTTTTCCATTATACTTTGAAGTGGATCGCATTTCGATAACGGTTGATCGAAAACAGCAAAGTATCAATGTGACCCCCTACAATTACACGGTTATTGACACTAAAATGAATGTCTCGTTGACGGAATATCAGTCGAAATGGATAATGGAGGGAATTCAATTGGCGATTGCGTCTTCGATAATGCCATCAATGAAATGTAAGTCATCCTTAGATGAATTTCTACTTGAAAAAAAAAACTCATAAATCATTATTTTTCTTTGCTTTCCCAGATCAAAGAAACGGAAAAGAATCCACCAATTCACTTGAAGAACACCCGATTGTGAAAATAAGCGCAAAATTATCTCAGCAATTCGAAGGTCCCACGATACAAAAACTGTACGATACTTGGAATATAACGATACCCGAAAGCTTCAAGGCAGACTCAAGTGTTGAAATAGAATCACACACTTACAATATTTCAATTGATGCTAAACCCACAGCAGCATTGAAATCGTATCCAGAATGGATCAAATGTGATCTCTACGACGACTTAAAAGTACGTTAGATTCCCAAATATTTACATTGAATTTTATTAAACACTAGCAGATCGTCAAACCATCTCTGATCACAACGAGCTCTTCCAGAATATGTTAATATTGCTTCTGTTCAAAATCTCGTCATACTAATGCACTAAAAAATTTCAGATACACTTCGGAACCTCTACTTGGCATGGGAAAATCCGCGTGCTCAATACCACTCACGAATTCAACGAAATTGATTTTGAAATGGGTGATGTTGACGTCGATGTATGCAAAGAAAATAATTCGCGAGCTTTTAAATTGGAATTATTTTCGAGCTCCGATGTAAGCATGCAATAGTATTTTCAAATTACAAATGCTTCAGATCATTTCATAATATTTACTTCCTCTCTCACACCATAACTAATTACAATTTCAGGTAGGCCTACGAGTGCGGTTCCCAACATCGTACAATTTCACATATCACGAGCGATTGGAGATAGCACAAAAAGCGCAAAAATTGTTTATCTCATTGATTGAGAAAACAGTGTCCTGTTTCGCAGAACCACTGCTTTCTTTACCATTGGACCACTGTACCGCACCAGTGAAAATTTTCGATGACTTTTTACCTTTCTACGCCGATCACGAATTACCTATTCGTGTACCTGATGGCAGAATTGCAAACGAATCCTTCGTATCGGATATAAACAACGTGATAATCACAGAATTGGCGAAACCATTCACTGTTGATGTCTCGATTGACCAATACCTTGTCAATGGAAGCGTGATCATATCGACATACGTGGATTTACAATTGGAATTGGCTGAAATTCGGATGAATTTTAACAATAAAAGAATGATGCCATTTCATGAGCTGCATTTAACGCTGCATGCTTTTCAGGTACGAAATCACACAGATAATGCAGAGATAGCAGTATTTTTAAATTCGTTTACGCGGGAAAAGCTTTATACACAGGATAATAAAACGGTCTCTCTCTCTATTGCGAAAATCGAGTGGATTAACACGAAATTAGAACGTAAACTTGACGAATATTTCAATAATCCCACCAGTCTCGTTTTCTAATTTATTTTCATTATAATTTACGTACGTGTAGGCAGGTAATATGTAAGTATCTAATATTATCAATTTTGTACCATTCAAATAAATAAAACTATTTTTTTATGCACTTGCACTACCAAATATTTCCGACTACCGACTAGGTACCTTCAAAATAATATTATTGTGGCTTTTCTGATCAACTTTGGCACAAATCAAAACTGTACCCCTATGTTAAAAAAGAGGTAGGGAATGGGCCCTGTTTTGTTAATCCGCCATATGGCGGCCTAGAATAATTGTAAAGTGCTAACAACATTTTCTAACCATTTAACTTTTTTTGAGATCTAAAAAACAGGGGAAAAAACACATCAAACCCCAGAATACGAGTAGTTTATACAAATAAAAGAAATCGATTATGGAGATCAAGACGCCAGAATAACTTGAAAACTCTACCAAATCAATTCTGGAGGTCAAAAAATTGAGTAAAAAAATTTCAAAAATTCTTTTATACAAAGTATAGTTAAATCACGATTTCAATTATTTTTTTCGACTGCTAAAAGATCAAAAAAATTAGCTCAAAAGAAGCACCAACCAATTCTGGAGATCACAATACTGACACAAAAATGTACAAAAATCGTTTCTGTAGATTCAAATCCATATTTAAATTATTTTTTTGAGAACTAAAAAATTTAAAAATTTGCCCCAGACTAAAAAATGTTCCTAAAGGATCTACTATCGATTCTGATAACCAAAACTTGGAGCCAAAATTTTCAACAAAAAAAATGCTGTCACTTCAAATCCCTTATTTTTATACTGTGAAAGTATTTTACATTTTTTGACAAATAAAAAATTCAAACATTCGCTCAGAACTGCATAAAAGTTGTTAAGGAACACTAATCAATTCAGGAGGCCGACATCGACATATTGAGACACAAATCTTCAAAATTCGTTTCTGTCGGTTTGAATCCAGATTTCACTCTTTCTTTTTTCGAAAACTCAAACATTCAACGATTGCGTCTCTAAAAAGGCTCAGATCAGGGGTACCAATCAATTTTGGAGATGAATTTTGGAGGTCACAGTATGAAGGCTTCAGAAAATAGCTCAAGAATGCCACAAAAAATCGATTCAGGAGAAGAAAAGATTTGACTCTTCTGTTAGTTCAAATTCAGATTTCAATCATTTTTTTAACAGCAAGATGAAAACTTACAAAATTTTTTGAACGCTTTAGAATAGCTTAAAACCATCAAACAACACTGGAGAGCTGAATTTTCGAAAATCGTTTCTACCAAATTAGTTCAATTCCATATCTTTGTAGTTTTTTTTTAGCGAGCTGAAAAATTCTAACATTTTTTTGAAGGATTCAGAACAGCACAAAAAGGCTACAAACTAATTCCAAAGATCAAAAGATTGAAGCAAATATTTTCAAAAATTGGGTTTGTTTAAATAGGTACCGATTTTTGACATCTTTTTTGAGCACTAAAAAAATCAAAATTTTTCTGCCGGATCTAAAATAATAAAAAAAAATCAAGAAATCGATTCTGAAAGTCGGAAAAAATTTTCAAAAATCTTCTCAATATAGTTCAAATTTAGATTTTAACTAGATTTTTTACAGAAATAAAAAATCAAAAAATGTACAGGGGGCTGCAGAATTGCTCAAAGGGACCTCCAATCGATTCTGTACATCTAAAGATTGACACAATATTACTTGACAAATTTTCATTTCATCAACTTGAGCAGATAGGTATTAGGTACACATGTGTCTTATGAAATGAAAACGTTTCTCAGAAAATAGATATGCAAAATACATAATCATCAGGGGAGGTGACCACCCACCGGGAAGCACTCTGTATAGATTAGCATTGAGTGTTTTTCAAGCCATTGGAATTTCTTATCGAGCAATGTTCAATTTTATCAGACATCAGACCACATAGATTGAAAAAATGATCTGAATCAACGATAATTCAGAAAAATAACATCCGAACTGTTGGTAAATTGAAACTGCTATTTGAAATTTTATCAAGCAATGCCTTGAAAAAGTTCGTTTTCCTGTTTGATATGTACATAAAGGCATACTGCACAATGAAGATTTTGCTTTTGATATCATTCACCTTGGCAGGTAAGTCACTCTATTCAATATTGCGATTTTTTTTCCAATTTGGAATGCTCTCATAATTTAAAAATCTACTGTCGAAAAATTGAAATCTTGACTCATGTTACCCCTCCCCCCTCCCCTCCACCATCTCCTTCGCCAAAAGACGAAAGAATATGCACAAAATATTCAAAAATATTGAAATACATGCATACCTTCTCACCCAAATTTGTGTTTTTGGAGGGGGGGGGGGGGGGTGAGAAATTACCTTGACAATTTTTTGTTGAAAAATTCAACTCGAGTAAAATTACAATAATTTTGAGCCTTTTTGCCGATTCCGGACTCCAATTTAAATCATTCGTATTCAATTTATCTCCTTTTTCAGCGATTGCTTCAACTCGATGTACAAATTCGAGTGAGGCTCGTGACATCACAACACTGCTGAATAATACCATTTCAAAAAATTTCCAAAATATAAATTCGGAAACGATCTTCTCGTTTATACGCAACATGGAGCTCCAAAATTCGCCCACATCCTTTGGCGACATTTTTCCGGGAGCGTTTTATTATTTTACTGGTTTAAAAGTAGAATCTGCCAGCTTACGTCATGAATTTTACAGCAAGACAATGGTAGGTATTGTCTATAACAATTGCTCCAAACTTTAAAATCGATCATTTTCCTTTACAAAACAGATCATTTTCGTGAATCATTTTGACAAAAATACTTATGAGCGTGACAAAAAAATATTATAATGAAAATATGGGTAAAAGAACGCAAATCACGCATGAGTCAATTTTTTCGCAGATCATATTCTTCACCTCCTTATCCATCGAAATGAGAGGATACTTGGGAGCAACTCCTCATACATCTAACGAGAGTTTCGCACTATCACTGAATTTTAAAAACATCTCCATCTACGCAATAGCGGGCACACAATATGATTTATGGTACAAGGATGGGCTCTATCTGTACAGTGATTTTGAAAGTTACGAATCTAATTACGTAAGTTCTGATCTATACCTATACGTACGTACCTAAATTTGAAAAAACACCTCGTATCATGAAACAAGAATATCTAAACGATTTAAAAATCATATCATTGCAGATATATTCGCCTCGGTTCTATGTAAATTCAACACCAGAGGTTCAACATCAAATGGAAAGACTGATCAAATCTTTATCACTACCATTATTCCAGTTCAATTTACGAAAAAACGAGGACTTTATGCAAATACTCAATGCAACGTTTTGCCAAGATCCTGAAGATGAGATCACGTCGTATTATCCCTCATTAGACTTCGTCGAAACGAAATGTTACTTCTTCATATCAAATTTCACCTCTCTACATCGTACCCTGAGCAATATCACCATCACAGGAATGCACAATTTTGATAGTCATTCGTTCGTCGATGTCAGCACCCTGATAATTAAAGATATTCAAGGAACGACTAATTTACATTACGATGGCCGAAATTTTACAATTTTTCCATTACACTTCGAAATAGGCTACATTTCGATATCAGTTGATCGGGAACAGCAAAGAATCAATGTGACTGCGCACAATTACACGGTTATTGAGACTAAAATGAACCTCTCGTTGACGGAATATCAGTCCAAATGGGTAATGGAGGGAATTCAATTGGCGATCGCGTCTTCGATAATGCCATCGATGAAATGTAAGTCATCTTTAATAGATGAATTTTTAGTCGAAAAAGCTTGTAATCATTTTTCTGCTGCTTTCACAGATTACAGAAACACGAATATTCCGAATGATTCGCTGAAAGAACATCCGATTGTAAAATTATTTACCAAGTTATCTCAGCAATTCGATGGCAGTACGATGCAAAAGCTGTACGATACTTGGAATATGACGATACCCAAAATCCTCAAAGCAGAATCAAGTATCCAAATAGAATCAAACACTTACAATATTTCAATTCATGCTAAACCAAAAACAGTATTGGAGCCCTGTGCAGATACGATCACATGTAGTCTCTACAACAGCTTACGAGTACGTTAATTCTCCAGTTATTTTATTGAATGCTTGCAGATTGTCAAACCCTTTCTGATAACAATGTTTACACCTAGAATACACTTCTGTTCAAAATCTCGTCACACTAACTAATGCACTAAAAAATTTCAGTTCACCTTCATAATCCCTTGTTGGTCCGGGAAAATCAGCGTGCTCAATACCACACACGAATTCAGCGAAATTGATTTTAAAATGGACAATATTATCGTCGCAATATACAAATTTAATAATTCGAATGTTTTTGAATTGAAGTCCGGTCCACTCTTTGGCGTAAGCATGCAATACCTACTATTTTCAAATTACAAATACTTCAGATTACTCCAGGCTCATTCCACGTAAATTGGACCAAGAAGTGGTAGGTGAGTTCAGCGATTTTTTTTTTGAAATTTTTCCTGTGCAAAGACCTTCCAAAGGGATGAGCAATGGCGCAAATCGCCGCTCTCTAGCCCATTTTTAAAGGCAGCCAGGGGGTGTCAAAGTTTTCAGTGAACTAGAATATCGTCCGTTTCAGCAGTGGATTACTGGGTAACCGCGATACCTACTAAAATGGAACTTTTCCCCATAGTTAAGGGTTTTAAAAGGCTTTTCGGTGATATCATGAAAATCAGTGTTGCCACTTTTTTTCGTACAAAAAATTAGCTCAAAAAGTTTCAAAACAAAGTTTTCATATCGTTCTGACTCTCAAAAATTCTAAAAAAAATATATTACGGACAACTTTTCATGCTGAACAACATATTAAAAAATTGGGACGGTGCCATGTCGCAAAGTTGATTTAAAAAAAATTTTAAGTTCGCGAAAAAATGCGATTTTTTTATTTAAAGCATGAAAAAAAGTTTTGATTGGTGAAGTTGACCCATTTCACCCTTATTTTTACGTATCTGTTGAAAAAGTTGGAAAACCCCTTTCATTAGATTAAATAAACTCATCACAAAAAAAATCAAAATTAAAAAAATAAACGAATTTAAAATTTTTTGCTATGAGTGTGATTTTCATCAACTTTTTCATGAAATACGTCAGAAAGAGGTCAAAATAAGACAACAAAATAAATTTAAACTTTTTTGATGTTTGGAATTGAAAATTGAATTTTTTTTTGGAATTTTGATTTTTTTGATGAATTTATATTCATCGGCCTCGCGAGGGCACAGGTTGTTGTCGCTAGAGGTAGTCTCTAGGTAGTAGCTCGGATCATCAAGAGGAGCCAGTCCCCGAGGACAGATGAGAAGGCGAAGACAACACCAGGGGCATTCTGCGCGTCCACGTCGTGCGGGGTGGTAACATGTTGCTGTTCGATGGACTCGGAATCGATAAACATGGCCAAAGCAGAATTCTCCAGTTGGTGGAACGACGGGGAGGAGTGGCAAGCTGAAGGCCAAACCTCTACATAAATACCGGATTACAAACAAGAATGCATAACAGCTGCAGAACACCAACAACTCACTTGTTCCAGCCCTAGGGAAGCTCAAGAGCTTCAGAGTGAGAAGGCGAATACCAGCGCCTAAAAACTGGCACATTCAGCTAAGGGAGCAAACCCCAACAGAAAACCATGGTGGAAGGCAACGGGAAACCAACACCATTATATCTCCCTAGAATTATATGGACATCAATTCAGCAATGGCCCTAAGTCTCCGTCAGGCTGATCCTCATCCGCCAAGGCAGCCGGATAGGGTGCTAAGAATACGCGGAGTTAAAACAAGGCGGAACAACATCAACGTTGCAACCTGGAACGTACGAACCTTGTATAAAATTGGACAACTTGCCAATGTAATCAAGGAAGCCAGGAGATTAAAAATCGACGTATTAGGAATAAGCGAGACCCGATGGACTGGAAATGGCAGAAACCGGGTAGATAAGGATTACAAAATGATCTACGCTGGAAAAGACACACACGAACTAGGTGTGGGTATATTAATACATACCAGAATCAGCGATAAAATCAGTGCCATAATTCCAAAATCAGAGAGGATAATATTTGTGAGATTGGAGGTCAAGCCAAAACCAATCGTGATAATTCAAGTTTATGCGCCAACAGCAGAAAGCAGTACAGCAGAAATCAATAACTTCTACAATGACCTAGAAGAAGTAATGAATTGCTCAAAAAACAATGATGTTGTGTTTTTGATGGGAGACTTCAATGCCAAAGTCGGGAATGATCATGGTAGCCAAGTGGCAGGGAAACACGCACTTGGAGAGCAGAATGAAAGAGGAGAAATGCTCGTAGAGTTCGCAGAAAGACACGATCTAATAATATGCAATACCTGGTTCAAACAACATGCAAGAAGATTATACACATGGGTCAGTCCTGGAGATCGAGCCAGAAACCAGATAGACTACATTCTTGTAAAAAGAAGATTCAAGAACATGGTGAAGAACTGTCATACATATCCTGGTGCTGACTGCAACACTGACCATAAGCTACTGGCTGCAAAATGCCAGATAGTCATGAAGAGCCAGAAGAAGAGCAAAGAACAATACCAACAACTTGACATTGCAAAGATCAAATCAAAGCATGTGCAGAAGAAATTCCAAGAAGAACTGGAAAAACAAAAGGAAGACAAGTTGGAAGAAGAACAAGGTATTGAAGAGAAGTGGCAAGAATGGAAGCGAAAGGTTAAAAAAGCAGCAGAAAAGTCTATTCCACTCAAAGATAAAAGAAAACACAAACCATGGATAACTCAAGAGATACTGGATCTGATGGAAGAACGAAGGAATGCAAACAGACCAAGTAGTGAATACACAGAACTAAATCACAAGATCATGGGAATGTGCAGAATGGCCAAAAATGAATGGTATGAGGAGAAGTGTCGAGAAGTAGAAGAACTGGAGAAAAGACACAACTCTAGAGAAATGCATACCAAAGTGAAGCAGATGATGGCTGCCCATAAGAAAAGGAGAAGTGGAATAGCATACATGCGAAGAGAAGATGGAAAGTATTGTGTTAACAATCAAGAAACAGAAGAGGTCTGGATCAGCTACATACAGGAACTGTATGGAGATGACACACGTCCGGCTCAAATGGAAGTTTCATCCACAGAGGAGGCACCACGAATCGAAATGTGGGAGCTGAGAAATGCGGTGAAGAGAGCCAGAAACCACAAAGCAGTGGGGGAAGATCTCATACCAGTAGACTTGATTAAACATCTAACACCTGAGTACGAAAAAGAGCTGCTGAAGATTATAAATGAGATATACGATGAAGGTACACTGCCTAAGGACTTCAAAGCAGTAAATTTTGTACCAATACCAAAGAAAAATAACTCGCAAAAATGCTCTGAATACAGAACCATCGCATTAATGAGCCATGCTCTAAAGCTACTGCTATCCATCATAAATGCCAGAATTGAAAAGAAGATAGATGAAAATCTAAGTGAAACACAATATGGCTTTGTAGCAAAAAAAGGGACGAGAGACGCAATCGCCCTGCTGAAAGTGATCATCCAAAGAGCACTGAATGCAAACAGGGAAATTATTGCTTGCTTCGTCGACTATGAAAAAGCATTTGATCGTGTCAACCATGAGAGGATGCTGGAGATCCTGAAGAAATACAATATCGATGACAAAGACCTGCGGATAATCAAGAACTTGTACTGGGAGCAGAGCGCAAACATCAAGTTTGGAACTGGGTACTCGGAGAATAGATGTGGTATAAAGAGAGGTGTGAGACAAGGATGCCCCCTCTCACCTAGGCTGTTCAACGTGTACGCAGAAGAAATAATGAGAGAAGCGCGAATCAAACAAACGGGATTCAAGATCAACGGCAAGAGAATAAATGAAATAAGCTACGCAGACGACAAAGTGATCCTTGCTGAATAGTCTACAATCCACGAGGCAAAAAGTGTTCACCTACCGGGATTTTTTTGAGGACAAAAAGTTTACCTTGCTTGACGTTAGTATCACTTCAGCATTTACGAAAATCACAAAAAAAAAAATTTTCGCTTGCACATAAGGTGGGGGGAGGTGGAAAAGGGGTATTTTTTGACCTAGAAGGGGGACAAAAAATTCGACCGGGGATGGATAGGCTGGTGTCTTGGGATGTTGAAAATACAAAATTTTCTATCAGCCTCCTGCACAATCAAAAGTTATGCAACCCTAAACGCAATTTTTGCCCATTTTTTGAGGTTTTTCTGCCCTAGTGCCTGTTGTATTCGGAGGGGACAATTTTTTCTCTCATATCCCGTTACATCTCACCTCTACCTTTCCAAAATCACCACATTCACGAAATTCGACCGGCACATTTCGTTGTAATTAATTTTCAAAGTTGGGTAAGTACGACTTTTCATAAAATACAAACTTCACAATTTTATTTCAAAAGTGGCCGTGTGACCTATCAAAATGAGTTAAAATTTTGCGCTGAACTCAAAAATATCAACAGTTTTTGTGTTACCCCCTTCCCCCTGTACTAACCCCCTAAAACCTGAAAAAAAGTCAAAATCACGTTTTTCCTATTTTTATGGGAAAATATCGAAAAAATGAAAAACTGATAATCACTAAAAGTGTTCAGAATTAAATTTCCTTTCAAATGAGCTACATCAGGATAGATTTCACCCTCTCCCTCCTCCTTGAGAATCTACCCCCCCCCCCTCTTTTCCGACCCAAAACAGAGGGATTCATGAAAAACTTGCAAAAAAATAGAGATGGGAAATTTTTAAAATTCTTTGGAGGTACTGGAAAGGCTTTGGAAGCTTTTTCAATCGATTTTATGGTGTGAAAAGAATGTTGCAAACCGGCCAAAAACCAGATTTTTGTTTCAAGTTTGACTACTTGAATAAAATTTTGATTAAGGTGTATGTAGTTATCCGCGATCGAAGGCTTAAAAAATTGAAATTGTGATTTTAGCATAAAAAATTGTCATTCATTATATCAAGTTGAGTGAAAGTTTTAAAATTTATGTGGAATTTAGATTCAATAAGGACCAATTTATGGATGTTTTTTCAATGTTTTTTTTTTTTGTTTTTTTTTGAACTAGTTACATTCTAGCCAGAAAGCTCACAATAAAAGATCAAACTGCTGTATCAGGCTCTGAACCTATACAAACACATACACATACACCTAGGTAATTTGTTGCCAACATGTTGATCTTGAGCCATTCATTATTTTCAATAAGTAAAAAATCCAAAAAAACCAACTTTTTGAGGGGGTTTTCACCCATTTTTGATCATTTTACACTGGTATGAAAAACATTCAACAAGATGTTCGATGTTTTCTGATGGTTCTTCATCTTCACCTTCCCCATCCCATTTTTTTGTCTTATAGTACAAACACCTACTGTACTCCTATTTTATCAGAATTAGCAAAATATGAATAAATTTTGTGTCGAGAACGCACTTCACAAAGTGAGAAAAGAGCAATGAAATCTACAGTGTGATAGTTCACTTGAAAGGAAATCCAATTTTGAACAATTATGCCGATTACAAAATTTTCATTAAGTATTGGTCGATATTGTTCATCAAAAATGCAAAAATTATAATTGTTGACTTTTTGAGTTTCTGGATTTTTTGAGGCGCAAAGATTGCTTCAAACACAATTTGCAAATAACAAGTTATAGAAAAATGATCAAGGAACAACGTTTGTTTGAAAAATTTTCACGTACAACCAATTGATGGTCAGAAAGGGGGGGGGTAGATTCTCAAGGAGGAGGGAGAGGGTGAAATCTATCCTGATATAGCTCATTTGAAAGGAAATTTAATTCTGGACACTTTTAGTGATTATCAGTTTTTCATTTTTTCGATATTTTCCCATAAAAATAGGAAAAACGTGATTTTGACTTTTTTCAGGTTTTAGGGGGTTAGTACAGGGGGAAGGGGGTAACACAAAAACTGTTGATATTTTTGAGTTCAGCGCAAAATTTTAACTCATTTTGATAGGTCACACGGCCACTTTTGAAATAAAATTGTGAAGTTTGTATTTTATGAAAAGTCGTACTTACCCAACTTTGAAAATTAATTACAACGAAATGTGCCGGTCGAATTTCGTGAATGTGGTGATTTTGGAAAGGTAGAGGTGAGATGTAACGGGATATGAGAGAAAAAATTGTCCCCTCCGAATACAACAGGCACTAGGGCAGAAAAACCTCAAAAAATGGGCAAAAATTGCGTTTAGGGTTGCATAACTTTTGATTGTGCAGGAGGCTGATAGAAAATTTTGTATTTTCAACATCCCAAGACACCAGCCTATCCATCCCCGGTCGAATTTTTTGTCCCCCTTCTAGGTCAAAAAATACCCCTTTTCCACCTCCCCCCACCTTATGTGCAAGCGAAAATTTTTTTTTTTGTGATTTTCGTAAATGCTGAAGTGATACTAACGTCAAGCAAGGTAAACTTTTTGTCCCCAAAAAAATCTCGATAACATCGATTTCTAGAGCACTTTTTGCCTCGTGGATTGTAGACTAGAAACAGAGGCGCAGATGCAGAAAATGATCAACCAAATCAACAGTGCTGGATTAAAATATGGAATGAAGATAAATGCAGGCAAGACCAAGGTGATGAGATTTACAAAAGGAGACTTCAAGGAGGTCAAAATCAACATTGGAACTCAAGAAATTGAAAATGTAAATCAGTTCAGATACCTTGGAGCACTGATAAATAATGATGGTAGAGATCATAAAGAAATTAAATCACGGATTGGAATGGCAAAAAGCGCCTTTAACAACCTAGCCAATGTGCTGGGAAATCGAACAATGAGTCTAGCCCTGAGAAAGAGAATTATGCGATGCTACGTATGGACCGTTCTGAAGTATTCTTGTGAAACATGGACCATGAGTGCAGAATGCGAGAAGAAAATATCTGCTTTTGAGATGTGGTGCTATCGAAGGCTACTACGGATCTCATGGAAGGACTTCATCACCAACCAGGAAGTATTAACAAGAATAGGAGAGGAGCGGAAAGTCGTAGTAGAAGATATAAAGAACAGAAAGCTAAAGTATCTAGCTCATAAAATACGAGAAAACGGTATTTTCATGCTAGCGGTACAGGGGAAAATTCAAGGAAGAACTGCAAGAGGGAGGAAACGATCGGAGATGTTAACAACAAACTCACCGGCCAACTCTCCCTGTAAGACCCTGAAAGAAACTATCAGATACGCTAGAAACCGGCTGATATAGATGGAAGTATACGCTATCTCCTGTAAAGGAGCGCGACTACGACGACGACGACGACGATATTCATCGAGAGAAAGAGTTTTTTCAACTTTTTCAACAGATACGTAAAAATAAGGGTGAAATGGGTCAACTTCACCAATCAAAACTTTTTTTCATGTTTTAAATAAAAAAATCGAATTTTTTCGCAAACTTAAAATTTTTTAAATCGACTTTGCGACATGATACAGTCCCAATTTTTTAATATGTTGTTCAGCATGAAAAGTTGTCCGTAATATATTTTTTTCAGAATTTTTGAGAGTCAGAATGATATGAAAACTACGTTTTGAAACTTTTTGAGCTAATTTTTTGTACGAAAAAAAGTGGCTACACTGATTTTTATGATATCACCAAAAAGCCTTTTAAAACTCCTAACTATGGGAAAAAGTTCCATTTTGGTAGGTGTGGCGGTTCGGTTGCGGTTTTGCTCCGTAACCTAGCGGCATGTTTATCTGCGCCAAATGCACGCGCCGCTCGCCTAGCTGAACGTTTCACAGCTGAGTACTCGATGTATTACATACATACGTTATTCCGTTTTATCTCTCGCTCGCTGATACACTTTTCTGTACATTTTATCTTGTGATTAAAAATACGTTATAATTTCACGTCCGTGTTGGCTTTTATTTTGCCTAAATAGAACTTGTTTAATGGGGTACAAAAAACCCTAAAGTGGTGACCCTTGACGTTTTTTATTTTTCTGAGCTCGTTTTTGAGCAGTTGTAACGTTTTCACGCATACTCTGACGTTTTCGGAGATATTTTTCATGCAATTTTCGGACGTTTTCGCCTGTTTCCAGTCCATTGTCTCAGAGGTATTTGAATGGTAAAAGGTTTCGTCTGTTCCACCCAAGCTGAATATTTTTGTTCCAGTCCAGCTGAGCAATTACGTATGTAAGTACCAGTGTTATACCGTTTTTTAAGCTGTTTTTTGGCCATTCTAAGCTGAGATGACCAAACCTGGCGATTCCAAAAGTGACGCGGACAAGGAGCAGCCTACTCCGCCACAGCCGCAGGTTGTAAATGCAGTTCATCGTATTGAATTACCACCGTTTAATGGCACAAATATTCGTCTATGGTGGCGTCAGGTTGAGCTGAGATTAGGTTTGGGCACTTTCAAATCTGAGAAGACAAAATTCGAGGCTGTCGCCGGTTCCCTTCCTCACGATATAGCTACTAGCGTGCAGGAAATGATATTCGATCCTCCAGAGCTGAATCCATTCTCGGCATTACGTGATCGCGTATTCGAGGTGTATGAGCCTTCCGATACTGAAAAAATGAATCGCCTGCTTGAAGGGTGTCAACTTGGTGATAAAAAACCATCTATTCTACTAGCTGAGATGCGTGTACTCGCGAAAGGTCGCGTCACCAACGAAACATTGTCCGAGCTGTTTAAACGCAGATTACCTGAGCCAGTTCAACTTGTTTTAGCTGCCGGATGCGTTACTGACCCGGATAAAATGGCACAAGCAGCTGATGCTGCAGTTCAATACGTTCGTCCGCCTACAGTGGCAGCAGTAGCGACGTCAGGTGCGAATCTGACAATAATTCGTTACTTGGCCAAATCTCAGCACTGACAAAAGCTGTCAATACACTCGTCAATGAAAATAGACAGCACCGATCGCGCTCACGTACGCGAAATGATTCTGAAAATGGCCGTTCACGTTCCAGACAGCGTTCTGGTACGCCTAGAAACTCCAACTACTGCTGGTACCATAATCGTTGGGCTGAGAAAGCGAAAAAGTGCGTCGGCAGTTGCCAATGGCCTAAAACGCCGGAAAACAAGTAGCCGCGCTCCAGAATGCGGCCTATGGTGCGCCGGCAATGCAATCTCGCCGTTTATTTATTCGAGATAAAGGTATGAACACGAAGTACCTCGTAGATTGCGGCGCTGAAGTGTCTGTAATTCCAGCAAGACACGCGGATCGCCGTCACAGGTCAGGTACTAACCTGTATGCGGCAAATGGCACACCTATTTGTACCTACGGCACACGCCTACTTCGGTTGTCACTTGGATTGCGACGCGACTTTGTTTGGCCATTCATCGTTGCTGATGTGGACAGACCAATCATCGGTGCTGATTTCTTAGCTGAGTTTCACCTGCTGCCTGATATGCGACATGCCAAGCTGATTGATGGTTCTACCTTGCTGTCTGTAGGGTGTATAATTGAGTCTATTGACATAGGCACCACGGCAGTGAGCACCGTTGACCACAGCTCTGAGTTCGCGAAAGTGTTAGCTGAGTTTCCAGCATTGACTCGGCCAAATCGTAAGCGTGAATGCGGCGTAACACACTCTACTCAGCATTTCATCGAAACTGAAGGTGGCCAGTCACAGCTCGAGCTCGTCGCCTGCCCCCTGAGAAATACAAAGCTGCAAAGCTGGCATTTGAAGAAATGCTGCGCTCAGGTGATGCCCGTCCATCAAAAAGTCCTTGGGCATCCCCTCTCCACGTAGCAAACAAACGTGGCATAGAGAGGTGGCGAATGTGCGGCGACTATAGAGCACTGAATGCGGCAACTCGCGCGGACAAATACCCTGTTCCAAATATCCAGGATTTTAATGTCACGCTCCATGGAGCTAAAGTGTTCACAAAGCTGGATATTACGCGAGCTTATTATCACATTCCGATGGCACCTGGCGATATTGAAAAAACTGCTGTGATAACGCCATTCGGATTGTTTGAATTCCCATTTATGCCGTTTGGCCTAAAAAATGCTGCTCAAACTTTCCAGCGTTTTATGGACGGATTGCTGAGAGGCCTACCATTCGCCTACGTTTATATTGACGATGTTTTAATCGCTTCAAATTCCATGGAGGAACATCGCGAGCACGTACGTCAAGTGCTTGAGCGCCTATCTCAAGCTGGCCTCACACTCAGTGCTGGAAAATGTGTGTATGCGCAGAATAGCATTGAGTTTCTCGGATATGATGTTGATGCAGCTGGAATTCGCCCCTCTCCCAGCCGAGTAGAGGCGATTATGACGTATCCGAAGCCAAGCGATGTATCCGGCCTCAGACGTTTCATAGGCATGCTAGGTTTCTACCGACGTTGTCTGCCAAACATTGCTGACATCCAGCGGCGCGTCCAAGCTATCATTTGTACCAACAAGAAGAATGATAAAACACCTCTTGTTTGGACTGAGGACGCTGAGAGTGCGTTTGAAGAGCTGAAACAATGTTTGAAAGATGCTGTAATGCTTCATCATCCAGATGGCTCGTTACCTATCATTCTGTCAACTGATGCATCCAACACAGCTATCGGAGCAGTTTTGTCACAGCAACGTGAAGAAGTCCTCGAACCATTGGCATTTTTTTCGCGGAAGCTGTCACCGGCTGAGACACGTTACTGCACCTACGATCGTGAGCTGTTAGCAATTTACGCAGCTGTGCGCCATTTTCGGTGTCATCTCGAGGGCAGAGAATTTGCGATCTATACAGATCATAAGCCCATAGTGTTTGCATTCGATCAGCACTCAGAGAAAGCTCCACCGAGACGCGCTAGACAGCTCGACTACATTGGGCAGTTCACTACAGACATCCGATATGTTGAAGGAGCTGCCAATATCCCTGCGGATGCACTCTCACGCATCGAAGCGATTAGCGTTGAGTCTGAAATCAATTACAGCGAACTTGCTCGCGAACAACGAGCTGATGCTGAGATTGAGCAACTGCTGAGTGGCGATTCAAAGCTGAAGATCCAGCCTAGAAAGCTGCCAGAACACAACACAGCGATTCTGTGCGACACATCCGGTGCCAAACCTAGACCACTCGTTCCAGTGAAATTCCGGCGTGCAGTTTTCAACAGTGTGCACAACTTAGCGCATCCTGGTGCCAACGCATCAGCGAAACTCGTCAGTGCGCGTTTTGTGTGGCCTGGTGTACAGAAAGACTGCCGGCAGTGGGCGAAACAATGCGTTCCCTGCCAAAAAGCCAAAGTTTCGCGACACACTCGTTCTCCGCTTGGTGATTTTGAAAAGGTGCCTCGTTTTAACCATATCCATGTGGACATCGTCGGCCCTTTGCCTCCCTCACGTGGTAAGGAGTATCTTCTCACGGTGATCGACAGAACTTCACTGTGGCCAGAGGCATATCCGCTGAGTCACATCACCGCTGAGGCAGTTGGAGAGTTGATAGCACGCGAGTGGGTACCTAGATTTGGAGTACCGGCAACCATCACCACCGATCAAGGCCGTCAATTTGAATCGGACTTATTTACGAAGATGTCCTCTGTTCTTGGCTCAAATCGCATACGCACGACAGCCTACCACCCCCAGGCCAATGGAAAGGTCGAAAGGTGGCATAGAACACTCAAGGCTGCGGTGATGGCGCATCAGACTACTGCCTGGATGGATATTTTACCAGCAGTCCTACTTGGTCTTCGCTCAACGATCAACAGCGAACTTGAGGTGTCTCCAGCTCAACTTACATTCGGTGCTGAACTCCGTTTACCAGGAGATTTGATTGCTGACACACCTGAGCTGAGCAATGCGCCAGAGTTTGTGAAGAAGCTGCAGTCAGCATTACAGAGCGTTGGAAAAGCTTTCAGACGACACGGAGATACTCCTATTTTCGTGCCACAAGCTTTAGACACGTGTACACACGTTTTCTTACGTGTCGAAATCCAACGCGCTTCACTCATTCCACCATACACCGGTCCGCATCGTGTAATTCGCCGAAAGGATAAAGCGATTGAGATCGAGGTAAATGGAAGAGCAATCTTGGTGTCTGTTGACCGTTTAAAACCCGCATATTTAGCACCTGCGCCGGACGTTGTCAAATCAAGGAGTCAGATCGAGGATACAGTTAAGTCTGAGCCTACTCAGAATCCTGAAGCTGAGAAAAGTCGTCCAAAACGCAAAGTCCGTTTTAAAGGCGTTTATACTCGATAAATTGTATTCGTATTCACGAAAATTTTCAAACGTGTAACATTCTAGTCATTTTGTACATACTCTTGTTTTTTTTCCAATTTTTTTTACAATTTTTATATTTTTCGCTATTTTGTGTTTTTTTAATGTACAAATTTTATTCATTTTATTGTTTAATGTATTTTTCTATTTATTGTATCACGAGTCCCTCGCTTAGGGGGGAGTACTGTGGCGGTTCGGTTGCGGTTTTGCTCCGTAACCTAGCGGCATGTTTATCTGCGCCAAATGCGCGCGCCGCTCGCCTAGCTGAACGTTTCACAGCTGAGTACTCGATGTATTACATACATACGTTATTCCGTTTTATCTCTCGCTCGCTGATACACTTTTCTGTACATTTTATCTTGTGATTAAAAATACGTTATAATTTCACGTCCGTGTTGGCTTTTATTTTGCCTAAATAGAACTTGTTTAATGGGGTACAAAAAACCCTAAAGTAGGTATCGCGGTTACCCAGTAATCCACTGCTGAAACGGACGATATTCTAGTTCACTGAAAACTTTGACACCCCCTGGCTGCCTTTAAAAATGGGCTAGAGGGCTGCGATTTGCGCCATTGGTCATCCCTTCGGAAGGTCTTTCCCCAAAAAAAATTTCAAAAAAAATCGCCGAACTCACCTATCACTTCTTGGTCTAATTGACGTGGAAAGACCCTCCATCCATAATACTCCTTTCTCTCTCACTCCAAAACTAATCACAATTATAGGCACGTCTACAGCTGTCCTCAAATCCGTACAATTTGACGGATCACTATCGCTTGAAGATAGCACAAAAAGCGCAAGAATTGTTGATCTCATGGATCGAGAAAACATTTGCCCTTTTCGCAGAACCACTACTTTCTTCACCATTGGACTACTGTACCGCACCGGTGAAAATTTTCGACGACTTCCTGCCTTTCTACGCCGATCACGAATTACCCTTTCATGTACCTGATGACAGATTTGCAAACGAATCCACCGAAACGAATGTAAACAACGTGATAATCACAGAGTGGACGGAATCACCCACTGCTTTTATCTCGCGTTATAATGGCAGTGCGATGTTATCAACATACATTGATTTAGAATTGGCAGATGCTAAAATTCGCATGGATTTTAACCGCAATGACGAACCATTAGATGAAAGGCATCTGACGCTGTGTATTTTCGAGGTACGAAATTACACAGATACTGCAGAGATAGCAGTATATTTACATTTCAGACCGTTGGATTACATTCCGTCTCCTGAGAACAATTATACGGTCCCTTTTCGTTATCATTCGGAACACCACTCTATTGAGATGAAATTACAACGTATACTTGGCGAATGTTTCACTAATTTTACCAGTCTCGTTTTTTAACATATTTTTTTAATTACAATTTACCTATGTATTATTAATTTTGTATACATTAAATTATTGAAACTTTTTTTCCCATAGTAATCTATGTAGAGTACAAAGTTGTTATTTTCATCAACATTTAAAGAACAAAAATTGGAATACAATTTTCAAAAATCGTATAGGAAGTTCCAGAATCGCTCAAAGGAATTACCAATCGATTAGGTATTCTCAAAAATTTTCAAAAATCAAAGGTAAATTTTCCAAAGGATCAAGAATACGTAACTCAAAAAGGCTACAAAATGATTTCTAAACAGCAAAATATTGTAGGAAAAATTTTCAACAATTTTTTCATTTCGTTTAGAATCTTGATTTTAGCCATCTTTTTCCTGGACGATCCAGGATATCGATTCTGAAAGTCAGAAAATTGAGACGAAAATTTTCAAAAATATTTTCATGGAATTCAAATCCAGATTTTAACCATTTACATATTTCAAGGATTACAAAATTAAAAGATGCACAATTGCACAGGAGGCTACAGAATTTCTCAAATGGACCATCAATCGGTTCTGTACGTCGAAAGATTAATACACAATAAAAATATGACAAATTTTAATTTGATCATCTTGAGCAAGTAGAAGTTTGTTTGAAATAAAACGAAAATGTTTGAAAAATATGTAAAATACCTAGGTACTTAATTAGGTATAGGTAAGTATCGAGAAGCACTTTGTATAGATTAGAATTAAACGTGTTTTTAAAGCTATTGGAATTTCTTGTCGATCAATTTATAATGTTATCAAACTACATAGATTGAAAACATGATCCGAACCAAATCGAATCTGCAGGTGAATCGAAACTCTTATTGCAAATTGTATCGAGCGATGTCTTGAAAAAGTTATTTTTTCTGTTTTACAAAGTCATACTGCACAATGAAGATCTTTCGTGTAATTTCATTCGCCTTGACAGGTAAAAAATACTCGTATTTTCATTTCAATCGTGTACAAAAAAACTGGTTCATCACAGATGAAAAGTACGTAGAAGGTGCTCACGTATGATGCAGAGGGGAATGGGATTCTTGAAAAATGGCCTCTCAGTAGGCA
The DNA here is from genome assembly GCF_950023065.1 of Planococcus citri. Lineage (NCBI taxonomy): Eukaryota > Metazoa > Arthropoda > Insecta > Hemiptera > Pseudococcidae > Planococcus > Planococcus citri. The sequence continues at coordinate 67,560,357 of NC_088678.1, read as the reverse complement.
GAAATAAATTGAGTATCGTCCAAAACGAACAATTGAAAATTAGAAGCAAAAAACTATCAAAAAAACAACGGAAATATAAATTTATCAAAAATTGGAAACACGCTCAGCAGTCAAGACGCCAAATTTTTGAAAAATATTCATCGAACTCTTTTTTTTTATTATTACTATTTGTTTCAAATTCAAGAGCTCTCAAAATTCGAAAACTTATTGTCAAAAAATTAAAACCTTGATCCGTTTGACCTTCTCTCTTCTCCCTCCAAACGACAAATTATGCATGAAAATTTCAAAAATCTGCTAAGGTGCTTCAGAACTAAGTACATACCACTCAAAATGGTTCGAAACCGTTTCCAATCGATTTGGAAAGTCGATAACAGGGCACACACCAAATTATAGCTTTCTTGGTCTATTTGGTAAAAATTTGATTTTTTTTTTCATTTTTGATCCAAGTTTGATTTTTTACAAATTCATTAAAAATCAAAATCGTTTGTAATCTCAAAAATTTTATCTGTTTCCAAATTCGTTTTCGAAAAATCAGATCACCTCAATTCAAACCTGATGGACAAGTATATCAGCTGATTTTAAAATTCCGTGATTTTAGAATTTTTTTTTTGATTTGCCATTGAAAATAAGAGTTTACAGGTGAAGAAGTGGTTTACGTAACTTTTCCCATATAAGGATTATAAAATTACTTACTCACTTATTCTCATACGCGAGTTCATATTCTATCATTTTTGGAAGGAAATTTGTACTCACCTGAAACAAAGAAAAATTAAGGTGGATTAGTTAGTTATAAAATTATTGATCAATCAACAGATACATAATATATAAAATAATAATCGTCGAAGGCCAACGTAAAAATTCTGACGATCTCTACGTTTAATAAAGGTCCAAAAATTAATATTCACAATAATAAAGTACATCATAAAAATAGTAAAATTGATTGTGAAAAATCATTCAAAAAATTATTGGACAGGTATACATTTTTTAAAACATTTGAGCGAAATAAAAATCGTTTCTACTCGTATATTATTAGTTCAATAATTCCATCTTTGCAGGTTTTCTATAGAACTAAAAAATTCACACATTTTCCGAAGGGTTCAGAATAACTCGAAAAGGCCACAAATCGATTCTGAAGATCAAAATATTGAAGCAAAAAATTTTCAAATTTTTTCTCTATTTTATTGAAATCCCGATGTTTGCCATTGTTTCGAGAGCTAAAAAATCGAAAATTTTTATGGCAGATCCAGAGTAATCGGAAAGTGCACAAATCGATTCTGAAAATCAGAAAATTGAGGCAAAAATTTTCAATAATCTTTTCAAGCAGCTCAAATCCTAATTTTAAAACCAAAAAATACACAGAAGGCTCCCGAACTACTCAAAGGGACCACTAATCAATTCTCTACCATACACAAAAACATGCATATACATACAATAACAACTTGTCAAATTTTCATTTCATCAACTTGAGTAGGTATAGAGAGATATACCTATATGTCTGTGATTAAATAAAAATTAATTGTGTAGGTATAAGAATGTTTTTCAAAAAATATACAAAATATGTACTAATTAATCATAAGAAGGTCGCTAGATCTACCGAGGAGCACTATTTATAGATTAGTATTGAGTGTTTTTCAAGCTATTAAAATTTCTTATCGAGCAATTTTCAATGTTATCAGACTTCCTCAGTTGTAAAAATGATCTGAACATAAGATGATGATAAAAATAACACGTGAACTGTTGGTAAATCTAAACCGTTATTACCAATTGTATCGATCGCGCGATGTCTCGAAAAAGTTTGTTTTTCTGTTATACAAAGTCATATTGCACAATGAAGATATTGCTTTTATTATCATTCTCCATGGCAGGTAAAAAATACTCGTATATTGATTCTAATGGCGTATTTACAACCTGATTCATCACAGTTGAAAAGTATACATATAAGGTACCAAGATATGACGCAGAGTGGAATAGGATTCTTGAAAAATGGTCCCTGAGTAGACAGTGGGTATGGTTCAAAAAATCTTAAACTGGACCACGAGCGATTGGAAATTGGAGCTCCCCCACCACGCCCATTCAGCACAAAATCATAAAAAACGACCGAAATAAGTTAAAAATGTATCATTATCAATAGGAAACACGCTCGTAAGTCAAGAGGCCGTATTTTTTTTTCAAATTTAAAGTTTCTCGTAATTTAAAAATGACTTGTCAAAAAATCAAAATCTCAAACCGTTTGAACTCCCGCCCCTCTCCCCTCACCCCCAAAAAACACGAAAAAAATATGCACGAAATTTTTTAAAATATTGAAAATACATATCAGTAGGTGTTTGCTACAGGGTCTTCATATCATATAAATTGCATTCTTTCTTACTAAACTTTATTTTGGTGGGAAAGGAGGAGGAATGGGAAGTTGGCACCATGAAAAGATTTGGAAAATATAAATCAAATTTTTGAAAAATATTCACCCAGGTACCTACTTTTCTTTTTTCAATACCTACTATAATTTTTTTCAAATTGATAAGCTATCATAATTTAAAAATCTATTGTAAAAAAATTAAAATCTTGATCCGTTCGACACCCTTCCCTAAAAAAAAAGGACAAAATAAATTGCATGGAATTTTCAAAAATGAATCAAATTGCTCACTTCACTTTTTTTTAGAAGGAGGAGGCAGAGGAGGGTATGGCGAGTTGGAATTGTAATACCTATATATATTTTTTAAATCGAAATTGAGAAAAATTATGCACTAGGAATAATTGTGAGACTTCCAGCCGATTTCACTCAATTCAAATCGCTTTCATTTCTTTTTTTTTTACAGCCATTTCTTTAACTCGAAGTTCAAATTCGAGCGAGGCTCATGACATCACAACCCTGCTAAATGATACCATCGCAAAAACATTCGAAAATATGCATAAAGTTACGGTCATCAAGTTGGTCCTCAGCATAGAGAATTTAAAATGGTTCAACTTTGAAACATATACAGACTGCGAATTAGGACCTTTTAAGAATGAGTTCTATTTCAGTGATGTCACCGTAAACCCAGTCAAAGTAGGATCTGCCCGCTTAAGACAAGAATTTTTTCGCAATAGAATGGTAGGAATTACGTAATATACCAAACTTTAAAATCTATCGTCTTGCTCTACAAAATATGTATGTACATACAGTATGACACAAAAGTAGTGCTCGGGGGCTTTTATTTCAAAGTGGAAATGAGCTAGCGAGATGAATGAAAAAATAAACGCTTTCAAAACTGACCTTGAAAATTTCAGGCCTATGCACAAGGTGCCCACAAATTGAAAAACCGGTTTGGTCAACAAATTCAAACTGGTTCTTACTGGCGCAATGTATTCTACACAGTAAGGCGACAAAAACGTGATATGAATTTTTTGAAACCGGTTTATTACTTTGCAACCAGTTGACAAAAAATACCCAAAAATTGTAGATAGAGAAAAAAGCTTGAAACAAAAGTTGCAGGGTGTGAAAAATTACACAATTCTGTTCAATCACATATTGAAACCGGTTAATTGGTTCGCATTTAGCAACCAGTTTTTGACAATCACCTAAAAATTGAAGATGAAGAAAAAAACTTGAAACAAAAGTTGTAGAGCGCGAAAAATTGAACAATTTTTTGCTGATTGTATTTTGTAACCGGTTCATTTATTTGCAACCAGTTAACAAAAATTACCTAAAAATTGAAGATGAAAAAAAAACTTGAAACAAAAGTTGTGAGGCGTGAAAAATTACACAATTCTGTTCAATCACATTTTGAAACCGGTTCATTGGTTCGCATTTAGCAACCAGTTTTTGACAATCACCTAAAAATTGAAAATGAAGAAAAAACTTGGAACAAAAGTTGTAGACCGCGAAATATTGAACTATTTTTGCTGATTGGATTTTGAAACCGGTTCATTAATTTGCAACCCGTTATCAAAAATTACCTAAAAATTGAAGATCGAGAAAAAAGCTGGAAACATAAGTTGTATGGCGTGAAGAATTACACAATTCTGTTCAATCACATTTTGAAACCGGTTCATTGGTTCGCATTTAGCAACCAGTTTTTGACAATCGCCTAAACATTGAAGATGAAAAAAAAAACTTGAAACAAAAGTTGTAGAGCATGAAAAATAAAACCATTCAATTTACAACCAGGTAACTTTTGATGGCTTGCTGCGAATTAATGAACTGGTTTCAAAGTCTGATTTGCGAAAATAGTTCAAATTTTTGTTTCAAGTTTTTTTCTTCATCTACAATGTTTGGGTATTTTTTGTCAACTGGTTGCTAAATGCGAACCAATGAACCAGTTTCAAAATGTGATTGAACAGAATTGTGTAATTTTTCACGTCCTACAACTTTCGTTTCAAGCTTTTTTCTCGATTTTCAACTTTTAGGTAATTTTTGATAACTGGTTGCAAATTAACGAACCGGTTTCAAAACCCAATCAGCAAATATAGTTCAATTTTTCACGCTCTACAACTTTTGTTTCAAGTTTTTTTCACTATCTTTGATTTTTAGGTAATTGTCAAAAACTGGTTGCTAAATGCGAACGAATGAATCGGTTTCAAAATGTGATTGAACAGAATTGTGTAATTTTTCACTCCCTGCAACTCTTGTTTCGAGCTTTTTTCTCTATCTACAATTATTGGGTATTTTTTGTCAACTGGTTGTAAATTAATAAACCGGTTTCAAAAAATTCACACCATGTTTTTGTCGCTTTAGTGTGTAGAATACACTGCGCCAATAAGAACCAGTTTGAATTTGCTGACCAAACCGATTTTTCAATTTGTGAACACCCTGTGCATGGGCCTGAAGTTTTCAAGGTCGCTTTTGAAAGCCCTTATTTTTCCCATACTTAACGCCGCTTCATTCATCTCGCTAGCTCTTTCCACATAGAAATAAAAGCCACTGAACACTAAGTACTTTTGTGTGATACATTTTTCTGAAACTTTTTGGCAAAGCTGAATATCTCGAAAGAAAAGTAAAAAAGCGTAGCCTTATTAATGAATAAAAAATGTAAATCTTGTATCGATTTGATCGCAGACCATATTCTTCTCCTACCTATCAATTGAAATGGAAGGATTCTTGGGAGCAACTCCAAATTGTAGAGGTCACGAGGCCGCGGGTTTCAAAGGAACTCTGGATTTTGAAAACATCACCATTTACGTAATAGCGCAACCAATGCAAAATTTCTCAAAGAACGAATTATACCCTCATATTGATTTCATTCACTACGATGGTTACGAATCCAATTACGTAAGTTATTTATGTTATTTTGAAAATTCACCTAATAGCTAAGCAATTAAAGAGTCATATCATTTCAGACACATTCACCTTACTTCGGCGAAGACTTGACATCAGATGCCCAATACAATCTCGAAAGACGAATCAAATATTTCTTACCATCGTTATTCCTGTTAAATTTACGAGACAACGAGAACTTTATGAAAACACTCCATGCAGCGTTTTGTCGTCATCCTGAACCAGAGATCACGTCGCATTATCCCTCTTCAGATATTTTCAAAATGAAAAATTACTTCTTTATACCAAATTTCACTTCACTAGGTCGTATCTTGAGCAATATCACCATCACAGGAATGCACAATTTTCATAGTCACTCGTCTGCTGAAAATTCCGACCACACTGTCAGCACTCTGACGATTAAAGATATTCAAGGAACCACTAATTTACATTACGATCTTCGAAATTTTACAATTTTTCCACTATATTTTGAAGCAGATCGCATCTCGATAACAGTTAATCGAAAACAGCAAAGTATCAATGTGACTGCGCACAGTTACACGGTTATTGACACTATAATGAACGTCTTGTTGACGGAATATCAATCCAAATGGGTAATGGAAGGAATTCAATTGGCGATCGCGTCTTCGATAATGCCATCGATGAAATGTAAGTCATCTTTAGACGAATTTCTACTCGAAAAAATCTCATAAATTATCATTTTTTCTTCCGTTTTCTCAGATTACAGATACAGCACTCAATCCACCGATTCGCTCGAAGAACACCCAATTGTGAAAATGATCACCAAATTATCTCAGCAATTCGAAAGTCGCACGATACAAAAACTGTACGATACTTGGAATGTAACGATACCCAAAAGCCTCGAGGCAAAATCAAGTCTCCAAATAGAATCATACAATTACAATATTTCAATCGATGCCAAACCGGAAACAGCATTGAACCCGTATCCAGTATTATCTCATTGTAATCTCTACTGCAATTTGGAAGTAGGTGGTACCTCCTGAATTTATTTTATTGAAGATTTGCAGATTGTCAGGCCCTCTCTTATCACAATGATCAATCATAAAATACGTTGATATTACTGTTGTTCAAAATCTCGTCACACTAATGCACTAAAACATTTCAGTTCGTTTTCGAAATTCCTACTTGGTTCGGTACAATTAGCGTGCTCAATACTACTCACGAATTCGACGAAATTAATTTTGAAATCTTCAGTCATTACCCTACAGTAGGCAAATCGAATAATTCGAATGATTTTAAATTGGAATACTATTCATCTTTTGAGGTAAGCATGCAATACATACAATCTTCAAATTACAAATTCTTTAGATAATTTCATAATACTCCCTCTCACACTCCAAAATTAATCACAATTTCAGGTAACACTGCTCTCAAATCCGAACAATTTCACAGATCACGAGCAATTGGAGATGGAACAAAAAACGCAACAATTGATGTTCTCGTTAATTAAGAAAACCGTTATCCATTTCGCAGAACCACTGCTTTCATTACAATTGGACCATTATACCAAACCAGTGAAAATTTTCGACGACTTCCTGCCTTTCTACCCCGATCATGAATTACCTTTCCGTGTACCCGATGCCATAATTGCGAAACACTTCATGATACCGAAAATAAACGACGTGATAATCACAGAGTGGGCAAAATCACCTACTGGCCTTGTCTCCATTGACCAATACTCGTACCTTGTCAATGGAAGCATTACGACGTACGTTAATTTAGAATTGGCAGGCGCTGAAATCCGAATGAATTTTGACGATAGCTTGGTGCCATTTGATGAACTGCGTTTGACATTGGATGAATTATCGGTACGAAAATATACAAATAGTGGAGAGGTTACAGTGCGTTTAGATTCGAGTTACGATTCTCAGAACAATAAAACGATCTCCTTTTCTACTTCGAAATTCGCCTCTATTGAGATGGAATTAGAAAGTATACTAGGCGAATGTTTCACTTATCTTACCAGTATCGTTTTTTAACATTATTTTTATTACCAATTTACACCTATCTATCACTAATTTTGTACAAATTAAATTAAAATCAAAACATTGAACAAAAATTTTCAAATTTTTTTTTCATTTTGTTTGAATCTCGATTTCAGCCATTTTTTTCTAGGTTGATACCAGGATAGCCAAAAAATCAACAAATCGATTCCGGAATTCAAAAAATTGTGACGAAAGTTTTCAAAAATATTTTCATGGAATTCGAATCCAGATTTTAACCAATTATTTTAATAACTAAAAAACTAAAAGATGCACAGGGGGCTGTATAATTTTTCAAATCCACCAATTGATTCTGTACACCAAAACATTAATAGGTAGGAATAATAACCCTGCGTAGACCACCGGTGCCAAAAACGGCACCACAATGTTATTTTTATAAAAAAAACCACCGGGTGCCAAAAACGGCACCTATGTATTTTAAAATTTCCAAAATGCATTGTGGTGCCGTTTTTGGCACCCGGTGGTTTTTTAAATAAAAATTACATTGTGGTGCCGTTTTTGGCACCTGGTGGTTTTTTTTTGGTGGTCTATGCAAGGTTAACATGTCAAATATTTATTTCATCATCTTGAGCAGGTATAGACGTTTGTATGTAATCTTAATAAAACGAAAATGTTCGAAAAAATGTGTGAAATACTAGATTATCTATAGGTAGGTACCGAGGAGCACTTTGTACCTATAGATTAACATTGAGTGTGTTTTAAGCTATTGGAATTTCTTATCAAGCAATTTTTAATTTTATCAGACTACAAAAATTGAAAAAATGATCGGAACCAACGATAATGCAAAAAAATAACATCGAATCTGTTGATAAATCGAAACTCTTATTGCAAATTACATCGAGCGATGTCTCGAAAAAGTTCGTTTTTCCGTTTTATAAATTCACACTGCACAATGAAGATTTTGATTTTAATAACATTCACCTTGACAGGTAAAAAAAATACTCGTATTTTCATTTCAATCGTGTTTAATTTAAACAAACTGGTTCGGCACAGTTGAAAAGTAGAAGGTGGCCAGATGTGATACAGAGGAGAATTGGATTCTTGAAAGATGGTCCCTCAGTAGACAGAAACTGAGAAACAAATTGAGATCATTCAAAAAATCTTAAACTGGATCACAAGCAATTGAAAATTAGACCCTCCCTCCCTCCTCATTCAGCATAAAACCATTTAAAAAAACGAAAGAAATTTATAAATTTATCAAAAATTGGGAACATGCTCAGAAGTCGAAAAGCTAGGAAAATACACATAAATGATATTTTTTTTTGTTTTCTCGAGAAATTGTTTTTTTCGCTTCTATGGGTTTCTACCCCAAGCCCAAGGAAGTATAGCTTGATGAGGGGGCTGCCCTCTGCACCATCAAGCCGACTTTCCGAAGTTCGGTTATAGCGCCAAAATCTCGCTTTTGTACAGGATTCGTGCCTAGGACTATCAGTATTTCTGACTCTTGAGTATCGGGGTTCACAAGCTTCGCTGCTCTTCCTGTTGCTGCTTCAGGGATATTTTCTGATTGTTTTCTCGTCTCCCCTACTTCCTGAGACGGCTTGATGTTGTAGCCCATTCAGGTTGCAGCTTTGACGCTGGGCACACTCCAAGTTGTTAGGTTTGGTCTTAGCCTCATCTTCAGATTCCAGCCTGCCAAAGATGAGTTACCAGCCTCTGCGACGTGGACGCTCCAAACCTCTCTTACCCTATTGACAAAAATTGTGGGTACAACAAGCTGAAATGCATGCTTTTTTGCATATCACACTCATGCGTGAATTTGGACCTTTTTAAAAAAATTGCATGCTATTCAGCCAGTGAATAGCATGCTTAAAAGTAAACCAAAAGTATGTACAAAAAGTGCAGAAATTTTAGCAGAAAAATTGCTCAAACTCACTGGCAATACTATCTACCGATTAATTGTGAATTTTAAGACATTCTAATAGATAATTTTTTCAAAAAAGTTGAAAAAAAAATTTAAAAATTTCTGGCAAGTGCGGGGATTGATCCCAGGTTCCTGCGATGTGCAGCCACTTCACTCACTCGGCCACCTCGCAGCTTAATAGATTAGAGGTTATTTTTGCATAAATGTTATCAATTTTTGGACTTGGAAAAATTTTTACTCACTGGTGCATTTTATAAAATACTTGGTTGCTAGATTGCTTCTGTTTAGCATGCAAAAATGTACATTTTTAACGCGATATTGCACGCTTTTACACCAGTCCAAAATCACGCATTGTTATGCATGCTTTTCAGCATAATTTTGTCAATAGGGTAAGGTTTGTCTTCTCTACTCCTGAGCCGAGTGAAAGATTACATAAAGAAATGTCGAAAACACGTTGACAGAATGCCTGACGAACGGTCCCCTCGAAAAGTCAAAGAATACACTCCAACTGGCAGGAGAAGCAGAGGAAGACAGAAGAAAAGACTTGATGATAGTACATCGGCGAGCAATTCTTCTACAGTTTCCCAGATGGGCTGAACAGCTCACCGGGTCAAATTTCAATGATGATGAATGATATTTTTGAAAAATAATATTCACCAGCCCCTCGTGTTTTTTATTATTACAATTTTTTCAAATTCGAGAACTCTCATAATTTGAAAATATTTTGTCAAGAAACTAAAATCCTGATCCGTTCAAACCCCCCGTCCCCTTCCTCATTCTAGAAAAGACAACATAATACATACGAGATTTTCATAAATTCTGAAATGAATATCTGTCGGTAGATATACAAATATTTTATTGGGCCTTCCATATCTATAAATTAAAGTCCTAATTCATTTTTTTTTAGAGGAGGAGGAAATGAGTATGAGTAGGTATTGAGTAGTTGCCATAATAATTTTTTTCAAATCCTAATTGATAAAAATTACTGTGTATAATTTTGAGACTTTCTGCCGATTCACTTTATTCAAATCACTCACATTCAATTAATTTTTTATTTATTAATTAATGTTTTTTACAGCCATTTCTTCAACTCGAAGTTCAAATTCGAGCGAGGCTCATGATATCACAACACTGCTAAATAATACCATAGCAAAAACATTCCACAATATGAATTCAGTCACAATCAACAAGTTAGTCCTCAGCATAGAGAATTTAAAATCGTTCACTTTTGCAACGTATGCCGACTGCGAATTAGGACCTTTTGAGAACGAATTCTATTTCACTGGTATCACCGTAACCCCGGTCAAAGTAGAATCTGCCCACTTGAGACATGAATTTTATCACAATAGAATGGTAGGTATCTATTACGTAAAATATCAAACTTTAAAATCGATTGCCTCGGTCCACAAAATACATAGATAATTTTTCTGAAACGTTTTAACAAAACTAATGAGATTAAAAACACTAAAAAAAAATTAAAAAAAAAAAAACGTGTCAGGTAATGAATAAAAGAACGTAAATCATGTATCTGTCAATTTTTTCGCAGACCATATTCTTTCACTACCTATCCATTGAAATGAAAGGATATTTAGGAGCAACCCCAGACACAGTTCATGTGGGTTTCGAACGATCTTTGGATTTTAAAAACATTTCAATCTACGTAATAGCAGAACCAATGGAAGGTTTTTCAAAGAACGAATTCTATCCTTACATTGATTTCATTCACTACGATGGTTACGAATCCAATTACGTAAGTTCTACGTAATTTTGAATAAGTATCCACTTCCTATTTTAAACAAGAATATGTACCCAACCAAAGAATCGCGTGATTTCAGATATATTCGCCTTGGTTCCACGAAAACTTGACAACAGACATCCGATACGAACTGGAAATACAGATCAAATCATTCCTACCATCGTTATTCGAGTTCAATTTACGAAACAACGAGAATTTTGTACAAACACTCCATGCAACTTTTTGTCGTCATCCTGAAGAAGAGATCACGTCGCATTATCCCTCTTTAGATATTTTTAGAACGAAAAATTACTACTTCATACCAAATATCACCTCTCTGCATCGCACTTTGAGCAATATCACCATCACAGGAATGCACAATTTTCATAGTCACTCGTTCGCTGATAATTCTGGTCTAACTGTCAGCACTCTGAAGATTCAGAATATTCGAGGAACCGTTAATTTACATTACTCTGGTCGAAAATTTACAATTTTTCCATTGTACTTTGAAGTGGATAGCATTTCGATAACAGTTGATCGAAAACAACAAAGTATCAAAGTGACTGCGCACAATTACACGGTTATTGAGACTAAAATAAACCTTTCGTTGACGGAATATCAGTCCAAATGGATAATGGAAGGTATTCAATTGGCGATTGCGTCTTCGATAATGCCATCGATGAAATGTAAGTCATCGTTGGATGAATTTCTACTTGAAAAAGGCCTACAAATTAACATTTTTTTCTACTTTCACAGATTACAGAAACCGAAATAATTCAACCAATTCGCTCAAAGAACACCCAATTGTAAAAATAAGCACGAAATTATCTCAGCAATTCGAGCGTAGCACGTTACAGAACTTGTATGATACTTGGAACACAACGATCCCCGAAAGCTTCAAGGCAGAATCAAGTATCCAAATAGAATCACTTATTTACAATATTTCAATTGATGCTAAACCCACAACAGCATTGAAACCATATCCAGTTTGTATCAAATGTGGTCTCTACAACATCTTGCGGGTAAGTTATACGATCACTCGTAGAATATTCTGCAGTTCACAATCTCGTCACACTATTGCACTAAAAAATTTCAGATCCACTACGGAACCCCTCCTTGGTTCGGGAAAATTAACGTGCTCAATACCACTCACGAATTCGACGATATTGATTTTGAATTGAAGACAGTTCTCGTTGAGCTACGTAAACTAAATAATTCGAATAATTTCGAATTTCACTGGTTATTAGTTTATGACGTAAGCATACAATACCTTACCACATAAATGTATTTTCAAATAACAAATAACTATGTAACTCACTTCATATCGCTCCATAACACTATATATTTCTCACTCCAAAACTAATCACAATTTCAGGTAGGCCTACAACTGATCTCAAATCCGTACAATTTCACAGATCACGAGAGATTGGAGATAGCACAAGCAGCGCAAAAACTGATGATCTCATTGATTAAGAAAACATTTACCCTTTTCGCAGAACCACTTCTCTCTTTACCATTAGACCATTGTACCCCACCTGTGAAAATTTTCGACGACTTCCTGCCTTTCTACGCCGATTACGAATTACCCTTCCGTGTACCAAATAGCACGATATCGAAAATTAACAACGTAACAATCACACAGTGGACCAACTGGCCTTCTGTTTCAGTCTGGTTTGACCAAAATCCTTTCAATGAAAGCATGGCGTTATCGACAGAAGTTGAATTAGAATTGCCTGAGGCTGAAATTTGGATGAATTATAACGACAAATCATTCGATAAAAGGCATCTGACGCTGACTAGTTTACAAGTAGTAAATTGCACATATAGCGGAGAGATGATCGTGGGTGTAAATCCGATGCCGATGGAATACAGACCTCAGAATGACGAAACGTGCGGTCAACGTATTTCGAAAATCGCCAGGATTCAAGCAAACCTAGAAGGTATACTTGTCGAATGTTTCAAAAATCTTACCAGTCTTGTTTTTTAACATTATTTTGATTATAATTTACCTATTATGTATCAATTTTATACCAATTGAATAAATGAATCTCTGTTTTTTTTTTCCAAAGTAATCTATGAAGAAGGGGTTTAAAACTAATTCCAGCGAAATTTTATCAACCAAACTAATTTAATTGTTGTAATCCGACTTAATACACAACGATTTTTTTTCAAACGAGATCTGAAAAGTTGAACAAAAAACTAGGGCTAGTGGAACGGGACAGAACAGAACAAATAAACGGAACAATAAACACAAAAACATAATTTCGCCTGAGCAATAAACAGAACAAAACAAATCAGGAAAAAATCTTATTGAGAATGGAACAGAACATAACAGAACAAAACAGAAAAAAGACCAAGAAGTTGTAAAGGGGGTTGGCGATTTTTTTGAAATTTTTCCTGTGGAAAGACCTTCCGAGGGGATGACTAATGGCGCAAATCGCAGCCCTCTATTCCTTTTTAAAGGCCGCAAGTGGGTGTCAAAGTTTTCAGTGAATTTGAAATATCATCCATTTTAGTAGTGGATTACTCGATAACCGCGATACCTACCAAAATGGAACTTTTCCCAATAGATAGGGGATTTGAAAAGGCGAAATAATAAAAGCTACAGCCTTTTGCATTCCTAATATTCCATGATGAACGAGAACGACAGAATCAGTATACGTTCGTTCATACTTCTCAACATTACCATTTTCGTTTCCTACGTTAAGATAAGTACGAGGTATACATACACACAAATACGTTTTAAAAAATGCAACTTTTTTCGATTGCTCGCGAGTTTGGGTAAACTTTTATGTGCTTTAAAATTAAAGGGAATAAAATTCCCTATCGATTGATGTTAAATTTTCATCACTTTGCCAAAAAATAACCATCTTATGAATACTTTCATTCACGGATTTTAGCATTCTACATCTGTTAAGTATAAGTACATATGTATTTTAAAAAATTGAAATGTTTGGAATTTCATCCTTTATAATTTGAGTTTTTTCCCGAAAGTTCTACCTTTCACTGTTCAAATTTTCAAAAGTTCTCGAAGTTTTAAGTGGCGAAAACAAGGCCAAAACCAACTGGAGGTGGTAAGTATCGAACTTTGCACTAAAATTACTCAACATTTTCAGTGAACACGTAATGTTATCCTCTTTAAAATGGTCATTTACCGAAAGTTGTACCTTTTATCGTTCAAAAGTTCTTAAAGATCAAAGTTGAATAAAGTGATCGCTGATCAACACCAAAAGTGAAAGTGACTGATAAGTGGTAATGGTGATAGTAACACAATTTGATCTTGATCACTTTCCGTAACTTCGATCTTCAAGATCTTTTGAACGATTTAACAAAGATATTTCGGCAGATAACCATTTTAAAGAGGATAAAATTACCTCAAAATAAATATGTGTTTGGTGAAAATGTTGAGTAATTTTAGTGCAAAGTTCAATACTTAGTACGCGCAGCTGGGGTTTACCTTGTTTTCGCAACTTCGAAAATCGAGAACTTTTGTATGGTGAACAGTAGATCTTTGGGAAGAAAACCACTCTAAAGAGGATACACTTACAAACATTTCTGTGATTTAAAAATCAATACAACACATGTTCTCCCTGAAAATTTTGAGTATTTTTAGTTTAAAGTTCACACTTCACAGATGTCGAATGCAAAATTCATAAGATAATCATTTTTTGGCGAAATGATGAAAATTCAACATCAATCGATAGGGAATTTCATTATCTTTAATTTTTAAGTACATAAAAGTTCACTCAAACTCGCGAGCAATCGAAAAAAATTACATCTTTTAAAACGTAATTGTGTGTACTGTGTACACTACATACTTACTCGTACTTAGTTTACTTTCTTATGAAAATAACAGCGGTAAGAAGTAAGAACGAACGCATACTGATTCTGTCGTTCGTCGTTCTCGTTCATCATGGAATATTAGGAATGCAAAAAGCTGTAGCTTTTATTATTTCGCTTTGAAAAGCTTTTTGTTGATATCCTAAAAATCAGAGTTGCCACTTTTTTTCGTACTAAAAATTAGCTCGAAAAGTTTCAAAACGTATATTATTAGTTCAATAATTCCATCATTGCAGTTTTCTATCGAACTAAAAAATTCACACATTTTCTGAAGGGTTCAGAATAACCTGATCGATTCTGAAGATCAAAAGATTGAAGCGAAAAATTTCCAAATTGAAAATCAGAAAATTGAGGCAAAAATTTTCAATAATCTTTTTAAGCAGCTCAAATCCTAATTTTAAGAATGGTTTTTTTTTCGAGGAATTGAAAACCAAAAAATACACAGGAGGCTCCCGAACTACTCAAAGGAACCACTAATCAATTCTCTACCATACACTAAAACATGCATACAACAACAACTTGAGAAATTTTCATTTCATCAGCTTGAGTAGGTAATAGGTATAGAGAGGTACTTGGATGTCTGTGATAAAATAAAAATGTTTTCCAAAAAATACACAAAATACTAATTAATCATAAGAAGGTCACTAGATCTACCGAGGAGCACTATTTATAGATTAGTATTGAGTGTTTTTCAAGCTATTAAAATTTCTTATCGAGCAATTTTCAATATTATCAGACTTCCTAAGTTGAAAAAATGATCTGAACATAAGATAATGCTAAAAATAACATCCGAACTGTTGGTAAATCGAAACTGTTATTACAAATTGTATCGAGCGATGACTCGAAAAAGTTTGTTGTTCTGTTCTACAAAGCCATACTGCACAATGAAGATATTGCTTTTATTATCATTCTCCATGGCAGGTAAAAAATACTCGTATATTAATTTTAATAACGTATGGTATTTACAACCGGATTCATCACAGTTGAAAAGTATAAGGTACCAAGATACATATGACGCAGCGTGGAATAGGATTCTTGAAAAATGGTCCATGAGTAGACAGAAACCAACTGAGTATCGTTCAAAAAATCTTAAACTGGACCACGAGCAATTGGAAATTAGAGCCACCCGCCCCCCTCTCTCAGCACAAAATCATAAAAAACGACAGAAATGAGTATAATAAAATGTATCAATGTTAAAAATAGGAAACACGCTCAGAAGTCAAGAGGCCAAATTTTTTATTAACTTACCATTTTTTTTTCAAAATTAAAGGCTCTCATAATTTGAAAATCACTTGTCAAAAAATCAAAACCTTGAACCGTTTGAACTCCCACCCGTCTCCCCCCCCCCCCCCAAAAACCACTACAACAAAATATGCACGAAATTTTTAAAAATATTGAAGTACATATCAGTAGGTGTTTTCTACTGGTCATCATTCCATGGAAATTGATTTTTTTTTACTCATTTTTTTGGCGGGAAAGGAGAAAGGAATGGGAAGTTGGCACCATTAAAAAAAAAAAAAAAAAAAAAAAAAAAACAGAAGCATAAATTTGAAACACGATCAGCAGTCAAGACGCCAAATTTGGAAAATATAAATCAAATTTTTGAAAAATTTTCAAGGTACCTGTTGAATTTATGACAGTTTTTGATCATAAAAAGATCAAAATTTAGTTTTATTTATTTACGTTTTCGCTAAAAATAAATGGCTGCATTTTTCTAAAAGAGCCATTTATCGAATAATATATGGCTACAATTTCAGTTGTTTCTAAGTCGCGTTTTCGTTTATTTTTGTTTTTGTTAAGCAATCATTCGCGTTATTTCTCTGTTCGAGTAAAGTAAAAATGTATTGTGAGCGTATTAATGCTAATTTTGAGTTCATTGAACTCGTTTTATGTAAAATTTTCATTTCGTGAATATTTTCACGAATTAAAATAAAACCTGTTATTTTGTTATATTTGTTCGAGGTATTCGATGTTTGGTTTTATTTAACCAATTTTCCAACATGGTACCCGAGCGTTGGTTTTTGGTCCATGTCCTCTGTTTGTTTCTTTTGGTCCGCGTAACAAATGATCGCGACGTATTCCGAATCCGAACGCGAATCCGGTGATTGATCCGACGTGTCTAAAAACGGTGGCGAGTAAATGACGGTTGTAATGTTCAACGCTACAGTAATGAAAAGAATACGGTTCTCAATGACGAATTTTGCAAGTGCCTCGATATTTGTGTACAAGGTGGCAACTTTGAAAATGGTATAACGACGACGAATGTCTGTGAAAGAGTAGCGGATGTGTTCTGCAAAATATAAATTCGACGAGCAGTAAGGTATGCGGCGTAGTTGGAGATGACGACGTTTTTGGTTTTTGGTACGGCGAAGTTCGTTTTGGTATGGATCCTGCAACGATAAAAAATCTGCAAAAGTATGCAGAGTTCTTAAATCAAATGGGTATAAATTTTGGTTACGTATTTGACAACGGCGATGGTTTAAACGTATACTAATGTATCAATGATTCAATTGGCAATTCAAGTTCAACGATTAATGGTCTCAATAATTTTATATATGGTAATGTTAAACGTGTTAATATGTATTCAAAATTAGATCAGCCAGTTTTGGCGATTTTTCATAATTTTTGAAACTACTTTTCGGTGATTTCCCATTGTTATTCTTCATTTTCGGATTTGTGTACGTTTGATTTTCCTTCTGTCAGTTCGAATGTTTCGGCATTTGAAACTAGGGAAAGGAAAATCAGAAATGTTTCAATAATTTGTTCGATATAACGATGAAAATTTTCGAATAATTGAGAATTATTCAATTTTTTGGTTGAAACTTAATCGGTAATTTTTTTTTTTTTTACGGAAAAAATCGAGTCTGAAAAATACCCTCGTTTTAAATAGTCGAGAATCGAATTTCGAGTGATACATGTAGAAAAGATCGTTTAATTGCATGATAAGTAATTAAATGTTTGAAGTAAAAACGTATTTTTTTCGAATATGCTCGATATCTCTGTTGTGGATTTTGAAAAAAATAGCAGTGACGTGTGCGGCGTTTTTTTTTCTGAGAATTACGACGTAAATGTTTTGGGAGCGCGAATTGATGATGGTAGGTACGTGGAGATTTTTTGAAAATTGCTATCGTGATAAACATGGTGTTGTTTTTTTGAATTTCTCGAGTAGTGACGACTCGAGTAGTGACGAATAATTAATGACAAGTAGGTATATGAGTACGCTGACGACGAGCGGATTTTTGTTTCTGGTAAATGTTTGTACAGGGATGAGCTAACGACGACGATATGGTAAATGGTTACGGATGTTTCATGTGGTATTTTTGACTACAAAAAAGTTTTTTTTTTTTTTTTTGGTTTCAGTATTTGGTAAAAAAATATGGTTATATTTTTTTTAGGAAAAATGATAGTTTTTAAGTTTTTGATATGTATGTACCGATAGTTGTTAAAATGAAAAGCCACATCGAAGGGGGGAAACTATTTGAAATTATCGATGTCGCTTTTCTGAGTGAAATTAATAACAAGGAAAAGTGGGAATTGAGGAATTTTAATGTTGTTTTTTATAGTCAACTTTGGGTTCCTGTAGTGCGAGGTCGAGTGATTTTTAGTGGCGATTTGAGTAATGTTGATGATAGGTTCGAGTCATCCGTACTTATTTCGATGTTTTTGTTTCGTTCAACCTCCATACTCAGTTAATTTAAAAATTGTAACGAACTATTATGACGATTTGGCCAAATCATAACGAACTAAACTAACTGACGACAACACGAACGAAACTAACCAAGTAAAATTGACGACGACGACGTGTAAGTTGCTGTGTGCTGAAAGACGATTTTGGTTGCTGTGTGCTATTGACGACGACGGTATTGTGTATGAGTAAAATCCGGTAGAAGGAAAAATAACCTTTTTTTAAAAAATTGTATGCAGTATAAAATCCGGTAAAAGGAAAAATAACCTTTTTTAAAAAAAATTGTGTGAAGTGTAAAATCCGGTGAAAGGAGTAAACCTTTCTGTAAAAATCAGACGACGTATTATGTAGGTAAGGAGTAAACCTTGATAAAAAATCAGACGATGTATGTAGGTAAAGGAGTAAACCTTGATAAAAAATCAGACGATGTATGTAGGTAAGGAGTAAACCTTATAAAAAACTGTAGGTAAAGGAGATTAACTGAGTGTGGACGGACAATTAAATAGTTTTACCTACTTACATACAGGTGGGTAGTCGTGTAGGTTGACGTAATTCGGCGTTTGTAGTTTGGATTCGTGTTGAATTTGATTCAACTTATGTAAAATACATTTTGAATAATAACAATGATTCAATTCTTCTATCGAATTGTTTCGAGTAAATTTTATGGAAGATTCAGGTTTCTGGGTTCAAAAGATTTCAATTTAAAAGTGATAGGTGGTACTTATATGTTTGAAAAGTTCGGTTTAAAATTTTGTTCATTTCTATGATGAAACGATTTTGATACTTGAAGTTCTCTTTTGGTATCTACTTTGTATTTGGGATTTTTTCAGAGGTATATTGTTGTTGAGTTTGTCCTGTCTGATGATTCGTTTTGGTTTAAATATGTATCAGTTTTCGAGTATATTATTCGATTAGAATAAGCGTTAATATAACTTTCGATGTTTGTATTGAGTAATTTAATAACGTAAATTTAGTTATCAATGCTGGTTCAGTGTTTATTTGTAATCGATTATTTAGTTGTTTCTAAGTCGCGTTTTCGTTTATTTTTGTTTTTGTTAAGCAATCATTCGCGTTATTTCTCTGTTCGAGTAAAGTAAAAATGTATTGTGAGCGTATTAACGCTAATTTTGAGTTCATTGAACTCGTTTTATGTAAAATTTTCATTTCGTGAATATTTTCACGAATTAAAATAAAACCTGTTATTTTGTTATATTTGTTCGAGGTATTCGATGTTTGGTTTTATTTAACCAATTTTCCAACAGTACCTAGACCTACTCTTCTTTTTTCAATACTGTAATTTTTTTCAAATTGAAAAGCTATCATAATTTAAAAATCTATTGTAAAAAAATTGAAATCTTGATCCATTCCCCCTCCCCCCTCCTCTCCAAAAAAACAGGACAAAATATGCACAGAATTTTCAAAAATAAATCAAATTGCTCACTCAACTTTTTTTAGGAGGAGGAGAATGAGGAGGGAATGTCGAGCTGGAATGGTAATTAGTATTTTTAAAAAATCGAAATTGAGAAAAATTATGCACTAGGAATAATTGTGAGACTTCCAGCCGATTTCACTCAATTCAAATCGCTTTTATTTCTTTTTTTTACAGCCATTTCTTTAACTCGAAGTTCAAATTCGAGCGAGGCTCATGACATCACAACCCTGCTAAATAATACCATCGCAAAAACATTCGAAAATATGCATAAAGTTACGGTCATCAAGTTGGTTCTCAGCATGGAGAATTTAGAATGGTTCAACTTTGAAACATATACAGACTGCGAATTAGGACCTTTTAAGAATGAGTTCTACTTTATTGATGTCACTGTAACCCCAGTCAAAGTAGGATCTGCCCGCTTAAGGCAAGAATTTTATCGCAATAGAATGGTAGGTATTACGTAATGTACCAAACTTTAAAATCTATCGTCTTGCTCTACAAAATATGCACATACATACAGTATGACACAAAAGTAGTGCTCGGTGGCTTTTATTTCTAAGTGGAAAGAGCTAGCGAGATAAATGAAGCGGTGTTGAGTATGAAAAAATAAAGGCTTTCAAAACTGACCTTGAAAATTTCAGGCCCATGCATAGGGTGTCCATAAATTGAAAAACCAGTTTGGTCAAAAAATTCAAACTGGTTCTTATTGGCGCAATGTATGCTACACACTAAGGCGACAAAAACGTGATATGGATTTTTTGAAACCGGTTTATTAATTTGCAACCAGTTAACAAAAAGTACCCAAAAATTGTAGATAGAGAAAAAAGCTTGAAACAAAAGTTGTAGGGCGTGAAAAATTGAACAATTCTGTTCAATCACACTTTGAAACCGGTTCATTGGTTCGCATGTAGCAACCAGTTTTGGACAATCACCTAAAAATTAAAGATAGAGAAAAAAACTTGGAACAAAAGTTGTAGAGCGTGAAAAATTAAACCATTTTTGCTGATCAGATTTTTAAAATGGCCACTTAATTTGCAACCAGGCAGCTTTCGATGGCTTGCTGTGAATTAATGAACTGGTTTCAAAATCTGATTTGCGAAAATAGTTCAAATATTCACACTCCACAACTTATGTTTCAAACTTTTTTCTTCAAACTCCAATTTTTAGGAGTTTGTTGAAAACATGATTGCTAAATGCGAACCAATCAACTGGTTTCAAAATGTGATAACACAGAATTGTGTTATTTTTTACACTCTGCAACTTTTGTTTCAGGCTTTTTTCAATAGGTATCTACAATTTTCGTGTAATCTTTCGATGACTGGCTGCAAATTGGTGAACTGGTTTCAAAATCCAATCAGCAAAAATAGATAAAATTTTTCGCGCTCTACAACTTTTGTTTTGTAATATTAGGGATTGGAAAGACTGGCTGTGGTGAGAATAATAGCTAATTACGTGTTAGGTAATTATCTTCGTCTAACGGCTCATACAAAAAATCTAAGAATTATTCCTTAGGGAAGGAATAATTGCTAAGAACCTGGCTAGCTCTGGGAACAGGCTCTTGGTCTTTCTTTCACCCAAGTACATTATAAATTTAGAGTAAATGTATTAAATAATTACTCGAAAGCACATGTAATGACTCCTGTATTATTTCATAAAATACATTACATGTGAAAATACTACAAATAAGGATGCATTATTCTTATAATTAAAGAAGGGAGAATACAGCTGAACAAATTATTGTATCTCAAAAGAAGATTAAAGGCTCAATGATCATAAAATTATCAATCATTGATTTAAAGTAAATTACATAACGAGGTTGGATATGACGAAACCGCGTCATCTCGCTGTCTTTTAATTAATTACGTTAAAGTTATAATTAATCTAGGTGGAGGAACGCACTCCGAAGGTTTAAGCTTTTTTCATTACTTACACTGTTCACGTTAGTCATCTCTTCGGTGGCTCACCAATACTAGGCCGGGCGATGACTATGAATAAAATCTCTATGTGCACATTGGTACAAGATCACACTCTCATGTCCGGAAGATGAGAGGTGATCCAAGATTCCGAAATAAGGGTCAATCCCTTTGATACGAACCACGAATTTACGTTAAAATTACACATATTTAACCGAACAAGCGGGTAATAAGAATTAGGATAATCGAAGTGCTAAGGTGGACATAGTCCACAGGTGACATAAAGTCGGTCGTTGACGAGAAGATCTACCGTGGCCGCGGATAAGAACTCAAGTGAGAATTAACCAGGATTCACATAGAGACGAGCCCTATGCGAACCTGGGAAATATAGGTAAATGTAACCTTGTAACCTTCAAATCTCAACATGTTAAAAAAGAAGTTTACGCGGTAAACGACTAATATTTTAATATCTACGATACCTAGTTATTTTAAGAATAACTAGGATACGTGGTAAGTACAATAGGCACTACTATATGTAGTGG
Source organism: Planococcus citri (assembly GCF_950023065.1). NCBI lineage: Eukaryota > Metazoa > Arthropoda > Insecta > Hemiptera > Pseudococcidae > Planococcus > Planococcus citri. The sequence goes on along the minus strand of NC_088678.1, from coordinate 67,538,071 downwards.
AGGCATTCCTGCTCATCACAGTTTCAAGTTTTTTTCTTCATCTTCAATTTTTAGGTGATTGTCAAAAACTGGTTGCTAAATGCGAATCAAAAGAACCGGTTTCAAAATGTGATTGAACAGAATTGTGTAATTTTTCACGCCCTATACAACTCTTGTTTAAAGCTTTTTTCTTTATCTACAATTTTTATGTATTTTTTGTTAACTGGTTGCAAATTAATAAACCGGTTTCAAAAAATCCATACCACGTTTTTGTCACCTTAGTGTGTAGAATACGTACATTGCGCCAATAAGAACCAGTTTGAATTTGTTGACCAATCAACGCCGCTTCATTCATCATGCAAGCTCTTTCCACATAGAAATAAAAGCCACCGAACACTAAGTACTTTTGTGTCATACTGTACCTATACATCATTTTTCTAAAACTTTTTGGCAAAGCTGGATACCTTGAAAGAAAGGTAAAAAAGCGTAGCCTTATTAATGAATAAAAAATGTAAATCTTGTATCGATTTGATCGCAGACCATATTCTTCTCCTACCTATCAATTGAAATGGAAGGATTCTTGGGAGCAACTCCAGATTGTAAAGGTCACGTGGCCGCTGGTTTCAAACGAACTCTGGATTTTGAAAACATCACCATCTACGTAATAGCGCAACCAATGCAAAATATCTCAAAGCATGAATTCTATCCTCACATTGATTTCATTCACTACGATGGTTACGAATCCAATTACGTAAGTTCTACGTAATTTTGAAAATTCACCTAGCTAAGCAATTAAACAGTCACATGGTTTCAGACACATTCGCCTTATTTCCGCGAAGACTTGACACAAGATGCTCAATATGATCTCGAAAGACGAATCAAACATTTCTTACCATCGTTACTCCTGTTAAATTTACGAAACAACGAGAACTTTATGAAAACACTCCATGCAGCGTTTTGTCGTCATCCTGAACCAGAGATCACGTCGCATTATCCCTCTTCAGATATTTTCAAAATGAAAAATTACTTCTTTATACCAAATTTCACTTCACTAGGTCGTATCTTGAGCAATATCACCATCACAGGAATGCATAATTTTCGTAGTCACTCGTTTGCTGAAAATTCCAGCCACACTGTCAGCACTCTGACGATTAAAGATATTCAAGGAACCACTAATTTACATTATGATCTTCGAAATGTTACAATTTTTTCATTATACTTTGAAGTAGATTGCATCTCGATAACAATTAATCGAAAACAGCAAAGTATCAATGTGACTGCGCACAGTTACACAGTTATTGACACTAAAATGAACGTCTCATTGACGGAATATCAATCCAAGTGGGTAATGGAAGGAATTCAATTGGCGATTGCGTCTTCGATAATGCCATCGATGAAATGTAAGTCATCTTTAGATGAATTTTTACTCGAAAAAATCCTATAAATTATTATTTTTTCTTCCGCTTTCTCAGATTACAGAAACAGCACTCAATCCACCGATTCGCTCGAAGAACACCCAATTGTGAAAATGATCACCAAATTATCTCAGCAATTCGAAGGTCGCACCTTACAAAAACTGTACGATACTTGGAATATAACGATACCCAAAAGCCTCAAGGCAAAATCAAGTCTCCAAATAGAATCACACAATTACAATATTTCAATTGACGCTAAACCCGAAACAGCATTGAGCCCTTATCCATTGTTATCTCATTGTAATCTCTACTGCAATTTGGAAGTAGGTGGTACCTCCTGAATTTATTTTATTGAACATTTTCAGATTGTCAGGCCCTCTCTTATCACAATGATTAATCATAAAATACGTTGATATTGCTGCTGTACAAAATCTCGTCACACTAATGCACTAAAACATTTCAGTTCGTTTTTGAATTTCCTACTTGGTTCGGGAAAATTAGCGTGCTCAATACCACTCACAAATTCGACGAAATTAATTTTGAAATTTTCAGTGATTACTCTAGAGTAGGCAAATCGAATAATTCGAATGATTTCAAATTGGAATACTATTCATCCTTTCACGTAAGCATGCAATACAATTTTCAAATTACAAATTCTTCAGATCATTTTATAATAATCCAAAACTAATCACAATTTCAGGTAAAACTGCTCTCAAATCCGAACAATTTCACAGATCACGAGCAGTTGAAGATAGAACAAAAAACACAACAATTGATGTTCTCGTTGATTAAGAAAACAGTTATCCATTTCGCAAAACCACTGCTTTCATTACAATAGGACCATTATACCAAACCAGTGAAAATTTTCGACGACTTCCTGCCTTTCTACGCCGATCACGAATTATCCTTCCGTGTACCCGATGCCATAATTGCGAAGCACTTCATGATACCGAAAATAAACGAAGTGATAATCACAGAGTGGGCGAAATCACCTACTGGCCTTGTCTCCATTGACCAATACTTGTACCTTGTCAATGGAAGCATTACGACGTACGTTAATTTAGAATTGGCAGGCGCTGAAATCCGAATGAATTTTGACGATAGCTTGGTGCCATTTGATGAACTGCGTTTGACATTGGATGAATTATCCGTACGAAAATATACAAATAGTGGAGAGGTTACAGTGCGTTTAGACTCGAGTTACGATTCTCAGAACAATAAAACGATCTCCTTTTCTACTTCGAAATTCGCCTCTATTGAGATGGAATTAGAAAGTATACTCGGCGAATGTTTCACTTATCTTACCAGTATCGTTTTTTAACATTATTTTTATTACCAATTTACACCCATCTATCACTAATTATGTACAAATTAAAGTAAAATCAAAACATTGAAGCCAAAATTTTCAATTTTTTTTCATTTTGTTTGAATCCCGATTTCAGCCATTTTTTCTCTAGGTTGATACCAGGATAGCGAAAAAATCAACAAATCGATTCCGGAATTCAAAAAATTGTGACGAAAGTTTTCAAAAATATTTTCATGGAGTTCGAATCCAGATTTTAACCAATTATTTTAATAACTAAAAAACTAAAAGATGCACAGGGGGCTGTATAATTTTTCATATCGACTACCAATCGATTCTGTACACCAAAACATTAATAGGTAGGAATAATAACATGTCAAATTTTTATTTCATCATCTTGAGCAGCTATAGACGTTTGTATGTAATCTTAATAAAACGAAAATGTTCGAAAAAATGTGTGAAATTCTAGATTATCTATAGGTAGGTACCGAGGAGCACTTTGTACCTATAGATTAACATTGAGTGTTTTTTTAAGCTATTGGAATTTCTTATCAAGCAATTTTTAATTTTATCAGACTACAAAAATTGAAAAAATGATCGGAACCAACGATAATGCAAAAAAATAACATCGAATCTGTTGATAAATCGAAGCTCTTATTGCAAATTATATCGAGCGATGTCTTTTTATAAAGTCACACTGTACAATGAAGATTTTGATTTTAATAACATTCACCTTTACAGGTAAAAAAAATACTCGTATTTTCATTTCAATCGTGTTTAAACAAACTGGTTCGGCACAGTTGGAAAGTAGAAGGTGACCAGATGTGATACAGAGGAGAATTGTATTCTTGAAAAAATGGTCCCTCAGTAGACAGAAACCGAGAAACAAATTGAGATCATTCAAAAAATCTTAAACTGGATCACAATCACAATAGATAGGGGGTTTGAAAAGCTTTTTGGTGATATCCTAAAAATCAGAGTTGCCACTTTTTTTCGTACGAAAAATTAGCTCGAAAAGTGTCAAAACGTATATTATTAGTTCAATACCTAATTCCATCATTGCAGTTTTATATCGAACTAAAAAATTCACACATTTTCTGAAGGGTTCAGAATAACTTGAAAAGGCCACAAATCGATTCTGAAGATCAAAAGATTGAAGCAAAAAATTTCCAAATTGAAAATCAGAAAATTGAGGCAAAAATTTTCAATAATCTTTTCAAGCAGCTCAAATCCTAATTTTAAGAATGGTTTTTTTTCGAGGAATTCAAAACCAAAAAATACACAGGAGGCTCCCGAACTACTCAAAGGAACCACTAATCAATTCTCTACCATACACTAAAACATGCATACAACAACAACTTGAGAAATTTTCATTTCATCAGCTTGAGTAGGTAATAGGTATAGAGAGGTACTTGGATGTCTGTGATAAAATAAAAATGTTTTCCAAAAAATACACAAAATACTAATTAATCATAAGAAGGTCACTAGATCTACCGAGGAGCACTATTTATAGATTAGTATTGAGTGTTTTTCAAGCTATTAAAATTTCTTATCGAGCAATTTTCAATATTATCAGACTTCCTAAGTTGAAAAAATGATCTGAACATAAGATAATGCTAAAAATAACATCCGAACTGTTGGTAAATCGAAACTGTTATTACAAATTGTATCGAGCGATGACTCGAAAAAGTTTGTTGTTCTGTTCTACAAAGCCATACTGCACAATGAAGATATTGCTTTTATTATCATTCTCCATGGCAGGTAAAAAATACTCGTATATTAATTTTAATAACGTATGGTATTTACAACCGGATTCATCACAGTTGAAAAGTATAAGGTACCAAGATACATATGACGCAGCGTGGAATAGGATTCTTGAAAAATGGTCCATGAGTAGACAGAAACCAACTGAGTATCGTTCAAAAAATCTTAAACTGGACCACGAGCAATTGGAAATTAGAGCCACCCGCCCCCCTCTCTCAGCACAAAATCATAAAAAACGACAGAAATGAGTATAATAAAATGTATCAATGTTAAAAATAGGAAACACGCTCAGAAGTCAAGAGGCCAAATTTTTTATTAACTTACCATTTTTTTTTCAAAATTAAAGGCTCTCATAATTTGAAAATCACTTGTCAAAAAATCAAAACCTTGAACCGTTTGAACTCCCACCCGTCTCCCCCCCCCCCCCCCAAAAACCACTACAACAAAATATGCACGAAATTTTTAAAAATATTGAAGTACATATCAGTAGGTGTTTTCTACTGGTCATCATTCCATGGAAATTGATTTTTTTTTACTCATTTTTTTGGCGGGAAAGGAGAAAGGAATGGGAAGTTGGCACCATTAAAAAAAAAAAAAAAAAAAAAAAAAAAACAGAAGCATAAATTTGAAACACGATCAGCAGTCAAGACGCCAAATTTGGAAAATATAAATCAAATTTTTGAAAAATTTTCAAGGTACCTGTTGAATTTATGACAGTTTTTGATCATAAAAAGATCAAAATTTAGTTTTATTTATTTACGTTTTCGCTAAAAATAAATGGCTGCATTTTTCTAAAAGAGCCATTTATCGAATAATATATGGCTACAATTTCAGTTGTTTCTAAGTCGCGTTTTCGTTTATTTTTGTTTTTGTTAAGCAATCATTCGCGTTATTTCTCTGTTCGAGTAAAGTAAAAATGTATTGTGAGCGTATTAATGCTAATTTTGAGTTCATTGAACTCGTTTTATGTAAAATTTTCATTTCGTGAATATTTTCACGAATTAAAATAAAACCTGTTATTTTGTTATATTTGTTCGAGGTATTCGATGTTTGGTTTTATTTAACCAATTTTCCAACATGGTACCCGAGCGTTGGTTTTTGGTCCATGTCCTCTGTTTGTTTCTTTTGGTCCGCGTAACAAATGATCGCGACGTATTCCGAATCCGAACGCGAATCCGGTGATTGATCCGACGTGTCTAAAAACGGTGGCGAGTAAATGACGGTTGTAATGTTCAACGCTACAGTAATGAAAAGAATACGGTTCTCAATGACGAATTTTGCAAGTGCCTCGATATTTGTGTACAAGGTGGCAACTTTGAAAATGGTATAACGACGACGAATGTCTGTGAAAGAGTAGCGGATGTGTTCTGCAAAATATAAATTCGACGAGCAGTAAGGTATGCGGCGTAGTTGGAGATGACGACGTTTTTGGTTTTTGGTACGGCGAAGTTCGTTTTGGTATGGATCCTGCAACGATAAAAAATCTGCAAAAGTATGCAGAGTTCTTAAATCAAATGGGTATAAATTTTGGTTACGTATTTGACAACGGCGATGGTTTAAACGTATACTAATGTATCAATGATTCAATTGGCAATTCAAGTTCAACGATTAATGGTCTCAATAATTTTATATATGGTAATGTTAAACGTGTTAATATGTATTCAAAATTAGATCAGCCAGTTTTGGCGATTTTTCATAATTTTTGAAACTACTTTTCGGTGATTTCCCATTGTTATTCTTCATTTTCGGATTTGTGTACGTTTGATTTTCCTTCTGTCAGTTCGAATGTTTCGGCATTTGAAACTAGGGAAAGGAAAATCAGAAATGTTTCAATAATTTGTTCGATATAACGATGAAAATTTTCGAATAATTGAGAATTATTCAATTTTTTGGTTGAAACTTAATCGGTAATTTTTTTTTTTTTTACGGAAAAAATCGAGTCTGAAAAATACCCTCGTTTTAAATAGTCGAGAATCGAATTTCGAGTGATACATGTAGAAAAGATCGTTTAATTGCATGATAAGTAATTAAATGTTTGAAGTAAAAACGTATTTTTTTCGAATATGCTCGATATCTCTGTTGTGGATTTTGAAAAAAATAGCAGTGACGTGTGCGGCGTTTTTTTTTCTGAGAATTACGACGTAAATGTTTTGGGAGCGCGAATTGATGATGGTAGGTACGTGGAGATTTTTTGAAAATTGCTATCGTGATAAACATGGTGTTGTTTTTTTGAATTTCTCGAGTAGTGACGACTCGAGTAGTGACGAATAATTAATGACAAGTAGGTATATGAGTACGCTGACGACGAGCGGATTTTTGTTTCTGGTAAATGTTTGTACAGGGATGAGCTAACGACGACGATATGGTAAATGGTTACGGATGTTTCATGTGGTATTTTTGACTACAAAAAAGTTTTTTTTTTTTTTTTTTTGGTTTCAGTATTTGGTAAAAAAATATGGTTATATTTTTTTTAGGAAAAATGATAGTTTTTAAGTTTTTGATATGTATGTACCGATAGTTGTTAAAATGAAAAGCCACATCGAAGGGGGGAAACTATTTGAAATTATCGATGTCGCTTTTCTGAGTGAAATTAATAACAAGGAAAAGTGGGAATTGAGGAATTTTAATGTTGTTTTTTATAGTCAACTTTGGGTTCCTGTAGTGCGAGGTCGAGTGATTTTTAGTGGCGATTTGAGTAATGTTGATGATAGGTTCGAGTCATCCGTACTTATTTCGATGTTTTTGTTTCGTTCAACCTCCATACTCAGTTAATTTAAAAATTGTAACGAACTATTATGACGATTTGGCCAAATCATAACGAACTAAACTAACTGACGACAACACGAACGAAACTAACCAAGTAAAATTGACGACGACGACGTGTAAGTTGCTGTGTGCTGAAAGACGATTTTGGTTGCTGTGTGCTATTGACGACGACGGTATTGTGTATGAGTAAAATCCGGTAGAAGGAAAAATAACCTTTTTTTAAAAAATTGTATGCAGTATAAAATCCGGTAAAAGGAAAAATAACCTTTTTTAAAAAAAATTGTGTGAAGTGTAAAATCCGGTGAAAGGAGTAAACCTTTCTGTAAAAATCAGACGACGTATTATGTAGGTAAGGAGTAAACCTTGATAAAAAATCAGACGATGTATGTAGGTAAAGGAGTAAACCTTGATAAAAAATCAGACGATGTATGTAGGTAAGGAGTAAACCTTATAAAAAACTGTAGGTAAAGGAGATTAACTGAGTGTGGACGGACAATTAAATAGTTTTACCTACTTACATACAGGTGGGTAGTCGTGTAGGTTGACGTAATTCGGCGTTTGTAGTTTGGATTCGTGTTGAATTTGATTCAACTTATGTAAAATACATTTTGAATAATAACAATGATTCAATTCTTCTATCGAATTGTTTCGAGTAAATTTTATGGAAGATTCAGGTTTCTGGGTTCAAAAGATTTCAATTTAAAAGTGATAGGTGGTACTTATATGTTTGAAAAGTTCGGTTTAAAATTTTGTTCATTTCTATGATGAAACGATTTTGATACTTGAAGTTCTCTTTTGGTATCTACTTTGTATTTGGGATTTTTTCAGAGGTATATTGTTGTTGAGTTTGTCCTGTCTGATGATTCGTTTTGGTTTAAATATGTATCAGTTTTCGAGTATATTATTCGATTAGAATAAGCGTTAATATAACTTTCGATGTTTGTATTGAGTAATTTAATAACGTAAATTTAGTTATCAATGCTGGTTCAGTGTTTATTTGTAATCGATTATTTAGTTGTTTCTAAGTCGCGTTTTCGTTTATTTTTGTTTTTGTTAAGCAATCATTCGCGTTATTTCTCTGTTCGAGTAAAGTAAAAATGTATTGTGAGCGTATTAACGCTAATTATGAGTTCATTGAACTCGTTTTATGTAAAATTTTCATTTCGTGAATATTTTCACGAATTAAAATAAAACCTGTTATTTTGTTATATTTGTTCGAGGTATTCGATGTTTGGTTTTATTTAACCAATTTTCCAACAGTACCTAGACCTACTCTTCTTTTTTCAATACTGTAATTTTTTTCAAATTGAAAAGCTATCATAATTTAAAAATCTATTGTAAAAAAATTGAAATCTTGATCCATTCCCCCTCCCCCCTCCTCTCCAAAAAAACAGGACAAAATATGCACAGAATTTTCAAAAATAAATCAAATTGCTCACTCAACTTTTTTTAGGAGGAGGAGAATGAGGAGGGAATGTCGAGCTGGAATGGTAATTAGTATTTTTAAAAAATCGAAATTGAGAAAAATTATGCACTAGGAATAATTGTGAGACTTCCAGCCGATTTCACTCAATTCAAATCGCTTTTATTTCTTTTTTTTACAGCCATTTCTTTAACTCGAAGTTCAAATTCGAGCGAGGCTCATGACATCACAACCCTGCTAAATAATACCATCGCAAAAACATTCGAAAATATGCATAAAGTTACGGTCATCAAGTTGGTTCTCAGCATGGAGAATTTAGAATGGTTCAACTTTGAAACATATACAGACTGCGAATTAGGACCTTTTAAGAATGAGTTCTACTTTATTGATGTCACTGTAACCCCAGTCAAAGTAGGATCTGCCCGCTTAAGGCAAGAATTTTATCGCAATAGAATGGTAGGTATTACGTAATGTACCAAACTTTAAAATCTATCGTCTTGCTCTACAAAATATGCACATACATACAGTATGACACAAAAGTAGTGCTCGGTGGCTTTTATTTCTAAGTGGAAAGAGCTAGCGAGATAAATGAAGCGGTGTTGAGTATGAAAAAATAAAGGCTTTCAAAACTGACCTTGAAAATTTCAGGCCCATGCATAGGGTGTCCATAAATTGAAAAACCAGTTTGGTCAAAAAATTCAAACTGGTTCTTATTGGCGCAATGTATGCTACACACTAAGGCGACAAAAACGTGATATGGATTTTTTGAAACCGGTTTATTAATTTGCAACCAGTTAACAAAAAGTACCCAAAAATTGTAGATAGAGAAAAAAGCTTGAAACAAAAGTTGTAGGGCGTGAAAAATTGAACAATTCTGTTCAATCACATTTTGAAACCGGTTCATTGGTTTGCATTTTAGCAACCAGTTTTTGACAATCACCTAAAAATTGAAGATGAAGAAAAAAACTCGAAACAAAAATTGTAGAGCGCGAAAAATGAAACTATTTTTGCTGATTGGATTTTGAAACCAGTATATTAATTTACAGCCAGTTATGAAAAATTACCTAAAAATTGAAGATGAAGAAAAAAACTCGAAACAAGAATTGTAGGGTGTGAAAAAGTACACAATTCTGTTCAATCACATTTTGAAACCCGTTCGTTGGTTCGCATTTAGCAACCAGTTTTTGACAGTCACCTAATAATTGGAAATGAAGAAAAAAACTTGGAACAAAAGTTGTAGAGCGCGAAATATTGAACTATTTTTGCTGATTGGATTTTGAAACCGGTTCATTAATTTGCAACCAGTTATCAAAAATTACCTAAAAATCGAATATCGAGAGAAAAGCTTGAAACAAAAGTTGTAGGGTGAGAAAAATTACACAATAATTCTGTTCAATCACATTTTGAAACCGGTTCATTGGTTCGCATGTAGCAACCAGTTTTGGACAATCACCTAAAAATTAAAGATAGAGAAAAAAACTTGGAACAAAAGTTGTAGAGCGTGAAAAATTAAACCATTTTTGCTGATCAGATTTTTAAAATGGCCACTTAATTTGCAACCAGGTAGCTTTCGATGGCTTGCTGTGAATTAATGAACTGGTTTCAAAATCTGATTTGCGAAAATAGTTCAAATATTCACACTCCACAACTTATGTTTCAAACTTTTTTCTTCAAACTCCAATTTTTAGGAGTTTGTTGAAAACATCATTGCTAAATGCGAACCAATCAACTGGTTTCAAAATGTGATAACACAGAATTGTGTTATTTTTTACACTCTGCAACTTTTGTTTCAGGCTTTTTTCAATAGGTATCTACAATTTTCGTGTAATCTTTCGATGACTGGCTGCAAATTGGTGAACTGGTTTCAAAATCCAATCAGCAAAAATAGATAAAATTTTTCGCGCTCTACAACTTTTGTTTTGTAATATTAGGGATTGGAAAGACTGGCTGTGGTGAGAATAATAGCTAATTACGTGTTAGGTAATTATCTTCGTCTAACGGCTCATACAAAAAATCTAAGAATTATTCCTTAGGGAAGGAATAATTGCTAAGAACCTGGCTAGCTCTGGGAACAGGCTCTTGGTCTTTCTTTCACCCAAGTACATTATAAATTTAGAGTAAATGTATTAGATAATTACTCGAAAGCACATGTAATGACTCCTGTATTATTTCATAAAATACATTACATGTGAAAATACTACAAATAAGGATGCATTATTCTTATAATTAAAGAAGGGAGACTACAGCTGAACAAATTATTGTATCTCAAAAGAAGATTAAAGGCTCAATGATCATAAAATTATCAATCATTGATTTAAAGTAAATTACATAACGAGGTTGGATATGACGAAACCGCGTCATCTCGCTGTCTTTTAATTAATTACGTTAAAGTTATAATTAATCTAGGTGGAGGAACGCACTCCGAAGGTTTAAGCTTTTTTCATTGCTTACACTGTTCACGTTAGTCATCTCTTCGGTGGCTCACCAATACTAGGCCGGGCGATGACTATGAATAAAATCTCTAAGTGCACATTGGTACAAGATCACACTCTCATGTCCGGAAGATGAGAGGTGATCCAAGATTCCGAAATAAGGGTCGATCCCTTTGATACGAACCACGAATTTACGTTAAAATTACACATATTTAACCGAACAAGCGGGTAATAAGAATTAGGATAATCGAAGTGCTAAAGTGGACATAGTCCACAGGTGACATAGAATCGGTCGTTGACGAGAAGATCTACCGTGGCCGCGGATAAGAACTCAAGTGAGAATTAACCAGGATTCACATAGAGACGAGCCCTATGCGAACCTGGGAAATATAGGTAAATGTAACCTTGTAACCTTCAAATCTCAACACGTTAAAAAAGAAGTTTACACAGTAAACGACTAATATTTTAATATCTACGATACCTAGTTATTTTAAGAATAACTAGGATACGTGGTAAGTACAATAGGCACTACTATATGTAGTGGAGGCATTCCTGCTCATCACAGTTTCAAGTTTTTTTCTTAATCTTCAATTTTTAGGTGATTGTCAAGAACTGGTTGCTAAATGCGAATCAAAAGAACCGGTTTTAAAAATGTGATTGAACAGAATTGTGTAATTTTTCACGCCCTATACAACTCTTGTTTAAAGCTTTTTTCTTTATCTACAATTTTTAGGTATTTTTTGTTAACTGGTTGCAAATTAATAAACCGGTTTCAAAAAATCCATACCACGTTTTTGTCACCTTAGTGTGTAGAATACGTACATTGCGCCAATAAGAACCAGTTTGAATTTGTTGACCAATCAACGCCGCTTCATTCATCATGCAAGCTCTTTCCACATAGAAACAAAAGCCACTGAACACTAAGTAGGTACTTTTGTGTCATACTGTATACATCATTTTTCTGAAACTTTTTGGCAAAGCTGAATACCTTGAAAGAAAGGTAAAAAAGCGTAGCCTTATTAATGAATAAAAAATGTAAATCTTGTATCGATTTGATCGCAGACCATATTCTTCTCCTACCTATCAATTGAAATGGAAGGATTCTTGGGAGCAACTCCAGATTGTAAAGGTCACGTGGCCGCTGGTTTCAAACGAACTCTGGATTTTGAAAACATCACCATCTACGTAATAGCGCAACCAATGCAAAATATCTCAAAGCATGAATTCTATCCTCACATTGATTTCATTCACTACGATGGTTACGAATCCAATTACGTAAGTTCTACGTAATTTTGAAAATTCACCTAGCTAAGCAATTAAACAGTCACATGGTTTCAGACACATTCGCCTTATTTCCGCGAAGACTTGACACAAGATGCTCAATATGATCTCGAAAGACGAATCAAACATTTCTTACCATCGTTATTCCTGTTAAATTTACGAAACAACGAGAACTTTATGAAAACACTCCATGCAGCGTTTTGTCGTCATCCTGAACCAGAGATCACGTCGCATTATCCCTCTTCAGATATTTTCAAAATGAAAAATTACTTCTTTATACCAAATTTCACTTCACTAGGTCGTATCTTGAGCAATATCACCATCACAGGAATGCATAATTTTCGTAGTCACTCGTTTGCTGAAAATTCCGGCCACACTGTCAGCACTCTGACGATTAAAGATATTCAAGGAACCACTAATTTACATTACGATCTTCGAAATGTTACAATTTTTTCATTATACTTCGAAGTAGATTGCATCTCGATAACAATTAATCGAAAACAGCAAAGTATCAATGTGACTGCGCACAGTTACACAGTTATTGACACTAAAATGAACGTCTCATTGACGGAATATCAATCCAAGTGGGTAATGGAAGGAATTCAATTGGCGATTGCGTCTTCGATAATGCCATCGATGAAATGTAAGTCATCTTTAGATGAATTTTTACTCGAAAAAATCCTATAAATTATTATTTTTTCTTCCGCTTTCTCAGATTACAGAAACAGCACTCAATCCACCGATTCGCTCGAAGAACACCCAATTGTGAAAATGATCACCAAATTATCTCAGCAATTCGAAGGTCGCACCTTACAAAAACTGTACGATACTTGGAATATAACGATACCCAAAAGCCTCAAGGCAAAATCAAGTCTCCAAATAGAATCACACAATTACAATATTTCAATTGACGCTAAACCCGAAACAGCATTGAGCCCTTATCCATTGTTATCTCATTGTAATCTCTACTGCAATTTGGAAGTAGGTGGTACCTCCTGAATTTATTTTATTGAACATTTTCAGATTGTCAGGCCCTCTCTTATCACAATGATTAATCATAAAATACGTTGATATTGCTGCTGTACAAAATCTCGTCACACTAATGCACTAAAACATTTCAGTTCGTTTTCGAATTTCCTACTTGGTTCGGGAAAATTAGCGTGCTCAATACCACTCACAAATTCGACGAAATTAATTTTGAAATTTTCAGTGATTACTCTAGAGTAGGCAAATCGAATAATTCGAATGATTTCAAATTGGAATACTATTCATCCTTTCACGTAAGCATGCAATACAATTTTCAAATTACAAATTCTTCAGATCATTTTATAATAATCCAAAACTAATCACAATTTCAGGTAAAACTGCTCTCAAATCCGAACAATTTCACAGATCACGAGCAGTTGAAGATAGAACAAAAAACGCAACAATTGATGTACTCGTTGATTAAGAAAACAGTTATCCATTTCGCAGAACCACTGCTTTCATTACAATTGGACCATTATACCGCACCAGTGAAAATTTTCGACGACTTCCTGCCTTTCTACGCCGATTACGAATTATCCTTCCGTGTACCCGATGCCATAATTGCGAAACACTTCATGATACCGAAAATAAACGACGTGATAATCACAAAATGGGCAGAATCACCTTCTGGCCTTGCCACCATTGACAAATACCCGTACCTTGTCAATGGAAGCATTACGCCGTATGTTCATTTAGAATTGGCAGGCGCTGAAATCCGAATGAATTTTGACGATAGCTTGGTGCCATTTGATGAACTACATTTGACATTGGATGAATTTTCGGTTCGAAAATATACAGATACAGGAAAGGTTACAGTGCGTTTAGAATCGAGTTACGATTCTCAGAACAATAAAACTATCTCTTTTTCTACTTCGAAATTCGACTCTATTGTGATGGAATTAGAAAGTATACTCGGCGAATGTTTCACTAATCTTACCAGTATCGTTTTTTAACATTATTTTTTATTACCAATTTACACCTATCTATCACTAATTTTGTACAAATTAAATTAAAATCAAAACATTGAGCAAAAATTTACAAATTTTTTTTCATTTTGTTTGAATCTCGATTTTAGTAATTTTTTTTCTGGTTGATACCAGGAAGGATAGTCAAAAAATCAACAAATCGATTCCCGAATTCAAAAAATTGAGACGAAAATTTTCAAAAGCCAATTATTTTAAGAACTAAAAAACTAAAAGCTGCACAGGGGGCTGCATAATTTTTCAAATCCACCAATCGATTCTGTACACCAAAACATTAATAGGTAGGAATAATACATAACATGTTAAATTTTTATTTCATCATCTTGAGCAGGTATAGACGTTTGTATGTAATCTTGATAAAATGAAAATGTTTGAAAAAATGTGTAAAATACTTGATTATCTATAGGTAGGTAGAGGTACCGAGGAGCACTTTGTACCTATATAGATTAACATTGAGTGTTTTTTAAGCTATTGGAATTTTTTATCAAGCAATTTTTAATTTTATCAGACTACAAAAATTTTAAAAATGATCTGAACCAACGATAATGCAAAAAAATAACATCGAATCTGTTGATAAATCGAAGCTCTTATTGCAAATTATATCGAGCGATGTCTCGAAAAAGTTCGTTTTTCCGCTTTATAAAGTCACACTGCACAATGAAGATTTTGATTTTAATAACGTTCACCTTGACAGGTAAAAAAAATACTCGTATTTTCATTTCAATCGTGTTTAAACAAACTGGTTCGGCACAGTTGAAAAGTAGAAGGTGACCAGATATGATACAAAGGAGAATTGGATTCTTGAAAAATGGTCCCTTCTTCTTCTCGTGTCCGGGACTAATTACTAGAGACTAAGGATACTTTTCGGCATCGTGTGCTGTCGAGTGCTTTCGGCTACGCTCGTTTGACTTGTCTCCATGAAAATGAAATATTCTCCTTATCAAAGATGAAACTCCTGTTTCCTTTTTGTACAAATCTTTCTTTTTCATAATCATATTCATACGAATATTGTACGTATTTTAATGATAAAACTCGTGTTAGTCCCGTTTCTTTTGAATTTAAATCTGTTTCATTATTTCGTCGACAGTCTTGTACTCTTGTTAGACAACTTGGTTTCCGATCCGAACATTACCAAATGGCAAATAAAAAGAAAAAACAGCTGTGATGATACTAGTCTATATAGACACTTTCGGATTCAATTTGAAGAAAATGTAAAACTTTAACAGAAGTGACGTTGTTGTACAAACATTTGGAACTTGGAAGTTTTTCAAAAGAAGATTGATATCACATCAGTCAAAGTCAAAATCGAAAAAATCTTATCAAATTTCCAACTGCTCACAAGGCATTTAACCCAAATTGCATTCTACAAGAAATACAATGAAGAATACGTAAAAGATAATGTAATATTCGAATATTATAATTAATTTTTAATTAAAATTAAAAATCTCATCAACAGGAACGTCAGGAACAGGGAACTTGAATCATTACAAAGAATAAAGTCAAACGAGCGTAGCCGAAAGCACTCGACAGCACACGATGCCGAAAAGTATCCTTAGTCTCTAGTAATTAGTGTGTCCGGGACATTCGGATCTCTTTAAATTCTCCCCTTCCAGATCTGTACCAGGCCTTCTGTGTGATTGTTCATTTCTCCCCAAAGCTCCTGTCTAGTGTATGCAGTGCCTGTGCCGCATACGAGGAGGTGATCATCAGTCTGTTTTTGTCCGCAATCTGGGCACTTCACATCATCCTGAATGCCCCATCTAGTAAGGTTTACTGCTGTCCGGGCACATTTGGCTCGGATCCGGTTCAGTGTGAGCCACTCTACATATGGCAGTTCATGTCCATTTACTAGGTTCTCATTACATGTGGCCTTTTCCAGATCCGACCATCTTTTCTCTCTCTCTTCCACTGGATCCACTTTCATCACATGGGTCTCCTTCATAAAACTCCTCCTAGACTTCAGCCTTGGGGTCACCTCCTTCTGGTTGAACATAACATGGTGGGGGTCTTGTTCTTTTTTTGTTCTCTCTACATCCGCCACCACACACTGTCTTATCCCAGTGGGTGCAATGCCGCATATTCTTGGTAGATGTTTAACACTGGTTGGTCTTAGGCAGCCAAACACAATTCTCATGGTGTTGTTGAGAGCAACATCAATCTTCTTAACATGTGCTGATCACCCCCCGGCGGCATATCCATACTCTACTGTAGAGTAACACAGTGCCATGGCTGTTGTCCTCAGTGTATTTGGCTTTGCTTATGTGAGGGTTCGATCTAGTGTGATTCCTGGGTATTTGGGATTTTCACAGTTCTCCGGCTGCACTCCTCCCCACACCAGCTTCAATGTGCATTTCGCCTTTGCATTTTTCAGGTGGAAGCTACACACTTGAGTTTTGGATGGATTTGGTCTGAGGGCATTATCCACATAGTAGGTCTGTAGTCTGTTCAGGGTTTCCTGCAACATTTCGTGTACCTCTATGTGTGTATCCCCCTAAGCTGTTGCTGCTAGGTCATCTGCATACAGGAGTGTCTGGTCTGGTCTCCAATTAGCTGGTCACTTGTGTATATGTTGAACAGAATTGGGACAAGAACACTCCCCTGCGGCAGTCCATTTTTTTGTCTTCTCCATCTACTGGACTTTCCCATATGGCTTACAAAGAACATCCTGTTACTGAGCATAGATTTAATGATGGTGGTGAAATTGTGATCCTGGGTGAATTCGTATACTTTCTTGCACAGTAGGTGATGGTTCACATTATCATATGCCGCAGTTAGATCAACAAACACTGCACCTGTGATTTTCTTCTTCTCAAAACCACCTTCAATGTGTTGTATGAGGTTGGTGGCCTGGCTTGTACAGCTTTTCCCCTGGTGGAAACCAGCTTGTTGAGGGATAAGTCTGTCATCAATTGTGTCCTGTACTCTATTAAGAAGCAGTCACTTGAATAGCTTATAGCAATGGCACAGGAGTGAGATGGGTCTGTAGCTTTTCCTATCATCAGGGTCTTTCCCATGGTCCCTCAGTAGACAGAAACTGAGAAACAAATTTGAGATCATTCAAAAATCTTAAACTGGATCACAAGCAATTGAAAATTAGACCCCCCCCCCTCCTCATTCAGCACAAAACGTTAAAAAAAACGAAAGAAATTTATCAAAAATTGGGAACACGCTCAGAAGTCGAGAAGCTAGGAAAATACACATAAATGATAGGCTATTTTTGAAAGTTAATATTCACCGACTCCTCTTCTTTTTATAATTACAATTTTTTCAAATTCGAGAACCCTGATAATTTGAAAATATTTTGTCAAAAAACGAAAATCCTGATTCGTTCCAACCCCCCATCCCCTTCCCCATTCTAGAAAATAAGACGACATAATGCATCTATAAATTAAAGTTCTAATTCAAATTTTTTTAGAGGAGGAGGGAATGAGTATTGAGTAGTTGGCATACTTACTAATTTTTTTCAAATCCTAATTGAGAAAAATTACGGTGTATAATTTTGAGACTTTCTGCCAATTCACTCGATTCAAATCACTCACATTCAATTTATTTTTTATTTATTAATTAATTTTTTTTACAGCCATTTCTTCAACTCAAAGTTCGAATTCGAGCGAGGCTCATGACATCACAACACTGCTAAATAATACCATAGCAAAAACATTCCACAATATGAATTCAGTTACGATCAACAAGTTAGTCCTTAGCATTGAGAATTTAAAATCGTTCACTTTTGCAACGTATGCCGACTGCGAATTAGGACCTTTTGAGAACGAATTCTATTTCACTGGTATCACCGTAACCCCACTCAAAGTAGAATCTGCCCATTTACGACATGAATTTTATCACAATAGAATGGTAGGTATCTAGTTATTACGTAAAATACCAAACTTTAAAATCGATTGCCTCGGTCCTCAAAATACATATAAGTAGATAATTTTCTGAGACTTTTTAACAAAACTAATGAGATTAAAAACACAAAAAAAAAAACGTTAAAAAATTAAAAAAAAACGTGTTAATGAATAAAAGAACGTAAATCATGTATCCGTCAATTTTTTCGCAGACCATATTCTTCAACTACCTATCCATTGAAATGAAAGGATACTTGGGAGCAACCCCAGACACAGTTCATGTGGGTTTCGAACGATCTCTGGATTTTAAAAACATTTCAATCTACGTAATAGCAGAACCAATGGAAGGTTTCTCAAAGAACGAATTCTATCCTTACATTGATTTCATTCACTACGATGGTTACGAATCTAATTACGTAAGTTCTTCGTAATTTTGAATATCGCACCTCCCATTTTAAACAAGAATATGTACCCAACCAAAGAATCACATAATTTCAGGTATATTCGCCTTGGTTCCACGAAAACTTGACAACAGACTTCCAATACGAACTAGAAATACAGATCAAATCATTCCTACCATCGTTATTCGAGTTCAATTTACGAAATAACGAGAACTTTGTACAAACACTGCATGCAACGTTTTGCCATCATCTTGAAGAAGAAATCACTTCACTATCTCCTTTAGATATTTTCAAAATGAAAAATTACTTCTTTATACCCAATGTTACCTCTCTGGATCGTACCTTGAGCAATATCGCCATCAAAGGAATGCACAATTTCCATAGTCACTCGTTCGCTGAAAATGCCGGTCTAACTGTCAGCACTCTGACGATTAAAGATATTCGAGGAACCGCTGATTTAGATTATGGTGATGAAACAATTTTTCCATTACACTTCGAAGTGGATCACATTTCGATAACGGTTGATCGAACACAGCAAAGTATAAATGTGACCCCCTACAATTACACAGTTATTGACACTACACTGAATGCCTCGTTGACGGAATATCAGTCCAAGTGGGTAATGGAAGGAATTCAGTTGGCGATTGCGTCTTCGATAATGCCATCGATGAAATGTAAGTCATCTTTAGATGAATTTCTACTCGAAAAAATCTCATAAATTATTATTTTTTCTTCCGCTTTCTCAGATTACAGAAACAGGACTCAGTCTACTAATTCACTTGAAGAACACCCAATTGTGAAAATGATCACCAAATTATCTCAGCAATTCGAAAGTAGCACGATACAAAAACTGTACGATACTTGGAATGTAACGATACCCTTAAGCCTGAAGGCAGAATTAAGTGTCCAAATAGAATCACACACTTACAATATTTCAATTGATGCTAAACCGGAAGAAGCATTGAAACTGTATCCAGATTGGATCAAATGTAATTTCTACAACTACTTGCAAGTAAGTGGTCTTCCCAATTATTTTATTGAACACTTGCAGATTGTCAATTCCTCTCTGATCACAACGATCACTTCAAGAATATGCTGCTGTTCAAAATCTAGTCACACTAATGCACTAAAACATTTCAGATCCAATTCCAAACCTCTCCTTTGCTCGGGAAAATTAGCCTGCTCAATACCACCCACGAAGTTAACGAAATTGATTTTGAAATGGGTCATGCTTCCATCGGAGTATTCAAACGTAATAATTCGGATGATTTTGATGTGGAAACCTATTTAACCTCAGACGTACGCATGCAATACTGTTTTCAAATTACAAATACCTATACTTCATATCACTCTACAAAATACTCCCTCTCTATCACTCCAAACTAATCACAATTTCAGGTACAACTGCTATCAAATTCATACAATTTCACACGTTACGAGCGATTGGAGATAGAACAGGAAGCGCAAAATTGGATGATCTCGTTGATTGAGAAAACCGTGTCCTCTTTCGCGGAACCACTACTTTCTTCACCATTGGACTACTGTACCGCGCCAGTGAAAATTTTCGACGACTTCCTGCCTTTCTACGCTGATCACGAATTACCCTTCCGTGTACCGGAGGGTAGAATTGCAAAGGACTTCATGACACCGAAAATAAACAACGTGATAATCACTGAGTGGGAGGAATCACCCAGTGCTTTTGTCTCAATTGATCAACACCTTTTCAATGGAAGCATGGTCGTATCGACGACATACGTTGATTTACATTTGGATGAGGCTAAAACTCGGATAAATTTAAACAATAGATGGATACCATTTGATGAGCTGCAGCTGACAGAGCGTGCTTTACAGATACGAAATTACACAGATATTGCAGACATCGTAGTACAGTTCAATTTCAGTCCGGAGGCTGATGTTTATTCTCAGGATAATAAAACGGTCTCTCTCACTGGTGAGCAAATGGAGTGGATTGAGATAAAATTACAACGTATACTTGACGATTGTTTTAATAATCTCACTAGTCTCGTTTTTTAACGTTATTTTCATCATTAGATACAATTTACGTACCTACCTATTATTAATTTTGTACCAATCAAATAAATTAAATTCTCTTCTTTTTTTCGTAGTTTCCTATGTATATTGTCATTAAAAATAAGTATAGTGATGAATTCCCTTGTATGTAAAAGCACGTAGGTATTTTTTTCTTCTATCTTCATTGGTGGATTTCTGGTTTTTCCGATTTTGGATGGAATGCACTTTCAGTAAAATATTTTTGCGGCTTTTCTGATTTACTTTGGCACAAATCAAAAATTGATTCCTACGTTAAATAAGGAGGAAGGGTCCTGTTTAGTTTGTATCCGCCATATGGCGGCTTAGAATTTGTAAGCTGTTAACAACATTTTTAATAATAAACCATTAGACTTTTTTTGAGATCTAAAAAATTGATTTAAAAAACCACAGTAAACCCCAGAATAGTTTATATGTACAAAAAAAAAAAAATCGAATGTGCAAGTCAGGGCGCCAGAATAATTCAAAAATTGTACCAATCGATTCTGGAGGTCAGAAAATTGAGCCTAAAAGTTTTTAAAAATTTTCTGTAAGTATATAAATTCAGATTTTAATCATTTTTTCCGAGTACCTACTAAAAATTCGAAGAAAATAATTTCCAAATGCTTCAAAATTCTTGAATCAAAAGAAGCACAATTTAATTATGGAGACCAAAATATTGACACAAAAATTTGTGAAAATCATTTCTATACCTACTAGTTCAAAAATTCCATCTTAGCTGCAGTTTTTCTGGAGAACTAAAAAATTCGCACAAGGCTACAAATTTATTCTGAAGATATCAGAATAAAATTGAAAATTGTATTTGCAGATCTTCAGGAAGTTCACAAATTGATTCTGAAAGTCGGAAAATTGAGGAAAAAATTTTCAATACTCGTTTCATGCAGATCAAATCCAGACCTGACCATTTCTTTTTTCGAGAACTGGCAATTTAAAAAATGCACAAGAGGCTACAGAATTGCTCAAAGAGGTCACCAATCGATTCTATATGTACACCAAAACATTTAATAGATAATTATGTACAATAAGAACTTGACAAATTTTCATTTCATCAACTTAAGTATAGTAGGAACCCAGCAGTCTGTGATAAAATAAAAATGTTTTTCAAAAAATATGCAAAATACTTAATCATAAAAAGGTATCTGAATCTACAGAGGAGCACTCTGTATTAATTAGCATTGAGTGTTTTACTCAAGCTATTAAAATTTCTTATCAAGCAATTTTAGATTTTATCCGACTACGTAGATTGAAAAAATGATCTGTGATCTGTCACGAGAAAACCAGGTTAGTGTCCAAAACGTAAATTTTACAGGAAGGACGTTTGAAGTTTTGAATCTATGTGTTCGGCAATCTATGATTCGTAGGTCCCTGAAACTTGGACCACTTTTGGCCACAAGGGGTGCCAACATAACCTGACAGTTTTTTTTCAAAATCAGGGTTGCCAAAGGCCAATAATCGAAATTTCCCTTAATCGATTTTTTCGATTTTTTTCGACGATTTTTTTAAATTTCACGCCAAAAATTTCGCGAAAACTACTAAGAATGAATTATTAATATAAAATAAAGTTATTTATTGAGTTTTTCAATTTTTTCAAAAATTTTGTTCAAGGTGAAAGAGTTGATTTCTCCAGCTTAAGCCTCATTCAAATTTCAATAAAATGGCACTAATCCTCCAAATGTGGGCCGATTGCCCCAAAAATTTGCATATTGACTCTCCAGAACATACTTTTCAAGAAAATCACAAAAAAAAAATTTTTCAAACTTTTTTTGTAGTTGCTCTATTTTTTTAACTTTGAATTTAGGGTCAAAAGAATCGTTCGCGAACGTTTTAACCACCACAGGCGGATTCTGCATAATGAGTACTACCAATATCCATAAAAAAAACCAAATCGATTTTTTAGACACTAACCTGGTTTTCTCGTGACAGATCACATCTGAACCTAAGATAATGCCAAAAATAACATCTGAACTGTTGGTAAATCGTAAATCAAAACTATTATGGCAAATTGTATCGAGCC
The DNA here is from genome assembly GCF_950023065.1 of Planococcus citri. Lineage (NCBI taxonomy): Eukaryota > Metazoa > Arthropoda > Insecta > Hemiptera > Pseudococcidae > Planococcus > Planococcus citri. The sequence continues at coordinate 67,515,369 of NC_088678.1, read as the reverse complement.
TTCGAGCGATGTCCCGAGAAATTACGTGTTTCTGTTTTACAAAGTCAAACTGCACAATGAAGATTTTTCTTTTAATATCATTCGCTTTGACAGGTAAGAAATATTTGTTTTTTAATTTCAGTGACGCATTTGTATTTACAAACTGGTTTCATTCCTGTTGAAAAGTAAAGGGTACCCATAGGATACTAGAAAACTGGTCTCTGCGTGGACAGAAACAAATTCAGTATCGTTTAAAAAATCATGAACTCGACCACGAGCAATTTAAAGTTAGATCCCCTCTCCCTCGCTCATTCATCACAAAACCGTAAAAAAAAACGACAGAAATACAGGGTGTCTGATGAGTGGATGTCAAAACTTCAGATTTGGATATAATCGGGCACAACTTGAAAAAAACGTTATCTACATGGACAAGTTGTCCTTCTTCGAAATTTAAGAGGCAACCGAGCTTTGAGAAAAAAAATCGAGAAAAGCGTATTTTTGACTTTAGGAATGGGCAGTACTTTGGAAAATAAACAAATTTTTTCAATATGAATTTTTGACTGACTTTGAAATTGACGGGCCAAAAATATTCGTTTCTTTTAAAATATTTCCTTTCAAAAATATTTCTGACCACTTCAATTTCAAAATTGGACAAAAATTCATAATGACAAAAATTTTTAATTTTCACAAGTACTAAGCTGTCCATTCCCAAAGACAAAAATAAGTGTTTTTCAATTTTTTTTCCTTCCTAACTAAACTGTTTTTGCTGAAGGAGGAAATGGGGAGCTGCTTTTTTTTTAATTGAGAAAAATTATCGTGTATTGAGACTTTTTGCCGATTTCACTCAATTCACCTCTCACAATTAATTTCCTTTCATTTTTACAGCCATTTCTTCAACTCGAAGTTCAAATTCGAGCGAGGCTCGTGACATCACAACACTGCTAAATAATACCATCGCAAAAAAAATTCCAAAATATGAATCCAGCAACGATCAACAAATTACTCCTCAGCATGGGGAATTTAGATTCGTTCACTTATGATACATATATTGATTGCGACTTAGGGTCTTATGAGAGCGACTACTTTTTCACTGGTATCACCGTAACCCCAGTGAAAGCAGAATCTGCCACCTTCCGAATAGGATTATTTCACGATAATAGGGCGGTAGGTATCATGTAATATTATGCCAAAACTGTGAGCTCGGAAAAAACACATTGTTGGATAAAAGAAAGTGAAGCACGCGTGTATCAATTTTTTCGCAGCTCTTATCCTTCACCAACCTATCAATTGAAATGAAAGGATACTTGGTAGAAACCCGAGATGCAGCTCAAGTGGGTTTCGTACGATCTGTGAATTTTGAAAACATCTCCATCGACTTAACTTCTACACTACCGTATAATAATTTCTCAAAGAAGGTATCCTATCGATACTACGTTAGTTTAAGCATTCACTACAAAAGTTACGAATCTCATTACGTAAGTTCTATATTGATTTTGAAAATTCACCTAATATCATAAGACAAGAATATCTACCCAACTAAAGACTGACATTATTTCAGATATATTCGCCTTGGCTCCACCAAAACTTGACAAAAGACATGCAGTACAAACTCGAAAGACTGGCCAAAACCTGCCTACCATCGTTATTCGAATACAATTTACAAACCAACGAGAACTTCGTGCAAACCTTCCATGCAGCGTTTTGCCTCTCTTCTCAAGAAGAAATCGCTTTCAAAAGAAAAAATTACATCTTTATACCAAATATCACTTCTCTAGGTCGTACCCTGAGCAATATCACTATCACAGGAATGCACAATTTCGATAGTCACTCGTTCGCTGAAAATTCTGGCCTAACTGTCAGCACTCTGACGATTAAAGATATCCGAGGAACCACTAATTTACATTACGATGGTCGAAATTTTACAATTTTTCCATTATACTTTGAAGTGGATAGAATTTCGATAACGGTTGATCGAAAACAGCAAAGTATCAATGTGACCCCCCATAACTACACGGTTATTGACACTAAAACGAACGTCTCGTTGACGGAATATCAGTCCAAGTGGGTAATGGAAGGGATTCAATTTGCGATTGCGTCTTTCATAATGCCATCGATGAAATGTAAGTCATCTTTAGATGAATTTCTACTCGAAAAAATCTCGAAAATTATTTTTTTCCTTCTGCTTCACAGATAACAGAAACAGGACTCAGCCCACTGATTCACTGGAAGAACATCCGATTGTAAAAATAAGCACCAAATTATCTCAACAATTCGAGGGTAGCACGATACAAAAACTGTACGATACTTGGAATATAACAATACCCGAAAGCTTCAAGGCAGAATCGAGTATCCAAATAGAATCACACACTTACAATATTTCAATTGATGCTAAACCGGAAACAGCATTGAAACTGTATCCAGATTATATCCAATGTAGTCTCTACAACCACTTGGAGGTAAGTGTCTCCCTAATTAAGTAATTTACTCGTATACGAACACTTGCAGATCGTCAAAACCTCTCTGATCACAATGATCACTCCTGGGTCATTTCACGTCAATTCGACCAAGAAGTGGTAAGGAGCGTCGGCGATTTTTTTGAAATTTTTTCTGTGGAATAACCTTCCGAAGGGATGGCCAACGGCGCAAATCGCAGCCTTCTATACCCTTTTTAAGATCAGGGGGTGTCAAAGTTTTCTGTGAACTTGAAAATCATTCATTTCAGCATGTGGATTACTCGATAAACGATATAATCGCGACACCTACCAAAATGGAACTTTTTCCAGTAGTGTTACGAGTTTTGAACAGGGATGAAAATCCTTAAAATGAAACTTCAGCTTTTGGCTTTTAGCTTGAAACTTCGAAATTGAAACTGTTGGCTTCAGGTTTCGGCTATCTCGATTTTTGAGGCTTTGCTTTAGCCAAACTTTTAGCTTCCAATGGCTTTCCCTTATTAGTGTGCGTAGCACACTATTGGTTTCGCTTTGAGAAATTGAAATTTCAATTACAATGAATGTTCTGTTAAGCTATCCAACCGTTTTTTGTACCTATTGGACACCATTTGAGAATCATTAAGGCGGAGGGAATAGATTAATTTTCATTCAATTCGGATGGGTAATTGCTGAGTAATTGCAATTTTAGTTCATTATTTTAATGCATTAAATCCTAAAAAAGGGAAAAGGGGACTTGTAGAACACCTGCCGCTCATTGTACCCTGCTATACCCCCAGTCTATTCCATCACCAGCTGTGTTTCATTGTACCCTGTTACACCCCCGTCTGTTAGGTGTAAATTCCAAGTGGGAGTGGTTTGGTGGGGCGTTTACCAAACAAATACATAATTATATTATTTTAATGCCCTAACCCTCGTAGTGAATTTGTGGCTGAGTGGTTAGGGCATGTAGGTAGGAATAGGAAATTTAGGGACCCAGGTTCGAATCCCCGTGAGGTAAGTAGGTAAGTGACAGATTTTTCGAAGGAAAATTGGACAGGTAAATGCTTTGGAGTTACCTATGTAGTAGGTACATGATAATGGGGTAAAAATAATGCTGAAATTGAGTAATGAATTATGATATATTTGCTAACTAAAAATTCATTTCATTAATTTTTTGTCTACCTATAGCCATAAGTATACTTAGTAAGAATTACCTTGACATGAATAATTTTTAAATTTTTACTTATAATTTAAAAATTACTTCAAAATGAGTAATTAAACTAATTTTTGTAAAATTGAAACATGTAATTTTTATTATCATGATTTAGTAAAAATTATTAAAACAAAATGATTTTTACTATTGGTACCTAACTATAGCAAAATTTATTAAAATGATAATTTTTACTATACGATTACAGTAAAAATTATTGAATGGGATCTGGTACTTAATTGTGCTAAATACCAGTATTTAGTTAAATTTTTTTGTAAAAATTACCCATATTTTTTTTGTGTAATTTAGAGGCAATGCCAATTCTTAACATACTGTATTTCATAAGATTTAATTCTTAATTTAGAATAAAAAGCAAGTTCTGAAAATTGGTTTGAAAATTTATAAATTTGAAGACAATAGAAATTCTAAAAAAAATAATATGAAAATTTGTATTTAGAGACGCTGAGAATTCCAAAAATTGATTAAAAGTTCTGTAAGTTGCAGATAATGTGAACTTGAAAATTATATGAAATAAGACGTATTGTAATATTTATGAAGAAGATGAGAATTCTGAAAAATTGGAGGCAATGTGAATTCCTAAAATTGTGTAAACGTTTTACAATTTGTGGACAATATGAACTTGAAAATTGAATTTGAAATTTTTTAATTTAAAGACAATAAGAATTCTGAAAAATTATTCAAAATTTGACTATTTAGAGGCAATGTGAATTCTAAAAATTGATTGCAAATTTGCTAACTCAGCAGCAATGCAAAATTCTGAAAATTTATTGAAAACTTCATGAAATTGTAGCGATGGGGAATTTGGGAAATTGATTTGAAATTTTGTAAATTTTAAAACAATGCAAACTATGAAAAACAACTAGAAATTTCTTAATTTAGAAGCAATACAAGCTTAATTATTCTGAAATACCTATTGTAATTTTGAAAATATGAAAACACTGAAAAACAATTATTATTTTGAAGCAGTGAGAGTTTCAAAAATTCTCATCACTGTGACATGGTTGATTCACTTATGCACTACCTAGATGTAATAATGGTTATAGCTGTAGAAAAGGCAGCTAGCTACGCACACTTAAGCTTAGCTGCCTAGTATTTTAAATTTAACAGCTTTCAGCTGTATTTCATTAAGCTTTTAGCTTTACACTTTTGGCTTTAAGCTATTGACTTTGAACTTTTAGCTGATACACCATCAATTTACAAAAAAAGGGAATCAAAAATTAAATCAGGTGCTTTGGTTTCAGAATTAGTAATAGTGGAAAATATGCATTGCTAGAATTATTTTCTTTTTTTCTTCATTTTATTAAATCGCATTAAAATAAAATTGAATGACATTTTTTTCATTTTTTTGTATCTTTTGAATTTAGAGAATTCAATTCTGCAAAAAAGCTTTTGAAAAAGCCAAAAAAAATGAAACTTTTGGCTAGCTTTTGGCTTGGAAAAATGAAATCTGCAAACTTTTAGCTTCTGGCTTAGTGCGAAAATCTGCTCGGCTTTCAGCTTTCGGCTTCAAGCTTTCGGCTGGCTTTTCATCCCTGGTTTTGAAAGGCTTTTAGGTGATGTCATAAAAATCAGTGTTGCCACTTTTTTTGGTACGAAAAATTAGCTTGAAAAGTTTCAGAATGTAGTTTTCTTATCGTTCCGACTTTCAAAAATTCTGAAAAAAATATATTATGCACAACTTTTTATGCTGAACAACATAAATTAAAAAATTGGGATGGTACCATGTTGCAAAGTCGATTTAAAAAATTCAAAGTTTGCGAAAAAATGAGATTTTCTAAAAAAAGTTTTGAGTGGTGAAGTTGGCCCATTTGACTCCTACCTATACGTAATTACGTATCCGTTGAAAAAGTAGAAAAAACCTATTGACTCGATGAAATAAACTCATCACAAAAAAATCGAAATTTGAAAAAAATCAATTTTCAATTCCGAACATCAAAAAAAGTTTAAATTTATTCAGTTGTCTTATTTTGACCTCTTTCTGAAGCATTTCATTAAAAAGTTGATAAAAAAATACACTCATAGAAAAAAAATTAAAATTCGTTTATTTTTTCAAATCACTCAGAATTTTGATTTTTTTGTGATGAGTTTATTCCATCGAGTGAAAGGGTTTTTGTCAACTTTTTCAACGGATACGTGAAAATAGGGGTCAAATGGATCAAAAAATCGTATTTTTTCGACAATCTTTCAATTTTTTTACATTGACTTTTACGGCATAACGTCATCTCAATTTTTTAACATGTTGTTCAGCATGAAAAGTTGTCCATACATTTTTTCAGAATTTTTGAGAGTCGGAACGATATGAAAACGACGTTTTGAAACTTTTCGAGCTAATTTTTCGTATGAAAAAAGTTGCAACACTGTTTTTCATGATATCACCAAAAAGCCTTTCAAAACCCATAATACCTACCTATTGGAAAAAAATCAATTTTGGTAGTTATCAGGGTTATTGAGTATTCCAGAATCCACTACTGAAATGGATGATATTTCAAGTTCACTGAAAACTTTGACACTTCCTGGCAGCCATTAAAAAAGGCCTAGAAGACTGCGATTTGCGCCATTGGTCATCTCTTCGAAAATTCTTTCCATAGAAAAAATTTCAAAAAAATTGCCAACTTCCCCCTAACCATTTCTTGGTCGAATTGACGTGGAATGACCCACCTATAATACCTATGTTGATATTGCTGCTGTTCAAAATCTCGTCACACTAACGCACTAAAAAATTTCAGTTGGATTACGAAATTCCTACTTGGTTCGGGAAAATTAGCGTGTTCAATACCACTTATGAATTCGACGAAATTGATTTTAAAATGCCCGACATTATCATCAAAGTATTCAAACTAAATAATATAAATCATATTGAATTGCGCCCCTTTGTAATCCTTGACGTAAGTATGCAATATCTACTGTTTTCAAATTACAAATACCTATGTACTTCATATCACTCTACAATACTCCCTCTATCTCACTCCAAAACGAATCCCAATTTCAGGCAGAACTGCTCTCATATACGTACAGTTTCTCAGATTACGATCAATGGAAGATAGCACAAAAAGCGCAAGAAATGACGATCTCGTTGATTAAGAAAACAGTCACACTTTTCGCAGAACTACTGCTTTCTTTACCATTGGACTACTGCACCCAACCAGTGAACATTTTCGATGACTTCCTGCCTTTTTACGCCGATCACGAATTACCCTTCCGTGTACCGGACAGCAGAATTGCAAAAAAATTCACGATACCGAAAATTAACAACGTGATAATAACAGAGTGGAGGAAATCACCTTCTGCTTTTGTCTCGTTTCATTGCCATGACTTCGTCAATGGAACAAATGGAAGCATGCAGACATACGTAATATTACAATTGGGAGAGGCTAAAATCAGAATGAATTTTAACGATAGCTTGGTACCATTTGATGAACTGCATTTGACGTTGACTAGCTTAGAGGTACGAAATTACACAGATAGTAGAGAGATTGTGGTGGATTTAGATTCGTCGAGTCCGTCGGAATACGACTCTCAGAACAATGAAACGATCTCTCTTTCTAGTTCGAAAATCGCCTCTATTGAGATGAAATTACAAAGTATACTTGGCGAATGTTTCAATAATCTTACCAGTATCGTTTTTTAACATTATTTTCATTACAATTTATACCTATCTATTACTAATTTTGTACAAATTAAATTATTGAAACTTTTTTTTTTCTTAGTAAGTAACCTATGTAAGTATGGTTCCACAATCGCTCAAAGGAGTTACCAATCGATTATAGTCAAAAAATTTCAAAAATCGAACGTAATTCAATTCCATGTCTTGACTACTGTTTTTTATAGAACTAAAAAATTCAAAAATATGTCGAAAGATCAAGAATAGGTACCCAACCCAAAAAGATAGATACAAATCGATTCTAAAAATCAAAACATTGAAGCAAAAATTATCAAATTTTTTTTCATTTTGTTTGAATCTCGATTTCAGCTATTTTTTCCGTGTTGATACCAGGATAGTGAAAAAATCAACAAATCGATTACGGAATTCATAAAATTGAGACGAAAATTTTCAAAAATATTTTCATGGAATTCGAATTCAGATTTTAACCATTTATTTTAAGAACTGAAAAATTAAAATACGCACAGGGGGCTACAGAATTTCTACAAATGGACCACCAATCGATTCGTGTACACCAAAACAGTAATAGGAATAATACCATGTCAAATTTTTACTTCATCATTTTGAGCAAGTAGACGTTTGTTTGTAATAAAACTAAAACACTGGAATTATAACGCGTGTTTTTTGAGTTTTAATAAAAATACTGAGGCAATACATTACACGCAATTTTATTGATAACACATAGACGTATGACCGAACGTTTCAGCAAAACTAGTTGCCTTCTTCAGCGGTAACACGATACTAAAATACACAACGAAAAGCGAAATACAAAGTCGAGAATAGATAAGAGTAGGTAGGTCGAAGATGCAACAATGGACCAAGAGAGAAACACCTACTTAGCCAATCGTTTGTATAGGCACCAATATGATGTTCGTACCTCTAAAACGACCACTGCCCTGTCTCAACATGCTAAAAACACTGGTCATTCTTTCGATTTTGAAAACGTCAAAATTTTGACTTTTGAAAAGAATGTATTAAAAAGACGCATTCTCGAATGCATTTTAATTAACCAATGCGATAATGCTATAAATTTTAGGACAGATTTAGCGAGTTTCAACGAGATTTATCGTCTAGTAATAAGTTAGTTCCTATGCTTGTATGTTTCTCTCTTGGTCCATTGTTGCATCTTCGACCTACCTACTCTTATCTATTCTCGACTTTGTATTTCGCTTTTCGTTGTGTATTTTAGTATCGTGTTACCGCTGAAGAAGGCAACTAGTTTTGCTGAAACGTTCGGTCATACGTCTATGTGTTATCAATAAAATTGCGTGTAATGTATTGCCTCAGTATTTTTATTAAAACTAAAACGTTTGAAAAAATATGTAAAATACTTAATTATAGGTAGGTAGGTACAAATAGGTACCGAGGAGCAGTTTGTAAGTACAGATTAGCATTGAGTGTTTTTTAAGCTATTGGAATGTCTGATCGATAAAGTTATTATAATTTTATCAGACTACATAGATTGAAAAAGTAATCAGAACCAGCGATAATGCAAAAAAAAATAACATCGAATCTGTTGGTAAATCGAAACTTTTATTGCAAATTATATCGAGCGATGTCTCGAAACAGTTCGTTTTTCCGTTTTATGAAGTCACATTGCACAATGAAGATTTTGATTTTAATAACGTTCACCTTGACAGGTAAAAAAATACTCGAATTTTCAATTCAATCGTGTTTAAACAAACTGGATCGGCACAGTTAAAAAGTAAAAGGTACACAGATATGATACAGAAGAGATTTGGATTCTTGAAAAATGATCTCTGAGTAGACAGGAACAAATTGAAATCATTCAAAAAATGATACCTAAAATCATATAGTACTAGATCACGAGCGATTGAAAATTATAAACCCTCCTCCTCATTCAGCACAAAACCATAGAAGCCAAAAATTTGGAAAATATGTACTAATAAATGAAATTAAAAAAATATAAGATCTACCGGCTCTCCTTTTTTTTTTATTATATTTTCAATTTTTTCAAATTCGAGAGCTCTCATAATTTGAGAACATACCTATAGTCAGAAAAATTGAAATTATCCATCCCCCCCCCCACCACCACCTCAACAACTTCTAGAAAAGACCACATAATACACACGAGATTTTCAAAAATATTGAAATAAATATCGGACGGAATAGGTACTTACTTTATTGGGTCTTCATATCTATAAAATTAAATTTGTTCTAATTCAACATTTTTTTGGAGGAGGAGGAGGAGGGAATGGGGAGTTGGTACGATAATTTTTTTTAATCCGAATTGAGAAAAATTACTGTGTATAATTTTGAGACTTTTTGCCGATTCACTCAATTCAAATCACTCACCTTCAATTTAATTTTTACTTATTAATTTCATTTTTTATTCAACAGCCATTTCCATTTCACCAACTCGAAGTTTAAATTCGAGCGAGGCTCTAGACATCACAACACTGCTAAATAATACCATCGCAAAAAAATTCCAAAATATGAATCCAGCTACGATCAACATGTTAATCCTCAGCCTGGAGAATTTAAATTCGTTCAGTTTTGATACATATACTGATTGCGACTTAGGGTCTTATGAGAGCGACTACTTTTTCACTGGTGTCACCGTAACCGGTCCAGTGAAAGCAGAATCTGCCACCATCCGACAAGGATTAATTCGCGATATAGTGGTAGGTATTACGTGATATTATGCCAAAACTGTGAGCTAGGGAAAAACATATTGTTGGATAAAAGAAATTGAAACACGTGTGTATCAATTTTTCGCAGTTCATATCCTTCACCAACCTATCGATTGAAATGAAAGGATACTTGGCAGAAACCCGAGATGCAGCTCACGTGGGTTTCGTACGATCTGTGAATTTTGAAAACATCTCCATCGAATTATGGTCTGATCTACCATATTATAATTTCTCAAAGAATGTACCCTATCCATACTACGTTAATTTCATTCACTACAAAAATTACGAATCTCATTACGTAAGTTCTATGTATATTAATTTTGAAAATTCACCAAATATCATAAGACAAGAATATCTACCCAACTAAAGAGTGGCATTATTTCAGATATATTCGCCTTGGTTCCACCAAAACTTGACAAAAGACACGCAGTACGAACTCGAAAGTCTGGCCAAAGCTTGCTTACCATCGTTACTCATGTACAGTTTACGAGGCAACCAGAACTTCAAGCAAACACTCCATGCAGCGTTTTGCCTCTCTTCTGAAGCTGAGATCACTTTCAAAAGGAAAAATTACTTCTTCATACCAAATATCACTTCTCTAGGTCGTACCTTGAGCAATATCACTATCAGAGGAATGCACAATTTCGATAGTCACTCGTTCGCTGAAAATTCTGGTTTAACTGTCAGCACTCTGACGATTAAAGATATTCGAGGAACCACTAATTTACATTACGATGGTCGAAATTTTACAATTTTTCCATTATACTTTGAAGTGGATAGAATTTCGATAACGGTTGATCGAAAACAGCAAAGTATCAATGTGACCCCCCATAACTACACGGTTATTGACACTAAAACGAACGCCTCGTTGACGGAATATCAGTCCAAGTGGGTAATGGAAGGAATTCAATTGGCGATTGCGTCTTTCATAATGCCATCGATGAAATGTAAGTCATCTTTAGATGAATTTCTACTCGAAAAAATCTCGTAAATTATTATTTTCCTTTTGCTTCACAGATAACAGAAACAGGACTCAGCCCACTGATTCACTGGAAGAACATCCGATTGTAAAAATAAGCACCAAATTATCTCAACAATTCGAGGGTAGCACGATACAAAAACTGTACGATACTTGGAATATAACGATACCCGAAAGCTTCAAGGCAGAATCGAGTATCCAAATAGAATCACTCACTTACAATATTTCAATCGATGCTAAACCGGAAACAGCATTGAACCCGTATCCCAGATTCTTTCAATGTAATCTCTACAACTACTTGCAAGTAAGTGGTCTTCCCAATTATTTTATTGAACACTTGCAGATTGTCACGACCTTCTCTGATCACAATGAACTCTCATAGAATACGTAGATATTGCTGATATTCAAAATCTCGACACACTAATGTACTAAAAAATTTCAGTTCCATTTCAAAATTCCTTCTTAGCGCGGGAAAATTATCTTGCTCAATACCACTCACAAATTCGACGAAATTGATTTTGAAATGGCCGATGTTGTCATTGGAGTATTCAAACAAAATAATTCGAATGATTTCGAATTGGAATCCTGTTCAACCTTTGACGTAAGCATGCAATTCTATTTTCAAATTACAAATGCTTCAGATCAATCCATAAAATACTCCCTCTCACACTCCAAAACTAATCACAATTTCAGGTAAAACTGCTCTCAAATCCGCACAATTTCACAGATCACGAACGATCGAAGATAGAACAAGAAACGCAACAATTGATGATCTCATTGCTCAAGAAAACATTTACGCTTTTCGCAGAACCATTGCTTTCTTTAGCATTGGACTACTGCGCCCAACCAGTGAACATTTTCGATGACTTCCTGCCTTTTTACGCCGATCACGAATTACCCTTCCGTGTACCGGACAGCAGAATTGCAAAAAAATTCACGATACCGAAAATTAACAACGTGATAATAACAGAGTGGAGGAAATCACCTTCTGCCCTGGTCTCGATTTATTGCCCAAACTTTGTCAATGGAATAAATGAAAGCGTGACGACATACGTTAATTTACAATTGGCAGACGCTGAAATCCGAATAAATTTTAACGATAGCTTGGTACCATTTGATGAACTGCATTTGACGTTGAATAACTTACAGGTACGAAATTTTACAGATAGTGGAGAGGTTAAAGTGACTTTAGATTCGAATCCGTGGCAATACGATTCTCAGAACAATAAAACGATCTCTCTTTCTACTTCGAAAATCGCCTCTATTGAGATGAAATTAGAGACTATACTGAACGAATGTTTCAATAATCTTACCAGTATCGTTTTTTAACATTATTTTTATTACAACTTATACCTACCTATTACTAATTTTGTACAAATTAAATTATAAAAACTTTATTCTTCTTAGTAGGTAACCTATGTACCTGGGTAATTCTCAAAAAAAGGTAAAAATCGTGTACATGGCAAATTTCTCAAATACGTTTTAGCATGAAATTTTTTTTTTGGTCCATTCAAGGATCATCCCTCCCACACATTTCACATATGGTATTGAGATTTTTAGCCCCTCCTTTCATTGGTGTACATTTGATTTTATACCCCAAATGTCCTTCGACTTGGTTGTCACACGCCATGTTTTCGAAAATGAATGTTATAAAGTGTCACGAACTTCATTTTTTTGGGAAAAAATTGACACATTCTCATTATCATAGAACACGAAGGTCCATTATTGTTCAAATTGCAGTTGCAATAAGTCCATAGGAAGCTCGCATTTCACATTTGAAAACTCTCACACACTTTTTGCGCAAATTTTAGAGCAATTTTCAATCATTTTTGGTAGCTTCCCAATCCAACATTTTTTTCTGGTGAGTGGCTGCACTGGTTCACTGTTCTCATAGAAATGTTACGCCGAAATGTTATTTTCAAAACCTACGCAATGGCTCGTTCTGATCGTACTTATCTCTGAAAATTTGATATTTCGAAAAATCGGCGTCCTTTGGCTTGCCTTTTTATTTACCCTGATGAACCCGCCAAAAACGATAATTGAGAAAGGGAAGTTATTCTACATGATAAGTACACATTTTTATTACGTGTTAAAAATCGAATAATGTCCAGTAAGTAAGGCTAGAAACGAAAAAACGTTGAGATTGTCCTTCGGCTTGTCCAACGCCCATTTGTCCTTCGACTTGGCCAAATTTCAGACAGCTGTACTTTTATCGCGCTACTCGACATATTACACTATTTTAGCCCAGTCAAATAGCGGGAAAAAATGGGTGAACCCGGACATAATTGGGATCAAAGGTTTTTTTTTGCGAATATTGTCTACGATGGTGTAGTGAACAACATACTAAAAGCCCCCGCCCCTACCCCTAGAGCTAATCTCCCCACAGTGGATCAAAGCCCCCCAAAATCCGTTTTTTGTCAAAAAATTACTTTTGAGTAAAATGAGCACTGATTATTTAATCTCTCCTCAAATACCTATCAAATGAGCCATCAACCAACTCCCTAGCCCCAAGGGGGGCGCTACGACCCCTCAAAGTGATGTGATTTCAATAAGTTTACATTTCATGACTTTGGGACTTGAAACATGTTCTAATCAATCAAATAAAGTCAAACTTGGGGAACGAGATTATTTTGGGACCTAAAGTCGACCTCTAGGGTGGGGGAGGGTCAAATTCGAAAATTACGGTAAGGTCATTTTTTTGGAGGGCCATAATATGGTCCCAAATGAATGAAAATGGTCCAAAACCATATCATTGGTCAGTACTCCCATTGTGATCAACATATCCAAATTTCAGCTTCCTAGGTCATCCCCACTTCTTTTAAGGAGGAAACAACCGAAAATAGGGGTAAAATGAGGGGTTTTCCACCTTAATTCCGCCTTAAATGGGGTGGGAATGACCTAGGAAGCTGAAATTTGGATATGTTGATCACAATGGGAGTACTGACCATTGATATGATTTTGGACCATTTCCATTCTACACCATCCTAGACAATATTCGCAAAAAAAAACCTTTGATCCCAATTATGTCCGGGTCAAATCGTAATTTGACTGGGCTATACACGTATAATACAAGAAAATTTAACATTTTCTCCCTCCCCACGCCTCACCTCTACCTCTACCAAAAAAATAAGTCCAGATTCGAACTTTGCAGCCTGAAAAACATAAATCGACATAGTACACGATAATATAAGCAAAATTTGACATTTCCCCCTCCCCACGCCTCACCCTCCACCTCTACATAAAAAATAACTCCAAGATTCGAATTCTACGACATCGAAAACATATCAATCGACATATTACACATCGATGAGGGTCGAATCCTAATTATCGCCGATTTATTGGGGGGGGGGGGTCATGGCCCACCGGGGGGGGGGGAATTGAATTGAGGCCAACACTAGAAAAGGGATCTGGGACAGCTATACAAATGATTCCAACTTTAAATTTTCCAAAAAAATGATTCTTGTTTTTCAAAATTATGCACATCAAAATTGATTTTTTTTTTTGAGAATTACTTACCCACCTATAGAGAAACGGTGTTGTTGTTTTCCATCAACTTTAAAAGACCAAAATTGGGAAACCGTTTTCAAAAATCGTATAGGAGGTTCCAGAATCGCTCAAAGGAATTACCATTCGATCATAGTCAAAAATTTTCAAAAATCGAAGGTAATTCAATTCCATGTCCTGGCTACTTTTTTATATAGAACTAAAAAAATCAAAAATATTTCGAAGGATCAAGAGTAGGTACTTACTACCTACCGAACCCAAAACGATAGGTACAAGTTGATTTTAAAGATCAAAACGTTGAAGGAAAAATTTTCAAAATTTTTTTCATTTTGTTTGAATCACGATTTCAGCTATTTTTTTCCTGGTTGATAATAGTTACCAGGATAGTGCAGAAGAAATCAACAAATTTAATCGATTCCGGAATTCAAAAAATTGAGACGAAAATTTTCAAAAATATTTTCATGGAATTCGAATCTAGATTTCAACCATTTATTTCAAGAACTAAAAAATTGGAAGATGCACAAGGGGCTACAGACGAAAATGATTGAAAAAATATGTATTTTCGTAAAATACTCAATTATATAGGTAGAGGCATCGAGGATCACTTTGTATAGATTAGCATTGAGTGTTTTTCAAGCTATTGGAATTTCTTATCGATAAAGTTATTATAATTTTATCAGACTACATAGATTAAAAAAGTGATCTGAACCAACGATAATGCAAAAAAAATAACATCCAATCTGTTGGTAAATCGAAACTCTTATTGCAAATTATATCGAGCGATGTCTCGATAAAGTTCGTTTTTCCGTTTCATGAAGTCATACTGCACAATGAAGATTTTGCTTTTAATATCATTCGCCTTGACAGGTAAAAAAATACTCGTATTTTCATTTCAATCGTGTTTAAACAAACTGATTCGGCATAGTTGAAAAGTACGAGTAGAAGGTGCTCACATATGATAACAGCTGAGGAGAATTGGATTCTTGAAAAATGGTTTCTGAGTAGACAGAATCAAATTGAGCTGAGATCATTCAAAAAATCTTAAACTGGATCACGAGCAACTTAAAATTAGGCCATCGTCTCTCATTCAGCACAAAACCATTTGAAAAAAAACGAAAGAGATATGAATTCATCGAAAATTGGGAATACGCTCAGAAGTCAAGAAGCCAAATTTAGAGAAAACGTACCTATAAACGAAATGTTTGAAAAATAATATTCACCGACTCTCCTTTTTTTATTATTACAATTTTTTCAAATTCGAGAGCTCTCATAATTTGAAAACATATTGTCAAAAAATTAAAATCCTGATCCCCTGATCCGTTTACCCACCCCCCCCCCCCCCCGAGAAAAGACTATATATGTACTAATAATATTGAAATAAATATCTGTCGATATGTGTACTTTATAGGGCTTTCATATCTACGTAAGTTATAAATTAAATTTGTTCTAATAAATTGAACTTTTTTTTCGGAGGAGGAAGAGAGAATGGGGAGTTGACATGATATAATATTATATTTTTTTCAATCCAAATTAAGAAAAATTAAGAGCATAATTTAGAGACTTTCTGCCAATTCCTTCGAATCAAATCATTCACATTCAACTAAATTTTTTACATATTGATTTCATCATTTTTTTTTACAGCCATTCCCTCAGCTCGAGGTTCAAATTCGAGCGAGGCTCATGACATCACAACACTGCTAAATGATACCATCGCAAAAACATTCCAAAATATGAATACAGTTACGATCAACAAGTTAGTCCTCAGCATAGAGAATTTAAAATCGTTCCATTTTGCAACATATGCCGACTGTGAATTAGGACCTTTTGAGAACGAATTCTATTTCACTGGTATCACCGTAACCCCACTCAAAGTAGAATCTGCCCACTTACGACATGATTTTTATCGCAATAGCATGGTAGGTATCACGTAATATACTCGTACCCGGTATCATACTTTAAAATCGATTGTCTCCCTCTACAAAATACATAATTTTTATTCTGAAACATTTTGACAAACCTGAAGAGCTTGAAAGAAAGAAAAAAGAAAACAGAAAAAAAAACTATATAGATGAATAAAAGAACGTAAATCATGTATCTGTCAATTTTTTCGCAGACCTTATTCTTCAGCTACCTATCCATTGAAATGAAAGGATACTTGGGAGCGACCCCAGATACAGCTCACGTGGGCTTTGAACGATCTCTGGTTTTTGAAAACATCTCCATCTACGTAATAGCACAACCGATGCAAAGTTTCTCAGAATTCCATCCTTTCATTATTTATGATAGTTACGAATCCACCTACGTAAGTTCTAAGTAATTTTGAAAATTCGCCTCCTATTCTAAAACAAGAATATGTACTCAACCAAAGAATCGCATCATTTCAGATATATTCGCCTTGGTTCCATGAAAACTTGACAACAGACATCCAATTCGAACTAGAAAGACAGATCAAATATTTCCTACCATCCTTATTCGCGTTCAATTTACGAAGTAACGAGGACTTCATGCAAACACTCCAGGCAACTTATTGCCATCATCCCGAAGAAGAGATCACGTCGCTTTATCCTTCTTTAGATATTTTCAAATCGAAAAATTACTACTTCATACCAAATATCACTTCTCTACATCGTACCCTGAGCAATATAACCATCACAGGAATGCAAAATTTTCATAGTGACTCGTTCGCTGAAAATTATGGTCTAACTGTCAGCACTCTGACGATTAAAGATGTTCGAGGAACCACTAATTTACATTACGATGGTCGAAATCTTACTATTTTCCCATTATACTTTGAAGTGGAATGCATTTCAATAACAGTTGATCGAAAACAGCAAAGTATCAATGTGACTGCGCACAATTACACAGTTATTGAGACTAAAATGAACGTCTCATTGACGGAATATCAGTCCACAGCGTTGCCAATTTAGCGATTTTCCCGCCATTCCTAGCGATTTTGAACATAGAAAACCGCCAAAAATTGTTGATCTAGCGGCTAGCGGGAAGTCTAGCGTTTTTGACTTCATGGCCACTTTTACCATTTTAATTCACAAATTCAGCATTTCAGCTAAAAAATATTGAATTTTTGAAAAAAAAAATCAATGAAATTCAATTTTTGTAAAAGCCATCCACTCAATTTCATCAATTCTTTGGTAATTTTTGAATGATTTCACTGTTTTTTAATTTTTAGTTATTTTTGAACAGTTTTAAAATTTCAACAAATTGAATCTTCATCAGTTTTGTATTTTTTACATGACTTGAGGTTTTAAAAAAATGATGAAAATCTAGCGGGAAGTCTAGCGATTTTGCTATAGGGAATTTAGCGGTTTTTAGCGGTTTTTTAGGATCAATCTGGCGGGATTTTTCAATATGGCATTGGCAACACTGTCAGTCCAAGTGGGTAATGGAAGGAATTCAGTTGGCGATCGCGTCTTCGATAATGCCATCGTTGAAATGTAAGTCATATTTGGATGAATTTTCACTCGAAAAAATGCCACAAATTATAATTTTTCTTCTGCGTTCACAGATTACAGAAACAACACTCAGTCCACTGATTCGCTTGAAGAACATCCAATTGTGAAAATGATCACTAAATTATCTCAGCAATTCGAAAGTCGCACGATACAAAAACTGTACGATACTTTGAATATAACGATACCCGAAAGCTTCAAGACAGCATCAAGTATCGAAATAGAATCATACAATTACAATATTTCAATCGATGCTAAACCCACAACAGCGTTGAAACCGTATCCAGATTGGATCTATTGTACTCTGTACAACAGCTTAGAAGTACGTTAGCTTCCCAATTAAGTATCTTATTGAACACTTGCAGATTGCCAACCCCTCTCTGATCACAATGATCACTCTTAGAATATTCTGCAGTTCAAAATCTCGTCACACTAACACACTGAAAAATTTCAGTTCCATTTCGAAATGCCTTCTTGGCGCGGGAGAATCAACGTGCTCAATACCACTCACAAATTCGACTATATTGATTTCCTAATGGAAGATACTTTCTTCATACTAGCCAAAAGACACAATTCAGATGCTTTTGAACTGAGACCGGGTCTAATCGTTGACGTAAGCACACAAAATCTTTTCAAATTACAAATACCTACCCCATTTCTCTAACTCCAAAACTTATCATAATTTCAGGTAGAACTGGTCTCATACGCGTGCAATTTCACATCTCACGAACAATGGGATATAGCACAAGAAACGCAACAATTGATGATCTCGTTGATGAAGAATACAATTATTACCCTTTTCGCAGAACCACTGCTTTCTTTACCATTGGACTACTGTACCACACCAGTGAAAATTTTCGACGACTTCCTGCCTTTCTACGCTGATCACGAATTACCCTTCAGTGTACCGGAAGGCAGAATTTCCCAAAAATTCATGAAACCGAGAATAAGCAACGTGATAATAACAGAGTGGACGAAATCACCATCTGCTCTTGTCTCGATCTACCATAGCCAAGACTTAGTCAATGGAACTAGCGAAAACATGACGACATACGTCAATTTACGATTGGAAGACGTTAAAATCCGAATAAATTTTAACGATAGCTTGGTACCATTTCACAAACTGTATTGGACATTTACTAGCTTACAGATACGAAATTACACTGATAGTGGAGAGGTTATAGTGGATTTAGTTTCTAGTTCGAAAAGATTCCCTTTTGAGATGAAATTGGAGAGTATACTTGGCGATTGTTTCAATAATCTTACTAGTCTCATTTTTTAATACATAACTACGTATATTATTTTTATCACAATTTACCTATTAAGTATTAATTTTATATCGAGTCATTAAAAAATGATCATTTTCGTGGCAAGAGCACATGTTTTTTCTTCGTTCATCTTCTTTGTCGAATTTCTGGTTTTCCAATTTTGGAAACATCGTAGTCGAAGAGGTCAATATGAAATCCACTTGCAGTAGATACCAAACCAACTACATACGTATAATAAAAATCAAAATAACGTTTTGTGGCCTTTATGATTAACCTCGGCATGGATAAAAAATCGTTTTCGTTGGTCCACGTTCCAATTTTAACCTCTTTTTTTTTGAGGTATAAGAAAATGATCAAAATAAAATCACTAGAAACTACATGAAGTTCAGAATCTCTCATAAAGAAAAGAAAACAGAGGTTCAAATACAGATTTCAATCATTTTATTTTTTTTATTGCTAAAAAATCAGAAAATTTTTTGAAAAGTCTCAGAATGACTGTAAAAGACTACCAATCAATTCTGGAAATCCAAAATATTGACACAAAAATTTTTAACAATCGTTTCTGTAGGTTAAGACCCATATTATTTCGAACATTTTTCGAGAACTAAAAAATTCAACAAGGATCACGTATCCATTCTGGAAGCCGAGAGATCGGAGAAAAAAATTTCAAAAATCTTTTTTGTCCCTTCAAATCTACTTTTTTATACTTAAATATAACAGCCTATTTAATTTTTTGAGAACCAAACAAAATTTAAACATCCGTTTGAGACTGCATAAAAGCTAACAAAAATCACTAATTGATTCAGAAGTCCGCAGATTGAGACATACATTTACAACAATTTTTTCAGTCGGGTTGAATCAAGATTTTGATTTTTTTTTCATAAACTCATGCATTTAAAAATTTACTCGAGTCTCTAGAATGGCTCAGGATTATCAATAAACTTCGGATGTCACAATGAAGGCTCCAAAATAGCTTAAATCCAAAAATTTTCTGAAAGATTTAGAACAACTCAAAAGAAACACGAATCGATTCTAAAAGTAGAAGTATTGAGACAACAATTTTCAGAAATCTTTTTTTTTTGGTTCAAATCCAAATTTTAATAATTTTTATTTTTCGTATGTTGAAAATTTTCTTAAAATTTCTAGCAAATTTGAAAAATATTTCAAGACCATCGTACTAGATTTTTGAGGTGGAAATTTTGAAAAATATTTTCGTCGGTTTTAATCCTGACTTTGGTCATTTTTCTTTAAAAAATTGAAAAACATTTAAAAATTCACTGAAGGCTTCAGAATACTTCAGGAAGATCACAAATCGATTCCAGTCGAAAAATTGAAGCAACAATTTTCAAACATCTTCTCTTTCAGTTCACGTCAGATTTTAATAATTTTTTTCCAGTAAGTCATATTTCAGGCACTCGTACCAGCTTATTTTGAGAACTGAAAAATACGCCAAAATTCGCTGGCGACTCCAGAGCAGCTCGCAAAAGAAGCATCAACACTTCTTGGAATTCAAAAAGTTGAAGTCACAAATTCTGAAAAATCCTTTCTTCTGATTTGAAGATCCGTATTTTAATCCTATTTTTTTCTCTCAAGAACTGAGAAATTCAAAAATTTGCTGGAGACTGCAGAGTATCTCAATAGCAGCACAAATCGAATTCCGAGGCGAAAAAATTGAGACGGAAAATTTTCAAAAATCCTATCTTTTAATCAAAATTGATATTTTATTCATTTTTTTGAGAACTAAGAAAATCAAAAAAATTTCTACAGGCTCCAGAGTACTACCAACTGATTTTGAAGGTCAAAATATCGAAGCAAAAATTTTAAAGAAATCGTTTTTGCAGCATATTTTAATCATTTTTATTGTTTATTATTTTTATTGTTTATTGTTTATTCGTTCCATACATGAATCTTAATAAATATGTACCTTTAACGACCCACCAGTACCTTTCGGTGAGCGGGGGATCGGCTCTCTCCTCAACACTCGGATAATAACAAATGCAAAAACCAAAAAAGATTTGAAAAAAAAACACAGATAAAATAAAATAAATAAGAGTAAATATAAATATAAAAAAAAATATATAAAAATACAAAAATACACAGATAAACAAAACAGCCAAAAGAGGAAGGAAACGGAGAACGAGTGGTTACACATAAATAACAAATTTTCCAAAACAATTTGACTAACAGCTCGGAATATCAGGCTAACACTCAATCATCAACAATAATTAACACGTACTAATACTCATTCATCCACAATGGTTAACACATACTCATCAATCATTCTCTTGAAACCATTCATACCTGCATTTTTATATTCAACTGGCAAACTGTTATACAGATGGGCAGCAAAATAACGAAAAACCGACCTTGACATTGACCTTCTTCAGCTGGGAAGTGGAACGATACCAGACTCAGCACGTCGAGTACGCCCCACCCCCACAGCATAGCCAAATGCGTCTCTATACCTGTGCATCAGAGATAACACAGTGATGTAGTAAATCTGCCTCACCTTAAAGATACCCAAAGAAAGGAAAACCGGCTTAGAGGGGGCTGAGAACTGAAGCTCAAAAATTCACTGAGAGCTACAAAATGACTCCCAAAAATTACCATTCGATTCTAAGACCACAAAATTGAGGCAAAAACTTTCAAAATAATTTTTTGAAATCCATATTTTTATTTCTTCATTTTCTTTGAAAACTGAAACTTTCAATCAGTTTACAGAGATCAGCAATCAATTCTGGAGGTTGAAAGATTGAGACATAAATTTTCAAAATCCATTTTCATTACATACAATAGGTAATTATTATTTCGATAAGCAAATTCAAAAATTCAAAAATTCGCTGGAGAATTCAAAACCAGGCTGTCTAACAAAATCTTAAAACTGAAAAGAAGGATCTTGGAAGGACATTATCATAATTGAAAATATACTGATACCCCCCCCCCTTCATTCCCTTTCACAAAAACGACAAAAAAAAAGGTTAAAAAAATGAACAAAAAAATAATCAAGAAAATTTTCACATCAAACAATGAAAATAATCAATTGGTTTTCATTAACAAAATATGTCATTTTTTGATTTTTTACCTAATTTTAATTATTTTGACGTTTAAAGAAATGAAAACTTCTGAAAAATAAATAATCTTCATTTTTTGCTAAATTTTGATTAAATGACAGAAATATTTGAAAATTCTGAAAAAAGAAGGACCTTTGGGTAAAAATAAGGACTTTTTCTTGGCTTTTTTGAAAAAAAAGAACTTATAGGCAAAAAGACAAACTTTTCAGGACCTTCTGGATCAGAAGGACTGTTAGGCATCCTGAAAACATTTCCAAAAAATCACCAATCTGCTCTGGAGGTTGAAAGATTAAAACGAAAATTCAATCTCAACCTCCAGAACAGCTCAAAAGTATCACCAATTGATTAGATCATTTTTTCGATTCAAACCCATTCTGTTTCAGCTTTTTTCAAGAACCAAAGAATTCACAAACCCGCTGGAGGCTTCTGAATAAATTCAATGGGCGCTCAATCAATTTTATAAGTCAAAATGTTGAGATTAAAATTTTTGCAAAAATGGTTTTATGACAGTTGAAATTAATTTTCTATTTCTTTTTTCTTTTTTTAAATAAAAATTAAAAAATTTACTGGAAGATTCAGAACATGACTCAAAATGAGATCTACATTTCTGCAAAATTTTCATTTTCAATGTGTATCTAGTAACGTAATCACGAATGAGGAATTTTTTATTTTTCAAAAGTTCATCCCCATCGATGGACAAAATTTTGAATTTGAACCGACAGAAATCAATTTTTTTAGATCTTGTTTCTATCATTTGACCGACCTTTAAAATCGACTTGTCGTCTTTTCGAGATATCAGAGCCCTTTCACTGAATTTTTGATTGAACGTGTATTATTTACATCGGTGACTCTAGAATTGCTTGAAACCATTGCGGGGGAGGGGGAAGGCCGGGAAGGGGTTCAGGGTTCAAAAACAGAACATTAATCAAATTTCAGTTTTTAACTCAATTTTGACCAAATTTTGATTTTTTTCCAACGGATAATGCGCTAACTTTGAACTTTCAAAAATTGATCAAAAACCTCAAATGAAATTCAGTATCTGAAATTTGGCCTGAAGGTGTATTTTCAGGATATTCTTTCGGCTTTCTTAACAAGTGTGAAAAATTTTCAACTATTCGGGATATTTTCCTTATGGCGAGGCTATAAAAGAACTAGATTTTTTGGCATCAAATCCTCCTAACGTATTTTTTAATACTTGAAGCAAACGATTTCAAATCTGAGATCCGATTAACTTTGTTTCTGACTACGAATGAAACAAGTTATGAGCTTCTTGACTAGCTTAATAAAACCTTTGAGCAGTATTCTGAAAAAGCCAATTAAATATTTGGAATTTAACTACACGAATTTCATGTCTGCAAATACGTACAGATGCGTAGATTACCAAGAGCCTCATTCGTGAACCATTTCGCATTGATTTAATTTATCTTAAGTACGTTTCCGTATTGATTGAGGTTATGATTCTTAGATAAATCAAATACCATGATAACATTTTATCGATTCGTCAAATACGTTTATATCAAAGTATCTATTCGTAGCGCAATGTATTGGTAGAAATTTTATTCAACTTCAAGAAAATGGCTCACAACAAAGTAACCGTGGTTTTATTTTCATTGATATGCATATCAACAGGTAACAAAAACTGACCTAACCCAATTCAACGTTATTCTTAACAATTCATACAAAACATAGCTCATTAACTCACGAAATTTTTGCATTTTTCAGTTACTTATGCAACTCAAAGTACAGAAACAGAAACCGATTTCCCATCAGAATACATCGCAAAATCAATCGAAAAATCGATAGCCACAGTATTCACAAGCATAGATTCCAACGTGATAAACGAATTAATCGATAGTATTGACAATTCCAACGCAACCAATTTTGAAACCAACATCAATAGCGGTGAGAAAACTTCCGACAATAAATTCTACTACAGTGGAGTCAATGTCTCGGTATTGTACTATGGATATCCCGAAGCACATTTTGATTTCGCCACAAATAAACTGGTAAGGATAGTTTTGAAAATTTCTAAATCAATAGGTAAGTATGATTACAATTCACATTGCTTTAAACACATAAATATGCCTCACACACAGGTCATATTCAATTCCGAATTTACCGTTAGAGTAGAAGGCTACCTGGGGTCAGTCAAAGAAATCGCTCTGGCTGGCTTTATACGCTCACTCGACTTCACCAATATCACAATAAAAGCGCAAAAATCACCTGAGAATATTTCCGATGACAAATTTCAAATCAGTATTACCTACGATGATGTAAACTTTAATTACGTGAGTTGCAAAAATGATTTGATTAGATAAGTCCATATATACTGTAGGTAAAATGCCAACTTCTCGTTTCAGATTTACTCTCCCTGGTTTCAAGAATATTTAACATCCGAAGAACAACAAAAACTAGCTGAAAAAATCGTACGCACGTTACCTCTCGTACTCCTCGACAACATCAATCAAAACGAGCAGTTCCTCGAAGTTCTCAACAGAACTTTTAGCAAACAGATGTTCAAAAGAGAGATGGCCTTGAGCTGTCCCGATTTCTTCAACCATGAAGAAAAATTCTACTACCGAGCGCAAAACGTATCGTCTTTCCGCGTAACTTTGGGCAATATCACCGTCAAAGGGTTAATGAACTTCGTTTCGGTCAAATTCGATCGTGCTTTGGGACACCTAACTAACACACTGGAGATTGAGAACGTCCGAGGAAAAGCTATATTACGCTATGATGGTGAAAATTCGACTGCTTTTGAATTAGACTTCGAAACCGAGCGAATTTCGATGTCGGTTAATGGAGCAATGCAAAGAGTGTATGTAGAAGCTCGTAACTATTCGGTAATTGATACCAAACGTAATGTTTCGTTGTCGCAAAGTCAGTCTGGTTGGATTATGGAAGGGATTGGACAGGCAATCGCTGCATCGACGCTGCCATCGATGAAAAGTAAGTTTGACTTGGTAAAT
The DNA here is from genome assembly GCF_950023065.1 of Planococcus citri. Lineage (NCBI taxonomy): Eukaryota > Metazoa > Arthropoda > Insecta > Hemiptera > Pseudococcidae > Planococcus > Planococcus citri. The sequence goes on along the minus strand of NC_088678.1, from coordinate 67,490,157 downwards.
TATGTTAACTATTATGAGACATAAAATTCACTAAAAATATGTACTTATTGGCTCTGTCCCTGAAGCTTGATCTTCCATAAAAAAGGAAATGGGTAGAAATGGGCTATCAAGATCTTAGTTGGAATTTTTTATAAAAGAGTCAACAATTTTTGAAATCCGAACTGAATAAAGCCCTTTGAGAGATATATGCTGCAAAAAAAAAAAAAAAAAATACATCTCGCCAAATTTTAATTTTCCCAAATTGGTTTTTAGAATCCGGAATTTTTGTAAACTATTTTCATTAAAAATCACGAGTTTTCTTAGAATTAATGAAGTTTTGTCCCTAAAAAAAAGAATTTGACCCTTCTAAACCATACGTACAACTTTATTTTCTGGACAATTGGATAATTGGATCTTCAAAAAAGGTTTTGATTTTGACCATAATTATTGATTTTTTCCTTGGGAGGGGGGGGGGGTCGAAATTAATTTAGGCAGTTGAAAATTTGGTTTTTAATATGTACTTTCGAGATGCCAATCCCATAAATTCTTATCAAAATTTCACAATGGGAGACGCGAGATAGATAAAATGTATTTCAGGGCCCAAGAATCCATTTTTATCGATTTCAAGCATCTTTGATTTTTTTTACCAAACTTTTGAGAACAGCTCAGCCGGAGTCATTTCAACAAAATTGGTGAAATTTTATATTTAGAAGCATGTTTTAAGTTGATTTGAAGGTTTTGAGTGAGAATGACCTTGACTCAAAGTAGAATAATGTGAGGGGAGGAGAATCGGAATTTTTCGTGTTTTTTTTTCGTCTTGAATCACGTTCTCATCCTTTCAAATTGAACTGGGAAGCTCTACAAAAAAAGTAAATTTTTGCGCTGATATCATCGCAAAAGTTCCTACAACTCGTTTTCAAATTATCCTCCAACAATAAAATTTGGCAAGTGGATTCATCAAGTGCATTGGAAGTCCTTTTGTAAGAGTCTCAATTCCTCAAACCCCCCTCTGCCCTTTTAAATCTTCAAAAAAGTGAGTTTTTACGTTTTTAAAATTCTTTTTGATTTTGTCTAGTCACTGAATTCTCCCTCCCCACTTTAAAATTGTCCTGAGATAAGGCTACAATTTGGAAAATAAATTCACAGGGTGTTCAAAATGTTCTTTTTAAGGATTTCAACTTTTCTACTTCATCCTACCCTCTTCCAGTGCCAAAAATAAAGGTGTCCCATTTTTAAAAACAGCTTTGTGTTATCGTTGGGGCTTCACCCCCTCCCCTCCGTTTGGCATGCTTGTTCAGAATAGGCTCTAGATGTGCCTTTTAAAGGGATTGAACCGGTCCACTCCTTACAACTCCTTTCCAGCAATGAAGAAGTCACAAAATCAGAATTTTTGAATCAAAAAAAATTTGATAAGAAATTTCTCAAAAATAATTCATCATCAATTTTTTTAAATGTTGACCTAAAATCTGTCCAAATTACTGAATAAGTTCTCAAAAAATTTAAAAATTGCTAAAACGATGGAAAACGTACCAATACAAAATGTCACCAAAATGCTGAAATTTCTCGACTATATCGTTGAAAAAAATGACAAACAAAATTAAAATTTTGACAAAAAGTGAACTAATATTGCAGAAGATCTTAAAAATATCGAGTTTGAAAACTTTTGGAATTATTTGAAAAACGATTCGAATAAAGTTAAATCCTAATTCTTGAGTTGAAATGTACTTAGGTATATATTTTTTATGTGAAATAGAAACAGAACAACTAAAACATGACCAATAAAAACCTATTACAAAATCTCACTTCAACTAGGGTACTTTTAAACTGTCGTCAGCCAAAAAAATTCTCAGATCTAATATCATTTTGAATCCCATTCCCTTCCCCAACATGAAAAATCAACTCTGAAAAAATTTAAACTCAAAAATTTCCATTTGTTTTTAAAAATCTAACGTCAGCCCCTCACCCTCTCCTCTTTACGACTCTGTAACACAGGTTAAACAGATATACTAGTCAAATAAATAAAATCGAAATTAAATAATTGGTACTTTCTCAGCGTCATTTTAGAAGGGAACATCTCAACGTCAGTCACTCAGACAACAATTTTGGAAATTTTTCTAAACCAGAGCATAGGGACTGATAACGTAACCCTCAAAAAATTTCAGCTGCCGAAACGAAAAATTGACATTCAATATCATCTAGTAAAAAAAAAAATATACAGATATTTTGGTCTCAAATTTTTCCAAAAAAATCTAAAATCTTGAAATTTGTGCTTGAGTAGCTAGAGCCTAGGGAATCCTCTTCTTATATCATATTCCAACTAACACCACGTTTTGGGGGCCACTTTTAACATGAATTCAAAAAAATGTATATTTTTAAATTCAAATTTTTCCAAAAAAATCCCTTAAAATTTAAAAATGTGCGATTGGGCAGTCATATCCTTCATACATAAGCATATAAGTCATTCTCACTACCACTGTGTTCAGAAGGTCATTTCAATTTTGACCTGAGAAAAAAGCAGTGTATGTATTTTTCTTTTTTTTTGTTGACAGTTGACAACGTTTGCTGGACCCCCCCCCCCTCAAAAAATGGATTTCTACATCAATATCAAAATTAGACCTCTAAAACGAGATTGTAATCAAAAAGTGACTTAAAATGAGATTTTCCAAGATGAAACTGATCATTCGATTTTTTTCTCCAATTTATGCAATTTTAGGGCAATTCTGAAAAATTTAAAACTCCTAAAACTCACAATTTTCTATACAACATGAATTTTTCTCGACTATTTTAAGGGTTTGAGAGATTCTCTCGTCATTAATCAGCATACGAGTACCTACTTATTTTCATCATGTGAAATTGTCCTTCAGTTTGCAGAAGCAAAGCTGAACTTTCCGGCCAACACGAAACGGTCCATCCACTCACACAACTATTCACTGAAATATCCGAAAAATTCCACTGGAATATTATTAACGAATCGTACAGCCAGTGGACTCCATTCGACGGCAATTACACCACGACAAAGATGAATTTCAATTCAGAATCTCATAAATACAACATTTCTATTCATAATTTAATTCTCGATCCCGGTTTATCAACTCATTATCCTTATCAAGTCGAATGTTATTTCTTCGAGACTTTAAAGGTAAAATTTTCATACTCTTTTCATTATTATTTATAAATTTCTCAACGAAGAAAATAATACACACATTAAATTACTCTAGGATGAAATTTGAAAATTTATCGAATTAAATAAAAAATAAATTTCCAAATTACAGGTAGTCTATTACATAGAAGGTAGCGCAAATGGAACCATTCGTCTTCAAAACAACGCCAATGACACGGTCGATATTGATTTCCAAGCCCAACTCTCTTTCGCCGACCAAATCATCAAACGTGAACCGAACGGTGCACACGAATTCAAAATGTGGCTCGCATTCTACTCAGATCCTATTTCAGTAAGTCAATTTACCCAAAATAATTCTAAGATATTCCAAGTGTCGTATTTCGAACCTAACAACCAAACCTTTCAATCCCAGATCACTCTATGTCTACTGCCTGCCAACACGAATTACACACTCGAAGACTCGGATATACTCGAAATAACCAACATAATAAACGATACACTAATCTCAATGACTAGAGAAATAATGCTCCACAACTCGAAACCTCTGCTCTCGGCACGCCTGGATTTATGCATGATTCCGAATCAAATAGTTGACAATTTCTTGCCACCTTTCGCCGATTACCAAGTCCCATACGTAGCTGAGGGTAAAGGAATCTACGGAGGGAGACATTTCACGTCGAAAATATACAACATTTCGTTAAACGGATTATCACATTTCGATTTAGTTCGAGTCGCGTTCAATAGAGACGATATGCCCAATTTCATTTCCAGCAGTTCCAGCGAAGAAGACGTTGGCTCGTTTGTCGAGTTCCCGATTTACAATATCACCGGTCGAATGAACTTTAACGATTCTTCGGTCAAGTTTAACGAGCTTTTGCTAGAACGTCTCGATGAGTTGTCCATGGTGAACGCTACCAATACAGGAATGATTAGCTTGTTCCCTAGTCATAAGTATAAAATTACTCCTGTGCCGGAAGATCCGAGATTTTCGTGTCACGATTCGATGTGGATTATGGAGAAAATCGAAGATATCGTTGAGAATTCGTTGAGTAAGAAGAGTGATGATTTTTTATACCCGATGGCGTGAGTCGAATTTAATTAGGGAAAATTCGAGTATTCGTCTAAAAACTCATTTAATTAAGGTACTTAATTTGATAGATCAAAAAAATGTTAGTTTTTAAAATAAAATACTGTTAATTTTTTATAGCTGAGTATTTATTTTTGAATGTTGAAAATCACGAATATTTCACTCAAACGGAATCAGTAAGAGAGCTAATTTTATACTTTATCTAGCAAAACTCGAAATATTTCGAGAGCTCATGAGTCATGAGCTGATACTTGAGAGAAAGTTTGAAATGAAAAGCCAAAAAATGAAAAATAATGTGCAATTTTACCAGTTTTATTTTCCTCCATTCGCATATTCACTCAATTGTTAGGCTAGATACATGTTCTGCATTATCGTAACTCTCACGATGAAAATTTGTACAGACCTGAAACAAAAAAAAAATGCAATTGGAAATTAGACAAATATTTCATTGATCACACTCATCAATAAGTACATGGGATCAGTCTACTGGAGGGGGAGGGGGAGCAAGAAAATTTTAAAAAGTGAAAACTTCAAAGAAGGTGCTGTTTGAATGTAGCTATAGGTACATGCCAAATTTTGGACCCCCCAGGTCAATATGATAAGCTCCATGTGATGATGTAAAATTGAAAATTTACGTAAAGAGCACGATAATCTAGTTTATCAGAACTAGAAACGGGTTAAATGGAAGGGTGAAAATCCCAAAGTACACATTCAGGTCATTCTTCAAAAATCTACAACCCCAATTCCATCTTTTTAGATCAATTTGAAGGAGTTGAAGATGTTAAAATTGGTTCTTTGAGGTCAAAAAACAAGAAATTTGGTTCTATTCATCACTTCTACTTGGCCGTGAGCTCTTTAGATTTCCCTCGAATGCATTTCTGTTTCAATTCTTTTGTAATAACACCCTCCTTGCCTCCCTCACTCTTTTATCCTCGCATGAAAATTTTCTACACGAAAAACAGGCTAAAAAATTCTATATAATTTTTGGAATTTGCATACTTAGTCATTAGTCAACTTCATCCCTTCACTCAAACTTCCTTCCTTTCACCTATTATGATCATTTTTGGTTCGATCAAAATCTTGAAAAGAATTACAGTAACTTCAAAAAAAATTTTAAAGAAGTCAATACTCTTTCAAAAAAAAAATCATATTTTTCGATTCTTTCTATTTTTTTAGGCCAATTTTTAAAATTTTCCAGACCTTTAAAATTATGAAAATGAAAATAAACTCGTAAACATCACATAAATAAAATGGGTGTTGAATTTCCTCTGCAAAAAATTTCAAGTCATGTATAATGTTTTTTGCTTGAAATTTGATGATGAAATGTCATTGGCACATTGAGAGGAACTCGACTAGGTTTTTTTCAAATTTTTGAATGTTTGACAAAATTCCAAAAAGTCAATTTAGAAAATTTGACCGGAAAACCTCGTGTTTTTTTCAGATTTTTGGAAGTTGGACTTGAAATTTATAGAAATCTGCTGTAATGTTATTCAGAATGTCAGAAATCATTTGGATGGTTTTTCCGATTTTTTGAAAATTTTACATAATGTCAAAAATGTATTGCAATTTTTCTCACGTCCTCGAAATTTGAACAACATTTTTTTCCAACTTTTTCAAAATCCAGCTTTAAAGTTGGACTTGATTGTAAGATCTAAAAGTCTACTTCAAGGTTACTCAAAATGTCATAAACAATTTAATCATTTTTAATTTCATATGATCGGAAAATGAGTAGTTTCCGAGACAGTTTTGTATGTAGTTGGAAAATACGTTTTTAACGCATCTATCTAAACGTGTGCGGAAAACAGTTATTTTCCTCCCTGGGGAGGAAAGTAACGGTTTTCCGCACATGTTTACAAATTTTCCTCTCATATGAAATTAAAATAGTATACGCGACAGGATTGGACAGTAACGCGATTAACTTTCCGCTCCTGTCACGTAATGTACTATTTTCCAAATTTTCTAAAAATTTCACATCAAGTCAAAAACAAAAATTTATCACAACTTTTTTCAAGTTCTCAAAATTTGGGAAACATTTTCGTTCAATTTTTCTGACTTTTTAACAACTTCTTCCGAGTTTTCAAAAGCCAGCTTGATAGTAATCGAACTTCTTCAAAATTTTCAAAAATCTGAAATAATCACACGAATTCATTCTACCCCCTCCTTCTCTTTCCCTCACCCCTCCACCCCAAAAAAATCACTCACATTTTATTCTGGGCAAGAAAAAATATCACGAATTGAAAAAATTCAAAGTTGTTTAGAAGCTCTTCAACCAAAACGAAAGCATAATTTTTTTGTTGAAAAATATCAGTTTACAAGCATAAAAAAAATGAATTTTTGAAAAACTCGAAACTTATTTTTTGAAAACTATTTTCAAAAATTTTCTTCCCAAGTAAAGCAAGAGTACAAAATTTTCAAATTGAAATGGCTGTTTTGGTGTTTTTGAAAAAAGTTTAAAGCACGTTCTTCAAATATTTTGAGGGAATTTCAGAGCTTTTCATGAATTTTGACTAATTTTCTCTATCAATTCTCAGTCTACAGTGTGATTTCTACCAACTTTTAGGGCCCAAGCAAGGCAAGGGGTTAATATTTTCACAAAAAATATGGCTTGAATTAAGTATCACAAATCATCAATTAATTGAGATTTCATTTTCGTGGGACTTCTGAGACCAACAATGAAGGACGATCAAGTTTTGGCACATCTGATCAAAATTTCAAGTCACTCACCTACTCACCTATGTATTATCATTATTTTTGACATCTACACACAGAGGAACCGTTAGAGATCATTACACCCAATTTCAAAATTTTTTTAAAAGTTCCCTTCAGATAAGAAATACGTGTTTTCATTTCTCCTGAAGACACATTTTTTTTTTCAAGTTTGAGTTTAATAGGTGTTTTAAAAAAAGCATTGATAAATTCAACTACACGAGTGACTGCCTTCAATGAATTTTATCAAAAATTCAGAATACGTATTTCTGCTCATTTCTCCCCCTTCAATTATAATTGCAGATACCAAAGAAAAATGTACCTAATGTTGCACGTTTTATTGCATAAATCTTCTTTGTGTTCAACGAGTATATTTAGATACAAGTAGCTTAGTCAATACGTCACGAGAAAATACGAGTATGGTACGTAAGAATTTTAAATAAAACAATCAGTTTAATACGCGATGGCTAATTCGATGATTCTACTTTCATGTACGATTCTCAGCTTATGGATTGCAGAAGGTAAGTGCCAAATTCTAACTTATTTTCTACATTTCGAATAAAATTTCATCAACATGAGTAATAGACAGAGATACGTGAAAATTGAACTCTTCTAATCTACCTACTTTCGCGATAGATTAAATCATCTAACTCGAGCTATTTTTTTCAGCCCGTAGCCCTTATGCTGCGAATTCATCCTCCAAGAAACGCCAAGTGGTCGAAGAGAAACAAAATTCGGATGATTATCAAATAAGAAAAGCTGAAACAAGTATGCTTGATTTTACTCAAAATCTAGTTTCTACGAATAATTATTTCTCAATGAACTGGTATGGTAACTGTTGAATATTTACAATTAACAGAATGCGAAGAATATGTACAATATGGCTGCCTGTATCAAAAATCATTCGACGAAAAATATAACGATAAGGATCAGATACTGAATGGAGAAAATGTTCCTGAAGGGATGCTTCCTCATATGGTAAATTCCACCATCTGTATTTATTACAATTATTCTCAAACACAGGATGTTGCATCAAATTTTTATTGTTATTGTCAAGGCATTATTAATCATCAAAAACAAAACAAGCACAATCTGGACACGATGCTCCGGTTCATTGATCAGCGAGCGATATGTGATGAGTGTTCGCCATTGTTTGGAATCACTTGATCTGTAAGTAAGATCGTGAACTACCTACGTTTAAGAATTAAAAATTTACCAAGCTTTTTTTTAACATAGAGAAATTAAAATCAAACTCGGAAGCATATACAGAACCAACGACGGCACTGGTAAATGGTACGACGTCGAAAGCATCCACAGATACCCGGAGTTGATAACTAAACACTTTGTGAACGATATTGCCCTACTGAAACTATCCGAAGAGGTGCATTTTAACCCACACGTAATACCGATATGTTTAAACACGAAGTATAAAGGCGATTATGAGCGTACCATTGCCTCAGGATGGGGTTTTACTGAAGGTAATATGTACATATGTAGGTAGCTAAATTTCTAATAATACGCACAATTAAACCTCTTGTAAGGCCTTACTAGATAAAGCTGATTTTTTTCTTCATCACGAATTATAATATAATTAATCATAATTTGACATCAAACGAATGTAAACTCTAGATGGAAGGGCACCCGAACGTCTCAAAATGGCAGAGTTGGCATTGAAAGGAGAAGCATTAGAATTAAAATGTCACCAGTATATAAAAGGCACAAAAAAATACGCAGATATTTACAAAATACAGACTATTTGTGCTGGAGGAATTGACACGCAAAAAGATACGTGTAAGGTACTGTAGATCTGCAAATAACTCAAATTTTTTCATGCTCTAGCTAATAAATCACGTATATGTAATTCAAAAATATTGACAGTAAAATTTCTCGCCAATTCATCGAGTTTAAATCTAAAAAAATGCTTCAATGAATTTTTTCCTGTTACTCAGGGTGACTCCGGAGGTCCCTTGCAAGTTCCACTAGAAAGTGGGTGTCCAAATACATACGAACAAATAGGTATCACTTCGTTTGGAGGAGGTAACTGCACAATTGGCCCCACACAGCCTTACATTGGAATATATGCCAAAGTTGAATATTTTCTTCCTTGGATTGCCAGTATTGTTTGGCCTGATGACGAGTCTAACTATGTACACCGTGAAGATGCACCCACCAATTCCACCGAACAATTATGTGTAATTTCAAACGATACTCAATCATGAGTTTGGTTTATTTTCGATTCAGTTTCATAAATTTTTATCGCTTGATTGTAATTTATTTTTTAAAATTATTTTTTACTTAAAGTAAAATGACATTTTTTAAGGATTCGAAAATTTATGAAATTCTTATTTGATTTTTCGAAAGCAGTAAATTACTTTTCAGAATTTTTCAAGTTTTCCAGAGAATGGAACTTGGACATCCTACCTAAGCAATTCTAATCAGATCAGCTCTAGGTTCGATGGAAGTTTCGAAGTACTTAGATCTAAATTTAGGGCTCGAAGGTACTCAATTTTTTTCAAAAAAAGTAAGTTTTGTAACCAAAAAAGCGACAAAACATTTAAATACAGAAACAATCACCTCCTTTAAAAAAAAAACAGAACTTGTTCTTGGAATTTTTAAATAAAACGCCAGACTTATCGACAATTTTTGGCAACAAAATGAGAATTTTTGCAGTGTCTTGCGAAAAAAAAAGGAGTGTAAAGTCTCCCCTCCAAGAAGAGTTTTAAATCATTTTCATAAGTAGTACGATCCTAATTGCTCTACTAACTGAGATACCCAAATCATAGATATGTTTTTTGGACAAATTGACCTGATGCTCGATCAGACATGATCATCCGGACCAGGTCTTTCGCTTGACCAGGAACAAGCCTGAGCTCTAGGTTGAGATCTTCTGCAGTCTGACGCTCGGCTTCGGTCAAAATTTGATCTCATCAGGTATGGGTTGGTCTGATCATCCGGACCTGGTTTTCATGCTATTGACTTGCCTGTCTGGCTCCCCAAGGCCAACTGTCTATCTGTCGGCCCTATTAAGGTCAATGACCCGTCTGTCTGGCTTCTCAAAGTCGTCTGTCTGTCTGTCTGTCTGTCTGTCTGTCTGTCTGTCTGTCTGTCTGTCTGTCTGGCTCTTCAAGGTCGTCTGTCCTCCTGGACCTCTGATAGGTCATTGAACCCGCCTGTCTGGCTTCCCAAGGTCATATGTCTGGCTGTCCGGGCTCTTAAGGCCATTGATTCGTCTGTCTGGTGTCTCAAAGTCTCCTCTCTTTCGGTCTAGCTTCTGATGAAGGTCATTGACCTGTCTTTCTAGCGTCCCAAAGTTGTCTGCATGCCTGTCTGGCTTCTTAAGGTCATTGACTCTTCTGTCTGACATCTCAAGGTTGTCTGTCTTCCCGTTTTGCCTCTTAAAGTCACATGCCCGCATGTCTGGCGTCCAAAAATTGTCGACCCACCGTTCTTGCTTCCCAAGGAGGTCTGCAGGGTTGTCTGTCTGTCAGTCAGGCCTCATAAGGTCACTGTTATGTTCGATTGTGTAGGTAGATTAATTTTATACCTACCTGTTTATCTGTGTCGTTTTTCTCGACGCATCGAAGCTTTGAAAGCTTCCACTGGTTTTTCGAGCGTTAGACGTTCGAATGTTTATCTACGTACTCGACTGATAGCAAAATGACTTGCTTTTTCACGCGATCTTTTTCGCCTCTAATAACTCGATTTTCGTTGTAAATTTTTACTGTAAATATATTGTTGATTTTTGTATAATTCGATGAGTCCTATTTTATCGTATGATCGTTACACTCACCTTTACGAATGCGTAAATAGACGCAAACAATGATGGCGCCCAAACAGGGACTCATCGTACGCGAGTGTAAATACTAATTATCGTTATCGAATCGCGTGTGCGAATAATTATCGAGTACGTTGTACGTATGTAATTTAAAACTATCTAGCGAATTTTCGCGTATATACTATCGTTATGTCGTGTTTGAGCTCGTTATACAGCTCGGCAAATTGTAATCCAGTTTATCATCGTTCTGGTGAGCCTTTATAGCTCAATCAACGAATCGAAGGGCCTCCATACCCGCAATTCATCGTATCGAAGGGCTTCCATACCCGAAACCCAGGGTTTTATTCCTGCAACGAAGCGTTTATCGTATTGAAACGCTTATCATCATCGTACCGAAACGTTTTACCATATTCAGCTGCTTTTTCATCGTTCGAATTATCGTTCCTTATCTTCGTTATCATGGAAGACCAAGACGGTACTTTTAGCTACGTGCATAGTTCTCGTTACTCCGGCAGATGCATAGTTAAGCTGATTGAAACGCTCAAAAAGCTTATTGCAAATAATTACTCGATCGATAACGTTAGCGAGGTGAGAGTTAATCTTGAAGAACTCACCAAAGAATTCGAATGGTATAAACGAATATCCAGTCGTGGATTTAATCTTGCATCTGTATCCAAGGATGCCGCCAAACCGAAAACCGATGAAGAAGTCTCCGCTCTGGAAGATAAAATTTTAGCTGAGCTTGAAAAAGTCAACAAAGCTGTTTTACCTGTAATCGCTAAATCGAAGAGTTATATTTCCGAGTTCGAAGCTCAACAGACACGCGAATCGTTAAATAACTCATCAATGAACATGACTGGTGGTTTTCCTGAACCGAACGTAAAATTACCTCGAATTGATATACCAAAATTTGATGGTGTTGCTATCGAGAATTTCCTGGAATTTTACGCCATATTCCAGAACGTGGTTCATGAGGAACCAACTTTATCGAAGGTTAAAAAGTTATATTACCTTAAACTAGCGTTGATCGGAGAAGCTCACGATTTGGTGAAAGATACTCCTGTTACCGATAAAGGTTATGACGAAGCGTGGTGTCTTGTAGTTTCAACCTACAAAGATATCAAATCCATAACCCGAAGGCACTTCGATCAATTATTCTCGATAAATCGAATCAAATCAACGAGTGAAATCCCTATGCTTCTTAGCAATGTGAATCGCGCTTTGAAGGGGTTACGCGCTTGCGGAGAAGACACCGAAAATTGGGGTCCGATATTGAGTTATATCGTCTCCGAAAAATTGGACAACGTAACGTACGAAGATTTCGAAAAATCTCTCACAACGAACACTAAGTTTCCACGTTGGAGTGTTCTGAAAACTTTTCTCGAGAATCGCGCGTCGGTCACTAAACGTAGCAGTGATTTGACCAAACAGACGAAACGAAACGATACTCCACCCAGTTCATCTGGTAAACGATCGACTTTGACTGCTGTATCGAATAACGAAACGCGAAGTGGTCCTTCTGGTACTCCTCAATCATCGCCACCGAAGCCAGCTTGTTCCTGCTGTGACAAGTTGCACTTGCTTATCGATTGTAACGTTTTTCGCGACAAAACACCGAAGCAGAGATACGAAATCATCAAATCGAAATCTCTGTGTGGAAATTGTTTCCATTCGAATCATCGTACCAACGAATGTCGTAAACAGCCGAATTGCAAAAAATGTAGCAATCGTCATCATACGCTACTGCATTTTGATAAAACGAACGACCCGAAGGATCCACCGAAGCCTGAATTAAACGAAGATGGCACTCCAAGAACGACTTGCGGGATGTCATCGCTCGTATCCGTTCAAAAACCGATTGCGTTATTGCCGTCTGCGCTTGTAAAGTTTGTTAGCGGAAACAAGTGCGGTACTATGCGTGTTTTGCTCGATTCCTGTTCTCAATTGAATTTGATAACGAACGAATTCATCAAACGTAACGATTTATCAACGACTAAAGCACCCTATCCGAGTAAAGTGGCGGGTATTGGTGATAGCGAAACCGAATGTAATCAAATTATCGAATTTTCAATCGAATCACGAGTAGAAGATTTCGAATTTTGTGCTCGATTTACTGTAATCAACAATCGAATACCGTATTCTGTAACGAATTATATCATCGGCGATTTTGCAGAAAAGGTGAACGAACGTCGGCTTAATCTCGCTGATACTGCTTTCTATGATCGTAACGTAAATATCAATTCAATCGATGCTATTCTTGGGGTTGAAGCGTATAACTTGTGCGTGCGCAACAAAACCATCTTTATCGAATCTGCTTGTCTACGTGATACCGTTTTCGGTTGGACAATTTCATCATCGATCGAATCAGCTCGCAATACTCGACATTCTCAACCGTATTGTGGCTTAACTATCGACAATATCGACCAACGACTCGAACGATTCTGGAAAATCGACAGTTATCCAGATAGTGCTCCAAAATCGACCGAGCATGAAGAATGCCAGAAACACTTCATGCGCACTTACCAACGAGCTCCAGATGGTAGATTTATAGTTCAACTACCATTTAAGGAGGATCCATCAGTCATCACTGGCAACTTTGGTATTGCCGTGAAATATTTAAAACGAATGGAATCGAAGTTGGACGAAACGACTAAACGAATGTACACCGATTTTATGGCAGAATATGAAGCGCTGAAACATATGTCTGTTGTTTCTGACGATGTGTCCAGATATTACATCCCACATCACGCTGTGTTACGTCCATCGAGTACAACTACGAAGTTACGTTTTCCGGTAAATCGCTCAACGATGTGCTTATGGTTGGTCCAACTATTCAACCTGAGCTCAACGATACTTTGCTGTGTTTCCGTATATTCTGCAAAGTAATATCTGCTGATATTCAACACATGTATCGCTGTATCGAGATACTAAAAGCCCATCGCCGATTTCAATCGATAATTTGGCGAGGTAAACGACACGAATTGAATACGATAACGTACGGTACTGCTCCTGCTGCATATGAGGCAACTCAATGTCTCGATATTCTCGCCGAAGAAGTGAAGGTAACTCGTCCTCGCACTTCTATCGCTATACGTAAAGGCTTCTATATGGATGATTGGCTTTATGGAGCCGACACCGATGAAGAATTAATCGAATTGCAGCAATCAGTGCATGAAACGTTGTTATCAGCTGGTTTCAAACTACGAAAATATCAATCGAATTCGAACGAAGTACTGGCTAAAATTGATCCTGCTCTGATTGAACATAATTTGACCGTTCAATTTGGAGATAACGAAGCGCTTTCGATACTTGGCTTAGCTTGGTGTCCTTCTACCGATAGCTTTGCGCTGAAAACCGATGTTCCTGCTCCTACGTCAACCGTAACGAAACGTCAAATGCTATCTACTATTTCGAAAGTATTTGATCCACTCGGCTTAGCTTGTCCAGTAACGATTCGAGGCAAGCTGTTGTTCAAACGATTGTGGAAACTCGGAATCTCATGGGATGATCCTGTGACTCCTGAAATCGATTCGCTGTTTAACGCTTATTTATCCGATTTGAATCGTTTATCGAAGTTCGTAATACCGAGATATGTTCGAGATTTCGACTCGAATACTGAAACTATAGTTGGTTTCTGCGATGCCTCCGAGCAGGCATACTGTGCTGCTGTATATGCGTTCAATGCAAAACGTCTCCAGTTGCTGTGCTCGAAAACGAGAGTTGCTCCAGAGAAAGAGCTCAATATTCTACAGCTCGAGCTCCAAGCAGCCGTTCTGCTTGTGCAACTAATCCAACGTGTTTCCAAAATACTCAACGTCGATATTCATCGCAGTAAACTGTTCACCGATTCGACTATTGTCCTAGCATGGCTATCGAAACCTGCTAGTGAATGGAAAACGTTTGTTCGAAACCGTGTGGTGAAAATTACCGAAGTGTTTCCTATTCAACATTGGAGCCACGTCCGTTCAGGTGAAAATCCTGCGGATCTCGCTACACGTGGTATTTCGACTGAATCGCTATTGCAATCGAGTATGTGGCTGTCTGGTCCTGAATTCGTTATAAATCTCGATAATTCGTCAAATAATACCGAAATCGATGAAACAATCTGTGAACCATATCGCAGAAAAACGAAAATCGCCTCTTTCATCGCTGCTGACCTTGAAACCAATCTCAAGAAGCACTCGAAGTTAATCTCATCGTGTGAATCGTATGAAAAACTCCGGTTCATGTATGCTGCTGCTATCGCCGTTATTCGTCATTGGAAATCTCGAATTTTGAAATGAGAACGTGTTCCATTGAAAGTTGAAGCTAGCGACATGATCAGAGCGAACGAATGTATCATACGTATCGTGCAGTATGATGCATTTTCCAAGGATATCGAACGATTGAAGACCAAACCAGGCAAACTATCGAAGCGAAGCCTGTTGAAACGACATACTCCATTTCTTGACGAAATTGGAATAATGAAATCGAAAACGCGTCTGCAAAATGCGCGAAAACCTGTTAACGCTAAATTACCGATCGTGTTACCCGCTCATCATCATTTCACGAAGATTTTCATTCGATACTTTCATTTGAAATTCTTCCATGCTGGCCGTCCGTGGCTAATGACAACGTTATCGACGAATTACGTGTTTGTTGGTGGTTTGAATCGAGCCATCAAATCAGTGATTCAATCTTGCAAGCAGTGTATCGAACGGTTTGTTGAATCAAAACCGCAGCAGATGGCGAATCTGCCTTACGAACGCGTTACTCCTCTACCGCCTTTCCAGGTAGTAGGAATCGATTTTACCGGCGCTTTCCTGCTAAAATGTTCGTATCATCGAACCACAAAGTATATGAAGGCTTATGCTTGCATCTTTGTGTGTTTCTCGACAAGGGCGGTTCATATCGAACTCGTTCCTTCCTTATTGACCGAAGATTTTCTCAACGCGCTGAAGTGCTTTGTATCTCGAAGAGGCCTTCCAGCGACTATATACTCCGATAACGGTACCAACTTTAAAGGTTGCGAACGGTATTTGAATTTCAACGACACTGAAATCCAGCGCTACGCTTTATCCAATACGATTGCTTGGAAATTCAATCCACCTTACACGCCTCATCGCGGTGGTATCTGGGAGTCTGCGGTGAAAAGTGCTAAGCGTTACATACCTAAAATATCCGAAAATCAGAAATTCACCGAAAATGAGTTGAGAACGTTGCTCACTCAAATCGAAGGTATTCTGAACACCAGACCGTTAGCTTATTCGAATACTGGTGAACCGGATGAGGAGATACTCACTCCAGGCCATTTCTTAGTTGGTCGAAATTTAAACGTCAACCTACCCGAACCGTCTTCGCCTCCAGCAAATATTAAGCTGTCTGATCGATACATTGCAAATCAGAATCGTATTCGAGCATTCTGGAGAATTTGGTCCCAGGATTATCTCAATCAGCTCCGTTCTCGCACCAAGTGGCAAGACGAACAGCCTAATTATCACGTCGGAGATTTGATTTTACTCCGAAAACCTAATACGGAACCGTGCCAATGGATTCGAGCGATAATTATCAAGACTTTTCCCGATGAAGCTGGTTTAGTTCGAACAGTCGAAGTTCGAACGTCAGATCGTTTGTCGAAAGTCGTGCCGATCCAGCAAATTGTGCCTTTACCGATCGCTAAATGATTGGTTGTCAAGATGTTTGTTATTTGAATGTCTTTCTATCGTTTATTCTTTGTAATTCGAAGTATTTTTTTTTCTTTTATTTTATCGTTTTGTTTTTCTGACTTCAATCGCTTCTGTCAGCGGCGGGAGTTTATGTTATGTTCGATTGTGTAGGTAGATTAATTTTATACCTACCTGTTTATCTGTGTCGTTTTTCTCGACGCATCAAAGCTTTGAAAGCTTCCACTGGTTTTTCGAGCGTTAGACGTTCGAATGTTTATCTACGTACTCGACTGATAGCAAAATGACTTGCTTTTTCACGCGATCTTTTTCGCCTCTAATAACTCGATTTTCGTTGTAAATTTTTACTGTAAATATATTGTTGATTTTTGTATAATTCGATGAGTCCTATTTTATCGTATGATCGTTACACTCACCTTTACGAATGCGTAAATAGACGCAAACAGTCACTGACCCGTCTGTCTGGATTCTCAAGGTCATCTGTTCACCTGTCGTGCCTCTCAGAAATTTAGAATAATTTGTTTCAAGTTCTTTTAAGTCGGATTTGGTATCTAAAAGTCCACTTTAATGAAAGTAAAAATCTCAAAAATTATAATTTTTTTTCAAGTTTTCATGGCTTAATTTATGAAATTGAATGCGATTTTTCCCAGTTTTCTTAAAAGTCAGATTAAATATTGTAAATCAGATAAATGCTCTAAAAATACTTCCTTTAAAATTTTTAAAAGTCTGACACAATATGTATTAAAATATCAGAGAATGAAATGACATGATATAAAAATGCCAGAAATTGGTCATATTTGTTTTTTGGAGTAAAAGTCTAACATAATGTTGATATTTTATCGCATATGTTTACCAAACTTTTTGAAGTCAGACATTTTAAAGAATTGAACCATTTTTTTTTCAACAAAAATCAAAAATTTGAGCAATTTTTATTAGACTAGAAAAAAATAGGTCTTTTCAACTTTCGTATTTTTTTTTTTGAAAAGCGTGATGTTTTGCAAGTCGATGATGGTCCAGAAATATTTTTTAATTTTAATTAAAATATATAATATAAAATTAAATATAATTTTTAAATTTAATTTTAATAAAAACTAAATTAAAATTTTTCGTTAAAAACTCCATAGAAGTCAGAAAAATCATCAAAGAAATAAAACCTGACCCTGACTATCAACTGGTGTCTTTCGATGTGGTTTCAATGTATACATCCATACCCTTACAGTACATCTATCAAATCATCACCGGAAATTGGACTATTCTACAGAATTTTTTCAAAAATAACTTCAACTTATTCAAAGATCTCATAGAATTTATTTTATTTAATGGTTACTTTATATTTAATGATACCTTATACAAACAATCTCATGGCGTTGCCATGGGTGATAGTTTCCCACCTATTGCCTGTGACCTAATTATGGACCACATATTTAAGAAAATAGTTGAAAAATTCAAAGATGATATAAAATTTGTAAAAAAATATGTTGATGATAGCCTTTTTTATGTCAAAAAATCAAAAATCGATGAACTTTTTCAGTTTGCCAATTCCCTTCACGATAGCATAAAATTTACCACTGAAAACGAAGTTAATGGTACTATTTCTTTTCTAGATCTGCAAATTATAACTAGTGATGGTTCTTTTCTTACGAAACACTATACAAAACCAATAGCCAGTGGTAGGCTAGTAAATTTTCATTCTTTCCAACCAGCAAAGCAAAAAATAAATATTTTGAAAAATCTCATAGATAGGGTACTTGGTCTCTCTGATGCTTGTTTTCATAAGGAAAAAATCGATCATATCTATGACGTTGCTTTGGCTAATGATTACCCCTGGAAAATGATACAATCCCAAATTCAGCTTTTTTATAACCATAGTAACCCTTCTACTGATCATTCTAATTCTAATATTGGACCAAAAAAATTTCAGTGTCTCAATTATGCTGGTAAAACTTCCAAACGTATTGAAAAACTTTGTCAGGAAGAGGATTCGACCATTACTTTCGCATATAAAAATCCCAATAACCTATTCAAACGTATTTTTTCCAACACTAAAAATAGGATTCCTAATTTGAGTCAAAGCAACGTAGTTTATAAAGTAAAATGTATGAATTGTAACGTTGAGTATATTGGAGAAACAAAGCAACACCTTAAAGACAGAATGTATAGGCATAATCTAGATGTTAGAAATGGTAGGACTACTACTGCACTATCAGAACACTCTGTAATGTATAATCATAAGTTCGATTTCGAAAATGTAAAAATTCTTCATAAAGGTTGTTCTAATCTACAGAAAAGAAAAACCACAGAGGTACTGTACATTTTAAATAATCGAAACTGCATCAATAAAAAAACGGACGTTGCTGGTTTCGATGTGTACAAATCTCTAGTACAATACCAATAATTTATCTCGTTGCTTGCTATTTCGTCGTACGTATTTTCACTTATTAGATATACCTAGTTAGTCTTAGTGTACACCTGATGAAGGCACCGTGTGCCGAAACGTTGTGTCGATGTGTTTTTAACGTGCAATTATAATCAAGTCAAAATGTGTTATTTTTCTTTCTTTTTGCTACTCTAAAATTTGATACTTGGTTTTTTTCTAAATGATTTTTTTAACTTTAATAGAAATATTTTTGGAAACACTGCTAGCAGATTTGGAGCAAGCTGTTAACAAGCAGAGCATTACGAAGAAACAGGCCAAAAAAGCGTTTGATATACTTAAAGAATTTGCCTGTGTATTCAGCAAATACCCAGGAAAATGGGTAGGACCTCCAATGAAATTGAGATTCAAAGATCCCAAGAATATAAAAAGATTTCATGGTCCGAAGTACACTCCATCGAACAAGCAGATGCCACCAGTGTGAGAGAAGCTCTCAGAGTGATGATTGCAAAAAATATCGTTGAACCTTCAAGCTCACCCTATATCAACGCATTAGTTGTCAATATAAAGAAGAATGGCGAGGTGAGATTGTGCCTAAATCCTATGGAATTAAATCCACTCCTCGAGAACGATTATAATGAGGCTGGATTGCTCGATAGAATAATAACAACAGATGGATGAGCCAAAATCTATTGTTGTTTAGATTTTGTTGCCGGATTTTGGCAAATGGTACTACATGAAGCCTGTAGAAAATATTGTGCTTTCATTGTAGATGGAGAAGTCCATCAGTTCATCAGAGTGCCATATGGATTAAAAGTATCATCAGCCCTGTTTGTGAAAATGATAAATAGCATTATGCCAAACAGAAGAGGCAGAACGAAGTACATCGACAATGTTTTAATAAAACAAGAGTTTTTGACAATTCTTGGAAAAATGCAAGACAGACAATTCAAGCAAAAAGCAGAAATATTTGGCAATTATTGGCAAAAAAGTGACACGTTTTCGCAGAAATTTTTTCAATTTTGTAGTTGAAAAGCAAAAGTTTTTGGCAAAAGAGCGAGATTTTAGTACTTTTTCAAATTTTTTGTAAAAAAAAAATAATAACCAACAATTTGTTAACAAAAAACAAGACCGCTTGGCAATGTTGTTAAAAGGTGAGATTTTTGCTATTTTTGGCGAAAAGTGGGACTTCAAAAATCTTAGCAAAAGGCAGAGTTTTGCAACTATTACGCTGAGTATGAACCCTGAAAATGCCTTTTGAACCAACTACAGTAAATCAAAGTAGGTACCTACCTATAAGTCAACTTGTACAGAAGGCTCAGGATTGGCTCGAAAAATGGGCTCAATGGGAGCAGGAAGGAATGGACATCACATCACTTGAAGCAAGTGCAATTTATTGCAATAGGATGATCAAGTTTTGGTGTCCCTGATCAAGATTACGTATGTACTTTAATAAGAAATAATAATAACTTTAAGAGCTACCTTGTGATAAAGAACATGGGTTTTCATTTTTCTCGAAGACATTTTTTTTTTCAAGTTCGAGTTTATGTAAATAAAGTTTAAAAAAAAATTTAATATCACTCTCCTCATCTCCTGCTTTGCTTGAAGAAATAGGTTCAGGTACTTCTTTGAATGAATTTTTTGAACAGGTTGTTTCAAAAATTTCCCTACACCGTATTTCAATATCCCTCTTTTGAGTAAGAGGTCCTCAATTTTCAACTCACGGAGTAAAATGTAAATACCTTTAATAAAGATCAACCATTCAAAGTACTGCTGCTCATTTCTCCCCACTTCAATAACTATTCCGGACACCGAAGAAGAGTTATGTAATGTTTGGAAATTTTATTGCATAAATCTTCTTTGTGTTCAGTAAGTACATATATTTAGATGCAAGTATGTACCTAGCTTATTAGTCAATATGCGATGAGAAAACATGGTACGTAAGAATTTTAATTAAAACAATCAGTATAATACGCGATGGCTAATTTGATGATCGTACTCTCATATATGATTCTCAGCTTATGGATTGCAGAAGGTAAGTATAGGTACATACTTCCATTATTTCTATTCAAACGTCGCCATTCATTAACTTAAGTAAATTGATAGAAGTTTTTTTTCAGCAAGTAGCCTTCATGCTGCAAATTCATCCTCCAAGAAACACCACGTGGCCAAAAATAGACAAAATTGGGAAGATCATCAAATAAAGAAAGCTGAAAGAAGTAAACACCTACATAATATATTTCCATATAAATGTACTTATTGGTGCAACTGCAACCTACTCAAAATCCAGTTTCCAAGAGTAAGTCAAATACATTTGTCAATGAACTAATCACTGAATATTTACAATTTACAGAATGTAAAGAATATGTGCAATACGCCTGTCTACATCGAAAATCATTCTATGAAAAATATTACCATAAGGATCGAATACTGAACGGAGAAAATGTTCCTGAAGGGATGCTTCCTCATATGGTAATTTCCACCATCCACCTCCACTACGTATTTGATTTCAATTTTAAACACAGGGCGTACTTGCATAATTTTTTCGTTATTATATTCAAGGCGTCTATAATCGTCAATAGAAGAACACCTAGTCGAACTATGGACACAATACGATGCTCTGGCACATTAATCAGCGATCGATATGTGATGAGTGCTGGTCATTGTGTGTATACACATGAGTAAGTGAACTATGGAACTACACATGTTTAAGATTAAGAATCCCATGGTATTACAAAGTTTTTTTTTTGAACATTTATGAAAACAGCGAACTTAAAATCAAACTGGGAAGCTTATACAATACTGACGATGGCACAGGTAAATGGTACGACGTTAAAAGCATCCACAAACATCCGGGTTTTGTAGATGAATACGATTTAAACGATATTGTCCTATTGAAATTATCCAAAAAGGTGCGTTTTAACTCAAATGTAATACCAATATGTTTAAACACGAAATATAAAGGCGATTATGATCACGTCATTGCATCAGGATGGGGTCATACTGAAGGTTTGTAGGTAGCTCAATTTCTCATGTTAACACAATTGAAGCGATTGTACTACATAAAGCTGTTTTTTCTTTCTCACATACCATATTCATTGGACATCAACTGAACAAATCTACGAGTAGTTGGAAGACCGTCCAAACAACTCAAAATGACCGAGTTGCGATTGAACGGAAAAGCATTAGAATCATCATGTCGCAGGTATATACGAAGCAGATGGTATCCAGAAATTCTCAAAACACAGACCATTTGTGCTGGAGGAATTGAAAATCAACGAGACACGTGCGCGGTAAGTTTATATCTGTGAAAGCTATTTTTTAATAAATATTATAGGTACAAATTTCTTCGACGGGTGCCAAAATTTCGCCTATTAATCTACCCGTATAACAATCAAGTTCAAATTATAAACATCTTAATGAATTTTTTCCCTGTTACTCAGGGTGACTCCGGAGGCCCTTTGCAGGTGCCACTAGAAAGTGGGTGTCCGAATACATACGAACAAATTGGTATTACCTCGATTGGAGAAGCTAACTGTACACTGGACACCAAACATCCTCATATCGGACTATATGGCAAAGTTGAATATTTTGTTCCTTGGATTGCCAGTGTTGTTTGGCCTGACTCGTCTGACTACCATCGAAACACACTCGCCAATTTCACTGAGCAGTTGATTTCAAACAAAACCAGGTCGTGAAAATGTACGTGGATAGGCCTACGTACCTACATATAAGTTTGGGTACCAAAGTTATCTGATAAATTTTGTCCATTTCTTAAAATAAATTTTTCATCTTCGAGTACGTTTTATGCAGGAAATGCCCTTCGAGAAAAAATTAAAATATATAATCTGCCCTATTTTCATTAAAGCTGATGTGATTTATTTTCAGGTAATTTAATTCAATTTAATTTATTCAAATTTATTTTTGTACTAATTCAATTTTTTTTCAATTTGATTTCATTCATTGTAATTTTACTGTTTCAAATCCAATTTTTTTCAGTTCAAACCTTCCTATCATCTTTGAAAAAAATCGATTACTTTTTACAGTCTAAATTAAAAATTAAAGATGTATCGATCAAAAATAGAGATATTTTATTCAAATTGTGATTTTGGTTAATTTTTTTTTTCAAACCAAAAAATATAAGAACGAAAAAGAATGGGAAAATCAACCACCCATGATAGAAATTGAAATCGAAAATCAAAATTTTGTAATGAAAATTGAAAATTGATCACTCAGAATGCAATTTGAAATTAGAGATTTGAAAAAGTCGATTTTTGAAAAATTACTTTTTGAGAAATAAAACGAACTTTTGTCGAAGAAGAAACAAAAAAAATGATATGTAGATAATTCTGAATATAATCGATTAATTGATTAAATGAATCGATTTTTGGCGTTCGATCAATCGGTATTCGACCATGCATGGTCGATTTTTGATTTAGAAGTCTGCTCTTGAGATTGAAATTCACTTTTTCATTTGCACGATCATGCAATGGAAAATCGTAAATTTATGGATTTTTGGGATCTAATCAAGGGATTTTTGATCATGATTGATTTTCAATCGAAAGTTTAGATCAATCAATTTTTGATGCGGAAGTTCATTTTTGAGCTTTAAAATAAATTCATAATTACTTTGAATACCTATGTTCGATCAGAAATGTGATCGAAAATCGCAAAGGAATCGATATCTGAAGTTCGATTAATCGATTTTTCATCAAGATCAATTTTTGATCCGGAAGTTCATTTTTGAGCTTGAAAATAAATTCATAATTACTTTCAATATGTTCGATCAGAAATGTGATCGAAAATCGCAAAAGAATCGATTTCTGAAGTTCGATTAATCGATTTTTCATCAAGATCAATTTTTGATCTAGAAGTTCAAAAGCTTAAAATTGATTTTCCACTACCGAACCATGTTCAATCATACCAGGTCGAAAATCTCAAATGTATCGATTTTTGGAATTCGATTATTCGATTGTTGATTCCGAAGTCCATTTTTGAAGGTAAAATTTACTTTTTTATTTGAAATATTATGATTGATCTTATGGAACCGAACATCATAAAAAAAAATCGATTTTAGGGAGTTCGATTATTCGATTTTTCTTTCGGAAGTCTGTTTTCGAGGTAAAATAATAATTTTACCATTTGAACACGTTCAATTACGAGTACGTGATTGAAAATCGCAAACGAATCGATTTTTGGAATTCGATTAATCGACTTCAGGAATTCGATTAATCGACTTCAGGAATTCGATTAATCGACTTTTGAATCGAAAGTCTATTTTAGAGGTTACAATTAATTATTTCATTTCAAATTCAAACATGATTGATCCAAGAGGATAGAAAATCGCAAGTAAATCGATATTTCGGGGTTCGATTATTCGATTTTTGATCACGATCGATGTTAGATCAAAAGCTCTATCTATTCATATTTTATTAGTTTTTTTTTTGTTTCAAACTAAGTAGGGTCACGGGTGGTTAGTTGTCAATAATTGTTAGTTGTCAAATTGCGTTTTTAAAAGGATACATGAACGCTATCCACACGAAACCTTCATAATAACTTCATGCTATACCTACTGATGTTCCAACATGCAAAATTGGCAACATAGCTTTTTATTTGGGGATACAGTTTTGAAAAAAGTGATTTTACAGGTGCGAAGTTACACATGTTAAATTGGAACTTTTCGTTTTTAAACATCAAAAATTTGTCAAAAGTAAATAAATTATACATCAATTTAAAGGAAATTTTATCACGAATTCAGTAATCACATGTTCATTTACAAAAAATTTCGAAATGAATAAAATTTTTTGGTACAAAGATGAAAAACGAGAAGTTGTTAGTTGTCAAAAAAGGGAATATTGTTAGTTGTCAATGAGACAGTTTACCAAAATATGCATCAAAGTGGAAAAATATTTTCAGAAAATTATCTATTGCATTACTGAATTATTTTTTTCCTGCATTTCATTCTATAAAACAAATAAAAAGTTGAATTGATCGATTTACCTATGCAAAAAAAAATTCAAAGAATGGCCAGTCAATTTTTAAGTCGTTTATGGATATTTTTTCAAGTTTTTGGGTTTATCTAAAAGTTTAGTCCTTCTCACGTGTTTTCTTTTTGAAAATTTTCGAAAATTGGATTGTAAGTTTTTTTTATCAATAGTGAATGAGTGTTTGACAACTTACAACAGGGGTGGTTGTTAGTTGTCACAAAAAAGTACCTCACTAAATCCACCATTAACTATTCATCACATGAACCAAAATTCAATTTTAAAAAAAGAAAACTTGCGCAAAGAATCAAGCTTTCAAATGAGCCCAAAACCGCAAAGAAATATTCATAAATGGCTTCAGAAACTTCAAAAAACATTTTTTTTTGACAACTAACCACCCGTGACCCTAAGTATTTTGAATTTGACAGCATCTTCAGCAACGATATTTATTTTTATTTTTCTGGTTTTTAGTGATTTTTTTGAAACAATTTTTCGCCAATATTTTTTGCGAGTTTTAAAATTTACGATGTTTTAGCCTTGTTTTAATAATTTAGTATACCTAACCATAACTTTTTCACCTTCTTGTCCAATTTTTACGATAAATTTGCCAATTTTACACCTCGATTTTTTAAAATCGATTTTCATGATTCTTCACCTGAATCCGTAAATTAGAGATTTTAAAAACTCATTTTTAGTTCTAGTTTTATCCATTTTTTGGCTGTGCATTTCCAAACAATTTCGATGATATTTCATCACTGACCATCCTATTTGTAGAATATTAAGTACTTATACAAAATAATTTTATAAAAATGTATCAATTTTTCCTAATTTGAAAAATGAAGTACACATTTTTCGCTTCTTTTATATACATTTTAAGTACCTAATTTAGTCAAGCATAATTTTTTTAATTTTTTTGATAATTTTAGAAATTTTTAAGAACACTGTCAAGTATTTTGACGAATTTTCAACGTGAATTTTTTTCAAAACCAAACGATTTAATCTGTACAATTAATTACATAATTTTAATCCGTCTACTCAACAAGTCAGTACTTTCAAGCCATTCCTATGCCTCCATTGGGCCAACAATTTTATCGAGGTATTAATTTCGAGCACAAAAAGAAATGATTCTCCTCCCTCCAAGAATTTGTTCTCGCAGAATAAGTAATTTCACAAGAAATCGTTAATGAAATAATGAATAATGGTCATAATGATGAATTCGCAAGCACAATCGTATGGGATACTTCATATACTTACTTAATTAAAATTATGATCAGATTCTCAACTTGATAACCAAATTGACCTACAATAGAGATTACATAATTACAGACACTCTAAACTCTAAATTCCATTCAAACAACCGCGCTCATTGATATCGAGCAACCAATCAGTAAATTCGTTTTCGTTCTTTGAAATTATGGGTTCCTTTGCAGAAGTTATTTCGACGATAACGTTCGTATTCGCAGGTAATCTCATTCAGATTCCAAGTCATACTTAGTAGGTACCTATTTCTGAAAACCATAATAATAAATTAATATTCTCACTCAATTTTCAGCAATATGTACAGTACAAGCGGACAGTTCTCAATCAAACTACTCGTACGATATCACCAAATCTCTGAGCAGCTGTATTGCCAACTTATTCTGCAATGCAGAACCTGCTGAAGCTGAGAAATTCATCAACCGGACAGAAAACTGCGATGGTATATCATCTGAGTATGAAGTAGCTCACGAAGAGGAACCTTTCCACAATAAGTTATTCTACAGGGTAGTTAATGTCAGTGCTGCTAAGAGAATCATCGACTATGAAAGATCTCATGTTGAATTCAAATTTCGAGACAATACGAGGGAAGTGGTAAGGACAAGTTAACATTAATTTAGAAGCTTTTGGCAGCCTGAGCAATAATCATATTATTATTTGTGACAAAAACTTGGATGACAAATTCTACATAAGATTTGGACTGGATTTTTCAAATTTCAACCCATGATTTCTGTTTTGAACAAATAAATGAGCGAATATTCACTCGAGTGTGTTCATTTCAGGCTGTATTCTCGCCAAAAATCCTTTACCATATACACAGCGAGGTTGGCGCTGTCAAAGACACAGTTTATTCACGTTTCCATCCAGTATTATACTTTCTGAATTTAACGATAATCGCAACCAGGCGGTCGAAGAACTTCAACGAACCTGATGATGTTTCCTTGAATTACACGTATAGCTGGTCGAGCATTAATTTTGTGAGTATAAATCGAGTAATAACTCTACTGAGGTACTATACGTAAATTCATACACCTACAATAATTGAGCACATTGCATGATTTCAGATGCATAAAACATGGTACTGCGAACAAATATCAATAGATAGAAAAGCCGAACTGGAGAAATTATTCACCACAGCTGTCCAAAGCATGTTTTACAAATACGTCAACGTAAATTACAAAAACGCTCTAGACGAAACCTTTCTCAGCCAGCCAGAAAAAGATCTAAATTCGACTCATCCGCAATTTTTAACAAATCAGCAACAACACTACTATTTCATCCCGAGCATACCCTTCTACTGGTTCAATTTACGCAACGTTATCATCAAAGGATTATGGAATTTCTACTCGCTCGATATCAATAAAACCTTAAGCGATACAATAAACACGCTTGAAGTGAAAAATGTACGAGGTAGTCTGGTATTGGATTATGGATGCGAAACAGGCAAACCATTAGAAGTTAATTTCACCTCGGAGAAAAATATACGAGGTAGTTTAATATTGGACCAGGGATGTGGTACGGAGAAACCACTAGAGCTCAACTTCATCATCGATTCTTTTCTCATCTCGATTGATTTCTTGAAAAATGAATCCAACGTGGAGGCAAGAGATTACAAAGTCATTCGTACAGGTTCCAATATTCCGATAACTGATCGTCAAGCCGCTTTAATTATGCGGAAAGTCGAATCAGCTGTGGCACTTTTGATATGGCCGTCGATGAAAAGTGAGTACAGAATTGAGATAATCGAGTTTCGATTTTTTGAACTTCCACTCTCTGAAGTTGTTGTTTTTGTTGTTGGATTTCATAAGAAAATTATTTCTCATTTTTTTTTTCATTTTCTCAAAGTCAAAAAAAATTATGTTGAAAGCTCCTCCCCTCCCCCTTCCCATTAAAAAACATGAAAATTCAATTTATTTAAAACATTTTCTAAGCAAACTCATGTCCCTTTTCCAGCTTCCATGTCGAAATTAAAGAAACTAAAAAAATTGAAGTCTATAAAATATTTGTTGAAAATTTTCCATCAATTTATTGGTCAGAATCCTTCTAAAATAACCTCAATGTCTAGAAAATAAGTTCAAAATTGGACGGATTTTCTTTTTCAAAAAAATTAATCCATCTCCATTCTCCAACAAAACTCACCGAAATCAGACTCAGCGACCTAAAATTAGTAACAAAACATCTTTGTCTCAATTTTTAAAAAAATGCAAAATCAAAAAACATTTTTTTTTTTTTGAAAAAAAAAATTGATTGCAATTCGAGTTGAAATTTTAGACAAGCACACAGACAGCCTCGAGAGGTCAGACTGGCAAACAGACTACCATGAGAAGCTGGGGCAGCTAATAGGTCAGAGACCTTTGAGGCCAGACAGGCGACCCATGGAATTCATATCGATGAGTCAATGACCTTCAGAGGCCTACCAGACAGGCAGGTGACTTTGAGAAGCTAGACAGGAAGATCAAAGTCCTTGAGAGGCGAGACACACGAGTCAATGACCTCAAGAGGCCGGGTGGGAGACAGACGACCTTGAGAATCCAGACAAACGTGCCTCTGACTCTGAGAGGACAGACAGACAGGCACGCAGACGAACTTGAGACACTGGACAGGTAGGTCAGTGACCTCGAGAGGCTTTACAGACACACATGCGACCTTGAAAGGTGATAACAGGCGGGCCAATGATCCTGAGAGGTCATCCATGAAGACGTACACGACTTTGATAAGCCAGACAGACGACCTTGAGAGCTCACGCATGCACTCTAACTACATTGAAATGCTAACTAGGTGACCACTGACCTCAAGAGACTTAACAGACACACAGGCGACCTTGAGAAGCCAGACAGACGCGCCACTGACCTTGAGAGAGCAGACAGACTACCTTGAAATGTTAGCCAGGTAGTTCAGTGACCTCAAGAGGCTTGACAGACACACAGGCGACCTTGAGAAGTCAGACGGAGGGGTCAATGACCTTGAGTGTCTAGACAGGAAGACAAATGACCTTGTGGCAGACAGACGACCTTCTGTTGAGCATAAAAAATATGCCAAAATTGAGCCCATAGTTACACGATTTTTTTGAGAGGAGGGGGAGGGGGTTGAATTTCAACCTCAGCAGAAAATGTTTGCATACATTCATAATTCTGAGACTTTTCCAAAAGAAATTCCTCAAAAATCAGCAAGAACTCAAAAATGGTCTTGGGTTTTGACGTCATTGACTTACAGGTTGACGCAGAATCTCAAATTCTTTCTCTTGAAATTCAGCAATTTTTCCCATATCAAGTTAGGTAGGGGAAGGAGCGAAAAAAATCACATTTTTTTTAGAAAATGCCCCAATTCCTCCCTCGTTGAGATCCCAAATATTCCTTTTAGAGACACCTCCCAGAGATAAAAAATTTTCTAAGTAACTTTCAACTCAAAATGAAGATCTCCGTTGAATTTAATCAAAAACTACAACTTCTTCAACATTTTTATAATTCGATATTTTTAGATTTTTTTCAATTGCTTGAACAATTTTCAACTCTTATTTTATTTTTCAGCATGGAAAACCAGTACCCAACCATCAAACCTGTATGAAAGTGAAAATATTGTAGAAAAAGCATTCGCTGAAAGAACAGAGAAACCTGATGTGAAATCGTTGAAAATACTTTTCAACAGATGGATTCCGTTCAACGAAAACTGAGCATTGAATTTTACGAAAATGATATCCTACAGCAAGCAACCTCAAGATCAATTAGAATAAATCTTATCATTTATTTTTGTAAAAAAAAAATATATTTAATAATACTAATTTAATCAAATTTTACTTTTTAAAAAAATGGGTAAAAATTTATTTATGTGTGGTAAAATTGGATGGGAACCACCGAATCGGTTTTAAATTAGCAGTTGGTACCTGCTGTTTACCCAATCAACTTGAAAACCAATGATTGATCTAATTTCTTGATAAAAATCATCAATCATGATTTTCTGAACATGCTGTATTTGACTCATTGAGAGATTTTCAACTATTTCAGTCATTATTTAGGGTATTTGGATCCTTCGTAGAACTGAGGAAAAGAAAATGAGGGGTGCAAAGGTGCCCTGAAAATTTTCAAAATGACTAATTCGGTAATTTTTGTATATTTTGACTTTCTATCGACTTCTTCGATCCAAAATCCCCCCCCCAAATAAGAGACCCTCAGAAAATAATTTTGATCTCACTACAGCCTATTTAAAAATTTGTTGACTGAAAAATTGAAATGGAAAGTCTGTTTACGAAAGGAACGCAGAACTGTGACCTATGATTTGTTGGGAGGAAGTAGAAGGGGTTTGAAATATATCCCATTTTACAAAAATTTGGGTGCTTTGTTCATTTTTAAATATTTTATTACGGTTTGTAGAATTTTTCAGTACAGAAAAAATTATGCAGCATCCTAAAAATGCTGAAAAAATATTGAAGCATAGAAACGTCCTCTTCCACCCATTGAAAGTCTTCAATAGGTACCTTAAATCAGTCATCAAAGACTCAAATTGAGAAAATTTCCTTAGTTTTGAAAAATATTGGGATACACTTCTAATCCAAATTTAGAGAAAGCCAATAGGTATGCTCAAAAATGGAGGGAAAACTGATTTTAAAAATTTTAAAACATTCAACTCTCCCCTCCGTCTACTCTCAAATTCTAGAGACTTAAAACCCAGACCTACGAACTCAAAGTACAATTTTTCAAAATTCATTTCCCCTGTAGCTCCTCACATGGAGGAGAAATTTTCTCCAGAGAGATTATTGATTTTGTGACTATGAACTCTACTTACTCTCAGTCTCAGCTAAATCTATTTGATCTCTATAAATTGGTACCAACCTGCAACAAACAGAAACAAAATAAAAATTTCGATTAGTTAGGTATTCATTTTTATCTACTCATGTACCTAAAATCTAAGAATTAATGTTTAGATCAAGCTGTAATATTCTCCTAAAAACAAATCACACGAAAAAAATCTATTTGCAATCAAAGTCTTGCTTTTAGCATGGGAGAACTAGACATTGAGGTCGGAAAAATTCCTATCAAAGGGGACTTTTTTCTAAAACGTGTAGAATACCGCCCTAAACAACATACTAAAAGTCCCCATTGCTAGGGGTTGTGCTAGCCCCAGGAGGGGGGTGAGACCTCCCCAATTTCAGTTTTTTGCCATTTTCTCCTCCGCATTGCATTTTAGCTAAAAATGTATGGTTAGATAAAAATCTACGTCAAATTTCCGATCTAATGATGTATCAACTTCCTTTGTAGGTACAAGGGGGGTGGGACTGCAACCATTTAAAGAAGGGGGGTTTTCTAAAAAATGCATAACGGCTATAGTCACCTAAGAGGGGTGAAATGGTCTCCGAGACCGTTCGGGTTGATATTATCATGGATGGTGGGTACCATTGAGAAACTTCCGCGCGGAAAATTTCAGATCCACAGCCCCTCCCCTTTTTGAGGAACCCCCCTTTTCTGAAATTTCAATAACGCTTTTCTCAGCCCCATATTAACCGATTTTGAAAATTTTTCAGCATGTTATGTATATCCTTAGTAGGTATTCCCACAAAAATTTTCGACCCCCTCCTCTCATATTTACCCCTCAAAATAGCGTTTTTTCATTTTTTTATGCTTTTTAACAATAGTAAAAATTGAAGAGACTAAGTGCTCTGGAGAGAGCTAGATGAGTGTAGCAAAGAATCTGACGTCATATTCGTACTCAGTGGTATCGAATCATAAGAAAACAACACCCTACTCATTAATACCTCATTATTTTCCCCAAAATTACCATTTTACCTCAACCCTCCCTAAGACACGTTTTTACACCCTTTTGAGGGGAAAATATGAGAGGAGGGGGTCGAAAATTTTTGTGGGAATACCTACTAAGGATATACATAACATGCTGAAAAATTTTCAAAATCGGTTAATATGGGGCTGAGAAAAGCGTTATTGAAATTTCAGAAAAGGGGGGTTCCTCAAAAAGGGGAGGGGCTGTGGATCTGAAATTTTCCGCGCGGAAGTTTCTCAATGGTACCCACCATCCATGATAATATCAACCCGAACGGTCTCCGAGACCATTTCACCCCTCTTAGGTGACTATAGCCGTTAAGCATTTTTTAGAAAACCCCCCTTCTTTAAATGGTTGCAGTCCCACCCCCCTTGTACCTACAAAGGAAGTTGATACATCATTAGATCGGAAATTTGACGTAGATTTTTATCTAACCATACATTTTTCGCTAAAATGCAATGCGGAGGAGAAAATGGCGAAAAACTGAAATTGGGGGAGGTCTCACCCCCCTCCTGGGGCTAGCACAACCCCTAGCGATGGGGACTTTTAGTATGTTGTTTAGGGCGGTATTCTACACGTTTTAGAAAAAATTCCCCTTTGATAGGAATTTTTCCGACCTTTGGCTCATTTTATGTCTAATTCTCCCGTGCTATTTATTGATTTGTAAATTATGATCAAGTTCTCAATTTGATAACCAAACTGACCTAAAATTATAATTATCAATGTACTAACATTCTAAACTCTTTAGAAGCAATGTTCCTATACCTAGATATCAAACAATCATATCAATAAGTTTTCGTTTTCATTTTTTGAAATTATGATTCCCACATCAAGAGTTATTTTGACAATTACATTTATATCGACAGGTAATTTTATTTTCATCTCGATACATAACATAAATTAGAAAAACCACTGTCTCTATGGGAACCACTCGAATAATTCGTTCACTCCATTGACAGCAATTTGGACAGTACGAGCGAACGATTCGGTATCAAATTACTCTTACGATATCACAAAAACACTCAGCAACCGTATTGCGAACTTACTCAACAATGTGAAAACTGATCAAATAGCCAAGCTCGTCAACGACTTGGAAAACTAC
This sequence comes from Planococcus citri, assembly GCF_950023065.1. Lineage (NCBI taxonomy): Eukaryota > Metazoa > Arthropoda > Insecta > Hemiptera > Pseudococcidae > Planococcus > Planococcus citri. The sequence continues at coordinate 67,457,340 of NC_088678.1, read as the reverse complement.
GATGGGAAATCATTTGAATGCGATGTCGCTCACGACAAGGAGCCTTTTCATAATAAATTTTTCTTCGGCGCAATTAATATCACCGCTAGTCGAAGAATCGTAGATTTCCAAAAACCTTACATAAATTGCCAATTTTATGTCAATAAATTGGTAAAATATACACAGCTTGCGATTAATTTATAAATTTGTCTCGGGATTAAATTAATTTTCACCTAAATACGTTATTTTCAGGTAATATTCATGTCGAAGTTCATGGTCCAAATATTCACCGATGTGGGCGCCGTCAAAGACACAGTTTTTTTATATTTTACTCCAGTGCTGTACTTTCATAATATGTCAATATTCGTAACAAAGTTGCCAAAGAACAACGACGAAGCTGAAAAAATCAATGTTAATTATACGTATGATTGGTTCAGTGTTTCTTATGTAAGTACACAATGAGTCGGAGTCGATTGGGCACATTAAATTCACGTACTTACGCCTAAAATTACCATTTCAGACATTCAAGCAAACCTATTTCGCGAATCTAACAGAAAATAGAAAATTTGAACTGGAGGCATTATTCCAAAAACCATTACCAAGCTTGCTACTCGAAAACATCAACACAAATACCAAATTTTTACACTCAATGGATGAAAACTTCCTCAGCCAACCAGGAAAAGATCTCAATTCAACTCATCCGCAATTCTTAACAAATGAGCAACAACACTACTACTTCATACCGAACATCCCGTTCTACTGGTTCAATTTATACAACGTTACGATCAAAGGATTATGGAATTTCAATTCGCTCGGTAAGAATAACACTATCGGTGAAAATGCATACACACTGATTGTGAAAAATGTACGAGGAAGCCTTACGTTGGATTACGGATGCGAAACGGAGAAACCATTGGAGCTCGATTTCATGACTGATACTTTATTCATTTCGGTACGATACGAATACGACGTGGATGAAAATTTGCTGATCAATGAAACCAACGTGGAGGCGAGAGATTATCATGTTATTCTGCTCGATACTCAGATTACTCATCGTCAAGCTGCCTTGATTATGCAAAAAATTGAATCAGCGGTGGCACTTTCGATATGGCCGTCGGTCAAAAGTGAGTAGAACTTGAATTATGATGAATTTTTTTCTCGAAATTTGGGGCTTATTTGGTTAGAGATGAATCGTTTCTGGTCTGAATTATTGGTCTTCCGATTTTGCTCAGCATTCCGATCATTTTTTAAAATATTTATCACTCATCATGATCGAAATTAAAACCGAGAACAGATCGATCAAAAATATTGATTTTTGAAAAAAAAAGTTTTTCAAACAATATTAAATACGATTTCGAAAAATCGACTCATAATCGAAATCGGAAACCGAAAAATCGATTTTTAAAAGATCGATTTTTGAGAAGAAAGCTTGATTCTTGTCGGATATGAAACAAAGAAATACAAAACAAAAAGTGATAATTTCGAACATGATCGATGAAAGCAATCGATTTTTGGCGTTTGATAAATCAATTTTCGACCATGACCGATTTTTGATAGAGAAATCCATTTTTGAGGCTGAAATTGATTTTTTTATCATGAGCATGTTGGATGATGTGTGATCAAAAATCGGAAATTGATCGATTTTTGGAGTTCGATTTATCGATTTTCGATCATTATTGAATTTGGATCCAGAAATTTATTTCTAGAACTGAAATTGATTTCTTATTTCAAATATGTCCGTCTGTATGAGATCGAAAATCGAAAATGTATCGATTTCTGAAAATCGATTATTCGATTTTTGAAGATCGATTAATTGATTTTGAAACATTCTTGATTTTGGATCCGAGAATTTATTTCTAAAGCTGAAATTGAAATCTTATTTTAAACGTTTTCCACCGTATGAGATCAAAAATCGCAAAATAATCGATTTTTGGGGATCGATTTGATCGATTTTCGATAATTATTGATTTTAGATCCGAAAGTTGATTTTTGAAACTAAAATTGATTTTTATTTCAAACATGTTCGATTGTATGAGATCGAAAATCGCAAATGAATCGATTTCTAGAGATCGATAAATCGATTTTCGATCATTACCGATTTTGGATCCAGAAGTTTATTTCTTAAGCTAAAATTATAATTTTTCATGGCGAACATGTTCGTCGTACGAGATCGAAAATCACAAATGAATCGATTCATTGGGATTCGACCAGTCGATTTTTTGATCTAAAAGTCGATTTTCAAGGCACCAACCATTTTTTTCATTTCCAACATGTTCGATCAAATCGGATCAGAAATCTCAAATTCATCGATTTTTGGATTTCGAATAAGTAATTGATTTTCAATCATGATCAATTTTTGATCTGGAAGTTCACTTTTGAATCTGAAATCAATTATTCATTTCACACGATATGTTCAATCATATGGGATAGAAAATCACAATATGACGTTGAATAATCAATTTTTGATCCCGAATTCTAAAAATAAGCAAGAATAGGTTTCATGACGCTGAAATACATTTTTTCTTTTGAACTGATTGATCACACGAGATCGAAAATCATACAAATAAATAGATTTTTGAGGTCGATCATCATCAAATTTTTGATCAAGAAGACCATTTTTGAACTTCAGCTTACTTTTTTAATGAAATATTCAGACTCTTAAGCCTCACAATACTCTCCAGAACTTTAAAAAAAATTTGTAAATATTTTGTTAAGTTTTAGAGGTGCTGATTTCAGTGAATTCACTTTTTTTTATAAGAGCTCTCCAAAGCTCAGAAATTACAATGAGTCTGCAAATTTTTTTAAAAATTGGAAATTCTCTGTGATCTGAGGTTGATTTGGTTTTTGAAAATAATAATTTCAAATTATAACATGGATACCAAAAAAAAAAAAAAAAAAAATGGCTCAATTGCTCAAAATTTCAATACCTATAAAAATACACAAATCATAATTTCACGCATTCTTTAAATATTTTTCAATAATTTTTTTAAATTTTTACTTCTTGAATAATTTTTAATTTATTCATATTTTTAAATGCTTACAGCGTGGAATAACAGTAATCAGCAATCGAATATGTACGAAAGCGAAAACGTGCTAGAGACGGTATTTTCTCAAACAACACAGAAGCCTGATACAAAATCGATAAAACAGCTTTTCAGCAAATGGATTCCATTCAACTAAAACTGAATTTCTAAGAAAATGTATCATCGAAAAAACCACAAACAAAAGTTGAATATAGGTACCTATTTACCTAGGTAACTCAAGTAAATATACAGACATTTTTTATGAAGAAAAAGTAATCGTTCAGCCTCTTAAAATAATACACTTTTTTTAAAAAATGAAAAAAATAGTCATTTATTTCTAACTACGAGTACGATAGAATTTTAATTTTTCAATATCCTACATTAATTACTTATGGTGAGATGTTTTTAAGCAACGAGAATGTTTTCATGAAAGTTTTAATAATTTATTGAATGATGACATTGTGTGATAAAAAAATCCTGATTGGTGATTTTTAATTTCATTTTAAAAAGCATTGTAGTAGATAAACAACTTCAACCTCGTATAGGTACAGGGTGCCCAAAAAATCTTAAAAGATGTTTTTTCAATTTGCCTAAAATAATTTTCGGAACACTCTGTACGATAAACCAAAAAAAGTATTCCCCAAAAATCTCAAATATGCAAAACTATGCTTCGAGAAATCGGATCGTAATGACCTTGGCAATCGACTAGAACCTTAGAATTATTATTATTTATGCAATTATATTCTTTATCATTACCATTAATAGGTACCATTAAAGTATTTGTACAAAATGTATCCAGATTAATTATCTCTGACACTCTGATAAGTAAGTAAAAATGATAACCTGATCTTGAATGGATCATGTGAGACAATCCACGATCAAATTCACAACTGGTATTTGGCTAGGTAACCATTCTTAATAGTAACTCAGTCTATGCAAAACGTTCTCCAAAAAATATCCATTTTCCCAACACAATGAAGATTTTACTTTTCATCTTGCTCCAGCTGACGGGTAATTGAAACAACTTTTTTATCATCTTATAAAAATCTCATCACTCGGATAATTATTCTAAGGCATAAAATAGGCACCGATTTATAATATCAACTTCAATTAACACATTTCAGGCACTTTTTCAACGCAACAAATGTGCTTGGAAAACGACATCACATCACGTTTAAACAAATGGGTTCCTAGCATTTTTGAAATAAATGGCGAAAGTGCGGGCGATATAATCTCAACAGTGGAACACCACAATTTGAAAGAATTTGAGTGCAATATCAGTAACAAAACGAATTCATCCCTAACCAAATTCTTCTTTCGGGACGTTCATTTGTGCATAATGTCTGAAGATAGGAAAGCTTCGCAAATTATTTGGAAATTCCAAGAAAATAAAATTGTAAGTGAATCATTAAAATATTATTCTTAAATTACGAGAGTATGTTCACAATTCCAAATTATTTTCAACTCTCATAATTCTTTTGTAGATTGCATTTTTCGAACAACTTTACCTGAAAATAGATGGAAAAATGGTCGTGGTCAACGGTGACGAAAAACTCTCAAAAATCATTACCTACCCCAAGTTAAATAATTTCACATTAACTGCTACCACTTCGTGCTCAGATACCGATACAAAAATCAACTGTAATACCACACAGAACAGCATCAACAACTGGAGCAACAACATATGGTACAGTGGGAATCTAACATCCGAAGATGAACACCATTTCGGGCAAGAAATCATAGAAACTCTGCCAGCGATTTTGCAATCAAATCTGAACAATAATGAAGAACTCGTTCGTAAACTCGATGAAGTTTTCCAAGCATACAATAAGCCCAGAAAAGAATTGATCTCAACGTATCCTGATTTTTTGAGCAATCCGCATCAGTATTATTACCTCATACCTCGAATACCCTTTTTGTGTTTCACTCTGAAACGTATCGTTATCAGTGGTCTTTCGAATTTCGAATCGTATAAAGTTGTTCACGGGGTATCTGAAATTTTTACGCATACTTTGCTTATAAAAGATGTTCAAGGAACGGTGACTTTGGATTACGGATCTGAAAGGGAAACAGATTTGGAATTGGATTTTCGAATAGATTACTTTATAATATCAAAAAGGGAAGAAACTGATTGCATTCATGGGCAAGCAAAATATTACACGGTGAATAAAACAAAGGCAAATGTCTCGTTGAGTGATCGTCAGTCGGAGGTGATCATGAATAGACTGGAATCAGCTTTGGCTTCTGCATTATTGTCATCGAATAAAGGTATGTTTAAAGAGTCAAATACGAGTATGTAGAAAAAAACCATTGACATCCCAAGTAATGATCTGATCAAAATCGAATGTGATCAAATACGTCCAAACCGGTCTGATTTGATCTCTAATTTTATATCTTTTTTTTGGAATCATTTTTTTTCAAACTACTTATACTTATTCCTTCATTTTTTTTTTCAGCACAAAGGATGTGCAATCTAGAAATGCCACCGGAAGATATCAAAATTTCAAACGTCTCCGATTGGAAAACAATAAAGGAATCTTATAAGGAATGGGTCCCATTTCAATGATGATAGAAAAAAAAAATCAAAAATGACTTTGCCGCGTTCAGCAGTTACCTGGATAAGTGATGGCAATCCAGGTCCCAAAACATGGACGCGAGAATAGATACCTAGTCTAAGTGAACTGTAAACCCTACGGTCGCCAGTTTGAAGACAACACAACTCATTCCTTTGAACCGAAGTAACAGCATCGACCAATGGTAGAATTGCTACACGCGCACAGTACCTCTGGGAGTCTCTAACCAGCCAACCCATTTGCTTTATACTCGTACATTATCAATTACCAGTATTAGATAAAGAAGTCATTAATTTATTATAAATCTAACAAAATCAAAATTCTTGAATAATATTCAAGTGATGCCCCGAGTGTAGATAATTGATGGGAAATACGGGAAATCTACATGGATCCCACTGAAGATAACTTTTCGATCAAGTAAAGCAGAGCAACATGTTTGACTTCGACTGTATTCTTTTTCAAGGTATTTAAAATTTATGTTTGCAAATACCCAAAAAGTGCAAAAAATCAAAATAAATTTTCAAAAAATACTTCGATTTTTTTTCCCTCAAATTCCACAGCATTTTTCATTACCCCCTCCCCAAATTCCCACTTGAAAACTGGTACAAAGTTCATAAAACAACACAGCATGAGTCAGAAATCTCCTAGCAGAAGTTTTTATAAATTTGAGTCAGTTTTCAAGGGGGGGGAGGGAGTTTCCTAAATTTTTGTAATACTTTTTTTCTAATGGGTGTTTATGATTACAAGATTATTACACCCGTAAAGGGGGGGGGGGTAGATTTGGTTTGTGAGGTTGGTGTTTTTTATTAGTAATTTTTCAAAATTTTAACACTCGTAACTACTTTAACTAATCAAGATGGATGAGAAAGAATTGAGCAATTTATAAAGGGCAAACAAAGTTTTTACTTCAGGAAACTTTAATAATTCATAAGAAGTACAAAAGAGAACTTTTTTTGAGATTTTCAAGATTTTTGCCAACAGAAAGAGATTTTTGCAACTTCTGGCCATGAACGCCAATTTTAGGCAAAAAGCAAAACTTTGACAATTTTAGTCAAAGGAATTTCTATTTGGAAATTTCTGGCAAAAAAAGAAAAAAAGCAAGGCTTTTGGCCAATCTTTGGAAAAAGGAGACTTTTTGAAAATAAAAAAAGAGAACTTTTTTCAGCAATATTCAACTAAAAAGAAAGAATTTTGGTGAATTTTCGGTAAAAAGTAGAACATGTGCAACTTTAGCAAAAGGAAGGGCTTACTTACATTTCCTGCAAAAAATGAAGCTTTTGAAAAATTTCTGAAAAAATGTGAACCTTTTTGGAATTTTTGGGAAAAAGTGAAATTTTTTAGCAACTTTGTTAACAAGCTAGAATTTTTGCAATTTTTGGAAAAAAGCAAGATTTTGACAATATTACCAAAAAAATAAGGATTTTTTGGAAATTGTTTACAACAAACTGATACTTTTTGGAATTTTTGGTCAAAAAAAACTTGACTTGATTTTTTGAAAAAAGTATATATTTTTGCTAAAAAGCGAAAATTTTGGGCATTTTTTAGTAATTAGTATCGTAAGTAAAACTTTGACAATTCCAGCAAAAAAATGAGCTTTTGGAGATTTTTCTCAAAAGAGCAAATCTTTTGAAAAATGTTTCGAAAAAAGCGAAACTTTCTAGAATTTTTGAAACAAAGCGACATTTTTGAGTGATTTTGCAAAACAGCTTAAACTTAAGCCAATTTTTGGCAAAAAGCAAGATTCGACGATTTTACCAAAAAGCGAGACTCTTTAGCAACGTCATAACGAGTCAAAAAAAAGTGGTAAGTATGTTTTCGCAATTTTATGAGAAATTTTAGAAAAAATTTTCGGATTTTACTGCAAAAAAAACGGCATTTTTTGTCATATTTTGCTAAAAAAAAAGCAAAAAATTTATAATTCTTGAAAAAGCGAGAATTCTAGCCATTTTTTTGCCAAAAAACAAAGCTGTGACAATTCATGCAAAAAGGAGGACTTTTTGGGGAATATTGTCAAAAAACTCATATATTTTTATGTATTCACTTTTGTTGCAATTTTTTGTCGAAAAATCGACACTGAAATATTTTTGAAGAAAAGTGCAACCATCTGGAAATTTTTCGCTCAAGAAAATTAACAGTTTTTAGCCATTTTACTGAAATAAAGCAAAAATTAAGTGAAAATTTTTGATAATTTTAGCAAAAAAAAGCTGACTTTTTGGGAATTATTTGCAAAAAAATTCTTTTTGACAATTTTTAGCAAAAAACAAGATTTTTGGGTTGAAAATTGAAAAAATTCTTTAAAAAAGTGAAACCATTTTGGAACTTGCATTTTTTTTGAGAAAATTAAAATTTTTGACAGTTTTATGCAAAAAGTAAGACTGGCCATTTCAACAAAAAGGAGGACTTTTTAAAAATTATTGACAAAAAAATGATATTTTTTTAAATTTTCTGCTAAAAAGCGAAAATATACGTCAAAAACCAAAGATTTTTACAATCACAGCAAAAAACAGGAATTTCCAAAAATTTTTGCAAAAAAATATTTTTTTATAATTTTTGTTGATAGGTACCTATATTTATAGGTATGCTTAGGTTAAAAAATAAAAAAAGGAGTTTTCGAGCAATTCTCCCAAAAAATATTAACCTCCCAAATTAATTTATGGCGTCTAATTTTGGACTAATCTAAAGCTTCCAGCAAAAGCCAACCATTCTCTAGAAATTTCAAATTATTTCAAAAGATGTCTTTTGAAAGGTTAAAGAATTGCAATCTCATATATTTATTCATCTCAGAGGAATACTTGATTGAGCTTTAAGGAAGAGGAGAAATTAAACATTGAATAAGGTACCTAATTAGACGTTGTTTGAATCACTAGCATCAAATCATTTAACAAGAAAGAGATAGTATTCTATGAAAAAATTAATTCGTTATTTTAAATGAGAGCTGATTTTTTGAAATGAAAAGCAAGATAGCCATGCTTTAGTAGGTAATGTAGATAAAATTCAAAATATCTAACATACTCTCACTACGATCGAATGCCTTCTCGATAACTTGAACTTCGAATACGTAGAGCATATCACTTGAATTAGAAGGCAAACAAATTCAGTAGCTTTGGAATAGTGATTCAAATCTAAGTCATTTTATGAAAAGCTTCACATCCAAAATGTATTTTTGCAACACAATAAGAATCATAGTTTTCATTTTGTTTCAACTGAAAGGTAATGAAGGTCCACTACAGTCGACAATACACGTTATATTTCATCACTAATTCCTCCACCAACTCTAATTAATATTCAATCCTCTTCAACTAATTTCAGGTATTTTTTCAAAGCAGGAATTATGTTTAGAAAACGATATTACAAAACATATAGATAAATGGGTCACAAGTATATTCTCAATAGACAGCGAAAACGCGATCAAATTAATTTCCGCGATGAAAGACTACAAGCCTAAAGAATTCGAAACTGATATCGAGAACAACGTAAACCATTTCCATGATAAATTCTTCTTCCAGAACGTTAGTTTCCAACTTGAAGAGGAATCCGAATACGACTCAGATGGACCAGAATCGCCACAAATTCACAGGAAATTTCCTGAAAATGAAATGGTAGGAATATGAAACTTTTCTCATTGGATCTGATCAGCCCTAGACAGATCAGATCAATTTGACCAGATCAGATCTGAGTCAAATCAGATCAGATCAGATCCAATCATTTTCTGCTAGGTATACTTATGTATTTTACCACCTCATCCTAATCCTTAACATTTCTAACATTCCATCACACAGAGCATATTCCTCCAAGACCTCTTGGTCAGAATATGGGGAACCATTGGCACAGTAAAAAACGAGGCATTTACCGATTTCAACACAACCCTCTATCTCGAAAACTACACATTCACAGCTGTTGCATCACGAATGAATGACAAGTTGGTAGTATACAACACCACATTTGGTGGATACTGCCACGAGCTAATGGACGACGAGGTGAGCCCTATACACACTCAAGACACTCATTTAAAAATTCAATTTTGAAAACCATAAAAATAAAACCGGCTCAATTTTCAGGACGTATATTGGACCAATCAAAACCTAACAGACGAGGATAAAGAACAGCTAGCACGAGAACTGAAACCACTTTTGCCAGAGATGTTAAGCGAAAACATGAAAAATAATCCGGAAGTTGCCTTTCATCTCGACGACATTTTCGACACGTACGAAAAACCGAGAAAAAAAATAATCTCCGAGCATCCGAATTTCTTAACCAATCCTCAGCAATATTACTACCTCATACCGAAAATCCCATTTTATTGTTTCGTTCTGAGACGCGTCGTTATCCACGGGCTATCGAATTTCGAATCGTTTAAAAATCACGAAGATTATACGATTTTCACGCACACTTTACTCGTGAGAAATGTTCAAGGAAGGATGACTTTGTACTACAGGACCAAAGAAGAAACTCCTTTAGAGTTGAGTTTTCATATAGACTGCTTGTTTGTATCGAAAACAGATGATATCGAGTGTGCTCACGCTCAAGCGAAATATTACTCGATTACTCGGACAAAGACAAACGTCACGTTGAGTGCTCGTCAGTCGGAAGTGATTATGAATGGATTGGAATCTGCAATAGCTTCTTCGTTATTACCAACGATGGAAGGTAGGTTGATACAATTAGATGAATCCTACTTCAAAGTTCAATTCATTTGATGAGGGTGAAAGCTTGGCTCTTTTTTAGTGTATTTTTTGCTTTTGAGTTTTTTGATTTTGAAATCATTTAGATATGACTCGATTGTAATTTTTTTCTTCTAGTTGGAAAGATTTGTGATCTGGAAACGCCACTGGATAAAATTAAGATTTCAAACGGCTCCGACTGGAAAACAATAAAGCAATCGTACAAAGGATGGATCCCATTTAATGATGATTAAGTCATTGAAAAAATGGCCTTCGGTGTTCCCAGAATTATCATGAAGAAATTAATTGTCTAATTATCCTACCCAATAATACGTATTTCCTGAAAACTTAAAACATGCTGAAAATGTTCTTCATAAAATCGAATCATTATCACAACAAAATAAAAAGCCCAAGAATTGCAAAAATAATTGAGGAGGTGGATAGCAGAACGCAATAACTCCAAAATTACGAAAATTGAGTTAGATATCTATCCTTATGTAAAATTCAACGGGGAATCCATTTCCGGTGTCAGATTTTGTCCATCAGTTGAATATCATAGCGCAATCGAGGAAAACAAGTCTGATTTTAGAGCTAAATGCATTAAAAAATGAGATTTTGTTTGCAAAACGCAATAACTCCACTACTTTTTATACATTTCAGTTGCGCAGATGTGGTAACACTGTTTTTTTTCATCGGGTAGATACTGAAACTCATTGGGTAGGAGTTACTAAAAAAAATTGTGCTTTCGTTCCCACTCTCTGAATGCTATATCACAGACAGGAATTGTTTGGACGCAATAACTTATTTTTCTTATCCTCTCTGTGCTTACCCAGGTGACCAAAATTTTGAAATTGAGTGGAAATTTTATTTATGGCACCCTCCCCTTTCATTTGACACCAATTTTGGAACTCGACCCCCCCACCCTTCCCCTCCTGACCATTTTTCCTAATTTCCCCAAAAAAAAAAAAAAAATGGAGTTATTGCGTTCTGCTATCCACCTCCTCAATTGTTGAAACTTCTTCAGAACAGTTTTAAAAATACTGCAAATCACCAAAATAAATAAACAAAGTTTAGTAAATTTAACTAAAAATGTATGAAAATCGATTAAAAAATTATTAAAATGATGTAAACAAGGATGAGATTTTAGTCAAATTTGATCTTTTTCATACTCCCAAAATGAAATTTTATATCGCGTCAATGCCGTCAATGTCATCAAATCTACCCATTGATTATATGGTTGCGTCACTACCACACGAAATAATGAATTCAAGCCAAGCGATGCTGAACGTGTTAAAAAGTTATTGAAAGGTATTTCTCGAGGAAGTTATTGAAAGGTATTTCTCGAGGTGATCGTAAACCATCTGAGTATTTTAGAGAAATGAAATCATTAGCTAAAGATAAAGTAACTGATGATGTTCTTCAAGAAATGTTTCTAGATCAATTACCGAAATCAGCAGCTAATATTTTGGCAGTTTTGTCAGCAACTTCTTTAATTGAATTGGCTAAAGCAGCGGATAAATTATGCGAACTAGTAAATGGAAATGAGACTGCTGCAGTGTCTTTGAGTAATAATTCTGCTTCTGCACCTGATTTCGCCAATGTGATGGGTAAAGTTGTTGAAGCTTTGGATTGTATGTGGCGATGATAAGAATTGGATATAATTGGCCGCGCAAAAGCGCTAAAATATAAAATATAGTTGGCCGCGGGTCGCTCGTCATTTGATATTGGTTCTGACAATTATGGCAAACAATTTCAGAAAAGCAGGAGGAAAATTTGCAATTTCATTTCAGATGAATTGTGCTCTTTTTTATAACTTTAGCAACCAACTGTTAAATTTGCAAAAAAAAATTGAATTTAAAAATTGGGTTTCTAAAATAGTGAAAAAGACGCACAATTTATTTAAAATCGCGAATTTTCTCATAATTTTTTCACATTTTGCTTTTCTTTTAAATGCTAAATACAATTTATGACCTCATGTTTTTGATTCAATTCCTTCCACATTGCCCCAATCACCTTTATTCGGTTCAAGATCTAAAGATATTGGCCAATTTTCAGGTGCAAAAAGTGGATTTTTCAATTCTTGGGGCATTTTCAAAAATTAAAATTTCAACAAATTGAGCAAAAAATATGAAATTTGAAATGTAGGTACCCCATTTATCATCTCTAATATCTACTAATTTGGAAACGTATTTAAACTATTTTGAGCAGTTCTCGAGCCTTCAGTAGATTTTTAAAAGTTGAAAATGGAAATCTCAAATTTATTTTATACCCTCAGCATGCTGAGTCAGTTGGAAATGGCTTCAATTCGTTCTGTAGGGCTCTAGTTTGAAAATTTATAATTCAAGACGTATGGAACAGAAAAAATTGAATAATGACGTCAATTTTTAAAAAATTTTCTTGCTTTCTGAAGAAATTTCTATTTTATTTTCGTGCTTTTGTGCCTTTTTTGTACCTGTAGACACTTTGAAATTATTAAAAATGCAGAAAAGCATTAAAATTTCAGAAAATTATCCAAAAGTGATGATAATGTAGTAAAATTAATTTTGAATGCACGAAAAAGTGTAAAAAAAAAGTTGAAATGACGAAATACTCAAGAAAGCATTGAAATAATTAATTAAAATACCAAAAAAATGAATGAAATTTTCCAAAAATACAATTAAAAATGTCGAGGATGCGATATGCTTTTCAAATGATGTAAAAGCACTTAGAAAATCATTAAAATCTTGGAAAATTACCAAAAAATAACGAAAATTTAGTAAAGTTTGATAAAAATGCATGAAAAAGTAGTAATAAAAACGTCTTAAAATGATACATAATAAACTGAACAAAGCATTACATATATTAAAATCACTGCACTGACTTCTTCAGCCCCAAAAATCGAAAACGTGCACAATTATCCAACTTCACAGAATAATAATTATGACTTCACATGGCCTTTTTGAGTCAATTAAATATCTCCGAAGTACAAAAAAATAAGGGCCTGGGGAGCATTTTTTATTGAAGAAAAATAACGAGAGGAGAAAACATTTTCATAATAACGATTTCAAATTTTATGGCTGCTTATCGATTTGAAATCTATACCTATCAGGTGGGTTCTCTTGGCCCTTGGGATGGAAGACAGCTATGTATCTCCAAGTACTGCTTCATCAACACTGAGAATGACCAAATGAAATTTCTCATCAACACGAATCAAAATATTAATCTCTAAGATTACCATTAAGAATTTTGATAACTTAATGACGAAAGTATTAAGCTTGTTTTTGGTTTGGTACCTTACTAACCTAACCTTTATGACTGTGCTGCACGTTAAATATTATCCAAAATGCATTTTTACAGCACAATGAGTATTTTATTTATCATCCTATTCCAAATGAAAGGTAATTACAACCGAATGTTTTGTTTAATACAATTTTGAGTCATTCGTAACCCCTCAATAATGCGAATTCAATTTTATTCGCCCAATTCTATAGGCATTTATTCGACGCAAGAGGTTTGTTCGGAAAACGACATCACAATACATTTAAACGAGTGGGTTTCTGCCATATTTACAAAAGGCCACAAAAGAGGAACCAAAATAATCTACGCGATATACGACTGTAGACTGAAACAATTCGAATACAATATCAGTAATCAAGAAACCGACTTGAATAAAAAAATATTCTTCCAAGAGATTACTTTTGGAGCAAATCCACTCATCGAATATACCAACAAGAAAGCTCAACAAATTCACTGGAAATTTGCTGAAAATAAAATCGTAAGAACCTAATTCACTTAAGTATAAAAATATGTACAGGTAGTTGTAGATCACTATAAAAGCATAGTTATAGTGTTCTAAACTCAAATTAATTTAATTTCTATCGATTCGTCAAACAGATCGTATCTTTCGAAGAACTCTACTTCCGAGTCGAAATTCGTGCAAGAAGCAGAGCAGAAAACGGCGATAAATTTGAAGACGTTGCTACATACCCTAAGTTCAAAAATTTCACACTAACTGTTGTGAAATCACACACAAAAGAAGATCAAATCACGTACGATTTCACCCACAGTGGCATCGACGATTGGGAAGACACCTTCTGGCACACCGTAGGAAATCTTACTCTAGAAGAAAAAGACCAAATAAACCGATTAATAAAACCAACATTACCGACGATTTTACGAGAAAATTTGAATACCAATACAAAATTAATTTACGAACTCGACGATCTTTTCCAATCGTACGACAATCCCAGAAAAAAATTAAGTTCAACACATACGGATTTTTCGAACAATCCGCAAAAGTATTACTACCTTATAGCTGAAATCCCTTTTTTCAATTTCGTTCTGAAACATGTCGTTATTTATGGGCTATGGAATTTTGAATCGTATAAAGTCCACGCGACCCATGGAATTTTCACACACACAATGCTCGTGAGAAATATTGAAGGAACGATGACTTTGGATTACGGATCTGAAAAGGAACCTCCTCTAGAATTGAATTTCCATATAAATTGCTTCATATTATCCAAACAAGATGACACTGAGTGTGTTTATGGTCAGGCAAAATATTACACCGTTACTCGAACAAGAACAAACGTCTTGTTGAGTAGTCTTCAGTCAGAGGTGGTTATCAATCAACTGGAATCGGCCCTCGCTTCTGCATTATTATCATCGAAAAAAGGTACGTTGACATCATCATGGTTTCAAAAAAAAAGAATAAAATAGAAGGCATTTGACTTTCAATTCCAACATTTTGTTCAAGTAACTTCGTAGTTTCGTATTGGGGCAGATCGTGGAAAAAAAAATGTTAAAAAATTGTTGACCAAATCAAGGGGACACCTTCATTGTGAATTGAAAGTCACTCAAAAAAAATGTCAACTTCGAAAATGCTCCTGAATGGCAGATATGGGTGTTCAAAAAAGAAGAATTTTCGAAAAAATCGTGTTTTTTCGTCCTAGTCCTTACATAATCTGTTTTGAATAAAAGTGATTCAGATCGAAAAGACAACAGTTGAAATTCTGCGTTGACCTGGGCCAGTGCCCTCAAAATCTAAAACCATGCTTTCAACGTTCTACTGCTGAGTGATTGAGAATTTTCAAATCGTTTATTTTGGGGTATTCGTGTTTTGAAAATTTTTTATTCTGAAATATTTCGGATTTATTAAGGCAAAACTTCGAAAGATATCTTTTGTGGGATTTCGGAAATATTTATGCTAATTTTTGCCCATTGATGCCAGTTTCGAAAACCCGAAAAAATGTGCCAGGTTTTTGGCTAATAATCTAAGTTTTTTGAAATTGGCAATAATGAACAAAAAATGATACCTCTTCGTTCCAAAATAATTCTCTACTTTCAGAAATAATATCTTTCCAAGTTTCGACATAATTAATGCAAAATATTATAGAGGAAAAAAATTTCAAAACACAAATTTACTCAAAAATGAATAATTTTAAAATTTATTTCAACCGTTCAGCAGAACCCTAAAAGTAGACTTGGATTTTAATGACAATGACCTAAATCGACGCAGAATCTCAAATACCCTCTTTTTAAAATAGGTTCAGTAGAAAACCACGATTTTTTTCAAAAATTCCTCTTCTGTGAAGACCCAAGTCCCTCCAAGGGCATCTCCGAGGCCAAAAAATTTTTCTGGATGACTTTCAACTCAAAATGAAGGTCTGCACCGAATTTGGTCAAAATCCTCCTGCATTTTTCTGTCACGATCTACCCCATTTCGCATACTTATCTGATGTCTGTATTCTTTCAAAAAAATTATGTTCCTCTTGTATACGCTCATAAAAATTCAAAACTTCTATTGAGAGGTTCGGGCTCTAATTTTAGCCTATTTAGGCCTCTGCTCAATTTTTTATGAACCTTTTAAAAATAATAAGATTTCCAAATTCCTCATAAATAACATTTTGTTGTTGTTTTTTTTTTCAGTTGGAAAAATCTGTGATGTAGAAATGCCACTGGAAAAACTGAAAATCTCAAATACTTCAGATTGGAAATCGATAAAAGAATTTTACAACGGATGGATCCCATTTAATGACGACGAAGTCATCAAAAAATAAATAAATTTCTATTTAAAAAAACGCGTATTTCCTGAAAATCTAGATACCTAATATACTTACGTTAGACGAAGATATGCCTCGTCATTATGACGGATCTCGAAAAAAAAATGTACTCGTAGAGTCCAACCAAAGTCAACCGAGACCTTCATTTTTAGTTGAAAGTCGCCCTGGAAAAATTTTAGCCCCGAAGGAGTTTCAAGAAGAGAGACATGGGTCCTTAAAGAGCAGGAATTTTCGATGAAGTCTTGGTTTTTTCGCTCTAGCTCCTACCCAACCTGTTTTGGGGAAAATTGCCTAAGTTCTAAGAGATGATATTTGTGATTTTTCGTCGACTTAGGTCATTTCTATTAAAATACAAGACCACTTTTAGGATTTTAATGATAGGTTGAGAACTTGAAATTTGCTTATGTATTTTCGTGTAGGTAAACTCATGTTTTGAACATTTTTTCCCCTCGAATATTTCGCATTAATTGAGCCAGAACATCGAAAAATATTGTTTTTGAAACTGAAAAAATATTTTGGAACGCAGTGATCCCAATTTTTAGTCAGTATTGCCAATTTCCAAAAACCAAAAAAAATTTAGCAAGTTTTTGGGTATTTTCTCGATTTTTCGAAATTTTTAAAAATGACGAAGAAATTGGCACTACTGCGTTGCAAAATATTTCCTCGGTTTCAGAAACGATGTCGTTCCATTTTTTTGGCTCAATTAATGTAAAATATTTGAGCGAAACATTTTTTTCAAAACACGAATTTACCCAAAAATAAACGATTTGGAAATGTTTAACCACTCTCAGTGATCCAGGATTATGATGGAAATGGCCTCGATCGATGCACAATATCAATTAAATTCTAACTTTTGGAAGATGGTCACTTTTCCATAACAGGTTGGGTAATTTTTTTCAAGAATGATGTACGTAAATTATTAAATAAGGTAAAATTCTCACAATTACCGCCCGAATCCGAAAAAATTGATTAAATATGTAAGTATAGGTAAAGCAAATATTGCTGCTACAAAAATCATGCAAAATTGCTACCAATTTTTAAAAAAATAAAAAAAGTTACGAGGTACTGTAAAATTTTTAACACTATCTATATAAAAAAAATATTTAATATGAAGTTCAAGGCATCAAGAAGGGCAACCAGTTTGTCAGAAAAAGAGAGGAGGGGAAGCCAAATTTTTTCAATGGTCATGTGCTAGGAATTTTGTACCCTTATTTTGAAAGAACTTGAAAAATACTAGTCATCCTATTTCCTTTCCACCAACAAAATTAAGGTTCATCATAAGCATACTCTAACCCCGTCCTCATTCCAATATGGGCTGGCAAAAGTTCGTGGATTAATTTTAGAATTTTATGGCCATAAGCCAAGAATAGGTACCTAATACGCAGTATAAAAATTCAATTGAGCATTTCAATCATATCTGGAGTAACACTATCTCGAGGTGAACTCGAAAATGTCCCTCTTTGAGGACCCATATCTTTCGTCCTGAAATAAAAAACTTTCAGCGTGACTTTCAATTTTTAACTCAAAGTAAACTTCTAGCTGTAATGAATTCAGTCAATTTTTTTCTCAAGGATGGCATTATTTTAAGGCTGGGAGTGGGGGGGGGTTCATTAGGTATACCTTAACTTGTATCTGTTAATTTGAAATGAGGTTTGTTCTCTTGAGACGGAAGACAGCTGCTCCAATGCATTGCTTCATCTAAAAGCTAATAAAATTTCTCCTCAACACGATTCAACATTAATCTTCAAGATTGCTATTAAGTAGATAAACATTTTGATAACTATTTATGAAATGCAGGTATGTTTGAGTTCATTTTTGGTTTAGTAAATTCATACAAAATGATAAAAGTTCTACAAACTTAATCATCATGCAAAATGTATTTTTACACATAACCAAAGTTTTATTTTTTATTCTACTCCAACTGAAAGGTAATTGCAACAGAGCGTTTTGGTATCCGATGCAGAAAAAATTGTAGATATTTTTTCTTGTAGTAGATATTTATTTCAAGTCATTCGAGAAACACTTTACGCTACGAATTCTTCCATAAAATTGCAGGTATTTATTCAACGCAAGAAGTTCATTTAGAAAACGATATCACAACACATTTGAACGAGTGGGTTTCCAAGATATTCGCAATAGGTGGCCAAAATGGAATCGAAATAATCTCCAAAATATACGAACACGAATTAAATGAATTTCAATGCTGCAACATCAGCAACCAAGAAGCTGATATCAATACAAAACGCATCTTCCAAAACATTGTTTTTTACGCACCCAAAGGCCACGAATATGACGGGAAGAAAGCCCAACGCATCAACTGGACATTTTCTGAAAATAAAATCGTAAGTAATTCATAAAACTACAGCAATTGGTGCATGAATATGAAAGCATGGTTTTTAATCTCAACTTCATTTTTCATTTCTCACGACTAAATCAAACAGAGCCTATTCTTCGAAGGACTCAACCTCCATACCAAGATGCTGATACGAAGTGGTTCAGGCAACGTCGAGAAATCTTTGAATGTTTCTGTATTCGCTGCTTTTAAAAATTTCACATTAACTGCTGTGAAATCATATACAAAAGATAATGATTCGAACATCACCTACGACATCAATTGTACAAAGGTCGACTACTGGGGCAAAAATTTCTGGTATTTGGGTGGAAATTCAACCGCTGAGGGTGAAAAACAGCTAGATCTAGAAATAAAACCAATACTACCGATTATTTTACAAGAAAGTCTAAAATACAATCAAAAATTTACTCAGAAACTCGACGATGTTTTCCAAGTACACGAGAAGCCAAGACGAGAAATAATTTCAGCCCAGCCGGATTTCTTAAACAATTCGCAAAAGTATTACTACCTCGTACCTGAAATTCCTTTTTTCTGCTTCGTTCTAAAACGTATCGTTATCCATGGTTTATGGAATTTTGAATCGTATAAAGTTCACGGGATATCTGGAATTTTCACACATACTTTGGTAGTGAGAAATATTCGAGGAAGTATGACGTTGGATTACAGATCTGAAAAGGAACCCGACTTAGAATTGAATTTCCAAATGAATTGCTTCGTCGTGTCAAAAAAAGATGACACAGGTTGCGTTTATGGTCGTGCAAAATATTACACCATTACTCGAACAAACACAAACGTTCCGTTGGACAGTGTTCAGTCAGAAGTGGTTATGAATGAACTGGAATCAGCTGTTGCTTCTGCATTATTATCATCTAAAAGAGGTATGTTGTTATTACCATGATAGAGGGTTTATTCCAAAAATAAAATCAGAAAGGATACTTGGCATTGCATTTGAACATTTCATCCAAATTCTACCAGGTTTTTTTATGCCACTTCAAAAAATCTTTCATGATTTTTCTTGTTTGTTTTTTTCTAGTTGGAAAAACCTTCGATGTAGAAATGCCGCTGGAAAAAATTGAAATCTCAAACTCTTCAGATTGGAAAACAATAAAAGAATCTTATAAAGGATGGATCCCATTTAATGACGACGAGATAATCAAAAAATAACAATTGATGTAAAAAAAAAAAAAAAAAAAAAAAACGTATTTTCTGAAAATCCAGAATGATGTGAACGAAGATTATGCCTGATAAAACCAGATCGTCATGACGATGAAAACATTTGGAAAATGTGTTTCTACAGAACTTATTCATAATTTTGAAAAAACAACTGTCTGAATCCAGAAAAAATGATCGAGCGAATATTGCAATCAAAACCATAATTATAAAAATTGATCAAATTGAAGAAAAAAATAAAGTTTCAACACATTCTTACACTTTAAATAAATTTTTAATCAAAATGTTTCAGATCTTACAATACCTCCAAGGTGCCTGGAAGACATTTTGTGAAATTCTGACAGTATTTATTAAAGGGCTTTAAAATGTTAAAAAATCAACCTAAAATTAGTTAATATGGCATCGCATGTTTCAAGCAGAGATCCCAGTCTGTCAGAGAAAGAGGATAGAAGAGGGTTACATTTTTTAAAACTTTTTAAAATAAGATTGCTACTTTCCAGCCATCCTTATCCTTTACTCCCTTTAATACACATGGTTTCTCTGATGAACTTCGAACTTCCGAATTTTATCGCTGTGTCGAAAATCGTTTCATTTTAAGAGTGGTTTTGATTGATTGAATCAACCACATTTTGTCGCATTTAGGGTTAGAGGTGGAGATTCATTTGCGTCGAATATTTTGAAAATTAGAATGTTCACTATTTTTGGACATTTTGGCATTTGTAGGTACCTAATTCTTCCGACCCAAAACCGCAAACCTACATTACGAATTTTCAAATTGGGAAACTATACAATAGATTGAGGTGATCTGATCTCAAAAAAAAAAAAAAAAAACGAGGGAAGATTTTGATCAAATTTAAGGAAAGTCATTCTGAAAAAAATTTAGCTCCGGAGGGGCCCCTGGTGGAATGAATATGGGCTGTCAAAAAAACCTAACGTGTTTTGGGAAAGAAATTGTCCAGTTCTAAAGATAGAATTTGAAATTCTGCGTCGACCATAGGCCATTGTCAACCAAATCCCAAGACCACTGTTTCATGTTTCCCTTTCAAAGGTACTTCTGTAGCTGAAACATTTTTCTGAGTACTTACTAATCTGGTCATAAAATTCTTCAATTGATGGAATATTCTAAATTTTGCTTCACAAAATCTCCTCTTTACAGATGGGTCACCAAGAAGACAAAGATACTTCTTGATATTCGCCTCCAACCAATTTTCCAATTTTACGATAAAAACCTCTCGTTTTGTAGCCTATTGACAGAGTTTAACCCATAAATTTTATTGGAGGCATGAAATTCAAGAAAAAATTGACACCAACTGTACATACTGCATTGCATAGTGCATACCTTTTGGAACTCAACTGCATATTTTTCCGAAGAAAATTTTTTAAAAAAAATTCCACCTCTACGAGGACCAATATTTTTTCAACTGCAGTACCTCTGAAGCTGAAATTTTTTGAGTGGCTTTCAACTTGAAAATGAAAAAAATTTGATAATTTAGGTATGACAGATACTTTTGGAGGAACCCTGTTTTGAATTTTTTTTCCTGAAATATTTCACATTATTCAAGCCAAAAGATAGAAATATACCGTTTTTGAAACTGAGGAAATAGTTTCCAACGCTTTGCATGGCACCAATTTCTTAGTTATTATTGCCAACTTCAAACAACCAAAAAAATTTAGCAAATGTTCGCTATTTTGAACAATATTGTGTCACAAAATCTCCCCTCCAGCTGGGTCACCAAAAAGAAAGCCATTTCCTGATATTCACCTCAAACGAATATCCGAACTTCAGGGTCAAAATTTCCCCATTTAAAAGCCAACTGACCCAGTTCAGAGATCGATGGTAAAAAATTCAAAAAAAAAATGATTTTTTTTAAATTTCAGGATCAAAATCTTCCATCTTAAAGACACCAAGCAGTGAGCACCATGAGAGGGGCGGGAATCTCAAGTACATTACGATGGCTTGGTATAAAAACCTCGTAAGTCCAGATTTTTTCGATAATGCTTTTTTTGTGGTTTCTTTAGTAATCGTAAGTCTAAAACGCATCCTAGCGCTCTAATCGGCGAAAATCCAACATTAAAAAACACGTAAGTCCGACTTACGAGGTAAGTACATGAATTTCATCAATTGTAAATTTGAAAACCTCGTAAGTCCTTGTTAAAAACCACGTAAGTCGTACGTAAGTATGATGAAAATCTCGTATGTCGTCTCTAGAAACCTCGTATGTCCTTCCAAAGCGCTTTAATCAACTAATTTTATTTTACCAACCTGTAAAATATCATCAGGCCATACCATTAAGACCTCTAAAACATAATAATGCAATCTAAAACTGCAAATAACAAAATATGAATGTTTTAAACGTTTTTTTGTTCTCCTGAAAAATGTAGGATTTTGGACTAACGTGGTATTTATACCAAGCCATCGAATTTATAGTTGGTGTCTTTTCTTTATATAGTGGTCACGGTCACACAAATAAAAAAGTAGAGAAAATATTACAAAGGGGGAGGGGATCATAGGACTATTTGTTAATCTGAAAAGAAGTGGATTTCCTGAAGATGGCACAGATAGCTGCTCCTATTGCTTCATCAATAAGTAAGATTAATAAATAATGAAAATCCGGATCAATTCTTATCAAAATCAATCACCAGCATAACGATAAAGTATCTCGATAACATCGAGACGAGTGTATTTATGTACTTGGTTGGGTACCCAGTTGATGGTTTGGTAATCATATCAAATAATTCTGCGGAGAAACTTCATTCAAAATGTGTTCATACGGTACAATGAAGATTTTATTTTTTATATTGCTCCAACTGACAGGTAAATATGTAATTAGATTCGTTAGTCTGATGTAGAAAAAATTGCAGATATTTTTTGGGGGTTCGGACCAACATGGTCTATTAGCAAATTTTACAGAGTAGACATTCATTTTACATCATTTTAAATAATGTAACTGCTACTTCATCGGTGCAAATTCCTCACAGGTGTTTATTCAACTCATAAAGTTAGTTTGGAAAACGACATCACGAGTCATATAGATAACTGGGTGACCAGTATATTTACGTTTGGTGGCAAAAATGGAGCCGAAGCAGTCTCCAAAATATATGGCAGTGAATTGAATGAATTTGAATACAATATTGGCAACCAAGAAAACAACTCGCACGCAAAATATATCTTCCAAAACATTCGTTTTCGCGCACCTTACGGTACTGAAGGTGCAGTGGTAGTACAACAAATCAACTGGAAATTATCTGAAAGTAAAATCGTAAGTGGTTAACTTATAAAATAGTTTTAGCATATCTACATAGGTAATTCTAATTTCAACTTCCAATTCATTTCATCACAATTTATCAAACAGAGCACATTCTTTGACCAACTTCGATTTCTTATTGACGTGGAAGTAAAGACCGGTATAGGCAACTACGAAAAAAAAATTTCTATGTACGCAAGGTTTAAAAACCTCACATTGACTGCTTTGGGATCGTACACAAAAGATGACTATTTGAAAATCACGCACGATTTTACCTGCAATGCCGTCGAATATTGGACCGAAAGTGACTATCTTCAAGGAAATCTAACCTATGAGGATAAAAAACAGATACATCGAGAAATAAAACCAATATTGCCTACCATTTTACGAAAAAGTCTAAATACCAGTCAAAAATCCATTCAGAAAATCGACGACCTTTTCCAAGAGTATGAGAAACCGAGACAAGAAATAATTTCAGTACATCCGGATTTCATGAGCAATCCGCTCAAGTATTACTACCTCATACCGAAGATTCCTTTTTTCTGTTTTATTTTAAAACGTATCGTTATCCATGGCTTGTCGAATTTTGAATCGTATCAAGCTCAAACGAGTTTTAGACTTTTTACACACACTTTACTCATAAGAAATATTCAAGGAAGTATGACTTTGGATTACCGATCTGAGAAAGAAAAATCTTTAAAATTGAATTTCCAAATCGATTGCTTTATCTTATCGAAAAAGGACGGAAGCGATTGCATTTATGCTCAAGCGAAATATTACACCATCACTCGAAGAAAAACAAACACCACGTTAAGCGGTCGCCAGTCAGGAGTGATTATAAATCGACTAGAATCAGTGTTGGCTTCAAGATTATTAGGTCTACCATCAAAGAAAAGTAAGTTGACATCAGATTGTAAGTAGTTACGTTAAAAAAATCAACCTTTATGTACTTTTGATAATTGAGCAAAACCATTTTTGTTTGTTTATCGTGTGTGCCCTCTCAAAAATTCTGCTTAGAGGTCTGTTGGGTGGTCCCTGATCATGCCAGCCCACCCTTGCTCCATTCTTATACAAACAATTTTTTTTCAACTTGATTGTTGGTCCGCAAGGAACAAACGATAAATAATTTTTTTTCATTCTTTTAATCCCCCATAAATTATTAACAATTCCATTTGCCTTTTTTTTTTCTAGTTGAACAAATCTGTGACGTAGAAATGCCGGTGGAAAAAATTGAAATTTCAAACTGTTCGGATTGGAAAACAATAAAAGAATCGTATAAAGAATGGATCCCATTTAATGACGACAAAGAAATCAAAAAATGACAATTCGAGCAAAAAAATACTCATTTTCGGAAAATCTAGTAGGAGATTTTAAGGAAATCGCAAACGAAGATGCGCCTCAAGTCATAATGGCAATCATAATATTTGAATGAAGTATTCCCAAACAACTCCAAAATGTGGTATACTACATACAACGATGAACAATTACTAGAAATCTCTCAAAGTCCTTGAAACTGCATCAATCAAGCAACCATGTCTTCAATTAAATCTATATTTTGTGAATAATATGTATTTTATATCCAATCAGTAAATTCATAACTTGGCTCTATTTCGTTCTAAAATATTTCCCCAATTTTACAAAAGATACCTGCCTTTCAATGTTTTGGCTACAGCCTAATGAGAAATAGTTGAGATTTTGTACGAATTTACTCACTACAGGTGATTTGAAAATTTCCAAACACTCAGTAGAACCTAAAATATGGTCTTAAATTTTGACAGGATCTGCAATACCAACGTTACAATTTTTACTCAATTTTAGAAGTTGTATCGCTATTCGTCGTCGTCATCATCATCATCATCATCATCAGCATCATTGAACTTTGACCTGGTGAGCTGTTCAGCCCATGTAGGAAACTGTAGAAGAGTGTTGCTCGCCGATGTGTTATCAAGTTTTTTCTTTGGTCTTCCTTTGCTCCTCCTGCCAGTTGGAGCGTATTCTTTGACTTTTTAAGGGAACCGTTGGCCAGGCATTTTATCAACATGTCTTCGCCATTTCTTTCTGTAATCTTTCACCCGTCCAATGATTGGCTCTACTCCTTGCTCCTTCAGGATGTCTTCATTTCTTTTCCTACCATGTCTCGTATATCCGGCCATGGCTCGCATGAACCTTATTTCCTCTGCGGTTACTCTGCTTTTTATATCCTTTCTCATCGTCCATGTTTCGCTTCTATACAGCAGCATGGGTCCTGCCAGCGTATTGTAGATTCTTATTTGAGTTTTGGCTCTTAACTTTTCTTGGAGGAATGGCTCGGTTTATCACCCCACTTACTCACAGGAATTTGTTGATCTTGAGTTGTGCGTCAACCTCTCCTTCATAAGATAGCTCCCACCCGAGATATTTAAAGCTTCTGACTCGTTTCACTCCATCACTTTTGGTTTATGACGATGAGGTTCTCATTCCTTATTGATCAGCTACTTTCTGAAGGTTGTGCATCGCTCTATGCAAGTCATCTTCATTGTCAACAAAGACCACCTGATCATTAGCAAATAGCAGGGTATTTACATGGGTGTCATTGATGTCTAGCCCTTTTGGTTTGGATTTCAGCTATTCTTTAATCATGTCGTTGAAGTAGATATTGAACAGGCTACACGACATTGCGCATCCCTGTCTTACTCCTCTTCCTATCTTCTTTGCTTCTACCAAATCTGATTGCTGATAACACGCCTCAATTTAAATTGACAAAAATGATACTAGAAAATTTGCGGCAAAATATTATATCAAATGGAAACTATCGCCAGAATACGCTTCTTGGCAAGGAGGTTTTTATGATAGACTAATTTCTCAAGTTGAATCGTGTCTTGGAAAAACTATTTTTCAACGTAAATTATCGTTAAACCAATGAAGAATGAATAATGTTATATGAAACTGAGTCAATTTTAAACGCTCTTCCAATTGTTTACTTAGGTAAGTTATGTCATAGAAAGTGATCAAGAAGTTTTGTCAGCAAATGACTTGTTAAATTTAAAATTTAATTATACTCCCCCACCCCCAATTTAAATAATTGTAAAAATGTTACTCAAGCAAAATTGGTTGATTTATGGAAAAAATGTGTGATTCTAGAAGAATTCTGGAACCGATGGAAATGTCAATAGGTAGGTGCTTAACGTGAAAAAAAAAACGGCGAAAAAAAGAAAAAAACGCGGTCAATACAAAAAGTTGGGAACATCGTTCTTGTGGAAAGTGAAAAGTATACTCTGAAAGGATCCAGAAAAATTGGGAAAATCATCGATGTCTTTAAAAGTGGAGATGATCTTGTAAGATCAGCAAATGTTGAATTTGAAAATGATGTTAAAGTCGTCAGACCAATCAATAAATTATAAGTATCTGATAGAAGTGAATTAAATTGTCAAAATCTTTAAATTTCATTATTTTTTATTTATTCAATAATTATTATTTCAAAATTTTTTTTTCTTCTCCAGCAAACGTCGCAAAAGTCGTGAAACATCGCAAATAATTGGCCTTTTGGCAATATTTGTTTTTGCTTTGTAAGTTATGATTGTGTGTAAATAAAAACTTCTTCAGTTCTCGATAAAACTCAAAAACTAACGTTTCAATTTTAACAACTAAAACTCGTAATTATTATTAGGGAGGGAGGGAGGGGGGGTTAATAATGGGTGTTCCTAAAGTAGGTAGTCACATGAAAAAAAAACACAGCAGAGAAAATGTTATGAAAGGAGAGGGGATCATTAAATTATTAGTTAATCTGAAGAAAAGATGAGTGGTTTTTTAATAGGATGGAACAGATAGATACTCCTATTGCTTCATCAATAAATAAGATTAATAATATTAATGAAAATTCGGATCAATGCAAATAAAACCATCTCCAACATTACAACAGAGCTTCTTAGCAATAATTTCAGGACGAGTGCAATTTATTTATATGGTTGGGTACCTAGTTCATGGGTTGGTAATCAACTCATATGAAATAATTCTGTGAAAAAATTCATCCGAAATGTGTTCATGCAGCACAATGAAGATAATATTTTTTATACTGCTCCAATTGACAGGTAAGTATGTGATTAGATTAATTATAACAGAATAGGTACTTCGTTAGTCTGATGTAGAAAAAATTGCAGATATTTTTTCGGGGGTTCGGACCAACTGGTTCATTGGTGACATTTTTTATTCAACATATTTGTAGTTTTAAATATGCACCAGTTACTTCATCGGTGCAAATTCCTCGCAGGTATTTACGAGTATTCAACCCAGGAAATCAGTTTGGAAAATGACATCACGAAACATATAGACAAGTGGGTGACCACCATATTTAATACAAGCATAATTAGTGAAGAAAATGCAGTTAAAACGATTTCCGAAATACACAAAACTGAATTGAACGAATTGAAATACAATAACATCAGCAACCAAGGACACAATTTGCACCCAAAATGCATCTTCCAAAATGTTGTTTATTACGATTACGATTCTTCTCTGGATTGGTGTTATGGAATACAAATCGAATGGAAATCTTATGAAAGTAAAATTATAGTAAGTGGGAATTTATGAAATATGTACATAGTTGTTTGCATGCGAATGCGAAGCTTAGGTATGTAATTCTAATAATATCAACTCACCATTCACCAAACAGAGGGCATTCTTCGATTTCCTCCACTTTGACATGGACGCGCTGGTAAAGACTGGTGAGGGCAACTACAAAGAATCTTCACAAGTTCCTATAGAAGTAACGTTCCGTAATGTCACATCAACTGCTTCGAGATTGTACACAAGAGATAATGGTTTGAAAATCACCTACTCGTACGATTTTACCCATAGTTCCGTCGACTATCGCACTAAGTCAGCGGAAGATAAAAAACAGCTAGATCGAGTAATCTTACCAATTTTACCAACCATTTTACGAGACCAGCATGTAAGTACCAATCAAAAAACCATTCGGGAACTCGAAGACGTCTTCCAAGAGTATGAGAAGCCGAGCCTAGAAATGATTTCAACGCGGCCGGATTTCTTAAGCAACCCACAAAAATATTACTACCTCATACCGAGAACACCCATTTTCTGTTTCATTCTAAAACGTATCGTTATCCATGGGATATCGAATTTTGAATCGTATAAAACTCACTGCGAGCTTTACATTCATACATATCGGGATGAAATTTTCACACACACTTTACTCATAAGAAATCTTCAAGGAAGTATGACTTTGGATTACCAATCTGAGAAAGAAAAGGCTTTAAAATTGAATTTCCAAGTAGATTGCTTCAACTTGACGAAAAAGGATGATACATATTGCGTTCACGGCCACGCAAAAGATTACACAATTACTCGAGCAAACACAAACGTCTCGTTGAGTAGCCTTCAGTCAGAGGTGATTATGAATCGACTGGAATCAGCACTTGCTTCTGCATTATCGGGACTACCATCAATGAAAAGTAAGTTGACATCATCATCATCATAAAAATTACAAATAATGTCCCAAAAATTAAACCAAGATACTTCGACATTCATGATATCTAACGGAATTTTTGTTGAAAAAATCACTTGGGTCATTCCATGCCAAATTGGCGGATTTTTGCACGAGGCTCTTCTATTTTTTTCAAAATCAGATCATGTTTAGAGGTCATCAAACGATGACGAATGACGCGAACCGTACATTTTTTCGATTTTTTTTTTTTGGCGGAGCTGTGGAAATTCAAAGTTTTTTAAAATGGCCGAAAATGGAAAATTTCAGTTGCAAATTGCTCCGGGTATACATCGTATAGAATTTTGATTATTTTTTTCGAATTGTAGTACTTTGAGAGCGTAATCGACGAATGATTAAAGAGCTTCCCGAATGATGTCAAAATCAATGTTGCTTTTTTCAAAAATCTAAAAACATCGATTTAAAAAACTTATAATGTAAATACATAAAGAAGATGTCCAAGAGTAAAAAATTATGAAAAGATTCTCAGATTTAGTCCTTTTAATGTAGAATAACATATCAAAAAATTGGACTGGCATTTTTTTTTTATTGTAGAGGGGGAAAAAGTTACAAGTTTGGTACTTATTGCACAAATACCATCAGAAACTTGAAAAAATATTTTACCAATGTGTAGACAAACAAAAAAATTTTCCTGCCCCACAATTTATCAATGAATTGACGAGAAATACCATTTTACGTGCTATAATAATTATAAAGGGTGAAACATTAAGGTGGTCCTTAGACACACGCCAAAAAAATTTGCAATTTCTTCTGCTCCCAACGCTCCAAGATATGACCTCTGGAGAAAAAAATAATGAATATAAGTAAATAGAAATTTTTCAACAGCAAACTTTCTCTTATGTTATCAACTTGGTTTGAAGAGTTTTATTGATAGGACACTAATTTGTCCAGCCCGTCCTATGCTCATTTCATTGTTTACATACCCTACTTATAATCCTTTTTAGAAGTTGAACAACTTGTCTTTTTTTTCAGTTGGACAAATCTGTGACGTAGAAATACCGATAGAAAAAATTGAAACTTCAAACTGTTCGGATTGGGAAACAATGAAAGAATCTTATAAAGAATGGATCCCATTCAATGACGACGAAGTAATCAAAAGACAACAATTTGAGTAAAAAAATACTAATTTTAGGAAAATCTATGTAGGAGGATATTTATGCAAACGAAGATGTGCCTCATAAAATCAAGTCATCATAAATAGTAGGTACTTAATCAAAATACTTTTTTTGATGAAGAACTTCCAAAGAACTCCGAAATGTGGCTGGTATAGGACAATTTCTACAAAACTCTCTAAGTCCGCCAAACTACGTCAATCAAGGAATCATGGCTTCGATTTAATCTATGTTTGTGGATAATACCTACCTATTTTATATCCAATCATTAAATGCATAACACAGCTGTGAATTTCATGCTCTTATTTTGAACGAACTTTTAAAATATATGTTAAGCCTCTTCTACGAATCCTAGCTTCGTAAACATCTGATAAAATTTTCAAAATGATATTGTCAGCATCTCTTATCACTTAATATCTCACTTTCTAATACACTAGATTCTTATAATCGATCAACTTTGACATTTCAAATTTTATCACTCATCTGTAGAAAATTGTTCCATTTCCAGGATTGTTTCTGATTAAAATACTGAATCCATAATTTCTATCGCATTTACAAGGTATCAGTATCTCGAAGCGAACGGGAGGGGAATGCTGGGAGTAAGAGTGTGCGTTCATTGTCTTGAAAATTTTGAAAATTTGCATTTTAGTCTATTTTGGATACTTCGGCTGTTGGAGAATGGAGCTGTACCTACTCAAGGGTGGATGGTGGGAAAAAATGCCGGAGATTTCGTGAAAAAATTCAGCAAAGACCACCATTTTGAGTTAAAAGTCGCCAGAAAAAAATAGCTTCAACGGTGTCACTGGAAGGGACATATTTGTTCCTCAGAGACGAGGCACTTTTAAAAAATATGGCCCACTTCCAAAAGGTAGAATTTGAGATTCTGCTTCGACCTAGTCCATTGCTTTCAAAATTCAAGACCATTCATAAGGGCTCAACTAAACGGTTGAAAATTTGCAAATCGTCTAATTTTGGAAAAACAGTGTTTTGATTTTTTTTTCAGAAATTTGTTCATATTAATTAAGCCAAAACATAGAAATAGGTATATCGTTTCTGAAACAGAGGAAATAACGAAAAAATGTAACAAGTGTTTGCCATTCTGAACAGTTTTGTGTCACAAAATCTTGTCTGCAGACGGGTCACCAAAAAGAAAAGCCATTTCCTGATATTCTTCTCAAACAAATTTCTCGATTTCAGGATCAAAATTTCCTCATTTAAAAGCCGACTGGTCCAGTTCAGAAATCGAAGGAAGGTAAAAAATTCAAGAAAAATTCATTTTCCAATTTCAGGATCAAAATCTCCCATTTTAAAGCCACCAACTGTGCGTAAGCAGTGTAGCACCACGAGGCAGGCGAGAATTAGTGGCCACGTTCACACGAAGAAAAACAACAGATAATCATTATGAAGAGAAGAGGGGATCATTAGACTATTTGTTAATCTGAAAAAAAAATGAATTTCCTGAGGATGGCACAGATAACTGCTCCTATTGCTTCATCAATAAGTAAGATTAATGAGTAATGAAAATCCAGATCAATACTAATCAAAATCAATCTCCAACATTACGATAAAGTACTTCGATAACTTCGAGACGAGTGTATTCATGTACCTATAGTTGGTTGTGTACCTTACCTACTACATACCTAGTCGATGGTTTAGTAATCATATCAAATAATTCTGTGGAGAAACTTCATTCAAAATGTGTTCACACAGCACAATGAAGATTTCATTTTTTATATTGCTCCAATTGACAGGTAAGTATTTAATTAGATTATAATTATAACAGAATACTACTCTGACTAAGGTAGCAAAACTTGTCAACATTTTTGGGGGGTTCGGACTAACAGGTGCATTAGAAAATTTCACAGAGTAGACATTTATTTTACGTCATTTTAAATATGCACCTGCTATGTACTTTATTGGTGTAAATTCGTACAGGTATTTATTCAACTCTGGAAGTAAGTTTGGAAAACGACATCACGAAACATACAGATAATTGGGTGACCAGTATATTTACAAGTGGCGAAACTGGACCCAAACAGATGATCGAATTGTATTACAATAAGTTTAATGAATTTGAATACAATATCAGCAACCAGGAAAACAACGTCTCCACAAAATACATCTTCCAAAACATTAGTATTGGGACATTTTTCTGCACTGATGATAGTAGTGATAATACTGATGATAGTGATAATAGTGATAATACTGATGATAGTGATAATACTGATAATACTGATAATACAGTAATGGTCCAACAAATCACATGGAAATTTTCTGAAAGTAAAATTGTAAGTAGATAAATAATTTATAAACAGTTGTAGACATGCGAATGCGAATGCGTATGTCTATGTAGGTAGTAGCTGTATACATATGTAGTACTAATCTCAACTTCGATTCATTTCATCAACATTCATCAAACAGAGCGCATTCTTAGAGGGATTCCACTTTTACATTTACGGGGATGTAAAGATAAAGACTAGTGTTAGCAACTACGAAAAATCTTCAAAAATTGCCATGTACCCAACGTTCAAAAATTTCACTTTAACTTCTTTGGCATCATATACAAAAGATAACGATTTGAAAATCACGCACGATTTTACCTGCACTTCCGTCGACTATTGGAAGGCAAGCTTATGGTACGGTGGAAATCTAACTGCTGATTGTGAGTATACAAAACAGCTAGATCGAGAAATAAAACAAATATTACCGACCATTTTTCGAAAAAGTCTAAATAACAGTCAAACTTACATTACGAGATTCAACGTCGTCGTTATCCAAGCGTATGAACAGCCAAGACAAGAAATAATTTCAGTACATCCGGATTTCTTGAACAACTCGCAAAAGTATTACTACCTCATACCTAAAATTCCTTTTCTCTGTTTCATTCTGAAACGTATCGTTATCCACGGGCTATCGAATTTTGAATCGTTTAAAACTCGCAGGAGTCTTGAAGAAGACCCTAAAATTTTCACACACACATTGCTCATCAGAAATATTCGAGGAAGTATGACTTTGGATTATAGATCTGAACTAGAAAAAGCTTTAAAATTGAATTTCCAAATAAATAGCTTCAACTTAACGAAGAAGGATCGTACATATTGCGTTTACGGACACGCGAAAGATTACACCATTACTCGAGCAAACACAAACGTCTCGTTGAGTAGTCTTCAGTCAGAGGTGGTTATGAATCGACTGCAATCAGCCCTTGCTTCTGCATTATTGAGACTACCATCAAAGAAAAGTAAGTTGACATCATCATTAGGGTGCTCCTTATTTGTATGGTGAAAAAAAAAATTCGATTTTTTTCGCTCCCACCCCCCAAAAACATGACTTTAGGTGAGAAAATAATATCCTGAAAATTTCAGCCCCCTAGGTGAAATAAAAGTCGTGCCGGTGGGCCTCCAATTTTCCCATATATGAAAAAATTGAAGTCTCAGGCAACATTTTTAAAATTCTGAACTTTCTAGTTCTAACACCTCAGTTAAGTTCCTATTTACGTAAAATCGTAAAATCAACCTATATACCAATTTTAGCCCCCTATCTCCACTCAAAACTAACCAGTGGATTAGAGGGGAGAGCTCATATTTATGCCTACGAGTACATACTAGTGAAAAAATATTTAACGACGCCCTAAATTATTATCGGGTTTCACGAGAAAAACTTCTTCAATCACGTTAGTAAAAATGAGACGTGCTAGGGAGCACCTCTCCTCCCTCCCCTGTCTCAAAATATAA
This sequence comes from Planococcus citri, assembly GCF_950023065.1. Taxonomy (NCBI): domain Eukaryota; kingdom Metazoa; phylum Arthropoda; class Insecta; order Hemiptera; family Pseudococcidae; genus Planococcus; species Planococcus citri. Next base: position 67,423,949 of record NC_088678.1, on the reverse strand, counting down.
AAGAAATCAAAAAAATTGAAAATTTGTTTCTTCTACATTCTAATCCTTGGATTTGGTCAATCTTCGTCAGAAAAGCATTACCTACGTCAGACTTTTAAAAACTTGTAGAAAAAGCACACATTTCTGAATTTTGACTTTGAGAAACATTTAAGTGGACGTTTTGTAATAAAATTAATTATGTCAAATTTTCACTGAAGACTTATTGACGTTCTGATATTCTGTAATGTAGGACTTGAAAACTTGGAAATAATCGTCGAGAATCCCTATCAATGAGATTCAATTTTCAAGTTTAAATCCATGACTTGAAACTACCTTTGCAGTGGAGACTTCACCTTCATTCCAAAAAAAAATCAACTTTGTGGATCTCTATCATCTATGTAGATGGTGAGCATTGTAGAGGGGACTGAGAAAAGATTTTTCTGGAAAAAAGAATTATCTAGAAGCATTCTGCACAGAGATGAAAAATTTTCACCTAATTACGAATACCTTTAGACATCAATTTTCATCTTTCTCAATATTCTTTAATTTTGGGGGTCTCATAAAAGAGGACCACCATCATTTGGAGGACAAAAGGGTGATTTTTTTGAAAAAGTGGTTATCTGAAAGTACTCTGCTCAGAAATGAAACATTAAGTATCAAAAAATTTGTATAGATATGAATTTTTCATTTTTTTGTTGATTTTTTACAACTTTGAGGGGCTTTAAAAGTAACCAACATGATTTGGGAGACTGGGGGGGGGGGTTCTTCTTGAAAAAGTGCTTATTCAGAAAGATTGTGCACATGAATAAAAAAATTTCAAAAAATGTCTACAGACATCAATTTATAATTTTTTTTTTATTTTTCCCAAATTTGAGGGGCTCCATGCAAGAGAGCTAAAATCATTTGGGGGTCCAACAATGGTTTTTTCTTGAAAAGGGGGTTATGTAGAACAGTTCTAATGTGGAAATGAGATATTTTCATCAAATTTTCCATAATTTTGATTCATTATCTTTTTTTTGTGATTTTTTCAACTTTGAGGGGCTACTTACTGGGGAGGGGGCCATATGGTTTAAAGGTCCGGGAAATTTTATTTCTTAAAAAGGGATTATTTAGAAACATTTTGGCGCAGAAACAAAAAAATTTCATGAATAGAACTTTTTTTTGATTTTTTCCCAACTTAGGGGGCTATCGGCACAACTTTTTTTCACAGATGGGGAAAAATAAAAAATAGGGAATTATTTTCTCACCTGAGGTCATGTTTTAGGCGGGTGGGAGCTACAAAATTCCAACTTTGCAAAATAAGGAGCACCCTAATAATCATAAAAATTACAAAAATAATGATCGTACATGGTAAATTGGTGATCATCTCAGGCCACTAAATGCTGACAAATTTTCAAAATTTTCACTGTTTACATCACTATGAATCTTTTTAGATAAACACCAAAGCGCCTTACCCAAAAAAAAATTGTAGGGCTGAGAATTTTTTTCTTTCAGAATTTCATTTTGTATTCTCTTTATTATTGTCAGATGTAGAAGATACTTTCGATACCTATTTGAGCAAAACTACGAGTAGTTTCAAGTTTTTTACTCTTTTATGACCTCTCAAAATATTCTATTGAGGGGCCTGGACACGTGGCCCTTGATGAAGCCAGCCTCTTCTTTGCTTATTTTTATGCATAATTATTTATTTTTCAAGTTTGCATTTTTTCAATCTCCAAAATTAACAATTTATATTTTTTTCAAGGTGGACAATTCGGTGACTTGGAAATGGCGTTGGAAAAAATTAAAATATCAAATTCTTCAGATTGGGAAACAATAAAGGAATCGTATAAAAAATGGATCCCATTTCATAATGACGAAGAAGTGATTGCAAAAAAACCATTCGTGTAAAACCTTATTTCATGAAAATTCAGATTTTATACGAAGATATGTTTCATAAAATCAGATCGTCATGACGATCAAAGTAATCACCAAAATTTCCAATTATTCAAAGATTTTGGTGGACTTATATGTAAATGTAGGTATTAAAATGTACCATATAAAAATAATACAACTCTTTGTCCAATTTTTTTAAAAATCGGTTTCATTAATAAAATTTGTTCTTTTCTTGCCTGAACCTAGAAAAATTGATCCAGTACTTTTTGTACAAATGTCACCCGAAGCAATATTCGTGACAATGGCCTAGGTCAATGCGGAATCTCCAATACTTACGGATTGGAACTCGGCTATTTCTTCAAAAACAAATTAAATATGAATAAGAGCTACAGCGAAAAAACCTCAATTTTTTTCATAAATACCATCTCTTTGAGGACTAAAATCTTTCCTACTAGGGCACCTCCCAGCTGTATTTTTTTTGAGTGACTTTCCACTTTCAACAAAAAATGAAAGTTCTAACTGGATTGATCAAAGTCCACCAGATTATTCTTGCGATCCGCCCCATTGTATCTACCTACATCTCCCACCCCAAAAACAAAAAACTAGGTACCTAAATAAATATTCAATTCAACTTCGGAGAATAATTTTGATTTCACGTGGCATAATTTGAGTTGATTTAATCGTGTTAAAAGTTATGAAAAAGGCGAAAATTCCTCTGATTTTACAATTTCTTGGACTAAAAGGTTAAAAATTTATAATCTTGATGTGGTCGATACTTTTGAGATTGACTGCGATTTGAAATGGAAATATCTTAAAATTAAAAAAATTCAATGTTTCATTCCTTTTCAAACATATCAATTTCAAGCTGACTCTATCCTGTCTAAATTTGGTAGAACGACCTAACGCCACAAAAATATTGAAAAAATTGTTGAGAACGTTGAAACGCACTTTTCCAGCTCATTCTAAGTTTCTCGTGTCTCACTCAGACTGGAAAATTCATTTCAATTCATTGACACAAATTTTTTTAATTACTTGGATGGCTTTTCATGATTCTCGACCATTTTAAGGCTCACAATCTCATACCACTTTCTGAGTTGAAAAAGCTAACGAGATAAGAGGCCCTCCAAAAATGAGAACATTTTTATTTTCCATAATTGAGGTCAACTCACGTCCCTTCTGGTCGTTTTAAAATCCTGATATTTACCCCGAACATAATAATATTTGGTCGTACAAATCTTCGGCAATTCATTCAATGTTCGGCATCTTGCACCATTTTGTGTCGCAAAATCTCCTCTCCAAATGAGTCAGCGATAAGAAGACCAATCATTTCCTGATATTCACCTCAAACGAATTATCCAATAATTTCAGAATCAAAATTTCCCCATTTAAAAACCAACTGGCCCAGATCAGAAATTGAAAGTGAAAAATTCAAGAGAAAATTTCCATCAGGTAAGTAATGGGAGAGGAGGGATGTAACGGATGTTCCTAAAGTGGTCACACGAAAAAAAAAAAAAAAAAAAAAAGAGAAAATAACATTATAAAAGAGGGGGGATCATTAGATTAGATATTTGTTAATCTGAAGACGGATGCTTTTTTATTTAATAGGATGGAAAAGATAGACCTTACTCTTATTGCTTCATCAATAAATAAGATTAATAATTAATGAAAATTCGGATCAATTTATATAAAAGTCATCTCCAACATTACAACACAGCATCTCGGACAGTTGTTAATGGGCTGGTAATTCATATGAAATAATTAAGTGAAAAACTGTATCCGAAATGTGTTCATACAGCACAATGAGGAGATTATTTTTTATATTGCTCCAACTGACAGGTAAATATGAAATTAGATTCGTTAGTCTGATGTATTAGAAAAAATTGCAGATATTTTTTGGGGGATTCGGACTAACTGGTTCATTATAGTGAAATTATTTATTCAACATCGTTTTAAATATGCACCAGCTACTTCATCGGTGCAAATTCCTCGCAGGTATTTATTCAACCCAGGAAGTCAGTTTGGAGAACGACATCACGAAACATATAAACAAGTGGGTGACCACCATATTTACAAGCACAATTGGTGGCAAAAATGCAGTTGCAACGATTTCCGCAATACACGAAACTGAATTGATGGAATTCGAATACAATATCATCATCAGCAATCAAGTCCATACAAAATGCACCTTCCAAGACATTGTTTATCCCAATTCTTCTCCTCGGAAGTGGTGTTATGGAATACAAATCGAATGGAACTCTTCTGAAAGTAAAATTGTAAGTGTGAGTTTATGAAATATGTAGTTGTTTGCAATTCTAATATCAACTTCATTCCATTTCTCACCATTCATCAAACAGAGGGCATTCTTTCAAGTACTCCCCTTTTGTATGAACGTGCTGATACAGACTGGTGAGGACAACTATGAAAAATCTTCACAAGTTCCTATAACCGCAACATTCCTAAACGCTACATCAACTGCTTCGAGATCGTACACCAGACATAATGGTTTAAAAATCACGTACGATTTTACCTACAGTACTGTCGCCTATTGGAGAGACGATATCGGCGGACCTTTTCTAAAACTGACTGCTGAGGAAGCTGAGGAAAAAAACCAGCTAGATCGAGTGATATTACCAATTTTACCAACCATTCTACGAGAACGAGTAAGTACCAATCAAAAAACCATTCGGGAACTCGACGACGTTTTCCAAGAGTACGAGAAGCCTAGACAAGAAATAATTTCAATACATCCGGATTTCTTGAACAACTCGCAAAAGTATTACTACCTCATACCTGAAATTCCTTTTTTCTGCTTCGTTCTAAAACGTATCGTTATCCATGGGCTATCGAATTTCGAATCATATAAAACTCACAGGAGGCTCGAAGGGGAGCCTGAAATTTTCACACACACATTGCTCATAAGAAATATTCGAGGAAGTATGACTTTGGATTATAGATCTGAACAAGAAAAAGCTTTAAAATTGAATTTCCAAATAGATTGCTTCAACGTAACGAAAAAGGATGATACAGGTTGCGTTTACGGTCTGGCGAAAGATTACACCATTACTCGAGCAAATACGAACGTTTCGTTGAGTAGCCTTCAGTCAGAGGTGATTATGAATCGACTGGAATCAGCCCTTGCTTCTGCATTATTGGGACTACCATCGAAGAAGTGTAAGTTGACAGAATCATATTGCATAGAAATAATGTCACAAAAATTAAACCAGGCTACTTTGACATTACGTACATTATTTTAACGAAATACTTTCATAATTAGGCTCACCATCCCGACTCCCCAGCCTAGATTTTCTCAAAGACTAATTTTTTTCGTACTCCAATTTTAATTACAATCAGAATTTCTACAACTTTCAGATAAATCTTGAACGAATCTGTCCTCTTCGTCTTCACTATAGCCACTTAATATTCTTGATGATCGTACATGGTGAATTGGAGATCGTCTGAGGTCACTAAATGCTGACAAATTTTCAAAAAATTCACTTTTTACAGGAATCTATTTTGGATAAACAGTAAACACCCAAGCCCTTACAAAAAGAAAAAAAAATGAAAAAAAGCAGAATTGCGAAACTGTAAATTTTTCCATTGCAGAATTTCATCTTGTATTTTCTCCAGATGTATTTTCGATACTCGAGCGAAACTAATTTCAAGTTTTTTACTCTTTTATGTCCTTTCAAAATATTCTATTGAGGGGCCTGGCCGAGTGGTCCTTGATTAAATCAGCCACAAATTTATTTTTCAAGTTGACATTTTTCAATCTCATCAATTTTTTCATCTCCAAAATTAACAATTTTATATCTTTTTCAAGGTGGACAAATCGGTGACTTGGAAATGACGTTAGAAAAAATTAAAATCTCAAATTCTTCAGATTGGAAAACAATAAAGGAATCATATAAAGAATGGATCCCATTTCATAATGACGAAGAAGTTATTGATAAATAATCATTTGTGTAAAACCGTATTTCCTGAAAATTCAGATTTTATACCTTACGAAGTTATAAAAGAGGAGGCGATCATTATAGTTTACTTATTTGTTGATCTAAAAGGAGATGATGTTATTTTTTTTTAAATCGAGTGAAATAGATAGATAGTCCTATTGGTTCATTCATAAGATAGATACTCGTATGATTACTTTAATGAAAATCCGGATCAACACAAATAAAAATCAATCTCTAACATTACGATAAAGTATAGTTCATAGTTTAGTAATCACATCAAATAATTCTGTGAAAAAACTTAATCGAAAATGTTGTCTTCATACACAGCACAATGAAGATGATATCATTTTTTATATTGCTACAACTAGCAGGTAAGTAGATATGTAATTAAATCAGTTACGCCAGAATACTTTTCTGACTGACGTAGAAAAAAATTGTAGATATTTCTGGGGGAGGGGGGGGGGGGTTGTTCGGACTAAAAGGTCCATTAGCTACATTGATTCTACATCATCTTTGCAAACTCCTCGTAGGTATTTATTCAACTCACGAAATCACGAAACATATAGACAAGTGGGTGAGCAGCATATTTACGATTGGTGGAAAAAATGGAGCCGAAACGTTCTCCGGAATATATGGCGATGAATTGAAAGACTTCGAATACAATATCAGCAACCAAGAAAGGAATTTCCACACAAAATGCATCGTCTACTATATTCTTTTTCACACACTTGGGAGTACCTATAAGGGAGCGATAGGCCAACAAATCGATTGGAAATTTTCTGAAAGTAAAATTGTAAGTATAGATAACATATTAGAATAATTGAATGCGAAATCGTTTATAGGCAGTTCTAATCTAAACTTCAATTCATTTCATCCCCACTCATCAAACAGAGCACATTCTTTGAAGGATTCGAATTTTTTATTGAAACTATGATGAAGACTGGTGTGGGCAGCGACATCGAAAAATCTTCAACAATTTCTGTATCTGTACACGCAAAGTTCAAAAATTTCACGTTAACTGCTTTGAGATCATACACAAGAGATAATTATTTAAAAACCACGCACGAGTTTACCTACAGTAGTGTCGACTATAACGGCACCGTTCATTACTGGTATCCTCAAAGAAATCTAACCGCAGAGGATGAAAACCAGCTAAATGGAGGAATACTATCAATGTTACCAATCGTTTTACAAAAAAGTTTAAAGGACAACCAAACATCCATTCAGAAACTCGACGACCTTTTCCAGAAGTATGAGAAACCAAGACAAGAAATAATTGCAATACATCCGGATTTCTTGAGCAATCCGCTCAAGTATTACTACCTCATACCGAAGATTCCTTTTTTTTGTTTTATTCTAAAACGTATCGTTATCCATGGTTTATCGAATTTTGAATGGTATCGAGCTAACGGGATGTCCGAAATTTTCACACACACTTTGCTCATAAGAAATATTCAAGGAAGTATGACTTTAGATTACAGATCTGAAAAGGAAAACGACTTGGAATTGAATTTCCAAATAGATCACTTTATCTTATGGAAACAGCATGATACAGATTGCGTTTATGCCCGTGCAAGATATTACACCATTACTCGAAGAAAAACAAAAACCTCGTTAAGCGGTCGCCAGTCAGAGGTGATTATGGAGCGACTACAATCAGTTTTAGCTTCTGGATTATTAGGCCTGCCATCGAAGGAGAGTAAGTGGACATCATTGTATTACAAACAAGTCTCAAAAATTAAACCAGGCGACTTCGACATTAAATGTTTTAACGAAATATTTCCATAATTAGGCAAGCTTAACATCCCACGCCTCGATTTTTTCAAAGATTTGGTCTATATTCATTTCACGTATGTTGATAATATAGACACTGTACCTGCGTATAAGACAACCAACTGGCAGCCATCTTGGCTAAATAACCTGAGTAACGCCAATTTATCCCGCTGGGTGATCTTGGCAGCGCTGTACTTCAATTTTGCAGGCAACAGGGAAAAGGGAGGGTTGTGTAGTCCGCGAGGTACTTCTGACTGCGCGCGCAGCCAGGAGTTCCTTCCGGACTACACAACCCTCCCTTTTCCCTGTTGCCTGCAAAATTGAAGTACAGCGCTGCCAAGATCACCCAGCGGGATAAATTGGCGTTACTCAAGTTTTCCTTACCATTTCCGTTCCCCTCGGCCTGCAGTTGGTTGTCTTATACGCAGGTCCAGTGTCTATAGTTGATAACCACTCAAACAAGCTACTAAAAATTGTCCCATAATGTTTATCTCAAACACACGCAAACGGGCTATTCCCATTTTTATATACTTGCAATTTTTTTTGTCAAGTTTATTTTTCAATCAATACAATTAACATTTACTTAACATTTTTTTTTCTAGTTGACCAAATCTGTAATGTAGAAACGCCGCTGGATAAAATTAGAATCTCAAATTCTTCAGATTGGAAAACAATAAAAGAATCATATATAGGATGGATCCCATTTCATGATGATGAAGAAGTGATTCCAAAAAAACCATTCGTGTGAAATCGTATTTTCTGAAAATCCAGATTTTTTACACGAAGATATATCTCATAAGATCAGATCGTCATGATAATCAAAAAAATCACCGAAAATTCCAATCGTTCATGGATTCTTTAGACTTACCCTATATTAAAATGAACCAATTACAAAAATAATACACCAAGTTGATTAATTTTTAAAAAATTGGTTTCATTAAAATTCCTTCTTTTCCTGTTTGAATCCAGAAAAAAATTAACCAGTGTACCTAGGTACGTATTGTGTATTGTTTGTAATGTCATCCAAAGCATTGGAAGTAGTTTTCATTTTTCCCCGAATATTTTTCATCTCATATTCAATTCAATTAGCACGGCGATATGATAAACAAAATAAACCTCACCAATTCACCACACTTCCGAATACTTCGATAATTCAAAGGCACTTCTCCGGTAATAAATTACGACTTGATCAGAATGGCAAATCGTATTTAAACTTATGATGTCGTAACTGATTGTAATTATTCATGAAGGTATGTACCTGTAACAGAAAAAATTTAAAAATAATGTTAATTGCGAAAGAAACTAGGTACCTGTATATAAAATATTAAGTATATTCACGCTGGAAAATATTTTTAAAAAAAACTGAAGAATCAAATTTGGCTAGAATACTCAATTTTTAAACTGAGTAAAGGCTCACACATTCATTCTTTTCTAAATATACCTAACCTAACCTAATCTTTCAGTACACTTTCTCGTATGAAAATTTTCGACAATTTATTTTTTGAACTCCTAAAGGCAGAAGGACATTTCAATCCCACCTACTCAATGTTGCAAAATTCGAATACTTGCCAACTAATTTTGAACAATCCATACTTCAGTGTACCTCCCAGCATCGTGCTCCTGACTGGCATGGCAGAGGGAACACTGAAGGTTTAAATAGGGAAAAAATCAACTGATAATCAATCTCAAACAGCATTTCCGGAAACCAAATTCATTAGATTTTAAATTAGAAAAGAACACAGCTCCTTTAAAATGGAGAAGATAGTTCGTTACTCTATCTGCTTCATTTACATTAATCAAATTCCAGATTATTTACATAAAAATCAAAATTAATTATCGTTATTACGATCAAGTACCTCGATAATTTCACTGATGAGGAAACTCAGTTGGTTTTTGGTTCGGTAGATGATCATAATAGACGCCTAATAAGTCACTCCTTATAGCAAACCTTTGACTAAAATGTATTTTTACAGTACAGTGAAGATTTTATTTCTCATTTTAATCCGAGTAAAAGGTAATCGCAACAAACAGACATACCCGAGGGCTTTCCTAATAAGTAATAACTCATACCTATTTATTTTTTTTGACAAATTGCAGATATTTTTTCTACGCAAGAAATATGTTTAGAAAATGACATCACAATACATCTAAACGAGATGATTACCAACATATCAGCAATAGAATGCAAAATTGCAGACGAAATGATCTACACAATCCCGGACTATATTTTAAAGGAATTCGAATACAACATCAGTAACGATGTACAAAGTTTTCAAACAAATTTTTTTTTACAGGACATTAAATTCTCTACAGGTTCTGTACGAGATGAAGACGACAAAACTTCACAAATCGTCTGGAAATTCCATGAAAATAAACTTGTAAGTATGTAGGTACTAGGTATACATAGATAATACACGAAAATACTCAATTCTTACAGATTTTGAGGGTGTCGGCTTATAATTTAAAATATTATATTGCATTCACACAGAGCGTAACTTTCAAAGAACCGTGCATCAAACTAAACGGTGTGACAAAGGTTAATGGATTTCAGGACGAGAAATCCTCTACTTTTTACTTAGGAAGCCAATGTTTTGGAAATTTTACAATTACTGCCACAAGATCACACATCAAAGATGAAGTTTTGAACAACTCGTATGAAATCACATACAGTAGTTTAGAGTACTATTACGGAGATTCCTGGGATAAGAAAAATCTAACAAATGAAGGTAAAGAACAGCTAAAGCAAGAACTAAGATCAGTGCTCCTGGCGGCTTTACACAAAAATCTAAACAATAATCAAAACTTCTCTCGAGAATTTGACAAACTTTTCCACCTGCATGAGATACGCAGAAAAGAAATAATTTCAATACATTCGGATTTCGTGGACAGTGAACAATCGTATTACTACCTCATACCGAAAATCCCCTTTCTCTGTTTCATTCTAAAACGCATCGTTATCTATGGGCTATCGAATTTCGAATCATATGCTGTTCGCAGAACACCAGAAAATTTCAAGCGCACTTTGCTCGTAAGGAATCTTCGAGGAAGCATGACTTTGGATTATAGAACTGAAAACGAACCAGATTTAGAATTGGATTTTCAAATAGATTGTCTTATTTTATCGAGAAGACAAGAAGCTGATTGTATTCATGCGCAGGCAAAATATTACACCGTTACTCGAACAAAAACAAATGTTACGTTGAGCTCTCATCAGTCCGAGGTGATGATGAATAGACTGGAGTCAGCCATAGCTTCTGCATTATCATCATCGAAAAAAGGCATGTTGAATTGTTGTTCCAATCACTTCATCATAATATCTCTATACAGTATGCCTCAGAAATCAAACCAGTAGGAATACGTAATTACTTTACCTAATGGTATCTAATAATAATTGCACAATTTGCACAAGAAATGAAAACATACATATTCTCCATGTCTGAATGTTTCTAGAGATTGTTGTTTTATGATTTGAAGCTGGATTTCTTCTTTCTTCAATCCACGAAACTAACTTTTCATTGTTTTTTTTTTTCAGTTGCGAAATTTTGTGATCTAGAAATGCCTCTAGAAAAAATCAATGTTTCAAAGGATTCCAATTGGAGTACAATAAAAGAATCGTATAAAAAGTGGATTCCATTCAATGACGACGAAATCGTCAATAAAGGGCCTTCTGAATACGTTAAAATAATGTGCTGAAATACTCAGTCATTATTACATTAGCCAAACAACGCTAAAACTACCCCAAAATATGGACTAGCGCTAATACATCGTGAAATCAATACTCATTGGTGGCATGTTTTTGATGGAATCTGAATTCGAGAAAATTTAAAATTTGTAATCCGGGAATGAATAGATAAGTTATACCTAAGTGGGTAAAATATTACGAATGTAACGTACCTACATAATTTGTAAATACACGAATTTTTAATTTTGATGGAATTTCTAATATTACGAGTATTAGACCTATATTAAAACCCAAGAACGTAAGTATTTAGTTCAATTATCCAATTGAGAATTTCGCAAAAACAAAAAAAATGCCAGCAAATGCATGAGCACGTTGCAAGAATTATAACCCAAAGATTGGGTTATGATTTTCAGGATTTTTGAAAAAATGTCATGTGACCTATCAAAATGGGTTAAAATTTTATCAAGAATCCAAATATTTTGATAAAAATCATTTTTGAACCATTTTTGAAAAATTTTGAGCCCCAAAATTGGGTTATAATTTTTTGGATCTTTGAAAAGGCGTCATGCAACGTATCAAAATGGGCTATAATTTCGTAAAAAAATCGACTATTTCGACGAAAGTGTTTTTTGAGCGATTTTAAAAAATTGTGAGTCCAAAATTGGATCACGATTTTCAGAGTTTTATTAAACGTGCCATGCCACCTATCAAATTGGATTAAAATTTTGTGAGAAATTCAAATATTTTTCCAAAAGTAATTTTTGAACGATTTTTTAAAAATTTTCACCCCGAAATTGAGACAAGATTTTTGGGATTTCGAAAAAAGACTCAACCACAATGGGACTGAAATTTCACGAGAAATTCAAATACATATTTCCAAAAAATATTTTTTGAGAATTTTTGAAGAATTCTGAGATCAAAATTAGGTCATGATTTTCGATAAGATGCCGTACAACCAATTTCAAATGGATTAAATTTCACGCGACATTCAAATATTTCGACGAGAATGTTTTTAGATCGTTTTTGAATAATTTTGAGCTCAAAACTGGATCATGATATTCGACATTTTCCAAAAATACGTCATACAACCCATCAAAATGCGTTAAAATTTCGAAAGAAAACCAAAAATCCCCATCAATACACTTTTTTTGAGCTTTTTTGAAGAATTATTGTTGCATAGAATTATGCACAACTTTGTTACATTTTCGAATATGAGCCTAAACCGCAGCTTAAGCCCATACTAATCAACATTCAACTGAAACTGAGACCGAATTCGCCTACTTTTTGTCGTGTTATAAACTTCTGAACGCTCAATTCTGAAAAAGCCGACAAATTTCGGACTTTTGATTAACAAGTACATCAAGATTAAACGCTGATATAACGATTAAGTACCATATCGTGATAATTTCTAAAAGAACGTGAGACACAACACACGATTAAATTCAGTAGGCTTTTAATTTTATACTCAAATACAGCATTCTGGGCAAAACTCCAACCAAAATGAGTCTTTACAGCATAACCAAGATTATAATTTTCATCTTGATTCAACTAAAAGGTATTTATGTACAACAAACGCTTCATTATTTGTTTGAGATAAAAAGTTAGCTAGATAGATATTTATATGAACGTAGACTAGGTATACTTAGGTTCTCAAATCTACACTAAATACAACACCGATCTCTCAACTAATATTGAATTTCATTCACCAAACCACAGATTTTTCATCAACGCAAGAAATCCATTTAGAAAACGATTTGACAAAACACATAGACGAATGGGTTACCAGCATATTCTCAATTAGTGGCAATGATGGAGTCCATATCATCACCCAAATGATAGGCTGTACACCGAAAGAATTCGAGTACAATATCACTAACCATGTAAATCATTCCCAAACTGAATTCTTGTTCCAGAGGATTCACTTGACGTTAAAAGGAGAATCAGAGCAAATCGAATTCGATCGTCCACAAATTCATTGGAACTTCGCTGAGAATAAAATAGTAGGTACTTATGTATACCTACATATTATGTACTTAATATGTAACGTTTTAAAATCTGAATGCATTTCTCATGATTTATTACACAGAATTTCGTGTTCCTCGAGATTCGCATAAAAATACAGGCTGGGATTGCAATAGCCAAAGCACAGCCCAGAGGCAAGAGATGCTCTTCCATGAATGATTACATATGCTGGTGCTCTTTTGAAAATTTTACCATAAGTGCTGTTGGAACACGTGTCAAAGATGACCAATTGAAAGTCTCGTACAATACTACGTACAGCAGTTTCGGTATCACGGTAAGAAGACAAATTACAAATTGATTTGAAACCACAATACCTAGACCTACTTTACCTAACTAAGATTAAAATTATAATCTAATTTCAGGATCTACGTACATTCAATCAAATTTCCATGAACGAGAATAAAAATTTAGTACAGGAAATCACACCAGCTATGCAAATGATACTGGAACAAAACTTTCACAACAACGTGAAATTTATCCACGAACTCGATAAAATTTTCCAAGTACAGGAAGAGCCCAGAAAAAAAATAATTTCAGCACATCCGCATTTCTCGACCAACCCACAACAATGCAACTACCTCATTCAGGAGATTCCTTTTCTCGGTTTCATTTTAAAACGTATCGTCATCAGTGGAATGTCAAATTTTGAATCATATAATGTTGATCATTCGTCAAATGAAACGTACACGCGCACATTGCTTATTAGGAATGTTCAAGGAAATATGACTTTGGATTACTGAACTGAAAAGGAAATCCCTTTAGAGTTGAATTTCCAAATAGACTGTTTGATGGTATCGAAGAACGACGAAACCGATCGTGTTTATGGCCTGCCAAAAAAATACACTGTGACTCGAACAAACACGAATGTTTTGTTGAGCCCAGCTCAGTCGGAAATGATTTTAAGTAGATTGGGATCAGCCATAGCTTCTAAATTATTGTCGAAACAAGGTGAGTTGAAAAATCGGATATTGTACGAGTATGTCTCAAAAATGAAACCAAGGCATTTGGAATTTAACTCACCGGTCCAATATTTGTTTCCTCAATTTGTTGAGGACCGACTATAGATACCTACTTTTACTTTTCCCAAACTTTTTTACTCACATTACTTAGATAAGTACTTTCTTGTTTTTTTTCCTCAGATGAAAAAAATTGTACTCAAGAAACGCCACAAGAAAACATGAGAACATCAAACGCATCTGATTGGGAAACAATAAAAGAATCTTATAGAGGATGGATTCCATTAAATGATGACGAAGTCGTAACAAGATAGTATTTCATGATCATGTATCCCTTAGAAATAATTCACTGCCAAACTAAGCTGAAAATGTTTCCAATAAAACCTTAAATAATGCAAATGGTCGCATGAGAACCCATAGGACAGCTTTCAAAAAGTTTCAGCAGCCCTCCCTCTCAAAAAACAAAAACAAAAAAAAAAAGGTTTGAAGGTCTTAGATACAGCCTTACGAGGATTTGAGTCTTCAAAAAGAGTTCATGCAAAAGTTGTATAAAACGATGAGAAAAATCAAATGGACAATTACCTTCTGCAAAAAATATACCTACCTAAGTACCTATCATTGTACATAATTAATTACAATTATACTCAAAGGCCGAATTTTAACAATAGGAGGTGTAAGAGTTTTTCAAGATTTCACCACTTTTTTTTTTTTTTTTTTGAAAAAAGTCACCCGAAAATACAACTTTTCTCTCGAGCATATGATTTTTAATTCAAAGTGATTAATTTTAGGGCAATTTTGGAAAACTCATAACCCAATAAAATGCTCTATTTTCCCTTTTGGACTGCAAATAATTTTTGGCCTCAGGGAAAGGGTGAAGATATAATTTTCGTTGAATAAGAGATGAATGACGATTTCTTTTACTTTAAAAAATATTCTCATATTATTTCTTTTTTGAATTTTCGGAAGCTTCGTGATGATAGTTTTTTAGACATTTAAATTTGTATTTCGAGAGGCAATTATAAAAGCATTGTTTTTTATGCAAAGTTTTTTTTTTTTTTAATTCAAAATTGGAAAATTTTTCAAAAAAATGTAGAAATTTCAATCGCTGTAAGTAAAGCAAACAGGATAGGTGAAAAAGTGTTTTTTGCCGATTTGAGGTTCATTGCCAGAGCGAAGCAATCACAACGCAGCATTCTGCAAGCAAAAAGTTTGGCCAAATTTCAAAAAAAAACCAACTCAATTTTATGAACTTTCAAGCTTTTGATTAGCTTTGGCCAGAAACTTTCTCAAACTTTTTCATCAAGAATTGTCTTTTTGTGAAGCTCTTTTAAGGTACAATATGTACTTCATTGTATATGTCAAATTAGCTAAGTATGGTCGATACTGCATATTTTCAAGTTTTGAGCTTTTGTTGAGCTTTTATACCATTTCTGGAAGTTATGTATATCCTTAGTAGGTATCCCCACAAAAATTTTCAACCCCCTCCCTTCATATTTACCCCTCAAAACGGCGTTTTTTTCATTGTTTTATGCCTATTAACAATCAAGATTGCGAGGTACAATTTTATAAACACGTTTTTTGGATGTATTTTTGACCCCTAAACATGTACTTTTTTCGAAATTTTCGCTTTGGTGCGCCGTGCTGAAAAGTTGAAAAAATGTGTCTTAGGGGGGGGGGGGTGATTTTGGAATTTTGTGAAACAGGAATATCAATGAGTAGGGTGTCGTTTTCTTGTGACTCGATACCGCTGAGCACGAAAATGACGTCAGATTTTGTTTTAAACTCACACAGCCCCTCCGAACCCCTTAGCCCCATCCCTCAATTTTTAAGATTTTTAAAATAAACTTACTTTTGTGAGGGAGCTCCAAATTTCAAAAAGGCAAATTCGAAAATTTCCTACTAAGAGTCCCTCAAGAGAGGGCTGCGTGTTCAATAATTTGAAAATGGAATTGAATTAAACTTACCTATCTATCTCCCTACCTACCTATCTATCTATTCGGCGCTCAAAGCTGCCAAACTTATACGAGAGAAATAGAGATCCTCAAATGAGAAGGAGGGAAGGAAGGAAACCTACCTATTTATCTCCCTACCTACCTACCTACCTACCTATGAAAAAGTTCGGCGCTCAAAGCTGCCAAACCTAAGAGAGACAGAGACTGTAAGGTCAGCGCCAAAGGCAGCCAAGACCCTGTACGTACGTATATACGTAAAAAGGATTGGAAAGAGGTAGTTATTCAGCGCTAAAGGCAGCTAAACCATGTACCGTTAGGCTATCTATTCGTCAGCGCTAGAAGCGGCCACAAACAGATAGTTTAAGGGTAGAGGAGAAATAGAAACGGCGAGAGAAAGACAGAGATAGTAATAGAGGGAGAAAGGGAATCTTCTCCAACCACCTTAATTAAGCGTGACCAGCGCGAAACGCAGCCAAGATCACTTCCAAAAATGCAAGGCAAAAAACGTCCAGTTTGAATAAGAATATATTTATTTACTGAACATTTGGTCGGAAGAAGATACTGTATCCAGCCTCTTCTTCGCTTTTATCTTAGCAGCTACACAGATTATCTACGAGTTTTAAAACTACCCTATAATACATCGTAACATTTATCTCTAAAATATCCACTCGCCACATCATTCTCCTTCTCACGCCAAAATACACGTTAAACACCCATTACACTTTGATGATTTTCGTGTCGTTTTCTTACGATTCGATGCTGCTGAGCACGAAAAAATAAGCTACGCACACTGTTACATCTGTCCAGTTTTTTTTTTGGTTTTCAAGGCCTCAAAGAGTGTAAAAAATGATGGTACACCATGTACACAGTCCAATAATGCATAAATTGATTTATAAATTTTTTTTCAGCTAAATTGCATTATTTAAAGTGAGTGAAAATGTTTTATTACTCTGGTGTAAAATTTCATTTTTTGCACATGGAGGTATTTAGATGGTAGACGACGTCGTGATATTCGTGATTAAATCCAAAATGATTTTCAAAAATCAACTCACATCACTCAACCGTCAACTCCATCTTTCCTCATCAAATGAAAAATCAAAAGTGAAAATATCAACCAATTTCTGCCGACTTTGGCGGATCCGTTTAAAAATCAATTTCTGAAAATTTCAAAGATATAATTATTTGAAACTTCAAAAGTCTTCTCTCTTTAAGTAGGTAAACTCAGTAAAATCCAAAATCCATTTTAAAAAACTAATAGGTAGGTAGGTACCCTAGCAGATTCTAGTGGATTTTATATCTGACCTCTTTCAGTTTATAAACGTTGTGAAACTAATTAACCTAGATGGGGCCAAGTATAAATCTAATTGTTTTTAATTACTTTTTTATGCTTCTTACTTCTATGTACCATATCGACACTGTTTTCATATCTCTTCTCACATAAGTACCTACACAACCTTTTCTTTTGCAGTATTTCTGTGTCGTGTCAACTTGTTTTTTTCTGCACTGCATTACGCTGTTTCTAACGACTGGTTTCTGTATCTTGGTACCTAAGTTATTATTTATACGAGACTCCCATTAAAACAAACCATCAGCTATTCTCTGAATGTAAGAGTTTTTACATTTACTTTTTGCTTATTGGTTGCTTTCATAAATTAATGCACAATTCGTTCAAGCTTTTTTTTCAAACATTTCTCTATAAGTACATAGCATGATTAAAATAATTCATAATTATGTGGCATCAATTAAAAAATCGAGTTTTCGCTTTTTGAGAGGAGAATGTTTCATTGATAATTTTAATACTTAATTAAAAATTGAATTCAGGAAATATTTTCGTTCTTAAAAATTTTAGAACAATGAGACGCACATTTTTAGTAGTTTCACATGAGTTTCATAGGTTTAGATACCTGGGTAGTTCTAAAAAAAAGTAAATTTTGTGTACACAACAAATTTCTCAGGGATTTTAGCATTTTTTTTTTTTTTTTTGGTCCATGCAAGGAATCATCCCTTACACATTTCACAGTTGCTATTGAGATTTTTAGCCCCTCTTTTCATTGGTGTACATTCGATTTTATACCCCAAATGTCCTTCGACTTGCCTGTCACACGCCATGTTTTTGAAAATAATGTTATAAAGTGTCATAAACTTCATTTTTTGGGAGAAAAGTTGACACATTCTCATTATCATAGAACACAAAGGCATATTATTGTGCAAAATTGAAATTGCAATAGGTAAGTCCATAGGAAGCTCACATTTCACATTTGAAAATTATCACACAGTTTTTGCGCCAATTTTAGAGCAATTTTTATGTACTTAATTATTTTTGTTAGCTTTCCAATCCAACATTATTTTTCTGGCGAGTGGCTGCACTGGTTCACTGAACCCATAGAAATGATTCTTCCCACCGTTACTTAAAAGGGTGGGATTTATCGTCACGACAGTTTAGGGTGTTTCAACGACGAAAATAGGTTATTTTCACGACGAAGTAATATAATGCCCAGCCATACTCGTATAAAAATTGAACGACAAAAAAAAAGTTGAACGACGAAATAATTTTATTCAGCGACCATCGTATATTAAAATACCATTTTCAAAATTTTGGAGCATTTAACCCCTCTCCTTCTCTCGCTCATTAGTCTTTCCCGAGTCCTTCGGATCCCAAAAATTCAATTTGTGTATTTACATCGACTTTTCTGTCAAAAAAAATCTCGAATTCGGCAAACTTTAATTAATAAAAAAAACTTAGGAGTAAGTATAATAAAATAATGTGTACATACCATTTAGAATAACTTCCAATTCTCAATTTACTATCGTTTTTGGTGGGTTCATTAGCGTGAATAAAAACACAAGCTGAAGGACACAGATATTTCTAAATATCAAAACTTCAGAGATAAGTACAATCAGAAACGAGCCGTTATGTAGGTATGTATTTTAAGTAGTGAAATATATAATGGCACGATAGAAAAATATATTGAACGACAGCAAAGTTCAACGACGAAATAGGGTGTGTGCACGACAGCCATAAATGCACGACGGCATAAGTGATTTGAACGACGGCCAGTGTAACTACAGAGATATTCACTTTGCACGCCGAAAAAAAAGAATTCCCGACAATAGTAGAATAATCTTTGAATTTTACGAGATAAATGAGACATGAAACACTTGAGACGGACTTACAGAAGGAAAGAAGGGAAACAAGATATCTACCAGTAGCTAGATTAATTCATAATCACCAAAAATTAAGAAGTTTGAGGGAGGGGGGGGGGGGGTCATGTGTCCAAAGCTTTTTATATTTATTAAAGTTTGCCGAATTCGAGAATTTTTTTGACAGAAAAGTCGATGTAAATACACAAATTGAATTTTTGGGATCCAAAGGACTCGGGACAGACTAATGAGCGAGAGATGGAGAGGGGTTAAATGCTCCAAAATTTTGAAAATGGTATTTTAATACGTTTGGTCATCACATTGACTTCTTAGATCTTATTAGCAAGCGATGCGAGCCCCGAAGAATAATTTTGACCACGTGTGAACCTTTTTTCAGAGGAGGGGACTTCAAATACTTACCCCAAATTTTTAAAAAATATGACAATTTTCCGAATTTGAGGATTTTTTTTGACTGAATTTGAATGAATACTCGGATTGTATGTATCTACTTGGGATTCTAGAGACTCGAGACAAACGTGAAATTGATGTACAAAAATGTCGTGAATTTTTTAAAATCTGTCGTGTACTTTTTTTAAGCCTGTCGTTGACTGCCGTCATCGGGCTACTTTTTTTCCCCGTCGCTGACCTTTTTTATATTGTCGTTCAATTCTTATATGGTCGCTGAATAAAATTTATTTCGTCGTTCAACTTTTTTTTTGTCGTTCAATTTTTATATGGCCGGGCATTATATTACTTCGTCGTGAAAACCACCTATTTTCGTCGATAAAACACCCTAAACTGTCATGCCGATAAGTCCCACCCAGAAAAATCCTGATTTTGGCCGTATTTTTGACCCCACACCCGTAAAATTGACATAAGAAGCCCCAATGTCCAGAACACAATGGGATGGTGCTACTTAAGTGCCTTTTGCAGGTTTCAATCTTCTAACTCTATTTGACACCTTTTCAGGGTCAAAAATTTGATTTTTTTGGCTATTTTACGTGTTTTTCGACGTTTCGGAAAGCCCACAGTTGCCCCAAATTGATCTAGAGGGTCCAACAAAATTTGATTGATTTGCAAAAAAAGTTTCAAGGAAAGAACAAAACAACGAACAAACGAACGAAGTTTCATTTGAGTTTTGAGAAAGAACGAAAGAAAGAACATGTGAAAATTCATTTCAGGAATAAAAGAATAAAGAACAAAGATCAAAATTTCTTGTTCTTCCATCCCTGCAATTGCGGTGAAACATGATACACTAAATTCAATTAAATTGAATTATATCATTTGAGATACCTATGAATAACATGCAGAATATTTCAAATCAACGATATCAACGACCTCAAAAACTTAACAAACAACTTATCACACGATAATATGAGCGAAATTTGGAATTTTTCACCTCTCCACGTCTCACCCCATCTCCTACCAAGAATATAACTCCAGATTCGAACTCTACGACCTCGAAAACATATCAATCGACATATTACACGATAGTATAAGTAAAATTCGACATTTTCCCCTCCCCTCGCCCCAAACTCCTATCCCTACCAAAATGTTAACTCCAGATTCAGATTCTCTGACCTCGAAAACATATTAATCGACATATTGCATATCAATGCGGGTCGAATCCTAACTATCCTCATTTTAGGGGAGGGGGTCTGTGGCCCAATGTGGGGGGATTGAATTGAGGTCAACACTAGAAAAGGGATCTGGAGCACCTATACAAATGATTTCCACTTGAAATTTTCCAATAAAATGATTTTTGTTTTTCAAAATAATGCATATCAAAATTTACCTTTTTTTTTGAGAATTACCCACCTACTTTGCAACTAACAAGGGAACTACCTGAACCGGCAGAATCGAAAATGAACGAACCAAAGCTAGATCGAAAAGGGACTACCTCAGGACCCCAAATCCAAAATTTCAAGTGCTGAAGTTGATTTCTCGATTTTTGGTGAATTTTTGAAAATTGAAAAATCCAAAAAATTATTACTTAAACCAAAAATAGAAAATATTGATGAAAATTGTAATTTTCTCGGGAAGTAGACCAGATGGCGTCCCTAACTCATTTACAACTATCGAAATTCGCAAAACCTCAATTCTAGTCATTCTGGAGCCCCCAGCGATTTTTTATAATTTCTCCAGAAACTTCAAATTGCTGCGCAACGACTAAAAATCAACTTCAGCACAAATAACTTCATTTGGGGCCTATGTGGGTTGCCTTTAACCAATTTTTGGGGTTGTCGCAAAAATCGGCGCCTGCCAGTTCAGATGTGTATTTTTGCTCATTGGAAAAAATGTCAAAATTTGAAAATGTTAAATATTCCATCTTTTGCAGCAATTTTTCATGTAACTAGACCTAATCAACGTAGGTATCCTATACGGGTGAAATATGGGGGTTGGTGTACAGTTGTTGCTTATCTTTATTACCATACATTCAACCCTCGTCAACCCTCCTTACAACTCGCTTTCAAGTCCGCAAATGTTCCTAAAGTGAAATTTTTTCAGCTCACAAAAACCGTTTTTTGAATTTTACGCGTAAATGAAACCTTTACTCAATAGGTGCCATGACTACCTCGATTTTTTCAATTTTGTAAGACCCGTTAAGAAGTACCAGGGCATGACAAAAATTTTTTGTTCTTACACGATAGCCCATCAATTTCATGACGAAAAATGTGGGATTGTGTTGGTGATATCCAAAGCGAACGTAATACCTGACTATCTCGATTTTTCTAATTTTGTTTTTTTGATTTTGTTTTTTCGCATGAATTGCCCTGACATTTATGAGTAACGAGTTGATATGTACATAAAACATAATGCACTAATCGCTGACCATAACCAGTTCCTATCATTCCCTAGGAGAAGATAGGAACGACCTAGATTTCAGTAAATAAACCAAAGTACTTCACGAATGACTGGCGACCTTCTGCTTCTTCATTAGTTTATACTAATCGAATGTTTATTACGAGAATATAACATTACGATGTCGTAAATGGGTACATATGATAATAAAAGTTGATAATAAGAAAATAAACACCATGAACTGACTTTTTGGAATACCACCCCAGGCCTAGAAGATGACATTAGGTATGGTACTCTTCAAGAGAAATTAATTTTGGTAAACATTGTTAAGGACAACGAATTTCTTCGATAATTCAAAATTTGAACAGAGTTCGACATAAATCAAAGTACTTAAATTAATTACAACATTGGGATTACAGTGCCACTGTTTGTCGATCGTTTTCATATTTTGCATATTTTCGATCTGGATTTTTTGCATTTTTGAGGTTTGTATGACCCCCCTCAACCAAAAATAACACTTTGAGTTGGGTACTTTATCTATTGCTCTGGTTCATGTGGTTCATCATTGGTTTATTATAATTGAAGGGCGGTTTTCCAAAAGTGGATAAGTCAATTTTTTTGAAAATTGAGTTTTTCACGCCATTGTGTTCTACAGGTCATATCTCACACTAATTACTAGAGACTAAGGATACTTTTCGGCATCGTGCACTGTCGAGTGCTTTCGGCTACACTCGTTTGACTTGTCTCCGAAAGTGAAATGTTTTCCTTATCAAAGAATCAAAGATGAAACTCCTGTTTCCTTTTTGTTCAAATCTTTCTTTATAATCATATTATTTCATACAAATATTATAAGTATTTTAATGATAAAACTCGTGTTAGTCCTGTTTCTTTTGAATGTTGATCTGTTTCATAATTTCATCGACAGTTTTGTACTCTTGTTAGACAACTTGGTTTCCGATCCAAACATTACCAAAATACTTATGAAGAAAAAACAGCTGTGATGATACTAGTCTTTTGAAATCAATTTGAAGAAATGTAAAACTCTTAACAGAAGTGACGTTGTTGTACAATTGTACAAACATTCAGAACTTGAGATGTTTTTCAAAAGAAGATTGATATGATATCACATCAGTTAAAAAGTCAAAGGCAAAAAAATTGAATCAGATTTCCAACTGCTCACCAGGCATTTAACTCAAAGTATATTATTAAGCAACAAAATTTGTATTCTACAAGAAAGACAATGAAGAATAAGTAATAGTTAATATAATATTCAAATATCGAATATTATAAATTTATAATTAAAATTAAAAATCTCATCAACATGGATGGAACAGAGAACTTGAATCATTGAAGTCAAACGAGCGTAGCCGAAAGCACTCAACAGTGCACGATGCCAAAAAGTATCCTTAGTCTCTAGTAATTAGTCATATCACACCTATTTACCTACGCACAATCCAGCTTTTCTGTAAGTTGCGGATTGCAATCCTTTTTCCAAAACGCAATAAGTCATGATTACTTTGGTTTCGTTACTTTTATAGCCAAAATAGAGCTGCAAATAAGGTTTTTTTAATAGATAGTACTGTAATATGTACTATATTTTTGTTTTTATTTTATTGCCAAAATGCAGATACATGTTTTTAAAATGATGGTGCTGTAGATAAATACTTAATTTTTGTCAATTTTATCGCCGAAACGGAGGTCAAAAATTTTTTTTTGTAAATTTATTGCCGAAATAGTGGCAAGATTTTTTTTTTAAATCAAAAATCTTTTTTTTTTTCAATTTATAGTGTTGTAATAGGTACTTAATTTTTGTTTAAAATATAGGTGAAATTTTTTGTAATCAATTTTTTTGTTTTGTATTATGAATTAGAGTTGACTTACATCGATTTGCAACACTGGTTCTATCATATAAATGAAAACATGAAAAATCGTTTTTCCAAAAGGCGATAAGTCAGTTTACTTTTTCTGCCGCAGAAGCGCTGCAAACTTGAGTTACACCACAAAACCAACAAGTACGTGTTGAGGTAGATCCAATACAACATGCAGGATAGGTGGCATACTCCAAGTGCATCGCGCCTTGGAATGGGCACTAAAAACATCATTTATCTCGAAAACATAATTTTTGACTTATCGCTTTTTGGAAAACCGCCCTTCATTTGTTGTTACACCCATTCTTAAGTGGTTACTTTTGGGCGTGTTGATAATCTTTTCGGAGATTTCTTATATTACTTATGTGTAGTTATGCGGACACTTTTGAAACGATTTGTTGCCTATGCTTATAAGTGGTCTGTAGCCCGGGCAGGCAACCCAACACGCTCCGAGATTCTCAGGCAAAAAGCCCAGCCTGGCCCAAAAGCCGGCTCGGCCCACAGGCTTTTGGATGGCCAATGCAGCTACCTCTAATATCTATGTCCATATAGCATTGCTCACTCATATTGAAATATTTTCTAATAGAAGATCCATCTTGTTTCAATTCTTTTTTCAGATCATCTGTATTTCAAAATACAAGAAAATGATGCGACATTCATCTGCTTTACTTACAATATTGATTGCATATTCAGCATATTCTTTTGGTGAGTACCTGACCAGAAATTCGTATCTATGTTCATAAGAAGTCTAGACGAATAAGGCCATTAGGCTGATGAATGTTCTTTTTTTGGTGATTGTAGAAATCAATATCATCCAATCCTTTTTCAATATTCCGAAACCTACTCACAAATGTGAAGGAATAAATGCCATCGCACCATACTTAATAGTCCAGATACACCTTCATTCATAATATTTAGCAAAAAATAAAATTATGTATGTATTTAAATTGAAAGTGCACTTTTACGAATTTGAATTTAACAGTGGTGCGCCGCGCTTGTGTCGCCTTCTTTTTGAGAGTTTTTAAAATGCAATTTTGAGAAGGAATTTTTGTTTAATATGCAAAAAAAATTTGACTCAGAAAGTAGAACACTTCAGCTTTGATATGCAGTCGAAACATCGATCGTAGGGTGATTCTGATTACTTGTTTTAATTGACGTTAGCTCATGTACAATCAAGTTAGAAGTTTGATATTTTCACATTTTTGGTCATATTTTATGATTTAGGTAAGGACAAAAACTCTTTAAATCAGAATGAAGGGTTGAAAGTGTTCCTTGTGAGTAAACAGCACTGTCATGAGAGCATAAAATCGACAGCTTCCATGAAAGTACTGTCACAACAGTGTTGTCAATTGTCGTATGGTGTAAACAAGCCTTTACATATACATATCGCACCTTGGTAGCAATAAGGTTACATCTCAAAAAAAGTTGATTTTGACATTTTTGCATTTTTGGGGTTTGTATGACGACCCCCTCCCCCCTCAACCAAAAATAACACTTTGAGTTGGGTACATTATCTCGATCTTGTGAAAACGCAAGTGGCCTAACTCAAAATCCCAACAACATTACAAGTTGTTTGGAGTTGAAAGGGTGCATCTCAAAAAACTCCGCTTTTTTTGAGTAAATTTTGTACACACAAAGTAGATATTAGAAAGACAAAAACACTCACGCATTTAGCGTTAGAAGACCGACTTTTCTTTGAATAAAAATTTATTACGAACGAATTGATTCACTAGTTTTGAAACATTTTTACAGCAATTGATCTGTTTACAATCGAATCGAATCATTTACGAACAATTGGTGATTTAGTAAATAAATTGATTGATTTGTAGGTGAATCATTCGCGAACGATTTAATGAATAGTTACTAAATTATTCGCGAACGAATCGATTCGTACAAGTGACTCGTTCGCGAACGAATCGATTCGTACAAGTGACTCGTTCACGAACGAATAGATTCGTATAAATGACTCGTTTGCGAACGAATCGATTCGTATAAATGACTCGTTCGCGAACGAATCGATTCGTACAAGTGACTCGTTCGCGAACGAATCGATTCGTACAAGTGACTCGTTCGCGAACGAATCGATTCGTACAAGTGACTCGTTCGCGAACGAATCGATTCGTACAAGTGACTCGTTTGCGAACGAATCAATTCGTGTAAGTGACTCGTTCGCGAACGAATCGATTCGTATAAATGACTCATTTGCGAACAAATCGATTGGTATGGGTGACTCGTTCGCGAACGAATCGATTCATTTACTCAATTTTTGGTGAATCATTCACGAACGGATTGAAGTTTTTTTGGCGAATCATTCACGAATGGATTGAATTTTTTTTGTGAATCATTCGCGAACGAATTGAACTTTTCATTTAATTATTTTTCGTGAATCATTCGCGAACGACTTGATTTATTCAATTCATTTTTAGTGAATCGTTCACGAACAAATTGACAAATCTATTAATCGATTGTTAATGAATTATTCATTGTATTAATTTTTCGTGAATCTTTTCGTGAACGAATTGACGAATAAATTAATCAATTGTTAATAAATCATTCGCGAACGAATCGAATTACGTATTTTGATTAATTTTTGGTAAATTATACACGAACAAATTTATCAATTGTTGATGAATCATGCGCGAATAAATTTATTCATTTAATTAATTTTTGGTTAATTATTCGCAAAAATTTTGAGCTAGAGGTAAGTATTGAACCTCGGACCTTCCGCACACCAAGCCAGTTCCTTGGCCACAGGGCTACCCCTGTACTTCACCAAAATTAATTTTCAAAAAGTATACGTGTTAAAGTATTTGAAATAAGAAAATCAATAAATTTTCATTTCTATTTTCGAGAAATTGATCGATAAACCTATCGTTTAAACGCCCATCGTATCATTAAAAATATCCTCGAATTTTTGTCGAACTCGAATTTCCAAAATTCATTCGCGAATATTCGAATTTCGAAATAATTACAAAAATCAGAAAATCGATAAAGTTTCATTTTCATTTTCGTGAAATTGATCGATAAACGTATCGTTTAAACGTCCATTGTATCACTAAAAATATCCTCGAATTTTTGTCGAACTCGAATTTCAAAAATTCATCCGCGAATATTCGAATTTCGAAATAATTACGAAAATCGATAAATTTCATGTAGTAAAATTGCATATGAAAAAAATCATCTAAATTCAAAAATTAATTTCTCAAGAACGGCTCAACCGATTTTGATGAAATTTAAAATTTCACCCCTTGGATACTTGCCTAACATTTTCTCATCATCATCATGTTTCAAAAGTTCCCAGCTTCAGAGTTTATCGAGCGACAAAATTTGCAGGGTGACTTTGCACAAAATTCATTAAAAATGAAATTTCTCAGGAACGGCTGAACCGATTTTGATCAAATTTAATATCTTACAACTAGGTTACTAGTCCGATTTTTTGACATAACCATCATGTTCCAAAAATTCAAAGTTTTCAAGGTTATTGAACTTTAAACTTTTTTTTCAAAATTTTTCAAAATTCAATATCTAGAAAATGGCAGAACCAATTTTGATGAAACTTTGCATATAACTAGACCTTTACCGTCTCTACAAACCAAAATTATCACCACGATTCAAAAGTTTACAGCTTTCGAATTAAATCGAAAATTACAAAAAAAAACTTATATGTATATATATATAGCCGCATACAGGTAAACTCATAACGTTTTGTATAAACAGCAATCTCAAGACCCCTCTGTAACTTCGTTGCTGTGCATACGCTCGACGCGTCACCCCATAGGCCTGATAGTACTCGATGTTAGGCCGCGTTATATTCGTTAACTTGATTTTTGGGTCACCTGTGGAAAGGTATTTCATTGCCTGAACATCAATTTTTCAGAAAAGTTTTTTTTTAAAAGTCTCATACGTTTCTGTTTTTCGCAAATGCTTTTTTAACAAAGCATTCTACAGAAAAATAATCAGCTCTGAGCAGAAAGGAAATTTAATTCTCTACAATTTCCTTCACGGCATTTTTTTCCTAGGGTGCATACTTTTCCCATAAAATCAATGTTTAGATTGAAAAACATGAAAATTTGGACCTGTATAATCAACTTAAAATTAAAATTCAGCAGTCAAAAATTTATTTTAGACGATTTTTAACCACGCCATGTGAAAGAGGACATCTTTAACCACCAAAATCACCAAAAAGAACGTAAAAAACGTAAAAAATGATTCTTGGCAATAAAAACCTTTTCCTCATATCCTCATACCTGTTAATTAGGCTATGTACTCATTTGAAAATTGAGTCAAAAGTGAAATTGTATAAACAGCAATCTCACGTCCCTGCTCAAACTTTGCCAGTAGACTCCCCACACCTTGTAGATTCATATGGCACCTCATCGAAAAGTCACGTCCTAAAAAGGTTACGAGTTTGTCAAAACGTTATGAGTTTGCTGGTTAATCTAGAAAAAAGTTACGAGTTTACCCCCTAGAATATTTATATATATATTTGCTTGCGACCAGACATGTCAACTATGCTTGGCATATTTGCAGGAAAGTGAACAAAATTTTAAAATTGGTATAATTTCTGTTCTAAATCACTTATTAAAATTTTATTTGCAGATTCAGTCTAATATTTAAAAAATCTATGTTTTGAAAAAAGTAATCAGATTTTTAGACTAAATTTTGAAGAAAATTTTTGAAAATGGAGTCAAAGTAATTTGAATTTTGAGAAAGTTAAGACACCAAAAGAAAGCTTAGACAGCATAAAAATTTTTGATGTTTTTAAATTTTCCATAGGCCAATAAAATACTGAAAAATTTCAAGTCAAATTTGTTGTCATGTACACTCAGGATCGATGTATTTGCATACATCTCCACCAGCACATCACATTCTACTCACTACAAATTGACTGCAGACCCTGCGTTCGTCCTCGCGCCTTGATTTCTAAGCCATGCGCCCTCTGGTGGAAGTTTCTGAAAACTCATAGTTGACTTGTATAGTAAAATTAACCCATGACTTGTCAACTATAGTTGAGAAGTTGGTCAGTCCACTTGTATAGTAAAATTAACCCATTCAATAGTTGACATGTCTGGATACTAATACCTATATATATAAACCTTATATAAGGAAACCTGAATTTTCGGGAATAGTCATATCGTGATCCCAGACCCTCAAAACGTAAAGAAAAGTCACTCCCCGACCCAACTTCCACTATCGCAACAAATACAGTACTCCACTTTTCTTAAGAAAAGTCAGTAACAGTTTTGATTGTTTTGAATATTTGTCAGATAGAAATAGTCACAAGAAGAGTATTTTTTATTGATTTGCACCAAATGGATAAAAATTGTAAAGTTGATCACTTTTCAAAAAAATGAATTTGCACATACATATAATGAAATTCTAGTTTTTTGAGAAAAACTCAAAAACTAAGCACTCTAGAGAAAAACTAACGACATTACGTCGATTGGAAATTCAATTATCTACAACTTAGTTGACATGAAAGTTTTTTGGACGCTTCCTTTCGTCTCCAGATCAATTTTAATGAAAGGTGATAACTCAAAATGTTTTCCAAACATTGAAATATTATTTCCTCTTCAAGATTTTATTTTTCTCACTTTTTTGAGATGTAAGTTACCTAAGCTTATCACTCCCAAGGTGCGATATTATGTACATACCTATAAATAAATGCCTTGAATGTTATTTTGCAGGAGTTATGATCCCTTATGAAAATAATACTGTTCTCCATTACTCTTTGAAAGAAAACATCTCTGTTACTTGTTCTGGTACAGATGAAGTCACATGGAGGAATACCATTACCCTGAGTGTAAGCTTTCACAATTATTTTCACCATACCTACTAAGGATATACTTACTTATGTACATAACATACATACTAAACAATTTTCAAAATGGGTTAAAATGGGGCGGAGAAAAGTGTAATTGAAATTTCAGAAAAGGGGTCCCTCAAAAAAGACAGAGTGGATCTGAAATTTTTCACGCGGTAGTTTTTCGATGGTACCCAACTTTCATGCTAGTATCAACTCGAACGCTCTCGGAGACCATTTCACCCCTCCTATGCGCCGATAGCTTTTTTAAGTTTCTTAGAAAATCCCTCTCATTTCTGGCCCTATCCCCTTGGGGGTAGAAGAACAAAAAAATAAAGCTATTTTCGACATAAAATCAACCCCTTTTACATCCGTTTTTGGTTAAACCTTTTTTGCATAGTTCATTTTTTTAAAAGAGAATTATGCTTTCTTTTGCAAATACATTATATATCAAAAACTGAGCCTCCTAGAAAAAAACTAAAGGCAAACTAAAGACATTATGTTGATTGAAAATCTAATTCTCTGCCATTTTCCTCGATTTCATTTCATTTTCGGCCCGGGTAAACATAGGGCATTTTCGTAGCATGCACAGTAGGGTGGAAAACTTATACTTTCGTAGCATGTACTCGTACTATAATGAAAAAGAATTTTTCTAACTGAAATTAAGCATCAATACCTACAATTTGAAGCATCTACAACAAACTAGGTTTCAACCTTGCCTTACCAATTACCATCGATGGACCTGTTTAAATAGCACGTAAGTTCAGGTTTTATCAAAAATGTTTTTATGTGGTTTCTATAGTGAAAAAAAAACGAGGAATCAGGATTTAAAAACCTCTCAAGTCGAAAATGCACCCTAGCGCTCTAATCAGCAAAAATCTAAGATTGAAAGACACCTAAGTCCGACATACGAGGTTTCTATCGTTGAAACCACGTAAATCGTACGTAAGTGAATCAGTCATTTCGAAAACCCCATAAATCACCATTTAAGGGGTTTTTATGTTTTTCACTGATTCTGATGGTGCTTTGCGAGCTCTATCAGATAAAGTTGGAAGGTAGCTCAAAAGTGCATATTTCAGCGTTTGTCATTTCGAAAACCCCATAACTCCTGCATTTACAGGGTTTTTGAAATCATTTTTTCATAAGACAAACAAAGAACATTAATTTCATGAACATCAACGTAATTCAATTTTTTAATTTATGCCGTGAAATGGATAACATTTTTGTTGCTTCTTTATTACATTATATTAATTGAGTCGTAGATTGCAGGTAAAACTTCAATAAATGAATGAAAATCCATACTCAATC
The DNA here is from genome assembly GCF_950023065.1 of Planococcus citri. Taxonomy (NCBI): domain Eukaryota; kingdom Metazoa; phylum Arthropoda; class Insecta; order Hemiptera; family Pseudococcidae; genus Planococcus; species Planococcus citri. The sequence continues at coordinate 67,392,838 of NC_088678.1, read as the reverse complement.
ATTTTGGGTATTGTAGTTACTGGATTTTCTAGGATTACGTGTCAGTTTTCAGGTTTAAAAAAAAAGTCATTTCGAAAACCCCATAACTCCACATATTTCACAATGGAATTGATCGCAGCCTACAAAACTTCAAGTTCTGGTAAAGGTACAGAAATATTTGTAATCATAAGACCTATCGATTACTGCACAAGTTTACTGTTATACCATGAAAATAAAGCGCACAAACAGTTTTTTTCATTTCCTGAAAAATTTTAAAAAGGTTCAGAATGGGGTTTTCGAAATGACTGATTCAAGTACGATGAAATGTCCTTTCGAAGCGCTTTAATCAACTATTTCATAATTAATCCACCTATATCACGCCTACACGCCATGACAGTGGAATTGCATTTGATACACAACAATTCAAGCTTTTTTTTGATAGATTACGCCAGCCCGTCACTTTCCAGAAAAAGAGGGAGGGGATCATCTTAAAAAAAAAAAAAAAAAAAAAAAAAAAACGTTTAGCGGGCTGGCGAAATGAGCCTGCTAACACGGTCAAAATATGCCAAAATCATGCCAAAGGATAGAGCATCGATAGAGGAGGTCAGAGCACTCCGTCTGGACGTTAGATCACTTCCCATTTCCCCCGTTTTAAAAACATCGTTAGATAGGGCTAGTGAAACGGCAGCCCTACAGATGCTGCAAAAACAGTGAAAATCAATTCGTGGTATGATGCGAATATTCAAAATTAAAAAGGTCCACTATTGGAAAACTCAAAATATTTAAATTTATATTTTCAATTTATAAATATTTGCATCACACCAATAAGCGAAGCATCAGCAACTACCTACTTGTATCTTCGAACAAAAAAATTATTTAACGTCTGTCTGAAAACGATTTAATGTGAGATTTTCACCAACCCAAAATACAGTTTCGAAACGTTCTGAGCAGTTCTGGAACCTCCAGCGGATTTTTGAAAGTTGAAATTTTCGCAAAATGTTACTCAAAGAACGTGGAGAGCTAAAATTTACTTCAACATGCTGAGTCAATTGGAGACGGTTTCAAGGCGTTCGTTCTGGAACTGGAACCTCCGGTTGTATTTTGGAAATTTCAGATTTTCGTTCGAAATATGGCTACCGGCTCCTGAACAGGTTAAAACTGTCTGAAATCGACTGCATGTTAAATTTACGGTATTATGTACTTGAATTTTTTTCATTTTTTCTGGAATTTATGAGCAGATAAAAAATTTACTTTTGAAATCGATTTCATGGAATTTCGCGACAACTCCCTAAAACGGTCGAGAGGGTGCTCAATGTGCACTGACCAAAATTATAGGGGCTGAACTTCATTTTTAGCCTTTTCAGAACAATACCAATAGTTGAACGTAATAATTGAACGCTGTAAACGTTCCATTTTCACATGCGTGCAATTATCACACACGTTCAATTGTATACGTGCAATTTCGCACGTTCAATTTTTCACGTGCAATTTGAAACGTTCAATTTTCACCAACCCGCTTCCAAAATGCACTAAGTCCAAAAAAATATTAATAAGAAATTCATGGTACTTAGTAAAATTTGGAAACGTAGAAATGGCCCAAATTGGCTGATTTTTTGATATGTTGTAGCCAAGACCCTTGGGCACAACATATCAAAAAATCAGCCATTTTGAGCCACTACTTTATGCTAGATGGCTTTGCAACCTCACAAAGACAACGCCAGTAGGCTGCAAAATATTGTTTTAAGTTATGATGAGGATGAAGTAAATGTTATTGAATATATTCGCGGCGTGGCGCATAATATTGCTTACTGTAAGGCACCTGTGTATCTACCTACTTGAAATTTTTACTCTGGCAACGACTATGATCTCAATTGCAGGGGCGTAGCAAGCGGGGGGGTTGGGGGGTACGGTACCCCCCGGCAGGTTTGAAAAATTAAAAAGTTGGCATTTTTGAGTTTACGAGGATGAAAATTCAAAAATGATAACTTTTCAATTAATCATTAGTTGAAAAGTTGGCACCACAATTAAGTTAATTTACAAACTGTTGATGCATTCTTGATTTGCCAACTGAGAACTTCAGAACTCACAATTGTCAACTTTATTTTCTACTTATTATCTAGTTGAAAAGTTTAAATTAAATTAAATTTGCCAACTACACACAATTAATTTCAAATGTAATGTACCTATATCGTAGGTACATTTTTGATTTTCCAACTGAGTACTTGAGAATTAGAAACTCAAAATTGCCAACTTTTCAAGGAAATTATTCATTTTGTTCGAAAATCAACAATTCTCATTTATTTTGTTTACTTAAAAAGTTGGAATTTTTTAATTGAGTATAGAAGAGAACTAAAACCAACAGAATCAACGCCATAAATTTAAATTTAATTCGGCTATTCTTATTCTAAATTTGCCAACTGATGCGAGCATGATACGTACAATACCTGAGGACTCATGTTGGCAAATTGACCAATAATGTTGCACCTACTTAGTTGACAAGTTTATACTTGACTCATTTTTTCATTTGCTTATTTATTTTTCCAAATAATACAAATTATTGTGATAGCTTTTTATGCTATTTTAGTTTTTAAAATGTACATTTCCAAGAGCTTTGGACCTCGCTTTGCTCGGGCTAATTTGTTTTCCTTTTTCACAGTAAGTTTACATTTTCTAGAAAAATATTGTGAGAATTTGAAAAATGCAAAGATCAGAAAAATGATTTTCTATCGTCAAAAATGACGTTCTTCGGTTTTTTGTATTACAAATTGTTAAAAGCTTTTGCCCTCGCTTCGCTCGGGCCATTTGCATTTCACTTTCTCAATTCTAAATTTCTACAAAAATATTAGGTAGGTAAGTCTCGAATTTGAAAAATATCAAGATTGAAAGATATCATTTTTGACTTTGAAAAATGACGTTTTTTTGACTCTCAAGTTATAAAATTTTGCAAGCTTTTGCCCTCGCTTTGCTTAAGTCAATTCCATTTCGTTTTTTGTTTAAGCTCTTAAAATGAAATTACTCCCCAATTATACAAAAGTTTGAATAAAATTGCACAAGGTAATTTTCAATTTTTTTAAATTTCCAGTAATGTTAAATAAAAAAACATTGGGTCAAATACGAAAATTGGGAGTATTACCTCAAATCACAATTTATAGCCCGAGCGAAAAAAGTACAAGCAAAGCTGTTCTATTTGAGCAAATTTTTAATCGATTTTGCAGTTGGCATTTTTAACATTTCAAAGTTGGCATTTTTTAGAATTTACCCCCCTTGTAAAATCACTTTGCTACGCCCCTGCTCAATTGATTGATTTTTGTGACATTTGTAATAATTATGCTTAAGTTTTGTACAATATGAATTTCGCAATATTAATTTTCCCCACTATGAATTTTTCGCAATATTAATTTTCACACGATGAATTTCGCGATATTAATTTTCCCCAATATGAATTTTCGGAAATATTAATTTTCACAGGATGAATTTTCCGGTCACCCTAATACTCTGGCCAAATCTTTGCAGAGGTTTCTTCTAGAAGCTCTTATAGTCCTACTTTCTAAATGATCAAAGCATTTAAGCTGAAAACGAAAGTCTTGAAAATTCTCAAAAAATTACACTTCTTTGGAATTTGTGGACACCTAGCTCACTTTATTCAAAACTTTCTAACATTCCGCGACACTCTTTATTGCGGACTCTTCTGCAGTCCCAATACATTTTACCATTCTTAGTTCGCGAGTGTATATAAACAAAGCCTTCGAAAAGCAACTTATTATTCTCTATCTGTGCCATTGTAAGGCGTTATGAGCGTTCTAAAAGGGTGCTTCCTACTTGTAAACTGCAAATGCCTTGCCATGGTAATGATTTGGAAATTTTTTCGGGTGAAGCATAAAATTCGGGTAAATAACATTCGGGAAGCAAAAATTCGGGTATAAACGATTCGGGATCCAGAAATTCGGGTATATACGATTCGGGAACCAAAAAAACGGGGAAATGGATTCGGGAATCGGCATTCGGGGTAGCAGAATTCGGGGAAAACTTATTCGGGAAAAGGTAATTCGGGTTTAAATTTGTTCGGGCAAATGGATTCGGGAAATTGTCCGTGAATCGTTTGGCAGGACTCCAATTGATTGGCCACAATCATTAGCATGACATTTTCAAAAATCAGTGTCCCCCTCTTGCTTTGAATAAGCATTTGAACTATGGCGAATTGTGATTTTCTATTTTCTTTTTGTTTTCAGAGGAATTACACAATAAATGCGGAGACCCCATACAGAAAACTCCTTCAAATAAAAAATGCTTCAGTTTATAATGCTGGGATATTCGAATGTGTTTCAAAAAAACACAGAGATGAGTTCATGAGGATTCTTATATTTCCTGGTAAGGCTAATTGTACACTGTACAGGGCTCAAGTATCCCACGATAAAAGTAAAGCTTGTAGCTTGTGACATACATATAAAAATAAAGGTGTTTTCAATCTGACTTGAGCAAGAAAATATTCTCAAATGAAATCGATGTGATTTGAAGTGCGAGTTGATTCGCCTTTTAAAAGAGATGGAAAATAGGTTTATTAGAAAAAACAAAGTGAATTAGTCACAAGTATGGAGTCATTGTAATTGCTGCAGAATTTCTTATTCTTTTTTCCTTATAATCCTCAGTTTTCTTATCCCTTTCTACATTCTAAGAATCACTCAAGAATCTGTATTTTCCTTCGATTATTTACTCTCTCATGCAGACCGCCATTCCAATGGGAAACAACGTGAAGATTTGAATCAAACCATGGAGCCTCAAACCCACTCAAAAAAATTAATCAATAAATCAAACTGTCCCAACTACATGAAAACACAATTTAAAAATAAGTACTTAAAACATGTAAAAAATGAAAAAAATGGATTAAAAATATCACATCTTGATACTTTGAACAAAATATGGATGTAGTAAAATATGGGATTAGATAAAGCCTGAAACATTGATATGCTGAAGTACCTATAAGATGAATTATTATGTACTTCATTAAAAATAAACGGGAACGAAGATGGGTTAAATACTTGAGTAAATTATTTACATACATCTCCTCTCCCCCTCGCGAACAATATACAAAAATGCCTATTCAATTTTAAAATGAATAAGATGAAAAAATCAGAAGTGTGGCAGGTAGAATCCATAAACGAAACGTCAGTCACGTCTTTTTGTGGAAAGAGCATTAAAGCTCAAACTTGGGGTGTTCTAAAGGAAGAATATAGCGGACCAGCATACACCAGGGTATATATTTATCTTGGTACTGCCAAACTACATTTCATCGTGATTCACGATCTCAAAACTTGCCTAGGTGCCACTGGCAGCTCTGCTAAATATTGTTGAGAGCCTTGTAATGTACCATATTGTATTTGCAATGATTCCCTAAGTAGTACCCAATTACCCATCTGGTTTTAATTTCACTAAAAGAAAAATAACAGGGGCGTTTGAGCGCTCTACAAAACGTTACAGAATTTACAGAAAATGTAATATAAGGTTGTTGATCCCTCATGACAGACTCAAAATGGACTGCAGAAGTGCAGACTACTGTAACACAATAGGGGTGTTAGAGCGCTCCCCAGCAAGTTACAAAAACCTGCAGCAATTACAGAAAACGTTGAAAATTTTTTACAGTTTTTTATAAAATTGCATTACAGCAGTCTATAGTCAATTTTGAGTGGAAGTATCATGAGCCCTCAAAAATTCAAATTTTTTACGTTTTCTGTAAATTCTGCAGCGTTCTGTAGAGCGCTCGAACACCCCTAATGTTACAGCGAACTGTAAAAAAATGTTACCTATGTTTTCATTAATTACTGGAGGTTTCTGTAACTTGCTGGAGAGCGCTCGTACACCCCTAATATTCTCCATGATTTCTGTTTTAGATGCATCCTGTTACCCAGATAAAGGAGCCAACCCAATTTACACAATTCCAATTCCGAACTTGGGGTAAATTTGTGAGTCAATTGATGTACGACGAGTTCATCAAATTAATAAATTTTAAAATTGATTTTGTGATTTTGAATCATTAACACCTTCAACTTTAACTAGTCAAAAATTATCACATTATTATATTCAATATAACTACGTCTAATGATACTCATATGTATTCAAGTGTAAAATCATATTACCTATCAATTCATGTGACTATTAAAACTATAAAGAATCTGCATGTAACGTCATGTTTTGTAGTACCTATGTAGATACTAATCTAGTGGGTTGGTTATACTGAGGTAAATGCCGCCAGCTCCACCCAAATAAACTTTGAAGTCGTTAGTGCACGTAAGTGCAACAATGCATTTCGTTAGTGCACACCTCCTCTCCCCCTGTACAAGAAACACTTGGGTGGAGCTGGGGGCATGGTAGCACCACCCACGTGGAATTTAAACTCGAAATTAATGTAAATCGTTAGTGCACGTAAGTGTATCCTTTTATTTCGTTAGTGCACACCCCCTCCCCCTCCCCCAGAAATTTCCACCCTCGCGACCCCTCAAATGATATGTGGGCGTTGAAAGTTGCATCAATCGTTAGTGTATCGTTAGTACACTACAATGCATGTGCACATTTTTGGATTCCACTCCCTCTTCATCCCCACTGAATTAAATTGATATTTAAGTGTTTGGGTGGAGCTGGCGGCATGTTAGCACCACCCACATCGAATTTCAACTCGAAATTGATGTCAATCGTTAGTGCATCGTTAGTGCACGTAAGTGCATCCATTCATTTCGTTAGTACACACCCCCTTCCCCTCCCCGGAAAATTTCCACCCCCGCGGCCCCCCAAAATGGCATATGGGAAATGAAAACTGAAATAATCGTTGGTGCATTGTTAGCGCACGCAAGTGCATCAATTTCTTTGCCCCCCCTCATGGATTCAGCACCCCCATCATCAAGTTTACCTCAAAATTCACCCCTCACCCCCTAAAAAATATTTTTTTAGAAAAATTGTCCACAATCACATCATTGATGCATTGATACATCTATACTACCAAATTTCAGCTTGTTCTGATGATTGTAACCCCACAAAATGATTTTTTTTTTACTGTTTCAGCGCGACGTTTGTTAGGTCGCGAAATAAAGCATTGTAGAGCTCATACACTACTCGTATACCAGGATATTAGTCAAGTCTCAATTGGACATCCGCTCGCTAACTCTGTCGAAAGCAATTTTATGATTGAATATTGTTCTACAAGTCAATACAAAAAAAATGTAGCTCAGATCTCATTTTTCCCCTCCCCCTTTTTCTAGGATCCACCCCCCCACCTTGAAAATTCGTCTATCTCTTCACGTATTGGTCCTACGAAAAAAAAGTTTAAATGAAAATTGTTCCTTAACAGTTTCCTCTACAACGCGGTCATCTTTAATTTTGTCCGGAACAACCATTGAGCTTAAAAGCTCAAAAAAGCGTTCTAAAAATCATTTTTTGTAAATTTTCTGCCAAAATTTACAAAGCTATATTAAAAAGTATATTATTAACAAAAAGTGTTTAGAATTAAATTTCCTTTCAGAAGACCCGTATCACAACCAATTTCCTCACCTCCTCCTCGATTCCATAGAATCCACGTCAAGAACAGGTGGTCAAAATTTGAAACCCCTACGAGGAGTGGTTGAAATTTTCAATTTTTTAAAAAATGTTGACCCCGAAATTCAGACAAGATTTTTGGGATTTTGAAAAAAGGTAACTTATCATGAGACCAAACCACAATGGGATTGAAATTTCACGAGAAATTCAAGTACATATTTCAAAAAAAGTTTTCTTTGAGCATTTCTGAAGAATTTTGAGATGAAAATTAGGTTATGATTTTCGAAAAAGATGTCATACAACCAATTTTAAATGGATTAAAATTTCACGAAAAATTCAAATATTTCGACGAGAATGTTTCTAGATCATTTTTGAATAATTTTGAAACCAAAACTGGATCATGATATTCGAAATTTTCCAAAAATACGTCATACAGCCCATCAAAATGCGTTAAAATTTCCACAGAAAACCAAAATTCTCCAACAATACTTTTTTTTGAGCACTTTTGAACAATTATTGTTGCATAGAATTGGACACAACTTTGTTACATTTTCGAATACTGAGCCAAACCCGCAACTTGAGCCGATACTAATTAATATTCAACTGAAACTGAGATCGAATTCACCTTTTTGTCGTGTTATGAACTTTTGAAAGTTCAATTTTGAAAAAGCCAAAAAATTTCAGACTTGATCAACAAGTACATACATCAAGATTAATCGCTGATATTACGATCAAGTAGGTACCATATCGTGATAATTTCAAAAGAACGTGAGACACTAAACACGATTAAATTCAGCAGGCTTTTAATTTTATAATCCAATACAGCATTCTGGGTCCAACTCCAACCAAAATGAATCTTTACAGCATAAATAAGATTATAATTTTCATCTTGATTCAACAAAAAGGTATTTATGTACAACAAACGCTTCATTATTTCATTGAGATAAAAAATTAGATAGATAGACATTTATATGAACGTAGACTAGGTGTAAGGTATAGGTTCTCAAGTCTACACTAAACACAACACCGATCTCTCAATTAACATTCAATTTCGTCCACCAAACCACAGATTTTTCATCAACGCAAGAAATCCATTTAGAAAACGACTTGACAAAACACATAGACGAATGGGTCACCAGCATATTCTCAATTAGTGGCAACGATGGAGTCCATATCATCACCCAAATGATAGGCTGTACACCGAAAGAATTCGAGTACAATATCACTAATCATGTAAATCATTCCCAAACTAAATTCCTGTTCCAGAGGATTCACATAACGTTGAAAGGAGAATCAGAGCAAATCGAATTCGATCTTACACAAATTCACTGGAACTTTGATGAGAATAAAACAGTAGGTACTTATATTAATAAGTTAGGAAACGTTTTAAAATCTGTGTCAGTCTACGTACTCGTACTTCTAGATTCAATGCATTTCTCATGATTTAGGTATTACACAGAATTTCGTGTTCCTCGAGATCCGCATAAAAATACAGGCTGGGATTGCAATAGCCAAAGCACAACCCAGGGGCAAGAGATGTTCTTCCATGAATGATTGCATATGCTGGTGCTCTTTTGAAAATTTTACGATAAGTGCTATTGGAACACGTGTCAAAGATGACCAAATGAAAGTCTCGTACAATACTACATACGTACAGCAGTTTCGGTATCACGGTAAGAAGACAAATTACAAATTGATTTGAAACCACAATACCTACTTCACTTACCCAACATTAAAATTATTATAATCTAATTTCAGGATCTACGTACATTCAATCAAATTTCCATGAACGAGAATAAAAAGCTAGTACAAGAAATCACTCCAGCTATGCAAATGGTACTGGAACAAAACCTGAACAACAACGTGAAATTTATCCCCGAATTCGGTAAAATTTTCCAAACATACGAAGATCCCAGAAAAAAAATAATTTCAGCACATCCGCATTTCTCGAGCAACCCACAACAATGCAACTACCTCATTCAGGAGATTCCCTTTCTCGGTTTTATTTTAAAAAGCATCGTTATCAGAGGAATCTCAAATTGAGAACATCAAACGTGTCTGATTGGGAAACGGTAAAAAAATCTTATAGAGGATGGATCCCATTAAATGATGACGAAGTCATAACGAGATAGTATTTCCATAATTATGCATCACTTGGAAAGAATTCACTGCCAAACTAAGCTGAAAATGTTTCCAATAAAACCTTAAATAATGCAAATAGTCGCATGAGAACCCATAGTACGTCAATACGACGCGAGTTACGTAATACTGAACACGGAAAGAACGTCTCAAATCATTTCCTGTTTATTTTGTTCTGAAAAACAAATGAAAGAACCAGAAGTCTAGTTATTGTATTTGTAAGCTTTCTTCGTGTTTTCGAAAAATAATCCACAAATTTAACAGAAAATATCAACATTGGCGCATGATTAAATGCTATAAAAGCGTAGATTTCATAAATGCAGAAATATAGTATACCTACGAGCAGTAGTGTGAACCGTGAATCGTTTATTTAAGTGCTTTGCGAGGGTATACGCGTCCACAGTCGTTTACGAGCCTTTATTCGTAGCTGTGTACAGGTAAACTAAATTATATGTACATTATAGATACACGAAAAAAAAAAGTATAGGTAATTTTTATTATTTTAGCACAATAACCGGATCCCATTCGAAAATACAGTAGAATTTATTTTAGAACTTGGTATTTTCAACTGGTCACACAAATTATTTTTAATGTGATAGCATGGTAAAAATTATTCCTCCATAATGACTTTTACTGTACCATGATAGTAAAAATTACACGAACCAATAATGTAAAAATTAATGTGTGGTGAAGAAAAAAATACTCCTCTTGAAGTAATTTTTACTATTTGAAAAGTAAAAATTATTCTATCGTAATAATTTTTACTGTATTTTAATAGTAAAAATTACTCAAACCAATTGTGTAAAGATTAACAGGCGTTGAAGTAAAAAATGTTCGTTTTGAGGTAATTTTTACTGTTTGAGAAATAAAAAGTACTTGTGGTGAGGTAATTTTTACTTTGGAGCAATGATATCAATTTTCAAAATGAAATTTTAAAAAATTAAAATAAAGGGGTAGGGTTACGCTGTTTTGAATTTTTTTTGCACCATTGGTTAGTACTCGATGTGGAGGACTTTTTACAATTTTAATCTCTTACGAAAATTTCCTAATCTAATGACCTAACGGGGAATCGAACCTGGTACCTTACGTTTTCCTTACTACCTAACTTAACTACTCTGCTATGACCACGCTACTAATAAACGAGGATTAAAAGAATATATTTGTTTGCAAACGCGTGGTGCTATTTCAAATCACGTTACTGTTTATTGCGTGCAGTTTGATTGGATAGCGCTTTTTCACATGTTTGTGTGTGTATTTTCTGTGTTTCCGGTATATCGTACAAAATTTCAAGGTCTAAAGTGCGTTTTTCGATTTTTGGTGAATTTTTGAAAATCGAATTTAGGCCAAAAGTGAGAGAAAAAAATCAAAATTTTACCAAATTGACCAAGAAAGCTGAAATTTGGGATATACCCTATTTTCGACATGCCAAATCGATTGGAGACGGTTTCAACCCGTTTTGAGCAGTTCTGGAGCCTCCAGCAGGTTTTTGAAACTCGAAATTCCAACTGTTTGAAAATTCCTGAAGCCTTTAGCAGATTTTTGAAACTTTAAATTTTCACAAAATTTCATCAAATAGAGATGGAAAGCTGAAATTTACTCTACACTCCAATTTTAACACCCTCTGAAAACGACTTCTGGTGGATTTCAAGTCATTTTACAGCCTCCAACGACTTTTTTTAACATTACTGGAGCCTCCAGTAGATTTTTTAAACTTGAAATTTCCTCAAAATTTTATCAAACCAAGATGGAGAGTCGAAATTCATTCTGCAAACTAATTTCAATACGCTACGAAGTTGACTGCTGGTGAATTTCAAGTCATTTTAGAGCCTCCAACGACTGTTTTGAACATTACTGGAGCCTCCAGTAGATTTTTGAAGATTGAAATTTCCCCAAAATTTTATCAAACCAAGATGGAGAGTCGAAATTCCATTCTGCAAACTAATTTCAATGCGCTACGAAGTTGACTGCTGGTGAATTTCAAGTCGTTTTGGAGCCTCCAGCAACTTTTTGAAAGGTTGTATGACGTTTTTTTGGAAAATTGAAATTTCAAAATCATTTGAAACCATCATGTAATCTGCGAAGTAAATTTCAGCTTGCCAACTCCATTTGATAATTTAATGTTGGGGAAATTTCAAGTTCCAAAAATCTACTGGAGGTTCCAGTAATTTTCAAAAAAGTCGCTGGATGCCCTAAAATTACTTGAACCCACCTGAAGTCGTCTTCAGAGGGTGTTAAAATTGGAGTGTAGAGTAAATTTCAGCTTTACATATCCATTTGATGAAATTTTGTGAAAATTTAAAGTTTCAAAAATCTGCTGGAGGCTCCAGTAATTTTCAAAAAAAGTCGCTGGAGGCCCTAAAATTACTTGAACCCACCTGAAGTCGTCTTGAGAGGGTGTTAAAATTGGAGTGTAGAGTAAATTTCATCTTTCCATATCCATTATTTGATGAAATTTTGTGAAAATTCAAAGTTTCAAAAATCTGCTGGAGGCTCCAGAACTGCTCAAAACGGCTTGAAACCGTTTCCAATCGATTTGGAAGGTCGAAAATAGGGTATATCCCAAATTTCAGCTTTCTTGGTCAATTTGGTGAAATTTTGATTTTTTCCCTAATTTTTAGCCTAAATTCAATTTTCAAAAATTCACCAAAAATCGAAAAACGCACTTTGGACCTTGAAATTTTGACAGGTGATAAATTTTTGCATGATCTTTCGATCTACCTTTGTAAAGTTTGAAAAAGTTCGTGCAAGTCCTATGTTAAAACGCAAAATCTGCGATTTCGGCTGACCTGTCAATCAAAATGGCCGCCATTTTGTAAGTAAGGCCAACTTTTTTTTTTTGGCAAGTTTGCTTTAAAATGTTCCTCAGGATGTCCCCTTTAAGAAAAAAGTAGTCCCGGAGGATCGGCGGGGGGGGGGGGTGCAATTACTCCTATTGTCATATGCCGGACTATTAATATTGACACAGTAATTCATGTTTTCCATGTAGTAAGAATTACTTTCACAATGCGTGATATTTACTTAGAAATAATAGTAAAAATTAATTTTATAACTGAGTAATTTTTACTTGGGCAGAATAGTGAAACTTTACTATCCGTGAATAGTAAAAATTACCGTTACAATCGCAACAGATAATACCACCTGGTGCAGTACTTTTTATTCAATCATACAATTTTATTTTTTACCAGAACAGAATAGTAAAAATTTACCATCCGTAAATAGTAAAAATTACATTGAATTTTGTGGAAAAAAATACTATACAGAAAAGTAATTTTTACTTTCATCACGAATTGAACCACACGTTGAGTGATTTTTACTATGAGATTAGTAAATTTTACTATGAGGTTTGTAAATTCTACCTAATTTTGGGTAAAATATATTTTTTGGCGGACATTTATTATTTTTTAATAGGTAATTTATGTTAAAATTTTTTTCCGTGTAGGTTATCTATGCATACTAACTTAGTGCAGATATGGAAAACATTGTTCTGAAGCTTCCCACGAATTTTTTCTTTCACTCACTTCAAATCCAAAATTCCACAAAGCGTTTATTTCCAAAAAAATTCAAATACCTATGTCATCAAAGTAATACGCTAAAATTCTTTTTATTGTATTCATTATACTTACCCTTAAATTCATTTGATATGTAAACAACTATGGGTCTTGGTCTGGGTTTGGGTCGTAATCGTAGTAGGTACCTAGTCTTGCGCCGTTCTGAAACTTTCGGCGGATTTTTTCGAATTCTTTTTCAATTGATAATTATTTCTTCCTCGAAAAGGGTGTCTCAAAAAATGTTAAATTTGAATCAGCAAAAACACGTGAGTCGTGAACTTGATAATAAATTTCATTTGAGATTTTTCACTCAATTTTCTACCTGAGTCAGTGTTGGCCGTCAACTAAAAATTTGACATAGTTGACGTCAACTTGGCGTCAACTATGTCAAGTCAAAAAACCATAGTTGACATGTCAACATATTTTTATGTGTCAACTACGTCAAATTCATTATTATTACAAAAAAAACATTGTAAATTTGCCAGTTTTATTAAAAATTCGAAAAATTTGGAAATTTCTACATGACAACATGAGAATGAAACAAGAAATCAAAATCAGAAATTGAAAATAAAAATATAAATTGTTGACATCATGAGTGGCTGGAGGAAATCTGATTTTTAAAAATGAATTTTGATTGGCCAATTCATTTGACATAGTTGACGTAGTTGACATGTCAACTATGTCAAATGTCAACTATTCTATTTGACGCGTAAAGGTACATATTTCAAATCAATTTCCCGAATTCCCCATCGCTACAATTTCATAAAGTTTTCAATAAATTTTCAGAATTTTGCATTGCTGCTGTGTTAGGAAATTTGCAATCAATTTTTAGAATTCACATTGCATCTAAATAGTCAAATTTTGAATAATTTTTCAGAATTCTTATTGTCTTTAAATTAAAAAATTTCAAATTCAATTTTCAAGTTCATATTGTCCACAAATTGTAAAACGTTTACACAATTTTTGGAATTCACATTGCCTCCAATTTTTCAGAATTCTCATCTTCTTCATAAATATTACAATACTTATTTCATATAATTTTCAAGTTCACATTATCTGCAACTTACAGAACTTTTAATCAATTTTTGGAATTCTCAGCGTCTCTAAATACAAATTTTCATATTATTTTTTTTTAGAATTTCCATTGTCTTCAAATTTATAAATTTTCAAACCAATTTTCAGAACTTGCTTTTTATTCTAAATTAAGAATTGAATCTTATAAAATATATTAAGAATTTGAATTGCCTCTAAATTACACGAAAAAAATATGAGTAATTTTTACAAAAAAATTCAACTAAATACTGGTATTTAGCACAATTAAGTACCAGATCCCATTCAATAATTTTTACTGTAATTGTATAGTAAAAATTATCATTTTAATAAATTTTGCTATAGGTACCAATAGTAAAAATCATTTTGTTTTAATAATTTTTACTAAATCATGATAATAAAAATTACATGCGTATTGTTTCAATTGTACAAAAATAAAATTAGTTTAATTACTCATTTTGAAGTAATTTTTAAATCATAAGTAAAAAGTTAAAAATTATTCATGTCAAGGTAATTCTTACTATACTTATGGCTATAGGTAGACAAAAAATTAGTGAAATGAATTTTTAGTAAGCAAATGATATCATAATTCATAACTCACTTTCAGCATTATTTTTGCCTCATTATCATGTACTATAGTCCAGGAAAATTAGATGAAAAAAAAGTGTCATTGGGAAAAATGGGGGAGAAAGCTGAATTTTGGTATACTGGTCCATTTTTTTGTGCTGAACACGAATCCGATGAGTCCCCGGTCGTCCCTGGTGTGCGTTCTCCCCTATTGTGGATCTAAGCCCCCCAAAACCAGTTTTTTGCAATTTTCTCCCCCGCATTGCATTTTATCGAGAAATAGGTGGTCGGATAAGAATCTACGTCAAATTTCCGATCTAGTGATATATCAACTTTCTTTCTACCCCCAAGGGGGGTGGAACCACAACCATTCAAAAAAGGGGGTTCCCCAAAAAATACATAAGGGCTGTAGGCGCCTAAGAGGGGTGAAATGGTCCCCAAAAGCGTTTAACATGAAAGGTGGGTACCATAGAGAAACCTCTGCGCAAAAAATTTCAGATCCACACCCCCTACCCTTTTTGCGGAGCCCCCCTTTTTGAAATTTCAGTAGCACTTTTCTCAGCCCCATTTCAACCGATTTTGAAAATTTTTCTGGAAGTTATGTATATCCTTGATAGGTATTCACACAAAAATTTTCAACCCCCTCCCCTCAAATTTACCCCTCAAAATGGCGTTTTTTTCATTTTTTTATGCCTATTAACAATCAAGATTGCGAGGTACAATTTTGTAAACACGGTTTTTGGATGTATTTTTGGCCCCCAAACATCATATACTATATTAGAAATTTTTGCTGTGGTGCGCCGTGGTGAAAACTTGGAATAATGTATCGTAGGGGGGTGGGGGGTGAAATGGGAATTTTGAAAAAAATAACTATCAATGAGTAGGGTATCGTTTTCATATGATTCGATACCGCTGAGCACGAATATGACCTCAGATTTTCTGCTACACTCACCTACCCCTCTCCAGAGCCCCTCAGCCCCCCTCAATTTTCACGATTTTCGAAATAAAGTTATTTTCGTGATGTTGGTGTCGTTTTCATATGATTCGATACCGCTGAGCACGAATATGACCTCTGATTTTCTGCTACACTCACCTACCTCTCTCCAGAGCCCCTCAGCTCCCTCAATTTTCACGATTTTCGAAATATAGTTGTTTTGATGATGTTGGTGTCGTTTTCATATAATTCGATACCGCTGAGCACGAATATGACCTCTGATTTTCTGCTACAATCACTTACCCCTCTCCAGAGCCCCTCAGTCCCCTCAATTTTCACGATTTTCGAAATAAAGTTATTTTCGTGATGTTGGTGTCGTTTTCATATGATTCGATACCGCTGAGCACGAATATGACCTCTGATTTTCTGCTACAATCACTTACACCTCTCCAGAGCCCCTCAGCTCCCTCAATTTTCACAATTTTCGAAATAAAGTTATTTTCGTGATGTTGGTTTCATTGCTATGGGAAAATTACATAAGTTCATTGTTATTGTACATAAAATTTCTCGTAGAATCAGCTACAGCACATGGCTCCCCCTCGAGGGGGGTGGACCCTTCAATTTTTTTCCACGCAGAAAACGCAACAAATCTGTATGTGTACTGGACTGTATATAGGTCTGCGGAGCATATGTGGCATAATAATTATTCATGATAACTGTAACTTGAGTATGTATGAGTATGTATTTTATAATTCAATGACTACCTACATAAAAAATCACAAGAAAAAAATATGGTAACGAGACCACAGTGCAGTACACATACAGATTTGTTGCGTTTTCTGCGTGAAAAAAAATTGAAGGATCCACCCCCCCTCGAGGGGAGCTGATTCTACGAGAAATTTTATGTACAATAACATTGAACTTATGTAATTTTCCCATAGCAATGAAACCAACATCACGAAAATAACTTTATTTCGAAAATTGTGAAAATTGAGGGAGCTGAGGGGCTCTGGAGAGAGGTAGGTGAGTGTAGCAGAAAATCAGAGGTCATATTCGTGCTCAGCGGTATCGAATCATATGAAAACGACACCAACATCACGAAAATAACTTTATTTCGAAAATCGTGAAAATTGAGGGGGGCTGAGGGGCTCTGGAGAGGGGTAGGTGAGTGTAGCAGAAAATCTGAGGTCATATTCGTGCTCAGCGGTATCGAATCATATGAAAACGATACCGTACACATTGATAGTTATTTTTTTCAAAATTCCCATTTCACCCCCCACCCCCCTACGATACATTATTCCAAGTTTTCATCACGGCGCACCACAGCAAAAATTTCTAATATAGTATATGATGTTTCGTCGTCGTCGTCGTTTCCTTATAAGCGGTAGGCCTATTGGCCTGTCTGCTGCGGTGTGGAACCTGTTGAGGATGAGCCTGAGGTATCCGTGAGTTTCCTCCTTGGTCTCCCTCTGCTTCTCTTCCCCGTTGGTGTATATTGGAGGACCTGTTTTGGTGATCTTGTTTCCTCCATCCTTTTGACATGATTTCTCCAATCTTTCCTATACTGTTTTATCTTCTTCATGACTGGCTTCACTCCGAGATCTGCTGTTATTTTCTCGGATGGGACTCTGTCTCTGAGAGTCACCCCTGCCGTTCTCCTCATTCTCTTTCGTTTGCGTGCGTTTTTATTTTAACCAGGGGTTCACCTCCGCCTGGGATCCCATTGTTCCATCCGTTTCTTCTTGTTTGTGTTTTTTGAGTAAGGTAGATTTTCGTCTGGCTTGGTTACCAGCCATGCCAGATATATCACGGTGATAGGGCTGCTATCTAGGCCTCCGCGCTTGCCTGGTCCTCTTTTAGTCGCCTTTTACGACAGGCAGAGGGTACCATAGGGATATTCTTGACCCGTCCCTACACGGGGGGTATATGATGTTTGGGGGCCAAAAATACATCCAAAAAACGTGTTTACAAAATTGTACCTCGCAATCTTGATTGTTAATAGGCATAAAAAAATGAAAAAAACGCCATTTTGAGGGGTAAATTTGAGGGGAGGGGGTTGAAAATTTTTGTGTGAATACCTATCAAGGATATACATAACTTCCAGAAAAATTTTCAAAATCGGTTGAAATGGGGCTGAGAAAAGTGCTACTGAAATTTCAAAAAGGGGGGCTCCGCAAAAAGGGTAGGGGGTGTGGATCTGAAATTTTTTGCGCAGAGGTTTCTCTATGGTACCCACCTTTCATGTTAAACGCTTTTGGGGACCATTTCACCCCTCTTAGGCGCCTACAGCCCTTATGTATTTTTTGGGGAACCCCCTTTTTTGAATGGTTGTGGTTCCACCCCCCTTGGGGGTAGAAAGAAAGTTGATATATCACTAGATCGGAAATTTGACGTAGATTCTTATCCGACCACCTATTTCTCGATAAAATGCAATGCGGGGGAGAAAATTGCAAAAAACTGGTTTTGGGGGGCTTAGATCCACAATAGGGGAGAACGCACACCAGGGACGACCGGGGACTCATCGGATTCGTGTTCAGCACAAAAAAATGGACCAGTATACCAAAATTCAGCTTTCTCCCCCATTTTTCCCAATGGAATACTATTTTTCCTGGACTAATTTACCTATCCAATTTTCCTACGAAAAATCTGTCACCTACCTACTTACCTCACGGGGATTCGAACCTGGGTCCCTAAATTTCCTATTCCTACCTACATGCCCTATCCATTCGACTACGAGTTCACATGGTGGATTAGGGCATTAAAAGAATATATTTGAGGAGCTGAGAATCAAAACTCACATTTGCCACCATAAACGATTTTGAGAAAAACGCGAAAAACTGAGTTAGTAGTGTTGCCAGTTGAAAAAACTTATAATACCAAAATGAATCATTAGATAGCGCTACTAGAACACGATTCCCTGTGTTGACTGATTTTCACCTAGCTCCCTTCTGCTTTAATATCCAGACAAAGAATGGCAAATGTGAGTTTTGACTCCAAGATTTGCAATCAAATTTTTTTTCACTGTTTTAATTACGACGATAGGGAAAAGTTTGATAACAAGCTAAATTTTGGTACACGGGGGTTTTTTGATACGCTGAACACGAATTTGGGGTGTCCAGGTGAATCCGGTGTACGCTTCCCCCTTTTTTGTGGACCTTAAGCCCCCAAATTTGTTTTTCTGCGTTCAAGTCCGAAAATATGCAATTTTATGCAAGATTTATGTTTTTTGGGTCGCAGAATACGAATTTGACCATCGACCTTGCAGCTTATTCAGTTCGCTTTATGTTCACTTCTTAATAGACCAACTGTGCAATGGTAATGAAATGGCACCAACATCTCACCACTACTAACACAAAGTGTAATGTACTGGCTTTGGGAATGGAAATGGTCATGCGCCGGTTACCCTAGGTTACCCGCTCGGAGTGAGGGGAAGATAACCAACACAACAACATCAACTACAACGACAAACCTCTTCTTCACAAGTCACGCATGCGCACTTCCATTCCCAAAGCCAGTACATTAGACTTCGTGTAAAACTTTGTGTTAGTAGTGGTGAGATGTTGGTGCCATTTCGTTACGTTGTATTCCATATACACAGTTGGTCTATTAGAGGAGACGACGATATTATTTACAAGGTCGATGAATTTGACAATATTTTTTTTGTAGGGGTGGGGGATGAGGGGGTTAGGGGGGCGAGAAATTCAAAATTTGACTATAATGATGTGTGTTATGTCGAAATGTATGTTTTTGAGGGTGTAGATCACGAATTTGACAATATTTTTTTCGTAGGGGTCAATGGTGGGGGCTGAGGGGTGAAAATGGTTAAAAATTCAAAATTTGACTATAATGATGTGTGACATGTCGAAATGTATGTTTTCGTGGTTGTAGATCACGAATTTGACAATATTTTTTTCGTAAGGGTTGATGGTGGGGGATGAAGGGGGTGAAAAATTCAAAATTTGACCATAATGATGTGTGATATGTCGAAATGTATGTTTTTGAGGGTGTAGATCACGAATTTGACAATATTTTTTTCGTAGGGGTGAATTGTGGGGGATGAAGGGGGTGAAAACGGTGAAAAATTCAAAATTTGACCATAATGATGTGTGATATGTCAAAATGTATGTTTTTGAAGGTGTAGAAAAAGTGAAGGGTGGGGGATGGAGAATTTTCTATTGGAGAGCCGTCAAAGTCCCTGGAAGAAAAAATTTGTAACATTTAAACAAAATTCACCATGATTTTTCACTATAATTGACTGTTGTCGTCGCCGGGGCATTCGGGGGCAAAAATGTCAAATGACATCTTGAAATACACTATCTGAAGTACTAGCCCCTGGGATTTCCCGTTCATCTACGTGCAAAAATTTGTTCTATATTCCTATTTATGTAGCAGAATAGGCAAAACACGGAGTTTTAACGTAAATTAAACCTCTATAATGACTTTATAACAACTAAAATCGAGTAAATTGATGAAAATTACTCACTTTCAGTTGAATTATTCATACTTGGTACATTTCGACATATTACACATCATTATAGTCAAATTTTGAATTGTTCACCGTTTTCACCCCTTCATCCCCCACAATTCACCCTTACGAAAAAAATATTGTCAAATTCGTGATCTACACCCTCAAAAACATACATTTCGACATATCACACATCATTATGGTCAAATTTTGAATTTTTCACCCCCTTCATCCCCCACCATCAACCCTTACGAAAAAAATATTGTCAAATTCGTGATCTACAACCACGAAAACATACATTTCGACATGTCACACATCATTATAGTCAAATTTTGAATTTTTAACCATTTTCACCCCTCAGCCCCCACTATTGACCCCTACGAAAAAAATATTGTCAAATTCGTGATCTACACCCTCAAAAACATACATTTCGACATATCACACATCATTATAGTCAAATTTTGAATTTCTCGCCCCCCTAACCCCCTCATCCCCCACCCCTACAAAAAAAATATTGTCAAATTCGTATTCTGCGACCCAAAAAACATAAATCTTGCATAAAATTGCCTATTTTCGGACTTGAACGCAAAAAAACAAATTTGGGGGCTTAAGGTCCACAAAAAAGGGGGAAGCGTACACCGGATTCACCTGGACATCCCAAATTCGTGATCAGCGTATCAAAAAACCCCCGTGTACCAAAATTCAGCTTGTTATCAAACTTTTCCCTATGGAATTTTGCAAACAAAACTAAGTTTTCATCAAAACTCACATTTGCCATTGGCAAATGTGAGTTTTGATTCTAACCCTTGGTTTTGAAGGTGAATTTCACACCAAAATGACTTTGATCCAAAAAAACCGAATACGTCACATTATAGAGTGTAAAACGGTATATCCAAATCTGCCATAAAACGGTATTTTTTTTTTTGGCAAATGTGAGTTTTGATTCTCAGCTCCTCATTTGTTGGGTAAACGCCCCACCAAACCACTCCCACTTGGAATATACAGCTAACAGATGAGGGGTGTAACAGGGTACAATGAGACAGCTGATTTGAAAAGCGGAGATGGAATAGACTGGGGGTATAGCAGGGTACAATGAGCGGCAGGTGTTCTACAAGTTCCCTTTTCCCTTTTTTAGGATTTAATGCATTAAAATAATGAACTAAAATTGCAATTACTCAGCAATTACCCATCCGAATTGAATGAAAATTAATCTATTCCCTCCGCCTTAATGATTCTCAAATGGTGTCCAATAGGTACAAAAAACGGTTGGATAGCTTAAGAGAACATTCATTGTAATTGAAATTTCAATTTCTCAAAGCGAAACCAATAGTGTGCTACGCACACTAAAAATGAAGATGCGGTGATCGTAGCGATCCCCGCGTATTTGCATCGTTGCCATCGTCCCTTCTCTCCTCCCTTTTGAACCAGTTCTCGTCATCAGCCCACTTAATAAGTACTAATTTGTCACTCGTATGTAATTCTTGCATTTTTTCAGAATGAAGCATGAACATTCTTCTGTGTTCTTTATAAGTTGCATGGCAGGAATTTTTAGTTTTCCAGTATTTCAACCATCAGGTAAGTTGTCTTTACAAAGGATTAGTAAACACTCATCTCGAAATCGCACTGGCCTTCTTATGGTCCCACCACTTAGGGTACATGGTACATGGCTGTGTTGTATCTGGTGAAGGAGGGAGGGATGTGGAGGCGGGAGAGAAAGGAATTGTTCGAGCCTGACATCGAACATAAATCGATTTTCGGTTCGCTTTGTTATTCTTCAACGTTTTCTCCTCTGCCTGCCTAACATCGTAATCCGTCACAATGTAAGTATTTATGCGGGATCTCGGACGTTTTTTTCAGCGTCATCAATTGCCAATCTGTGTGTCGTTTTTCGGACTGGTGCATTGAAATTTGTTTTGTCTGGTTTATTTGACACAGAGTATGTACATCACCTTCATCTGACGCATCATTCATTTTTTTCAATTATTCCAGATGTATGTGCAACAGTTGGTGATCTTTGGCCAAGCGAATCAGAAATGCAGAGAATACCTGAGAATGCCTACCTTGAACTTGTATGTTCTCACAATGATTTAAATGTGAGGATAGCATACGAGTATCCAGTAAGTAAAGTTTTGCTGAATTGTCAAACTCGTAGATACAGGTCTGCACCACTAATCCGTGCCACTGCCGTCGATAAATTGCTATGCCGCGGACTCGTCGCTGCCGAGTTATTTTCTGGTGGTGTGAAGCACTGAACTTAAGTTGTGCTCGCCAGCGCGCCAATTCACACCACCACCACAGACCAATTTCACTCGACACACCACCACCACCGCTATGTATGTTCACAATTCACAAGTGTGAATGCAGGATCAATTTTGGACTACTCGAATTATTCGCGAATAATTACTTAACTAAAAATTAATTAAATGAATAGATTCATTCGCGCATGATTCATCACCAATTAATAAATTTCTTCGTGTATAATTTACCAAAAATTAATCGAATAATTCGATTCGTTCGCGAATGATTTATCAACAATTGACTAATTTGTTCGTCGGTTCGTTCACGAAATGATTCACGAAAAATTAATACAATGAATAATTCATTAACAATTGTAGATTAATAAATTTGTCAATTTGTTCGTGAACGATTCACCAAAAATTAATTGAATAAATCGAGTCGTTCGCGGATGATTCACGAAAAATAATTAAATGAATAAAATAAATTGGGTACATGAAACGATTCGTTCGCGAACGAGTCACTCATACCAATCGATTCGTTCGCGAACGAGTCACTTATACGAATCAATTCGTTTGCGAACGAGTCACTGATACGAATCAATTCGTTCGCGAATAATTTAGTAACTATTGAATTGATTAACTCGTTCGCGAATGATTCACCAAGAAATCAATCGAATGATTCACTAAGAAATCAATCAATTTTTTACTAAATCGCCAATTGTTCGTAAATGATTCGATTCGATTGTAAACAGATCAATTGCTGTAAAAATGTTTCAAAAAAAGTGAATCAATTCGTTCGTAAAAAATTTTTATTTAAAGAAAAGTTGGTCTTCTCACGCTAAGTGCGTGGGTGTTTTTTGTTTGAGATGTAACTTCTCTAAAATCAGTATTGTTCAAGTATAAAGTCATCTCATATTTTTCAATAAATAATTTTTTAATTCATCTAACAACTGGTTGTAATAGGTGATTCCAAATTTTTCAACAAAACAAGGGAATTCTTTTTTGCTTTGACTTGAATTGCATAAAAAGTTGAGAAGAGTGAGGGTAAAGAGTAAGAGGGGCGCAATAGTGGGAGTAAATGGAATGTAAGAAGTATGTACCACTTTGAAAGCTGATTTCTCTTTGGAAGTACAACATGCAGTACTCTTTTGCAGATCCATAGCACCGTAGCTCAGAAATCCCGAATACAAGAAAAATCATGCGACAGAAACTCCCGGTCGGCGGTTTTAATTATTCCGGAAACAAAAATAAAGCACAGTGGTTCGTATTCCTGTCAAATTAACGATGGGGGGATCTGGGTAGAAATACAAAAAACCATTATCAATGTAGTATCGGAGGGAAACTACTCGTACAAGCACGATGTCAAGGGTCAACTTAATATAAAATGTTTTAATTCACAATGTTATTTCTCCATCGGTGACCAGCGAAATATAACGGACCCGCAGATTAATAACAGCTGCGACTGGGCATCTGAATGGGTCCATGGAGCATTAACATTATTAGCACTTGTATTATTTACAACAATAGGGAATTTTACAATGATGCGATTAGATGCAATGATTAAAAAACGTAAAGAACTGAGGAAAAGAAAAGAAATGCAAAAGCGAAAGGAATACTTGAGGAGAAATGCGGAAATGCAAAAGCAAAAGGTGTGCTTTGAAGCAGAAGGAGATGATGAAACACCAACAACACTAGAGCAAAAAGAAACAGGAGACTTAGACACCAAAACTATGATGTTAACTGCTTCCAAACAGGGAATTGAGAGCACCATCAGGGCTATCATTCATCAATCGTGAGCGAGCGAGCGCGTGTGCGTGTGTCTCTTGATAATTTTTCAACAAACAAAGCTAAGCTTGCAAAAATATTTTTCAATCATTCACTATCTGTACTTTATTTCGCTACTGTACTGTTGGCCAAAAATTCTTTCATTTGTGCCATTTTTGTTTTTATTGTTTTCAAATAAAATTTTGTATTGTAATCATAAGAATTTCATAATTAAATATATTTCGTAAAAATGGTTACACATGCGTTATCAATTCGAGGAGGGGGATCAAAAAAATATAATCACTGCATAATGCAGTTTGTTCAAGGTTCATTGAACCAAAAATCTCGAAAAATGTCGCACAATGAGGTGTAGGTAGTTGATTAAAGATCATGTCTCCTCCTTTCGAGTTGGAATGAAACTATTATAAAATTATTCAAAAACATCCTTATAACCTATCAGAAGGGTTAAAAATGTTTTTCGAGTATTTTTGAAGGGTTTTGATACCAAAACTATAGGTCATAATTTTTGAATTTTTTCAAGTGTCATGAAACGTATCAAAACATGGCTTAAAATTTAGCGAGAATTCGAATTTCGTATAAATGATTTTAAAGAATTAATTTCCTCATTCAATTTCAACACACTTTTACATGCTGCATACCCCTTCCACAATAGTTCCCAAAAATCAGACAAACTTAACACTGCAATTTCTCTAAAAAGCTCGAAAAAAGTTTGACAAAAGTATTTGATTTTCTACGTGAAATGCTGATACATTTTTAATCCATTTTAATCGGTCACAGTACGTAGGTACTTTTCAAAAAAAAAATTTTAGGTTTAAAATTATTTTTCAAATGCTCAAAAAAAATTTCGATGAAACTATTTTAATAAATCCCAGAATCCTGACCCAATTTTGGACTCAAAATTCTTTAAAAATGCTCAAAAAAAACATTTTCATGGAAATATTATTGAATTTCTTGCGACGTTTTATTTAACCCACTTCGATAGATCGCAACGTTAATTCAGAAGAAATTCTTCAACAGTTCATGTTTACTCTAAATTAAAGACGGGCGCAACTCAAAATTTGATCAACTGCAGACAACCATGGGATAAGGTAATTTCTTTGATCTACTTCAACTACCTTGATAAATAGAATAATCATATCGCTGTCAGATTAACATTTCACTTTTCTATTCATGAATCTAGATTAATCTCCGATATTACGCATAATCAGGTACTTATCCTGATAACTCGAATAAATCACAAGGAACTTTAGTTCGTTTTTGGTTCGGTAGATAATCATATCAACAACTCGGTCCAGATACACCTCTGCCTGCACAAAATGTATTTTGACACCCTCACGAGGAATTTATTCATCATCTTGCTCCAAGTAAAAGGTATTCACAAAAAAAATACTCCATAACATAACAAAACAATTTCATAAATCGTATTTATAACATTGAAATTCTTATTATTTCAATTCCGTCCACCAAACCGCAGATATTTTTCCAACGCAAGAAATAAGTACAGAGAACAATCTCGCAAAATATCTAAATGTATGGGTCGCCAACGTATTCAGAGTTGGAATCGGGGATGGATTCGAATTGATTACCACAATGCAACAGTATAAATTGAAGGAATTTGAATACAATATCAGCAACAATGTGAACCATTTCAACAGCACGTTCTTCTTTCAAAACATTAACTATCGAGTAATGGTGGACAAGGAAAGTGACCGATGGGAACCTCCGTCAATCCACTGGGAATTTTCTAGCCATAAAATGGTGAGTAAATAATAAATATAAAACCTTTCAGTTTATGATAAATCATTAAATAATTTGGTTGCAAATTTCAAATAGAATTGATTACATTACAGGAGGTGTTTTTCAAAGTCCTTAGTATCAGTATATCGGGTATGATTAGTGCAGAGAAAGGCCACAGGTTCTCAAATTTTCACTCAGTACTTCACTTCAAAAATTTCACATCAACTGCTGTCGGATCATATGCTAAAGATAACGATTTGAGCGTCTCAAACCATGGCATCAAATACGATACTCTGAAAAATTGGCTGGTGAGCAAAAAAATGGAATCTGGTTTAAGAAGTTCAGCAAAATAAGAATGAACTTATTAATTAGGTAGATACTAATACTCGATTTCAGAATATATTTTGGCACAATGAAACGCTGGCAGTCAAAGATCAAGAACACCTAGAACAAGAAATAAGACCAGCTTTGGTATCGATGCTGTTGGAAAATCTCCGCAATAATACGAATTTCACCAACAAACTCGATGAAATTTTCCAAACGTACGAAACTCCTAGAAGAAAGCTGATATCAGAACATCCTGATTTCTCAAACAACCCTCAACAATATCACTGCACCGTACCTGAAACTCCCTTTCTTCATCGTTTTACATTAAAGGATATCGTTATTCGAGGGCTGTGGAATTTAGCATCGCTTAAAGTTACATTCAGGGAGTTTGCAACTATCAAACACTTGCTTATAAAAAACATTCGAGGGAGGATGACTTTAGATTATAGATTTGAAAATGAACCCGATTTAGAATTACAGTTCCAATCCGGTGGCATTAGTTTATTATTAGGTGACGAGTACAAGTGGGAACGAGCTTATGGAACCAATTTTACCTTTACGCGAGCAAAAACGAACGTCTCGTTGAGTTCTGAGCATAAATGGCGGATAATGAATACGTTCGTATGGACTGTAGCTTCTTCTTTATTACCCTCGGCGAAAGGTAAAGGTAAGTTGAGACAATCAAATATAATATTGGGAAACATGGGGATCAAATTAGGAATTTTTGCAATTACGTATTTACTCCAATTTTTTTCCAATTCTTAAATCTGATGTTTTTTGTTTTTTTTTTTAGATGAAATTATTTGGCATTCTATACCGAATTCGACGTGGTTCAAAAACGAAACCGATTTGGCAAAAATAAAAAAAGAGTACAAAACTTGGATTCCATTTAATGGCGTATGATGACGTGATCACCGGAAATGAGCCTTTCATTTGCCAGTATTATCTACAAGTAGATGTCCTGTGTCCTAAAAAAGTTGATTAATAAATCTCCCAAATACCCAATAGTAGGAAAAAAATTGAAGGAATGAAATAACTAAGCGAATGAGCTCATGCAAAGCGTGCAAAAAGACTCTTCTGGGAAATACGAGTAGGTATATTTTACGAAAAATGTTTAATTAAGGCTAAAAATTTTAGCGTTTCAAAAAATAATCATAAATTTGTCTACATAGAAACGACAATAAAATGCACGAGAGAAGCGAAGAGTTCAACTTATTTCAACTGATTCATCCATTGCAATTTATACAAGAAATTTTATTGCCTTTTTAAAAAATCGACTACAATGAGCAGATCGTAGTTGAAAAAAGGCATTCAAATCGCTCAAACCGAAAATAAATATCAAATGAGGATAAAATTTTAAAACTTTCAGTATTTTTGAGCATTTTAAAAAATGAAAAGTACAAACAATATGGCTGGAATTTTCGCAAAACCTTTTAGTACAACTAGATATGGGTTCAAAACGTCAGAAACGGCGTATTTGAATTTTCCCAGTTGGAAAAATGGGGGAAAGAAGCCTTTAAAATAGGCAATTTTCAAAATGGCTCGATCGCAAAAAAATTTTAAAGAGACTATTTTTGGGATTTTTGAAAAAGATGTCACACATGGTATCTAATGGATTTTTAATAATAGTACTAGCCAACCCGTTAATCGCGCATGCTGCGCGATTCTTCAAAACCTAAATGTACATTTTAAAAATTCAGTAGCTAATATGTAGAATAATCATGATTTTTTCACTGTTAGTTATTGGAAAATTCAAAAAAATGAGCTTCGCTTTTTCAAAAAGAATTGCAAAAAGGTATAATTTTTTTGACAATTATTGTCAAGAAGCCTTGTTTTTTTTCCTATTAAGGGGATATTCTCAATACATAGTAGTAGTATAACCAAAATGCCTTATTTTACATTGGTCTTATGGGACAAACTTTAATGTTATAATTTAGAGCCGCGGATGCATGGAATGGGCTCAAATTTGAAATACTTCCATGTTTTTCAAGACATTTTGAACAATCTTGTGCATGCATTTGTCAATACGTTGAATAGTTTTTCAATAAATACAGTTTTAAGAAACGTTGGATTTTTTCTCAAAAAGTTCAACATTTCATCAAATCGAATTTTTTCGAAAACTACTCAACGTATTGACAAAAGCACGCACAGGATTGTTCAAAATGTTTTGAATGATAATTAGGTACTAAAAAGTTCTACTTTTTTCACAATAAGTACATAATTATTATTGAAAAGTTTTGAAAGGGTCTTTCTTTGTTTATATCTTATTCTCAAAAAGTTCTGCTCTTGGCTAATATTGTAATTCTTGATGAGGTTTTTTTAAAAATTAACAGAAAAAAAAATATTGTTTTATCGCAAAAAATTCCAATATGTACTTATTTCAACTGTCATCACCAAAAGTCGAAAATTTACCCCAAAGCGTCGCTTTCTCCCCAAATGTATTCTAAAAACACTCAATCACTCTCATCAAAAATCAAAATAATGTCCAGTTTTTCAATAAAAGTTGCGAAAAAGTATTATCACTCTTTCCAACAATTGGCGAAAAGTCCTGGTTTCATTTCTTAAAAAGTCTAAAAAAATGATAACTTTTTGGCAACATTGCAAACTCTTACCAAAAATATCTAAAAAAAAACTTGTTTTTTACCCTATAGTTTTCCCTAATAAAAGCAACAAAAATAATTGCAAAAAATGTAAACGTCATATTTTTTTTGTAGATAACTACCAAACTTGCTACTTTTTGCTAAAATTGAGAATTTCTTTTTTTTTTTACCAAATCAACAATCTTGTTTCTTTTTAATTTACAAAAATGTTTTGTTTTTTAGTTTTAAAAAAATCATTTTTTATCAGAAATTACCAAAAATTTCAGTAGTTCTTTTTCTGTTTGCTAAGATTATCAAAGTCTCGACTCAAATGACTCAATCTGCTGCACCCTCTGCATAAATTGGTGAAAACTGTCAACCTTGCATATATGTATGTATATGACTTGATCTGGTCAAATATCTCATGTCAAGGAATTTTGAGGTTTCGCTCAACTTTTACCATCAACTTTTGAAAATTTCTGAAAAAAAGCTAAGCGAAAGCTCAAAACTTCTTGACATGTGGTATTTGACCTAAAATAACAACCTCTCAGTAAAAAGGCTTTGAAGTGTAGATGTGCAAGCTTATGTTGAAAGTACAACAAATTTTGTAGTAAGCTGAAAAAACATTTCATGGGCAGACAAAAATACTTATGTTGTACCCTGAAAGATCTAAGTTGAAAAACAATTTTTAACAGAAAAAAACTCATGTTTATGGTAAAAGTTCAGTGAAAGCTTTAAAGTTCATGACATGAGGTAATGTTGACGATGCACCCTGAATGTTTTTTTATTATAAAATCAACTTTTTGTCGTAACTTCGTTTCACATTTCAAAATTTAGTAAATGGTTTTCAAGCTTTTTTTAGCTCATGGAGAAAATTGTTGAACTTTCAACATAAACCTGCATATCTATGTACTATTCAAAACCTTTCTATCAAGCGGCTGTTTATCAAAATCGGTTCAGCTGTTGCAGAGATCTTGCTGTGACAAAAAACCAACTCATAATGAACTTTTAAACTTTCGCTGAACTTTTACCAACAATTTTTAAAAGCTTTTTACAGTCTAGAATGGTTTTTTCACTGTGCTTTTTCAAGGTACAATCTGTATAATTTTTTTACACATCAAATAAGATCAAATACTGCATGACCACAGCTTTCAACTTTTGAAAGTTTTTTTTTGTCATAAGTTTTTTTCCGCGGAGACTTTTTGAGGTACAATGTAGGTACTTTGTGTACCCACCGAATATGACATGATCGATTATTGAGCTTTTTTGAGCTTATAGTGTAACTGTTTGAACTTTCAACAAAAACCTGCACATTTACACTTCAGAACCTTTCTCGATATGTCATTTATCAAAATTGGTTCAGCAGTTGCTAAGATCTCACAGACAAAAGAATCAGGTCATAATTCAAAACTTTCAAGCATTCACTTAGCTTTGACCTGGAACTTTTTGAAACTTTTTTTCTTCAAGATTTGTCTTTTTGTGATGCTCTTTCAAAGTATATAATATACTACGTACTTCTTTATATGTGACCCGCTCTGACAAAACCGACCGTTTCGACAAAAAAAAGTGTCCAAAATAATGATGTTTAAAATGAGTTTTAAGGGTTGAAAGATCAGATTTTTGAGAAAAAAACATTTTTTGAAATTTTGTCGAAATGGTCGGTTTTGTCAGAGCGGGTCACATATACGTTGAAGGCTTTGAATATAGAGTTAACATCAATTATTGAGCTTTTTTGAGCTTGAGGCGCAACTTTTTGAACTTTTAATTAAAACCTGCACATCTATGGGTCAAAAGCTGTTTTTTGAGACATCGTAGAGCAAAATCGGTTCAGCCGTTGCTGAGATCTTAGAGTCAAAAGAATCTGGTCATAATTGAGCTTTTTTTGAGCTTTTTACAGCACAGCTTTTTTTGTAAACTTTTTTCTTCGATATTAGACTTCTTTCGATGCTCTTTCAAGGTATAATATACATACTTCTCTGTATACATTAACTGCGCTACGTATAGGCTAAATTCAATTATTGAGCTTTTTTGAGCTTTAAGGCGCAACTTTTTTGAAAACTTTTTTCTTCGACATTACACTTTTTTCGATGCTCTTTCAAGGTATAATATACGTACTTCTCTGTATACGTTAAATGCGCTACGTATAGGCTAAAATCAATTATTGAGCTTTTTTGAGCTTTATGGTGCAACTTTTTGAACTTTTGATAAAAACCTGCACATCTACGGGTCAAAAGCTTTTTTTTGAGACTTTGTCGATCAAAATCGGTTCAGCCGTTCCTGAGATCTCAGTATTACAAAAATCCGGTCATAATTTTAATATACGTATAGATAGATATAGATATAGATATTACATACCAAGTTCAATAATGTGGGTGATTATAAACGAGTGCGAATTGCAGGACGAGCCGAAGGCGAGGACTGCAATTCGCGTACGAGTTTATAATCAATCACCCACATTTTTTGAACTTGTGTGTGTAATGTATTTTACTTAATAGGTATAGGTAAAACTCTCAGTACCGCACTGTTTTCAGAGCGGTATTGTTACACTTTACCGGCTACTTTCAGCAGTACGGTACTGACGCGAGTTTATCAATGACACAACCGTAATATCAACAATACCTATGTGAGTATGCATAAAATGGCGATTAGTGAATCTTTATAACATTTTTCAGACGTTTTTGAGCGAATCTATTCTAACTGAACTATTAAATTAAATATTCTTCTGTACTTTCAATACTATGATTAAGGATTTGGGCCAGTTCATTCCTCATATTCGTACATATTCGATGAAATTTAGTTTCAACTTTCAAAAGATATCAAGTTACGTTGTTAAATTCTTTTATGAATAATTTTTTCAAAGTAAGAACATCATAGACCACAGTACCTGTTGATAATTCCTTGGGAGAGTTGATTTACAAACAAAACACACATTGAGAATGATCAAGTGAAGTGTAACTAATTTCGAGAATAAACGGTAATACATAATATGAGTATATAAGTACTTTGGTAAAATTCACATCACTTTGTTATCATCACATTATAAACAAAACAAAATTCATTTTCTGATACCTAGATAGAAATTGAACATCCACGATTTATTTCAAAACTAAACGAACTAAACGAAGTAAAATTCACTCAAAGAAGTAAGAAATCACATGTACGTAAATCTGTAATCTACTTTCAGCCAGTTCATTCGAAGGTATTCGATGAAATTTGTGTTCAAAAGATATCAAGTAACCATGTTTTAAAATTCTTTTTTGAAGAATAAATTGTATGTACGAGTACATAACTAAACTACTACGTACTTCAGTAAAATTCACATCACTTTGTTATCATCACTTCACATTTTAATGTAAATACTAAAAATCGAAATTGATTTTGTGAATAAATAAACTAAAACAAAACGGAATTCATTTTCTGATAGATAAAAATCAAACACCCATTGCTTTATTTCAAAATTAAACGAATAAGAAGAAAGAAATTCATATTCAAGAAATCAAAATCACTACCACATGTACGTACGTTATCTTTTCTATCTACTGAAAAACACGCTTCGAATGTAAAGCAGGGTTGCCATTTAGATAAATAATTAAAGAACTACAATTGTAATTTTTTTTACATTTTTGTGTAATTTTGTACGCATAGTGACTTGAAGACAACTGCCTTGTTTTAAACAGTGAGGCACTGAGAGCTTTACCTATACTAATTAAGTAAAACATATTACTCAACGATTCGGCAAATGTACGTGAACACCAACTCGTGTGCTTTGCAACGCTCGCCTTCGGCTCGCGCTGCAAAAATCACACTCGTTGGTATTCACGCACTTTACCGAACAGTTAAGTAATATACTATTATTCAATACATGCATATAAATATACACAATTATACCATCAATGTTTAGACGTGAAGAAGCGTTTTTATGAGTCGACACGACAACCGAAGTATGCGTAGTGCGTACTCGCAGATAAAGTGTGTAGCCGAAATGATTAAAGGAAAACAAGCTTAGGGCGTAGAGGGAGGGGGAGGTGGTGGGTCTCCTGTTTCTGCTACAATTTTTTCCCCGTAATAATCGGACTTTGTCACCTTTCGCGTCATCCCAAACAATAGGATTCGAGCAGTGCGGCCACGTAATGAATGTTTATTATTTTCCTAGGACAATAATGTGAACATTATTTTCGTTTCCTTTAGTCGCTCATAAAAACGCACTTTTCGCGTCTAGTATTGGTGGTATAATTGTGCGTTTATATGCCTGTATTGAATAAAAATCATTACTTTTTCGCTACTTTTTTCAACCTAGAAAGCTCTCCACTCGACCCCCTCCTTCCCAAATAAATTCAAAAAAAATTAACAAAGTCAAATTTTTCACAGGAACATGTTTTTAAAAAATTGAAATTGGAAGAAAATTTGTACGTACAAAGTATTTTTTCAATTTCAATCAAAATTATAAAAAAAAAAAAAAAATGCAAATGAACGCATTACTGATTTTTTTGATTTTTTCACTACCTACCTATGTATTTGACTAAATTCACTATTTTTTCACTACTTTCACTAATGAGATAAAAATGTGAAATTTAAATATTTCGACAAAAATATTTTTCGAGCATTTCTGAAGAATTTCTAGTTTGAAATTGAGTCATGATTCTTGGTATTAAAATTATTGAAAAAATATCATGCGACCTACCAAAATGGGTTATAATTTCAAAAATTTTCATGGGTCGAACTGAGGAAGTCGAAAGGGCATCAGGAAAGTACACAAACAAGTCAAATTTCAGTCGCTGGATTTAATGTTTTAAATTTTGGTTAATTTTTAAGAATTCACAAAATTGCTTTAGGTAATTCTTCTGGAAAAATCAGAATTTGATGAATTCGAGATAGAAAGTTAAAATTTGGTTCATATCTTGTTTTTGACATTTCAAATCGATTGTTGGTGGTTTTGAGCCCTTCTGCAGTCTCTAGCAGATTTTTATATTTTTCTGTATCAAAAATAATTATGTCCAATTTCATGTTGTTTTTTTTTCTCCGCAATTCTTCCAGAACTGAACAATTTGAAAATCTACAGGAGGGGGCATCAAAAGGGCCTAAAACTGTCACCAATCATGGTACCTACCGGAATTTTTTTTGAAAAAATCAATACTTTTTCACCACATTTTTCTCACCTTTTTTCCAACCAAATTTTCAGAATACTCTCCATTCAAACCCCCCCCCCTCCCCTAACACGCAAAAAAAATAACAAAGTCAACTTTTACACAAGAAAACTTTTAGCAAAATTTAAATTAGAAGAAAAGTAAACAAAATATTTTCACATTTCAATCAAAATTATAAAAAAAAAACAATAAAAATGAACGCATTAATGATTTTTTTCATTTTTCACTACATTTTCTAACTAAATTCACTACTTTTTCACTACTTTCACTACCTGTTAGATACACTGCCAATCGATTAAAGTGATAAACAAATATAAAAAACATGAACTAGGCCTCAATTTGACCTAATTTTTCATATTTTTCATAGAAAACAAACCATTTGAATTTTTAAAAATTCGCCAAAAATTGAAAAATTAAATTCAACAGCTCAGATTTAACTTAATGGTGTATTTTTGGACACATTTTCAGTGACAAAAGGTCACAACATCGACAAACCATTGCGTATAATTGAAACAAGATAATGCTCCCAATTTCCCATGCAAAAAAAATATTGCAAATTGATTTTTGTCATAATTTTTTTCATTTCAAAATTATTTTGCAGAATGAACACCAATCGTGCAATTGTGGGAAACCACGAACTTTCTTTACTGCTAAACATGAAATCTAGAACGCCCTCTTTTCATTTTTTTTTTCAACTATAAAATTGACTAAATTAAGGTATTTTTTTCCACTAAAAATTCATTATCCCTCGAATATTGCTACTCTAGACATCCACCTAGTTTCAAGTATTGAGAAATTCGGCCCTGCTTGGTTACAATTATCAAGAGTCGAATCTGATGCTGATAAATTTGATAACTTGAACGAATCAAGTGAAGAAAAAAATACACAAGCAAATTCAGTTGCTTTACTTACTGCTTGAAAATCAACACAGTAATTGATCATTGAAAGGAAACTTTCATTAAAATGATGTATTATCACAGGAAAGTGTGGATTTTATTTTTCATTTTACTCCAACGGAAAAAAGGTAATTTACAACAAACACTCCGAATACCCGTATATACTTATTCATTCGATGAAAAAAGAAACTAATAATGATATTCACTCAATGATAAATACCTAACATTTTCCAACCTTTTTTTGGTTCCAAAATCATAGGTGTGTTTTCAACGCAAGAGATATCCTCCGAAAATGACATCACAAAACATTTAAACGAGTCGATCACCAACATACTCGCAATTGGCGTTGAAAATGCAACCGAAATAATTTCCACAGTGAAAGACCATAAACTAATGGAGTTCGAATACAATATCAGCAAACCAGTGGACCAATTCCAAACCAAGTTATTCTTTCAGAACATTACCATGGTAACGTATATCAATTCAGAACCAAGAGAATGGATACCTCCGCAAATACATTTGGAATTTCTCGAAAATAAAATTGTAAGTACCAGAATCAAACGTGAAATCTTCAATTCACAGTCTGAGATTCTAACTAAATGATATTCCTCACGATTTACCTCGCAGAGTTTATTTTACGAAGATCTCCGTTTCACATTAGACGCGACCATTGGCACGGTCAAAGGCGAAGATTCATCAATAATCAGAGCCTATCCTGGTTTTAGAAACTTCACATTAATTGCTGTTAGATCAAACGTCGAAAATGACGATTTGAAATTCTCATACAATATCACATACAGCGGTTTCAGAGATTGGATGTCGATTATCCCGGTGAGCAAAAAAATTAGAAACTGATTTATAAACATTCAATTAGAGTAAAATTTACCTATGTACCTAATTCAAATTTCAGCGAATAAATTGGTACAATAACAGTAACGCTTTAACACAAACTGATCTAAACAAATTAGCGCTAGAAATGATGCCAGCTTCTCTGGAAATGATACTCGAAAATATACACAATAATCGGAATTTTTCTCGTTCATTGGAGGAAATTTTCCAAACGTACGAGAAGCCCAGAAAAGAAATAATTTCCAAACATCCTGATTTCATGAACAACCAGCAAGAGTATTACTACCTCATAGCGGAATATCCCTTCATGTGTTTCGCTCTAAAAGACATCGTCATCGGTGGGCTATCGAATTTCGAATCATTCAAATTGATTCGTAGGACATCGGGAATTTTTACTCATACTTTACTTATAAGAGATGTTCGAGGAAAGATGACTTTGGATTATAGATCTGAAAACGAACCCGATTTGGAATTGAATTTTCAAATAGATCATCTTTTTGTATCGAAAAAAGACGACAGTGGGTGTATTTTTGTACACGCGAAATACTACACTGTGACTCGAACAGAAACCAACGTTTCTTTGAGTGGTCTACAGTCAGAAGTGATTATGAATGGGATGGAATCAGCCATGGCTTCTGCGTTATTTCCATCCATGAGGGGTAAGTTCCTAATTATTCATTTCAAGCTCTGTCTGGGCTCTTCGCGAATTAAAAAGGTTGTAGAAAATATGTACTTACATCCTGGATTTGGACGGAAATTATTGAGGAAATCCATTTTAAGGGAAAACTATTCAGAAAAATTTTGAACTTTCTAACCGTTTAGGAAGCTGAGCCAGGGGTTCTCAAAGTAGAGTATTTTTTGGAAAAAAAATCGTGATTTTTTTTACCACTCTTGAGTAGTATAACCAGAGCAATCTCTCGGTCACAGTCCTAAAAAGTCACGATTCGACTATTTTGCAACGTTTTAATAAAAACGCAAGACTTTGGACAATTTTAGGGGAATCTATTTGGGAATTATTGCTGGCAATAAATTGTAACTTTAAGACAATTTTGAAAAAAAATGAGACTTATGGAATTTTTTTTTTGCAAAAAAGGGCAATTTTCAGCAATTTTTCTATAAAAAGAATGCTTTTTCGTCATTTTTGGAACAACTAGAATTTCTTTTTAAGCAAAAAGAAGGTCTTTTTGACAAAAAAACGAGAGTTTTGCAGCTTTTGGAGAACAAGCGACCCTTTTGAAAAATTTTTGGAAAAAAGGAAGACAAAAATTTTTGTCAATTTCTGAAAAAGCCAGATTTTTGTCTAAAAGCAAGACTCATAATTTTAGCAAAAAAATATAGAACTTTTGGAGAACTATGATTGGAAAAAAATACTTTTTTGGCATTTTTTCTGACAAAAAAGCGAGGATTTTTTTGTCGAAGAGCAATATTTTAACAATTCAATCAAAAAGCACACTTTTGGAAATTATTGCCAAAAAAATGGGTATATTTTTTTGAAATTTAGGACAAGTTTAGAAAAGAATTGGGAGTTTTTATTTGCAAAAAAATGATAATTTTTCGAAATTTTTGGCAAAAAAACGTGATTTTTGCAGTTTTTGGAGAACAAGGGACCCTTTTGAAAATTTTTTCGAAAAAAGTGAGACGACAATTTTTGTCAATTTCTGAAAGAGCGAGATTTTTGTCAAAAGCAAAACTCATAATTTTAGCAAAAAGCAGGACTTTTTGGAACTATTAGCAAAAAAAATATTTTTCTGCCAATTTCCAACAAAAAAGCGAGAATTTTTTTCGAAGAGAAATATTTTAATGATTCAAGCAAAAAGCACACCTCTTTGGAAATCATTTCCAAAAAATCAGGTATATTTTTTCGAGATTTTCATCAATAAATTATAAGAATTTTTTGATTTTTTTTCAAGAAATTGAATTTTCGAAAATATGAAGGAAAAAGACACGTTAGCACTATTCTCTAACTGGTTTTTTCTGCTTGATCAGATTTTTAATATTTCACCCAACTACTGCATTACAAAAGTTGATCATCAATTTCTAAAAACCAATCCCATCTTGATTTTTTTTCAGCTGCAAGAATTTGTGATCATGAGACCTCGTTGAACAACATTAAAATTTCAAACACATCCGATTGGGAAACAATAAAAGAAATTTACAAAGGATGGATCCCATTTAATGACGACTATAGTAAGTTACAAAATTTATTCACATCACAATGAGATTTTCAAAGTGGCTCAGAAACAACAACAGCTACAGAAATGCAGTTTAGCTGAAAAATAATACATTCAATGTACCTATTTAATAATATAATATGGTCCATACATCATTCGTGAACAAGGAAGCCTACAGTTTGCCAAAAAAGTAAAAAATAAAATAAAAAAATGTAAAAAATGTCCACTTCTTCATCATTTTTGCCATTTATATCAACAACTTTTCATTACAACCCATAATATGTGCCAAGAACTTTTTCCAAATGATTTTCAAACAATTTCAACTACATACATAAAAGATTTTGAAAAATGATGCAGGTAATTTAAAATAAATTACATTATAGTGATATTAAAAAATTTTAAAAGGCTTGTTCGCGAGAATTTTCATCAATTCCTGCGAAATTCAAAATATTTGACTGACAAGGGAATCACTCAACATGGTCCACCTAAGATTTGGTCTAAAACCCTTGAAAGTAAGTGGTAACCAAAATTGTCCAAATTGATTTTTAGACTTTTGTAGAATTGAAAAACCAAGAATTTTATCATCACATTCGACAGTTGAAACACACTTCCATATCAAGGTTTACATCATTCTGATACTGATAAATCAAGTTTTTTAACAACTCGAACGAATAACGTAAAAAAAAACAAGAGCAAATTCGAACAAAACGATGTATTTTCGCGACAAAACCTGGATTTTATTTTTCATTTTACTGCAACTAGAAAAAGGTGATTATATTCAACAAATACTGATGTTTCGTAATGCAATGAAGAAATTTCTGATATTCATTTTCAGGTACAGGTATCTTCAATAATTCTTCAATAAATTTTTTATTCAAAAATTGTAGGTGTTTCCTCAACGCCAGCTACACATTCCGAAAACGATATCACAAAATATGTAAACGACTCGATCACCAATATATTCGCAATTGACGTCCAGAATGTAATCGAATTAAGTTCAATAATGGAATACTTTAAACTGAAGGAGTTCGAATACGATATCAGCGAAAATGTGAGCTCGTTCCAAACAAAGTTTTTCTTTCATAACATTACCATGTGGAGATGTGAAAACATAGAAGCTGAAGAATTAACACCTCCGCAAATGCATTGGGAATTTCTTGAAAATAAAATGGTAGGTACCAGATTCAACTTTTGAAATTCATAAAAGTAGTTCACAATCAATAAGAAATTAACCTAGGAAAAAATGGTAAGGTAGTTGGCGATTTTTTGTAAATGTCTGTGTTTAATGGTCTATCAAAAAACACGTTAACGTAAGAGATCCGTCTTCTGGGAGTTGAGCTTCCCCTGGGAGGGAGGATAAAACCACCGCAAATAGGAGGTTTTACCCATATCGTTGTTTAGAAGACCTTTAAGTACCGATATTTGCAAAAAAGCGCCTACCACATGCAATTTTTTTTCAAGGTTAGGTCAAAAATTGAACCTGTTTGACTCCCAAACTAATTATCATTCTCACGAATAATTACACAGAGTCTATTTTACGAAGACTTCGGTTTCATATTAAGAGGGATGATTGACGTTGGCGCAGTCAAAGGCCAGAATTTGTCCATAATCGTAGCAGATCCTGTTAGTTTCCGTAATTTCACATTAACTGCTGTTAGGTCGCACATCGAAGATGGCGATTTGCAATTTGCGTATAATACTACACATACACACAATGATATCCAAAATCTTGAAAATCGGATAAGATTTACACCGGTAAGGAAAAAACATTTTTCAATGGAAATTTAAGGTTACTTAAAAACAAAATTTAATCACAATTCAATTCCAGGATTTATATCGGTCCGATGAAAATGTATCAACAAGTGATAAACAACGACTAGCGCAACAAATAATGTCTGCTTCGCAAGCAATGATGCTCGAAAATCTACACAAAAATCGAAATTTTGCTCAAGCGTTGAAGGATATTTTCCAAGTATACGAGAAGCCCAGAAAAGACATAATTTCAAAGCATACGGATTTCATAAACAGCCCGCATCAATATTACTACTTCATACCCGAGCATACTTTTGTTCATCGTTTTATTCTGAAAAACATCTTCATAGGTGGACTATCGAATTTTAAATCATTCAAACTCATTCGCAGGCCATTTGAAATTTTCACACATACTTTACTCATAAGAGATGTTCGAGGAAAGATGACTTTGGATTACAGATCGGACAACGAAACCGATTTGGAGCTGAATTTCCAAATAGATTGTCTTTTCGTATCGAAAAAAGACGACAGTGGATGCGTTTTAGTCCAGGCGAAATACTACACTGTGACTCGAACAGAAACAAACGTTTCTTTGAATGCTCGTCAGTCAGAAGTCATCATGGATGGACTGGAATCAGCTATAGCTTTATCGTTATTCCCGTCTATGAATGGTAAGTTAATATGCATCCATTTCAAACCTTGCATTATTCAATTTCTTTTTGAAAACCGAACATTGAAGTCACAAATCATCTCAACTGAAGGTATTTTCACAAAATTTGCTAAAATTTGGAATAGTCCTGGGTTGACGTTGCATTGAAGATATTTTGGCTAAGGATGACCTAGATTCAAAATTCGCAGTAGCACAATTTTTCTGAAGGAAAAGAGAGGGAAGGGGTTGAACAAGGTCAAAAAAGTCAAAAATAGGGAAATCAGCAGTTAAAAAACATATCCATAACATTGACACTCTAGAGCAATTTGAAAGGGGAAAATGGGAAGTTTTCATTATTTTTGATATTGAAAAACCTTGAGCCACGCCTCAACCTCTCAAACGACCTGAGTGACTGAAATTTGGCATGTACACTCTCGGAGGGTGTTCCAGGTGTGCTTTTTGGGGATTTCAGCTTTTCAACTCCACCTCACTGACCCTCTTCCACCTTCCAGCAACAAAAAAGGAATTTTCATCTACGTTTGTGCAGTTTTTCTTACAATTCTTGAATAATTGAAGAATGTCTACCACTTTAAAAATACCAAGTTCGCAACTTCTTGCGATTTTTCGCGACATTTTTATGATTTTTTTACACTTTTTCCAATTGTTTTGGTCATTAAAAAAAAAAACATTTTTTTAGCATTTAAAATTTTTTTGCCATCAGGGTTAGTCACTGACATTTTGAAATTCGCAATTTTTTGATATATTTTTTCGCACTTTTCAAAATGAAATTTCGTATCATACAAATCTTCAGGATTTCGACAGATAACTATTCAAAATAATTCAAGTTTGCGAATTTTTCAGAAATATTTTTTTCCACGCAGGAAAATAAAATTACCCCCTCTCCTTCCCCCCATTTTCAAAAGAAGTGCCACGACTTTTAAAACAACTTCTCCTTTTTCCAAAATACTTACAGAATGTCGAACATTACTTTTGATGTGAGAAGCTGATTTTTATAGCCATTAAAATTTTCAGAATCTAATAAGATAGTTTTGTGAAAAATTCACGCTTGGAAAAGGAAAACAAAATGGTCTGAGCGAAATGAGAACAAACACTTTTGAAAATTGTTTTTTTTCAATTTTTATGTAGACAGATGATTTTTTTAGCCTGAAAAATTTTAATATTCAAGCTATAGTTTTTTTTTACGAAATTCAATTTTCAAAAAAATTGAGCTCTTTTGGTGTAAATTTTCCAAAGCTTTGGTCGATCCCAAATTCGATTTGAAAATTTCTAAAATGCATCAAATATAAAAAATTTTGATACGACTTGGAGATTCTTAGATTAGTCTTTCGGGAATATTGAGATTTCTAACCCCCTCCCCCTATCCCACCAAAAATACATTTGTCGTTCCTTTCTCGACATTCTTTTCAGCACGCAATCTTCTTCTTATTTTCTTCAAGCTTTCAACCTATATGTTATTAACAATAATGATTAATTAATTACAAATCACAATTTGCAACCAATCCGTATTTTTTTCAGCTGCAAGGATTTGTGATCGAGAGATACCACTGAACAATATTAAAATTTCAAATACATCTGATTGGAAAACTGTACAGGAAAGCTACAAAGAATGGATTCCATTTAATGAAGGCAAAATTACGAAATAATAGCAGCCAGCTGCCTTCACTACCTAATTTATTTGTTTAGAAAAGCCCTATGAGTGAAAATGTACCTATATGGAATAAACAGGATATGAAAAATCGGCAAACCTTCAATATTTGAATTGTGGAAATTCAAAGTATGCTAAGTGCCGTTGCCATTTTTTCGAAACGCGTTTTTTCAACGCAACGTATACTATAGTGTTATTGCGCATCCATAACAAAAAAATTTCAAACACAAATGAAATCTATTTCAATCTTCTCGATACCAGGAAATTCTCAAATATACCTACCATTTAAAATCACTCTAAAGATGCTAAAATTTTATTGAATGAAAAAAAAAAGATGAGTTGATAAGAAAATTGCCCACTGGCTGCTGAAGGGTCGTGGAGGGGGTGTATCTGAAGGTAAAATAAGCTAGAAATGTTTTTTACAAACATCCATAAGCTATTATAACATCTGTATTAGCCAAACACTATCTGTATTTTCATACAGAAATTAATCACAGAAATTTCGATGTTATCTTTTGATAAATTACTATAAACTCTCATGCGGTACTCTACGTGAGCGTAAACGTGCGCCAACTTTCATCCAATATGTATCTGAATCACACAATAAAAATTTTAATCCTCTTGCTGTTTCAATTCAAAGGTAATGAGAACTCAAATTTTATTTTATATATCATAAATTAATACATCGTATACTTGAATGAATAGCCCCAAAAAAAACACGAAAGAAATTTTAAAAATTACCATCAAAATTACAGAAATAATCCCCACAAAGGCGATAAATTTAGAGAATGACATCACAAAAGCTGTAGACGACTGGATATCCAAGATATTTGAGATCGATGCTGAAAATGCTGAAGATTTATTCGGTAAATTAAGTTTGTACCATCTGGACGAATTTGAATACAATTCCAGCCAAACATTGGATAATTTTGGACCGAAGCTATTTTTCCAAAATATTGAATTTCGTCAAGTTAAGATATGTGATTCGAGTAAGTCGAAGTCAGAGTCAGAGTCGCACGAATGGGACCAGTCGTACCAACCATCGATTCAAATTTATTGGAAATTCCCCGAAAACAAAATCGTAAGCATCACACTTTACCTAGATACTTGTAATTTGATCAACCAGAATCAACTACATAAGATAGACATACAACCTACATACGAGGGTTGTTCTCGAATTCGTGCACAAAACGCTGTATCTCGGAAACTATTATAGTTAGAGCGATGATTTTTGCACGAGGAGGT
Source organism: Planococcus citri (assembly GCF_950023065.1). Classification (NCBI taxonomy): domain Eukaryota; kingdom Metazoa; phylum Arthropoda; class Insecta; order Hemiptera; family Pseudococcidae; genus Planococcus; species Planococcus citri. The sequence goes on along the minus strand of NC_088678.1, from coordinate 67,349,598 downwards.
TCTCCGATGTCTTATGTATCTTTTAGTGTATGTTTCAATACTGTACCTTGCACGACGTGGATTTTGTAGCGTTCCGCGATGAGCTCCGAAACTGGCTCGGCTCGGTTGACGATACTGGAGCAACACGCGTTTATTAAAGTCGAAGTTTTACGTGGTAAAGCTCCTGTCATGCATTTATTCAACACCTGGGGTTGGGAGGTGTTGGAACACCCCCCCTATAGCCCTGACATGAGTCCGTGTGACTTTGACCTTTTTCCGAAGCTGGAAGAGAACCTCCGAGGACATCGTTTCACCAGTTCAAACACTCTTGACTGCTGCAGTGACCCGAGAGATTAGAGCACTCAATCGGGATGGGCTATTAGTCGGAATAGAAAAGCTGCCCGAACGTTGGACCAAGGTCATCTCAAAGAACGGGGATTATATTGAAGGGCTTTAAAATTTTGTAACTTTTAATAAAGAACTTTTCGACTTACGGCGTTTTGTGTACTTATTTGTTGCTCCAGTATCGTCAACCGAGCCGAGCCCGTTTCGGAGCTCATCGCGGAACGCTACAAAATCCACGGCGTGCAAGGTACAGTATTGAAACATGCACTAAAAGATACATAAGACATCGGAGAACCTCCTCGAGCAAAAATCATCGCTCTAACTATAATATTTTCCGAGATACAGCGTTTTGTGCACGAATTCGAGAACAACCCTCGTATTAATAATTCATCATTCATAGCGCATAACACTCGAACAATTTGGCGTAAGAATAAAAGGAACATTATGTAAGAAAAAGAACCAACCATATGCCGACTTCAGTGCTTATTTAGAATTTGAAAACACGACGTTTGTTGTTGTCAACAACCAATCATCAACTAAACTCGACCTGATGAAAATTTCCCACGATTTTTCGTACACGTACAATGATTTCCAGCAGAAACACGTTCAGTATGAAGGGGTAAGCGTGAACATAATGAATTTAGAAAAATTACTCGACTTAGCATGAATTTCTCAATTGACAAAAATATAATCAACTCAATTTCAGGCAATGGAATGGACCAGCTTTGAAAAAGACTTGGCAAATGAAACCTCCGGCAAAGATTCACATCAAAAAAATTACCGTTTAGACCCACCTAGTGATACGAGTAATTATATTGACCCGTTAACAAACACAGACAGCTCAGAGTTAGACGTTTCGTATGAAAATGAGGATGATGACGTAAGCAAAACGCACTTGGCACGTCAGCGTCATAAAACCAATACAATTTCGTCAAAAGAAGAAGAAAAAATAACCCAAGAAATTACTCCCATATTTCCACTAATGCTACGTGAGAATCTCAAACACAATCGTAAATTCATCCAATCCCTTGGTAAGCTTTTTCAAGCATACAGCCTGCCTAAAAATAAAATACTGACCAGACATCCGGATTTCTGCAATCATCCAAGAAAATTCCACTACCTCATACCAAAAACCCCTTACTTGTGTTTTACTTTGAAACGTATCGTGATCAGTGGATTATCGAATCTGGAATCTTTCAAGGTTCAGAATCAAATAGAATCTGGTAATGGTATTTTCTCACATACCTTGATGATTAGAAACGTCGAAGGAACTATGACTCTGGATTATGGGTTTGAGGACGAACCACCTCTCAAACTGAATTTCCATGTGGATTGTCTTTTTATATCGAAAAAAGAACGTAGCGATTGCGTCTATGTGCAGGCGAAATTTTACCAAGTTAGTCGAGCCAAGGCGAATACATCTTTGACGATTCGTCAAGCTGAGGTGATGATGAATGGACTAGAAGCTGCTATCGCGTCTTCTATTTTACCATCGTCGGCTGAAGGTGAGTTTTTCTCCAAATCAAATACCTACTTATGTAGAAAATTAAAGAGCTTTTGCATTTTAAAGTTTCGTATCTACGTTTAGATAAGATTTAGCGAGTGGGATGCTTTCTTTATCGGGAATGAGAAATCATCACTTGGAAAAAAAATCCGGATCGTGCTCACGATTATTTTTAAAGGGAACCAAAAACAATTTTAGTCTGGAAAGAAACTTTACAAACCATGTCTGAATTTCATAATACCATTTTTTCACAGTTGAATTGATGGATACAAATTCACTTAGTTTTATGGAGAGCTGAACATTTTCAAAATTTGACTCAACTGTGAATTTTTTCATCGTAAGGGAGAAAAGAATTCATGAAATAAAAACTCTCTTAACAATCCTATCTGTTTAACAAAAAAAATCTTCATAAATAAGGCTTTGATTGAACCTAATAGTGTTCCCCTTCAAACTGAGTCTTGGCTTCATTTTCCATAAAACGCTGATTTTTTTCTATTGCTTTTGTTTTTTTGTTTTTTTAAACAGTTGGAAAAACATGCGAGCTAGAAACTCCGTTGGAAGAAATTACTCGTAAAATCGCAAATACATCAGATTGGGCTGCAATAAAAGAGTCATACAAAGGCTGGATTCCATTCAATAACGATGCTGAGAAAACGAACCCTGCAGAGAAATTTCCTTACAATGTTTTTCAACGTTGAACAACAATCTGAATAACTCACACAGCCCATTGAAAGCTAAAATGACAAAACTCGATTCTAAAAAATATGTTCATTAATTTAGATACTTTTAAGGTTTTTATTACGCTAAAAGATTATTAATCTTTATTAAATAAAATATTTTTCAACTGATAAGGCTAATTACTATTCGTATTTAATTGAGAAAGTGAATCTGAAGAAAAAAAAATTTACAGTAAGAAAATGGGAGGAAAAAAATGCAATTTCAAAACATGAAGAGCGGTCTGATCAATCCCTTTGATCACTAAAAATTTCCAATCAATAACGCAAATTATCGCTGATTCTTATCGTTTCGTATCAAAAAATACCTTAATCTTTTACTTGGTGAAAGAATTTTTTAATTGAAAGACATTTTCAAAGCAGTAGCCTTATTTGGAAGAGATGTGGCAATCGTAGTGATTATTAAGTTATTTTATTCTGCATTCGGTTCAAAATGCATTCGCACTATATAACGAAGATTTTATTATTTTCGCTGAGCGTACTGCAAGGTAAGTAGAATTTATTGCAATTTAATCAGTTGGAAAAATATTCGACAAGAAAAAATTCGACTGATGAAAAAATTCGAGTAATTTAAAAAAAAAAGAAATCAAGTGTGAGGAACACGAATCAAACTATAATAAAATGGGTCAAATACAGATGAAATTGTTTTATGAGCACTGAGCACTTGAGCAGTGTGTAAGATTACTTCTCAATTCAGAATAATTTCATCTCAGCAGATCTTAATGAGGTCAAAGAACTCAAAAACTCATATCGTTATGCCCCTTCTGAAGAATATCTATGTCACGAGATCATAAGATCGGTTCCAGTTTTGACAATATTCAAAAACCATCAGAATTTTAATGTAAGAAGATTTCATGCTTGAAAAAGAAATCATTCCTCTTCCTACACATTTCCAATCTTATTCTTGAAAAAATCTTCTAAATGTTGGTAGATTGAGCCTCTTACCTATTTGCAAATGTTTCTGCTCAAAAAATTTTCAAAAGAGAGCATAAGTGAAAAGTCAGTTGATTTTTTTTTTCAAGTGTTGTTATATTGGTACACTTTCTTCATCCATCATCCCACCACAAATCAGAAAAATAACCATGAAAGTGTAAGTATTTTTCAATACTTGAAAATCACCCCAATTGAGGCATTCAACTGAAAAAGAGTCCAACCAAAGTTAGATCAAAAATTACCAAAAATTTAAAATCCATTTTTCGAATCGTGAGAAATCTTCAACAATAAAATTTTGGGCCAAAGTTTTGAAAAAAATGAGTAAAAATTTCTTCTTATTGGATTAGAAAGTTGAAACGTGCTGAAGGCTCCTGAATGGCCAATCCTTATTCTGATTTACAAGATTGAAAATGTAACTAATGATAACCAAATTTCCACTAAATTTTATACAATTCGTAACTTTCCAAAATTCTTAATCACACGATTTTTTTAAAAAATACTTCGAAATTCTATTTTTTTAAAAATCTCAAGTCAAAAATAAAGCGCTGAAAACTTTTTCCCAAAAGTTGAAGAAAATCAAAAAAACGTAAAGTTTTTTTTTCAAATCAAAATTTTTCGATCAGAATTTTTTCAAATGCTCAATTTTTTGTTTTCGAGAAAATTTTATGTAAGTACCCACATTTTTAATTTCTGAATCAGAACCCTTTTGGATAATTTCAATTTCTTCAAGGAAAAAACTGCTCTTATGTCCTAAACAAGATCAATTCCGGAACGAAACCCCTCAAAATTGAAAAAAAAAATAGAAAATTATGGTGAGAGTTTTGCTTTAAAAAATGAGCTTATTTAGAGAACTCTGGCGCAGAAATTAGAAATTATTGAACAATTTATTTCATTTTTGTTCCGAATGCAAAATTATCAATTTCAACTTCAATTTTTCATTCTATTTTCAATTTTTGATTTTATTTTCAGCCTTTTTGATTTTACTTTTATTTATAACGTTCAGTAAGTAATCGGTATTTGATTTGATTTTCTGAGTTTGACATAGGGCAGATTGGCCCCACTGCCGAAGGTAGTGCATATTTTACTGACCCCTTATATTGAAAATATTGGGAACGTGTGTAAATTATTTAGAAAAGTAGAAATCTTGCATTCTTCTGTACTTTACGTACATGACGTCAGGTCGTTGTCCGAACCCCCTATATCAAGGAGTTCGCGACAAGGACGATAGAATGACAGATTTATGATGTCTTTAGTTAGCGACGTATGTGGCGGCATTCCACCCCCTGTGACAGGTCAATTAATTAATGATCTCGCGGCTCGCGTCGTGATGACATTTATGACCAAAGATAGGGTTTAAAAATATTATTTATGAGCTTTGTACTTGTACATAGCAATTTTCACGAATTACGCAAATACCACCACCATTTAGGGGTGGGATCTCGCTACTATGTACTCTCTATATTAACGATTTCTTCAGAGAAATCAGTAGTCTTATAATTCTTTAGGAATAATGCAACGTCGTGCTTTTCGCGTGCATCTCTAAAGATGTATCTAATTCGCAGCAATGTAAAAATTGCATCGTTTCGATTGTTAGTTAATATCATACTTGGTTTTGGCAATACGCGTTAGTTGATTCCTTGTCGCCTGTTAATATAATAGATCGTGAATGTCTCCCCAGAGGGGAGATTATCGATCAAGCGATGGTTGTTTGTACCCTCTTCTAGCGAGGTAATCTAATTCGTTTTAATATATTTTTATCGATCTAATCATGTTCGGAAATAGTGCCTATTTTGGTAATTCGTTATGTTCCGCGGCATATTCGGATTATGCAAAGTGCTACGTGCGGTCTCGTTTAGTTAAGTTCCATCGATGCCTTTATTATTAGTAAGGCCACAGATAGAGATGGAAAAAGCGTATAGTGTTCTGTAAGTAGTAATATGTGCATACTATTTAATTATAAGTGTTTTTTGTGTCGTTGTACGTCCGACTAAAATGTCTAGTGCAACGACCTTAATTAGATGAATACCTCGTTATTTTATTAGGAGCCTTATAGGTATATGTTTTTCACGCACTATTCCACCTGCGAGTGGCATGGGCGAAGTTATAATTCTCTTAAAAATTAGGTATCTCTTAGCTGACTTTCTCACTATAGGTAGAGTTAAGTTATTTACGTCTCCTAATATCATTCAGTCAACTGCTATGTGAAAACATAATTGCACAAGATGTATGTTTATGACGATTTGTAAATAGTGTAAATACATAGTTTAAGTAAAACAGCGTTTTTATTGAAGACTATGAACATTGAATGTGTATGGTTGAAATGATAGGTTACAGCCTTCTGAGCTAGCTGGCAATAGGCAATTATTCCCCACGTAAGGAATAATTCCAAACCTCACTGAGTACGAAATCAAACATTTCCTTCTCTCCCTTAAGTAATCTCTCCGTTTCCGACTATATCAAGTTCTTGATTTTTAGTTTTTCATTATCATTTTTAATTTTTGATCCAATTTTCAGGATTCTGGGTTTCTTTTTCAGATTTTTTTAGTTTCATGCACTTTCTGTTTTTTTTTTCAGTTTTCATTTTTTTCATTTTTGATTTTATTTTTTAGTTTTTAGTTTCATTTTCAGTTTTTGAATTTATTTAATTTCACTTTCAAAGCGATTGGAATTTCAGGGTTTTCGATTTCATTTTCGAAACATTTTTTTGGAGTATTCAGTTTCATTTAATTTTTATCCTTTTTTTCTGTTTTCGATTTTGTCTTGGAGTTTTCAACTCAATTTTATGTTCAAAGTTTTAAATCTCATTTTCAATTTTCATCATCAGTTTTCAATTTTAATTTCACTTTTTAATTTTAATTTCAAAATTTCTAATTTTAGGCCTACTTGATTTTTGACAGTAAAACCGATAGGACCAGTGACTTTTTTCTTGGAATGGGGGGGAGGGGGAGAGGGCTCATTTAGAAGAATATTATTGCACAGAAATTTAAAATTTTAGGAGAAAGGCTCACCATCTTCTCTTGTATTTCATTTTTTGATATTTTTCAACCAATGAAAGAGTTGGAGTTTGGAAGAAGATCAACATTGTTGGGGGCACCTCCTCGGAGATTTTTTTTAAGAGGTGACTTATGAGAATTTTGACGTGGAAATTGGGAATTTTTAATTGTATAAACATTAGTAATTGTTATAAATATGAATTTTTGAAATTTTCAGTTTTTAAAAATAAAGTTTTCAAGCTTAATTGGCTAAAATTTACAAATCACATAACCCCCTGTTTTCTGGTAGGTATAATTTTTGCAAATGCATAATTTTTGTCACGAATAAAATAAAAACCTATCTTTTTTCAAAACCTGTATTTTCCTGAAAAATTCCAATTTTTCGGCAATTGTATATTACGTTTTGAGGAACAGAACTCATTCTAGAAACGAAGAAATAATCTACATTTCAATTTTTCCTCGCCATGTTGCAGGTATTTTCTCATCGCAAGCGATATATTTGGAAAACGACATCACAAAACTTTTGGATAAATGGATCACCTCCGTATTCACAGTTGATTCAGAAAAAGCATGCGATCTATTCTCAACAGTGAGCTATTACAAAGTGAAAGAATTCGAACACGAGTTGGACCATAACGTAAGCCATTTCGACAAAAAGTTCTTTTTCCAAGATGTTAATTTTACCATGGTGAGGATGACGGAAGACATGGTCGACTCCGACTTCTCTGGCGAATGGGAGCCGCCACAAATTCACTGGAAATTCTCCGAAAACAAACTGGTAAGGTTACGTACAAATACTCGTACAAAAAACTTTCAATAAATTCATAAACTGAACAAGCAAATAATTTCAACTCATCTCCATTGTATAGACTGTATTCTTCGAAGAACTAATGTTACACACACAAGGAACACTCGGCGCGAAAAAGAATGAGCCGTATGCCGATTTCAACACTTATCTGGGCGTCTTCAACGCGACACTGGTAGCGGTAGCATCTCCAAACCCAGAAAATACAGATTACCTGAAAATCGCCTATGATTTTTCATACCCCGAATCGGTCACATTTTTGAATGGCGACGAGGTAACGTAAATTTGATATAAAAACTGAAAATTATTCGTTATAAAATTGATATGTACCTAGTTTAGTTGACGATTGAATGCATTACTTTCAGGATGTACAATGGTTCAACGTCACAACTCCACCGCACGAAGACCTCAACAAAGAAATCGAACCAGTATTGCCTTTAATGATCAGCAAAAACATACAAAACAATTACGAATTTTCTTACGCCCTAGGCGAAATTTTCGAAGCATATACCGATACGAAAAAAGAAATAATTTACGAACATCCTGATTTCGTGAAAAATTCCGGATTATTCCACTACCTGATACCGAAAATCCCATTTTACGAATTTACCTTGAAACGAGTAGTCATCTTCGGGTTATCGAATTTGGAATCGTTCAAAGTTCACAGCACGTCTGGCGTTTTTACGCATACTCTGTTGGTTAAAAATGTCGAAGGAAGTGTGACCTTGGATTACGGAACGGACGAAGAATCGCCTTTGAAAATGATTTTCCAAATCGACTGTCTTTTTATTTCGAAAAGAGACGATACTAGTTGCGCTTATGTGAATGCCCAATATTACCATATTGCTCGAGCAAAAACTAACGTTTTGTTAACGAATCGTCAGTCGGAGGCGATCATTCATGGTCTGGAGCGAGGAATCGCGTCTTCTGTATTGCCATCGATGGAAGGTGAGTTATCATTATTTTTCAATGATTTTTATCCCAAATATTTAAATTCCATAATGACATTTTCTATCTGTTTCAACAGTTGGAAAAGTATGCGACTTGGAAACACCTTTGGATGAAATTGATATTACCAACGCAACTGACTGGAAAAGTGTAAAAGAATCATACAGAGGATGGATTCCATTCAACGACGACAATGAGAACTCTGAAGTCGCGAAATTTCATTTGAATGCATTCCAAAGTTGAAACAAAATAAAACGGTGGATCCGAAATTGAGATCAGAAATTAAATTTAGAATAACCTACCAATTTGAGCATTTTTTTGATTTGTAAATATATGTACCATGTAGAACAATATAATTATAAGCTATAAACATTACATTATAAGTCCAGTGTACCTACATATTGTAGTCGTTTATGTAAATTACATAAAAACTAAAAAATTAAAAATTCTGATTCTGAGCATTAAATCAGAAAAACAGCACTAAATAAACCAAAAACTCTGAAAATAAAATTGAAAATTCATTTTGAAAAAATTGAAAACTAATAAAAATAAGATCAAAAATTTTAAAAATGAAATCGAAAATTCGGAACATTGAATCGAAAATGTAAAAACAAAACCAAAATCTGAAAATGCTCCCCCCTCCCAAAAAATTGGAAATTTCAAACATTAAATTGAAAAGTCAGAATAAAATCTAAAACCAAAAATAAAACCAAAAACTGCAGACAAAAATCGAAAACTCTGAAAATAAAGTTGAAAACTGAAAATAAAACCGGAAATAATCAGAAAATAAAATTCAAAACTGAAATGAATCCAGGAACTGAAAATCGAATGGACTGTTCCAAAAATGAAATCGAAAACTCTGAAAATGTAATCAGAAATTGAAAAAAACTTTATACAACTACTACACGTACAACTTGAACCAAAAACCGGAAATGAATTTGAAAATTCCAAAAAGTTGAATCAAAAACTGAAAATAAAACTAAACACTAAAAAAAGAAATCAAAAATGGAACATGAATATGAAAACTGGGAAATAATGAAAAACTGAAAGTGAAACTAAAAAGCACTGAAAAATAAATTTTAAATTTTGAAAATGGATTAATTTTTAACCTGCAAGATCATCTTTTAGCATAAGATTAAGTTTTTCATTTCGAACATTATTGGTCACTTGGGATTGAAAATCGAAAATAAGTGAATCGATTTTTGGGGTTTGATCAATCAATCTTAGATCATGATTGATTTTTTTACTCTAAAATTGATTTTTAGAGATATAAGGTTGATTTTTAATTTGAAACATGAAATTATCGATTTTTGGGATCCGATCAATCGATGTTTGATCCAAAAGTCGATTTTTTTAGGCTAAAATATTTTTTATCACTTCAAACGTGATTGAACAACATACGCGATCGAAAATCGCAAATGAATCGATTTTTGGGATTCGATCAATCGTCGATGTTCGATCCAAAAGTCGACTTTTTGAGGCTGCAGTGCATATTTTATTTTTTTTTCGTTTCAAACGTAATTGAGTATATGTGATCGAAAATCGCAAATGAATCGATTTTTTGGGATTCGATCAATCGATGTTCGATCCAAAAGTCGACTTTTTGACACTACATTTTTTTTTTTCATTTCAAACGTAATTGAGCATATGTGATCGAAAATCGCAAATGAATCGATTTTTGGGATTCGATCAATCGATGTTCGATCCAAAAATCGATTTTTTTTTAAAGCTAAAATACTTTTTTCTCATTTTAAACGTAATTGAACATACGCCATCGAAAATCGCAAATGAATCGATTTTTGGAGTTCGATCAATCGATGTTCGATCCAAAAGTCGATTTTTTGACACTACATTTTTTTTTCATTTCAAACGTAATTGAGCATATGTGCTCGAAATCGATTTTTGGGGCTCGATCATGGCCAATTTTTGATCGGGAGATCTCGAAGTACACAATATACTCTCATGAGCTAATTTTTCATTGATGGCAGAATGTTTTATCCTAAAGATAAATACAAGTAGGTACATTCTAAATAACTTCATAATTTTTTTAATTCACTAATGAAATAAAACCGATATCTTTCGCAAAAATCCAATTAAAGCATGTAGGTACTTAATTCATGAGATAAGCTACGACTTACAAAAATAAATAGATCTATGAGCACTTTAACTGTACATGAATCAAATCAAAATTCCAAGACTTGGCATCGCTTCTCATAAGTTTATTTTCATATTCACTCAAGATGCATTTCGTAACGTGGATTTTGCTGACAATTCTGTTTGTTTTCAAAGGTACATGGTATAAAAAATAATGCTCATTTAACTTTTTTCAGTACCCGAAGGTTGAAGGTTTTGATACCTAATAATGTTGTGCATCAATATTTTCCAGAAGTCTCATCGCAAGACTCCAATGTTACAGCCGGACATTCCACATTATCAGATATTGTTCACAAAGATGAAGCAAAAACTGCTACACATTCGCCATGTCATAGTCATATCCACGTCTCCATGGAACACGACATCACCAAAGCTTTAGATCGTTGTATAGCAAATATGTTCGATAGTGCTGACTCAGACACAGTGTTCAATTTACTATGGGAGATGAGTAAATACAAAATGGATGAATTTGAATACAAAATGGATTTCAAAAGTAAACATATCAAGCACGAGGTTGTGTTTCGTGATATCACCTTTATCTTAATTAGCTGCGTGGTCCCGTTAGTCGAATGGGATTTCAGCAAAAGGAACTTGGTGAGTGAAAAACCAATCCTAAGCAATTTCCTATTCCTAAAGCCGACCCTAATAAATCCTACGAAATACCTTACATTTTAGCAAATATCATTCGAGAAACTCGTTTTCAACGTCAAAGGAGCATTACAAGACGAAAGTACCAAAGTGCTTTCTATTCACGTCACTATGCAATTGTTAAACGTCACCATGAATATTTTTGAATCGCCGGAAAATCGAAATCAAACACAATTAACAATGAAATACGATTCTTTCATCATGTCGCATGATTTAGTGAGTATTTAAAACTACCAACACACGTAAGATCATCTCCTTTATTCGAAAAATTCACTTCGTACTTCATTCTTTCAAATTTCCAGCTCCGCAAATGTTTCTGGACCGCGTACGATGCTGAAAAAAATGTTTTACCCGATGAAGAGAAAAGTGACCTGGATAGAGTGATTTTAGAAGCCCTGCCTTCGATGTTACTCGAACACCTGAATCGTTACCAAATTTTCGATTCCATTTTCAACTCGTATGATCAAGCCAAATACCAAATCACTTCGATGTATTCCGATAGCGTCGATTCTCAAAACAAATTTTACTACTTTATACCAAGAATACCCTTTTTCTGTTTCCATTTGAAAAAGATTATTATTAAAGGGTTGATGAATTTCCAAATGGTTCACGTGTACGATAAACTTCAGTCTTTTACGCATACGTTGCTGATTGAGAATGTCGAGGGAAGAATGATTTTGGATTATGGACGACCCGGAGAGACACCCATGAAATTGAACTTTAAAACGGATTATCTTACGATATCGATAAACAAGAATACGAGATGTGTTAGCGTGAATGCCAGATATTATTACGTTAATGGGACAGATGGACTTTTAACGTATCGTCAATCGCCACTGATGATGAACACGATCGAAACAGCTATTGCGTCTTATATTATGTCATCGATGAAAGGTTAGTTCATTATCTGTTAATTGGGACTTTTATTTCAATACGTATTATACCTAGGTAAAGAATCAGTAGGTAGGTAAAGTGAATTCAAGTTTGAACTTATTTCATGAACGTGTAGGCTCACATCTGAATAGAGGCCTCTTCTTTTTTTAAGCAAAACACTGTGAGAGTAGTCACGATGCAATTTTAGCTGATGAACTGCCAAATTTTAAATTTTAGACACCTACTTTCAAATTTCACATCATTTTTTACAATTTTTATCAAAAAAAAAAAAATTGGACCCTATAAGATTTTAGGTGGGTCTTAAACCGGAAATCCCTCACATGTAATTAAAAATGTGCAAATGTGGATTTTCGGAGGGAAACAGGGGGCTCAAATCTGAGTATAAATCCATAAAAATTCTCCGAGTGAAAATTCACTTTTTAGGGAAAACAGAAAAATCACTCATCAAAGTTCTCGAATCTGGGTGATTTTTCAAAAAATTATTAAAATTCCTCACTTCATTACTTTTTTTTTGAAGAAAAAAAAATCTCAAAATTGATCTTTCTTTTCTTTTTTACACAGTTGAAAGAACATACGATGTCAAGATACTTGAACAACAAATCCAAATCCAAGCGATATCTGATTGGCCCACGATGAGACGCAAGTACCAAGAGTGGATCCCATTCAATAACGATGGTACCGAAATGAAAAATTCAGTTCACGAAAACAACAGTATTACTGCTTAATGTTCACATACCTTAAAGACGTATCTGCGTCGATCGAAGGAAAATTACGAGATGTTGTATTCTACAAAAGTACAGGATTTTATAAACACTCACCTAGAACAGAACAATAAACAGATTCGGTTAGGTACTTCAATATTTCATAAGAATTTTATAAATAAAAAATAATACAAATCATTTTTCTAAGTATTATACACATAATAATAAACTAATATTAATACATATATCATCAAATTCCAAAATTAAATGCACTCATCTGAAAGGGAAGAAACTTGAAAACTGTGCATTAAAAATCCCATACCTAACTGTTTGTCTCTCTGATTGAATGAGATCGGAAACGGATAGTTCTCAGATGCAACCTCATCCGACCTCATCTAATCTGATCAAAGTCATGATCCAATTATATTTGTTCAGACCTAATCAGATTCAATAGGAGAAATCTGATTAATATTACTAGTCTCGTGTCATCTGATCAGATCCATAATATGTACATTCCCGCACTCAATTCCAGATCTGATCGCATGAAAGTATTGGTTGGATTATTATGCTTATCTGTTTTAAACATGCTAATAAGATTCATAGGGGGATACCTGATCAGATCATACATTTGATTAAACCGGATTAGATTTGTTCAGACCTGATCAGATCCAATAGAAGAAATTAATCTAATTGTATGATCAGACCAATTTCATCGGATCAGATCGATAATCTCCTAACATCCAATCTGATAAGACCAGATTTGATGAGATCGCAGTATTAATAGGATCTGCAATCATTAACCCCCCCCCCTCCGGCTCTTCTTCTTCTAGATGGTAAATACGTACCTATGCCAAATATTTTCAACCCTCAACTCATTTCAATTTTTCCAACCCAATTTTTTATGAATTTTTTTCCTTCCAAAAAAAAAATAGTAATAATAATACGCAAACCTAATTTTAAGCTTTTCACTCGTAAATACGAGCCTCTAGCCAATAAGTTGCTGTATATGGCTCATTAAATAAATAAATAAATAAATAAATAAATAAATAAAAAACCAAAAGAAAACAACAAACTTAGTAAATAAAAAGCTTGAAAAAATAAACAATTAGTAACCAAAAATAACTCCAAAAAAAGATAAAACGAGAGCAAAACAATGCATTAAAAAAAATCAGCAAAAAAATAGAGAACATTGAAAATCTAGCAATAAAGCCAAGTTTTGGCAAAAAGCGAGGCTTTGCCAATTTGCGCAGAAAATGGCATTTTTATCAACAAAAAAAAAACGACACTTTTCTGGACGATTTTTGAAAAGAAGTGAGACCTGAAAAAAACGACAATTTTTAGGAATAATTTTCCTAAAAAGCGAATAGTTTCGTATTAAAAAAACTAGAGTTTTTGACAAATTTTGGCAAAAAGCCACACTTTTTTGACAATTTCAACAAAAGAAAGGGCATTTAACTAATTTTTGATCTAAAGAACGAGGGTTCTGAACAATTTTTGGAAACAAGTGAGCCTTTTTTGATGATTTTCGATAACTTTTGCTGGAAAAACGAGGCTTTGCAGTTTTACTGGAGAACGAGAATTTTTGTCAATTTTTGGCAAACAAATGAGAATTTTTGTAATTTCTGGCAATGAAGCCAATTTTTGGAAAAAAGGGAGATTTTGACAATTTTAGCACAGAATGGTTATTTTTGTCAAAAAAAAAGCGAGACTTCCTGGAGTGAAAGTTGCAAAAAAAGACCGTTTTTATCAATACTTTTCCTGAAAGTCGAATATTTTTGTATTAAAAAACTAGAATTTTTGACAGTTTTTGGCAAAAAGCAAGACTTATAATATGGTAATTTTCAATTTTAGCAGAAGAAAGGGCTTTCAGGTAATTTCTGACAAAAAATGAGACTTCTTAACAATTTTTGGAAAAAAGTGAGGCTTTTTGGTGATTTTTTGACAACTTCTACTGAAAAAGCAAGACTTCGCGATTTTGCTGAAAAACGAGAATTCTTGTCGATTTTTAACAACAAAAAAAAATTAGACAGTTTACATATTTTATGTAGCAAGTCTTGATACTTTTATGGCAATTAAATGCGAACAATTATACTTTTTCATAGTTCTTGTCGAAAAAGCGTGACTTTTTAAAAATTTGTTGGTGAAAAAGTGAGACTTTTGGCTGTTTTTTTGGCAAAAAAGCAAAACTTTTGTTTGATTTTTGATGAAAAATTGCGACTTTTTGCAATTTTGTACAAAAACCAGAATTTTTTACAAGGACAAAGTGAGAATTTTGCTATTTTTGCTATTTTTGACAAGAAATAGGACTTTGGTAATTTTAGTAAAAGGCAACTGAAGTTAGTTAGGTAGATCTAGGTGCCTACTTGAAATGGAAAATGATTATTCGTAATGAACAACAGCTATTTCTTACATAATGTATATGAATTTTTCTAAAAATTTCCCAAAAACAAAATCTGTTAAAAAGAAATGAATCACATCTTGTTGCATCAAAAGTTTACACTTCATAATTTTTTCCTCAATGATTTCTCATTTTTGGAACCCTGCTCATGGCTCATCCTTGAGAATGCACTCAACTAGTTGCACTTTAAGAAACCTTAGAAGAAAATATGGTTTTTTCAAACTATAACATCTCGGTCAGATTTTCAACGAACAATTTAATAATAAAAAAAAAATCACAACGGTTGTGTAAGCGGATGTGTTTTAAAATCAAATAAAATCAGCAATATTATTGCTTGAAGACCAAATTTTGAAACTCGTACTTCCGCGTTTTACCCAATAACCATTTAATATTTACTTTTTTAATATTCAAAGTTTATTAAAAGACGCCAAAAATGATGAAATGTTTCGTACGTACATCATATTTATATTTCGCAAGAAGCAATACCTACAGCTGATTTAATAAGTAATGTACACACACTCAATAATTATGCTAAAATTAAATTTCGAAACTATGATCTCTGATACGACCCACAATTTTGATAATTTTATTTTACAATGTTCAAAAAAGAGTACTTAAGCTATCACTGAGCCTATTCAACTACTCCAGTTATTATTTAAACGTTGGTGATCGTATATTGGCGAGTTTCCTCTTCTTCCTTTCTGTAGACACCATGAATTACCGGTACCAAACAATGTTTTTACTTTTCGTTCTATTCGCGTTAAAAGGTAATTAGCAACCATTTTTCACCTAATATCGTATAGCAAAAATTAACCTTTCTTCACAAATAGCTAATTCCAACTGAATAATTTTCAGAAATTCTTTCAACGCAAACCACCCTACTTTCCAATAAACACGATATCAGTTCATCATTGCCTAATTGGATCGCCACAATATTCCAAAAAGCAGACGCCAAAGATATCAACGATGCACTGGTTAATGCATTCGCTTCAGCCGAATACCACCGAGTTCGACTCCTTGAATACAATATCACTCGCGAGTTGGAGCCTTTCCAGTCAAAAATCATCTTTTACGACGTCAACTTTTACACTCACGCAATAGATGCGAGAAAAACCTATCCATACACGCTAAAAACCTGGAAATTATCCGACAATAAAATCGTAAGAATGAGATTGAAATTTACGTAGGTAATTTCTCGATTCAAATTCACGCAGAAAATAATTAAAATTTTTTTTTTTATTGCAGTGTTTAACAACAGAAAAAATGAGAATCACTTTAGAGGGAGAAGTTCGTCCGAAAAAGGACCAATTTTACGCCTTTTTCTTCACCACGTTGCATTTCAAGAACTTCGTATTGGAAGCGATTCCAGCATCTAACGATCCTTACAATGTAAAATTCTCGTTCAACGTTTCATACGACAGATATTACGTTCGACATCACGAAACATTCGTAAGCATAATCTATAAACAATCTACTAGTAATATTAAGTATAAACTACTCCAATTTTAACGTTAAAAAAAATTATCGAAACCTAATCCATTCCGCAGGAAGAAATAAATTGGCCTAAAAGGTATCTAACCTACACCCAGAGAAACGAATTAACCACCACAATCACACCCATACTACCTCAACTGCTACGCGAACACATCGACCGTAATCCAAAATTTTCCGAAACCATCGACCAAATAGTCAAAATCGTCGACCAACCTTCCGAAAACATCTCAGCGTACCCGAATTTGCAATCCTATCGAAACCAATATTACTATCAGTATCAAATACCGAAAATTCCCTTCTTCAGTTTCTGTTTGAAGAATCTCGTCATCGAAGGGTTACTGAATCTCGAATCGTTAAAAGTGGATACTGATGCGGAATCTTCCATCTTTACCCATACATTGCTGATGAAAAATATTCGCGGAAATATGATCTTGGATTACGGGTCTAAGAAACAGAAACCGTTGGAATTGAATTACGTCATCGATTACCTATCGATTTCCATCAAAAAGGACTCTGGTTTGGTGCACGTGACAGCGAGAAGTTACAGCGTGAATAGAACAGCAACCAGTTCCCCTTTGAGTTATCGTCAATCGGCGAATATAATTCAGAAAATCGAGTGCGCTGCGGCTGATGTGTTGGTGCCATCGAAACTAGGTGAGTTTAATATCTACGTAGGCATGTTTTACAAGATGGTGGAAAAATCAATGCCCTCAACTTCTCAAAATATATTTTCTGTTTCAAAAATGATCCAAAATACACCAAGGTGTTAAAAAAAAAAAAAAAATCCTCAAATTTAAAAAAAAAATCCTAATCTTTTTCAAAGGTTTAATCACACAAAAATAAACAGAAATAACTTCAGATATTTTTTTCTATTTTTCATGGATTTCTTTCTCAGATTTTTTACAACAGCCCATTTTCAAAAAATTGAACCAGGAACCCCCCCCCCACACCCTATTCCTTAAGATTTTGGCACATAACTCCAAGAGTTAAAAAAAAATTCAACTAACTGATCAAAAATTGATTAAAATCAATTCAATTTAACTCGTTTGAGGATTTTAAAAATAAAAAAAAATCATTCACAAGAACTAATTTAAAGTGTTTTCAATACGATTGCTTACAGCTTGGAAAACGTGCGATATCGAATCTGATATTGGCGAAATTGAAATTACAAACGATTCTGACTGGAAATCGATTGAGAGAAAATACAGCGACTGGATTCCATTTAATAAAGCTTATTAGATTCGATATTATGATCGGATTCGGTGCTAAAGCTTTTCTACGCCGTACGAGTGAGTGGATGGTTTATGTCGAGTCGTTGAAATGAGTTTATTTAAAATTCAAACGATTTCGTTTTAGTTTAATTTTCTTACGAGTATGTTAAGTATTTTTAGATAGAAAGTAGGTAGGTATACTTAATAAGTACCTAATGATGCGTAATCCTTCGTAAAATAATATAATATGAAACTCAGCGTTTTAATTTCTACACTAATGTATTTTGTACCCCTCTCTCTCTCTCTCCCTCCTACAATCCATTCCTCCATCTCACGTAATAAAAAACTGTAAACATGTATCAAAGAACTAAGAAAATTATCATTTGTTTCCCTCCTCGTCCCTTTCGAAGCTGAGTAAGAGGGCTTTATTTATTTTTGCTGAATGTACATATATTTATCCACTGAAAATTATGTAAGTAAATTAGTCCTGATCAAATAAATATCAACTCCGTCAAATCGAATTTCACCATTTTCAATGATTTCTAAGCCTCTGGTGTGATTTTTGAGTCCTCTGAAATTGCTGAATTTCTCTAAAAGAAAAAACCCGGAAATCAATTTCAGGGAGTCTACAAATTTGTTGACCAAAAAATCACTACCATTTCACAACTTCTTCACTATTTTTCATAAAAAAATCGCTACCTTCCAAAATATTTTAACCCCCCCTCCCGATTGATTTCTGCAATTTTTAGAGTAATTCAAAAATTCTGGAGAAATCGAAAATCGTGCTGGAAGGTTCCAAATGGCCTCAAAATGGCGAACTTCGGACGAGAGGGGGGGGCTTGTTTTTCCCTGTGAATAGAAAATTTTCCATTTTTTGATTTTTTGTTCTTCTTAAAAATGAAGTCAAAAGCCATACTCGAGGCGTTCATCTGGAAATCGGCCCAAATGTGAATAAACTCGTAAAAAACGTCGAGAATAAGCATTTTAACAGGTTAAATAAATGTTCGCCCCTTCTGAAGAGAAATTCGATAATTCTAGAAAAATTAAAAATTGACCCAGAGGCTATACAGAATGGTTCAACACGTTAAAATTGGATTTCAGGGATTTAATAATCAGTTCAATGATCAATTTGCATAATTTTTACTGATTGAAAATACATTTTTTTTTTCATTAAAAAAAAATTTATGTATGGGCTTAAACCGCTAAAAATGGCCAATTTTGGATCTTCAAAAATTTTCATAGAATCGAAAAATTGATCTGAGCAACTGAAATTTTAATGTGGAAGTTTCAGATCATGAATTCATGATCTTAACTCATACTCAATTTTTTACAAAAAAAAGTTACAGTAACGAAAAAAAGTGATACAACAAGAGAAAAAGTAGAACTGTTTTGCAAAACTTCGTTGATAGCAAGATAATTTTTGACAATTTTTAACAAATGAGAATGTTTGCAATTTTTGAAAAAAAATCAATTTTTGGCGAAAAACACGAGGCTTTGATGATTTTAGCAAAAAGAAAGTCTTTTGGGCAATTGATGCTTCTGGACAATTTCTGGAAAGAAGCGAGATTTTTTGGCATTTTTTGTAAATAAAGGACAGTTTCCATTTATTTTGCTAGAAAGATATGTTCGCCAATTTTTCGACAAGAAGCAAAAATGACACTTTTTTGCGATTTTGTAAAAAAAGATATTTTGAGACAGTTTTTGAAAAAAAAGAGATTTTTTGGATTTTTTTATATAGGACTAAGTAGATAAATAAAAAGCAGTTTTTAATCGTTTTGCCAAAAATTGAGAACATTCATCAATTTTGACAAAAAATTATACATTTTTGAAATTATTTTTGTCGAAAAAGATCGACTTTTTCACAACTTCTTTGGTGAAAAAGCAAAACATGAAAATAAGAAATTTATTTTATTTGCTTTTTAAAACGAGTACAAGGTTTCACAGCACATCTTACAGGGCGCATTCGTTTTTAGAACCCAGAGTGTCTAACAAAATCTGAAAAGTGAAAAGAAAGACCTTGGAAAGACCCTTTGGAAGGACATTTCCAAAATTGAAAATGTACTGATATCCCCCTACCTCCTCCTTCCCAATTGATTTTCACAAAATTTCCAACAAAAAAAAACTTCAAAAATTTACCTATAATTTTTAAAACAAAAAAATAATCAAGAAAATACATCAAACAATGCAAATAATCAATTGACTTTCATTAACAAAATATTTAATTTTTTGCTAATATTTATTTAATTATTTTGACGTTTAAAAAAATGAAAAATTCTGAAAAATTGAGTTTTCATTTTTCGTTCGGTTTTGATTAAATGACTAAATAAAGTAGGTATTTGAAAATTCGGAAAAAAAGAATGACTTTTTTTTGTAAAGAAGGACCCATAGACAGAAAGACAAAATTTTCCTGACCTTCTCGATCGGAAGGACTGTTAGACACTCTGGAACCTTCTAAAATATACTATTCGACGCTTTCACCGGACTGCCCTGAAGATTAATTAAATCAAGATTCAAAATCATCTCGTAATTTCGTTGCTTATGCATGAAATTTTGAACTGATACTTCCTCGTTTCATTATCTAATAATCAATCGATCTCTTTTCAATATTTTTATTTCATTACAAAAGATACATTACTATATTTGTTTCATAATAAGCAATATTGTGCTGATTAAATGATTATAAACGTATCAAGATTCAATTTCAAAATTATGACGCTTCGATCCGAAATTTAGATAATTTACTATACTCAACACCATTCATTAACCCAGTTAGTGATTCAAACTGAGATCATTCAAAGTTCGATGATCGTATTATGTAGTAATACCTCCACTTCCATCACTAGGACGCCATGATTCACCAAACAAAGTTGATATTTCTTATTCTATTCGTATTAAAAGGTAATTAATGAACATTTATGGTATAATCGCGACAGAAATGTTACCTACTTCTACACACCATAAGATTCAATTTTACACTCGATAATTTACAGAATTTCTCCCCAAGTCCAAATACGATATCTCAGTATCTTTGCCTGACTGGATCGACAAGATATTTAAAAATGCTGAAGATCGAATGCTCGATATTACAGTAAGGGAATCATTCAGTTCATCCCGATGGTACCCTCAAACATTGGAGTACGATATAACTGATCAAGGTTTCCCTTCGCCTTTCCAATCAAAAATCATATTCTTCGATACCAAATTTCACGTTAATGACGGAAATAGGATAGAAACCAAGTCAACGCCTTTTACCCTGGAAACTTGGAACTTATCCGATAGCAAAATTGTAAAAAAACATCATCAAGATAATAATAATTCACTACCTATTCAAAAAAATAATGAAAAACGCTTTTTTTGCAGCGCATATCGACAAAAATTTTCAGAGTCACTTTGGAAGGACAAATTCGAGTGAAAAATGATCAGTGTTACGCTAAATACAGGACCACGTTACATTTCGAGGATTTCGTGTTGGACGCGATTCGAATATCTAAAGACTCTAAAGACGTGAAATACTCTATCAAATTTTCCTACAAATCGTTGAGTGAAAGGTGGGGTGACAGTATAAAATGGCAAAAAGGTTACATAACAGTCAATCAGGGAAAACAGTTGGAAAGATCCATGGAACCCATGCTGCCCCTAGTGCTACACGATTACATGAATCGCAATCCACAGTTTTCAGAATATTTCGGCAAAATCACCAAAATTTACGATCATATTTTTGAAACTATCCCAGCTAATGAAAATTTGCTGGATCATCGACAGCAGTATTATTACCTGATACCACGAACTCGCTATTACGGGTTTCATTTGAGAAATATCATGATCAAGGGGTTACTTAATATCGAATCTTTGGATGTCGACAAGAAATCACCCTTGGTTACCCGTACATTATTGATGAAAAATATTCGTGGGAATATGACTTTGGATTACGGTTCTAAAGAGCAAGCACCGTTAGATTTGAATTTCGTGATTGATTACCTTACGATTTCCATTACAAATGGAACCGACATGGTGCACTTGGAGGCGAGAAGTTACAGCGTTAATCGTACAACTGGTGCTTCGTTAACTCATCGTCAATCGGCGAAAATAATTCAAAAAGTAGAATGCGCTTTGGCTGCTGAGTTGATGCCATCGAAACGAGGTGAGTTTGTTATGTAGACTAGCGTAATAAAATTTGAATACACAAGGCATATTCTAGTTCAAATGCTGTTCTAAAAATTTTACCAGTTTTAAACCAGTTTCGGTGGCTTTTGACTACTCGTCAGAGGAATTACCAGTACTTCCATTTGAACGCTATTTTAACCAGTTGAGTTGTTTCAAAACCGGTTTCTGTGACTTCTGACTATTCTTTAAAAGCCATATTTCCGTTTGAACGCTATTTTAACCAGTTGAGTTGTTTCAAAACTGGTTTCTGTGTCTCCTGATCAGTGGATTAAACTTTTTTAAAAGGGTGAAAACACAGAACAAAAAAATCCTAAACGAGTTTAAATTCATTACAATGACCCAACTGAAGTCCACACGAACAAATTTCAAAATTTGGCGTTTCCTTAGAAATAGGTAGGTAGGTACTCATTTCAAAAATGAAGCCTGCTAAGAAAAAAAACAACTGCACACAGATGATTGAAGATTTATTTCTGCATAACCTTGGTCCTCATCATGTTCTTCACAAAACTTTTCTTTAGCCTCCCCCGCGCCTCAAATTCTCGAGTTCTTCATTTTCAAATTCATCTCTAACAATGTTTTGCAATTAGATCTCGAAAATGAAGCATCCTGCAAAACGCTGATGACGTTCTGATGATTAGGAAGATAAATTTGGTCCCCCCTGACCCCTCGATTGTTCAGCCTACATAGTGATGTCTCAAAATTTTGAGCATTTCTTTCTCAAACAAACCTTATAATCAAAAATTGCGATCTATCCTCGAAACAGTAGAAAATTAATGTATGTTCGTGAGATCTTGTCCTATACAATGTAGTCATTTTTCAACAAAAAAAAAAATTGGGGTGACAAAGGAAGCCATTTGGAATACTTTTAATCAAGAAATTGAGAATTTAACAACGATTTTCACAGACTTATTTCATTATAATTTTTTAGATTTTAGAAGCTCTGCATTGAGAGACGAGATTGAATTTTTTCTGAGCAGGAGGCCATCTGAGATCATTTTGAACACAAAATTTAAAATGTTTGAAAAGATCTCTCGGGCTCTTGTTTATGTCATTTTTTCAATTGTTTCGATTTTGGAAGCAAAGTTGGAAAACCTGCACAAAAGATCAAACATATTGAAAGACGCGTGGGGGGGGGAGGGTACTGCAGATGGAGTTATTCGAAGGTTTTCATCACTAAATTGAAAATTTTGGATCAAAAATTCGCCTTGCTCACTGAGATTATGAAAGATTTTTTAAAAATTTGGTGTTCAGGCGTTCTTTTAATGCCCACTATCACGAACAAAAAAATCGTAGAATTTCTTAGCTAATCAACTTCAATTATACCATCTCATTGAAATGATCACAAAATTATCTAGTATTATTTTGTTTTGATTTTAAAAAAAAAATCTCACATTTAAAGAACTTTCGAGCTTGACAAAAATGAAGTTGAGCACGCAAAACCATCAAAAAATTGAGACAATAAAATTTTTTTTAAATAGCAAATTTTTAGATTTTGAAGAAATAATAATCGTCGTCGTCGTCGTTTCCTTATAAGCGGTAGGCCTATTGGCCTGTCTGCTGCGGTGTGGAACCTGTTGAGGATGAGCCTGAGGTATCCGTGAGTTTCCTCCTTGGTCTCCCTCTGCTTCTCTTCCCCGTTGGTGTATATTGGAGGACCTGTTTTGGTGATCTTGTTTCCTCCATCCTTTTGACATGATTTCTCCAATCTTTCCTATACTGTTTTATCTTCTTCATGACTGGCTTCACTCCGAGATCTGCTGTTATTTTCTCGGATGGGACTCTGTCTCTGAGAGTCACCCCTGCCGTTCTCCTCATGAACTTCATCTCTGCTGCCGTTATTCTTCTTTTATCAGATTTCTTCAGTGCCCATACCTCGCTTCCATACGTCATCATTGGTATTGCTAGGGTATTGTACACCTTCAATCTTGTTTCTTTTCGCACCTTACTGTTTCTCAGGGTCCTATTTATCAGTCCTGTGACTCTCAGGAACTTTGCAATCTTTCCACCAACATCTACTTCTCCCTGGTATGATATCGTGTTTCCCAGGTATTTGAAATTGTTGACCTGTTCAATGATTTTTCCATTTATTACAATCTTGCTTCTTACTGGCTCCTTTCCTTTGAAGGCCATTGTTTTTGTTTTCTCTGAAGATATTCTCATATCATACTTTTCTGATGTCTTTGTTAAATTATACATTGATCTCTGTAGGTCATCTTCTGTTTCGGCTAGTACTGCTTGATCATCTGCGAATAATACTGTTGATATTTCTTGCCTTCTGTCTGTCTTGATTCCTTTTGGCTTCATTTTCTGCCATTCTTTTACCATGTGATCCATGTACATGTTGAATAAAACACAAGACAGTGGGCATCCCTGGCGAACTCCTCTGTTTATTTCTGCTTGTTCTGAGAGTTTATTTCCAATTCGTACTCTTATTCTAGTGTTCTTATATATGCTGTTTATCACCTTTCGCATTTTATATGTTATCTCTTCATCTTTTAGGACTTCAAACAGTTTTTTTCTATTAACCCTATCATATGCTTTTTCCAGGTCTATAAAGCACATGTGTGTTTCTAGGTTGTATTCGATCCGTTTTTCCATCAGTAGTTTTACTGCATAACTTGCATCAGTGCATGATCTTCCTTTTCTAAATCCGTTTTGACTTTCTGACAGCTTTTCTTCTGCATGCTCTGCCAGTCGTTTTGCCAGTATTTTCGCATATATCTTGTAGCAGGTGTTTAGTAGACTTATTCCTCGGTAGTTTTTCAGGTTTGACATATCGCCTTTCTTGAACAGTGGTATTACAATTGCTGTTTTGAAATCTTCAGGTACCCTTTCTTCTTGGTACATCCTATTTAGGAATTCCAGAAGTCTTCTTTTAAATTCGCCACTTGCATATTTGTACAATTCTGTTGGTATGCCATCTTCTCCTGGAGCTTTTGCATTTTTTGCTGTTCTCAAAGCTTCTTGAAGCTCTTTAATTGAAATTCTGTCTTCTGTTTCTCCAATTTCATCTTCTATTTTTGTATCTTGTGCATTTTCATCACTCCAGAGTTCTTCAAAATATTCCTTTGCATCATTGATTTTAATCTTTGGCAAACCCACTCTTTCCTTAAAATTTGTGTCAATTCTTCTTATGATCTTGTACACCTTTGGCCGTAACTTGTATGTGTCATGCTCCAGGAATGTGATGAAATTTTCCCAGCTCTCTCTCTGTAATTTCCTGGACTTTCTCTTGACTTTTGCCGACTGTTTTCGATATTCTTCACCATCAACCTCGCTTTTTGTGCTCATGAATTTTCTGAATGCCTGTCTTTTCTTTTGTATGAGTTCTTGGATTTCGAGCGCGGAGGCCTAGATAGCAGCCCTATCACCGTGATATATCTGGCATGGCTGGTAACCAAGTCAGACGAAAATCAACCTTACTCAAAACTCACA
This sequence comes from Planococcus citri, assembly GCF_950023065.1. Taxonomy (NCBI): domain Eukaryota; kingdom Metazoa; phylum Arthropoda; class Insecta; order Hemiptera; family Pseudococcidae; genus Planococcus; species Planococcus citri. The sequence goes on along the minus strand of NC_088678.1, from coordinate 67,324,258 downwards.
GAAATAATAATGCATTAATTAATATATGTAAGCATATGAAATTTCTTCTGGGACTTCTACTTGAGATCATTTGGCCATAAATTTCTGCTCGGCTTCATAAAATTTCAAAAAAATTGAAAAACGACACACCCTTGTATAAATATGGCGGGGGGTAATAAATTCCCCTCACCTCTTATAAAAGCCCGATCGCTACACGGTAGGTACACGGGATCTATTTTTTATAGATTTGTTCATCGGGAAAAAAATATTCAATCGAGGTTATAAAAACCCTTCAAGACTTCATTTCTTGAAGGGGGGCGGATTTTTCGCTTTTCCAACGTCTTAAGTTACTCCAAGATATTTTCGAGGGACTGGGAGGGGTATCGAGAAAACATTTACTAAGAACTTTAATAATTTTTTGTAAATAGCACACTTTGAAAAAACGTTGAAACTGTTTTTTTTTAAGGAGGAGGGCTGTCAACATTTTGCAAGTGATTTTTCACATATTTTTTAACAGTAGATATTTGTTCTAAGAATTTTCCATTGGCAAAATGAAACGTTTTGAAAAGTTGGAAAAATTTTGAAATTATAGTTGCGAGTTTAAAAATAGGGAATTTCGCGATAAATTTTTTCAAAATTCTACAAAATGATGGGATGTTAATCGAAAATTTCGAAGTTTTTTTGAGAATAAAGAAATAAAAAGCAGAACATCAGGACACACAAGCAAAAATCAGGATAAACACATGACTTCTAAGATTATAGCAGAGCTGTTAGACACCCCTCAAAAAAATATATATTTGCGTAATAAATTAGTTTAATTGAACTCCACTAATAAATGTTTTCTATGTACAATGGTTATAGCTTGGAAAACGTGCGATATGGAGTCTGACATCGATCAAATCGAAATCACGAATGCATCTGACTGGAAAATGATTGAAAAAAAATACGGCGACTGGATTCCATTTAATCACGACGCACCGAAAAAATCGGGTTTGATGCGAAGAATATTGGGAGGACGTTTTATGTCGAGTCGTTAAAGACAAATCAATATCACCAGACTTGATTCCTAGACCCACCTATTAGTTGACTAATGTTACCTATTTATCAATTTAAGAACTGTTTCAATCACCTACATAAATCTTTCTTTTTTTCAAACATTTATTTTCCCCTTAGGTATTAGTGAGCCTGATTGATTTAAAATTATAAACCTGATTAGAGAATTCGAAGAGTTTTCGATTCATTTCTAAAATTCGGAGAAAAAAAGAAGAAGAATTCCTTTTTCAAAACTGAATTTTAATTAAAAAATTGAAAAGAATTTCGTAATAAAACAATTATTTTTTCATCGCTTAGTGGCCGAAATTCCAGATCCAGTCAATGGCAGTCAATCAGGTATCAAATACACGCTTAAAGCCAAAATTTGAGCTACTGAAGTTTATATGATGGGAATATACAGGTGGTGACTTTTTGAATTTACTGGAAAGCAAGTAGAAAAATATGTTTTCTGGGGCAATTTTTTTTTAGAAGTTTTTTCGACCTATCCAAGGATATTCGAAACCAATTTTTGAAACTCACACTTCCGTGTTTAATTCAATAACCATTATTACTTTTCTATTATCTTAATTACATAACAAGAGCTCGTACATCGTGATTATATCTTTCGCAACAACCAATAAGGTTGATAGTAAAATGACTACATCAAGATTCAATTTCACTACGATCTAAAGCATTGATACGTACGTACCTAGGACCTACATTCACATACAAACAATATTCCAACGCCATTTTTTGCGCCAATTTAATTAGAACTTGAATTCAATTACTTAATCAGCAAATTTCGATATCTCTACTTCCATCTGGAGGACGCCATGAATCACCATACAAAGTCATTGTCATTCTTCATTCTTCTATTCGTGATAAAAGGTAATCATCAAAAATTTTCAATAAAATATCGCGACAAAAATTGGAATATTCCTAGTACATAAGTTTCAAATAATTTCAACTTTTCGCTCCATAATTTGCAGACATTTCACCAGCGCAGATTGCCTTACCTTCCTTCAAATACGACATTTCATCATCTTTGCCTGACTTGATTATCAAAATATTCGAAAACGCCGAAGATTCAAATATCGATACCACAGTGATCACAGCATTCGATAACGGAAGGAATGGCATAGAATTGGAATACAATATAACCGAGGCGGCGAACCCTACTTCTTTACAATCAAAAATCATATTTTACGACACCAGATTTCGCGTTCTGCCTATTTACTCATGGCATAAAAGAGAAGGCCCGCCATTTACGCTGGAAGCTTGGAAGCTGTCCGATAGTAAAATTGTAAAAATGCGATACCTTAATGCAAATATTAGGTACATAATTTACAACACAATAAAACGTAGAAAATGATGAAATTAATTTTTTATTGCAGCGTTTATCGACCAAAAGAGTCGGAATCGAATTACGAGGACAAATTCGTGCAAAAAGGGACCAGTATTACGCTAGTTACTGGACAAACTTGCATTTCGAGGACTTCGTATTGGACGCGATTCGAGTATCTAAAGATCCTAATGACGTTAAATTTTCTTTCAAATTGACGTATAAATCATGCGACTTCAAAGACGACGACGGCCGCGGCGTGGATCGCGACATAGGCTGGCCCAGAGGTGAATTAACAATCAAGGAGAGAAGACCGTTGATAAATTACATGAAACGCATAATACCCAAAGTGCTAAACGAATACATGAATCGTAATCCACAATTTTCACAGGCCTTTTACCAAATTACCAAAATCTACGATCAACCATTCGAAACTGTCTCAGCTAATCGGAATTTGAAAAACGATCGACACCTGTATTACTACTTAATACCACAAACTCGTTTTTACCAGTTTTATTTGAGAAATATTATTATCCAGGGGTTACTGAATTTCGACTCGTTAGACGTCGAGAGGAACTCATTCTACTACGAGTACACTCGTACATTATTGATGAAAAATATTCGTGGAAATATGACTTTGGATTACCTCTCGGAAATTCAGAAACCTTTAGATTTGAATTTCGTGATTGATTACCTTTCGATTTCGATTAAAAATGGAACCGATTTCATGCACGTGGAAGCGAGAAGTTACAGCATTAATCGTACGACTGGTGCTGCTTTGACTCATCGACAATCGGCGAGCATAATTCAAAAAATAGAATGCGCTTTGGCTACTGAGTTGATGCCATCGAAAAGAGGTGAGTCGATTACGTAGAATAGCATGATGAAACTTTTCAGATCGATCCAAGTTTAAGGAGGAAAAAAACGAAAATAAAAACGATCTAATTTAAATTTAGGTAGCCTAATAATAAAACTCGATCAAAATGTTGATATAGTCGGGGAGCCCACTTAAGGATAAATTGCACCCCCCCCCGTCGATCCTCCGGGACAACTTTTTTCTTAAAGGGGGAGTCCTAAGGAACATTTCTAGCCCTTGTACTCAAAAAAAAGGTGGCCCTACGTACAAAATGGCGGCCATTTTGATTGACAGGTCAGCCGAAATCGCAGATTTTACGTTCCAAAATGGTACTTGCACAAAATTTTTCAAACTGTACAAAGGTAGATCGAAAGATCAAGCAAAAATTTATCACCTGTCAAAATTTCAAGTGCTAAAGTGCGTTTTTCGATTTTTGGTGAATTTTTGAAAATCAAATTTAGGCCAAAAATGAGGGGAAAAATCAAAATTTTACCAAATTGACCAAGAAAGCTGAAATTTGGGGTACACCCTATTTTCGACATGCCAAATCGATTTGAACCTATTTCAAACCGTTTTGAGCAGTTCTGGAGCCTCCAGCAAATTTTCGAAACTCGAAATTCCCACAAAATTTCACCAAAATGGAGTTGGAAAGCTGAAATTTATTCTGCAAACTAATTTCAATACGCTAAGAAGTCAACTGCTGGGGGATTTCAAATCGTTTTGGAGCATCCAGCGATTTTTTGAAAATTACTGGAGCCTCCAGTAGATTTTTGAAAGCTTAAATTTCCTGAAAATTTCATCAAACTGAGATGGAAAGTCAAAACTTATTCTACAAACTAATTTTAATACGCTACGAAGTCGTCTGCTGGTGGATTACAAGTGGTTTTGGAGCCTCCAGCCACCTTTTGAGAGGTCGTATGGCGTTTTTTGGAAAATTGAAATTCGCAAGAAGTAGCTGGAAGCTTCAAAACCATTTAAAACCATTTGAAACCACCATGTAGTCGACTTCATATCGTATTGAAATTAGTTTGCAAAGTAAATTTTCAGCTTGCCAACTCCATTTGGTAAAATGTTGCGGGAATTTCAAGTTTCAAAAATCTACTGGAGACTCCAGTAATTTTCAAAAAGTCACTGGAGGCTCCAAAATGATTTGAACCCACCTGAAGTCGTCTTCAGAGGGTGTTAAAATTGGAGTGTAGAGTAAATTTCAGCTTTCCATCTACATTTGATGACATTTTGTGACAATTTAAAGTTTCAAAAATCTGATGGAGGTTCCAGGAATTCTCAAAAAGTCGTCGGAGGCTCCAAAACGATTTGAAATCCCCCAGCAGTTTGCGAATTTCAATTTTCCAAAAAACGCCATACGACCTCTCAAAAGGTGGCTGGAGGCTCCAAAACCACTTGTAATCCACCAGCAGACGACTTCGTAGCGTATTAAAATTAGTTTGTAGAATAAGTTTTGACTTTCCATCTCAGTTTGATGAAATTTTCAGGAAATTTAAGCTTTCAAAAATCTACTGGAGGCTCCAGTAATTTTCAAAAAATCGCTGGATGCTCCAAAACGATTTGAAATCCCCCAGCAGTTGACTTCTTAGCGTATTGAAATTAGTTTGCAGAATAAATTTCAGCTTTCCAACTCCATTTTGGTGAAATTTTGTGGGAATTTCGAGTTTCGAAAATTTGCTGGAGGCTCCAGAACTGCTCAAAACGGTTTGAAATAGGTTCAAATCGATTTGGCATGTCGAAAATAGGGTGTACCCCAAATTTCAGCTTTCTTGGTCAATTTGGTAAAATTTTGATTTTTCCCCTCATTTTTGGCCTAAATTTGATTTTCAAAAATTCACCAAAAATCGAAAAACGCACTTTAGCACTTGAAATTTTGACAGGTGATAAATTTTTGCTTGATCTTTCGATCTACCTTTGTACAGTTTGAAAAATTTTGTGCAAGTACCATTTTGGAACGTAAAATCTGCGATTTCGGCTGACCTGTCAATCAAAATGGCCGCCATTTTGTACGTAGGGCCACCTTTTTTTTTTGAGTACAAGGGCTAGAAATGTTCCTTAGGACTCCCCCTTTAAGAAAAAAGTTGTCCCGGAGGATCGACGGGGGGGGGGGGGGGTGCAATTTATCCTTAAGCGGGCTCCCCGACTATAATTTTAGAAAAAAAATTTGACAAAAAGTGAGGCTATTTCGGAACTTTTTGGCAATTTCTGACATAAAACGACACTTTGACAATTTTATTCAAAAAATGAGAACTTCTCGGAGTATTTTTCTTGCAAGCAAAATCCCGTAAACAATAAACATTTTTGTGAAGGAGCAAACTTTTTGAGAATTTTGACAAAATGCGAGAATTCTTGATATTCCTGACATAATGCAAACTTGGACAATTTTAGCAGACGTCGGAGTTGTTTTTAGCAATTGTAAAAAAAAGGGAAACTTTCCAACAATTTTCAATAAAAAAAGGTATGAATTTTTTAAAATTATTTTGTTTGCAATTTTTGGCGAGAAACCACACTTTAAGGCAATTTTGAGAAAATGCGAGGCCACAACTTTTAGTCTTCGCAACTGAAAGGGTACTTTTTTGGCCCAAAATTTTTGAAAAATTGCCCTAAAATGGTCGAAAACGGAATTGGACAGCTATATACAACTTTAGGAATCAGGTTTTTTAAATCACAAGTCGAGCTTTCAGAAGTTTGGGAGCGATTTTGATTCTGCACATCGGAAAGGGTATTCTTTGGGCGATTTTTCGAAAATTTTGGGCCAAAAAAATACCCTTTGGAATACACAGACTTGAAATCGCACCCAAACTTCAAGAAACTCGAGTTGTGATTTGTTGAATCCTTCGGATTTTAGTAGGATCCGCAATGCACACTCGTGAGGTTTCCTTATTATTTGTGAGGTGAGTAACTAGGTCTGGTTTTGAAAAAATAACTGAGCAAGATCGTGATTGCTTAATTTTGAAACTCTGGCCAGATAGATTGATATGTTATAGAATGATGCACAAAATAACACTATTCGAGATGATTCAACCCCACCCCCTTATTTACAAAGCACTATAACATGTATAATTGTATAGTTACAAAACTGGAAGTACATACATAATATTAATTTTTTTTTAAACATATTTACAGCTTGGAAAACGTGCGATATTAAACCTGACATCGACCGAATTGAAATCACGAATGCAACTGACTGGGAAATCATTGAAAAGAAATACAAAGAGTGGATTCCATTCAATCAGAAGAAATTGAGTTTGATGCAAAGAATAAGGATTCCATTGTTAAAGACAAATTAATAATTACACAGATACAAGTTGACTGCGACGACAACGATTGACCAATACGAACTGTTTCTACGAGTATTAAAATATAAAACTGAAATTTTGCAACAGGTTCATTCACTTTACATGATCGTCGATAGTCGATATTTTATTGAATTTTATACACGAGTACCTACTTAGATAGCTTCTTTTAATAGGTATGCAGGCGCCAACTTGAAATGTTCCCCTAATTTTCATTTCTCGCCTACTTCTATGAAAGCTAGGAAGCTAACCGTTTTTTTTTGAAATTGAAAACTCACGACAAGTACCTCCTTTTAAAAATATAGCATATGTGCAATTTCAATTTTACAGAATTCAAATTGAGAGCAGAGAGCCCTAAAATCAACCACAAATTGTTTTGGAATTTTTTAAAAATCGTATTATCTAACGTAGAATCCAAAATTCGTATCAATTTGGTCCCGTTGGGATGATATGACCAAAAATATTTTTTTTGAATTTTTGGACCACTTCTCAAAAATATTGAATTTTACATTATAAATTATAGATAATATACAGGGCAGTCGAGAGGAGACGCAAAGGAGACAGTTTGTCCTGAGTCGATGTTTTCTGGAGGAACTGGTAAAGGAAAGGGTCTGTGATGAATGAAAAGCCTGTTTTTTTACTAATCAAAACACAAATTTTCAAAAGATTTTGCCTTCATTTCGCTCGGGCTTGTTTTCTTTTCTTTTTCAACATTTAAATTTCTAAAAAAAAAATATATAAGTAATTCACATTTTAAAGTTTTAAAGTGAAAAAATAAACTTTTCGTATACAAACTATACATCTCGAAATATAAATTTTCAAAAGTTCTCACCCTCAATTTGGCCTGTTTTCATTTCCTTTTCAAAATTAACATCCTAAAAAAAAACTTTCAAATTCTAAAATTTTAAAAGCCAAAAAATACATTGTATATAAAAAAATATCATGGGTGATAAAATGACTACATCAAGATTCAATTTCACAACGATTCAAATTATCAATACATTTACGTACGTAATATGTATATGTACATACAATATTTCAACACCACTTTCTGTGCTAATTTGATTAGAACTTGAATTCAACTACTTAATCAAACATTCTGAAGACGCCATGAATCACCACACAAAGTTGTCATTCTACATTCTTCTATTCGTGATAAAAGGTAATTATCAAACATTTTTCGATGAAATATCGCGACAGAAATTCAAATATTCCTATATTATAATACATACGTAATATCAAATAATTTCAACTTTCCACTCGATAATTTTCAGAAATTCTATCAGCGCAGATTGCCTTACTTTCCTTCAAATACGACATTACAGCATCGTTGCCTGCCTTTATTACCGAAATATTCGACAACTCTGAACATTCAAATATCGATACCGCAGTGATCAAAGCATTCAATTCAGCAGGAAACAACGGCATAGAATTGGAATACAATATAACCGAGGCAGTGAACCCTACTGCTTTTCAATCAAAAATCATATTTTACGACACCAAATTTCGCGCTCACGTGCTTTTATCTCCTCACAACTTGTATCCGAGAACTGACCCGCCATTTACATTGGAAACTTGGAAGTTGTCCGATGGTAAAATTGTAAGAATGTGATACTTACAAATAAATATCACATAATTTACTACACTAATAGAACGTAGAAAATGATGAAATATGTTTTTCATTGCAGCGTTTATCGAATAAAAAAATCCGATTCGAATTACAAGGAGAAATTCGTGTGAAAAGAGACCAGTATTACGCTAGTGTCTGGACGAGGATGCATTTCGATGACTTTGTATTGGAAGCGATTCGAGTATCTAAAGACCCTGATGATGTTAAATTCTCTTTCAAATTGACGTATAAATCATGCGACGTCGAGTTTATTACGGTCAAAGCTGATTTACTAATCAAGAATCGAAGACTGTTGATGGATTTCCTTAAACCCATAATACCCGGATTACTACGCAAATACATGAATCGTCATCCAAAGCTTTCAGAGAACTTTTACCAAATTACCAAAATCTACGATCAACCCTTTGAAACTGTCTCAGCTAATCGTAATTTGCAACACCATCGACACCTATATTACTACCTAATACCACAAACTCGCTTTTACCAGTTTCATTTGAGAAATATCGTTATCCAGGGGTTGCTGAATTTCGAATCGATAGACATCGAGAAGAAACCGTCCTTTTACACTCGTACTTTATTGATGAAAAATATCCGTGGAAATATGACTTTAGATTACCTCTCGGAAATTCAGACACCTTTAGATTTGAAATTCGTGATCGATTACCTATCGATTTCGATTAAAAATGGAACCGATTTCGTGCACGTGGAAGCGAGAAGTTACAGTATTAATCGAACGACTGGTGCTCCGTTGACTCATCGTCAATCGGCGAATATAATTCAAAAAATAGAATGCGCTTTGGCTGCTGAGTTGATGCCATCAAAAAGAGGTGAGTCGATTATGTAGAATAACGTGATGAAACTTTTCAGTTCGATCAAAATTGAAAGAGGAGCTGCCTCTCGCCCCTCAACAAATAACATCAAAAATTACTTGTTTCGTGGCAATTTTCACCAAAATATACAGCCCTTTCCAAAGGGGGCTTTGGATGAACAGCAGATGTTTTTCTTAGAAGAGCATTTCACGACTGTGAAGTAATCGATTTGACCCAAGTTTTGTTTTCTTCAAAAAAGACGGCCTGCAGAGGTCAGGGCTCTTACTCCATTTTTTTCAAAAATAAGTACTCAACTTTGTATCCAAAAAAGTTATCCAGAAAACGCGAGCAAATTATTTTTGATTAATTTTAGCAAAAAGCAGGACTTTTAACCAACTTTTGACAAAAAGTGAGACTATTTAAAACTTTTTGGTTCAAAAGTGGAAATTTTTGACAATTTTTGGCATAAAGCGAGACTTTTTTGGATTTTTTTTCTTTAAAGCGACACACTTTGCCAGTTTTTGGAAAGAAACGGACTTTTTGATATTTTTGACATAAGACGAAACTTTTTGCTTTTCTTGACAAAAAGAGAGACTTTGACAATTTCAGCACACGACAGAGTTCTTTTTAGCAATTTTTGAAAAAAAGCAAAACATTCTAACAATTTCTAACAAAAATGTGAGAATTTTTGTCAATTTTTAGTCAAGTTAAACAGCATAATCTCAGGCAACTTTTAGCAAAAAAATGAAAATTTTTGGCAGTTCTTGACAAGAAACGAAACTTTTTGGAAATTTTGAAAAAATTTGAGACGGCAATTTTGAGCCCAACATTTTTGAAAGATTTCTCGAAAAAAGTAAAAAATATGCGAATGGGAAGTACAACTACGAAAATCATTTTTTCCAATCACAAGTCGAGTTTCCTGAAGTTCTGAGGCGATTTCGAGTCTACGCATTCAAAAGTAGTATTTTTCAAGCGATTTTTCGAAAATTTTAGGGCAAAAAAAATAATACTCTTTCGAATGCGTAAACTCAAAATCGCACCCAAACTTCAAAAAACTCGACTTGTGACTAGAAAAGACGATGAAACTGGCCAACTGTATTTTTCGACCTTTTTGAGAAATTTTTCAAAAATTTCGAGCCCAAGAAAAATTCTTAGGTACATTTATAGATTCTACGACTTTTTGACGCTTGATTTATGATGAGAATCGGAAATCATTATTCTATTGTTTTAAGCACACTTCTTTTCACTGGGGGGGGGGAGCAAAATCGAAATTTAGAGCTCTTGGGCCTTTATTGGGCCCCTATTGTGCGATTAGGTAGCTACAAATTTTCAGGTAGACTACCCAAGGTGTCCTCTTATTTTAAAAAAATCGGAACAAATCGATCACTGCACACTCGTGAGGTTCTCTTATTAGTGGTGAGGTGAGTTGATCTAGTTTTGAAAAAATTGCTGAGCAAGATTGTATTACCTAATTTAGTACTGTGGTCGGATTGACTGATATGGAATGATGCACAAAAGAACACTTTTCAAGAATATTCCAACCCCCCCCCCCCTCCATTTGCAAACAACTATAATATAGATACTCGAGTAGTTAAAAAAATTGGATAAAGTACAATAAAGTAATAATAAATCTTTTCTACATGATTACAGTTTGGAAAGCTTGCAATATTCAATCTGACATCGACCAAATTGAAATCACGAATGCAACTGACTGGGAAATCATTGAAAAGAAATACAACGAGTGGATTCCATTCAATCAGAAAAAATCGAGTTTGATGCAAAGAATAAGGATTCCATTGTTAAAGACAAATTAATTGCACAGATACAAGTTGACTGGGGCGATTTACTAATAAGAACTGTTTGTACAAGTATTAAAATATAAAACTAAAAAGAAAGTCAACCTTTTTTTGTTTTTTGTTTTGTTTGGATCGAAAGTTTTCAACCAATACCTCTGTTTAAAAATATAGCAAAGGTGCAATTTCGATCTTACAGCCCACACATTTGGAAAAGAAGGTCCAAAAATCAACGTGAAATTATTTTGGCAAATTTTTAAAAAATGTTTAAATCCGAGTATTTTAACCTGAACCCCAAAATTTGAACTGATTTGATCTCGTTGGCATGATATGCCTCAAATTTTTGTTTTGGAAATTTTGGACCTCATCAAAATTATTTAAATTACTTATATCAGATCTTTGATATGGGGTGAAAATTGGAAAATTTAATTTTACTCCTACGATAACTATGAGAAAGCTACTTTTCTTTTAAACGAAAGCTGTCGACGAGTACATAATTGCGTCTAAAAATATAGCGAAAGAGCAATTATGATTTTCAGGATCCCTAAGTATGGTATCAATATAACATTTTTTTTTTTTGGGAAAACTTCATTTTTAAAATCAACCTTAAATTCAAAATCTTCGTACGTAGGTAACGTAAGAAAAATAATTTTTTACATGATGGTGGTTTCCTAAATTTTCAAATGTCATATCGAGAAAAATTTTTTCAAAAAATCATTTTGACCAAGATCTGCTTTGAAATTGAGTCAAAACTCAAAAAATCAGATGGAAATTGTTACTCAACGTCTGAATAATTTTGATGCGCACGCTTCCGTGTTTTATCCGATAATAAATTAACAATTATTAATTATTGATATCGCAATCTTATCACAAGAGCTCGTACATTGACACACAATTACCCATCATACTCATATGTTTCGCAACAAGGTACGGCTACTGATCACATGACAGGTTACGAAGATCCAATTTCAAAACTACATACAATCTCTGACACAATGATCCGAAATTTTGATAATTTACCATATCTATTCAACAGGCTACGTTCGAAAATTAACTGGTATTATTCCAAGTACATTAACCGTCTAGAAAATCGTATTAGTGATACCTATACTTTCATCCTGAAGACGCCATGAATTACCAAAGAAAACTTCCATTACTTCTTACTTTACTCGTGTTGAAAGGTAGGCATTTACCTACTTAATAATTAAAAACTTCTGATAAAATACTGTAGGAAAAATTTCGCTATTTTTATTATCAAATGATTTCAATTTTCCATTCGATAATTTGCAGAGATTCCATCAACGCAGACTGCCTCACCCTCCCTCACGTATGACATCTCAAAATCATTGGCTAATTGGATTGACAGGATATTTGAAAACTTCAAGGATTCGAATATCGATAGAGTCTTGAAAAATGCATTCGTTTCAGCCAAGGAACACATCGTGGGAGAATTGGAATACAACACAACTGACGAAAGGAACCCTGCACTTTTCCAAACGGAAGTCATACTTTACAACGTTACTTTGTGTATTAATCCATCGGATACAGCAGGAACTATGCCATTTACACTAAGAACGTGGAAATCATCCGATAAAAAAATTGTAAGACAACCATTAAGATACAAAGCTAGACCATCTGCGTATCGAATTGCGGAAAATGATGAAAATCTTTCTTTATTACAGCGTGTATCGACCGAAAGATTAACAATTGTTTCGGATGTAGGAATTCGTGCACACAAGAATGAGTCTTATGCCAGCTACTTCGCCGAGTTACAATTCCAGGACTTCGTATTGGAGGCGTCTCAAAAGTCTGAAGATACTACAGACGTAAAATTCTCTTTCGAATTTTCCTACAATAATTTTTACATGTATAATTACAATCTTCGGGTAAGAATTCACAAGAACCGTCATAATGAACACAAACTAGGCACTTCAGAAATAAATACGAGAAAAACTTATTTCAGGATGACACAAAATGGCCTGAAGACGAGCCAAGAAAAACGAGTAAACTCATAATGCCGTCACTGCTACGCGAACATATGAATCGTAACCCGAAATTCTCCGAAGCAATTAACCAAATCATCAAAAACGACAACCAACCTCCCGAAATTGGGTCAGCTGACCGGCAGCAATATTACTACTTTATACCACTAATTCCCTTTTACGGTTTTGGAATGAGAAATGTCATTATCCAGGGGTTACTGAACATCGAATCTTTAGACATAGACAAGGGATCTTCCCTTTTTACCCATACAATGTTGATTAGAAATATCACAGGACATATGGTCTTAGACTATGCTTCTGATGAAATGGCACCTTTAGAACTAAATTTCCTGATTGATTACTTTTCTATTTCGATTCAAAATGCAAACAATTTAGTGCACGTGGAAACGAGAAGCTATAGTGTTAATCGAACAACCGGCGATGATCCATTAACTTATCGTCAATCAGCGAATATAATTCGAAAAATAGAATGTGCTTTGGTTGCTGGCTTGGTGCCATCAAAACGAGGTGAGTTCATTATACAACCTTAGACATGATTTATAGATTGTTTTTCTCTCTCAAAAAAGTTCAGCAGTAATATAGGCTACTACGTTCTTTACACAATATTACAGCTTGGAAAACGTGCCAAATGGAATCTGATATCGGCCAAATTGAAATCACAAATGAAACTGACTGGAACGTGATCGTGAAACAATACAGCGATTGGATCCCATTTAACCCAATTGACGCCTCGAAGAAATCGGGTTTGATACGAAGAATATTCCAGGCAGCAGGTGGATGTTTTGGGTCGAGATGTTGAGAACAAATTAATTTTGGAAAATCGGATTTAGGGTGACTGCATCGATTTACCTACCTATCAACTTCAGAACTGTCTCGACTACCTACTCATATAAATAAAATTAATGTTTTGTACCTCTGCTCATTATTTCACCAGAACTCACAATCAATCTTAAGCTCCCCCCCCCAATCACTTTTTAGTCTGATTTTTTCGTTTGAACAGAGAAAAAGTAAGGCTTTACAGCCTGTCGTGATTCCGGGATTAGGGGTGGGATCAATCAGTAAATCCGTTTTGGAACCTCTTGGAGTCCAAATCCATCAATATTTGGCATACCTTGTATTTACCTACTTATTTTTTTTGCCAGATTCGCTCAAATTCGGTATTTTAGGCGTACGAATTGAGGGGGTTGAGTGGAAATGATCTTGGATCAATATTCGCGATTGCCCAAATTTTTGGGAGAGGGTAGAGAGTGGTGAAAAAGTCCAAAAGAGTGAAACTAAAAACAAATCCATAGGAAATCGAAAATTGTACAACATATCCAAAAATCACTCTCCTAAAGGAATATTTGGAGAGGAGAGAACCAGTTTTTTTGTGTTTAGCACTTTTGAAAAATTTTTATCCAAAAATTGGGTCTTGATTTTTGGGATTCCAGAAAAAGTTTCATGCGCATTTTTAACAAATTAATAAATCAAGGAAAATTCCCAAGGTCTTTGAAAAAGGTCATTGTTATTGTCCCTGTTCATAAGAACAAGAGTAAATTATTTATGAAACATTACAGGCCAATCTCCCTTCTTTCAGTACTATCAACAACTTTTGAAAAAGTAGTAAAAAACTGAATTTTAAATTTCCTGCATTCAAAAGATTTCTTTTCAAAACAGTAATATGGATTTTTGTCTGGGAAGAGTACCAGTGATGCCCTGTTTGATGGTCTAGATGTGGGTGATGGTGTTGCGGCTGCATAGTTACCTCGATCTCAGATAGGCATTTGACACCGTTGATGTTGGGATTCTTTTACAGAAGCTCAGGAACTGTGGGATAAGGGGAGTGCAGCATGGCTGGTTCAGATCCTACCTGGAGGGAAGAACTCAAGCTGTTAAAGTTGGGAATAAAATTGAGAATTTCTTACCTGTAGTGCATGGGGTACCACAGGGAAGCATATTAGGTCCAATCCTCTTTTCAACTTACATTAATGACATTTTTGAATTAAAATTAAATGGGACATTACATGGATTTGCAGACTATACAACTTTAGTAAATAGGGCTAAAAATCAAGAAGATCTTATCAAGTTTAGAAGAATAAATTAAAACCAAATTCGTCCAAATCAAAATTGTTGTTTTGGCTATAGGGTTTGCCCCAACCTGGGGTTTAGATGCTACTTGCATGCCCAGTTGAGTGAAAATCTGCCCTTCTGCCAATAAATACGCGGTAAAGAGCAGTTTAATTGGCGTTTTATACTTCAACACGACTTTAAACTGCTGCCATGCAGCAGATTTTACAGTTTTCAAAATCGCGCTTCAATTTCCGGGTGTAATTTGAAGCGACTTTTTAGGTTGCCACATTTTCTGCACAGCACAGCAGAAAAAAATGTCTGCTGATAAACACACAACAAGAATATTTTGTAGCGTATTTTTATTGCATCAGGCTGCTACGCGTCTAAATTATGTGGTGTATTTTTGCTTGTTGAAAAAACCAGCCACAAAATATGCTACACAAATATTTTGTAGCATATTTATTTGCGTATTTGCTGACAAACGCGCGTAAATGTGGTAGTTTGCGTGCGTGTTTTAGCTTAGTATATAAATATTTGTTCTACTCTACCAAGTTCTCTGGTGGAGTAGGTAGCAAGGATTTGGCTTACAGATCCGGGGACTCGAGTTTGATCCCCACTAGTCCCGAAAAATTTTTCAAGAATATTGAACAATGACAGATCTTTACACATAAATAAAATACGCGCCAATTAATGGACAGAAAAAGCATTGGCGTGAAGTGCCGGAATTCCTGTCTGCGTTTTTATGTTGCTTAAGAGCAGATTTTCACCCAACTGGGTGGAAGCCCGGATTGTGGGGCTCCATGTGGCTGCATGCCCCTGTCCTAAGTTGAGTCAACTTGGTACTTTGGAATTATGATTGATTCCAAATTGATTTGGAAAGAACGGAGTTTATACTTACAAACTGAACTTGGAAAACCAAACTAGGTATTTGATTTGTTTCCTGGCACAACATTTTGGCACTCAACACATGGTATGCTCTTTATCAATCTGTGCTCCAGTATGCCTTGTTTATCTGGGGGGGGGGGGAGCAGTGTACTCTCACTTAGAACCTATTTATATTCTACAAAAATGGGCAGTTAGGAGAATTGTAGGCAAAAAGAGGGGGGAAAGTACAAAAAATGATTTTCAAAAACTAGAAATTCTGCCTATTCAAAAACTCTATCAAGTCCAGGCAGGCAATTGACTATATACAAAGGAATAGGTCCAAATTTAGAGATTATGTGAATGAGAGGGGGAGGAAAATTGATAACACAGTTGCTCCCCTACCTAGGTACCAACAAGATAGATCGGGTGCTCAGGCTCCGTGATGTTTGCCAAGGCTGTTTAATGCGGTGATGAGCTTGGCTGGCACTGGTCTGGTGGCCACTGGAGAGTGAAAACACCTTACAGACTACTGAGTATAACTACATCACATGTTTGTTTTTCTGTTTGCTTATAATAATGTAAGGTCCTGTCCTGTTATTCCGCTGTAGATGCATTCATTTCAGTTTATTCCAGGATTACGAGTATAGTCTGTTCTAAACGAATTTGTCTTTCTGGCATGTTGATAGATTATTTATTTACAGTGGAACCTCGATAACTCGAAATCCAAGGGGAATGGTCATTCATTCGGCTTATAGAGGTTTTCAAGATAATCAGTTTCGAGTTATGCAGGTAAGATTTTCAGAGCATTCGAGTTATAGAGGTAAACGCCAGACAACGTACGAGTTATAGAGGCTTTCTCACTATTTTCGGTAAAAGTTTAGCTTATGGAGTTACAACTGAGATATGTAGTGCATAAAAGATAAACGTATGAATTGAAAAATATTCGAGTTAAATAGAGGTAAACGCTCGACAACGTACGACTTATAGAGGCGTTCTCACTATTTTCGGCAAAATTTTAGCTCCGAGTTACGACTGGTTTGTGTAGTCAATTTCGACTTATCCGAGTAAAGTTAACATTGAGTGTTACGGAGATTTCAAGGGGAATGGAGGTTGGTTCGGCTAATAGAGGTTTTCGAGTTAAGGAGTTTGGAGTTATCGAGGTTCCACTGTATTTATTTTTTTGGTTTACTAGGCTGATGGACTTCACCAATGTGTTCCTTCACAATTTTAAAATTTTCCAATGTTGTAATTATTTTTAGTTTTGTTCAATATTCATTTATTTATTTTTGTTTTGTTTGTTTTTCTTTTTTTTCTCCTCCTTCAACTTGTTAAATTTTATTTCACAATATTTACTGTGTTTGAACAATGTTACCACGGAGGCCACCTTGCTCGCGTAATTGCGCATTAGGGGGGGGGGGACATTTTGTAATTTTGATTTTTTTTTTTTTTTTTTGAAATAAATATAATTGATTGATTGAAATGGGTTGAAACAAAAAATTCGAATACTTTGACAAAATTGTTTTGAGCTATTTTGAAATATACCCAATACTAAACCCAAAATTGAATCAAAATTTTCGGGATTTTCGAAAAAAAAAGTGTATGCGACCTATCCAAATGAATTAAAATTTGATGACAGACTCGAATATGTCGACGAAAATATTTTTAAAGCATTTTTCAAACATTTTGTGCCCAAAATGTAGTTATGATTTTTTGGAATTTTTGAAAAAGGTGTCATGCAATCTATCAAAATGGGCTTCCAAGTATTTCAGCGAAACTTTTTCTAAGCATTCATGAAGAATTTAAAATTTAAAATTGGGTCGTGATATTCAGAATTTTTCAAAAATGGCTTATGGAATTCGTTAAAAAAAGTTAAAATTTCGCAATGAATTCAAAATTTTCCATCAAACGTTTCTTGAGTATTTTGAAGATTTTTGAGCTTAAAATTGAATCAAGTTTTTGGCTAGTTATAAACAAGTCTCACGCAATGCCTCAAAATGTGTCCATATAGATCAATAATAAAAAACACAAAAATCCTTTGCAGGCTTCAAAATCTCTCACCAATTTTGAATAAAAAACAAAAAACAAAAAATCAAGAAAATGTGATGTGATACGTCGATTCCTATATTATGTATTGATTTACAGGTGCTGAATTCGAATAGGTAATGCCTATCAATTTTTCAGACCAGATCCTTCGCTTCCCTTCTAGTTTGCAAAAATGTGAAAAGAAATTGAAAAAATTAGTAAATCGTTGTGGAAATTAGACTCTTGGGATAGGGGGATCAACTTTATGTGACCCATTTTGAGGTGTTGCATGCCACTTTTTCATTACTATCCGAAAAATTAACTCATGTTTGAGCTCAAAATTCTTCAAAATATTCAAAAAATGTTTGAGTAGAAAATTTTTGGAACCTGATGACTACAACTTGAAAAACATCAACTCGTCTAACGCAGCATGTCGAAATTTTTGTAAATTGGGAAAAAAATAGGATCTAGAAAAACGAACATTGATTTTTCTAAGCTGAAAGCTACCTATTTTCTTTTACTGAAAGCTTTAGACGAGTAGTTGCTTCAAAAATTATAGTGAAGAAGCAATTATGATTTCAACGACCCCCCAAATATTGTATAAGTATAGGACACATTTTTATTTGGAAAAATTAATTTTCAAAATCATAAATATTCTACCCTTAAATCGAAAATTTTTGAAAGTATGGTCAGAGAAATAGGGTTTTTTCAAATGTCATAACAAGAAAGAATTGAAGATAAAATCATTCTGACCTAGACCTACTTTGAAATTAAGCCAAAACTCAAAAATCAGCAAGAACTATTGTTACGTAACAGCTAAATAATTTTATTGATGCTCATGCTTCCGTGTTTCATCTAATAATGATTAACAATTTTTTGATATCCCAATCTTATCACGGGAGCTCGTACATTTGATACACATCATACTCATATGTTTCGCAACAAGCAATGCTACTGATCACATGACAGGTTACGAAGATCCAATTTCAAAACTATAATCTCTGACACAATGATCCAAAATTCAGATAATTTCCAACCATATTATTTTTAACAGGCTACATTCGAAAATTAGCTGGTATTATTCAAAGTTCAGCACTGTATAGAAAATCATATTAGTGATACTTCTACTTTCATCCTGAGGACGCCATGAACTACCACACAAAACTTCCATTACTTATCATTCTACTCGTGTTGAAAGGTAGGCACTTACTTAATAAGTAAAAACTTCTGATAAAACACTGCAGCAACAATTTCGCTATTTTTAGTATCGAATCATTTCAATTTTCCATTCGATAATTTGCAGAGCTTCCATCAACGCAGACTGCCTCACCCTCCCTCACGTATGACATCTCAAAATCATTGCCTAATTGGATTGACAGGATATTTGAAAACGTCAAGGATTCGAATATAGATAGAGCATTAAAAAATGCATTCGTTTCAGCCAAAGGCTACAGCATAGCTGGAGAACTGAAATACAATATAACTGACAAAAGGAACTCTGCTGTATTGCTGAGATCAATAAACATACATTACGAACTTGATTTGTATATTAATCCATCGGATACAGCCGGAAATAAGCCATTCATACTGAGAACGTGGAGATCATCTGATAAAAAAATTGTAAGACAATCATTTCATTAAAATACTAAATGGTACCCCACTGCGATTCGAATTGCGGAAAATAGTGAAAATCTTTCTTTATTACAGCGTATATCGACCGAAAGATTGATGATTGTTTCAAAAGGAGGAATTAGTGAACACGAGGATACGTCTCATGCTAGCTACTTCGCCGAGTTGCAATTCCAGAACTTCGTATTGGATGCGACTCGAGTGTCTCACGATCCTAATGACGTAAAATTCTCTTTCGAATTTTCCTACAATAATTCCTGCGTTTGTAATCACGAACCTCGGGTAAGAATAAGAATTTACAAGAACCGTCATCAGGAATGTAAACTAGGCACTTGAGAAATCAATACGAGAAAAACTTATTTCAGGATGACATTGACATGATAAAAAAGACTAAACTCATGATACCGTTAGCGCTGCACGAACATATGAATAGTAATCCGAAATTCTCCGAAGCCATACACCAAATCGTCAAAATCTACTACGGACCTGAAGAAATTATCTCAGCTGATCCGAATTTCTCAGACCACCGGCAGCAATATTACTATTTTATACCACTAATTTTCTTTTACGGTTTTGGTTTGAGAAATGTCATTATTCAGGGATTACTGAATATCGAATCTTTAGACGTAGACAAGGAATCTTCCTTTTTTACCCAAACACTGTTGATGAGAAATATCACAGGACATATGGTCTTAGACTACGGTTCTGATGAAATGGCACCTTTAGAACTGAATTTCCTGATTGATTACTTTTCGATTTCGATTCAAAATGCAAACGATTTAGTGCACGTGGAAGCGAGAAGCTACAGTGTTAATCGTACAACCAATGATGATCCGCTAACTTATCGCCAATCGGCAAATATAATTCGAAAAATAGAATGCGCTTTGGCTGCTGGCTTGATGCCATCAAAACGAGGTGAGTTCAACATAATCTTAGACATGATTCATAATTTTTGATTTTTTTTCCTCAAAAAAGTCCAGGAGTAAGACTATACGTTCTTTACACGATTACAGCATGGAAAACGTGCCATATGGAATCTGATATCGGCCAAATTGAAATCACAAATGCAACTGATTGGGACATGATCGTGAAAAAATACAGCGATTGGATCCCATTTAACTCAATCGACGCCTCGAAGAAATTAGGTTTTATACGAAGAATATTCCAGGCAGCAGGTGGATGTTTTGGGTCGAGATGTTGAGACCAAATCAATTTTGGAAAATTGAATATAATGTAGGTTGACTGCGACGACTTACCTACCTAGTACCTACTATAACTTCAGAACTGTTTAGATTACCTACCTAAATAAAATTAATGTTTTGTACCTCTGCTCATAATCTCACCAGAATTCGCAATCAATTTAAAGCCCTCCCCCCAGGCTTATACAGCTTATCATGATTTTGAGATTGGAGACGGAACCAATCGAAATCTGTTTTTCAACCCCGGGAGTCCAAATCCACAATATATGGCATGTCTGGTTTTTATTAATTTTTTTGTCAGATTCGCTCAAATTCGATATTTAGGCTTGGTTTGGCGTACGAATTCAGGGATTTGACTGGGGATGACCTTAGGTAAATATTCGCAGAAGTCCAAATTTTCGTGAGGGGGTAGAGAGGGATGAAAAGGATCAAAAAAGTCAAACTAAACGCCAATCAATAGGAAATCAAAAGTTGTAAAAACATATCCACAAATCAGCCTCTTGGAGCAATGTGGAGGGGAGAAAACTAGTTTTTTTGACCTTGAGAAATTCAAATACCTTGAGAAATCTTGTATCACGCCTCCCACCCCTCCATATTGACCTCTCAAACTGAAATTTGGCCCCGACATCCGGAAGGGGGTTGCCCTAGAAATGCCCTCTGGGAGTTTTGATTTTTCAACACCTCCCCACCCCTTTACAGATGGTAAAAACATATCTATGTAGATGTACCAGTCAAACGAAAGGGAATGAAATCGTTTTCTGGGCGAAGGTAGAGGAGGGGGGACTTTCTAAAATCAGAAAAAAGTACTGTGGGAAAGCAAAGATCCCTTCAACCAGGAAAAAACATTTGCTGAAAAAGTGGTTTGATAGTAAATTTTTGGCTACCCAAATGAAGTGAAATTTTACGAGAGATTCAAATATTTCGACGAAAGTAGGGTACATATTTTTAAAGCATTTTTTTTAAAACAAAATATTTTGAGCCAAAAAATATAGAGTTATGATTTTTTAGAATTTTTGAAAAATGTGTCATTTATGACCTATCAAAATGGGCTAAAATTTCACAAAAAATTCAAATATTTCTGCGAGAATTCTTTTTAGCATCCTTTAAGAGATGTCTCATGCAACACCTCAAAATGGGCCACATAAAGTTCTATATTGAAAACCCCAAAAAATCCTCTGGAGGATTCAATATCTCCCTTCCATTTCGAAAAAAAAAACAACCAAACAAAAAATTGAAAAAATATGATGTGACATGTCGATTTCTACGGATTCCCAAATTTTTGAAAAATGCACTAAAAATCGAAAAAATAATTAGGGACATGTGGAAATTGGATTCTTGTTACAGAGGGTGGGGGGAGACACAATTGAAAATAAGGACAGGGTGTCCACGATAGGAAATTTCGTCAATTTTGGAACCTGATGATTGCAAAATTTAAATACCCAAATCAACTCGTCTGACGCAGCATATTTGCCATTTTTCTACATTGGAAAAAAATTGAAGTCTAGAAAAATAAATATCAATTTCCCGAAACTGCATTTTATCATTTTCACCATACCTAAAAAATTGCAATCTAAATCACATACCGCCATTTTGAAAATTCTCTTAAAGATGAGAAAATCTGATCAACTCACCTGCAACAAAGAAAACAAAAACAAATCGATCAAAAGTCGTGAAAATTTTTTAATTAATGAAGTAATTCGTTGACGCAAAGACAATGGTCCAAGTTCTAACAGCTATGCACATGATGATAAATTTTTCAGTTCCGAAAAACTGTCACAAAAAGAGTCACAATAAAATTCAGCTCCTTTTCAGAACAGCAAAAAATCCAAAAATATGGTAGAATGAATGAAAGAGGGGGGATAGAAGGATCGAACGTCACTCGGGCTTTTGATTTTGAAGCAAATTCATTTTAAAATTTTGAAATTTCAACAGTTTTAGTTTGAAAATTTTTAAAAATCAACGAGACTTCAAGAATTGAAATTTTGAATTTTGAAAAAAAAAAATCATTTTGTTAGGTATTTTGAATCTCTAAAAAAATCGAGTAAAAACCATAACATTTTTAACATTTTCAAGAATCAAAAAAAATTTCAGGAAGTTAATTTTTTGAAACCCACACTTCCGTGTTTTATACAATAATCATCAACATTTTTTCAATATCTTATTTTATCACAACAGCTTGTAGGCCTACATCGTACTCATGTCTTTCGCAACAAGCAATGTTAATGATTACAAGACTACGAGTATACCAACTAAAATTCAAATTACAAAACTATACAATTTTGATCATTTACAATATTCAATACATTCGAATACAAGTGGCATTATTTCAAGTTCGGCATCGTTTCAATAACCGTATTCTCCGCTTCTTTCCCGAAGACAGACACTATGAATTATCAAACAAAACTTCCATTCTTCATTCTACTCGTCTTAAAAGGTAGGTATACTTACATATAGGTAATTTCGATAAAATACTATGTTTTATAGCTTAAAATAATTTCAATTTTCCACTCGATAATTCGCAGGAATCCTATCAGCTCAGCTTTCCTTACCATCCTTCAAGTACGACATCTCAACATCTCTGGCTGATTGGATCAGCAAGATATTTAAAAGCAGAGAAAATTTGAATATCAATAGTGCAATGAAGAATGCACTCGCATCAGCCTACATTATTGGAGAATGGGAGTACAATATAACTGAAAAAATGAACCTGGTGGCTCCTTTTCAATCCCAAATCATATTGTACGATACAAATTTTTACACTCATCCGAAAGATACAGAAGAAACTAAGCCATTTACACTGAAATCGTGGAGATCGTCCGATAATAAAATTGTAAGAATATGATTAAAATCCAAGTTAATAAGTATGTTCAATCCGAACAGTGGAAAATGATGAAAATATTTCTTTATTTCAGCGTTTATCGTCTAAAAAATTCAGAATTACTGTGGAAGGAGAAATTCGTGCAGAAAAGAATCGCTGCCACGCTGGATACTTTACCACGTTACATTTCGAAGATTTCGTATTGGATGCGATTCCAGTATCTGATACCCTCTATGGCGTAGAATTTTCAACCGAATTTTCCTACAATAAATATTACGTTTGGAATCACGGAAGTGAGGTATGCACCATTCATTATTGATGTGTAATTTTACAAACAGTATAAGTACTCTAGAAATCGACAAAACGAATCCATGTACCTATTTCAGGCTCACATAAAATGGACCAAAAACGACGATTACCGAGACGACCACAGAAAAAAATTAACCAAAATGATTATACCCATACTGCCTTCAATACTACGCGAATATATGAACGGTAATCCAAAATTTTCCGAAGCCTTCGACCAAATCACCAAAATCTACAACTATCTTCCTGGAACTGTCTCAGCTCGCCCGAATTTCTCAGACCACCGACATCAGTATTACTACTTTATACCACTAATTCACATATATGGGTTCTGTTTGAGAAACGTCACTATCCAGGGGTTACTGAATATCGAAGTTACAGACGTGGATACGGAATCTTATTTCTTTACCGATACAATATTGATGAGAAATGTCACAGGGAATATGATTTTGGATTACGGTTCTGAGGAAATGGCACCTTTGGGACTGAATTTCTTGATCGATTACTTATCGATTTCTATTAAAAATGGTACCGACTTTGTGCACGTGGAAGCGAGAAGTTACTGCGTTAATCGTACAAATGGTGACCCATTAACACATCGTCAATCGGCGAGTATAATTCGAAGAATAGAATGCGCTCTGGCTCCTGCACTGATGCCATCAAAACGAGGTGAGTTCATTTTATTGAACATAGGTATGTACAAGACAGGATATTTCATTCTTCTAAATTCTAACGTGAAAAGTGAAAAGCCATTTTAAAAAAATAAATAAAAATATTGAAGATTAAGATGAATAAATCAGTAGATAATGTTGATATTTTTCTACATTATTATAGCTTGGAAAACATGCCACATGGAATCTGACATTGGCCATATTGAAATAACCAATGCAACTGACTGGGAAACGATTGTAAGAAAATATCAAGATTGGATTCCATTTAACCAAGTCGATAATGTTCCGAAGAAAACAGGTTTGATGCGAAGAATATTCCAAGCAGCAGGCGAATGTCTTAGATCGCTGCCGTAATCTACCTACTAATTTAAAAACTGTTTTGATTATATTAATAAAATCAATATTTCGTATCCGGTTCCTCATTCTACTAAAACTGATACTACATGGTATAAGGAATCAAAGCTGCAAAAACACACAAAGAAAATAATGTTTCCGACAGCTTGGAATATGAACAGTCTTCCTAATGCTAATGAGTTCATATGCCACAAAAATCCGAATCCCTTGAAAAAGTTATTCATAGGACCCACAACTGAGCTAAACAATATTTTGTTTACCATGAAAATTATGTCAATCCTTCCTTCAATAGCTGATAAACCAGATTATGAGCATGGAAAATCTAGTGCAAGTCATCATTAACAAGAATTTAATTCCTTTTTTTTAAAACGTAGATGACTCACCAAAAAAATACATTTTCTGACTGACAATGAGCTTCAACTTCAACAAAGAAATTCTTTGCTAAAAAACAGCCATGTTTTTGGACAAGATCTCACTACAATATTTTCAAGATTATGGATTATGTTCTTCTTTTCATACTGAAAATATCACTCCATAATTTATTCAGAACATACAAGGTGTCCCGTCATAAAATAACCCCTTTTCACTAGTAACATAGGCAACCTATTCCAAGTACGAATCTCTCCACTTGCCTAGCTTGAAATTTGAAGGGGATTTCTTTCCTTTAAAAAAATACCAAAATTTATAAGACGCAACGTGAGTAAAAAAAAATTACAAAACGTGTCTGAAGAATTGTAGCACTCCAACTTGAAGGAAAGTCGTGCTTGGAAGCCTCCTTCCTCCTCTCGACAAATTCGTCAAGAAATAAGAAAAGTCCAAAAAAATAAAATGCTCATGTTTTTACATTCCAATCATCAGATTTTGTTCTACTCGTATTTTGATCAGAAAAATGCAATATAGTGGTGTCGTTTTACCCCCCCCCCCCTCCAAAGTGGACCTTTTACCCTTCAAACTTCTAGAAATAATTATATGTACCCTAGCTTTCTGGGTTATGTAGAAAAATTCTGACACAGAAATTGAAAATTGAAAAAAAAACTGGTAACTTGCCCCCCCCCCCCTACCAACTCGGAGGATTTTGAGGTGACCAATGTTGCTGGGGCACCAAGGGAGGTACTTGAAAGGTACACTTTTCCAAAGGAAGTCTCTACAAAATAAATTAACATTGCTTGGAGGAACTATAGAGAGGTTTTTTCTTGAAAGTAGGAAAATTTCGACAAAGTTTTGATCAAAAAAGAAAAATTTTCAAAAAATTGCAACTGACTTCGGTTTTTGATTGCTTTTTGATTTTTTTTTAAACTTTGGGAGACTGTATAAAGAAAACGAACATGTTTTGGGTGATCAAGGCAGTTTTTTTCTCAAAAAAGAAGTTGTTTGGAAGAATTCTGATACAGAAATGAGAAATTTTCAAAAAAATTGTTACAGAGTGCAATTTTTTTTTATTGTTTTTTGTTGTTTTTTTTCGATTCTTTCAAGCTTTGAGGGACTTTATACAAGAAGACACTCTTAGCCTGGGAGCCAGGGACAACTTTTATTTGAAAAGGGGGTTATTCGGAAGGATTCGGTCACAGAAACATAAAATTTTCAAATAAAATTTAGCAACTTTGAATGATTCGATTTAGAAATAAATTTTATATCAAAGGGAAAGAGTGGTAAAGATGACTTTCATAATTCTTGGAACCGATGACGTTTTTTTTTCAAGGATTAGCTACTTATTTTTGAAAAATTATAATGTAAAAATGAAATATGTATATTTATTCGAATTTGTGGATTTTTTCAGCATGTGGAAGGGGGGGGGGAGGTGCATCCGAATAATCTGATATGGACTTAGAGGAAAATAAAAAAATAGATAATTATTAATGTTTATGGTTGAAATTCAACTTTTCATAATAGATATGTACTTAGATAAAAATGAAGGTCAATTCAAAAATTTTAAAAACTACAGCGAAAACATCTGACAGATATTTTCAACGAACTTATTTTCGAAAAAAATTTCAACACCCCTAAAATCACAAGAGCCTTCAATTTTGATAGAAATTCTTATACTTACCTAATTAATTTAGAAGTAATGTAGCATGTTGACAGTTATGGTACCCCAAGTGTTTTGAAAACGTTGAGTTTAATAATATCAGCTGATTTTTCTACCCGATCCCTCTGACCTTCTACCCCCTCCACCCCTCCCTTCAGAAACCTAAACATGTTCAAATTTTACCAAAATAAATGTAACTTACGATGATGAATAATGCGTCATTGGCCAGTTTTTTTGGAGCACTATGAGCTCGCATAACAACTGATTTTTTTGATATGACTTCTCAGAAATCAGGACCTTTTCATTATCCAGCCACTCCCTCAATTTTCAAAAAAATTTGAGAAATGAATCAAACATATGGTCTGACAAGTCAATTCTCACAAACTCAAAATTACTCAGTTTAAATATCAGTTCATTTTTTAGGGTTCGATTTGTTAGTGTCCCTGACTTTTTTTTTTCAAAATTAGCAAGAAAGAAGTTGAGAGTTTTTGGTGGCGTCAAGTTGAATATAATTTCAGTTTACAGCTCTGACCAAATGCAACTGGACGAAACATAAAAATTTAACTGCATAAAAAACATAGAATCAAAATTTCTAAGCTTATGAAGTCCTGAGCGAAGATTAAACCGTCTTAGTTTAAAAATCGAATGAAAATTCATCAATAGATAGGCAAAATCGTCTCTCACGAGCCCAATTTCGAAATTCTCACTTCCGCATTTTTAACTCAATTCCTGCTTGATATTTTTTCAAGATTTTAATTTTATTAGAAGTGATAATGGTGAAAACTTTCGTAACCACGATTTTTACCCGATTTCGAAACTATGATCTCTGACATTTGGATCCGAAATTTTGATAATTTAATAATTTTCGATACAAAATAGACCACTTTGTGAGCCTATATTCAATTGAAACTGGCATCATTAAAACTTGAGCAATCGAATTGGAAAGTCTCTACTCTGTAGACGTCATGGATTATCGAACGAAGTTTTCATTTTTCGTTCTCTTCATATTAAAAGGTAAATAGCAAAATTGTTATTTGTTTTATTAAATACCTATTCATATGTATACCTACTTATTCACAGATATTCGTCCTCTTATATGAATAATTCATTTTTTCCAATTTGAAATTTTTCAGAAATCCTTTCAACGCAGTCAACCAACCCTTCCACCGAATACGACATTACATCATCGTTACCTGATTGGATCGCCAAGATACTCGAAACCGACCAAGCTTTAAATGTCAATGATGCAGTAAAAGCAGCATTCGCCTCAGCCGAACACCACCGAGTACAAGTATTAGAATACAATATAACTCATGCAGTGGAACCTTTCCAATCAAAGGTCGTTTTTTACGACACCAACTTTTACACTCACCCGGTAGATGCAGCGGAAACCTTGCCATTCACACTACACTCCTGGAAATCATCCGGCAATACAATCGTACGAACGTGATTAATATCTAATTTACGATTTAAATTACCTGTAGAAAATCATGATGAAATTTACTTTTGTTACAGTGTTTATCGACGCCAAAATTTAGAATCACTTTAGAAGGAGAAATTCGAGCCGAACGAGATCAGTTTTACGCTAGTTACTTTACCACGTTACATTTCGAGAAATTCGTGCTGAACGCGATTCGAGTAACAAACGATCCCAATGACGTACAATTTTCCTACATGTTGTCATTCGAAAACTACTACGTGTATCATCACGGATCCTCCGTAAGCGAGAGAAAAAAAAATTAAAACTCAACTCTAAAAAAAAAGCACCAACTAAAAAAAAATTCTCTTTTTCTTCCAGGTAGACATCAAATGGCCTCAAGGTGATCTAACAGAAGACCAGAAAACCGAATTAAACAACGCGATAAAACCCATGATGCCACTTTTACTAGGCGAACACATGATTCGTAATCCAAGATTTTCCGAAACCTTTGACCGCATTTCCAAAACATTCAACCAACCCTCCGAAATCATCTCAGCTCATCCGAATTTCCTCAACCATCGCGAACAGTATTACTATCTAGTACCGGAAATACCCTTTTACGGGTTTACTTTGAACAATGTCGTCATCCAAGGTGTGCTGAATATCGACTCGTTCGATATGAATAAGGAATCTCCCATCTTTACACACACGTTGCTGATGAAGAATATCCAAGGAAGTATGACTTTGAATTACGGTTCTGAACACCGGGCGCCTTTGGGATTGAAGTACGCGATCGATTATTTGTCGATTTCGACCAAAGAAGGAACCGATATTGTACACGTGGAGGCGAAAAGTTACAGCGTTAATCGAACATCTGGGGCTGCGTTGAGTTATCGTCAATCGGCCAATATCATCCAGAAAATTGAATCGGCTGTGGTAGCTTCGCTTTTGCCCGCGAAACGAGGTGAGTAGATTTTTTACGTATAAGTAGATGAAATTAATAGGGAGATGGGAAAATTGCGAGAAAAAAGTTCTAAATTGAACGAACGGAATTTTTGTTTAAACCGGTTTTCTTGTCCCATAATCACCATTTTTAAAAAAAAGTATAAGTTTTCACCCGGGGGGGGGGGGGTCCGAGTTAAAAAGTAAAAACATGTGACATTTTCGTGAAAAATGGTTTTAGTAAAAAAAAATGACATACTTAGTGAGAATATGACGAGTTTAATAGCAAAAAACGAGAGTTTTTAAAGCAAAATGGTAAAAAGGATAAATTTTTAGAGAAAAAGACTAGTTTTTAGCAACAAAGAAAATTCAGTTGAAAAGTAACTATGTACTCTGGTAAAAAAAATCATAATTTTCAGTCAAAAAATGGGAATTTTAGTGAAAAAAAAACAAAAAACTCTGGTAAAAAAAAATCATAATTTTCAGTCAAAAAATGGGAATTTTAGTGAAAAAAAACAAAAATCATACAAATTCATTGTAAAATAATATCTATAATCGTTGCTAAAAAAAACAATTAGGCTACACCTGGAGTGATGAAGACATTTTTCAGAGAAAAAGACAATTTCAGTTGAAGAATTTACTATTTTTGATACGTAAAAAAATACGTTTTCCAGTAAAAATTACAAATTTTAGTGAAAAATGACAATTTTTGGTGAAAAAAAAGGGAGAACTATCTAACAACTCTTATTGTGAAATGACAATAAAAAGATAATTTTTAATGATAAAGAAAGTTTTGAGTGAAAAATGCAATTTCAGATTTTAGTGAAAAAAATAACAAGTTTTCGTGAAAAAAATTACAATTTTTGATCAAACTAATGAAAGTTTTAGTGAAAACGATAATTTTTTGTGAAAAACGTAATTTTTGATGATTAAGAAAGTTTTCAGAGAGAAAGATAATGACAGTGGAAGAAATGACAGTATTTAGTGAAAAATGACTATTTTTAGTGGAAATAATAACCATTTTTTTAAGTGAAAAACATACTTACTTAAAATGACAATTTTTTAGTGATAAAAATGACAATTTTTTTAGTGATGAACATGACAATTTTTTTAGTGATAAAAATGACAATTTTTTTAGTGATAAAAATGACAATTTTTAGTGATAAAAATGACAATTTTTAGTGATAAAAATGACAATTTTTAGTGATAAAAATGACAATTTTTTAGTGACAAAAATGACCATTTTTAAGTGATAAAAATGACCATTTTTTAGTGATAAAAATGACCATTTTTTAAGTGATAAAAATGACCATTTTTTAGTGATAAAAATGACCATATTTCTTAGTGATAAAAATGATAAAAATGACCATTTTTAGTGATAAAATGACCATTTTTTAAGTGATAAAATGACCATTTTTTTAGTGATAAAATGACCATTTTTTAGTGATAAAAATGACCATTTTTAGTGATAAAATGACCATTTTTTAGTGATAAAAATGACCATTTTTTAGTGATAAAAATGACCATTTTTTAGTGATAAAATGACCATTTTTCAAGTGATAAAATGACCATTTTTAGTGATAAAAATGGCCATTTTTTTAATGATAAAATGGCCATTTTTTTAATGATAAAATGACCATTTTTAAGTGATAAAATGACCATTTTTAGTGATAAAAATGACCATTTTTTTAGTGATATAAAGGACAATTTTTTAGTGATAAAAATGAAATTTTTTCAAGTGATAAAATGGTTATTTTTTTAGTGATAAAAATGACCACTTTTTAGTGATATAAATGACCATTTTTAGTGATAAAAATGACACTTTTCTATGTAAAAAAGTGACCGTTTTTTATGTGAAAAAGTGACTATTTTTATGTGAAAAAATGACTATTTTTAGTGAAAATAATGACTGTTTTTTAGTGAAATAATGACGATTTTTCAAAGTGAAAAAAAACTACTTTTTTCTAGTGAAATAATGACGATTTTTCAAAGTGTAAAAAAACTACTTTTTTCTAGTGAAAAAATGACTTTGATATAGTCGGAAATGGATAGATTACTTAAGGGAGAGAAGGAAATGTTTGATTTCGTACTCAGTGAGGTTTGGAATTATTCCTTACGTGGGGAATAATTGCCTATTGCCAGCTAGCTCAGAAGGCTGTAATCTATCATTTCAACCATACACATTCAATGTTCATAGTCTTCAATAAAAACGCTGTTTTACTTAAACTATGTATTTACACTATTTACAAATCGTCATAAACATACATCGTGTGCAATTATGTTTTCACATAGCATTTTGACTGAATGATATTTGGAGACGTAAATAACTTAACTCTACCTATAGTGAGAAAGTCAGCTAAGAGATACCTAATTTTTACGAGAATTATAACTTCGCCCATGCCACTCGCAGGTGGAATAGTGCGTGAAAAACATATACCTATGAGGCTCCTAATAAAATAACGAGGTATTCATCTAATTAAGGTCGTTGCACTAGACACTTTAGTCAGACGTACAACGACACAAAAAACACTTATAATTAAATAGTATGCACATATTACTACTTACAGAACACTATACGCTTTTTCCATCTCTATCAGTGGCCTTACTAATAATAAAGGCATCGATGGAACTTAACTAAACGAGACCGCACGTAGCACTTTGCATAATCCGAATATGCCGCGGAACATAACGAATTACCAAAATAGGCACTATTTCCGAACATGATAAGATCGATAAAAATATAATAAAACGAATTAGATTACCTTGCTAGAAGAGGGTACAAACAACCATCGCTCGATCGACAATCTCCCCTATGGGGAGACATTCACGATTCAGTTATATTAACAGGCGACAAGGAATCAACGTGTGCGCATTTGCCGAAACCAAGTATGATAATTAATTAAAAACATGCAGTATTGCATTATTGCGAATTAGATACATCTTTAGAGATGCACGCGAAAAGCACGACGTTACACTATATCTAAAGAAAATACATACTGGCGAAAAAGGAAACATCTTTAGAGGTGTACGTGAAAAGCACAACGTGCACCTTTCCTAAAGATAATATAACACACACTGAAGATTTCTCTGAAGAAATCGTTAATATACAGAGTACATAGTAGCGAGATCCCACCCCTAAATGGTGGTGGTATTTGCGTAATTCGTGAGAATTGCTATGTACAAGTACAAAGCTAATAAATAATATTTTTAAACCCTATCTTCGATCATAAATGTCATCACGACGCGAGCCGCGAGATCATTAATTAATTGACCTGTCATAGGGGGTGGAATGCCGCCACATACGTCGCTAACTAAAGACATCATAAATCTGTCATTCTATCGTCCTTGTCGCGAACTCCTTGATATAGGGGGTTCGGACAACGACCTGACGTCATGTACGTAAAGTACAGAAGAATGCAAGATTTCTACTTTTCTAAATAATTTACACACGTTCCCAATATTTTCAATATAAGGGGTCAGTAAAATATGCACTACCTTCGGCAGTGGGGCCAATCTGCCCTATGTCAACTTTTTTTCAAAATGACTATTTTTTATTGAAAAACGTCAATTTTTTTGTGAAACAGACAATTTTTTGTAAACACAGCTTTGAGTGAGAAAGATGGAACGATTACTTTCATGATAAAAAAATTGAGCTTTCAGTGATACTGCTTTCTTTTCAACTCACCCAGTTTTTTCAAGCTCCATAAAAAAAATTCAGAAATCCAAAAGCACAGGTTTTTTTTTAAATTAGGTACTGCATTTCCAAAACAAACTCCTCATCGAGACAAAATTTGATAAAAAAGACGAAGAAGTAGAGGAAGTTCTCAATTTTTAAAACAGATAAATGGTTGAACTGAAATGTTTGAAATCCGACAACATTTCAATCAGGAAGATAACAATTTTTATAGCGAGCCAAAGTGTAAAAAATTTACTAAAATTTTGCGGTTAGACGGTTAGAGTTTGAAAATAAAAATAAGACGTTAGCATCTCATTTCAATAATATGTTCAAAAATGTTTACAAAATTTGAAGATCACATTTTGAGAATTTTTTTAGAAAAATATGTTTTTAGTCTTCCGAAATTTCAGCAATTAAATAAGACATCTGCAATTTTCATCCTCGAAATAATATAACGCCACCTTTTTTCCTCTGATTTCTTCCCTCACTTCATTTTGAAGCAATGTATTATTGTAATTTAGAATAATGTGTTCCATATTTCTTACGAGCTATTAAAGTTGTCAAAAAAATGGGGGGATTGGGAATTTAAAAACATGAAAACTTTTGTAAGGTGCTTAATTTTTTAATCAGGAAGCTCAATCTCTTTGTGAGACTCATGCTCCATTGAAAAAATGAGCGAAATCGATGACTGAGTGACCGAGATGTTCCCTCATATCCAAGTGAATTAGTTTCAAGCAGCATGATTGCTCACTTTATTCAATAAACCAAAACATTGACAAAAATTTAGGTACCAAAAATTGATAAAAAATGATTCGATTAACGTTTTAAACGTGAAACATAAACGAATAAACTATTCAATCATAATAATTTCATCTTCAATACATTTACAGCTTGGAAAACGTACGATATGGAACCTGAAATCGGCCAAATTCAAGTCACCAATGCATCCGACTGGAAACAGATTGAAAAAACGTACAGCAATTGGATTCCATTCAACAACGAAGTCCATAATATCGTTCCGATGGGAGTGAGACCATGGTTTGTGCAGAGAATTTTCTACGCAGCAGGAGGACGTTTTATGATGGGTCGTTGAAAACATTTATTTTGTATAATTTAATTTTGTAGCATAATAAATAAGTATGTGTTTAGATGTAGTACTATAGCTTTTAAGTTATCTACCATGTACCTAAGTATAAATACCTAATCATAAAATGATATAAGTTGACCTGGGTATAGTACAAATACTAATTTTAAAATTAGTTCGATTGAATAAAATTTAAATTTTGCAACAAGATCATAACTTTACTCAATTCATATTTAAATGAAAGCCTAAATTCCAACATTTCAAATTGAAGGGCACTTTATATAGGCCTTTTTTAAATTTACTAGACCATTGCAGATTTATTTCTGAAGAAATTTCCCCCATGTATAAGAAAATAAGCCAACAGATGAGCACGTAGAAATGGCTTTGAAAACTAAACCGGCTTATTACCGAATCAAAAAATTGAAAAAATTTCAATTGAGTCGTAATTGATAAAATTGATTTCAAAGGACATGAATTGGGAAAAATTGAGTCGACATGTTCGTTTTTCAACACCATAAAAACAACCATTGATGCTCATTTCCCTCCATAACCTAGTTTCACTTCAAACGAGCAGTGGATTATTTAAAAAAAGGATTTTGTACCATCCCTATGATAAAATAATTAACACCAACATTCACTATTATACTCGTAGATCGCATATTTCGCAACAAATAAATTAATGTTCTTATTGAATAAATAGGTAATGATTTCAAAACTCTGATCCTTGACTCCACGATATGAAATTCTGATAATAGACAATTTAGTGAACTACTTCCTCAAGTCTCATTCAAACTTCTGTGTTGGTATTAGTCAGTCTGTTCTCCTTTTCCAGACCTTGAACGCCATGAACTACCAAAACAAGCTCACATTTCTCATTCTACTGGTATTGAAAGGTAATAATCAAAAATATTTAATTATTAAAATACCCATCACAGCATTCCTCAAATACTTCAATTTTTTTCTCGATATTTTGTAGTAATTCTCTCAACACAGAACGACCTGCCTCCCAGAAAATACGATATCATACCATCGTTGGGTAATTGGATCACTAATATAATTGAAACTGTCGATTCTTCCATTAAAGATGCATACGCTTCAGTCGTACGCCACAAAATTCTTGAATTGGAATACAACATAACCCAGAACGTGAATTTACCTTTCCAATCAAAGATCATTTTTTACGATATCACATTTTATGTACATAAAACAGATGCAGCAGAATCCACCCCACTTAAACTGAGTAAAAACAAACTATCCGATAACCAAATAGTGAGAATTTGATTAAAAATCTAATTTACCACTCAAATGGACTAAAATAAATAAAATATTTAAAAAAAAAAACTATTTCTATTGCAGCGTTTGTCGACTCCACATTTCAGAATCACTTTGGAAGGAGAACTTCGTACAGTAAAGAATCAGTCTTACACTAGCTACTTCACCACGTTGCATTTTCAGGACTTCGTGTTGGACGTGACTCCAAAACCTGACGACCCTTCAGGTTCAAAATTCTCTTTCGAATTTTCTTATAAAAGCTATCGCACGGTACATCACGTAACTCAAGTAAGCCCATTACGAAACTCTCTATATAAAAATACCTTGTCCATAAATTGATACCAAAAAAAATTAAAATTTCAGGAAGAGATCACATGGCCTAAAGGTGATTTGACAGAAAACCAGAAAACAGAATTAACGCGCTTGATTAAACCCATCCTTCCTTTATTGTTACGCGAACATATGAATCGTAATCCAGAACTTTCCAAAGCATTCGATCACATTATCAAAATCTACACCATAGCTTCCAATATTATCTCGACACAAATGGATTTCTTCGAACATCACCAACAGTATTACTACCTCATACCGCAAATTCACTTTTATGGTTTTTATTTGAGAGATATCGTTGTTCAGGGCGTTCTGAATATCGACTCGTTGAATATTGAAGCCAATGGCGATTTGTCTTGGTCTCCTGTCAGCTACACTCAAACTTTGTTGATGAAGAACATCGTTGGCAATATTACTTTGGATTACTGTTCTGAAAATCATTCTCCTTTGAAATTGAAGTACCAGATTAATTATCTTGCGATTACTACTAAGAAAGGATCCGATCTAGTGCAAGTGGAAGCGAGAGGTTACAACATTAGTCGAACAACCGGTGCTCCATTAACTACTCGTCAATCGGCGAATATAATTTGTAAAATAGAATGTGCGATTGCAGCTGCTTTGATGACATCCAAAAAAGGTGAGTGGATGTACTTACCTTTCATCATAGGATTGTTTCTCAAAAATCAAAACATCAAAATTCGTAATTCAGATGCTTTTGAACCCGGTTTTCGAAAACTCAGTGGATGATTTTTTTTTGACATCATGTCAGATTTTTTAAATTCTTTGAAAAATTTACAATTTTTAACATTTCAGTAAAAAATAACAGACTTTCAGAAACTTGAGAAAACAAATGATGATATGTCACCCTATTTTGGCACACTTTCAAAAAGTTGGAAAAAATTTTCGAATTCTTGATATTTTGTCAGACTTTTAAAAAAACTGAAAAAAAAATGAAATTCCGGTTTTTCAGATGTCAATAATTTCGTAACAAACTTGGTTGATTTTTTTCTCCACGATCTTCTTTCCTAAGAATTTTATTTCTAGCTCTAACAAAAAAAACTGAATTTTTAACCATAAAAAAATCACCCCCACTACTAATTATTTCTCTTCAATATGATTACAGCTCAGAAATCGTGCGATATTGTCGGCCAAATTGATATCACGAATTCATCTGACTGGAAAATGATTGAAAGAAAGTACAGCCAGTGGATCCCATTCAACGAATTCAATAATATTACGAGTACTCGTACTTCTGCATCTACACGAGTCGATAGCACTCTTCCAGTCACTCGAGTCAACAGCACTAAGGAGAAACCGTGGTTTGAGCAAGGAATATCGTACGACACGAATGGATTCTTTATGTGGCAACGTTAAAATAGATTCATTTCGTACATATTTGAATTCGTTTAATTTTTTTCCCCAATTCTTTTACTTAAACACCCAGATAAATCTAGAAATGAGCAGAATTCGCAATGAAAAGCTGACATAGAATTTGATAGAAAGATTACATATGTAATCTTTCTATCAAATTAAAATCGATTTTGCAAAATCGATTTTAATGGGTATTTTTGAATCACTGCAGATCATCAAATTCAAATATGATGCTATTTTTCTGAAGGCGGGGAGAGGGAAGAAGAGGCGATCCAAATATTGGCTCCTAGACCTACATATCTAAAATGTGTCGAAAATTATCCACAAAGCCCTAATTTGGTTTTAAAATTTTTTTTTTAAAGTGTGACTGGAGGTGAAATTGATATAAACTTCACGATTGTCTTTAAAAAATCCATCACTCCATAAGGTCGAAATTGAAAATCAAAAAAGTACATACCTGTCGATCCTACAAAATTGATTTTTAAGGGGAAAAGGAGGTATGATGAAATTTTGGTAAATATTTTAATTTTTTCCAAACAAAAATCATGAAGAATTTGACAAAAAAATCGATCACTCATGATCGAAATCGAAAATGAAAAATATCGATTTCCGAAATCGCATTTTGAGGGGAAAAACGTATATTTTTGAAGAAGCTAGATCAACGAAACAATGATAACTTCAAGCATGATCGATGAAAATAACACGATTTTTGACTTTCGATCAATCGACTTTCAACCATGACTGATTTTGGATCGATAGCTATATTTCTGAGGATAAAACTGATTTTTCACTCCCAACATATTCGCTCATCAGAAATCGAAAATCGCACATCAATCGATTTCTGGGATTCAATCAATCGATTTTTGATCCGAAAGTTGATTTTTTCTAGTCTGAAATTTTCGAAATTCTCAAATGAATCGATTTCTGGGTTTCGATCAATCAATCTTCAATCACAATTGATTTTTAAACGGGAGATATAGAGGAAAGGTCAGATCAACAATCGAATTTCAAGTTCAGAATTTCGTTTTTTCAGGAAGGTACCTACCATTAGATCACAATTTTTTTTAATTTTATGATTTTTTTGGTAGGGGGAGGGAGGGTTTCTTGAGAAGTTTAGAAAGCTGACAATAAAAAACAGAGTTGGAATTTGTAAGCAGCAGTTTTTAACGACTTATTCAATGTTTTTAAAATGGTGGACCAATTGAGGGGGTTTCATGTAGAAGGAGCCTTGGTTAATTTTTTTTGTTTTTATTATTTTTACAATTCTGAATAAGTAAGTACATTTAAAATTAGATTTATTTAAAAATTAATTCCACCTAAATGTTAATTCTATTAGAACTTCTAAAAATCAATGGAAAAAAATTGACTAAGGCCCCTTTTCCATGAAGCCTTTCAATTAACCGAGTTGAAATTTGAAACCAGCCCCCTCGAAAACATAACAAATCATATATTTTCATGATTTATAATTTTTTTTCTTCAAAATTTGACCAAAATTATAGGAAGGGGAGGGGAACCATACACAAAATGAAAATTCTGAAGGAAATGGCCCCTTCACCCAAAAATTCCAACTGCTAGAGAAAAACTGCATCTCAGAATTACCCATTCCTCATAAGCAGATACACTTGTAAATTTAGAGTCTTTCATCACATTTTGCATTTTTTAATAGACTCGTAAAAAAATGCGAAGAGATGAACATTTTTTGATGGTTTGAATTTTTTCAACATCTATCACTTCTTTCAAGAAACAATTTTTTGACAGTTCATTCTAACAAAGATGTGCGCCTCTCTCCTCCCAATTTTAGTTAATTTTCAAAAAACAAAATTATTTCTTTCACAACAATTTTTTATGCAACCCTCCCTCCCTTTCTCTCTCCCTCCCTCCTTCTTTCCTCCAAAAATCTATAAATTTCAAAGGGAAAAAATGAGAAAAATGTGTCACTTATTGTTGGTTAGGTTTCCCGAGGAGCTGATTTTAAATTCTGGAACAATCTTTTAATAAGAGTCAAGTGTGTTTAAAAATTGACCCCCAATTTCAAAAAAAATTGAAAAACTCGTGTCACAAATGGTTTGTTAGGTCAATTTTTCGAAAAATTGATAATATTGTAAGTGAGGAAGCCAATTCTTCCCAAATCCCTGAGCTCAGCATCCTATCAAATAATTCATCAGGAAAACCTTTAGAGAAAAAAATCTCGAGCGAATGTTTTTCGAAATTTCATCTAATGTTTATTTCAACCAGAAACTGATGAGAAGATAATTTTGATACTACTCGACCCCGGAATTAATAAATTTCCGCACGAAGAGCTTCAATTTCAGATCGACGAACAAAAATGATAACTCCACTGCCATTAGATTTTTCCAAGTAAGGTTCTCAAAAAAAAAAAAAAAAAATGTTCAAACTCCATCTTCGACGATTAGACCAACACTTGAAACAATGTATCCAATCGTTCGAGTAAATATGTGAAGTGTGGATCCGGAAATTCGATCCATTATTATCAATTCCAATACCTAGAGTATATATTTCAAAACACAGCAACGAGATTAAAAATCGAAGATATAAAAATGATGAAACGATACCCGCTTCATTACCATTTCCTATAACATCACAAATTAATTTAATGGAACTATATCAATAATTCAATTTCAAAACCATCAGATCTTACACAATCACCGCAAAAGCATCGATAATTCACCCAAAAAAATCAATTTTTATCATTAAAACGCAAATTTTTAATAAATCGAATCCCTGCGATAGTAGGTAAGGTACCTATCATTTCTCGAAAAATAATTTCAGCTGGATCGTCATTCGGAAACCAGACTCGAAAGAAAATGCAGGCATTCGGGTGATTCACTCGACTCGATTTCATGAGTTTTTTTTTTTTTTTTTTAAACCTGACTCAAAAGGTACAAGATGATGATTAATCTATCGATGCTCGATGCTTCACACAGCTTCAGCTCCAACAAAAAAAATCACCTTTGAAGAAAATCTCACCACATCCACACCACCAATCGATCACATGACACCAAAATTTTCATTACTAGCTTATCTCCTTTTCAAATTTCATCTTCGAGAGAATCATCTTGTTTAATATTTATTTCGAATAATATATTTTCAAAGAAGAATAATTACTATACACACTTCCGAGAAATTACGAAATACATATTTTGTATCTCGTAAACGTCAATTACATACTTTCCTCGTAACGTGGCCGATAGTGAGATTAATACAAATTAATTTGCAATCTGATCTTTCGATGTTCAGATAAAGCTGATTCGTTATAAATTGTTTTAAATCGAATCCGACACAAGAAGTATGTACCAGTACTTGTCAAGACTCTAGTCGTGAGTTTAAGTTCCTATGATAGTCCAATATGAATACCAGATTCAAGACATTTCTTTTCGTTCTTCTCGTTATAAAAGGTAATTTCAAACTTTATACCTAAAAAACTTCACAGCATTATAGTTTTACTGAACCCGCATCAATTTAATTCCATCTTTTTTTCCACAAATCTCAGCTATTATCTCGACACGAGCTCAAGCACCCTTATCTTACGACAACGATGTGACCAAACATTTGGATGGCTGGGTTGGAAAATTACTAAAAACCGGAACAGACACTTTCAAAAAACTATTCAGCAAGATATCAACTCTAACTCTAAAAGATTTTAATTTCGATATTAGCAAGGAAATCTACCCTTTAGGCAACCGGTTTCAATTTCGCGATGTCTACATGAACGTGAGCGAATTCAAAGCGCCCCAGCTTCACTGGAAATTCTCCGAGAGTAAAATGGTAAAGTCGAAATATACCTAATAGAACTATTATAGTGATACAATTTAATACATCGACGCGACGATGAAATAAAATCACAACTTTATGAATTATGAATTTGCAGAGCGTATACGTAAAAGAATTCACTGTCAGAGTATTTGGTTCGATTCTGAGACCATCTTCCATGCCTTACACTGGATTTGAAACCCATTTGGATTTGGAAAACGTATCTTTCACCTTAGCTATCACTCCCGAAGACAAAACTTCGATTTCTTTCACTCAAGATAAAAGCTGGTTATGGTATAATGGTGAAAGGAACTGGGTAAGTGAGAAAATACAGTACTAACGTATGCATTAAAAGTATTCACACTCATCTTACCCTTCCTCTTTCCTCTTCTTTTTTTTTTAAATAGGAAGTGCGTTTCCACACTTCAGATGACAACGATTCGCCGGAAAACAGAAGACGCGAATTAGAAGAAGAACTTTTGCCCGCAGCTACCGCCCTTTTACGAGAAAATTTTAACCAAAACGAACAATTTTCTAAAAATATTCGAACCATTTTCGGAGTTTACAGCGAAAGTAGAGAAAAACTGCTTCAAACGCATTCGGATTTCTTCACCAACCAAGAAAAATATTACTACCTGATCCCGAAAATACCGTTTTTCTGTTTCAACTTGAAAAATATCCTCATCAAGGGATTAACGAATCTGGAATGGATCAAGATCAATACAGGTCTGAGTATTTTTACGCATACGTTGATGATCAGAAACGTTCACGGAGACTTAATCTTGGACTTTGGAGCTACTCAAGAGAAACCGGT
This sequence comes from Planococcus citri, assembly GCF_950023065.1. NCBI lineage: Eukaryota > Metazoa > Arthropoda > Insecta > Hemiptera > Pseudococcidae > Planococcus > Planococcus citri. The sequence continues at coordinate 67,282,894 of NC_088678.1, read as the reverse complement.
CGAATTGAAGTTCAAAATCGATTATTTTTCCGTATCAACCGATAGGAAATCCGTGAATGTGGATGCGAGATGCTTCAGCGTTAACAAGACGAGTACTCCTTTATCGTACAGACAATCGGCTCTGATCATTCAAAGGATAGAATCGGCTATTGCTGATTCGCTGTTTCCAACGCTTCAACGTGAGTTCTTGCAATTTTTTTCAATGTTTTTTTAATCAATTCGTAGATTTATCAACCTACAAATTTTTGTTTCTGTTTGTAGTCCGTAGAACCTACGATATCGATACGCCCCTGGAAGAAATTAAAATCACCGACAAGACTGACTGGAAATCGATTAAACAATCGTTCCGCGAATGGATCCCGTTCAATGAAGACGATACGAAACCTCCCGCCGGAGGTCAAGTCAAATCGTGATTGTTCAACTTGAGTCGAAGTGAGAATTAGAAGAGTCCGAATTGAGATTGGGATAAGTTTTTTGGTGAATTGAAGTTCAAGATCGATTGATCGAGCTCATCGTAAGTCAGAATCAGAACCATCTTGTCCATTTTGAATGCGATAAAGGAGAAAGTTATTTTTATACCCACCGATGTTTATCATTATCTTGAAAAAAAAAACTACTTATTTTGTAATCAAGTATTCTTAGATATAGATAGCGTTATGAAAACACAAATTAAACATTCTTTATTGATTTTTCAAGATATAAATACGGTTTTATCATAGCACTCTTTCCCCTAATGTGTATCATATAGTTTTATAATGTCCCTAATAGTAATAACGTAATTTCGAGAAATACATGTACAATAAATTTCAAGTTTTATACTCAATTGTTAATGATTTATAAACAATATTATCGAATGTGTATCTTTGGATGATAAAAATCGCGAACTATAATATTGGCAAAAAAAGAATCACCCAGTTACTTTTTCTGGAAAAACAATTATTACAGAAGGATATAAGCCAAAAAATCTGAATCTCGATCAACGATGTGCAAGTCTTGGTCACTTTGAATATTGTTTCATTAAGACGTAAGAGGCACATAAGGAAATGTGATCAAAATTTGGCACTTTTGTTCAACAAAACTGATCGAATAAGTACTCTGTCATTGTAATTTCTATTTACTTAGGACGATGAAGTTATCAATGGATTTATTTCGATAATTGATATTCAATTTTGATATCCATACAGAATACGAATTACATTGGGAAGATGAAGTACTAAATTTTTTCTCAAATTATAATTGCATATATTTTTTTTTTTTTCAAACATGAACTAACATTCAACCATGAATTTCGATGATTGAAGATATGATCATAGATTACGAATGATTTATGATAGTTTTCTCAGAATAAATCTTCCTCATTCCATTCAATTTAGACACGAAATTCATTTTCAAATACAAAGTAACGACCTGAGAAATGAAAATATTTTTCACATCCAATAAAAATTGAAATACTCTACCTACTTTCGTGAACCCTTTTCCTTTTCTTTCAGGCGACATCGACACATCTCATCCATACCTGACGTTCCAACACTTAAAAAAATTCATACCATGAAAAATAGGAAGAGATGAGAGAAAAAAAACGTATAGAAACAAAAAAAAACCAAGAGAGTAAAGTTTCCAAAAAAAATTATCAGCGTTCTAGATCAAAATTTGACAATCTGCGTCGCTCTACTTCTCATGTTTTTGGTAAATTTTTGAAAATTTAATCCATTTTCAATTTGAGAAATCAAAAGATTAATGAAATTCAGATATAAAGTTGGAATTTGGTTTACGGTTTATTATTTTTGAATTTAAAAATCATTTGGTCTCATTTTTTCCCCTCAAAAATAATCACGTGAAGAAACTTCTGAATTTGGACCGACAAAAACAGATAATAAAAATTCAAGGCACTTAAGTATGTATGTACTTAAAATTTCATTTCATTTCGTCTTGGAACTCCAAAAATTTTCTAGAGGCTCCAGTAATGCATTCTAATTTTGAAAAAACAAAAAACGGGTCCATTGAGAATGAAGACACCACGTCTGAAAAATTTTTCATCAATTTTGGAACTTGGTGACCCAAAATTAGAACAAATTATCACGTCACGCAGCATTTTTGCAATTCTTGTACTCCCCCCTCCAAAATTTTGGATTTAGAAAGGTGTGGAAGAGTCAAGTCCTCGCGTCTATTGATACCCATTTACCAAAACTCAATTTCAACATTTCCAGCCAAAATGGAACCTCTAGCCAAATTCTCATTTTTAACTAAATTGGGTACCTGATTTGTTGTTTGATTTAAAAAAAAACACACTTGCCACTTCTTCGCAAAAAAAAAAAAATTGTAATTTAAATCACATACCAGCACTTTGAAAATCATCCTCAAAATAAGAAAATTCGATTACAATGTAGCTCACCTGCAACAAAAAAACAAAAAGAAAATAATGAAAAACAGAGAAAAATTTTTAATCTTACAAAGGAAAGGTGCACAAATTATAGGGTTTGCAAGAGCATGAAATTAAGGAGTCAGATCTACATGAAATTACAAAAATTAAAAACAAAGAGTACTTTTGTCGATTTTCTCTGTTAAAATTCTGCTTCTTAAACAAGATTCCACCACTCTCTCGATACATTATGCCTTGCTTGATAATTACTTGCTAGCTAGTGTTCTCTTCTTCTTCACTTCCATTATCTCCCCTCCAAAAAAACAACAAAGAAAAAGCATACCTAAGTATGTAAGCATCATAATGATTGAGACAGTGCACGATCGAGATAATGGTACATAGATCATTCAAGTTCATCATTTAGCATACATTTGTTCATTTTACACATTTGGACAAATATCAAAATTTTAAAAATAGGTACCTAAAACTGAAGTAGAAAGCTGAAATTCGGTAGATTTCACATCACTCAGCATAATTGTTCCAAATTCTCAAACAACCTGTAATGAGGGGATTTTTTATCGAAGTAATTTTTTTTTTTTTCATTAAAAAACTTTCAGCATTGTTTTTCATAGTCTGGAATCTCAATTCTGAAAATTTTAAATGGTGGGGGTTTTCTCACAAAATATATATCGTAATTCTACAGTATAAATTAATTAAAATTTTAATTTAGTGAATCGATAATAATAAAATTGAAGTTACAAATGCACGTGGAATCCATCATTTACGCTTCGTTTGAAGCACGTGTACACCATTAGGTATATTAAACTACTTAATTTGGATAGAAAGTAGAGATATGTTTTGATGGTAAATACATTCTAAGCATTTGCAAATTCGAATTATCAATCCAAACAAACTCGAAATTTGCCAATTTTGAAAAGACCAGAAAAAATAAGGAAATACCTAGAGTACTCGAGTAGACGAACATAAAATGTTATCAGATACATACGAGTATAACAAATTACCTGTCTTCAAAATTGAAGGGAAAAACTTGATTCGAAATTTCCAAATTTGTCTTGCCCTAGATTTTCAAAATATCGAATTTTCGCATTTCGTGCGGAAAAATAATTGCTTTTGCAAGCTAAAATTTTCAAAATCTCATATTCTTTAGTCAGAATTCACTAACTTAGCCATTGGTAATGATAAAATTTGAACTTTCACAAGGTCACCCCATAATGATCGCTTATCAATACGCGCCATCTCGCAATATGCATGATGCAGTACCATCGATCACCAGACATCGAAATATTTTCAAAACGATTATTTTATCTTTATTCAAGATAAATGGTTTTGAATTCAAACATTGTAACAGAAATTGTCAAGAATCTAGTCGTGAGTTTAAGCTCCTATAATAGTCCAATATGAATACCAGATTCAAAACATTTCTATTCGTTCTTCTCGTTATAAAAGGTAATTTCAAATTTTATACCTAAAAAACTTCACAGCCTTATAGTTTTATTAAACCCATATCAATTTAATACCATCTTTTTCTACAAATCGCAGCTATTATTTCGACACAAGCTCAAGCACCCTTATCTTACGACAACGATGTGACCAAACATTTGGATGGCTGGGTCGGAAAATTACTAAAAACCGGAACAGACACGTTCAAAAAACTATTCAGCAAGATATCAACGCAAACTCTGAAAGATTTTAATTTCGATATTGGCAAGGAAATCTCACCTTTAGGCAACCGGTTTCAATTTCGCGATGTCTACATGAACGTGAGCGAATTCAAAGCGCCCCAGCTTCACTGGAAATTCTCCGAGAGTAAAATGGTAAAGTCGAAATATAATAGAACTATTATAGTGATACAATTTAATACATCGACACGACGATGAAATAAAATCATAACTTTATGAATTCACAGAGCGTATACGTAAAAGAATTCACTGTCAGAGTATTTGGTTCGATTCTTGTCAGTAGGTGCTGCTCTCTTCGGTGCGCACCAAAATACACTTCACACTCCTCGTTTTGTACCAGTATAGACACTGCACCTGGGCCCTCCGGGTAAGACCATCGACCTTTTAGTTAACCTAGACGGCTACTCATACGCAAAATTATCCCACTGGTTATGTCGCCAACTCTGTGGATTTCAAATTAGAAACAAACGCATCTGCGCATGTCTCAGGAAACGTGTGTGTGTATTTTGTTGTTAGTGGATTAGGGGTGGAAGTGGGGGTGCTGGTGGTGTTTCCGTTTACTGTTCACAAGCATCAATTCCTGAGACATGCGCAGATGCGTTTGTTTCTAATTTGAAATCCACAGAGTTGGCGACATAACCAGTGGCCTTAGTTTGCATTGGAGTAGTCGTCTAGGTTAACTAAAAGGTCGATGGGTAAGACATCCAACTGCAGGCAACGGGGAAGAGGGACGGTAGTAAAATCTTGTGTCATGCCAATTTCTCCCGCTGTATGCTTTTGGCTGCGCTGTACTTCAATCTGCAGGCAACGGGGAAAAGGGAGGGTTGTGTAGTCTGGAAGGAACTCCTGGCTGCGCGCGCAGTCATGAGTACCTCGCGTAACTACACAACCCTCCCTTTTCCCTGTTGCCTGCAGAATTGAAGTACAGCGCAGCCAAAAGCATACAGCGGGATAAATTGGCATGACACACGTAATTCAGCCAATATGGCCGCTAGTTGGATGTCTTCCCGCAGGTTCAGTGTCTATATGTACCAGGCATCCCGAATCTTGCTAGCATCCCACCGTTCAGAGGATTAACGGTTCAGTCGGACTAATATAACGATTGAAAAATAATCCTTCTTTTTCAATCAACTTACTTTTACCTCTTTTTAATTAAAATTACCTCGATATCTCGTATTTCTCGCTCTAAAGCTGACATCAATCGTTATACTCAGTTTGAGTCTTGAAAAACTCGATTTTTTTTGTATTTTGTTTAAATATTTAAATACTTAGCATCTTGGATCTCGAAGTATCATGGCGAACACCACGCTTTAACGTAAAGTAACGTACATCTAGAATCGCAGAAAATTCGAATAAAATAAAGTAATAAAATAAACTTACTATAAAATCTTGTTAATTTATTTTATTTCCTGTGAAAAAGCAATAAATATCTCAGCAATGACGCGATCCGCTAGGAATGGAAACCCTTCAAATGGAGATGATAAATCCGATAAAACTCCTGAAAACCCTGTGGTAATTACCCCCGAAATCCAGCAACTCATAAACGAACAAGTCCAACAACAGCTACTAAACCTGCTTAAAGGTAATTTATCAAATTTATCGTCCGAGCAACAAGCGTTTGTAGACGCAGATAAAGCTTATATTACGCCAACATTCGCCATACGTCAAATGCAGGAGCACGAAAAGTTGCAAGGGCACCGTAACTTTCGAACATGGAAAAGTATGGTGGAGTTAGATTTGAGAGCTCTGAATCTATTACCGTTTATAACCTCCAGATGTGGAGAGGACATTTTCGTCTCACCATCTAGGCGCGTCACTCTGGATGCACAGGCGCTTCAGTACGTAAGAGCATCAGTGGGAAAATCTGTTCAAAGTAGGCTAAATGATGTGCACACGGCATTCGACGCATACGAGGCATTATGCAAAATGTTTGATACAAATAAGATTATGCAGTACGTAGATCTGCATAATGCGTTCGTGCGCCTAAGATTCCGGCCTCATTTTGATGCATCCAGGTTTATTTCCGACTTCGATCAACTAATTACAGAATACGAATCAATGATTGGGATTAAATTTCCCGAATTATACGTTTCCACAATGTTCCTACAGAAGATTGATGGCATTTACGATGCGAATTCGCCATACTCTACTTTTTATTCCACGATCGTTTCATTACCTGATGAAACTGCAACACTTGAATACATTAAAGAACGTTTTTCTCGATTAGCTCAGTCCACTAAGAAATCAACTCCGAACCAAACTGCCACGAATTCATCAACCAATAAACCAACCAATTTGACCTCGAAACAACCACCAAAACGTCCGCATTCGTCTGATAAACCTGAAACCGATCAACCAAAAGTAAAAACCATGAAATCGAAGTATACGACCGAACAAATTGAGCAGTTGAAGAAAATGTCGAGTGCAGAGAAAGCTGCCATCCGATGCGGAAAATGCAGCGATTACTTTCATAAGGAAGCTGATTGCAAAAATTCTGGTCGTCGGTGCTACAACTGTGATGTTTACGGGCATGAGGCGAAAAACTGCACACAGAAAAAGAAAGAGAAAGGTATCGATTTACAAACTTTGTACTCTAATAATATGTTTAATAATACTCAGATCTTCATGATCGATTCTGCTGCTAATTATCACACAGTAAATGATAAAAACTTACTTTTTCATTATCACGAATTTAAAAAACCACAGATGATAAGGACCTTGGACAAAACTGACGATAATATTTTCGCAGTTGGCTGTGGTTTCTTACCAATCTTGATAACCTGTAATAAAATAAAAACTGTCATAAATTTAAGAAATGTGCAATTTGTGCCGAACTCTGACGATTCGTTAATCAGTGTTTCAGCATTGAATCAACAATTTAAAACATCTCTAATATTATATCCAAGAACTGGTCATATATTATGTAGAAAGTTAAACCGAAAAATAGCTAATATTGAATTGCATAATGGTATTTATAGACTGAGAGGGCAAGTAGTCAGTAATTGTTTAAATGAACAAAATCTCGAAATTAAAAATCCAGAAAATCCTGAAATTACCGAAAAATCTGTTTCTCATAAAATTTCGCAAAATTGTGTTATTTTTGAAAACAATTTTTCAGCAACTGAGATAAAATGCTTGAAAACTATAAACCGAAATATCACGAGAAAGAATCGTAGAAAGCTTACTCCATCTCAACGAAAGTTGTTACAACAGGAAGGGGAATTGTGGCACCGTAGAATGGGTCATATTTCATCTTCGAATGTAAATAGATTAGACAGTGTTGCCATCGGACCAGGAGATTTATTGTGCGAGGCAACTATTTCGAACTGTGAGGTATGTGCAAAGGCAAAACTGGCTAGAAAATCCTACAATAAAGATAGAGATAGAGCTACGCGTCCCTGTGAGATCGTACATTCAGATTTAATAGGGCCGATTTCACCTCCTACGTTCGTGAAGAAAAATACTTATATCATGTGTGTTACTGACGACTACACTAGATTTCTACAAACCTTTGTGGTAAAAACGAAATCTGGTCCCGAAATAGCAGAGTGTATGAATGAAGCGTTGAGATTTCTGCAAGCTATTTTTCCAGGAGCTGGTCAATTCAACGTTTTACGATGTGATAACGGAACTGAGTTTATGGGTAATGAGATGAGAAAAGTGTTGGAGAAATATGGTGTTGTTTCAGAACCATCTGAACCTTATTGCTCCGAGCATAATGGTTTGGCCGAAAGAGTAAATAGAACAATCGAAGAGAGAGCTAGAGCTCTACTTTTTGAGTCCGGATTTCCTGTTGGTTTGTGGGGTTTAGCAGTACATGCTGCGTGTTATATTTATAACAGAACCCCGCACTCCGCTCTCGATTTTATTACCCCCTATGAAAAATTATATGAAAAACTTCCCGATATTGAAAACATTAGAATTTTTGGCGCTAGAGCATATGTTTTGAATGAAACTGTTCCTCAAGGCGAAAAATTCGAGTCCAGATCGAATACTTTCTATGTAGCAGGTTTCACAAAAACTGGATATACAATCTATGATCCTTCTACATTGAAAACTACCGATACTTGTAATATTGAAATAGACGAGTCCAGAATTTATAAAACTGATTATAAAAATTCAAAACCGAGCAACGAAACATCTATTGTTGAAAAACCTACTCCTTCTCTTATACCTTGTACTCTGTGTGATCCGAATCCGATTTTACCAATTATTTCTGATGTGGTCGATGAATCAGATAACCCAGGAACTTCTGCTTTGCGGACTGATACTGGTAATCTAGTTAATACTCACGACTCCGAATCCGAAAATAATTCTGACCAGGAAATCGAACTTGATATTGACGATGACTGGGATGATTCTAAAAATACTCAAATTTGTGTAAATTACTCATTTTCTGATCCTAATTCACTGCTTCGATTAGATGAACGTCCGATTTCGTTTTTAGAAGCTACAAATCCTGAAAATAAAGCAAAATGGGAAAAGCCCATTAATCTAGAACTAAAAGCTATGGAAAAGCATGAGGTATGGGAAATTGTTCCCCGCCAGAAAGGAATGAGTGTAATTCCAGTAAAGTGGGTGTTTACTACGAAAGATGACGGAACTGCTAAAGCTAGGTTGGTTGCGGTAGGTTGCAGAGATAAGGAAAAGTATACTGCTAAAGATACCGCCTCTCCGACTCCTTCTTCCTCTACGATTCGTTGGTTGTTTGCTTCTATTCTGGAACATGGATGGAAAACAATTCAACTAGATGTGAAAAACGCTTTTCTTCACAGTAAAATAGATAGATTAAAATACGTATCCATTCCTCAAGGTCTTAATCACGATCCGAAACGTTTTGTGTGCAAACTGTTGAAGGCACTTTATGGTCTTCCTACTGCGCCAAAATGCTGGTATAATCGTCTGTGTGAAATCCTTATCAGTCTTGGTTTTGAGAGAAGTGAGCGCGAACCATGTCTATTTGTGTACAGAAAAGGTAACATAATTATTATCATTCTCGTTTACGTTGATGATATGATTATTACGAGTAATGAGGCTGAGAGCATAACAAGTGTGTGTGAAAAATTGAATAAAATTCTCGAAATGAAAAATCTTGGAACTCCGAGAAAATTTCTTGGAATTGAGATTGATTGGAAAGAAAATGGAAATATTTTCCTCCATCAATCTACTTACACAGAATCTATGTTGAGATCGTTTAGTATGCTGAACTGTAAAAGTGCAGTTACTCCAATGATAACTGTTCATGCTCAACAAAAACTGAATATTGACTTATCTTTGAAAAATCAGGTATACTCGTATAAGCAAGCGATAGGAGCGATTCTGTATCTTGCTAATAATACAAGACCTGACGTTTCATTCTCGATCAATTATCTAGCAAGGTTTCAATCAGATCCGAAAGATTTGCATTGGACCTTACTGATAAGAGTCCTGAGGTATTTAAAAGGTACTATGAACATGGGCCTTTTGTACCAAAAACAAACTGATAAAATCTCGATAAATCAGCTAGACGCATATGTTGATGCGGACTATGCTGGTGATATTACTTCGAAATCAACGACTGCTTACCTGATTCGATTATTTAACTGCCCAATTGCATGGTGCTCTCGATTACAACGATGTATAGCTGAAAGCTCTGCCGAATCTGAATATATGGCACTTTGTGAAGCTGCACACGAAATCCTGTTTTTAGCTAGGCTCTTCGAAGAGGTGATTGGACCTGTTAAATATCCGATTACTGTCTTCGAAGATAGCACAGCTGCTATGAGTATATGCCAGAACTCAACCAGTAAAGGTAGAGCGAAGCATATCCAACTAAAATATCTTAAAATTCGAGAATATTTTAGAACAAACACTTTACAAGTCCAGAAAGTAAATTCAAAACTCAACGAACAAGTGGCAGATTTTCTGACAAAACCACTTCTTGATAAAGATTTCTTAGAAATCAGATCGACTGTAATGTCAACTCGATAATTTATTTATTTTTAGCTGAGATTTAGTAGTAAAATTAAATCAAGAAGCTCTATTTATGTACTCGAATTCGAAAATCCTGTGTCTTCATATCTCGTTTACCTGTTTTAGGTAAAACTAATACTGAATAAAAATAAAGAAGACGAAAATCTCGAATCCTGATCAAAACAGACTGACTGATAAGACTACTTGCTACTCACTCACGTATTCGAAGATTATCCTGTATAATAATTTACTTTAGTATTAATACTTGTCTTTAAAGTATGACTGATTTATTCGTATTTTTATACTCGTATCATATCGTATCACTTTAATAAATCTTCTTATTCTGATCTATGTACTCTTGTTGTTCTGGTACCTGCAAATGTAGAGAAGAAACTCTGTTTCTGGAATACATTATGTAGAATTCACTGAATAATTTTGCGTTAATAACTGGGTATACTCAGAGAAGAAATTTGTATTTCTGTGCTTGAGTGGACTGAAAATCTTGATTTTTATGTGACTGATATTTGCAGTGCACGGCAAATTTATCGGAAATGTAAATTTATTCTCACTGAAATGAAAACTGAAAAATCTGATAAACAAATCACGACATCTTGAATAAATCTCGTAGCCTGGATAATTTTGCAACTCGTACGTGTGGGAAGGGGTGTCAGTAGGTGCTGCTCTCTTCGGTGCGCACCAAAATACACTTCACACTCCTCGTTTTGTACCAGGCATCCCGAATCTTGCTAGCATCCCACCGTTCAGAGGATTAACGGTTCAGTCGGACTAATATAACGATTGAAAAATAATCCTTCTTTTTCAATCAACTTACTTTTACCTCTTTTTAATTAAAATTACCTCGATATCTCGTATTTCTCGCTCTAAAGCTGACAATTCTGAAACCATCTTCCACGCCTTACACCGAATTTGAAACTCATTTGGATTTGGAAAACGTAACTTTCACCTTAGCTATCACTCCCGAAGACAAAACTTCGATTACTTTCACTCAAGATAAAAGCTGGTTATGGTATAACGGTGAAAAGAACTGGGTAAGTGAGAAAATACAGTACTAACGTATGCATTAAAAGTATTCACACTCATCTTACCCTTCCTCTCACCTTTTTTTATAGGAAGTGCGTTTTCATCATTCGGATAACGACGAATCGCCGGAAAACAGAAGACGCGAATTAGAAGAAGAACTTTTGCCCGCAGCTACCGCCCTTTTACGAGAAAATTTTAACCAAAACGAACAATTTTCTAAAAATATTCGAACCATTTTCGGAGATTACAGCGAAAGTAGAGAAAAACTGATTCAAACGCATTCGGATTTCTTCACCAACCAAGAAAAATATTACTACTTGATCCCGAAAATACCGTTTTTCTGTTTCAACTTGAAAAATATCCTCATTAAAGGATTAACGAATCTGGAATGGATCAAGATCAATACAGGTCTGAGTATTTTTACGCATACGTTGATGATCAGAAACGTTCACGGAGACTTGATCTTGGACTTTGGAGCTGCGCAAGAGAAGCCGGTCGAATTGAAGTTTAAAATCGATTATTTTTCCGTATCGACCGATAGGAAATCCGTGAATGTGGAGGCGAGGTACTCCAGCGTCAATAAGACGAGTACTCCTTTATCGTCCAGACAATCGGCTCTGATCATTCATAGCATAGAATCGGCTACTGCTAATTCACTGTTTCCAGCACTGCAGCGTAAGTTTTTGCAATTTTTTAAAATTTTTTCTTAATATAATCATTAATTAATTCATAGATTTATCAACTTCCGTATTTTTCTTTCTGTCCTTAGTCCGCAGAACCTTTAACATCGATACTCCTCCGGGAGAAATCAAAATCACCGACAAAACTGATTGGGAATCGATTAAACAATCGTTCTGCGAATGGATCCCCTTCAATGAAGACGAGACGAGACCTCTTGACACAGGTAACCCAACTTGCCAAATTAAATGGTACCTTACCTACTCGTACATTAAGATATGCAAAATGCCTTCAACCTCGGATTTTGGGTGGGTCAAGCTCAAAAGTTCAAAAATCTTTTAAACACTACGTTTTTTACGTTTTTTTTTTTTTTTCAAAATTATGGATAAATAGCGGAAATCGGAGAGAACTAAAATTGATCGACGTGAAATTTCACCTCAGAATGTGTAATTAAAAATTCATTTTTCGCAACTTTTTCGCATCCTGACGAAAAAATGTACTATCATACAATAAATTTTTGTTTTAGAAACGCGAAGCAAAGCATACCAATGTGGGGTTCAGACAACAAAAACCTCCCTTGAGCTACCGTATAAATCCTTCAAAAAAGAATTCAGAGAACCAGAAGTAAAAAACAAAATATTACAGAACACAGAAAAAATACCAGCAGATATACATGAACGTTTTCTGGATCTAGACCATTGGACGGTAGTAGAAGTTCCTACATTTATGATAAATACAAAATCGAGTATTGCATCCACAAACAACTCCGACTATAATGAAATCAAAGATATGCCTGATAAACAAGAACAAAAATTCAAGAATTATTTTGGTGCATGGTTATATATTATTACGTCAAAGTACAATGACGTCAAACTGCAAGAGTTTCAAACGAAATTAAAAAACGCTTATGAAAGCTCTACTTTCAAGGGAACGGAAGAAGAATTTTATATGAGATGCGCTGCGCACCTCGCTCGAACTTTCCTGCAAGTGTGCGCAGTGCATCATTATTGGATTCAATACATTATGAATAACGAGGATATTAATACCACGTTTGAAGAAACTTTGGTAAGGATTATCCCGTCATGGGACTTTTCTGAAGAGCAAATCACTATCGTCAATATACTACGAACTGTTGTTTATAATGACAAGAATGGTGCATTGGAGTATTCAAAAACTACCAATGCACTTGGAGATGAAACTTGCGTTTTCTTCGATCAAACAGAAAGATGCAAGTAAGCTCAAACTCAGACCGATTTTATAATCACTGTTTCGTCCTATTTCGGTTATATTGTAGATAGTCGATGTATTTGTACATATTTATCTCGTTACCTATTGTTACTTTGTTATACAGTCCACTAAATGTTTGTTATGTACGTGTTCGTGTGAATTTTTTACCGTTGCTTTCGCGCGCGATCATAAGTACATGAATACGCTCAAACATTTTTGGTCTTGCTCGAACCAGATGATTTTTATGGTTTTTAATGATGGTTTTTTACGATATGAAGCGAATTGGATCGTTTTTTCATCTGGATTTCGATTGGTAATCAAGTTGGCTTGGTTTTGGTTCCTGATATAAGTATTCAATCAGGTATTATTGGTCGTTGGTATATAATTATTTCGAATACTAAAAGATGGATCGCAAATTGAGACTAGTTAAGCTCAATATTAACAGATTGACAAACGAAATGGGAAATATCGCTCAAGGTACTATTGATCTTGAAAAGCTTAGTAAGTTGGAAGCTTCTTTAAGAGAGTTTAAAGAATATAAAAATAAACTCGACGATTTAGTTGAGGAATATTTTGTTGTCGTTAGATGAAAAAGATGAGGGTTATAAAGCGTTAGAAACTGCTCAGATGAAAGAGCAACAGACTGCTAGCGATATTATGCATAAATATGAAGCTAAGTTGGTAGTATTCCGTCAGCAATTAGATCTGGAAAAAGCTAACGAATCTTTACTCGACCCAAATCGACCCTTTCCGCGTCATGAGCAGTCTTGCATGCCGAAATTAGAGAAGATTAAAGTTCCTACCGTTGATGGTGATATTTTATCGTTCGCAAGTTTTAAAGGCATGTTCGAGAACTTAATTCATGACAATCCGGAGTTATCTAATGTGCAAAAGCTCCATTATCTAAAGGAATCGTGCAAAGGTCGTGCATTCGAACTGATCAAAAATTTTCCGCTGAAAGGTGAAGCTTATGTGCAAGCATGGGAGTGCATAAAAGATCGTTTTGATAATCGAAGAGTCATAATCAAAACTCTTTTCGATAAATTGTATTTGTTGGAGGAAATTCGAAAAGATACTGAGCTTCAATCGTTAGTCGACTCAGCTGATGTTATCGTTCGTGGATTGGAAGCAGGTGGTGCTGAAATCAATGATTCGTATTCGCAGCTTATTTCTTATCTATCCTACCTATTCTCGTTTGCAGAAATTTTTGAATAATCGTGCATTTTTTGTGGAAGATAGGAGTAATGCTGTGCCTGAATCTAAACCTGGTGTTACTGGTGTGCCGAAAAAATCGTTCATTTCAACTGGAAATTCGTGCATGTTTTGTGAAAAACCTCACAAGCTCTCCGAATGTCGATCGTTTGCTGGTAAAAAACACGATGAAAAATACGAATTGGTCAAATCCAAAGCATTGTGTATTAATTGACTGTCCCATGGTCATCGAGCTGCAGATTGTAAAGCTTCGGCATGTAAAAAATGCAATGGCAAACATCACACAGTGATGCATCGTGGACCATACGAACCTACTTCGTCATCAGGTGCGCCTCATCAATCAAATCCGCCACCTTCAACTACTGTGTCCATTTCAACGTCTGGTCAGTCACCCCCTTTGATTCCCAAGGATACAACCAGCACAACTACTACTTCTACCTTGATTTCGCCGAACCCGAATAAAACTGTGATCCTGCCTACTGCTGTTTGTAACGTATCGTATCATTTCAAAAACCAAATGGTCAATGGAAAATAATGAGATGGTCTATACTCACCACGTTCATGGAACACAAGTGAACGACTGACTGAATCATATGTTCGTATTCTAATTTTTGATTATGTTGAGTTGTTGAGTTAGGGGTTAGGATTAGGAATTGGATTCATCGCTCACGAAATAATTATCAATATTTTTTCTATTTGAAAAAAATGTGAAATATAAAGTTGATGTTAGGTTGATGTATAGGTAAAATTTGTAAAAAGATAAAGTCGTGGATGGGGATGGGTGTTTTTTTTTTTTGGGGATGAACTGAGAAAATATGACGATATTCTCCTCGTTTATATGTACAACTCTTTTGGACTATAATATGCGGTAGTGTTATTATGTAAATTGTAAATACAAAATGAAAACTCAGTTTTCGTTATTTGGAAGGCAAGGCAACTGGCAAGTATTCGAAATTTCGAAAATTAACGATGTTGTGTTTGATAGCAACATCAAGATCATCCGGTATCTGAAACGAATATTGTACTTTAGGATTCAAAAATACGAAAAAGATGAACTGTCCAGTAGTTATGAATTCACTGGATTTTGTTTAGATATGATAAAGGTAACTTGAATCGCATATTTTCCACAATTTTTCTATAGAAGAAAGAACGGGTTAACATGAAAGGAGAGAAAACCAAAAGTATGATCATACGATGCCGATTTTGTACTGTAGTGTATCTAGTATTGCAAAGTTTATTTTATGTAAAAAAAAAACTAGATCCTTAATTTTTCTACTTTCAATATTGACGAACGAATTATGTCGATATTGTCGATTATTCACATTGATTATAGATATATCGCACCTCGGGAGTAATAAGGTCACATTTCAAAAAAGTGAAATTTTACAGGAGAGTGATTTTCTTTTTTTTAAAAACTTGATTCATTATTTTCATCAACTTATAATCAATTGTGAGGAATGAATAGCATGTCATTTTGAAGATTGTGTATCCTACCTTCATTTAGCATAAGAATATTTTGAAAAATAAACTCTTAAAGAGGAAATATTTTAATGTTTGGAAAACATTTTGAGTTATAACCTTTCATAAAAAGTGATCTGGAGGCAGAAAAAAGCGTCCAAAAAAAATTTCATGTTAGCAAAATTGTAGAGAATTAAATTTCCAATCGACATAATGTCGTTAGTTTTTTTCTAAAGTGCTTAGTTTTTGAGTTTTTCTCAAAAAACTAAAATTTCAATATAATATGCAAATTAATTTTCCTGAAAAATGGTCTATTTTAAAATTTTTTTGTTTTGGAACAAACCTACCAAACATACACTCCTTGTGATTATTTTACATCTTGAAAACGTTCAAAACTATCGAAACTGTTTTCTGACACTTTGTATGTGCGAATTTTACTCAAAGAAAGAGGAGTTTTTTGAGATGTGACCTTATAACTCCAAACAACTTGCAATGTCGTAGAAATTTTGAGTTAGGCCCTTTGCATTTTTTACATGATCTAAGCAGCATACCCGACTCAAAGTGTTATTTTTGGTTGCAGGGGGTCATGCAAACCCCAAAAATGCAAAAACATCAAAATCGATTTTTTTTGAGATGTGACCTTATTACTCCCAAGGTGCGATAATATGTACTCGTAGTACGTAGTAGATATATCTGTATAGTCAATGATTGTTCGTGGATTGTTGAAATGGCAAGCAACTGTCCGGTCTCATGATATTCTATGATAACTTAATTCAATAAAAAAATCTTTTTGATTTATATATCTTAGGTATTAGGTACCTATAAATATGCTTTCATTGCTTTCTCACTTCAAACTACGAAAAAATTAATGATGAAATTAAGGGGATATTCTCAATACACCATTGCATAACCAAGCCAAAATGCCTTATTTTACATTGGTCTTATGGGACAACTTCAATGTTATAATTTAGAGCCGCGGATGCATGGAGTGGGCTCAAATTTGAAATACATGTTTTTCAAGACATTTTGAACAATCCTGTGCATGCATTTGTCAATACGTTGAATAGTTTTTCAATAAATAATGTTTCAAAAATGTTGGATTTTTTATCAAAAAGTCCAACATTTCATTAAATCGTATTTTTTCGAAAACTACTCAACGTATCGACAAATGCATGCACAGGATTGTTCAAAGTGTCTTGAAAAACGTATATACCAAATTTGAAGCCATTCCATGCACAAATGGCTCTGAATTATGTGGTTGAAGTTTGGCAGGCGAACAGATATACTACGAGATGGTCTATACTCACCACGTTCATGGAACATAATTATAACAATGAAGTATCAGTGCAGATTCGTTCCTTTTTGTTCGAACAGAGCAAAGTTGATATTTTGAATGATTGTATTGTTTACCATTAAGGGGATATTCTCAATACATGGTAGTATATCTGCTCGCCTGCCAAACTTCAACCACATAATTCAGAGCCATTTGTGCATGGCCGAGGAACGAGTACGGGGGTTGGGCCGCAAAGCGGCCAGGGGGCTCCCCTAGTATCTAATACACCTTTTCGATGTAAAACTTGAATATCTACGTACTTAGAATTTGTTCGTATCTCCTTTTTGATGTTATCGTCTCAAATTGTATTTAGGTACATTTAGGTACGTACTACGTAGGTAGAGGTACTAAGAAGTTAAGAACCACATTTAATAATTATGTGGATATTAAAAAACTTATCAACTACATCTCATAAATGAAAGCAGATAACCTACAAAAAGAGACATGAATAAATTCAGTTAGGTACTCTTTTGCTTAGAAATCATTCTGATAATCCATCATTCCATAGAAACTGTAAAATGATGTACTTTTGCGGAAAAGAGCTAATTATACTTTTCATTTTACTTCAACTAAAAGGTAATTCATAACAAATATTTGTGCTTCCTTAAGTGTGATGAAAAAAATTACTGTCCGCCAAATTAAACTCCAGTTATTTCTTTAGCGCAAGTAATATGTTCAGAAAACGACGTAACAAAACATTTAAACGAGTCGATTTCAAATATATTCGCAATTAACGCCCAAGATGCAATCGAATTAATCTCCACAGTGAGAAATCATAAAATGAAGGAGTTCGAATACAATGTCAGCAAGAATGTGAACCCATTCCAAACAAAGTTTTTCTTTCAGAACATTTGCATATGGAGATTTGAAGGCACATCGTCTGAAGAAGATATACCACCTCCACAACTACATTGGGAATTTATTGAAAAAAAAATGGTAAACCTTTTGAAATTGATAAAAACAATCCATAGCCTATGAAAGAATTTGTATGCTTCCAAATTAATTTCCATTTTCGTGATTCATCATAGAGTCTACTATACGAAGATCTCCGCATCTCATTACAAGGGATGATTGGCGCAGTCAAAGGTGAGAATATATCCAAGATCAGAATACGTCCTGGTTTTAAAAATTTCACGTTAACTGCTGTTGGATCTTACATCGACCATAACAACTTGAAATTCTCGCACAATATCACATACAACGGTCTCAGATGTTGGATGCTGGCTACGCCGGTGAGTGAACAACTTAGCAACTGATTTAGAATACAATTTAATGCACAGCTTTTTACGAAAATTAAATAAAACCCAAACGAAAAGAAAACGAAATGGGTTAATGGTAGTGAGACTAATTCATTGCTGTCACAGCACACTTAAAAACTACTCCTTTAGAGAAAAACAAAAGAGAATAATCACTGAAACTATTTTGATTTTAGACTGTATATTGGTTCACTAAAATTTCATCATCACGTGATGATCTCGAACAATTGGACCAACAAATTATACCCGCTTCCTTAGCAATGATACACAGAAATATACAAGATAATAGATATTTTTCTGATAAGTTGAAGGAAATTTTCCAAACGTACGAGAAGCCCAGAAAGGAAATCATTTCTAAACATCCGGATTTCTTGACTAACCCGCAACGATATTATTACCTCATACCCGAATATACTTTTTTCCGTTTTATTCTAAAAGACATCGTCATTAGAGGACTGTCAAATTTCAAATCATTCAAATGTATTCGCAGTTCATCTGGAATTTTCACACATACTTTACACGTGAGAGATGTTCGAGGAAATATGACTTTGGATTATAGATCTAAGAACGCGACGAACTTGGAGTTGGATTTCCAAATAGATTATCTCTTTGTATCTAAAAAAGAAGACAGCAGTTGTGTTTTTGTACAAGCAAAATATTACACCGTAGTTTCAACAAAAACGAATGTTTCTTTGAGTACTCGTCCATCACTAGTGATTATGAATGGACTGGAATCCGCCATCGCTTCTTCTTTATTGCCCTCGATGAAGAGTAAGTTGAAATAATTGCACCATGTACCTATACCCACTACCTAGGTCTGTAGTTATATCTCAGAATATGAATCGGAAGATATTTGACATTCAATTTTAATAAATTCGCGAAATATTTTTCTTTCAAAAGAGGAATAGGGGTTTCCCTATTCTCTACGGGGCCAGGCCACGTAAGCAGAGAAATGGCCCATTGCCTTGTTCTCCATCTAACGTTCTTTAGCGATGAATGTTTTTTTGTTTTTTTTTTTTTAAAAATAAGTATAGGTATAACAAAAACTAACGCTTTATTTTTTTTCAGTTGGAAAAACTTGTGACCTAGGAACCTCACTGGAAGAAATTGAAATTTCCAACGTATTGTACTCGATTGATAAACAATAAATGAATCGTATACCTATGATGGATTTTATTCAATGATTACAAAAATCATTAAGAAATAGCTTTGTATAGGGATGGAAAGCTAGCCGAAAACTTAAAGCCATAAGCTGAAAGCCGGACAAATTTTTGCACTCAGCCAAAAGCTAAAAGTTTGCAAGTTTCATTTTATTTGGCTTTTTCAAAGACTTTACTGCAGAACTGAATTCTCTACATTCAAAAGGAACAAAAAATCAAAAAGAATGATTCAATGAAAAAAAAAGAAATTAATTCTAGCAATGAATGTTTTCCACTGAACCTGATCTAATTTTTAATCTCCTTTTTTTTTAAAAATTTAGGGGGTAACAGCTAAAAGTTCAAAGTCGAAAGCTTGAAGCTAAAAGCTTAATGAAGTATAGCTGAATGCTGTTAAATTGAAAATATGAGGGAAAGCCATTGGAAGCCGAAAGTTTGGCCAAAGCAAACCGTAAAAATTGAGATAGCTGTAAGGCAAAGCCAAAAGTTTTACATTTTTCACTCTTAAAAAAGAAAGGTGCGCAAATTATAGGTTTTGTAATAGCATGAAATCGCCCTCCCCCCACCACATTCAAGTTCACGGTTTACCATAAGTTTGAATATTTTACACCATGGAAATGGAAAATTATTCACCATGAAAAATATTAAAATTTTATAATAAAACTGAAGTAGAAATCTGAAATTCGGTTCGTGTATTAGGACGTCTAATTTTTTCAAAAAAATCCCCAAAAATCTCAAAATATGTAATTGATTTGGTTAACTAAACTTTGGGAATATTTAATATTTCTTCTATGTGTTTTGTAGGCCACTTTCCCCACGCGAAAAAATACCAGTGGTCACCAGTGGTAATGTGTGGTAGATCAGTGGTACCCACTGGTATCAAAAATTACCAGTGGTACACTAAGTGGTTTCTACCAGTGGTATATTTTCACCACTGATACCAGTAGTATTAATACTGGTAACACCACTGATACCAGTGGGGAAAATATACCGTTGGTAACACGTTACTAAAACTACAGACAGCCAACAATTTTCCGAGCTACTGTTTTAACACAGCAGGTGTCCCTGGTCCGAATGTCGATGATGTATGAGTGTTGTGATTGGCTAAAATTTCCAAGAATTACTGGCCATAATTTAAACGCTCGAAGATTTGTTGAAAGTGCACAACTTCACATTGTCGAGTGATAACATTTAAAATTTTCAAAATTTTGAAATTTGAAATGTGAAGTGTACATTTTTCTGTAATTTTTGTAAGGTTGATGTTTGAATTTTGAAACGTGAAAAATACAAGCTCTATAATTTACATTGTTTTTAATTTCAAACCATTACCACAAAGTGCTGTTATTTCTATCGAAGTGAATTGTGTATATAGTACGGGTACCAAAATGAAAATTATCAAAACAATGGCATCGGAAAGATATAAAATTTTCGCAATATTTCCTCGAATGGGGACCATTTCCCGACCCCGAAACCACCATTACATTTTTGAGATCGAATTGCAAAACCGATCCAGGGGTTCCCAAAGTCGTGAAAATTGAGCACGTTCGTTGTCATCTGTTTTGGCCAATAAATCCAAACCAAAAGGGGGTAGAGGGGTGCTTGTGGTCTCAAATAACTCGTATTGGATCACTCTTGAAATATCCACCCATGACCGTTCTCATTTAGTGATACCCAACATTTCAGTGGTTCCCAAAGTTGAATTTTTGTATTCCAAGGTTTTGAAGTCACGCATTCAAACGAATATTGTCAGTGAATAAATTTTGCAATCAAAAAATATTTCAGATAAAAAAGTTGCAAAATTTTATGACGATTTCAAAAATGTGTCATTTTTTTCCTTAGCATTGATAGGGGCCGAGGTGAGGGGGTTGGAACGTCAAACAACGTGATCTAACAAAGTTTCATTCAAACCTGAATTTGAATTTCTCACGAGGTTTTACCGTTGAACTGTTCTCTTCAGTTGAACTTATGATTATTCTCGATACACGCAACCACAGTCTACCCCCTCCCGCTCTCCCCACGCCTCACCCCCCTCGCTAGAGCTTCAATAACTACTAAAAGTGCACTCTGAACCTGAAATAGCTTCACTTGTGAGGTTATGTTGCTGAAGTGTCAACTCCAAATGAACATTAGATACCTCTCGATGCACTTGGCCATGGTATACCCCTCCTCCTTCAGTTACTGCTCCATTATCATTAAAAGTACATTTTTAAACTTGAAAGTTGTAATATTTTTACAAAAAAATTATTCTATGAAACAAAATGAAAAAAGAAAAACGATATAGGATAGGATTGGGAGTTGAAAGCTGAAATAAAATGATTTTTGGTTTTTGTTTTCAGTTTAGTTTTCCCCTTTTGATCATTCTTTTTTTGGTTTGTGGTTTTGGCTGCATTTTATATTTGGTTTTTGATTTCTGGTTTTTAATTTTTCCGTATTTTTATTTGGTTTTGTGGGTTTTTGGTTTCAGTTTTCAGTTATTTTTTTTTGCCAATTACAGCATTATGCCGCCTTATTCTGGGTAGTATTAATAATGCATATACATGTATAGTGACAGAACAATCAGGCCTTTTTTGTATTTCCTTTTTTAGGAGACGCTAAATCGTAAATTGAAGTTGCAAGTTCCCAATTTTCATAGCCCCTCCTGCTGGGTGACACCGTGTTTTGAGAAAAAAATCAAGTAGATACCTAAATTATTTTTTTATTATTTAAAAAAATATTTTTGGAAATACATATAAGCTTTTTGAAATGAAAAATTTTGGTCACTTTTTTTGATCTTCAAGTAAGTAATGCTTAATGTTCCATAATTCGACATTTTCAATGCGGCAAACTTGATAAATTTTGTATTTGAATAATTTTGGCCTAAAAAAAATTTTAAATTTTTTAAAAAAGTTACCAGAATTTATTTTTTAAATATTTTTTTCAAATTCTTTCATTTTTTTAGTTTTTTATGCCAATTTTTCGATATTTTCGAACTTTTATTTTGGGAAGACCGCGACCATGCGTCCAAATAAGCTCTGGTGGAACTGGTAACAATTTAATCCACTCACTTTTTTTTCAAACTTTATTCTGCTACTCCAAAATCGAAAATTAAAATTCACATTTATAGAAAAAGAAATCACACTGGACATTTCATATTTTCTTTATGACTTTGAAGAACTCACTTTGTCAGCACTTAGTATTTTAGCAGCTACCTCATTTGATTTTGTTATTTTCAAGCACACAGGTTACATAACTGTTACGAACAGTCATGAGGTCACAAGATGCTACAAAACTTAGAAACTAGCAAAGATTATTTCTGGTTTTGGTTTTTGGTTCACAGTTTTCTTTGAATTTGTATTTGGTTTTTGGTTAATTGGTTACGATCAAATATTTTTTATTTTTGGTTTTAAGTTTTGCCCGCAATCGATTTATATTTGGTTTTTTCTTCGTTTTTGGTTTTTTGTTTTTCAACAGTTTCAATGACCCCGAGAACTTAAAAATGAGATGAAAAATGAAATAAAAGTTAGAAAATGACAAGGTCGATACATAGGCATAGATTTCTTCAAAGCTATGCATTTATCCATAGAATATCGCAAACCTGAAAATGAAATTAAAGTGTAAACTTTTTCGAAACTTAGACACCTACACAGTTGAAGAAGAACACAAATAATAGCTGAAAACTGTACGCCAAAATCAGATCAAACGCTTACCTACCTATTTAGAAGTCGCTATCTCCTTCGTCATCATCTGTCAAAGGGGTGGATCCTTTTCCGCAGATCGCTTCTACCTCCTTTTGGTTAGGATTTATTGGTCAAAACAGATGACAACGAAAGTACTCAATTTTCACAACTTTGGGAACCCCTGGATCGGTTTTGCAATTCCCTCTCTAAAATGTAATGGTGGTTTTGGGGTCAGGAAATGGCCCCCTTTCGAGGAAATATCGCGAAAATTTTATATCTTTCAAATCACTAGTAGCCGTTGGTGTATTTTTTTTTCCTATCCATTTCTGGCGTGAAATGCAATCTTGGAGTCAAAAGTGGACTTTGAGTGAGTATGGAGGCTTAAGTGGGGGTGTAGGGGTGTGGGGGTTGATTGTGGATGCGTGCATCAGAAAATATGTAAAGTTCATTAATTATTAGAGTCAACACTTTAGCAACATAACCTCACAAGTGAAGCTATTTCAGGTTCAGAGTGCACTTTTAGTAGTTATTGAAGCTCTAGCGAGGGGGGTGAGGCGTGGGGAGAGCGGGAGGGGGTAGACTGTGGTTGCGTGTATCGAGAATAATCATAAGTTCAACTGAAGAGAACAGTTCAACGGTAAAACCTCGTGAGAAATTCAAATTCAGGTTTGAATGAAACTTTGTTAGATCACGTTTTTTGACGTTCCAACCCCCTCACCTCGGCCCCTATCAATGCTAAGGAAAAAAATGACACATTTTTGAAATCGTCATAAAATTTTGCAACTTTTTTATCTGAAATATTTTTTGATTGCAAAATTTATTCACTGACAATATTCGTTTGAATGCGTGACTTCAAAACCTTGGAATACAAAAATTCAACTTTGGGAACCACTGAAATGTTGGGTATCACTAAATGAGAACGGTCATGGGTGGATATTTCAAGAGTGATCCAATACGAGTTATTTGAGACCACAAGCACCCCTCTACCCCCTTTTGGTTTGGATTTATTGGCCAAACAGATGACAACGAAAGTGCTCAATTTTCACAACTTTGGGAACCCCTGGATCGGTTTTGCAATTCGATCTCAAAAATGTAATGGTGGTTTCGGGGTCGGGAAATGGTCCCCTTTCGAGGAAATATTGCGAAAATTTTATATCTTTCCGATGCCACTCTTTTGCGATTTTGAAACGATAGACCGACATGGTACCCGTACTAATAGTGATAAAGTGAAAAAAAGCTAGGCAAAATACGGAAAAACAAGGGAAAAAATCGAGTTTTCTTGAAAAATAAATTAAAATTTTTTCGAATGGAATGTGAAGATTTTGTAATATAACGTGCCCTGGGATAATATATATATTTTTGTCTAATTTTGTTCATTCCATTGTCCAATGGTAATTACCAATGAAAGCACCAGTGGTACTACATACCACTGGTATTTTCGACAGGTACCATTGATAACTATCCCACTGGGATACCAGTGACCACTGGTGCCCAGTGATATTGGTACCAATGGTACCTGTCGAAAATACCAGTGGTAGTACCACTGGTGCTTTCATTGGTAATTACCACTGGTATTTTTTCGCGTGGGTCAACAAGAGCAAAAAAAGTACATAATATATTATTTTGACATTTTACGACTTTTTTTTTTTTTTTTTTTTTTTTTTGTGAAAGTGACGTCCCCAAAAACTAAGTAGTAAGTATGTTCTATCTATCAATTCCCCCGCCTCAGTCAAAAATGACCCCTAAAATGTAATTATTACTCAATTTTGAAATTTAGAATCCTATATTTTCTTCTGAATACCTAACAAATGCTGACTTTTTTTGGGAGGGGGGCTAACTTATGAGTCCATATGTTTAGGGTGAAAATGGTTGATTGATTGATCAAGACGTTATCTTGTTACTCTTTCAGAGTCTCTACTCAAAATTTCAGCTTTCTATCACGAGTTCGTCGGATTTTGATTTTTTCATGAAAATTGGACCAAATTTAAAGTTCTCCAAATCCAACAAACATTTAGAAATGAACTTCGGTTCCTGAAATTTGGCTTTTTGTATGTTTTTTCGATTTTTCTTTGCTTGATCCAAACAGCATTTGTAAAGACAAGTCCGGTCTGTCAATGTAAGGGAAATAGGTTTATCATAAATACCTAGACAATAGTTTTTGCCTAAATGCCTACAAAAGTCCTATAAAGCTGTTGATATTATAATGCTCGGGTAGCAGCAGCGGGGTTCATTGATAGATGAGACAAGCTTACATAATTCCGTCTATGATCTGTCCGAAGACCTATCATAGGGGTGTATTAGTACCTAAATAGGGGTTAGAACCCTCCTAATTGAATTATCTACATTTATTCATTAAGCGCCTAAATAAATAAATTAAGAGAATAAGAACACCTAGTTGGATACTCCGTGTATACGATATAATTGCAATACACACCTTATAATTACAACACAAATAATTGGTAAAGCTAATTATTTGTATCTTAAGCTAACAGGTAAATAAATTCATATATGACATATTATTTAAGGAAGAAGATGATTACTTACGACCTTTTGGTGTTATACTTTGCGATGCGCGAATATAACGATTAACGATTGTTTAATAACCCAGGGGTAGTATTAGCAATTTAATCGATATTAATTACTTTTTAACAACAAAAACACGCATTGACAAATTATCGGAGCTGGGCTTAACGCGAGATGATCAGGCTCGACATGTGAACAAGAATATAAGATTCAAGCTCACCCACAACGACGCGGACTGTTCTATACACCTTAGCAAGAGTAGATGATAGAACTATAAGTCTGGAAGTCAGAATTATAAGACGTCAGACTTACAAGTCATGAGAGCATCTCGATCTCGATCGCTCGATGCTACATCTTGCCATCTCTTAATTAATCGTATCGTTCCCACCTCAAGTAGGGGAATCTCATATAGGAGAAATACTACACATAGACAGATAGGGGAATAGGAAGTATGGCAACACGTACTGTCGCAAGGCATGATGTCCCTTCACATATGCCCTCTTCCTTGGTTCACTCAAGGGAGCAAACCGCAGGGGGAAGCACGGATGTAAAAGTCCTGAAGAAAGGAATCATGGCTTGAAACACTACGTGAGCCTATCTGAGGGATGACCCTCTGCCCCTCCGTACTTTCGGCTGTGGTGAGCTGAAGAATACAGAGAAATTTAGGGTTTCGAATATTCACACTTCATTGCACTGTATCCCACCAGCGGGTGCAAACATGGTTCACGAGGATAATTGTCCAAGCTTACCCATTCAATGCAAGCGTTGAGATTCATGAAATGCGAATATTACGAATACCAGAAATTCAAGAATGGTTGCAAGATCATTAGGTGCCACCTCCTAGTGTATCAGACTAGGAGACTAATGACCTGCAAAGCCATTCATAGAATTCGAATTCAGAAGGTGAGGTAAGGATAAGACACGTATTCAGAGTATGTTCACTGACCTGATTTCATGTTGATGCAACATTGACGACTCACCGCCAAGTTTTGACGTTGAATACATTGATGTCACATCAAGTCCGAAAACAAATAAGCGAAAGAAATACTCAGAAATATTAGAAAGGTTAAGGAGACACGAGAAAGGAAAATTGAAAAAAGCTATTGCGTTGGCTGTTTTTCAGACGCTTTTTCGTAGCTTGTAATTAAATAGTGATCCGATAAAACTCATCAGAATTGAGTGGAACTCCGAAGGAAGGTCCTTCACAACTTGAGAGGGTTGTGAGGTCTGAGGCAAAGAATTCAAATATGCCTATCTTTTAAGGATAGAGGAAAGGAAGGACAAAGTAAGGTTACGAGGAAAAAAGGAAAAAAGTGCATGGTGGAGAACTCGAGATGAAAGATTGAACAGTGATATGTCAATTGAAACGAGACTGATTCCCTAACTATAGGGGTGACGACGCTTCAGAGGCTGGAGAATGACGTAGAAACGAGAATATGCCAGAGTTGCGCACGAGATTTTGGCGCACCTGTGATTTATCCTGGCAAGCTAACGTTCGATGGCCTAGGTATACTATATCTCAGCTAACAAGACCTAATTCAAGAAAAAGGTCCTGAAAATGGAAAGGCAATTCAATCACAGTGATAAATTAGACTGACTAAGAGACTGGAAAATGATTCCAATATTCGATAAGTCGTGCGTGGGTGATAATGTGAAATTTGTCCTACACTGATTCATGGATTTTAATCGCGATTTTATCGAGTATTAATATTTATCACGAGTTACAACGATTACGAGGAGCAATTTTATTACACCTTTGTGCAATTTGTTACACGCGGATTTTATCAGAGAATTAATGTACTATCAGAACTGATTATAAAATGTCAGGAATGGAGTGTGGAATAACAGGATTAGAGTATGAAAGGAAGGATTCAGGAATGAAAATTATTTCCAGATCACGAAAACTGGTTCCCGAGTAAATTGGGACTTTCGTCTAGGTGATTAAGTGGAAATATCAAAGAGATTCTGTTTCTACGCGAAAGCAGTTTGGCACCTGAGGAACACTTATTCTAAACAAGAGTAATGCCGCAGTGTAAAATTGCAGCTTACCATTGAGAAGCGTAAGAAATTCACAAATCGTAACCAACCAAGTCTCGCTCAGAAATAGGATCAAGAAAATACAAGTGGTGGATTTATCGAAAAATGGATGTGAAAAGGGTAAAGGATGGATAGACAGTTTGAGTTGTGGATTTAGGATAATTATAAATGACTATTTGTTTGAATTCACGAAGAGAGCAATCGTTTAAGAAAATTTTCATAGACATTGAGGATCTTCGTTTGTTTGTATCGCGGTTTATCGAAATTTTAAGGTTTGTGAGAGTTTACGCGTATTCAAGAAGTGATCTCTACTTTGTTCTCAGCCATAGATAATTCGAAAATATTTCCTTTATATTAAAGTTCTTTAAAGTTTCGCGAGAAACAAATCCAAGTATTATTGTCAAAACTCGAATTGATCCAGTGGTATTGGGATCCAAACAAGGGTGTTTTGAAGATATCGAGTTCTTCACGAGAACTATCAAGAGAACGGTTCTTTGAAGGATCCGAAATGGTTCGGCTAAAGAGCTAAGAGACGTTGAAATAGAATAAGAAACCATTGTAAAAGAGCAGCTGCCACGGATTAAAATAAAGAGATGAGCATTGCTGGAGAATTTTTAAATCAGAAGCGTGTATCAAAAGGAAGCAACTTTTTAGGTTTTTTGACCTTTTATAAAATTTCGATGATGCCAAAATTTTGCTCCTATCTAATTATTTTAATTATCGCGTATTTTATATTTATTTATTCGCGTCTTTTAAAATTGATTTATTATTCGAATTAACGATTAAAATTCCGATAAGAAGAAATCCTCATGAACTTGCTCATCCGTGAATTATTCTAATCATTTAGAGGCTTTCGATTTTTAGACATTTAATACGTCCTACTACTACATTATTCGATTTTAAATTTCCTAGCAACGATATTGTCAATTTGTACTTATGTTGTTTGTGGAAATTACTAGGATGACCGATAAAAGAAAAAATATGAAGGGTATACGTGAACATTACGATTATTGAACGGATTTTAAAGTCCAAAGATGGTCATCCTTTGATTAAATGAAATTTACGTTACGTTAAGTTGAATGGACAATCGTCCAAAAAAAGGAAAAAATAATTAAAGCATATGTAAAAAGAATTTAGAAAAACCTATTTCTGGGGTCGTAAGCAACATATAGCGGGAAATGTACAAAGCAAGCATCAAAATATATCACAAAATGCATAACATGTCAAAAATGCAACAGAATATCACATATCAAACTTAGGTATCACAATTTGCATACATTTGGAATGCATAAATAGAGGAATATTTACAAAATTTACAGACATAACATGATAAAAACAAGAACTGTACAAAATGATTTTTACAAGTTTTAAGACTAAGTTACTGTACAAGGGTGCGTAATTACCATTTTTGTGAAGTACGATACATTTTGAAGGGACTTGAATGAAATGATAACTTTTTCAAGTGAGAAAAACCTACGCTGGTAATGAATTAATTCTAATTAAATTTTAGATGTTTGTAAAAATAAGTGCATAAATATACTAATCATTCGACATAGGTTGAAACTTATAAATAAAAATGAAAATCATGAGCTATACATATTTGTTTCGTTTTTCATTTGTTTTGTGGTATAAAGTGCTGTCTTTTGTTACAGTCTTTTGGTTGTAAATTTGACAATGTGATAGAAAATTTACAGAAAATGGTTCTATTGAGTGGTTATTGAATTTTACGTTACATATAGATTGAAAATTGAAAGAAAAAATAGGTCTATTGTTTCGGAAGTAGATATGTATAACAAAGTAGTATTTAAAGCTAGCTTATACCTTGAAGTCTTTAAAAATAGTGCAAACTTAATAATAAAGTAATTCGTGTGAATTCGTCAACTAAAAATAAGTGCAAAGGGTATAAAAAGTGCAAAAAGGTATTTGTATTCCTATAAGATAACTAAAAAGGGATTTCTAAAAATAGGTTGAAGATTTTATCGATTTATCAGTTGTTGGTGAGTAGATGGCGATTTATATGTCGTCAGCGATTGGATATGAGTAGATCCATCAGTAGTACTGCCGAATAATCATGGCACAGTGAGTTTTAATCGTCACTTTTTGCTGCGATCATACGTTGATGATAATGGTAAATGACACGAGTTCGAATACTCTGGATACTCTGGATAAAATCGTCATTGTACGTGAAATATCATTTTGGGACTCTCCAGGTGATAATGCTTTAATAAATCGAAAAATTTCAATTAGTTAAAATATAACTTATGGTGCTAATCTAATTCTAG
The DNA here is from genome assembly GCF_950023065.1 of Planococcus citri. Taxonomy (NCBI): domain Eukaryota; kingdom Metazoa; phylum Arthropoda; class Insecta; order Hemiptera; family Pseudococcidae; genus Planococcus; species Planococcus citri. The sequence continues at coordinate 67,253,023 of NC_088678.1, read as the reverse complement.
TGAGCTTTAACATGCGATAAAGCGAGTAATTCTAATTTTTATCTAAAATAACGTAAAAATAAAAGAAAAGGGAGGGAGGGGGGTTAAGTCGTCAGATCCAAGCAAAAAAATGGAACGAACTCCTTAACCTGAAATTCCAGGAAAAACCCAAATTGACAACTGTCTAATATACATCAAAGGATGGCCTGCAACGACAATTGATCAATCTGGAAAACTTTCTCGAATTCCATAAGTGGGGAATGAGGCTGGATTTTATTTTGAAATTTTGTGACGAAAATTCCAAAATGCAATCCACTTTTTCGAAGTTCATTTATGAAGATTTCGCAATTAGTCGCCCTCAATGACCTTCAACGAAAATCGTGATAATTTTCTACTATTCATTGGGAGGCGATTTCAAGACGAAACTTCTTCTTTTTGAAACGATTCTTCGACAAAGGTTCTGTTTTTCGCTTTTTCGTGAAATAGCACGAAGTGTTATTGCACGAAAAGGCAAACACAGTCTTATCGTGGGATTATACTCACGATTTTCTCTCTTTTTCACATACGTGTGAGAGAAATTATTTTATAGCAAATGATGCTATGTCAATCCGGGTACCGCTTGTTATTTTATTCATCGGCCATTGGGTCGTCGTTGAGCGGTAGGTCTACGTTTGGAGTGGCTGGCAAGTCATTGAGCGTCGCGGCACGTCTGCTTTTCTCCATTTGAGCTAACACAACTTCAACATTATCACTCCATGGGTCTGGATCATCCCAGTCGTACACGGGTCGCACGAGGGGATACACTACACATGGTTCTTCGGGGGCCATGGTGATCGAGTCATTGAGTGCTTGCGTTGAGGTCTGAGCACTGAGCTGAGGAGAATCGAAGGATTTCGGTGAGTTAGGTGGCGTTTCCGCTATTTCACTCACTGAGAACGAAGGCAATGAACACGAGCGAGGAGGTAACACAGCATTATCTTCTGCGGTAATTTCGTCACAAATTCGTCGTAAAAGCTGCGCCGTGGCCACCTCACCTCGTGCTATCGCTTCTTCCTTCTTTTTGCGTATTCGTGAATGGCGGGCGTCTAGCGCGAGGTTGACAATATCTTGCTCATCGCTAGCCGCCTGTGTATCACAGAGACGAGATTTCTCCGGCTCAGTGCACGTTGCGTTATCTGAAACAGAGAAAATAGAAGTTGCCGGTTCTCCGGCGGTTAGCGTATTGGTTTGGTTACTCTTGTCCAATAGCGAGTCGTCGCAATGTTGAACTTCGTCGGTAATGTCGACGCCATCGAACGATAAGTCGCTTATGGAGGAAGTGTCCTCTCGAATGGAATTTGATTTCCTCGTTGAACATTTCGGAACAAGAGTGTACGATTTCGCCAAGGCTTTGATGATAGGTACATATAATTTCAGGTCATAATAAGGACCATCTTCCTTCATTTGCTGCTTAATATCTGAAATAATATTAAAAAATTCGTCGAGACGATGGGTTGTGCCTTTGTGCACAAAATCCCAATCGCTGTCATTATACACACTATTTATCGTTTTACCGATTGGAGCGCGATGAGTCGTGTTCGAGATGATAGGAAGAAAGTACACATCAGTGACCTGAAATTTAGCTAAAAGTGTGCATAAATTATGCATGGCTTTATCGAATGTTTCACCATCAGTACCTATATGAGCTTCATAAGTGCCTATCGCAAGCATATTTTCGGATGGTAAACTTTTAAATTCTGATAAATAGTCGATTAACATTTGAACGGTCATGTCTCTACGATACAATTTTGGGTCTAAAGTGTCTGAAAACGTCTTACCTTGCATCAGCCTCCTAGCGATCCCTTCCGCGTGTCCGTCACCGAGAAGAAGGATGTCATTTGCGAATATCGCACTTGGCATGTCTCCAGTCGGGGTGACATGAGCAGCAACGGTAAAGAAGAAAGGATAGGAATTGATGGGGTAAAAAGGTTCCAAAAAATTAGACTCGCAACCGTACCGTTTACGAAATATATTGAGATTACGTATTAAATAGGCGTTGGTGGCGCGAAGTTTCGGACTACTTTCTCGTAAAAGGGGCGATTTCCCTATCAACGTTTTCAGTTTCTTAGGACGCGATTTGAGAATCTTTTTAATCGCGTTTACCGTAGAATTCGGAGGCGATGGCGTATTTTCCCCGAACGAGGTCACTGACTTGGGATTCTCGATATTCCGATCGAAAAATTCGTCTACTTTTTTAGACGCCTGTTCAGTGAGAGCACTGCGGGTGGTGGTAGTTTTACCTGGAAGATCTGTCATGAAGCTCGGAAGATTATTTTTCCGCCGTGTGACGCGTTTTTTAGGCTCGTCAATCGTCAGATCAATGACCTCCGAATTTAATTTCAGATTTCCAGTGTTTTTGCCTCGAGAAATCGATTGATTCGTAATCCTAGTCTTTCTTAATTTTTCCAAAATTGGCTGGGATGATTCGGCTCTAGTTACGGGCGACGAATACTCGAAATTTCGTGGTCCACATCTCAACACAGCCGGATAGCCGGCAATCCGACTATCATACTGCCAAAACAGGTTACTGTGTTGAGAGCGGATAATTTCACATTGTTGATTTATAATTTCGCATTGTTTCCTCAGAAAATGACACATATCAACGATGTAACTACTCTCTCTGGGTTGTATGTGAGGTAAACTCGGTTGAACAACTCGTCGGAGAGGAGAGACACCGCCATATGACGTCATTGACGGACGAAACCTGCAAAATTCGTCGCCACGTAACAGAGCAGAACAACCCCTATGCCGGCATTCTATTACTTTTCGATTCTGGTGGTCTCGTCTTAAACTCGCAATGTAGGTCATGTACAAGCAATACTGATGGTACATGTGCCCACACGAAGTTGTAATCGGAAAATCGCCAGAATTTTCAAGTCGTAGATTTGCCTTACTTAGAATTGATCTCTCGCAAATTTCGCACAATACCTCCATTTTCACGAAAATTGCTAGATGAAAAATACTGTGAGAACTTCACGAGCGACAAATTCTACAAGATTTAGTTTTTTAGTAAAGGAAAGAAAGGCTGACTATTTTTCAGGACTCCGATACTTCCAAAAAATCAAATCAATGAATGAAGATTGACTCAACGTTTCGAAAATACCGAAATGTCTCAAAAATAGAGGGCATAAGTGAAGATTTGAACTTGTTATTGGAAAATTGCAGTGTTTAAACTGGTTGGATTTTGCCAATAACAAGTACCTGCCTAGATCACGAGATCCTAATTCACGAAAATCACGAGATGAAATTGATGGTATTTTTAAGAAAGTAGCACTCGCGACGCAAAATAATTCAAATAACCGACAAAAAATGCATGAACAAAATTAATGCGAAAAATATGCACATTATGAAAAGCAACCAAATTATGATTTTTCCAAAAAAAAATAATACGACGAAATGGAAAAATCGTAATAAAATTTCGGCTATGCCGTACTTACCAAATCAATATCGCTGAACTTTTGGTAAAACCCGAACCTCAACTCCCAATGCGAAAAAATTGGGTTTGAGTGTCGAATTTCATCAATGGAGAGACGCACTTGCCGCCTAAACCAAGTTGAGAGAGGTAGAGACTTTGTCGAGAGAACTTTACTTTACGAATGAGAGACTGATGATTTTTGTCTCATCTTCGGCTTGGATTTTTAGAAAAGACGCACTATCCCTACTTGCATTTTTGGTCGTAAAATGTATAATTGACATCTGATGAAAATTAACATGCAAGTCGAGAGAGGCTATTTGCTTTTCTAAACGGTGACAAATTCGAGGTTTCAAAATCTGGTGACTATTTCTTGGTAATAATACCTACATTTGCGGGTAATAAGAAGATCGGTCGATGTATCGTCGTAATGTGAAAGACAGAGATAGAAGACAGGATGAAATAATTGCTCCCTATCCGTCTCACTCTAATAGCTCGAGAATGTTTGTTGATTTTAGCGTCTTCTTACTTTGTATGAGGTATAATAAAACCTACGGAGAAAAATAATCCCAGAAGTGAATGCGTGAGAGTCAGGCTGATAGTAATATAATCGTAGTATGATGAAGAGAAAAATTAAAGAACCGCTTGTATTTACAATTTTATTGCCTACTTGTGCCGAGTGACAAGAAAGCAAGAAAAAAGGCTAACATGAACCTTTCGTTTTAGAATCGTTACTTTGTAGAAAGATTATTTTATCTAAAACGGAAGGCTCTGTATGGCGTCAGCGAATTCATTAACTACGTCGAAATTGGATACAATGTATCCTTCAATACAATACCCCTAGCAAGCGTGAACTGGTTCTTTTATGTGTACTTGATATCGATTGTATGCACCGCCGCTTCGTCGTAGATATGGCGCGGCGGTTGCATCATATTAGTTAATCCCTAACAAAGTTGCCCTATTCATACGTTCGATTATTCTACATTTACGTATTACCAATAATAACAAGACGACACATTTCATAATTACAATTCAAACAAATGTATTGTAAACAAGAACTCAAAAACGTATTTACATGGTATCATCTTTTTCCTAAAAATAATATAAAAGTAGAAAACGAAGGAAAAAATAGTAACAACTTATAGGCTAATGGTATGTTTCATGAAGGATAAAAAAAATTAATGATAAAAACGGGCATATGCTATGGATTTTATAGAGTATGGCTATTGATTTGAAAATTGAAACAAGGTACGAATTCTATTGCAAAAGGTCGAGCATATGGTTATGGTTATTGATAAAATGCATCACGAACATCTTAAGACTATCAGGAACTTAAGTATTAGGAAAAACTTAACGATATCACAGGGGTTTTTTGAACACAATTAGAGCAAAAGAGTATAAGAGAAAAAAAAAATCTAGGCTAAAAAGTCACGAAATTTGATATCTATAACACTGATTGCTGGAAAGTTACTGATTTGGGCTATTGTAAAAAAAAATTATGCATCACAAGGATGAGTAAATGGAGGGAATAAAAAAAAATAATAACAGTTCGATTTTTCGAGTTGCTTAATAGAAAGTTACAAAATAGAGATCGAATTAACGAATGAAATATCGGGTAACATAGAGAAAATTCTGTACACACTAGTGAAAATCACACAAAAAACTTAAACTACACACATTCTGTTTAAAATACTATTGCATTTCGATAAAAAAAAATTATATGGCATATTGGGTTGATAAAAAGCTATGGAAGATTCTTTGAGTGAAAATTATCAAGGGTATATGGTGAGAAAATCGGGCATATATTGAGTATTGAAAAGGTTGAAATTCGAAAATTTGGATTTAAAAAAAAAATGAATCGGATATTACGTTAATTGTGGTAGGTGTAGAATGTGTTTAATTAAATCTAGGAAAAAATAGGCAAAAACAAAAAAAAATAGCGAAAAGATCACGAGTATGAAATCACGTCATTTATGAAATAATATGACTAAATAATCGAATAAAGAACCGACGAAATTAAGATGATACCTTCGGAGTTGGCTTAGAATCTGCGTTCTTCCATGGGGATGTTTAATAGGTCCATGAAATCATGTATTAGATGATCCTTGATCCAACGTTCGTCTATTTCCCCGTTCGGTCTTACGAATTCTATTTTACGCAGGGTATCGCCGGATCCATCAGGATCTCTCATCGTCTCCCAGGTCACTTTTCCCAGGTCGTTTCTAAAATATGGGTGTAGCGGTATCGGCTGTGCTACTGCAAACTCGGGAGGTGGCATTGGACCTTCTAATTGTCCATCACCTTCGATCACTTGTTCGGCGTTTTGCTGTTGTTGCGCCATTTTTACTTTGATTTTTCGTTAATTTGATTGCAACGACCGAATTCGAATAGTTGATCTCACAAAGAGTAATACGCGTTTTCAAATTAACTACGATTACACGATAATTACACAGAATATATTCGAAGATAATACGCAAATCGACACAGACAAGAGGAGAGCAGTTACCTCGAAGCACATAAGAACACAAGTCAAATGTCGTCGTCCTGTAGACCAAGGATATCAGTCGATATTTTCGATCGCTGTTTTCTGATTGGTTCCAGGACCACCATACAAAATACTCAAAAAACACATAATAGGCGAAATTTTATTGCCCCGTGTTGTTGTAGTGGTGAGAAGTGATAACATTCATCGAGAGGTTTTCAACTCCAGAGTCGTGACGTCACACTCACGTGTTCGCGGAACATGTCGAAGACCAGTTGCAAGCAAAAGGCATATTCGACGATGTTATTTCTCATTCAACGCGACACGAGGGCAATAAAACATAGCGCTATTATGTATCTTTTCGTTCTTTTCTATGAATGAGTAGGCGTTTTCGACTATATTTTGTTAAGCTGTTATTTGTTTATTGAGGAAGCAGTTATTATGCATACGACGAAGTGTAAGTTCGAAGTTAACCAACTGTGACAAAATCTTAAGGTATTTGCTTTCATCTCAGATTTTTACACAGGTAGTTAACCCGAATACACTTCCGAGTCAAATTTCAAAACCCTCGAAATTCTTTCGGCGACGTGGTTTTTACATCACATTGCCCAAATAGCTTCGATGATTGGAATATTTTTCTTCGAACCACGCACACACATACCAAGGCGCAAGAAAAGACTTGTGATGTGTGTATGAGGTCGGGAAAAATAATCCCTTTGAAAATTTGACGGTTGCATAGTTTCGTTAGTTATGATCATTTTCTCAAATCTGATACACATGAAAAATGAATTTTTCGCATGTATGAGACTTTGAGAAAATGATTTGTTTCGTTATATTGCAGGGTTAATTTTTCGACTCCAATACACACACGAAAAATGCTAACATTTTTCGCAGGTGCATGGGATCGGAAAAATAACCAGTTCGGGTAGAAACTGCATATCGTGAGCAGGTGACCACGCCCCGCCCTTCAATTTGCATTGAGATTGGGAAACGCCTTCACCTTGCGGGGTATGCAATTTCATGCCCTAGCAATTTGTTATAGTTAGGTTCGCTTTACTGGTAGACGGAATCGGATCTATCCCTATAGAATTATTCACTTCATGGGATCTATCTTTACGTGGTCGACCTCTACTTCGCTTGGTGGTATTAGACGCACTTGCCCCAGTCGGGGGTGAAGGGGGGAGAGTAGCTGTAAAGATGAATGGTTTACAGGAGTCATTTTGAGTTTTTTGTTTATTCTTTTCCCTTATTTTAGCGCGTTGTTCACGAGTAGACTCGACTATTTTAGACAGAACGACATCAGAAGCCTTTTTGAAGTCGCTATTGGAAATATCAGGACTATCTTTCTGCTCGGTGTTACCTGAATGACGCGCATCGTTGTCACTTTCGTCAGAAATTTCATCCTGGTATCTTAATAGAAATTCCTTAATCCTATTTTGCAGTGAACGAGAGTCTAAATGAGACTTAAGACAAGATTCGCTTTCGAGTTTTTGTAAATTGGATTTTGTAATGAAAAGAGTAAGCTGACGTATGTTAGCAACCCTGTTGATAGTTGTTCCATCTGTTGGTTGTAACAAATAGCAATTGTGCCCATTACGTTGAAGCACAATAAAAGGACCTGTTTTCTTTTCATACAATTTACCTGATGTTTTCTTCTCGAAGCTAGATTGTTTATGATTCGTCATAAGGACCCAATCACCCTCGTTCAGCAAGGTGGGATCGCGATGAGACTTATTAAAAGCATATTCTTCGTCTATCCTTTTTAATCGTCTGCGTTCTCGAATATAAGTTTCAATGACCTGTTTATTCGTCATTTCGCTCACCTTTTGCCTCCCCTGTTCAACAGTGTACACCGCTTTTTTAGCTAGACTATCCGCTACTATATTCGTATATTCGTGTTTACGAGCATAGACATGGATAAATTCGATTTTTTCAAAACACGTTTTAAGTTCCAAAATTTGCTTAAAAAGGTGTTCATGGTGAACAGGTTTGCCACAAGAATTTTTCCAGTTGTTAGTTTGCCATAGAGAACAAGTGTTGTTTAAAGCTTTGATAGCATAATTGCTATCACTTAAGAGTTTCACTTTTTTTATTTCGTTAAATTTCAAAATCTCGAGAGCCTTGATTATAGCAATCAGTTCCGCGAGGTTATTTGAAATCGCGTAATTTGAACTCGTAATACGTTCTGAGACGTTCGATTTTGACTCAGGCGCGAAACAAATACCTATACCTGCTATCGCTTTTTCATCACCGTTTTTGGAGCAAGCTCCATCCGCAGTGACCCTAACGTATCCGTCTGTATCAAATATTAAGTCGGTTAAGTGATTTAATTTGTTCTCTAGACAGTAAGTGCTTGTGGTAGATGGGAGTTCCTGTTTAGCCATTTTCTCACGAAGTTTCAATAATTCATGTACAAAGTTGAATCTGAAATTTTCGAGAGGAATGGTGTCCACAGTCTTATCCCAAATACCCCATGCTTCGTTTGGTTTAAAGCCAAATGACGTAGGCGTATTATTCAGCTCATTTTGGATGTCGCAAATCAAATTTTGCCATCCTAGATGAGATCTGAAGGGATCATGATAAGTGTTTATTTTTACCCGAATCTTGTCACCTAAACACCGCATCGTGCGTTCAACTGACGAAGACTGGGGATTATAAACATTTGTATGGGCTACCTTTATGTCATAAGATTCAAATAAGTTATACCACGATTCGGAAATAAACTGTGAGCCGTTGTCAGTGATAACCTTTTTTATCACGACACCGAATTTTCTAATGTCTTCTAAAATTGTTTTCATTTTCGCGCAAACGTCTTTCTTTTTGATTTGATAAAGGGTCTTTAACCATATCCTACCTGAAAAGACGTCTTTAGCAACAAGAAGATATTTCGGTTCGTTCTTCATGGCCGGTAAGGGTCCATAAAGATCGACGGAAATGACGTCGCCTAACGCATACGCCTCGACTTGTGCATATTCTAATTGTTTATGCATTGCATAATTCTTATTAACTTTACACACGATGCATACGTTACATATGTCTCGTATGTAAGCTAAAGAATTATTGTGGTAAAAAATGCGTCGAAAAATCATATCCAATTTTACGGCACCACAGTGACCATAAGAGCTATGTAGGTATTCTACTGTATCGTAAAAAAGATCGTCGGGTAAAAATGGAACCTTTGCCCCATTTTCCAGTTTTCTATGTAGAATTTCTTTTCCTAAGTGGTTGGTAATAATCTCAAATTTCTCTTTTTTCTGTCTCTGTATGTCAAGTTGCTTTTTGTTATTCGCAGGGACTTTTTCCTTGAGAATAGCAATTATTCTTTTACAAGCAGGATCAGATTGTTGAGAGACTTCGAGATTTTTTAACTTTCGATGCAAAGCTGGTACATTTTCTTGCAAAAATCGCACTTCGAGAGGTGTGATTTTTGTTTCGAAGTTGTTAATTTCTAATTCTGGAGCTTTTATGTTGTAAAGTGCCCTATTTGAAAGAACCATGTCATAAATTATCTCGTAACAATTTAGGACAGTGATCCAATGTGCAGCTTTGCGATGCGTTTGAGCTAATTCCCTAAATCGATTTATAATGGGAAGAAGATTGGCTCGTACGTGAATAATGCGCCCATGAAGCCACATTTGTAGTTTTTATATACACTTAACTAAGCACATTATCTCACGATCAAATAGAGTGAAATTCTTTTGATGTTCTTTGAAAGCAGTGGAGACAAACATAATAATACATTTCTCGCCATTTTTAACATGAAACAGAACTCCATTCATAGCATCAGTCGAAAGTTGAGTATCCAAAAACAGATCGCCCTCTCTGGGAGGCGGTTGTAATTTGAAATCTTTTCGAAACTCAGCTTTTAGTTTTTCGAAAGCTTTCTGTTGGGCTTCCTCCCATTCTACTACAGCTTCACCTTTTGTCAGCTTGTAAATTGGGTTAACTATTTGAGAATACTCAGGAATGAAATCCCTATAGAGACCAGTATTCCCTACAAGAGCTAAAATGTCATTTTTCTTATTCAGTGAAAATTTACCTCGTTTCGTGTGTTTCTTTTCGAAATCGTCAAGCTTCCTAATTTTTTCGCTTTGCTTGGCGATTCCCTCGTCAGAAATCACGAATCCGAGATGATCAGCTCGACGCTTGAAGAATTGCGTTTTGTTGGGGTTGAGTCTCAAGCCGAATTTACGTATCAGTAAAAAGACCTTAACTAAACGACCCAACGTTTCTTCAAACATTGTGCCTGAAATTTTGATGTCATCGACGTACTTAGTAATTCCATCTTCGTTATCGATGACCTCATTTATCATCATAACGAACTCGCCGCTCGAAATTTTTAAGCCATAAGGGAGGCGGCAAAACTCGTAAACTTGGCCTTCGATTTGAAAAGCAGTAAATTTACGAGATTGCTCCTCCAATACAGGTTGCCAAAATCCAGCAGTGAAATCCAGCGTACAGAAAAATTTATCTCCGGCATTGTCAAACAGCATACTGGAAATTGTATTTGGTTCGGTGAGTACATTTACTAGGAATTTATTAAGTTCATCGGCATCAAGACATAATCGGATCTCACCATTTTTCTTAACTACAGGAGCTAAAGTATTGATATAAGGTGAGTGAGACGGACGGATGATTCCTAATGCTAACATTTTAGAGACAGCCTTACGTAATCCTGGGAGCAATTTTTTACTTGGCCTAAATTTTTCACCTCGCCATGGTTTGAGATGATCAGTACCTGGTTGAAAATTGAACGAAACTTGTTCTCCAGCGTATTTGCCTGGATTTAATGAGAATATATCTTCGAAAGTTTCTAACTCCCTAATGGCCTTATCCATCTGACTACGTGTTATTGAACCATTCTCGACAGCTTCTCCTAAATCTTTCTTAAGATTAGACTTGAAGATTTTAATAGCCCTACACCTCTCTTCTTCAATTTCCTTATTTACCTCGGAGAATTTGGTATAATTGCGCATTGCGTAACGAATTTCGTTTCCAAATCCGTCTACTTCTCTGACCGCAAAAACAGTCAGAGCGTCTTGAAATTCATCAGGATGCATAAAGGGAATGACGAATTTTTCACAAAATTCAGGTTTGCATTTTGCTCGCCTTTTACGAATGTTCAATTTGATGTTTAATTTATCCATAGAAATCCTGCCCATGATGAATGTACGACCAGGAGCGTCAATGATGTAAAAAGGCGCTCTGATGTACTCTTCACCTATGAGCATTTGAATAATCACCATGTGAGTTCCTGCGTAAGATAAGTCATTATTAGCCATTCTCAGTTGCACTCGTTTCTGTAATCGAATAAATTTTAGCCATTGTGGCGACTCTCGTAAAAGGGTCTCCACAATGGTTTTCGATAATACATTCGGGAGTGCACCTGAGTCTATTTGTAATGCGAATTTGCGTTCGCCGATTAAGACAGGTATTACACATGTGGGATCATCAGTATTTTCTGTTACAAAATGAGAAGAAACATCCATCATAGAATTGTCAATTTTCACAGATGCGTTATCAATAGCATCTATAGCGTGTACTTTTGGTTCAATTCTAAGACGTTTGGTTTCTCGTTTTGTAAATTTTTTCTGAGAATTTCGGGATACTTTAAGTGGAAATTGAAAAGTGACTTTTTTATCTACTTCGAGAGGAGCAGTAGAAATATTTAGTTTTTCTTTTAAAATCGGGTCTTCTTTAAGTCTATCATTTAGGTCGCGCTCAATTACGTATTTGCGATGTGCAGGCGCGAGATTTTCGGTTGGCATATAGTATTGTTTAGGAATAAAGCTAGTTCTAAGGGGAGCTGGTTCGTAATCGTCTTCTGGATCGATATTATTAGCTAAAATGTCACATTTGTCCAGTTCCATCCTCGTGATTGGACCTGGATCGATATAATTCGAATTGTTTGGATAGAACAAAGATTTCCTTTTACCTGGATTTGCTGTTTTCGTGTTTAAACAGGCGAATTTCTCCCACATCTGTTCCGTTTAATGAACCATTATGCAGACGGCGGTATATACCTCGTAATACATATTGAGTGAAAGAAAATAGCGTTGGACTGTTGGTATAAAACGAAATCTGTTTTGTAGTGGAATTACGAACTTTTCAGGATCTGTTATTGGTCGAAACAATTCTCTGTTGTCGGAATCAAAATGGCTTTCCGCCTTTAGGAACATTAAAGCTGGTTCACGTCTAAAAACAATTCTCGGATCTACCGATAAACATATAAACATCCTACGAAATAGTATATAGCGGGCCAAGGAAACTCCTTTTTCGTCTCCTATTTTAGGTTTAATAATGGGAAAAAGAAGAATGATTCTGTCTGCTTTTTTCTTTTCGATTAACAGACGTAAAATTTTTTGCATCTGTTTTTCTATTACGTGAAATGGTTTCCTACTATAATTTATTTCGAGAGATCCAAATGAGAGAATGTATCTGGCGTGTTTTGGAAAAGGTATGTCTTTGAGTCGAGCGAATAAGCTTTCAAGGTACATTTGGTCTCGTAGGTACGAGGGTACATCAGCAATCGAGGTTGACTCGCCTCTCCGGAGAAAGTGAGCAATCCCATCGCCAACCCAAATGTAATCTTCAAAAATATTCCTAGGTGAATCGCGAGTGTCATTTGCCCCAGGAGGAGTCAATGAACCTCGTTTTTCATCATTCGACTCAAATTCATTTTTTGAACCTTGTAACTCGGTTGAAAGTGAGTTTACAGCCATACTGCCAGGACCTACCCTACCTACCACAGAGTTCAAATATTCTAAATATTCCTGTTCTCGAAGGTCGTCTTCCTCATCTAATAGCGAAATTTCGTTAGTGAGAGGGTCTATATGGATCGTATGCACATTTGCATCTAACTTACGAGAGAGAATATTAGGCTTAAAATCGTTTAACTTCAGCTCGTTTCTATCGTTTATATGAACGGCTGGGCTGAATTTTTTACTGATAGGAGAGTTCGGAGCAGTGTGTAAAAAGTCAATATTAGGTTTTTTCGTCGGTCTAAAATTAGTTTGAGTACAAGCGAGGGGTTTTCGGATTTTGAACTTCTGAGCTTTGGCATGCCAATCCGGAAAAAATTGGTTATGTTTTTTCTCAGAAATTTTTCGTATTTTACATTTGCATTCATTCGGAGTATTATTGGGACCTCGAATCACTACTGGGACTTCATTGAGAGGGTCTTCTTGAATTGACGTGATGTAAGTCAATTTTTGAATAAACTCATCTAATGTTTGTCCTGGATGATGAAGAATGTAGCGATATTCTGGTGGTGTTTTCGCAGTGATAATACGGATAAGTTCCTTGTCAGGATTCATTCGAAAATGACGAAGGCTATTTATCCAATATTTCATACGAACAGCCAAATCTTGAATACTTTCTGCCGACGTGTAGGTCAAACAGAATGCTTTCCAAGCTTCATTTTGTGTTTTGACATCCCAATAATATCCGAAGAATTTTGCTTTAAACTCCTCGAAAGTATTTGCATCGAATGAAAATTCGAAAAATTTAGACCTATTTGACGTGAGAATCACACCTTTCATTCCTAAGATTTTTTGGGATTCGGGGACGCGGGTGCCTTTAAAATAATCTTCGATCTCGGTGACAAATTGGTGTGGAAAGTATAATTTATCATCGGAAAAATAGATGCCTGCATTGTATATTGTGCCTGCATCGATTAGCACGGTTGCATACCCTTCACCCTGATCGCAGGTGTGATTGTCGGTTTTCTGTTTAAGGATTTTAATTTCGTCACAAATTTTACGAATTCCACTGTCTCGTTTTGAAAGTTCGAGAACAGAGTTTTCTTTATACTTCGAATAGTTCTGGTTGAAAGTTTCGAAATCCGATTTGGACACGAAACTTTCATCATATTTCGCGAATCTGCTAGTATGACTTTCCATAATATCTGAAGTATGGTCAATATTTGTCGCGAAATTTTCCTGAATATCTATGAGTTTGCTTACGCGATTGTCTAAATCCATCACACCATCACTCACTTCTTCCAATGCGATTTTATTCGCAATGGCTATGTCGGATGTCAAGTCATTTTGCACCGTAAGTGTTGCGTGATTTTCCTCTATTTGGTGCTGGAGCGAATCATTCCAGCCCCAAGTAGATTCGAAAATTTCCGCAAGTATTTCGTCTAATGCTTCCTTATATAACTCAGAGTTGAAGGGCCTGGGTTGCTGGTTCGCATTCCCGTCCTCTCTATCTGGTATATCGGTGCATTTTTCAGAAATACAGATTTTGGGTTGCTGGCTCGCATTCCCAATCTCACTTATGTCGCAAGTCATAACTTGACATTCATCTCTAGGAAAGTGAGATGAGCTATTGAGTGATTGATTGCGATGAATTTCGACATTGTTTTCAATTTCACTCACCGCTGGTACCTGTATTATAGGCGCAGAGGTGCGTGATTTTGATCGTGTGCGATTTGCAATAGCGGTATTATCGTGCATCTTTTTCTTACGTTGACGATTTGTAATTTTCCTCTCGGGATGTTTTTTACGTGTAGACCTAGGCTGCTTTTTCATCGTGATGTAAGGGGCCTATGCGAGGTAACAAGTGTAAAGGATACCGAAAGAATGTGGTGACAGGTTTATATAGTAATCGTCAAGAGAGTTCGTTTAACCGCGAGTATAAGCGAGCCGCAACGTGTGAGATTGCGATCCCCTTTTCCTGTAACGGCGCGAAGATGTACGAAGCGTGTAAAGTCTTGATGGGTGGTGGCGGGGTACGCGGTGGCAACTGTGAGAAGTATTTGTCGCGTAGCGAGTCACCAGGTATTTCGATTTCTAAAAATAGATCTCCGAAAAATAAAATGTTTCGATAGAGAGATACGAAATTACGATGCCTACGTGAGAAAAGGCAGGTATGAGTCACGAATCTACGATGAAAAATAATTCAGGTATGCGAGAAGATGAGTCACCTGACTTTCAAACGACTTTTGGAAAATGGCGTACGAAGATTTTCTTTTCGAAACGACAGGATGTGAGTAATAAAAGAGCCTATTTTTAGAAGGATAGATATGAAAATACGATTCTGAGAATGGAATTTTTCGGCGAAATTAATTTTCAAAGGAAAGTTTCGGCGAAATTAACGATGGAACGAGAGATATATAAAAATTCGAGAATGAGTTGGTTGGAATTTTAATGGATTTTCACAGGAAATGAGTCACCTTAGTGTGTATAATTCAAGGAAAATTTGTTGGAAAGATAAGGATTTATTTTGAGTGACTGATTTTTGTCGGAAATGAATCACTCAAGGACATATGATTGGGAAAAATGATTAAGGAATTTTGATATTTGAATATGTAATCGAAATTACAAAAATTCAAATATCTTAGGATATAAGGAAGGAAAATATGAATTTCAGATGATGTATTTTGTTACAAATATAGCGTCTGAGGACATATGCGAAGGAATAAGAGATACAAGTAAGTTCAGATGCTAAATTTTACGAGAAAATAAAGTATCTGAGGGCATACAAAGGATAGGAAAGAAGTAAATAGAAACTAATTGTCAGATTTTTCAATCTGAGGACATATGGTCAGGGATAAAGGAATTGAGATTTGGATAATTTTAGGATGAAAGTTCTTGGGAAAACCTATGGAAAAGTTCCAAAATAAATTCTCGAAATAAGGCGTGTTCCTCTGGGGTAGCTTGTAATTCAGAATCGGAAAGTTCGTTAATATTGTCGATATTCTCTTCAATATTACCGAAATGATATTGGAACGAAATTTGTTCCTTTTCTATGCTTTTTAATGGGGTTTTTATAGAAAGCGATCGGGGCTTACTCTGAGGGAAATTGCACATGAATTTCGAAAAATTCACAGGCGATTTCTATGAAAATTGCGAATAATGCTGACTTTTTGTCTTATCGGTTCAGACTGGTCAAATTCGTATTTTGACCTCGAAACAATTTGATGGTCAGCTATAAGAAAAATATTCGAATTCGGGGTTGGGATCAGAGTATAAATGATGTCAAAATCGTTATTATACTTGTGACGAACTTGAAATTTATTTTTTAATTTAAGGTCACGAAGTTTCAGACGAAGGGGATTACACATATAATGGATAATCCGCACGGGTAAAAGTTAACAAAGAACGAACTTTGTGGGTCTGAAAAAGTATTTTTCAGTCAGAAAGTTCCTCTTCTTTGTTGGAATAGACAAAATCGGTAAAATGACTTAGAACGAATTTTCTGGTTCTGAAAATTGAATTTCAATCAGAAAATTCTTCGTCTTCGTCAGGAAAATTTTCCACAATTTCAGGTATTTGGTTAATCGGTTCTGAGTAGTCGAATTCGTATAATGAGTTCGGTACAAAGTAGCGATTAGCAATTCCAGAAATGATTGGAAAGACAAGGATTAGAGAATATAGGATATCGAAATTTTCGTGAAAGCGAACGCGACCGTGAAGTAGATTTTTTACTGAAAAATCACGTTTCTTCAAACGTACGGGTGAGCACATCCAAAAATTCCAAAAGTTCCCTAAGTTCTCTACGGTAGATTTCTATAGTTTCGATAGGGTCGGTATTATCTTCAGGGACGAAATCGGAATATTCGTCAATATTCTGGTCGATTTCGGCAAAATGAAAGTCGAACGAGCTCTGTTCAATTTTTTCAATGTCTGAAGGGGACTTAATCGAAAATCTACAGGGTTGTGTCACAGTCAAATTGCACATGAATTGCAATTTTCGGGTATGGAATGTCACGTTTAGTCGATACGATTATCAAAATCAGCGTTAGAATTGGCAATTTCTTCACCGATGGGATCAGGATCGCGAAATTCGAACAATGACCTTATGAAATTCGATCGACTCAGGATTATATAAGAACGATTAACCCACACACCGTTTTGGAATTCTAAACGAACGCGAAATCGGGGTGGTTTTCTCAAAGTAATTTTCCGTGTATGCAATCGAAGCGGATTGCACATTAAATTGAGAATACGGGTATAAAAGGACAAAATCGAGATAGTTTTTACTGTAAAAATTAGCGGGTAGGATCGGGTTTGAGAATTTCAAAATTTTAGGGCCTAATTACCTTCGGAAAGGATGTAATTTGTATCTCCCTTGCTGTTTCAAATTTCGAATTGTGGGGAATCAAATTCGCCTCGCAATTTCGAAAATTTACACAACTTGGGGGTCCTACCTATGGGCTTTGTTTAAACGTTCGGATTGAGAGAAATTGACCCAGGATAGTCTCTGTCAAAGCAGATACCCGGATAAATTTGTCACAATACGAAAATTCAAACAAAGGGGTAGACAATCCGAAAAGTACGATTTGTCTGAAAATCCAAACCACGGTGAATTTACCAGGATAGTCTCTGTCTAAGCAGATGCCTAAATAAATTCACGACGTGATTCGTAAATTCGGACAAATAAAGAGGTCCTAAAATATTTAATAATTTTCTTCAACCTTGAGAAAAAAGGAAGTAAGAAAACTACTAAATTCGTCAGATTTTCGGGATTTGATCAAATTTGTGTAAGAAATTTGCATCAAACTCCGAGAATTATTTAGAGAAATTCTTTCACTAGATTTCGATAGCAAACGATCGATTTCTAGTGCCTATGAATTGTTCAAATCTTCGATCGTTTCCTAAATTCCGGAGAATCCGTACTGCCTATCGAAAATGTGTGAACAATTCCTACGTGATTTTAATATTCACGATCAATTCTAGCAAACGAGAATCTTTCGAAAATATTAAAATCTTTGAAAAATTCCAAAAATCACAACTTATTCGTAAATTTCGAGAAATTTATCAAATAAATTGGGGTTTTTCGAATTTTTTTAGAGAGAATGATCCTATTGAATAAAACTTCGTTATGTTAGACTTAACGAGGTCGTATTCGCTATTTTACAGAGCTTGATATTTTCGTCAATCTACGCAAGAAAATAGATTTTCGAAAATATGAAGGCCGGGGTTAGATATAATTCTAATTATGACGTAAATAAATTTATGACACAAAGAGAACCACGTCCGGGCGCCAATGTAAAGACAAGTCCGGTCTGTCAATGTAAGGGAAATAGGTTTATCATAAATACCTAGACAATAGTTTTTGCCTAAATGCCTACAAAAGTCCTATAAAGCTGTTGATATTATAATGCTCGGGTAGCAGCAGCGGGGTTCATTGATAGATGAGACAAGCTTACATAATTCCGTCTATGATCTGTCCGAAGACCTATCATAGGGGTGTATTAGTACCTAAATAGGGGTTAGAACCCTCCTAATTGAATTATCTACATTTATTCATTAAGCGCCTAAATAAATAAATTAAGAGAATAAGAACACCTAGTTGGATACTCCGTGTATACGATATAATTGCAATACACACCTTATAATTACAACACAAATAATTGGTAAAGCTAATTATTTGTATCTTAAGCTAACAGGTAAATAAATTCATATATGACATATTATTTAAGGAAGAAGATGATTACTTACGACCTTTTGGTGTTATACTTTGCGATGCGCGAATATAACGATTAACGATTGTTTAATAACCCAGGGGTAGTATTAGCAATTTAATCGATATTAATTACTTTTTAACAACAAAAACACGCATTGACAAATTATCGGAGCTGGGCTTAACGCGAGATGATCAGGCTCGACATGTGAACAAGAATATAAGATTCAAGCTCACCCACAACGACGCGGACTGTTCTATACACCTTAGCAAGAGTAGATGATAGAACTATAAGTCTGGAAGTCAGAATTATAAGACGTCAGACTTACAAGTCATGAGAGCATCTCGATCTCGATCGCTCGATGCTACATCTTGCCATCTCTTAATTAATCGTATCGTTCCCACCTCAAGTAGGGGAATCTCATATAGGAGAAATACTACACATAGACAGATAGGGGAATAGGAAGTATGGCAACACGTACTGTCGCAAGGCATGATGTCCCTTCACACATTTCCTATGTGTTTGTGTACATGTCTAACACAAATTAATTAAAATTAAAATTTAATAAATCGATAATTTAAGCTTCATTTAATGCGCGTGTAATTCATTACGATTTCATTAGGTACTAAATTAATTTGAATCTATAATAAATTTCAAACGTTTATAATTTCGAGTCATCATTCCGAATATTGATGAATTCATACCAACTCCTTCCTTCTCATCTCAATCGCAAGAACCATCGCACATACCTCAACTAAATACATACATTCATATTTATACAGGGTGAATCCGGAGTGGTCTGGTTCCTCGCAGTAGGTAAGTGTGCAACCAAACTTAAATCATGCTATAAAGGTTCCATATCAATCAGCCGACAGGGGCACGAGATACAGCTACATGTAATTTTTCAAATCACATTATAATAATCTATGTATCAGATCTGCTCCAGCTGTACTTATTAAAAAAACTTATATCAATCACATCTGATAAATCTAAATGTTATAAGAACTTCAGCAGATAACCTAAAAGGAGAAACATGAACATATTCAATATTCAGTTGCTTTTTTGCTTGGAAATTACCCTCATAAATCTATCATTTCATGGAAATACTGACTGAACATGACGTATTTTTGCGGAAAAGCGCGAATTTTACTTTTCATTTTACTTCAATCAAAAGGTAATCACAAAAAAATATTTGTGCTTCTTCAAGTGTGACGAAAAAAAAATACTGATGTCTATTATTAAAAGTACAACATTTATTAATCAAACAAATTTTGTTTACCAAACCAAACTGCAGGTATTTTTTTAGAGCAAGAAATACGAGAAAATGACAAAACAAAACACTTACACGAGTCGATTTCCAATATATTCGCAATCAACGCCGAAGATGCAATCGAATTAATCTCCACAACGGCAAATTATGAAATTAAGGAGTTCGAATACAATGTCAGCGAAAAAGTTAACCCATTCCAAACAAAGTTTTTCTTTCAGAACATTCGCATGTCGAGATATGATAGAAACAGTCCCGGGATATGGTGGTTAAGCTCAGAGTCTGAAGAAGATATACCACCACAATTACATTGGGAATTTATTGAAAAAAAAATGGTAAACACCGGGTAAAACCTTTTGAAATTTATAAAAAACAATCCATAGCCTATGAAATAACTTGTATTCATTTCCATTTTCGTGATTCATCACGTAGAGCCTATATTACGAAGATCTCCGCATCTCATTTTACGCGGTGATTGGCGCAGTCAAAGGCGAGAATTTATCTAAGATCGAAATACATCCTGATTTTAGAAATTTTACGTTAACTGCTGTTGGATCATACATCGAACATGACGATTTGAAATTCTCGTACAATATCGCATACAACGGTCTCAGATGTTGGTTGCCGACTATTTGGTGGACTAAAATCATATCAGTGGAAGATGATCTCAAACAATTGGAGCAACAAATTATACCCGCTTCGTTGATAGCAATGGTACACAATAATCTACGCAATAATATGGATTTTTCTGATACATTGAAGGAAATTTTCCAAACGTACGAGCAGCCCAGAAAAGAAATCATTTCTAAACATCCGGATTTCTTGAATAATCCGCAACAATATTACTACCTCATACCTGAATATACTTATTTCCGTTTTATTCTAAAAGACATCGTCATTAGAGGGCTGTCAAATTTCAAATCATTTAAATGCATTCGCAGTTCATCTGGAATTTTCACGCATACTTTACACGTAAGAGATGTTCGAGGAAACATGATTTTGGATTACAGATCTGAGAACGCGACGAACATGGAGTTGAATTTCCAAATAGATCATCTCTTTGTATCTAGAAAAGAAGACAGTGGTTGTGTTTTTGCCAAAGCAAAATTTTACACCGTAGTTGCCACAAAAACGAATGTTTCTTTGAGTGCTCGTCCATCACAAGTGATTATGAATGGATTTGAATCGGCCATCGCTTCTTCGTTATTGCCTTCGATGAAGAGTAAGTTGACAGTAATTGCACGATGTACCTACTATACCTAGGTCTACAGTTGGTATATCACAGAATATTAATTGGAAGACATTTGACATTCAATTTTAATTAATTCGGGAAGTATTTTTCTTCTCAAGAGGAATAGTGGGGTATTCGAAAATGGCAGATCGCATCCCCTTCCCCTATTCTCTACAAGGTCACGTAAGCAGGCAAATGTGGGCATTGCCGTGTTCTCCAGCTAACGTTCTTTAGCAATGAAAGTTTTTTTTTCAAATCACAAAAAACTAACGCTTTATTTTTTTTTCAGTTGGAAAAACTTGTGACCTAGAAACCTCACTGGAAGAAATCGAAATTTCCAACGTATTGTATTCGATTGATAAACAATAAATGAATTGTAACCATGATGGATTTTATTCAATGATAACAAAAATCATTAAAAAAATAGCTTCATATAGCCACATAAGATCCCGGAAGTTCTGCAAATCAAATTTTGAAGAAGTAATAGCTCTATGAAAGAGAGAGAATCACTGGGTCATTCCATGTCAAATCGCGAATCGGCGGATTTTCGCACGAAGGGGTCTTCGAGTTTTTTTCAAGATCAGATCATGTGTAGAGGTCATCAAACGATGACGAATTACCCAAACCGGTCATTTTTTCGATTTTTTGACGGGGCTGTGGGGTTTCACAGTTCTCCAAAATGTCTGAAAATGGAAATTTTCAGTTGCAAATTGCTCCGGTTGCACGTGATATAGAATTTTGAACTTTCTTTGAAAATTGTAGTACTTTGAGAGGGTAATTGACAAATGATGTCAAAATCAGTGTTGCCTTTACGAAAAACTTGTAATCAGGAAACGGGCTCAGAACTAGGTAAGTATTGGTATTTTTTTTCACCCCTGCCCTGCTCATGGTGCGGGACATCTTGAGGGGTGTCGACGGGGGGACAATCATCCAAGAGAATGAAAACCCTCAAAAACGAAAAAAAAGCGTTCTAAAGAAGAAAAAACTTCCAAAAAAAAAACGTTGAAAAAAATTATATTTTTTTTTTGTTTTCCCTCAAAATAACACTACAATCCCTTTTGATAGGCCCAGAAAACATCTGTTTTTTGACGTTATCGGCTCAAGTTGAATATACATGTATTACCACATTAATAATCTTTAAATCTGCTCCAGCTGTACTTATTAAAGAACTTATCTAAGCATCATATCTCATAAATCAAACTGTTATACATACATACAAAAAAAACTTCAGCAGATAACCTAAAAGAAAAACACATGAACAAATTCAGTTGCTTTTTTGCTCGGAAATAACACTCATAATTTATCATTTCAGGGGAACACTGACTGAAAATGACGTATTTTGGCAGAAAAGCGCGAATTTTACTTCTCATTTCACTTCAACTAAAAAGTAATCGCAACAATAATTTGTGCTGCTTTGAATGTGTAGAAAAAAAATTACTGATATCTACTTGAAAGTGTAACATTTATTAATGAATTTCGTTTGCCAAACCAAACTGCAGGTATTTTTTTAGCGCAAGAAATACGAGAAAATGACATAACAAAACACTTACACGAGTCGATTTCAAATATATTCGCAATTAACGCCGAAGATGTAATCGACTTAATCTCCACAACGGCCAATTATGAAATTAAGGAGTTCCAATACAATGTCACCAAAAAAGTGATACCATTCCAAACAATGTTTTTCTTTCAAGACATTCTCATATGGAGATTTGAAGGCACATCGTCTGAAGAAGATATACCACCTCCACAACTACATTGGGAATTTATTGAAAAAAAAATGGTAAAACTTTTTAATTTATAAAAACAATCCAAAGCGTATATGAAAGAATTTTCATGATTCCAAATTGATTTCCATTTTCATGATTCATCACACAGTTCCTATTTTACGAAGATATCCGCATCTCATTACAAGCGGTGATTGGCGCAGTCAAAGGCGAGAATTTATCCACGATCAGAGTACGCCCTCGTTTTAGCAATTTCACGTTAACTGCTGTTGGATCATATATCGAACATGATTTGAAATTCTCGTACGATATCTCATACAACGGTCTCAGATGTTGGTTGCCGACTATTTGGTGGACTGAAATCTCATCAGTAAAAGATGATCTCGAACAATTGGAGCAACAAATTATACCCGCTTCGTTAGCAATGATACACAATAATCTACTCAATAATATAGATTTTTCTGATACATTGAAGGAAATTTTCCAAGCCTACGAGAAGCCCAGAAAAGAAATCATTTCTAAACATCCGGATTTCTTGAATAATCCGCAACAATATTACTACCTCATACCTGAATATACTTTTTTCGGTTTTATTCTAAAAGACATCGTCATTAGAGGGCTGTCAAATTTCAAATCATTCAAATACATTCGCAGTACATCTGGAATTTTCTCACATACTCTACACATAACAGATGTTCGAGGAAAGATGACTTTGGATTACAGATCTGAGAACGCTACGAACTTGGAGTTGAATTTCCAAATGGATTATCTCTTTGTATCTAAAAAAGAAGACAGCGGTTGTGTTTTTGCCAAAGCGAAATTTTACACTGTAGTTTCAACGAAAACGAATGTTTCTTTGAGTGCTCGTCCGTTACAAGTGATGATGAATGGATTGGAATCGGCCATTGCTACTTCGTTATTGCCATCGATGAAGAGTAAGTTGATATAATTGCGTAATGTACATATCTAGGTCTAGTTATAGCTCAGAATACAAAAGGCAGCCAAATCATTTGAACCTAACCAGATCTCTTTGTGACAAAAACTGGGGTACTCGAAGATGACAGATCGCCTCTCTCCCCCTATTCCACATAAGGCCACGTAAACAGGAGAATGGGGGCATTGCCTTGTTCTTCTGCTAACGATCTTTAGCAAATGAAAGATTTTTTTGGATCACAAAAAACTAACGCTTTATTTTTTTTTCAGTTGGGAAAACTTGTGATCTAGAAACTTCACTGGAAGAAATTGAAGTTTCGAGAATATTGTATTCGATTCAAAATCAATAAAAGAGTAACACATGATTGAGGATGGATTCGTTGTTGTAATTTCTCTAAAAATAACAGGGGGTGATGGTGGATATCAGAGTGGCATATTTCGCTCCACCTTTTTTCAATTTACTAAATATTAAGTCCCAGATGTTCGAGGTTCGTTAAAAGTTGAAAATTCAATTTCAACAATTTGTAAACTTGTACTTATGTAAAATATAAAACTATCAATCATACATTTCCCTGTAATCACGGAGTGATCTATGATATCGATAATAAGTAGGTACTTACTACCTTAAGCATGAATATCCCACGAAATATGCATCATTTATTTTTCCATTACACAGTTGAATATTCATGATCAGATCACCTTATCTTTACAAGCTAAGGAAGGAAAAGTTTTTTAATCCGTTTTCAGTCCCATTAATTACTAAGTTGGTGCATGTGAATCGTGAAACGAATTAATACGATGTCTTTTGTTAACACAGCAGGATGGCTGGCAAGATTATGAACATTTGATGCGATTTTTTTTCGCTCGAACCAATCAAATGAAAAATAATTCAGGGTTCAAGACAGTTCTTTGAACATACGAAGTTTTCGTACTGATCAAATCATTAAATTTAGTTCCTCATTCAATATGAGTTCAAGATCCAAAGCATTTTTCTTAATTTTGCTCACATTGGAAGGTAATTTCATTAAACATTCCACTGGAAAGTCCCATCATTTTAATTTTACTTAACACCGTCCCACTGACACGTATAATTTTTTTACACAATCCACAGCGATAATTTCGACTCAAGCGCAAGCCCAACTGAATTACGAAAACGATGTGACAAAACAAGTAGATGACTGGATCGCTAGATTATTCAAAATTACCAAGGAATCGATGAAGAAACTATTCAGCAGGATATCAACAACAACATTGAACGATTTTAGTTTCGATATCGATCAAGAAATCCCACCATTGGGCAACAAGTTTCATTTTCGCGATGTTTACATGAACGTGAGCGAATTCAGATCACCGCAGCTTGACTGGAGGTTTTCCGAAAATAAAATGGTGGGTATGGTGGTTAAAAAATACTCCGATTACGAGAATAATTAACATGTTACCGATTCGCAGATCATATTTTTGAGTGAATTTACCGTCAGAATGCTCGGATATCTTCTGAAACCATCTAATGCACATTATACCGGATTTGACACCCATCTTGATTTGGAAAACATCTCATTCACTTTCGCCCTGAATGCTGATGAGAAAATTTCACAAGATTTCAGGCAAAATGAAAGCTGGTTATGGTATAGCGTTGATGCAAAATGGGTAAATGAGAAAATACAAACGTATGTACGTATTATTTATTGAAAGTATTCACACTCATCTTACCATTCCTCTTCCCATCTTGTTTCAGAGAGCACGTTTTTACGAATTCGACGAATATGAATATTCGCCGCATGATAAAAGAAACGAATTAGAAAAAGAACTTTTGCCCGCAGCTGTCGCTCTGCTGCGTGAAAATTTAAACCGAAACCCACAATTTGCCGATAGTTTGCGAACCATTTTCGCAATTTACAGCGACCGTAGAAAATCTCTCGTTAAAATGCATCCCGATTTCTTCACCATGCGAGATAAATATTACTACCTTATCCCGAATATACCATTTTTCTGTTTCAATTTGAAAAAAGTCATCATCCAAGGATTATGGAACCTGGAATTGTTCAAAGTCAACAAAGGAAATGCAGCAAAAATTGTGATAAAAGACGTTCACGGAAGCTTGAACTTGGATTTTGGCACTTCGCAAGAAACCCCTCTCGAATTAAAGTTTAAAATCGATCTCATCTCTTTGTCGGTACAATACGAGACACTTGTAAGTGTGGACGCGAGATCTTACAGCGTTAGTAGAGACGATTCGTTTTTACCTTATCGACAATCAACTCTGATCATGCAGCAGCTCGAAATGGCTATCGCTCAGGCGCTATTATTTGTATCATTTAAAGAATGTAAGTTGGAGCCAATACCAAAAAAAAATCATCTCAGCCGAAGACTATACGTATCATTTATCCCAAGGAAGCTTTTTTGATTTATTCTAATCTATCAATTTATTCTTTTGTATCGACAGTTTCCTGGTCCGAAAACCAACTATCTAAAATTGAAGAAATCGAATCTCCAATAAGAGAAATCCTGAATAAAAACTCGGATAAATCCGATTGGCAAGCTTTCAAACAAACGCTCAGAGAATGGATACCATTCAACGATGATTACATCGGCAATCACACAGAATCATACAACTACTATATTTCATTTCCAAACGTGACAGTTAATCTCATTTCGAAAATTCCTTACCCCGAAGAAATCCAATGTGAATTTCCCGATAATCTGAAAGTAGGTATCTGAAAAAACCATTATAGTGAAAAAAATTAGGACACTTTTCGTTGAATTAAAATTGCACGAATTTATACTCGAATGAATTATTACAGATGACTCATGAAATTAAGGCTAAACCAATACGAAAGCTACGTTTGAGTAATAAACAAGGCAACGGAATCGATATAAATTTCCACGCTAATGCCACATCCATTAGTTTTTCTCAAATCAAGCCCAATGCAACCGAAGGCAACAGCAGCTGCGAATTTCAAATATATAATAACGAAGATATCAGGGTAAGATGAAGTTGAGCATGTGATAGTGAGAGTGACATTCAATAACTTCCAAGATCAATTAATCCTATAAGAGAACAATATCATTTCAGGTCCAATTACAGCTAGAAAAAAACACCAGTCTAAGCAAAGATGAACTGGAACTGAAGCAGAAAATCGACGCAACGTTGATTTCAATGGCGAAGGAAAGGGTTACTCAAAACATCAAGTCTGTGGTTTGTTTTCCATTCAAAGTATGCTCTCAAACGAAACGAATGGTCGATGGATTTTTAATACGATTCGTCGACAATGTGTTGGAAAAATGTTCGTTGCAAAGAATCCCGAAATGAAGAGAATCCATCACATACATAGTTGATAATTTTTCGTCAAAATTCTTGGATGTGCACTTGAGCCTTTGTAAAAAACGACGCGTTATTTTTTAATGGGTCATTCCATGCCAAATCGGCGGATTTTTGCACGAGGGGTCTTCGATTTTTTTCAAAATCAGATCATTTGTAGAGGTCATCAAACGATGACGAATGACGCAAACCGGACATTTTTTCGATTTTTTTTTGACTGAGCTGTGGCGCTTCAAAGTTCTCCAAAATGGCCGAAAATGGAAAATTTCAGTTGCGAATTGCTCCGGTTGTACGTGGTATAGAATTTTGAACTTTTTTTCAAATTGTAGTACTTTGAGAGGGTAATCGACGAGTGATGTCAAAATCAGTGTTGCCACTTTCAAAAACCTAAAAAAATCGATTTTAAAACTTATAATTTAAATATAACCACGATGTCCGCCAGTAAAAATTCTAAAAAAATTCTCAGTTTTAGTCCTTTTTATGTAGAATGACATATCAAAAAATTGGACTGGCATCTTTTTTCATTTTCGAGGAAAAAAAATTTCAAGTTTTACGATTGCAGAAAAAGTACCATCAGAAACCTAAAAAATGAAAATTTTTGCATTTTTGAAATATTTTACCAATGTGTAGACGATAATGTGAATAAAATCCCTCTCCCCCCAATTTGTCGACAAATTGACGAAAAATGCGTATATTTCACTCTTGGAATAAAAATTTATAGCACGAAAAATGTCAATTCGTTAACAAGGGGGGGGGCTGGGGAGGGGGATTTTATTCACATTATCGTCTACACATTGGTAAAATATTTCAAAAATGCAAAAATTTTCATTTTTTAGGTTTCTGATGGTACTTTTTCTGCAATTGTAAAACTTGAAATTTTTTCAAAATTCTATACCACGTACAACCGGAGCAACTCGCAACTGAAATTTTCCATTTTCGGCCATTTTGGAGAACTTTGAAGCGCCACAGCTCCGTCAAAAAAAAATCGAAAAAATGTCCGGTTTGCGTCATTCGTCATCGTTTGATGACCTCTACAAATGATCTGATTTTGAAAAAAATCGAAGACCCCTCGTGCAAGAATCCGCCGATTTGGCATGGAATGACCCAATGAAATTAGATCCCTTGAAATTTTTTTTCATCAATTCCTCTCTATCAATTTTTTAGAGCTTCGCACCAGACAAATTGCATTTCATTTTTTTTAAAACTCTGACATGCTCACAAGAAAAAATTTCCACACAACAGAATTAGAAAGAAACTGGTTAATGCGTCGGGAGGGGTTCTCAATTTTGAACAAAAAAATCATTCTCAAATTCAAAAACTCCTCCCCACCCCTTCCTCCAAAAAAAGCTTATGATCAACAAAACTTCAATGTTTTGAATTTTGGAAAACATTTCTGAAATAAAATTCACAATAAAACGTTAACATCACTTTTCAAAAAGAAAAGTTCTGTTCTTCTTAAAACTGAATTTTCATAAAAGAAACTTTAAGAAATGTTGAGCTTTCATTAAAAATTTAGGCCCAAATTTCAATCAATCGGAGAACTTTCTTAGTTTTCTCCTTTCTGAAATTCTGACTCACATTCCAAAATGAATACATTTCAAAATCGGATCCTCCCTCCGAACGTCTTGCTTTATTTCAATATATTAATTTCAAACGTAATATCACAATCTATGTAATTTTTCAGCCCAATCTTTGGCATAAAAATTTTTGAAATTAATCCACATAATATGTAGAATTTAGCACAATAGAGTACAATTTTTGAAGATATCAACACCGCATTAAAAAATTTGAAACTTCTACGAAAATGGAAAATTTTCCATAATATCTAAGTACTTACGTATATCAATTTTGATATACCAATAATTGCATCCTATGTTAGAACTGTCAGAAGCAATTTCTTGCTTGGGTTACATTAAAAGATTACACCGCATCAAAAATCCAATCTTACTTATCAATCAGGGTGGGCTCTACTTTGAAATTTTGCTTTTTCAAACTCTCGACCCACCGGACTCCCAAGTTGTTGGATTTTATTGGAAAATGATACCCTACACTTTCATTTTCCCTTGAACCCTTCCCTCCAAATGTGCTGAAAGCCCCCCTCTTCTTAATGAAAAATCCCAAATTATCCAAAATTTTCTCATTAATGCGTAAGCGTTAAAAATTTTGTCCCCTTTTCAGAAAAAAAACTTTCTTCAGCCCCCATGTTTGGTTTTCTTGCATGGAACATATATCCCCCTCTCCCTCAAAAATTAAAGTCTATCAAATTTTGTTGAAGATTTCCCATTCCTCAGAACCCCTTTTTCAAGAAATAATCTTCGCCAGTCTCTCAAACAATGTTAATCCCCCCGCATGGTGCGCAATGAGGTCTGTATGATTTTGTTGAAAATTTTTCATTTTTCGTCAGAATTCTTTCCAAAGACCACATTTTCAAAAAAAAAACTTCCTTCGTCGGGCAAACAATAATTATTCATTTTTTTCATTTCTCATCTTTTTTTTCCAACTTTGGGAGCTACATTTAAGCAGGGATTTCCAGCCAGCCAATAGCTAAAATCCAATAGCTGATGCAAGCCAATGGTATTTAAGCCAATAGCCAAAAGCCAGCTCAATGAGAAATTGCCAGCCAATAGCAAATAGCCAAAAACTAATGAATTTGAAATGATTTTCAAATTTTTCAATAACACTTTTTTTTTCATACCTATTTTTTTTTTTTTACTCACGACTCTCGTCTACACTCACTGATACCACAGAAATGAAATTGTCCTTTTTAACAATCATCTACGCATCATAACGAGTATTTTGAGGGGTCACATGTACCTACTTTAGTTTTCGTAAGCCAAAAGCCAGCTAATCGCCAGCAAATGAAATTTTGCCAGCCAATGGCTAGCTTTATTTAAGCTAATGAAAATTAGGATAAAAGCTGATGGAAATCCCTGCATTTAAGATATTTCAAATCAAGAACGTTTTTCATTCAAAGCTTTGTAGATTAGTATTTTTATTTTTTATGTTTTCATTTTCTAGTATTTTTGTGTTAATTTTTTTAAGAATAATAAATTTTTGTAATTTACATTCCTCACAAATTTCATTTTAAGCTGTGCAAAGTATGCGCAGATGCACGTTAGAATACGCCCAGGGCCCCTGAAAAGCAAATAATTTCTCTTAAATTTTCAAAGATCGAAAGACGAAAAAAAGCACGAAGAAAACAAAACAAAGAGCCAATTTTTGATTTCAGTACAACCCTGTAAGAAAATTTCTATTCATTTTCCAATTACGACTTTTCGAGAGCTTTTGCTTTTTCTTTCGAAACGTCAACGCAGCATAATGTGACAAATTTTTTTAACATCTCGTCCGTTCATAAAAAGAACTCTTGTAACTTCTCTGATACTCGTACATCATCAGAGTTGTATGTAAACTATAAAACTATCAATCATACATTTCCTGGTAATTAAATCACGAAGTGATATGATATCGGTAATAAGTACCTAAAACACGAATATCCCACGAGATATGCATCATTTATTTTTCCATTACACAGTTGAATATTCATGATCAGATCACCTTATCTTTACAAACTAAGGAAGGAAAAGTTTTAATCCGCTTTCAGTCCCATTAATTACCAAGTTGGTGCATGTGAATCGTGAAACGAATTAATACGATGTCTTTTCTTTACACAGCTGGATGGCTGGCAAAATTATGAACATTTGATGCGATTTTTTTTCGCTCGAAAGTATGTAAGAGTAATTACCTCAATCCATCACTAGAGTAGGTATCTGTTCAGAAAATTTCCAATTTAATCTAATCAAATGAAAAGTAATTCAATGGCAATACATACTTATAATTCAGGGTTCAAGACAGTTCTTTGAATACAAGTACCCACTAAGTTTCAGTACTCAACAAATCATTGAATTCAGTTCCTTATCTAATATGAATTCAAGATCCAAGGCATTTTTCTTGATATTGCTCGCATTGGAAGGTAATAATTCTAAGTTTCATAAGATACTTCACCAATCACCATGATCTTAGTTATTCTCAGCACTGTCACACCGTCCGATACAATTTTTTTTTTCACAAAACACAGCGATAATTACGACTCAAGCCCAAGCCCAACTCACTTACGAATATGATGTGACAAAACAATTGGATGGCTGGATCTCCAGTTTATTAAAAATTACCAAGGAATCGATGAAGAAACTATTCAGCAGGATATCAACAACAACATTAAACGATTTTAGTTTCGATATCGGTCATGACATCCCACCATTGGGCAACAAGTTTCTTTTTCGCGATATTTACATGAACGTGAGCGAATTTAGATCGCCCCAGCTTGACTGGAGATTTTCCGAAAATAAAATGGTAGGTGCCTACGGTAGAAATATGTATGTTTTAAAAAATAAACCGATGGCGAACGAGAATAATTAACACTTTACCAATCCGCAGATCGTATTTTTGAGAGAATTAACCGTTCGAATGTTCGGATGGCTTGTGAAACCATACAACGCACCTTATACCGGATTTGAAACGCATCTAGACTTGGAAAACATCTCATTCACTTTCGCCATAAATGCTGATGAGAACATTTCACAAGACTTCAGTCCAGATAAAAGCTGGTTATGGTACCACGGCGATCTAAACTGGGTAAATGGGAAAATACTAAAATGTATTACTGAAAGTATTCACACTCATCTTACCATTCCTCTTCTCTCTTCTTTTTTTTAAAAAAAATAGGAAGTGCGTTTTCACAATTCAAGTGACAACGACGAACCGCCGGAAAACAGAAGGCAGGAATTGGAAGAAGCCCTTTTACCCCCAGCTGTCGCTCTGCTGCGTGAAAATTTAAACCAAAACCCGCAATTTGCCAAAAGTCTAAGAGCCATTTTCGCAGTTTACAGCGACCGTAAAAAATCTCTCGTTGAAATGTATCCTGATTTATTCACCATGCCAGATAAATATTACTACCTTATCCCGAAAATACCGTTTTTCTGTTTCAATTTGAAAAATGTTATCGTCCAAGGATTATGGAACCTGGAATCGATCAAAGTCGACAAAGGAAATGGAGCGAAAATCGTGATAAAAGACATTCGCGGAAGCTTGGACTTGGATTTTGGCACTCCTTCGCAAGAAAAACCACTCGAATTAAAATTTAACATCGATCACTTCTCTTTGTCGGTACAATATGAGACATTTGTAAGTGTAGATGCGAGATGTTACAGCGTTAATAGAGCCAATTCGATATTACCCTATCGACAATCCACTCTGATCATGCAGCGGATCGAACTGGCTATCGCTCAGTCGCTATTATCATTTAAGGAAGGTAAGTTGGAGCCAAGAAAGAACAAATCCATCTGAGCCAAAGATTACGCGTATGCTTTATCCCAAGGAAACTATTTTGATTCTTTTTCTATGTAGCTCATACTCGTAATTCAAGTCGCCAAGAAAATTTATATGTATGTAATTGAAATATGGCCTCGCATTTATTCTAATCAATCAATTTATTCTTTTTTATCGACAGTTATCTGGTCCGAAAATCAACTATCCAAAATTCACGACATCGAATTTCCAATAAGAGAAATCTTGAATAAAAGCTTGGGCAAATCCGATTGGCAAGCTTTCAAACAAACGCTCAGAGAATGGATACCATTCAACGATGATTACATCGGCAACCAGACTGAATCATACAACTATTATATTTCATTTCCAAACGTGACAGTTAATCTCATTTCGAAAATTCCTTACCCCGAAGAAATCCAATGTGAATTTCCCGATAATCTGACAGTAGGTATCTAAAAAAAACCAGTACAGTGAAAAAAATTAGGACACTTTTTGTTGAATTAAAATTGCACGAAGTTATACTTGAATGAATTATTACAGATGACTCATGAAATTAAGGTTAAACCAATACGAAAGCTACGTTTGAGTAATAAACAAGGGAATGGAATCGATATAAATTTCCACGCTAATGTCACATCCATTAGTTTTTCTCAAATCAAGCCCAATGAAACTGAAGGCAACGGCAGCTGCGAATTTCAAATATATAATAACGAAGATATCAGGGTAAGATGAAGTTGATGTTGAGCACCTATGATAGTGACATTCAATAACTTCCACAACCAATTCATCCTACATGTATAAGAGAAAAATATCATTTCAGGTCCAATTACTGCCAGAGAAAAACACCAGTCTAAGCAAAGATGAACTGGAACTGAAGCAGAAAATCGACGCGACGTTGATTTCGATGGCGAAGGAAAGGGTTACTCAAAACATCAAGTCTGTGGTTTGTTTTCCATTCAAAGTATGCTCTCAAACGAAACGAATGGTCGACGGATTTTTAATACGTTTCGTCGACAATGTATTGGAAAAATGTTCGTTGCAAAGAATCCCGAAATGAAGAAAATTCATCACATACCCGGATGATAATTTTTCGTCAAAATTCTTGGATGGAGACTCGCAAAAAGACAAATTGAATTTAAAAAAAATAAATAAATAATTTGGCATGCTCACAAGAAAAATTTCCACACAACAGAATTAGGAAGAAACCAGGTAATGTGTTGCAAGGGTTCTCAATTTTGGAAAAGAATTTCAAATTGAAAATTTTAAAAGCATAATTGGTGAATAAATTCTCCCTCAACAAAAAAATTGATGATCAACAGAACTTTAATGTTTTAAATTTGTAAAAACTTTCATTTTCGAAAAATTGCTGAAATTTTGGTTCGGAAACTTTTTTTTTTGGGGGGGGGGGAGTGTTTTTAATTACAAGATTATTACACCCGAAAGGGGGGGGGGTTATATTTGGTTTGTGAGGTTGATATTTTTTATTAGGGAGATGAATTTTTGTATTTCAGGGGGTAATTTTTTGGCCCTCAGTCAGTGCTGAGCACTGATTCAAAAAGGCTTCTATACCTGGCCATAATAAAGCCAATATGGATTTATGGGATCGCACTTTGGGGTTGTGCAAGCAAATCCAATGTAGCAGTCATCCAAAGGTGCCAAAATGTAATACTTCGAAAAATGGTGAATGCTTATCGCTACGAGAGGAATGACGCTCTGCACCGCGACCTCCAGATTGAAACAATCGAGTCAGAGATTCGAAGATACGCCATGAGGCACGAGGATAGGCTGTCAAGGCACTCGAACCCAACTGCCATCGAGCTGCTGGATAATTCTGAAGATATCCGAAGATTGAAAAGGTTCAGACCCTCGGATCTGCCAATACGCAGGCTGTGAATAAATAGAAAGAAAAATACCAGACTTGCTGAGGGATATCGCATCAGTGGACGCGAATCCTCGTACCTAGTGAACCAATTGTGAATGGCGCAAATAGATGCCGCTCTGCTGGCAGTTGTTGTGTAAATTTAAAATAAAAAAAAAAAGGGGGTAATTTTCAAAGAGCTTTCGCCCTCGCTATGCTAGTTCCAATTTGATTTCATTTTTCAAAATTAAAAAATTGGAAAAACAATCGTTCAAGTGTCAGAAAATAAAATAAAACCCAGAAATTACGCCTGATATTGTTTTGCATTATTTTATCGAAATTTACCCCCTTGCAATGTGTACTTAGGTTGATTTAAAATAATTCAATAAAGAAACATTTTCCAAAAGTTTTGCGCCTTCGTTTTGCCCTGACCCAGGTCTATTCTAAGAATTTTTGCATCTACACAAAGTACCTGCAAAAATCAAAAAATTATCATGTCCCTCCCTTCCTACCTAAAAACCGTTGAAAATTTCGTGTAATTCTTTTGAAAAATCAAAATAGAAACATTTTAAATCTATACGTATTTGATTAAAAATCAATTATTTTAGTTGAATTCCACCCCTCCCCTTCCAACTCCGAACCAGTCGTCGAATGATTTTTTGTCCAAGTAGAGATGACCTGTGTTGACTTCCCTGAAACGTGCCTATTCTAGAAATCGAGAGAGCAACTACCTTTTGCAAACTTTGATATTTCTGACAGAAATTTTTGATATAATTTTTTGAAACAAACAAAAATAGTGAATTCGAAAAAAGCTCATCTTTCAAATTGATGGTCAGCTACATTGAAAGTTGAAATTTGGTGACTTTGAAGGCATATGAAGAAAATATTTTCTTCTTTTGAATTTTCAAAGATGAAAAGACGAAATAAAAGCACGAAGAAAACCAAACAAAGAGCCAATTTTTGATTCCAGAACCAACCCTGTGAAAGAATTTCTATTCATCTTCTAATTTACAATTTTTCGAGAGCTTTTGCCACAATTTAGTGGCATATTTCGCTCCACCTTTTTTCAATTTACTAAGTATTAAGTCATAGATGTTTGAGGTTCGTTAAAAGTTGAAAATTCAACTTCAATAATTTGTAAAGTTGTGCATATGTAAAATATAAAACTATTAATCATATTTGTACATTTCCTAGTAATCATATATGATATCGATAATAAGTATACCTAAAAAAAGAATATCCCACGAAATATGCATCATTTATTTTTCCATTACTTAATTGAATATTCATGATTAGATCACCTTATCATTACAAACTAAGGAAGGGAAAATTCTAATCTGTTTTCAGTCCCATTAATTACCAAGTTGATGAATGTGAATCTTGAAACGAATAGGTAATACGATGGTTGACAAAATTATGAACATGTGCTTCGATTTTTTTTTTTTTTTGCTCGAAAATATGTACGACTAATTGCCTTAATCCATTACTAGAGTAGGTATGTACATATCTGTCCAAAAAATTTTGAATTTAATATAATCACATGAAAATTAATTCAATGGCAATAAATACTACTTATAATTCAGGGTTCAAGACAGCTCTCTGAACATAATAAAGTTTTCGTACTCGTCAAATCATCGAATTCAGTTCCTTATTTAATATGAATTCAAGATCCAAGACATTTTTCTTGATTTTGTTCGCATTGGAAGGTATAAGTACACTGAAAAAAAAAAACAATAAAAATTACTATTTCAGTATAGTAACCGGATCCAATCCAAAAATAATAGTGATTTTTACTCAGCCAAAAAATACATTTTACTATAGAATTAGGTAAAATTTATTACTCTCATAGTAAAATTTACTAATCTCATAGTAAAATTTACTAATCTCATAGTAAAAATCGCAATATTTTTGAATGGGATCCGGTTACTGTATGAAATAGTAAAAATTATCCATAATTTTTTTTCCGTGTAATTCTAATTTCATGAGACACTTCGCCAATCACTATGACCTCAGTTATTCTCAACATTGTCACACTAATACAATTTTTTCCACAATCCACAGCGATAATTTCGACTCAAGCCCAAGCCCAATTCACTCACGAACACGATGTGACAAAATACATGGATGAATGGATCGCCAGATTGTTCAAATTTACCAAGGAACCGATGAAGAAACTATTCAGCAAGATATCCACAACAACATTGAGCGCTTTTAGTTTCGATATCGGTGATTACATCTCACCATTGGGCAGCACATTTTATTTTCGCGATGTTTACATGAACGTGAGCGAATTCAGATGGTCCCAGCTTGACTGGAGATTTTCCGAAAATACGAGTGAAATGGTACGGTAGAAATAACACGTTTTAAAAAATACATCCATAACGAGAATAATTAACACTCTACCAATCCGCAGCTCGTATTCGTGAGTGAATTCACCGTCAGAGTATTTGGCTGTATATTGAAAACATCCGATGAACATTATACCAGATTTGAAACGTTTCTAGGTTTGGAAAACACCTCATTCACTTTCGCCATAAATGCCGATGAGAAAATTTCGCAAGATTTCAGGCAGAATAAAAGCCGGATACTTATGGTATAGCGATGTTTCTCACTGTGTAAATGAAAAAATACCAACGTATAGGCCTATTATTAAAAGTATTCACGCTCATCTGTTACTCACCATTCCTCTTCCCATCTTGTTTTAGGAAGCACGGTTTTACGATTGCAACGATTCTTCTCAACCGGATTATCATAGAACGGAATTGGATGCAGCCCTTTTGCCCGCAGCTGTCGCTCTGCTGCGTGAAAATTTAAACCAAAACCCAAAATTTGCCAAAAGTCTACGAGCCATTTTCGACCGTAGAAAATCTCGACTCGTTAAAACATATCCGGATTTATTCACCATGCCGGATAAATATTACTACCTTATCCCGAAAATACCGTTTTTCAGTTTCAATTTGAAAAATGTTATCATCCATGGACTATGGAACCTGGAATCGATCAAAGTCAACAAAGGAAATGAAGCAAAAATCGTGGTAAAAGACGTTCACGGAAGCTTGAACTTGGATTTTGGCACTTCGCAAGAAACCCCTCTCGAATTAATGTTTAAAATCGATCACTTCTCTTTGTCGGTACAACATGAGAAATTTGTAAGTGTGGACGTGAGATTTTACAGCGTTAGTAGAGCCAATTCATTATTACCTTATCGACAATCAACTCTGATCATGCAGCGGATCGAATTGGCTATCGCTGAAGCACTATTACTTGTATCATTTAAGGAAGGTATAGGTACGTATAAGTTGGAGCCACGAACAAAAAAGAATCTCACCTGGGCCAAAGCCTATTTATACGTATCATTCATCCCAACTCCCCTCTTTTGATTTATTCTAATCTCTCAATGTATTCTTTTGTATCTACAGTTTCCTGGTCCAAAAATCAACTGTCTGAAATTCAAGAAATTGAATTACCAATAAAAGAAATCCTGAATAAAAGCTCAGACAAATCCGATTGGCAAACTTTCAAACAAACGCTCAGAGAATGGATACCATTCAACGATGATTACATCGGCAATTACACAGAATCATACAACTACTATATTTCATTTCCAAACGTGACAGTTAATCTCATTTCGAAAATTCCTTATCGTGAAGAAATCCAATGCGAATTTCCCGATAATCTGAAAGTAAGTACCTAAAATAACCAGAACAGTTAAAAAAATTACCACAGTCTTAATCGGTGGATTAAAATTGCACGAATTTATAAATAAATTACAAATGACTCATGAAATTAAGGCTAAACCAATACGAAAGCTACGTTTGAGAACTAAAAAAGGCAACGGTATCGATATAAATTTCCACGCTAATGTCACATCCATTAGTTTTTCTCAAATCAAGCCCAATGTAACTGAAGGCAACGGCAGCTGCGAATTTCAAATATATAATAACGAAGATATCAGGGTAAGATCATAAGATGAAAATGAGCACACGGACGATAGTGACATTCTATAACTTCCACGACCAATTCATCCTATAAGAGAAAAATATCGTTTCAGGTTCAATTACTGCCAGAGAAAAACACCAGTCTAGGCAAAGATGAACTGGAACTGAAGCAGAAAATCGATGCAACGTTGATTTCGATAGCGAAGGAAAGGGTTACTCAAAACATCAAGTCTGTGGTTTGTTTTCCATTCAAAGTATGCTCTCAAACGAAACGAATGGTCGATGGATTTTTAATACGTTTCGTCGATAATGTGTTGGAAAAATGTTCGTTGCAAAGAATCACGAAATGAAGAGAATCCATCACGTACCCAGTTGATAATTTTTCGTCAAAATCCTTGGATGGGCACTTGAGCCTTTTGTAAAAAATGAAAAGTTTTTTTGTAATGAAATG
Organism: Planococcus citri; assembly: GCF_950023065.1. Lineage (NCBI taxonomy): Eukaryota > Metazoa > Arthropoda > Insecta > Hemiptera > Pseudococcidae > Planococcus > Planococcus citri. The sequence continues at coordinate 67,214,650 of NC_088678.1, read as the reverse complement.
TCATCCCTTGAACATTTTTTCCATCAATTCTTCTCCATCGATTTTTTAGAGCTTGCAAATGACAAATTTAATCCTGCAGAGTCCAAAGCACAGCATTTCATTTTTTATTTTTTTTAAAACTTTGACATGCTCACAAGAAAAAATTTCCACACAACAGAATTGGAATGAAACTGGGTGTAATGCGTCGCAAGGGTTCTCTATTTTGAAAAAAAAATCATTTTCAAATTCAAAATTTCAAAAACAGGATTGGTAAAAAGTAGAACCCCCCGAACCACCCCCCCCCCATAATAAAAAATTTGATCATCAACAAAACTTCAATGTTTTGAATTTTAAAAAATCTTCATTTTGAAAAAAAAAATCATTTTCAATTTTAAAATTTTGAAAACCATGATCGGTGAAAAATTAAATACACCCCCACCACTCCTCCAAAAATTGATGATCAACAATACCTACTTCAATGTTTTGAATTTTGAAAAATTTCATTTTCGAAAAAATTGCTGAAATTTTGGTATGGAATTTGAAATTGACAATAAAACGTTAACATCACTACTCAAAAAAATAGTTCTTGAAACTGAATTTTCAAAAAAGGAATTTAAAAAAATTATGAGCTTTTATCCAAGATTTGAGCTCAAATTCCAATCGATGGAAGAACTTTCTTGGTTTTCTAAAAATTTTGTGGTTGCAGTAAAATAAATGAATCAATCTAAGTAACATAATTTTTTGCGAATTTTAAATTTCTGACCCAGGTTTCCACATGAGTTCATTTCTAAACGAGACCCTGCCTTAGGACGTCTTTATTCATTTTATTGTATTTCAAACTAATTGATCAGCACAATTTTTTTCGAATATCTCAATTTAATTTTTCAGTCCAATCTTTTGCATAAAAATTTTTGAAATTGATGCACATAGAACTTCGTAAATTAATTTGAAATTTCTATGAAAACGAACAATTTTTCATGGTAAATCAATTTTGATATACCTACGAATAATTGCATCCTATGGCAGGACTGTCAAAAACAATTTCTTGTCTTGGTTTACGTTAAAAAATTACACCGCATCAAAATCCAATCCTATCGATCAGGGTGGACTTTACTTCGAAATTTTGTTCTTCTAGAGTCTAAACCCACTACCAAGTTGTTGGGATTTTATCGAAAACTGATTCCCTATACTTTAATTTTTCCTTGTGTATAAAAAATATGTACCTACTAAAAGCCCATCACCTGCCCCAATTGAAAAAAAAAAATTATCAAAAAATTTCCCAATAAGTAATGCATCAGAATTCAAAATATTATCCCCTTTTCACGAAAAATCTTTCTACGGTCCCCAAAAAATTTTGGTCTTCTTGCATGAAACATCCCTTCTTTTCCCCGCCCCCCTCAAATTGAAGTCTGTCAAATTTTGTTGAAAATTTCTCATTCCGGTGAAAGAATCCTTCTCGGAAACCCGTTTTCAATAAAAATATTCTTCATCAGTCCCTCAAATAATCTTGATCCCCCCGAAATGGTGCTCACTGAAGTATGTAAAATTTTGTTGAAAAATTTCCATTTTTGTTTAAAATTCTTTCCAACGACCACATTTTCAAGAAAAAAACTCCATTTTTTTCCAACTTTAGAACCTTCACAGAGCAATATTGTTTGGAAGGCTTACAGAGGGTTTCTCTTGAAAAAAAGAGTTATTTTTGGAGCATTCTGACTAGAAATTTCAAATCTTAAAAACATGTTTCAGACAGCTCAATTTTTGATGTTCTTTAATTCCCAGTGGTCCCATATAAGGAGACCAACATAGCTAAGATTTTTTCTTGAAAAGGGAATAATCTAGAATTCTGACACAAAATGGGTAATTTTCAAATAAAATGTAACCAAAATTGAGTTCATTCTATTTTCAAAATTTAGGTTCCATACAAGAAAACGAAAAATGTTAGGGGGACCGAGGGAAATTTTTTTGAACAGAGGATTAAACCTTATAGAAAACTTCTGATGTAAAAACGAACAATATTTGGATACATTTTTTTTGTTGTTTTTTAATTTTTGCAATTTGGGAATAAACTTTTTGATAGGACTGAATTGCACATCTTTCGGGACGATTTGTAGGTAGGTAGATACAGCTGAACTACAAAACCCTCAAGAAAAAGATATTATTTTTCAAAATTTGAATATCTAATTCGTTCAAATAAAATTATGATTAGGTAGTTGAACTGCATAAGAAGACATGTACCCAACTTATTAATATTTATTTACAAACAAATTAACTTTCTCCATCTCATAACAGATAATCTCAAATTAAGTATAATTAAGCTGTAGGTATATAGAATATAGATAGTAGGTATGTACCTAATTGATTTTTTAAACTTGAAATAAACTTATTTCATCACAACTTGATCGAAATATCAATTTATGTACTTGTATATTTAATCATATTGCGTAATCATATTTTATCCCTCATTATTTCATCTTTAAGCCAATTTAAAATACAAATATATGAAAGTATTTAATTTAATTTGTCACTAAAATGAATCATTTTCTCATAAAAAGGAACAATAGATAGGTATCTATATGAGAACTAAAGAGTTCAAAACTTAAAAATATAATTTTCAAAAAAATACGAGTGCTTATTCATTTAATTAAATCATCCTAGGAAGAATATGATAAGGGATCTAGAAACTGATTGATACTAATACTCAGATAAATCCCATTACCTAACGAAAATTTCATCATAATATTATCACATATCCCAGATATGTGGTTACAAAAATAAAACGAGAACATCCAAATTGAAAAATGAAGGTAAATTTCAGCCACTTGTGTTCGTGATTATTATTTCAATAAATCTGTAACGAGATAGAAAAGCGGTCGTATTCAATTTGGGCAATACCTATTATAAAAAGATAACGAATAAAAAATTATATGCTATATTGACAATGAAAATATCTAAAGATAAACAACCTATAATCGTATGTTCCAATTTATTATTTTCATTAGTAGTTGATTAGGTATCCCTGATCGAATTCGAAACATCATTCAGTTCAAAAACTAGCAAAACAAAAATTTATTTTCCTCATCTGTTTTCGACACAACTAAGTATATCTATCGAGTTGGTAAATGTGAAACGACGAGGTTTTCCATTCCTAATAACAAGAAGATGATTTACAAAATGAAGATTCTATTCAGCATTCTATTTATATTAAAAAGTACGTAAATTCCAATACCTTTAGAGTTTAAAAAACTCGCCCATTTAATCAAGAAACTCATTATTCTATTTGATAGCCTGCTCTCGATCATCAGCGACACATTCTTCTTCCGAATCAGAAAGCATACGAAGCTCTATAGCTGGAATATTTCAAGCAGTCGTGACAGCCACAACTTTTTCTTTTTTTGAACCCATCAGAGAAACTTCCACCACCACTGGGATTGAATTAGAAATTGAAAATCAGACGTACTTATACTATTCGTGGGAAAGAGAAAATTATTCGTTTGCAATACTACACATTGATTTCGTTCGTAGTGCAATGGTAAGTAAGTTTATCCAGCTTGATAAAAAAAAAAATCTCCAACCCAAAGGGTAAGTAATTGTCACAATTACGTTTTTCTTTAGAACATGACCGTACAAGAATATCGCATACCAAAATCGGGAAAGATAGTTAACAAACGTACAAAAGAAAGTTACTTAATTTTCGACTTAGACATCGGACTCGAGAACATTACGATCAAAACCGACAAATTATTCGAGCTCAATTCACACGAAAAATGCGCAATTGAAGTTTCATTCGATGATCTGACAACAGTAAGTCTTCTTGTAGTTTCTTACTTAGAATTTATTCTTCAGAAATCCATTACCTATACTTCCTCGCCGTTGTTCTTTAATTTCAGCAAGAAACCCCATCAAAACCCTGCGAATTAATTTCATACGATCATTTTCGATCTGAAGAAGATAAACGTCTAGCCCAACAATGCAAATCCGCATTTCTGCCAATGATACGCGTCAAGTTTCTGGAACATGGCAAAACACTCGTCGATAGTTTACGTTTGAAAACCGCCCAGTTATTTTTTTCGAATCGCCCGAATCCACTAGCTACATACTCAATATCAACATTTCCTTACTTTTGCTTCAATTTAAGAAACATAACTATTCGAGGGCTAGTAAATTACCAAGTGCTTAACAAAACCGCCGAACCATTCGTTTATACCCTGTGGATAAAAGATATTCTAGGAATTATGATTTTGGATTATAATTCAACAGTTGAAACTCCGATGCAGATGAATTTCGTTGCGGAACACATTTCCATATCGATCGACTTGAAAAAAAATCTTATCAATGTACAGGCTCAAAATTATTGGGTGGTTCGAGCCGCAGAACAGGCATTGTTAACTGACCATCGTTCGGAAATAATAATGCAACATGTGGAATCAGCAATCGCAACGACGTTGATGCCATCGATGAAATGTAAGAAACACTTCACGGAACTTGATAATTATTTGTACTACCAACGCATAAGTGAACGCAATAATGAAATCAAATTCCTCAAAATTTTGCAACAGACAATTATTGAGGGTAGAAAGTAACTATTCGACTGAAAATGTAGAAAGAGAGAGGGTCTTCAAAAAACCATTACATATCATTAAAAAACAAAAAAACAACCCCCTAAGAGAATTTCCTGCATTCAATTATTCCTTTGCATCTCAGCTTCAAAATCATCACATTAAAGCCATAAACGGGACAATATTTTGAAGCAGGACAAAAACAAGGCTTTTGGACAAAATATATCTCAATGTTTGAATTGGGAAAGGGTTTAAAATTCAAGTCAGAATTTTTTTAGCTAAAATTCTCAAAAAAAAAACTGAAAAATGAAGAAAAAAGGAATTCTTGAAAATTTAGGTAAAATAACTGGACTTTTTTTGCCAATTTCGAAAAAAATTATGGACTTTTTTTGTCAATTTTGAAAAAAATGGAACTTTTTTGGCAAATTTAACAACAAATTACGCCTTTATGACAATTTTAACAAAAACACGACTATTCTTTTCAGTTTTTTAAAAAAAATGTTTTTCAAAAATTTTGACAAAAGCAGAATTTTTTTGAGACTTTTGATAAAAGACAGACAATGACATTTATTGAAAATTTTTTCAAAACAGGACTTCCTTGACGATTTTGGAAAAAATTTGACTTTTTCGAAATCTTTGACGGAAAATAAGCCTTTCTAGTAAATTTTGATTTAAAAAAAGCAACACTTCTTCGATCATTTAAAAAAAAAAAAAAAAAACCGGGCATTTTTAGACAATTTTTCCGAAAACCGGACTTTTTTGAGAATTTTGGCAGAAACGGGACTTTTTTTTACAATTTTTGGCAGAAAACAGAGAACTTTGTTCACAATTTGGTCCAAAAAGCAGGATTTTTTATGGAAATTTTGACAAAAGTTGTGACTCTGATGATATGTCATTTTGGCAGAAATGGGACTTTTTGACAATTTTGAAAAAAATGAAACTTTTTTGCCAAATTTAACAACAAATAACGCCTTTTTGACAATTTTAACAAAAACAAAACTTTTCTTTTTCAATTTTGAAAAAAAAAAATTTCAAGAATTTCGACAAAAGCAGAATTTTTTTGGCATTTTTTGAGAATTCTGCAAAAACAGGACTTCCTTGATGATTTTGGCAAAAATTTGACTTTTTCGATAACTTTAAAATAAAAAACAAGCTTTTCTAGTAAATTTTGATTTAAAAAAAGCAAGACTTCTTCGATAATTTTCAGAAAAAATAGGTCATTTTCAGACAATTTTTTCTAAAAACCAGGACTTTTTTGAATATGTTGGCAGAAACGGGACTTTTTTCACAATTTTGGCATAAAACAGAACTTTTTTCACAATTTGATCCAAAAAGCAAGATTTTTATGAAAATGTTGACAAAAGTTGTGACTCTTTGATAATAATTTTGGCAGAAATGGAACTTTTTCGATAGCTTTGGCAAATAAAACTTGACTTTTTGACAATTTGGAAAAACAACCCAGCTTACAACCAAATTTATTTAAGATTTTGACAAAACCAGGATTTTTTCGACATTTTTGACAAGAGAAAAGAACTTTCCTGACTATTTATAGGCCAAAAAGCAGGATAACGAGCAGAATAGCAGGACACGCGAGTAAAATGCAGGACAAAAGTAACGAAAGCAGGAAAAGCAGATGATTTGAGCAGCCGTATCTGTCCAATAAAATTTCTCAGCAATCAAAATGGTGTCTAAAAAAATTTTAGAAATAAAAAAAAATTTGGCTAATCAAACAAAACTACATAACACAATAGGGAAAAAAAGAGGTTAGGGAGAAGTTTTCCAGTGGGTGTATCAAAAAACAAAAACTTCAAATTAAAGGTGATAAAAATTGGTAAAAACACATTTACTTTACATCTAGAGCTTTCCTCAAGTTTTCAACAGTCATCTTCGCTTCTTCAGTGGAAGAATAAATCTATGATTGGATTTAAAAAATTACCTGCTAAATTAATTAACTCAAAAGATCAACTAATTTTTTTAAAACAAAACTCTCACGTTTTCCTGCAAATGCAAAACTTCCTACAAATCATCCCCCTCCCCCCATCACCATCAAACCTTTCAATTGCACTACAAAACTTGGCAAGCTAGAAAAACTTGGATTTTCGGGATTAGAAAGATCAATTTCTTGGCCAAAATTCTAGCTCAGCGTCGAAAATGGATAATTATTTATTTATAAAGTACTAACTAGCCAAGTTCATAGTGACCTATGCATTTACATGGTAATTCTTTTATGTCGACAGTTGGGTTGATCAAAAACCAAACATATAAAATTTATGACATGGAATCACCGACAGGAAAAATGCTCGATAAAATCGCGCAGAAATCTGACTGGAAAACAATAAAGGAGATGCTCAGCGAATGGGTGCCATTCAACGACGAACACATCAGCAATCAGACAGAACCATACGAGTATCATGTTTCATTTCCAAACGTAACAATCAATCTGATTTCGAGAAGACCTTATCCAGAGACAATTCAATGTCAATTCCCCAACAACCTGACTGTAAGTTCAATCTCACCTATACCTTCAAAAAGACCCTTATCATTGGATTAAAATTACTCTTGCAATTAAAAATGCATTACAGATGAGACATGAAATGAGGGTTGCTCCAATAAGCAAATTTCGTTTGAGTAATAAACGAGGGAACGGAATCGATATAAATTTCCATGCTAATTTCACATCCATAAGTTTTTCTCAAATTACTCCAAATGCATCTAGTGACAGTGACAGCTGCGAATATTATTTACATAATAATGAAGATATCAAAGTAAGTATAGGTAACATGAGAAGCAATAAACTTGTTGACTTTCAAAGACAATTAATCGAGAAAAAAATCATTTCAGGTTGAATTTTCACCAATAAAAAATACCAGTCGAGACACAGATGAGCTCAAACTGAAGAGAAAAATCGATACTGCGTTGATCTCAATGGCTAAGGAAAGAATTACTCAAAATATCAAGCCACTGGTTTGTGTTCCATTCAGAGTATGTTCTCAAGTAGTACAAACAGTCGATGATTTTTTCCAACGCTTCCTCGATAATGTTTTGGAAAAATGTTCGTTGCGAAAAAAGACGAAATCAAGATGAACCATGGCCATTGGAATAATAATCATTTGCCTGCTCGTATCTCACTCTTAATCTTATTAGTGATGATGAAAACGATCAAATTAAAACCTATCGATGGTTGATTTTTCGAAATAGATATTTTAAAAATACTATTCAAGTTTAAGATTTGAATTCAAAGTTGAGTTAATATGTATAATTTATTGTAAATATGTACATAGATAAAGTAATATGGGCAAGTTTAATATTTATAAGTAAGTACTTTGATTTGTACATATTTTGATTCAATAGACAGTAAATTGTCAACTTTTTTTTCAAAAAAAAAAATAAAATAAAAAATTACTCTTAATTTTTACCTTTTAATATTTTATACCGAGTTCCCCAACCCAAGACTGATGGAAAGTACTAAGCCTGGTAATCCAACAATTCAAACTGCGTAAAAGTTAGTAGGGTTGCCAACCCTTAAAATAGAAGGGGAATTCAGGATGGGCAAAACATGAACACAAACTTTTCTGGACAATAAATTGCTCTTCAATTTCAATATTTCAATTTTATTCTATTTTACAGATACGTATTTGGCATCAGCTGATACAATAATGCAATTGAACTCGACTGAGACCATACGCAATTCCATAATCGACATATTTCAAATCTTCGAAACGACAAAAATTTCAAAATTATTCGACGAGAATGAAAATCTCAACACAACTGTACATTTTACACTCAAAAATACGACTCAAAATGTTCATCTTCACCAGCTGCATGTTCACAAGCAACGATTCCCATTCCTGAACATGTATTGTAATTTCTCCAACGGTAATTTGGTAAATTCAGCCTCGCAAAATATTCTTAGAATCGTCATAAATCACTCAGCACAACTATATATATCACACTGACACATTGATTTCAGCACTTCACCGCAGAGGAACTCACCATCTCTATTAATGGAACCATGCAGAACCCAGACAACTCATCAAAAAACCATTTCAGTTTAAACTGGACAGCAACTTTGAAGGCAGTCCTCATCAAAATTACTGGATTATTCACAAACCTTTCGAATGAAGAATTGCCAATTGATGTTTCCTTTCGTAAATTCTGCGAGGTCAGTACAACACATCAAATCATCAAATTCTAGTCGAGTATACCTTTTTTTTATCTCATCACATTTTAGGACTTCCCCTACGAAATTTACAACGAATCATTGCACAGTTCCAAACCAGCAATCGCAGACCAAAAACTCATGGAAAAATCTCTGACACCTAAAATGATATCCCTTGTACGTAAATACCTTATTACACGAGGCAGAAAACTCTTAAACGAATATTTTAGACAAAACCTTCGAACGAATTACTTTTCAAACCATTCGAATCTTTTGGAAAATCACCATCGATACGAGTATTTCATACCGAACGTATCCTCCATCTGGTTCGACTTGACCAACATCACGATCTTCGGACTGGCGAATTTTAAATCATTCAACGCTGTCGTTAAGAAAGATGACTCTTTTATTGGTGCTTTGTTAATGAGAGATATCGAGGGAACCATGATTTTAGATTACGGATCTTTAATCGAAGCACCGATCGAGTTGAATTTCAATGCGAGTTGCATCGAGATATTGATCAAAAGGAGTGGTGATCGAGTCTATGTGGAAGCTCAAAATTACAAAATCACTCCGACCATGAGCGATCATCGATCTGCTGTTACAATGCAACGTATTGAGTATGCAATAGCAGCGTCGATGTGGCCATCGATGAATGGTAAGTAAGTGATAACTGATTATTTTTTTTATTAAATAGGTATGTACTACCTATCAGAACTCTAGATAGGTACTAATATGTAGATTTCTTCAAAAATGTATACAGTTTTCTGGAAAGAACACCAGTTAAGAAGAATATATGATCCAGAATCTCCACATCGAAAAACCGACTGGAACACGATCGCACAATTATTCAACAAATCAATCCCATTTGACTACAATCCTCCGACTAACATAACAACCACTGTTGTTTCCAACTGCATCGAGCAAAAAGCACAGAAATTCGACATTTCATTTCATAATATGACCGTTAAGCTCACTTTGGGCAATCATTATCCAAAAGAAATCGACTGTGAATTTCTCCACAGTCTGAAAGTAAGTTCAACTTCAATTTGCATAACATTTATATAGGAAATGTTTTCGTTAACGATTAAAATACTCGTAATTATGTGTTACAGGTGAATTACGAAATGAAAGCAAATCCTACTGAAAACATAAGTCTCCATAATAATGGCAACATTATCAGTATCAATTTTCACGCCAATTTTACTTCGATAATTTTTTCAACCACAGGATCAAACAATTCGAGGATAAATAACACCTGCGAAGTATATAACATACCAATTCAAGATGATATTGAATAAGATCCCTTGTTAACAAATTAATAATGAAATCATTTCGAAAGTCATTGAACTGCCTTAGCTCATTCAAAAAATGAGATAGGTAGGTATTAGACTTCGAAATTTCTTAGACATTTGGCCGAAATAAATATTTGTGAGGGTATGCGACATCAAAATTTTTACCATTCGGGACTAAAATTTAACATGTTTCGTTCAAAAGAGGTGACCAGACCAAGCTGCTCTTCTACTTCCTCCTCCCCCGCCAACAAAAGTTCTACTTTTATGAGGAAGATACACAAACATTCCTCAACAATTTTCAAAAAAGGAATTCCTCTTGAGCCATATAGCATAGTTTTTTAAAATTAAAAAGCATGAAAATTTCATCAACGTTCAACGATGGTGTTCTCAAAAAAAATTTCTACATTTTTCAACCCTTTGCGAAGTTGTGTTAAAATTTCTGCATCAAATTGGTCATTATAATTTTTTTCTCTTGAAAAGTTCATAGTTTTTTTATAGTTTGAAAAAAAAACTTTCGAAATTTAAAGCATTTTTTGAAAAATTTGTTCAAAAAAGTTTCGAAAAAATGTTTGCTTTTTATAAAAATATAATAAGTATGTGTATTTTCTCTCAATAAATTTTCAGTCCTAAATTTTTCACTTTTCTTCAAATAAAATTTTTGAACGTAAATATCAAACAAAACGTCTCCAGAAATTTATGAAAAAAATTTCATGCAGCAACTAGAAAAATCCAACCCACAATAAACAAAATTATACTAAACTACTGAGAATTCTACGCAAATGTTTCAATCTATTTTTATTTGTGGTAATTTTAAGAATGTTCCCAATAATATTTATGGTACATAGAAAGGGAAAGAGAATAAAAACAACTTTTTCTTCAAATAATTTTCTCAAAGGACACGAAAAATCTAGGAGCAAATTGATCAAAAATTTACTTTTGAATTGACACCCTTGTAATTTCATCAAATTAACCATCTAACATTATCAAAAATTTCAATAAGTCCCAACTAAAATATTGGTGCCCAAAGTTCACTCTATACAAAATTTCTGGACGAAACTGAATATTTTCTAGAAGTTTCAGAGTGGTCTAAAAGTGATTGTGGGCGTCGTTTGATGGAGTTTGAGTACTTCGAATTGGAGTTGAGAGGTATACTTCGTGAGACTATTAACCAATCTTTTTTAGGACCCGTTGGAACATAATTCTCTTTCAATCCTCGTCAAAAAGCATCACTTGTTTAAGATTTCTGACATAATAACGGATTTTAAGCATTTTGAGTCATTAAAACAAGTTTTTTAAATCTTTTTTTTTGAAACCAAAAGCAGTTGTTTTTGGTCTTTAAAAACAATTTTTCAAGTCATAAGAACAGGTTTAACAATTTTTCAAGTCTTGAGAACAGGTTTATAGTAAAATAGAGGAAAGATTTTAGTCGTATAAACAGGTTTTGAAATGTACAAACAGGTTTTATTAGCATAAAAATAGGGTTTTCAAGTCAAAAAACAGGGTTTTTTTGCAATCATAGACCTAATTTTTGCAGTGAAAATAATTTTTCAGGCATGAAAAAAAAAAGTTTTTCAAATCATAAAAACTGGGTTTCAGTCATTAAGAAATGGTTTTTAGACATTAAAAATGGGATTTTAGTCATTAAAAATTGGTTCTTTTCATCATAAAAACCATTTTTCAAAGATTTGTCAAAACTCCATAAACGGATTTTATAACATGTTACGTACATCCAAAGAGGCCAATTTGGAGGATTCTCTAGTTGGAAATAAAAATGCACTTCCTTGCAGCTGAAAAAGTATGAGGACCTGAAGAGTAAAAAAATCACTAAAACTTGGTTTTCTCCCCTCAAAAATTCTCTAAAGCATTCATTTTTGAATAATAATAAACCAAATAAATCTCTGTATAACTTTCGATTTCTTATCGATTTATTTCTATTCAGTTCATCTCCTCTACTCCCCCCCTCCCTCCTCCCTAAAATTTGTACACAATCTCATGCGAATTTCGGGTCAATGACATTCATTCCTTCTCAAACACTTCAAATCGAACACCAAATCAAGTCCAGGGAGAGGGGATTATCAGCACACAACACTTCATTCAGCTGATACGAGTAGAATATTTTATACATTCACAATTCAATAACACTCTGAATAAAATTTCAACAGCTCATCCGTATACCTCACATTCCACGCACATTTCACTTATCTCCCTCCTTTCCTGCCCTCAAAACACCTTAATACCATACATAACTTCACTTCGAAGAAAAAAACAAGCCAGGTCCGGGGGGACTTGGCAAGTGGGTTCCCCACATTTGGATTTAAAAAAATCCTCTTTTGTTCGAAGAATTTTCTATGCAACCAAAGTGATTAATTTTTTTCAGATTAAAATTAAAGTTAAAAAAACCAAGTATACTATAATGGGAAACAATTAAGTGAAACATAATGGATAAATTGAGTGCTCAGAATATTTTTGTTCGACTTGATATTATTTTTGCAGCAATGTTATGGCTATTTCTCTGTTTTACCCTACACAGGAATAAATACAAATCCAAAATCGTTAATTCGTTAATAAGAGGTTTTTAAAAATTCAAAAATTTGAAAACAAAAACTCAAAAAATTAATACCTATTTAATTCGGACTGGTTTTCTTTTCTATAACATCGTGGGAAAGAAAAGAAAAGAAAAATGAGATGTTATTGTGAATATTTGAATTTATTTTCCAAATTTTTAGGGTCCATAATTTACAACTTTTTCATAAAATGTTTAGGTACATAAATAAAAATATCGACGAAACAAGTATTCGCAAATTGTAGTAGGTTTTCGAATTATTTAACCTTAAACAAACGTTCAAGACAATAAAAATTAAAAATCTTACAGTGTCTTCGATTTTAATCGAAGGAACAAATTGTTGGCTGATAAAACCGAAGTTGAAAATGCTTATCAAAGAGCTTTGTTGAAAAAACTGAAAGTGACTCGGCAAGTATAAAGGTGTCTTATGTGTAGCGTAATACGCAACACTTAAGACACCTTTCTAAATAACGTGGCGCGTCAAGGAATTCTCCATAGCGATTTTAATAGGATTCCCTTTGGTGGGGGAACCTTAAAAATCTGTTTATTTTGTACCGCAATCACATGCAAATCACATTCACAACCGAGACCGAAGAACTCACGAGTCATTAACATTTCGTAAAAACTATAATCTCGTTAATCTCGAACAAGTAAGCCGATTCAATTTCAAAACTACGACCTATAAGGATACCCAACGATCCGAATCCGATAAATATATTGATATGTTTAGGCGAAATTTCGATCTAAATATTTCTCCGAGGCGATTAAACGCATATGTCGAGTCGAGTGATCGCAATGATTTAAAGTTGAGCATCATGAATTGCAAAACAACGATTTTATTTTTTCTATTATACACCTTCAAAAGTACGTACCTAATTATAAAATTCATTTTCCATTTTTTCAATTTCATAATCATTTTTATCTCTGTTTAATAAAATGCAGATGGGTGCTCTTCATTGTCAACCCAAACATTGCCCAAATATGACATGACCGAAACCCTAAGGAGCTCTATTAACGCGTTATTTGAAAATGTTGGGACCGTGGCTGCGGGAAAATTCATCAAACAGATGGAAACTCGTCATACTCGACTCGACTATCCACTGGAACATGGAATCCTGCTAAAAGAAATTCACGCTTCGGTGATGGGTTCGGTGGGCCGGAAGTTTGATTGCAATTTCCTCGATGAAGATTTGGTAAAAATAAGTGATCAATTTTCCAATAAATAATTCGAGAATTTGGCTTCAATTTTAAAACATGAACGATTCATTTCAGCGCATAAAAATCGACCATCTTCATACAGAAGTAATCGGATTTATACGTAAAGATGGCCACTCAGGTAGTTTACCACCGATGACGGTGAATTTCGATGACTTTTCAATACACATGAGCGATCAACTTTTTATCAATATTTCATACTCGAAAGCAGAAATGAATTTCAACGTAAGTATAGTTCAAAAATGGAAATACGTATATCGAATAACTCCTAATAAACTGCTCTAAAAATATTATAATTTCAGGAAAGACAAGAAACAAGAGGAAGTTTCTGGCACGGAAATTCGCTCACAGACGAACAAAAAGAGCAATTGAAAAAATCAATCAAATCAGTCCTTCCAACGCTGGTCATCGATACGATTAGAAATGACGATCAATACGCTGAGACATTGAACAAAAGCATATTTCGTTGGCCCAAAAAGGATCTCGAATCGACAGTGCCCGATTTCCAAGACTCCGAATCACAATATTACTATCTTATTCGTGAAGTCCCATTCCCATTATTCAATCTGAAGAATATTGTGATTCGAGGTTTATCGAATTTCGAATCGCTTAAATCCGATGACCAATTAGACGATCTCGCCCACGTTTTGACCATCGCAAATGTTCGAGGAAGTTTAATGGTAGATTATAAAGCTGTGAATAAGACATCGTCCAAGTCTTCCAAGTTGGACTTTACAGCAGATCGTTTGGTCATAACGGTAAGCTCGAATAAAGATCGTGTTAACGTCGAAGCTCGAGATTATAGGATTACTCGGAGTGAATCTGATGTTCCGTTGAGTTTTGATCAATCTGCGATGATGGTGCATAATATCGAATCGGCCATTGCGTCTTCTTTGATGCGATTCAAGAAAGGTGAGTCATTTCCAACACTCGTTTCATGTTCTAATTTCCAAAATAAATGAAGCAAAAATCAAAATAAGTTCAAAATTTCCATCAATTTTACTAATTTTCTCTTAATTTTATAAGTTTTTGAAAAAAGGTAATCCTGCCCTAATTTCTCTCGACCTCATCGGTTCGTTCTGTAACCCTATTTTATGAATTAATATCCCTTTCATTGGGTTCACGAATTTTCGAACAACCTCAGCACTTAACAGAACTACCTCTCCCCCCCATCTCTATACATTCGTTTCATTTTAAATCAAGTACTTAATCAATTTATTAATTTTGCGATGTTTTTTTTCGCCTTATCAAAACAGTTTGGTGGAAAGAATCCCAATCGTTGAAAAAATACGATAACGAAGCCCGAGTAAGACACTCACTGGACGGAATCGTGGGCAAAAAAGGACAATACGACTACCAAATTTCATTCCACAACATCACCGTAAAACTGGTCTCTGGTACTCCTTACCCTCAACAGATCCACTGCGAATTTCCAAACAGTTTGAACGTAATTAATTATCAATTTCACCTAAAACCTGAACTTAGATACTTTTAAGCTTTTATTTGGAATTTTGTCAAATCTCCCATTGTATGTTTACTCATCAGATAACGCATCGAATCAACGCCAAACCGATGGGACACCTGCGTTTAAATAACGAACAAGATAGCACGATTGATATCAATTTCCACGCCAATTTCACATCCATAAATTTCATCGTTGCCAATCCTAATAACTCGAAGGAAACTGACACTTGCGAATTTCAAATACATCCTAATGAAGATATCAAAGTAAGCACATTTTTTTTTCAGAGAAGCTCAACTCAAGAAAGGGAAACTTCTCAATGCGATTGATCATCCTGTACCTTATTCAATTTCAGGTCGAATTGCCTCCTAAAAATGCAGATGAAATTAACAACAACGAGTACAAACTGAAGACTAAACTCGACCAGACATTGACTTCAATGACGTCAGAAGGTTTTACTCGCCGTATAAAACCTGCGGTTTGTTCGCCGTTCAACTTTTGCACAAAATCAGCCAACGTATTCAACGATTATTTGCAGAGTTTTATTAAAAACGTGATGAAAAAATGTTGGCTCATAGGAAATCCTAAACAATGAACGGAATCTGCGACCAAAAACCAATAATGTACGTTGAGCCTATAAACGTTGAATACATTTTGAAATGGTCGGAATTTTAGACGAATAACTTATTCATTGTATGGTAAACCGACCCGACCCTACATGTCTAATTGTCTAGTGAGATATTATTTTTATGGTATGTTAATTTAATATTTTTAAGAACGTATTTTGCAAGATGAAGATTAAATTCCGGTCTGATGAATTTTATCGCATGATTAAACCGATCAAAACAAAAATGAAAATAAATCTCTTGGAATTTGAACATGTGTTGGAGAAAAATACAAGGTGGGGGAAAGAGCACAAATTATTAAATCTTGAAAAAAAAAAAAAGGTCCTCAACCCGAACATTTCCAAAAAAATTCTCTTCTGTCACTCTGAGATTTGAAGAATTACAAGTAGAATAAAAATTACGTCTTTCTGAGAATTTGAGCTAATATTATGATAACAAGATTATTACTTGCAATATCAGCTCTTCATGATTAATAGACGGGTGATTAAAAAGACCAATACGTAATTTACTTACTTGTTTGTAATTCATTTGAGCACTCTTATGGTATGGAAAATTCAACACTCACCTGAAACAGAAAAATGATAAAAATTGTCAATTAGTTCATGGAAGAGTTAAAAACAGCTGTGAAAATAATTGTCAAATAATGAACGTAGATACCTATTATGTTTTTGGGTTTTAAATAAAAATAAAAAATAGATTGTGCTTAAATAATTTGTATCCATTTATTACACGAATTTAAGGAACACAAACATCAAAAATAAATAACTTAAAAAAAACGCAGGTACATCTTTTCGAGAAAAAAATACATATAAGACAAAAGTAAGTAGGTAACTAATAAGGAAGCCACCAAAAATTGTACAGAGGAATGAGGGGGCGAGAGGGAGAGAAAAATGTTGGGTTTTTCAACACTTGAGATTTTTCAAGAGGGGGCGAGGTGAGCGAGGCAAAATTTTGTATTCAAATTTTTCGCTTTATCAACGATTTTTTTCAAGCAAGCGGATGTTGAAAATTTAATTTCATCGTTTCAGTTTTGATTTTATTTTCACCTTCAAGGTTCTTGCTAATGGGATGAAATTGGGCAAATAAAGAACTTTTTTCAACATGATATTTTTTCAAAAATGTAAAAAAATTCAATGGAAAATTTGAACGACATTTGAAAAAAATAATACGTATACCAATTTTTCGAAATAAGACGACGAGTTTTAAAGTAAAATAAGTAAGAGATAAAAAACCCAATTTTGTCATTTAAATATTTTCGGATTTAAACTTTGACATTTCTTGAATTTGAACAAAAAGGTTTCTATTCGAAAAGAGCAAATGGCCCGAGCGAAGCGAGACCAAAAGCTCTCAAAAATGTGTAATTCAGGTTCTAAAAAAGTCGATAAAAAACGAGCCCATTTCTACAATTCCAGAAAAAGGATAAATAAATTCGATAATTTTGAGTCTGATAGAAAAAAAAGCATTTTATCAGAACACAAAAATTCTGCTTGTTTGGATACCCAAGTCCTTTCTTTTAGGAACCTACAATAAAATTATGGGAACTTTGCGGAAAAAAACCATACATTTTGAGAGCTTAGTTGTTGACTAAAAGACAGTAAATTAATCATACCTACTGTAGAGAGAAAATTCATATTTCCTCGTCCTCCTTCTGATTCCATTTCTATTCAAAAGTTAAGCTGTTTTTGTAAATTTTTCTCCAAATCTTTTTCCAATAGGTACCCCTCCCTCCTTGCTCTAAAAATAATCAAAACAAAAAAATACGCCAATGCTGAAAATTTCAAAAAAAAAATTCTACTGTTTGAAGGTTTGATTTCGAGGAAATTTTCTTGACGATATAGGGTCAGAGAAAACAAATGGAAAGGCCAATTTTTAATCACAAATGTATGTATTCAGTCTGAAAAACGTGAGTTTCAACATTATTTTTCCACGATATTTTTGAGGCATTTTCGTGAAATATTAAAAGAACAAATTGGTTCGATGAATTTTTGTTACTGGTATTTAATTTATTTAGTTTTGGTCTAAACTTTGGGAAACTATTCCAGTGTCCAATTTACATTATCTTTCAAAAATTACTGAAAATGTGGAAAGTGCAATAGAAAAGATTTTCAGCATTCTTGTATGAAAAGAGCAAAGATTTTGTATTTTTTTTTGTTTGAATTTTCACAATAAAAACAAGTTTATGAACTTTCAAAAAAAAAAAAAGTCAGAAAAAAACGAAAATACAAATTTTTGCTGTTAAAAATGTGACCGTCGACCACATAATTTATTGTGACCAGTGATGGGTAAAATTTCAATACTTACTCATTTTCTGAGTTTTGTCTTGGACTTTAAATTCAACCCAAAAAGACCTAAAAGACAAGGATCTCGAAAGAAAAATTCGTTTTACTCGTATTTCAAGACATGGCAAAATGAAAATATGACTTTTGAAGAAAATGAATGCTTTTGAAAAATGGATTCGACGATTGACAACAATACAAGGAAATATTAAAGTGATGCATGCCAAAAAATACTTCTGTACCTCCCTTTACTTCTCTTGCACTACATTCTTCAAAGAAAGAAAACTTCCACATTTCTACAACTTGAATCCTGTACAATAAAAAAATTTCAAGAACACTGCAGAAAAAACGAACAAACTGAAAAATTATTGTGAGTTTTTTCACTTACAAAATCGTTAACTTACTTAGTACATTTCACGATCCAATGAAGAAATACTACACAATCATGCGAGAAAAAAAAATTAATAAAATAATGATTTTAGGAAAAAAATTGAAAAAATTACAAATATACTCAAACTATTTAATCGACACTGCTGGTATTTCAATTTTTCGGAGGCTTTTAATTCATCAAAACTTTTTGGCTGTTCACGATTAAATCGTGGATTTTTTTTCTTTTTTGAGTGAGAGATGGAGGAGGGCATTCTGGCCAGATCAAGCAAATGATCTCATACATTTGGTCTACTGTAGAATACTTTTTTTTGAGATGCGCCATTATTTGTCTGAAAACTTTTTTTTTTTATATACCTACTTATAAAATATAATCCTTCAACTTCATACGGAACATCATTTACATTATTAAAAAAAAAGTCTCGTTCAGAACAAATCGGAGATTTCCAAGAATATACTCTGTTGCACCTCATTTATAAATCGATCAATGATTTGAGATATAAGATTAATACTGATTTCCGGTACAATATCTATCAAATGTTTTAAAATACTTTTCAGCGAATACGAGTACATTCAAAATGAAAAATATTCATCAAGTAACCACGCTCGTGTTTCTTTTCATTCTCCACTTCTGAACAACATGATATGCAATATAAAATTGTGGTTTTTTGTTCTATTTCTAACCAAAGGTAATGTAATTTCGTACGCATAATTTAATCTTCTAAAATGTTTCCAACTTATCAAATTTAACTTTACACTTTTCAGAAATAACTTCGATACGAGCCTCGTATTCGGCATCTGAGAAAAGCGATATCACAAAATATTTGAATTCAACTATCCATAAAATATTTCGAAGCGCTAAAGGCGTGGCTGTGACCTTTTTGTTGAAGAAAATAACAAATCTTCAGCCGAAGACTTACGAATATAATTTGACTCGCAAAGTACAAGGGTTTCGAGATCAGATTATTTTTCGTAATGTTACGTTTCCAAGTTTGAGTTTTGGCAGTTGGTCGAGGTCATCTAATCGTAAATATATCGAATACGATTTTCTCAACAATAAAATAGTACGCATCAATATCTCTACCTAGCACCATAATTTTACAGCTATTGCTATATTGTAATATATACTAATGTAAAAAAATTAATATTCATCATCAGCAAATAGGATCGCTTCATGTTTACATCGAATTCCACAGCGATATATATTCGGACAAGGATACATTTTACAGCAGTTTTCAAGAAGAGGCGACTTTTGACTATCCATCAAGTTGGCCCTGTTTCATAAACGTGACAAAATTACCAAAAACTAATCTCGAAAATATATTCCAAATCGATATGCCATTGCCCAAGTCGGCTGTGTTCAGATATAGCTCTAATTACAAGCAATATGAGGCAGTGGTAGGTAAGGAGCTCTTTCTCAATGCGGTAAAACAGTTTTGCGCACAAGTAAACTAACCTTTAACTCAATCATTCATTTCAGAGACGAAACAATGATCTGATGGAAGAAATCAAATCCAAGCTTCCATCGATGATGATCGAAAATATGAATCATAATGAAAAGCTGATACGAGCTCTGAACAAAAGTTACGGTTTGCATCCAAAAAGACATCTCTTAGCAAAACGAAAAAATTTCTCGCACAACGAATATCAATATCACTATCGGATACCGACAGCAAAATATTTCTGTTTCAAATTGATCAACATCTCCATCTCGGGATTGTCAAACTTTCAATCATTGAAGCAACATTATTCCCCCGATATGAAACCCATTCACACTTTGTGGATTAAAGACATCCGAGGAAAAGCGACTTTGGATTACGGACGTGAACCGGAGTCTCCTTTGGAGCTGAATTTCTACGCAGATTATCTCTCAATATCGAAGGATAGGTTTACCGAAACTTATTATGGCAGAGGATTCAAAGTAGCTGCACATTGGGCTTCGGTCAGTCGTGCAAAAGAAGACATTCCATTGACCATCGTTCAATCAGAGTGTATATGGCGGAGTATTGAATCGGCCCTCGCCTTTTCGTTGAAGCCAGAATCGATAGGTACGTCATTCATCAGAATTGTTCAAATATATGTCTCGTATATTCCATGATGTTTCAACATCCTCCTTTCTCCTCCTCCTACTTCATCTTTTCGTATCTTTCTGAAGATCAAAATGAAGGATGTGTTTCCAAGTCCAAAAAAATATTGATAAGAAATTCATGGTACACAGTACAGTTTGGAAACGTAGAAATGGCCCAAATTGTCTGATTTTTATGCTAGATGGCCCTGCAACCTCAGAATCTTTGAAAATGGACTTAGTGCGTTTTGGAAACACATGCTTCAAATATATAGCTAGAATCTCATTTTCATCTTTCTGAACAAATTAATTATCACCGATTAATAATTCAGTATATTTTTTTGCGATACGTAACAACCCTTTCCCTTTCATTTTGGTACGATACTTTCAGAAATAGAATTGCATTTTGCTCAATACGACTACAATAAGTGGTATTTTCTCTTTTTTTCATGGTACGAACGAAACAAATCGAAAAGTGGATGAAATGGAAACTCCACTGAAACAGAAGTGCGCTGAAATACCATCATCATGGAGCTGGGAAGACATGAAGCAATCGTACGACAAATGGATCCCATTCAATGATGACTAGTCAATTTCTTAACCCAAAGTACTCTTTTGAGGGTTGTTTTTTATTATGATGAGAATATATTTTTTAAACGAGCAAAGAATTTGCAGAAAATCATAATCCTGATACATACTCGAATTGAAAATGGGAAAAAATCTTGTTGAACTTGAGATAAAAAAATAAAAGGTTTCGTGAAGAATAAATTGTCAAAAAAAACGGACAAGCCCCTGTAGTGTCCACCTTTGATTTGAACAGGATCGAGATTTTTGAAAAGAACGTGGCCTGAAACCGGCTTAATCAAAATTTCAGCAATCCAAATTGATTTAAAAATTTTTGAATTTTCAAAATTGACCAAGTATATTTTCAGCAAGTTTATATATGCTTTTTAAAATACGTATAATTATTCAGTAAAAATGACAGAAATTTTTCCAGAAATTAATGCCAATTCTCTCGAATCGAATTTCATCATTTCTGGCTTTCCTGGAGAGCTTCCAGCGTGGATTTTGATTTCTCTAGAATGACGTGGAAATCCATTTGGATAGCAATAAATCAAGTAGTGGCTCATTTTCGACCTACATAACGGGTTTATCCACATTTAGCCCGATTTTCAGGCGAACACTTCGAGTGCATTTTTTGACAACGATATCTAGGTACTCATTTATAAGGAAGTATTCAAAAAATCAAACTGTTCTGTTCACAGGAAAATTGATGAAATTAATTGCACGAATGGCTTTGACTCGTCTTAAACCAATCCTCTAAAATCTAAATTTCACTGTTTCGGGACATTCCGGATCCTCCAGCACGGTTTTCGATTTGTCCATAATTTTAAAATTTCTCCAGAAGGTGTCAAAATCAACTTGGGAAGCTAAACATCGAGTTATGGCTTACCTATTTTCGTCCCATATTTGACGATTTTATCAAAACGTTTTCAAGAGAATAAACACCCTATTCAAAATTTGAAGGAAGACTGGGATATATTTAAAAGGAAAAAATTTGCCTAATCAAGTAAATGATCTCATATATGTATTTTGGTCCTTTGTGGAACATTTGTCTTCGTAATGAGCTTTTACTTTTTCTGAAACCGATTTTTTTTTCTTTCATGGTGTGCGACAACGAGATATTTCTCAAACGTTTCCGAACATCTTACATTTTGAAAAAATATCTTTCACAACAAATCAGAGTTTTCCAAGAAACTAGTCTCTGCTGCACCTCATTTACATTAATCGATCGATAATTTACGATACCAGATTAATACACTGATTTCCGGTACAACGTCTATCAAATATTTAAATACTTTTCAGCGAATAAGTAAGTACCTACATCCAATTCAAAATAAAAATTATTCTTCAAGAAACCGCGCTAGTGTTTATTTTCATTCTGTACTTTTGAACAACATGAAATGCAACATAAAATTTTTGTTTTGTGTTTTATTTCTAACGAAAGGTAATTTAATTTCGCATGCGTAATTTATTATTCGAAACTGTTTCCAATTCATAAAATTTGGCTTCATTTACACTTTACAGAAATAACTTCGATACGAGCCTCGTATTCGACATCTAAGAAAAGCGACATCACAAAATATTTGAATTCAACTATCCATAAAATATTTCGAAGTGCTAAAAGCGTGGCTTTGACTTGCTTGTTGAAGAAAATACAAAATCATGAGCCGAAGACTTACGAATATAATTTAACTCGCAAAGTACAAGGGTTTCGAGATCAGATTGTTTTTCGTAATGTTACGTTTCCAAGTTTGTGGTCAGACGAACTGGCAACTAAATACATGGAATACGATTTTCTCAACAATAGAATAGTACGTATCAATAGCTTTCCCTATAGCTCCACAATTTCACATCTATTGCACTGCTATACTGCCATATATGTAGATGTACTAACGAGAAAAAAACATTAATATCCAATATCCATCAGCAAATAGGATTGGATAGAGTTCACATCGAATGCCATTGCGATATATACGTATTTTCTGACAATGGTACAACATATCGCAGCATTTTTTGGACAGGCATAGTGTTTGGCGATTACGAATTTTGGAAGCCCCGAGTTGACAACACCTGTATTATAAACCTGACAAAATTGCCAAAAACTAATCTCGAAAATACTTTCACAATCGATATGCGAATCCCCGATTCGAGTAACATAGGATACCGCTTTCATTACTCGTGGAACCATAATAAGGCAGTGGTAGGTAAGGTGTAGGTGTAACATGCTGAAAAAAAAACAACCTGGATATCATCAAGTGGGTAAACTAACCTAATCCAATCGTACATTTCAGGCACAAAACAACGATCTGATGGAAGAAATCAAATCCAAACTTCCATCAGTATTGCTCGAAAATATGAATCATAATGAAAAACTGATACAAGCTTTAAACAACAGTTACGGTTTCCGTCCAAAAAGACATCTCTTAGCAAAACGAAAAAATTTCTCGCACAACGAATATCAATATCACTATCGGATACCGACTGCTAAATATTTCTGTTTTAAATTGATCAACATCTCCATCTCGGGAATGTCAAATTTTCAATCATTGAAGCACTACCGTTCCCCTGATAAGAAGCCCATTCATACTTTGTGGATTAAAGACATCCGAGGAAATGCGACTTTGGATTACGGACGTGAATCGGAGTCTCCTTTAGAGCTGAATTTCCACGCCGAATATCTCTCAATATCGAGGGATAGGTTTACCGGGGGTTATTATGGCAGAGGATTCAAAGTAGCTACACATTGGGCTTCTGTCAGTCGTGCAAAAGAAGACATTCCATTGACCATCGTTCATTCAGAGTGTATATGGCGGAGTATTGAATCGGCCCTCGCCTTTTCGTTGAAGCCAGAATCGATAGGTAGGTCATCAGAATTGTTCAAATATATGTCTCGTATATTCCATGATGTTTCAACATCCTCCTTTCTCCTCCTCCAACTTCATCTTTTCGCATCTTTCTGAAGATCAAATGAAGGATGTATAGTTCCAAGTCCAAAAAAATATTGATAAGAAATTCATGGTACACAGTACAGTTTGGAAACGTAGAAATGGCCCAAATTGTCTGATTTTTTGATATGTTGTAGCCAAGACCCTCGGGCACAACGTATCAAAAAATCAGTCATTTTGGGCCGAAATTTTATGCTAGATGGCCTTGTAATCTAAGAATCTTTGAAAATGGACTTAGTGCGTTTTGGAAACACATGCTTCAAATATAGCTAGAATCTCACTTTCATCTTTCTGAACAAATTAATTATCGCCGATTAATAATTCAGTATTTTTTTTTTTTTTTTTGCGATACGTAACAACCCTCTCCTTTTCATTTTGGTACGATACTTTCAGAAATAGAATTGCATTTTGCTCAATACGACTACAATAAGTGGTATTTTCTCTTTTTTTCATGGTACGAACGAAACAAATCGAAAAGTGGATGAAATGGAAACTCCACTGAAACCGAAGTGCTCTGAAATACCATCATCATTGAGCTGGGAAGACATGAAGCAATCGTACGAAAAATGGATTCCATTCAATGATGACTAGTCAATTTCTTAACCTAAAGTACCCTTTTGTGTGCTGTTTTTTCTTACGATGAAAATATATTTTTTAAACGAGCAAAGAATTTGCAGAAAATCATAATCCTGATACATACCTACTCGAATTGAAAATGGGAAAAAATCTTGTTGAACTTGTGATAAAAAAAATAAAAGGTTTCGTGAAGAATAAGCTGTCAAAAAAAACGGAAAAGGCCCCTGAAGTGTCCACCTTTGATTTGAACAGGATCGAGATTTTTGAAAAGAACGTGGCCTGAAACCGGCATAATCAAAATTTCAGCAATCCAAATTGATTTTAAAATTTTTGAATTTTCAAAATTGACCAAGTATATTTTCAGCAAGTTTATGCTTTTTAAAATAAGGTTACGTATAATTATTCAGTAAAAATGACAGAAATTTGTCCTGAAATTAATGCCAATTATCTCGAATCGAATTTCATCATTTCTGGCTATCCTGGAGAGCTTCCAGCGTGGATTTTGATTTCTCTAGAATGACGTGGAAATTAATTTGGATAGCAATAAATCAAGTAGTGGCTCATTTTCGAACTACAAAACGGGTTTATCCACATTTAGCCCGATATTCAGGCGAACACTTCGAGTGCTTTTTTTGACAAGGATATCTAGGTGGTACTTATTTATAAGGAAGTATTCAAAAAATCAAACTGTTCTGTTCACAGGAAAATTGATGAAATTAATTGCACGAATACCTTTGACTCGTCTTAAACCAATCCTCTAAAATCTGAATTTCACTGTTTCAAGACATTCTGGAGCCTCCAGCACGATTTTCGATTTGTCCAGGATTTTAAAATTTCTCCAGAAGGTGTCAAAATTAACTTGAGAAGCTAAACATCGAGTTATGGCTTACCTATTTTCGTCCCATACTTGTCGATTTTATCTGAAACGTTTTCAAGAGAATAGACACCCTATTTAAAATTTCAAGGAAAGCTTGCTTCAAAATTCAAAATTCGACTTGGAATGACTTTTGAGCGAAAATTGAATAAATTGCAAATGTCTTTTTTGGAATGCTTCAAGATTCATGAAAACATTATACATTTTTGGGAGAAGGATGGGATGATTTTTGCTATTATTTGGTCAATTGCGGAACACATATTGAAATCGTTTAAAAATATGCCAGACTATACTTTGGAGTTTTTCAAATTTTCTAGATATCATACTATATCAATAACAAATTCAACTGATAATTCACGATACGAGATTATTACTGATTTCCGGCACTAAATACGATTATTTTCACAGAATACATTTGAAACACAAATTATTCTTCCAGAAACAACGTTCATGAGCGGTTTTTCTCATTTAATACTCAAACGACATGAAGTGCCAGATAAAACTGTTATTTTTTGTTCTAGTATTTCTGACCAAAGGTAAATAATCCAATTTCTCGTACATGATTTTATCACCACCGATGCTTTTGCCAGTTCATAAACATTTTGCTTTATGCTTTACAGAAATCATTCCGATACGAGGATCGCATTCGGCATCGAAAGAAAATGACATTACAAAACACCTGAGTCCAACTATTAGCAATATATTTAAAAGCGTTAGAAATACGGCTGTGACTAATTTTTTGGATAAAATACGCGTAGCAACTCATGATGAAGCGGCAAGGAGTCGTGCAGCGTACAGGATACGTTGGGTGGCTACTGTACGTTTCACTTGACTCGCAGATAAAATCTGTAGACGGCGCAAATATATACTCGCGCCGGCTACGTTGGTCGTTGACTTTGACGAATTTTCTGTCCAGAATAATGGCTTCTTCGAATACGACACGCGTGCTTATATTTATATAAGTGAAATTTATATTTTTGAAATACTATTTATAAATTATGTTGGTAAAATACAGAACTACAAACCCCCCCCCTCTCGTCTCATTTAATTACTCTCCGACTGGGCAATAGACATGGTCGACCGTGGCAACCCTCCAATAAACCGATCATTCTTTTCAGGTACGGTACAACAAGGAATACAGAACAAAGAACTGGAAAAAGAAATTGAATCCAAGCTGCCATCGATATTAGTCGATAATATGAATCATAATGAACTACTGAAACAAGCTCTAAACGAAAGCTACAGTTTCTGGTCAAAGCAACACCTCAAAGCAAAACGTCCAGATTTCTTGAATAACGAGCAACAGTATCAAGTATCACTACATGATACCCACCGCAGAATATTTCTGTTTCAAGCTAATCAATATCACCATATCTGGGGATTGTCAAATTTTCATTCGATGAAACACCACCATTCCCCTGATAGAAAGTTGATTTACACGTTGTGGATTAAGGATATTTGAGGCGATGCAATTTTGGATTACGGACGCGAATCTGAACCTCCTTTAGAACTGCATTTCCAAATGGATCGTATTTCAATGCCGGAGCATACTTAAGTTTTAACCGAACCCGGTACAGGAGTGAAAGTAAAAGCTCATTGGTATTCAGCCAGAAGACAAGGAGAAAAGGAAGACATTCAATTGACCAATATTCAATCACAGGGCATAATACAGAGTATTGAATCGGCCATTGCGTTTTCATTGATACCACATCCGGACTGTAAGTCATCAGAATGTTCAAATATTTACTGAATTCTAGTTACACATTCTCAACTGTTTGGTATACTTAGTTTTAACATTTAGCTCGACACGATTAAAATAATCGCCATTTTTTTATTTTTTTCAACCAGTTCGGAAAGTGCACGAAATGATAACACCGCTGAAACAAAAATGCTCCGAAATATCACCATCACTCAGCTGGGAAGAAATGAAGGAATCATACGGAAAATGGATTCCATTCAATGACAACTAATCAATCTTCTCATTATTACAAGAAAATGGATTTCATTCAAGGACAACGAATAAATTTTCTTATTACTTACCTACTAGCTTAATGAATTACCTAAGTATATCTAATGTAGATGAACGTTGAACTGAACTTATTAAATAGTAAAATTCACAACCAATAATTACGATTGGTTTTTTTACGCTTCAGTATACTTACCTACATTGCAATGGGTTGTCAACTGTCGCGGGAGTTTCAATTGTTATTTTGGAATATTTGAAAACTGGGTTGCAATCCAGGTGATGGGAGGTTGCCAAAATACACCACCTTGTCAAAATTTCAAGCGCTGAAATTCATTGTTCGATTTTTTGCGAATTTTTTGAAATTCCTTGGACTTGGACTGACGGGTGATGATTTTGAAGTGTTGCAGAGCCTCCAGTAGTTATTCGTATCTCTCACTTCCCTAGTATTCGAAGAAACGTTGTAAGTATAGGATGAAAATGAAATCGAGCACCACCAATAAATTCGGTATTTACCAATTTTGTGACTCTTTTGATCGATTCGAGCACATATTTTCGAAATATTTTTATGCTGGTTCAAATCCAGAACTCTTCAAAAAAATATGTATATTTTAAGACAAAAAAAAAATGAAAATCCGCCAACGGCCTCAGAACTGTTTGAAACCATCATTAATCGAATCGGGAGATCAAAAATAGGGTACAGACCAAATTTTAGCTTTTTTCGCTTATGTGTTTTTGAACGATGATTGAAAAAAAATAAATAAATAATCACTGGAGAAAATTTTTAATTTGAACTGGTACAAAAAGATATACTTATGTGCCTAAATCGATTAAAAGGGTCGAAAAATGATGAAAAAAACGAGTATATTTACGCATACATATTTGTCTAAGCACGTCTCCGAAGGGGCGGTATGCTGTATTTAATTTTTACTTTGCTTACACAGGGTGTCTAACAAAACTCGCTGACAAAAAATCATGACTTTTTCATGGCCTATTTTGTCACGTTTTTACTGCCCGAAAATACCCCCCTCCCCACAAAAAAATGACGTGACTTGAAACTGCAAGGAATTTTTTTCAAGTTTTTTCATTTTTTTAATTTTTTGAAAAAATTTGTTCATTTTTTTTTTTTCATTTTATGGGCTTTTTAAAAAATTTAATTTCATATGATCGGAAAATGAGTAGTTTCCTAGACAGTTTTGTGGTTGGAAAATACGTCTTTAACGCATCTATCAAAACAAGTGCGGAAAGTAGTTATTTTCCTCCCTAGGGAGGAAAGTAACTGTTTTCCGCACATGTTTACAAATTCAAAATTAGCCATTTTTTAAAATTTCAGCATTTATTTTCCTCTCATATGAAATTAAAATAGTATACGCGACAGGATTGGACAGTAACGCGATTAACTTGTGCGATTTAAGTCACTCGGCTTCGCCTCGCTCCTTAAACTTCGCACTCGTTAATCGCATACTTTCCGCTCCTGTCACGTAATATACTATTATTTTTCAAGTGTGTTTCGAGCAAAATTGACGATTTTTTTCATGACTTTTCATGACTTTCATAATCGTTAGACACCCAAATACGTACAGCAATTTTTTTAAAATTGGAGAGTTTGAAAATTAGCTGGAGGCTCCAAATTGATTCGGGAGATAGAAAATAGCGTACAAATCGAATTTCAACTTTCTAGGTCAATTTAGTGAAATTTGGATTTTTTCCTCATTTCTGGCCCAGATTTGAAATTTTGAAAATTCGCTAAAAATCAAAAAATGAATCCCAACACTTGAAATTTTGTCTGATGGTGTATTTCAAAGTTCTCTATCCATTCTTCTCTTCCGGGTCAAAAATATTTGTGCCAGCTGAAACACTTCTCTTGAGTATACGTGAGCACAAAAACTTATAACAGTTCTAATTTGAGCTCAACTTTCATACTAAACTTTCGGTTATAACGAAAAAAATACCAAAAAAATTCACGACCCAACTCTTTTCATGAACGAAAACGAAAAAAAATTCACCCATGCTTCAAAAAAAATATTAGAAATATTTTCAAATTTCGAATAAATGTTGATAGACTCATGTTCCTGCATATATTTTGAGTGAATTTAAAATTTTTTATTCAAAATTCGTTGAAGTATGATTATTCTCCTGACAAAACTCGTTTTTTTGGCCATTGCGGGCAAGAGAGGTGGGGTGGGGGAAATTTTTTTAGCTACAACATTTTTTTCAAGGCACCCAACAATATTTCATCAAAATTTCAAAAATCCGAGGACAGGGGCATTTCACCTATTTTACCTGGGAATACCTTTTGGAAAAACTTTTCAATCAAAATTAAAAATTGAAAAAAATTGTTTTTCAACAAATTTTATTGATAGTTCTAAAATTTAGAAAAGCTTCCTAATTGCTTACTTATCTCCTTTTCAAAAATCTTTCTACGTGAAGGAATGGAGTGAGTGAGGGAGGGAGGGCTTCACGAAAAACGAATTTATTTGCAACGTTCTGAACTTATACATTGAAATTCGAATCTGGTCATACTTCACACGTTTTTGAATCTGTTTTGCCACAATTTGCAACCACGTCCAAGAAAAAAAAACAGCCCAACAAATTACTTTGTTGCGCCCTATTTAGATTCGATATGAGTTTACTGATTAGTTACGATAAACGATTGATACTGATTTCCAATTCCATATTGAAAATATTGCAAGTAAAACTTTTCATCGTATACCTACTTAATAAAATACACCAGCTACTTGTCCAAAAACCGCGCCAAGAAGTGTTTTCTTATTTTTATTTTCAAACGATATGAGATGCAAGATGAAATCACTGGTTTTTGTTTTATTTCTAATGAAAGGTAATTTAATTTCATATTAACTTTTAGATCTTGTACCCATTTTACAAAATTTCGCTCTACACTTTACAGAAATCACTTCGATACGATCATCGACTCGTGAATCGAGAAAACACGACTTGACCATACATTTGAACAGAACTATTAACAAACTGTTTCAAAGCGTTAAAACGGTGATTGTGACCCATTTATTGAAAAAAATACAAAATCTCGAACCGCAGACATACGAGTATAATTTAACCCATCCGATAGACGGATTTCAAGATCGGATCATTTTTCGTGATACGTCGATTCAAGATTTCTGTTTGTACATGTCATCGAAACACATCGACTATGATTTCATCAATGACAAAATAGTAAGTAGCTTATAATAATGCGTAACTAAATTAATGGAGTCCAGTATTCGGCATATCCCCAGTTCCCACCTATTATAATGAGTAACTTAACACAAATGTCTCTAGCAAATAGTACTTCACGAAGCTGACGTACATTTTGGGGCAGATGTACATTCTGCAGAGGATACCTACTACGGCAGTTTTTTCGCAGTGATGGAAATCGAATCCAAATGTCTCATAAACGTGGTCAAATTACCAGAAACTGATCCCGGTTATAAAATATTTCAAATTGATATGCAATTCTTCGACTTGAACAACATCACGTATCGTATTTTCAACGAAAGTGTGGTAGGTAAGGAGTATTGTATAAGTTTAAAAGACCATTTATCTTAAAATTACCTATATCATATTTATGTACTTGAGCCAAACATTCATTTCAGACAAATAACACAAAACTAGTCAAAGAAATCGAATCCAGGCTACCATCGATATTACTCGATAACATGAATAATAACGAAATACTGACCCAAGCTTTATACGACAGTTACGGTTTCCAGCCAAAAAAACACCTCATAGCGAAACGTAAAAATTTCTCGAATAACGAACCGCAATACTACTACCGGATACCCACCGCTCAATACTTTTGTTTCAACTTGAAAAACATTACAATCAAAGGGCTGTCAAATTTTCAATCATTAAAATACCATCGTTTTCCTAGAACGGCGATTCACACTCTGCTGATAAAAGACGTTCGAGGAAATGCAACTTTGGATTACGGACGCGAATCGGACCCTCCTTTGAGATTGCATTTCTACATAGATTATCTTACAATATCACAGGATGGATTTGCAGATCGTTATGGAAGAGGATTCAAAGTCGGTGGGCATTGGTGTTCGGTTAGGAGAGTAAGAGGGAATACTTCATTGACCAATGTTCAAACAGAAGGCGTAATACGGAGTATTGAATCAGCCTTTGCGTTTTCGTTGACGCCACAATTGGATGGTACGTATTGGATGATCGAAAAGAGTTGAATTTTGTACCAAAAGTTTCGGCTCACATCATTTAACTGGGGTGCTTCTGCTATTTTTCCATTCACTCCAATCCATTCATTTGCATTTTCTTAAAAAAAAAGATAATACTTGATTTTTTTTACTTTTTTTCATGGAACCAGTTTGGAAAGCGCACGAAATGGAGAATCCAATAGGGCAGAAATGTTCCGAATTATTAGCATCGTTGAGCTGGGAAGAGATGAAGGAATCGTTTAAAAAATGGATTCCGTTCAATGAAGACTAGTCAATTTGAGATCAAATACATATAAGTTCCTACCGTACCTAACTAACTAATCATAAATTTGTTTTTTTTTTATATAATGAAGAAATAAATCAGATTGAAGATTATTATAAAAGTTACAAAATGGTTTCGTACACTACAGAAAGAACGAATACTTATTCACAAATTATTTTTAGCATCAAACCAACTGATCCATCAAAATAAGCAGAAATTGAGAGAAATTGAGAATCTTACCTACTCATTAAAAAAACGTGTCTAGAGTGAGCAAGAAAGGTCAACAAGTGATCAAAATTCAGCAAAACATTCCAAGAAATGTTTAGGTATTTTTTTTTGAAAAGGGTATTATTAAAAAATTAATAAAAGCAAGAGATTGAGATTTGAAAAAAATAAGCATCGAAGGCCTTTAAAGAGGGGAGAAAATATCGTTTAGGGAAGGTGTCGAGGGAGGTGGTTGGGTACATAGAAAATTTTATACATTTTGAAAATTTTAGTTTTACTTGGTTTCTTTGACTAAAAATGAAAAATGTAAAAAACTATCTTTAATGATCTCACATTTTTTTTTTGATTTTTTTCAAACGGAGAAGGGGTGGTCAAAAAAGGGATCAGAAGGATTTTGACACAAAAATGAGGAATTTTCAAAATTTTCAATTGGCTATTTTGATCAAAAATGAAAGATCAAAGATGTAGAAAAAAAATATGTTCAATATATGTCCTCACAATTTCTTTTCAAATTTTTTCAAACGGAGGGGGCTAAAAACAGGATCAGAAGAATTTTGACACAAAAATAAGGAATTTTCAACAAAAAAAAAATTATGTATCAATTTCCATGACTTTTTTCAAGCTAAAAACAGGATCAGAAGAATTTTGACACAAAAATTCGGTATTTTCAACCAAAAAAAGAGTATTGATTTCCATTTATTTAATTTTTTCAGACTTTTTCAGGTGGCTAGTTGAAGAGGGAGGGCTTCATACTAGAAAAACAGTGTAGCTCGAATAAGAACCAGGGAAATAATATTTTGGTCAAAAAGGGAATATTTACATATCTGGAAAAATTCTGCCATAATGAAAAATTATAGCATAAGTTGGATTTTTTCATTTTTTTTTCAACTTTGGGAAACGAATCCAAAAAAGCAAAAAATTCAAACCAACAATCACGATTTTCAAAACGTCTTCAATTATGAAGGAAGAGGCAAGCAATAAGAGAATAAGAGAAATCAAATCAATGACTCTAATTTTGAACTCCTGACTATAAAACATTAGGAACGATAATATCGAACAACATTTCCATTTGTTTCATCTCTTGTCCAAATGGAAGGATACAGAGAGAGACTTCTGCTGTGTGCTAGGAGAGAGAGGGGGTGGAAGTGTCAGATTCAAAAACACATGTTGATATTCGGATTCGGGGGGGGGGGAAGTATTTTAACCTCTGGTTTAAATTCCTTCTCCAACAATTTTTGAAATAAAAGGACAATCTTTCCTTTTATTTCTGTTTCACGAAATACTTTGATTCTAAAATGGATCAGGGTTGCTAGTTGGATTGGTAATTCGTGGATCGTTCAAATAAAATCAATTTTTTACATCATTACTATCGAGATCATGGAGAATTTTTCAGAATTTTTTCTCACTCAGCGATAACTTTCCTCCTTCTTCCTTCATCTCTCGCCATCGATGACTACTTGAAAAAATTCCAAAATGAAACATGCTTTCCTTTAAATTTTCTGTAACGTTTGTTTGAACTTTAAATTGTTCTATCGAGTTTTCCATTTTAAAGGACTTTACAATTTTCAAAGAGAGAGCTTCAGTTTCACCCCTCCTACTATTTCATGATCGGTGACTCGGGGTGATTTGCAAATTGAAAATAACTTGTCAGAAAATTGCCCTAGTCTAGTTTTATAAATTTTTGAACGTTAGTAGAAAGATGCAATTTTTTTCCAAACCCTTTACCTCTTCTTTCTAAGCCCATACAAAGAAATTTGTATAATAAAAAATCTTTCTTATTCTATGCTCTACAACTTTTGTTCGAACATTATTTTTTTTGTGCAATTTGATTGCCGAAAAATCAAAATTTTGGTCTCCTTTTTAGGAAATCAAAAGGTGTTCTGCAAAATGAGTGTAAAGTCCCTTCATTCAACTTGTGGAATTATGAAATATCAATTTCAGGAACTGATCAATTTTTTTCTGTTTCTAAACGTGCGATTTCGAGTTCTTAAAAGTGTGATTTAAAATTATTCGTAATTTTTTTTCAAGTTCTTGAAAATCAGACAAAATGAAAATAAACGACATTGAAGTTTCAACATTTTCAAGAAAAAATTAGTAAGATTTTAACTTCATTGGATATACATATTTTTACGATTTTTTTTTTTCAATTCTTTATGATATTTTCCCAAGAGTTGAATAGGCACAATCTCAATTTTTATGTGAATTTTACACTCACTTAGATATCTTCTTTCTTTCTGCAATGAATGAAAATGAATCTAGCATCTCTACTTTGTTGTATCATGATCGCATTTGATTACTGATTAATCACGCGATAAAAGATTATTACTAATTTCCGGCCCAGTATCAAATTGTGAAAAACTCTTCAACAAATTAATACATTTAAAATACAAGTCATTTATGAACAAAATCGTGCCACAAAGTGTTTTTTTTTTTTCGCTTTTAAACGACATGAAATGCGAGATAAAATTGATGGTTTTCGTTTTATTTCTAATGAAAGGTAATTCAATGCGACAATTTTTTACTAAGTGTTGAAAATACTAAAAAATACTGTAAGTACAAATACTTGAGTGTAATTTAAGCAAATACTCGAGAGCCCTCGCGTTTAGTCAGCCATCATTTTTACAATTTGAGAAAACGTGAGGCAAGTGTCATTCAATAGACAAAATCATCAAGTGCCAGTATCATCGAGCGTCAAATTTTAATACAGTGTGATCAAAAAGTTTCACGAGTGTCACAATTTGACACACGAAGGCCAAAATCTGACCACTTGGAGTCGGAATTTGGAACGTCTCTGCTAAATCCTCACTAAAAGTCTCACGAATGACACCGAGTGCCCAAATTTGCCATTCGAGAGTCAAATTTTTGCTGTTTCTTGTGGCACCGCATTATTTCCTAACTTCACATCTACTCATCAAAACGAACAAAAAAATTAACCATTCTACAAAATTCTGCTTCATAATGTTACAGAATTCACTTCAACACGAGCAATAGCGTATCCATCATGGAAAAGAAACGACATAACGATACATATGAATAAAACCATTTTTAAGCTATTTCAAAGCGTTAAAACAGTAGTGGTGAGCAACTTGTTGAGAAGAATACAGAATCTCGAACCAAACACGTACGAATACAATTTAAGTCGACCAATAGAAGGATTTCAAGATAGGATTATTTTCTGCGATGTCACTATTCAAGACATCTGGTTGTACAAGAGATCCAAGCACATCGATTATGATTTTTTAAACAATAAAATTGTACGTAGGTATAGGTACATATACGACGAGGTAAAAATACTCGAATCTACCGAGTGATTATTTAATTAAATCGATACGTATTTTTCTAGAAAATAGAATTGGATGAAACCGATATACATTTCGGAGCAGATGTGTACTCAGCCAGAGATACTTATTACGGCAGCTTTTACGCAGTCATGGAGATTAAACATGGATGTCTCATAAACGTGGCGAAATTACCGGGAAATGATCTCGACAAAGTATTTCAAATTGACATGGAATTCTCCAATTCGAGTAACATCACGTATAACATTTTCAACGAAAGTGTGGTAGGTAAGGTATACCTAACTAAGCTTTCAAAAACTCCTAATCTTGTGTAAAACCACTCATTCAAAACATGTACTAATTGTAGACACGTAACAGCGACCTAGTCAAAGAAATCGAATCCAAACTGCCATCTATATTGCTCGATAACATGAAAAACAATCAAATCTTCTTACAATCTTTAAACAACAGCTACGGTTTCCATCCAAAAAGACATCTGCTAGCCCAACGTCGAGGATACATGAATCGCGAACAACTCTACAACTACCGGATACCCACTGCTCCACACTTTTGTTTCAAATTAATCAACATCACCATCAGAGGAATGTCGAATTTTCATTCTCTCAAATTCCACCAGTTTCCTAAAACCTACGTTCACACTTTGCTGATAAAAGATATCCGAGGAAACGTGATTTTGGATTATGGGCGCGAATCTGAGCCTTATTTGAAATTCAATTTCCACGCGGATTATCTTTCAATTTCGAAGGATAGGTTTACAGAACGTTATGGCATTGGATTAAAAGTAGGTGCGCATTGGTGTACGGTTAATACAGCTGAAGGGAATATTCCAGTGACCAGTATTCAATCAGAGGGCATAGTGAGGAGTATCGAATCAGCCATTGCGTTTTCGTTTATGCCACGATTCAATGGTACGTATAGTTCGTAGTTTCCTACCATTTGACCAAACAATGCCCAACATTGAGCTGCAGAAAAATGAAAATCCTATACCAATAGTGTGTCTATAAAAAGCAGGACATTATACAAAACTATATGAATAAAAACAGGAATTTCGGAAGGGAATTTTTTCCAAAAGTAGAGCAACGTCGGTCAAAATTTATTCAAGTCAAAACTCTTCATCTTTCAATTAGAGCCACAAAAATGAACAGGCAGACATGGTGGTGTTGAACTGTTGATATATTGAAATTTACTTCAATATATCGATATTGAAATATAAATATCGATATTTTCAAGGTGGAAAATTGGAAAAATTGAGATATTTCTGATAAGAAAACCCATCACTTGAACAAAAAATTACTTCAAATCTAGTCATTTTAATATAAACACCCTAAAAAAAAAATTCAATGAAATAATTCAGCTCCTTCCGCCTTCAAAGGGTGAAAACATAAAAAATTTTATTTATGAATAAAAATTTAGAATCCCCCCCCTCACAAAAAAAACCATTTAACATGCACCATTGCATTAAATTGCTGCAGTTTCTGTAATTTTGTGGAAAATGTCGAATAGGAAAAGGGAAAGGACGGGAGGAGGAGAGGATTAAAACGCGTTCAAATCAAAAATTTTCTATAAAAAAAAGTTGTAAAATTTTCAAGTACCTATGTACGTAGTTAAGTATGTTGAAAAAAACATGAAAAATGCAGCAACTTCTTGGAAAATTAGAAAAAATACAATTTTTTGGTGATCAAAAACAAGAAATTTTTGCAATTTTGATTATAAAAAAAAAACTTCTTTGCAATTTACTTAGTTATTTGAAAAAAAAATTAAAAAAAATAAGACTTCTGAATTCCGATTTAAATACGACTTTTTTGAAATTCAAGCTAAAACATGATTTTACTGCAATTTTGGCCAAAATAGTCATTTTTGTCATTTTGATCAAAAAAAGCATGAATTTTTTCTGTTGTTAATTTTGGCTAAAGCAATAGTTACTATTGTTGCTTTTTTGGCAGGAAAAAACATGATTTTTTCAACAATTTTGAAATCGACTGTTCCTCACAATTTTGAAGGAAACTTCCAGCAATTTTTGACAAAAAAAAAAAAACAGAGTTCTTTGCAGTTTTGAAAAAAAAAACAGGGTTCTTTGAAATTATGGTAAGAAGGATTTTGGTGGGAAAACGGATTGTTTGGCAACTTTGACAAAAAAGAACTATTTTACAACATTGGCAAAACAAGATTTTTCACAATTATTACCTAACAAGAACATGATTTCTTTGCAATTAAGTAGATACCTATCTAAGAAAAAAAAACAGGAAGTTTTTGCAATTTTGGTAAAGAAAAAAAAATGGCTAAAACAAGAACATTTTTGCTATTTTGGTAAAAAGAAGGATTTTTTGCAACTTTGACACAAAACTGAACTTTTTTCAACACTGACAAAACAGGATTTATCACAATTCTGACAAGTACAGGATTTCTTTGCAATTAAGTAGATACTTAGGACAAAAAACAGGGAATTTTTGCAATTTTGGTAAAAAAAAAAAAATGAAACAAAGATAATTTTGCTATTTTGGTGGAAAGATGGTTTTTTTTTGCAACTTCGATAGAACACAAAACTTTTCAACAATTTTGACACAAACAGAACTTCTTTGCAGTTATGCCAAAAAAGGAGACTTTTTTTTGGAATTTTGGTAAAAATTATAATCATTTTACAGTTTTGGCTAGATTTGGATTTTTGCAAAATTTTGAAAATAGCAGAAACCTTCTTACAAAATTGACAAAAACAGGTCTTTTTTTGCAATTTTGACAAAAATATGACGATTTTTCGAAATTTTTACAATAACAGATCTCTTTTTTTATAATTCAGGAAAAATTGTAACAAAATCGTACTGTTTTGTAACCATTGTAAAATCATGGCTTTTTCGAGACCTCAACAAAATTGAAACAAAGGGCCGGACTTTTATTTCTTGATAAGTTTGACAAAAAAAATCTTGAAAAATGAATCCATACCAGATTCGTTTGCAGAAACATTTTCGTTCAAATCATTACTCAGTAAAGAAAATGAAATTCTCAACTTACGCATAAAAACTTTCTCAATTATTCACGACGAACTCACCTGCAACATAAAAACAAAAAAAATATCGATTAGTCGATTAATTAAATGGCAAGATGTACAAATAAATAATAATACGAAATGGGTTAGTAAGTCAAGAAGTATTGCTAAACTTGAAAATTTTTAAACACGTTGGATTGTTATCTTGAAGAATTTCAATCAATATAGTCTGCTAGTACCAAACTACAACAATGCAATATTTTATCTTTCTGTTTTTCAATTAAACCAGTTTGGAAAGCGCATGAAATTGACGATCCAATGGAACAGAAATGCTCAGAAATATCCTCAGAATTGGATTGGAACAAGACGAAGGAATTATGCAAGAAGTGGATTCCATTCAATGAAGACTATAGTCAATTTATTACCGAAGATACTATTGCTACTAA
The DNA here is from genome assembly GCF_950023065.1 of Planococcus citri. NCBI lineage: Eukaryota > Metazoa > Arthropoda > Insecta > Hemiptera > Pseudococcidae > Planococcus > Planococcus citri. Next base: position 67,175,740 of record NC_088678.1, on the reverse strand, counting down.
AATTTTTAAAAGGAATGTAGCCCGGAAAATTGCGAATAATTCTACAAGAACGTACATAAAAAACAAAACGAAGATTCAAAATTATTTATAGAATATACAACTGAATTCAACAACTCTAGGTATTCATCTCCTCATCAGTAAACTAAGAGAGAAAAGATCTCTTTCTTCAGCAAACATTTTTTAAAACTTCCAAAAGGTTGTTATTTACATTTTTTCTTTTGGTACCTAATAAGTAGGTATGTACAACTTGACGATTTTCATTTTTCAACAATATTTTATACATTTTTTCTAATAAATTATTACATTTTTTACGTCATGAAGTTTTCATTTGAGCATAATTCAGCAGTTATCTTTCGAGGTTGGAATAATCGCTCCTTGAACTAGATAGCAATTTCACCACAATTCATATCCAAAAATGGTCAAAAACCAACCCAAGCAAAAATTCATCAACATATCTGATCGAGTATCGCAATAAGCCTACGTTTATTTTGATCATTTTCAAAATATAAATTACTCGGAACATATTAAACGATAGTAGATCTACATCGCTCCATTTAAATTCGTACAGTAACTTATATTCGTATAAAATTTCAATATAGATCGCCCCACCACAGCGATAATGTATTGAAAAAAACTTCCAACGTATCGATAAAGTCAAATTACATAAAGAATATGGAGCAATCGAGTAGACAGTGAGTTTTTTATTCTTCAAATAAGGTATTTGTAACATGAACTCGACAAAAAATATAATTTTTTTCGTGCTGTTTGCATTGAAAGGTAGGTAAATAACTTCAAATAATTTATCAATATAACTAATCAGGTCAAATAAATTCCAAGATACTTGAATTTTCAGAATTCACCTCAGGCATAGAAACCAATTCCGGCGAAGAAAATGAAACCGACATAACCATCCCTCTAAACGAAGCCATCATAAAAACATTCCACAGCGTTCATCCAACTTCAACGATGAATCTAGTCAGTTACATGGAAAGTCGCGACAGCGATTTTGATCTTCCTTTAGGCACGAGAATCGCTCCATTCACCAAAAATATATTTTGTCATCATATAAACGTATCTATTTGGGAACCCCTATCGTCGCCTCAAATCTACTGCGAATTCCCTAAGAATAAAACGGTAATAGGAAAATCATCGGAAATGAAAATTAATTAATCGCGAATATTTTATCGATAATGGTTTCGTTATTTCACGTATGTTATGGCAGCATTTATTCAACGACGAGCTCATCTTCAAAGTCCTAGGGTTCATGGATACGTCACCAGGAAGAACACATGCTAGTTTCAAAACACATGCAAAATTCAGAGATATCGTCATCACAGGTACGAAAACTTCGAAGAGATTCCAAGTCCATATCGTACACAATCATATTTCCAATTACGTAAGTTGATATTTCATTTCATTTCTAATTCATCAAGTTTGAAAACAAACCACCTCTGTGCCTATAAACTACCTACCAATAATTTCAGGTAACTGTACCCTGGAGTCGTACAGAAATACCTCGCAACACGCTGGCCAAACTGATTAAAAAAATTAGATCCGGAATACCATCGATGATCCACGATAATGTAAATTCCAATGAAAAATTCCTACACGCTTTCAGCTCCAGCTTTTGCCACAATCCGAAACAAAACATCACCTTAGCCTATCCAGATTTCCCTCTAAACGAACAAAAATACTATTATTTCATCCCAACCGTATCGTTCGTCGGAATAGATTTAGTAGACATTAAAATTAAAGGATTATCGAACTTCGAAACACTTAAACCCAACACGACGTTTGGTAAATCTGCTTACACTCTGATTGTGAAAAATATCTGCGGAACCATGAAGTTGGACAATACGGAATTCAATAACTTCAAGTTTTACGAGATGGATTTCAGTATCGATAATCTTTACATTACTGCGGATTTTGAGACTAAACGATTAGTGGTCGAGGCACGAGACTATAATGTGACGCATGTCAGCTCGATGTCTTCGAGACCGCCCAAGGCGTCCATATTTTCCGAATTAATCATGAAGAATATCGAAAGAGCCATTGGCAGTCAGTTGATGCCGTCCTTGGAAGGTAAGTCGAAGCATTTATCTTTCAATTTTCCGAATTCAATACACAATTTTTTTCAAATTTTTCAATACCAAAAGTATAATTATTTGGAAAAAAATGTCAAACAAAATTGAATTTTCATAACAAAGTAAGTATGCAAGTACAAAAAAAATCAATGCGAGAAACACCTTCTTTCATACACACGTGGCAATTTATTCAATCGGCTAAGCTACAAAAATTTGCTTAAGTCCACTTGGAAGAATTGGAGGGGATTTGGAAGGGCAGTCAAAAGAAGATCTTTGAATGAGAAAAATTCAAAAATTGAAATATTCTGAAAAACATTTTAATCCAGAATCATGTGAAATAATATTTTAGATTAGAAAATCTTACTTCGGAAAAGAACGCTTTTCCTTCGTTTTCTCACTGAGATATCGGATATTTCAAGAAATGGAAAATTGTAAGGAGTATGCGCGAAATACTGACCCCCCCCCCCCTTCTAAAGAGGAGGCGGGAAATGAAAAAAAATTTGAACTAGTGGGAAAAGTGATATGGTATGTGAATCAAAGTACAAGTTTTCACATGGCGCAAATTCTGATTCTGGACCTGAAAATAGAAATTGAGCCCTCCAGAGCCTCAGAGGATGATTTGGAGCACATAATTTTTAAAAATCCAATATGGATATTGAAATACAAAGTTTTCGAGGATTCTGATTCCAATTTTGAAACTCTATTGTTCTCCCCCCCTTCTCAAACCGAAATTGAGCTTCCTGTATAAAAAATTCAGGTCCAAGACTACAAAATAAAATACCTAAACCTATGAATATTGAAATGAGTATACCTAGGTTTTTGAGAACGCAGATCTTGATTCTGAAACCTCGTTTACAATGAAACCAAAATTAAATCGCCAGCAAGAAAACTTGGGGATCAGAATTTTGAAAAATAATTGTAATATTGGTATTGAAATGTAGGCTTTCGAGGGCCCTTATATCGATTTTTAGACCCAAATAATCCCAAAAACTAAGTAGAGCCTCCTACAGAAGGGCCATGAGGCTTAAAATTGTGAGAAATGGAACATAGATATTGAATTCTAGATTTTTAAATGTTTTGATTCATATATTTATTATGTACTTATTTATTTGCTCATTTGAATGAACAAAAAGAAAAACAACTCGTACAACAATACTGTTGACGTCAACATTTGCATCGACTACATTTCTTATATCGATTTTTAGACCCAAATAATTCCAAAAACTAAACTGAGCCTCCTAGAGAAGGGCTACGAGACTTAAAATTGTGAGAAATGGAACATAGATATTGAATTCCAGATTTTTAAATGTTTTGATTCATATTTATTATGTACTTATTTATTTGCTTATTTGAATGAACAAAAAGAAAAACAACTCGTACAGCAATACTGTTGACGTCAACATTTGCATCGACTACATTTTTACCCAACATAATGGTGGAAAAGTGACCAATCAGTTATTTAGTAGGAATCTTCTGTCCATAAAGAAGTCGGGTTAATGAAAATTTCCAAAAAAATTTTATTATTTCTGATACCTCGACATACCATCTCGACATGTACATGTTAATTTCAATGCTCAAAATTTGCATCTACAACTATGTCGATCAATTTTTCAGAATTGAAACTTCTGTTTTAGTGTTTAAAAATTTGGTAAACATTTAAAAATATTATCTTGTTTAAAGAGGAAAACAATTTTTTAATGGCATTGATAAAAATATTCACTTTTCCATAGTTTGGAGTTGTCAATGTTATGTCGATGTGAAAGTTGATAGTCCACAAATACATCAACACCAACATCGACCAAATTTTCAAAGATTTCTCAAATTTGGAAAATTTTGTTGATATTGTGGATGTAATTGTCGATGTCGAATTTCACATCAACATTAACATCGACATGTTGACATGAAAATGTATTAGTTTAGTACTCTTAGATAAAGTATTGCACCGTTCTCAATATAAAGATTTTATAATCAGTAGGTACAGAATTCCTGATCTGTATTTCCCAGAGGTCGCCTCTACGGGCTCTGCGTCAATGCTGCTTCAGCATGAGCAATGGCTACTGAAGAGAAATCATTTTTGGAAAAAAAGTTTCAATTTTGAAACTAAAATTTCATAACTTTATGTACCTACTTAGTAGAAGGTCGATGTAAATTTTGATGCCAATGTCGATCCATCCACATCCGTCACATTTGGATCCTACATGTAGATGTGAATTTAGACCCTATGTAGAGCCAATTGTTGACATGAATGCCAATCAGCATTGGTCAACAATTGCATCGACATTTGGCTCGACATAGGGTCGAAATTCACATCGACATGTGGCATCCAAAAGTGACTGTTGACATTCACATCAAAATTAACATGGTCATTGTTGTACTGGAATCTGTTACAAAAAGTAACATTTAGCTTGCGCAAGCTATTAAAATTGAAATCTCACTGGTAGGTTCAATATGTGACATCTACGCAGACAGTATAATTCTTCATCACAATTCAAAAGATTTTTTTTACTAATACATTGTCGTGGTTAGAAATTCCTTCTTGATAGATGTTACTTCTTATGGATATCGTTGATTTCACTCTAGGTATTTCCAAATCTTCAAGAATTGTGTTGTTCTTCACATATTACGGTGCATTTATAAGTTTTCTTAGAATTTTGTTCTGGAATCTTTCTACATATAATCAGGATATTGGATTCACTAGCCAAATCCCATAGTTCAATACCATAGGACCAAATTGGTTAGAATAAACATTTGTACATTAAGATCTTGTTTTGTTGGCTCAGCATATTAGTTCCAAGAAGCTAATAAAACAATTTGAGTTTTTTGTCAAGTTGAGTTCTCTTCTTCAGAATAATTACCCTATGATCTCTCTATGTGAAATGGTTATCAAGATGTAATCCCAGATATTTGACAACACTTGTTCAAAATATTTCATCGTTATTAAACATTAGTGATCAAGTTGTTTCAACTTTTCTAGTGGTAAAAAGGATGTAGCTCGATTTCTCACTATTGATTTTGATTCTCTAAGTTTGACACCATTCTGTTATTGTGTTCAAGTTGCTTTGTAATTTGTTCATTGCAACATCTGGATCAAAATCTTGTGTGGTAATTGCAGTGTTGTCAGCAAATGTCGCCATCGTGATGACTGAATAACTCCAAAACCAACATTGAACTCCTTGGGGGAGGGTTTGGGGTCTGAAATATTGAAAAATGCAATGTGGGTACTGAAATATAGGTTTTTGAGGACGTTGATTCTGATTTTGAAACCGGGTCAACTCCAAAACCAAAATCAAGTTCTTTAGAGGAGGCTTACAGCCCAAAATTGTAAAAAATGCAACATTGGCATTGAATTCTCTGTTTTAGAATGCACTGATTCAGACAACAAATCTGATCTGATCAGAATTCTGATCTTACCAGAGCAGATTCAGATCTGATTAAATCCAATCAGGTCCCTGCAGCTGGATCTAATCAGGTCTGGACAAATCAAATCCAACCAAAACTTTGATCCTGATCAGTTCCAATCCGTTTCTGACGGACTGGCAGAAGTTTCAAGAATTTGGCAAGTGGGGGGAATGCTTTTCAAAATTCAATTCGCTGGACAAAAAATTTGACAAAATTCAAAATTTTAGATTTACTTACTTTTGAGAATTTTTGCCCAGTAGGTATTTCAGATTTGGCATCTGATTTTCGACCCTATTCTATCGCCCCCCCCCCCCATTCCTTCCTGTAACAGATCAATAATTATTCATGTGAACCCGAAAATCCGCAGCAAAGTCCAAAATGACTTGAAATTGACAAATGAAAATAACATTTTAGCTCTTTATTCTAATCAGATGAAATTTTTATAGAAATGCATGATGCACTTTTCACACTCCACTTTCGAATCTTTATTGACTTAAATGCTAAAAATTGGGAAAAAATTCCATTAAATTTCTTAAAATACTCAATAATATTCCTGATTAATATTGCATAGAGATATTTTGAAACTTCGGTCACAGAATTCGATGAACTAATCAAAAAAATGAATGAGCCAAGAAAACACCAGCCAAAAACTTTAATAAATTTCTGAAAAAATTTCTCATCCCCAAATTAATTTATCTAATAATCAATTTCAATAAAGTTCCAGAAACGAACAAGCTCGATGATACTTCCACCCCAAGTCATCTGGAAAGTGCACCACCGGTTAGTCAAGTTGCTACAGAAACCTCGCCAAAATCCGATTCGAAATCATATTCTACGAAGAGCCCAATTCCTCTTACACAAGGATGGTACACTGAACTGACTTCAGCAGATAAAGAACTCTATCATGGAAGACTTTTCAAAAAAACGTCGCCACCTCATCGCCCTCTTTTCCAAAAAAAAGTTGAACTTACTTCTCCAAAAACTGACCGTCCAAGTTCAACTACTACTACACGAGTGACCACTCAAACATCTAAGCTCGAGGTCAAAACATCAACTGCCATACAAAAGACAGATCCTTCACAAAGTCAGCACGTTATATTGACTTTAGCATCTAGACGATCCAATAATAAAAAAATTTATGAGACGTCGCCATCTGATTCGACAATTCGTTCTACGTTGAGCTCAACTATCGCAGGCAAGACTAGTCGATCATTATCTACTCGAGGAACAAAAATCTCCGCCAGACAAACGCCGAAACCTGATTCACCAGAAGTTGGCGAAACTGCAATCGAATCAGCAGCAGATGAAGAAGACGATGGTTACGAGTACGATATTGTATTCCACAATGTGAGCATTAAACTGGTACCAGGAACTCCTTATCCGAAACAAATTCAATGCGGATTTGCCAACTCTATAAAGGTACCTTATCAAATAAATTTATAACTCAAATATTTCACAAGTCTCTTCTTCTTTTTTTTCTATTTTTTTTTTTTTTTTTTTTTGGTTAGTGTTTATTTAGAGACATTTTTCATCAAATTTTTTGTACTGTTATAGATCAATCATCAAGTAAAGGCCATACCTTCTGGAGACATTCATCTCAGCAATAAAGGCAACTCGATCAATATTCGTTTCCACGTCAACTTCACCTCGATCAAAATTTCAGTCATGAAACCGAATAATTCCAAAGAGAACGAGTCTTGCGAATTTCAAATCCATAACAATCAAGATATCAAGGTAACATAATCTTATTAATGAATATCATCGATCTCAACAAATATGTAGGTAGAAATGACTAATGAGTTGAAATATCATTTTAAATTTCAGGTCGCTGTACCATCGAACAAAAACACGAGTAAATCGAACACGGATTTGCTAATAAAAAAGAAAATCGATAATACGCTGATGTCGATGATGACAGAACGAATTTCTCAGCATTTGAAACCACTGGTTTGCTTGCCATTCGATATTTGCTCGCAATCTCTTCAAATGGTCGATCAATTTTTCGGAAATTTTGTGGATAACGTGCTGAACAAGTGCTCGCTTCGAAGGGATACTAATACAACGATTTCAACGTGAAAAAAAAATCGTCGAAACAAATTTTCCATCGTCTCAAGTCAAACATCTTATGATACTGCAAAGATCGTTGAAATTAGCAATGAAGGAAACGAGAAGCCAACAAATTTAGCTGACCAAATTATCCAACCATTCACTTCATCCTCAGACAGATATTAGGCTCACCATCTAATCAAAAAACATTGTATTTGTATTGAATTTCATTGCAATTCTTTGAATAGGTACTTATCTGATAACCTACCTATTTGTATAAAACTTCCCGAAATTTCTCAATATTTTTCCAAGTTCAAATTAACCAAATTGGAATATTTTTTCATTGTAACGCAAGGAACCAATCTAAAAATATATTGTATTAAGGTTCATTTAGAATAAGAAAATACCTTTCTTTCTCATTCATTTTATATCATAAATTAAAAATATACAAACACATAACTTGAGTATGTTTATTGACTAATTAAAGTGCTTATTGGTTTACATACAAACAATTTAGGTAAATTGAAAGGCATCTTTTGTATTCAAAAAGCTTCAATCAAAAGTTCAACTTTTTTATGGGTCCAAATTGTTATCTTCAAAAAAAAACTTGATTAGGGTGACGACGGTTGAATGGATCTCTCTCATCCCAAAAATTACATCTACGTAAAAATTTCCGTTGTTTGTCGGAAAAAAGTAGAAAATTCGCCAACGACTTCATTAATTTGATGAAAAATGAAACATCAAAAGCCCAAGATGATGATAAATTGTAGACAAAGCAGAAACAAAAACAAGAGAATGAATGCTTCATTAGGTAATACTATTACTAATTTATGCATTCGAAATGCACGAAATAATAATTTTAACTCTCATTAGAAAGAAAGAAATCAACGCAATTCCCATTAAGAATGATTGGCAAAGTTCACTTTTGATTAGAAAATAAACAAATTATTCATTAATTGAAATTATCCACATTAAAGGGAATTTTTACAACCGTCAACTCCGATCGAGCTGAAATTTGGCTCATTGAAAGAGGGTGTTTAGTGAATTTTTGAAAAAGCAGGCGAATCACGAATCCGAAGAAACGAGTTGATAATTATAATATTTTTTAATAAGTAAATCAAAAAATCCCAAATTTTTAAGTAAACAATCCAAAATCGTCAATTTTTGTCAAAAAATTACTCTAAAATTCCTCTCTCTTCTAAAGTCAACTTCTCGAACCGACTGAAACTACTTTTGAATTGATCTGAAGCCTCCAGCAAGAGTTCACTTTTCTCCAGCAATTTCCAAGAGCTCCAGAAGGCGTTTGAGGCAACTTTGGAAGCTGAAAATTCAATCTTAACTTCAGAATATTTTCCAATCTCACCTTAATTTTTCCTCTAAAAATTGTGCATTTCGAGAATTAAATTACTCTTCGCTTAATACGGTGATAGGAAGTACAATAATTAGAAGGAAAAAAAGAGATAAACTTGTATTTATAGTCTACCATCTACCTATCGAGGGTAATTAAGGCATTATCAACTTGAATAGCATAGAATTATCAAAAAAAAAATTTTAATCGATACACGAATTTCACAAATGAAATGCACGAAACAGTTGAATTTAACAAACGAATAGGAATACTTCGTCTAATACCTTGTTTTAACGTTTAGTTGAAAAAAATTGAGTATTCATTTCATTTTTATAAAACCTATGTAGTTGGAATGGAAAAATGTGTCCGTATCTGTGAAAGGCTTTCTTCGTCAATTCAATGATTCCATTGCAACGGAATCATTCCTTTCTTACTTCATCGCTTCCGCATCAAAACGGTCAAATGAAACATCCCTCGATTATTCTGATTTAGACCAACAAAACGTAAGTATTACTCGTATAACAAACAAATAACCTATAGACTTCTAATCAAAAATCAATTCAAGCCACACGAATTTTCCAATTCACGATACCATGCTTTATATTCCAGATCACCCTAATACCCAACGGTCATAAGTACGAACCTAGCGCAGAAAACCAGATAAAAACTGAATTAAAATGGTACCTTAAAGCAACATTAGCCGAATTGCCGGCTAGTAAACACCATTTCAGAAACGTAAAATATATTTTTCTCGTAAAGCCAGGTCTTAATAGTTTATTGCAACATGTGCAAAAACATTATTACTTCATAAACACCATCCCGTCGACTGACTACACTTTGAGCAATGTGACCATCAGAGGATTCTGGAGCATGGAAAACTTTACAATTCAACATATCAACCAAGCTTATTTCTTCACTACGCGAATGAGTAGCGTAGAAGTCACAATGGTGCAGAATTTCGTCTCGAAGAATTCAAAACCTATCAAGTTGAGTTTCAACGCTGATCATATTGCCGTTTTATCGGATGAGAAAGCTGATGAGATTTATTTCAAATTTGAAGGGTATTCGGTAAAGGAAACTGAATCCAATAAGACGTTGACCAACGACCAGTCGAAATTAATTGTCGAAAGAATTGAATCGGTTATTACGGCTTCGCTGAGAGCTTCGGCGAAAAACACCACTCTCTTAGCGAAATACGAAAAAATTGATGGATTAGTTCCAATAGAATAGAAAAGTACATATTCTTTTTCGTATCTAGAATATTATGTTATTTTTGTAATTATTCTTCTGTATATAAAATGCAACTCTTTCAACATGAAATTGTTTATTGCTTAAAAAGCAACCTTGAGTACCTAATCGATTTACAGAGCAGGGAGATCCGGAGGGTACCTTCTAAAAAAAAAATCAAAATAAAAAAAAACACTCACGCAAACAGCGTGAGAGAACCGGCTTTTCGTAATGATAAAACAAAAAAAAATCATCACAACCCATCGAGTTCCTAACAAGAAATAAACTGAGAAATCGTTTGGGTATTAAGACAGGCATTGGTGATTATTGCTAAGCAAAACATTTATACTTTTAAAAGAATAGGTATACCAAAAACAAAACTGATGAGGAAGTCTGCAAAAGTCTGTAAAAATGCCACCAAAAATCAATAAGGCCTACCTAAGCTGAACTGTCAAAGGAACACGTGAACCGATTTTCCATCGAGTTCCTAACAAGAAATAAACTGAGAAACCGTTTGGGCATCAAGACAGACGTTACTGATTATTGCTAAGCAAAATATTTATATATAGATATATAAACTTATCTCGTTTTGCGTCATACGTCTTATCGTGATCAGCACACTTCAATTCGTCAAGAAAACCCACCCCCACCCAAATCCTCAACCATCATGACAAATACAATACCTTACTTTTCCGTTTCACGGCAAAGACGGTAAAAAATTGAAAAAATTTTCTGCAGGAGGTCTCAATCGATCTGCGTACCTTCCGCACAGTAATCCAATATCAACGCCATAAAAGAACGACTTTGCACAAACATACTTGTACTAGCAAAATTTCAAAACTTTGAGAACACCTGAAATTGGTTTTTAAGAAGCGCAAGTGGTATTTAAAGAAGCAGGTTTGGAAAAGCGCATCTGGTCAAAAAAAATTGTAGGAAAAGCGCAAGTGGAAATCACCGGAAAAGGTCCTCTATAATTGTCGGAAAAAAGTACAGTAGAAAATTCGCCAACGACTTCATTAATTTGATGAAATGAAACATCAAGCCCAAGATGATGATAAATTGTAGAGAACGCAGAAACAAAACAAGCGAATGAATGCTTCATTAAGTAATACTTACTACTAATTTATGAGTTCGAAATGCACAAAATAATAATTTTAACTCTCATTAGAAGAAAAAAATCAACGAAATTTCCATTAAGTATAATTAGCAAAGTTCACTTTTGATTAGTAGGTAAATAAACAAATTATTCATTAACGTGAAATTATCCACACTGAAGGGAATTTTTACAACCGTCAACTCCGATCGAGCTGAAATTTGGCTCATTGAAAGAGGGTGTTTAGTGAATTTTTGAAAGAGCAGGCGAATCACAAGTCCGAGGAAACGAGTTAATATTTTTTAATAAATCAAAAAATCTCAAATTTTCAAGTAAGTAAACAATCCAAAATTGTCAATTTTCGTCAAAAAATTCCTCAAAAATTCCTCTCCCTTCCAAAGTCAACTCCCCGAACCGACTGAAACTACTTTTGAATTAATCTGAAGCCTCCAGCAAGAATTAGCTTTCTCCAGCAATTTCTCAGAGCTCCAGAAGGCTTTCAAGTTAACTTCGGCAGCTGAAAATTCAATTTCGACAAACGTACGGAACTTTCAGAATATTCTCCAATCTCAGCTTAATTTTTCCTCTAAAAAATTGTGCATTTCGAGAATCAAATTAGGTATTCTTCGTTTAATACGGTGATAGGAAGTAATTGGAAAAAAAAAGATAAACACGTATTTATAGTCTACCTATCGAGTGTAATTAAGGCATTATCAACTTAAATAGATACGTAGCACAGAATTAAGTATCAAAAAAAAATTTCAATGAAATGCACGAAACAGTTGAATTTAACAAACGAATTATTAATCAAGTTCATTTCACGGTGGAAAGTTTTATTTTTTCATACTCGTCATGAATCTCATCAAGTGCATTTGTTTAATACTTTTATTCGTATGTGCAGGTAATATAATTTCTTAATTCGCGCATCTCATGTTACCTAACTAACATTATAATTAATTTCAATGTACGTAATACTCTGCACAGAAAATGCACCTACGAGCACCACCACAAGTACTATAAGCCCGTCAACTACTTCTTCATATGAAGAACACGACGTTACCGAAGCGATAAACGGTCAATTTTCAGTCATATTTAAAGAAATCGAAAAGAATAATCTATTAACCGTAGATCAACAGAATAATGTACCAGTCCCAGCCAATGCCCAAAAAAATGACGGATTGCTTCAGAATATCGCAATCGAACTTCGAATAGTTCAATCGTCATCTTTGGTAACTCGAATCATACACGGTGACGATTTAAAGGTAAGTGAAGTCTTCTCGAAGTTGAAAAATATGGTACGAGTACCTACCTATTTACTTGAAATCGTAGTTTAGAAAATAAAAATTAATGGAGTCGTTTGATAAATGATAAATTAACAGAAGCTTACAAGAAACCTACTAGACAAAAAGAGCATGCCCTAAAACTTCGTAATGATAATGAAAATACTTGTATCAAGGTGCTGAAATTCATTTTTAGATTTTTGGCGACTTTTTGAAAATGAAAAAAATTGAAGAAGCTGTTTTTAAGGCGATTTCTTGACTTATTATTTACAAAATAATTTCTTCAAACAAATTAAAACATGGCAAAAAAAATAGAAACGAGTTCTCACTCATGAAAATAGTCCTAATTTCATAAGAAAAAAAGCTTCAATTTTCAATAGTCATTCAGCCATTCAAATAGCTTCTTTTTGGGGAGAGGGGGAGAGGTTATGAAAAATGTTTTGAAGCAATCCTATTTTCCACTAGTCAAATTTCAAGTTTCAAAATCTGCTGAAGGCTCTATAGGAATTTCCAAAAATACCCTGGAGGCTCCAAAATGACTCAAACCCACTAGCAGCATGGATCACTTAGGTACCAGCATGTTGAAGTTGGAGTGCAGCGTGAATTTCGAACTTCATTCGATGAAATTTTGTGGAAATTTCAAGTTTCAAAAATCTTCTGGAGGCTCCAGAGCTGCTCAAACGATTTGAAGTCGTTTCCAATCGATTTGACAGGTCAAATTTCAGCTCTCTAGATCAATTTGGTCAAATGTTGATAATTTCGATTATTTTTTCATTTTTAGTCTAAATTTGATTTTCAAAAATTCACTAAAAATCGAAAAAAGCACTTTAAATTTTGGCTGACGTTGAATTTTTGCAAGCTCTTTCGATCTACTTTTGTCCATCTGCGATTTCGGCTGACTTGTCAATTAAAATGGCCGCCATCATCTACCTTGCTTCAACGTCTAGTTGGGAAATAATGAGTACTTATTCATTTTTATGAAACCACCTATGTACTTATGTATGTACTTAGATGGAATGGAAAAATATGCTCGTATCTGTGAACGGCTCTCTTCGTCAATTCAATGACTCTATCGCAACGGAACCATTCCTTTTAAGCTTAATCGTTTCCTTACCAAAACTGTCAAATAAAGCATCCGTCGATTATCCTTATTTAGACCAACAAAACGTAAGTACCTATTTCTCGTACAACAAACAAACCTACGAGTGAATTTCTATTTAAAAATCAATTCAAGCCACACGAATTTTCCAATTCGCGATAACACTTTTCTATTGCAGATCACATTACGGCCCAACGGTCATCAGTACGAACCCAGCGCAGAAAACCAGATCAAAACTGAATTAAAATGGGCTCTAAAAGCAACATTTTCCGAATCCGCGCCAGACAGTCAAGTCGCAGATATAAAAGCTTATTATCTCGAGAAGCCAGGTTTTGGTAGTTTTTCGCAACATGTGCAAAAACATTATTACTTCATAAACACCATCCCGTCGACTGACTACACTTTGAGCAATGTGACCATCAGAGGATTGTGGAATATAGAAACCATTACAGCTCAACGTTTAAACCCAGCATATTTCTTCAATATCCAAATGAGTGGCGTAGAAGGGACATTGGTGCAGAATTTCGCCATGAAGAATTTGAAACCGATCAAGTTGAGCTTCAACGCTGATCATATTTCCGTTTTGTCGGATGATAAAGCTGATAAAATTTATTTCAAATTCGAAGAGTATTCGGTAACGGAAACTGAATCCAATAAGACGTTGACGAACGACCAGTCGAAATTGATTGTCGAAAGAATTGAATCGGTTATTACGACTTCGCTGAGAGCTTCGGCGAAGAACACCGCTCTCAGAGCGAAATACGAAAAAATCTATGGATTAGTTCCAAGAGAATAGAAAAGTAAAGTATTCTTAAATATCTAGAATATTATTTATTCTTGTATTTTTTCAGTATATAAAATGCAACTCTTTCAGCATGAAATTTTTTGTTTTCTCGTACCCAGGTATTGTTTAAAAAAATACCTACCTTAAGTGATCAATTTCCAGGTTTTTTTTTCACCAGAATAGGGAGACTTGGAGGGTGCCTTCCAAAAAAAAAATTGGGCTAGATACACAAATCAAAAATTGGGAGTCCTATGGGACTTTGAATTTTCCAAAATATGAATCCAAAATTTTTTCCTTAGTCTACTGAAAACTATGCCACTTGAAATGATACGAAAACATGTCGATATTGAGAGCATCGATAAACGCCTGTATCAAAAATTTGACACCATTAGACCTACATAAGTACTAAAAAAAAAGCACAACCGAATCTACCGGCCTCCGGAAGTATTTTCCTTATCGTTCGAACAGTGATTCATGAATTTAATCTACTTATCTAGCAAACGAATCATTCATCGAGTTAACTCGATGATGAAAAATGTGTTTTTTTTTCAATGTGCTATGAATTCTATCATTTTCATTTGTACATCGCTTTTGTTTGTATTCGCAGGTAAGTAATAAATAATTGCTTTTCTATCTGCACTAAGAAACGAATACGCAACTTGATTCACTATTTCAATGCATTATTTGACGCAGAAAATGCGCCCACGAGCACAAGCACGAGTGATTCGAATTCATGTCAAGAACGCGACGTTACAGAAGCGATAAATGGCTACTTTTCAGTTATTTTTAAAGTCCTTAGCGAAACCATACAAAACAGTTCGAATCCTCCGAATAATGTAAATTACTACCCCATGATACAAAGTGAAAATGGATTACTTCATAACGTAACAGCACGAGTACAGCAATCGTCACCAGCGAAATTTCAATTCATATATGGCGACGTTTTCGAAGTAAGTGAAAACTCTTCGACATTAAAACACTGTTTCAGATTCAGAGACTACTCCATGTAAGCTCGTACTCATTATTTTTTTCAAAAAAAAGGTAACTTCAGTAACCAAAAACGCTCGAAAAATTAACAAAAAAAGTGTCAAAACATTCTACTTGATTCTGGAAAAAAAATACCTAATACCTACCTAAAAAACAAGAACTTTTTGTTCAGATCTAAAAATCAAACTCGATAGAAACTTGAACCATTCCAGAAAAAAGCAGGACCATTTGGCAATCTCAGTGACAAATAAATTATACTTTTTCGCAATTTTTGCTAAAAAAATTTATTTTGCAACTTTTTGACTTAAAAAAACAAGATTTTTTGAAAATTTGGGAAAACAAAGTGAAAATTTTGCAATTTCTGGCAAAAAGCGAAACTTTAGTCCATGTCAGAAAAAGAAAAGGCGACGTATTAAGACAATTTGAAAAAGAAAGAGACTTTGGATTTTTTTGCAGAAAAACACAACTTTTAGCTATTTTTGGCAATAAAATGAAACTTCTTGGAAATTTATTTGCTAAAAAAGCGGGATTTTTGACAGTAAATCTGCAAAATGAAAAACTGGAATTTTTAGAAAAATGCAAGACATTGACAATTTTTGCAGGATTCTTTGCGAATTATCGGCAAATAAAGTAATATTTTTACAAAATTTTCTGCAAAAAAGCGAGCCTTGTTTTGTTGAGAAAAAAAAAGATCGACATTTCACCAAAACACAAGACTTTTTGGTAATATTGGTAAAAAAGTAAATATTTTTTCGCAAATTTTGCCAAAAAAGTTGGATTAGGGTTATTCATTTTGCAACTATGTACCTACTTATTTGGTAAGAAGCAGGACGTTTTGGTGGTGTTCAACTTTAGAGAGCTCAATTTTTGAGAAAAAACATGCGATTTTTCAGCAATTTTGCTAAACAGGGAGATGTTTGGTCAACTTTTTTGCAAAAAAGCAAGACATTTCACAATTTTAGCAAAAAGCAAGATTTTTTGGCAACTAATAATAACAAAAAAAAACTTTTTTGCTATTTCTGATAATTCCTGCAATAAAAGTGAGATTTTTGGAAAAAATCAACACCTTTTGGAATTTTTTGCAAGAAACCAGGCTTTTGGACAACTTTGAAAAGGCAAACCTAATTTTGTTATTAGAATACTTAACAAAAAGCAAGACATTTTTTCTTGTTTTCTTGACAAAGTAGAGCTGAGATTTGGAAAAACTAGATTTTGAAAAATTTTTCAAAAAGTAACCTGATCCAAGTTCTGTAAATATGTAGCAATAAATTTTATAAAAAAATAAAAAACAAAACAAGAAAAATCAGCACAGTTTGGTGGGTTTGAAAATATTTTACTCAAAAAGTAGGTACCTACCTACGTATTTCAATCGGTAGAGAACTTTTTGCTCGGGAGAGCTTGATTCAAGTTTACAATTTTTGGAGAATTTTTGACAAAGTTACCAAAATACCCATTTCAAATGGAAAATATAAAAATTTAAAAAAAATATGCTGTCTAGAGAACTGAAAACTATAACTCGTTTTCGACTTTTCAAATCGATTGATGGCATCTAAACGCCATCAATGAATTTTTGGAGTTTTCAGCTTTTAAAAAAATTAGTAATGGATTACCCATCAATCATTTCTATCGTTTTAGGTACGCATAAATTTTCAAAAATCAACTTTGCCAATAATACAAATCCAAAATTTTCTCCACCTGACTATATTTGATTAAAAATAAACCCGCCTAAAATTCACTTCATATCCTAATTTAAACATTCTGAGTCCACTGGACATGGTTCCAAGTCATTCTTAATCCTCCAGAAATATTTTGGAATTTTCAGTTTTTCAAGTGGATTTGGTCAGATTTCAAAAACTGGAATACTCAGAATATCTCTGAAGGCTTCAAAACGGCTTGAAACCATCTTCAGTCGATTCATCGAATTGAAATCAGGATACTATCAAGAGAGTTTCATCTTTAAATGTAAATTTTGCAACATTTTGGTTTTTTTCTCCATTTTTGGCACAACTTTGATTTTCAAAAATTCACTAAAAAGCCTCAAAATGGACTCAAGCACTTAAAATGTAGCTGAAGATTGTATTTCTGCTTGATTTAGCTCTGCCTGATTGAAAAATGTTATGGTTGTCGGGATATACCTTTCTGTTATGGTATTCATTTTACTTATTTAATGCACTCGTAGGTACGTACAGTTTTCGAGAACGCATTAGTAACTGTGAAAGGCTACCTTCGATCATCAAATAATTCAATTGCAACTGAATCGTTCCTCTTGAATTTATACGAAACTGCATCAGAAGGGCCCAACAACTCGACCATAGATTACCACGATATAGATCAACAAAACGTAAGTACATACAACAATCGATCACCCGAACTTGCCTCAAGAAAATAATTTCTTCATCAAAATAAATGTTTCGAATTCAAATCAACGATATAATTTTCCATTCTGCAGATCAAACTACTCACCAATGACCACACACTCGAACCAAGCACAGAAAACCAACTCGTAAAAGAATTCAAATCACTCCTGAAATCATCACTCCTCAAACTTTCATCTGGCACAAATGAAACAGCGGTCAAAATGAAGGAAGTTTTTTCAAAAACACCCGGTTTCAATACTTTTTTACAACACAATACGCAAAAGCATTATTACTTTATAAACAGTATTCCATCTATTGACTTGAGAAATGTAAGCATCAAAGGATTATGGAATATACATAACATCACTGCTGAACCTTACAATCCGGAACCTCTCGTCAATATTCAAATGAGCGGTGTGCAAGGAACCATGATGCAGACCATTTCCTCGAAGAATGGGAAACCTACCCGATTGAGTTTCAACGCCGACAGTATTAGCGTTTTGGGTTATCAGAATCCTGACAAAAACAGTTTCAAATTAGAAAGGTATTCGGTTGCGGAGACTGAATCCAACAAGCCTTTATCCAATGACCAGTCCGAATTGATTATCGAGAGAATTGAATCAGTTATTATGATTTCAATAAGAGAATCAGCGAAAAACGCCACTGTAGTAGAAAAATATTCGCAAATTTGTGGATTATAATTCACATCGAGAAAATAAAAAACAAAAAACATCAATATCAATCTCCAATCGATTATTTTTAAAAATCTATTCGGTGTTTCAAAGGTAGATAAGGTTATGAAAATTTTTCTACGTTATTTCCTATACTTACTCGTGTTGTTGAGAAATTGTTAAAGTTTCCAATAAAAATTAATGGATTTGCCAAATATCTCATTAATCGATAAAAAAAAGTTACAAACTACGTTCTTAGCCTACACCTACAGCGATAAATTATAGATAGATAACGAAAAAAAAAAAAAAAAACGAATGTTCTCACTAACATGAGAAGCAATTACGATAATGCCTAATTTAATGTGCTTGTTTCATGATTCAAACAAATGCCCATTTCGATAGATAACGTTATTTAGAAATTTTCGCACTGAAAAGTAGGTACATAAATAAGTACGTGATCTCCTTTACCTGACGAAACATTCAAAAAGTTTCTTTCAAAAGGTGTAAATTTTTCTAATTTTCAACGTGAAAAAAACATGAAGTTTATAATAGTGCACATCTTTTGCGCTATACTGCTGTTCGTATGCACAGGTAATATCACATAATTGATGTAATTTTCTTTGATTTATCTCAACTAATCCATACCTACATTATATATACAGCAAGTAACGAATCTCCGTTTAAACATACAAATTAACCAACATGTTTTTTATTTTTTTTTTAAATTATATCAACTGATTGTCTTAAAATCCAGAAAATGCACCTACGAACACGAGTCAACCCACATCTCTTCAGGATAACGATGTCACACAAGATATAAATATTTACATTTCGACAATTCTTCAACACGCCAGCAATTTCAATATATCAGATTACAATACGACCGAACTGTTTGAGAAAAATAGCAAGGACGAATTATTACACAACGTTACAATAATAATCGAAAAGTTGCCATCGACACAATTTCGAGTCAAATATGAGTACGCCAGTGACGTTTTCGAGGTAGGTGAAAATAGTATTTGCCCAACATCTCACGTCAGAAATTTTACATATAAACTTATCACTGATAAGAAAACACTCGAATCTTTGAGCTGGGGGTTTTCAACTTGACACTTCGAATTTTTTTTCGTTTTGTTCCACATTCCAAGGTCAAAAATATTTTTTCTGTATGGTCAAAGTATACAGCTCGTACTTAACACCCCCCCCCCCCCCCCAGAAAAAAAAACAACTTCAGAAACCAAAACCGTTCAAAACGTGAGCAAAGCATTTTAATGTAAAAAAAAATCACAAAAAAACCAAAAGATGTAAAAAAAATTATGAAACAATGAAAATTCAAATTCTTTAATAATGAAACTCGATTGAAATTTTGACAATTAGACTTTTGAGCAATTAAACTTGAAAAAAATATGATATTTTTTCAAAATTTTTGTCAGGAAATTGAAAGTATTTCGCAATTTGTTGGCAATAAAGCAACACTTTTTGGCAATTTTTTATACAATGTCAGGCGTGAAAGCAAGATTTTGACAATTTTAACAAAAGGCAGATCGAGTTTTTTGGTAATTTTTGGAAAAAAAACACGAGAATTTAGAATATTATTGAAAAAAATTGATAGGTACTTTATGAAATTATTATCAAAAAAGCGACAATTTTCAGTTATTTTTGGGAAATAAGGGAAATTTTACAGCAATATTTAATATTTTAAGACCAAAAAAAGAGCTTTTTTAGTAATTTGGTGACAAGTGAGGTTTGTCAATTTTTTGGCAAAAAGCAAGACTTTTTGGAAATAGAGATTTTTTGCAATTTTTTGTTTGGAAAAATGATTTTTTTTTTTTGAAAAATTTTGACAAAAAGCGATAGACCGAAACAGAGCGAGAATTTTATACTTGATAATATTGAGAGATGAGAAGTTCCATGGAAAAGAGGCCTTGGTCAGTTTTTTTGTTTTTCTGGTTTTTACAGTTCTGAATATTATAAGTAGGTATTCAATTCAATGATACCTATTAAAGTGTTCTTCGATGAAAAAAAAAAAAAACGAACTGGAAAATTTTTGCTTATAGAAAAAAAATTCGTCTATTTGAACTTGTAAAATTCAGTAAAAAAAAATTTGACTAAGGCCCCTTTTCCATTTAATCTCTCAATTTTAGCCAAAGGTAGGAGTTTGTAACCGTAACGCTGAAAGGGCAGTGTAACCAGTTTGAAAAGAATAAAAATGTAATTACAATTGCATATTTATTTTCAAATTCACATAATTGTGATCTGTCACGAGAAAACCAGGTTAGTGTCCAAAAAATCGATTTGTTTTTTTTTATGGATGTTGGTAGTATGTACTCAGTGTGCAGATTTCGCCAGTGGTGGTTAAAACGTTCGCGAACGATTCTTTTGACCCTAAATTCAAGGTTAAAAAAATAGAGCAACTACAAAAAAAGTTTAAAAAAATTTTTTTTTGTGATTTTCTTGAAAAGTATGTTTTAGGGAGTCAATATGCAAATTCTTGGGGCAATCGGCCCACATTTTGAGGATTAGTGCCATTTTATTGAAATTTGAATGAGGCTTAAGCTGGAAAAATCAACTCTTTTCAACTTGAACAAAATTTTTGAAAAAATTTAAAAACTCAATAAATAACTTTATTTTATATTAATAATTCATTCTGAGTAGTTTTCGCGAAATTTTCGGCGCGAAATTTACGAAAAAACGAAAAAATCGATTTGGGGAAATTTCGATTATCGGCCTTTGCCAACCCTGATTTTGAAAAAAAATGTCAGGTCATGTTGGCACCCCTTGTGGCCAAAAGTGGTCCAAGTTTCACGGACCTACGAATCATAGATCGCCGAACACATAGCTTCAAAACTTCAAATGCCCGCCCTGTAAAATTTACGTTTTGGACACTAACCTGGTTTTCTCGTGACAGATCACAATTATGTAATTATTTACTTACTGCTGATTTTATTAACATTATTTTTCTTCAAAAAAATTAGCCAAAATTGGGAAAAAATGAATTTTTGAAAATTTTTTATGAAAAAAAGGTAGGTAAGTACCTGATTTTAGTACCTAAAATTTTGAAAATGTTTTTTTCAAGAATTTGATTGGGTCGGTAGGGGCCCCTGGCGAATGCACCGAATGGAGCCCTCAAAAATTTTACCTCTCCCTTCCAGAATCTTTTTCCTCCTGTTTTTTCTCATGTTCGGATACTTATGTAAATGCAAGTTGTGCAATTGATTTTTGTTTTTGCTTTTTTATGCAATTTTGCACAAATAAAAGTCAACCTTACAGGAACAGAACTAGAAGTTTCTTCAACGAGGGGGGGGGGGTGACTGAAAATTCGCCATCACAGGCCAGTTCGTTCTTGAATTTTTTGAAGAATTTTGTTGAAAAGTTTTCTTACACAAATTTTTTAAAAAAATATGTCCTACATTTATGTAGGCACTTATAACTTTTTATTCAATAGCTACGCTGCATATTGATCTATACTTATTTGTATTTCAGATGATATGGGAAAATGTAGCGGTATCTTTTGAAGGCTGTCTTCAAAATTCAAATGATTGTTTCGCAACTGAACAGTTTCTCTTAAATTCAACTTTTTTTGCACCAAAATGGTCAAATAACGCGACCACTGACCACTACATCAACCAACAAAACGTAAGCATACATAACAAAAAAAAAAAAATAGCAGACTAGGTAATTTTATTCACACGAATCTGAACTCGTTGATCAACGATGATTTCTATGTAATTTCAGATCAAACTAATCACCAAAGACCATAAATATGAACCAGATAAAGAACTCCAGATAAAAGAAAAAATCAAACAACACATGAAGACAACATTCGAACTCAGAACAAGAACTCAAAATGACGATGCATTTAAAACCATATTTTTCAAACCTTTCGGTTTCGGTGTGTTTCCACAACACACCCAAAACCATTTTTACTCCATAAAAGAGATCTCAATCCTATCAAATGAATCCTTCTTGAGAAAAGTAAACATCGCAGGATTATGGAACATAGAGAACTTCACGATAGACGTTTTCAACACATCCGGCGATTTTCTCAAAATGCAAATGAGCCCAGTGCACGGAACCATGGTACAGACTTTCTCGGAAAAAGGTTCATCTCGAAGGGAATTGAGTTTCGACGCAGAAAACGTCAGTGTTTCGACGGATTACAAAAGTGACAAGATTAATTTTAAATTTGGACGTTATTCGGTTACGAATACCGAATCCAATCAGACGTTATCGAATAATGAGTCTGAAATTATTATCCGAGCAATTGAATCGGATATCGCGAAATCGCTTGAATTATATTCCAAGTGTTTGCGTTTATTAGTCGAGAAGAAAATACCGATGCTCAAAACAGGTACTCTCAAGGAGCAAGTTTTAGACCATACAGAAGGTACAATGTCTAAGGAACAAACACATTTAAATACATGCAAAACATTGTATCTCACAAAGCCATAACATGCACTGGCCAATAGACATACACACGATAATTGAGCAGTTTTCGATTCTCCTGATGTGGAACGCTTTCTTCAAAGAAGAAAAAAATTAATATTGATTCAGTTGACAATGCTCTTGTTTTAGATGACTCATTCTGTAATGAAATAAAAACCTTCGTGAAATGCGATTGATTATTTTATTTGTAAATTTTTAAATACGCTCCTTGAAATCGACCCAGACACCTCAAATGATTCCATTATTAACAGTAAAATTAATCAAACCAAACTACCATTTTGCTCTCGATTAATTACATCATAATTAAATTCACATTGAATTTCTAAATATTTGTTCTTGACGCAGGCGCGTAAAAAATGATAACAGCGATTTACTAAACCAACACAGAAAAATTGAATGAAACTATTTTCAAAAATAAATTGGGCATTTATTATCAAAACCATGAACTGTGTACCTTTTCATACTGATGATAAGAAAAAAAACAACATTGAAATTAAAACACGCGCGTGAAATATCAGCTCAGCCTCATTCGTTAAGATCATTTTGTTGTGAAAAGTGTGCATTTTAGGTGCAGTTGCTATGAATTTCACACCGTGGATAATTTTTATGATCTGGTTTTCATTCGCAGGTAATGTTTTCATTTCTAAAATGTAAGCACCTACCTCACTTTTTGTCAATCCTAATGACAAAAGCATAATTAGGGTAGCACCAAATTTGGTGATAATGGGTCATTGAGCAACGTAAATAACTAAATTGAAGTTTTCATTGAATTCGAGCTAGGAAGAGTTCACTAAAATAATTTGTAAAAGGAAAGAATCGATCGAAAAGTAATTATTTCATGTGGCGAATTAGTTTGTTTAGAATTTTTACTCAAAATATACATAGCTATCTAATTTCAAAGATTTCACAGATCCAGAATTTTCGTCCGAAAATGCACCTTTTAAACTTCTAAAAAATTTTCAAAAAACCAAAAATCAATTCAAGAAGCTAAAATTTAGCATTACAGATAGGTCTTGACATGTTCTAGGTAAATCAGTAATCAAAATTTCATCCAATTTTAATTTAACGAAGACCAAATGCTACGAAGAAAATATAATTATGTATATTGAACACTTTTCAAACCCCTTAGCAAAGCTCTGAACTTTTTCAATGAATTTGTTACAGAAAATACTCCCATAATCGAAACCATTTCTCCTGAACAAGGCATCGATATAACGACAAATGTGACAAAATATTTAACCGAAACCTTGGCCAAGTTGAAGACAAATTACTTCGAACCTGAAGGTGAACCAGCATGGCCAATGAATACGAAGGATCGCCAATACACTCATATTCATACACATACTTTCGATGATGTTCGAGAAACTCCTGTTCAAAATATTACAATGGAATTCAATTTGTTGCAATTTCCAAAATTCCAGATACTCTTCACACCTGTCAATAGTCCATCAGTAAGTGAAGCTTTTTCATACACATTTTCAAAATAAACCCAGCAATTTAGTGATTGAATAAACATTAAACACGATATTTGTGTGTTACAGGAAATGGATATTTTTTTCGAAGTAGGATCAATATCATTAAAAGCATATCTGGGCCATTCTGATCAATACATTGCAAGTGAAGTCAATCCATTCAACGTCAAGATCAAGACATCACTATACGAGCCTCGTAATTACAGAACAGAAATTCAAAATCTCGACCAAATTGAGGTATAATAATATGGACTTGAATTTTTATAAATTAATAAAATCTTCATCCAATCGAAAATATCTACTAATAAAATATTCTAAATTCCAGTTCAAACCACTCAATCCACAATACCAATTAAAACCAGCCGAAGAAACCCGAGCAAAACAGATAATCACAACTTACATGAAGAAATCAGCCTACGACATGGTTAACAGACCAGTGATGAAAGCTTACATATACGTATACTTGGAAAATATGATTACCACCAAGAGTTACAGGCAATATAACTCGAACAAAGCCATCGCCCTCGCAAATTACAACTCATTTCACTCCATCACATCGGAAAAAACTCAACAGGACGTATTCTACTACTACACAGGCAACGTTTCATCGACAGAAGGCACATTGACCAACATAACTATCACCAGTTCGTGGAACATACGCGGTATTTCGATGGATAGCTCAAATTTGACGAAATTTTTCACAATACAATTCGCCAATGTGCGAGGAACATTGACGAAATGTTGCTCTTGTTCGCGAAATAAAATTCGTTCGGAGCTGGTTTTCGAGGCAGATCGTGTTAACGCCGTAGCAGACATGAAGGTTGGCAAAATGAAGATTAAATTTGAAGATTATTCGCTAACTGATGCGAAATCCAATACGAGGTTGGATGAAGAGCAATCTAAATCGATCGTGGAGAGCATCGAATCGGCCATTGAGACTTTAATTGCAGGAAGTCCGTGTACTGAAAGACTGTCTGAAGAAAAGAAGATTACGATGCCCGAGATTGATTTCGAGAAAATTTTTAATTTTTCTACCAAACTCATTACGAAATTTTTCACAGGAATTGGATTTTTTTTACCATGATTAATATGTATTTACTATGTATGTATTTGTACAATACAAGAAGTAGAATTATTTTTAAAATGGATATTTTTTTTCAATACAGCTTGATAATTCATAGGTAATAGGTACATTATCGTTTGGAAAATTTATGGCTAAAATACAAGGTCACAGTTGCAAGCTCATTTTTTCAAATTTTCTTCATAAGCTGCATACCTAATATGTAATTCATCATAGGTAATTGAAAGTAAAACACATTCAAAAAACCACTCTTACGATAACAGGGCTCGTACTTATTCAATTTTTTCCAAAAAAAGTAACTTCAGTAAGGTAACCAAAAAAGCTCAAAAAAGTAGCCAAAAAGAAAAAAAACAAAACATTGTCATTATAGTTAAATTGAAATGTTCTGGTTTTTAATCCCAATAAGTTCAATTGGTATTTTAAAACTTTTTGATTAAAAAAGGCAACGCTTTTGGGCAATTTGTGGCAGCAAAGTGAGAATTTTTGCGATTTTTAACGAACAGCGAGACTTTGATAATTCTAACAGATAAAAGAGCTTTTGGCAATTTCTGAAAAAACATTGAAACTTTTTAGAATTTTTCGCAAAAAATCAAAAAATCAACAATTTTTAAGAATTTAGTTAAAAATTGAGAAATTTTGAATTTTCTTGACAAGAAGCAAGACTTTGGCAATTTCAGCAAAAAGCAGTACCTAAGTACTTTTTGGAGATTATCAGCAAAAAAGTGATACTTTTTGGCAACTTCTGACAGAAAAGAAAAACTTGGGAAAATTTTTGGAAAAAGTGAAAATTTCCATCAATTTTGATAAGAACCACGAATTTTTGTTTTAAAACGAAAAATTGGAAACTTTAGAAAATAGCAAGCAATTTTTTAGTTTTATTGATAAAAAAAAATCATATTTTTTCGTTATTTGTCTAAATATGGAGATTTTTTGAAAATTTTTGGCAAAAAAAACGGTACTTCTGAACAATGCTTGGAAAAAAGTAAAAATGAAATTTTTTAACAATTTTGCTAGAAAAACAAAATTTTTTGTCAATTCTTGAAAAAGCGAGAATTTTAGAACATTTTTGGCAAAAAGCAAGACTGACAAATTTAGCAAACACCAGGACTTTTGCTCAATTATTGGGGGGGGGGGGGAGATTGCACCTTTTCGTAATCTTTCTTGAAAAAGTGAGACTTTTGAGCAATAGAAATCTTTTGCAGAAAAAGCGACAATTTTCAGCATGAAACGAGACTACATTTACATATTTGGTTGCAATTTTAGCACTAAAAATGCAATGTAGCGAGTTGAGAAAGAGTAAAAAAGTGTATACTTTCGCGAATTATTCATTTCATGAATGTTATTGTCATTTTTCTTGCTCCAAGGTTTATGAAAAAAATAAACTTTTGAAAATTAAGTATCTATAACTTCAATTAGTGCTTATCATACCGAGAAATCCACTCGTAATAAACCAACCTTCTTTGAGAATCTGACCCCTTTTTTTTACTTTTTCTAAAAATTACAAAATCGATCAAAAATTTACTTTTGAACTAGCAACTGGCACTTCTGAAATTTCACGATAAGCAGCTAAAACGGTCGAGAAGGGCCCAATAAGCATCGACCAGAGTTACAGATCCTAAAGTAGGTACATTTTTAGCATTTCTGAATGATTTGAAATTTCTACAGATAACTTCAAAAATTGCTGGAGGCTGCAAAATGTTCCAAAACTAGTAATTCTCGATGTGTGGTAATCGAATTGAAGGAACAATTCACATTGGTTCCCTTTGTTCAAAAAAAATTTTTAAATTTACATTTCACAAAAAAAATTGAAAAATTTTCCTCAAAACAACTGTTGGCAAAATTGATACCGTAACCGTAACGTTTATGCTCGGTAATTTTAGTTTTTATTTTTAAATAAAAAATAAAATTCGTTTCGCGAATTCTAAATATCGCTGGTTATGTTTTTAATGAAATTTTGTTCTTTTCGTAAAATCGCGTAAACTGTTGGCTGTTAAATTATCGTTTATTTTTCGTTGTTTTCGTTATGTATATAAGTTCGTCGTGTTAATATTGATTCAATCGTCGAGTTATAAAGTTGTCGAGCTTCTGCTCAATTTTGTTTTTGTTTTGGTTCATTGACTTAGGTCATTGACCGAGTAAATAAATATTTCTATTTATTTTGAGTCGTTATGTTTTAGTATGTCGAATTGTTTGATTAAAAGTCAATATTCTTTGAGTCAGATTTATCGATTTTGATCGATTTATCGTACATGGTAGCGTGAGCGTAGTTGGTGAAACGCTCTGTAGTTCGACGACGATTTGGTATCCTGTGTGGAATTGCTCGTTCGTGTATCCGGCTTGTGTAGCTGTCTGATTTCTTTGAATTCGACGACGAGTTGTAAATGCTGTCCTATCTCCGATCAGGGAAATCTGTGACGAGAGACGATTCAGAATCCGACGACGGTAGTAGTAGTAGTAAACGTAGTTCAGGTCCTTTTCTAGGCTTCGAACCTGAAAGTCAAAGTCAACAACAAAGTACCGTGGCTAATTCAGCTACGATTAATTCGAAAAGTGGTGACTTATCTGAGTCAAATCAAAGTTCCGGCGACGCTAACGCAGCTGGTACGAGTAGTTCTGGTTCTGGTGAACAAGCTGATCCTATCGATCCCGTTCTTCCTTCATCAAATCTACCATCCGGTCCTCCACCTCCTCCACCTCCTGGTCCATCCGACGACGAGTCCGAAGGTAGTGAAAGTAGCGACGACGAGTCTGACGACGTAGCTGTAGAATCCGATTCGAGTAGTTCGTCGAGTGAAAATATGTTTGGTGCCGGTGATAATCGTGTAATGGAGTCGATGGTCTTTCGCGGTACGGGCTTCGTGTCCTGGAAAAGAAAAATCAAAGTTATTTTGGCAGCCAAAGGACTTCAGACCGCAATTTTAGAAGTAAATTCGTTATCGTCGCGTAAAAAAGCGAAAGCTTTAGAAATTTTAATTAGGCACGTAGCTGAGAACGTTTTCCGACTGGTCAAGGAGACAGAGGATCCGTACGTATTCTGGACGGAGCTCAACTCCTTGTACCAGGCGGAAAACCAAGCAGCAATTATCGACTGTCGAACTCGTATTTCGAAGATTGTCATCGATATGTACAAAGGTCCGAAGGAGTTCTTGGAGGCATTTTATACGTTAATCAATGATATGGAGAGTTTGGACGTGAAGTTGACTCCATCGGAGATCTATACGTATCTGATCAATGCGTTAGGCAATTCGCCGAAGTATGAATCAGTGCGTATGACTGCTCGAGGACTGGTTCACGTCACAGCTGGAGACCCAAATCCAAAGTTAATTTCATCGTTGCTTTTGAGTTTGGAAGATACCTCGAAGAACTCCTCGACTTCGAAGAGTTCGACAAGTACTGGTTCAGCAATGGCCGCATCCGATCAATCCGGTAATAATAATAAACGTAATCGTAATCGTAATAAATCGCGTAGTAGTAATTCGAACTCGTCCGGTAATTCGTCGAACGGTAACGGTGATTGTAGTGGTAATAATGGCTTCGTACAAGCCAAAGATCGTACCTGCTATAAGTGTCATAAACGGGGCCACATGGCCAAGTCTTGTCGATCCGCCGGAGGGAATTATAGAAACGATACCAACCCTCGGGGAAGTATCGTTTGCTATCGATGCAATCTAACCGGGCATATAGGTCGTAATTGTCCGCAGAACGGTGATTCGTCGCGTAATAACGGTGGTAACGGTTCGTCGAGTGGTACGTCGGGTACGTCTGGTACTGCAGGTTCGTCCGGTTCGTCAGGTCCTCGTCCGTCGATCGCGTTAGGTCTTTTTCCGTCGACTTCTGAAAAAAAGAAAAATTTTTCGTTAGAAGACAGTCGTAGTGGTAATATCGTAGATGATTTCGTTAAAAATAGAGTCGGTCGTAGCAGTTTCGGTGATAGTATCGCGATTTCAAATTTCGGAAATTCGCGTAACGTAAATATCGGTTCGAATTATTTTTTAGGTGACTCGACTGCTTTGAATCTCGGTGAAGAAAATGCATACGTCGAGACAAACGACGACGACGGCGTCGATTTTATCACGTTTGTCGTCGACAGTGGCGCGACGTCGCATTTTCTGAAACATCGTGGAGTCTTGCATGATGAGAGGAAAATAAACGAAAGTTTACAATCCGCTCATTGTGAAGTCTCTTTGATCAAAGAAGGAGTAGGTCGATTGAGAGTTCTAGCCGATGACGGAAACGTCTATTGGTTGAACGAGGTATACTACGTACCTAGTCTTTCTTTTAGTCTTCTGTCCGTGTCGAAAATCGTAGCGAATGGTTATCGTTTCTTCTTCGATGAAGATCCTCGTTTGGTCGATCCTGCGGGAAACATCGTGTCTAGATTAGTACTTAACGATAATGGATTGTATACGATTCAGTTTATGATTAATATACCTCCTATGTTGTACTCTTGTTCTGATTATTCATCTGCGTTGATTACAAATGATGTTAGCGACTCGACAAATGTAGGTAATACTTCGACGACGATAGGTAATGATTCTGGTATTGGAAATTTGAATGTTTCAAGTGTAGGTATAGGAAATACCGGTACGTGCAGTGACAGTGATGTAAATCTGAAAAACAAAAAACAGATAAATAAATTAAAAGGTGAAGGCGACATCTGGCATCGTAGGTTGGCTCATACGAGCAAGACGGTGTTGGATAAGATTCCTGAGTTACGTGGATGTGATTGTCCACCTTTTAATCAATGTCAAATTTGTTGCAAAGCTAAACAGAAAAAACATACCTATGATTCGAGTAGGTATAGGTATCCAAATCCACTCGATCTTGTTCATATTGACGTAATGGGTCCTATTACAGAAGGACTAGAAGGCGAGCGATATTTGATTGGCTTCGTAGATGACTGTACGAGATGGGGAGTAACGTTCGGAATGAGAAGTAAAGCTGAAGTAGGTACCTACCTAAAAAAGTATGTCAATATTAGTGAAACGTTATGGAATACGAAGGTTAAGCGTATAAGGTGCGACAACGCTAGCGAGTTTATCAGAGGTACCTTCAAAGAGTTTGTCGATGAGAAAGGCATATTGATGCAGAACAGTGAGCCGTATGAGAAGCAGCATAATGGCACCGTCGAGCGTTTTTTCCGAACCATACAGGAAAAAATGAGAGCTCTGTTATACGAAGGCGGGTTAACGAATAAATTTTGGCTTTACGCTGCATACACGGCGAACTACGTGTACAATCGTTTACCGCATTCTGCCTTGAACGATCTGTCACCGTACGAGCTGTGGAATCGCCGAAAGCCGGATTTATCGAGAGTGAGATTGTTTGGAAGCGTTGCACGAGTTCTGGTACCGCCTGAAAAGAGAAAGAAAACTGATGAGAAGTCGATCGATATGGTTTTACTCGGTTTTACAGAGACAGGTTATGTATTGTACGATGTTTTACGAAATAAATTTACGAATTCGAGTTGCGTAGAAGTCGATGAAACGCGTAAGATACACGATATCATCAACGATCATTTGATCAAAACGTCTGTAACTGTAAGTATAAATGACGTAGATATCATACCTACGAATCAGCAAGATGTACGTAGTTCGGTAGAGTCAGCTCCTGGGTGCTCATCTTGGGTAAACCCAGATGAGTTGAGCGAAGCCGAATGTAGCGGTGAAATCAACGTTGATCGTAGTATGATTGATACTTCAGCTACCGACGATCGATCCGATGATTTTGCTTGTTTTGCACTCGCTGGGGTCGATGACCTTACGTATGAAGAAGCGTTAAACGGTCCTGAGTCGAAATTTTGGCGTGTAGCGATAGATGAAGAGTTAAAGGCGATGGAGATCAAGGACGTTTGGTATTCAGCATCTGAAAAAAGCGTAAATAAAGAGAATTATTCGAAAGTAGACAGTAAGTGGGTTCTAAAGAAAAAAATCAACTCGAATGGTGGGGTGAAATTTAAGGCGAGATTGGTGTTGCGTGGTTTCAAAGACAATCATTTCTATGAATTGGATGAAATTTACGCTCCAACACCTAATCAACCGATAATACGCTCGATGCTTAATCTAGCTATGGTCAACAAGTGGCAGTTGAGACAGCTAGATGTAAGTACTGCATTTCTCAATGGAGATATAAACCGAGGTATTATGTTCAACCCACCGAAAGGGACTAACGAAGAAAAAGGTGTCGTATATATTCTCAAACGTTCGTTATATGGGTTAAAAACGAGTCCCAAGTCGTGGAACGCTAAATTGAACGAGTACTTACTTTCGCTCGGTTTCGTAAGGAGCAAAGTTGATCCGTGTGTCTACTTCGATGCCGAAAATCCTCTACGTTGCGTGTTTGTCGTTTACGTAGACGATTTTCTAATTACAGGTTGCGATGATCGTCTAATTGAGTGGTTGGTCAAGCGATTGAATGAGCGTTTTGGAATCAGAGACCTGGAACAATGCAAAAAGTTCATTGGAATGGAAATTAATCGTAGTAAAGAAAAGTTAGAAATACATCAAAATTCATATATCGAGCAGTTAGTTAATGATTACGGTTTATCTAATTCGAATAGTATCTCAACTCCAATCGAACCGGGCTTGAAGATTACCAATCTCAAGCTCGATAAAAGTTATGAAACCAAAGTGCGTGGTCTCTTAGGAAGTTTAAGTTACATAGCAAGGGGAACACGTCCCGATATCGCTTTTGCTGTAAACTTTCTAAGCAGATACCAGCACTTGGCAAACAAGGAGCTATTCGAATATAGTAAGCGTATTCTCAGGTATTTACGTAGTACGTTGAACGTGAAACTTACCTACGTAATACCTGAAGTCGTTGATAAATACTCTGTAAGAGTATACGTAGATTCGGACTTCGCTGGTGATTGTTTAGACAGGAAGTCAACGTCTGGAATTTTCGTGTTACATTATGGCAACGTTATTGACTGGGTAGTCAAGAAACAAAATTGTGTTAGTCTTTCGTCGTGTGAAGCGGAGTACGTTGCTTTAAGTTCATCTGGTAAGGAAGTTTTGGCTTGGCGAAATTTATTTCTTGAATTGGAAGTTCGTATAGATACCGTACCGGTGTACTGCGATTCGAACGCAGCGATTGCTGTAGCGAACACGGTCGAATCCAAACGTACCAGACATATAGATGTCTGTTACCATCATATACGCGATTTAGTCACGAAACAGATTATATACTTGCAAAAGATATCTTCGGCAGATCAACTTGCCGATATTTTGACCAAAGCCACGACACGTACCATATTCGACAGACTCTGTGAGTCATTGTTTAACACTTAAATTATGTTTTCGAGTAGATTTTTGTATAATATAAGTATAGTTTTAACTGAAATTTTGCTGTAAAAATATTTTTTTTTATCGTAGTGTTTACAAACACCGGTAATGATAAGAAGCAACAAGTTTTACGTTTATTTAAGTGGTACGCGTGTTAGGTAAAATATTTTTATGGTGGGGTGTTGGCAAAATTGATACCGTAACCGTAACGTTTATGCTCGGTAATTTTAGTTTTTATTTTTAAATAAAAAATAAAATTCGTTTCGCGAATTCTAAATATCGCTGGTTATGTTTTTAATGAAATTTTGTTCTTTTCGTAAAATCGCGTAAACTGTTGGCTGTTAAATTATCGTTTATTTTTCGTTGTTTTCGTTATGTATATAAGTTCGACGTGTTAATATTGATTCAATCGTCGAGTTATAAAGTTGTCGAGCTTCTGCTCAATTTTGTTTTTGTTTTGGTTCATTGACTTAGGTCATTGACCGAGTAAATAAATATTTCTATTTATTTTGAGTCGTTATGTTTTAGTATGTCGAATTGTTTGATTAAAAGTCAATATTCTTTGAGTCAGATTTATCGATTTTGATCGATTTATCGTACAACAACTTCTTTGAATTTTTAAAAATTCATCAAAAATGAATTTTCTGGATCTGAAATTTCGGTTCTGAGGATTTTAAGACATGCTCTATCGATCTAGCTTAGTTTCATTCGAATCGGAGAGTCCACTTCGAAAAGTTCCCCTCTCAAGATAATTTGTCCATGTTACTGATAAAATATAGGGGATATTCTGTGGCAGGACACCCTGTATACTCGTATGATTATACGAGTATATCATACCTGATACAAGTAAATTCATTCATTCTGCGGCTGATTCTCACCTAATATTTTCAACGAACTATGAACCCTTTTATTGATAACAGTAGCAACATAAAAATTGAAATACATAAACAAATGAATGTATCTGCTCAGCATCATTCGTTCCGAAAATTCCGTTCAGTAAAAAGTGTCTGTTTTACTCATTTGCTATGAATTTCGTAACGTGTATTATTTTTATAGTCTGGTTTTCATTCGCAGGTAATAATTATTTCATTAGTACCTACAATATATCACATATTTTTGTAAATTTTTAGTGACATCTCCATAGTAAAGTAGTGCTCAATTTATTAATGCTGGATTATTGAGTATGTAAAAAAAAAAAAAAAAAACGAAGTGCAAGTGAACTCGATAATAATTTAGAAAAGGGGTCAAACAAGTTCAAATGGTTACTCTTCAGTAAACATAATTTTTTCTTTAAACTTCCACTCAAAAACTAGGAAATGTATACCCACCTTTCAATATGAATTTGGGACATTACACTCATTCTAAAAATATTCCAAGTCCAAAAATCAATTTGGGAAGCTATAACCATTAACCAGGTATTCGTAAAACGTTTCGACACATTTGAGGTAATCAATAGCGGAATTCAACTTCACATTTTAATCTAATCAAGTCCAAAGGTTCTTTTGTATCACAATATAGGTATAAAAAGAAATCAACATTGGCCTATTTATACCTCCGAATACTTCTCAAAACTCTGCGCACCACCCAATAAAAATTTCTCAATTGTTACAGAAAATGTACCAGTCAATGAAACAAGTTCTTCCAAACAGAGCATCGACATAACGGAAAATTTAACGAAATTTTTGAACGAAACCTTCGGTGAGTGGATGTCAAACTACCATCCAAGACGATATATGAAAAAGACAGAGTTTAAGCCTCGTCCAAATGAAATTCGTATAATGTCGCATGAATTCGCTGACGCGAGGGAAAGACCTGTTCACAATATTACAATGTATGTAAATATGTCAGCAGATACAAAATTTCAGATATTCTTCGCACCTACTACTATTTGCCCAACAGTGAGTACCTGGAGTTCTATCGCAAACGTTAATTGGTAAAAATATCTTAAAGTAATATAATAAATGAAAAACTTGCATTTTACAGGACATCAACATACATTACGAATTGGGATCGGCATCATTGAAAGCATATTTGGGCAGCAATCAATACGTTAAAGGCGACATCAATCCTTTACATGTCAACATCACGAGATCATCACCTCAGCCCGGGCCGGGTAATTTGAGCGCAGTTATTCAAAATCTCGATCAAATACAGGTAAATACACAGTCAAATTACTTGGGAAAAAAACCTGTCAGATGAAAACCATCCATTTTAAATTACAGTTCAAACCACTCGATCCCGAGTACGTATACTGGCCGAGCGAAGACACCCGAGTAAAACAAGCAATCACAAAATACTTGAGTGCACTCGCCAACGAATCTGTCAACGAATCCATCGTGAGACTTTATTTGTCCATGCTTGTCCAAGGCATTATTGTAAAAGAGAGTTTCAAGCGATATTACGAATTCAAACAATGCGACTCGACACCAGAAAATCAACAACAGAATTGGTACTATTCCATAGCTAAGGTTTCGTCGACAGAGGACACATTGAGCAACGTAACCATCACCGGATCGTGGGATTTACACAGCATCTCAGCAGATAGCTCGAATCAAGAAAACTTCCTCACGATACAATTTACCAATGTGCGAGGAACAATGCAGAAATTTATCCCTGGTTCGCCAACAAAGAATCCTACGGAATTGAGTTTCACAGCTGAACGTGTTAAGGCCATAGCAGATGTCGAAGCTGGTAAAATGAACATCAAGTTTGAAGATTATTCGGTATATGATGCCAAATCGAGTACCAAGTTGGATAAGGTTGAATCGAAATCGATCGTGGAGAGAATCGAAGCGGCTATTGCGTCTACAATTCCGACACGTCCTCCACGTCCTGAGACACCTCGGACGACTGCTGCGCCGCTGCCTGCTGCGGAGAATACCGATACGAACTCGATAAACGTGGGGAAAACGGTTAAACAGTATTTCTCGACTGTATTTTCGGGATTCTTTTTCTAAATGATGATAACTATGTAGGTATGGGATAGAAATAAAAATAAAAATGAAAATAATAGTTTTAAAAAAATAATGAGTTGATATTTTATTGTGAAAAATTCAATTTTAAAGAACAAGACCATCGATCGTAATAATATTTGTATTTTAGACTGATTTTTGCTTGAAAAATCGGGCTGGTAGGCTCCAAACTCTCGCCTGAATTGAGGGACGGCTAAAGAAAGATCTTTTCAAATTTTTTTGGAATACTGGAGGAAATTGATCGAAAGAAAAATCAAAAGTTGTGTAACAAATGAAAAAATCAGAGTTCAGATTCAATGAAAACGAGCCATGACAGAAAGCCACTATCCCCCTTCCAACAAAAAAGTGTCTCGAGGAGCTCAAATTCGGTAAAAATATTAGGAGAGTGCTCTGTGAGAATCTTTCGATAGTATCGAATCAGCAATCTATTACACCATGTTTTTCAACAACTCAAAGATGAACGAAAAATTCGTGTTCAGAGACCAATAATCGAACCTGAACTCTCCTCTCTAACTAGGGAATCTTCTCACCCAGTAAACTGAGATTGAGCTGAAATTTGGTTCACTGAAAGAGCACATCACTCAGACTGACATGAGACATCATAACCAAATTTTCAGCTACCGAAGTTGATTTTTCGATTTTTGGCGAATTTTTGAAACCCTTATTTTCTGTAAAAAGAGTAAATATAGAGATACTGATACAATTCTAACTATAGGTTTATCCAATACTAAAGTCAACCTCCTCGAATGGACTGGCACCATTTTTGAATTGAACTGGAGCCTCCAGCAAGAGCTGATTTGTTTCCAGCAAATTCCAAATCGCCCCAGAAGGCGTTGTGATCGATTTTGGCGGTTGAAAATATAATCCTGTCAATAAATTCGACATTTCGAATCGATCAAGGGAGGTAAATCGCTAATTCAAGGATACAGGTTGAAATATGTAGATGTTTTTAATCTCAAATTTCAAAAAAAAATCTCAAATCGTCAATTTCTGTAATAAATTAGGTACTCAAAATCTGTTCCATCCTCTAAAGTCGACCGCCTCCTCCCCCGCCCCCCAAATTGATTTCCATCATTTTCCAGCTGATTTGGAACCTCCAGCAAAAATTGACTTTCCTCAAGCAACTTTAAATCGCTCCAGAAGAAGCTGTAATCAACTTCGGCATCTGAAAATTTAATCCTGTCATAAGTTCGACATCATTTTTCTATCGATTAGGGCAGTTGAATTGCAAATTGTTAATGATTTTTTGCAAGTTGAAAATAAAAATCTCAAGTGAAAAAAAAATCCAAAATCTTACATTTTTTACAACAAATCACTCAAAACATCTTGAACTCCTGTGAAATTAACGACTAAATTCGATCGTCACCATTTCGAGCCGATTTGGAGCTTCAAAAACAAAATTGACTTTTTTTAGCAACTTCAAATCGCTCTAGAGAGCGCTGTAATCAACCCTATTAGCAGCTGAAAATTTAATCCTGACATAAATTCGAACTTTGAAATCAATCAGAGCAGGTGAATTGCAAATTTCGAGAGATGGGTTGACAAGTGTAGTTGAAAATCTCAAGTTTGAAACAAAAAATCCAAAATTTTCAATTTTTTACAACAAATCATAAACATTTTGAACACCTCTGCAATCAACCTTTGAATTCGATTGCCACCATTTTCGAGCCAATTTGGAACTTCCAGAACAAAATTGACTTTCTTCCAGAAACTTCAAATCGCTCTAGAAGGCGTGGCTGTATTCAACTCTAGCAGCCGAAAATTTAATCGTGACATAAATTCGACCTTTCAAATCGATCAAGGCAGGTGAATTGCAAATTTCTAGAGATGGGTTGAAAAGTGTACTTTTTTTACAAATTAAAAATCTCAAGTTTGAAAAAAAAAATCCAAAATTTGAAATTTATACAATAAATTACTCAAAACATCTTGAACGCCTATGAAATCATAATCAACCACTAAATTCGATTGTCAGCATTTTCGAGCCAATTTGGAGCTTCCAGAACAAAATTGACTTTTTTCCAGCAACTTCAAATCGCTCTAGAGAGCGCTGTAGTCAACTCTAGCAGCTGAAAATTAAATCCTGACATATGAATTCGACCTTTCAAATCAATCTGGGCAGGTGAATTAATTGCAAACTTCTAGAGATGGGTTGAAAAGTGTACTTTTTTTGCAAGTTGAAAACCTCAAGTTTAAAAAAAATTAAAAATTTAACATTTTTTACAACAAATCACTTAAAACATCTTGAACTCCTCTGAAATCAACCACTGAACTCGATTGCCACCATTTTCGAACCGATTTCCAACTTCCAGAACAAAATAGACTTTTTTCCAGCAACTTCAAATCGCTCTGGAGGGCGCTGTAATCAAACTCTAGCAGCTGAAAATTCAATTCTGACATGTAAAATTCAACCTTTCAAATCGATTAGAGCAGGTTACTTGCAAATTACCAGCGATTGGTTGAAAAGTTTAGCATACTTTTTTTACAAGTTGGAAATCTCAATTCTTGAAAAAATTTCAAAATCACTAATTTTTGCAATAAATTATTCAAAAATGTTTCTACCACGTAAAAAATGATTCGCAAAACTGATCACTGCCATTTTCAAACAGATCTTCAGCCTCCAGCAGAAGTTGAATTTTCTCCACCGATTTGAAATTACCTACCTACTGGAGAAAAGTCAACTCCTTCTAAGGGCTCTAAATCGGCTCGAAAATGGTGGGAATTGATTGGGGGGGGGGGTCGACTTTAGCATTTGAACCAAGTTTCAGATTTTTATTTCTATTTACTTCTTTGTAGGAAATAATTGATATAAGAAGGTGTTATTTATTTTCTGCTATTTTCAAAAATTCAAAAAATCAACTTCGACAGCACAAAATTTGGTTTTGAGGTCTGGGGCGACATGCTCTTTCATGTGGACCAAACATGGGTCATGAGTTCTCAAACATCATCTCCCTACTCAGCCCTTTATTCCCCTCATCTTTTCATTTTTTCCTCGTATCAAAAAATTGATCTTATCAAATACTTTACCACGTTGTCCAAAACTGCTAGTTCAAATGTATTTTTCTCGTTTCTCACGATAAATTTCCAATCGACCGGAAAGGCATATCACATTATAATTTACGATTTCACGATGAACATAAATGTAATTCACGTACCTGAAACAGGAAAATTGAAAACAAAAATGTTAATTACGAGTATAGGTAAAACAATGGAAAGATTACAAACTATGTCATCAGAAAATATTAGGTACTTCGATTTATTAAATAATTTTACTAGGTACAATAATTGGAATGTTAACGACATCTTCGAACCTCCTAGGCTCCTAATGGTCTTAATGTCAACCGGAAGATCTTCAATAATATGCCAATTTCTAGTTACCTAACAGAAGTAGGTATAGAATGAGTACTAGGCAGATGATAGTTATTAATTGTTATTCAAGAAACAAACGACATAACTTTTTTTTCGATGACTTATGACGTCAAAGATTGAAATAAGACGTGATATTGACGATAATATGAAAAAAACCATTCAATATCAAATAGTTAGGTACACTAAAATCATCATTGTTCCAGAACAACTGTTGGCAATGAAATACCCACCTAAAATAATTAGGTATTGTTTTCAGACAAACTGGAAAAGATAAGTACAGATCTTCGGATCACACACCTCCCACTCCAAAAAAAAATAAGCTCGATCACTCAATTAAAAATTTGACCGAATCACTCTGCTCTGAAACAAAATCCTTTTTCAATGGCTTCCATCAATGGACAAATTGTACAGTTTTTCACAAAATGATTTTTTCACAGATTTTTCATGATCAACGAATATTGATAGGAAAAGGTTTAGATTTGAAATAACCCAAAAAAAACCATACTTAAAATTTACGTCAATGGAACTTGGCCTTGACTTTGACCCGTCAGCAACCAGGAAACAACCTTGAAAAGTCACCATCTCTCGCTCTCCCCTCACTATTACGAAACAACTAAAAAATAATTTTTATAATCACTAATTTGATAACTGTGTAAAAATCGGGAAACGTGATAGGTGTACAATTATTTCGAAACAATTTTGGGGAAAACGATGCGTAGGTAAATTGCTTAAATTACACCATTTAAGCCTGCGAGATCAATTAGTTTAACTAAGGTACTTATTTTCATAGACATTACATGAGTTGATAAGCAATGTATAAATAAATTACTCTCATTCAGTCATTCTTACTCCAATACTCATTATCGGGAACCAAATATTCAATAAGATGTACAAGATAAATAGTAGTAACTACGAATAAAGTTCACCTTTGACTTGAGATTCACCGAACAGACCTTTTCTAATCAAGTAATCATCTAGTAGGTATATTGTTTCCAATCCACATTACTTACTTTCTTGAAAAACCCAACTCGTCAAGTTCATTTGTACAACGAACCGTTTTCATGATTGTGTCGCCATGACTAAGTTTAGGTTTCAGACTTGGATTATTTTCACCATTATATTCGCTTTCGCAGGTAATAATTTTCAATTTTTTACATACTCGTATTGAATTTTCTCGCGTTTCGTTTGATTTTTAACATCATGATTCTTGAAATCGGTCAAATCCAAATCAAACATTGAGAAATTCCTATATTTAAAATTCTCGTGTTTTGCTTTTGTGTAGAAAATGTGCCAACGACAAAGCCTCGGATTTCACACAACTACGATGTAACCGAACATGTGGCAAATGTCATAGCAAAAACATTTGAAGTCTTCGATTCTATGTTTCATGAGAATAGTGAAAACAATACCAAGAATGACTCCACAACGATAACGAGAAGTGACTGGATAAAGTTGCCAAGTGGATTGACGAATTCTTACAACATTACGATGAAAGTTGAATCTTCGCCAAAATTCAAGGGTCGAATACTCGTTCGAGAAAACGCAACAGTAAGTGAATAAGATTTTCGTAGATAACGTTTCAATAATCATGATATTCTGAAAATGTTTGGAGAGCAAAATGACCCTCATAACTTTCAGTTTTGATAAAAATTGTATTTTAAAGAATTTTGATAGAGTGGCAAGGCGTAGCAAATCGATTATTATTATACCTCGATGATGATGAGTTCGAAAGTCAGTTCATTTTTTTCGATCCGATCCCCTAAAGTTGAAAATCTAGTAATAAATAATTAAGAGAATAATAATCATCGAAAAAAATGAAAATAAAATCGATATCTGAAAACTGAAAATGAAAATATTTGAATAATAAAAATCAACTTGAAATTTAAGACTCCATTCTTATTTCATTAAATTTGAAGATCAATTTGAATTCTTTTATCCACAGGTATATTAAATGTTACCTATACTAAAAATAAAATGATCCGTTGAATGATAAAAATACCTTACTTTTCCGTTTCACGGCAAAGTCGGTAAAATTGAAAAAATTCCAAACGTTAAATCGAAAATGTAAAATAAAACTTGAAATAATCAAATTGAAAATTGAAATTTGAAATTTGAAATTGAAAATTCATAAAATGAAATCAACCAAAAACTGGAATGAAGTTGAAAACTCAAAATATTGAAATCAAAAACATAAAATGAAATCGAAAACGTTCAAAATACAATAAAAAACTGAAAATAAAACTGTACCTAAACTATGAAAATATAACGAAATAGAATATTCTGCAATTGAAATCAGACAGTCTAAATTTCAAATCAAGAACTAAAGTTTGAAAAACTCTGAAAAAGAAATCAAAAATTGAAAATAAAGATGTAAATTTCAAAATAACTAAATATTTAAATCAAAAACATAAAATTAAATTGAAAGCTTTCAGAATCAATCAAACGCAAACTTGATTTGATTTGATTTGAAACTCTGATAATGAAACAGAATATTCTGTGAATAAAATCAAAAACTGAAAGTGAAAGTCGAAAACTCTGAAAACTTGATCAAAAACCAAAATTAAAATCATACACCGTAAATAAAATTGAAGAAAAAAAAATCGATAATTTGAAAATTAAGTACGTAGATACGTAAAAATCTGAAAATGAAATCAAAATTGAAAGTTCTGAAAATAAAACCGTAGGTATGCTAAAAATGACATGAAAAAAAATAAAATTGTACTTAATCAAAAACTATAAATATGTAAATCAAAAACTAAAAATGAACTTAAGAATTCTGTTCTGGCAATAAAATCGAACGTGACATGAAAAATTAAAACTGATATAAAATAAAATCATGAACTAAAAATTAAA
Source organism: Planococcus citri (assembly GCF_950023065.1). Classification (NCBI taxonomy): domain Eukaryota; kingdom Metazoa; phylum Arthropoda; class Insecta; order Hemiptera; family Pseudococcidae; genus Planococcus; species Planococcus citri. The sequence goes on along the minus strand of NC_088678.1, from coordinate 67,133,892 downwards.
TCGAAATTCGAATAATTATTTCAAGAATTAAAATTGATAGTGGAAAAACTAAAAACTAAAGAAATGAAATCAGAAACTGGAAAAGGAATTTGAAATTTTAAAGCAGGTAAAAAAACTGAGGATAAAATCAGAAACCAAAAATGGAGTTGGAAACTGAAAACGAAATTAAGAATTCTGGAAATAAAATCAAACGCTAAAAGTTGAATGAAAAACAAAAATCAAAAATAAAATCAAAAACCAAAAATAAAATTGAAAAATATGAAAATTTGATCAAAAACTGAAAATAAAGTCAAAAAATATGCAAACAATGAAAACAAACTTAAAAATTAAATTAAAAACCGAAAACGAAATTGAAATTTTAAATATAAAACAATATTATGCTGAAACTTGCATAAAAAACGAAAGCTAAAAACAAAATCAAAATCCAAAAATCAAATCAGAAATTTTGAAAACGGTTTCGAGAACTGAAAATACATTGTGAGTACGATAGGTAGGTAAAACTATAAACTCTGGAAATGAAATATCAAAAAATGAAAAATTAAATTGAAATTTGAAAATGAAATTAAAAACTGAAAATAAAATGAACTAACTCGAAGTTAGAAATTCTAGAAATGAAATCAAACGCAGAAAAATGAAATGAAAAACTGAAACTGAAATAAAAACCCAAAAATGGAATTGAAAACTGAAAATGAAATTTAAAGTTCTGGAAATAGAATTTCGAACTCTTCAAGTTGTATGAAAAATTAAAACTGAAAATTGAAATCATCCCATATTAGTTCAAGACATACATAAGTCCCTTTTTAACCTGCAATATTATGATAACTCAATTAGCTTCATGTATGTTCCCAGCCACATGGAGGTATCACTGGAAACGAAACTGTTGATAGATTAGCAAAAACAGCTGCTGCCCCCTCCCCTCTTACCTCTCTCACTCCTGATGACATTAAATCTCTAATCACTCACAACACATTTACTAACTGGCAGAACTTTTGGTCACAACAAACTTGAAACAAACTCTTCCAACATAAAAAAACAACCCTCCCCTGGAAAAATCTAGGCCACCTGAACAGAAAAGAAGAAATCCTTATTACTAGACTAAGAATAGGCCACACAAAAATTACTCATAACCACTTATACCAAAAAGAACCAAAACCCTCATGCCAATTTTTCAGAAACGAACCCATATCTATCCAACACATACTTTTCAACTGCCCCCAACTAAAACAAAACAGACTTACACTACAGATAAAATAAAACCCACCTACTATCCCTGACGAACCCTCGAAAATACAAAAATTCATCTCCCTAATAAAAAACATCAACCTCACAAACCAAATATACCCCCCCACTTACGGGTGTAATAATCTTGTAATTATAAACACACCCCCCCCCAAAAAAAAAAAAATTTGAAAATAATGGAAATAGAATTTCGAACTCTTCAAGTTGTATGAAAAATTAAAACTGAAAATTGAAATCAAATACCAAAAATTATTTTGAAAATTCTGAAAATTGGAACAAAAAGTGACAATGAAATTGAAAAATGAAAACATACATCGAAAACTCCTAAAGTAAAATCAAACCTCAAAAATGAAATGATAAACTGAAAATAAAATGAAAAATTCTGCGAATCAGATCAAAATTTAAAAAACTAAAAACAGAAGCAAAATCGTAGAAAACTCCAGGGAAAAATCGAAAAGTGAAAAAATGACCCAAAACTGAAAATGTAATAAAAAATGGATCTTGAAAATTGAAATTGAAAAATTGTTTTAATTTTTTTTCGTAGTTTTTGTTTTTTAAAAATTTTTTGGTTGTGTTTTGATGTTTTTTTTCTTGTTTTCATTTTTTCGCTGAGTTTTTGTTCTTCAGTTTTGTCTTCGAAATATCACTTGAAAAATTTTTGTCATTCTTTCACCGAGTTCATCAACATTCAAACAAGAACAAAAATATTATTCATAACTCATAAGCATAAATATCATTATTCATCATCGTATCATCGCCATTGCTTCACATTTTTGTACCTACAAATTGAACGATACCTATAGGTACGTATTTGAACTGCAGATAATTTGTGAAATGATATCCATAGTCCTGAAAGCCTATCCGCTTCCGCTCGAGAACGATCTTTACATCGCCACTGAAGAAATCTATTTAAATCTCACGCTAAGTATCCCAATGAATATGAAAAAATCCAATCGCCCAGGCGATGAAATGTTAATCAGCGTAGATTACCACGATCTAGACAACTATAACGTAAGTTTTAACAAAAAACACTCTCTTTCACTTTAAAAAAAAACACCATTTACCTACTTACTTATCAGGTATATATTAATGCAATCGTTGAATTTCAGATCGACCTGTACAGCAACTATTACCACTTCAAAAAGAACGAAAGGGACGAACTAAAACACGAATTTAAATCTCGCATCAAAAAAATGATTTACGAAGAATCCAACGGAGACTGGAAACATGTCATAATGTTAATCGTTTTTGGGTATTACGAAGCGTTTAGCGAAAAGAAATTTATGACTGCGACTCACGGCGACTTCTTAGAACATGAACAAAAATACTATTGGTTCATGAAAACTATCGCTTCGGAAAATTTCACTTTACGTAATGTAACCATTAAAGGATTATGGAATTTCCACAGCATGTCTGTAGATTACACCAACCCTGAAGATTTCCTAGTGTTGGTCAGTAGCGATGTACATGGAACCGTGACGCAGATTTTCACACCAGAATTAGCAGCTGAGCAAATCGTACCGTTGAGATTCAAGGCGAATAATCTTTACATCTCCAAGGATCGGAATGCTAATAAGACACATGTCAAAGCTGAAGAGTATTCGGTTATCAATACAGTATCGAAAAATTCGCTCAGCAGGGAACAGTCCAGATTAGTTATTGAAGCCATCGAATGGGCTATAGCGACTAGAATTCCAAAGATTGCGAAGAAGTTAAAACCGTAAATAGAGAAAGACAAATTGTGCGATTTTTATTGCAAAATGTTCGATAATTTATGTACATATTAATTAGTGAAATTGTAATAAAATCTTTTTCTTTAAATTTTCGCTCGTTAGAATTTTTCCAAGGTTTTCATCTCCCTTTTTAAAAGTACCTAAGTTATGCCTAAGTTAAATGTTTTTTGAAAAATATTTTGCTGGAAATTACAAATCTTCGGCTGCCAAATAAAAATTACGAGTTTAGATCATTTTCATATAAATATTCGGCTACTGTTCCTCAATCTCAAGTTTTGTTTTCGAACTTCATATGTGTATGAAATAGACGTAGGTAGTTACTAATAAGTAAATAAAAAAAAAAGAGAAAGTATTTCAGAAATTATGAGAAAGAAGGATGAAACTAGTCAAGAAAATACGAAAACTGAGACTAATCCAGCTCCCGCCACAGAAGCCGATGACTCGAATAAAAAAGTGAGTTTTTAGAATTTATTTTAAAAATAAAATTCTTTGGCGATTCAACGCTCTTTATTCGACTATCACATCGTATTCGTATTTTCCTCGTTCTTTTCCCTCGAATATGATATAATATTCTGTTCTTATCTTTTCTAAACAAAACCTTCGTTCACGAGCCTTTACACGAATTCATTTCAATTTAATGAACTCGATTTTTCTGGTAAATTTCGTCGTAGATGATATATTTTTTTTTAATCCGTTCGGTAAATTTATATTGAAACTAAGGGCTTCATTTTACTTTTTCAACACGTGAAATCAGTTATCTGTCTACTTGAGGGTCTAATTATTCCATTCAAGTAAAAAATTCCTCAAAAAATTAGTAAATTCGCGCATCTATCCATAATCCATATGTAACTTTTATTTGCTGTATTCTTTCAAGTTTATTTGTTCCTTTTACGATGATAAATTTATTCTACTATAAAATTGTAGACGCGTGTTCTTATCTGCAATAGCCTACAGATGAGACGACAAAACCGAAATGGAGGCTGTTCGGACTAAGTAATAAAATGATTATGATCATAGCTGCGGCAGTTATCATCAGTGTAATCATCATCATCGTCGTAATAAGTACGTAGTTTCATAAAATCAAAAATAATCGGCTTTGACGTAAGAATATATTTATTTGAATTTCAAACTAGGTAAATCATCAGCAAAATTGTTATCTGAACATTTTCATTAATTTTAAAAAAGAATTTTATTCGTAAGGCCCTACCCTGCTTAACCAAAATTTATGCAAACATTTTCAATGTTTTCTTCAAACTGTTATGAAAAAAGTTCAAGCTTTTTCCGTCAATATTTCAACGTTTTCGTCCCTTCCTTCTGAAAAGGCACAGTCTTGAAATTTCAAAATTTCGAATTTTTTCAAATTTATTTTCAAATTGTATTCTTTAGTAAGATTGGTGCAATGCCTCTGCTCTTGAATTTGGGAAATAATAATGGATTATTGTTGGGTTCTTTTAAAAAAAAACTTAGATCAAAAAATCCTTCCCCGCCCCACCACCTTGGCCGATATACCTAGTTGAAAATCCTTTTTTTTTTTTTGCTAAAAAAAAATCTGCATCCATGAATATTTGAAGTAAAATTTAGATAGACATTTCGACATCATTTTTTTCAGATTTTTTTATCGCAGAGGTGGGGGTAAAACCGACAAAAGAAAACTTTGAACCGCCATTGCTCCGGACAGAAAAGAGCTACACAGAAAATTTTTCCGCCAAAATGTGTATTTTGAAGATTAGGCAGTCACTCCCAACATTATGAGTTGAATAAAAAAATTGTCTGCAATGTGCTCATTTTTTCAAAAAACCTCTCGAAATATCAATTTTTTTGCATTTTTTTGGACAGAAATATGCAAAATGCATACTTTGAAGAACAAAAGTTTTTAAGGGCAAAATTTGAGCCCCAAAAATATAGTTAATTGAAAAAATGTGGAGTGGCATGTTGATGTACTTAATAATTTCGAAACGTCAAGTTACAAAATCGATTAAATTTTCACAGGGTGTCTACAGGACTTTTTCATGCGAAAATAATAACTTTTTCATTACCATTCAAGCAATATTTTCAGACAACGTCCTTTCATTACTTCTTCCTTTTTTTTTGGGGGGGGGGGTGAGGGGGCTGATTCAGAGTTTGTTTTATGTATTTGTGCACAACGAGCAATGTTACCAATCAACTCTTTACAGATAGGTATTTACTCCTCACCTACTCGATTTTCATTTCAATTTTTGCAGGCTAAAAATAAAATTGCCAGAAATCATCGTTTACTTTCAAAATCAATACTTTTTCACTACTCCTACCACTCAGTTAAATCGTTCCTTGGCCATCTCTAAGCAACATAAGTTTGTTACAGATTTTTTCCTCAACTCACACTCAAGATACTGAGTTGGGAACACGTATGTGTCGTATGTCCCAGTTGTGGACTTTGAAAATTTGTCCCGGGACAGCGTATGTCCCATCAGTGCTTAAAATTTGCAAAAATTGCTAGGACAAGTGGGACAATACCAATAATATCATTCCAGTATGCAAAAAGTCATGTGAAAAATTTGTATTTTGGGTGCAAATGATAAAAAATGTCAAAAAAAAACACTTTTGCTATAATATAATCTTAAAATTTCAAAAAATTGACATTTTTATGAAATTTTACCAAAATTGAGACATCAATTTCCTTTGACAGAGGATTTCTCTCTGAGTAATGCATCAAATTCCATGAAATTTGGACATAATATGCAGAAAAACATTCCTGACAGACTGAAATCGTCCTTTTTTCGATTTCTTGAAAAAATAACACCCGAAACACGTTTTTGGTTTTGAATTTGCTCCCTCAAAAATCAATCAAAATTGTTTTTTTTTTTTTATACCAAAATGTGTAGCTTATTCTATCTATTTTCAAATATAAATTCGTTGCTGGGCACAATCACTCCCTGTGTTTGCAATAAATTTTCAATTACTACCAACTACATAGTTGCTCAGATTTCACATTTTTACTGAAAAACACGTTTTTGCGGAAAAAATAATTCACAGTGTTGTTATAACACGAGCGAAAAAATTGTGAGTGGTCTCAATCGATTCCTGACACTTTACTCTACTGATGGGACCCAGTCCGCGGGAAAAATGTGTCCCAGAAGTTCCCAGCAGATTTGTTCAAAGTTGCTGGGACATGTTTGTTCCAAATTTTGGATGAGCAAGGGACATGGGAGAAGTTTGGTTCATATTAACCCTTAAACACCCAAGCAAATCCTGAGATGTTATGAAAAAATGCTTTCAATTTCGTGAATAAAATCATCACAAGTTTCACTTTTACTCACAGTTCAGCCCCCAGCCCCTTGAAGCCACCTCAATAATGATAGACTTATTTATTTGATCATCGTCAAAAATTATTGAGGAAGCAAAAAACCCGATTGGGTCAATCTTGGAACTGAATGTTATAGTTTCATTAGATGTAATGAATGAGTGAAAGGATAATTCCAAAGAACACCTCACCCCTTTTTGGGGGGCAAACATTGATAAAAGTTGGGATAAAATACAGGGACCCATGTCCCATTTTTGGATGAACATATTGATGGTTGAGCTTTCACAAAATGAAATCAAGAATCGTACCACTAACCTTTGTGGAATGTAACTATTTGTTGACAAATATCGAGAAAGAATATCGACTTCAGCAGGAATTTCTCAAAACTTTCAAAAGCTCAGAGTTGTGGTTGAACAGCAGTTGAAAGCTTTTTATTGAATCTCAAATCCCCTGAATCCAGTAGTCAAAAGCTAGACACAATCTCATGATTGTAAACTACGACTTCTGCTCATGCAATTTTCATGATGTAGAACTACATTATATATGATCAAGGAGGGATAGTGACCTCTTCATGAATGCTTGAACATTATGAAATGTCAGGGAGTGCTGCAATTTGACTGTGTAAAGCTTTTCAAAGTGGTAGATAAACCTATTTCGATATTTCTGCAGAAAAACAATTGTACTGCTAACCTTTGTGGGATGTAACTATTTGGTGACAAATATCGAGAAAGAATATCCATGGTTGTGACAAACAGATTTGATGGGTGGATTGTAGATTTTCTGAACTTATATGCCGTTAAGAGCATTTGTGCTCCTTTCAATTCTTGTTTCTGTCATTTCAAGCCTACTTGATAATATTTCCATATTATGTCCTCTGCGTATTCATGCTCAGTTTTTTCGGGTTTTTATCAAGACAAGCATATCAAATTTTTAAAAAATCGCTCTGGTCCACCATTTACACACCTTTCTTAATTTCATTTTGTGAAAGCTGAACCATCAATATGTTCATCCAAAAATTGGACATTGGCCCCTTTATTTTATACCAACTTTTATAAATGTTTGCTCCCCCAAAAAGGGGTGAGGTGTTCTTTGGAATTATCCTTTCACTCATTCATTACATCTAATGAAACTATATCATTCAGTTCCAAGATTGACCCAATAGGGTTTTTTGCTTCCTCGATTTTTGACAATAATCAAATAAATAAGTCTATCATTATCAAGGTGGCTTCAAGGGGCTGGGTGGGGGGTGAACTGTGAGTAAAAGTGATACTTGTGATGATCTTATTCAAGAAATTGAAAGCATTTTTTCATAACATCTCAGGATTTGCTTGGGTGTTTAAAGGTTAAGGCACTATAGCTTCACTCAGGTAAAATCGGTCGGCCATCTTTGGTGCAAGATGAATGATTTCAGCCAATCACAGCACAGCACTGCTGTCCGTGAAGTGACGTCACTGTGACGTTTCATGAAATTCAATTGTTATTTTGCACCAAAGATGGCCGAGCGATTTCACCTGAGTGAAGCTATAGTGCCTTAATCTGTATGTAACTTTCAGGGTACATACTTACTTATATTGAAGTACATATTTCGTACAACCACAACATATCAGAAGGAGACTACTCCACAATTTTTCGAGATGGAATACGAATCGATTCAATTTTTAAAATTTTGCATTTCGCATTTTTGTCCCTGCCTTGGATATTTGCAAAATTTGAGGTCATTCTTTTGAAAAATAGACTTTTTGTATTTTCTGCGTAAAATGTTTATTTCTTAGAACATTACCTACATCCATTTTAATAGTCAAGCCACCAAAAATGCGAAAATATTGACAAATTATGGTACTTTCAAAAAAAAAAAAAATACTTGAAATTGAAAATTATCAAAATCTGATTTTCTACATTTTCAACTAAAAAATTGTTTTCTGGCACTTTCCATTGGAATTATTATATATCTGATTATGTTGTTTTCAAGTATATCAAACAATTTTTGTTCGAATTTTTATAATAATACTACTTGGAAAATTGCGAAATTGGATTCAAAAAAAATGGGTCATTTTTCCTAAAACAGGTTGAGTATAGAAGCAGTAGGATTTTTTTGGAAATTTCCCCACTTTGAAGAAGGTCACTGCTGAATTGAGTCGAAATTCGCCCATTTTTTTGAGGGGGGGGGGGTCACCCGAATGATAACCATTCAATTCTTTAGTCCAACCTTTCGCATGGGAATGTTTGAAATACACCCGCTGACCTTCTTCGGGACATCGAAGAGTTCATTTTTTCTGCACTCCGAATTCATGCTTAGTTAACTAATTGCTATAAGCATAATATTATATGTTTTTCAATTTTCTTATAATACGTACACGAGTAATACATAAATAAATACTCGCATCAATGTATCATTTCAGTAATCGTTGCTTCGCTCGTAAAGGAAAAGGATTTGAAAAAACCAATAACAAAAGTCGAAGCAAGTAAAGTCCGCTCATTTTGTTCATTAATTTGAATCGATTATATCGTTTGGCATTCCAATAATGATAATTCAAACACTCAACACAATTCTCTGCATTTACAGAATGCGAGGAATACGCACAACTCGCCTGCACACGAGAATCAGAAAAACCTCAACCCGATAAATTAAATCGTATATGGTACGGAAGAGAAGCTTCTTCAGACATACTTCCCTACATGGTAAATATATTTCAATATTTCAATTTCTATGGTTACAAGTGTAGATATACGAATCCTTGAACATGATTTCAAACACAAGCGAGGAAGTGTCATACCATTATTTCTTCAAGGTGTACATACGGAGTACAAAAACAACTTCTGGGTCTAACGAATGTACCGGTACGCTAATAAGTGAATGGTTTGTGCTTACCGCAGCTCACTGCTTTAAGGAACGCCACCCGTAAGTGATCGACCTGTTCAATCATTAATGATATAATTTCTGCGTATTATTAGCTAAATTTAATCCGTAGAACGGTTCCAGTATATTTGTACATGGCAAAACAGCTTAGACCCGATATCATTAACAATAAGAAGCATGATTATGCTTCTAGTGAAATCTATATTCATGAGAAGTATAGTACAGGTAATATAGATGCAGACATTGCTCTGTTGAAAACGTTAATGAAAGTGTCTCTCAGCGCATCTGTCAGACCAATATGTTTGAACATGAAACTTGAAAACACTGCGGGTGATTTTATTTCAGCGGGATACGGCGTAATTGAAGGTAACTCGTCTCTTTTTTAAAATACGAATCTATAAAAGAATGATAACAATGTCTACAATTAGATATTTTCCAAAATCGCGTCATCTGAAACTACAAAATAAATATTTTTTCAGGCCACCAGGATTCGGACCGATTCAAAATGGTGGAGATAAGAATGGATGGAAAAGTGCTAAAGAAGTGTCAGGAAGCAGGCGTCAATAACGACAATTTCACGGAAAAAATTATTTGCGTCGCCCACCCCACCGAAAAAAGAGGAGGAGATGTTGTACGAATGTAACAAAGCAAACAGTGCTTTATTTCCATTACCTCCCATACTGAATTATTTTGACGATAAACCCCGCATGTTTTGGATTAATTGCAACTATAAAATTACTACACGTTAGGGTGGTCCTTATTTTCGAAGTTGGGATTTTTTCTCCCCCCCCCCAAGTTGCTCCATTTCATGAAAAAATAAATCCTACAAAGTTTCAACCCCCTACGTAAAAAAAAAGTGGTGCCAGAATGCCCCCCAATTTTTCAAAAAATTGAAAAATAGAAAACGATGCAATTTTTTTAAATTTTTGATTGTTTTCAATCTATTGCATCCCAATATTCCCCATTTGAACCGAAACAGCCCCCAGAAATTTTTTATCCCCTCCCCTGTGAGAAAACAATGATTCGCTATTTTGCTATACTGGTGGAGCGGAAAAATTCATGGTCTCAATTTCGCTGAAATTGAAGCATGTTGGAGATTGTGCGTTAAAATTACCCCAAAAAAATTTTCAGGCCCCCACGTGCACCTGCGGTGGAACTGTGGCCCCCCAAAGTAGAGTCATTTTGGAGGAAACGCTGTTTTTTGAATTTAAAAGTACAAATACCCATTTTTTCCGAAAACGAGTAGCACTGAAAAGGTGCGATTTGAGATTATGAATCGAATAGCGTGATCGATTTTTTGATTTGACCCCAGCTAACCCCTCCAAAAAACTCTTGAAAAGTCGCGAATCGGCGTTTTTTTTGCTATTTCAATTGAAAATATACTTAGTCGATTTAGACTTTTAACGTGATTTTATGGCTGATTATTACTTTTCACATCGAAACAAGTGAATTCGGCTCGTATTCCAATCTCTACTTCTCTCCCTTTCCTGAGGGCGCCCTCGCCTCACATTCCAAACTTCGCTACCACCTTAAATTCCAACAAGAAAAATCATGAAATAAAAGTTGTTTCTTGGAGAATTTTTTAAATTTTGGTTCTTACAAAAATTTCATTTGGCGCTACCCTTGTGCCCCACATTGCCAAAAATAATTTCCAAAAAAAGTCAAAGAATGATGTTTTTTCATTTTTTATTTTAAGCTGCCATAAAATCTTGCCTTTGGCCAAAATGGCCAAAACTATTTCCCCTTATTTGCCAGAATTGTCTAAAATTCTCGCTTGATTTGCGAAAATTCTCAAAAATCCTGCTTTTCTGACAGAACACCCATAACATTTTACCTTTGGTCAAGATTCCTGTTCTTTTGCCAGAATCTTGAAAAAATTTCACGCAATGTTGAAATTATTGCAAAAAAATCCTGCTTTTTTGGCAAAATTACTCGTAGGCTACCATAAAATATGTTATTTTTTCAAAGAGCCACAATTTCTTTTGCCAAAATTATGTGCCTTCAAAAAAAAGTTATAATTTGTTCCCAAAAATGAAACAAGGAGCCGATTTTTTTTTCATTGAATTTTCAAATTTTTCTTCTATTTTTTCTCAGTCAGAGTTTTGTTTTTCCGCAATTTTTTCCAGTTGTCTCTGAAAATGAGGATATGCAGACCAGAAAAATTCCAACTTGAAGTAATTCTAATCCCCTTCCTCGCCCCCCGTCCTTCCTCATCTAACTATCGAAATATTTGAAGAAAGATCTCTTCTTCTGCTTATTAAAAGTACCCTGTCCAGAAATGAAATAATTCCAAAAAATCAGATACCAATATTTTCAATTAAAATAGCGAAAAAAACGCCGATCCTTTTCAGTGCTACTCGTTTTCGGAAAAAATGGGTATTGGTACTTTTAAATTCGAAAAACAGCGTTTCCCCCAAACTGACCCTACTTTGGGGGGCCACAGTTCCACCGCAGGTGCACGTGGGGGCCTGGAAATTTTTTTGGGGTCATTTTAACGCACAATCTCTAACATATGTACTTCAATTTCAGCGAAATTGAGACCATGAATTTTTCCGCTCCATCGGTATAGCAAAATAGCGAATCATTGTTTTCTCACAGGGGATGGGATAAAAAATTTCTGGGGGCTGTTTTGGTTGAAATGGGGAATATTGGAGTACGATAGATTGAAAACAATCAAAAATTTTAAAAAATTGCATCGTTTTCTATTTTTTAATTTTTTGAAAAATTGGGGGGCATTCTGGCACCACTTTTTTTTACGTAGGGGGTTGAAACTTCGTAGGATTTATTTTTTCATCAAATGGAGCAACTTTGGGGGGGGGGGTGGGAGCAGAAAAAATCGAGGAAAAATAATTCCACTAGGTATATCACTATATCGGTGTAAATAAGAACCACCCTAATACACGTGTCAAAAGCCCAAAATATGTACTTCACGTTTTTTACAAAAGAAAATTCAGTACAGGATTACTCCTTTTTTACTAGATATGACAACGCATCGATAATGAATAATTTTCTCATTAATCTTTTTCACACAGGGTTATTCTGGAGGACCACTGATGCATCGTATGAAACACAAGTGCCCAATACACGAAGAAATCGCTGTTTTGTCACAATCAAACGATCATGACCAATACGAGCTGCCAGTGCTTCTTTTTTACGTCAAAATAGAACCCTACATTTCTTGGATTGCAAATATCGTTTGGCCAGACCATGAACCTATATCATCAACCGAGACGAATCCCAGTACGACTACTACCAAAACACCTGCTGTAGTTTGAAAATACATGTTTCAATAAAAATGTCAAATTGATTTCAAAAATATTGAAAAGAAATACTCGTCATCAAAAGATGATTGACGAGATAAGGAGGAAGGATCAAACATATTCTGAAGACTGCTGACTGATATCTAAAAGATAGGCAACTTCAAGCGAATCTATTTCAAAGGGGATTGAAAAATAAATATTTACATTCTATTGAAACAAGATTTCAAAATCCCTGGAAAAGAACAAGAGCTGCCAGGTTTTGTCATCATTATTAAATGTTGGCTTGGTAGAGACTAAAAAGTTCAACATGTTTGAAGCTTCCAATTATATAGCCACAATTTTTTATTTAAATCGCTCAAATTTATGGGTTTAGATAATTTTTAAAGAAATATTCGGCTACTGTTCCTCGACTTTAAGTTTTGTTTTCGAACTTCACATGTGTTTATTATTCAGATGATTATAATTATCACACGAATATGTGTAATAAAAAAAAAGGAGAGAAATTATCTCAGAAATAATGAGCGACGATGAACAAAATGTTTCGAACGAAGAAGAGAAGAATGAAACTAATCAAGAAAATACGGAAACTGAGACTGATCCAGTTCCCGCCACAGAAGCCGATGACTCGAGTGAAAAAGTGAGTTTTCAGAATTTACTTATTTGAAAATAAAATAGTGAAATATTCCCAAAATACGTTGACGATTCAATGCTCTTTATTCGACTATCAAATCATATTATATTTATTTATCATTTCTAAACAAAACGTTCGTTCACAAACCTTTACAATTACACGAATTCAATTCAATTTATTGATTTATTGATCTCATTTGTCTGATAAATTTCGTTGTAAGTTTCGTGACCCATCATCGTAGTAAGTAAGCTGAAAGGTAATTTTTTTTTCATTCGATCGGAAAATTGTTATCAAAACCAAGGACTCAATAATACTGAGCACTTTTCAACACGTGAAATCAGTTATCATTCCATTCAAGTAAAAAATTCCCCAAAAAATTCTGAATACCTATTCAAAATTACGACTTTTGCATTCAACAGCCGTTTTTATTATACATACACATTATTCATATGTAACTTTTATTTGCTGTATTCTTTCAAGTTATTTGTTTCTTTTACGACGATAAATTTATTCTACTATAAAATTGTAGACGCGTGTTCTTATCTGCAATAGACTACAGATGAGACGACAAAACCGAAATGGAGACCGTTTGGCCTAAGTAATAAAATGATCGTGATCATAGCTGCGACAGTTTTCATCAGTATAATCATCATCATCATCATCATTATAATAATAATAATAATAAGTACGTATAACTAAAATAATCTGCTTTGATGTAAGAATATTTATTTGAATTTCAAACCAAATCATCTACGAGATTGATATCTAAACATTTTCATTAATTTAAAAAAAAAAATATTGGCAAAGTAAGCCCCTGCCCCTACCCCTTACCAAAATCTATTCAAATAATTTCAATTTTACCTTCAAACCGTAACGGAAAAATTCAAGCTTTTCCACTCAATACTTCAACGTTTTCATGCCTTTGTTCTAATTTCAAAATTTTGAATTTTTTTTCAAATCTATTTTCAAATAATACTTTCTGGTAAGATAGGTGCAATGCCCCTTTTCTTGAATTTGTGAAATAATGATGGATTACTGTTAAGTTTGCGCACTTTAAAAGAAAATTACAGATCCATAAATTCGTCCTCATCCCACCACCCTGGCCGATATATGTACACAGTTAAAAATCGTGTTTTTTGCTAAAAAAAAAATCTATAGTTATTCATGAACATTAGAAGTAAAATTTAGGTACCACCCGGAATGTACGAAGCCTAGACCTCTCGACATCATGTTTTTTTCAGAATTTTTTATCGCAGAGGTGGACGTAAAACTGATAAAAGTAAAATTTGTACCGCCATTGCTCCAGACAGAAAAAATTTACACAAAAAATTTTTACGTCAAAATGTGTATTTTGAAGAGTACTAGTCTTTCTCCCAACATATGAGTTGAATAAAAAAATTGTCTGCAACGTGCTCATTTTTTCAAAAAACATCTCAAAATAATCATTTTTTGAGTTTTTTTCGGCAAAAATAATTATGCAAAATGCATACTTTGTAGAACAAACTTTTTCACTTGCCATTCAAACTATATATTTCCAGACAACACCCTTTCCTTACTGCTTACACTGGGGGGAGGGGGCTCAATCAGAGTTCGTCATATGTGTTTAAATACTACGAGCAATTTTATGATCAAATTAACACTTCAATAATAGATATTTACTCACCTACTCGATTTTCATTTCAATTTTTGCAGGCTAAAAATCAGTTTTTCCTATTTTTTTCGAAATATTTACAACTTTTTAGTCAGAATTTCCAGAAATTACCATTTACTTTCAAAATCACAACTTTTTCACCACTTCTACCACTCAGTGACGTGAACACCTTGTCTTTGACATGTACATGGCTCTCATTCTCCATCCATCGACAATTTTTGTTCGAAGTTTTGCAAGCTAGAAAGGCACCCACCACCCAGGTCCCAGAGGTCGTATCTAAAAAACAATTAATACAACATTTTCGTAATTTTTTGTGATTTGTACGAAATGTTGGAAGAGCAAAGAACATGGGGGAAGTTTGTTTCATATTAGAAAAGTAAGTGAACATTCGAAATATATTATGAACTCTCGAAAACTCACGAAGTCAATTTTTGAAATAAGTAGGTATGTGATATGATCCCTGAAATTTAGTGAAAATTCTTGTAAAAATTGTAAAATTTCTGTACGTTTTTTTCTTTATTTTTCTCGATTTTTTCAAGTTGGCAATAATTATAAGAAGCCGACAGTGCGTTCCAAAATATTTCTTCAGTTTCAAGAATGATAAGTTATATATCGTTCAACATTTTGGCATACCTAATTAATTACAAAATATCTACGAAGAGAAAATTTTAAAAACACGAATTCATCCAAAAATAGGTCAGTAGAACCCCAAAAGTGGGCTTGAGTATGTTGTGGCAATTTTTTATGTGTGATAAGGGGGAGGGGGGTTCGAATTTCAAAATTTCCGAGATAAAAATTGAAATTAATCTGCCATTAGCACACCCTGCATCGTCTGTTTTGACGGCGATAACATAAATCGATGCAGAATATCAAATAAGGAACAGTGGGATAAGGGATAATTGCAAAATTTGAGGTCACCTTTTTGGATAATATCTAGACTTTTTGTATTTTTTGCGCAATATTGGTATTTCTTAGAACATTACATTCATTTTAATATGTTGTCATAACACCAAAAAATACAAAAATGTTGCCGAATTGGTATTATTTGAAAAAAAATTCGTCGTCGTCGTCGTAGACACGCTCCTTTACAGGAGATAGCGTATTTATGTCCATCTATATTAGCCGGTATCTAGCGTCTCTGATCGTTTCTTTCAGGGTCTTACAGGGAGAGTTGGCTGGTGAGTTTGTTGTTAACAGCTCCGATCGTTTCCTCCCTCTCGTCGATCTTCCTTGGATTTTCCCCTGTACTGCTAGCATGAAAATACCGTTTTCTCGTATTTTATGAGCTAAATACTTTAGCTTTCTAGTTTTGATATCTTCAACTACGACTTTCCACTCCTCTCTCCTATTCTTGCTAATACTTCCTTGTTGGTAATGAAGTCCTTCCATGAGATTTGTAGTAGCCTTTGATAGCACCACATCTCGAAAGCGGATACTTTGTTCTCACAATCTGCACTCATGGTCCATGTTTCACAGGAATATTTCAGAACGGTCCATACGTAGCATCGCATAATTCTCTTCCTCAGATCTATACTCATCGTTCGATTTCCCAGCACATTGGCAAGGTTGTTGAAAGCGGTTTTTGCCATTCCAATCCGTGATTTAATTTCTTTATTATCTCTGCCATCGTTGTTTCTGCTGTTGGCGCATACACTTGAATTATCACAATCGGTTTTGGCTTGACCTCCAATCTCACGAGTAGTATCCTCTCTGATTTTGGAATTATGGCACTGATTTTATCGCTGATTCTAGTATGTATTAATATACTCACACCTTGTTCGTGTGTGTCTTTCCCAGCGTAGATCATTTCATATTCTTCATCTACGCAGTTTCTACCATTTCCAGTCCATTGGGTCTCACTTATTCCTAACACGTCAATTTGCAACCTCCTGGCTTCTTTAATTACATTAGCAAGTTGTCCAATTTTATACAAAGTGCGTACATTCCAGGTTGCGACGTTGATGTTGTTCCGCCTTGTTTTGACTCCGCGTATTCTTAGCACCCTATCCGGCTGCCTTGGCGGATGAGGATCAGCCTGACTGAGACTTAGGGACGTTGCTAAATTGATGTCCATATAATTCTAGGGAAATGTAATGGTGTTGGTTTCCCGTTGCCTTCCACCATGATTTTCTGTTGGGGTTTACTCCCTTAGCCGAATTTGCCAGTTTTTAGGCGCTGGTATTCACCTACTCACTCTGAAGCTCTTGCACTTCCCTGGGGCTGGAACGAGTGAGTTGTGGGTGTTCTGCAGATCTTATGCATTCTTGATTGTAATCCGTATTTATGTAGAGGCTTGGCTTTCGACTTGCCACTCCTCCCCATCGTTCCACCAACTGGAGAATTCTGCTTTAGCCATGTTTATCAATTCCGAGTCCATCGAACAGCAACATGTTACCACTCCGCACGACGTGGACGCGCAGAATACCCCTGGTGTTGTCTTCGCCTTCTCATCTGTCCTGGGGGACTGGCTCCTCTTGATGATCCGAGCTACTACCTAGAGACTACCTCTAGCGACAACAACCTGTGCCCTCGCAGAGCGAAAAAAATTACTCGAAATAAAAAATTATTGAAATCAGATTTTCTGAATTTTTAACTAAAAAATTGTTTTTTTGGCATTTTCAATTAAAATTTTTATAAAATAATGTTGTTTTCGTGTGTTTTAAACAATTTTTGTTCAAATTTTTACACTTAATAATACTCAGAAAATTGAAAAATTTGATACAAAAAAATTATTATTGCATAAAAATAAAAACTACATACCTAATATTCATGGAGGATGAAAACAAGTCGTCAATCAAGTTTTTCTCCACTTCCAATGGATATTATTTTTATACCAAGATTGGTTTACCAACTTCAACTTTGTAATTTTCCAAGATGACATCAAAATATGAAGGAAAAAAATTCCAAATCAATTTTCATTGGGAATTGGTTCATTTTTCCCAAAACAAGTTGAGTAGCAGCATGCATTGGCGAAAAAACAAGCTTTTTTCGAAAATTTCCTCACTTTGAAGACATTTAATTTCTCCTCTTCGGAGCTAAACATTTCTCTGAGTAAACTTTCAACTTAAAATGAAGGTCTCTGCTGAATTGAGTCAAAATTCACTTGGTGGGGGGGGGGGATTCACCCTAATAACCATTCAATTAGTCCAACTTGTTAAAAATACACCCGCTACCTTCTTCGGGACATCGAAGGGTTTATTTATTTTTTCTACACTCCTAATTTATTTCGTTAACTCGTTATGCATGAATTTTTTCAATTTTCTTATAATACTTACACGAGTAATATGTGCATAAATAAATACTCGCATCTATAATTTATACATTTCAGTTAACGTTAATCCGCTCGCAAAGGAAAAAGATTCGAAACCGGATCTGAATTTAGAAAAATCAATAGCAAAAGTCAAAGCAAGTAAAGTCCGCTCATTTTGTTCATTAATTTTACGCGATTATATCGTTGACAAATTTTTTGCATTTACAGAATGCGAAAAATACGCAGAACTCGCCTGTCCGCCAGAATCAGAAAAACCTCAATCCGATAAATTAAATCGTATATGGCATGGAAGAGATGCTTCTTCTGACATACTTCCCTATATGGTAAATATATTTCAATTTCAATGGTTACACGTGTAGATATAGAATACGAATCCTTTAACATGATTTCAAACTCAAGCAAGGAAGTGTCATGCCATTATTTTTTCAAGGTGTATATCGTGGTTGAATATAATGTAACCAACACTAACAAAACAAATCGAAACGAATGCACCGGTACTCTAATAAGTGAACGGTTTGTGCTTACCGCAGCTCACTGCTTTAAGGGACGCGACGACCCGTAAGTGATCGACCTATTCAATCATTGATGATTTCATTTTCATTCTTGCGTATTATTTGCTAAATTTAATCTGTAGAACGAGTTACGTATTTATGTACATGGCAGAACAGCTCAAACTCGATTTGAATAAAAACAGACCTGAATTCGCTTCTAAAGAAATCTATATTCATAAAAACTATGGTACAGGTAATATAGAGGCAGACATTGCTCTGATGAAAACGTTAGTGAAAGTGTCTCTCAGCGCATATGTCAGACCAATATGCTTGAACACGAAACTCGAAAACACTGCGGGTGATTTTATTTCAGCGGGATACGGCCTAATTGAAGGTAACTCGTCTGTTATTTGAAATACGAATCTATAAAAGAATGATAACATAATATTATCTCCGATTATTTTCGAAAATCGCGTCATCTGAAACTACAAAACGAATATTTTTTCAGGCCACAAGAATACGGACCGACTCAAAATGGTGGAGATAAGAATGGATGGAGAAGTGCAAAAGAAGTGTCAGATAGGAGTAGCAGAAGCAGGCAAAAATTACGACGATTTCACGAAAACAATGATTTGCGCTGCCCACCCAACCGAAAAAAAAGGAGGAGACGTGGTACGAACGTAACACAGCAACAGTGTTTTTGCATTACCTCCCATACTGAATTATTTTGGCGATAATGCCTCATTTTAAAATTTACATTATTCTCAATCTGAAAACTCCACTCGAAACATGCAAATCCAAAACACTCAAGGGTAATATACAGGTGTCCAAAGTTCAAAATACCACACGTTTTTTGGCAAAAAAGAATTCAGTACAGAGTCTCTTCTCTTTTGTCATTACAACTCATCGATAATAAATAAATTTTCACTAAACCTTTTCACACAGGGTGATTCTGGAGGACCATTGATGTATCGTATGAAACACAAGTGTTCAATACACGAACAAATTGCTCTTTTGTCACAATCAAGGGATTATAACATAACCGAGCCGCCAGTGATTCTTATGTACGTCAAAATAGAACCCTACATTTCTTGGATTGCAGATACCGTTTGGCCAGACCCTAAACCAAAGAAACCATCAAACAATACGAATCTTAATACTACCAAAACGCCTACTGCGTAGTTTGAAAATACTTACATGTTTCAACAAATGTGGAATTGATTTCAAAAAATATATTTAAAAGAAATACTCATTAAAAGACTATTGACGTCACGGGGTGGGAAGATTAAAAACATTCTGAAGATTGCTGACTGATATCTTAAAGGTAGGTAGACAACTTCAAGCGAATCTGTTTCAAAAGGGTTTAAAAAATAAATAATTATTTACATTCTCGAAGAGTTCAACATGTTTGGAGCCTATTTATAGCCACAATTTTTTGTTTAATCGCTCAATTTGATAGTTTCGAGAGATGGGGAATTTATTAATTAAATTGATTCAGCAAATTTTTATTAATTAATTAAATTCTTATTTATATCATTAACCAAAATATACACATTCTATATATTCTTGACAATTTATTCCGACTCTTACAAGCAGTTAAGGTTTAGTGAGTCGTGAAAATTACAATTTCTCATCAACTTCATTGGTTCAGGAAATGTCGTTGCTCTTGTCAGCAAAATTTTCATTGCAGGAATATCTTTATGAGGTCCATAGAAGTAAAATCACACAACTTCCCCCACTCGAACAGGCTTGGGTTCTCCCCCAAATGGATCAGGTTCAAGAGTCGGGGTTCGGATTCAGGGTTTGAAGGTTCAGGTTCAGTTCTGCGAGTAGTTTGGGATCTAAGAAAAATCGAGATCATAAGTGATCGGATCGGGATCGAGTTCAATTTTTTTCTCAGCCTCTTTGTGATGATTTTGGCATACATTTTTGCTGGCTACAGAAATTGAAAAACACAGAATACATGCAGAATTTAACACAATTTTTCATGAAAAATTTTCATTTCTTTTTTGGGGGGGGGGGGTCGAGAAATTTATAACAGATCACTGATCAGTATAAAAAATACTATAATTACTCGTATTTTATCCTAAAAGTATTTAATTCTGGAATTTCAACTTGCAATACAACAGAAAAGATCGCAGTATTCCCCCCTTAAGTATTTTTAAATTAGAAAAATCCAAATTTTATGTGGCCAAATAGCCTCGAATAAACAAGCCGAAATTTCAAACCTTAAACTTTTAAAGATCTGAGATCTACTCCACAGCTTACCGATACTTTCAATTTTTTCTAAATTTTTCAAATCGTATTTCCGAATAATGATCGTGATCACGGATTAGGAATCGGAATAAGAGTTTCGAGATTCAGATTTAATAAGGGATCAGGTCTGGTTCGGTTCGGTTCAGGATCAGTGTGAATAATCGGGATCCCTCGAGGTCAGGGATCAGGACCTGGTTTACTGACAGGCACTTTCAGAGAGTACCTACTCTAAATGTGCCTTGTAAAGGATTCAACTTTCAGGGATTATGCTCGATTTGTTTTATTAAAAAAAAAAAAAAAAAAAAAAAATGAAGGAAGTAACTTTAGCAACCGTAAAAGTGCAAAAAATAACCAAAAAATGGCGATACCAACTCAAGAAGAACCTAACAGGACATTACAAATTGAAACGTTCTGGTTTTTAAGTTGAAAAACCCCTTTATCACTCAATAAAACGAATCCATCACAAAAAAAATCAAAATTCAAAAAAATTCAAAAAATAAACTATTTAGTTTTTTTGCTATGAGTGCGATTTTTTCAACTTTTTCATGAAAAACGCCAGAAAGAGGTCAAAATAAGGCAGCTGAACAAGTTTAAACTTTTTTTGATGTTTGGAATTGAAAATTGAATTTTTTCAAATTTTATTTTTTTGTGATGGGTTCATTTCATCGAGTGAAGGGGTTTTTTCAACTTTCTCAGCGGATAAGGATGAATAGGAGTCAAATGGGTCAACTTCACCAGTCAGAACTTTTTTGCATGTTTTAAATAAAAAAATCGCATTTTTTCGCAAACTTTCAATTTTTTTAAATCGACTTCACGAAATAATGCCATCCCAATTTTTTAATATGTTGTTCAGCATGAAAAGTTGTCCATAATATATTTTTTTCATGATTTTTTAGAGTCGTAACAATATGAAAACTACGTTTTGAAACTTTTCCAGCTAATTTTTCAGACGAAAAAATGTGGCAACACTGATTTTTATATCATCTAAAGAGCTTTAATATCATCGAAAAGCCTTTCAAACCCCCTAACCATGGGAAAAAGTCCTATTTTGGTAGGTATCCCGGTTATCGAGTAATCCACTGCTGAAATGGATGATATTTCAAGTTCACTGAAAACTTTAACACTCCCTAGCAGCCTTTTAAAAAAGAGCTAGAGGGCTGCGATTTGCGCCATTGGTCATCCCTTCGGAAGGTCTTTCCACAGGAAAAATTTCAAAAAAAATCGCCGACCCCTCTTACCACTTCTTGATTGAATCGACGTGGAATCATCCTAAATTGACTGTATAGACTGGGGATTACATTTTAGTTGCACTAAACGCGAATTTGCACATGTCGAGGTTTTACCTACCACACTTATTTTTAAACTTTTTGATGAAAAAGTGACATTTGTTTGGAAATTTTTGGAAATAAAATAAAAATTTTTGGAAATAAAATAAGAATTTTTGAAATTTCTATCAAAAAAAAAAAGGCAAAATAAATCAACATTCTTACAACAAAAAGAAGTACTTTTCGAGAAATTTCTGGCAAAAAAACGAGTTTTACAATTCTTTTCAAAAAAACGACAACTATTGCCAATGTTGAGTGAAAAACGGCATAAAAAAACTACCTACCTAAACGGAGACAAAAACTTTCAATAAATTGAATGAAAATCAAAAGATTTTTTTTCCTTTACAGAACATCGATAGTGAGGGTGATGTAAAAGAACGTGGGTATGTGTAAGCAAAATAATATTGCACAAATATTCAAAGATTACAACAAGCAATTTTCTTGGTCAATATTTAGGTGTGTCACAAAAAAATGGCATTAGTATGTACATTTAAGTATATGTACCTACTTGAATGAAACGTTTAGTTTCTTACGCGACACAATGGCAAACACACTGATTGCTCTTTCACGTACACTTATAAGCTTGTGGATTGGAATACAAGGTAAGAAATTCATTTTGCATTTTCATAATCATAAACATCGTTAAGTACGAAAGTTTAATTTGACGAACGTAAAATATTGTAATCAAAAATAATGTCTACCTCTCCATTTCCGAATTGAAAATCTTCTAATACCAAACTCCTCACCTCATATGTCATCTTTCAGTCTACACGCCTCAGGTGACATCTTTGAGTTCGTTGCGGAACAACTATATAATGGCTTATGAGAACAAAACTTGGGCAGATCATCAACTAAGAAAAGTTCAAAATAGTAATACTTTCAATAATTTCAATGTGTAGTATCTACTGCTTTGCAACTCATTTGAGATACTGCGTTTCTTTCAAACCTTCGGTAATGTTCATAAAATTCGTTGAATGCTATTCACAGAATGCAGAGAATATACACAATACGCCTGCCAGTATCAAACACCTGATGTAGAAGATTCCCATATGGATCGGGTACTGAATGGAGAAAATGTTCCTGAAGGGATGCTTCCTCATATGGTATGTTTTATTTACAATAAATACTATCACTAAATTCTGATCGTACAAACCTACAAAATTTTAAATTTTGTAAAGGCATTTCTATTCGGTGAACTTGGGAATTGCTCTGGTACGTTGATCAGCGAAAAATTTGTGATGACTGCTGCTCATTGTACTTTTGATGCGGTTTGTCCAGAGTAAGTGAATGAACCTGGCAACATATACCTACTTACATAATATGTAGTCGTATTTTGGGAATTTAATATCTAGGCTATCTATTAAGTGGAACATTAGCTGACAATGAAACCACACGAGGTGTTCGCCTCTGATTCGAAATGGGTGTCTAGTGATTTTTGTGTAGAAATCACATTTTTTTTAAATCGCGAGAATTTTCAAAATATTTGTGAAAAATCAATTAACGTAGTGTTTTTGACCACGCTCTTTTAAAAATTGTGTGGTAGTATTAAAACCACGAAGGCGGATACCTCGAGTAGTTCCTCTGTTAACTCTTCTTTATTTCACACTAAAACAGGAGACAAATTAAAATCAAACTAGGAAGTTTAGACAACACTAACGATGGGACTGGTCGATGGTATGGTGTTGATCGCATCTACAACCACCCGTATTTCAAGAATTCAGAAACAGATTTGAAAAGCTGGCCTCACGATATTGCCCTAATAGAGCTATCTGAAACAGTGCATTTTAATCGAAACATCAGACCGATATGTTTGAACACTAATTACGAGATTAACATGTACAGTAGTGTTATTGCCGCAGGATGGGGTCGTACTGAACGTATGTACTTAGTCTATTTCCAAGGATAAATCATATTCGAAATTTCTTCTACTATGGACAAGTGTAATTGAATATTTTTTACAAACCGCGGTTCAACATCAAACTGAATAAAAATTGAAGATGGACGGACCAACTTTCTCAAAATGGTTGAATTAGGATTGAAAGAATCGCACTGTGATCTTGCTTACCGAATTCATTTCTACTACATCGACATAGTCAAATCATACACCTTTTGTGCCGCAGCGGACCAAAAAAATGTTTGTCCAGTAAGTACAATCATACAAGTTGATGAATGATTAGACAATGAAGATTCACGATTTAACTGATTTTATTTTATTCGCAGTAAAATGTAAATCAACTTCAAACATTTTTTCAATTTTTTTTTTTTTTTAGGGTGATTCCGGAGGACCTCTACATGTTCTGATGAATGATACATGTCCAAACATGTATGAACAAATTGGGGTAGCTACGAATGCAGGTTTCGAATGTTCGTTAGATTGCCATTACAGTTACGCGATATTCCAAAAAGTTGCACTTTACGTTCCTTGGATTGCTAGCATTGTTTGGCCCGAAGGAGACGAACCATGAAAATGTAATAATAATTGAGGAGGTGGATAGCAAAACGCAATAACTCCATTTTTGTTTTTTTTGGGAAATTAGGAAAAATTGTCAGGAGGGGAAGGGTGGGGGGTCGAGTTCCGAAATTGGTGTCAAATGAAAGGGGAAGGTGCCACAAATAAAATTTCCACTCAATTTCAAAATTTCGGTCACCTGGGTAAGCACAGTGAGGAAAAGAAAAAAAAGTTATTGCGTTTTGAACGCAAAATTTTTTTTTTTGGTGTTTTTCTGCAAAAAAACGTATTTTTTATTTGAAAAAATTGATGTTTAATCGAGAATTTTCGATAAAAAACAATTAAAAAAATGGAATGTGAAATTCAAACAATTCCTGTGTGTGATATGACATTCAGAGAGTGGCAACGAAAGCACCATTTTTTTAAGTAACTCCTACCCAACGATTTTCAGTACCCACCCGATGAAAAAAAACAGTGTTACCACATCTGCGCAACTGAAATGTATAAAAAGTAGTGGAGTTATTGCGTTTTGCAAACAAAATCTCATTTTTCAATGCATTTAGCTCTAAAATCAGACTTGTTTTCCTCGATTGCGCTATGATATTCAACTGATGGACAAAATCTGACACCGGGAATGGATTCCCCGTTGAATTTTACATAAGGATAGATATCAAACTCAATTTTCGTAATTTTGGAGTTATTGCGTTTTGCTATCCACCTCCTCAATTTATAACTATCGCCGAAGAATGTCACCGATCATCAAATTTTATTTGATGCAGATGTCGTATCACTGTAAAGGAAAAAAACCATTTCTCGATTGATGAAATATGTATTATTAATATCCGATTGTCACATACACAATCTAAATATACCATATATGTACATTCAATAACAATTTTCTACCATTCATTCTGACTCTTACCAGCAGTTAAGGACTAGTGAGTCGTGAAAATTACAATTTCTCATCAACTGTATTAGTCCAGGAAGTGCCGTTGCATTTATCAGCAAAATTTTTATTGTTGGAATAAGTTTATGAGGTCTATAGAAGTCAAATCACACAACTTCCTCACCCGAACGCGCTTGCGTTCTCCCACAGTGTGGATCAGGATCAAGGGTCGGGGTTCGGATTCAAGGTTTAAAGGTACAGGTTCAGTTCCAGTTCGGGATCATAAAGAATCGGATAGGGATTAAGTTCAAATTTTTCTCTGCCTCTTTGTGAAGATTTTGGCATTTTTGTTGGCTACAGAAATCGAGACATACAAAATGGGTGCAGAATCAAACAGACAGTTTCATTTTTCAAGGAAAGTTTTTTTGCCTTCGAGCCTGTTCGAGGAATGTGAAATTGTGAATTTTTATCAAATGTTTATTTGCCTTTGAGGATCGTGAAATTGTGGACAAATCAGCCTAAAAAATACCAAAATGTTACCCTTAATTTACATGTTTAGCATATTTACTTGTGAAATCCTGACTTGTACTCAAAAATAAAAGATCGTACTTCCCCCTTTTTTTTTAAAATTGAAAAAATCCACATTTCAATGAGGTCAAATAGGGTTGAATAAACAAGCCGAAAATTCCAAACCTTCAATTTTTAAAGATCGAAGACCCACTCCACAGCTTCCCGACATTAAAATTTTATAAATTTTCCAAATCTTTTTTAGAATTTAGAAGTACCCTTCAACCTTTAAAAGTCGTAACAATTCGAAAAGCTGCATTCAGTGGTTCCAATATAACGCCTAGATATTAATGTTTTGGGAACACCTCATTATTATTTTTAAACGCAATTGTCTTTTTCGAAACTATTTCCGAAAAAAAAGTGAAAATGACCCACCCTGTTCAAAAAAAAATGCTGAAAATTGTTCTATGAAGTTGTACCATTTTCATCAACTACATAATTCGTTTCCTGCAGCCCTGGTCTTGAACCCGAACACCCCGAATAATGATCAATAGGGCAACCCAAAATATGCTCTCATTCAAGGTAAAATATTCAATATAATTATATTCGATTTTTTGAGGTGAAATATTCGACAAAAATATTCAATTAGCCCTAAAATATTCGAAAATATTCTAAATCAAATTTGGTATCGTTTCACTCGCCTTTACACGCACATTACAAAAAAGGCTACATCGTCGTTGGGTTTTGTTTCCTAAATTACATGCCCTATTCGCAATTTCGCAAAATGGAACAAAATTGTTGAATTAAAATTCTATTTTGATCGTCAAAAAAAAAAAAAAATCGAAGCTTGAATTTAAAAATTCAATCTTCATCATCATTTCATCAATCATCAATATAATAATAATAATAATAATAATAATAGCCTTTATTTTACAGCAGTATTAACAATCTTAAATTATAACACTGCCATGGCCCTAAGTAAGAGCATAGGCCTCCCCCAACCGTATCCATTCTCTTCTGTTCTCAGCTATTCTGTGGAAGTGGCTGTGTTGAAGAAGTTTGCATATGTCGTCTCTCCATCTCATTTTCTGTCTGCCCTGATTTCTTTTCCCATACATCTGCCAAAAGGTCACCCGATGGGTCCATCTCAGTGAGCTGCTCCTTGCAACATGGCCAGCCCATTTCCATTTTTTCTTTCTGACCTCTTTGGCCAAATCTTTATTGTATTTTAGTCTGGATTTAATAAATTTCAACTTTACCCTATCCCTCAATTTTAAGTTCAAAATACGATCGTTCCATTCGATTTTGTGTGGTCCGAATTCTGTTCAGAGATTTTTTATCAACTGCCCACGTTTGTGCTCCATAAGTCATAACTGGTTCAATACATGAGTTAAAGATTATACTTTTTTGGTTTTCTGTAAAGGGCCCCTTGAAGATGTGTTTTAATGACCAAAATTTATTCCATGATAGTGTTATTCTTCTTTGGATCTCCCTCCCTTCACTAAAACCTCCTATGTTTATCTGTTGTCCTAGATAAATAATTTCTTTTTCACCTTCTATTTTTTGACCATCAATCTGTAAGGTAGTGTTATTTTTTGAATTGGTTAATAGTTTTGTTTTGCCAAAATTTATATGTAGACCAGCTTTTTTCCCCTCATTATTGAGTTCTTCAACCATACATTGTAGTTGGGATATGCTACTTGCAAAAAGAACAACATCATCTGCAAATCTCAACTCACTCAGGTAGGACCCATCTATAACAATTCCTTTTTTCTCCCAGTTTAATTTGCGAAAAATTTCTTCCAAAGAGGAGATAAATAACAGTGACGAGAGAGGATCCCCTTGTTTTACTCCTTTTCCCACATCAAAATATTCCCCTTCCATTTCTGTAATTATTCTTGCCTTCAGTTCTGAGTAAAGTTCTATAATCATTTTCACATACATGATAGGCACACCTTGATTAATTAGTGCTTCAATCATGAACTCGTGTTCTAGAGAATCAAAGGCTTTTATATAGTCTATAAATAGTAGGTAAATTTCTAGTTGGTACTCATTACTCTTTTCAATGATATGGTTTAAAACATGTAAATGGTCAGTGGTTGAAAAACCCTTTCTAAAACCTGCCTGTTCCATAGGTTGTTGACTTTCTAGGATATTTTTGAGCCTATTATTTAAAACTGATGAGAATATGAATGGTGCCTTTCAAGAAGGTCCTATCGACCGATAGGACCTTTTTGAGGAGTTCATGAAATTTGAATCTCTGACGTTTTCTACATAAGATGGTGCAAACCGCAGCGCTCCATGTGGTGTTGTTCACAAACAGCAGCTATATGAAGTTGGCTAGGAAACGCAACTGGAAAATGCACGCATTACCTTCTTCTCCGAAATGGTTGATCACAACTGAGGAGGTGGATAGCAAAACGCAATAACTCCAAAATTACGAAAATTGAGTTTGATATCTATCCTTATGTAAAATTCAACGGGGAATCCATTCCCGGTGTCAGATTTTGTCCATCAGTTGAATATCATAGCGCAATCGAGGAAAACAAGTCTGATTTTAGAGCTAAATGCATTGAAAAATGAGATTTTGTTTGCAAAACGCAATAACTCCACTACTTCTTATACATTTCAGTTGCGCAGATGTGGTAACACTGTTTTTTTTTCATCGGGTGGGTACTGAAAATCGTTGGGTAGGAGTTACTTAAAAAAATGGTGCTTTCGTTGCCACTCTCTGAATGCCATATCACACACAGGAATTGTTTGAATTTGACATTCCAGTTTTTTAATTGTTTTTTATCGAAAATTCTCGATTAAACATCAATTTTTTCAAATAAAAAATACGTTTTTTTGCAGAAAAACACTAAAAAAAAATTTTGCGTTCAAAACGCAATAACTTTTTTTTCTTTTCCTCACTGTGTTTACCCAGGTGACCGAAATTTTGAAATTGAGTGGAAATTTTATTTGTGGCACCTTCCCCTTTCATTTGACACCAATTTCGGAACTCGACCCCCAACCCTTCCCCTCCTGACAATTTTTCCTAATTTCCCAAAAAAACCAAAAATGGAGTTATTGCGTTTTGCTATCCACCTCCTCAACTATACCAGAAGGCAGTCTTGAGTAGTAATTTTCAACGCAGAATTCAAATTTTGAGTCAATTTTGCCCCTCGACCCCAAGGGGGGGTGGTACCAAATGAAAATTTGGGAAAAATGTGAAAAAATCGAGTATAGTGTCGAAATCTTGATACTTTGGGTTAAAAACAACGATTTTTGAGTCAATTTCCCTCGTAGCCCCCCAGGGGGGGTGGTATCAAATAAAAATACGAAAAAATCGAGTATAGTGTCGAAATCTTGGTACATTTGGGCTGAAAACCCGATTTTCGAGCCAATTTTGTCCTTCGCACGCCAGGGAGGAAGGGGGTGGTACCAAATCGAAATTTGGGGAAAACAGTGAAAAAATCGAGTGCGCACTCACACATGCATGGCTAAAGTATGAGATGATAGCAGGTTTCCGCAGGTAAATCGATCGCAGTTGTTTTACATACACTAAAATGCATAATTTTTCATATTCGTCGTTTTGGGGAATGCTGGCGGAAGAAACTTCTGCCCTACAGTATTAAAGATATTACATTAAAGTACTCAATTTTTTCACTTTTATCCTAAATTTTGATTAGGTACCACACCCCTCCCCCCGGAAGCCGAGGGACAAAATTGACTCGAAAATCGGGTTTTCAGCCCAAATGTACCAAGATTTCGACACTATACTCGATTTTTTCGCATTTTTATTTGGTACCACCCCCCTGGGGGCCTACGAGGGAAATTGACTCAAAAATCGTTGTTTTTAACCCAAAGTATCAAGATTTTGACACTATACTCGATTTTTTCACATTTTCCCCAAATTTTCATTTGGTACCACCCCCCCCTGGGGGTCGAGGGGCAAAATTGACTCAAAATTTGAATTCTGCGTTGAAAATTACTTCTCAAGAGTGACTATTTCATGTTTTTGGTGGGTTTGAGAAGGAATAAAATCGATTTTTAGGTGAATAACCGCAAGAAGGTCCTGTCGTTTCAAGAAGGTCCTATCGAGGTCTCTTTTGTAAAGCGCTCCCATGGAAATGTTGGTGGTGGAAAAAAAATTACTACGCAGGAATTAATTAGTGGAAAGATGCTTCTATTCAACAAAAAAAAACGGAGCTCGCTATATCATTTTAAACCAAAATGACAAAACACTGAAATATAAAAATGCGTTTTTCTCAAAACTAGTTTTTTGTCGATAGGACCTTCTTGAAAAGCACCATTCATATTTTTCCTATGGTATTGCTAATGCTTATTGGTCTGTAGTTTTCAATTTTCTAAGAAAGAAAGAGAAAGAAATCATCAATATCATCATCATTAAAAAGAACCATTTTTTTCATCTTCAACATTCTGTGAAAATGATGTTACCTGTGTTGCGATTCTCAAAATGCAAAAATTTCCAAAATATTCGATAAATTGCGAAATATGTGGTAATTTTAGCCAAAAATATTCAAATAGCAATCAAATATGTGAAAATATTCATTTTAAGGCAAAATATTCGAAAATATTCTAAATGAAGTAGGTCTTAAATGAAAGGCAATTTTCTAAAACGTAAAATGATTTTGTTACATTTGTAATCGGAGTGCAACAAAAAAACATTCAAAAAAATATATTGGGTTGCCCTAATGATCAAGATCAGGGATCAGAGTTTCGAAGTTCAGGGTTTCTAGTTTAAGGAGTAGGGTTTTGTTTCGATTCAGGTTCATTAAAAATAATCGGGATTTTTAAGATAAGGGATCAGGATGGGTTTGGACCACTATCCCTGTTGAGGAGCTAACATTTGGCATGCATTTTCTAAGAGAGCCCTACATGTACCTTGTGAAGGTTGCAACTTTCAGGACTTACCTAGGCTCAATTTTTTTCAAAGGAAAACATTAGCAAATGTAAAAGTGCAAAAAATAACCAAAAAAATAATGATTAGCGAGAAGAACTTGATGTAGTAAAAAAAAAATCAAAAAAACACAGAACGTAACGAGTTAAAACGTTAACGTTCTGGTTCTCAATTTTGAAAACGTTGAACTATTTTGAAATTTTTATACGAAAAAGTGAAATTTGTCAGCAATATTTTCGGCAGTTAAAGTACCTACATAAGCATTTTTGTAAATTTATTCTAGCGGGAAAAAAATGGTAAAATAAAGCAACACTCCTACACTTTTACAAAAGGAAGGGCTTTTTGGAAACTTTCTGGCAAAACGATACTTTTGGACAATCATTGAAAAAAAATTAGACTTGTTGGCATTTTTCCCACAAAAAAAAGTTTCAGCAATTTCGAGTGGAAAAACCCATTGAAAGAACACCTCAAATAATGAGGGTGATGTAAAAGATGAGATTAGTGTAATGTAGGTGATGCGTAAGTTAAGTACCAGTAATATTACACAACTCTTTCAAGATTACTGTAATCGATTTCCTTAGTCAATACGCCACGAAAACAATGGCATAGTACACTTACCTACTTGAATGAAATGTTCAGTTTTTTACGCGACACGATGGTAAATACACCGATTGCTCTTTCACGCACAATTATAAGCTTGTGGATTGGAATACAAGGTAAGAAATTCATTTGGCATTTTCATAATCATAAACTTCTTCAACGTACGAGAGGTGAATTTGAAAAACGTACGTAAAATATTATAATGAAAAATTACTGTCCACCTTTCCATTTCCGAATTGAAAATCTTCTAATACCAAACCACTCGCTGCATATTTCATCTTTCAGTCTACAAGCCTCAGGTGACATCGTTGAGTTCGTTGAGGAACAACTATATAATGGCTTATGAGAACAAAACATGGGCTGATAATCAAATGAAGAAAGCTCAAAATAGTAATAATTTCAATTTCCATTTGTACAATATTACTCACTAGTGATACTACGTTTCTTTCAAACCTTCGGTAATGTTCATAAAACTCGTTGAATACTATTCACAGAATGCAAAGAATATACACAATACGCCTGCCAGTATCAAACACCTGATGTAGAAGATTCCCATATGGATCGGATACTGAATGGAGAATATGTTTCTGCAGGGATGCTTCCTCATATGGTATGTTCTATCTATTATCACCAAATTCTCATTCACAACCGTGTCGTACGGACTTTCGGGCACACCATTCAGTACAAACCTACAAAATTTTAAATATTTTGTAAAGGCATTTATATTTACTCCACTTTGGAATTGCTCTGCTTCGTTGATCAGCGAAAAATTTGTGATGGCAGCTGCTCATTGTACTTCTGACATCGTTTGTGCAGAGTAAGTAAATGAATCTGGACACATATACTAGATACTTACATAATATTATGTAGGTAGTCGTATTTTGGGAATTTAATATCTAGCCTATACATATATTGATTGAAATATCAACCGACAATGGAACCACTCGAGGTGTTCGCTTCTGACTCGAAAGTGTGCCTACTGCCTAGTGATTTTTGAAAAGAAAGCGCTATTTTTTTTAAAATCAGGATACCTAGTTGGTGTTTTCAAAAGAATTGTTAAAAATCCACTAACGCAGTACATATTTCTGTCCATGCTGTTTTCAAAACTTGGGAATGCATTGAATGGTTCCTTTGTAAGCTCTTCCTCATTACACACTAAAACAGGGGAAAAGTTAAAATCAAACTGGGAAGCTTAGACAAGACCAACGATGGAACCGGTCGATGGTATGGTGTTGATCACATCTACGAACACCCGTATTTCAAGTACGTAGGAAGCTTGCCTCATGACATTGCCTTAATAGAGCTATCCGAAACAGTGCGTTTTAATCGAAACATCAGACCGATATGTTTGAACACAAATCACGATATTAGCAAGTACAATAGTGCTATTGCCGCAGGATGGGGTCGTACTGAGCGTACGTAGTCTATTTCTAAGGATAAATCAAATTCGAAATTTCTTCTACTATGGACAAGACTAATTGGATTTATTTTTTACAAACCGCGGTTCAACATCAAACTGAATAAAAATTGAAGATGGAAAGACCAACTTTCTCAAAATGGTTGAGTTACGATTGAAGGATTCGCACTGTGATGAGTTTCTCCAAGATATTGAATACTTGGACGCAGCCAAATCATACACCATTCGTATCTCAGAATACCAAAAAAACACTTGTGGAGTAAGTACCTACCACTAATAGTAACTATACAAAAGTTGCTTCAATAGATTTTCAGAAACAAATACAGGCGAAATTAACATCCCAAATCTGTTGGTGATGTTTGGCCATTAGATTATTAGCTTAGTTCACAAAAACAGGTAAATTATTGGCAAAGTATCGTCCATTCTACATAAATTGAGAATGAAGATTCGCGATTCAACTGTTTTATAAGCAATTAAATGTAAATGTACTTAATATCAAAAAATTCCAAGAATTCAATTGTTTTTTTTTCTTTATACTTAGGGTGACTCTGGAGGATCTCTACAGGTTCTGATCAATGATACATGTCCAAACATGTATGAACAAATTGGGGTAAATACGCAATCAAGTAATTCCGAATGTTCGTTAAATTCCGATGCCAATTGCGGCGTATACGCAAAAGTTGCGCGTTATGTTCCATGGATTGCTAGCATCGTTTGGCCTGAAGAAGAGGGACCATGAAGATGTAATAATAATTATTAACTGTCGCCGAAGAATCTCATATATCAACAAATTTTATTTGATGCAAATGTATCACTGTACCTAAAGGAAAAGAACCATTTCTTAATTGACGAAATAATATAATTATTATAAATTTCAGATTATCAAATACACTACCCAAATATACTCATTCAATATATTTACGACAATTTATTCTAAGTCTTACAAGCAGTTAAGGACTAGTGGGTCGTGAACATTACAATTTCTCATCATCTTCATAAGTCCAGGAAATGTCGTAGCTTTTGTCAGCAAAATTTCCATTGTTGGAATATGTTTATGAGGTCCGTAGAAGTAAAACCACACAACTTTGCCCACTCGAACGGGCTGGCGTTCTCCCCCAAGTGGATCTGGTTTAAGGGTTGGGGTTCGGATTCAGCGTTTTAAGGTTCAGGTTCAGGTTCAGTTCTATAGTTTGGGATCTAAGAACAATCGAGATCAGGATCGGGATCGAGTTCAATTTTTTTCTCTGCCTCTTTGTAATGATTTTGGCATAAATTTTGCTGGTTACAGAAATTGAGAAATACAGAATACATGCAGAATTTAACAAAATGTTTCATGAAAATTTTTCTTTTCTTTTGGGGGTCGTGAAATTCTGAACAGATCAGTATAAAAAATACTATAATTATTCTTTTGGGGGTTGTGAAATTCTGAACAGATCAGTATAAGAAATACTATATTTCACCCTCAATGTATTTACTTCTGGAATTTCAACTACAACAGAAAACATCGCAGTATTTCCCCCCTTTTTTTAAATTGGAAACATCCAAATTTTGATGTGGCCAAATAGCCTCGAATAAACAAACCAAATCTTCAACATTTAAATATCTGAGATCTACTCCACAGCTTACGGATACTTTCAATTTTTTCTCAGTTTTTAAAATCGTATAAGTATCCGAATAATGATCGTGATCATGGATCAGAGCTTCGAGGTTCAGGTTTAAGAGATCAGGTTTGATTCGGTTCAGGATCAAGTAATTACATAAACACCCCCCAGAAAAAACATTACAAATTGAAATGCTCAAGTTCTTGATTTTGAGTTGGAAACTTTTTGAATGAAAAAGTGAGATTTTTTGGCAATTTTTTCGGCAATAAGACAAGACTTTTTGCAATTATTAAAAACCAAAAAAAAAAAAAAAAAAAAAAAATACAACGTGAAGCAACTTGGTAATTTTGAGAGAGAAAATGCATTGAAAGAAGTTCCTTCCTAGCTGAACGAAGACAACAATTTCTCCTGAAATTTAATTAAAAATCAAAGAAACTTTTTTTCCTTTAATGAGGGTTATGTGAAACATGAGATTAGTATAATGTACCTATAATGTGCAAGTACCAATAATATTGCACAAATCTTTCAAGGTTACTGTAATCGATTTCCTTGCTCAATACGCCACGAAAACAATGGCATAGTACACAATGTATACCTACTTGAATAAAATGTTCAGTTTTTTACGCGACACGATGGCAAATACACCGATTGCTCTTTCACGTACGATTATAAGCTTGTGGATTGGAATACAAGGTAGGAAATTCATTTTGCATTTTCATAAACTTCGTCAACGTACTAGAGTTGAATTTGACGAACGTAAAATATTGTAATAAAAATTATGTATGTACTATCCACCTCTCCATTTTCAAATTGAAAATCTTCTAATATCAAACCCCTCACCTCATATGTCATCTTTCAGTCTACAGGCCTCAGGTGACATCGTTGAGTTCGTTGCGGAACAACTATATAATGGCTTATGAGAACAAAACATGGGCAGATAATCAAATAAAGAAAGCTCAAAATAGTAATACTTTCAATTTTAATGTGTAGTATATGTATATTACTCATTTAAGGTACTGCGTTTCTTTCAAACTTTCGGTAATGTTTATAAAACTCGTTGAATGATATTCACAGAATGCAAAGAATATACACAATACGCCTGCCAGTATCAAACACCTGATGTAGAAGATTCCCATAAGGATCGGATACAGAATGGAGAATATGTTTCTGAAGGGATGCTTCCTCATATGGTATGTTGTATATGTATGTGCATTATTATCACTGAATTCCCATTCACAACCCTCGTGCAGATTTTCCAATACATCATTATCAATATTTTGTAAAGGCGTATCTAATAATAATTCTTGCAAGAGATATAGGGAAGGCTTGCTCTGGTACGTTGATCAGCGAAAAATTTGTGATGACTGCTGCTCATTGTACGTTTGGCATCGTTTGTGCAGGGTAAGTGAATGAACCTGACAACATACATACAATACAACTCATACTTACATATTATGTAGTCGTATTTTGGAAATTTCATATCTAAGCTATCTATTAAGTGAAACATTAACTGACAATGGAACCACTCGAGGTGTTCGCCTCCGATTCGAAATGGTGCCTAGTAATTTTTGTGAAGAAGACGCTTTTTTTTTTTAAATCGCAGTTGAACTTGCAAAAAATTCGTGAAAAATCAATTAACGTAGTGTTTTTGAGTACATACTTTTAAAAATTTTGTGGTAGCATAAAACCACTAAGGCGGATAGCTCGAGCAGTTTCTATGTGAGCTCGTCTTTATTTCAAACTAAAACAGGCAACAAATTCACATCAAACTGGGAAGTTTAAACAAAAATAACGATGAGACCGGCCGTTGGTATGGTGTCGATCACATCTACGACCACCCGTATTTCAAGGATACAGATAGGAGTAAAAAAGTCTGGCCTCACGATATTGCCCTAATAGAGCTATCCGAAACAGTGCATTTTAGTCGAAACATCAGACCGATATGTTTGAACACTAATTACGAGATCAACATGTACAATAGTGCTATTGCTGCAGGATGGGGTCTTACTGAGCGTATGTAGTCTATTTCCGAGGATAAATCAAATTAAAAATTTTTTCTACTATGGACAAGACTAATTGAATTTATTTTTTACAAACCGCGGTTCATCATCAAACTGAATAAAAATTAAAGATGGATGGACCAACTTTCTCAAAATGGTTGAATTACAATTGAAGGAATCGCACTGTGATCGTAGTTACCAAGAAGATTTTGAATACTCCGACATAGCCAAATCATACGCCATTTGTGCCGCAGAGGACCAAAAAAACACTTGTGGAGTAAGTACAAGTATACAAGTTGATGATATTTTGCTGTTAGATTATTTAGCTTGGTCCACTAAAAGCAGATATAAATTATCACCAACGCATCGTCCATTCTAAATGATTTGACAATGAAGATTCGTGATTCAACTGATTTATTCGCAGAGAAATGTACCTAAAATAATTTTAAAAGATTTTTTTTAATTGTTTTTTTTTTTTACTTTTCTTTAGGGTGACTCCGGTGGACCTCTACATGTTCTGATGAATGATACATGTCCAAACATGTATGAACAAATTGGGGTAGCAGCGAATTCAGTAGGAGAGTGTTCGTTAGATTGTACTTACAGTTGGGCGATATTCACAAAAGTTTCACTTTATATTCCTTGGATTGCTAGCATTGTTTGGCCCGAAGAAGGCGGAACATGAAAGTATAACAACATTAAGTACCTACTACCTATCGCCGAAGAATTTCATCGATCAATAAATTTTATTAGATGCAAAATTGCAAATGCATCACTGTAAAGGAAGAGAACCATTTCTTAATTGATGAAATATTATTAATTTTAGATTGTCAAATACACAACTAAAATATACTATACACATTCAATATATTTTCGACTATTTATTCTGACTCTTACTACGAGCATCGTAGTAATTACATTTTCTCATCATCTTTATTAGTCCAGGAAGTGTCATTGTTGAAGTATACCTGGGTTTTTGAGTTTCAAGTTTTAAATTTTTTTATCTAATTTAGTAGAGTAAAGAAATTTGATGACATTGTCTATGTAAGTGGGGTCATTAGAATGGAGGACTTGAAGTTGGTTGGAATTTAGAAGTCTGGAGCGTTCACTTTGGTAGGAAGGACAGTCTATTAGTAGATGAGCAATGTTTAAGGGGATGTTGCATTCTGAGCATGATGAGGGAGGCTGTTTGAGGAACATGAATTGGTGAGTAAGAAGAGAGTGACCAGTTCTGAGTCTGGTGAGAAGAACCTCAGATCTACGCTGAAGTTGTTCAGAAGTTTTCCATAAAGATGTAGTATTTTTTATTCTTTTTAGTTTATTTGAGCTTGGGATTAGAGACCATGAAGATTGAAACACTTCATGCATTAAAGTTTTTGAATGGAGCTTTAGGTCTGATAGAGGGATTGGAATGTTGGAAAGGGGGAGGTGCAGGTGTGCTTGCTTAGCTATTTTATCAGCCAACTCATTACCATGAATCTGGGAGTGTGAAGGTATCCAGCATAGTATGGGTGTGCTGTTTTGGAAGAGTTGCAGGAGTTCAATAATTTCAAGTGATATAGGATGTGAATATTTTGATCTATAGTTTTTTATTCGCACTTGACAGCAAAGTAGTCGCCATCTAGCAGTCAAAACAGAACTACAACGAAACTAGGATATAATTTTTCGTTACATGTATTCTTATGGGAGATTTGCGATTTTCAAAAATTAATTAAAAATCGTGTAATTATCGTAGGAGTGTAATTTTTACTTCAAATGAATGTTTAATTCTTCTACTTTTTGAGAAAATTTATTACAATCTCTTAAACATAGTTTTTCTTGCGAAAAAATTGCACCGCATTTACAACGTATTTGCATTGTTTATTGTATCCTGAAATGCTGAAAAACATAGGAAGTGCAAAGCAATTTTTTCACAAGAAAAACAATGTTTAAGAAATTGTAATAAATTTTCTCAAAAAGTAGAAGAATTAAACATTCATTTGAAGTAAAAATTATATTCCTACGATAATTACACAATTTTTAATTAATTTTTGAAAATCACAAATCTCCCATAAGAATACATGTAATGAAAAATGTTATCCTAGTTTCATTGCTCGTAGCAGCGCCATCTATTGGGACTGTCAACTGCGAATTGATAAAAGAGCTGATAGTGAGTCAGTAAAAACTGTAACTTTATTTAATGAAAAATCAAGGGAATATGTTATTGCAGATTTAATTGCATATAATTCAGCAGAGAGAATGGTGCAAAGGGAGGGGAGAGCAGTGGGAATAGAGATATCGCCATGAATGATAGCACATCCAGTGAATTGTTTGGTTTTTGAGCCATCAGTATATATGTGACTGTGTTCTTTATACTTGTCAAGAAGAAGAAGAAAATGTCTTTCAAGTATGATGGGGTTAGTGAGATTTTTATCAAATTCTGTCAAAGATAGGTCAATGATAGGGTTAAAAGATTGCCAAGATGGGGTAGGGTTTACTAGCAAATGGTGTATTTTGATGTTATTTTCTTCTACTTGTTGTAGAAAAGATTGGAATTTTACAGATAGTGAATGCATAGGAATCATATATTCCAACTTCAAGTTGAAACAATAAATCACATAACTAACACTTGTGTTGAATGTGTGTATTGATTTGGTAATTTAGAATGATTAATGTGAAGAGTATTTGGTATTGATTGGAACCTTTCCTATGATCTGAGCTATCCACGGCAAGGTAATTATTCCTTCCATAAGGAATACTTATTGACTCTACTACGTAAATAGGAAGTATAATAATTTCCCTCTATCCCAATCATGCACAGTCTCACTCTATCAACTTTTTTTCCCTTACCTACAACACTTCAATATTGAGGGTGATGTAAAAGTTGAGATTGGTATCTGTAATGTAGGTATGTGTAAGTAGGAGTAATATTACACAAATATTTCAAAATAACCATAGGCGATTTCTTTGCACAATATGCCAAGAAAAAAACGATACAGTAGACTCACCTCCTTGAATGATTTGTTCAGTTTCTTACTTATGCATCACGATGGCAAATACACCGATTGCTCTTTCACGTACGATTATAAGCTTGTGGATTGGAATACAAGGTAAGAAATTCATTTTGCATTTTCATAATCATAATCATAATCATCGTCAACGTACGAGAGCTGAATTTGAAAAACGTAAAATATTATAATCGACAATTATAACCAACCTCTCTGGTTCCGAATTGAAAATTTTCTAATACCAAACCACTCACAGAATATTTCATCTTTCAGCCTACAGGCCTCAGGTGACATCGTTCAGTTCGTTGAGGGACAACTATGTAATGGCTTATGAGAACAACACATGGGCTGATAATCAAATGAAGAAAGCACAAAATAGTAATGATTTCAATTTCCATGTGTAGTACAAATATATTACTCATTTGAGGTAATTCGTTTCTTACATTCGTTGAATACTATTCACAGAATGCAGAGAATATACACGATACGCCTGCCTGTATAAAACACCTAATGCAAAAAATGTCCATATGGATCGAATACTGAATGGAGAATATGTTTCTGAAGGGATGCTTCCTCACATGGTATGTTGTACTTATGTATGTGCATTATTATCACAGAATTCCCATTCACAACCTTCGTACAGATTTTCGCACACATCCTTGTCAATATTTTTTGTAAAGGCATTTCTACTATTCATTCTTGGAAGAAATAGGGGGAGGACTTGCTCTGGTACGTTGATCAGCGAAAAATTTGTGATGACAGCTGCTCATTGTACGTTTGGCACCGTTTGTGCAGGGTAAGTGAATGAACTTGACCACATACAACCTATACTTACATACAGAGGCGGATCGAATGCATGTTAGTTGGGGGGGGGGGGTGTATCATGTCATTTTGCCGACAAAAAATTGTGATTTTTCCGACAAAAATCGAAATTTTAACGACCTAGTGAAATCATGGAGGGGGTTTACATTTTTATTTGGAATGGTAGAGGGAGGAACAAAATCAAATTTTTGAGCATGAAAAATCGAAATTTTGAGTAACTTTCCGAAAAGCTTTTATGATGATTTGTGAGAGCAACAATTTTGGTTCGGGTAATACGAGTATTTCTGGAATTTTCTATTCAATTTTTGAATTCTTAAAATTACTCAAGGAATGATTTTGAATGGCCCGAGCGTAGCGAGGGCAAAAACTTTGGAAAATTTGTAATTCAAAAAGTAGAACAACATCAATTTTAATGAAAGGATTCACTTTTTCTGATCTCGATATTTGTATGTATTTTTTAAAATTAGTCAATGGTTTCTGAAATTTTAATTTTGAAAAAAAAATCTTGATTGGCCCGAGCGGAGCGAGGGCAAAAGTATTTTGAAATTTGCAAATTCGAAACGAATAACAGCAGTAATTTTGGCGTGAAAAATAAATTTTTCCACCCTTGACATTTTCAAAAGTTTAAAAAAATTTATAAGAATTTTCCAAGCACAATATTATGGTTAATTTGAGAAATAAAAAACAACAATTTAGCCCGAGCGAAGCGAGGGCGATTTTTTTTTTAAAAACGATAATCATTTTGTGAATAGATCAGTAATTTTGTCGGCAAATTGATCATTTTGCCGATGCCGACGAATGGACGATGTGTTGATTTCATTCTCGTTGATAATTTCCAAAAATAATAATTGTGTAGGCACCTACGTAAATGCAATGTTGGTGATGTTGTCGGCAAATTTACAATTTTGCCGACAGGCGACGATTTTGCCGACAAATCCGAATTTTTATAAATATTAGGGGGGTGTGACACCCCCCCCCCACCGTTAAATCCGCCTCTACTTACATATTATGTAGTCGTATTTTGGAAATTTCATTTCTATAGCCAATAGCCATAGCCAATCTATTAAGTGAAACATTAACTGACAATGGAACCACTCCAAGTTTTCGCCTCTGATTCGAAAGGGTGTCTAGTGATTTTTATGAAGAAAGCGTTTTTTTTTAAATCGCAGTTGAACTTGCAAAAAATTCGTGAAAAATCAATTAACGTAGTGTTTTTGAGCACATACTTTTAAAAATTGTGTGGTAGCATTAAAACCACGGAGGCGGATTACTCGGGCAGTTCCTTTGTTAGCTGTTCTCTATTTCACACCAAAACAGGAGACAAGTTAAAATCAAACTGGGAAGTTTGGACACCACTAACGATAGGACCGGCCGTTGGTATGGTGTTGATCACATCTACGACCACCCGTATTTCAAGGATGCAGATGCAGATAGGATTAGGAGTGCAAAAGCCTGGCCTCACGATATTGCCCTAATAGAACTATCCGAAACAGTGCATTTTAATCGAAACATCAGACCGATATGTTTGAACACTAATTACGAGATTAGCGAGTACAATAGTGCTATTGCCGCAGGGTGGGGTCATACTGAGCGTAGGTAGTCTACTTCTAAGCATAAATCAAATTCAAAATTTCTTCTACTACGGACAAGACTAATTGAATTTATTTTTTACAAACCGCGGTTCATCGTCAAACTGAATAAAAATTGAAGATGGACAAACCAACTTTCTCAAAATGGTTGAATTACAATTGAAGGAATCGCACTGTGATCTTGCTTACCAAGAACATATTGTATACTCTGACATAGCCAAATCATACACCATTTGTGCCGCAGAGGACCAAAAAAACATTTGTATGGTAAGTACATACATCATACAAGTTGATATTTTGCTGTTACATAGATT
Source organism: Planococcus citri (assembly GCF_950023065.1). Taxonomy (NCBI): domain Eukaryota; kingdom Metazoa; phylum Arthropoda; class Insecta; order Hemiptera; family Pseudococcidae; genus Planococcus; species Planococcus citri. Next base: position 67,091,823 of record NC_088678.1, on the reverse strand, counting down.
ATTTAGCTTGGTCCACTAAAAGCAGATAAATCATCACCAACGCATCGTCCATTCTAAATGATTTGACAATGAAGATTCGTGATTCAACTGATTTATTCGCAGAGAAATGTACCTAAATAATTTTAAAAGATTTTTTTCAATTGTTTTTGTTTTACTTTTCTTTAGGGTGACTCCGGAGGACCTCTACATGTTCTGATGAATGATACATGTCCAAACATGTATGAACAAATTGGGGTAGCTGCGAATTCAGTAGGAGAGTGTTCGTTAAATTGTACTTACAGTTTAGCGATATTCACAAAAGTTTCACTTTATGTTCCTTGGATTGCTAGCATTGTTTGGCCTGAAGAAGGCGGAACATGAAAGTATAACATTAAGTATGTACCTTACCTACTACCTATCGTCGAAGAATTTCATCGATCAATAAATTTTATTAGATGCAAATGCATCACCGTAAAGGAAGAGAGCCATTTCTTAATTGATGAAATATTATCAATTTTAGATTGTCAAATACACAACCAAAGTATACTATACACATTCAATATATTTTCGACTACGTATTTATTCTGACTCTTACTACGAGAAGTTAAGGACTACTGAGTCGTGGTAATTACAATTTCTCATCATCTTTATTAGACCAGGAAATGTCGTTGCCTTTGTCAGAAAAAATTTTATTGTTGAAATATGTTCATCATGAGGTCCATACAAGTAAAACAACACAACTTTATCCACCCGAACACGCTTGCGTTCTCTCCCTGTGTGATTCCAGTTCGGGATCTAACAACGATCAAGATCAGGTTTTATTTTTTTCTCTTCCTTTTAGTAATGATTTTGGCATAAATTTTGCTGGCTACAGGAATCGAGACACACACAGAACAGAGGCATAATTCAACACACAATTTTTCAGAATAAATTTTTTTTCCTTCCGTGAAATTGTGAACAGATCAGTCTAAAAAATACTAAATTTTACCCTCAAAATATTTACTTCTGGAATTTCAATTTGCAATACAATGGAAAAGATCTCAGTTCCTCCCCCTTTCTTTTTAAAATTAGAAAAATCCAAGTCAGTGTTGCCACCTACTATACAAAAATAATCAGCCAGATTGACTAATGTCTGTGTAACTTATCACGATTTAAAGAAAATATGTGGCTGTGATCTATATTTTTTTCAATGTAGGTATGTAAGGTATTGGCGCCCTGATAGGATTAATCGAATGGAATTTTTTTCAATGGATCACTTGAAACACATATTTATACTTATTTCATCACCCACAGATGTCAGTTACAAGTACATATATTTTATGTCAGTGCTGTCAGTTATTCAAAAAATGCCCAAGTTGCCCAAATCATACTACATTGAGGTTTCCAGTTCCCTAAATCATACCAGAAAGAAACTACATGAAAATTGAATAAAAAGCTTTAAGACAAACATGTAGTATTTTTCTCATTTTACAAATCAAAATATGTGCTATAATGGATACAAATGAGAACCTTATGCTTTTTCTTGAATTTGTTTACCTCATTTCATTGTACTTCCTTCAAAATACGACTAACAAAATGACTGGGTAGTACAACTTGGGGAACTGGTGGTACAATTTAGAAGACTAGTTTCCCAAATCGTACCATTTGAAGACCTTCGCGGAAACTGAAATATCTGCTCTTGTTGAAGAATAAATTACTCTATTGATACATCATTTGATAGACCAAGGTTTCAAGCTACAATTTCAAAAAAAAAAAAATCAGTCAAAAAGATTGAAAATTGGGCTCTCTAGGTCCTAAAAACCAAGCAGTGGTACGATTTAGGCAACACCCTATGCCAATGTTGTGCAAAAACCAACATAAATTACCTTACAGCCCTGTAACGGACAAAATAATATTTTATTTTGATTTTATTCGCGATTCGCGACAAGGGAGAGATGAGGCGGCTCAAAATTTGGAAAATACTTTGGAAAAAAATATAGCATCAATTTTTTAGTCATAATTGTTAATTCCAAAACATCGTGAAATAAATACAGGCATTTTGAAGTTGGCAACCGTGGCCAATCACGTGACACCTCAGTGGCTTAACAAAGCAAGACATGTACACTTCAACTACAAGCATATTCAATTGAAAACTATCCAGTTTCAAATCAGCGCATTTCTTTTTTCATTGCAACATTCCAATCAATATATAAATTATGTAACGCAGTAAGTCTAGGAATGCGTAATGTAGGTGTAATATGTGGAGAATATTTCACAAACCTTCTATTCTGTAAGCACTAAAATACAAAATTATTGATCAATGTACCCAGAGACCACCGCAGTACCTACTTGAATACGAGTACGTGCAGTTTTATACGCGATGGCTAACACATTGATCGTACTTTTGTATGTAATTACAAACGTGTGGATGGGAACAGAAGGTAAGAAATTAATCGTATACGTTCGCAATCAAAATCTCTCAATACTTGACAACTCAATGCATATTTCATATTTCAGTCAACAGCATTAGTGTGGTCAACACCCGTAATCTGGTTTCGTTGGCGAAAAATTACATAATGGCTTCTGAGAACAAAACTTGGGCTGATATTCAAATAAAGAAAGCACAAAATAGTAATATAATTTCCATCTTATTATTGTATTACCTAATTCTAGTTCTGCGTTTGTTTCAAACCACCAAGTCACCAAGAATACGGTTTAAAACATAATAATAGGTAAGTATGTATCAAATATTATTCACAGAATGCGAAGAATATACACAGTACGCCTGCCAGTACCAAAAATCATGTAATGGAAAACATTTAGAAAAGGATGAGATGTTGAACGGAGAATATGTTTCTGAAGGGATGCTCCCTCATATGGTAAGCAAATGCATATTACTTATACTCACTCTATCGTGGAAATTGGACACATTTTTTTGTATAAGACGTTCATATTTTATTAAGGCGTTTCTACACATACGCATTGTAAGCAACGATACAATGAAGAAAAAGCCTGTGGTACTCAATTTGCAATGCACTGGCACGCTGATCAGCGAGAAATTCGTCATGACAGCTGGTCGTTGTACAACCTATAAAAATTCTCGGTAAATGAATAAGTAAATCTGACCATTTAAACTCATATTATATTTCGAGAATTTAATACCAAAATGGAACATTTTACAATCGGTTTTTTTTCAACGCCAACCCAGTACAAAAATCAAAGTCAAGCTGGGTAGCTCGGACATCACAGATGATGCCACTGGTGAATGGTATGACGTTGAACACATCTACGAACATCCGTACTACGTTTATCGTTATGAAGACTTACTTCACGATATTGCCTTAATACAACTATCTGAAACGGTGCGATTCAACGCTAACATGAGGCCGATATGTTTGAACACAAATTACAGGATTGGCGAGCACAAGAGCCTTACCACCGCAGCATGGGGTTACACTGAAGGTTTGCATAGCTCTACATACTCGTACCATTGAGAATGTCTCATAAAGACTGCTCGAGTGAGACAGAACATTCAAAATTTTCTTGTTTTAATATCTGAGACAATTTACTGGGTACTTGGCTGCAAATAAAGAAGAATCAATCAGAGCTCAGTATCTCATATGTGGTCTATTTGATTGTTTACTCAAACTTTATCTTAAGTATCGATCAATCCTTTTACTTTCCCAGCCATAAGTGCCCAATAGATGTGTCAGATATTAGGATCCTTCTGATCACTCGAGCCAGTCCATTGCAGCCTTTCGTCTTACAAGGGGACTTCTCGAGATATCAGTCTCCAATTTGTACAGGGTTGCGATTTTTGGGAGGACCATGGTTTAAAACCCTCTTTACTGAAATTCCAACAGTTCAAATTAATTTTTTGATTTATAGTAAATTTTTGACAATTTAATTAACCCTGGAACCGATACCACTCCTTTGAACAGAATTTCATCAATTTCAATCATTCTGGAAACTCCAACGAGATTATCAAAAATTCGATTTTCAGCTGCCAACATTAATTTCTGTGCCTTATAAAATAATTTTAGAATTCAGGGGGGGGGGGGTACATATCATGCCATTTCCAGAAATCGCGATCCTGATTCTCTTATTATTAGGATAAGTAGAGCTAAATTTTGTTATGGAATGTCGCTCATTTGATTTCTTTTTACGAACCATGTTTCAACATCCAACTGAATAAAAATTTGAAGATGGGAATACCGACCGTCTCAAGATGGCCAATTTACCAATGCATGAATCAGCATGTGACGAGTGGTTAGGAAACAATACTATGTACTACAAAATTGTCAAATTATATACCATTTGTGCTGGGGAAAAAAGAAATGGGACCTGTGATGTAAGTATTGCTAAGAAAAATCTTTATAAATGTACATACAAACATTTCCCTAATTCAAAGCAGTATAGGAATGGATTTTTACAAACCAGCAAAATTAACATCAGATTCGTTCGCAATAAGATGCGATTACCTAAAATACATAATTCACAAATGTCTCGATTGAATTTTTTCTTTATTTTTCAGGGTGACTCTGGAGGACCACTGCAAATTATGATGAAAACTACATGTCCAAATATGTACGAACAGATTGGGATAACTTCGTTGGGAAATGGCTACCAGTATTGGTTGGATTACGATTATCGTAAGGGTATATTCACAAAAGTTGCTCATTATGTTCCTTGGATTGCTAGCATCGTTTGGCCCGATTCTAATAATGATCAATCTGAAGAAGTAGTATTGATAGGAGTATAGTAAAAATGCACATACCTATTTGTTAAGATTTTAGATTACGTATATATTTTTACACTTGGTACTCGCCTACCCAGAGCCACTCCTCCAGGCACATGTCAAACATATACGATTATATTCATATTCTAAAATAAAAGTTAGTTCTCCAGTGATCGTCTACGTATTATTTTCTACTCATTTGAACTGATGTAAATGCATCTTTTTCGAGGAAAAATCAAACAACCATATCTGAAGTAATGAAACAAGAATCACTTAGAGTGAGGTTCATCTACGAGTACAAATCATGAAAATACTCACTCATCAAGTAGGTACCTATTATGTAGGCAATGGCACATATTTCATTGATTTCAAATCGAAAATTCGAACTCACCTGAAACAAAGAAACATTTAACCGTGAATTAGAATATTTTCATTCCAAAAAGTTGAAATATTTTGAAACCTTTTGATAAAAAAAACGAGACATTTGGACAACTTTTGAAAAAAAGTGAGTCATTTTAGATTTTGTCTTGAGAAAAAACAACTTTCAGTAATTTTATAAGTGTGAGAGAGGGAAGTTTTCACAATTTTTGGCAAAATGCTTTATTTGATAAATTTTTGTAAAAAAAAAAAACATGACTTTTTGGAAATTTTTGGCAAAAAACGAGGATTTGAATCGTTTGAAAAAAAAAAAAACGAAAATCTTTCGCAATTTTGCTTAAAAGGTTAGCATTTTTTTTTTTTTCAATGAAAAATTTGACATTTATAGCAAAAATAGACATTATTGAGAATTATTGGCCAAGAAATTACATTTTTGATCTCTTCACAATTTTTTTCGAAAAGCGAAACTTTTTTTAGTTTTAGACAAAAAAAATGCTTCTTGCTAATTATCGACAGAAAAGCAAGACTTGATGAATAATTTTTGGAGATGAATAAAATTTTTTGGAATTTTTGGTAAGAAGCAAGACTGAAAATTTTTAGGAAAAAGCGAGACTTTTTGACATACTTATTTCGACAAAAAATCATAATTTTTAGCAAGAAACGAGACTATTTTGCAATTATGACAAAAAGTGAGATTTTTCACTATTGTTGACCAAACTTGGCAAAAGATAGGGCTTTCTACGCAATTTTTCAAAATTCTCAAGAATCGAAAAATTAATTCGAGTAATTTCGTGGGAATTGGCTGGAAAAATCTATGAAGTGGAGGAGGAAGGGGGGACCTGAGGTAAAAAGTTGGGAAAATTTCAGTCTCACCTTCCTCCTCTCACACGATTCATCACTTTGTTCGGTCTCTGAGTACTTGAGCAATTTGAGCATTGAGCAATCAATGTCAGAATGTGCCAAGATAACTACAAATATACGCAACTAGTTCAACGAAATGTTCAGTTTCTAATACGATGGCTAACACAATGATTGTGCTTTCACACATAATTATAAACATGTGGATTGTAATACAAGGTAAGCAATTCATTTTGTATCACTTTTATGAACTTCGCGTTTATGCGAGATTTCAATTAACCTTATTTGAATTTGACAAAAAGTAAAATCTCACTACATCTACCTAATCGTTCAGTTCACAGTCCTTTGGTGACTTCGTTGCGTTCGATGCGAGACAACTATATAATGGCTTGTGGGAACAAGACTTGGGCAGATCAGCAAATAAAGAAGGCTCAAAACAGTAATATAATTTCCATGCGTAGATATATTAATTGTATTTCTATTGAAAACCTTCGACAAATGATTTTAAAGCATATTGAATTTTAATTACAGAATGCAAAGAATATACACAATATGCCTGCCAGTACCAAACATCTCGGAGTGAAAAAGATCGTATACTGAACGGAGAATATGTTTCTGAAGGGATGCTTCCTCATATGGTACACCCTATTCTATAGAACTTTCATTTCACAACCATTATTAGAATCTCCGGACTCGTTATTTTGCAAAAACATTGCGTTTTTTTTTTCATTTGTTAAGGCGTATGTAAGCATTCGTAGGAAAAAGATAACGGGGAAGGCTCATTTGGATCACTATCATTGCAGCGGTACGCTGATCAGCGAGAAATTTGTAATAACAGCAGCTCATTGTATGACGCGTGTTAATTATGAGTAAGTAAAGGAACTTGATCACTTGGACAACTCGTAATTCGCGAATTTAATGTCAACAAAGATCGTGATTTCTGTACAAAGCATGGTTTAAAAGCTATTTTCCTATTTCTGACGAATTTTTGAAAAAGAAAAGTTGTTAATTTTTGAAATTTACGCTTCTTCATAACCCCTGATTCACGAGACGTACGCTGCATTTTGAAATCATGGGGCTGAGATTTTGAGTAATATTGAAGCCGATTTTCAAATAAATTCGGGAAAAATCAATTTCGGTAGCTAGAATTTCGATTATGGGTGATTCACATCACGTTCTTCCTGAAAATCGCTCTCCTAGTCAAATCAGCTAACTGTAAGACAAACATCTCGACTGATTGCTTTATACGCTCATTTTTCTTTGGCACTAAAACAGCGGAGAAATTATGATCAAACTGGGAAGCTTAGACAGGACTGACGATGGCACAGGTCAATGGTACGGTGTGGAATTCATCTACAAACACCCCTATTTTAATCGTGCAGAGGGGCTTCTTCACGACATTGCTTTAGTAGAACTATCCAAAACAGTACATTTCACCGCTCACGTGAGACCTATATGTTTGAACACAAATTACAAGATCGAAATGTATAACAATGTTACTATCACTGCGGCAGGATATGGCTTCACTGAACGTACGTAGTCTTTTTTTAGAATACATGAAATTGAAAGTGTTTTAACATCTAACTGAATAAAAAAAAATTGAAGATGGACAGAACAACTATCTCAAAATGGTGACGTTACCATTGAAGGAATCGACATGTCTCCGTATATTCAAACTTTACCGCAATGTTGCCAAATTATACACCATTTGTGCCGGAGAAGCAAAAAAAGACACATGTAAGGTAAGTACAAAATGTCTCTCCGTTCTTTTTACATACCTTAACAACAGTGATTTAACCTAAAATTAGACCCATTCATAATAAAATGACAACCAAACTGAAATTAAGGAATTTCTTCATTTACTTAATAATTTTCTTTTCTCGTCACTCAGGGTGACTCCGGAGGACCTCTACAGATTCTAATAAATGATACATGTCCAAACATGTATGAACAAATTGGTGTAACATCGCTTGGACAGGGTGACTGTTCGTTAAGCTCCACTTTCAATGTCGGCACGTACGGAAAAGTTGCACCTTACGTTCCTTGGATTGCAAGCATTGTTTGGCCTGAACTCGAGGAATCGTAAAAATATAGTTATTTCTCAATCATTAATTTGATTATTTTAAAGATATGTCATTTTTGAGAAAAAAAATCAAAGATCCATTTTTTAATCGGAGAAACCGGTATAAGTTAACTAGTAATTTCAGATTGTCACATACACAATAAAAATTTGTACAAATACAAAATAGAGTCATGTTTTCGATGATCTGTTTTCACAAAGCTTTTCAAAATACATTACGTTCATTTACAGGATTAAAAATCAATAATGTGTATTGCCATGTTAAACTTTCAAAAATGATTTTCAGGCATTTGTCAGACTTGATGACATTTGTAGGTTGATTATTGATAATTTTGGTAAACTAGTTCTAGTCCATAATTTTTTTAACGCACCCCCCTCCCATTAACTAAAAGATCCAAAAAGAATTTTGTTTGCATTATCCAGGGATGAAAAGCTAGCCGAAAGCTGAAACCTGAGCAGATTTTCGCATTGAGCCAAAAGCTAAAAGTTTGCAAGTTTCATTTTTTCCAAGCCAAAAGCTAGCCAAAAGTTTCATTTTTTTGGGGCTTTTTCAAAGGCTTTTTTGCAGAATTGAATTCTCTAAATTCAGAAGAAACAAAAAAATGAAAAAAATTTCATTCAATTTTATTTTAATGCGATTTAATAAAATGAAAAAAAATAAAATAATTCTAGCAATGAATATTCTCCATAATATCACTAATTATGAAATCAATGTACATATATGATCTAATTTTTAATTCCCTTTTTTTGTAAATTGATGGGGTATATCAGCTAGAAATTTAAAGTCAAAAGCTCAAAGTCAAAAGTTTAAAGCTAAAAGCTTAATGAAATATAGCTGAAAGCTGTTGAATTGAAAATATAAGGGAAAGCCTTTGGAAGCCGAAAGTTTGGCTAAAGCAAGCCTTAAAAGTCGAGATAGCCAAAAGCTAAATCCAAGAGTTTCAATTTTGAAATTTCAAGCTAAAAGCCAAAAGCTGAAGTTTCATTTTAAGGCTTTTCATCCCTGGCATTATCCTGTTGAAAAAGTCATCTTTTTAGTTCCAAAATAACCAAACAAAAACCCTGTCTTTAGCCAAACTTGCGTATAAAATTATGTTTATTTGTGTTTTATTTTTGCCTGCAAATTTACTTACACAAGTCGAAAAATATTAATTTTTGGAAAAGTTGTTTAAAAACGTTGATTGTTGGCAAAGAAGTGTCAATTTTTCACACAATTGTCAAAAATGTCAAAAAGTGTCAGTTTTTGGTAAAATTGTCGATGTCAAAAAGAGCCAATTTTTTCCAAAATTGTCAAACAGTCCCGTTCTCGCCCAAAAAAATCCAGCTTTTCTCAAAATTGTCAGAGAAAGTCAATTTTCGGGCAGTTGACGTAAAGCTGTACCTACCAACCTATTTGTTTTTTTTGTCAAAATTCTCAGGAAGTAGTTTTTTGATGAAATAACCAAATGGGTGCAATTTTGCCAAGATTGCCAAGAAATTTGTACTTTTTTCACCAAAAACGTGTAAAAATCATTTATTTTTGCTTTGCCTGCCTAAAAAGTCCTCTTTTTGTTTCAAAGTTTGCCAAACAGAAGTGCTGTTTATTACAAAATGCATTATTAAGTAAAAGCTTCTTTTTTTTGTCAAATTTTTGAACCGGGGAATTTGTATATACCTACTCTCACAAATGTATTTTCACATCCCGTCAACTCGGATTGAGCTGAAATTTAGATCACAAAAAGAACATTGTATCCAGACCTCGGAACCAAATTTTCAGCTGCCAGAGTTCATTTTTTGATTTCTGGTGAATTTTTGAAAATGCTGGTGACAGATCAATTTTCCACAAGAAGAGCAAACAATTAGGTGAAACATGGATCAATATATACTTGACTAAAGTCGACCACTCGAATCGATTGGCACCATTTTTCAGCCGTTCCGCAGTTTCCAGCAAAATCTGATTTTTCTCCAGTAGGTACATAATTCCAAATCGCTCCAGAAGGTGTTTAATCAACTTCGGCAGCTGAAAATGAAATCCTGTCATAAGTTCGACACTTCAGATCGATTAAGGCGAGCGAGTCGCGAACTCGAGGTACCTAACGAATGGAAAATGTTACTTTTTAGTACTTAAGCTAATCTCGAATTCAAAAAAAAAAGAAGGAAAAATCGTCAATTTTGCAACAGATTTCTCAAAACTTTGTCTATGTCCCAAAGTCGATGCACTGAATCAATTACCACCATTTTCCAGTCGATCTAATAACAGTCGACTTTTTTCCAGCATGCTACAGAAAGCGTTGCAAACAAATTCAACAGCTGAAAATTGTATCCAATCATGAGTTCGGCATTCCAAATCGATTAGAACCGATGAATCGCAAATTCGAGATGGAGAAATGAAAAGCAAGTACATTTTTTACAAATTAAAAAATCTTAAATTATTTTTTAAAAAATCAACCTTATTGTCAATTTTGCAACAATTTTCGAAAAACTTTATCTACTCATTGAAGTCGACTCACCTCACCCCCCCCCCTCCCCGATCATAGCATACCATTACTGGAAGAGTAAGGACCCATTTTTACAGGATCAAAAAAATGATCTTCAAGCCAGACCTGAACAATCTCCTTGAATTTTGTTTAATCACAACAATTCTTTTCTTCACAACACCCAACAATACGTTATGTAATAAAATGTAAGAATTCAATGTAATATAAGTAGGCATGTAAGAATATTTTACAAAACTTCTACTCACGTGAGAAATGAAAAATATGAAAAGGTACTTGAGCAATCAATGTGCCAATGCCAAGAGAACTATGCAAAGTAGTTGAAAGTATTGTTCAGTTTCCAACGCGATGGCTGATACAATGATTATACTTTGGTATGTAACTCTAAGCATGTGGACCATAGTAAGAGGTAAGCAAATCCATTAATTCATTTCTTACTCTCATGAACTTCATCAACATGCGAGGATTAAATTTGACAAAATCTTTCAGTAAACAGCTTCCAAGCGACTTGGTGGCAACAAAACTATATAATGGCTTGTGAGGACAACAGGTGGGCTGATAATCAAATCAAGAAAGCAAAAAATAGTAATATCTATATAGCCTAATTTCCATATAATTATTCCTTGTATTTATACTTTTTTTTGAATACCTAATCATGAAACACATTGAATATTATCTTCACAGAATGTGAAGAATACAAACAGTATGCCTGCCAGTACCAAACACCCGATGAAGAAAATTCCGATAAAGCTCGAATATTGAACGGGGATTATGTTTTTAACGAAGGGACGCTTCCTCATATGGTAAGATAAAGTAGTCTATTATGATCCCACTACACATTTTCTGGCCTGAAGAGGCACCTTTGGGGTTGGAGAAATTCATAATCACAACCCTCGTAAGGATTTCCATGTGCACACATTCAGTACGTATAAAATTTCTATTATTTTTTGAAGGCGTTTATAATGATGAGCATAGAAAGAATAATGAATAAGAATGTTGTGATACATAAGTTGGAATGCACTGGTACGCTAATCAGCGATAAATTTGTGATGACAGCTGCTCATTGTGTTATGGATATTACAGATTATTAGTAAGTGAATGAACCTGACATGGAATTTAACGCAAAATGAAACATTTACTAGCTTTAAGCTTTACTTTTTCAACGCTAAAATAGCCAAGAAATTTTGATCAAGCTGGGAAGCGTAGACAGGGGCAGACACACGGACGGAGAATGGCACGGTGTTGATCGCATCTACAAACACCCGTACTATAATCATTACGAGGACTTACTTCACGATATTGCTTTAGTAGAACTATCTGAAACGGTGCAGTTCAACGCTCACATCAGGCCGATATGTTTGAACACAAATTACGAGATTATCAAGCACATCAGTGCCATTGCAGCAGGATGGGGTTACAACTATTATGGTACGTTCTAACGTAGGTAGCCTACTTCTCATAGCATGACTACTACTAGAACTGGAGAGGCTCATTGTATTTCCTCTTTCACGAACTATGTTTCAATATCAAAATGTACCTACTAAAAATTGAAGATGGAAGCACCTACCCACTCAAAATGGTTGAGTTACGAATAAACGACTCGGCATGTGACGATTGGTTAAGCGATCATAGTCCATATTTCAAAGTAGCCAAACAGTTCACTTTTTGTGCCGGAGAAATAGAAAATTACAGATGTGGTGTAAGTACAGCAACGAAAATTAGTTTTTATTGAAATATTTCTCTAAATTCGGAACGATAGATTTTCATAAAACTTAATGATAAGGCAAAATTTAAATCAGAAATGAATCCGAGATATTTCGCATGTTAGATCACTTTGAATGAAAATCACAAAAAATCTATGTCCATTCTGAATGATTTGACAACATGAAAGTCAGCCTATTTGTTCAAGTTCAAAATAAATAAAATGCGAACCAAATTTAAAACGTTATCAAACTAAATTTTTTTTCTTGTTGTTCTGCAGTTCGACTCAAGTGGCCCACTACAAATAATACTGATGAACAATACATGTCCAAACACTTATGAGCTAATTGGTGTACCTGCGTTTGGATATGACAGAAGCCCGCTGAATTGCAGTTTTAATAACGGTGTATACAGCAAAGTTGAACTTTATGTTCCTTGGATTGCTAGCATTGTTTGGACTGATTCGGACGATGAATGATTTTATCAATCAACAAATTTAATTCGATTAAACTAATTGTTTTAGGGAAAAATTGAACATTCGTAACTGAATTTATGAAATACCTACATACCAATTTGTACCTACATATTCAACTAAATACACCTTATTACATTTTCAACAATAATTTTCTTTTTTACAACTAGTCCGGCATATGACAATAGGAGTAATTGCACCCCCCCCCCCGCCGATCCTCCCGGACAACATTTTTCCTAAAGGGGACATCCTAAGGAACATTTTAAAGCAAATTTGCCCAAAAAAAAGTTGGCCTTACTTACAAAATGGCGGCCATTTTGACTGACAGGTCAGCCGAAATCGCAGATTTCGCGTTTCAACATAGGACTTGCACGAAATTTTTCAAACTTTATAAAGTAAATCGAAAGATTATGCAAAAGTTTATCACCTGTCCAAATTCAAAGTGCCAAAGTGCATTTTTCGATTTTTGATAAATTTTTGAAAATCGAATTTAGGCCAAAAAGGAGGGAAAAAATCAAAATTTTACGAAATTGACCAAGAAAGCTGAAATTTGGGATGTACCCTATTTTCGACATGCCAAATCGATTGGAAACGGTTTCAACCCGTTTTGAGCAGTTCTGGAACCTCCAGCAGATTTATCAAATTGTAGTTGTATAGCTGAAATTTATTTTAAAAACTAATTTCAATACGCTACGAAGTACTGCAGGTAAATTTCACGTCGTTTTGGAGCCTCCAGCGACTTTTTTGAAAATTACTGGAGCCTCCAGTAGATTTTTGAAACTTGAAATTTCCCCAAAATTTCATCAAACTGAGACAGAGAGTCGAAATTTATTCTGCAAACTAATTTTAACACACTCTGAAGACGACTTCAGGTGTGTTCAAGTCATTTTAGAGCCTCCAGCGACTTTTTTGAAAATTACTGGAGCCTCCAGTAGATTTTTAAAACTTGAAATTTCCCCAAAATTTCATCAAACTGAGATGGAGAGTCGAAATTCATTCTGCAAACCAATTTCAATACGCAACGAAGTTGACTGCTGGTGGATTTCAAGTCGTTTTGGAGCCTCCAGCGACTTTTTGAAAGGTTATAGGGCCTTTTTTTGGAAAATTGAAATTTCCTAAAAGTAGCTGGAAGCTTTAAAACAATTTGAAACCACCATGTAGTCTGCGAACTAAATTTCAGCTTGCCAACTCCATTTGATAAATTAATGTTGGGAAATTTCAAGTTTCAAAAATCTACTGGAGGCTCCAGTAATTTTCAAAAAAGTCGCTGGAGGCTCTAAAATGGCTCGAATCCACCTGAAGTCGTCTTCAGAGGGTGTTAAAATTGGAGTGTAGAGTAAATTTCAGCTTTCCATCTCAGTTTGATGAAATTTTGTGAAAATTTAAAGTTTCAAAAATCGGCTGGAGGCTCCAGTAATTTTCAAAAAAGTCGCTGGAGGCTCTAAAATGACTTGAACACACCTGAAGAGTGTGTTAAAATTAGTTTGCGGAATAAATTTCGACTCTCTGTCTCAGTTTGATGAAATTTTGGGGAAATTTCAAGTTTCAAAAATCTACTGGAGGCTTCAGGAATTTTCAAAAAAGTCGCTGGAGGATCCAAAACGACGTGAAATTCACCTGCAGTACTTCGTAGCGTATTGAAATTAGTTTTTAGAATAAATTTCAGCTTTACAGCTCCAATTTGATGGAATTTTGTGAGAATTTCGCGTTTCAAAAATCTGCTGGAGGTTCCAGAACTGCTCAAAACGGGTTGAAACCGTTTCCAATCGATTTGGCATGTCGAAAACAGGGTATGTCCCAAATTTCAGTTTTCTTGGTCAATTTCGTAAAATTTTGATTTTTTCCCTCCTTTTTGGCCTAAATTCGATTTTCAAAAATTTATCAATAATCGAAAAACGCACTTTAGCACTTTAAATTTGGACAGGTGATAAACTTTTGCATAATCTTTCGATTTACTTTGTAAAGTTTGAAAAATTTCGTCCAAGTCCTATGTTTAAACGCGAAATCTGCGATTTCGGCTGACCTGTCAATCAAAATGGCCGCCATTTTGTAAGTAAGGCCAATTTTTTTTTGGGCAAGTTTCCTTTAAAATGTTCCTTAGGATGTCCTCTTTAGGAAAAAAGTTGTCCCGGAGGATCGGCGGGGGGGGGGGGTGCAATCACTCCTATTGTCATATGCCGGACTAAACGCTAATCGTACAAATCATGAAAATAACTCACTTATTAAGTAACGCATGTGGACAATGGACACATATTTCATCATTTTTAAGTACAAATTCGAAAAATTTGAACTCACCTGAAACAAAGAAACATACCACCATGCATTAGTTTAGGTAGCTCATTTTTATTACAAATGAATTGACAAAAATATCACAAGTGAAATAAGAAAAAAATTCAAAAAAAAAAATCAAAAACTTCCTGTTCATCAGAAAATTTTCAAAATTTGCACGAATAAATGGGTAATTCTCAGAAAAAGGTAAAATTCGTGTACATGGCAAATTTCTCAACGGTTTTAGCATGAATTTTTTTTTTTTTTTTTGGTCCATTCAAGAATGACCCCGCACACATTTCACACATGGTATTGAGGTTTTTAGACCCTCCTTTCATTGGTGTACATTTGATTTTATACCCCAAATGTCCTTCGACTTGGCTGTCACACATCATGTTTTTGAAAATGAATGTTATAAAGTGTCATGAACTTCATTTTTTTTTGGAAAAATTGACATATTCTCATTATCATAGAACACGAAGGTCTCTTATTGTGCAAATTGCAATTGCAATAAGTCTATAGGAAGCTCACAATTCACATTTGAAAACTGTCACACACTTTTTGCGCAAATTTTCGAGCAATTTTCAATTATTTTTGGTAGCTTCCCAATCCAACATTTTTTTCTGGTGAGTGGCTGCACTGGTTCACTGTTCTCATAGAAATGTTACCCCGCACCGTTCTTTTTAAAAACTACATTACAGCTCGTTCTGATCGTACTTATCTGTGAAGTTTTGATATTTCGCAAAATCTGTGTCCTTCGGCTTGGTGTTTTCATTTACGCCAATGAACCCGCCAAAACCAATAATTGAGCACGGGAAGTTATTCTACATGATAAGTACACATTTATTACGTGTTAAAAATCGAATAATGTCCAGTAGGTAAGGCTAGAAACGAAAAAACGTTGAGATTGTCCTTCGGCTTGTCCAGCGCCCATTTGTCCTTCGACTTGGCCAAATTTCAGACAGCTGTACTTTTATCGCGCTAGTCGGCATATTACACGATAATACAAGCAAAATTTTACATTTTCTCCCTCCTTCACCTCTACCCCTACCAAAAAATAAGTCCAGATTCGAACTCTGCGGCCTGAAAAACATAAATCGACATATTACACGATAATATAAGCAAAATTTGACATTTTCCCCCTCCCCACGCCTCACCCTCCACCTCTACAAAAAAAATAACTCCAGATTCGAATTCTACCACCTTGAAAACATGTCAATCGACATATTACACATCGATGAGGGTCGAATTCTAATTATCGCCGTTTTAGGGGGGCCGGGGTCCACAGTGGGGGGGATTGAATTGAGGCCAACACTAGAAAAGGGATCTGGGACACATATACAAATGATTCCCACTTGAAATTTTCCAAAAAAATGATTTTCGTTTTTCAAAATTATGCATATCAAAATCGACCCTTTTTCTGAGAATTACCCAAATACATATAAACAATTTTTATTTTTTTTCCTCACAACACTGTACTTACAATTAGGAGATCGGCGCAATGTAGGTAAAGATATGCGTAGATAATGTTGCGAAAATCTTCTGTGATTACCGTAAGCATTGAAATGCAATTCTCTTGATCAAAATGCCAAGAGAACATCAGTTTCTTACGCGACACTTCATACAATGATAGTTCTTTCATACATAATTATAAACGTGTGGATCGTAATACAAGGTAGGCAATTCACTTCGTACTTTCATAAAATTACGTCAACGTGCTAGAATTGAATTTGATAAAAACTAATATTTTATAATCGATAATAATTATCTACCTTAACCACTCGCATCATATTGCATCTTCCAGTCCACAGGTCTACTGTGACTTCGTTAACGTCGTTGCAGAACAACTACATAATGGCTTATGAGAACAAAACTTGGGCTGATAATCAAATAAAAAAAGCTCAAAACAGTAATATAATTTCCATATACGCATTTTTTACATACTTGCTTTGATAGTATTTTAAGAAACATATTGAATTTCACTCACAGAATGCAATGAATATACACAGTACGCTTGCCAGCATCAAACTTCCGACGAAAAAAATTTCGATAAGGATGGTTTATTGAATGCAGAATATGTTTCTGAAGGGACGCTTCCTCACATAGTATGTACTGTCATTAAACTCCCATTCACAATCCTGGTAATATTTTTTACAAAATTTTCATCTTTTCATTAAGGCGTATCTATTGATTCATATAGAACCAATAGTGAGTGGGATTCCTTCGAAACAAACTTGGGACTGCGGTGGTTCACTGATCAGCGAGAAATTTGTGATGACAGCTGCTCATTGTACTTTCGGTATAGAATTTGTGTAAGTGAATAAACCTAACTACCCATACTCGTATTTTGAAACTTTATTATATCAAATGAAACGTTCACTGACGGTGACAAGCCTCCGATTTGCAAGAGATCGTGATTTTTATAAAAATTCTGTTTTTTTGGAACCCACATAACCAAAATCAATTTTTTGATTTCTTTCAAATTTTTGAAAATTTAGAAAATTCGAAATATCTGTTTCAAGGGCAATCTAGGAATTTTTTTCATTAAATACGATAATTTTTTGGGGCAAAAGGAATTAATGTACCTATTGTGAATAATTCTTTCAATTCAACTCCCACAAATATCAACAACTAGCAGTTTTGAGCCATTCTAGAGCCTCGAGAGTTTTTTAAATTTTTCTCTAAAAATTTAAAAATTGCTCTGGACTTTCCAAAAATGAACTTCACCATTTAAAAGTTCAATCGGTGCTTATTGGGCCAAAATTTGATTTTTTCACAATCTGGAATTAAAAAATTAGTCAAAAATTCACTTTCGAACTCACTTTCTTCAAATCTTGCGAATGCGATAACCGTCAAAGGATATCAACTGGAGTGGTTCCTTTGCAAGTTTTTTTTTCTCTGATACTGAAACAGGGGACAAATTACAATCAAACTGGGAAGCTTAGATATGAGGAACGATGGGACCGGCCAATGGTATGGTGTTGATCGCATCTACGAACACCCGTATTTCAAGTATGATGATGGCTTGCTTCATGATATTGCCTTGATAGAACTATCAGAAAGAGTGCATTTTAAGCCAAACATGAGACCGATATGTTTGAACACAAATTACGAGATTAACAAGTACACCAGTGCTATTGCCGCAGGATGGGGTGATACTGAACGTATGTGTAGTAGTCTATTCCTGAGAATAAATAAAACTAAAAATTTCTTCTGAATAATATTCGTTTGATTTTTTTTCCAAACCATGTTTTGACATCACACTGATGACTGAATAAAAATTCAAGATGGAGGGACCAATAACTATCTCAAAATGGCTGAGTTACCAATGAACGAATCGGCATGTGACTTTTTATTTATACGTGATGGTCAATTCTACGAGGTTGCCAAATCATATACCATTTGTACGAGTGAAGCAAAAAAAGGCCCATGTCCAGTAAGTAGAAGTTCATCTGCGAAAAATCACATGATGTACTAAATTACGAAATCTGAGTGATTTGACGAGGATTCACAATAAATTGTGAATGGAACCAACTCACTTCAAAAATTTCTCAAATTGAATTTGTTTTTTTGTTAATTAGGGTGACTCCGGATCACCCCTACAAGTTTTGCTGGAAAATACTACGTGCCCAAACATATACGAACAAATTGGAATAGCTTCGTTTGGATATGGCGCTTGTTCGTTAAATTCTACTTTTAATATTGGTCTGTACAGAAAAGTTGCACTTTACGTTCCTTGGATTGCTAGCATTGTTTGGCCGGAATGACGAATCGTAAAAATAAGAACATATACTTACATACGTTCATTGTGGCAAATTCTATTTGATGAAAATGCATCGTTTTGAAAGAAAAATCAATGAACCATTCTTCATCAATAATCAAAATATACAAATACAATCATGTGTTTCCATGAAGCCTTTTCAGATAGAGTAATGCATCAGTTTTTATAACCCCTAAAGACATTTTTCAAAATCTCTCACCTTATAGTAATTTTAGCCCGGAAAGTCTTATTTTGAGCCATCAAGCCATTTTCTCTTTCAATTTTTTTTAATTTGAAATTTAAAAAAAATCGACTTTATTTTGGATATGAATCTTGACCATTCAATTTTTGTGAAATTCCACCTGTAGTGAAGCCATTTTGGTGAGAATCTTATTCGAGGGACATCAATCAGCAATACTGTTTATCAAATCCAAATTTGGGATTTAATTTTCAATATTTTTTTTATTCGTGTACAAATGATCTTATTTACTTAGTTAAATCATGAAATGTTCTAACTTACGAGTTTGTCTTCATTTTATAAAAGTAGTAGGTCTAGGTACATTCTACTTTATAAATTATAAAAAAAGGTCGAGACATGAAAAATCAACTTCATGCTTCAAGTTGATATTTAAAAGTAAGCTTGGCAACTAATGCAACCATCGATCAACCAACATGGTGAAAGCAAATGCAAAAACTATCTTGCAATCAGCGAATAGCTGATGGCTTGTTTGAATGAAATGTAAATGTGTATTTCATCAAGTACTTCTGAATACCCCCTTTCAAGAAAAATTGCAATGTTGCCTTCTTAACCTTGAATGAGTTAGGTTTGGGTAGTTATTGGTACATATTTTCTTACACATTTTGATGGTTAGTTTACCATCGAAGCATTTTTTATGACTTTTTCAGGTATACCTGGTAAAAAATTAAGATAATTATTGATTGGAAACAGTAACATAATTTTTCTACCCAGTTAAAAAAAATGATAGAAAATTTTTTTATAGAAAACAACTAGTTCGTCAAATAGATGAAAGGCTCTAGAATCGAATGATGTATTTAGAAAAGTTGTTTGATTAGACATATTTTGGAAAAACCTTGGCAATGCAACTTAAGTTTTTTTACAAATTTCATAAGGAAACATGAAAAATTTGCCTAGGTCTGCAAAGTAAGTGTATTTTAATTATACCTATCAATTTGAGACAAATGTTATAAAGTTTTTTTTTTTTTTTCAAATTATTTATTTACGGAACTGATACAAGAATCAACAACCTAAAATTATCAGAGCTATTTACAACACTGTTTGAAAATTATTTTTAATTTACAGTAATTTGTGTAGTGCATTTAGAGGTTGATAAGGTCCAACGTGTGGAGTCTGCTCATCCTCCTAGTATCATCACTTGGGTCTAAAAGAACTACAGCCTCACAATTTGGGTGTTTATGGAGCCAGTTCACATATGCGTTTGCTTTTTGGTGTATAATTACGTCCACTGGTTCGAGCCAGAGGTCACTTCGAAGTTGCTCATTTGAGACAAACCAAGGAGCCTTAGTTATGGCTCTCATGAACTTATTTTGAAAATGATCAATGACAAGGCAATTTGACTTTTTCGTGACATCCCAAATTTCACATCCATATGACCATGCAGGAAGAAATATGGTTTTGTAAATTAACCTCTTGTTGGCTAAGCTCAATTTTGAGTAACTTCCAATCAGCTATTGAAATTTTCGAAATTGTAGGTTCATATGGTCGCGTTTTTTCCTAACATGTTCTTGCCAATTCAGCTTACAATCTAGATGTAAGCCCAAGTAGCGAGTGTGCTGTGCCACAGGGACTGGTTTGCTGTTGATGATAGTAGGAACATATCCGTGCTTGCTGAGCGCAAAATCTACTCGTACAGATTCATTTTCATTCAGCTGGATCTTCCATTTTCTGGCCCATTCAACAATATTGTTTACAGCTGTTTGGAGATGACTTACAGCTTTCTCATAATTATCATCACATGCAATGACACCAGAGTCATCTGCAAACAGCATGGCGACTGTATCTTCAGTAACTGGGAAGTCACTTGTGAAAAGAAGAAAGAGTATAGGTCCCAGCACACTGCCTTGTGGAACACCAGTGGTAATTGCTGTATCTTGTGATGAGCCACAGCCCCATTGAACTCTAAAGGTGCGATGCTTCAGATAACATATTTGTAGATCACATAGACTGCTAGGAAGATAAGCTCTTAGTTTGATGATAAGTCCCTCGTGCCATACCCTGTCAAAGGCACCACTAACATCTAGGAAGACAGCTGGTGCAAATGTTATAAAGTAAGGTTTTTTCACTTCATCGTGTTTCACAACGTCTAATACTATTTCACAAAGTTTCCTATGATTACCGCAAGCAATGAAATACATAGGTACATGGTTTTTGATCAATGAGCCAAGAGAATTATGCAAGCACCTGAACGAAATGTTCAGTTTCTATCACGATGGCTAACATAATGAATGTGCTTCCATATCTAATTATAATCATGCGGATCATAGTAGAAGGTAAGAAAATCAATCTATTTCATACTCTCATAAGCTTCGTCAACATTCCAGAATACGAGTAAAATTTCACTTAAAATCAACCACTCATCGCACATTTTATCTTTCAGTCAACAGCCTTCATGTGATTTCGCCGCAGAAAAACTATATAATGGCTAGTGAGGACAAAACGTGGGCTGATAATCAAATAAAGAAAGCAGAAAATAGTAATATCTATAGCCCCATTTCCATGTTTATTACTTGTATTTATACTTTTTTTTTGAATACCTAATCACAAAACACACTGAATACCTATTATTCACAGAATGTAATGAATACAAACAGTACGCCTGCCAGTATCAAACACCTGATAGAAAAAATTCCGATAAAGATCCGATACTGAACGGAGAATATGTATCTCAAGGGATGCTTCCTCATATGGTAGGGTATACTTATTACCTACTCTATCGTAGATGAATTTCCATTCACAATCCTCGTCATAAAATTTTCATTATTTTGTGAAGGCGTATCTACACATTAACACGGAAAATAAAATCACGGTTAAGAATATATTTTTTGAGTCAACTTCGGGATGTACTGGTACTCTAATCAGTGAAAAATTTGTGCTAACAGCTACTCATTGTATTCGCGTAGCTGATTCCAAGTAATCAATCGGACCTTACAATTTACGTACACTCGCATTGAAATGAAAAATCACTACTAATCTCGCCTTTATTCGAAATCAAAACAGCTCGGATATAATAGTCAAACTGGGAAGCTTATACAGTTCGAATGATGGTACTGGTCAATGGTACAGTGTCGATCAACTCTACGAACACCCATACTACAGTCTTGACGAATACTTGCTTTACGATATTGGCTTGATAAAACTATCAGAAACAGTGCATTTCAATTTTTATGTGAGGCCGATATGTTTGAGTACAAATTACGATATTGGGCAGGACAACAGTGTTATTGCCGCAGGATGGGGCGATACTGAACGTATGTAGTCTATTAGCATAAACAAAAACTGAAAATTTCTTATTCGATTTGATTTTTTTTATACGAACATGTTTTATCAATTCATCATCATCGAATGGAATATAAATCTGAAGATGGAAGGACTGACTGCCTCAAAATGGCTGAGTTAACCACCAGAGAATCGGCATGTGACTTTATGTTTCAAAGCAAAAGCAAATACTACGATGTTGTCAAATTATACACTATTTGTGCCGAAGGTACATTAAAAGCCACGTGCAAAGTAAGTATCTACAGCTACGAAAAATCTTCATAATTAAAATATCAGATAATTTCTCTTTTGCACGTCAAATTCAACTCATCAAATATGTGACCCGCTCTGACAAAACCAACCATTTCGACAAAATTTCAAAAAATGTTTTTTTCTCAAAAATCTGATCTTTCAACCCTTAAAACTCATTTTAAACATCATTATTTTGGACACTTTTTTTCGTCGAAACGGTCGGTTTTGTCAGAGTGGGTCACATATGTAAATTAGCGATATTTGGTTATTGGATCGCTAATTCGATGTTCATTCTGTTTGATTTGGCAACATGATTAAATTGATTTGTAAAAATAGAATGTGAACCAAAATTCTTGAATTTTTTCAACTTTTTTCAGGGTGACTCCGGAGGACCACTGCAAGTTCAAATAAACAATGCGTGCCCAAACACTTATACACAAATTGGTGTCACTGTATCAGGAGAGGGCAACTGTTCGTTGAGCTCTAGTTTTAATATCGGTGTTTACACCAAAGTTGCACCTTACGTTCCTTGGATTGCTAGCATTGTTTGGCCATCGTAATCCGGCGATTCTGGAAACCGTACGACTACCGAATGATTTCATCCATCAATAAATTAGATTTGATGTAATCGTAAAATTGATGAAATTTCACTTATTTAAGAATACCAAATGTTCAACAAAATACAAGTAATCAGAGTTGGGCAAACACTTTTTTTTCAACTTCAGCTCAAGAGTTTATTTCTGAATGAACTCTGTTGTTTGATTCTTTTCAAAATGTGAGTTGGAAAGATCGTCAAATTATTTTCAGGCTCTTTGGTAAAATATCTCAATAATGCAAAAGTTTTCATTTTTTATATTTTTAGGTTTCTGATAGTATTTTTGCAATAAGTGCCAAACTTGTAATTTTTTTTTCTCGAAAATGAAAAAAAATGCCAGTCCAATTTTTTGATATGTTATTCTACATAAAAAGAACTAAAATTGAGAATTTTTCAGAATTTTTACTCACCAAGATCATGGTTATACCTAAATTATAAGTTTTTAAATTGATTTTTTTAGGTTTTTGAAAGTGGCAACACTGATTTTGACATCATTCGTCGATTACGCTCTCAAAGTACTACAATTTGAAAAAAAGTTCAAAATTCTATATCACGTACAACCGGAGCAATTTGCAACAGAAATTTTCCATTTTCTACTATTTTGGAGAACTTTGAAGCCCCACAGCTCCGCCAAAAAAAAAACCAAAAAAATGCCCGGTTTGCGTGATTCGTCATCGTTTGATGACCTCTAAACATGATCTGATTTTGAAAAAAATCTATGACTTCTCGTGCAAATATTCGCCAATTTGGCGTGGAATAACCCATTCATAGTCGGCGGGCCCACATAAGGATCTACTGCCCCCCCCCGGCTGATCATCCAGGACACTTTTTTTCTTAAGGGGGGAGACCTCAGAAACATTTCTAGCCCTTGTCCTCAAAAAAAGTGACCTTACTCACAAAATGGCGGCCATTTTGATAGACAGGTCAGCCGAAATCGCAGATTTTGTGTTCCAACATACGAAATTTTTTAAACCGTGCACAGGTAGATCGAAAGAGCAGGCAAAAATTCATCATCTATCAAAATTTAAAGTGCTAAAGCGCTTTTTTCGATTTTTGGTGAATTTTCAAAAATCAAATTTTGGCCAAAAATGTGGGAAAAAATCAAAAATTTACCAAATTGACCTAGAAAGCTAAAATTTGGTATATACCCTATTTTCGACCTGTCAAATCGATTTGAAACTGTTTCAAACACTTTTGAGCAGTTTTGGAGCCTCCAGCAAATTTTTGGAACTCGGAATTCCCACAAAATTTCATCAAATGGGGTTGAAAAACCAAAATTCATTTTTCAAACTAATTTCAATACGCTACGAAGTCGAGTGCAGGTGGATTTAAAGTCGTTTTGGAGCATATAGCGACTTTTTGAAAATTACTGGAGCTTCCAGTAGGTTTTTGAAACTCGAAATTTCCCAAAATTTCATCAAATGGAGATGGAAAGCCGAAATTCATTCCGCTAACTAATTTCGATACGCCACGAAGTCGACTGCAGGTGGATTTCAAGTAGTTTTAGAGCCTGCAGTAGAGTTTTGAAACTTGAAATTTCTCATCAAATGGAGATGGAAAGCCGAAATTCATTCTGTAAACTATTTCAATACGCTACAAAGTCGACTGCTGGTGAGTTCAAAGTCGTTTTGGAGCCTCTAGTGACTTTTTGAAAGGTTGTATGGCGTTTTTTTTTTGGAAAATTGAAATTTCTAAAAAGTAGCTGGAAGCTTCAAAATCTTTGAAACCACCATGCAGTCGACTTCATATCGTATTGGTATTAGTTTGCGAAGTAAACTTCAGCTTGCTAAGTTCATTTGATAGAATGTTGTGAAAATTTCAAGTTTCAAAAATCTGGTGGCTCCAGTAGTCTAGTAATTTTCAAAAAGTCGCTAAAGGCTCTACAATGACTTGAAATCCACCTGCAGTCGACTTCGTAGCGTATTGAAATTAGTTCGCAGAATAAATTTCGGCTTCCCAACTCCATTTGATGAAATTTTGGGAAATTTCGAGTTTCAAAAATCTGCTGGAGGCTCCAGAACTGCTCAAAACGGTTTGAAACAGTTTCCAATCGATTTGGCGTGTCGAAAATAAGGTATGTCCCAAATTTCAGCTTTCTTGGTCAATTTGGTAAAATTTTGATTTTTTCCCTCATTTTTGGCATAAAGGTGGATAAGTATGGCGAATTTGCCTCCGAGAACTTCGGGGCTGATATTTGCATGGAAGGTGGGTACCCTTGAGCACCTTCCGTCACGAAAGTTTCAGACCCCCAGACCCCCCTCCCCCCGTTTCTGAGAAACCCCCCCCCCCTTTCTGAAATTACAATAGAAATTTTTTTCTCAGCCCCATGTGAACCGATTTTTTTAATTTTTTGGTATGTTGTGAACATCCATAAGAGGTATCCCCACAAAAACGTTCACCCCCCCTCCCCCATATTTTCCCTTAAAAATGGCGTTTTTTAGCTTTGTTTGCCTGTTTTAGCGATGACTATG
This sequence comes from Planococcus citri, assembly GCF_950023065.1. Lineage (NCBI taxonomy): Eukaryota > Metazoa > Arthropoda > Insecta > Hemiptera > Pseudococcidae > Planococcus > Planococcus citri. Next base: position 67,066,304 of record NC_088678.1, on the reverse strand, counting down.
ATTCGGCACAAAAATATACGAATAGCATTTTTAAGTGTGTTTTTGGCCCCTAAAAAACATATATTTTTTTCAAAAAAAATGGTTGGTGGGTCGTGGTTAAAAATTGAAAAACCTCACAGAGGGGGTAAAAATGGATTCTGGTGTAAATTATTGTTTTTGGTAAACGAGGTGTCGTTTCCACATGAATCGAACACCCCAAAGTAGTATAAGGGCCGATATAACACACTATAACACACTCTGTTTTCTTCTGTTTTCTTGGGCTACTTGAACACACTTCGACTTTGTTCGAATTTTTTCAAAGTGCTTATCACGGTTGTGGTTTTGCTTGTGCTGGTTGGAGGTACGGAGGTTGGTGGTTGCGGGTTGCGGGTTGCGGGTTGCGGGGTTGCGAGGTTGCGAGGTTGCGGGTGTGAGTTGGGGGTGTTAGTTGTAGGTAGCGGGTTGCGGGTGTGGGGGTTGGGGGTTCGGGGGTTCGGGGATGGGGGTTCGGGGCGGCGGGATGTGGTACCTCGCGGAATTTATTTCTTCGAATTTTTCGTTGAAATAATCTCGAATATTTTTTAAGATTTTAAAATTCGTCTTCTTTAAGATTTTAAAATTCGTCTTCGAGTTGTTGTTGTTGTTGTTGTTTTTTACTAGCGTATATTTTTAATGTGTGGGAGGGGTGGGAGGAGGGGGCTGGTACCTCGAAATATTTTTTACTTCGATCGTTGAAAAAACGTTGAAATAATCTCGGATATTTTTTAAGATTTTAAAATCCGTCTTCGAGTTGTTGTTGTTGTTCTCGCGGAATTTATTTCTTCGAATTTTTCGTTGAAATAATCTCGGATATTTTAAAATTCGTCTTCGAGTTGTTGTTGTTGTTGTTGTTGTTTTTTACTAGCGTATATTTTTAATGTGTGGAAGGGGTGGGAGGAGGGGGCTGGTACCTCGAAATATTTTTACTTTGATCGTTGAAAAAAATAATCTCGTGATATTTTTTCGAATATTTTTTGGTACCTACAGGGTGGACAGAAATATTTGTTCTCTCTCATTGAAATAATTTTTATTGTTGTTGTTGTTGGATGATAAGAGAATAATTCTCTCGTTGAATTTCAAATATTTTTTCGCGTACTTCGTAGGTGGGTAGGTAGGCTCGGGCATGTGTGTATGATAAGAATAATAAAATAATTCTCTCGTTGATGATATAATCTCGGATATTTTTTAAAGCGTCGAATTAATGGGAATTTTTGTAGTGTGTTGGTACCTCAAAATTTTTGCGTATTTTTTCGTACTTCGAATCGTCATAATTTGAAGGTAGGTAGGTAGGTAGGTAGGTAGGTAGGTTTTTTTTTTCACAAGCGAATCGAATGGAATGGAATCGAATTATTCACAGTCCTGTGCATTGTACAGGGTGCCGGAAGTACTTAGGTACCTATTTTGAAACATTTTTTACAGCAATTGATCTGTGAGTGAATGAGTATAGGTGTTTTTTTTCCCTCTAGGTAGGTCATAATTTGAAGGTAGGTAGGTTTTTTTTTTCACAAGCGAATCGTCATCGTCGGTGCAGGGTACCTGGGAGGGGGTTCTGTGCATGGTACAGGGTGCCGGAAGTACTTAGGTTTGAGTGAGTGATGTACTATGTACAAAAATGAAAAATTGGTTCACTCAATCAAAAATTGGCCGTGATTGAAAATTGATCACAAACTCCAAAAATCGAATCAAAAATTGGCCATGATTGAAAATTGATCAGTCAAACTCCAAAAATCGATCAATCGTTCGAATTTCTTCGAACGGTTGTGGTTGAGATGATAATTCTCACGGAATTGAAAGATATTTTTTCCCAGTATTTTTATCATTAAGTATCAGTCGTATATTTTTGTTCTCTCTCATTGAAATAATTTTTTCTTGTTGTTGTTGTTGTTGGATGATAAGAGAATAATTCTCTCGTTGAATTTCAAATATTTTTTCGCGTACTTCGTAGGTAGGTAGGTAGGTAGGTAGGTAGGCTCGAGGTAGGTTTTTTTCACAAGCGAATGGAATGGAATCGAATCGAATTATTCACAGTCCTGTGCATTGTACAGGGTGCCGGAAGTACTTAGGTATTTTGAAACATTTTTTACAGCAATTGATCTGTGAGGGAAAAGCGAATCGAATGGAATGGAATCGAATTATTCACAGTCCTGTGCATTGTACAGGGTGCCGGAAGTACTTAGGTATTTTGAAACATTTTTTACAGCAATTGATCTGTGAGTGAATGAGTATAGGTGTTTTTTTTTCCCCTCTAGGTAGGTCATAATTCGAAGGTAGGTAGGTTTTTTTTTCACTAGCGAATCGAATGGAATGGAATGGAATGGAATCGAATCGAATCGAATTATTCACAGTCCTGTGCATGGTACAGGGTGCCGGAAGTACTTAGGTGTTTTGAAACATTTTTTGAATTTGAGTGAGTGAGTGAGCTAGAAAAAACACTCGGTTTTAACTTCTAAAATACTTTCTTCCGATCAAAACTTGACCATGATCAAAATTCAAATAATCGAACCTAGAAAATCGATTCATTTTCGATTAGTGACCATGATCAAAATTCGAATAATTGAACCTGGAAAAAATCGATTCATTTTCGATTTTCGATTTTCAATTCAATATAAGTATGTACTATGTACAAAATGAAAAATTAGTTCACTTGATCAAAAATTGGCCATGATTGAAAATTGATCAGTCAAACTCCAAAGTTTTCGATTCTGTATGATCGATCATGTTCAAAATGAAAAAATCCATGTTACCCTCATCTTTCGATCAAAAATTGATCATGGTCAATGAAAGATGGAATCGAATCATTTACAAAACGATTGATGGTTGTTACATTGTGACAAATTAGACAAATGTAGGTAGGTAGGTTGGTAGGTTTTTTTTCACAAGTGAATCGAATCGAATCGAATTATTCACAGTCTTGTGCATGGTATAGGGTGCCGTGGGAAATTCTAATGAAAATCAACAGGTGAATGTAACGTGATATATTTTTGAGGTGTCTTACCTCCTATTTTTATTTGAAAACCACATCAAACACGACGACTTAATACTATCTCAATTCAAATGCAAAAGTCGGATAAAAATTTTCAATGGTTGGTCAAAGGCAGAAAAAAATACAAACTCTCACAAAATTACTCGAATAACCAGAGATGGGGCGATTTGAATCGCGGATCAATTTTGAATCACATTCAGAATTGAAATTTTACTGGAACTGAAAGTTTACTCTGTACTGCACTATCAACAAGCTGTAAAATCCACTGCAGATGGATTCAAGTCAATTTTACTTCTCATGCATATTTTTAGTAGGTAGGTAGGTAGGTAGGTTGGATGATAAGTTGGCTGGCTAAGGTATGGATGGGTGGATGCCCAGGTCGGGGCCTGGGGTTGCATATTTGTCGACTCGAGCCGAAGGTTGGTACCTTGAAATTTGTTCGCAGCATATTTTTGTATGTACTTCGATACGAGCGTATTTTCTTCCCGTCCCTCCCTCGTCACTACCCTGTCGCGCATATGTATGGTAGGACTGGCAGGAGGTTGGTACCTCGAAAATTTTTTCGAATATTTTGGGTCGTCTACAGGTTGTCTGCTGGTAGCTGGCGAATCCTTCGCGATTCATTTTAATATTTCATGAATTTTACAAGAACAAAATGCATAAAGTGAGTTTTGATTCCAAGCGTTGGTTAGTGTTCAAAAAAAAAAAAAACAAAACAGAATGACAAAAAATGGTGAATTACAGTTTATTTTTTTTCAACTTTATTTGATCAATCAATCTATACCTTAGTAGTAGCATCATCATCATCATCATCGTCACTTAGTAGGTTTATTACAATTGAATTTTCAGCGGCGACAGATGCAGCAGCAGCAGCAGCGGTTCTCATGTTTACAGCATCTATCCTCGAACGTCGTGCAGCCCTTACTGCTGCAGCGGCGTTTGGTCCAGAATAAACGGTGGTCGTTTTCTTAGCATTGATGAAAGTCTTTCTGAATGTATGAGTTATGCTATTGTCACTCTCCACAGTAGTTGACCATGTTAAAGGGGTTGACAATTTCATTCTCGCCGTCGTTATTGTTGTTGTTGTCGTTGTTGATGATGATGATGATGATGATGATGATGATGATGATGATGATGATGATTGAGAACTCATTTTAGCGACAACGATCCAATGATGACGACAACGCTACGACGACAATGACAGAGTTGACAGAACGAGAAAAGATGAGATGACCACAACTATACAATAACGCGTTTGATTTTTACTAGACTAATCATTTTTAGTAGCTATTGCAATCCTATATTTCTGTATCCGAGAAAAATTAATAAAATAAATTAAAACATTTTTATCTCATATTATCTCCTCATACAATATACTACAAACACACCGCCACCGTGGCCTGGGCGGATGTCCACCACACACAAATTAGACAAATGTAGGGAAATGTTTTCAGTTATTTTTTCAACTTGTCTGCGACAGAGTATTTTCCTCATCCCTCGCCCGCTCGATTGCTCGCTCCCTCCCTGTCACCTATCACCAACCATGTAGGGACTGGTACCTCCAAAATTTGTTTGCGTATGCGTATTGTTTTACTTCGAACCTACAGCAAAGTTTTTTACAAAATTTCAGCAAATGGAGATGAAAAGCTGAAATTTACTCTACACTACAATTTTAACACCCTCTGAAGACGACTTAAGGTGGGTTCAAGTCATTTTAGAGCCCGACTTTATTGAAAATTATTAGAGCCTCCAGTAGATTTTTGAAACTTGAAATTCACGCAAAATTAATTTATCAAAATGGTTTTTGGTACTTTTGACCAGGGTGCGCTGGAAAAGATCAATTTTGGAACTTTCGACTAGGGTGTGCCAGAAAATATTCAAAATTAGTACCTACAGAACTTTTTTTTTGGAATATTACTTAATTCTATTGTATTGCCTATTGCAGCTAGAAAAAGATGGATATGGAGAAACAGTGGGTGCAAATAAATGTGTGGTATTTGTGCATTACATTATGTATTGCAATCAAAATACTGTACCTTTTGACGTGTCAAAATTACGTCAAAACGACGAACCTGAATCCTTTTCTTTAGGATATGATTCGATGATTATAGGAATGATCATCGCTATTCAGTCGATGAAGAAAGGGGAGAGGGCGAAATTCGTATTGGATCCCGAGTACGCTTTCGGGAAATTTGGTGCACCTCCGAGAATTCCACCGAGTAAGTTTGTTTATACAGTCGAGTGATTAAAATTAAAAAAAACAACAACAACAACTAAGTGATTTATTTCATTGCAGATGCCACCATCTTACTCGAAATCGAATTAATCAATTTCATCAGAAATGAGCAAAAAAGAACGTCGTTGGAAGAAATCGAAAAAATACGGAAGGAGGGAAATGAGTTCTATAGAATAAGAAAAGTCAACGATGCTATCATGGCGTAATTTTTTTCTTTTTTTTTTAAATTCACTTTTGATGACCAAAAATTGACTAAAAAAACAACCATATTTTTGATCATCATCGACTAAAACCCTACCTACGATGACATATTAAGAGAGTTGAATAAGGTTGGTAAAAATAAGCGTTGATAACGTTTTCCCCTTCAATTTTCTACATCTTTAATCGTTTTTTTTTTTTAATTTGTTTCAACAGCTGACGCTTACCAATGATGAAACATCAAATGAGTAGAAACGCATGGCTTGATGTTTTCTCACAATTTTAATTTTAATTTTTTTCATATTCTTTATGGATGTACAATTACATCAATCATTTTTTACCCAAGCAAAAATTTCGATCTTTCACCTTTCTTCATCGACTGAATAGATTGTGTACTATACTTTTTGATTGAATTATATTTTTATCCAAAATAATTCTGTTGTTGTTTTTTTTTCACACAAAGAAAAAAAAACTGCTTTGCCTAACTTACATCAAGACTGACGTTCAAGAAATCAGCAAACAAGTTGGCATATAAATGTACTTAATCATATCAAATTTTCAAAAAATGAATTTCTGATTCTCATAATCACGTTGAATCAACCATTTACGACCAAAATTAACCATACTCGACCAAAATCAACCAAAATTGACCACCATTGCGACCAAAATTAACCATACTCGACCAAAATCAACCATAATTGACCACCATAATCAACCAAAATCAACCATTTTCAACCAAAATTGACCATCATCGACTAAAAGCCTACCTACCTTACCTACCTGTTTTTGTATAAAAACTTCAAACAGACCACTTTTTTTTTTAAATTGAAACATTATCGAGTTGACTTCAGCGAAAACATAACTATCCGTATCCAGGATAAAAAGAATGACAAAAAATGGTGAATTACAGTTTATTTTTTTCAACTTTATTTGATCAATCAATGTATACCTTATACTATACATTTATCACATTTTTTCATATCGTATAAACTTGTATATTCCAGGAGATGGTATATTTGTGTCATCCTCCATTACTTCTGTACGATATAGCAGATATGCATAAAAACGACATTGATCTATAGCGTATAGACGGTTGTCATCCTTTTTTGAATACTCTGCTGCTAATACTACAAAATCGTCTGCACATAGGTCATCATCATCTTTACCCCAGTTATGTGGAATTATGTTTATAATATCGTTATCATCCGTTTGTATGGTGTCAACATCTTCATTCACACATATACGGGTGACAATGTTTGACTTGGTGTATATACCATTACTATTAAATGATGGTTGTTCATCTGTGTCTAATGTGTAGAATACTGTTGGAAATGATTCCTCATTTTGGTGCTCTCGATGATCAAAAATTGATGCAAGAACAGCAAAACAAAACGTATTACCTCGATCTGCATACTTAAGTTGCTTCTTAATGTCAATCAGATTCTTGTCAATGTCTTCCTGTCTTAGTGGGTGAAAATTAGTCTCTACTATGGAATGATCTGTCATATTCAATTCAACCCTACCAACAAACTGCAACCGTTCATAACATGGTCCAAATTTTTCTTCATCGTAACTTTTAGTAGGGAACCAACCAAACTTTAAGAAATCATACTGAAACACCATGGATTCAATACAGAAATTTCTCTGAAAAAATAATTTAAAAAATAATAAGTATCAGGTAATTTATCTAAAAAATATCACCAATTTACCAAAATATTTCACTGGTACTTTCAGAGAAAAAATTATCAAAAATAAATATACCTATTTCTTTTCTACTAGATATTGAAAAAAAAAAAAACAACAGTCGTTCCGTCAGTACATATATTTTTATAATTCCATTGATTTTAAAGCTAATTAAAAGTTTTCTCCCTCATTACAATATGATGTTCAATGGGTGCCAGTTTTAGCTCCCCTATACTGTCATATTTAATTAACTTAAATATCAGTTGGTTTTTGTAAGGTTGCGGATCGAATTTACAGTTTTTCACTGTAATACTCTCCGACAACTTTAAAAAAACTCTACGTAGATCTTTATTAAATTTTAATGTACATGGTCTTATCTTCATAGATTCTGTGATTATAATATTACAATCATCTATTATCACTTTTTTCAAGTTAGAAAATTGTAATATTTTAATCAACGAACCCATACCATCACATGTGACATTAGATTTAACAAATCTCAAGATCTCGATGTTATAATTCTGAATGTATTTCCTAAACTTTTGTGTTCCAGAATCAGCACCACTAACATTTGATACTTTTTTATTTAATAAAATTTCAGAAATGTCAATGCCAAAATCATTAAAATACCCACATTTAACATGATATAAATGTTTCCCCTCCACCAAATGAATGGAGTTCAGGGGATATTCAATGCCATATTGCTGTTTTTTAACTTGGTGAAAATATTTGCAGGTTAACTGAAAATTGACAATATCTGTTTTATTTTTTAAAAATCCAAAAATTTCCAGCACCAATTCTGGTGGTAGATTTTGGATAGTATGATTCTGAAAAAAAAAAACAAAAAATAAAAAAAAGTTTTTTCTTTTAAAAAAGTCTTTCAAAAAAAGTTCATTTTCTTGAAACAAGAGGTAGGTACTTATTTACCAAAAATCTTACATTATTTTAAAAAATAACAGTAATTACTACATATATTGAAAAAAAAAAACATTTTTACCTTTCTTTTTTTTACATCTTGTACATCCGGAATCTCCTCCCCAATTCGTTTTTTTTTCATCTCCGAGGTGTTGTCGTCGATCTGTTGACCACAATTTTATTTTAACAAAAATAACAGTAATTACTATATTGAAAAAATAAAACATTTTTTTACCTTTCTTTTTTTAACATCTTGTGTCTCTGGAATCTCCTCCCCAATTTGTTTTTTTTTTTCATCTCCGAGGTGTTGTCGTCGATCTGTTGATAATTGATGAACAAATCAATTCAGTACTTTTTACAACCGGACTTTTTTTACAACAGGACTTTCACAAAAGTTATTATCTAAAAATTTGACTACTTACCACATTTTCCATCACTTGTTTCACTTGACTCATTTTTTTTTGAAAAAAAAACAACAATAAAACAAAACAAAATCAGTTGTAAAATTGTATAGTACACAGTTGTTTATAGGAAAAAAGTTACAACAATAATGAAGAATATAAAAAAACTATGGAATTTAGATAGATAACTTTTTTTTCCATTTGGTTAATAATCTCACCACAATAATAGATATTATTGATTTTTTTCACCACTGTCCACCATGAGAGATGGATGGCATGAGGGAGGGAAGGGAAATGAAATACAGATTATCTATCTAAAGAAATTCTATTTCATGTACCATAGGACGATTCCAAATACAAAAAATATTTTGAGGTACCAAACCCCGGCCCCGACACCCAGCACCCAGCACCCCGTTTAAAAATATCCGATTAGGTATATCGAAGTAGGTAGGTACGTGTAGGTACCAAAAAATATTCGAAAAAATATCACGAGATTATTTTTTTCAACGATCGAAGTAAAATTTTTCAACGATCGAAGTAAAAATATTTAGAGGTACAAGCCTCCTCCTCCCACCCTCCCACACAGGAAAAAATACGCTAGTAAAAAAACAACAACAACAACTCGAAGACGAATTTTAAAATCTTTAAATTAAAATCTTTAAAAATATCCGAGATTACTTCAACGAGAGAATTATTCTCTTATCATCCACATAGCCTCGCGGTGACCAAGCGGCGGAGCGGAGGCAGCGACCTGCGAAATACACTCGCCACCACCGCTACAAACAACAACAACAAAAATATACGACTGATAAAAATATTGAAAAATTCAACGAGAATTATCATCTCAACCACAACCGTGTGATAAGCACCTCTTATCATCCATATAACCGTTGACGATTCGAAGTACGAAAAAATACGCAAATTTTAAAGTACCAACACGCTACAAAAATTCCCAATTCGAAAAAATATGCAACCCCAACCCGGCACCCTATATCATGCACAGGACTGTGAATAATTCGATTTGATTCGATTCACTTGTGAAAAAAAACCTACCTACCTACCTACCTACCTACAGTTGTCTAATTTGTCACAATGTAACAACCATCAATCGTTTTGTAAATGATTCGATTTGATCTTTCATTGACCATGATCAATTTTTGATCGAAAGAAAATTCATATTTGAGGGTAACATGGATTTTTTCATTTTGAACATGATCGATCATACAGAATCGAAAAACTGCAAATAAATTGATTTTGACGATTCGATTCGATTCGATTGCAAACACAGATCAATTGCTGTAAAATCAATCGTTTGTAAATGATTCGATTCGATTTGATTCGATTGTAAACACAGATCAATTGCTGTAAAAAATGTTTCAAAATACCCAAGTACTTTTTTTTCAAGCACTTATATTGAATTGAAAATCGAAAATCGAAATTCGAAAATCGGAAACTCACTCACTCACTCACAACAACAACAACACGTAGCAGAATATGCAATCAATATATTATTATCAGATTCGATTCGATTCGATTGTAAACACAGATCAATTGTTGCTGTAAAAATGTTTCAAAATACCTAAGTACTTTTTTTCGAGCAATAAGATCGCATACACACAGACGATTTGAAGTAAAAATATTTTAAGGTACCAGCCCTTCCCGCCCTTCCCACACAGGAAAATACACTAGTAACAACCAACAACACGTGAAAAAAACCTACCTAGAGGGGAAAAACACCTATACTCATTCCCTCACAGATCAATTGCTGTAAAAATGTTTCAAAATACCTAAGTACTTCCGGCACCCTGTACAATGCACAGGACTGTGAATAATTCGATTCGATTCCATTCCATTCGAGCCTACCTACCTACCTACCTACCTACGAAGTACGCGAAAAAATATTTGAAATTCAACGAGAGAATTATTCTCTTATCATCCAACAACAACAACAACAACAACAACAACAACAATAAAAATTATTTCAATGAGAGAGAATAAAAATATACGACTGATAATGATAAAAATATTGGGAAAAAATATCCGAGATTATATTATCAACAAGAGAATTATTTTATTATTCTTATCATACACACATGCCCGAGCCTACCTACCTACCTACCTACCTACCTACGAAGTACGCGAAAAAATATTTGAAATTCAATGAGAGAATTATTCTCTTATCATCCAACAACAACAACAACAACAACAACAACAACAACAACAACAACAACAACAACAACAACAACAACAACAACAACAACAACAACAACAACAACAACAACAAAATATACGCTAGTAAAAAAACAACAACAACAACAACAACAACAACAACTCGAAGACGAATTTTAAAATCTTAAAAAATATCCGAGATTATTTCAACGAAAAATTCGAAGAAATAAATTCCGCGAGGTACCACATCCCGCCGCCCCGAACCCCCATCCCCGAACCCCCGAACCCCCAACCCCCACACCCGCAACCCGCTACCTACAACTAACACCCCAACTCACACCCGCAACCTCGCAACCTCGCAACCCCGCAACCCGCAACCCGCAACCCGCAACCACCAACCTCCGTACCTCCAACCAGCACCAGCAAAACCACAACCGTGATAAGCACTTTGAAAAAATTCGAACAAAGTCGAAGTGTGTTCAAGTAGCCCAAGAAAACAGAAGAAAACAGAGTGTGTTATAGTGTGTTATATCGGCCCTTATACTACTCCCCAAACACGAATATGACGCCCAATTTTATGCTACCCTCAACCACACCCCTCCAGTGCCTCTGCCCCCACCGCAATTTTTACTATTATATTAAAAGTTGAGCTATATAATAATATTCGCGTCGTTTTCATATGAATCAAACACTCCGAACACGAATATGGAGTCAAATGTTATGCTACCCTCATTCACACGCCTCCGGTGCCTCTGCCCCCCTCAATTTTTACTGTATTAAAAGTTGAGCTATTTTCATAATACTCGTATTGGTGTCGTTTTCATATGAATCAAACACCCCGAACACGATATAACGTCCAATTTAGCTCTACCCTCATTCACATCCCTCCAATGCCTCTGCCCCATCTTCAATTTATACTATTTTAAAAGTTTTGATATTTTCATATCCTGTTTTGCAAGGTCTAATACTTGACCCTCAACGCTCACTGTGTTGTCATGTTCTCAAAAATGTGTTATTAGCTATTTTCTATCTAAGAAAAACTGGGGGGGGGGTGGTAATAAAATTATGATCACAAGTTCTGCAAAAAATCAACAGTTTATCCCATCAATAGGCTAAACCTTTTCGACTACTACTGATTTTCCAAAAATGAAAAAATCAATGATGGCAATATTCATTTGGTTTTGAGGAGAACACCTGCTCAAATCTTTAAAGACATTATTTCTTTTTCTTCACAATATTCCAAGAACCAGTGATGTAATCCAAGAGATCAGCGTAGTGTAAAGGTACTAATGCTAGGTAATATTTCACAAGTTTCCTGTGATTACCACAAGCGATGAAATATGTACATACATACATGGTTCTTGATCAATGTGCCAAGAGAATTATGCAAGCACGTGAACGAAGTGTTCAGTTTCTAACACGATGGCTAACATAATGATCGTGCTATCACATCTAATTATAATCATGCGGATCATAGCAGAAGGTAAGAAAATCAATCTATTTCGTACACGGAAAAAAAAATTATGGATAATTTTTACTATTTTATACAGTAACCGGATCCCATTCAAAAATATTGTAATTTTTACTATGAGATTAGTAAATTTTACTATGAGCTCATAGTAAAATTTACTCTAGAGTAATAAATTTTACGTAATTCTAGGTAAAATGTATTTTTTTGGCTGAGTAAAAATCACTATTATTTTTGAATGGGATCCGGTTACTATACTGAAATAGTAATTTTTATTGATTTTTTTTTTGCGTGTACTCTCATAAGCTTCGTCTACATTCTAGAATAAAATTTCACTCGAAATCAACCACTCACCGCACATTTCATCTTTCAGTCAACAGCCGTCATGCGATTTCGCCGCCAAAAAACTATATAATGGCTAGTGAGGACAAACGATGGGCTAGTAATCAAATAAAGAAAGCAGAAAATAGTAATATTTATAGCCTAATTTCCATGTTTACTACTTGTATTAATACTTTTTTTTTTGAATAATCATGAAACACATTGAATATTATTCACAGAATGTGAAGAATACAAACAGTATGCCTGCCAGTACCAAACACCCGATAGAAAATATTCCGATAAAGATCCCATACTGAACGGAGAATATGTTTCTGAAGGGATGCTTCCTCATATGGTATACCTACCTACTTACTCTATCGTAGATGAATTTCCATACGCAATCCTCGTCAGGATTTTCATACACTTTATTTTGTATAAATTTTCATTATTTTGTGAAGGCGTATCTATACATTCGCACGGAAAATACAATCCTCCAGGTTAAGATGAATTCCAAGTCAATTGCTGAATGTACTGCTTCGTTGATCAGTGAGAAATTTGTGCTAACAGCTGCTCATTGTATTAGCTTTATAGTTCCTGGGTAAGTACATATTAATCAGACCTTACCATCTACACTCGCACTGAAATGAATAATCACAACTAATCTCTCCTTTATTCGACATCAAAACAGCATGGAAGTAAAAATCAAACTAGGAAGCGTATACAAATCGAATGATGGTACAGGTCAATGGTACGGTGTCGATTACCTCTACAAACACCCGTACTACAATCATGAATACTCGCTTCACGATATTGGCTTGATAAAACTATCAGAAACAGTGCGTTTCAATTTTTATGTGAGGCCGATATGTTTGAGTACAAATTACGATACTAGGCAGTACAGCAGTGCCACTGCCGCAGGATGGGGTTGCACTGAATGTACGTATGTAGTCTATTAGCATACACAAAAACTGAAAATTTCTTCTGAATAATTCTTATTCGATTTCTTTTACATATATGCACGAACCACGATTCATCATGAAGATGGAAAGACTGACTGCCTCAAAATGGTTGAGTTACCCACCAGAGAATCGACATGTGACTTTATATTTCAAAACAAAAGCCAAACATACTACGATGTTGCCAAATTATACACCATTTGTGCCGGAGGTACATTAAAAGACACGTGCCAAGTAAGTACATCTAAGAAAATTCTTCACAAATTCCTCAAAATTTCTCTAAATTTGCACGTCAAATTCAACTCACAAATGAATTAGCGATAGGTATTTGGTTATGAGATCGCTGATTCGATGTTTATTCTGGTTGATTTGACAACAGGATTAAATTGATTCGTAAAATTAGAATGTGAACCGAAATTCTTGAATTTTTTCAACTTTTTTCAGGGTGACTCCGGAGGACCGCTGCAAGTTCAAATAAACAATGCGTGCCCAAACACTTATGCACAAATTGGTGTAACTGCATCAGGAGCGGGCAACTGTTCGTTGAGCTCCAGTTTTAATATCGGTATTTACACCAAAGTTGCACCTTACGTTCCTTGGATTGCTAGCATTGTTTGGCCATCGTAATCCGGCGATCCTGGAAACCGTACGAGCACCGGATGATTTCATCCACCAACACATTTAATTTGATGTAAACGCATCATATGTATTTAAGGAAAAATCCAATGAGGTATTCGTACAATTGATGAAATTTAACTTATTTAAAAATACCAAATGTTCAACAAAATATGTACAAGTGATCAGAGTTGAGAAAATATTTTTTTTCAACAACTCTCTGAGTGGACTCTTTGTTTGATTTTTTTCAAAATGTGAGTTGAAAATATCGTGAAATTACGATATTTTTTCGAAAGCTCTGATCCGACTCTCTTCAACTCCTTTCAAATCTTTTTTCATACTCATATTCTTCATTTTGATCATAAGTAAGCGAAAGATTGTAAAAATTTTCAAATAGGAGAATGTACAGAAAAATTATGCGGATTACGATAGTTGTTGAAAAAAATGAATTCCAGTCATCAGCAGTTACTTTGAAAATTAAGGATTCTCTCAATTCCCTCAAAATGATAATCTATGTATTTTAAATTTGAATTTGAATTTAGTAGTAGAAGATGCAGATGGAAACAAAAGGCTAAGTTGATGAAAATTATACCTAATAGGTACAAAAAAATCTTGTCATTTAAAAAATTTCTCAGTTTCCTCTCACATTTTTGATTGAAGGATGTAGTTTTTTTGAAAACTGCATACGAAAAAAAGAGTAGCCTGAGCGAAGCGATAGCAAAAGCTTTTGAAATTTTATAATTCAAGACTGAATGAACACTGAACAGAAGAATGTAAATAATCATACCTACTAAAATTTTAAAATTCAGAATGTGGAGATAGATTCTGCACATTACGATGTACTTTTACAAGCACATCTCCATGTATAAGATTGTCACATGCGCTAGCTACCTACTAAAGGCCTAGCAGTACCTAGCTTCTGAGAGCTTCGTAGGTACCTGGCGACTTACCACCTTGATACCTACTTTTCGGACACTGAGTGTATTTACGTATTACAACACAGACATTCATCTTAATAATAATTATCTTACGAAATAAGAAAGATCTTCAGTTGTTATTGTATTGTTTATTTTATCAAGTACAAAGTAATAACTTACTCAAGCTTATTATTATACTGGCCTGTACAGTATTATGTAAGGAGAGATGGCATTTCATGCCTTAGACAGTGCAAAGCACATCACCACGGGGAATGGGAACGATACACGGATGTGGGAAGGTCCATATATGTTACTCTTTAAGAAGAGATTTACAATAAGGATCGACAGTCGTTTTACGTAATAACTTCTGGACCCGAGTCCATCTGGTCAACTCAATCAGTCTAACTGGAACCACATCTATTTCGAAATAGATCACTTGCGAAAGTCTTCACCAGTTCATATTTCGAAATATGACTGGGCTTACTCGACTTGTTTGACTACAAGATTTACGCAAACAGAATTAGGTAAACTATTTATCTCCAGAACACTGATATACCATAGCTTACACTATGGGAGTCGCCAAATGACTGGTTTCTCTAGCGTATCTCTTCCAACACGAAGTTGTGAGAGAATTAATCCGCTAGATGTCGTATTACAGAACTATTTCTAATGTTGACTAAAGGCAGTAAAGGCAGAATGAATTTCTCTCGCTTACGCGACCGAAAATGCTGTACAATCTGTCTCTACAAGAAAAATTAGGTAAAAAACTGAACTTTTTGGAAAATTTTTGACAAACAAGAAAAAATTATTGTGTTTTTTAATTGGAAAAATGGTCCATTTCTGAAAAAATAAAACGAGAGCCAAAGCATTAAAATGTTGAAAATTTGTTGGAATTAAATTTTGAAAATCGGAGAGTAAAATGATATGCACTTCACTTACTTAAGTACCTCATGGTGATTAAAAAATTCAAAAACGAAGTCCAAAAATAAATTAGGTAGGTATTTATTGAAGCTATCAAAGCGCTTCAAACAAAATCAGAATGAGTCACAACTCGATTATTACACTGAGAAAACGAGTTTAGTAAAAATTACGAAATGTAAAATTTACCTTAAAGTTGCCCCCTGGTCACCATCTCAGTAAAATTTACTACTATAAAATGCACCAAATTTTATTTAAAAAAAAAAAAAATGTGACCAGGCGAAACTTTACTAAATTTTACAGTAATTTTTAATAAATAGTTCGCTCAATGTAGCTGTCCAAATTAATTTTTACATATTCTAAAAAAGTTATAAAATATTCTGGAGAAACTGAAAATCGCTCAGGGGTCTCCAGCATGACCGAAAATGAAGAAATTCTGTTTGAGGGAATTGATAATAAGTTTCTGGAATAATTTACATCATTTTTACGGGATAAATATATTTTTGGAAAAAGAAAAGCATAGATACCTAAATCATCAAAATGATCAATTTTGAATTTTCAAAAATCAGTGATGAATTTTTCTTTTCAAATATAAAAAACTCAATTTAATTTTTAGAAGTATCGTCAATTCATTAAGCATGAATTGAAAAAAAAACACGATAAATTTCTCAATATGATGGTAATTTTGTAATTTACGCAACAATTAACCGGTAATTTTGAAATTTATTCTCAACAGTAGTCAAAAGATCAAATTTAGCAACCATTAGTTTTTTACAATAAACGTGCTTCTTATGTTTACGTTACGATTTGGAAATGATAAGATGAAATCTGAAAGTTCAAGATATTTCATCATTTCAACGAACATTTTGCAATATTACAAGATGAATTTCCAATTATCCAACAAACAGTGATTTTTTTCACATTCGATGCGGAATAGTTCAAAATTCCTAATAATAAACATACTTATCTGTCTGTTATTGGTAGTATCATGTAAGTAATTTGTTTACGTACAATACTTGAAAAAAGTAACCAAAATTTACATTTTTCTCACTCGATGCGATTCTCAGTTGTAGCTTTCTGCTACATAAAAGACAAGATTTGGCGCGAGAAGCAGATCAGAATAGCTCGAGAAAGTAACCCAGTTTTTTTTTCAGTCAATCATTCAATCCTTGTTTAAAGTTTCAATTAATCATACAAAAATTATTATATATTTTCAGAATGCAACGAGTATGTGAAATACGCCTGCGATCATCAAAATGAGATAATTTCTAACAAGACGAGTGCAATAATCCTAGGACAAGATGTTCCTATTACGATATTTCCTCATATGGTACCAGTTTCTAATTTCTTCACTTACACCAATCAAACGAGTAAACCATTGGGTATTTTTTTCAGGCATTGGTACAAATTTGGCCAGAAAAAAATAAAAGAAAAGTGAGTTCGTGTGGTGGTTCACTCATCAGCGAATATTTCGTGTTAAGTGCAGCTCATTGCATATACCACGTCAAGTATGTAGGTTAATCGACGATCATAATTTTTAGCAATTTCATATTACTTAGAATACTGTATTCGTTGAATTACATTTCGCAGAAATTATCAAATTGCTATTAAATTAGGATCTGCGACTCGTTTCGCTGACGATACTGGCCAATGGTTTAGAGCGAGTGAAATCTACGTGCATCCAGAGTACAGTGATTATTCCGGAGTCAACGATGTGCTTCTGATAAAACTCGATCGAAAAGTGAATTTCAGCAGGAATGCTAGACCAATTTGTTTGAATACGAAATTCAATATTGAATTGTACGATCTTGTCATAGCGACTGGGTGGGGTCGGACTGAATGTGAGTATTTTAAGAACTTTACGAATTTAAATAATTGGAAATGAGAAGTCAATTTTTGGCAATCGAAATACCAAATTTTCAGACCAAAATTATTCCCCGCGACTTAAAATGGTCGAAATAACATTATTTCACCCGGAAACGTGCTGTAAAATAACCAAACACTTCCACAATCCGAATATAATTTGCGCCGTAGATCCAAACAGTAGTAAAAGCGTGCATCAGGTAGGTACATATCACACATTTGTACAAACTCTATTACCTACCTAACTCGAAAGTTTTCACTCTTTCACTTCAATTAGGGTGATTCTGGAGGACCATTACAAGTCAGGTTGGATACGTGTGCATATGTATATGAACAAATCGGCGTTATTCATGCTGTCCAGAACTGTGAGATAAGACTCGATAAACCATTGTACAGTCTCTACACAAAAGTAGAACCTTATGTTCCTTGGATTGCCAGCAACGTTTGGCCAGACGAGCCTTAGCTTTTTTCAAAAACTGTAGTCCTGGTCCTAATTGAATCTAAATGAAAGCAACTCGTAAAATAATGAAACGACCATCATGTGAATTATTCGGTTGCAGGTGGATTAGAATAGGTAGCTTCAATTCTACCAAACAATCTTACTCCAGTCGAAATATGTAGATAGGTCTATGTTACTGTATAATATTTTAAAATGTAAAATTTTTTCATAATTTTAAAACGCTTTTAGAATTCTACAATCATTTTTCTGTTTTTTTATTTTTTTATTTCGTCAGATGAGTCATTCTCATTATATTACCATGCACCCCCCCCCCAATCATATCATCTTACTTGACTATTTCTTCTCTTCGGTTTTTCATTTTAGTATCCCTTACTTCTTATTAAAACAAAATTATGCCTCGAGAATCAACTTTCACAACATTGTTGAAAACTGCTAACAGAGCTGAGCTCATTATGAGAACTTGAGACTAAGGTTATTGGAGTAAGGAGGGTGAAGGGTACCAGTAGAAATAACTTTGGTGCGCTGAACAGAGGAATACTGCAATCAATTCGATGAGAAACTCGAACAAAATAAAAACGTTTTCAAAATCGTACTGTTCTGCTTGGGCAAAAAATTGAGAAATTTTTTGTTCGGTTAGAAAAATTGCAAAATTACGAATTACAATAGGCAGTCGGATTGCAGTATCACAAATACGTACATTTTTTTCCCCTTCTCGAAGCAAATATTCATTTCAACGATGATGCCACTGCTTCATAACAATGAAGTGTTAGTTGCTCAAAAAACTGATTTCAAATGAAATCATCTACTTTCAAACGTAAGAATTAATAAATAATAAGTTAGTAGCACGAGTACGAGAATGTACGAAGTTCACAATTTTTATTTTCATCGCGTTGATCGTCATAAGATGGTGAGTAAATTTATTAAAGTATTTTGATTTTTCGTTGCCTTGCCCCATATGTAAAATTTTATCTGCTGATTTTTCAGAATTATTTTTCGCCATTTTTCATGAAACTCGTAATATTTTTATCACATACAGGGCTCTTACTCATCCCCCCCCCAAAAAAAAACAATTTGAATAGCCAAAAGTTTGAAAAAGTAACCAAAAAGTAAGAAAAAACTTACAAAACGCGAGCAAAATATTTTCATGCAGAAAAAGGTCACAAAAACAACAAAACTTTTCAATTGAACTTCATGTAAAAAAAATAAAAATAAAAATGAAAACGAAAAAAAAAAACATTCAATTAAAATCTGATAATGAAACTCGATTTAAGTTGTGGAGGGAGAAATATTCGGAAAAACCCAAAAACAACCATAAAACAAAAAATTAAATTTTTCATTTTGAAGTTTTTGATTTTTCGCCAAGAATTCAAAAATGAAGATTTTTGATTCTTGATTTCTTGAAGATAAGAAAATATAGACTAATTCAAATCCTCTTTGGCCATCTGGATATCGGATTCATGCACTCTCGTTCTGGTGGAATAATTGGTGATGGAAATATAAGATATCTCTCGCGATTCTATGCTAACTCATCGTGATCTCAGGATCGGACGAATCGCGGATGTAAAATGGGTTCCCTCCCCAATGTTTACATATTTATAATACGTGGGGTTAAAGCTGGATATATTTGAAGCTTGAGCTAAGTTGTGATGGAACTATCGACTGGAGGAAATATTGTTGGTAAAGTTGGAAATATTCATTGAATTCTCAAAGTCACGAAAGTTGAATAAAAGTCCAAGACAAATTCACATTTAGGACATTTATTCTTATACTTAAGGGATAAAACAAAGACAAATAAAAAGGATCGCAACCCTGGGGAATTCTGGGAATACTTAGAAACTAGGAGCAACAAAAAGGAAAATAAATATTAAAAAAAAGAAAAAATAAAGGAACGAAGTGAGCCATTCGTTGAACTTAAAACTAAAATGCACGTCCTGAGCGATACGTCATTTTCAAACAAAAAAGAAAATAAAGAAAGACAATGTGAGCCAAGGTCTCGAAACTTAAGATTAAAGTTGGAATGTGAACCAAGGCAACTTGCGATTAAAACCTATCTCTGTGCAATTCAAAGAGTGATCCGAGACAGCTGAAGATTCACTAATTGACCCATAGGGACTTAACTTGAGAAACAAAGTCATCGCAGATGAAGACTAAGTCCGAGGCTGCAGACGCCAAAATTCATCAAAGTCCAATAAATCACGAACTGAAGGAAGCTAAAGCTGGAAACAGTAGGAACTACAGTTGGAAATATTGATCTAAAGATGGATTTATTGGTCTCTTCTGGCTAATGGGCTCCGGCCCATTAGCGGAGATGGAGGTAAAGTTGGAACTATACTCGGCGGCGTCGATGTCTGCAGTCCTACCAGATTTGTCTCGGGTCAGCTCTTTTATAACTGCGCTTTTACGAAAAATCGGGCGGGGAAAGGAAACATAGTCAGTGGCGCACGCGCTCAACACTTCTAGCGGCGCTATCATTCGCGGCTGGCGCTAGATTACGTCATATTCGATTATACTCGGCGATATTCGTGTTGAACTGGTTTTCTATTGGCTCATATCGCGAGAGTGGTGGATAGCTTGGCGCCACCACCTAAAAAACGATGATGTAATCGAGTATAATCGGCTGTATTCGATAATTGCTTGATTATTATTGGACGTAAGCGCCACCACCACTGAATAGGAAGTCTAAATTGTCGCGGCTTGGTCACTGACGTCATAATTGGTCACTAAAATGATCGAAAATCTGTCGCTTAGGGGGTAGAAAAATATACAGCTGCTATAGCGAATGAGAATTTTCCTCCCAGTTAAGAGAATGGAAAATTTTCTCCCATTAAGGTGACTGAACTTTTCATAAATAAATTTCTCCCAGTGTAGGTGACGGATAAAAATATTTTTCTCCCACATAAGTGGCAGAACTGCGTGTATTTTTCTCCCACTACAAAGTTTTAGCAATTTTAGAAAAATTCAAGACTTTTTGAAGTTATTGGCCAAAAAGCGATTCATTTTTAGATTTTTTTTCTTCAAAAAACAAGATTATTTGGCAACCTTTTTACAAACAGCGAGACTTATTTTTGTTTGAACGCGAGACTATAACAATTCCAGCAAAAGGCAGGGCTTTTCAATGATTTTTACCAAAATAGACAAACTTTTTAGCATATTTCAGCAAAAAAGTGGATGATTGGATAATTTGGCAATTTATGGAAGAAAAATAAATAAAAAACATTCTTTTGCAATTTTAGATAACAAGACGAGATAAACTTACCCGGTTTTCCTATTTTTGGAGACTTTTTTTTGGCAATTATTGGCCAAAAAAAATATAATTTTTCGCGAATTTTGTAGAAAAAATGTGAATTCATCAAAACTTTTTGAATAAAAAAAAGTTTTAGCAGTTTTTGGCAAACAAATGAGAATTTTAGAAATTTTTCACCAAGAAACCTAGAATTGTTAGCAATTTTTGGCGAGAAACGAATTTTACACGAAAGCGAGAGCTGCGCAATTTCAATTTTTGAAAATAATAATAGTTATTGACTAGTGTCTGCTCCCTGAAGCTCCTCCACGAATTATCACAGATTTTATGTTGTTTGTTTACACTTTCGACTTCGTAATATTTTTAAAATAATTTTGAAGTTGTTAATCGAACTTGATACTTAATGCATGTTGAAATTTTGAATTTTAAGTTGAATTTGTAATGCATGAAAAATTTATTTGCATGGACTTATAAACACTTTGTAACGTCATTTATTAAAAACTATATGATATGATGGATAAATTATGCAATTTTTGTGGACATTCTTTTAATAAAACATCGAATTTGAAGCGTCATCTTCTAAATATTCTTCAATTTTCTGAAGGTGAGACTCGGAAATATGAAAAAGCCAAGCATACATGTGCGTATTGTAAAATTCAGCTGAATATTGAAGAAATGAATGAACATTATACCTCCGAACATGACGTTATCATTGAAACTGAAACCCTCAATTTCAACTCGCATGAAGAATGGATGCAATGGAAAAAACTGATGGAAAATCAAACAAATTGTCGTTTTATTTTGGTATGTGGTAAGACAGATACTGTCGAAAGATACACTGTCATAGAAATGGTGAATTCATCACAAAAAGCACAGGTAAACGTTTCATGAAGATTCAAGGGTCCAAAAAAACGAACACGTATTGTCCTGCATCTATAAAAGTGAGCTTAGAAAACAAAAACAAAATCGTAGTGAAATTTACTCCAAGTCATATTGGTCATGAAAATGAACTTCGTCATATCTATCACTCTCCGACGAAACAGCAAGAGATAGCAGCTAAGTTATCGGCGAAAATCCCTCCTAAAGCAATCTTAGAAGAAGTGAGAAATTCGTTGATCGTTAGTGATGCAAGTGTGCAACGTATTCATCTACTTACCCAGAAAGATATACATAATATTGCTGCGAAATACAACATTGGTATTCCTTATAAACAAGATCAGAATCCTGCTGTTAGTGTACATATGAAGATAGAGGAGCTGAAGTCGTCTGAAGATTCTGTTTTATTCTATAAAACCCAGGGTGTCTGTGATGAAAAGCAAACCTTTTTGAAGAAAGAAGACTTCGTCTTGATCATGATGAATGCAGCTCAATCAGAATTATTGAAAAAATTTGGCAGTGATGTGATTGCAATTGATGGTACTCACGGTATGGGCCATGATTTCGAATTGTTTTCAATAATTGTTCTAGATGAGCTACGTCAAGGGTTACTCTGTGCTTTTATGATCACGAATCGCAAAGATGAGAAGATTTTCGAATTTTTTTACAATAATGTGAAATCTAGAGTTGGTAATATCACCCCAAACGTATTCATGAGCGATATGGCTGACGAATTGTATTCTGGATGGTGTAAAGTTATGGGTGAATCAAAATCTCGCTTATACTGCACTTGGCATGTAGATCGCGCATGGCAGCAGAATTTGACAAAAATTAAAAACACTGACAAACGACCAGGAGCTTATAAGTTACTTCGTACGTGCTTAGAAGAACTTGATCAGAATAAATTCAACATTTTAATCGTCAATGTTGCCAATACGTTGAAGGCTGATGATGACTGGCGCGATTATGGTATATATTTTGATACTTACTACGTTCCAAAAGCAGAATATTGGGCTTACTGCTTCCGAAGACATGCAGGTGTAAATACGAACATGCATCTTGAGAGAATTCACAAGTCTATCAAGTATTTATACTTAGATGGAAAAGTCTGTAAGCGTTTGGATAAGTCTCTTCATGCCCTATTACAATATATCAGAGATCGATTGTTTGACAGATTTATAATGCTTGAGAAAGGCAAGCTTACATCAAAGGCCATGGAATTACGAAAACGTCACCGTACAGCTGAAGAAGCAAAGGATAAAATACAAATTACGAGTAATCCAGACGATGCGAACTTTATTGTTACTTCCCAGAAGAACATTTATTATGTGACTGATAATGTAGCGCAATGTGATTGCAAGTTACGTTGTCCAGCTTGCTGTGTGTGTATTCATCGATATAACTGCACGTGTATAGATTCCATGATAAAATTCAATATGTGCAAACATATTCATTTAGTTTGCAATTTTGTTAAAGAAGCTACCGAAGCAAGAGAAGAAAGCCTTCCTTCAACCTCAACCCTACCCATTGATGCAGCTCCAGCTCCAGTAACAGAAATTTTGAGTACTGTTAATGAGGCTCCGGCTCCGGCTCCAGTAACAGAAATTTTGAGAAGACAGATAACTAAGAAAAGAGCACCTACTCGCGAAGAATTAGAAGCAGTATTCAACGACTTATTAAATACAACTGCTACGTCTGATGAGGGTCGAGAAAAAATCATGACTGCCTTAAAACAGTGCTCAAGAAGTTGTACTTTACCTTTGCACGATGTTCCTGTGAATGTAATTCCAAAAGTGCTTACTCAATCCTCCGTTAGTGCTCGAAAAAAAATCACTCAACAATTGAGATTCGTTTCTACAAAAAAGAGTAATACGAAACGTAAGCAAAGAGCACAGAAACCTTGCCTTCCCGAGCAGCAATTGAAAAACAGTTCTGCATGCGCAAATGCACGCGGTTACGTGGCGGATCGCCAGCAGAACCGCCGCGGCATGCAGAAACCTGGACTAACGCGTCGTAAACGCATGGCGTTTCTGCCCTGCGTATGACAGGCGTTTCTGCGTGGATTTCCGCTGACGTTTTTTGGATAAATTTACGCATGCGTTTTACTGCAGAAATGCATACATTTCTGCACTGGCATTTCTGCACGCGTTTCGCGTCTTCCACTATGATGCGTTTCAGCATGCGAATACACATGCACTTTAACCTATGCTTTCTGATTAGTAGGTTTCTTAGTAAATGTTATATGTATTTCTCTGAGCGTGTTTTGCTAACAAGGGAGGTTTCCCAATTGACAGAAAAATTGTTGAACTGAATAAAGCTAAATTAAAGAGCTTGTAAAAATATACAATCTGCCAAAATTTCTGCTGCTCAAGTGCATTTTTCGATCTTTGCTGAGTTTTTGAGAATAAAATTTGAGCCAAACTGGAAAAAATCAAAATTTCACCAAATATTTGAGACTCGCCGAATCAATTGAAAACGTTTACGAGTCGTTTTCAGCACTTATTCTGGAGCCTCTAGCAGATTTTTGTAACTTGAAATTTTCCACCCAACCCAATGGCACGAAACGAAGATGGAAAACCGAAAATACACACTGTTCCTTAATTGTAAAATTGGTTTCAGGCCATTTTGGAGACTCCAGGGACTTTTTGGGGAAATTCCAATTCTACAAAAGATGCCTCAGAATTGCTCCACATCAACTTCAGGGTCATTCCATGTTTACTCAGCCAACGTTTTCACGTCATGTCTTTCGATTTCACTCAAATTTTTTCACAATATATACCCATCCAGTAAGTAATAACCCCGTAATTACGTAGTTTGGTCCCAGCACCCTCGGGGGGCGGGTGTGGGGGCTTCCATTACTTTCAAATTGTCTCGAGGTACTCAACATCAGCAGCCCATTCCTCCAAAACTATATGATACTTTGATCAAAACTGATTTCACTGTTCGAAAGGGCATTGCATTTAGAACTTTTTAAGCATTTTGAAATTACAAAATGACGTTGTAGGTGAGAGCTACCATTTAAAATTTTGAAAAAATTCCCATAGATGTACCTTTTGATGCTTTTTTGAAATATTCAAGTTTCGAGATGGGGTCTCTTAATGGAAGGGGGAGCAACCCCACCCCTAATGTTGGGCGAAACTTTCGAAAGAGAATTTAGGGCATGTGATAAATCGAATTCCATGTTTTTGGTGACGCTGAACACGAATATGACGTCCGATTTTTGATAGGATCCCATCCATGGCCCCCAGCACCTCCCCAAAGGGGGTAAAAGTTCAAAAAAGTGTTTTGTTCGTGCGACACATGGAATAGTATGTTTTTGGTGACACTGAACACGAATATGACGTCAAATTTTTGATTGGGCCTGTCCACGGCCCCCAGCACCTCCCCAAAGGGGGTAACCCCCCAAAAAAAGGATATACATTCGTGTGACACATGAAATAGTATGTTTTCGATATCGCCGGACACGAATATAGCCACAGTTTTTTTAATCGACCTCACCCATGGCTCCCAGAACCTCCCCCAATACGTAAAAGTCCCAAAAAATTGTTGGGCGCCGTAAGTTCTCATTTAATTTTTTTATCAACTTGAAAATTCAGTCCAAAGGTAATGTAAAACATAGACATCCGCTGGTTCGTAATAATAATAAACAATCAATGAATAAATCTATCTATACATCTACGTATTTTTAAAAATGTGGTTTTGGTGATATTTGCATTAATAATAGAAGTATACTGATAGAAAATTTTCCCTTACAAGGAATCAATCTATTCATTTGCATAAAAGTACATATTTTTCTGTTGTGCTCAACCATGCGGAAATCATTGTCATCTGCGCGCTGCGTGGGAACAATGGCCAACAGGTTTAATGGATCTTTTGTAGGGTAGTTTGCGAAGAAGACACGGCCGCTGGATATCACTACATGGAGTACAGAACGAATCTCCGTTTTATTCACTTTTCTCTCTCACTCTCTCTCACTTTCTTATTGGCTGTAGTAAAGCAGCTCACATGCCTATATCTTTTTCAGGTAGTATTCTAGGCTGATTTTTGCAATACACTCCATATCACCAGACATATGTCTGGCTATGGCTATACACCACGTGCAAGAAAACATGAACAATATCTATACATGTTCATAACAATAAAAAAATGAAGCGATTTTCAACGAAATTTATAAGTAAACCATTTGAATTCGTGGGTATTCCTTTTATCTTTTCATAACCTCCGTGGCATGCTCCGTGGTTATTACAGCTTTAGAGAGAAGGAGATGGGAGGGGGACGTGGATTGTGGCTAAATACATTGCGGATTTAAAAAAATTGAAAGTTTGAGAAAAAATGTGATTTTTTAAATTTAAAACAAGAAATCAAGTTTTGATTGGTAAAGTTAAACCATTTGACCCGAATTTTTACATATCCGTTGAAAAAATTGAAAAACCCCTTTCACTCGATGAAATGAACTCATCACAAAAAAATCGAAATTCACTCAGAATTTTGAACGAATTTTAATTTTTTTGCTACGCGCGTAATTTTCATCATCTTTTTCATGAAATAAGTCAGAAAGAGGTCAAAATAAGACAACTGAATAAATTTGAACTTTTTTGATCTTGGAATTGAAAATCGAATTTTTTTGAATTTTGATTTTTTGTGATGAGTTCATTTATTTGAGTGAAAGTTTTTTTTTCAACTTTTTCAGCGCGGATACGTAACAATTGGGGTCAAATGGGTCAACTTCACCAATCAATTTTTTTTTTGATGTTTCAAACCTAAAAATCATATTTTTTCGCAAACTTTCAATTTTCAAAATCAACTTTACGAAATAATGCCATCTCAATTTTTTAATTTATGTTGTTTTTCAAGTTCACTGAAAACCTGGACACCCCCTAGCAGCTTTAAAAAAGGGCTAGAGGGCTGCGATTTTCGTCATTGGTCATCCCTTCAAAAGGCCTTTCCACAGGAAAAATTTCAAAAAAATCGTCGACCCCCCTTACCACTTCTTGGTGGAATTGATGTGGAATGACCTTAAAATGCCCAAATAATATGATAAGTTTAGGGTGTATACGACCGGAGCTGACTATTTTTGCTCAGTTTTTCAAAATTGCTCTGTGAAAATCGAAAAATTGCTCTGAAAAATCGAAATATCAAATAGACATTTGAATAATGTTGCCAACTTTATATTTTTCATAAATACATGTATCCAGGCTGTGCTCGCGCATCTCGCGCATAGGCATTAGGTATCTAATGTTGTCTGTTTGGCAACAATGGTGCATGCACGTTGTTGAAGCTACACCAGAGAATGAGAGAGAGAGAGATGGAGAGAGAATTAGTGAGTAGCGATTCTAGGCTTTAACAATTAAAAGTGACAAAACATATTTAACAATAACATATTCGGAGACATTTCAAATGAAATTCTTCACCCCCTCCCACATCCTCTCACCCTTACCTACTCTTAACGTTGACAGACTCCTTCTAGCATTTTGTAAAAAGAGATAACTGGTATTCTTGTCCCAGTGAATAGTTCTTCACTTGTATTTTTTCTGTTATGGTGCATCGAGTTCGTTTTTCTGTGTTTTTTTTTTTTTTTTTGGAAAATGTTAGCATCATTCATGATTCATGCACACAGTAAGTTTGAAATGTATTACTCAATTATTAATTAATATGTAGTATGTACTATGTAGATTTCAATGTTAATTTTGTATCCAAATTGTAAACTTAAATTTTATTTCTCCTTCAAATTCTAAAACAAAATTTCAACTTTTCGTTTTTTTTTTACATTTTATTCAAAGTGGAAGTCTCTTTTTGATTTGATGGTAAAAACTGCAGTGGCAACGAAAAATTATTTCAACCATGTTTAATTATCTTTATAAAAAAAGGTTCTACTCGTAGATCAACTATTTCAAAAAGTTGCAGGTAATATGGGGTACCAGTAAAAATTACTATAAAAAGAATTTTCAATAGGTACCTACATATGAAAAAAATTATTTTTTATTCAGTGGGTATTTACACATATCAGGCCCAAAACATGATTATTTATGATTTGTTAGATTGATTTTTTTGATATTTTGACACAACTGTTGAAAATTCAACAAAAATTTGCTTGCAACATGGAGTACCTAATCGTGAAAATGAAAATTAATGAATAAGACAAATACGAAAAACGATTTTTATTCATCCTTTTTACACATTTCAGTCTTTTGGTTCTTTTTTAGGCATTTTTGGTCCATAATATGTCAAAAATCTACAAAAAAAAAACAAAGTACCGTGTTACTAGCTTATAGAAAGGGTATTCCATGGTAAAATAGGCAAAATGACCTTGTTCCCAGATTTGGAAAATTATGATGGATTATTGTTGGGTACCTACTCAGAAATTGAAGAAATATGATCTTTTTATTTAATATTTACTCATGTACCTAATTTTATATTAGGCCTAATATTAATTTGTTGTTTTGCAGAAGGATTAGAGTCAGTAGATGGCCATGATGCGGTGGCATTCCATAATATGGGAAAGGATTACATCCGGAACAATCAAAAACAATCAAAACTACAACACGAAGCAATCAAAAATGTTGAATGTATTTGAACATTTGTGTGGAATTTTTGTTCCAAAATGTGTCATAATTTTTGGGATTTGTGAAAAAATGATCGTGTGACCTATCAAAATAGGCCAGTAAATCAAAACTTCGGCAAAAAATTGAAAATTCTTTTTTCAATCACTTTTGAAGAATTTTAAGCACAAATCTGGGATGTAATTTTCAAATTTTTGAAACAGTGCCACGATGTGTCCCTTCAAGGGTTAATATTTCACAAAAAATTCAAATACTCATTTGAACGGAAATATTTTTTGACAATTTTTGAAGAAATTTTGACCCAAATTTTCAATCCAAACTTTTTTTGATAACTTTTGAGCCACAACTAGGGTCATTATATTTTCTGGGTTATTGAAAAAGGTGCCTTGAAACCTGTCAAAATGAATTAAAATTTCAACTGAAAATCGAAATATTTGTGTTCAATTATTATTGAGCACATTAGAAGAACTTTGAGTTTGAACTTGAATCATAGTTTTTGGGGATTTTCAATAAGATGCAACGCTACATATCAAAATGAGTTAAACTCTTGCAAGAAAATTGAATATTATAACAAAAATGTTCATGGGATATTTTTGTATGTTTTTAAATACAAAATTGAGTCGTAATGTTTATATTTTTGAAAAATGTGTCGTACTTACCTAGCTACCTACTTCAAATACAAATTTTTAAAAATTTTCACTCTTCCTCTTGTAGGTCTTGTCCTCTTTTTTCAAAATCTACTTTCCAAAAAAGAAAATTGCGTTTAGGTCTTTTGAAATTGAATTTTCAAAAACTTTTCTTGTTTAAAAATAAATTTAAAAAAAAGAAACATTTCAACCATAAAAACTCCGAAACTGGACAGAAAATTTTTATAAGTTCTATGAATTACTTACAATATCAATCAAATTATGTTAATTTTCCTTATTTTTGTTTTTTTGTACCTATTTTTCTCTCTGTATAGACTAGATAATGAAAATTAAGTTATGTATACAAATATTAAGTTTGTTATTTTCTTATAAATACATTAGCACAACATTTTTGCAAAATGTTCATTCATTTATGTTTCATTTTTTCTACATATAAACGTAATTTTTCAAAGCTCTGTACAAGGAGGCCAATATTCAAGTCTCACAAGGGCCGCCACCAGTATTTTTATTTTTTTAGCCACCGCATCATGATTTCTATCATTTTATGCTCATTGGCTCATATATGAGTATATGGCAGTTGTACTTACGCCTAAGGCATAGACATAATAACAAAATGCCAGCAATACAGGCAATATTTCACTGTAGAATCAGACACGTAAATGCAGCAGAAATGCACGCGTTTCTGCATGTGTGAATGCTGAGAAAGCGCACGCGTACTGCATGCGGAATCGCATGCAGAAATGCATACGTTTCCGCATGCAGAAAACATTCAAATTAGTCCAGAATTACGCCGCGTTTTGCATGCAGAACGCATGCAGATCGCCTGCAGAATGCATGTGTTTCTGCTATGCAGAACATATGCGTAAATCAGTTGAAAATTGCTGCTCGGGTTGAAGAAAAAGATGAAATTTTCGAAAAACTAATGTAATGTACTCGTAAACGTATGTTTAGGTTCAGAATTTAGATATGTTTTTACTTTTTTGACCATAATTTGTAAGTTGTTGTTCAGTACTAAATTGATTAATTTAGACATATTGATTCGTTTTCTTTCAGTATACGTAATTATCATTAATAACATTTAAAAAACACAACTTTCATTTATTTGAGACTATTTTGAGACCATAATTTCACTAAGTCGGAAGTGTAAACAAACTGAAAATAACAAACAACAACAACATCGTGTGATAACTGATAATTTTTGTGGAGGAGCTTCAGGGAGCAGACACTAGTAAAGTATTGTAACCAAAATTTTGAAAAAGTAACCAAACTAACCTTTGAATTGAAATCATGTTTTCCAAAATCATGAACATAATTCGCTTTGATCAAAATTTCATCGCATAAATTCAAAGAAAAAAATCCAAAAATGTGTTGATTTGATTGTGTTTTCCAAAAATGCATATTTATTTTGTTTTTCAATCGATCTATAGACGAGCTTTTGTTTTAATCGAAAAAGCTTTCATTGGTTTCTTAATTTTTCGGTATAATTTTTGGAAAATCATACTTGCTCCAAAAAATTTAAATGTACAGAGGTCTTTTTCTATGAATCTCGAGGGGGGAAAATCCAAAGCTCTTGATTGACAAAAAAAACAATAATCAGGCATTTATTTTCAGTTTCCAATCTTCAATAGCTTAATTTTGAATTTTAAAGTAACACATACATGGTGTTCTACTTTTCCATAGGTTACTGGCCTTCTTTCATCTGGTAAGTAGGCAACTCATACTGAGAAAGAGTAAGAAAGTATGTTTGTCTACGGCCTACTTACCTTTTGTATGCAAGTTTGAAATCCAAAAAAATCAATTGACCAAAAATTCAGAAAATTTTTTTTAAAAATCTAATTTTCAAAAATGTGTAAGTATTTTCAAGAAAAATTGCAGAAAAATCAAAAATTTTTGAACACTCTTTTTCAGATATTCTGTTTTGTATGGCCTTCGTCCGTCAATCCCTGATCAACCACCATGAATAATTTTTCAAGTATCTCTTCCTTCCCTCCCCTCCCCTTCCTCTATATCATTTTTTCACCAATTGGATAATTTTTTCCAGCTGTTCTTTCATTTCATTTGTATTGATATTTGAGTCTCATTCTCAGGCACCCATTGTTTCGAAATTTCCTTCGGAAAAAATAATAAAAGCTCAAAAAAGGTGGGTAACAATTTCTTAAAATTCATTTCCTTGACTAGAGCACATTAGAGGGCTAAGGCCTTAGCCCTTTTCAAATGTCTTCGAACGTAAACGGATTTCAAAAAAAAATAAATAAATAAATAAACGTCATTTGTCAAATAGTACATACAAATAAATGGTTAACAATGCAGGTATTAGTTCGATCGTGATAATTTCATGATAAAAAAACAAATAAATAACTTTATCACAACCTAACCAAATCAATTTCGAAAAAATTTTCTCTATAGTTAATTCATTTATTACACCTACGTTCAAATGTGTTTTAAAACTATTGAAACAAATCACATCACTTGTAATCACATATGGCCGAATTACACGAGATAATTAATTCCAGAACAGCTCAAGTGATATTTGTAATCGTCTGTCTGTTAGTTTTTATTATAGCAAGTAAGCAATCACGCAATAATTTCAATCATACTCGTATACCGCACATTTACATTATTTTGATCGATTCTAGCCACATTCCAATTTCTTCTCAATTTTTACGCTGATCGAAAATCTCACGACAATATTTTTTGTTTTTTTAGTCATCGTTGGGTTCGTCATTTTACAAAACTATTTGCATAGAAGAGCAAAAGAAATAGTTCAAAAAAGTAACCGCAACCACTTTCTCGTATCAATCATTGATTTCAACAGCTGTTACAGTCTTATTGAAATTCCTTGTTTTTAGAATGCGAAGAATACGTGAAGTTTGCTTGCGACCTTCAGCAACCGAAGACAGAGGGAAAATTGAGTGGTATAGTGGCCGGAGAAGACGCTTCTGTTGGCGTATTCCCTCACATGGTAACTAACTATAAACATTACGTACCTACACTGATGAAATTGAATCGTTAATCTTGAAACACAATCTATATAATTCCCTACCATGGTTTCAAATTTTAAAATTTACAATAAAAACGTTTGCAAGTTTTTCTTTGGAAAAAACAACGGTTGGTGATTGAACATTGATGAAAAAGAGATAGTTCAAGTCGGAGACCGAAAAATTTTCCAGAAATTTCCTGATGAAATTCCCCACAACTTATTTTTTTTTTAATTTTCCTCCAATTTTCAGAAAGATGTACAAATAAGTAAAACCAGCTTGTTAAAATTTTTCGCTATATTTTCCGCAGGCTTCTCTGATCATTATTCCGAAGAATGATCCGAATTGGGAAACCAATTCTGGTATATGCGGTGGCAGTTTAATCAGTGAATATTTTGTGTTGAGTGCAGCTCATTGCGTAAGCAAAGTTGGGTAAATGATTCAATACTTAATCAATTTTAAATCAACTGTTTCGTATAAGGCAACCTATCTAAAATCGTTACACTAGAAAAGTGTTCTAAAAGATGTTACGAAAAAAAAATCAAAAAATTAGACAAATCGTGTCCCTTGAAAAAATTTAATACACAGCTCGCTTCAAGAAAGTTCGGTAAAATTAAGCAAAAGTAAGTATTTTGACCTTTTACCCCATTTGGGGAGATGCTGGAGACCGTAGATGGGGTCCAATCAAAAATCTGACGTCATATTCGTGTTCAGCGTTACCAAAAACATACAATTCGATATATCACATGCCCCAGATTTACTGTCTCCTCTAAAATGTCATTTTACAGAGATCTGGTGGTACCAGTGAAATTGGGTAGCGTGATCACGGCCGTTTTTTTAAACGATTCTACCGGTGAATTATTCAGTGCACGAGATATTTTCATTCACCCTACATACGTTAGCAGCGGTGGTAACCCTTGGTACGATATTATGCTGTTAAAACTGAATCGAAAAGTGGAATTCAATTTGAACATGAGACCGATATGTTTGAACTCAATATTTAACGCAGACAATTACAGCAGCGTTATTGTGGCAGGATGGGGCCTTACTGAAATAAGTAGTAAGTATGTAGCTAGGAATTTTTCAACTCGTATTATAAGCTGACTAAATGTTGTAAACCGCAGAAACATCGAATGCAAAGCATCTCCAGTACGCCGAATTACGCACCGATGGAGAAATTATTAAAACACGATGCGCCCAATGGTATTCAAAATCGCGTGTACCACCATCGGGACAACGATTATTGATGTGCGCTGGAAGCCCGACAACAATAAAAACCCCAAACTATGTACGGAAAGGAAACTTCCCGATATAAAATTTCCATTGTAAAACGACATCTAATTGGATTTTATCTTTTTTTTTTTGCAGGGTGATTCTGGGGGACCGACGATGATACCTTTGAATGATAAATGTTCGAACGTATACGAACAAATTGCAATTATTACAGGTATAGATAACAATACGGAGGTTGGAAATATAGCACAGCTTAGCTTTCATCTTGTATTAGAACCGTTTATTTATTGGATTGCGAGTACTGTTTGGGAAGATGAATTTTAAAGTAATGGATTATCAAAACCTATGCATTCGAGTATTTGGCCAATAGGTCAATTCAAATGACTGAGCCTGTCGAAAAATGAAAAATTAATTGAGGAGGATTCGATTTCACTCAATTTTCAACTGAAATCAATACGACTATAATTGTACCGCAGATCATGGCTTTGTTATTACACGATTTGCTATGTAGTTACAATGTACATTATATGTAATTTTCTCGCCTCAAAGTCATAATCATGTTATGGAGATTTTTTTTTGTAATGGTCGATTATTTGTAAATACAAAAACAACATTTGGCACATTAATTGTCTCAATGTTTAGAAAAAATAACCTCGACACTACATAAATTAAATTCCTGGATCTTCTTTCGAAAATTTAATTCATATGTCCCCCTCTCCCCCAGTATCCCTCACAAAATAGGCATCCAAACAAGAGAATCAATAGAGCATTCTAAAATACACCACTAGACAAAATTTCAGATGCTTAAATTGTTTTTCCGATATTTGAGGAATTTTTGAAAAAAATGGGGAAAAATCAAAATTCCACGAAATTGAGCCAGAAAGCTGAAATTTGGTTTGTATGCTATTTTCGACCTCTCGAGTCGATTGGTAGTGGTTTCAAACCGTTATGGAGCCTCCAGCAGATTTTTGGATTCTCCAGTTTTGGGAAAACAGCACCTATAAACTCACAAGGGAACCTCTCTTGAGGTGTCACACTCCGATTTGAACGGGACCGCGATTTTTGGAAAGAGCATAGTCTAAAACCCCCCAAACCAAATTTTCAACTGCCCAAGTTCATTTTTCGATTTCTGGCGAATTTTTGGAAATTCAAAATTAACTGCTTTTTTGCGATTTATGTTTTTTTTTTAAAAGTACGTACTTGATCAATAAAAATGGTCAAAATAAGTCCCAAAACTAATATTAATTACCTAAATCCAAATTTCACCATTTCCAGCCATTCTGGAGCCTCCGGCGCGATTTTTCAATTTCTCCAGAATTTTGAATTTGCTCCAGAAGGCGTGAATATGAAGTTGAACAGCTAAAACTCGAGTTGTATATTACACTCGACCTGTTCAACGAGTTTATCCACATTTGAGCCGATTTTGGAGGTAAACTTGATTTTTTGGATTTTTTAATTTTGAAAAAAGCTGGTCAAAAAACCACTCTTGAGGCGTCACTCTCAAAATCGGCTCAAATGTGGATTAACTCGTTAAACAGGTCGAGTGTAATACACAACTCGATTTTTAGCTGCCCAACTGCATATTCACGCCTTCTGGAGCGAATTCAAAATTCTGGAGAAATTGAAAGTCGCGCTGGAGGCTCCAATGGCTGGAAATGGTGAAATTTGGATTTGGGTAGTTAATATTAGTTTTGGGACTTATTTTGACCATTTTTATTGATCAAGTACGTACTTTTTTAAAAAAAGCATTAATCGCAAAAAACCAGTCAATTTTGAATTTACAAAAATTCGCCAAAAATCGAAAAATGAACTTGGGCAGTTGAAAATTTGGTTTTGGGGGTTTTAGACTCTCTTTCCAAAAATCGAGGTCTCGTTCAAATCCGAGTGTGACACCTCAAGATGTTCCTTTGTCAGATTTACCATCCTTGTGACACTTTCAATCAATTTAGGCGCATATTTTCAAAACCTTTTCATATCAGTTCGAATCCTAAATTTTCTCCTATGATTATTCTTGATAAAAAAAATCATCTTTTGCGAACGTATGAAGAAAAAAAAATTAAATTTGGTTTATGTACCTTATTTTCGACCTTCCTAGTCGATTTTTGGTGGTTTCGAACCTTCAAAAGCCCCCAGCTCCCCCCCCCCTAAATCAACTTTTATTTTCAAAAATAAGGAACAAATAACGAACAATTTTCAATCGTAACGCCGCCTTCGCAAAAAATTTATACACGATGGAATTTCTTAATAATTTTTCTCATGATCAGCGTGATCAATCTTATTGAAATCACTTGCTAGATTCCAAAAATCATTTTTCAGGACGACAATCATCAATCAATCATTAATTCATTATCATACAGATAAATTCATTCAATTGCAATAATACTCACAAACATTCAACTCCGACAAGAAATATGAAACATGGAAGGTACTCGTACTCAAAAAGTATACTCGACTCACCTGAAACATATACAAAAAAAACTCGAAATTAGTTTGAAAAATATTAATTAATAACCAAATCATTAATTTTTTAGAATGGCATGAAAACGGAGAAGTGATATAGGGAGATGGGTATCAAATGGGTTCCTCCACGAGTCCCTCAATTCCTGTTGATGTTCGTTTTTAATTTTAAAAAATTGAACTGTTTTGAATTTTTTTGATAAAAAAGCGAGACTTTTTTGAAATTTTTGGAGTTAAAAAAAAAAAACTGATTTTAGCAGAAAGCGAGATTTTCACAATTCAAGAAAAAGGAAGGCTTACGGCTGATTCTCAAAAATACACAAATCATCATCATCTTTTCCAATTTCTGGCATAAATCAAGCGAGGCTTTAGGACAATTTTCAAAAAAAAAGTGAGATATTTTGTTTTGTTTTTTCTTTTTAAAAAAACATCAAATAGTTGAATTTGTTAAAAAGAGAGAATTTTTGTAATTTTAGCAATTAGCAGTAAAGAAAGTACTTTCTGGGAAATATTGGGAAAAAAGGATACTTTTTGGTAATTTCCAGTCAAAAAACGAGACTTTTAGATAATTTTTTTTTTTGGGGGGGGGGGGGGAAGGTGAATATCTATAGCAATTTCGTTACACAGCAAGCATTTTTGTCAAAAAGCAAAAATTTTGGCAGTTTAGCAAAAAGCAGCAATTTTTGGGAATCACTCTTTAAAAAAGTTATACTTTCTCGCAATTTTTTTCAAAAAACGAAACATTTTGGTGACTTTTGCTAAGAACGTGAAACTTTTCAATTGCTAAAATGCTAGAATTTTTGGCAAATTTTGGCAAATGTAGGATTTTGGAACAATTTTGGAAAAAAGTAAGATTTCTTGGAATTTTTTGCAAAAAAAGTTACTTACGACCATTTTTAGTAATTTTGCAAAAAAACGAAAATTTTTGTCAATTTTTGAAAGAGCAAAAATGTTTGACGTTTTTTTTACAAACACCAAGACTGGTAATTTCAATAAAAAGCAGGACTTTTTGGCGGTTTTCGACTAAAAAAACGACACTTTCAATATTGGATTTTCAGAAAAAAGTACCAGCCCTAAATCAATTTAGGGAATCGAAAAAGCTAAAAAAAATTTAATACATATGAAATGCATTTCATCAAAAAATGCAGAAAATGAAGCTCATAAAATTGAGAACCTCATTTTTTGCATTTTGACGCCACCAAAAAATTGAAAAAATTAAAAGGTCGATAGGTAAATAGTTGGCTATCAAAGACGGACGCTTACTTAAACCATCGTGCATTCATACAAACAGTAAACATCAAAAGACATGGAACTGATATCGTTCTTCGATATGTAGATCATGATCGATCAAAATGTACTTTGAGCGTAAAATTAGCATACTGTATTTTTTACAAATTCATCAATATTCCAGATTCTGGATAAATACACAATTAATCTGCGTCAACTTCGTCCACAAATTACGAAGATAATAAATTTCAAATGGCTCAGACTCGATTACATAACATATCTCTCGCATTATTCGCGTTAGCCTGTGTGACAACCATAGGAAGTAAGTAACATTTTCAAACATTATATAAAAAAATAATAATTTATCAAACCAATAGCCGGCAAGAATTCCTATCTAACACCTTTTTTCTAATCAAATTCTTTATTATTTTCAGTAATCTGTTATATATTGATACGTGACTGGATATGGGCTCAAAATCAAATAAAAAAAGCCAATGAAAGTAACCACGATTTATGATCATTAATGATTCAATTTCTTTACAGTCTGAATTCACGTAATAATAAAATTTCAAACGAATTTTCAGAATGTAAAGAGTATAACGAACAAGTCTGTAAGCTAAGTATTGAGTCAACTTCAACTTCTACTTCTACTTCTACTTCTACTTCTACTTCAACTTCAACTCCACGTTCCAATACACCGATTGCCATAACAGATGGAGGAAACGTTACAGAAGGGCAGATTGCTCACCAGGTGATACTCTATTCTAAAAAATTACGACAAAATTGATACAAAAGCTTTCAAATCTGAAGTAGGTACAATTAATACTTTCTTCTTTTCCATCCCACGATTCTATTCGTGTATCAAGGCGTTAATACAATTCGAAAACCCAGTCCTTTCGAAATCGTTTTCATGTGAAGGCTCGTTAATCAGCGAACACTACGTTTTGAGTTCTGCTTACTGCATAACTACAGCTGGGTGTGTAAGAACAAATTAGTCGTTAATCAAAAAGATGATTTCACGTATGTATTCTTGAAATATTCGTCGAATTTCGATTTTTCTAGACATAATCCACGCATGCGAGTTACATTGGGAATTATGTATTCGGAATTATCTCAACGCAGAGTGTACAATGTAGCAGCATTCCACGTACATCCTGGATACACCAACCAGGTAGGCTTTCATGGACTACTCGACGATATTGCTCTTTTAAAACTCGATAAAAAAGTCGACTTCGACCGAACCATGAGACCGATATGTCTGAACACAGATTATAAAATCGAGAAATACCGCAACATCGTCATCGCATCAGGATGGGACCACAGTGCGTATAATTTTCTAAAATTAGGATGAAGAAAAATATTTCCTATCGCTATTTAGGGTACTATGTTACGTATTATGAACAACACCTGACGTGAGATAGTAACAATATCATTCACAGATAACGCGGAAGTACGTCTCAGAATGACACAGTTACGCTTAGACGAGGATCCAAAATCAACTTGTGGCAAACATCTAAACAAGTTCGGTGGATATTCCGAGTATATAATTTGTACACTCAATCCTGGAGAAAACAAAAGCGTAAATTTTGTACGATCGCAACACTAACACGTTGTCGGTGTCGGTACCACTGTGAAAAAACATGGTTACAAATTCTTATTTTCTCCGCTGCATTGTAGGGTACTAATGGTGGAGGACCACTGCAGGTATGGTCTGATCGATGTCCGGATGGGAAAACTCCACTCTACGAGCTCATAGGGGTAAGTATAAACAAGGAGAAAGATTTCAACACGGAAAACGACTTCTACGATATTTTTACCAAAGTAGACCATTACGTTCCTTGGATTGCGAGTATTGTCTGGCCATGATGTCGGTGTTTGAAAGCCTTGTCAACGGCATCGTAGTTTTTATGTTTTAATGCATCAACTATTAAATTATTATTATCATTTTTTTTAAATGTTTAATGCAAAAAATATTTCAAGCAGCAATTTTTTTCTTTCAAGACAGTAGAAAATTGTCAAACAGGCACCGAGAACGTTACAGAGAAAACTAATAATTATAATATTGGACAAGAACATTTAATATACGTAGGTAGTTATTCTCAATGATTCTGAGATAATCTCCCAAAACCATTATCCCTTCGTCATCACCTCGAATGATCATTTCTCCGAAGAAAGGGCCTCCTCCTATAAGATGGGTGAAACGGCCTTTGATCCAAAATGGATGGAAAGTGGTCCAAAAAGTCATCTTTGATGTAAAAACTCTCCATAAAAATTGTTGACCTCCCACCCCCTCCCCTTTTGGAGAAACTGCCCCATAAACATCAAAAATTCAAAGATTCGTTTTTCGGAGGGGGGTTGATGAAAAATTTTGAAATTTTCACAGATTGTGTATATCATGGAAGGATACACACAGTGATTTTTTGAGAATTTTCCCCCACTATTTTCTTAGTTTTTCAGGGGGTTGAAAACTTTGAAGGGGGCAGAAAAAAATTTTGGGGGGGATACATCGCTGAATTTTTTCTCAAAACTTGCTCATACCCTAAGGTATAACATATAATTTTCCCAATGTCCCAAAGGGGGGTGCAACATGGTCAAAAAAAATAAAGTTTGAAAAAAAACATGTATCTCCCGAACTACCGCACGTTTTGTCAACACTGTTCCACGGCGCCACCGTGAGAAAACTTCACCTATCGCGCGCTCTCAAACTTGGATTTTTTTAGAACCCTACTGAAATACCATAATTGCATTCAACATTTTTTTTTGATGAAGATTCTATAGGGTGGTGTGGTGAACAACAGAGGTATACCTACAAGAATTTTCACCCCCCTCCCATCATATTTACCCCTCAAAATTGCGTTTTTCAACTAATTTTATGCTATTTACTATCAATGAAAATTGCGAGGTACAATTTTTGGATGTATTTTTGACCCCTAAGCATCGTAGGGTTATATGTTTTTCGAAATTTTTGTTTTGGTGTGTCGTGGGAAAAAACTGAAAAAAAATGTCGTAGAGGGGGTAAAATGAGAATTTTGGGAGAATTAAATGTTAATGAGTAGGTACATATTTTTGAAATGAAGTTACTTTGATGACATTGTTATCGTTTGCAAGTGATCTAAACGCAAATACAGACGTCAGATTTTAGCACCCTTCGGAGAGGCTGGGTGTGACTAAAATGAAATCAGACGTCTGTATATATGTAGTAAAAATTGAGGGAGGGGGCTGAAGGCTCTGGAGGGGTTAGATTAGTGTAGCAGAAAATCTGACTTCTTATTCGTTCTCAGTGGTATCAAACCATGCGAAAACGACACCCCATTCATTAACATTTAATCATTATTTAATTATTTTGTATTCATTCAGCCAATCTCATATTCGAAAAATCTTTGAAAACCCCAAATAATATTCAAATAATTCGACATTTTTATAAGGAACGTACACAAATAATTTTGAAAAATAATTCGAATATTCACAAAAAAACTCCGAATTGAATAAAATTTGAATATTAATTTTTCAATTTTAGAAAAAATATTATCAATGTTCAACGATTTTCTATCCAGTGTAGCTATAGCCAGAAAATATGAAGTCGAACAAAAATATTCCGAAGCAATACTCAATCTTGTTTTCCATTTAGCTTTTCTACCTTAATTTGAAAAAATTAGTCACTTTAGTTAAATAAAAAATTATTAAAAAAAAAATAGGTTCATTGTTTTCTCCAAATCTGGGGAACCCTCTTGCCAGGTCCTCTGGACCTCGCTTGTTTTCGAAAATTTCGTACAAAATAATTTTTTTTTCGTAAGAGGTATATTTTTGGAAGAAAACGAGTAAAATTTTTTTGAAGGAAGTCACAACTTTCTTTCAGGATGACTCTCGTCACATTTGGGAGGGGATTTTCTATAAAGACGATGTATCTGGAATTTGAAAACAATTTATTATTGCTAGATTATTTCTTTTTTGGTGGGAGAGGGGTAAAATGGCAGAAAATTGTCCAAAATTCTTAATTCAGTATATTATACTGAATTAAGAAAATCCAACACATCATTTCATCCTTTTTTTTTTTTTTTTGTCAAAATATTGAATCGAGAAATTCTAAAAACGTTATAGGTAATCTTGAGGTACCTAAAAATAATGTTTTTATCTGTTTCTAAAGCTTCAAAAATTATAAAGCATTACATAATCCGTTCATTGTTTAGTGTTGAATGGGTCACCGTTTTTTTTACCTGTACTGAAAAATTGACGGTAATTTAACTTAATGCCCCCTTTTTCATTGAACCCCTCATGTAAATGACGTCATTGATTCGAATAATAGTTGGCTGCTAAAAATAAACAGGCGTGTTTACCACTCGATAATATCAACTTTTTCATTTTTATCAGCTTCGTTCAGCTCCGTGTTTTCATACGTGTGATAATGGAAAAAAGAGATTTTTAGAAAATATCAACTCATATATGCAAAAATTACGAAGAATAATAAGCTGCAGATGGGTAAAAAAGCACACAATATATTATTTGGAGTATTCATAGTAATCTTCGCGGGACTCATAGCAAGTAAGCTCATTCACTTCAACTACGTATAATTAGATAATGACTTATATTTTTTGAAATCTCAGACCCGTAATTTCAGACATGCACATGAATAAACGTTTCTTCTTTCGTTATTTTCAGTAATTCTTTACTTATGCATAAGCAATTCGATATGTTTTCAAAAACAAGTCAAAAAAGTTAATAAAAGTAATCATACTTTGTTCATTACAGATACAAACCCATCTGACCAAATGTAATGATAAAATTTTAAACGCAATTTGCAGAATGTCAAGAGTACAATGAGCAAGCCTGTAAGCTCAGCGACCAGTCATCTCCAGCTATCGATGAACTGCAAGCTAAAATAAATCAAGATGACGCTGTACCAGGACAATTTCCTCACCAGGTAATCCTTTATTCTTGAATTACACAAAGGTGAATAACTAAAAAGTATTTTTTCCTCGTACCTACGTGCTAAGGCGTTTATAGAACTCGTAAACTCGAAAAAATCAACGGTGCATCTATGCGGAGGCTCATTAATCAGCGAATATTTCGTTTTGACTGCTGCTCATTGCATAATTCAAGCAGGGTAAGTAGAAGTACACACAAGCAGTTGTAAAAATTATCCATTCGAAGATATCATACGAGTATTTTTATAATAATTCGTTGAATTTCGATTCATTTTCTAGAGGTAATCCGAAAATTCAAGTAGAATTGGGAAATGTGTTCTTGAAATCAGGCAAAGAGTACAAGGTAAAAGAGTTCCACGTACATCCTGGATTTTCCGAAAAACGAATCTATAATGATATTGCTCTTCTGAAACTTGATACAAAAGTAAATTTCAGCTCAACCATAAGACCCATATGTTTGAACACAGATTATAACATCGAGAAATACCACAACGCCACCACATCAGGATGGGGTTTAGAACGTCTGGCATCAGGTAACTTAGGTAACATGTGCGATTAAAACTGGAATTTTTGTATCGAAAATACACCTTTCGGTTTCGTTTTCTGAAATGAATACGAAACGACATTCTCAAAATAATAATTAGTGCACTTTCGCAGGTAAAATCGGTAATTCGACTTCAAATCTCAAGATAATAAAGTTACGTATAGACGAAAAACACGAGTCAATTTGTGGTGTACATCCAGCAGCATATGATGAAGATTCACA
This sequence comes from Planococcus citri, assembly GCF_950023065.1. Taxonomy (NCBI): domain Eukaryota; kingdom Metazoa; phylum Arthropoda; class Insecta; order Hemiptera; family Pseudococcidae; genus Planococcus; species Planococcus citri. The sequence goes on along the minus strand of NC_088678.1, from coordinate 67,023,276 downwards.
GCGTATAATTTGCACACATAGCTCCGAAGAAGACAAACATGAGGTACATATAATAACTGCTAAACTAACACGTTGTAACTTCAAAAAGACACAATAATACATATTAACTTGAATTATTTTTCTTTTCATTGTACGTAGGGTGATGCAGGAGGACCACTACAGGTATGGTCCAAAGGATGCTCTGATGGAAAGACTACACTTTACGAATTACTCGCAGTGAATTCAAGGAACGTAAAACCACGTACTCCGGATAAAGGTCGAGGAATTATTTTTATAAAAATTGAACCTTACATTCGTTGGATCGGGGAAATCGTCTGGCCCTGAATATCGAAGTCTACAATGTTCATCAACATCATCGGTTATTTCAATGTTTTTTAAATTTCGAAATAAAATTTTCTTTTAAACTCTGCAAAAGATATTTCACAGTGAGTTTTTTCTCTTTCAACTCCAAAAATTCGTGCACCAAAAAAAAAAAAAAAAACGTTCGTTGTATACGCAGGACTGTTGCAAAAATCAAAAATCAAAAATTTGTGCTTTTTCATGCCACTTTTATAGGTATTCAAAAGTAATCTTTTATTTAAAAAAAACAAAGAATTTTTTCACAAGGTGTGCAACAAAACTCCCAGACACAAAAAAATCATGATTTTTATGACTTTTTCATGATCTATTTTTCACATTTTTACCGCATGAAAATACCTCTACCCCCCCCCCCCCCCAATAGATAACTTGAAACTGCGATAATTTTTTTTAATGTTTTTACGAAAGTAGGTATTTCAGTTTTTTCATATTGCTAATTTTTTGAGAAAAAAAAATATAATTTTTATCATTTTATGGGCTTTTTAAAAAATTTTCAAGTGTGTTTCGAGAAAAATTCATGACTTTCATGACCATCTACAAGAAAACACGACTTTTTCATGACTTTCATGGCCCCCTTTAAAAAATTTAAACTAATGCTTTACGAATATAGTGAAGGAATAAATGGATAAATCTTGATCAGGGATGCCACACCTTGATCACCAAAATGAAATTACTTTTGAGAAGTTATCTCAAAAGTGATGAATCGAATTTTTGGATTGGGGGGCACCTTTAATTTGTTGGCAATTTGAGGCAACAAAGTGAGAATTTTAGCAAAAGAAGGGGCTTTTCAGCAATAATACGAAACTTTTTGCTACCTTTGGCAGGAACCAGAAAACTGAAAAAATGTTTCTATCAGACTCGACTTGGGTACTAATTTTTTCTTTTTGAAAGAAAAAAAACTTTAGTGACTAAAAAACTTGAGAAAGTAACGAGACGTTATTTAAAAAAGTGACAAAACATGAGCAAAACATTTTAATGCAGAAAAAAAATCACCAAAAAAAAGCCAGAACATTTCGTTTTTAATTAAAATCTAAAAATGGAACTCGATGGAAACTTCCACCTACAATTTTTGCAAAAAGCAGGACTTTTTGACAATTAGTGCCAAAAAAGGTAATCATTTTTTCGTAATTTTTCAACAAAAGCTGATTCTGCAACTTTTTTATTTAAAAAAAAAAAATCAAGATTTTTGGCCATTTGTGGCAACAAAGTAGAAATTTCAGCAAAAGAAGGTTTTTCAGCAATTTCTGGTAACAAAGCGACACGTCAAGACAAATTTCTAAAAAAGAGTGAAATTTTTCGAAATTTTTTTCCAAAAAACGCAATCAACTTTTAGCTATTTTTTTCTTCAAAAAATGAGAGTTTTTTGGGATTTAGGACTTTTTTGCTACTTTTGGCAGGAACAAGACTTCGACAGTAATTTAGAAATTTTTGGAAATTTTGACAGAAAATTTGCAAAATGCAAGACTGACAATTTTTGCAAAAAGAACTTTTTAGAAATTGATAGCAAAAGGTATACTTAATCTACTGTTTAGAAAATGGCGGGGAAAAAATGAGAAAGCAATTTTTGCTAAAAACAGAAAATTTTGATTAAAATAAGAAACTTTGAAAATTTTAGCAAAAATTAAGACTTTTTGGCAATTACCCAGTAAGCATGCTGTGACATTAATATCACAGTGATGTAATTTTGTGATGTGTATAGGACATTACAAAGTAATATTTCTGTGACATTTTTGCGACATTGCTTTGGAATGGAAAAAGAAATATTTGGCTGCAAATGCTGCAATGTCTCAAAAATATAACTTTGATGATATCACATAGACATCACTAAAAGATATTACAGTGACATTTCTGCCTCAAACTATACCATTTTTACTTCTCGCAGATAAAGTATGTTGACAATTAGTATATAAGGAAGATACTGCCTCATACGAATTTGCCCTCCTTAATGATGGGCGCTGGAGACTTTGCCGAATGTGGCGGAGTCAACAGCCTCAAATCTCAACTCCAAACTTCTGGAGTTGAGAGAAGAGAATATTTTTGCAGAAAATACATCTTATTATTTTCACAATTCAAATGAACCCCAGTAATCGGTATTTCAACGACATTCAATGGGAATATTTTAGAAATATTTACATCAATATTGCATAGACATTTCCTGGTGACATATCTGTGACATTCTGTGACATTAAAAAATGTCACTGGGCCCTTCTGAGTGATGTCTGTGAGACCATTTTGATGGGTACATTTTATACCACCAGTTAATCTCAGAGACATCACAAAGTGATATTACACATCTCCGCGGTGATATTATGTGATGTCACTGTGACATTCCAATGCTTACTGGGTTGCTAATACCCAGTAAGCATTGGAATGTCACAGTGACATCACATAATATCACTGCGGAGATGTGTAATATCACTTTGTGATGTCTCTGAGATTAACTGGTGATATAAAATGTACCCATCAAAATGGTCTCACAGACATCACTCAGAAGGGCCCAGTGACATTTTTTAATGTCACAGAATGTCACAGATATGTCACCAGGAAATGTCTCTGCAATATTGATGTAAATATTTCTAAAATATTCCCATCGAATGTCGTTGAAATACCAATTATTGGAGTTCATTTGAATTGTGAAAATAATAAGATGTATTTTCTGCAAAAATATTCTCTTCTCTCAACTCCTGAAGTTTGGAGTTGAGATTTGAGGCTGTTGACTCCGCCACATTCGGCAAAGTCTCCAGCGCCCATCATTAATGAGGGTAAAGTCGCATGAGGCAGTATCTTTCTTATATACTAATTGTCAACATACTTTATCTGTGAGAAGTAAAAATGGTATAGTTTGAGGCAGAAATGTCACTGTAATATCTTTTAGTGATATCATCAAAGTTATATTTTTGAGACATTGCAGCCAAATATTTCTTTTTCCATTCCAAAGCAATGTCGCAAAAATGTCACAGAAATATTACTTTGTAATGTCCTATACACATCACAAAATTACATCACTGTGATATTAATGTCACAGCATGCTTACTGGGAACTCGTACCGAATCTTGAAGCGAAAGCCACCCAAAGTATATTTTTTCGAAATCAATTTCATTGTAAGGTACTTGAATAATAGTTGGCTGTTGAAATTACAAAACACAACTATTTGTGAAATTTATCAGTTGAGTTTATCGACAGATGAAAAAAAAATACATTATTTGAGATTTTGGGAAAATACATTTATATATGTAGTACATCAACGTTAACTTGGTTCGCAATTTACGAGAATAACAAGCTCAAGATGAATATTTTCGAATTGACAGGATTCTGTGTATGCGTTTGCTGTCTTGGAGTGGTACTAGTGATAGCGATAATAGTTATAAGTAAGTAAGCTCGTAATTAGTATAAATGTTAATATTAACAAATTTTTGAAACCAACAATCAAACACTTTTAAATCATGTGTCCTTTTTCTACTTCGTTATTTTCAGTTATTGTAAACTTGGCAAAATAGGTTTCTATGAAGCCGACGAATGAACCTCCAAAAGTATATTTTCGGACAACAGCTGATGAAAGTAACCACGATATTTTTTCGTAATCAATTCCATTGTAAGGTACTTGAATAATAGTCGGCTGTTGAGAATGTATAGAAATATTACCAATTACAAATACAACTATTTGTCAAATTTATCAGTCGAGTTTATTCATTATCACTGTCAAGCGATTATCTACAGATAAAAAAAAAGTACATTATTTTAGATTTTGGCTAAATATAATACATTAACGTTAACTTGGTTCGGAAATTACGAGGATAACGAGCTCGAGATGAATATTCTGGAATGGACAGGATTCGTTGTATGCGCTGGATGTGTTCTACTAGCAGTGGTCGGATTTTTCTGTAAGCTCGTATAATTAGTATGTTAATTTTAACACTCTCGATAGTCGCTCGAGTGATCAAATGCCCGTTTTCTTCCCACGTTTGGATAAAATATTCAACTAGTAAAATACCATTCTACTACGTTATTTTCAGGGGTAAAGGATAAATTCAGTGGTAAACCGAAGGATGAACCTCCGAAGACTGAACCTCCGAAAACTAAACCTCCGCAAACTGAACCTCCAAAAGTATATATTCGGACAACAGCTGATGAAAGTAACCACGTTTAGTGCTCATTACTGACCTTTTCCATCACCTGACTATACGCGTAATAATAAATTTTCAAATTGATATTTTGTAGAATGTGACGAATATAATACACAAATCTGTGAGCTTGTTGATCGTACGCGCCGGTCAATTCCACCCACCTATGATTCGAATCGCATAATAAATTACCACGGAACCGCTAGTGAAGGAGACTTTCCTCACCAGGTGATTAGATCCTATATTCTAGAATTTTACACTCTGATGCGGAAAATCGATACAATGTCCAATTTTCCATCAAGTGAGGAGTATGTATTTTCTTCCCTAAGTATCATTTACGATTTTATTTGTGTGCTAAGGCTTTAATACTATTCACAAAGAAGAATGATCGGAAAATAACATGTGGAGGTACATTAATCAGCAGGAATTTCGTTTTAACTGCTGCTCAATGCTTACATCTAGCAGGGTACGTATAACATACGAGTACAGTTACACACACAAACAGTCGAAACGGATTACAAATTATTTGTAAAATTCGCTGAATTTTGATTTTCTTCTTATGTTAAAGAGCTAAACCCAAAATTGAAGTCAAATTGGGAACCGTGTACGCGAATTCTGATAAGGATAACGGAAAATCATACGGGGTAGAAAAAATCCATGTGCATCCATCATATTCCGAAGCACGAGTGCTTCACGATATTGCTCTTTTGAAACTTGATAAAAAAGTCGACTTCAGCCAAATGATAAGACCGATTTGTTTAAACACGAAATATCTCGGGAAAGACCACTATCCAAAGACCGTCGCATTAGGATGGGGCAGCTACACTACGGGTAAGTAGCCTATCTAATTTACATTAGTTTTAAAATCTGTACACATGAGAAGATTTAAAAAACAACTTACGAGTAGTAAAATGAATGTGGTTTGAACTCTCACTCTTCGATTTGAATGAAGATCAAAAGATGATATCCTGAACCCCCCCCCCCCCCCAAATAAAAAATTTCAGATTGAGCTCATTTTTCAATTTTTAGCGAATTTTTGAACATTTGAAAAATTTTAAAATTCAAAGACCATTTTCAAACTTTTTTGCGAAATATGACTTTTTAGGAGCAAATCGAGTCAATGTGAATAATTCCTTCGGTTGAACTCCCATACACTAACAAATATGTAGTAGGTAGTTTTGGGCCATTCTGGATCTTTTATCGATTCTTCAGTTTAATCCACTCTCTAAATTTGAAACAGTCAAGTTTAGAGAGCAGAAATCTGAAATCGATCTTGAATAGACATAAATGAACTTGAGCAACTCTCGGACATTTCAGATGGTTATCAAGACGTTCCATGGTTGTGAGTTTAAAGTTTGATTTTTGACTAATTCGAAAATCCATAAAAAGTGAAAATCCCCTATCTCTAAAACGGTAGTATTCAACGAAAACAATCGAAAGGACGTCCAATGAGCACTGATCAAAGTTATAAGAGCTAAACTTCATTCATGGACATTCTCAGAACGATTGACGACATTTGTTCAAAACAACTGCTTCTAATACATCTTTTTTGAAAATTAGATTTCTTTCATTTTTTTCTAGAATTTACTGATGATCAAAAATTTTTTTTTGAATTCACACTCCCGAAATTTTGTGATACATACGAGTAACTCTTCAGGTAATTGATCCATCAGTACGACTTTCCGAGGTCGTTTGTCTGCTTGTGTGACCTTGTAAGGTCATTGACCCATCTGACTGGCTTCTTGAGGTGACTGATCTACCTGTCTAGCCTCTCCTAGTCGTTTGTCTGCCTGTCTGGCCTTTCGAGGTTTTCTGAATGTCTGACTGACTTTTCGAGACCATTGACCCACCTGTCAGGTCTCTAAAGATATGTGTGTCTGGCGTTTCAACGTCATTGACCTGTCAATATGGCTTTCCAAGGTCATCTGTCTGCTTTTATTACTTTTCGAGGTCATTGTCCTTTCTGACTAGGCTTTTAAGAGTATGTACTGGCCTACATGTCCAGCCTCTCATGGCCGTCTGTCTGCTTTTCTGGCATTTTGAGGTCATTGACCTGTCTGCCTGGTTTCTCAAGGTCGTCATCTGTTTGCCCAGCCTCATGTATCTGAACTCTCAGGGTTCACTGACCTTACTGTCTAGCTTCTAAAGGTAGTCAGTCTGGCTTATCAAGAACATTTTCACCGTCAGTACGGCTTTCCAAAGTCATTTGTCTGTCTGTCTAGCCTCTCATGGTCGTCAGTTTAGCTTTTCAGGGTCATTGAACCGTATGTCTGGCCTCTCAAAGCTGTCTGCATCTCATCTCCGGAAAAAATCTCTACCACGAAAATAGCGAACGTAAGATAAGTAGCACAGTAGAAAAAATGGTGGTCTCCACCATAAAAATTTGTTATTTATTGATTATGTTTTTTTCAATTGGATTTGACTTCTAGCGTCTGAAATTTTGGTCGTATGAGTTTAAAGATACGCTGTTTCGATCTAGCTTGAATTCGTTCAAACCGAAGATTACCTATGAGTTCAGAAGGTTTCCTAGTAATATAATATCGTAACAATTAATTATCTATCATTGTAAGGGTACAGTTACTCGTATAGTTCAAGTCTCAAGTGGGCACAACTACATATAGACGAGGATCGAAATTCAGTTTGCGGCGAATCTCTAAAAGCATTTGGTAACGACGCACAACGTTTAATTTGTACATTCAATAAAGATGGCGCCGTCGCATATCAAGTATGATTGGTACACCAAAATATCGTAAACTTGAAAAATATAATAGGTACCTAATACCTGTACATCATGACCTGAAATTTTTCCTTTAGGGTGATTTTGGAGGACCACTGCAGATATCCAAGAAAGGATGTGCTGATGAAAATACTTCATTTTATGAATTACTTGGAGTGTTTTCAAGGTACCAAAGATTGGTGGACGACAAAGGGAGCGGTCGATATAATCATTTTACCAAAGTGGCACTCTACGTCCCATGGATTGAGAAAATCGTCTGGTCATAGATATCCAAGTGTGAATATTCCATCAGTCTTATCAGCAATTACTTATATAATGTGTATTGTGTATTTGTAATAAGTATAATTCAATTCATATGTATCAACTGCCGTTTTTTTTTTTTTTGTTAATAGGATGTTTTCAATTAAAAGCTATAGAAAATGTTTTAACTTTTAAGCAGTAATTTTTTTCACTCAGCTCGCCAATAGCGAGATAGCTCATCAGTACATTACGTAACTTTAAGCTTTTTTTTAAATAATTAGTAGAGGGTGTGTAAGTTCTTGCGAAGAATGAGAAGCGAAAATTCAAATTCTGACTCCTCCTCATAGTTGAAAAAACTGGAAATTGAAAGCGTATTTCCAGGTAAAATAGGCGAAATGGCTTTGTTCCCAGATTTGGAAAATTATGATGGATTATTATTGGGCACTTCCAAAAAAAATTTCGAGCCGAATTTCCGCCCCTCAACCCACCTCTTTGAACAGTATATCTAAAAACACTTTTTTGCGGAAAAAAATCAATATCCATGAGTAGTGGGGAGAAAATTATGGTACCATGCGGAATGTGTAGGGGAAGCATGGGCCTTTCAACACGATTTTTTTCAAAATTTTTCATCATAGGTGGGGATAAAATTGACAAAAAAAAAGTTTGAACCGCCACAGTTCCGGATTGAAGGGTTCAACACAACAAACACTGTTTTCGCCAAAATGTGTCTTTTTACAAGGACTATTTGCCTATCAATCCATAAAATAAAAATATGTACGCAAGAAAAAAACTAAAAAATAAGTAGGTAAGTAAGTACGCCTTTTTCGAATTTTTTTATTTTTGTAAAATTATGTAAAATATGCAAAAAAAAGTACGATTTTGCAAAAAATATACATTTTCATCTAACGTTATCAAAAAAGTCTTAATATTTTTTGTAAAAATGAACAAAAACCTTGTTGTTGGCCAAAATTTCAAAAAGTTATAATTTCAATAAAACTATCTAAAAATCTTGACTTTTGTAAAAATTATCAAAAAAGCATCTATTTTTTGTCAAAATGCTAAAAAAATCTTATCACCAGAATAATTGTCAAAAAAGTCTCATTTATGACAAAATTGTATCTAAGTTTCTTTTTTTTTAAATTTTTTCGACAAATCTCAACTTTTGTCAAAATCGCCAAAAAAGCACTGTTTTTGGCCATAATTGTTGAAAAATACTTACATTTTTCTTCCAACATTATCAAAAAAGTCCTAATAAGTATTTTTTGTAAAAATGAACAAAAAACCCAGTTTGTTAGTCAAAATTTCAAAAATTCTTATTTTTGCCAGAATTTATCAAAATATCTTGACTTTTTGTAAAAGTTGTCCAAAAAGCACCTGTTTTTGCCAAAATGTTCAGAAAATTTCATCACCAGAATAGTTGTCAAAAAAGTCTGATTTTGTCAAAATTTTACAGAAAGTTTCTTTTTTGAAAAAATTATTTAAAAATCCCAACTTTTGTCAAAATTGTCAAAAAAGCACTGTTTCTTGCCAAAATTGTCGAAAAATACTCACCTTTTTTTGACGTTATCAAAAATGTCCTAGGTAATATTTTTTTTGCCTATTCTTGGAAATTTTTAGAAGATCAACTTGCGACATTTTCATTTTGATGGTTTTTTTTCATCAAGCGTTGTGGAAACGTGTTTAAATTGAAAAGAATGTGAGAATTGTAACAAAATTGCTCTGACCTCAATTCGAATTTTTTTTGGTATTTTTTTATTCTCATGACGAGCTTCTTTTGAACACTTTTTCTAAAGTGAAATTTGACGCTCAACATTCTAAACATTTTTCGCATACTTCTCGTACTTTTGTGGGGAAAAAACGCGAAAAACGCGTATTTTTCAAGTTGTTTTTTTTTTTTTGCAAATATGAGCCCTTTGCGGACAAAACTTTAATTTTATGGATTGGCAGGAAGAAAGTACTAGTAATAAGAAGATACATTTTGGTGAAAACTGTTTTTGCGTCCAACCCTTCGATCCGAAGCTGTGACGGTTTAAAGTTTTCTTCTGTCAATTTTACCCCCACCACTACAAAATAAAATGTTGAAAAAAATCATGTCGAAAGGCCCAGGCTTCCTCTACACATTTCGTGTGGTACCAGAATTTTCTCGCCACTACTCATGGATATAGATTTTTTTCCCGCCAAAAAACCTGTTTTTTGACTACACTGTCCAAGGGAGGTGGTTTGAGGAGCGGGACCAACATTTTTTTTTGGAGGTACCTAACTATAATCCATCATAATATTCCAAAACTGGGAACAGGGCCATTCGCCTATTTTACTAGGGAATTTACAATTTTTCACGCTAAATAAGTAATCATTTGTTTCAGGGTACGTAAAAACTCCCTTTTTGATTCAATTTTTCGAGAATTGAAGAGGACAGTTCTAAAATATAATTTCTGTTTTATTTTATTCGAAAACGTTCAATTTTGTAAAATTCAACGAGTGGATCGTGATGCACATCAAGAGAATCATAGACCCAAAAACAAGCATAAAGAAAGTTCCCAATTTCTGATTTTTCATATTTAATTAGGACAACGATTGAAATTTGTTGCATTTTCTCAACTACACAAAGTATTGCTCTGACAATTCATCAAAATCAACGAATTCATTCGACACACCTCATCCTCCCCCTCCAAACACCGAACATAAAACATCAACGATACCAAATACTAGCCACATATTATTTCCAAATTTCCCAGACATCCTATTCCAAAAAATATCTACCTATTAATACGCGGCTACAACCAATCGGGCATTAAATTACGTTATTTTCAGGGGCACTTCCATTGATAACGTTTCGTTCTCAACTCGCAAGTATGTTATCTTTTCAACAAAGGTGTACCTTTATTTCAAGTAATTCAACGAATACGCTTACGTGAAATGAAACTTATGTACATCGTACTGATCGTCGGCATAGGCATAGGGGGAGGTACGCGATTGTTTTCTCTATATCTTTTCATGATACGTGTTTATTCGCAAAAAAGTAATCTTCGAATATTTTTTCATATTAGCTGTTGTCATGCTTGTTGGATTAATTTCCCTTATTGGAATTTCATTCAGACCATTCACTAAGGCCGAACAAAGTAATGCTCGCTTATTTTATTATTTCACTACGATAATTAGCTCATGAAACGTCATATTCGCAGAATGCAACCAGTATGTCGCGTTCGCATGCGAAACAAAGAATCGATTGCCGGAAGAACAAGTAACTCAAAAGCCAACTTCCAGTGATACCATAAAGGCCGTATGGCACGGCAACGTAGTTCATCGTGGACATTTACCTCACATGGTATTCATCCATACAAACACACCATTCAAATACATATGTATGTAAGACGAAATACCTCGATAACGTTTTTATTTTGTTAAGGTCTTCATACACACTACTATAAGTAAGACGATATGCGGTGGATCTTTGATCAGCGAGAATTTCTTCATAACTGCTAAACACTGCGGCGAAAAAATCCAGTAAGTAGTTCTCGAATTCAAGTTAAACTTTGAGTAGGTATAGACCCTCTTGAAGGGTGCTTCGTCACGATGGTGGATAGGGAGATGTACCTACGTAAGTCTAACTACTATCTATCATTTTTCTTTAGAGTGGAAGGCGCCAAAATTCTGATAGGAGTGGTAATTCTCGAAGAAGATAAAAGTAGTCAAACGTTTTCCAGCAGCGAGGTATATTTCTACCCTGGTCCTTCAGGAACGATGAAAGACGATATTTGTCTAGTGAAACTGAACGCTTCAGTGACGTTCACTGCTTACATAAGACCTATCTGTTTGAATATCGATCAGAATGTCCAATCGAACCAACTGACTGCGTCAGGATGGGGAAAACACGAGGGTAAGTTCACATGAGATTTTTAAAAAAAAATGGATTTCAAAATTGTAGAAACAAATCATCCCACATAACGACTTAAGAAAAATAAAAACCATCCATCGAAGTGAAAATATACGTGATTTTTTTTTCAGGTAACTTTTTCAGCAGAGAATTAAAAGAAGTAAAACTGGAGTCGCTCCCGGAATCCTTCTGTAATGCATCATTTCCACAAACGTACAACTCGACTACATTTATCTGCGCTGGTTCTCAAAATGTATACGCCGATGCCTGCGAAGTAAGTGTGAAGTTGATGGACAAATACAAATATAGACGAAGTATGTTCATGTCATAAATTTATAATCGTACGTACGTACTTCTAAATACTCGTATACAGGGTGACTCCGGAGGACCATTGCAGATGCCACATAAAACAAGCCCTTGTCCACATGTTTACCACCTAGTTGGAGTCGTTTCACGTGGGGCGCCGTGTCAACCAGGACCTAGCAAAGCATACGGCATTTATGCAAAAGTAGCATTTTATATTCCGTGGATCGAGAAAACTGTTTGGCCGTAGAACATTAGGAATTCAATTTTACCAATTTAATCGTGTTCAATGTAGGTTTCAATACATATATTTCGTTGATCGTTTACTTTTGGCTTCCAGAGAAAATTCCTATACAGATGCATCAATTTCTTCAGGAAGGGATGAGGGAAAGTGGGGTCGGAAAGTATACAAGACTGAATTTTCTCAGATCAAGATTTGGCTGTTTAAAAAAAAAAAAAAAAAAAAAAAAAACTTAAAAATGGAATAGAAACTCAAAATTTTGTAAAACAAGAAAAAAAATCGAAATTTGGTTTAAAAAATGATAAAAACGAGACACTTTTGAAAAAGAGCATAATTTTTTACAATTTAGGAAAAAATGGCAAGTTTTTTTTACAATTTGAAGGAAAAGCAAAATTTTGCCATTTTGACAAGAAAGTTGGGTTATTGGCAACTTTGGCAAAAACAACAAGATTTTTTGTAATTCTGACAAAAGAGCGTGATTCTTGCAAGTTGACCGTAACAGCAGAATACTTTTGCAAGTTTCATAATGCAGGATTCTGTTTTGTAAGTTTGTCAAAAAAAAACACGATTTTGGTATTTTTGAGAAAAAAATCAAGTTTTTCCAAGTTTATAGTAAGACAGAAGATTTTTTTTGCAAATTTGACAAGAATGCAGCAGCATTTTTTGGACACTTTTGGCGATATACCTAATTTTGCCAAAAAGCAAGATTTTTTGGGGTTTGGCAATTTTTACAAAAAAACAAGATTTTTGTTGAGAAAGACAATAGGATTTTTCGAAAGTTTTGGTAAGAATGCAGGATTTTGACAAACAAGATTGGCAGAAACAGTATTTTAGCAATTTTTGCAAAAAATAAAAAACTGTTTCATAATTATGTATTGCAAAACACAAAAACTTTTTGGCACAATTTCGTAAAAAAAAAAAAAAAAAAAAAAAAGAACAAGGGTAAGATAGAAAAGCACAAAGCATAAGGAAAAAATCAAGACAAGTAATTTAAAGAAAACAGACTGGATAGGATTGTTGAAACACTCTGTACCAAGTTTGTATCAACAAAATTTTCTATACTACCTTATTTCAATTCCATCTCGTTATATGCCTTCGTTTGGCAAAATATACAATGTAACTCTCCTCCCTCGCTTCAATAAGGAAAGCATCAAATCATTGCTGGAAAGCGTGTTTCTTTAAAAAAAAATATAAATTCGAATACAGGTTGCGATTATTTATTTTGATCACGCGAATATTTGTTGTTGTCTAACATAAAAGCATTGGACTATGGCTTGAATTATCAAATAGGTACTATGTATTCCTTGTTTAGGTAATGATTACATTTTTAATAAACGTAAAAGCGTCGAGATCAGTAAATTTATACTTCTCGCAGTCACTGAATTGATGTCAAACTAAAAGCGTATTATTTTAGAGTTGTTTCTTCAATCATGAATTTGCTAACTACTATATTATTAATTATCTCAACTATTTTAGGTAAGTAAGTTTTTAAGAAATACGTAATTAATGAAATAATTTAGACTATACACCCTTATTGGTTACGTAAGTTGATAATACCACTTGTGAGCCCATCTCTTTTTTGGAATCTTGACTCAAAATGATCAGAATTTTTTTCAAGACCATCGATATATAATATCGATATTCAAAAAAGTTCGTCTTACTTCTCCTTTCAACATCAATCCTTTCGCGTCCTAAAATTGCATCATGATTCAAAAAAAAAGTAGTAGTAGTAGGTAGTAGTAGTAGGTATATTTGCTGCAATAATTAGATAAAGATACATAGAATAAACGCAGCAACATTCATCAATTGAGCTGAACTGTCAAGATTACACAGACATTCCACACAAAGAACTGCAAGTCTGCTGGAGACTCCAGTAATTTTCAAAAAAGTCGCTGGAGCCTCCCAAACGACTTGAAATCCACCTGCAGTCGAGTTCCAAGCGTATTGAAATTAGTTTGCAAAATGAATTTCGACTTTCCAGCTCCAATTGACGAATTTTGAGGAAATTTCAAATTTCAAAATTCTGCTGCACGCTATAGAACTACTCAAAACGGTTTGAAACAGTTTCCAATCGATTTGGCAGGTCGAAAATAGAATATATCCTGAACTTCAGCTTTCTACGCCAATTTAATAAAATTTTTATTTTTTCCTCTCCATTTTGGCCTAAATTTAGTTTTCAAAAATTCACCAAAAATCGAAAAAGGCACTTAAGCACTTGAAATTTTGACAGGTGATGAATTTCTTGCCTGCTCTTTCAATCTACCTTTGTAACATGTAAAAAATTTGTGCAAGTCCTATGCTGGAACGCAAAATTTGTGATTTCGGCTCACCTGTCAATCAAAATGGCCACCATTTTGTAAGTAAGGTCACTTTTTTTAGGACAAGGGCTAGAAATGTTCCTTGGCTATAGTACTACTCCTTTGAGAAAAAAGTTGCCCTAGAGGATCGACCGCTGGGGGGGGGGTGCAATAGATCCTTATGCAAGGCCCCACTATATGATTATGTTTTTTTTTCTCATTGAGAATATTAATACTCATTGATTTTTTTTCAGGCTCAAACAACAATGCGATACACGCGGTCGATGTTTCACGTCCACTTTTCCGAACCACTAAAATAGTTTCAACCACGCCAGCAATCGACCTTTACAAAAAAAACGAATTCACTGTTCAAGAAGCGTACAATATTACACAAATTATACCACTCACGACTGCGGAAATATCTAAAAATACTGCTAAATTTTATCGAACAATCAATTCGAAATCCTTACAGATTTCAAACAATATCGATGAAGTGACGGCAAAACTAACACATCCTTCATATTACGAAAGGCACCGCTACTCGTATAATCAACATCCACCAAAATTAGCCGTGAAAAATATCACTTGCGAATTTTCAAACTTTTTGAAGGTACGTAAATTTCAACGTGACATTATTACTCGTACTTGATTGTACTAAACATGCATTGATCATTTTTTTCAAATAACTATTGAAAAGTAAGATAGATGTTTCAATAACTGCTATAGCTAAACGAGCTTAAATGAAAGTGCTAAAACTGCATGTCGAACCAGAGTTCAAAATTTTTAAAAATCCTCAACTTTCGGGATTTTTTTGTTTTCTTGCAACTTTACATACTTGCGGGTTAAAAATGAATGAATAGTAAAAAGATACGGTATTGAGACTCCACACACATAATTTTAATATCTAAGTAAACAACAATTTGTTATTTAATCCAGTTTTATTTTGTTAGATAAAAATGAATACCCAGTCTATATTGGAACTAACAGGCTATTACAACATTAAAAACAATTCTACGACACTTCATACAGTTAAATACCTAATGCGCTTCGCAGGAATAAACATTTCTATACTTAAAACGTATAATCCAGCGAATCTTACGTCGTCTATCAGTGAAACGGATATCGAGATAGAATATCAGGACTTCAAAGTGAGTACATATCCTTTACCTACGTTAGCAAAGACTTTCGAAGCTAGACTAGGTATAAACGTCAAAATGATATTTAAGTAAGATGAGTATCTACCTAAGTAATTTCATGTACAAAGGTTTGATTCCATGATTCAACACACTGCAAATATTTCAGATCGAATTATCCGGAAACGATGGCGAAGAATTTGTTGCATTGAATTCCATGTCGTCCTTGATACAAGAAATCAAATCGTATTTTGAAAAAGAAATCATACGTTTTTTCCATTCGATGCAATCAACTTACGATAAAGTATTCACAACTTGTATGCAGCCTAAAGAAAATATTAACGAAAAGTTCGCCAACTTCTCAGCACACGAATTAGATCACTATTACCAAATTGGTAATGAAGGACCCGATTACTGGAAAATTGTCATGGATCAGATAACCATACGTGGATTGACAAATTTCAAAAATTTCTCGCTGAATACCGAGTCGAATGAATTACAATTATCGATCGAAAATGTATCAGGTAATGTGAACTGGTATTACCACAACGAATCTGATTTAAATGTGAAACCCTCGCAATTACACTTCAAGATCGATCGAATTAATATTGAAACCGATTTTGAAAAGATTATGCGAGTCCTACGAGATCGGAGTTACCTATTACTCATAAATTCACATTCATATGGTGACGTATTACTAGGCAGCGTAATTAAAATTGATGCAGCTTCAGTCGTTTGTGAGAATTCCAACGATAGCTTATCATCTTTAGCTTCGGCGATATTATTAGAAAAAACGAAAGTGTCTGTAATACGATCGATTACCGAATCGCTTCAAAACATTTATAACAACTATGACGATGAGCTCCGACAGTTCATCCGAGTTATGTAAGGATTGACAATTTGTATCACGTACCTACCAAACTTGTTTCTTTTTACTGAATATTCTCGGTACCCCGAAAAGGCTACGAAGTACATAGTTACTTCATCAAGAAAATCTTTGAAAAGTAATCGTAATTTAATATTTAGCTGATTTATAGTATGTACCTATTTCAAAATTGTTCATGTTGTACAACCTGACCAAATAAACATTATTTTCTTAAATCTATAAATGCTTTTCTAATAAGTATTTTATTGAAGATCAATTCGGTTACAAAAATCTAGATTTTCCAAAATCATAAAATGTCACCGGAGGTTCCAGAACGGCTTGAAATCACCTTCGGTCGACTCAGCATGCTGAATTTAGGATTCAAAACGGATTTTACCATTCCAGCTTTATTTAGTAAAATTTTGTGTGAATTGCAATTTCCATAAATCTGCTGATGGAGGCTCTAGACTTTCTCAAAACGATGTTAAACCGTTTCCAATCGATCCGGTGGCCAAACATAGGGTACAATGTACACATTAAAATTCAGCTCTCGAGGTCAATTTGTTGAAATTTCATCCTTCAGGTGGCCACATTGGGGCACATTTAACTTGCCACATTTGGGCACTTTGCCTTATGAAATTTTTCAAAATTTTGCAAAGATGGGAAACAAATTAAAAAATATAGTGTAAGTAATTGGTAAAAAAAATCGGGAAATTTAAATGAAAAGCAGCACGTGCAGGACTTTTGGACATCTTGTAACATATCAGTGATTAAATTTCATTCTTCTCAAGTCGAAATAAGACGAGGTGCCTAAAAAGCAGGAGTTTTGGAAACACACTTCTTCAAATATTTCCATTTTCAATGATTCGTATGAAGGGCGGAGCATCAACAATTTTTCAGATCAAAATTTTTCAAGTTTCAAGAAAAACAGAAATATGAAATTTTCAAGATAAAGTAATAAAAAGTACCTACTTATTTTTTAGTAGTTTTGACCAAAAAAACATGGCGAGGTATAGCAGGACATCAATTGGCATACACTATAGTCCTAAGAAGGACCGTTGGACACCTTGTGAGACATAAACTCCCCTAAAAAAAAGTATAGGCATAGGTTCATGAACCATACCCATCAAGTATAATTTTTAAAAAAAAAAGTAAAATACAATATTCAAGATTACTTTTTGCTTAAAAATGTATGTACCAGTTCATCTAATTTCATTACAGTTGGCTCAAAAATTACATACATTTTCCAATACCTAAAAAATATTTAGCACATGCTTTTTCAATTTCGGGGTAAACTTTAGCGATAAAAAATAATCACAACCATGAATGGTGTATAATTAGATACCTAATCGAATCGTGATGGCGTCTCAACTCTTTTCTCGGTTATCTGTATACGATAAAAAAAAAATTGAAAACAAAACAACGAAAAAGGGGATAAATTCAGACATTTTCAATGATTCAGTTACTACGAATCCAAATCGAAATATTATGCATTTATATGATAAAATTCTGTTTTAAGAAAAACCCCTGAATGATTCGTACAGATAGTACCTAAAAATATTGAATCCTATCGAATCAATGTTAAAACTACCAACACAACTTTTCCTAGCTTCAAAAAATTCTACATCTACTTAGATTTTAAAATTTTATTAGTTTACCTATGCATCAAACATCAAAGGATGATAATTATAAACGCGGTGCAATTAGTATATACGAAAACATGTGATATTTTAAAATTAGGTACGTGAACCTACTTTCAACAAAGTATCAAGTATATGTAAACAGATAAGATAACTTTTATCGATCAAAAGAAAAATCAAACTTATAACCGAATAACATGCCAAATAAAGTGCACTTTTCAGCTGACGAATTGGCGGATTTTCTTCAAACATTTTCGCTTAATTAAAGGATATGTTTTCTTATCTCTTCGGTCTGTCGTGACATTTTTGACGTAAATGATTAAAATGCTCGAAAATTTCAATATTACGATGTTTTTCATTACATTGTATTTTACAATTATTGTTTGCGATAGGCTGCCTATTTATTTTAGGATTTCTATTTCTTGATCGCTATATTGAAAAACTAATTGGAATTTGTGAACTTGGCTTTCGACGTGATATCACACTCGACAACAATACGAGTATCAGGGTCAATGGTAACAGAACGCGAAATCGTTTCTTATCAGTAGGGAATGCCCACAATGGGAAAGGAGGGCAGAGATGTAGGCAACGTAGAATATCATGTACTAAAAACATAAGATGAGGTAGTGAAATTTTCTTCATCAGGCCATACACCTCGTTCTAACTATAAATTACAGATTGAACAATTTTACAAGAATTTTCTCAGTGATCTAATTATTTTTTTCCGAAAAAATCGGATATCTCAGAAACACTGCACATGCGCATAAATATATAATACTCACATCAGATCTAGATGAGATCTCGCCCTATCCACGTACTTCTAGTTACATGCAGGTTTGCAGGTGCAAGCCGCGAATACCACGAATTAAAGTTATCGAAGGAAAAATAAGCCATAAATATTAATGTAGCCGAACGAATTACGTATTTACATTATTATTGGCAAAAAAATCTAAGCAATGTGAAGATGGTTTGATATTAGGGTAATAATTTTGGCTCAAGCACTTGATACCCAGTGGTGCCAATGGTCTCACAGGTATTTAAGATAGTTTACTTCTGATATGAAAAATTTGCGAAAAAATTTCAAACATCCAATTACTTATAAGTTATAACGCTTATACTAGAACGAGCAGACCGCCAAATTACGTAGGTACCTATGATAAAGCTCATTAAAAATTAAATAGTTAGCATTGCACTAAACGTATCTAGGTACTTTGAAAGGTCATAGTTGAATTCATAATATTTTAAATTGCTGACGAAAAATGAGAAAAAATTCTACACTTTTCGTAGTTGTGGTCGAATCTGCTCGCAGACATTTGAAGACTTCGAGACATTCATCACGAATTTACAAATACTTCAGAAAACACACGGAAGATCTCAGACAATCGAAACCTAAATCTTTTCTCGACCCATTAAGGGGTCAAGAAGCCAAATCGGTCTATCGTTTTGAAGGTTAAGTAGGTACTAACTGATAGGTACCTAATCCAAAAGTTACTTATTCGACCACCCATTAGCGACTACAAATTGCGTAAGAACAACCGATTTACCGTTTCGTTCTATTTTAGCCGTACATCAATTTCAATAAATTAACTTTTAAACTTTTTGATAATTTAAACGATTAAATTTGCGACGAAACACTGATTAGCGATATAGAGAACATGGAAATAATCAATTTAGGTAGATATATTAATCTACTATGTAGTATACTCGTACATATGTACTAACACGCCGGCCCAATAGCGTTATCAAGTAGGTATACGTCCTCATTCGTACTTCCTCGTGAGTTCAATTTTATTAAAATCGAATCTCTTCAGATGATCGTATGCTTAAAACAGACAATGATAACAATGCGAAGCGTTTATTGTGAAATCGATCTTTCAAATGAACACGTGGAATAAAAATACTAAAATATACAGCGATAAATTCAATCACGATTATAGTATAAACGTTGGGGTGGGTCGCAAAAGAAAAGTTGGCGGATTTCGATCAAATTCAACAGAGACCTTCATTTTTGGTTGAAAATTACTCAGAAAAAATTTCAGCTCCAGAGGGGCTCCTGGAAGAGAGGTATGGACCTTCAAAGAGAAAGCATTTTCGAAAAAATCGCAATTAGTTTTCTACTCTCTACACAACCTGTTTTGGGAAAAATAGCCCAGTCCCAAATAAAAATAACTATTCGAGATTCTGCATCAATCTTTGCTATTGCCCTCAAATTCAAGACCACTTTTAGGGTTCTCCTGAGCGATTGAAAATTTGCAAATCACTGATTTTTGAATAAATTAGTGCTCTGAAAATTTTTTCCTCGCAAATATCTCTCATTATTTATGCCAAAATACTCGCATGTGATGAATGATATCATTCCTGAAACTGAGGAATTATTTTTGAACGCAGTGATTCCAATTTTTTGGTCATTAGTGCTGATTTCAAAAAATCAAAAAAATATCGAAAAGTTTTTGGTCATTAAATGACCAAAAACTTTTCGATATATTCGATTTTTCGAAATTAGCAATAATGGTCGAAAAATTTGGATCATTGTACTCCAAAATATTTATCCATTTTCAGAAATGATATCTTCCAACATTTTGGCAAAATTTATGTGAAATATTCGCGAAGAAAAAATTTTCAAAACACGAATTTAACCAAACAATATAAGCTATTAGAAAATTTCCAACCGCTCAAAAGAATCCAAAAAGTGGTCTTGGATTTATAGCATAGATTGATGCAGAATCTCAAATATGTACATTGTACAAATATGTACTTTCATTTGGTACAGGGTCATTTTTCCGAAAATCAATTGGGTAGCGACAGGAGCAAAAAACTACGATTTTTTCGAAAAAAACCTCTTCGAATAATAAAATCGAAACCTCCCCCCCCCTCCTCCTCCCACAACATAGGAAATGATTGAATTTATCGACATGATTTTAGATTATTCCCTGTAACGGTAATTAAAGACAATTAAAATAACTTCGTGAAGCGTATATAACATCGATTAAATAAAAATAATCACATTTTAGTGTCTGTATCCAAATTATAATAGCGTAATCGATGAACAGATAAATTGTTACCCGTTACGTAGGTAGGTATACATCAATGACTATTAGGAAAACAAGACTCAAAAAATGCGAACACCTCAGCCATTTACAATGAAAAAAATTATATTTTCTAGAGAATTTTCAGTATTGACACGAAAGAAAATTAACCATTTGTGAAAGATGTAAGTTGAAAAAAAAGATTAAAGCGATAATTACGTACAAGTCGAATGTTCAATGAATTATAATTTTTAGAATCTTTATATACCTACGTCAATATCAAAAAAAATTTACGAATTAAGTAGAAAAAAAAAAAAAAAAAAAAAAAAAGGTATACCTCCGAAGATCAGCTCAGAGGTTTTTACAACATGCGCAGATAAGTCATTCTCAGAAATCGCAAATAAAAAATCACGTTCAAGAGCAATGGTCAAATTAAGTGGAGGGTATTCACTTTCAAATGATATACGTATTTTGCCTTTCCCTCCGAGATTGAACTCCAAAAGTTGCTAATAAACTCATAAAAAGTGAAATTTGGCCAATATCCTCCCCTCCCCTCATTCATAAAAATCAAAATTTTATCAAATTAAGGCACGGAATTGTAATTTGGTTCAAACCCTATTTTTGATTTCCCAAATGTACCTACAGGTCAGACTTTCCAGCCATTATGGAACACACTGTCAATTTGAAAATTTTAATTTTATTCATCTTCTCTCCCCTTTCATCCAACCAAAAAAACCGAGATTCGATAAAATTGAGGGGAAAAGTTGGAATTTTTGACAAAATCTAGAGCCTGCAGACGATTTTTAAATCATCCAATCTTCTAAAAATTGAAATGAAGAAGGTCCACATGAAATTTGGCACACGGAAACCAGAATTGTCATGCATATATGTATTTTACAAAATCAATTTCTGCTGTTTTGGATCGATCCATACTTTTACAAATAAGATTTTGAAAACTTGGAAAAATTAGCTGGAGGCTGAAGAACAACTCAAGACTGAAAGCAATTCATTTAAAAGGTGCAAGTTAGAGTACTCGTATGAACCAAATTTCAGCTCTGCCTCAATTTAATCAGATTTTAAATTCACTAGTAGCTATATTGAAACTAGATAGATCTAAATGTCCAAAAATTTGCCAATACTTCAAGTTGATTGATTAAAATTTCTATTTTTTCAAAATCATTTTCACGAATTATCTCCCAAAATCAGCCATTGAGTCATTTTTTTTCATTCTGAAAGACGCGAGCAAACTACCGAAAAGCATACATTTTTTTAATCAAAGCTTTAGAATTTTTGGAAAAATAGGACAAGGTTTGACATTTTTTCCAATATTTTATTTTATGAAAAGTGGAGGTCGTTAAAAACCTGTTTGATTTTCAACAAGAATTGAAAAAAAAATCAAGTCAATTTCTAAATTCTAAAAAAAGAAGTAAACATTAAAAATTTCAAAAACTGATTGAAAATAGAAAAAAAAAAACATCTTGCGCAGTTCGCAAGATTAACCGACTTTGCTACAAAAATTTACCAATTTACTAAAAATAACCCCAGCAATTTATAACATTTACCTCAGTAATTTACCAGACATTACCTCAAAATTGACCAATTTACCAAAATTTACAAATTCACCAAAATTTACCAATTTACCAATTTACCAAAATTTGCCAAAATTTACCAATTTACCAACCAATTTACTAAAATTCACCAATTTACCAAAATTTGCCAAAATTTACCAATATACCAAAATTTACCACTTTACCAAAATTTACCAATTTACCAAAATTTACCAAAATTTACCAAAATTTACCGATTTACCAAAATTTACCAATTTACCAAAATTTACCAATTTTACAAAATTTACCAATTTACCAACATTTACCAATTTACCAAAATTTACCGATTTACCAAAATTTACCAATTTACCAAAATTTACCAATTTTACAAAATTTACCAATTTACCAACATTTACCAATTTACAAAAATTTACCAATTTACCAAAAATAACTCCAGCAATTTACCAACATTTACCTCAGTAATTTACCAGACATTACCCACTAATTTACCAATTTTCTAATTTACCAAAAATTACCCCAGCAATTTACCAACATTTACTTCAGTAATTTACCAGGCATTTTCTCACTAATTTACCAATTTTTACCGACTTTTTTAATTACCCCAGTAATTTACTGCCAACGGTTTTTACCAATTTACCAAAAATAACCCCAACAATTTACCAACATTTACCGCAGTAATTTACCAGACATTACCCCACTAATTTACCAATTTTTTATTACCCCAGTAAGTTACTTCCAAAGGTTGACACCAATTCAACAAAATAAATTACCCCACTAATTTAACAATACCAGAAATTACCACAGCAATTTACTAAAATTTACCAATTTACCAAAAATTACCCCAGTAATTTACCAACATTTTCAACCAACTTTATTGAAAAACTGAAAATTACCCCAGCAATTTACGAAAATTTACCAATTGGAATACCAATTTACCAAAAATTACGCCATTAATTTACCAAAACAAAAATTACCCAAGCAATTTACCAAAATTTTTGACCAACTTTAATTACTTAGGACTTTTTGAAAATGGAAAAAAACATGACAAAAGTAGAATGGCAAAACATAAGTTCATCAAATTTTTCTTCAGCTCTCGTTTTTCATTGGTAAAAAAAACATTCAGTCAATTTGAACGATCCTAATCCCTTCCAGAAGGGATGGTCTTAAAACACACGATTTCCACTATTTCAAGTCAGATCTTGGATATATTTTGATCGAATGGCGAAAGTTGGAAAATAAGTAAGTGACGACTCTCCCCATACACAAGCACGACCTTTTAAGTAATGATGTACTCAAATTCATACCGAAATCCTCCACTTCCTTTCCAACATCCGTACCATTCCACCAAAAAAATACTCAACATATGAGTTGAGAGCATGAAAATCTTACATTTTCGAGCTCCTCCTGAAAAAAAGTAGATAGATAAAAAATCGATTTTCAGGCAAATTCACGATTTACCCATCTTATTCGGTTGTAATTTCACTTTCGAACTATTTTTCAATTTAATACTACTGGAAACATTGTTAGCAGATCAATTTCGAATGTTAAAGTCTCGTAAATTACCCGAACATGCTGTACTTCGAAAACACATTCTTCACACGTGATTCTCAAACGGTTTCCCCACCCTTCCAATAAAAGTTAAAGGCGAACAAGCAACGAGGAATTCATTAGCGTTTTTGCAATAACAGTGAACTTCAGCTGCATGAATGACTCGAACATGCTTTTGGAAACAAATTGTCCTCGAATAAATGCACATCTAGCTCGTTCCAAGCATTTTACGAGTACTTTATTAATAACGGCCGAACTGTGCAACATATTTGTAGATGAGAAACATCGAAAATATTTCAATCCAAGTTCATTGTCGTGGCACACGACGCTCGTAAATTTCTTTCATAAATTATTTCAAGAGTATTACCAATACATGCCAATATAAACATTACTAAAAAAAAAAAGTGACTACCTAATTCTCGAAAATTTTAAATTAATCAGCGAAATTTTTAGTCAAGTATCAGTTCATTTTATTTGCCAATTATGCGCTATGGCTGCGTTGTATTACGGTCTACATTACGTATAATACAGCACAACGAAATAACCGAATACTTTTCATTTCTAAACTTTGTATGCGCGAATAATGTGATAGTCAATTATCATGTAAGAAGCTAGTACCTAGCCGAGTGGGAAATACGTAAGCTCGCTAACATGTGTTTTTCAAAGTGTGGCTCGTTCGGCGTCGATGAAATTTTTTTTAGGCGTGATTTAAAATTTCTGCGCTAATAGTTTTTCGCGTGAAACCGTAAAATATTAAATTTTGATAACCGATATCGAGAAAGTAATTAACGCATAATGTACAAAAATGTGATCGTTTCGATTGAAAAATTATTATCTTAAATGAGTTATTTTCCAAGTTGCGGTCAGAATTGGTTGTTTTCGGTGATGTTCTTCGGTGCTTCGGTATGCATTTTTGCATTAATTATATCAGGTATGTACATAATTGAATCAATGATAATTTAAATTATTCGCATTCTTATATAAAAATAGTTTCTGTGTTTTGAAAGAAAAAACGACAACTAGTTTAGAATTTTGTTACTTTCGAGACCTGAAACGTGGAGAAAGAACGCCATGTGGCAAAATCGTGTATGATAAAAATCTCTTAATTGTAGGTAATACAAGATTTTTTCAATTTTTTTGGAAAGATGTTTTTTTTATTTTTTCCTCTTCGAAAGTAATCAAAGAAAAAAAATAGCCAGGTTTTCATGAAAAATGATTTTCGCATAAGTACTTGTTCAAAATCCCAACACCAAAATGGCGAATCGGAAAAATCAATTTTGAATAAAAAATGTGTAGTCTTCTTTTACTTTTCCATCACACTCTGATTGCATTATTACCGGATACGACTAATAAGCGTTCATTAATCCTAGTTTAATACATATATCACCGAGAAAAACGTATCGCACATTTGATGAGATTTTAGATGTAATCTGAAAATTTAACGAATTTTACTATAAATGCTTGTCCCCTATACGTTACTAATAAATTTAGTAGATTTTCAAAGTAAATTCAATGATTAACTTCTAAAAAAAAAATCAAAAAATTTTACCAAATGAACCCGACTATTGTTGAAATTGAATAAGTCAGAGACAATAAATAATGAGATATTGAGATAAGTATCTATCCTTGAAATGTCATCAAGTCTATACCACCTTCAATTTCAGAAATATACCTATGGACCATTTTATAAGAGAACCTTCTAACCAGAATCAATAGTCAGAATTTTTTTTTTTTTTGTTGAAAATTCATACCTATATCCTTGTTTACTATTTTTTAGTTAATCAACTGCATCATTACTTTGAATATGCCAAAATTATTCAACAAAATACCGACTCAGGTGAAATTTAATGCTTATTTTTCATGTTGATTTTCAAACCAGGATTCTCATTCCGTCAATCCAAATCGCTGACAGTGCAAGATGATCGAAACACAGGTACTCCGCAAAGCCTGAAACTATCCAGCCACATCGAACGAAACTGCGATGGAAATCCGAGTGATAATAAGCAGGAGGCAGGAGAAAAACAAGATATCGTATCCATCCGTCACCCCTTCGAACGAAAATGCAGTTCAAATTCGACTACTAATAAACCGAATGCAGGATATTGGAAAAATTTCAACATACGTGTTGACTTAGTCTTCAATCAAACATACCAGTTTTTAAGCTACCTAAATGATGCAGAAAATAACACGCCAGGAGAAAAAATTCAGATTGGAGATAAGAACATCTTGTTTGAGAAGCTGCCTAAAAGCTCGCTAAATTTCTCCAGGATCAGAGGCAATTTCGAAGACGGATTATTTCAGGTAAATAATAACAAAAATTATTGTTTCATTTTCTTCGTTATGCATACAAAATTCAGTCCTAATACCAATCGAAACGTTTCAGAAATTTAGGTAAAACCTAACACAGTCGAGTAACTCGTTCGTAAAAAATTTTGTTCAAAAAATAATGCAAGAAAGATCATCAGATCAATTTTATGATTCAATTGCCTGAACAGGAGCCATGAGGAAGTCTTTATAATAAAAATCTGCAAAAGTGGTAAATTATTTCTCACTGGCTTGAATTTTACAGAATGAATTCATTCGTCGAGCAGAATGATCTATTCTGAATCGCAATATCTACTTGATTAAGTCGCCGGAAGCTACAATTTGATAATTTGCGATAAATATTTCGTTTTTTGGGACTAATTAAGGGCATACGAACTATAGTATTGATAAAACCTATCAATTTGCTTTATCGAAAATTTTGCTGTACCGTCGTGTGTAGGTATACAATTTACTCGCCTCAGAAGGATTTCTTGCAAATAAGACAATTTTTACTCCTCTGCTCCTTTCTTTCAATTCATTTTGTTTTTTCACTCTGCAAACACATTTCGATAAGATCAAATCCATTTGGACAAACTGTGGCCTTATCAACTGAAATTCTCATAAATTTTCATGCTCAAGTTTTTTGTTGATAAGGCTCCAACCTCTCCAAATGAACTATGCTCTTAAGGAGACCAAGAGAGGGAAAAAATTTTCAAATTTGGAAAAAAGGCTTGAAATTGTGTTTTTTTTACGAGATAGAGTTGAACTTAAATTGGTCCAGAAGTTTTTTTTTATTTTTTTTATTTTTTGGATAGAAACTTCATGACTTTAAAAACGACTCCAAAATATTAATTCGAGGTATTCCTCTCCAGATATATTATTTTTTACAGCAGAAAGCTCGTAAATACATATATCACATTACCTGTAATGCTGATAAATTTAGAATAAAATTACATTCACGTTCTGTTAGTCTACATTGTTACGCGAGCAACTCTGCATCTACCTACAATCGTTGTCAGCAAGTTGTTTTTTTTGCTTGACGCGGGCAGTTCGACCGGACTGCCTGATTAGATAATTTTTCGTTTAACACAGCTTGCAGATTACAAAGTACAATTTTCTGTACTTCCGTTTTGAAGCTGATTAGATAGAAGATTTTTAGTCAATTAAGATACATTCATTCATCTAATACATTATTACTATTTTACAGGTGGACCTACGTCTAAACAGTGGATGGGAATTTTACGTCAACATAGAACCTAATCGATGCAGATTAATCAAAGTCGGATTTATCCCGAAGAACGTTACGATTTCTCTGACCAAGAAATTGATCGAAGATTCGTTGAACCCATTCGAAGATCCGATGTATAAAAGTTTCGATGTAAGTCTAAGCATTTAAGTTCTATGACTATCTCTAGTGCCATAAAAAGGGTCTAAAAACAAGCAATAAGTACATAATGTGTATTGGTACCTACAACAAAATGTCTAAAAAATTTTCTCTTTTGCTCATTTTTTGAACACTATGGATGGACCGATTTTTTTCGGTCGTTTGATGACTTTAATTCTATCCCACACGCCTCGTGCTGGGTCCCAGAGGAAACCGAAAGCGGGAATATTTTGGAAATACGAGTACTAGTTAAATGAAGTATCAATATGGATATTCTGACTACTTACATTCACTTTATGAAGTCAACTTTCCCTATTTGCTCAAACTGATCCTCTGGGTAATGTGGGGAAGGGACAAGTTCACAAAATTTCCGAGTGAGGCATCAAATAATAACAAAATGCCAATTTTTTCGCTTTTCACTTCTAAAAAATAATTATTAGAAAAAAATAAAAAATTTCAGAAGGTTTTTCAAAAATCGTAAGGATTATTCAAAGAACAAAGTTTCAAAAGCCACTGAAAAGTGAAATTTTGAGCGATTTTTGAAATTTCAAATAAAAGATAAAAAAATTTCAAGTTGAAATCTCTCCAATTTAAAAAAAAAAAATGAAAAAAATGAAAAAAATTGACATTTTGAAAGAAACTGAATAATAAATTTTAAAGTTTGATTCGAAAAATGTGAAAAAGTAGTATACTTATTCAACAAGAAATTTTTTCAAATTTTTCAATGTTTGGGAAGGAAAGGCAGGAAATGTCAAAATTTAATCAAAGTCAAAATTTTTCATTCTCAAATAAATTAAAAAAAAATAAAATAAAAATTCTGGAAGAAAAAAATCAATAGAAAATTGAAGTTTGACAGATAAAAATGGAGAAAGAATGATTTTCAGCAGGCAATTTTTTCGAATGTTTCAACTTTTGGGAGGAGGGGAGGGGGAATAAAATGTCAAACAGCAGGATATTTTGGTAATTTTGGTAAAAAAAAAACACACACAGACACACAAAGACAGCCAATAACAGAACCAAACACCCTGAAAATTATTTTCCTTGATTTTTCTCGAATTTTAAGACCAATTTTTACAATTTTCCGGACCATTCAAAATGGGAAATCCATAATCGTGGGGAGGGTAATTTGCCCCTTAAGAATCAGTTTTCAGTCATTTCAGTACATTTTATCATTGAATTGGCTACATAAAAAACGATCATCAGAGAAACACTGATCTCACAAGGACCCTCTGCGTCGTCCTAACATTTTTAAAAGCCATGAAAATTCATCCAATCAGATGAACAATTGAGATAAGTAATCTGAGGACAGTAGGAGTAGGACCATAAAAGACCAACATTTAGTTGAGCGGGAGGGATTGAAAATCGCCAGTTTCGGGAAATTAGACGTGATAAACTTTTTTTTTGGCACTCTTTGGCAAGAAAAAAATTTAAAACTTATATTTCGTTTTTTCGTGTTTTTTTTGTCATAAAGAACGAAAACAGCACCATTTTCCTACGGATAAATATTCAATTCTAATTCGTAACTATTTCATTTTTCCAGTACGACATAAGAATTGAGGGCGAGGATGCAAGTGATGACGAACCACCAATCGATACCTGGAAAAAAAAATTCAAACAACGTTTGAAGACGATAATCTCGGAGAAAGTATCGAAGCATACCCAGCATGAACTATTGAAATTTTACCAGAAAGAATATCAGGCACTAGAATGTAGCATAGTAAAATTGATGCCTCTACGAGCAATGGCAGCCAAGCAAAAAAGACACATCATGAGAAATTTTTCTGAAATCGAAGTAAATTCAGTCAAGTGGAAACTGCAAGAGGTAAAAATCTCAAAATGGCCGGATTTGAGATCAACAGAAATCGTTTACCTTGAAAATGGTATCGTCGGACTGCGTTTAAAGATGACAAACACGACCGTATATGTCACAACAAACTCCCCCGAACAATACAATGACGTTGAAATTCAAATAGACGAAGTATTCGTAACATTAACCAGAAATGGAAACGTAACAAAAAAATCGGAAATTCGTTTCGAAGGATTCGCAGTTATTAATAAAGATCAAATTGGAAACATCGACGAAATAAAGAACGCTTTGGAAAAATCAATGGAATCTTGTTTGGATGAGACGGGGAATTGTTTTAAAAACTTGCAAAGGAGTCCTTAATAGGTTCAACTTTCACCCAAAATAATCTGAAAAGTTCGCTCACCTGCGCTAATTTCCGTGTTCGTTGAAGACGACAGTGATTCCTCATTAGCACTCGAACCGTTGACTCGAATTCGCATTCTAATCGCGCGATCACAGTAACACTACAATCGACTGCAAGATCACTACCACATTTTCGTCATTCGATTCACCACCTGAAAAACGAAGAAAAAAAATAACCGTGTAAATACGACGATCGGAGCAATTAAGCAGAATTAAGGTAGCCTATACCTAATCCCTTTTAAGGAAAAGAAACCGCATGCTAAGTAAGCAACTTCTACGCGTCAAATCTCTATGTCTGGGTACAAAACAACAAATCGTGGGTATACGAAGAACGATTTATATGGTATTTAAATAAGGTTATTGTACTGAGAATTTAATCGTTGGTATGTCGGATTCTCATGAAATGTGTTTTTTTCTTCTACTTGTTCATTTTATAATGTACATTGTACAGTAGGTATAAGTACACTTGCACTATGTGCCATTGGCCACGAGAAATTCTTCTACGAGTAATGTGCACCTAAAAAGTCGACTAATTCTTACAACAGTAAATCGTTGAAACGTTCGGGTTGTTTTGTGTCTAAGGTCTTGATGATGCGCAGTATAAAATTCTCAAACAATTATGAAATCAAGTGACTGATAAAATAATTTTTTTTTAAACGTAATTTTACCCCAAACCAGTCGATTATTGCAAAGCCTTATCGAAATGAAATAAAATGGAAGTGCGTTGTTTGTAGTCAATGGAAATTCGACTATCACCTTTGAAACGTTAAAAAAATTGAGTGCTACCCCCCCTCCCCAAAATTGTATCGATTTTATGAAATTATTACCTAGTTCATGTAAAGTAAGGGGGAAAATGTTGAAATAAATTAAAAGAAATATGCCGGGAAAATCCTAATTTTGGATGAAAACTTAAGCAGTATTGTGGGTAAAAAAAAAAGTACTCGTATTTGCAAAAGAATCTCTCAGTCACTCAGTCACCAATTTTGTTAATTTTTTTACCAGCGCATAAGCAGGTACCCATGTGGTAGCTTCCAAGAAATGTAAGTTATCTTAAGAGAAGTATGGGAGTCGTCTGCAGCTCAAAACGCTTCGGTATTATGGAATATGACTTGACAAAAAGATTTACAGAGTTGTAGCTGCCCATAAGCCCAACATTTTTTTATTTTTATTTATTTAATTATTTTTTTTTGAAAAATTTGGGTCTGAAAATATCTATCATAACTGAGTCGTTGAATGTGACTGTACATAATTCAAAAATGTGTTTCATCAGGATAATATAATAACTCATCATTTGTGTTAATACTCGACTAGAACAAAAAAAATCGGTTCACATTTTTTAACTCTTTATTGTCGTGAAATATTACAAGCGTATAGAACGCCGAACGGTTATACACTAACTGTGCCCGAGGCAGATGAAGAATAACTCGCCTATGGCGATTCGAATGCTGGGCCCTGGTTGGTCCAGCTGCTAGAGGACATTTTTCTCCGCTTCTGGAGAAGTATGAGTCACTGACGGCGCAGCTGCGTCGTCGTCGTCGTGACCATTAACAATCCCGCCGCCGTCGACGTCGGTGTCTGTAGCGGCGTCGAAATTCGCTTCATCGGCATCTACGAGAGGTATGAGTTTTACCACGGGGCGGTGGTAGGTAGTTCCACCGCGAGTGAATACGTCGACCGAGCGCACGATGCCATCTGCGCCGGGATAAACCTTGACGATACGAGCCAGTGGCCAGGTAAGCGGGGTCGTTGTTTCCTTTAGAAGGACGACGTCGCCGACGTTGTATGAGCGTGTTGGGTTCGTCCACTTGACTCGTTTCTGAAGCGATTGCAGATATTCGGCAGACCAACGGTGCCAAAACGAATTACGAAGGTGCGTGAGTAAATCCCATCTCTGGGAAGGACGAAGATCGGAATCGGTGATGTTGTCTGGTAAGGCGGTTAGTGGACGATAAACGAGGAAGTGACCTGGGGTTAGAACTTCCAGGTCCTGTGACGATGACGAAGTTGGCGTAATTGGGCGAGAATTCATAATCGCCTCAATTTGACATAGTACGGTGCTGAATTCTTCGACGTTCAGCGCCGTCTCACCAATGACTCTATACAGGTGAAACTTCATCACCCTTACTGCGGCTTCCCATAACCCACCCATGTGGGGGGCTGCTGGGGGGTTAAAGGTCCAGTTGATGCGCAGGTCACTGACATACGAATGTATCTGTGGTTCCTTGGCAAGCTTTTGGAATTCCTCGTGGAGTTTGTTGGCAGCTCCAACGAAGTTAGTTCCGTTGTCAGAATAGATATTAGTGGGAATTCCACGACGAGAAACGAAACGCTGCAGCGCAGCTAAGAACGCCTTTGTGGACAGGTCGGATACGCTTTCCAGGTGCACTGCGCGAGTGCAAAAACACACAAAAACTGCCACGTAGGTCTTCAACTCTGTTTGGGAACGGGTGCGTATATCCGAACGACGTTTGAACGGACCCGCATAGTCGATACCAACGTGACTGAAGGGTGCTGAAGGACGAACTCGTGCTGAAGGAAGGTCGGACATGATTGGGGTACGTTGAGCATTTTGACGAAATCTGGCGCATCGAGCGCAAGTACGAATACATTTTTGTATACGAGGCAGAAGAGGGCCAACAATCCAGAAATGACGACGTAGTTGAGTCTCAATGAATTGAGTGCCAGCATGAAAAAATTGATGGTGGCAATTTCGGATCAGTAGTAGCGTAAGACGATGAGAAGCTGGTAAGATGACCGGATGTTGGCGCTCGTAGGGTAGGTCGGCACGTGAGATTCGACCTCCGACTCAAAGTAACTTGTTTTCTAGGAACGGTGAGAGCGATTTCAGTTGACTTTTTCGTGGTAATGGTTGGTTAGCTACAAGTTGAGCTAATTCCTTCGCGTAGGTATCTCGTTGAGCGGCGCGCAGCAATTCCAACTCCGCGCGGGTTAATTCCATCGCCGTAAAATGACCAGACGGAGGGGTTGTTTTACGGACTCGTGCCAGTAGGAAATCTCGAACTCGGAGCATTGATGCGATAATACTTCGAGCACGTACGTATTCGGAACAATGAGTGATTACTCGACTAACGAAGTCTGGTTGCTCAGTCTGGACGGTGTCGACTGAAACAACTACATTAACGGATACACGTGCATCGCTTAATGCACGTTCATCGAACAGAGGAGAGGTAATTGAAGAACCTTCAACGTTTTGAAGGAATTCTGGACCATATTGCCAGAGTTCTGGTCGCTGGAGAAAGGTGGCGAATGAATCACTGCGAGTAGCCAAATCAGCAGGATTTTGATCCCCTGGTACGTGTCGCCACTGGGCTGGCGGAATCAAAGCGGTAATACGTTGTACACGATTTGCCACAAATGGTTTCCAGTGGCCGGCTGGCTTGGCGAGGTACGATATGACGATTGACGAGTCAGTATAAACGAAACACTTCGAGATTGGGTAGTTCAATTCTGTTGTTACTCCCTTCAAAAGCTGCACCAGTAGGTCGGCGGCGCAGAGTTCTAGTTGAGGGATAGTCCGAGGTGATGTCTTTGGCGCAAGACGAGTTTTTGAGACCAATAAACGTGTCACAGTCTTCCCATCGTAGGTACCTTTAATGTAGATACAGGCTGCGTATGCCTGTCGACTAGCGTCTCCAAAACCGTGCAATTCGAAATGTCCCTGTTTGTAGTCACCGGTTCCGAGGTACCGCTCAAACTCGATCGCCGCCGCCGATGCAGCATCCTTTAAGAATCCCTCGAAACGAATTTGAAATTCTGGCTCCACCGCATCATCCCATTGGATCTGCTCGGACCATAATTCCTGTATGAGGAGTTTTCCTCCTATGGTGAGAGGCGCAAGTAGGCCAATCGGATCGAAAATACGCGAGATGCACGAAAGTGCACTACGACGAGTCAATGTATCACCAGTCCAGGCGAGAGTAGCGAGGGAGGGGAAACTGAATGTATCTCGATTTGTATTCCATGCCACACCTAATGTACGGCCGCAATGTAGGTTAAGTGAAGTACTAGACGAACGGTCAGTTGGGTTGAGTAGCGTAGGTTCATTCGATAGCCATTTCGACGCAGAAAATTTCATTCCCGCGGTTCGAACCAACTCGATAAGTTCAGTACGCAGCCTTTGCGCTTCTTCCTTGGTGTCAGCTCCGGAGAGACAATCGTCCATGTAAGTGTTGTTGAGCAGTGCAGCAGACGCAAGAGGAAATTCACTTGCACCATCTTCTGCAATTCGGTTGAGAGTACGGGTGGCCTCAAATGGCGCAGAACTGGTACCATATGTAATGGTATTTAACTCGTAGTCGATAATTTCACCATCAACCAAAAATACGATTCGTTGGAATTTTCGGTCCTTCACAACACGGAGTATTTGACGGTACATCATCTCGATGTCTCCTACAAGGGCGTAACGATGCATACGAAAACGTAGTAAAATAATCTCAAGTTTTGGTTGGACAGTAGGTCCGATGAATAAGCAGTCGTTCAGTGAAACGCCGTTGCTGGATTTCATCGATGCGTCAAAAACTACGCGTATCTTGCCGTTATGATACACGGCATGGTGAGGAATGTAGTATGTTTCTTCACCAGGTGCGGGGGGAGCACATTTGCTCATGTGACCCAAAGCTTCATACTCGCGCATGAATTCGTTGTACTTGTCATCGATTCTAGCACGTTTCAGTCGAGCGATAGCGAGATGACGAGACTCACCCAACGCGACTCCAGGACGTCGAGGTAAGTCCAACACGAAACGACCGGTCTCATCACGCTGATGAGTTTTCACGAAAATTTCCTCACAGGCGACCTCGTCGGCCGTGCGTTGTTCCTTTGGGTGCACGACGTCATCTAGACCCAAAAATGAAGAGATAGCTCGAAGTTCGTTACTAGCAACAGTTACCTTGAGACAACGTAGATTGGTACTGTTTGACGAGGCAGAGTAGGGTCCGGTGGCTAACCACCCAAGGCGAGAAGCGAGAAGTGTCGGTAGTGAAGGTTTTTTCACCATTTCTGGTAAAACGATGTCGTACAGGTAATCTGCGCCAATCAACATATCAATCGATCACGACACGTTGAAGCTGGGATTCGCGAGATTGTACTGCTGAGTAAACGACCAAGATGATGGTATTTCGAAGCTGGTGGCGGGGAGGGGGTCAGTAACGTGGTTGACCACAGTCGCATGTAACATCCTAGAAAAACTTCCATCCCGCGCAGCAATACGAATCGAGGTAGTAGCCACCGCCGCCGATAGGTGACCACCCAGTCCAGAAATCGCAGTAGTCGAGTGCGATAATTTCAAGTTCAAGGTACGAGCTAATTCGGAAGTAATCAACGTAACATGAGACGCACCGTCAAGTAAGGCATGTATTTCACATACCTGCTCATTGGATGACGCATGAACGAGAGCGGTGCTGAGTAGCACATCACGTGCTTGGTTTGCTACAGCAGTGATGATAGATGCGGCTGTCGTTGTAGTAGTTGTGGTGGAGGTTACAGGTGCTGTAGTTGTAGTCTGAGGGGGTGGGGGCGGTGTCCCTTGTAGCGAATTTGTGGTCCGTGGCGGATGAAGTAGAGTATGATGTAATCGGCTACACTCCTTACATCGAATCGATTTACAGTCTTTTGCCCAATGCGAATTTGAAAAACAGTTGACGCAGAGTTTTGCATCACGAACCTTCTGATAACGATCAACTATGCCAAGCGACTTGAATACATCACACATGTAAAGCGGATGCGCTTTATCGCAGCACAAGCAGGGGTGCGGGGTAGGCGGCGCAGTACCAGCAGCCGCGGCACCAGTAGACGAACGAGGACTCACAGTCGAAGTTGTGATAAGAGAGGCCGTGCGGTTACGGGGGGGTTTTGTCGTCGACGCGCTATTGGTCTTGTCACCGGCAAATACAGATGAAATGACGCGTAATCGTTTCTCCAAGAAGTCAGTAAATTCTGAGAAGGTGTCGGCATCTTTCTCAGCTGCTTGCTCGTCGTCTTCTTCGTCTCCATCCACTTCTGCCTCCCCGCGAATGGTCTCCCACATTTCTCTAGTCTTTCGATCGAGTTTCGAACTGATAAGTTGTACCAGTAATTCATTGGAAAAACTGTCCCTCTTTAGGTCCAAATTTTCCAATGCGCGAATGTTAGATGTCGTAACATCAATCAGCTTACGGAGGGAGGAGGCGTCGTTCTCGTTAGTAAGGGGGAGCTGGAATAACTTGCCGAGGTGTAGTCGTAAATTTAAGCGTTTATTTTCATACCTGCGCTTCAATTTACGAAGAGCGAACTGGTAATTAGTCTCGAGTAGTGGTATATGGCTAATACGGTCGGATGCTGGCTGTTTAATACATCCAGTCAAGTATTCAAAGCGCTCAAGGTCGGAAATACTAGGGTGACGAAGCGCGGTCGTAAACCGCTGGAAGAAACTCGGCCACTCTTCTGGTTTATTACCATCAAACGTAGGTAACTCTCGTTTCGGTAGACGCACGTTGCTTTGTTCGATTTTATGGCTTTTACAACTGCCATACTGAGAGCCAGCCTCGGACTGCTCTTCGTTGTTGATTTCTAATCGATCTAGTTCAGCCTCCAGTCCGGAGACAACTTCAAAGTATAAATTTTCGGTGCTTACCGCAACTTGCTCTGTGTCCGCTCCCTCGGACTCATCCTCAACCAGCAGTTCGTTGGTCAAAGCAGTGAACTCCATGTACTTATCTTCCAAACCTTTGATACGTCGTTTGAGCTCCCTAGGCCGCTTGTCCGTCGTTGTGTCTCCCAGCCAGTCCCTATTAATCTCGAACATCCTAATAATATTGTCGCGCAAACGCCGAGTCGCTTCCGGCGTACGTTTTGGCGGTGCCATTACGAAAAGTCACGAAGATACGAAGATACGAACACGAAAACTCGCGAAAACAAACACGAAAGTCGCCAAAACGAACTCGAAAGTCGCGACCGCGAACTCGAAAAGTCACTCACAGTGTGAGAAAACGAAGAAACGAACGCGAAAAGTCACTCACAGTGTGAGAAAACGGAAAAAACGAAACGAAAATCGCGAAAACGCGATCAAATCACGTCGTCGGTCACCAAAATGTTAATACTCGACTAGAACAAAAAAAATCGGTTCACATTTTTTAACTCTTTATTGTCGTGAAATATTACAAGCGTATAGAACGCCGAACGGTTATACACTAACTGTGCCCGAGGCAGATGAAGAATAACTCGCCTATGGCGATTCGAATGCTGGGCCCTGGTTGGTCCAGCTGCTAGAGGACATTTTTCTCCGCTTCTGGAGAAGTATGAGTCACTGACGGCGCAGCTGCGTCGTCGTCGTCGTGACCATTAACAATTTGATTTTTTTTTTATCAATCTGTACAATTTTTAGAGGGTTTAAAAATATTCAAATTCTCGTAGAACTCTCATCTTTTCGTTTAAGAAGCTTCATTTTTTTGGAGGAGGGGGAGTTGAGACTGAGTTACCGAGAGATTACTTTGTAAGCCATCGGTGGCTAGAGGATGACAAGGGTACGAATAACGAATATTCAAACACCACCAAATTATGTACTTATTGCGCAGTCGATTGAGCGAGAATGCCCATTTTTTTGTAAATTCACTTGTATTAATTAATGCCTACCTATTTATTTTTACGTTCATAGTTCCTGTAGATTTTTTCATTTTTATTTTTTTAGTATCCAAAATTTCATAAGAATATAATCTATTTTATCATTGCGTAAATGAAATTAAGTATACGTAAGGTTGTGCCAATGTATCCCTTTGTATTTTTTCCCTGATGTGTTACACACATTAGGTTTACATTCCCCTCATCAAATCTAGCGCCAATATTTTAGAATTTCATTTTCCAAAAACTTAATGCGAATATGTACATACTATAATCGTCTAAAGCTCTAAACCATAAACTTCTAGTTTTTATACCAAAGTACTATTAGTTTCTGTTCTGTAATCAATCATATTTTTCTATTAGTCATTTTAATATTACAAAACTAATACGTAATAACTAATCTCCGCGAATTTTATTTGATTATAATTATTATTTGTTTTCTGTTATTTTTTGACTATTTTGTATACTTACATAATTTTGCACCAAGTATTTTATTGAAAGAGCTTCATAAAAGACATTTGTTTTAGTTATTTTCGAATGAATTGATTCTTTTTATTGAAAATATTTGCAGAATTTTCTTTCAAGAGACACTTTCAGTCTGATTTGGAAACAAAAATCATTTTTGAATAAAAATTATAACATGAGAATTGAGTATATTGACTCCAAGGTAAATCGAAAAAAAAAAAAAACATGGCCTGAATATCGACGAAAAATGGCGAGGAAGTTTATTTTGAGAAGGAAACAATCCAGAAAAACTTTGAACTTTCGAGCTGAAGCTACAGGGAACCGTACAAAGGATCCTCATTCCTCAGACTAGAATCATTTTTGAATGAACGACGAGATGCCACCGAGAGTTACCATGCATTGATTTCATTATAAACAGATTGTGATAATTACCAGCACAATTTCTCATCTATACTTTATGGCTCTTTCCAACCCGAAATGCTCCATTTTGGAAAAATCAACATCAAGTTGTTGAAATTCACTTCATTGGTTTGAATTTTTTCGGTAAGAAAAGACATAATTTACAAAAATTATAAAAATCCTCCTTCGTCAAAAAAAAATCAAATTACAAACGGAAACCCCAAAATGAAATGATGTCAGCACGACATGAAGCCAATCCTTCAATTTCAGATTCAAAACAAGATCTTGGTACCCAGCTATATACAGCCTACGTCGTCCAACACGAAACACTGCAATCGAATCCCCTTCGCATTAACAAGCTCGAAAAACTTGTGTAGAAAAACGATATTTAAATTTTGATGAACCGAAAAATTATACGAAAAAAATGTCAACTCCGCAGGTAGGTAGGTACTCTAAGTA
The DNA here is from genome assembly GCF_950023065.1 of Planococcus citri. NCBI lineage: Eukaryota > Metazoa > Arthropoda > Insecta > Hemiptera > Pseudococcidae > Planococcus > Planococcus citri. Next base: position 66,984,492 of record NC_088678.1, on the reverse strand, counting down.
GGTATTAGGTAAGTTGAATAATCGAATAAATAAAAGACATCAATAATATTCACGGCGATGTTGTACTGCAATTAGAAATTCGTCGTGGAGTAAAATAAGTTGCAGATATTTTCAATCAAGGCGTTCAACGATTGGCAATCGAAATACAGCACTACTTTTTGATTTGTTCATGGAGTAAAAACAGCAATTTTACACGATGAAAAAATTAATAAAAAATTGATTAAAATTTGACAGGTAAAAGAATAGCACATTTTTTCTTCGTTTTCCTCCACAAAGTGTACAAAAAAATTGAGCATTGAAAATTTGGATAAAATTCCAACTCAAGTATTTTCTTATTCATCATAAATCTACAGATAAAATCAATTTCCTGAATTGTTTTTTTTAACATAATTTTTTTTTACATTGACAAATAATTGGTGTTTTTTTCATTATTTTTGGAACTTTTCAACCCAAAAAATGTACAAAATTTTAAACTACGAATTTCATCGAAATTTGAGAAGAATTATTATTCAATGTGTCATTTCTTCAAAACACGAAAAGAACCATCTACAAAACATCCCCCCCCAAAAAAATAGGTAGCTTAAAGTTCCACTTCGTAATTTTTTAAAAACATATTATGTACAATAATGCTTTGAAAAAAAAACAATGTTCTTCAATAGGTGAAATTTTTTTCGCGAGACTTTCAACTTTCTCCAAAAAATAGTGTTTTGTCAGGAGAAACAACTTTGAAAAATTTGAAATTTTTATGGAAAAAATCCATTTTGGCAAGAAACCGTGTTAAGAAAATAAAAGGGAGACAAAAAAAATTCTACGAGTAAAAAATACGTAAAATTATCCACTGGTAGATATTCGGTAATTAATTTTTTTCTGAGACGCTATTCTAGGGATTTAAAAATTCAACCTAAAACAAATTGTTCAAGATGAAAAATTTGAAAGTTTTTCAACACTTTTATCATGAACAGTCAATTTTTGAGGAAAAACAAAGATCTCCAAGAGAGAACAAAAGAAACAAACGGGGACCGTGTACTGAATTTTTTCTACAAACAAGTAACTTTAATATAAAGAGAAAAATTACAAAACGTAACCAAAAAAATTACAAGATGTGTGGAACACATTTCAATGTAGAAAAAAAAATCAGAACATTTTATTGAAAAATGAAAAAAAAACGAAAAAATTACCTATGCTCATTTTAAATTTTTGTCAGAAAAAAGAGACTAAGTATTTCGCAACTTTTTGGTAATAAAACAAGACAACTTGGCAATTTTGACATGAAATGTGACAACTTTTGGCAATTTCTAGCAAAAAAAAAGCTGACAGACAATTTTAGCAAAATGCAAATCATTTTTTTGACAATTTTAAATCAAAAAACAAAACTTTTAGGTAATTTTCAGAAAAAATTGAAATATTTTGAAATTTTTTGCAAAATTAGATGGAAATTTTTAATGATTTTTGGCAAAAAGTTCAAATCAAATCAAATCGTTTATTGCAGTAGACAGCTTTAGCTGTATTTACAATGTCAATAAACTAGATTAATTATAACATAATTATTAACAAAGTACTGCCGGAGGGGGCGGGGGAGTGAATTGAAAATACAGATAGGTAATTAAATTATACAAAATGTTCAGAATTACTCTTTTGTGAGAATAATATGTTTGAAATGAGCATAAAAAAAGGGGAAAACAGAAAACCACAAAAAAAAACAGCAGATTATAAGATACAGCTCATGAAAACACAGTAAAATACCCCTTTGGTGAGAACAATAGTAAGTTTGGAATGAAATAGCATAAAAAAAATAAAATTAAAAAATTAAAAAAAAAATAAAAAATAGTAATATTAATAATACAGTGATAAAAAATTAAAGAGACAACAGATTATAAAAATTATAGTAAGAAAACAACTTATTACTTAATCTAGCTGCAACATTTCTTCAACACTGTAGAACGCATGTCTCTGTAGCCAATATTTGAGTTTATTTTAAAACAATTTTTTGGATGCTATATTTTTTAGTTCCTGTGGTATTCTGTTATAAATTTTTGAGGCCATGAAATCAACGTTATTTTGCATAATTTTTGTTCTTAAATTTTCACTTACAGCCAAATTTCTAAATCTTGTTTCATATGTATGAGAAGATACCTTGAGATTTATTATTCCATTCTTTACCATAATACCTACATAATTGAAGAATGTACTCACATGGAGCTGGCAGTATGTTATTTTCAATAAAGACTGGTTAACAGGATTCTCTTGGATGTTTTTGAAACATTATTCTTAGAACTCTTTTTTGTATTAGAAGTACACGATGGAGTAGGCTGTGATTACCACCCCAAAGTGCTATTCCATAGCTCAGATTAGAGTGAAATAGGCCAAAGTATGCAATTTTTAAAGTATGAGAGTGTGTAATTTCTCTGAGTTGTCTTATCAAATAGGTATAGGTGGAGTTTTTTTATTAAATGGTCAACTTGGTTATTCCATTTCAAGTCATAATCTATTATAACTCCCAAGAATTTAGTTGATTTGAGTATCCTGTAATTTTCAGTTATAGAGGGAGGTACCTTCCCAAATCCCAAGAAATGTGTTTTATTTAAATTTAGTACCATTTTGTTTGCTGAGAACCAAGCTATCAACTTATTGTAATGCAATGCCCTGAATGTGATCAGGTGATCACTGTCAACACCTTCATTAATTTCTAGTAGAGCTGTTGTATCATCAGCAAATTCTGTAAGACTGTATCCAAAATAGGTTGATAGATCATTGATATAAATAATGAAGAACAGTGGACCTAAGATAGATCCTTGAAGTACCCCTCGTGTAATAGGTTCTGTATCAGAAAATGTGCTATTATTAATTTTCACAATTTGGACTCTATCAGACAAGTAGTTTTTAACCCAATCTAGTAGTATTACTCTAACACCATATCTCTCCAATTTTTCTATCAGAATTTTGTGGTCAACTCTATCAAAGGCCTTGGACAAGTCATAAAGAATTGCCAATAGGGTTTTCTTCTGTTGGAGACCATTCAATACCGCATGAACAAATTTATAGATTGCAGAAGTAGTATTCATATTTTTCCAAAGCCAAACTGTGATGGGTGGAGTACCTAGGTTATATTTTTCAAAGAAAGCTGCTAATCTTTTGTGGAATATTTTTTCAAACACTACAGAGAAAACTGGGGTAATTGATATTGGTCTGTAGTTATTCAGTTCATCTTTCCCTCCATTTTGAAGACAGGCGTTACTACAGCTACACTAGTTTTCTATTCATGTGGATAAACATCCTTCGCAATTTTTAGCAAAAAGGTAAGATTTTTAACTTTGGGCAATTTTTGGCATTTTTAGAATTAAAAAAAAAAAAAAAAAAAAAATGTTTATCAATTTTTGGCAATAATCGAGACTTGTTGGTAACTTTTTGGTTGAAAAGTAAATTTCTTTAGAAAATGCTGGCAAAAAGCGAGATGTTTATTACAATGTTGACAAAAAAATCAAGGCTTTTGCTTTTCTCTAATTTTTGGGAAAAAATGAGTTGAAATTTTTTGGAAAAAAACGATAACTGTGAGCGATTTTTGGTTTTACAAAAAAATCACTCTTTTGACAATTTGACAAAAACTGAAGCTTTTTGCAATTTTTGGCAGAAAGCGAGACTTCGACAATTTTAGCCAAAAGCAAAGCTTTGTGACTGTAACACTGATTAGGAAACGTAACGAGTTAAAAAACAATTGGGGAAAAATTGCATATTCGATTTTTTTTTTAAAAATAACTTCAGTAACCAAAATTTTGAAAAATTAAAAAAATATGAGCCATCATATTTAATGAACATCTCGTAAGCTTATTCCAGCAAAGTTCACTTTTCACGCACAGATCGTTTCATTTTCAAACGAATTATGCTCTCATTTTTACTTCGAACTTTTCTTCTTCTACATATGAAATCAAGCGAAATTCGGCCCTTCTCAACAACGCCATCTGCCCGATGTTTCTTCTTCTCCAAACAGCGCAATTAAAGCGGATAATGTTCATTGAAGTAAATCAAATTACCTAGAGTATAGTATTTTGTACGGCATTAAACGGGTTCTATAGTCGTTGTAGCGTGTTCGGCGAAGATTTTACGACGTTCAGGGACAGCCACGTTGTGTCTTCGGAGGTCGACCGGCATCGCTGCAGTGGTAGTTTTTTTACCTCCCCAATTAAGTACGAGAAAAACCCCCTCTTGTAAGAGTTAGGTCATTCGTGATTATGATTATGGTCGAATATGCCTATGCCATGCCCGGTGTGTGCGGTCATTTGGAGCGGAATTCGACGATCGTGTTGATGGCTTTCTCGCGGCAGCGTGTCGGAGCCCTTTCACCGCTCGTTGTTTACTTTCGAAAGGCTGCCGATCTCGCGGATCCAGCCGGCGTCTCGAGTCACGATCGAATCGAACATTGGAATTAATTTTTCGCCAAGAAAAACAACAACAACGCAGCCAGCCGATAATAATTGTGATCGAGCGATGCGATGGAATTGTGAATTGTGTGAGGCGACGACACGATGATGATGGTGGAGTTGGAGTTATCGATAAATTAGTACATCCGTTCGAGGCTAACTTCCTGTGACGAGGAGTTGAAGTCGAGTCGAGTCGAAGTCGATGAAGGAGCTGCTTGCTAAATGAATTCAATGCTGATTCCCCCCTTTTTATAGGTTAGGTACGTGCTGTTAACCTGTTCGGAATAATATTCAACTCATCGTCCGGTGGTGGTGGTGTGCGTAAGAGACTCAAAGAGTCGTACATACGACTACATGCTAAAAATATGCACCTCCCTCGTCTTCATCGTTAACCTTTCGCAGCAGGTACGACATTCTAGCTAGCGTCGATCTCGATACTTTGTGCAAGTGGAAAAAACGACAATCGGCGCGAATTTATGAGAGAAAGGAAATTACCAACTCGAAACCAAGTACACACACCACACACCAGAGTGCAACAAATATGTACTCGCTACTTGCATGCACAGAGCACAGCCCAGCTTCCGCGATATGCAGACTCGTACATTTGATAAAAAACCATCCATCAGGCTCGATTTATGGGAAACCCGCATAATCGTATTCGCGTTCGTTATCACACAATGATGTCTGGCGCGAAACGCGAACCTGTTCGATAACGTTGGAAATTTTCAGTTTTGTAAGCCATTGTCCTCGATGCCATCTTCGGCTCGAGCCTTACAACCTGCACCACGCATACAACCATGTCGATCAGTCTAATAACCAACAGGTAGGTAGAGTAGGTAACAGGTGCATCGGTCTTCATGCAAGCGAGATGTGTGTGACTTTGAATGAATGATGAACCTATTCTTCGTACACTACATTCGATTCGAATACCAAATGCCCAACACAAAATACAGTTATAGGGTTTTGTTAAAGACCTTAAAAAATATACCTGGATAAACGTTTATAGTTTCCAAAACGAAAAAAAAAAAAGGTACGAGTCGACAAAGTAGGTGGATTAAAGAGGGTGTCCTGAATATTACGAGTTTGTATTTACTCGTAATGTTGGAAATGTAGATTTTAAGGTTTGTTTACACTTACGCAGGTATGAGGAAAGGTCGCGACCATACAAATGTGATCAATCAAATGGAAAGTTTGACATGGTTTATAGTACAGTGCGGTACTTAAATCATCCATGTGTCACCATAATATTATCGCACGAAACTGCAGGCGACGAGGGGTGAAAGGGTGATAAAGGCAGCGTACAATAACATACAATGCACGATACATTACAAATTGGGTATATGAATGCGAAGTACATTTATATTTGTGAACTGTGAAGTTCAAACCGGTTGTAATAAGCTTGGAATCGTTAAAAATAGCGAGCTTGTTATAAAAACGGTGGAATGTTTTTGGCGAAACGTGATTCTAATACTAATGAGGAAAATTTTTAAATTCTCTACGAGACATTAGAAAAATTGTGGGATGAAGTCTACATCGTGGAACTTGTGATGAGATATTTTCAGTTCTTATTACACGTTCATAAAACAAAAAAAAACTCGAGGAAAAATCGTCTCAAATTTCAACGAAAGTTGTGCTTCAGGAAGCAGCTTAACATCATGATCCAAAACGTAATAACCAAAATTTTGACAAATATTTTTAAAAAAATCATTTAAAAACCACTATTCGACATTTTTCAGCAAAAATGATGGTATTTTTGAGAGATCGGAAGCCAATATTGCTGAGAACAATTTTTTTACCAGTCTGAAAAGATCAATAACCAACCAATCAAACCATTCTCGATGTTCCAACTTTTCTAAAATCGTCCCTCCCGTCCCTCCCCCTCCCACTTCAAGTAATCAGCGTTTGCTTGAGATTCACCTGAACGGTGGATTCTCGAGTTGGATCTCTTGAAAGTAAATAGAAATCAAATTCTCAGCACATCAAACTAATTTTTACGACTTCGAAACACTATTTCAAAATCGAAATTTTGTAGAAGACTCCATGAAGTCCAGATCAGCTGAGATTGCTATAGGAATGATTCAATTTAGAAGATTCCCTCATATTATTCGAGAAACTAATTTTTATCAATTCTCCAGAAAAAGTATTCAATTTTCAAAAATGATCATTTTTAATAAAAAATATACACATATAATTTTTTCCAAGAATTTGCCATAAATCGATAAATTGGCTTGGAAGTTGAAAATTACGGCGACAGAAGCTCTCGAAACACCCCTTTTTCAAGAATGTAGTTTGCTGAAATTGAATCGGTGAGAACAGAAAGGGGCTAAGTCCATTTTCGCATTTTTCAGGAATAACAAAACATTGATTTATTCGAAAATCTAAAATTTTTGGTGAACATGCTTAAGGTCATTGAAAGAGAACTTCAAGACAATTTTTAGCACAGTTTCAAAAAAAAAATATTCACGAGCGACGGCGCTTTTGCTGCCTAAACAAATGGGACTTAGACCCTTTCTGCACTCAATCGCCAAAATTTCTCTTGAAATTGCTCGGGCACGAATGGGGCTTGATTCTAGTACATCTATAAGAACATCACTTAGACTGCTATCTCGTTTAAATTGACCAAAAACCCCCTGAGGTGTAAAACTTTTTGCCCAAGTTGTTAATTTTTTCGTCTTTTTTCAGTACAGAAATGAACTTGAATTTCAAAAAATAGTCTTCTCAAAAATGTTTGTTATTTTTCAAGGAATTCAAACAAATTTAACAAAAAAGTCATCAATGCAGATCCGCCCTATTTCTGCGCCCAAATACCACTTTTCCGGCAGTTTTGACTTGGTCCCTTTCTGTTCTCACTGATTCAATTACAACATAGCTAAATCCAACGGCTCTCCTCCGCAAAATTATGAAATCTGAATTAATCCACCATGAAAATTGCATAAAGATGAGTCACGGTTATTTTGAAAAATAATCATTAAAAAAGTTTTACAGCCTTCAACTTTTTTCAATAATTTTTTTACAATTTTGGAGGCTCTAAGATACGAGTACAAGCGGGAGGGGGGATTAACATTTTTTGGGAATTGAGGAAGGTTTATTCTAGAAATTAGAAAGGGGGATCATTTATAAGAATTCTGGCACAGAAATAAATAAATCAACAATTAATGTTTTTCAACTTTGAAGGACTCCATTCAAGGGAATCAAAACAGATCGGGTTTCAGGGGAAGTTTTTCTTTGAAAAGGAAACTATTTAAAGGGAATCGTAAACATTTTAAATAAATAGGATTAATTCATTTTTTTTTTGATTTTTTTTCATAAGGCTGCAGGCCTCCGGCAGCACTTTTTTTGAATTTGAGGAAAATCGAAAAATTTTCTCATGAAATTTAACCACTTCAGGAGGGGGAAGGGGGTGCTCGATGTTTGCAACTTAAATTTGAATCCAATGAAATTGTATTAATGAAATTGGGAAGCGTGAAAATGACACGAATTTTCATTTTGCAAATCTTATTAATTTATAAAATGACTTCATATAAACGTGGTAAAAAATTTCATCCTTCAAAGTGGAAGTCAATCGCTGCCTCCTTCTCCTCTCTCCCCTTTCCTCCCTCCACAAATATTGCTCAAAAAAAGTTAAGAATTGAACCTGGCTATTTTTTTTAATATTTTTCTTTTGCTAGTAATTTTTGCATCATCTGCGGCTATTTTAATTGCATTTAAAACAGTTGTGCCAATTTTTTAAATCATTGTGGTGTTTTTAGTTTCCTGATTTCATGCATTTTATAGGGACTTTTGCTATGCTATGACATTTTTTTGAGCAATTTTTCCTATACTTTTGACTTTTTTGTGATGTTATGATGTTCCAAATATATTTTTGTTTCATTAAAGTCGAGTTTTTAATTATTTTTACGGCAATTTGTGTGCCTTTTTTGTGCTATTCGTTTCAATGTTTGTATCTGTTTTGAATTATTTTGCCCAATTTTTTGTACGAGTTCCCTTTAGTGGTTTATTAAGGTATCCCCAGTGTTCTGCTTGTACTTATTTCTACGAATTGATCGCGAGTTCTTGTAAAATTTGCAAATTTTAAGGCTCGCATCATCTCGATACTGGTTGAATTTGAAACGAACCTATTCGCAGGATTGCAAGATCAGCATCGAAGTTTGAAAAGCTCGAATTAGGACTAGAACTTTCGAGATGAAAGCCCAATTTTCCAAGTATTACAACTTTTTTGGGTGGGATTTTGGGTGGGGGGGGGGGCATAAATAAATAAAAGAGTTACTTTCGAACAAAATTTTTAAAACTTCAAAAATGATTGTGATTGAATTTAGACCGCTGATTTTGCACTTATATCGGCTTATTTTTTCGATCTGACTCCTTGTCACCATCCCCCTCCCGACACTATTAGTGCTCCTTAATTTTGTCACAATGAAGAAAAATTGAAAAATGACCTGTGACGTGTCGTTTGCTGGGTTTTTAAAGACGCACACTTCATTAAGTATGTATATTTTTGTATTTTTTATAAAAAACCTCTCTGTGTCCCTCCAGTCCAGTTCCCCCTTCCCCATTTCGCAAATACTCAAGTATTTACTCGTAGAATAGGACTAGAAAACCCGTTTAACCGCGCAAACTGCGCGGTTCTCCTAGAGCGTGAAATATAATTGTTGAAAATATATGAGAAATGTAAGAGATTTAAAATGTTGTTTAGAAATAAATAATGAATAAAAGTAATATGAAGCTTTTTGAGCTGGTAAAATTCGAATTAGATCAAATACAACACGACCGGAACTTTCGAGCTTACACTCAGCTTCGGCAGGGAACTTTCGTAGGTAAGCTTTTTTTCTTCATGTTCGTCTTTTTATGAAGCTCTTGTAAGGTACAATATATATACTTCTTTGTATATGTAGAATAAGCTAAATATAGATCAAAATATCGCATGTCACAAAGTTTTGAGCTTTCGCTTAGCTTTTGCTGATAACTTTTAAATGTTTTTTTTCTGCCAAAAAACTGTTTTTCCGCGGAGATTTTTCAAGGTACAATATAGGTAATTTTGTTTATCCACTCAATATTGCATTATAGATTATTGAACTTTTTTGAGCTTACGGAGCAACTTTTTGAACTTTCAACATAAACCTGCACATTTATACACTTTTGAAGCCTTAGGCCATTCACAACGCAGCATTCAGCAAGTAAAAAGTTTGGCCAAATTTCAGAAAAAAAACCAACTCAATTTTATGAACTTTCAAGCTTTTGATTAGCTTTGGCCTGAAACTTTCTCAAACTTTTTTTCACCAAGAATTGTCTTTTTGTGAAGCTCTTTCAAGGTACAATATACGTACTTCATTGTATATGTCAAATCAGCCAAGTATGGTCAATACTGCATATTTTCAAGTTTCTTTCTCAAACTTTTTTTCACCAAGAATTGTCTTTTTGTGAAGCTCTTTCAAGGTACAATATACGTACTTCATTGTATATGTCAAATCAGCCAAGTATGGTCAATACTGCATATTTTCAAGTTTTGAGCTTTTGCTGAGCTTTTACCTTGAACTTTTGAAAGTTTTTTTCGGTCAAAAATTGTTTTTTTGAGGAGATCTTTCACGGTACATTGTAGGTACTTTCGTGTACCCATCAAACATAGCATAATCAATTTTGAGCTTTTTATCAAGTTTTGAGCTTTTGCTGAGCTTTTACCATCAACTTAAAAAAAAATTTTTTGGTCAAAAACTGTTTTTTCGGGGAAATCTTTCAAGGTACAATGTAGGTACTTCTGTGTACCCATCAAACATAGCATGATCAATTTTGAGCTTTTTTGAGCTTTCAGTGCACCTTTTTGAACTTTCGACATAAACCTGCACATCTACACTTTAACCCCTTTCTATCGAGAGGTCGTTCATCAAAATCGGTTCAGCCGTTGCCGAGATCTCGCTGTGACAAAAAAACCGACTTAATTTTAGTATATAGATACATGTAAACACCATACATTACGAGATCCGTTTTATATAAAATCGGGCATTGCGAGATCCTGAGATCCTTTTGCCGGATCTCGCAAGTTCTCTCTTATGCCATGGTACTCGTGAGATCCGGGGGACCCTGTACACACATTTTCAGCCGGATCTCGTTTTACCTGCTATTTATATACTTATATACAATTTTTGAAAATAGATAAACGACGCATCTTGCGAGATCCACCCCCAAATCAGGTTTAGGCCGTTGGTGGATCTCGGTTTATGCGGTTCGCGAAATTGATGGCGGCAATGCATAGAAAGGCACTGTTTACACACTGGAACGTGCGTTCGAACGAAGTTGTAGGGTTATTATTTGAGTTTTTAGCATTTTTCGAAATTTTTTGGGTCAGATCTCGCAATGCCTGTGTATATGTCGGATCTCGCAATGTACTATAAGACAGTATATATATAGATGTGACTTGTTTATTCTGGTTATATTATATTATTTTGCAAAAAGAGGAGGTTTAAGGCCTCATAAGAAGTGAAGAATCGTCCTGAATGCCTCGAGGAGGTTGAAATGGTGATTCTGCTTAGTTTTGATTAAGAAAAATTTCAGGAATGATTCTTTTTTCAATTTGAAAATGATGACAGAAAAGTGAAAAATTATACATTTCTCGTGACCTATTAAAAATGAAGAGTGAAAAATTCTTTCATGGAGAAGTAAGTAATGAGAAAAGGTTCCTGTGTATTTTTCTCCACTTGCATTCAAATTCATTGTAACCCTTTTCTCTCCAAAAATTTTGACTTTTTTTGGAAATGGTTGAAATTTTGAAGTCAATCACCGATGGTAAGCTGCTTTTTTACTTTGGCCTCCGTTCTGTGGAGAAATGAAATCTAGGAAAATACTCAATTGGCCACAGAGTAAAATATTTTAAAATACTTCCCTACTTTTCTTCAAAGTCTCCATACCTTTTGGTAGACCATCGTTCCTGGTATAGTCTGACGATATACGCTTCAATTTCGTAAAATTTGAAATTACTTTTCCAGACCTCACCAATACATGAGATATTTTTGAAAACTTTGTTCGAACTGAACAAACCATGAACTTTACTTTACGAACGAGGTAGACTTTTTTCCACAGGGTTTTAAAACTCGAATAAAGTAGAATACGAAATTGAGAAAAAAATACCGTATTGTTGGGTCGGTTTTGGCGAAACGAATGAGAAAGTTTTTACGATCGGACGTCGACGTCGTAAAATGAGTAAGTGTTTATTTTTCAAAAAGTTTCGAGACGGTATAGGAACAATGAGGTATTAGCTTTTGCAACTTTATAGTCTACCAGAATTCAAGTGCTCACCAGTGAGCCCTTTATGATTTTTCTCTGTAGAATCAACGTACTACTTGAAAGCTATATAGCTACTCGTAAGTACATATTTCAAGCATCTCCCACTCCGAGTTCTCCATCCAGACCACACTTACTTTTATATATTGCTTTGTACATTTAACCAGATGAACTCTCGATTCTCGATTCTGCGAGAAGAAGAGACGTATATCGATACTGTAACTGTATTTTGTATAGTACACTATTCTAAATTTAAAATTTACTTTAATTTCATTCAGCTATATAGAATAGATGAATCTTACATTTGAATGGCGCTCACTGGCGAATCGTCTTCCGACGAATTTTCCATAATCGACGTTCTAGAACATTGCACAAGAGGTATGCGTCTCGAGTAAGTGTACTCGTAGTTGGCATTTCGCGGTTCTGTTCACGTTGTTGGCTCTATAGTCTATACCTAGGCATATAGTACTTGTAGAAAGCGTATTTGAGCACTTTCTTCCTCTTAGCTAAGCATTATTTTTTATTCGTGGCTCGCAGTCGCCGACTCGAAGCTCTAGTTAGCCATTTGTAAACATAAACATTGCATAATTAAAATGGACGGTATGCGTGAAAAATCACCAACAACAACAACGACGACGACGACGACGATGTGTAAATCGATACACGAGCGGACCATAATATTACTTATATACATAGGATATACACAGGTGTGTTTTTATATGTAAGATGTATAGTATTAATGGCGTATACGATGTTAATACGATACATTGTGTACTCGTATACGTATTTGTACATGCGGATAAAAAACAATTTAAACTCATTAATGCGAAATTAATTACGGGGCGAGGCGTTTCTTCTTCTGCTTTTCAATCTCGGTACTTCTTTATGTGGTCAAATAAAAGTAAACGTCTTTCGAGTGAAAGGCTCGCGAGTAATAGTGTGAAAACAACTCGGTCAATGGTGAATGGTATTACCATCCTATGTTTTAATTACCTCCTCGTCTTCTTCCTCTTCCCCATCATAAGCTTCGAAAGATCTCTTCGTGTTGCAGAGCAAACTTTACCGTGTGCATAAAATTTTATCAAACTATACCAAACTTACTCGGTTGGATCAATTTTCGCGCTTTTTTAAATATTACAAATACGAATTGGCCGTGAAATTGGTTCGTGATTCGAAGATACGCCAACTCCACCTAGCCCCAGCCTAGCTTCAGCCAGCCAGCCGAATGGAAATCCACGCTACGTGTACCTTGTAATCTTATCTCGCTCGTAGCGCGTGAACTGTGACAATTCATTTACTCAAGTCAGCTAGGTACGCGACTAGCTGAGAGATCGCGGCCGCGAGTCGAAGTCGGTGCTGGTTTTTTTCAAGCTGCTTATCGTGTCAAGTCGCGATGCTCAAGACAGACACGACGATAAACAGGCTGGTTTTTTTCTCTTCTGTTTCTGCGCGATGTTTATGTTTTTCGAGCTGTTAGAAGAAGATTCTCGAGTGTCTGACTGAGTGTCAATACAGCGAAGTGTTTGTATTACCGAGTCTTATATTTTGTGAAGTGGAATGGTGAGGGGTGGAGTTGCAGGAGATCGGAGATGAAACGGCGAGCTGTGGTTGGAGTATCGTATTTCATAAGTTATGATGAAATTTGAATTTTGTACGTTAATCGTTCTGAAAATTATTGCGAATGTTGCTCGAAGTACTTACTGCGTTTTTAGGCTTCGTAAATGTGCTAAAATCGAGTTTGAGACACCTGCTGTAATTTTTCAAATTTGAAAATTTTAACTTCGTTTGTGAAAAAAAAATTGGAATATTTCTGGTTGAGAATCCAGGACATCTTCTGTTTTTTTTTTAAATAGAGATTTTGCACAAAATAGGTTGGAAAATTATAGGCTATAAATCTTCTTATACGGATCCAAATTTTACAGAAGCGATTCGAGTTGGGGTGTTTCAATTTTTCAAAATTTGAAATAATTGACATAAATGATCTTGAAATTTGAACTCATCGACTCGGAGCTGTTTCGATTTCATTTCCAAAAGTTTTTTAAAAATTTTTACCCTCACAATCAACGATTTTGAGGATTTTTTCAACTAGCATGAAAATTCATATAGGGCAGCAATCAACAAAAAAAATTGCTGTTCTAACATCAAATTGAGAGTCATGTAGAATTTTTAATTTTCCAAAATAATCTTAAAAATTGCAAAAGTTGATGGAAAAAAATTAAATGTTCAATTATTATTTGCCAACACCTGATTTCCGGTCATCATTTTGTTGATTTGGCCATTTTCATTAGAAAATAGGGTGTCCAATGGTCATGAAAGTCATAAAGTCATGAAAAAGTCATGAATTTTGCTCGAATTGAAAATTCTTTAAAAGCCCCTAAAATTAAAAAAAAGGTTGAAAAATTGAAAAATTTGTTCAAAAAATCAGAAAAATAAAAAAACCTGAAATACCTACTTGCCTACAAATTCAAAAAAAATTCCGCAGTTTCAAGTTATCAATTTTTTGAGCGGTGAGAGGGAGGGGGGAGTATTTTCATGCGGTAAAAATGTGAAAATTTGTTAGCGACACCCTGGAAAAGCATTATACTCGTATTTGATAGTTTTTACTCCCCCTTCCCCTTTCCTTTCATATTGAAAAATTTGAACTTGGGCTCACTCAAAAAAATTAAAAAATCTAAAAGATCGCAGTTTTGCGTTTTCAAAGTCCAGCCCTTGAATTTGTTCCATTATTCTCACGAGGAATTTCTTATTATTAGTTCTGTTCTGAGTGCCTGTCTGGCTGTCCAAAGTTGTCTGTATTCGTGACTAGCCTCTTGAGGTCATTGAACCACCTGTCTAGCTTCTCTCAGTTGTCTAATCCTCGCCTGTCTGACCTCTCAAGTTCACTGACCTACATGTCTAGCTTCCTAAGGTTGTTTGTCTGCCAGCCTGTCTAGTTTCTTAAGGTCATTGACCTGTCTGTCTGGCCTCACAATGTTGTCTGAGCTCTTAAGATCATTGACCTATCTACCTGGCTTCTCAAGGTAGCATTTTTGTCTGTCTAACTCGTATCTTCAGGTCATTGATCCGGGTGTCTAGACTCTCAAGGTCACTGACCCACCTGTCTAGCCTCTCGAGATTGTCTCAGTGGCTGCCTGGCTGTCCAAGGTTATTTGTCTGGTGTCTACCAGTCTTGATTCTTAAGATCATCGACCCATCTGTCTGTTTTCTCAAGGTTGTCAGTTCCTTGACCTCTAGAAAACTGTTTTGAAAGTTTCATACAAGAGAATTAGTTCCTTGATTTTACCAAAAATTGGTTTCAGTTTCAAAACTGTTACAAAACGGTTTTTAGATAGTTTGTAGACGGTTTTGAAACGTATGTAATTAAATAATATGCACTTGCGTGTTTCAAAACATTTCAAAATTAAATATTATGATTTTGAAAAAGTTGCAAGGCAGTTTCAAAGCGTTCTAGAAACCATTTCAATACATGCAGATATGGTTCAAATCGTTTCAAAATATGGTTTAAAATCTGTTTCAAAACTGCAAGTAATCTTCTCTGTAAAATCCAAACGGTTTGAAAAAAGACCCGGTAAACACACCGAACGCGAATCGCCGGCGGAAATCGCGGTCGCGAAAATCGCGTTCGATTCGCCGGCGAATAGAAGGCAGAAATCGCAGTGAAAAAAATGAAAAATCTCGTTGCAAAAATCGTAGGCGTATCGCGGGCGAATAGACGGCGGAAATCGCAGTGAAAAAAATGAAAAAACTCTTTGCGAAAATCGTAGGCGTATCGCCGGCGGATTCAGCAGTGATATTTTCAACGCGATACTCGCGTTCTATCCGCCGGCGAATCGAACGCGACAATCGCGCTGAAAAAATTTGAAAAAAACACTGCTGAATCCGCCGGCGATACGCCTACGAATTTCGCAACGATCTTTTTCATTTTTTTCAGCGCGATTTCCGCGGTCTATTCGTCGGCGAATAGAAGGCGAATTTAGTAGAGTTCTTTTACAATATTTTTCATGCGATTTTCGCATTTGTTTCGCGTTCAATCGAGTGAGCATTCAGATGTTCTTACGCAAGCATGCAATAACGAGCAGAATGTTGTGTTTTTTTTTATCTTTTCGTTCGTGTTTATTTCAAATTAGTTTTCTGGTGTTGAATTTTGATTAATTTTTTTGGAGTGATAACGAACAATTTTTTTTCGTGGTGTGTACATAGAATAAATTTTTCGGCGATGAGTCAGATTGGAATTTTTTTGTGATTATTTCTAATGAATTTTTTTTTAGCAATTTTTGACACTTTTTTGTGATTTTTAAAATAAATTTTTCACTGTATTGATTCAAATTCAATTTTTTTATTCAGCTTGGAATTTTTCATGGTGATTTTGAACTGTTTTTAGTGATGAATTCTGATAAATTTTTGATGATTTCAAATGGATTTTGTATGGTGACTTAGAATAATTATTCTAAATCTCCATAATTCAATTTTTGTGTTTTTGGTTATTTTAATAAATTACAATTGATGTTGTTGCATTCTTGTGTGAAGTGATTTACCCAAGTATAGGTACTTCATCGTTTTTTCTTTTGTTATTTCCTAGTTTGTCTTCCTACATCAGAATCAGAAAGCATTCTTCACTTAATTTACTCGTTATTTATTTTGTTTTCTTGATTTTTAATTATGTAAACAAGTAAATTACTCGTAAAATTAATTGAAGAATACGTTCTGATTCTAATGTGGGAGAAGAAACTAGGAAAAAACCAAAGCAAAACATCATTGCGATTATCGCCTTGGAATCGCGTTCTGATATCGCTGCGATTTCCGCCGACGAATCGCCTTCGAATCGCGTTCTATTTCAACAGCGATATCGCTGCGATTCCCGCCGGCGTATCGCCTTCGGATTCCGCTGCGGAAAAAGCGGACATTTTCGCCGGCGATTCGAACGCGATTCCCGCCGGCGATACGCCGGCTGCCAATACGATGATCGCCTTCTATTCGCTGGCGTATCGCGTACTATGTGTTTACCGGGGAGCCATTTAAGAGAATAAGAAACAGAAATCAACAATTTTTATCCATAGTAGTTGTTTTTTTCATTTTTTTTGTCAGAAAGCTCCAAGATCGAAGGATCAATATAAATCTTGGGAGACCGTGAAAGTTTTTCCAACTTTGGGGGATTGAGGGGATTGTGTTCGAAGCACTATTTTATTCAACTTAAACGATGATGCAGAAATGATTTTCGACGAATTTTGAGATTTATTGCCCAAACGAAGAGAGGGAAATAATTCAAAATCGTCGAAAATCACCTTTACTCCAGCGTTGTATAAAATATTTTTCCTTATGAGAGAGAAAAACTCCAGAACATATTATTTACCCTTAACAAAAAAATGGTTCATAACAAAAATTTTCACATTTAACGATTTTTTTTTGTTTTTTGTTTTTCATTTTTCAACTAACCGAGGGAGAGAGGACTTTTGGCGAAACTTTTTTGAGCATGAGGGGGGGGGTCGAAAAATAAGAAATTATTTTCTCATAAAATTCAGCAATTATTTCGAGTTATGTTAGCGCAAAAAAAAAACATAAAAAGAGGAACCACTGTTGGTACAAGTACATATAATTAACAGTATATTCAGACATTGAAATTTTTCTAAGGTGGTTGAGGAGCCTTATACGAGTACTCGTTAAAACTCGTAAAACACCAGGATAACTTCCAACACCACACACACCTGAGAAATAGCAACACTACACTCCTTTCTCACACTTCATTTCGCTCACCTATTGCTGACTGCAGCCTCATATAGTTAGTCTTCAAGCACTCTACATAAATATCCGATCGGCTCCACAGATCTACCTCTCCAGCTGTGAATGGAGCTTGTTAAAACGTACTATTGTGAAGATTACGCGTATGAATGGCTGAAGGCGACGCGAAAGTTTCTTTGTTATCGGTCACAGATTAGCGGCATGTATTAGTCTTGACTAATGGCGAGCGTCTCGAGAGCGGCCACAAACAAAAGCCAACCGAGCGAAATCCGTAATACAGCTAGACCTACGAGTTACCTACACTACATACCCATACACGTAGCACGTTGATTATTTCCATTAAACGGGTAAACTCGTAAGTATAGGTAATAGCTAATAGGTAGGTCTAGATACTCGTATGACTCACTAGATTACTCACTGGAGTAGAAATTTCTTCCATTACCGCATCGACGAACGTAAACTTGGGTTAGTTTAAAACGTAAAAAAGGTAAAAAAAAAAATTAAAAAGATGGAATACATTTGGACAGATTAACCGCAACGTAATGAGTTACACGTTTTTAATCCAAGTACGCCGCCATCGCCACGACACGATGCGGCTGCTCAGTGCTCAATGTAGCAGCGCACACAGCGTCTTGTAAATCAAACATCACGAAGCGTAAGTACTTGGAAATGCAACAGGACGAGACTTGGAGAATTCAACCACTGTGACGACCAAGTCGATGACGGTTTATGTAAGATTGTAAGAGTAGAATTAAAGATGATTCTACTCTTTTCTTCTTTTCTTTTTTTTCTCTTGTTAGATGAATTTTCATCTCGAGAGAAAGAAACTATTGCAAATACATAAATGAGGAATGTTTAGAATATTACGTGGTCTTTTACAAGTATCAATTTACGAAAACTGGAAACGTGATGTACTAAATAAATACAATGAGTAATATCGTCTTCGTGACTGAAATCAGTCATTTTTCCCAAAATTAATCCTAGGAGAACTATGAGCCAGCAATTTGGATGATCTAAAATTTCTCAAAAGTTGGATTGAAAACAAAAAACAAATGCTCAACAGGAACCGTATTTTAACCAATGAAAATTTTTTAAAGCTGACATGAAAAATCAAAAGAGCACATAATATTCATCACCACGCACCAAATTTAAGCTGTTGTAATTCATTTTTTGATTTTTGGCATATTTTAGAAAATTCAAAGACTTTCATTTAATTTTAAAAAACATAATAACTTACAGATGAAATTTGGATTCAGCCAGTGCCGGTTTTAAGGGGAGGATTTGGGTGATAATCCCCCCCCCCCCCCAAGAGGCCAGTTTTTTGGAAAAAATTTTGATGCTATTAAGTGGGAATTTTCCAAGCATTTTTGCGCTCTTGTTTCACTGAGATGGATGCCGATTACAAACCGATGTTCATTTTTTTTCATCTTTTTTGAGAAGAAGAGGCCTTTTTCTTCTTCTCAAGCCCACATTATAGGTATATTCGTACACGATTTACTTTGAATAATACTTTGCAGGCAAATTTCAGTCACTGAGGTCCCTCCTTTTTAAAAATTAAATAAATAAATGACATATATATTCAGTGGCGTGGCCAGGGAGTAAAGGGGGTCATTGTCCTCCCATGCGAACGAGAATTTGAAATAAAACATGCAAAAGTGAACGTTTTTTTTTTGTTGTTCGGACCCATTTTTACTAAAAATTTTCGATCTCGCTTCGCTCGAGCAGTAATTTTACCTTCATTTTCATAATATAATCACCACACATCACGATAGGTTTCCAGAAAATGGCTCCTAATTTCAATTTTTCATGCATAAAAATCTGGTTTTGCCTCCTCCTTGAGGAAATTCTGACTTTGCCATTGTATCTATTTGATTTCTGCTCTCGGAGAAGCTTAATTCCCCCCCCCCCCCCGCCCAAAAAAATGAGACGGAAAAATTGTTTGGTTCTGACCCAATTATCCCCCTCCAAGGAAAAATCCTGGCACCGGTACTGGATTCTGCCAAATTTTCGACGTTCTGAATTGTTTGTTGGTGGTTTCGAGCCATTTTGGGTCTTCCAGCCGATTTTTGAATTTTCTAGTTCTAAATGTTGTTAAAATGTCATCATAAAAATGTCGATTTAAAAAAAAATTAATAATATTTTCTTCGTCAACTTCGAAAAATTTACACAATAATTCAATAACCAGTTTTCTGAATTCTAAAAGCTCTGATTTTCGTGGTCTTGAGCATTCTAAATATTTTTCAAGTCAATCCAATTTTTTTGAAATTTCAAACAATTTGAGCAACTTTTTGTAGCATTGCAATAATTATTTACTTCAAATCATTATCACTAATTTTGAAATATAAATCGGTACTTCGAATTTAAACAACGCCAATTTGTTAACTTTCAACAGAACTCGACTCAACCATAATTTAAAGTATGGGAAAATTGATAAAAATTATCGTTTTACATGATAGGTGGTGACCGACCAATAACAAAAATGAAATCACGAAAACTTTAAAAACCACTTCCCAGCGGAAAACGAATACTATTCTTCAGTTCAATTAATTTCGTGACAGAATGGCAACACTGATCACCTGAAAACCTGTCTAAAATCTCATTAAAACTATAAATATTCTTTACAAAATCAATTATAATCCTCAAACTGGTCTGTAATTCTTTACAAGAATCTCATTTTCAACGAATCTGCCGTAATAAGCTGTTAAAAATATGCATACGAACTATCGAAAAATACCGGTAGAAACAATCATTCGATTATCGATTTTAATTGTACCTCGTTCTTGTAACCTCGTAGCAAATTTAAATTATAATCATACTTTTAAAACCAAAATAGATCCAAAACATTATCACCTCGTACTCAAAACCATAGCAAAAAAATGAGTCTTCAAAAACTAGTAGCTAAATTTCGTAGCACGAGTCCGATAATTTAAATCAATCTAGAAAAATAAAGAAGCAATCTTGCACACGTGAAAATACTCGTACATTCGAAAAACCCAACAATCTATAACCAAACCAGCAAACAAATTTGCAATTTTTCAAGCATCGTGACTTTTTTCCCTTCTCGTTAGGTAGGTACTCGTTCGCTGAGGTATTTTTATCATGTTATGAATACTAAGTACGTGTCCATGTCCACTGCAGCAACATACCTGACACTTGATTCGTTAATCTAATAAGTTGCGAGTTGATAAATATCACCGGAGCTATAAATGTTTTAATACTTTAATACGTGGCGTGGTGCATATAAGAAAAGAATTATACCAAGTTTACTTCTTTGCTTTTTTTTTTCTTCAATAGGTACTCGGATGACCTTTATTAAAAAAGCTTTTAACACATGTGTGCATATCGACAAGTTACATAAAAGGTATCGTGTTTACGTTTATTGAATTGTAATACCGCTTTAAAACCTTCTCGCAACTTTGATAGGTAAAAAGATATAATGATACTCTCACTGGGATTAAATTAATAGCACAGCAAATCCATCAAAACACCATTTGCCTTCGAGACGTCCGTCATACTCCTTATACTTCAATCAACGTACCAAGTACACTTATTAATGTATCTCTTTAATCAAACCATAATCGATACTCGCGTTTGTAATTCCCAAATGCGATAGCATCGTAAGATATTTTTTATGTACATCGATCGTACGCAAATGCATAAATACCAGGGCCTCCTTCCAGCATAAAAAATACCTTCCAAGTTCGAATATCCCTGCAGGGAATTTTTCGGATTGGAAAAAATCAATAAGTAGCACTGCATTTATAATACCTATTTACAAAATGAGTAGGTGTGAGTAGTAAGTATAAGTACATTTGTCCAATAATACGTATAGATTTTTAATTCATGAAAAATACATAAAAGTACCTATATAAAGCTCAGGAATCGTATTCACCACCCCTTCCCCTCCCCTTCTAGATAAACGAATACAGCTATGAGACTGGAGATTGGAGAAGGAAGCTGGCGGAGGAGGAAATTCATCTCGGGATCCGGTTTCCTTAGAGTCAGAATTGAAAAGCTTCAGAAAAACAATAAATTCATTTTAAAATTTCAATTAAAAAAAAAAGAAACTTGAATCAAGAAAATCATACTGTACGTGACCAGTTTCACGAGTCAATGAGAGGAAAATTTGGCTCACGACTGCTCTGTTGCACACGAATAATTTTTCAATTTAAATATTGACTCAAAATTAAAACAGATTTCCAAAATAAAAAAAAATTCTTCAAAAAAATGCACAAATTTTCAACAAAAAAAAAAAAACAAAAAAAATCAACTCAACATTAAGGAAATTTCTCAAAATATTTCAAAAGTTGATCAAAAACATGTTTTGCACACTTCGTTTGAAAACCAACGTATAGGTAGAATAATCACATAAAAATTTATCAAAATGGAAATCATCTTTAGAAAATTGAACAATAATCTATTTATTTAAAATCCCATCATTTGGATATTTAAAAAATCTCTTCAAAATTGGAAATTCTTCAAAAATAATAAGAAAATTGTTTAAAAATTTAAAAAAAAGATACGTTTCAAAATTTTTCGTGAAAATTTGCTTGAAAGAACATTATTGCAATAGAAATCATAAATGTAGGTATTATAATCAAAAATCTATTGAATTTGAATTCTATCTTTGCAATTTTCATGGATTTGTTTTTAGACCAGTTGAAATTCCAAAGACATTTTCCAATTTAAAGGAAATTCCAGGTATTCTATGTCATTTTATTTCAATTTTGCCGATGTGTGAAAATATTTATTCATTTATTCATTCATTAGTATTTATTAAGATTCCGACTAGTAAGATTGAGAAAATAAATCGATAAAATTTTCGGGTGATGAAATTTCACAGCAAATTTTAATCAACTCGGTTCTTACGTTTTTGTCTACCATCCATGGATTTAGTAAATTTACGCTACTTAGATAATCGTTCTAACAAGAAAATCCTCATTTTTCAGAATGAGTGATGATTCATTTTTTTTTTTTTTTTCAAAGAACAAAAATACCCTAAAGTTAATCATTCCAACTAAAAATGATTAAAAATACCTCTCTGGTTTATTTCAACCTTCCAACAAATCATTCTGGAGCCTTCAGAACCCAAAACAAACACTTTTATAATTCTTAGAATTGGTTTAGAATCAATTTTTCAAAATAAGTCGGGTCAAATTAATATTTTACTATTTTTACACAATTACTCTTCAAGAAATAGGAATCCAAAAACCGCTGGAGGCTCCAGAGCGACTGAAAATCACCAACAATTGATTCGTCGGGAGTTCAAAAATAGAATATAAGCCCAATTTCAATTTTCTACCTTATTTTAATCTTTTGACTTGTTTTTTTTATATGGGAAGCACTAGATTTGAATATTCAAAACATTGTCAAAAATCGAAAAATCAATTTTAGCACCTGGAATTTTTTTTTTGATGTACTTACGAGTATTTTCACAAGTTTTTTTGATTTTTTTTTTTACATTTTTGATTTGATTTTCATAAAGACGTTAAAGGGTTAAAATACATTATTAATGATTTTTAAAACATCAATTTTTTCCTAATTTGAAGGGCAAGGATAGTTTCAAAATGGAATTTTACTTCAACTGAAATTGTATGTAGATTGGGTACCGAAAAATGACTCTTATTCAAACATTTATTTAATTAGAACAATATTTGTATTTTTTTAATAAAGGGTGGAGGGGAGATCCGGTGCAGTTAAGGTAAGGATGAGAAAAATGATCGGTATACGACTCTTTGGAAAAGGAATTTCACTTTGAATACTTTTTGTTATGATAAATTTTGTCTCAATTTTAAAACTTTTCGTAAAAATCGAAAAAACAAGAATTTTAATGCTTTTTAGGGAAAGATTTTTCGAATTTGAGGGGAAATAAGAGCTCCAAATGAAAATTTTGCAAGAACCGAAATTGTAGAGATGTTATTAAGGAACATTTTTCGTTGGAAAGTTTTTTTTGTAAGAGCCATAAGGAAGACGATACGCAAGTTTCCAATATTGATGGGATCTAGGCTTATTGTGTCGGGGACAGTCGGATTTCTTCATAAAGGGTGAGAGGAAAACAGGGCACGGTGACTGAATTTCTTTGTAATAGTGTCTAAAATGAGGATCAATCGTAAAATCGCTCAATTGAGGCCCTACTATGGTGCCAAAATTAGCCCTGGAAAAAAAATTAGAATCGAATTGTGATCAGAAACGACAATGGACGTTTCCTGATCATCTAAACGACTATTTAAATTTTATTACTCGAGCTGGGAGTTTTTTGCAGAAATATGATGAAAATATGAAATATTATACGCAATTTTTTCATCCCAAAATATGTATAAAATATGCAAAAATTTCAGTTTGAGTGACGTACCTTTGAAAAGAATTTTTCAAGCTGAAAACCGTGAAAACCGTAAATTCAAAACAAGATGAACGCAGTGATCAAAAAATACACTTTTTTTTGAAAAATTGGCAAAACAAGTCATTTCATAATAATAATAAATTCATCCTAAAATTCATACAATCGAGAAATAAAAGAAAAAATATGAAATTCAACTAAAAAAAATTAGCAACATATTCAACTAAATGAATTGCAAGCAACTACACAATATGTATTAAATGCATTCTGAAATTTTCTACTAAAAAACTTTGTCTCTTGTCACTAAAACGTACGTATTTTAGCAGTGTTGTGATTTTTTGATCAAAAAAAGTCTTAAAAATGTCGATTTTGCAAAATTTTTACAAGAGTATAATGCAAAAAAATTACCAGGAAATGCTCAAATATGCAGAAACACTCGTACGCAGGTTTTTCCCCTAAAATATGATAAAATATGCAATTTGGTCTGAAATATGCAGACTGATATTGAGCTCATTCGTCAGGACATTTCATGATTCGTGGATATGCACTTTTTTAAATCTAAGTATAAAAAAAATATGCAAAGCATAAAAATCCCAGCTCTATTTATTACATATGTATTCGTGCAATTTTGAGATAAGTATGCACTTTGGAAAATTGAAATCCCCGTCACGTCGCTTCCTGCACGAAAAATTGAAAAAAAAAAAAACAGTTCAATTGACGAAATATTTTTAAAAAATGATCAATCAAATTCAATTTTTAAACATTTGCGAAAAAATTAACGTAGAGTTACCAACAAACTAAGTCTATTATCTAGTGTGATGGTCAAAAAAATGACTCGAATCGTGATTTAATCAAGTATTGGGTGAATCAAGATCATTCCAAAATTGGGGAGGGAGAATCCCGAGAATCCAATACAATTCAGTGGAGAAATCGTCAACAAAATTGGAAACTGTTTCAAACTGTTTTGAGCAGTTCTGGAGCCTCCAGTAGATTTTTGAAACTCGAAATTCCCACAAAATTTCATTAAATGGAGTTGGAAAGCCGATAATAATCCTGCAAACTAATTTCAACACGCTATGAAGTCGACTGCAGGTGAATTTCAAGTTGTTTTGAAGCCTCCAGCAATTTTTGAAAATTACTGAACTGCAGGAGCCTCCAGTAAATTTTTGAAACTTGAAATTTCCTCAAAATGGGGATGGAAAGCTGAAATTACCTACATATGCACTCCAATTTTAACATCCTCTGAGGACGACTTCAGGTGGGTTCAAGTAATTTTGGAGCCTCCAGTGACTTTTTGAAAGGTTTCATGGCATTAATAGCAGAATTGAAATTTCCAAAAAGTAGCTGGAACCTTCAAAACCGCTTGAAACCACCATGCAGTCGACTTCATAGGTATTATTGTATTGAAATTGAGGGTCTTGGTGGAATATGGGCGTTAGAAAAAAATGACAATTTGAGAAAAACGCGATTGAAGTTTTTAAACCTATGTGGCTTAGGCAATACTTAACTTGGAGCTTCGCGGTTACGTTTTTTTCAAAGCTCGAAGTGTTACCTTTCATTTCCCTTACTCAACTTCGGCACTCGGTCACATTAACCCTTTCAAAAAAGCGATTTTTGAAACTGTTTTTAACGCCCTTATTCCATAAATGCACTTTCCAGAAAATTTAACACGATTTTAATCATCTTAAGTGGCGATTTCTGAGATGCTAATTGCTGAAAAGAGTGATTATCGACTTTATGAATGAAAAACACCAAACGTAGAGCTATGAAAGTTTTTAAAAAATGAATTTTACAGAACTATAGAAGTTTCATAGTCAAAATCGTAATAATGATACAAATAGCACAATATGAAGACACAATATCTCTAATCATCATCGTTGTCGTCGTCAATCACTAAAATTTTCAAGATTCATTGATTTTCAATCCGGAATCGCGTATTTTTTGTGAAGAAACTGAGAAACCTGGATATGTGGTACCTAGTAATGCATGCGAAAACGCGATCTTGTCATCTTTAAAATCCTGTAGCTCTATGAAGGAAGCGTTTTGTGAACTGAAAGTTGGTGGGTAGATTCACAAGACTTCGGAGATTATTTTAAGACCATTTGCGGAAAAAGGGCTTTAGGCGCCGAACGACCTTATTCCACCAAGACCCTCAATTAGTTTGCAGAGTAAATTTCGGCTTTCTAACCCCATTTGATGAAATTTTGTAGAAATTTCAAGTTTCAAAAATCTACTGGAGGCTCCAGTAATTTTCAAAAAATTGCTGAAGGTTTCAAAACGACTTGAAATTCACGTGCAGTCGACTTCATAGCGTATTGAAATTAGTTTGAAGAATTAATTTCGGCTTTCCAACTCCATTTGATGAAATTTTGTGGGAATTACGAGTTTCAAAAATCTACTGTAGGCTCCAGTAATTTTCAAAAAATCGCTGGAGGCTCCAAAATGTCTTGAAATTTACCTGTGGTCAACATCGTAGAGTATAGAAATTAGTTTGCAGAATTAATATCGGCTTTCCAACTCCATTTGATGAAATTTTGTGTGAATTTGGAGTTTCAAAAATTTACTGGAGGCAAAACGACTTGAAATTCACCTCAGGTCGATTTCATAGAGCATT
The DNA here is from genome assembly GCF_950023065.1 of Planococcus citri. Lineage (NCBI taxonomy): Eukaryota > Metazoa > Arthropoda > Insecta > Hemiptera > Pseudococcidae > Planococcus > Planococcus citri. Next base: position 66,958,118 of record NC_088678.1, on the reverse strand, counting down.
GAGATTAGTTTGCAGAATTAATTTCGGCTTTCCAACTCCATTTGATAAAATTTTGTGGGAATTTCGAGTTTCAAAAATCTACTGGAGGCTCCAGTAATTTTCAAAAAATCGCTGGAAGCTCCAAAATGACTTGAAATTCACCTGCGGTCAACTTCATACAGCATAGAAATTAGTTTGCAGAATTAATTTCGGCTTTTCAACTCCATTCGATGAAATTTTATGGGAATTTCGAGTTTCAAAAATCCACTGGAGGCTCCAGAACTGCTTAAAACGGTTTGAAACAGTTTCCAATCGATTTGGCAGTTCGAAAATAGGGTATATCCCAAATTTCAGCTTTCTAGGTCAATTTGGTAAAATTTTGATTTTTTTCTCACATTTTGGGCAAATTTTGATTTTTGAAAATTCACCAAAAATCGAAAAAAGCACTTAAGCACTTGAAATTTTGACAGGTGATGAATTTTTGCCTGCTCTTTCGATCTACCTTTGTACGCTTTAAAAAATTTTATGCTAGCCCTATATCGGAACGCAAAATCTGCGATTTCGGCTGACCTGTTAACAGAAATGGCCGCCATTTTGTAAATAGAGCCACTTTTGTTTTTGAGGACAAGGGCTAGAAATGTTCCTTAGAACTCCCCCTTAAAGAAAAAAGCTGTCCCGGAGGATCGGCAGGGGTGTCGCGAATGCGAGAAATATTCGGCTATGTTTTCGTTTTATCGAACTCGTCTCGAACTTATCAGAATCATTTTGTTATGATTCAGTTTGTTTGTATACTCGAAAGTAAAAACATTAAAATGTTCTTGATATAAATCAAAGCTCATTTATTCAGACATTTTAAATGGTAGCAGAGAATTATGTCCGACGAAAAGCTCAAAACGCTGAATGCGAGAAAGGGTCGTCTGCGCGCCTCTCTCACTCGAAATTTGAATTACGTCCACGAAAACCGAACTCGCGATTTAAACGAATTGAGAACGAAACTTACGATGAATGAAGATGTCTACAAGAATTTCCTGATTCTGTTGGACGAGCTCGACGAATTTACTGTAAGTGACCTCGAATCTTATATCGAAAAATTCGAAGAAGATTATATTTCGGTGAAATCTGCTCTTCAAAAACAAATCGATACTGCTTTAAATTTAGAACGAATTTCTCGCCAAAACTCCGAATCTTCTTCCAGTTCTTCTTCTTCAAATAATAATAACGCAACAATAAAAATTCCAAAGCTAGAATTAAAAAAGTACAACGGAAGTATCAAAGACTACTCAAATTTTTGGTCAACTTTTAATCATGCTATCCATCAATCCGATCTCAAACCTGAACAAAAACTTACGTACCTGAAAAATAGTCTAGTTGGTGATGCAGAAAAATTACTTGATGGAATGCCAATCAAGGAGGAAAATTATGCAATTGCTTATAATCTTGTTGAGAAAAATTTCGGCGATAAAAATAAAAACATTCGATTACTCTATGATGAAATTAAAAAGGTTCAAAAATCTAATATGTGGACCCCAAATTTGCGAAAAACGTACGACGAAATCGAAGCAAAATTACGAGCTCTTGAGGGTTTCAATGAGCAAATAAATAACAATACCATTCTGTTCTCCGAAGTTTCTCAAAAATTTCCTTTCGATGCAATTACTCAACTTGATTTAGGTGAAGAAGATTCATTATCCGAATTAAGAACTCAACTAGATAAATTTATTAAAAAACGTGAAAAATTTAGTTACAATAATTCTAATCAATCTTTTCACGAAGTTAGAAAGAAGAATTTTTCGAAAACTTCCACCGAAGCTTTATTGTCAAATGAACAGTCGAAAAAATGCATATACTGCCAAGAAAATCACTGGTCCGATCAATGCACAAATTATACCACAATTGCTGATAGAAAAGAAAAAATCAAAGGTAACTGTTTTATTTGTTTTAAATCCAATCATTCTGCGAAGCAGTGTGAAAGTTTGAAAATCTGCGTGTACTGTAAAAAAAAGAGCAAACATCATCGTTCATTGTGCCCTGAAAAGTTCAAACCTGGTTCCACAAAAAAGGAAACTAAAATTGACGAATCCGCTTCATCAAATACGAACGCCACTCTTCTATCTGAATGTGAAGACGGAGCTCTTTTAGTCACGTCGGTAAATTTTGGTCCAGTAATTACTACAATTATTCTAGATACTGGTAGTAAACGTACATATATTACTAACAATTTAGCTTCAAAAATGCGATGTAAAATTTTGGGCCATGAAGTTTTACAGATATCCACATTCGGAAATGATTGTTCATCTGTTAGATCTAAAATGGTTGAATTGGATATTCCTGTGCAAAATGGATTGAAAATAAAAATCACAGCAAATACAGTACCAAAAATCGCAGGTCGGATCAGTTCTCCGAGAGCCAATCAAAACGAAATCGTGTCTCAAAAATATCCGAGTTTGAAATTGGCAGAATATGATGAAAATTTGGAGCCTGAAATTTTGATCGGTAATGATTTTAGTTTTGATTTTCTTACGATGGAGAAATTACCAATAAGTGATTCGTTGAATCTGATTGGTTCATTATTCGGATGGTTTATCGTTGGTCATTTTGACATAAAAAACAATCATACTGAGACTCCGATTTTTTATAATGACGTGAAACGATTATGGGAATTAGATAATATCGGCTTGAATGATTATGACGATAAAGCTGAAGATGATATTGCTGTCGAGTCTTTTTATCAAAATATTCGATACAATGCAGATGAAAAACGATATTCTGTCAGTTGGCCTTGGAAAGAATATCCTCCTGATTTAAAAACGAATTATGGTCTCGCTCTTGGTCATTTGTCAACTTTGAAGAAAAGTCTCGATAAAGATAAAAATTTGTTCCAGCAATACGATCAAGTTATCAAGTTGCAGGAAGAAAAGGGTATCATCGAAAAGGTTGATGACAAAGATTCAAAAAACAATCTTATTCATTACTTACCTCATCACCCTGTTATTACCCCAGGTAAAAGTACTTCTCTTCGTGTAGTATATGATGGTTCTGCCAAAGTTTCGAAAAACGCCAAAAGTATTAACGAATGTATGTATCGCGGAAAAATTTTACTAGAACATCTTTGTGCTTTATTAATTCGATTTTGTTTATTCAAATATGCGATTGTTTCCGATATTGAAAAAGCGTTTCTACAACTCAAGTTAAATGTAAACGATCGCGATTTTACTAGGTTTATTTGGTTTAAAAATATCAACGCTTCTTTTTCAAAGGATAATATTCAAATCTATCGCTTTTTGGTAGTATTATTCGGTATAATTGCAAGCCCTTCGTTACTTGGTATGACAATTTTTCATCATCTAAACCGGTATGATTCAAAATATGTAGGTATACTTAAACGAAGTTTCTACGTCGATAATTTTGTTGCAAGTGTTCCTTCTTCGAAAGATGTTATTGAATTGTATAAAGAATCAAAAGATATTTTTGAAGATGCTTCTATGAATTTACGTGCGTGGAATAGTAATTGTAAAAACCTAAAAAATGAATTATTGAAAAGTGATGATAGTGGTAATACTATGGTATCTGTTCTCGGTTTAAAATGGGACGTTTTGTCTGATACTTTTGAAATTAAGCATAATTTACCTTCAACAAGCGTCGAAGTTGAATTGATAACGAAAAGATATGTTGTTAAAATAGTCTCGTCAATATTTGATCCGTTAGGATATTTATGTCCATTGTTATTGTTAGCTAAAATTTTTATTCAGAATTTATGGAAAGAAAATATTGATTGGGATAGTGAATTGTCAGTAGATAACAGAGTTACTTGGGAATCATTACTCGTGAAATTAAATAAAATATTGTCTGTAAAAATCGCTCACTTTATCGATATTGATCTCAGTGTAAATGGTAATGTTGAATTACATTGCTTTGTTGATGCTTCAAAAACAGCTTACGCTGCTGTTATTTATTTAAAAGGCCAAAATGGCACTCGTTTCATTATGGCAAAATCAAAATTAGCACCCAAGCATGGTAATTTGACAATTCCAAAATTAGAATTACTTGCTCTGTACATCGGTAGTAGGTTAATGACTTTTGTAACAGATTGTCTCTCAGAAAGTGTTAAAATAGTAGATCGTTATATTTGGTCAGATTCGAAATGTGTTTTATATTGGTTAAAATCGAAACGAGTTCTTCCTAGATTTGTAGAAAAGACTATAAAATTAATCGATAAAAATGTTCATTTTCGTTATGTTCCATCTTCTAATAATCCAGCAGATATAGCAAGCCGCGGTGCTGAAATTGATGATTTCAATTCTCCATTTTGGTGGTCTGGCCCCGATTGGTTGAAAAATGATGAGACTTGTTGGCCTAAAAATGATTTGAATATTTCGGATTCGGATGGTGATATAGTTTCAGAAGATGAAGTTCAACCAGAAATCAATCTGAATATTGAAGTAATTGAACCCCCTTTCAAGATAGATTATTGTAATTTTACCGATTTAGGTGAGCTTTCTAAAACAACTATGGAGAAATCTAAAGAAAATCTGTCCGCTGTTCGTATTCTTTGGTTGAAGTTTGTTCAAAGGAAATACTATGGAAAAGTCATCCATTCAATCAAAAATAAAATTCACCATGAACTTCAACGCCAGTTCGATCTAAAATTGGATCAAAACGATATTTTGAGATGTGCTGGTCGGTTGGCAAATTCAGATCTCAAAGACGACGAAAAATATCCGATCCTTTTACCTGAAAAGGATTACCTAACTCAGTTAATCATCGAAAAGATTCACTGCGATAATTTTCATGTTGGAGTTTCTCATACATTACTAGAATTGAGAAAAATGTATTGGGTTCCGAAAGGTCGTTCTACAGTGTACAAAATATTACGAAAATTGTCTATTTTATGGTGGAAAAACATATTCTTATCCAGATCCTTCACCATTACCAAAAGAACGAGTTACTCGAAGTTGTCCATTTTCTGGTACAGGTATAGATACTTTTGGTCCATTATATATTGAAAAAGATGATAATACAATTAAGGTTTTTGGTTGTATATTTACGTGTATGACAACGCGCGCCGTTCACTTAGAATTGTTGGTCGATATGTCTACTTACGAATTTGTATTAGTATTGAGAAAATTTTTCGCCTTGAGAGGTGTACCTTCACATATTGTGACAGATAACGCAGCTCAATTTACATTAATCAAATCAATGTTAGATGAAACTTCGAAAAATTGTCATCCTAATGAGAAAACTGAAAACTTGACTTCGATAGATTGGAAATTTATTCCTGAGTTATCTCCTTGGCATGGAGGTTTTTATGAGCGTTTAATTGGTATGGTAAAAAATTGCCTTAAAAAATCTTTTTTCAAAGTATTATTATCTTATACACAAATGCAAACGGTTTTAGCTGAAATCGCTTTCGTATTGAATTCGCGACCTTTAGTTTATCTGGGTGAGGAAGATAGGAATGTAATTTCTCCTAATGATCTCTTAAATTTAAAATTTGTTTCTTTACCGAACATTGACTCGAACTCAAAAAGGAATATTGATATTGTAGAATTATGGAAACGATCGAATAGGTTACTGGATGAGTTCTGGTATCACTGGCATCACCAGTATCTTTCAAATTTACGTGAAAGAAATAATTATATCGTGAAGAAAAAGGGAATCGATGTTATTCCTAAAATTGGAGATGTAGTCTTGATTGAAGGTGAGAAAAAGTTTACTCCGAGAGGTAAGTGGAGAATAGGTAAAGTTATCGGTATGAATGTGAGCGCTGATGGGAAAATTCGATCAGTATTATTAGAAACCGAAAAATCGAAACTCACACGGCCTATCAATAAGCTATATCCTTTGGAAACTTCATAAATTGTATTGTAATTTTTATTTAATCTTCTTAAATTGTATTTTCTTAATTTTTATTTAATTTTATTTTTGTAATTTTTATTTAATTTTTTTTTTTATTTTGCGTCGGGAATGTCGCGAATGCGAGAAATATTCGGCTATGTTTTCGTTTTATCGAACTCGTCTCGAACTTATCAGAATCATTTTGTTATGATTCAGTTTGTTTGTATACTCGAAAGTAAAAACATTAAAATGTTCTTGATATAAATCAAAGCTTATTTATTCAGACATTTTAAAAGGGGGGGGGGGGTGCAAGTGATCGTTATGCGGGCCCCCCGACTACACTCATTACTCCACACTCTAACCCTTTCAGCTACGAGACAAACTGACGGATAAAACTTGAAGTGCTTTAAACTGAGTAAGGTGGGTTGCTGCCCAGAACTCAAAATTTGCTGGAAATCGCACATTCAGAAAGTATTCATGTCACAAATGGCAATAAACCTTAAATTGACTATTTTTCGATTTATGACACCGAATACCATTATAAATCAAAATCAAGCCTTCTGAGGCATCTGATATTTCAATATGAAAATATTGATAACAAGCATTTTTGAAAATAGAAAAAAAGATAAGCTAAAATGAAATAAGTTTGCGTAAAAAAAGAAATTTTTGAAGAAAAACAAGGCTTGCGACTTCAGATGGTTGGTCAAACTGCAAATGTTTGAAGGTGATTGCTTGTCGGAGGATTAAAATTGATGGAAAAATCTTTGTGTTATAGAGAGCATTTTTCGAAATTTTTAAAACCCATGTCACAATTCAACGCTAATTTTCAATGAAATTCTGAAAAAAATGATATCATTTTCATTTTGTGACACATACATCTCTCTTGAGGTGATTTGCTTGGGTGAGTAAGTCACCTCAGAAGATGACTAGGTGAACTTCTGCAAGCATTTGAATTTTATGATAGATACTGTGTCATAATACAGCCCTCAATCTGTTTGGTCATAATGAGATGATAAAAATAAAATACGAATATCACGTTGTGAAATTACTGGAACTACTTTTTAGAAGTTATCTTACAGATAATGAATTCATTGAACGCAGTCTTTATGACACAGTATCCATCATAAAATTCAAATGCTTGCAAAAGTTCACCTAGTCATCTTCTGAGGTGACTTACTCACCCAAGCAAATCACCTCAAGAGAGATGTATGTGTCACAAAATGAAAATGATATCATTTTTTTCAGAATTTCATTGAAAATTAGCGTTGAATTGTGACATGGGTTTTAAAAATTTCGAAAAATGCTCTCTATAACACAAAGATTTTTCCATCAATTTTAATCCTCCGACAAGCAATCACCTTCAAACATTTGCAGTTTGACCAACCATCTGAAGTCGCAAGCCTTGTTTTTCTTCAAAAATTTCTTTTTTTACGCAAACTTATTTCATTTTAGCTTATCTTTTTTTCTATTTTCAAAAATGCTTGTTATCAATATTTTCATATTGAAATATCAGATGCCTCAGAAGGCTTGATTTTGATTTATAATGGTATTCGGTGTCATAAATCGAAAAATAGTCAATTTAAGGTTTATTGCCATTTGTGACATGAATACTTTCTGAATGTGCGATTTCCAGCAAATTTTGAGTTCTGGGCAGCAACCCACCTTACTCAGTTTAAAGCACTTCAAGTTTTATCCGTCAGTTTGTCTCGTAGCCGAAAGGGCTAACTTACTCCTACATACACTAATCCTTTCTCAAATCTAACCCAAAAATAATCACATTTTTTTAAGCCACTTTCGCACTCACACTCGAATAACTGTCCACATAAACACCAGCAAAGTGCAAACCGTACTACATATTCATTGAAACGAATTCCTTCTCATAACGGAACATCGATTTAAAATTCTTTCACATTAATATCTGCATAATTACAGAGAAATTCTACCTTCGATACATTCGCCATTCGTTAACACGTGAGATGGAAATTTGACTTGGAAAATACAACGAATTCGCGCAAAATTATCACACACACACATTTAACAGTCACGAGGTACCTCTAACACATAGAAAGATATTCGAAATCGAGATAACGTGTACAATACAATACGTATTCAACACGATGATTTTCGAAAGGATGATAAAAGAAGAAGATAATATTACAATGAATCACTGATTCATCGATACAGAACAAGATACTAGATAGATACATAAAAGGTGCAAAATATACGATAAAAACTTACGCACAGCAATAGTATACAATTAGCATTAGTAATCTTACTGACCGGAATGTATACGAAAAGGTGAGTATTCGGTTTCGGCTTCAAATCCCGGCTTGTTTCACAGTGAAAAAAACACACACTAAAGGAGTAAAAACACACCGACACTTGTAAAAATACACAATACACAACACGATTAATCAATAAACACGAATCGAAATCGGTATTAACGATAAAATACTAATTGATTACACTATATAACAAAAGTAAATGAACGAGCAAGACGCGACACATACGCAAAATTCGTCAACGTAACACGAATGTAAACATTCAAACTGCCAGAACAATAGACAGCGGCGAACGTGTATCGTGTTCGAGTATCTTTCGAGTATCTTCGACTACGTTCGTACAGTGCTTCCAATTCCATGCTGGTTAACGACTGGAAAACGGAATTGTTGAATATTTACGTGTACGTTTGTGTATCTGGAAAAAAATTTAATAAAAAATTATGAAATGAAATGTAAAATGCAATATAATTTCAGGTAGTAGTTGTGTAATAATTATACGATATTTGGGTACTATTTTTAGTCAACGTAGCATGTTTTTAATGACGAAAGGAACCCGAACAATTAAGAGAAAAAACGGGTTACGGTTGATGAGCTAGAAGAGCTAGTACGTTGAAAATTTCAAAATTTTCCTGTCCATTATTCCATCTTCACTTGAATGAAATATGCAAAATAATTCATATATTAACATTAATTAACGCGGAATTATTAATGAAATGAATCACCTCCGATAATAATGCAACATTGTAACACCTAACACAATGTTAATCGTTCGATTTAACTTTTCATTTACTGTAGATGTTTTCGACCAAAAATTCAACTTATTTCATCGAATTTTTCGATTTAAAATTTTTTAAAAATTATTTCCACGATAGAAATACATAATGGAAGAAATTCCGATGAAAAAAAAAATAAAAAATTTCTTCGCTGCGGACAGGATTCGAACCTGTGCGGGCAGAGCCCATTGGATTTCGAGTCCAACTCCTTAACCACTCGGACACCGCAGCGTCGCAAAACAACCTCGTTACACGCGCTTATAACACAGATGTTGGCTGTGATTCGTTGAAATATGATTATTGATGCGTTTATCGATCATTTAATCAAGTAAAATTGATCGTATTATTTATTACAACAATACAGTATATATTATAACGTATTTTAGTGAAGCAAACATTAGTAAAATGTCAATTACATGATATTACATCAGATTATTTGATGGAAAAAAATTATCGAAGGATGTTGGGATAATTTTAGAATATTTTTCAATCATTTAGGTACTTTTAAAATACTTAATTTATAAAAATAGAATTCATCTAAATGAAGTTCTTAAAAATAATGATAGGTAGGTAAGAATAGGTAGGTTATCTTTTTTTGCAAAAAAAAAAAACTGAAAAAAGTATGATTACTTGGGGAACTACGTGTGGTGGCAATAATTTGATGGGTTTGTACAATATTAGGCCTTCTTACATCATGAACATGACTACATGACTCTTCGACGTTCGAAGAAATAATTATTATGCAGATATTCGTAATTCATAAGCAGTTTTTTTTCTCATATTTTTTTAAACAAAGCTTAATTTGTCTATGTTTATTTTTAAAATTTAAAAAAGTACTAATCGAGATCATATGTCACAGTGAGTATAACTAAAGCAATGAATTGGAGCACCTAGTTGCATAATTAATTCAAATTCAAATTTCATTTATACAAAGCAATTTTTATAAAAGATGAAAATGAAATTAAATAAAAATAATTACCTAAATGTATTTGGGTAAAATAAAGTGAAATGCTAATGAAAATAAAACAAATTGAAGCAGTTTTTCTATTACTCAGTTAAAGAAGAATATTACATATTATTACCTACCTATACCAATTCGAGTTCTTAATGAGCAAAAAAAATTGTTAAAAAATAATAATTCCGATGAAAATGAAAAAATTGAAGCAGTTTTCTATAAATTGAAGGAGAATGGGTATTATTTTTACCATTTCAAGTTCTTAATAAAAAAAATTGAAAAATTATTTTAAAAGTAATGGGTTCTCAACATTTCCTTTAAATAACGTTTTTCAATTTTTTTTATTTTTTTCAAGTGTTTTTTATTGATTTTGATTTCTTAAAACATATAAATTCAATTAAAATGATGAAAATTGCCTCATCTGATAGGCTACGTAGAATTCAACGTTAATTATTAGCATTTTTTCAATAAAAAATAAAAATTGAAAAATTTGATACCTAAACTTATTCATATAACTCTCAATTTTTAAAATGATTTTTGACTCATTGATAGGTAAATATTATGATTGTCATTTAAAAAAAAGCAAAAGTATCTACTTATTGTTAGTTGTGATATTTTTGGAATTTTTGAAATAATTGTCATCGGCAACATTCCAACATTTTATTGTAAGTGTGCATTATTAGGTAGGTAGGTCGCAATTTTCCTCTTTCAAATTTCACACGTCTTCGTCTTTAGAACGACATTTTTATCCCCCTCCCCTTCCCCCATGATTCAAAGACTTAGATAGATTTAGATTAATATACATATTGAAGGGAGTCGTTTTGAAAAAAAAAAAAATTAGAAAATGTGATGTGATGTGACGTGAGCAAAACATTTTCATGCAGAAAAAAATCACAAAAACAAGAAAACTTCGCAATATTTTCATGCAAATAAACATTTTGAAAATTATTGGCAAAAAAGTGAAATGATTTCGCTAAATTTAGGCAAAAATCCAGACTTTTTAATTTTTGTAGCAATTTTTGGGAAAAAATATAACTTTTAGTAACTTTTTACGAAAAAAACAACCGCCTTAAGCAAATTTTTTTATCGAAAAAGATACTTCAATAACTTCAGAAAATGACGAGACTGATATAAGTAAAACTTTGTAAAATTATGAAAGAAAATGAAAAATTTTCGTATTTTAGGTAACAATTATGGTAAAACTGAGTGAGAATTCTTCTAATTTTTTGGTAAAAAGCTGGACTTTTTGGCAATTATTGACAGAAAAGCGATACTTTTTCGTAATTTTTCTCAAAAAAAAAAAAAAAAAAAAAAACGCCTCTTTTTCTCAACTTTTAAAAAAAATGACGTTTATAGCTGAATTTGGCAAAAAAGTGAAAACTTTTGGAATTTTTCGGCAAAAAAAGACAATTTTTATCAATTTTTGGCAAGGAACGAGACTTTTTGGCGAATACCTACCTTTCATATGCTCCATTTTCCCAATTTTATTTATCAGGCCCACATTCAATTTTGTAAATTTTTCGATGATACTCTCACTTCATCGTTGAATTATTAGATATTTATAACAATTCTACGATATTTTGAAGTGATTACCAGATTATGTAAGTATCTAGCATTCTAACCAAATATAATACCCATATCTTTACGTAATTTGCATCGTTACAACGTTGCTTCCTTCAACAGGTGTGCTAGATGTTTCTTATCACACCAAAGCATAATAAGAAGTTTCTTCCTGGCGCATTTCAATGTGTAAGGTTTATTATTCTGGTTGAATAAATATATGTATTTCATATCCTCGTCATTGGGATGGATAGTTGGGAAAATTGACATGACTGAAATGAAAAATGGGAATAAGAAAAAAAATCATCAACTAGGCATCAATTATGTAGTCGTATAGGAGAAGGAACAGAAAATTTTTTCAGAACAATATTCAAATCTCTATAAATAAAAATTTTGATAAATTATTAAGATGGGAGGGGAGGAGGAGATGCAAGGCACACCTAAAATTCGAAATAGCTTCAAATATACCCCTTCTTCAACTTCAAGTCTAATTCTGTCCCTTCTCTCCCTCTCCTCAAAATTTCTCTATTTTTCATTTTTTTGTAGATAAAAAAGCAAACGTTTATTTAGAGAATTCTTCTGAGAGAAATCTGTAATTTATAAGAATTAAAAAAAAATTAGTCCTTAGTACAAAAACAAGCTTTTTAACGTATTATGTTTTCAACACTTAAAATCACAAATTTTTACCCAATCAAGTTAGAAAGCTGAAATTGACTTCAAAAGCCCATGCTTGATGTGCTTATTCGACTAGAGGTGATTTAAGGCAGTTTCAGAACCACCAACAACATTTTGTAAGTTCCATTTTCGCGTAAAAAATACTCTAAAATCTGTCCAAATGAACTTCAACAGCTATAACAACAGCCCTAGTCGACTTAGATACACGTCGAAAACACCTTACAGTGTAAATTCGAGTTCCCCAACTTAATAGGGTAACATTTCGTGGAAATATTAATTTTCGAAAATCTAGTGGAGGCTCCGAAATTACTCGAAACGGCTCGAAACCGTTCCCAATCGATTCAGTGGTAGGGTGGGGGAGGGGGAAAACCAGAGTGTGTACCTATTGATTTTTTCGTTTTTTTTTTTTAGAGTCGAATGATTCCAAAGAATTTTTTTGAAGCTGCAAAAATGGGCACCTCGAGCCAATTAAAATGAGCTCTCGCATTGACACAAAATTGATAATATGTGAAAATCCACACTTTTAATGCTGCAACGGGGCGAGGAGGCGTTGGAAAGTCAAAACTCAATAAAAATCACTTCTAGGGTATTTATACTTAGGTACCTACTCATTTAACACACCAGAAGAATTTACATAGTTCAATTGGCCAATTTGGAGAGCAAAGGATGACACAAGGTTACTTTGCAAGGTTAAAAAAATGCAAACGACCTTTTATAATAATTATAGAAGACTCGTTTTTCGCGAGGAATTTTTTCATTATACCTCACCACGTATTTAAATCATAAGAAAGTTTCATTTATCTATCGTCAAGAAATATTCACGTAAGTAAAAACTATAATTTTTACTTAGGTATGTACTTCTAACAAATTTTCTATTTATCGTCCACTTAATTAATTGAAATAATGTATCTAATTAGGGACGTAATTGGTGACTTTAAATTATCAATGTATTTCAAATAATAACCTGTACTTTCAAGTTGAGTTTTTTTTTTTTTTTTTTTTTTTTTTTTTTTTAATAAAAAAACACAAAAAATTGGTAGATTAGGTAACTTTTTTTTTTGTGAGCATTGTGCAAGTATACGTTCAAATACCTATGTACCTAAGCAATAAAAATTATAATTCTACCTTCAAATTATGGAATTAAAAACACATACAAGACGTAGTACTTCACAAAATAATTACAATTATTACACTCTTAATCACTCCTATATCACTATCTTCCCCTCTAATTGTAAGTCCCTCTCTTACGTGGTATATTTTTTTTGCATTGTGCGTCTTATTTGAGGTTTATATGCCAAGTTTGAAGTTTATCAGTAATACGTAGTTCGTAACGGTTCAAATAAATGGGTACTACATACGACGTGATAACGGATAGAAAGAATTAGATAACTCGTACGCGTCGATACTCAAAAACAAAAACATGAAAATTTTTTTAATCTGCAATAAATTTAGCGTAGAACCTGTGTTTGTGTGTATTTCGTGTACTTGAAGTTGATCAATCGACTGAAATTAGCATGGCTAGGTAGTTGATTCTAGATCAGCTCGACTAATCCAATGAAGTGGATATTATTTTAATATTGTTACAAACTCTGAAAACCATGCAAAGTGAGTAAATAAAAATGATTTAACTTTTTTATTTTTTATTTTTTTTTTGTGGATAAAATCACATCAACTTGTACAATATTCCAGATGTTTTCTTCATTAATACTTCACTTGACATCCGCTGTGTACATTTTACCAGCGATAATTTTGGTAATAATAACGAGATATGTTATTAAAACCTACAGAAGAGATCCACGTTTGGTACAATTTGCTGAGACAATACCAGGTCCACCAGAAACTTCGATTTTTGGAAGCTACGCAGACTTATTTTATGGAGAAGGTACATACCTTCGGCATTGCATTATTTTTGTAATCAGATAAAATAAATTGTTTCTAACTCGACTATTTTTACACAGATTCCATCACAAAAATGAAAAAATATATGGATAAATATGGCCATGTGTATAAATTATGGTTCGGCAGACATCTCGTCGTAGGATTATCTAAAGTAGAAGATATAGATGTAAGTATTGCTTTGTATTTTACCAATATGTACTCGTAGATACCTCAATTCAAAAAATTTAGTTCTTCTAATAATATTTGATACCTACCTACTTTATACCTAAAAGGCAGTTTTCATGAGCTCAAAGATGCTAGGAAAACCAGAGATGTTTTATGTATTTCATGATTTTTGGGGTGATGGATTGTTCACAAGCCCTCGTAAGTTTGTTTGATGCATCTTACATGGTTTACTTACATAGGTACATATTAAGTCAAGTGTTCATAAAATAACCAATCAGTATTCCCTTACAGTGAACATTTGGAAAAACAACCGAAAAAGACTGGTGCCAGCTTACGGAAGTAATAGATTCAATCAATATACAATCGATATAAATAATAAAATAAAAAATTCCATGAAAATCGTAGAGAAGCATGTGAATGGGCCAGAATTTGATATTAAAGAATACACACCACTTTTATCATTTGATATCATCACAAGTAAGTGGCGAACTATGGATACCAATATTATTCGTATCTATGTACTAAAATCATCGACAAGATAGGTACCTGGACCTACTCAGTAAATGTTCAAATTGTGTTGCAGAACTTTTATTCAACATGGAACTCAGTTATGACCATCATGTGGCCAAAGAATTTAGTCTCGGTGTCATGAAGTAGGTATATTGACTGATAAGGTACTCACAAAAACATTTCAAAAATTCACAATAAGGCTAAACTAATGACACGCAATTTTATTTTTAGTGCTAGTTTGATATCTTACCAAAGAATGTGTTTACCATGGTTCCATATGAAATTCGTCAGTTATTTTTACTTCAAGAAAAGAGCTAAAGAGGCAATCGAAGGCACAAAAAATCTAGCTAAAAAGGTAACGTAGGCGCTTTTTATTAATTTACTTATATGTACCTATGTGTGTTTTTTCAGCACTATGATCAATTTTCACTTTTCTTGTAGATACTGAAAGAAAAAATGCCCCAAATTAATAAAGAAATCAGGCTTCATAAAGAAAACCCAGATAAATTACCAGTCGGAGAAATACCACCAAAATTATTTTTGACTCACGCATTCGAGTTACTCAATGACGGATATGATGAATCAGTGGTACATGATGAAATAATGAACGGAATTGCTGGAGTACGTAACTGTTAATATAAGGATTTAAGGGGGGGGGGGATGTTTGATAAAATAATTTTTCCATCGAGTATAAAAATTACATGTGCATTTTTTTGTTTATTTTAGGGAACAGAAACAACTGCGACCGAACTGGCATTTTTTTTCTTGTCTATAGCAATTCATCAGGATATCCAGGTTGAAATTTATAATTCTTTACACGAGTATGTAATTAGAGTAGAGAGGTTAGAGAGGTCTTTGGGTATGTACGTCGTATTTTAGTGAAATTTTTTCAAAAGAGCGAAAATAATTGAAGTTTTTATCAAAAAAATTATCAACAAGAAATGAGGCATCGCACTATCAACAGTGAAATGTATAAGTGAATCAAGCGAAGAAGTCGAAAGAGCATCTAAATAAAATACACCACAAGGAGAAATTTCATCCACTGAATTCAATTTTTCGATTTTTGGAAAATTTTTAACAATTTTTGATTCATTATCGAATAAACAGTGACGCTCAAAGATTATTGAAGAAGTTATTTGATACATCCAAGAGCCCCGAATTCTTTACAAAAAAATGTTCAAAATATTTTGTTTTTTCATAAGAAGTTGCATTTCAATCGTTTGAGGTGCGAAATTTTCAGATTTGGTTACAGTAGATCGGATTTTTTTTCTAAATTTAAAAACTAGAATAGGTACTCCAAACTTTACAGGAGGCTCCATCACGGTTTGAAATGATCACTGATTGTTTTTTGAAAGGTTCAAATAAGAATTTTAGCATTCGACTGCAAATTTTATTACCATTTTTTCAATAAAGGGCCTTTGAATTTTTGAAAAATCAGTTGAAAAAGGAATTCAACGCCTGGGGCCGGGAGAGGGGCTTCCATTATTTGCACATTGTCTCGAGGTACTCAACTTCAGCAGCCCATTTCTCCAAAACTATGATACTTTGATCAAAACTGATTTCACAGTTCGAAAGGGTATTGAATTTTGAACTTTTCAAGTTTTCTGAAATTTTCAAAAGTTGAAAGTTGAACTTTCAATTTGAAAGTTCAAATTTCAAAATCGCGCTGAAAGTGGGAGCTACCATTTAAAATTTTGAAAAAATTTCCATAGATGTACATTTTGATACTTTTTCGAAATATTTAGGTTTCGAGATGGAACTCTTTGACGGAGGGGGAGCATCCCCACCCCCAATTTTGGACGAAGTTTTCGAAAGAAAATCTGGGGCATGTCATACATCGAATTCTATGTTTTTGGGGACGCTGAACACGAATATGACGTCAGATTTTTGATAGGACCCCATCCACGGCCCCCAGCACCTCCTCAAAGGGGGTAAAAGTTCAAAAAAGCGTTTTGTTCGTGTGACACATGGAATAGTATGTTTTTGGTGACGCGGAACACGAATATGACGTCACATTTTGGATTTGACCCGTCCACGGCCCCCAGCACCTTCCCAAAGGGGATGACCCCCCCAAAAATGGTCACATTCGTGTGACACATGAAATAGTATGTTTTCGATATCGCTGAACACGAATATTGCCTTAGTTTTTCGAATCGACTTCACCCAGGGCCCCCAGAACCTCCACCAATAGGTAAAAGTCAAAAAAAAATGTTGGAGCCCCGTGGATGAGACCCAATCACAAATCTGACGTCATATTCGTGTTCAGCGTCACCAAAAACATACTATTCCATGTGTCACACGAACAAAACGCTTTTTTGAACTTTTACCCCCTTTGAGGAGGTGCTGGGGGCCGTGGATGGGGTACTATCAAAAATCTGACGTCATATTCGTGTTCAGCGTCCCCAAAAACATAGAATTCGATGTATGACATGCCCCAGATTTTCTTTCGAAAACTTCGTCCAAAATTGGGGGTGGGTGTGCTCCCCCTCCGTCAAAGAGTTCCATCTCGAAACCTAAATATTTCGAAAAAGTATCAAAATGTACATCTATGGAAATTTTTTCAAAATTTTAAATGGTAGCTCCCACTTTCAGCGCGATTTTGAAATTTGAACTTTCAACTTTTGAAAATTTCAGAAAACTTAAAAAGTTCAAAATTCAATACCCTTTCGAACTGTGAAATCAGTTTTGATCAAAGTATCATAGTTTTGGAGAAATGGGCTGCTGAATTTGAGTACCTCGAGACAATGTGCAAATAATGGAAGCCCCCCCACCCGCCACCTGAGGGGGCCGGGACCAAACTGATTGCGGCTTTCTTACTTACTGGGTGGGTACATATTGCAAAAAAAAATTGAGCGAAATCGAAAGACATGACCCAAAAACGTTGGTTGAGTTGACATGGAATGACCCTCTTTCAAGTTTTCTGTGTTCCACCATCAAGAAGAATTTAATGCATTGTTGTGATATTTTTCTTGGAAGTTGATGAGTATCAAGTTAAGTGTTGAATATTGATAAAGTAAAAAAATTAGGCTAGGTACCATAAGTTTTTCTGTAAGTTTGAATTTTCAAATTAAGAACTCATCTGAAAAATTAGTCTGAAAAGCTGATTTTTCGAGTCATAATTTTTTCCAAAAATCATTCACCCCAAACGTCTTTTCCAAACTCCTTCGACCTTTAATTTTAATATGCAATATAACATACCTATTTATACTCAGGTTAAACTATACGACGAAATTCACGAAGTTTTCGGTGACAGTGATCGGGATGCAGATCAAGAAGATATAAAACGACTATCGTATCTCGATCAAGTATTAAAAGAAACCTTACGAAGGTTTCCTTTGGTTCCATTCGTTCTCAGAGATGTTGCAGAAGACAGTAAAATAGGTAAAAAAAATAATAATAAAATAAAAAACAAACAATGACCCAATGGAAGATGACCCGAAGGATGGACATCGACGTGAATCATTTTTGGCCTTTTCAGAGTGATTTGAAGTTTCTGGAGAAAATTGAAAAATCGCTACAGGCTCCATAATGGCTCAAAACTAAGTAAATGTTGATGTGTGTGAGTTTGATAACTTGAAAAAATAATTCACATCGGTTCACTTTACTCGTAAAAATTTATACCTTCCAAAAATGTTTAAAAATTACCCTAAAACAGCTTTTCTGAATTTTTTAAATTTTCAAAAATTTGCCAAAAATCCAAAATGGAGCTTCGGGACCGGAAAATTTGGTTACTGGGGATTTAGAATTCTTTTTTTCGTTCGTAAAATTGATATTTAAAACCAAAAAGTAATTCAATTGAGATTTTCTTGAAAATTTGAAATTTTTGAATCATTTGTAACCTATTTCATTTTTTAGACAAACTGTTTCGATAAAGAACCTTTTTTGTTCGTCTTCAAAATATGCCAGAATTCATCCGTAAGATCTACCAACGCTTCTTATTTTAAAACAGAAATTCAGGATTGTCATAGATAAAATTTAGTCATGATCGGCGACCATCGCATTTCATACTATCCCTCATTAGTTAAAATTAACACTTATTATCATCAACATCTCCAGGTGATCGCGTATTCCCTGCTGGTACTGCACTGTTAATACCAATAGCCGCAGTTCACATGGATCCCAAGTATTACCCCAACCCTTGGGAATTCAATCCACAAAATTTTAGCCCAGAGGTAGCAGCAAATCGTCCTAAACACGCGTTCATACCTTTCAGTGCCGGAGCAAGGAATTGCATTGGTAAGAAAATATTTTCTTCTCTCGATGATTGACCCGTAGGCATTTCACAGAAATCGAAAATTTTCAATAAAACCTATATCTACACATTTCAGGACAAAATTTAGCTATACTGGAAATGAAACTGATTGCAACTGCGTTTCTGAGGAAATACAGCTTCCACACGACGATGACGATGAAGGATATCAAATTGAATAACTCTTTTATCATATATTGCGAGAGTGGATACAACGTATCCGTAAAACATCGAATAACAAAACCTTCTTATTTATTAAGTAACTGAACTCGAATGTTTAAAAATAAATATGGCAATTGTTTATAAAATTCAATGAAAAATATTTTTTAAATATTCTTTTGCCATCATTTTCACAATTTATTCTCCCTTTTGCTCCACCTCAAATGAAATTACATCCAGTTCTATCTGAGAATAATAACCTTGAAAATATGTAGGTATCTAATTTTGACTGAAAATAAAAAATACTTCAGAAGTTGTTTGACAAACTTCGAAACAAAAAGAGGACTTATCCTATCCAGTTCAATCTCACAATCAGAACATAACCTTAAAAATTTGTATCGAATTTTGACTGAAAATGAAAAAATACTTCAGAAGTTGTTTGGCAAACTTCAAAACAAAAACACGATTTTTTAGGCAGGCAAGGCAAATACGAGTATGTATCAGTGCTTTTGGGACGTTTTGTCAAAAAAAGCACAAATTTCTCAGGAATGGCTAAAATTACGACCTTTTGACTATTTTATCAAAAAAACTACCTACTTCCTGACAATTTTGACGAAAAAATATTTTTTGCCAACTCACCAAAAATTGACACTCTGATAATTTTGATGAAAAACTGGAATCTTTTGACAATTTTAGCAAAAACAGGATTTTTTTGGCAACCACAGGACTATTTCACAATTTTGACAAAAATTGGTCCCTTCTAACAATATTACCAGAAATGGGTACTTTTGGACAATTTTGACAAAAATGGAGACTTTTCAACGATTGTGCCAAAAATGGACACTTCTTGATTATTTTTTCAAAAATTGACATTTCCCCCCAAAACATGGACACTTTTTGACAATTTTTCCAAAAATTGACACTTTTTGACACAGGCATTTTGGCTACAAAAAAAAACAAACAGAACCTCTTATAAGTAACTTTGACAAAAAAAACAGGGCTTTTGGTTGTCAATTTTGGAACAAAAAATATAGGTACTTTCAAACGCAAAAATTATAAGGAACAGTTATTTCCTGACTGCCTTACGGAGTATTTATGTCCTTGGGGTGGTCGTTATGGTACTCATCTCTAAGAGAGGAAAGGGGTAACAATCTCTATAGAAGGGAAAGGGGTAACGTGATCTGTGCTGACGATCTGAGTTGTGAACAATGGATCGTCTTCTCTGTATCTTCACTTGGTATTCGGACTGGCCAATGGTATCAACATCTTCTTAAGCTCTTAGGCTGGGCGAGCCCCCTTTGCTCAAATCATTAATCGTTCCATTTATCGGTTAACATAACTTTTTATTAACGTTTCTTCTCATTATGTCGTTGTGAAGAAATGGATGCATAGGACTACTTCTAAATTAATCCGAAGTTGAGGTAAGTACATATATCCAAGTTAAAAGTGTACATGTTGTAAATCAGAGCTGTCGAACTGACCTAGTAAGACAGAGTTGCACAGAAGAGACAGTTGAAGCGTACAGTTTTAAGAGGTTTGAGTACTGGTAGAGTTTTCCCCTTATTTGCCCGATTCAATCATTCATGACTAATTATCATCAGAATTGATTAAATCAGTTTAATTTAGACTGATGGTGCCAGAGACCATTATCCTTAAGATGTACATTTAGATATATTAGCAAGTCTAACTTGTCTAATAAGTTACCTGCCAGTGCCACGTAAGTGGTATAAGGATTGTCCTAACCGGCGTTTGGTGGCATAGCAATCCAATACGTATGTGGTACCAACGTGTAGATCTCGCCGAGACGAGCACGGCGCGCTACCTACAAGACCCTCTATCTATTCATGGGAGGGAGCTACGGGCGTCTAAAGTGTACTAAATGAGCAAAAAATGAAAAATTGTCAAAATAAAAAATACAACCTGGGGAGCTTGTAGAGCATTCTTTTAGCTAAAAATTGCAATTTTTGGCATTGGCCTACCTTCATTTTTGAAGGATTTATGCAACTTTGAAGTTTGAAAACAGATCAATTTGAGTAAAATTTCAAAAAAAAAAATTTCATCAAATTTTACTCAAATTGATCTGTTTTCAAACTTCAAAGTTGCATAAATCCTTCAAAAATGAAGGTAGGCCAATGCCAAAAATTGCAATTTTTAGCTAAAAGAATGCTCTACAAGCTCCCCAGGTTGTATTTTTTATTTTGACAATTTTTCAGTTTTTGCTCATTTGGTACACTTTAGACGCCCGTAGCTTCCTCCCATGAATAGATAGAGGGTCTTGTAGGTAGCGCGCCGTGCTCGTCTCGGCGAGATCTACACGTTGGTACCACATACGTATTGGATTGCTATGCCACCAAACGCCGGCTAAAAGCTCAATTCTACATCCATTGAATCACCCTTAGTTCTGATGTATTTAGCTTGATTTACCTGAGTAATTGTATAAGTTGTTTGTATTTTAATGCAATTATACGAGTCAATAACTCTACTTTCAATGTGTTTATTTCATGTGAATCGGATGAGAGTACAAATGTGAGATGGACTATGTGTCATTGGAAATAGTTGATCTGGATGTATATGAGCTATCCGACAAAGTACAAAAATATTCACCCCCTTAGGAATATTTTTCATCCACCCATCGTGGTATTGATTTTAATAATACTCATCTATGTTAATTATGACCGACCCCACTGTTACAAAATGAGTTTTTTTTTTGGAAGTTTGGGGTGGGGAGGGGCTACAAAAAATTATGGACATACAATTTTCAAGAATTATTAGTGTGCTCCCAAAAAAAGAAAAGACCAAGAAAGGCCTACTTATCTCATAGAGAAATTTGTAGTGCCAACACCTGGCTTCTTTTATCAATGAAGGGGTTGGAAAGTCAAAATTCAAACCGTACTTATCCCACTCGTTCTTCAAAATAAAAAAAAAAAAAAATGGAATCGTTATGTTTTCCAAAATGAATTTTACCAAAAATAAGTAAGGAAGTTTCCAATCGAGAGAACTGTAATGTATGCTTAACTCCGCCCATTTAAAACACGAGAAATTTTAATTTCACATCAGGAAACAGGTACATATGTACATTTTACGTCTACGTGTACCTATACCTAGCAACTTTTCATTTATCGTTCACTTAATAAAATTGAAATTGAAATACCTAATTGTGGTGTCATTGGTCATTTTTTTCTCCATACCTAACATACTTACTTAGTTATAGATACCTACGTTCAAATATCTAACAATAAAAATTAATTACACCTTCGAGTTATGGAATTAAAAACATACAAAACGCAGTACCTACTTAATACATATAATTACCTATAATCTTTTGCCATGTTCATGTCATCGTTCCCCTCTTCATCTCTCACCTATACTTTTTTGCTTTACGCGTCTTTGTTTTCGTATCTAGGTAAGTAAGTATTTATTTTGGGTACCTACGTGTCGAGTTATCAGAAGGTAGTTGCAACCGTTGCATAAGTTTCACGTGATAAAAATATCGATATTCGAAGGTGAAATATATAAAATTTAATTCATAAAATAACCTGTGTTAAGTTTCTCGATCAATTGAAAGTGAAATCATTCTCGTAAATGAATTATTTCAATAATTAGATGTGATAATAAATCAACATTTTTCTTTCTTTATAAAAATAAGGTAAGATATTTTTACGAATAATAATTTAAATTGAGATGAAAACCTCTCGAATAAAATTGTATTTACTTGTTCCATTATTCTTTAGATGTTTTCAAGTGTATTCGTATTCAATGTAACAACTTTTTTATGCACTTTACCAATCATAATTTTGGTAATTTTATGGAGATACATTATCAAAACCTATCGACGAGATCCACGTTTAGTACAATTTGCTGAGACCATACCAGGTCCACCGGAAGTTTCAATATTTGGAAGCTCCGCAGATTTATTACACGGAGAAGGTATTTTTTGGGAGATTTTTCACTCGCATGAAGTAGGTAAATTCAAAATGTTTACCTATACTTTGCTACTTTCATTCAGATTCCCTCAATAAATTGATCAAATACACAGAAAAATATGGACATATGTATAAGTTATGGTTCGGTAGATATCTTGTCGTAGGTTTATCAAAAGCAGAAGATATCAATGTAAGTATTGTTTTGAATTTTATCGCTATAAACTGACTGAACCGAACCATAAAATTATGTAACCACGTAATACTTTCAAAGGCTGTTTTTATGAGCTCGAAAACGAACGGGAAACCAGATTTATTCTTTAATTCATTTCACGACTATTGGGGCGATGGATTATTCACAAGCAAGGGTAAGTTTATCCATCGATATGCAATATTTTTTATAGCTGTAGGATTTTTACAGAGAAATTCGTAAAATATTACCTTTCAATATTCACTTACAGGGAGTATTTGGAAAAATAACCGAAAAAAATTAACGCCACCTTTTGCGGGTAGCCGATTCAAACACTACGCAATCCATATAAATGATAAAACAAAAAATGTCTTGAAAGTGCTGGAAAAGCACGTAAATGGACCAGAATTCGATATTAAGGACTACACGCCTTATTTATCATTCGATATCATTACAAGTAAGTGAACTTTTGACGAATTTTATTTCATAAGAGTAGAAGAATGGAGACGATTGACAAGATATTTGAACCTACTCAATACTATCCATTAAATTGCAGAAATTCTATTTAATGTTGAACTCAGCTGGGATAATCAAATGGTCAAAACATTTCACCACAGTACAATGAAGTATGACTATGGTCTATGGTACCTACTTGTTACCTAATAATAAGTTTTAGGAATATACAAGAAAATAATTAACGTGAGTATTAACTATCAATTTCCAGAGCTATTATAGCAAGTTACGAAAGAATGTGTTTACCATGGTTCCATATGAAATTCCTCAATTATTTTTATTACGGAAAAGAAATCAAAGAGATATACGACAGCACACGAGCACTTACTAAAAAGGTACCGTGGATATCAATCGCCTGGATTTTTTTTTTTTGCAAGTGATTTCAGTACCGATGATTAATTTCAATTACTTTTTTGACAGATTTGGAAAGAAAAAACGAGTCAAATAAATAACGAAGTTAGACTTCATAAAGAAAATCCGGACAAACTTCCGGTCGAAGAAATACCCCCCAAATTATTTTTAACAGAAGCATTCGAGTTACTCAATGACGGATATGATGAAACAGTCGTACATGATGAAATGATGACTGCAATTTCTGGAGTACGTAACTCAAATTCATCTGATAAAGCAGGGGTCGAAGGTGGTTGGAGCAGGGTTGGAAACCTGAGAATCCGATTCACAAAATCAAAAAACAAAAAACAAAAAAAATGGTGGGAGCTACAATTTTGGACAAAACTGAAAAAAAAAGTTTTTAACAAACGTTTTTCAATTGAAGATTTTTTTTTGATTTTTCTAGGTTATTTTTCATTTTTTGAGGCTGGAAGGTGTTTTTTTATTCGTCATTTTAAACCCAAATATGAAAAATGAATAAATAAGTGACAAGGTGGGTATCAAAAGTTACCTACCACTTTTTGAAAATTTTGAAATCGCAGATTTTGACCATAGTTGTAAATTCTTTCCTCCTCAAAAAAAAAAAAAAATGGTTAAAAAAGAAATGTTAGAAAAACTAATTCGAAAATTGAAAATCGAAAAGTCTAAAAACAAAAACAAAAAAATTCGTTTTTGATTTTTTCATTGTTTTTTTGTGATTGTGAGTTTGAATGATCGCAGCATTTGCAATTTCACAAGGCCAATGTTTGATGCAATGAACCTTTCGAATCACAATACCTAGGTACATTTAAATTGAAACCAGAGCAATGAAAATGAAACAAAAGAGGAGATGAGGGGGGATGGAAATTGATTTCCAAGCGAAATTTTAGGAAAACGACAGTTGAAATCTGAAAACTAAAAAACTTAAAAACGGAAACGAAACCACAAAAAAATGACAAAAATACCAAAATGACCCCTCAAGGAGCTTAATGCAAAAATAATGCTTACTTATGTATATACTTATGAATTTTAGGGGACAGACACCACTGCCACTGTATTAGCATTTTTAATCTTATCTATTGCACTTCACCAAAATGTCCAGGTAAAGATATTAATTTACATTACTTACTAATATTATTAAACAGCTTAGAAGTCTTCATAAAGGGTCTTGTCAAGCTCAGCGTGGCGACCTTGGGGAAAAAGTCAATGCGAATTAGGATAAACCAACCTTATAAGGGCACAAAACCCAAAAGAACTTAGCTTCTCTTTTATAAGCCTTAGAAGTTGCTGAAAGTAGCATCGAAAGTGAAGTCACTTTTGAGCATAACATCTGCCAATCAATTACGAACAACAAATTTTAATAATTCGAGCACAGAATCATCAAAGGGATCTCAAAAGTCAAAAGATACCACATTCAAGATGTCAAACAAGACTGATGTAATCTGGAACAATTTTACCATTCTTGCTTACAAGGGAACCTCTTGAGGTGTCCGTCTCCAATTTGAACGGGACCGCGATTTATGGAAAGAGCATGTTCTAAAACCCCCAAATCCAAATTTTCAGCTGCCCAAGTTCATTTTTTGATTTTTTGGCGAATTTTTGAAAATCCAAAATTGAATATTTTGGTGATTTATGCTTTTTTTTTAAAAAGTACGTAGTTGATCAGTAAAAATGTTCAAAATAAGTCCTAAAACTGATATTAACCCCTTCAAATCCAAATTTCGCCATTCCCAGCCATTCTGGAGCCTCCAGTGCGATTTAAAAATTCTCCAGAATTTTCAATTTGCTCCAGAAGGCGTGAATATGAAGTAGGGCAGCTAAAAATCGAGTTGTGTGTTATACTCGATCTGTTTAACGAGTTTATCCACATTTGAGCCGATTCTGGAGGGGACACCTCAAGAGTAGTACGTAGTTGATCAGTAAAAATGTTCAAAATAAGTCCTAAAACTGATATTAACCCCTTCAAATCCAAATTTCGCCATTCCCAGCCATTCTGGAGCCTCCAGTGCGATTTAAAAATTCTCCAGAATTTTCAATTTGCTCCAGAAGGCGTGAATATGAAGTAGGGCAGCTAAAAATCGAGTTGTGTGTTATACTCGATCTGTTTAACGAGTTTATCCACATTTGAGCCGATTCTGGAGGGGACACCTCAAGAAAAATATCCAAAAATCAAAAATTTCTCGTTTGTGAGAAAATTTTTGAAATTTGCGCGAATCGCTGTATTTTGTCATTAATTAACCACGCGAGAGCGAATTTAGCCATTTCCAGCCTTTCTTGGGCCTCCCTTTAATTTTTGGATATTTTTATTATGAAAAAAACACTCACGCAACTAGCGTGAGAGAACCGGCTTTTCGTAAACATGATAGATTATTTTTTTAAAATAATCGATTAATCGAAAGAGAAAATAATAATCGTTAAACGATTATTTTTCAGGCCCGATTAATCGATTAATAATCGGCCCATCATTACCCATCGAGTTCCTAACAAGAAAACGCTGATTTGACAAATCTGCGAAAAATATTCAAACAATTACTACATCGTTGAGTTAAGCGAAGAGACTCGCGATTATCCAAATATTGAATTGAAATTTGAATAATTACAGAAATTAGGTACGAGAAAATTGAAAATTCGACCATTTGAATCGTGAAAAAAAGAGATTCAAAATCAGGTAAAATTTAAAGGCAAGAAGATTATAGTACTTCGTTTAATTTTGGGGATTAAAGAGGCACCTCAAAATATCGTAAGCCATTTTTTGTCTTTTTCCTTCCCTCCCAGAACCATTCATTTTTTTTTTTCAACATCAAAAAAATGCTCCTGAATTTTTTATTTTTCGAAGAAATTATCAAAATCCATACTTGATTATTACATTTATCATTTTTTTTTCAAATTTAAAAAACGTCAATTTTTTTATACGGTTTCACGGAGTATTTTTTATTTTATTTTTTTTAAATCTCCTTTATGTTGGTCCTACAGTCCTGTATGAACCCCATTAAAAAGTAGACCAAAAAAGTAAAAAAAATAAATGACAGAAATTTTGTGAATGTTTTACGTCTGTTTTAACAACACTCTAAAAATAATCTCTTTTCCAAACCCTCTCCCCGAGCCTCCCCACGCAAACAATGACGTCCTTCCTGTACAAAGCCTTTCTCTCCTCGATTTGAACAAAAAAAAAATGGAAAAAAACTGAAAAACTTTCTAAAAATGAGGATTATTTATGAGGAATTTTTACATACAAAATATAAATATTTTCTAAAAATTTTTGTAATTCATTTTTTTTTTTGATTTTTTACAATTATTCGGAACTTTACGGGGAAGAAAACATAACTAGAGGTTTTTTGAAAATAGAGCTGTTCTACGGTACCATGATTCATAAATTGTAAATTAAAAAAAAAATTTACTGACTTGTTAATCATTTTTTTTACGTTAAAAAGTCCCATACTGCTAAGAGGACCAGTAGAGCATTTTTTTTTTCTTTTTTTTTTTTTTAGAGAGAGATGAGGGTTTTTAAAATGAATTCTGCCACAAAAATTGAGCATTTTCAATATCATTTTTTCAAAACTGGCAAAAAAAAAGGATGCTTTTTTAGCAATTCTTGACAACAAAAGGCGAGACTTTTAAGAAATTTTACTAGATTTTTGTAAAAAAAAAAAAAAAGCCGGTAACAAGACTATGATAGTTTTAGCAATAAACATGAGCTTTTGTTAGATAATTAGGAACCAAAAAATGATATTTTCTCGCAATTTCTGTCAGAAAAACGATACTTTGGGGCAACTTTTGGAACAATCTGGGGTTTTTTGGATTTTTTTTGCAAAAAAACGACAATTTTTAACGATTTTTCCAAAAAGTAAAAATGTTTGTCATTTTTAGTAAGAAACCGTTTTTTTTTTTTTTTTTACAATTTTGGTGGAAAATGCGAAAATTTTAAACAAATTTTGTAAAAAAGTATAACTTTTTGGAATTCTTTGCAAAAAAATGACAATTTTGGGCAATTTTTCTGAAAAGTAAAAATTTTTGTAAATTTTTGAAAAAACAAGATTTTCTGGCAATTTTTGGCAAAATAAGCAAGCAAGACTTCGACAATAGCAAAAAACAAGATTTGAAAAAAATTTGTTGACAATTTTCATTTCTGTTATGAGTTTTCTGTTGCCAAAAAAAAAAACAGAAATTTAAAATAATCGATTAATTGAAAGAGAAAATAATAATCGTTAAACGATTATTTTTCAGGCCCGATTAACCGATTAATAATCGGCCCATCATTACCCATCGAGTTCCTAACAAGAAATAAACTGAGAAATCGTTTGGGTATTAAGATAGACATTAGTGATTATTGCTAAGCAATACATTTATGCTTTTAAAAAAATAGGTATACCAAAAACAAAACTGATGAGGAAGTCTGCAAAAGTCTGCAAAAATAACAAAAAAAATCAACAAAGCCTACCTAAGCTGAGATGTCAAAGGAACACCTGAACCGATTTTCCATCGAGTTTCTAACAAGAAATAAACTGAGAAATCGTTTGGGTATAAAGACAGACGTTAGTGATTATTGCTAAGCAAAATATTTAAAAATAGGTATACCAAAAACAAAACTGGTGAGGAAGTCTGCAAAAGGACGCAAAAATGGCAAAAAAAAGTCACTTAATCTGAAATATCTAAGGAACGCCTAAACCGATTTTAATAAAACTCGAAATCTCAAAATTTCGGCAATACACCAGTCGAGAGGGATAAAGCACTTTGTTCAAAATTTCATAGGTTTCGAGTTTACTCTGCCACAAAATTGGTACATAAACACATATATATATAGGTATTAGTATCCAGACTTGTCAACTGTTGAATGGGTTAATTTTACTATACAAGTGGACTGACCAACTTGTCAACTATAGTTGACAAGTCATGGGTTAATTTTACTATACAAGTCAACTATGAGTTTTCAGAAACTTCCAGCAGAGCGCGCATGACTTAGAAATCAAGGCGCGAGGACGAACGCAGGGTCTACAGTTGATTTGTAGTGAGTAGAACATGATGCACTGGTGGAGATGTATGCAAATACATCGATCCTGAGTGTACACAACAACAAATTTGACCTGAAATTTTTTAGTATTTTATTGGCCCATGGAAAAATTAAAAACATCAAAAATTTTTATGCTGTTCAAGCATTCTTGTGGTGTCTTAACTTTCTTAAAATTCAAATTACTTCCCCTCCATTTTTGAAATTTTTCTTCAAAATTTAGCCTAAAAATCTGATTACTTTTTCCAACATGTAGATTTTTTTAATATTAAGTTGAATCTGCAAATAAAATTTTAATAAGTAATTTAGAACAGAAATTATGCCAATTTTAAAATTTTGTTCACTTCTCAGTATATACGCCAAGCATAGTTGACATGTCTGGTCGCAAGCAAATATATATATACTGTCTTATAGTACATTGCGAGATCCGACATATACACAGGCATTGCGAGATCCGCCCCAAAAAATTTTTAAAAATGCTAAAAACTGAAATAATAACCCTACAACTTCGTTCGAACGCACGTTGTAGTGTGTAAACAGTGCCTTTCTATGCATTGCCGCTATCAATTTCGCGATCCGCATAAACCGAGATCCACCAACGGCCTAAACCTGATTTGGGGGTGGATCTCGCAAGATGCGTCGTTTATCTATTTTCAAAAATTGTATATAAGTATATAAATAGTAGATAAAACGAGATCCGGCTGAAAATGGGTGTACAGGGTCCCCCCCATCTCGTGAGCACCGTGGCATATGAAAGAACTTGCGAGATCCGGCAAAAGGATCTCAGGATCTCGCAATGCCGGATTTTATATAAAACGGATCTCGTAATGTATGGTTTTTACATGTATATATACAGTTTTTCAGGGCCCAAGTGGCATCTTTTTTTGTTGTTGAATGGTAAACTGGCATCTTTTTTACAAACTGGCATCATTTTGCGGATGCCACTTTAACATTGCTGTTATTTGATATCCTACAGGTCTGTACATTCCAAAAATAGGGTTAGTTTGGTGATGCCACTTTACCGGATATACAACCGCCCATACCCCTCAGGTTCAAAGACAATATGTGGTAATGTGGCATCTAGCATGTTTCACAACGGAGCGCGCAGAGCGCGCTGTGTTGTAGTGCTCTCCTAGCGCTACCCACGTATATGCGAAGCGCTTTTGTGCTCGTACGTCATAGGCACGTGCGGAGTAGTGCAGCTGTACTATTACATGCCGAAAAATATTTTTGAAGGTGAAGATTAGTGAAGATGCCAGTCTCCTGCATATATTCTTGGATGCCAGATTACCGTCGAACGACTATTTATATATGTAAATTTAGTGCAAAACGAGATCAAAAAATTATATACATAGTGCAAAACGAGATCACCGACTCATTTTTGGTGATCTCGGTTTTTTTCACATAGCACACGTTAATAACGAGGTCATGTACTGTCTCTGTGCAAATTTTCAGGGGTGATCTCGTTTTACACGCATTTTACATACGGATATACATTTTTCAATATTATATAAAGGGCGCATAAAGCGAGATCATGGTAAAATTTAAACAAAGTGCCGTGTAGGATCTCGGTTCATACGTATGCTAAAACAAAATATATCTGACCATGCGCTGGTCCTATGCCTACGTATGAACGTGCAGTTAAACGCGGTCCCCATATAATAAGTTTATTTTTTTTTATTTTTTCGAAATTTTTTGGAGGTGATCTCGTTTTGCACGTTGTATATGTGTGATCTCGTTTTGATACAAATATGTCTATATATATATAAACTTTAAGGAAACCTGAAAAAAAACTAATGGTCCCACAATGATCCCAACACCCCAAAACGCAAAGAAAATTTACTCCGGAGCGAAACTGTCACAGTTGAGACAAATACAGTACCTGACTTTTCTGCGAAAAGCCGGTAAAAAGCTGGTCAAAAACCCACTCTTGAGGTGTCCTCTCCAGAATCGGCTCAAATGTGAATAAATTCGTTAAACAGTTCGAGTATAACACACAACTCGATTTTTAGCTGCCCAATTTCATATTCACGCCTTCTGGAGCAAATTGAAAATTCTGGAGAAATTTAAAAATCGCACTGGAGGCTCCAGAATGGCTAGAAGTGGCAGAACTTGGCCTCAGGGGGTTTGTTGTGTTCGAAATACAGCGATTCGCGCAAATTTCAAAAATTTCCCCGCAAACGGTAAAATTTTAATTTTTTTTTGGATTTCTATCTTATGAAAAAAGCTAGTCAAAAAACCACTCTTGAGGTGTCCCTCCTAAAATCGACTCAAATGTGGATAAACTCGTTAAACAGATCGAGTATAACACACAACTCGATTTTTAGCTGCCCTACTTCATATTCACGCCTTCTGGAGCAAATTGAAAATTCTGGAGAAATTTAAAAATCGCACTGGAGGCTCCAGAATGGCTGGGAATGGCGAAATTTGGATTTGGGAGGGTTAATATCAGTTTTAGGACTTATTTTGAACATTTTTACTGATCAAGTATGTACTTTTTTTTAAAAAAAAAGCATAAATCACCAAAATATTCAATTTTGGATTTTCAAAAATTCGCCAAGAATCGAAAAATGAACTTGGGCAGCTGAAAATTTGGATTTGGGGGTTTTAGAACATGCTCTTTCCAAAAATCACGGTCCCGTTCAAATCTGAGGCGGACACCTCAAGAGGTTCCCTTGTTAGTTTAGAAAATTCCGATGGAAAAAAAGTCACACAAAAAGAAAAATTATTTTGGAAAGAAAAACACGAAAAAGAACGTTCAGGATTACTGTTCAGTATCACAATTCATTTTGAAAAATACAGATATCATCGTGACTGGTTTGATATCAAACCAAACTTTTCTGCATCATCCGATGAAGGAAAACTGCAGCCAGTGGCCTTGAGCTCATTATCTAATATCTAACCTATCGAATCACTAAAGCAGGACAAAGCATTCAATTCAACTTGGATTTACAGTAGGTGAAAGGGCATTGAACTCATGAACTTCAAGTTCAATAATTTGCACTAAATATAATTAAGTAGGTAGATATCCTGAATTGTATAGTGACCAAGGGCGAGGTTTGTAATACAAAATTCTGATTAAAAATAAAGATCACCTAATTGGATTAAGTAGGTGTAGGAACATGGAAACAACTAAGAACCGAAACAATGTTCGAATCGAGGTATAAAAGAATGCCTAAATATTTTTAAGGGGGTACATTCTGTTGACATTTTTGATTTTCCCCTTAAGCCGGCCTGAAGACAATCCTCCTGGTACTTTTATTTTCCTTGAACTCTTCGAGAAAAAATATGACAACAGGTTAAAAATAGTTTTAATTTACAACAAAGTACCTAAACTTACCTATTCATACCCACTACTCAGGCTAAACTATACGATGAAATTTACGAAGTATTCGGTGACAACGACCGTTACGCAGATCAAGAAGATATTAAACGACTATCATATCTCGATCAAGTAGTAAAAGAAAGCATGAGAAGGTTTACTTTGGTTCCATTCATTTTGAAAGATGTATCGGAAGATGCTAAAATAGGTACGAAATCGCGAGGTTATCATACCACACTTTAAGATCAAGCAGCTACCGTAGTACCAAAGAATTCTGCGAACACTGGTCGTTAATTCTATCGATGTCTTCAGGTGGTCGAGTATTCCCTGCTGGTACGGTCATTCTAATACCTATAGCTGCAGTTCATTTTGACCCGAAGTATTACCCAAATCCTTGGCAATTCAACCCAGAAAACTTTAGTTCAGAAGCAGTAGAAAATCGACCTAAACACACGTTTATACCATTTAGCGCCGGTGCAAGGAATTGCATAGGTAGGTACTTAGGTAGCTAGGTAGTAGGCACATACATATAAAAATCCCTCCTTTATTGATGAACCCATTAAATAAATTACAAACATTTAAATTGTACAATAAAAATTATAATGTAATTGCTTATTTCAGGACAAAATTTAGCTTTATATGAAATGAAACTGATTACAATTGCGTTACTGAGAAAATACAGCATACACACCACCATGAAAATGAAGGACATCAAAATAAACAGTTCGTTTACGATAAGCTCCGCGAATGGATACAACATATCTATCAAGTATCGGATTAAGAAGCCTTCTTACTTGTTGAATAATTGAAGATAAAGAGTTTGGGTTTAAACAAATCTTTGTGAGGTCATTTTTTAAAAAATTTTCCACTCAATCCCATCTATGTAGATATTAAATTCTCACAAGAAAATTTTAAAATCTGTTCAAACAGTTGTATTTTAATGCTCATTTTGCTCAGCTAATAAAAGTTGGAATATTCAATAATTATATGGTCAATGTAAGTAGTAATGTATATTTCAAGCTAAGTAGATAATATTTTTCATCGACAAGGGAGCTACTCGGGCGTATCTATACCTCGGCAACGGCTGAACCGATTTTGATGAACGACCTCTCGATAGAAAGGGGTTGAAGTGTAGATGTGCAGGTCAGTGACGTTGCGAATGGGGTTCACTAGGGGGGGGGGGCGAGTACACGAATTGGACGACTGAAGTATCGATGTAGGACGACTGAAATATGGAAAATCAAGGCTGCCCAGAAAAAATCTGACGCCGGAGGGGGGAAGGCGAAGAAAAGACAAGTTATGCTATTTGAGAGGATGGGTGCATCGTCCTTTTGCCGACAAAAAATTGTAATTTTGCCGCAATAATCAAAATTTTAACGTGCTGGGTACCGTGGTATCAAAAAAATTACAAAATCTAATGGTTCTGTTCCGAAAAAGTGAAAAAATTGTATTTTTCATACGCTTCGAGTATTATGAGTACCTACTTTTGGAATTTTTCTGTTCAATTTTCAATACCTATTCTTAACATTTGTGAAAGTAGGATCATGATTGGCCCGAGCAAAGTGAGAGCAAAAGCTTTGGAAAATTTGTGATTTGAACAGTAGAAAACAACAAAAATTTTAATGAAAGAATTCGGTTTTTCGGATCTCAACATTTTTCATAATTTTCTCGATATTGTAACTCTGTAGAAGCGAACCAAATTGACCAAAAGCTTGCTTCTGTTCTTAAAAAATGGAAAACTTGCATTTTTCATACGCTTGAGTATTATGAGTATTTCTGCAATTTTGAATTTTTCTTTTTAATTTTCATATTTCTTAACATTTTTGGAAAGAGTAAGTAGTTTGAATGGCCCGAGCGAAGCGAGAGGAAAAGTTTTGAAAAACTTGTAATTTGAAAAGTAGAAAAACATCAATTTTAATGCAACAATTCAGTTTTTCTGACCTCAATTTTTTCTCAATTTTATCAATGGTCTCTTGAGATTTCAGGTGAAAACTTCTAGAAAATATTTTTTAATAAATCGATGATATTTCGAAAGTAAAAACTTCAAGCTTCGAAATGAATTGAATAGTTATTTTAATTATTCAAGGAGTATTTCCAGATGAAATGTTCAACTGAAGTTGGCCAATTTTCACACAAGAGGTGAGTCGCTAAAACAGCCTGTACTTCGAAAATTAAGCAAAAATGAGCTATGGGGACTTCATTTTTGAAAAGTACAGGCTTTTACAATCATTTTAAGCTATTCGTGAATAAAATTCCTCGAAAACTGTTGATTTCCGAGTGATTTGAAATCTTTGTTTACAACATTTGCATTTCATTTCAACGTTAGTTTTCGCTCAATTTCGAACAAATTATCCTCAAAAATATCTTAAAATGATCGGAAGCACTTCTACTTTCTAAAAATCAAGCCCTCCTAGCTTAATTCCACTTGATTTGCAAAATTCAAGTTTTTCAGAAAGATGACTAGAATTTTCTCATTCCTATGTAAGAGGTGACCACTCGAAATGAACTGTATTTTAAAAACGAAGCAAAAATAAGATACCGGAGTTTGATTTTTGAAAAATAGAAGCTTTTATGATCATTTTGAGCTATCTGTGATCGAAATCCGTTCAAAACTGATAACTTGAGAAGGATCGGATATCTTTGTTTACAAATTTCATTGCAATGTTGGTATTCATATCTCACCATTCAACTCTTCCGCAAATCATCAGTTTTGAGCGGATATCGATCACAAATAGCTTAAAAATTAAAATGTTCGTAAAAGCTTCTACTTTTCAAAAATTAAACATTCGTAGTTTATTTCTGCTTTCTTTTTGTAATATTGGCATTCAGGGCCGGCGGAAGCCCAGGTGCAAGCGTGCGTTTGCACCTGGCCAGGATTCTCACCAGGTGCAATGCACCTGGCGAAAATTTATTTTTTGTATACAAATTTTAAAACAAATCAAAATCTCTCAAATTTAAAAATTATATAAATAAAAAAAAATGGAATTTTTATTTCTGTTGCATACAAGTACATAGATTGTGCAGCGACCACTCTGTCATGTATAAAGAAAAAGTAAAAAAAAATATCCTGAATTTTGACAAAAAATTGGCGACGAAGTTTACTGAGAGGGAGATCACTCAGAAAATCAGATCTTTAGTGTTAAAAAAAAAAAAAAAAACTTATGTTTTTATACAAACCCCTTCTCAAAAAAAGGGCCAAGACTAAATGTCATGAATTGAATTATATTGGATGAGACTGAGAGGTAGATGAAACTATTTTTTTCGGAGTTCCAGTTTTCGTCATTGTATTCTTTTGAACATCATTCAATTCTTGTTGAAAATTGACCCTACACGTCCCTGCCTATTGAATTTTCTCAAACTTGAAAAAGCCTATAGAATTAAATCTTATCTAATTGAGCTATTTTTTATATTTTTGGAACGTGCCTCGTGCATACTTGAAAAAGCTGTGAAAAAATTAGGTCGATCTCAAAAACCTATCCATTTTGGAAGATAGAAAATTTGAAATTATATTTTGTGTTGAATAATTCCAAAGGGGGAAAAACTGATTTTTTTTTAAAGCAGTTGATTATTGATTCAGAATATGTATTTGAATATTTCCAACCTTCAAAGACCTAATCATTTTCAGATGTTTCAAAAACTGACTAAAAATTAAGGGATCAATAGTTTTTTTAGCTAAAAAAAATTCGGACTTCAATTTGAAAAATCAATTCAATTGAAACATTTTCAGTTTTCTTTCCAGCTCTGCGTTTGTATATAGACAATGCAGTGCTGATTGCTGCAATCTCACCACTTTTTTACCCCCCCCCCCCCGCTAATTCAAGATTTTTGTGGTTTTTGTTTACTCCCCCCTCCCCTAAAAATTATTCACATTTTTCACCAAATTACAATAATTTAGAGTTTGCACCTGGCGAGAAATT
The DNA here is from genome assembly GCF_950023065.1 of Planococcus citri. Taxonomy (NCBI): domain Eukaryota; kingdom Metazoa; phylum Arthropoda; class Insecta; order Hemiptera; family Pseudococcidae; genus Planococcus; species Planococcus citri. The sequence goes on along the minus strand of NC_088678.1, from coordinate 66,921,841 downwards.
GAAAAAGTGCCGGCCCTGGGCATTTTTATGTGGTCATCTCTTACATAGGAATGAGCAAACTCCAGTCATCTTTCTGAAAAACTCAAATTTTGTAAATTAGGTAGGCCCGAGCAAAGCGAGGGCAAAAGTTTTGGAAAATTTGTGATTTGAACAGTAGAAAACAACAAAAATTTTAATGAAAGAATTCAGTTTTTCGGATCTCAACAATTTTCAAATTCATTATAACTTTCTCGATATTGTAACTCTGTAAAAGAGAACCAAATTGACCCAAAGCTTGCTTCTGTTCTTAAAAAATGGAAAACTTGCATTTTTCATACGCTTGAGTATGAAAATTTTACAGGAGCGCGTTACGAAGTTCCCCGTAACGTTCTACGTTCCACGGGCGCGTCGTGGAAAAACGTACTTCGACGCGCTCGTCAATTTCACTTGATCGCTCTTTTCAGGCCGAAGATGACATCTATCGGCAAAATCATATAGCTCAGTCGAAAGAGAATAGTGTCAAGTATCCGAATCGATAAAAAAACAAAAAACGATTTTGTCACAGTTTTCCCCCTTTTTTTATGGAAGGTGACTATTCTACAACTTGACCATTCTAATACTTGGGCTTTACTTTTCATTTTAATTATTTTAAAAAATTATTGTTTTCTCCAAACTCAGTTTTCACTTCACACAAGTCCGTCGCAATCTTGGGAAGGCTGGGAAGGCAACAACACAGAGTCTACCTTATTGGTCTACCAAGGAGAAAAATGTCGCCTACTACAAAAACCGGTATTTTCGCGGCTCCTACTATTTGTATTTCTTTTCAATGCGTAATTTTGCGAGGAGGTGCCGAATAATTTCAACAAGTTGGAAGTTTTTACATTGAAATAAATAAATGAAACATTTCGCGACTTACTATTCAAGAATAATGTATTCTTAAACTTCTAAGAAATTGATTGCAATACATTAAACAAACTCTCATGTACTTGGTAACAATAAATATGCAAGCGAGGAGAGTTTGGCAAAACAATTCATGAATTATTATTTTAAGTAGAGAATTTCAGAATTTTGAGCTTTACTTGAAAACCATCTCGAGGAGCTAATTCTGTGTCTACCTGTGGTCTACTGGATTGGAGACATTTTTCTCCTATCTCCTAAGTAGTTTTCTGCTCTAAGTTTGCTTTTTAAAGCTTGTTCGTGTTCGACGATTTTGAAAAAATTTATATCGCTGGAAAGAGGATAAAAATTACTATAATATGGTACAAAAAAATTGTAGGGTACTCCAGGTGAATTTTGAGAAAAAATTGTTTAATTCATCTCAAACCACTGTTTTTTCTCAAAATTACACAGTTTTTCTCGTTTTTAAGCACGATCGCGTTTGAGGATTTCAAAAAAAATTATACCGTTGAAAAGAGGATAAAAATTGCTTTAAAATGGTATAAAAAAATTGTGGGCTTCTCGAGATGGTTTTCGAGTAAAACTCACATATATTTCTGTGTCTACCTCAGGGCTTCAAACCCGTACCCGTACCCGTACCCGAATACCCGAATACCCGAACGAAAATCCAACAATTTCTGTACCCGAACCCGAACCCGTACCCGAAAAATGAAATGAGGAATACCCGAACCTGTACCCGTACCCGATAGAGACTATTTTGAACCCAAATACCCGATAGTTCGGGTATTTCACCTAAAATACCCGAACCCGAACCCATACCCGAACGTTTAAAATTTTTATACCCGTACCCGATACCCGTACACGATTCTCTGAGAAATAAATCTGTACCCGTACCCGATACCCGTACCTGAAAACGTTCGGGTTTGAAGCCCTGGTCTACCTAGGCGGTCTACTAGATAGGTGACATTTTTCTCCCAAGCAGTTTTCTGCTTCAAGTTCGCTTTTTTAATCGAGTTCGCGTTCGAGGATGTTAAAAAAAAATTTACCACTGGAAAGAGGATAAAAAATGGTTTAATATGGTGCAAAAAAATGCTGGGTTAGTCGAGGAGAATTTTGAGAAAAAATTGTTTAATTCATCTCAGACAACTATTTTTCCTCAAAATTAGGTAGTTTTTCACGTTTTTAAGCACGATCGCGTTTGAGGATTTTGAAAAAACTTATACCGTTGAAAAGAGGATAAAAATTGCTTTAAGGGCCTACGGAAATGAAAAATCTGAAAAAAAATCGTTTTTTTTTTTTGCATTTTATTCTTTCCTACCACCCCTCTTTCAGAATAAGGTGTGTATTTTTCACCTGCATTAATTTTAAGTTTCAAATTTGTGAACTGAAAGATCGATGAAAAAGTCAAAAAAAAGTCAATTTCAAGAAAAATCAAAAAAATTCAAAATTTGATTAGAAATGATAAAAAAAATAAAAAATGGTAAATACGGGTAAATACTGGTAAAAAAACAAAAAATAGAATGCAGTGTTGCCAAGCGGAGAATGTACGAACTACGAAACACGTCATTATCAAAGGTCATCCAGTTACTGTTTGCAAAACATCAAAACAAGCAAGAGGTTCAATAAATTGTTGTTATTGTTATCACTCTTTGCTCAATTTTATTATTTCTTCGTCAAAGTAATAGACTTTTATATGAAAGTGTATTGAAAATAGTAATATAAATGCCGTGGAGTAGTCGTATATTCAAGAAAAGAACGAACGTTTGCATTCGACGCGAAGTACTAAAAGATGATTCCGATACTCCCAGACCAAAACAAGGTTGCTCTAGTCAAACTGAATGATGATAATTTTATAGATCTCTATTATCGGTTCGTTATTCTCGAAGAGTAAATTCTCAAAAACGCATATTTCGAATAAAACGGAAATCATTTTAATCGTAAGGAAATAAAACGCAACTACCATCAACGGCATACCATAATATATTAACGAAGCTAATACAAAGCCTACAGTTGTCAAAAAGTAACGAGAGACTAGTACTAGTTGTTAAACAGTAGAGAGCGCTAGTAACTTAACCTAGCTAACTACCTACTTAACGCTAAATCGAAATTACCTCGTAATTTACAGTAAAACGACAACACCGCCCCATAAATTTACACGCATCACGGGGAAATTTACAAAATAAATACAAGCCGCAAAAATATTAAAAATAAACGAAAACACACATCGCGAAAGGTAACATACAATAAAAATACAAAGTAAACAAATAAAAGAAATAAAACACACAGCATCATTGTGGTTACAGAGTACAGGTAACACAGGTAAAGTAATACACGAATCACAGTAAATAAAACAAATCATCATTACATTAGAATACCGGAAAAACATTCTTTAATTTCGCTACCATTCATACGCTTAGTAAACGCATCCGCGTAATTGAATTTACCATCTACCTTTTTAATCGAAATCTCACCCGAAGCGACTGCATTACGAGTGTTATGGTAGCAAACATCAACGTGTCGAGTCTTCTTAGACTCAGTCGTATGAGCAATATGAATAGCAGACGAGTTATCGACATAGATGACCGTCGGATCGACAACAAACTTCAACGAATCGAGAAAATTTCTAAACCCTCGCACCTCTGTAACACACAAACTCAACGCTATATATTCCGCTTCCGCCGTTGAGGTAGCAACACCGCGTTGCTTCTTCGATTTCCAATACACCGGATTACCATACATGAAAACGACACAGCCGGACGTTGACTTACGATCACTAACGTCACCGGCAAAATCAGAATCGCTATAAGCGGCCAAAAGAACGTCATCCGGACAAGAATAATTTAAACGTAGCTCACTGGAGCCTTTTAGAAAACACAATACTCGTTTACACGCTCGAACTAACTCAACCGAAGGTTTCGATTGATATCTTGCCAAAAAATTAACCGCGTACACTATATCGGGTCGCGTCCATTGGGCGATATACTGGAGGCAACCAATCATCTCACGACACACTCCTTCTAAACTCAGATCGACCGTAGCGTCCATAAACGAAAAATCCTCCAACGGAGAGGCGACAGAATTTGCTTCAGACAAATTAAAACGAGACACAATACTACAGATATATTCAGTCTGATCGAGAGTGACTGACTTACCATCGCGAAGAAAACGAATACCGAGATAATTGTCTACTGGACCGAGGTCCTTCACATCGAAATTCAACTTAAGTAGACCAATTACTTCATCAATCAACTCGTTATCGTAGCCCGTAATAAAAATATCGTCTACATACACCGCCATAATACATCTCATACGATCGTAACAGAAAACAAAAACGGTAGCATCAAATACCGTAGGCACCATGCCTATTTTAATCAAAATTCGCTTCAATTCTTCATACCACGTCGCCGGAGAAATTCGCAAACCGTACAAAGACCGCAATAACAACCACACAGGGTTTCGAACGCCGCCACGATACGCATAACCTTTCGGAAGCTCAACGTACACTTCGTAAGGCATCTTGCCATACAGAAACGCACCGGTAATATCTACGTGTCGCATCTGCCAGCCAAAGCGGGCAGCTAAGGAGGCAAGTGCTTTTATTATCTCGGCGCGAGCCACCGGAGCGTAGACATCCGCTTCGTCTAACACCAATGACTCCATATAGCCGAGTACCACTAACCGCGCCTTAAAAGTACCGTTAGGTTTACGACGAAAAACCCATCTAACGCCAAGCACTTTTACACCGTTCGGTCGCTCGACCACGCGATAGGTCGACATTCGCTCAAGATTCAACAATTCCTCGTACATAGCAGCACGCCACTTCGCTGCATTTTGACCGGAGACCGCTTCTTCGTACGTCATTTCACTTTCTTTGACGGCAGCTGCTGACATAGCTGTTTCAGTCGGCACATTCGCTCCCTCGTCCAAGGGAATATCAATACTCGGCAGAACGCGAACGAAATCTCCGTAGACGATCGATTCATCCACCTCGACGTGAGTAAAACACTCGATCTCGTTCGTTTCGACATCCATTAAACAACAGCCGGTCTCGGTCATTCCGACGTACACATACCGCTTCGATTTTTCTTCCAACTTCGTACGACGCTCGTACGGTATCAACGCTCGCGCAGATGACCCAAACACACGAACATACTTCAAAACATTCGGCCTGTGATGCCACATTTCAAACGGAGTGCGCTTTGACAGCGCTCGCGTAGGGAGTCGATTAATCAAATCACCGGCGTGCAGCACCGCTAACGTCCAAAACGAATTCGGCATCTTGGCCTCATACAATAGCGCACGCGCCTTCTCCATCAGCGTACGATTAAAACGCTCGATTTTGCCATTGTGCTCGTGCACATATCGCTCCGACGGACGAATTTCGATTCCTTTCTCGTCGCACACGCGTCGCGTTTGGCCCTTCACGTATTCCAGCGCATTATCGCAACGTAACTTTGCGATTTTCAAATTCCAACGAGCGGTCGTGAACTTTTCGAAGTTCTCGAAGCACGGTCCAACTTCGGCGCGATTATTTAACACATATACTACGTTATAATGGGTGTAATCGTCGAGTATCGTCATGACGTACTGTTTACCGTCATACGAAACCGACAACGGCCCAATCGTGTCCGAGTGGATTAATTCCAACGCTCGAGTTGCTGTTTGACGTTCAGTGCAACATGGCTGGCGGCACATTTTAGCTCGCGAGCACACGTCGCACGTAGTCGTTGTCAAAGAAGGATCAACCGGAATATCCTTCAACTTTGATACAGTTTCCGCGCACGGATGGCCCAGACGCCGGTGCCAAAGTAAACGCTTATCTTCACCGGGCAGCACGTTTGCCGCTTCGACGCCAGTCTCATATTCGAACGTGAGAGACCGTAAACCGCTTTCGACCATATACGCGACACCGATTAAATCACCGTTAGGCGCATACACCGACACATCATTCGCCATCGTAATCGTACACCCTTTCTCACGCAATCTTTCCGTCGACATTAAACAACACAAAAACTCCGAAGAGTACTTAACGCCATCGAGAGTGTACAATCTCCCTAACTCATCATACAAACGAATGGTACCGACTTTCGTAACAGCAACACACTGACCCGTGTAAGCAGTGCGAACCTTTTCAGACACTTCGTACAAAGACACAAAATATTTATCATCATTCACGAAATGATTCGACGCACCCGAATCCAAAATAAACGACACTAAATTCCAATCTTCTCCGCATTCTCTCTTCTCACTTTGGTCACACTGATCGAACGTGACTAACGCCGTACCCTGCGCGTTCGGTGGTCTTTGCTGAACGTGATCACCGTAGGTAGGACAATTCGCGCCTAAATGGCCATAATTTCGACACCGAAAACACCTCGCTTTATTAATATCGCCACCACGATAATTTTGATTACTCGCAGGCGGACGGTTAGAACCGTTAGGACTAGAACGATGACCCTGGCCGCTGCCAGACGCTTGGTCTTGGTTAACAATACGATTGTCAGGTCTCGGACCTGAATTACGACCGCGATACACATAATTATTACGACTATTATTATTACTACCATTATTATTACCACTAACATTAGAATTACCACGGCCGCCGCCTTGATTTCTATTTGGCGGTGGAATTACCGCGTAACAGAAACGCGCTACGTGTCCCGGTCGTTGACAACGATGACAGGTAGGCCTGGTCTCGGACGTAGAGAGAGCGGACGATCGAATCGTAGACGGCTGTTCGGTGGTCTTGAACGCAGCGCAAATAACTTCCCTCGCGCCATCCGCATTGTCGTTGATCAAAAGGGCAGCTCGAACCGCATCGCGAACAGAGTCTCCTCTCGGCGTATTTGGCAGCCCATTCAGCAACCAGGTAGACTCATCGTCGTCGCCAATTTCGCGTGCTAACTTTCGAACCGCATCGCAAAAATCTTCACCGCGTTTATAATCGAGTAACTTAACGTTGGCAATTTTCGTTTTCAAAGCACATCGCTGCGCCTTCGTCTTGGTCTGGTACCTCGCTTTCATATTTTCCAGAAACGTATACGGATCGTCTCCTTCGATGATATCGACGACGTGGCCCAAAACGTGGGTAAGAATAATATCCAACGCTTGATCACGCCTAGCTTTCGTTGAGGCTGTCGGTCCAGTTAACGTATCGGACAGACCGCAAGCGCCAATACGAAGCTTAATTCGACGATGCCATGTCTGAAAGTTTGTGCCGTCGAAGAGCATGGACTTATCGGGCTGAATCGGTACGTACGTCTGTTCGGGCACCGCAGCACCGGAGGCTGCTGGCGCAGGTGTAGGCGTAGGCGTAGGCGTCATATCTGATTCGTCGCTTACGCTTTCAGCAATCGATTTTCGTAATTTCGCCGCTTTCTTGCGCTGTCTTCGAACTTGACTTCTAGACGGAACTACAGGTACAACAGGTACGGGCGTTTTATTCGAAGACCTTGTCTTCATCGGCAGCACAGGCTGTATGTACGACACGTGGTGTCGGAAACGGCGAACACCTCGCTAACGGTCAGTGTAACGGCACTGAATTTCCAGAAACGCTTTAGCGGTCGAGTAGACGAAACGGCGCCTCTCGAATAAAGCAAAAAAGTTTTAAATACAATACACCATACCTTACTTTGGCGCAACACAATGGCGTGCACGTTGCAACGCCCTTCGGTCAAGAACAACAGAAAACGTTATAAAACCGTGAATTTTAAACCACGCTCTGCTACCATATTATCGGTTCGTTATTCTCGAAGAGTAAATTCTCAAAAACGCATATTTCGAATAAAACGGAAATCATTTTAATCGTAAGGAAATAAAACGCAACTACCATCAACGGCATACCATAATATATTAACGAAGCTAATACAAAGCCTACAGTTGTCAAAAAGTAACGAGAGACTAGTACTAGTTGTTAAACAGTAGAGAGCGCTAGTAACTTAACCTAGCTAACTACCTACTTAACGCTAAATCGAAATTACCTCGTAATTTACAGTAAAACGACAACAATCTCGACGCTTCTTCGATAAAACTGAATGTTCAAGCCGACTTGCATGATAATTTTTTAAAAGATTGAAAATAGGTGCAAAACTTCAAATGCGATTTCCCGTAACTTATGTTTTTTGGCATTCATGTTCCTTTTTCTCAAGATTGGTCAGACGGAATTCAATTTTTTTTTATTGAGTTTGTAGAACTGTATTCTATAATTTAAAGCACCGGTTTTTTTTTTCATTGATTTAAAAATTTTTAATGAATTTTTATGTAAGAAAAAATCTGACTAAAAAAGGTGTTACAAAAAAATCTGTCAATTGAGTTGTAGTGGCTACCATTGATTTTAGCGTATAGCAGATAGCCAGTCCTATTGTTCTTTTTGGAAACGTTACAATGCATCTGAACACAGTGCCGCGCTGCAGTCGAGATGCATTCGACAGCACCGACTCAACGAGTAAGAAGTACTTCGAAGTGTTGATAGATGGTGTCTCATTTTGAACCTTTTTTTTTTTGTTACCTTTTTTTAAAATGATGAATGCAACCGTTTTTTACCTGCTATACGAATCACACACAAGTTACAAAGACGGATCTTAACATAAGAAATAGAACACAAGACAGCATGCTCACAATAAAACCCTCGATCTTTTGTGAAATACAACTAGACACAACATTGTCCATGAAGCTATTTTTTCTATTTTTATAAAAAAAAAAGTCCCGAGCAAGTACATATCGAAATCACTAACAAGGGAACCTCTTGACGAGTTGTGTATTACACTCGACCTGTTTAACGAGTTTATTCACATTTCAGCCGATTTTGAGAGTGACACCTCAAAAGTGGTTTTTTGGCCAGCTTTTTTCAAAATTGAAAAATCAAAATTATCAAAAGTTTACCGTTTGTGAGGTGGATAGACTTGTTAAACAGGTGGAGTATAATACACGAATCGATTTTTAGTTGCCCAACTTCATATTTACACCTTCAGAAGTAAATTCAAAATTCTGGAGAAATTAAAAAATCGCGCTGGAGGCTCCAGAACGGCTGGAAATGATAAAATTTTGATTTGGGGGGGTTAGTTTTGGATGAAATACAGCGATTAGCGCGAATTTCAAATCCACGCAAACGGGAAACTTTTGATTTTTTGGATTTTTAATTTTGAAAAAAGCTGGTCAAAAAACCACTTTTGAGGTGTCACTCTCAAAATCGGCTCAAAGGTGGATTAACTCGTTAAACAGGTCGAGTATAATACACAGCTCGATTTTTAGCTGCCCAACTTCATATTCACGCCTTCTGGAGCAAATTCAAAATTCTGGAGAAATTTAAAAATCGGGCTGGAAGCTCCAGAACGGCTGGAAACGGTGAAATTTAGATTTGGGTAGTTAATATTAGTTTTTGGACTTAATTTGCCCAATTTTACGGATCAAGTATGCACTTTTTTTTTTAAAAAAAGCATAAATCGCCATAAACAGTCACTTTTGATTTGAATTTTCAAACGTTCGCCAAAAACCGAAAAATGAACTTGGGCAGCTGAAAATTTGGTTTTGGAGGTTTTAGAGTATGCTCTTTCCAAAAATCGCGGTCACGTTCAAATCGGAGAGTGACACCTCAAGAGGTTCCCTTGTAAGTTGTAATTTTGAGGAAGTAATTTTTCTAGGTTTTGTGAATGCAAACGAGTCCAGAAAATGGAGGTTTCAAACTCTTTTAAATTAAGGGGGGGGGGTATCAGATGTCAACTAAATTACAAATTTTCAGGTCAATTTAGTTTAAATTTTCATTTTTGCTTATTTTTAATCAAATTTGATCTTCAAAAATTCGCCAAAAATTGAAAATGCACTTCATTACCCACTTTGAATTTTAGTCTGGTGACCCCTAAAAAAAATTCTACCATCGAAGTAAGTATTTCTTACCGCCAAAAATCGGAAAAAGTAATGCCTTTCGTTGACTTTGCCAAATAAATTCTGAAAATTGTCATTTTTTTTGTCAGAAAATTTCGAAAAAATTCTCAGTTTTTTTTGTCAAGAACTGCATAAAAATCTTGTTTCTTTATAAAATAATTGTGAAAAAGTCTCGCTTTCTTAAAAATCCTTCTTTTTGCAAAAAATTGAAAAAATTTGAAAAGTCTTTTTGTTTGAAATCAAATTAATGTACCCAAATTTTTGAAAATGAACATTTCAAAGCCTGAAATGAATGTATTTTTTCAAAATTAATGGCATAGTTTGTCTGAGAGAAAGGAGGTGGGAGGTAATTTTAATTTGTAGCTCAAGTGTTTTGTTTCTCTTCCAAAAATATTTGTTTTACACTATTTACATATTTTTTCGCCATAATACTCGTAGTTATGGCGGTCTTAGATGTGTACATTTTTTTTTTCAAAGTGACTTTAGTTGTCTGAAAGCATGGAGAGGGGTGCAATTTTATTTTTTAGCTCGAGTGTTTTTGTTCATACTTCAACACTTGGTTTTTGTTTCCATACCTACCTACCTAGTTGCCTATCAAGAAAATTTCTCGAGGTGTCATCTTCGATGTGAACCCGATTGCAATTTTTGAAGAGAGTCTACTCTGAAATCCCCATAACCAAAATTCTAGCTGCCCAGTGCCCAAATTTAGTTTTCGATTTTTTTGGCAAATGTTTGAATATAAAATTGATTATTTTCAGTGATTTATGATTTTTAAGAAGTACCTAAGTATGTAACCAGCAAAAATGATGAAAATTAGCCCTAAAACTAATGTTAACCTCCCTCAAATCCAAATTTCACCGTTTCAAGCCATTCTGGAGCCTCCAGCGTGAATTTCAATTTTTTTAGAGTTTTGAATTTTCTTCGAAAGGTGTGGATAATAATCTTGGTCAGTTAAAAATAGACTTGATAGTTGATACTGAACATGTTTTATGAGTTCATCGACATTTGAGACGATTTCCAGATGGAAACTTCAAACGCATTTTTTTACCGGAAACTTCAAATTTTTCAATTAAATATTTCCCTTACGAGAACTCTGCTCAAAAACTACAGTGGAGATGTCCGCCTGGATTGCCTGGAAACTGGCTTAAATGTTGATTAAAGTCGCTAATTAGGTTGAGTACCTATCAACTCGATTTTTAGCTGCCTAAGAATCAAAAATTCTGGAAAAATATTGATGAATAATTTTTTGTAAGATTTTTCATTTTAATAATACCTACATTACTAGTCTATTGATGATTCTCTCACTTTTTGATCAATTTTTTACCTTGCCTACATAAACTTAGTTCATTGAAAATAAATTTGAAATATATTCTAAAGGCCGTCTGACTGCTACTTTCCTTTTTCTACTAAACAAAACACACTGTTACACAATGAAACGATCTTTTCTATCAATTGTTGAATGAAAAAAAGCAAAGCCAGGGTAAGATAGGCGAGACAGGTTGGGGGAGGGTGAAGAATGAAGTAGTTATGTTACATTTGGTTACCAACCTAACTTCCACAACACCCAACAACTAAAAAGAGAACGTTTATAAGGGTTTGGATGTGTTTGGATGCATCTGAGATGCATTCGAGCTAAAACACGAATGCTAGCGACAACTACATTTCAGATGCATGTACTAATTCAAATGTCTCTGAAAAGAACAATAGATCTGGCTATCTGCTATACGCTAAAATCAATGGTGGCTACTAAAAAAAAATCATGCTTTAAAGTGAAGTCTAAAGTTCAATGTACCACTCACCAAAATTTCATCTAGGTAGGTCAAACCATTTTGTAGAAAAAGGAACATGAAAATGGGTAATTTAACATTGACTTCCGTAGGCCCTTAATGTGACGTAAAAAAATTGTGGGCCCCTCAAGATGGTTTTTGAGTAAAACTCAAATTTCTGCAATTCTCTATTTTGAATAAATTGTTTTGCCAAAGTCCCCTGTCCTGCATATTTGTTACCAAGTGCAGGAGTTTGTTTAAAGTATTGCAATTAAGTTCTTACGTATAGATTAAGAATACATTATTCTTGATCTTGAATAGTAAGTCGCGAAATGTTTTATTTCAATGTAAAAAATTCCAACTTCTTGAAATTATTCGGCACCTCCTCGCAAAATTACGCATTGAAAAGAAATACAAATAGTACGAGCCGCGAAAATACCGGTTTTTGTAGTAGGCAACATTTTTCTCCTGGGTAGACCGATAAGGTAGACTCTGTGTTGTTGCCTTCCCTAGATTGCGACGGACTTTAATTTTGTTATTGTTGCCTTGAACATAAAGCAAACTGAATTAGGCTGCAAGGTCGATGTTATCCGCTAATGTACTTACGATTATGTATGAAACAATGAAGTGTAATTATTTCGCCTAAAGTGATCTGGGAGTAATCGCACTTCCAGATAATAACAGCATATAAAACGCCTGTTGGTTCAATTTTTATCAAACTTTGTAAGTTCTTCCATCAATATTTTTTTACGACTGCGGGCATACTTATATGTACCTAGTGAGTGAATGCTTAACGTAGTACGCATGTATACCATATATTTCTGCAAAAGTAAGATAATATTGTATTATGCAAGTGCCTATTTATCTACCTAACTTAATTAATGAATTTAATCGCATTTACCTACTTGCACTATTCCAGATGTTTCAAAATTTATTCACATTCCATACCACAACCGTTCTGTGCATTTTACCAGCACTAATTTTAGTCATTTTAACGATCTATATTTTTAAAACCTACCGAAGGGATCCACGTTTAGTACAATTTGCTGAGACCATACCAGGTCCATCAGAAACACCAATATTTGGAAGTTATGCAGATTTTTTTTATGGCGATCGTACGTGCGGTTTGATTTTTCTTTTCATCTTGATAATATTAAATCCATATCTACTCGTATTTTAATAATATCCATGTCTTTCTGATACTTGACCATTTTTAAAACTAGATTCAATCAAGAAATTGACACAATATTCGGATAGATATGGACACATCTACAAGTTATGGTTCGGTAGACATCTTGTCGTAGGTTTATCAAAAGTTGAAGACTTAAATGTAAGCTTTGTTTTGAATTTAGCCAATAACAAAACTTTGAAAATCAAAATATTTCACTTGGTAACATCTACTTCAAGGCTGTTTTCATGAGCTCAAAAATGTTGGGAAAACCAGATTTGTTCCAATCGTTCCATGATTATTGGGGTGAAGGATTGTTCACAAGTTCGAGTGAGTTTTTATATTGATACGAGTACATAAATATTTGATGTGTTTTTGGGATACCTACTTTTTTTTAGTAAACAGGGACGGATTTATGCGCAGGCAATATAGGTACGCGCTTACCTAGCCATCAGATTTTATGAGCTTATCATTTATTTTTTTTAAATATTCATAGGTAATTCACCAAAAAAATGAAAATTTCAATATTTGCGTCCATAAAAACATACCTACTTTACAAAGATTTATGACTTCTTCTATAAGTATAGGTTATTGAATTGATTTAAGCTCAAATTACCAAATCTGGGTGTGTAGGAAAGGCTTAAACTTCATTTGGGCCACTTTAAAGAAATTTTGTCCAAAACAATAAGCAAAAGCAGTCAACTGAAAGCAATAAAATTAAGTTCAATTTGAGCTTAAACACCAGTTGGTGGCTCCAAGGCGGCCTAAACCTGTGAAATGAGAGCTTTCATTTTTCAAAAGCGACCTTGAAAATTTCAGGCCTGTGCTCGGGTGTCCACAAACTGAAAAACCGGTTTGGTTCGAAAATCCAAACCAGTTTTTATTGACGCAGTGTATCTACACACTAAGGCGACAAAAGCATGATATGAATTTTTGAAACCGGCTCATTATTTTGCAACCAGTCATCAAAAATGACCCAAAAATTGGAGATAGAGAAAAAGGCGTAAGACAAAAGTTGTAGGGCGTGAAAAATTACACAATCCTGCCTATCTAATCACATTTTAAAACCAGATCATTAGTTCGCATTTAGCAACCAGTTTTGACAATCACCTAAAAATTGGAGATAGAGAAAAAAGCCCGAAACGAAAGTTGTCGAACGTGAAAAATTGAACTATTTTCCGTAATTAGATTTTGAAACCGGTTTATTAATTTGCAACTAGTTGTCAAAAACAACCCAAAATTGGAGATAGAGAAAAAAACTCAAGACAAAAGTTGTTGAGCTTGAAAAATTGAACCATTTTTGCTATATAATTGGATTTTGAAACAGGTTCATTAATTTGCAACCATGTAATTTCCAATAACTAATTGCAAACTGACGAGCTGGTTTCAAAATTTTATTAGCAAAAATTGACCAAATTTTCACACTCTAGGTACAACTGTTGTTTCAAGCTCTTTTCTCTATCTCCAATTAGGTATCAAGTCATTATCGATAACGGGTTGCAAACTAAAACTAATGAACCGGTTTCCAAATCCAATTGGCAAAATTGGTTCAATTTTTCAAGCTCTTCAACTTTTGTTCTTTAATCTTTATCTCTAATTTTGGGTTGTTTTTGATAACTGGTTGCAAAATAATGAACTGGTTTCAAAAAATTCATATCATGTTTTTGTCGCCTTATTGTGTTAGAATACATTGCGCCAATAAAAACCGGTTTGAATTTTTAGGCCAATCAGGTTTTTCCCTACTAAAATCGCTACGGCTCATCACATTACCCACTACAGATACAGCCTGGAAGTGCAATCTGGCAACGTTGTGAATGTAGTCTGACTTTATACTCTGTTCCAAATAAGAAACGCCAACTTTTTCAAGGAGCAAAACATAGGGTGCACACGAACAAGCAAGGTTGAGCACTACGCTAAACCAACGAAATTGATAACCGGTTTTCTTTTCATTGCTGCGTAATGTTGTTTACCTCCCCGTCAGTTCCCCGAACATCACGCCTCGTCGTGTGTTGCGGGTTGTCAGTTGACGTTTCTTATTTGGAACGGACTATATCAATTGTTCTTATGTAGTTATCGATGCGTAACGTTGAAACTGGGATTTTTCTCGGAACTGAGGGGGTTTAGGAAAATTTTTGTCAGGACATAAATTGAAGAGGATGAAATTTCCTATCGATTGGTATATCTTTCTTCGAGTTTCGTACAGAAATGGCGATTTTTTAAACATTTTTATGGACAGATTTTTTAAAATGTCAACTTTAAATTGAAATTACGCAAAATTTTCAGTGGACACATAGGTACTTTAATATACCAAAATGTTCAGAATTTCATCCCCTTTCAAATGGTTTTTTACCGAAAGCTCTAGCGCTTTTCTATCAAAAGTTGTGAAAGTTCAAAGCTTTGAGCTTCTATAACTTTTGATCAAAAAGCGCTAGAGCTTTGGGAAAAAAACGAGGTTGTAGAGGAGAAAGAGTAGATCATTTTTCATGTTTCAAACACCTATGTGATCGATCAAATTTTCGATTTATTAAAGTTCAAAGTTTCAAGGTTGAAATTTTTTTACATTTAAATTAAAATAAATCAAAATTTTGATCGAGCACATAGGTGTTTGAAGAATGAAAAATTATCTACTTTCCTTCCTCTACAAGCTGGTTTTTAATTCAAATCTGTAGCATTAACCATTCAAAAAATATTCAAGAAAAACTAAGAAATTGGGCAATATCCCATAAGACAATGCAGCTGTATGAGACTACATCGTATGGTTTTTGAGACGTTGCCGCTCTGCACTTCCAGGCTGTATCTGTAGTGGGTAATGCTCATTATCATCTCATCAGGTTTTCAATAACCTAGATATGTACTAGCGCTGTCTGGTGTCGCGTAATAGAATTATTTTTCATGTAAATTAACAGCTTCTATTGGTGAAGTCAGAAATGAGACAATACAACTACAACTACGATTAATTAATTACTACGAGCGTCTGTTTTGATAAAATGGCCGGGAGCGTCTGTTTTGATAAAATGGCCGGTTGGGGTGGAATTTTTTTTCTGGACTTGGAGTTTTTTCGAGTGTGGTGTGTGTATGGATGTGGTGTCGTGTGTTTTAATGGTTTTACGTATGCTTTTTGTTTTTAATTATTTTTATATAAATTTCGTCTCTGTGTAGTGTCAGTGTATGAGCATTTCAGCATTTGTCTCTTATTTTTATTGTATTGTGGTACTTCTTTAACTTCTCACCTCTAAAAATATATACGTAACATACTTTGATTGAATTTTCAATAATTATCTTCACTTGTAAAAATAAAATTCAATACTGAAACAAAAATTTTAAAAAAATTAAAGTTGGCTCCATATCCTACTAAAGTAGGGTAAAAAAGGAACGAAAAATATATTTTTGGTACCACTTATTTATACAAATACAAAATAAAGAGTAAAAAAGTAAAAAAAAAAATAGGAAAATAAAAAAATTCAAGCCATTATTTTACTATCCGTAGCGCTAAAATTTCGTAAAAATTGAGCAGTTAGATGTATAAAGACGAAGAGTCAATTTTTTACATTAATTAAAAACAAAAAGCGTATGTAAAACCATTAAACACACGACACCACATCCACACACACACCACACTCGAAAAAACTCCAAGTTCAGAAAAAAAAATTCCACCCCAACCAGCCATTTCTATCAAAACAGACGCTTGTTTAATAATTAGGATTTCCCTTTCCCTTCCCCTTTCCCTAATGAAATTATTATTATTTAAGTTAAGTAGGTATATACCTAATAACTTAATTTTTTTTTGAAATAGATACCATTTTCAATTTTCATTGACATTTCATCGTTTTTTTTTTAAAAAGAAGTACTCGTCGTAAATTCGTAATAAAAAGGGCCAAAAGGGGTTTAAAAATTTTTTTATGGTATCATCTTTAAGGGGAACCCGTTGCCAGGTCACCTGTGACCTTGCTTATTCAATTTGTGGACACCCTGAGCACAGGCCTGAAATTTTCAATGCCGCTTCATTCGTCTTGCTAGCTCTTTCCACTTATGGGTATAAATTGAAGCCACTGGGCACTAGGTGCATACTTTCTTGACATACTGTATTTTCAAAAATTCTCAAGCTTCATTCAAGATTGGAAAAAATTTAGAGGAATATTTTTGGGGGAGAGGGAAGGGGAGACGGCAATTTACAGTCTGTCTAAGGGTGAGAAAATGCTAAATCCGCCACTGCTGGTAAGTCTGAATTACCTATGTAACTATCTAGGTATTCATTTAATCACACGACGAAATTTTTCGGCAGTGAAAACTTGGAAAAATAACAGAAAAAAACTGGTACCAGCTTTTGGAAGTAATCGATTCAAGCAATATGCAATCGACATAAATAGTAAAACAAAAAACGCTATAAAAATGTTAGAGAAGCATGTGAATGGACCAGAATTCAATATTTATGATTACATTACTCATTTATCATACGATATCATTTTGAGTAAGTGAACAAATTATGAACATTTATTATTTAATAAGTACCTAGGTGTTGACGATTGATAGGTTATCTATACCACATACTTGTACTATTCATTCATACTTCAGAAATTTTATACAACATTGAACTGAGCTGGGACAATCAAACTGTCAAGGAATTTCACTTCAGCACCATGAAGTATGCAATCGCCCCTGCACGTACTACACATGTATAATAATCGTTAGGTACTTAATAAAATTGAAACGTGGATGTAAAATTTATTTTCAGAGCTATGCAAACAGCGTATGAAAAAATGTGTTTACCATGGTTCCATCTGAAATTTATCAGTTATTTTTACTACAGGATAAAAAATGAGGAGATATCGAAAGGACATCGAGGACTTACTAAACATGTAAGTAACCCAAATTGTGTTTTCTTCTGGTTCTTGGTTTTTGGTGAGTTGGTCCAGTAATGAAGATTGATTTTCATTCTCCTCATCGTAGATATTGAACGAAAAAATGCCCCAAATAAAAGAGGAAATAACACTTCACAACGAAAATCCAGAAAAATCACGAATCAAGGAATTACCACCAAAATTATTCCTAACACAAGCATTCGAGTTGCTTAATGACGGATACGATGAATCAATTGTACACGATGAAATTATGAACGGAATTATAGGAGTACGTAACAATTTAGAGATATAGGATTGTACCGAACGGCTTCATTCTCCCCAAGTGGGTATTTCCCTTTTGAAAAAAAAATGGATTTCAGTCAGAAAAAATGGGGAAAATATTATTCTGAATTGAAAAAAATTGATATAGATTCTTGTTACCCCCCCCCCCCCCCCCAATGATAGACGGATGGATGGATGGATGGATGAATGGAGCTTTGACAGAAATTATAATTCACAATTTAAAAAATTGAAAAAAAATATATGTTGCACGATTTTATTGCTCCTATACTTACAAGGGAGGTGCCCCAGGTGACATGCACCGATTTTAATGATTCTTGCACCATTGGATAGAGGACATCGAACATAGTCTACCACAAAATTTTCAGCTGCTGAAGTTGATATTTCGATTTTTCAGAGCAATTTTTCGATTTTCACATAGCAATTGTGAAAATAGAAAAATCGCCCTGGAGGACTCAAATATCAACTTCAGCAGCTGAAAATTTCACCGTGGGCTAGTCTTATCATAAGTATTGAAATGCCCAAATAATATGGAAGGTTTCGGTATGCGATCTCCGCCGACCATTTTTGGCCAATTTTTCAAAATCGCCCTGGAAAGGTCAAATATCAACTTCAGCAGCTGAAAATTTTACCGTGGGCTAGTCTCATCATATGTATTGAAATGCCCCAATAATATTGAAGGTTTTGGTATGCGACCTCCGCCGACCATTTTTGGCCAATTTTTCAGAATTGCCATGTGAAAATAGAAAAATCGCCCTGGAAGGGTCAAATATCAACTTCAGCAGCTGAAAATTACACCGTGGGCTAGTCTCATCATATGTATTGAAATGCCCAAAGAATATTGAAGGTTTCGGTATGCGACCTGCGCCGACTATATTTGACCAATTTTTCTGTGAAAATCGATAAATTGATCTGAAAAATCAAAATATCAACTTCAGCAGCTGAAAATTTTGTGGTAGACTATGTTCGATGTCCTCTATCCAATGGTGCAAGAATCATTTAAATCGGTGCATGTCACCTGGGGCACCTCCCTTGTTAGGTGGGAAATGTGTACACCCAATTGATGAAATAATTATTCCATAAATCAGGTACATATTTGAAAAATACATTATTCATTCCAGGGAACCGAAACCACCTCCACACAACTGGCGTTTTTCTTCTTGGCAATAGCAATTCACCAAGATATCCAGGTTAAAATTATTGAATTTTTTACGAGTAAGCACATTGTAAAGAGCTACCATAACATTGTACATTAATGTAATTTTGCATTTTAGATAAAACTATACGACGAGCTTTACGATGTATTCTGTGACAGCGACCGTGATGCAGATCAAGAGGATATAAAAGGGTTATCGTATCTCGACCAAGTATTGAAAGAAACCTTACGAAGGTTCACCTTGACTCCATTCATTTTGAGAGACGTGTCAGAAGATTGTAAAATAGGTATCTAATCTACTCGTTGTCAGTTGTTTAAGAGTAACTAAGTAAAAGATACTCGGCAAGACCTTATTCATCATTCTCACGTCTCTAGGTGATCGAATTTTCCCTGCTGGTACAGTAATTCTTATACCCATAGCTGCAGTTCATTTTGATCCTGAGTATTACCCAAATCCTTGGGAATTCAATCCTCAAAATTTTAGCCCAGAAGTAATAGCAAATCGTCCTAAGCACGCGTTCATACCTTTCAGCGCCGGTGCTAGGAACTGCATAGGTACCTATACCTAATAAAATATACATTCCTAACAATTTATACCTACAACCGGTATTGAGTACATATTTGAAATCTAAACAAAAAATTATCCTATATTTCAGGGCAAAATTTAGTTTTACTAGAAATGAAACAAATTGCAACAGCGTTTCTGCGAAAGTACAGCTTCCACACGACAATGACGATGAACGACATTCAACTGAACAGCTCGTTTACGATAACTTGTGTTAATGGATACAACATTTCCTTAAAACCTCGAATTAAAAAACCTTCTTATTTGCTGAATGATTGAATAATGAAATCATTAATATCTAATAAGATAAAATTATATTGCGGATAGGTATGTATTTAAAAAATAAAATTGACCTGTTGAGCTCTTTTTTTAGATTTTATTCTTACGTACGAGTACTTAATAATTCATGGTACAATAGGTGAAATTTAATGATCTATAATACTGATGCTGATATTGATGAGTTGATTGATATGGAAACTATAGGTAACCGAACTTATTGTCAACATCATAGCCGAAGTACATAATCCGTGATATTTACGGAGGTAGGTAGGTCTAGGTAGGTACAAGTACAGGGTGCGGCGCGGGAACGGAACGTGTTTCAAACTGTAACCGCCCCACCAATTGGAAACGTAGGGAAGCAATCTCGGGTCTCGTTGGAAAGAGGAAGAAAGCCGAATTTTTTTGGCCTATTTACAAACCATCATGGGTGAGTGGATGGTTGAGCAGTGGGTGTTTTCAGTAGCATGTCTTTTTTTGGAAAACTGATTTTTACTTTTTTTCACAAGAATTGGGTAGCGCATTTAACTTTTGAAGCTCTCTGGAGGCGGAACGAAGCATTCTAGGGAAAAATGAGGTCGAGGAAAATTGTAGAGGATTAAATTTCTAATCGACGTAATGTCGTTAGTTTTTTTCTAGGAGGCTTTGTTTTCGCTATATTTGCAAAAGAAATTAAAAATCAGGAACAAAAAATTTTTGATTTTAAATTTCTTTTGCAAATATAGCGAAAACAAAGCCTCCTAGAAAAAAACTAATGACATTATGTCAATTGGAAATTTAATTCTCTACAATTTTCTTTGATCTCATTTTTCCCTAGAATGCTTCGTTCGGCCTCCAGAGAGCTTTAAAAGTTTGAAAGTTTTGAGCAAGTCACCCATCCCTAGTGAAAAAAAAGAAAGGAAAACCGGTTTTTTTCAACTTTAGAAAGCCGCAGATCGGCCGCATTTCAACGTATCGACTTCGTTGGGTGCTCATTTTGTAGAGGAAGAATCGCGCTATCAGTCAGTACATTCACACCAAATTTATACATTGAGTGGCTTTCAAGAGAGAGCGCACTGAAGTGTGATGTACGTCAAAAAAATGTTTACATTATTCGTTAAAATTCTGTATTCTCTGTATTCAAGACTGAAAAGCTTTCAACTAAAATGAATATATCAAAAAAATTCGGCATTCTTCCTCTTCCCAACGAGATCCGAGATTGCATCCCTACGTTTTTTATAGATGGCGTTATTACAATTTAAAACACGTTCCGTTCCCACGCCGCACCCTGTAGGTAGAGGTACATACACTATAGTTTATATGTAGATATAGGTGTAGTGCTAGTAGGTATTTAGTAGGTACTAGCTACATTACATTACATTGGGATCACGTATACCGATCAAATAATCTACATAGCAAATATATTACACTGAAACAATTTTGATTTTTGTTTTGAAACAGCACACTTCATCATTCTCGTTCCAAAGTTTCCATTTTGATGTGTATTCAGCCTGCAAAAAATTAATTGGCATTAATAGTCAGCCAGATCGATTAATAACTTAATTGATGTAATATTTTATTTGATTAAATGTAACTGTTCATTGGAACTTACTAAGTGCACAAAGGAGAAAATATATAGCATTATGGCTAATAAAAATTTAACATATTTACTGACCACAAAACATATTTGGATCATGTAGAATAAGTTTTTTTTTCAATGCCGACTCAGTTGCTATATTTTGGGTAACTAACGAAATTTTTTTTTGAAAAAAAAATACTACATTTTTCAACCCTATTTTCAGAAAGCTCTCCCCTCGACCTCCTCCTCCTTCCATAAACACAAAAAATCAACTAAGACAAATTTTTCACATAACAGGAAAGTTTTCAAAAAAATTGAAATTGGAAGACAAAATATTGTATACGAAATATTTTTTAATTTCATCATAAATATACTTTTTTTTCAATGATTTGAAAGTTTTTGTAGCGAGTTTGAATTTTCACATTTTTTCACTAGCTTTCTGACTAAGTTCACTACTTTTTCACTACTTTTACTACCTGTTACGTAGATACCCTGCTTAAGTGTTGTTGAAGCTCTCTTTTCAATATTTCTTGTAATTTTCCACAAAAAATCATCAATTGAGATTGAGAACATTTTTTGGGTACCTTGCTACCTACTTTGTGAAGAAAGATCATCTTAGTTTTAATTTTTGCAACATAAACCAGTATTCTGAGTAAGGATTTCAACATTGGACTTACATTCACGGATCCCTAATATTTTAAATTGATTTTTGTAGCTCAAAAATTGAGAAATTTTTGAAAAAACAAGTTATTTTCTAGGGAGAAAAATTTTTAAATCACGAATATTTAAGTGATTTTTGGTTTCATCATGAAATTGAAGCAATTTCTCCTAATATTAAGTACGTACATATGCATATGCACAAAAAGTTCAACTTCAATTTTTCTCCATTTTTTCCAGATTAAAAAAAAATGATTCAGTGAACTAGAACGTTAGAAAATATTAATTACTTCAAAATTCAGACAGGCTATCAAGATTTCTATGAAAAAAATTATTTCTAAGCATTTCCATAATTATACCTATGTTATCATTTGTGAAAAAACATGCCAATCAAGGGGAGGGGGATTGAATCAGTTCTACACATCAATCTTTTTTATACATTTCTGGAAATTGAAAAAAACACGAAATATTCTGGGGAAATATTTTGGAACGCAGTGGTACCAATTTTTTCATCTTTGTCACAAATTTCAAACAACCGAAAAAATTTGGTAAGTTTTTGGCTTTTTTCTCGGTTTTTTAAAATTGTCAATAATGACAAAAAATTGGCACCACTGCGTTTCAAAATATTTCTTCAAATTCAGAAATGATATCTTTCAATGTTTTAGCTTGATTAATGCAAAATATTTGAGGATAAAAAAATTTTGAAACATGAATTTACTCAAAAATATGCAATTTTGCAAATTTTTAACCGCTCGGTAGGACTCTAAAAGTAGTCTTGGATTTTGATGTCAATTGCCCAACCCCAAGTTGATGCAAAATCTCAAATATTACTTTTTGAAACTAGGCTGTTTTTTCCAAAGCAGGTCGAGTAGGAGCTATCGAGCAAAAAAACACGATTTTTTCGAAAATACTCCCTCTTTGAAAACCCATATCTCCTCTCCAATGGCACATCCGGGCCAAAAAAATTTCTGAATGACTTTTAACTCAAAATGAAGGGTTTCCACTAAATTTGGTCAAAATTTTCTGACATTTTTTTTTGGGTTCCAACCTAGCATTGCATAATTACTGGATAAAAAGCATCATCATACCATTTTGAAACACCCTGTAGGTCATTTTATACACTTATTCTCATTAATTTACTTTCAAGTTCATTTTATAAACAAAAAAAATCTTACTTCTGGATAGTAATCTTTGATCTCAAGAGTATAAGCAAACGTTTGCTTTTTTCCTGGTACAGTTGGACAGGAGGTAAAATGGCAAGCATTAGTATCCTGACCAGGCATAGGCAAATCGATCAGGAAGGTTTCAGAATACGCTTGAGCAGACAACGATTTGGATTCGAAATCTAAAATTACAAAAAAATATAAATATCGACCAGTAAAAATATGCTGAAATCTTCTCACACGAGGCAACGAAAGTAAAAATAAAATAAAAATGATTACTCGGTGTGAAGTCAAAGACCACAGTAGAATTAGTTCCTTTCGGAAGTTGACATGGTTCAGGTTCTGCTGCTCTAGCTTCGGGGCAAGGATTTACATACACTTTATTGATAGTACATTGCTGCAGTATAGTCGTGTTACCTGTTGAAAAAATTCAAAATGGCAAAAAATATTACAAGAATTTTTAAATATTTAGTCTAGCCTATAGTTAACAATATCGATAAATTTATATACTCACGTGAACACGGTAAAAACTCAATTTCTTCAGCTACAACCGAGTAAACCCCCATCATCAAAATTAAAACACCAAAAAATGAAAATTTCGTCGACATTTTTCACCACTGAGTAGGCGGGTAGTTATATTTAAATTAACGCGCAATTGAACTTCTTTAGCAAAGAACAAAACGCACATCAATAATGTGCTCGTATGTTTAGCGTGAGAACGTGAGAAATGATGAATTGAGAATTGATAAGGAAATCAATCAAGTAAATCATTCATTCGTCAGCTCGGTTATTCTCTTAATTAGTAAATTTGGCAGCGTAAGTTACTTTTTTTTGTTATCTCAGTTAATTATTGTTGAAAATGCAAAATCGAAGGCTACTTAGCCTCGTGTTTGGCAACGAAATGAAAATTTTTTACGAATTGGATGGATTATAAAACGTATAAATATAGGTATCGAAAACTTATGCATTAGTATAGGTATTTGAAGCAGGTAACCAAATATTTGCCATATTATGCACCCGAAGTACTCCAGTTGTGCTCTCGAAAAGGTGAAGTAAATGATAAATTCACGAGGAATCTGCAAACAGGTCATCGCAGTTTGTCATTTTCCCTATTAGAATAGGCAGGTACTTATAAAGAGACCATATACTCGGTACTAAACGGCATGCTATCGATTGTTTATCGAAGTAAACGTACGATTAAGGAGGAAAATATTAATTTTAATGACTTCTGCGAATGTTTACCGATTCATCATCAATCAAGTCAAACTATCAAAGTACCGATGGTGGAACGCATACAAAAATACAATCTCAAATTATTAGCTTTCCTCTCTATACCTATCTTATCGAATGGAAAAAACACAGCATACAATATTATAATATACGTTCGAATCTAATCTTGAGTTTTTATTTCAATACAAGTAGCAGAACTTTCGCTGATAAAATTAGCAACAGGAACAAAGCCCAAGGAGTCGATAAAAGTTGATTGACTTATCTAAGCATAAATATTTGCAAAATAAGCAGGTATTTTTAACAAAAAAAATAAAATAAAATAAACGTGAGTGAGTTCAACTTAATATACGATAACAAAATGAGTGTAAAATCTAAATAGGTACCATTGACATACAGACATATAATATCAATGTATAAAGGTTACCTAACGTTGATTTAATTATACTTAGTCTGCATAAATCGAAAGTATTTTAGTATTTAAGTAGGTAAATGATAGTAACACGTAGGTAAATTTGGAATTTTTCGAATAACCTTTCATGATCCTCATTTTTGATAAACATAAAAAATATAAATGAACCGAAAAGACATTATAAAGTAAAGACATGATAAACTGCAT
Organism: Planococcus citri; assembly: GCF_950023065.1. Taxonomy (NCBI): domain Eukaryota; kingdom Metazoa; phylum Arthropoda; class Insecta; order Hemiptera; family Pseudococcidae; genus Planococcus; species Planococcus citri. The sequence goes on along the minus strand of NC_088678.1, from coordinate 66,896,792 downwards.
GCAATTTCTTTTAAAAAAGAAAAAAAATAGGAAGTAGAAACTGAAAACGATGTTTTTTGTCATCCCTACTTGAGAGCTGAGTTTCACTTTTTAAGATGTAGATTTCAATTTCTATAATCATTTATAAACTTCTTGTCGGATAAATGACGAAGGAACTGCAAAATTAATGAATGATTCGCCATAAAGAATGACGCCAATATCAAGATAATCCCAAAGGTCAATTTCAAGTTCGTTTTAAGTTTATGAGATAGACGTCATATTTTTACGGAAATTCGCGTAGAATATAAAAAATTCTCAAGCATGGGACTATTTGGTGAAGTTTTTCATCATATTACAATAATACGAGTATTTTTACAAGATTTGTTATGTTTCAACTGGATTTTCAAATTTTCTGATTCACATGTAACTAATGTGATTTATAAATAGAAACGCCTTAAAAAGTACCATAGGGACTATGCGTACACGTAAAAATGTTGTACCAATATCGATAAAAAATTGAAAGAGTGAAAAAGGAAAGTGAAGGGATCCCATGGGGAAAATTTTAAATGATCAAACTTCATGATCAATTCAAACGTTTATCACCTCCCTCGTGGACCATGGAAAAAAAATTTCAAGTAAAAGTTGTTCCTTGATGATTCCTTTACAATTTCTTTTCTCGTAAAAATTCTGTTTCAGGTATCCTTCTTACCCCAAATTAGAAAAATATCTCAAAAAAGTATATTTTTTATATTCTTAACGAAAATTTCTGACAACAGAGCAGATTCATTACCTTTTTCTCAACTATTAGTTGGAAATCTTCCATCCACATGTTGAATATTGATTTTATTTTACAAAAAAATGTTGAGTAAATTTAAAAAAAAATTTGTCTACGATTTTGAATGTTCATTTTGAAAAATTGGCCTGAAAAAATCTCTAAGAAAAATGCATCAAAAGATCCGACAATATTTAACACGAAATATCAGTACAAAAACACCAATGATAATGTTTCATAAAAGTTCTCTTAAAAATATAATTTTTACTATCAACAAAACACCCAAAAAATACCTCAGACGGGCTTAAAATGCACTCAAAAATCCAAACATTGTTTCGCAAACATTTGAAATTCATTCAAATTCTTCTGAAAATTCGTAAATTTTTGAGAAATGTCTCGAAATATTCGTAGGTACATTTAAACCAGACGGAGAATTGAGCCTTCAAAAAGTCCTTGGATGAGACAAAATGTCAAAATATTCGAAACTACTCTCACCTAAAATAAATAAGTAACCCAACGAAAAAATTTCAAGCAAGTTTTTTTTTTCAACATCTGATCTACATACAACTTGGAGAACCCTTTTCAGAACTTTCCTTTTCCCATCCTATTCCAAATACTTGTCCAACAAAAAAAAAAAAAATTTCAAGTAAAAATTCTCTTTAACATCAGAACTGTAGCTAATAGCCCATGCATTTGAAAATACGTGAAGAATCATCCCCCTCCCCATAATTCCAAGCTTGGTTCAACAGAAAAATTGTAAATATAAGATTTCCTTAAATATATAGCTGTTTTACAAAATTTTAAAATATTTATTTCAAAACCATCTTTAGAGTGGCAGTTTAAAATTTGGCAGGCAATTGCATTTTCTCTCAGATAGTTCAACTACACCTACTAAAAAAGTGTGCTGAAGAATTATTCTTCCGCATGTTCTTTTAGGGCGTTTCATGGCATTTTTAATTTTTTGGATATTTTCAAAAAGTTGATTTTTGTAGGGAACGGTAGGATGAGGAGAGTTGAAAATTTTTTCTGAAGATGTTGATTCTGTTTTTAAAAGCTTTTCAACCCATCCTAAACTCAAAAAATGGGCTTCCCAGAGAAGAAAAATTTTTTATACGTACGTCATTGCACATTTCAAAATTCCCCCCCCCCAACAAAAAAACTCCCATTGACGCCATATTGAATTTTTCAACATTTTGGACCCAACCTGCAGCCTTCCTTCACGTCCATCAATTTTCTCGGCGAAGCCTGATTTTGATTTTGGGTCGAATGGTTTTCAGGATTGGAATCAACATCTTAAACAACAAACCGTGAAATCCCATAATCGAATCATTTTTTTCAATAATTTAAATTTTTCACCTCTCTTCTTTCGAGATTTTTTTTTCTGGTAGTACTCAAAAAATTCAAAATTTTAATAACGTAAAAAACCTCAACTCAAACGACCATTTTTTTTCAAATAGTTGGAATTTTTGAGGAAAAAGGTCATTTTCCTCAAAATTTCAATCTTGCATACTCTGCTCGCTCTTCCTATTCCTCAAATTCAAGGAATACTCGAATTTGCAAAAATCGAATTCGTTGTAAGCATATTAACATTAAATTTGCTACCATTGGAAATTCCTAAATGAGTGGTTGATAATACTGCGAGATTTTCCCAAAACTCGTCTTCATTTTGGGCAGTTGAATTTGCTAAAAAGTATAAGAGTAAGAGTTACGATGAGTGCCATTTGATTTTACATTTCTTGTAATGAAACGAAATACAAATAAACATATTACTTTCACTTAAGGGAGTTAAATTGATATCTTCATTCACGACATTCGCTTTGAAACAGGTGCAGCAAGCATGGATGCCTTTTCTACCTCTCAAAACCACCATAAATTCGTAAATTTGCTACAATTTGGAAAACAAGAACAAACGAATAATTCTATCAAGGCATGGGCACTATAGGACTTTGAAGAAATTGACAAACTCACAGATCCAAAATGAGCAGGTATTCGAAATTCGTAAATCAACATTCGTCTTTCTCCATCAAATGGACATCTTGTATAATGACAAGCGTCTGTATCATTGACAATACTTTGGTAACCATTGGGTAGATGAACGTATAAATTCCAAGTCGCTGTTTTACACTTCATGGCTAAATACCAAAAAAATAAATAAATAATTGTAGAATAAATGGTCCAAATCTCTACAGCGAATTTCGAGCTACCTACGTATAAGTATAGGTTACTCACGAGAGGTCCAAATTACAACCATAACTGTGGATTTCATAGAGTATAGATTGCAATGATGATCAAAGAGGCCTCGATTACAAGGGTGAATTATCAAATCTTCTATTTTACAGGAATTAAATCGATGTTCATCTGCATAAAACAGTTTATTATATTCATTTTTTTTGTGATGGTTATAGAATTAGAAATTTTGAACTAAGTGAAACAGCAAATACTTACAAGGGCAAGGGAAATAATCAACTGAAGATGTTATAGTTCGAGAGACAGCCAATATTAAAATCACTGAATGAAATAACCATCCAGGATTTAAATTCATTTTTCAACCTAATATTCATAATTACATAGTGTTTCAACTCAGGGCAATATATTTACGTTTGAAGCAAGTAATTTGACTACCTAACCTATAAATAAGTAGGTATCTGTTTCTCTGGGCAATATTGCGATAAGATAAAAAAAAATATCAAATTTTGATAATTTCCAACTGAAGTTTGAAAAATTCTCCAGTACATGTACAAGTTGACGATTTGCTTCCACTTTCCAGTGTTAGCTGATTTGTTTGAACATGCGGTATGTACTACCCACCCGATGATGAGCCGATTTTACAAAATTTTCAATGGGCGATCTTTCCAGGTGAATTTCTACTCATCTTATCAATATTTCATTTCATAGAAGATATAAAATTTATTAAATTAGATAAGAAATCATTCGTACAAACATAATATTCTGTACAAGGAACTGAGATCTACACAAGTTGTTTCAGTTGGGGTTCAACTAGATCATCGTTCATCATGCTGATGAAATTTTACTTCGTCAGCATTTGGGCTGCTGCATCGTTTTGTTTCATTGTAAGGGCCACACAAATTCCAACCTCCAAATGTATGAGTAAGTAAACCCAGATTTATTGAGAATATTTCATATATTTTAAAACTTACCTATTGTTAGTTTTTATTTTGTTGAATGGCTGGTATAGGTAAATCAGCCTCTCTTGATTCTATAAATTACTACCTATGTACAATTTCCAGGTGGACATCTGGAGTGCGTTTTTTTTTACCAATGTATCTTCAATGAGGGGTAAGTTGAGAATGCTGGTTAAAAAAACACACTTTAGGTGCCCACCTGTGAATCTTTTCAAACGTGGATAAATAGATAAGCCATAACTCAATTTTTGGCTGCCCAAAGTGATTCCCACGCCTTGTGGGGAAATTTTGAAATTCTGGAGGAATCAAAAATCACGTCTCAGAGGCTCTAAAATGGTCCGAAATTATGAAATTCAGATTTTGGAGGCTGGTTTCATACAAAATGCAGCTATTCGTATGAATTTCAAATATTTTTTCCACAAGCAGATTGTCCTTTAGCTCAAATATGAATAAATCCCTTAAACAAGTCGAGAATAAGCCACAACTCGATTTTTAGCAGCCCAAATTTAATTTCCGTGTCTCCTGGAGAAATCGAAAATTGCGATGGAGACTCCGGATTCGGAGGGGGGGGGGAGGTTGGTTGGTTTTTGACAAAGTTTAGTTATTCGTGCGAATTTCTAAAATTTCCTTACAATCAGAAAAGTTTAATTTTTTGTATAAATTTTTTTTTTCTTCATAAATTTTCTGGCAAAAAAAACACATTTAGAGTATCCGCCATGGAAATTCGACCAAATTTAAATAAATCTCTTAAAGACGTCGGGAATAAGCCAATAACTCAATCTTTAACTGCAAAAATTGATTTACACGCGCCTTCTGAAGGGATTTAAAACACTTGGAGGAATCCACAATGGCTAGATATGGTGAAAAATCGCCGAAAACTGTTGATTTTGATTTCAAAAAATTCGTCAAAAAATTGAAAAATCAATTTGGGCTGTCGATTGCGAAAGTTTGATCATGGAGGTTTCAGACCATGCTCTTTCCAAAAATCGCGATCAAGCTCAAATCGGAGGCAGCCATCTAGAGAGATTTTCTTTTAGGTATTGTTCATATGGGATCACTCTCGATCAAGATAGGCTGTTTACCTATCATGATAATATGTGCATTGTGCATCTTTACTATAAAAGATGAACGCGAAAATATTAACTCAATTAATTTTTTTAATTTTTAGAACGTGGTTGGGAATTGTGTAACATCCATCAAATTGATATAAGCCCGGCTGATCGAACGGTAGAAGATAGATCTTGTTCAGTTGATCGCGGATCCAACGTAACAGTTGCTTTTAATTTTACTCCTCGTTAGTATCTCAGATTCTCAAAAAAAAAACAAATAATTAGGTATTTCATTTGATATTAGAACTAATCAATGACCGTAATTAAAAACCTCTCCTCAAATAGGCTTCGAAACGTATAACTTGAAATGGGGTGTTTGGGTAGAAACGATGATCGGTGATTATAAAGTCGAAGGAATACCCGAAGATGCTCACGATCTAACCAATTATCCAACCATTGAGAATAAAATCAACGAATTCAAATCAGTCATCCATATCCCAGATACCATAAGAGCGGTGAGTTTGGGAAATACTGCTCAATTTCCAAATACCTACCTAGGTACCTACACAAAATGTAATTTGATTAATTGTACGTATACATGAATTTTATTACAATTATCACAGAAATTATGGGTAGTTCGAGTAACAATCACCGGAGACGATGAGCACGACGTGTGTTGTTTCACTTGCCAAATCAGAGTACGAGAATCACAACAGATCACAAAAAGTCCATCCGAATTTGATCCTAACAATCCGTACGATATCCTTCGCCAGCGTGTTTCTTTCCCATCCATTTGGGATTTCAACGACGTCGTGAAAAATTTCCAAAACAATACCGACTTATTCAATAAATTTGTCTTCGGTAATGCTCCAACGACCCGTGGACCTGGGTTTTGGTCATTCATTCAAAACGGTTTCAGAAAACTTATCGGTTTAAGTTACAAAACCTACAAAGTGACAACTCCCAAGATACCTTTCTTAGGAAACGCGTCTTCTTTCATGGAATACATGAACGACGTAATCAAACAAAATGGTCCAAATCAGGATGATCAATTTGATCAGAATACAGCCACCAATACCGTAGACATCGAAACTGTCGAAACATCTCCGACGGAAACCGAAAGTGTCAGCGAAATCGACGAAATCACCAAAGAAACCATATTTGATGATATTACTACAACAGAAACCATTCCAACCTCATCAGTTACCGAAGCTGTTGAAGAACCCGTCAATGAGAGTAAAATCGATGTCGTGGATAGTAAATCTGCAAACGAAGAAGAGACAGAACCGGTTGGAAGCAATGAAAATGATTGTGTTGAGGAACAAACCACCACTCCGTTAGTTGAAACAACTCAAACTAAACGAAAAACAACCATTCGAAAGACGTCGGTGAAAAGAAAAACCATATCAAGAAGTGGATCAAAGAAAGTATCAAATGTTGGAACAACTGGAATAAAGAAAACTGTTAAACGAATTGCTTTGCGAAATCAAAAAGTGAATAATAAAAACAGGTATATAGGTAAATGTAAAGGTGCTGTGTGCTGATTAAATTGATCTTATTCCTATCATTCGTATGATTCGTAAAAGGATCCATATTGTAGGTAGAAACACCTCGAGCAAAATTCCATTCTATCGTTTGTCTTAGTAGGTAGGTAGTATTAATTTTCATCACGTTGAAGAAAGACCTCAGTACTAAAGTATTATGACAGCTGTAAATTCAAATGATGAAGCTCTAAACAGTGAATCGTACAATGCATTTGCAGCAGATATCTTTGTTGAATTATTTTGCCAGATCACCAGACGATGATTCCGGATTCCGGTAAAATCAAGCTTGTAACTTGTATGATGATTTTGTAACTAATTTATCGAATAAGATTTCTATTACTCACCACGTATCTTTCTTCTATTCAGTTTGTACTTCCAGATGATGATATTTTCATATTGTATCGTCAAAATCCTCCAATTTTCAAAGCGGTAAAGGATCGAAGGGCGACCAGCATCGAAATTCGAAACACGTCTTTTTTTTCAGCCTTCCATAACTCCATAACCGGCGAAAGGAGAAATAAAACGCGAAAACTATTCGACGAATTTGTACATGCGACTGAATAAGAATTATATTACGGAATAGAATAAATTATACGATGCCAAAGATTCACAAAACACCTCAAAATACGCAAATTTTACAACGCAAAATGCAAAATTCAGTAATTCACTTCTCTTTTAATTTTTTTTCAAAAAAAATGTCTCACACACGAGTCTTCTTACTATGACAACAACTTTAGATTCGAAATCCAGTTAGGCATGCGCGAAATCGTTCATCATGTCTCAGTAAAAAAAGAACGAATACTCCCATGATTCATTCTTTTGAAGAACCGTTTCAGTTTTATATAGCAATATCCTACTTTTTTTATCAGATAAAAATTTTCATCACAAATGATAAACCACCAATAATAATTAAACAACTGTTTCTACAATTTATTTTTCAACGTAACACTTGCGAAAATGATTCACAAATGAATTTTGAAAAAATTTCACGTCATGTTGAACACAACTGTTTGAAAATCTTCAATTTACCGATCCGTACTCTCTAGTCAACATGGGATTTCCACTTATCTATTTTTATTTTACTCTGATACTATTCCTTCATATTTGTAATTCCTATTCAACAAATCCGTTCGATGATACGATATTGTACAATATAAAATGGCCTGGAAGAAATCCAGAAGAAATAGCGGTAAGTTGAGATATTTTGTGATAGAACTATGCACAAATTTGATCGTTCTTCTGTACTTCATAGGACATAATTGATCCTGAAAATTATGAAATTGGAGTAACCGATCGTCAAGAAAGATATGTCTGTTTCTTACCGGCCGAATCCAAAACTTCAGACGAGGTATTCTTCGATTCGTATTTAGATTATGAGTTGTATTTATGATGTAATTTGGATGATTGTTTTATTTCGTAGGATGGTAACTCTCAACACTCGACGGTTAATCCGATACAACTCATGAAACCTTTATTCGATCAGTCTACTTGTTCCTATCGGGTAAATATCATAATTTGGGGTATATATTTTGATTTTCTAATCGAAATATATTTCAATTATGACTGATTTGCAGCTTGAAACGTATTGGGCATATGAGATATGTCATGGTAAATTTATCAAACAGTATCACGAAGAACGAGATGGTAAAAAAATGAAAAGACAAGAGTATTATCTTGGTAAACTAGATCCAGCTATATTTGATGGCATCAGTGAGTTGAATTTTGTAAACTGATCTGTGTGTATATTGAATTGGAACTAATGTATGTTCACTATTTTTCAAGGTGATGCTTTTCGAGAAGCTCGACACGTAGATAGTAAATTAATTAAGACGAAGAAAATTGAAGGAATGGATATACCGTACTTTCAATTGAACTATACCGATGGAACAGCTTGTGATTTGATTGATAAACCTCGTCAAACGAACGTTCTCTATATGTGTTTCAATTCCGGAAGAAATGATATTTATTCGATTAAGGAAATTTCCACGTGTCTTTACGAAGCCATCATTTTCACTCCTCATTTATGTTTACATCCTTTATACAGGTAAATTCCAACCTTAATTGCTTTAATCTCCAATCACCAGCAGGTAATCAACCTTTGACACTCTTACAGACCGAAGAATTCGGCCGAAAAAGATATCAACTGCACACCATTAGATCAGCAACAAGCTCGAAAACCTGCCGCTTTAATGGCGATGGAAGCCGAAGGAATGAAACAGAAACAAGAACAGATAATCGTAAGGGTTATTTATTGTTTCGAGTTTTCGCAGTCTAACAGTTTCGCTTGGTGTGTTTTTTGCAAAATTGATTTTTGTTCTAGGACGAAGATCAAGTTTTAAAAAAAGTCTTCGCTGTGTTTTCTTTTGATAAAAGTGAAAATCAGGTGTGTTATGGGTTTTTGATATTTTTATTACGTTATTTTTATATTTTTCATTTATTTTTAGGTCGAGTTGCTAAGTATAATGGACGATGAGTTTGTAAGTATTTTGGAAAAAAAGATTGGACTATAGTGGGATTTTATTATGGCTAATATTGTTGTGAAATTGGGTAATTTTACCTTCATTAAAGTTACACTTCAAGATGCTAATCGAGTCTCGTTTTATTTTACAGGATGGCGAGACCAAATTACATTTTCATATACATCCCATTGATGTTTTACCCGAAGTAACCAAGGCTTCTGGTAAACCAGAGTTACCTCGTAAACCAGATCTTGCATTCGATGTAGATGCCTTCTTAGCCGGAGATTATTGCCTAGAAGATGTAAGTCGTTAATTTTACGTTATGATTCGGAAACATTCACCTACGTCTAATATTTTGACCAAAAAATGTTTAATCCCAGGGCAAAGGATGGTGGAAATATGAATTTTGCTATGGCAAACACGTGATACAATTCCACGACCAACAAGACAATTCTAGAACGATTATTAAGTAAGATCATCCGTATTATTGTTAGTTCTCAGTTCACACTATCTGTATATACGTAATATTCGACGATGTGATTTCAGATTAGGTGAATTTCACGAAGAAGATCATCGTAAATGGTTACAAGAGAATCCCATTAGGAAACCGTACAAAAAAACAGCATTCCCTGTAACGCATTTCTACTCGAGAGGCAGCTTCTGTCATTCGATCAATGGCATGAGAGAAGTTGAGGTAAATTGAAAGAGTAACCAATCAAAATCACGAAGCAGTTATTCGAATCGCTAATATTTTTCATTTTAGGTTCGATTTAAATGTCCTACCGGTGCGGCGGTGCCATCTTCGGCCGTAAAAATGATCTTGGCTGAGCCTCAAACGTGTAAATATGTATTAAATATCGAGTCGGCGATATTTTGCGAACTCAATCCAACCGTCGATGATTATGGAATGTTTCGAAATATTAAAACTACTACCATAGAAGATGATCATATTGAATTGTAAATAGTATTGTGATGTTTTTTTGTTTTTTATAATGTATATTTTTCTTCATTTTCATGATGTACTGTTAGAAATTAAGGTGGGAATATTTCATTACGTGGTTGTGGAATATTTCTGTTTGTTGTTGTTTTTTTCCTTGTAATTTTTAAAAAATTCATGAAATTGTGAAGATCACTGTTGTATTGTTTTATTACGTTGTAGAGGTGTTATGAAACTCGAAATTGAATCGAAATGAGAGATTATTCTTGCAGAAATGTTCAATGGTTTCGAAGGTCAACCAAGGCCGTTTTTTTTTTTCTACATATAAGGAAAAGAATGCATGAGGAAGAAGATTAGTCTGGCACGTAACTATAGAATAAAGGTATCTGCAATCTGCATTCCCTTCCTAATCCTCTGGGACAGATTTTTTTTCCTAAAGTAAACATCCTAAAGAACTTTTTTGATTCTTAAAGAAACTTGCCAAAAAAAATTCCTTTCATAAGAGAATGGCGGTAATTTTGATTGCCAGATTTAATTCGCACACAATTTTTAAACCAGACAAACTTACATCGAAAGAGCATAAAAAAATATATTCTAATCCAACATTTCAGGAGAGCATTATTTTATTCTTGGGGATTTTTTGAAAATTAGATTTTGGCTAAAAATGAGAAAAAAATCAAAATTTTACAAAATTGACATAGAAAGTCGAAATTTATAATATACTCTATTCTCGACTTACTAAATCGATTTGAAACTGTTTTGAACCGTTTAGAGCAGGTCTGAAGCCTCCAGCAGATTTTTGAAGCTGGAGATTTTCACAAAATTTTATCCAATGTAGTTGGAAAACCAAAATTCATTCTGTAAACTAATTCAAATTTCAATAGGTACGCTATGAAGTTGACTGTAAGTAGTTTCTAGTCGTTTTGGAGCTTCTAGCGACTTTTTGGAAAATCCTGGAGTCTTTGGCAAATTTTTATAACTTGTAATTTTTACAAATTTTACCGAACAAAGTTAGAAAGCTGAAATTCACTCTGTACTTCAATTACAATTCGAAGTATACTGCATGTAATTCCAAGTGGTTTTGGAGCTTCCAGCGACTTTTTGGAAATTCCTGTAACTTCCAGTGACTTTTCGGAAATTTCTGTATCCTTCAGAAGATTTTTAGTGAGGGATCTCGAAATACTGCAAGCAAAAATTTTGAATCCCTGGCTTGAACTATTACATTTTTTTACCATTGGTTTCAAATTTTAAAATTTACATTAGGTATGTAATTTCAATTTTTTTCTCCTTCCTAAAGTTTTTGCATGACTTACAAAAATAACACAATTTTGGACGTATGCAAAAGTTGTGCAAAATAACCTAAAAGATGAAAAAAATGCATAAATAGTGTTCTCATTTTTGTCAAAAAAAAAATATTTTTTTTTTGGTTTTCAATATAAATTTTAAAATTTGAAACCCACAATTTTTACTGCAATCTTTTGTGGTTTTCTCATAAATTTTTTTTTCGAATTCTCTCTTCAATTTTCAAAAAAATAATAAAAAAAAAGGTCAAATATGGCCTACCTTAACAAGCACAAAATCACAAATCACAAGCATAGGTGCCAAAGTTGATTTGAGCAGATTTTATGGCGTTTCATGGAAAGTTGGAATTTCTAAAAAGTTGCTGAAGGCTTCAAAACGGCTTGAAGCCACCTGTAGACTGTAATCAACTTGAGACTTGAGATGACAGAAAAGGCTGAAAAGGGTATAAACTGAATCACATCTTTTTACGTTAAATCAAATAGTACTGAGAGGAAACGTGAATTTTTAATTTAATTTGTCAAATTATCAATTATAAAATCGCTGGACAAAAATATGGTTTTGAGATTCGAACTGAAGCCTGGAGAACACCAATTTCGGAAAAGCTGCGAGTAGGTAATAAGTAAGTAAAAGTGTAGATTTCCGACTTCATTTGGTAAAATATTGTGGGACTTGAGGAATTTAAAAAAAGTCGCTGGAGGCTTCAAAATCTAGATACTTATGGTCTATAACACTATAACTCCATTATTTGGTAAAATTTTCTAAAATTTTAATTTTGAAGGTTCGAAAATCTGCTACCTACAGTGACTATCAGTTCTAGAACTGCTAGAGGCTCCGCTCCACTGCTCCAGAACTGCTCGAAATGGTTCAAACTTCAAACCATTTTCTATTCCCAATTTCCCATCAATAGGGTATGGTATATCTCAAAGTCAATTTGTAAAAATTTTAAATTTCATTTTCCATTTTCCCCTCATTTTTAATTTTTTTGATCCAATTTCCAAATAATTTTATTTTTAAAAATCCACCAAAACTTGAAAGATGATAATAATTATGTTCTCCTAAAGGCTAAGGCTAAAATGATTTTTGTTGATGGTTATTTTTATTTTTTTTGCATGCTGGCATCAGGCATGCTCTTTTCTTCCACTTGCACTTTCCACTTTTCAAACCAGGACTTGGCCGTTGGCCCAAGGAGTAGCAAGGACAGAAGGACAAGTTTCCAAATTTTCTTAATTTTCCATAAATTTTTGCTTTAGGCTATAGCACTCCTATTGGGCACAAATAAAACTAATCCCACATCTGTTACTTCGCCTTGCAGGTCATCCAGGAGGCCTCAAATAATTTGACTTTATCAAAACTTATTTTCATTTTGAAAGTGAACTGATAGTGTTCCAATTTTGCATTTCTCGATCAATATTCTCTTTAATTCGGCTTAATTAATTGCAGTTTTTATCGTGTACAATATGATTGAACCTCCCCATGCATTATATCCTGATCCACAAATACTGTATGATCCAGATCCAGAAATTACGGTCAATATGATTACAGCCAACGGACCGATTTTAGGTGGTGTTTTTACCGGAGCAGGCGCCTACGCTACGTATAATTGGGCGAGAGGCAGACCTTTAAGAGCAAGTTAGTACAATGAATTAGATACCCAAGCTATATTAGCACTCATTTTATTCAATTTCAATCCTAGGTATTGTAGTACAGTGCTCTAATTTGTATCTCTGTCGTGTGAACAGGTCTGCCAGTGTATATCCCCTGGATTCTTGGATTCACCGGTACGTTTGTATATCTGTCAAAATTGTTCAAACAATACTATTCTCGAAGAGACACCATTCATAAACATTACATCAAGCTTCATCCGGAACTTTTTCCACCACCACGTTAGTTTCTATTTCAAATCATACTACGAGTAGTTTTTCTTTCAACTATCAATTCGATACGTAATTATTTATTCATGTTGTATTTCGCAGCTAAAATTTTAATCGGCGATATCTTGGAAGACTGGGGTCCTACGCGTTAGTTTTCAATACCGATGGAATGCTGTTTACAATAGGAGCAGTTTTTAAAAATTTATTTTTTCAACAAAAGGTGTTACATTGGATTCAACATTGACATGGTATTTAGAAAATATATGTTGGTCATTATTCTAGAAACACTCGATGAAAACCATGAAAGCAAAATGTAAATAAATATAAACGTAGTTAACATGTAAAATTAAATCGTTGATGATGTTCCGATGTGGTTTTCTTTAATCGTGTCTGATTAATTCGTTACTCATTTTCTTTCCGGACTGTAATTATCTCGTCCTGCTATTCCGGTACCTTCTGCGTCGCCAATCCACGGATATTTATTGGGACATTCTCGACAGGTTGTTAAATATCTATACGATTATCGAGATCGTTAAAAAATGATTATTTCGAAATATTTTTATAAATTTGTTTTTCTCATTTTACGTACCTGATTGCGGAGACATTGGCATCGGGTGGTTTGAACGATAAGGCACATTTATTAGGTAAATTACAAGCTGGAGGAGGAAAGTTTTCTTTTTCGCATCTCCACGGAGGATACGAATTGATATCTTTTTTACTTCTGGGCTCCGTCATCCAAGTTAAAGCTTGGGTCACAGTCACAAACCAAACATCCGGGCTAAACGAGCACCAAAAAAAGTGAGAATAATTTTACAAATTATACGTGAATTTTCGTTCACTTTTTCTCCCCATAATAATACGTTACCTACAGTGATCTCGCCCAGTCTACGAATTTATGTAATCCTTGTTCTAGTTCTTTTAATTGGAACCAATTTGTATGGAATGGCATCATATAAGGAGCTCTGTTTTGTTTGTAGTATCTTTCAAAATCTTCTTTCAACCATTCGAAAACTTCTTGAGGATCGTGATTGTGAAGTACGCATTGATCTAGGTAAGGGCAATGACCACCTTCGTAGCTTTCGACGAAATGAGCATTCAATGGTACTTCCCAAACACCTGTAATAATAGAAATTGGCCAGATTAGAATATGATTTAGTTATTCGGAGGATATATTTGGATTGAAATTTAACCTGGGAAGGATTTTGTGGGACATGAGCCAGCTTTACACTCGTGGGGTATTTTATGATCCAAAGTATACGGCCAGATTGGAACTTTCAAGGGAGGAACGCCGACAGAACTGTCGTAAATGTATCCGAAATCTTCCAAAACCTTGACATTTTAATTACATTATTAATATTTTGAACCTACAGATTGGAAAAATGCTGAAGGATGGATATTTACCGCGTATTGAGCATTTCTGCCAGGTTTCAAGAAAGGAGCTCTCATGCCGACTACGTCGTTCTTGGAGATATTTGCGAAGTGTTTCAAGATTTCCTTCATTCCTATCATTTCGCCGACCCATTCTTCGTATCCTTTATCTTGTAATCCTTGTTGCAGCCTAAAAGGAAATATATTTTAAAAAAATAGCTTAAGAATATTTTGAACTTGCTGCTGTGTAATTTGAAAAAAAAAAAAAAATAGTCCTTAATGAACTCAACTTACGATATAGTTTCTGTGCCAATTTCATGGCCTTCATGAGCCAACTGCTGGACTTGATTATAATCACAGTATTCGTGAGAAATGAAAAACGTTCCACGTATCGGGCATCCATTCGGATTCTTACGAGCAGGAGTAAACACACGTTTATAATGCTCAAAATTATTCAAATTTACTGCTCCATCGAACGTCAACAAGATTATTTGAGGAGTCTGCAAAATACCGTTGATAATTTACATGAAATTATAATCTTGATTGGTTGCCTATAAAAATTGAAAGCTCTTATTGCTCAATTTCTTTTCTTACATCTTCCGGATCTAAATCTCCAGGTATCCTGGTACCGTCTCTGGAGCAAAAACAGTACGGTAAATTGCACGTTGACAGATCACATTTCGTTGCCAAATCTACCGGAGGTTCCGTACTCGGAGCCACCGCTGTTGAAATTAAGTAACTATTGTTTTTAAGATTACAAGGATAAGGTTAGTGTTTGAATTCGGATTTTGATTAGCTTACTTGTGGGGATAGGGCCACATCTAGCTTCATTTTTGAATGTGCACAGTTTGCTGATATCGTCGAAGTATAATCCGGACGGACATCTGTTCACATATGGGTAATTGTCTACGCACTGTAAATCAACATTTTTGGATTGGAAATTAAATTTTTATTGTTGTTTTTTTTTTTTTTTTTTTTTTATGAAATAAGTTTACGAGTATAATTATTTAGGCGAAATCACTGCAAATTGGAACATTCCATTTTATAGGTATTTTTAAAATTTTCTCTATCGTGTTCTCTTTCTCTATTCTGTCTAGAACGGATGCAAAATTAATTTAGAAAGTTAAAAATTCAAAAAATCGGTTATTTTTGACTTTTGAGAATTTATTTTGAAAATTCACGATGCCAGAAAATTTTTGTAGAAAGGTTCACAAAGTACCTACAATTTCATTCATTCTAAAATACCCAATTCACCCATTTCTTTTTTTTTATTTTTTTTTTAGTTACGTATTTGCATATTTAGCTGAAGAACAAAAATCATTCAGATCTAAACCGATCAAAACGGATCTGTTCGGATTGAAAACTGCGCCATTTTCCGGATCAAATTTAATGTGATTAGACCTACGTAATTGGATTTAATTCAAGTGGATCCAACTCTGATCGAATTGAATCTCATGACCAAGAGATATGTATCATGATCCATTTGCATTAACATTTTTCAAAAAACCGATTAATTTGGAATTTGGGTACAAAACTTTTTTCCTGGTTAGATCTAAATTCTGAAAATTTTACCTCCCTCACTTACCTGCCAAATTTATAAAATAAATATTGTTATCAGTACCTAACTACGTAGGTACTTATTTTTCAAAAAAAAAATATCTCAACTTTCCGAAAAAAATTGAAATTTTATCTACAAATAGAACTCAATTTTTATGTTGAAAGATGAGTTGTTTAGTGTTGAAAAGTTGATTGTCTTATCCCAGTCAATTTTGGCTCCATCCAAAACATCATCAAGCAACAATTGATTTACTTATTTAAAAAAAAAAAAAAAAAAAATGAAAAAATCGTTGCGTTTTGAATATTTGAGCCATTTTTTCTGGATTTTTCGAAGAAAAGTTGATCATCTACCTGGGATGAAAAAAGTTCTCAAACTAATTAGATCAGAATTAATTTTTTTATTTTCAAAGATGTTTACCTACTTATTCAGTTGGATTAGAATAAATACCTAATAGAATCCAATTGGATCTGTGGATCAGATTAATTGACCTTCAATCAACGCCAATCGAACCAAATCAGGTTCAGTCACTCATGAAGTCATGACTCAATTGAGTGACTGAAAAAATTAAATCAAATTCGATTATGTACAAATGAATCCAGTTTTCTAATAAGTATTATCACTCAGGAAACAAAATTTTGGATTTAATTGGATACCTACCAAAGCTCGGAACGATGGCGTTAACTGTTACAACGACATCGCCAAAAACTGTTAACGATACTGTTGGCAACAGATTTTTCTTATCAGCAGATTATTCATATCGTTTTCTAACAAGTTTATTTGAAACGATGTCGTTAATAAAACTGTTGCCATCGCCATCGCTTTTGGGTACTGACTCACACACAGACACACTGGTGCTCTTATACGCGTGCGCAACCATTCATGCATTCATACAACAGATAAGGATTTCTTTTCCGATGCGTAAGCGATACCGAAATAATCGTTTTACGAAAAGTGATTGTAACAACTAACAGGTTTGGGTTTTATTTGGCGATACCGATTGTCAACAGTTAACAGTTTTAAACGATGCTGAAACTGTTACAACGACATCGCCAACGCCATCGTTCCGGGCTTTAATACCTACTAGTTATAATCCTAGATTTTGAAAGAAAAAACTTCATCCAATCGCCAATTGTAACAAGATATATTTAATGGGGTCCAATTGGGTTTGATTGCAGCTACAAATCCGCTTGGATCTAATCAGATATCAACAGTCAACACTCAGGGAAAAAAGTTTCACATCCAATTATTCAGGTAGATTTCAATCTGGTTTGATGGACTCCTTTTTGATCTGTTTGGCGATTTGGATGACGTCATTTTTTGGATTAAAATTAGATTTAATTAGCTTCCTACATATCCATGAATATTGTTTTTCTTGGGGAGGCGGGGATTTAAATTGGATTTACAACTTTTTTTTCCGCGCCAGGTCCGATTTCATCTGAAAATTACCACAATCCAGAGATGATCTGAATAGATCGATTTCGATCAGATCGGATCGGATCCAAACGCATCAGTTCAAGCATGTTCAGATCAAATCAGATCGGATTAAATTTAATTAAGATCTCATTGGATGGAGTCTGACATCTAATCTGACCAATCTGAGCCAATTAAACCCAATTAGGTATTGATCAAAAAACTGAATTGATCCAATTAGATCAGATTACTTTTAGTGTAAAATACTTAATTGGATCTGATCACATCAGATCAGAACAGATCCGAGCATTCCCTGGATCAAATTTGATCTGATCACATCATATCAGATCAACGTTTTGATCGAATTACAAGATCTGTTGATACCGGATCGGATCCAACAGGGAAGCCCTGATTGGATCCGATCAAATCTGAATAGACCTTTTACCGGATGTATTTTGATTGATCAAATGCAGACATTTTCTGGATCCAATTTGATCTGATCAGATCTGAGTTCTGATCTGATAAAATCTGGTTTGACCTGATCAGATCCGACAATGTTCATGGCGCGAGCCTCTGAACAAATTTAATAATCCAATCAAAACTTTGATCTGACTGACCAGAACTTAGAACTGATTAATCTGCTTAGGCCAAATTGGATCCATAAAAATGTCAACATCTGTTCACGTCCAATCAGATCAGATCTCCCCATTGAATCTGATCAAATTGAAGTCAATCAAAACTGGTGAGGTTAAATTCTATCCATGAAATGTCCTGATGTGTTCAGAATCAGATTCAATCAGATCCCTCAACTCGATCTGATCAGATTTAATCCGATCAAAACTTTGACTTGATCAGATCTGATCAGATCTGGTTGGATAAAGTTAGATTCATGGAATGTTCGGATCTGATAAAATCTGATCAGGTTCAATTATTTTCTGCTGGGCACAATTGTTCAACATACTTCAACATACTTATTGGATGATAAACTAAACTACCTAGCTCCATTTCCCTCTTTTTTCCCAATACCAAATTGCATAAGATCTTCTTACAACTATAGGTAGGTATCTTCTGATCATAGGCGCCGCAACGGGGGGCCAGGGGGCCGTGGCCCTCCAAACTCAAAATTGGCTGCCAAGCAAAATCCGTACTCATGTAAAAAAAAATTTAATTTTCAACTCTATCGTCATCTTTATATGCTTGAAAAAAATGAAAATCTCGAAAAGTCAAAAAGTCTGGTTTTTTAGGAAAATGCAAATCAGGTCAATATTTGAGTGACATCTAAAAATGACTTCTTCAAGGAAAACATCAGCAGTGATGAAATTTTGATCACACTACAAAGACATCGTCTTTTATACCTCTTGAAATGCTGATTTTTGAGAGATTTTGCTCTCGCTTCGCTCGCGCTGTTTGCTTTTCTGTTTTGCTTCTCAGATTTAGAAAAAAAAAAATCATCATTCAAATTCCATTGTTTCATGCTTCTCAAAATAATAATTTTCGTGAGCGTTTGCCCTTGCTTCGCTCGGGCTCATTTGCTTTTCAATCATCTTTGAATTTAAAAAAAAAGTCGTCAGTTGAATTTTAAAATTTTGAAGCAAAATGATGAAGTTTTTAGAAAAAACTCGTCATTGTGTAGCCCAAAATTTCTTTAGGGTGAGCTCTGGTTTTTAAAATTTTCCTTTTTTTCCCAAGTTTTTATTTTGAACTAAAAATAAATATTAGGTATATTTTTTTTTAAATTTTGAAACACTGTTTTAAACGCGAATGAACGAATATAGGCAATTGGGCACCCAACTAAAATCATCTGTATTACGTAAAAAAAATACATGCTCCTGGTAATCTGCTTTTATAGCTTGCCCCCCTCCCCCCAGAAATTTGACCTCAGCGGCGCCTATGAATCTGATCAAAACTCTGACGATGTAACCCTACCGGCCACATATCTCTAATAGACGGAATATTTATGACTGTAACAGCTTTTCAGCTATTCAGCCATTCCGCTAATTATTAGATATCTTTCAGATATTTGTAAAAGTTGTTAAAATATTCCATTTCAAGTAACGTCTAATAGTTAGCTATCAGCCCAAATTTAAAATATCTATTAGAAACAAATTTAAGATAGCTAAAATATATCGTCTCCAGGTATTAAATAACTAAACAAAAATTTACAGCTATTAGATGTCAAATAGATATACAGTAAATCAGTATGAATTTTTGTCTGGTGACAGATATACTTTAGCTATCTATTTGATGTCCGAGTTCATTCAGATTTAAACCAATGAGCAAAAAATTAAACAAGAACTTCAGTACTAAAATTTTTGTGATAGAAGGAAGAACGTGTCGTATCGGAAATGAGTATTTTCGTTATTTTGTATTTGAAAGTGATCGATTTTTTACTAAAATGCGTCGAAATCGCAATAAATTACAATAAACGAGTTTTTAAATCACATTATAATTTGTTTTTTCTTCAATTTTGCTTTTTAATAAGAAAATACATATTCTAAAACGCGTTTTTTTTGTGTAAATGTGAAGAAAATTTAAAGTGTTTAAAAAATAATAAGTGACAAAGCTTCTAGTAGGTAATTTAGTTTTAATCTAAGAAGAATTCACGAAAAATAATGGCAAAATGAAGTCAGCAGCATGTTCATTTTATCTATAGTAAGTTGATAGGTATTGGTATTAGGTATAATAATTGACACAAAAGAAACTTATGATTGTGTAGTGTACAAGTAAATTATGGAGTGTATATGATTAGATACCTAATCGTGAATTTCTTATTCTATGTTAATTAGGTAACTTACTGATAAGGTGAATACCCACCTACGAGTATGCTGCTGACATCATTTTGCTAGGTATTATTTTTCTCTAATTACACCTGAATCACTTGAAACTTTGTCACTCATTATAATGTTACCTATTATTTTTTGATCACTTCAAGTTTTCTTTAAATTTATTCAAATAAACAAGTTGCAGATTGTTAAAAGTACCTTCATTTTGCAGGGCGAATTTCAGTCATTTTAATAGCTGAGAAACATCCAATAGATATCTGTAAAGCATTATGGCTACAAGGCAATGGAGAATAGATATCTATTCTTTGGCGCATTGCAGCCATAATGCTTTACAGATATCTATTAGCCTTGTATTTACCATGTAATACTACATAAAAGGTACTTTCCTGTTATTAAAACAAGGTAATTTCAGCTATTCCAGTTATCCATTAGCTGTATCTTTGGCTCAAAAAAATATCTAATAGATGTCTATTAGACGTTTGTGGCCGGTAGGGAAGTAAATTTAGTCAGATCAAATTATTTGGATTTGGAAAACGTCTGAGTTTGATTACCTACATCTGATCTAAAAGGCCTATTCAGATCCGATCAGATCAAATTAGATCTTCCTTATTGAATTTAATTCTCGGCATCAATAAGTCTATTCCGATCAAAACGTTGATTCGTTATATGATCTGATTATCTGGTCAGATAAAATTGGATTCAAGGAAAGTCTGGATCTGATTTGAAGTGATTGATTTAATCTAATCCAGTTGGATATCGCATTGGATAGATTCTTATGCAACTAGATAAACATTTTATAATACATAATGTATTATAAAACTACATAGATATCAATTTAGGATCTAGTTTGATTTTTAACTTTTTTCCCTCCTATAACGAAATCAGCAGACTTTTTTAGGGATCCTAATTCCGAATTCCTTTTCAAGCTGAAGGTTCATTATACCTACCTATCTGTATAAATAAACTCACTTGATAAAATCGTTTACAAGTAGCTGGATCTGCGAAGTTTCCATTTCCTTGGCCTTCAGGACATGTAAAGTCTTCATTTGCAGTTTCTCGTTTTGATCTTACTTTATAAGCATGATTTTGACTTCTAACTGTAAAAAAGAAAAAAGAAAAAATTACATAAGTTCTCATTTAGGAGGTACGTCTTTCTAAAGGATTAGGCATTATTCGTTCAGTTCACTCAAATAGGTATGTATTTCTTTTTCAAGAACGTTTCATGTTCCTTCATCATGAACACATCTCCACTCCAGGTATATGAGATAGAAGGTACCTAACTCCAGCATAATGCACCGCAGAGTCGCAGACAAATACGTATAGGCAGAGATTAAATAATTTATATATATGAGCGCACCTCGTGTAGGTACTACAGCGATGACTTGTAAATTGAAAGTGTTTTTAACTGTTTCTTTGGTAACGAATTCAACATGCATCATGTTCGGAATAACTTGGTTTAACGTTAATAACTTAATTATTTCCACGCTTTCACAAAGCTGGTTGCTTCCCATTGTAGTCAGCTCTATCAAAGGAAGTAACTGGTCACGTATCTTTTCTTGTCTGATAAAATACCAAATACAGAGGTGCCCATTTATTTATTAAAAACTCTCACGCCATAAAAATTTAACTTTATTTGAATACGAGATTATCAAAAAGCTGTACCATACCTCTTATACTATAGATTCGATACCTACCTACCTAACTCGCACAGATGTAAACATCTCATACAAGTACAAAAAATAAATAAAAAGTGAAATGTGAAAAATTTTTCGAATCGTTTCGAACATTGATACAATTTCTCTTTGTATAGTATACTTATGTGGTACTAATTACTCTGTACGTTAATTAAATCTCGGTTAAAGTTTCATCATATACGAGCCCAGGTTCTGAGAGCCAGTATAATGAAACTAAAAGTGACAATAGTGTTAATATTTTAGTTCATATGACGACGGGAGGTGTAGATGCAACATATACTGCCGGAGAGTCCGTTATTATAATGTAGGTACCTCTCTACCTATGTGTATCTATACCGAATGGTATCAATGCCGTGGGCATATATTTCGTAATAGTAAATAACATGTAGGACGTGAACTTCACTAAGCATGAAATTACATATGCTAAACCTAATAATACTGCATTAGTTTACAAGTGTGATGCTCGCCATGGCGAAAGTAGACAAATATTTTAAACAAACCTACCTCCCTACTACAAAGAGGTAAACAATCGTAATACCTACACGATGTACCAAAAACAGTCTCTTCTGCGACAAAAATTCAGTCACAGGAATCTCTCAAAAGTTTACAGAATGGCTCAAGGTGGAATAAGCCAAGTTATCGAATTTCTCAGGATGACGAATACAACGATAGGTAATTATACTCGTATCGGATACGAAAAGCCTTATATTTCGGTCCTTGGAAGATGTTTTCGTTAATTTTTAACCTAATGAATGCGTAGGTGATTAGAATACCTAAATTTGTGGTCAGCAATTAATACGTGAGAGGTTACTTTTCACTTGGAAGCAACAAATAATGACAAAACGACCATGGTGAGTTGAAATTGTCACGATATTAGAAGTTCATTGAACCATATATGCAATACGATTGGAGACATTTCACCAATTGCGTACATTCTCATATGTACAAGAGTGATTTACACGCGTGCAATGTGCATTGTCTGCAAAAAGGCAGCTGTCTGTTCATTTTCTTCATGTTTTCCGACACATTGAACAGCGAAAAAAAATTCGTAATGAGAACAAGGTCTTTCCATAATCCATTTTGTAGAATTCCAAAATTCAATTTGCAGATCCCTCGATAACAAGAGCATTTTGAGGCTGCCTTCGAGACCTCATCATCAAAAAGGATCAGTTTGGTTGGTTTGTGTGCTAGAATAGGTACAGCAAACTCAACACCAACGCTGGGTACCTTCTAAATGGGTAATTCTTTCGAATTAATGCAACGTCAAGGCCACACGTTCGCTCAATTCCCACTTTTATCTCATCTTCAATCGTAAATATGACATTAAATTAAAATAAAAGAAACAACTTGGTAGTCCAGACATTAAATCTCGATAATTATCGTTGCCCTGGCGGCTTTATAAACATGCAACACAAAATGAATTTAATTGAAATACGCTGATAGCATCGAAACGTATGGAAATTTCATTCGAGATGGATTTTAGTAGGTACACAGGTAGGTAGGTAGGCTCAACGTTCGAATGTGTAGTATAGATTGAATATATCAAAACGTGGAACACATTTGACGAATTTTTTACCAGCAAATATCTTCGATTAGATGTGACCAGAACACGTGCTCATCCACGACCAAAGATTCAAATCTGTCTGGGTGAAATTTTCTCTCCCAATTAGAGGAAAACTATCACTTTTCCCAATAAAAATATCTACTCATAGGTATTAGCTCTAGATGGAATATATAAATTCATACCTGTACATAGACTAGCGACTAACAAGGTGAATATAATTGACTTTTTCATTATCACTTTATAAATACACGTAAAATAATGGTCTACGATTCGTAAAAAAAAATTATTCGTTTCATCGACTCGTATAACAACACGTCCACATTTTCATAACTGCGAGCGCAATGCGACTCTACAAATTGCCATAACAGACTGGTTGTGGCAGTGGCTCCATTCGGATCATTCCATGGCTAATAAAGATGCGATGAAGAATCGAGAGAACCGGTTGTATACTTTCCCATTGTGATATTGCATATCCATTCCACATGGCCTTATCATTTCATTGTTACTTACCTATACTATCGCGATCGAATCACCATCATCATCATCATCACCATCGAGACTGCTGGAGAAGTCTCGAACCACGAAAAACCAGATTTTTAAATTGGAATTGTTTCAAAAAATCAAGCTTTTTTTCCATTTCGTCGATATAGCAGACTTCTTTGCGGTCATTTCGCATCTATTTTTAGTCCGATTAACGGTAATTGCAACTGTACTAATGTTGGATCAATTTTTTTTCTTCTTCTTCGCGGCCTTGAATTGATCGCGATCGCGATCACGACTCTGAGAGATGTGAAAAATGTATAGATCATAGGTATGTGCTGCTGAGACGACTTTTACTGTGTCACGTGAACTTGACCCGAGAGTATGCGGTAATTCGCGACGATTTTTTAGATCTTTTTTTTCTTTCTTTCTTAGGCGCGTTTCTGGTTGGAATAATTACACGTAACGAGACGAGATGCCTTTTGGTACTATCCAGATATGATTTCTAATTGGCAACTTGATGCTGGAAAGTCATTATGAGAACTGGTAAAAGGTATGAAGAAGATGAAAGTGAATAATACATCGGAAATCTTAAATAGGTAGGTAGAGGTACTTATAACTTGGCAGTAGAGACTAAAAATATACTTTTGGATGGATTGTTGGGCTGCGATAAGGGAAGAGCTCATTTGAAAATTTTGAAGATGAGTTTTTTTTTCAAGTCGAAAATTTTATTTATGAAATATAACATCAACTTAAACACGTTTTGAGGGTGGTCATTTTAGGAAAATATTCGGAAAAAAGAGGTTTTTGGCATGGCAAGAAATTTGAAGCATTAGTTGAAACAGGGAAAAATTCGATTCATTAGTGTAGGTACAAAGGGGCTTCAATAAGTAAGGTCAAAGTGCTCGAAACTCGGGAAGGGTAATAGCTAGGAACTTGAAATTTTGTGGCAATACTGATCACACCAAAACGCACCACCTGTACAAGTTTCAGCTTGATCGGTCCAGTAGTTCCGGTTTTATGGTCGCGTAAAGATGTCGAGTGATGATGAGTGCGTGTCCAATGTTTGCGAGGAGCAAAGAGCTCAAATACATTTTTTAAATTTCGAAAAAACTGCGCCAAAGGACACCCATGCATGTCTGCTGATGATGTATGGTGAAAAACTGTAAGTTTGATGCACATTTACAAGTGGTGAAAGACTTTCAATTCCGGGCGCATAAGTCTAAAAGATGCCAAACGAAGTGGTTGGCCAGCACACGTTTCTACCGACTTGTTAAAAGCGAAAATCATCTTGAAAACAGCTCCTATGGAAGCATCTGATTTAAGGCATATAGCCTGGACACTAATATTCCAGTTTCCTTGAATACACACTTCGATTTTTGCGTTTAACAATTCGGTAGAAACGCGAACTAGCCAACCCCTTCATATGGCATCTTTTAGGCTCATAAGCCCGAATTGAAAGTGTTTCACCACTTCTAACCGTGCTTCAAACTTAGTTTTTCACCATGGAACATCAGCAGACGCGCATAGATGTCCTTTGGTTCAGTTTTTGCAAAAATTTAAATTTGAGCTTTTCGCTCTTTGTGAAAGTGGGACACGCACTTTTTGTCATTTAAATCTTTACACGACTATAAAACCGGTACTACTGGACCGATCAAGCTGAAACTTGTACAGGTGGTGCGTTTTGGTGTGATCAGTATTGCCACAAAATTTCAAGTTCCTAGCTATTACCCTTCCCGAGTTTCGAGCACTTTGACCTTACTTATTGAAGCCCCTTTGTATATGCAGGTATCATTAAATTTCTTTACATTCAATTTCTCCCCCAAACTATTTGAAGAGTGATATTCAAAAACTCGCTTTGTCCATTTTTATCAAAGTTGGGTTTTCAGTGGTACCTGGTAGATCAAGTATTAACTCACATTCCTACATCATCAACCTACCAAAATGAGGTGTTAAACTCACCTAAATAGCCAATTCACTAAAAATTAAAAAAAAATAATGTTCCAAAACGCGCTTTGTCCATTTTTATTGAAATTTTTTTCAGCAGTATTTAGTGGATGAAATGTATACCTACACTCCTACATCATAAATCCACCCAAATAAAGTGCTAAATTCGCCTAAAAAGCCAATTTACCCGTTTAAAGGAAAACTGTTTTTCCTCTCTCCTGAAAAGTTATGAAAATGGACAAAGCGAGTTTTGGAATATCACTCTTCATTTATAAAAACGCATAAAAGAGGCTAACAAAAAAAAATAACCTGTTCAGTTCAATAATTAAGACTCTCAGAGTGGTCTAAACTTTCAAAAATAATCCAAAAATGGCATGATTAATGGCCAATGATTACCAACTCCAAAAATCATCGTTTCTAGTTATCATAACAAATTGATACCGACAGACAAAGAAATATTATTTTTGGAGATCCAAAATTTTCAAAAATCTATCCAATCCCTAAAACTCCGAACGAACAGCCGAAAGTTGTGGAAATCCACTCAAATTGCAAATTGAAAGCAATAAACGAGCAGTCTGATGTACTCAAATTTTGAAGCCCCACTTGCTTCCCAACAATTGTAGTTTTCAAGATTTTGTGATTTCTTTTTTAAAGTGTTGGCTCCAAATTGATTTTCTTCTTACTAAACCCAACGATCAGAGCAAAAATTGGACTAAAAAGCAATTACGATGATATGGTCAAAATTAGGCTTACCTAAACTGTTTAAGATTTTATGGCCTTTGAATCTACAAATTCTTTTCTAGAGTGACAAAAAGTTTTTTATTTGAACCTGAATTTTAAAATTAATTTTATATTGAATTGAAATTTTTTTAAAAATCAATCCCAGTAGTGAAAAATTAATATTTTTTGTAGGGGGAGGGGGGGGGCTTTGGTCTCACACAAAAATTTGAATTTTTTCATTGATTTGTTCTTGTCTGTAGAATTTCAAGAAGTTTAAACTTTTTAAGATTTTATGGTCTTTGAATCTACAAATTCTTTTCCGGTGGTGACAAAAAGTTCCTTTATTAGAAGAACATAAACTTCAAAATTATTTTTTATTGGATTGAAAGTTTTTTAAAATGAACCCAAGCAATGAAAATAAATGATAAATGAATGATTTTGAGGGGAGGAGGGGGTTGAAAGCAAAAATACCTGAAATGCTATTCCGTAGAAACGATGGTTTCACACAAAAATTTGAATTTTTCAATTGATTGGTCATGTTTGTGGAATGTCTCTGTTCAATTTTTCTATTGTTGAACATTTTTGAAAAATTTCATATGATATGTATAATTTAAACTAGTCTGAGCGAAGCGAGGGCGAAAGCTTTGGAAAATTACAGCTCTCCAGAAGGAAAGAAACATTACTTATTTTTGATGTGAAAAATCTAATTTTTTTGTCCTCGACACTAACTCTAAAAAATTGAGTAAATATTTTCTAGACCAGTAGGTATTTTAGACTAGTCAAAGAAAGGAAAATAATAAGTTGGCCCAAGCGAAACGAGGGCAATGTTGTTTCTTTTCATCTTTCTCATAAAACATCATTTTGGTTTTTCCTAAAAATTAATTTTTTGTGATAAAGAATTCAAAATTCAAGAACTGTTTAACATGAAAAATTAATTTTTGAGAAAAGGGTCAAAAAAATGAATAGAAATAAAATTGAAGAGCATGAAATTCTTCATCGAAAAAATGTGAGTAGTTTTCTCCTGAATGGTTTTGTTTTTAAGATATTTTGAGTAGAAGTAAGACAAGTTTTTCAAGTTTTTGAGACTTTTCAAATGGGCCAACTTATAAACGTGTCACTGTCAGAAAAATAATTATAAACTTTCAACTACAGAAAGTACCCCCCCCCAAATAGAGGGAATATCCCCTCTCTCATTTTTGATTAAGTATTAGTTTATAAAACAACAACAATCAACCAACCTTTCCAATTTTTGCTGCAAATATTTTCAGCGTAAAGCTTGCTTGAAAAGTCGAACCATATTCTATCATTAGGTACCTAATCAATTTTATGCTCTAGAATTTTATCTCTCTCCATTTTCTTGCAGGATCTTCGATTTTTTCCAAATCATTTTTTCATGATGGAAAAATAGGTATGTTCTAAGAATTGTAAATATAAAATTTTCCACCTCAAACAATTAAGTAATTTTTTCTACCATCTGTTCAAAATATCTCAAATTTTTGAAAAAATCGGGGGCCCAATAAAAAAATAATAAAGCACTTTACTTATACCTAATTTTATAACCAGGGAAAGGGATAATCCTCAAACGAAATTTTAGAGGATTTGAAAACTCAATTTAAAATTTTTATTCAGAAATTAGAACGTTACCTATAACTAAATATTCTAAGCAAATTTTTACTGGAAAAATTTCTTCAAAGTGGTTTTATGGAGACTCGAGACTCACAAAATGAACCTGACCTGTTGAAAAAAAGTCATAAAAATTTGTTGCGAATGATTTCTATTGACTGCAATTGCGGGGGGGGGGAGGAGGAGGAATGGGCTCTTAATCTGGATTTTATTACTGCCTAAAAAATGAGAGAAGTTCCTAGATTCTTATTATTGTACGTTTTTCTTTTCTTTTGAACATTTTTTTAGGAAATAAAAAAAATGAAATTATGGCATTATGCTGAACTGATGGCACCCATCGATTTGAACGAAGCCAGATTTGATCGAAAAAATAAGTCTTGAAACCTCTGAAACAAAAATTATAGACGTTGAAGCATATTTTTGATTTTCTGTTGAATATTTAAAAATTTGAAACAAAAAAACAAAAAAGCCCTTTTTACTCGTATGCCAAGTTTTTAAGTTTGTAGTCATTTTTTTCAAACAAAATGAACTAGCGTGAGCAGTTGTTACTTTATTTCAACTTTCAACTCCTCTCTCGAGTTTTAAATTCTCTTGACTTTGATTGATATACTTAATTACTTATTGGTCACAGAATCTTCACCATTTTAAGCACGTCACTATATTAAATTCCAGGAGCGTTAGTTCAATAGAGATTTTTTCTATCAATTGTGAAGTTGGAAAAAAAAATCATTTTTGGCCCTATCAGTGGCTCTCGAATGGTCTAAAACCAATGGGTTTCGAAAAGAGGGGATGGATTGAAGTAGATAATCACTCTCACAGGTTCATTTTGCTCAAAAATAAATTCATGAAACAGTTAAAAGAAAATAAATTGTCATGAAAACAATTTTTTGTGAACTTTTTCATTTTCAATCATTTTCCAGATAGGTACCTATTTAAAAATGAACTTCATTAACATCTAAAATATTGGTTAAAGGGTCTCAGAACATGCTTTTTCAATTTTTTTTCTGATTTTGTTTATTCTAATTGCAAGATGCCAGTTTAAAATTTCATTTCTGAGTGTGGCTTTAATGATCTCTCCTCTCTAGAGATTTTTAATGCACCTGTTTATTATTATTCAGATAAATATATCTCTGTCTTTTAGTTGCAGCCAAAATATTTATGATTTCGTATCATCGAGGTCAGCTGAATAGGTACCTGCCGAATGTTTGGAATTTTCGTAACCAGTCTTCGTCATGTGTTCTGTAATTTAATTCACCTCTCTTTGAATTTGTTATCAACTCTAAAATACATACACGCACCTATGTTGTGTTCTCATGCTTTCGTCTTCACAAATGAAATTAAATCATTTATAATAAAATAGTCGATTAGGTTAATAGCATGTTCACGGGTAGGTACTCGGTAGAGGTACTCACAAAGTGATAACTACAATTCAAAGTTCAACTTATTATGTATCAAAACTCAATTCATTTTCAACTTGTTATGTTTTTCGTGCGTATATGTGCGGTCGACTATAGTGAAATTTTTTGAGCAATGAGAAACCGAATTTTCAGATCGATTTGTACCGAAGCAGTGGATCATGTTAGACCATTCGAATCGATACCTCGCCCAGTGCAGTTGCCGTTTATCGGTAACTGGCACCTGTATAAATTGGGTAAGTTTTCTCAAAGCTCATATCTTACCTAAACCTAAACGAGTATTGCAAACTACAATCACTTATACCTATTTATTCTCACTTATAGGTGTATATAATCCGCGAAAATACCACCAAGTTTTAATCGACTTGTATAAAAAATACGGACCGGTTGTTTACGAAAAAGTCGGCTTAGATGAACCCATTATTCATGTCTTTGAACCCGAAGACGTGCAGACAGTTTATAGAAACGAGGATAAAGTGCCGCAGATATTCCCGTTGAGTAAATTTGCGAGAGATTACAGGCAACGAGAAGATTTTTCTTTGGGATTAGGAAATACGTAAGGATTCATAGTTTAAATAAGTATAAGTACCTACTTAACTATTACTAAAGTACAAATGTGCCTAAATCTGCGAAATTTTTATTGAATAGAAATGGCGATGAATGGTACAGACTGAAAAATGGCATGCGTCATTTGATGTTGAAAACTAACAGCGTTCAGAGATTTCTCAAGGAGACAGAAAAAGTAACAGATGATTTGGTAGAAGTTATAAAAAGAGATGGAGCTGATAATGAGGGAAGAATCGTGGATTTACGACAATTAATTGGAAGATGGTCTCAAGAAGGTTCGAATCAATATTTTCCTATTTCTATCATAGAAATTTTTTATCAACTTTTTCAGAGATCAGATAGGTAGATAACGATGAGCAATTAATTTTTTACAGTTGCTGGTCAAATTTGTTTTGATAAACGTTTGGGTTACTTGTGTGGCAACAATGAAGATCTGGGTAGGAAAATTGTCAAAGCCAACGAGATTGTTTTTAGTTTAGGAGCTTTATTGAAGTTTTCTTTACCATTTTATAATTTCATAAAAACTCCCAAGTATACAAAAATAGTGGAAAGTGAACATATTCTTCATAAGTAAGTCTCCATCATTTCTTTAATCTAATTTCTGAGAACTCTTTTGAGTGCCCATCAAAATACTGAATTCTCCTGATTATCTATCTTTTTTTTTTCTTGATAGAACTGTGGTGCAATATGTGGACGAGGCATTTTCAAAAATTGATCAACTCCTGGAAACTGATTCGATCAAAGACGATCAGTACACATTTTTAATAACCTTGCTGCAAAAAGATGAACTTAGTCGTAAAGACGTCGTCACCCTAACAATTTCCTTATTTGTCGATGGTTTATCCACAGTAAGTACGAGTAGCAATCAACAAAATCTTGACAAAATTTGCAAATTCAAGTTAATAATGAAACATTGTTCAGACAGTTCCAGTTTTAATGAATAATTTATACAGTTTGGCGACGAATCCGCAAGTTCAGGAAAAAGCTTATGAAGAAATTTGCAAAGTTACAGGTGACAATGATCAAAATTTGGATGCTGGAGTTTTGAATCAACTCACGTATTTGAAAGCTATCATTAAAGAAACTTTCAGGTGAGCAAAATATTATGAATAAGTTGTCAACATTTTATTTTCATAATCTAAGTACGTACATTTATTTTTGATTTTTGCTTTATTTGGCTATTTTTTTTTTTTTTTTTCGTTGCAGAATGTATCCAAATGGAACCGAAGTGGCTCGAATCAATAAAAAACCTCTTATTTTGTCAAATTATTACATTCCTGCGGAGGTACCTATTTGAAAAAAAAAAACATTTTGGAAGCTTCTTCTCTTTTTTTGAATTCTCGTATTTTAAAATAATACTGGTCAATTTTCAGAGTAACCTAAGCATGAATTTGCTGGTTCATTATAAATCTCCTAAATATTTTTCCGATCCGGAAGTATTCAAACCAGAACGATGGCTCAAAGGCTCAGAAGACTCACATGTTCATCCATATCTATTAAAACCTTTTGGAGTGGGTGCCAGAACTTGCGCGGGTAATTCCAACTCAGTTTAAATAATACATTGTTATGTATTACGTAGAATATGTATATTTTCAAAAATTAAAAATTTTTTCAGGAAGAAAATTCGCAGAACAAGATTTGCAAGTTTCGTTATTCAAAATATTGAAAAATTTCAAGCTCGTTTATCCGCCTAATGCACCTGGGATCGGTTTTGTTTTCGATACGTTACTTTTTCCTGATAAAGATTTACCTATTCGGTTTCTTCCTCGATGAGTCATTCATTAAAGAGGCGCCTATAGGTACCATACTTTTTCATCACATTTCTATTTTTATAGGATCACACTTTTTTTGTAAAATAAGTACACAAATTTCGTAAAAAGCAGCTCTATAAGTAAGCCTACTAGTTTATTGTAAGCGTTAGGACCGTTTAAATTATTTTTAATACCTATATATTGTCCGTTTAGTTACTTAATCGATGTTACTTAGGTACCCATGAATAAAATTAGAGAAACAAGACTGACAACTGAGCTCTGAATATTAATTTTAATCTCATATTGTTTGGTCGAAATTGAAACAAAAAAACTGTAGGTAGTCCTATCAAAAAAATTTAAAAATTTCAATTAATAAAAATTCAATTATCTTACGAACTTATTTTCACATTTCACTTTCAGAATAGGTAATTTTTTTTGTGACAATCGAGATTTTATGAAAAAAATAAAAAAAAAACATTTCAAAAAACAGAAGAAAAAAATTAAGAAAACATTTCAAAAAGCCACTATGCAAAATTTTACATAGAAACCGAATTGTACTGGAACAATGGTATTAGTTTTGAGACATTTTAAGGTTTCCGCCGGATTCTTTTGGAACGTCTGAGTAGTTTTCAAAAAATTGAAATTGAGCACGTACAAATTCTAAAGTTAAAATCATTTCAATGGCTTTTGGGTCAATTTTTCAAAATCTTTTTGGCCCATTCATCATGTATAAGTAGGTAATTATTTTTTTAGAATTAATCCTATGTGGTCATTCCATGCCAGATCGGCGGATTTTTGCACGAGGGGTCTTCGATTTTTTTCAAAATCAGATCATTTGTAGAGGTCATCAAACGATGACGAATGACGCAAACCGGACATTTTTTCGATTTTTTCTGACGGAGCTGTGGCGCTCCAAAGTTCTCCAAAATGGCCGAAAATGGAAAATTTCAGTTGCAAATTGCTCCGGTTGTACGTAGTATAGAATTCTGAACTTTTTTTCAAATTGTAGTACTTTGAGAGGGCAATCGACGAGTGATGTCAAAATCAGTGTTGCCACTTTCAAAAACCTAAAAAAATCGATTTTAAAAATTAAAATTTCAATATAACCATGACGTTCGCCAGTAAAAATTCTGAAAAAATTCTCAGTTTTAGTCCTTTTTATGTAGAATAACATATCAAAAAATTGGACTGGCATCTTCTTTCATTTTCGAGAAAAAAAAATTACAAGTTTTACAATTGCTGCAAAAGTACCATCAGAAACCTAAAAAATGAAAATTTTTGCATTTTCGAAATATTTTACCAATGTGTAGACGAATATGTGAAAAAAATCCCCCTACCCCCATTTTTCAACGAATTGACATTTTTCGTGCTACAAATTTTTATTTCAAGAGTGAAATATATGCATTTTTCGTCAATTTGTCGACAGATTGGGGGGAGGGGGATTTTTTTCACATTATCGTCTACACATTGGTAAAATATTTCGAAAATGCAAAAATTTTCATTTTTTAGGTTTCTGATGGTATTTTTGCAGCAATTGTAAAACTTGTAATTTTTTTTTCTCGAAAATGAAAAAAGATGCCAGTCCAATTTTTTGATATGTTATTCTACATAAAAAAGACTAAAACTGAGAATTTTTTCAGAATTTTTACTGGCGGACATCATGGTTATATTTAAATTATAAGTTTTAAAATCGATTTTTTTAGTCGTCGTCGTCGTTTCCTTATAAGCGGTAGGCCTTATGGCCTGTCTGCTGTGGTGTGGAACCTGTTGAGGATGAGCCTGAGGTATCAGTGAGTTTCCTCCTTGGTCTCCCTCTGCTTCTTTTCCCCGTTGGTGTATATTGGAGGACCTGTTTTGGTGATCTTGTTTCCTCCATCCTTTTGACATGATTTCTCCAATCTTTCCTATTCTTTTTTATCTTTTTCATGACTGGCATCACTCCGAGATCTGCTGTTATTTTCTCAGATGGGACTCTGTCTCTGAGAGTCACCCCTGCCGTTCTCCTCATGAACTTCATCTCAGCTGCCGTTATTCTTCTTTTATCAGATTTCTTCAGTGCCCAAACCTCGCTTCCATAAGTCATCATTGGTATTGCTAGGGTATTGTACACCTTCAATCTTGTTTCTTTTCGCACCTTACTGCTTCTCAGGGTCCTATTTATCAGTCCTGTGACTGGCAACACTGATTTTGACATCACTCGTCGATTGCCCTCTCAAAGTACTACAATTTGAAAAAAAGTTCAAAATTCTATACTACGTACGTACAACCGGAGCAATTTGCAACTGAAATTTTCCATTTTCGGCCATTTTGGAGAACTTTGGAGCGCCACAGCTCCGTCAGAAAAAATCGAAAAAATGTCCGGTTTGCGTCATTCGTCATCGTTTGATGACCTCTACAAATGATCTGATTTTGAAAAAAATCGAAGACCCCTCGTGCAAAAATCCGCCGATTTGGCATGGAATGACCTATGATCTTTTTTTAAAAAAATTATATAGAAAATTAGTCTGCTGTGCATGAGCAGAAGTAAAATCTCTTCATTAGACGTTATTACTTCTGACATTATTGCTACATTTTACTCAAATTTTGATCTACCTACCAGCATTAAACGTAAATTCAAGCAATTATTGCCAAGTTTACCCCAATTTCATTATAAAACGTTATCAATTTAAGATAATTTGTGTCCACGTCCATTTTGCACTTTTTCAGTTTTTATGATATTTTATACGATTTATTCCAATAAATTATTCCATTTTGATAATTTCATTTCCTGATCGATTTTTTTTAGTGACAATCAAATAAGTTGGTGAAACTAGTTAGAACATGGTCTAGAATAAATCTGTCAACATTTTGTGAAGCTAGTTTCCAAATACTTTCAATACTGAAAATTTTTCATGTAATGTGATCAACTATACTGGCCGCTGATCATCTACTGGTCAGGTCACTTACCTTATATTATACTTAATCAAGGATAGCTAGTTATAGCTAAGTACCTAAGTAGAGGCTTACTTCCTCCTTCACAAGTTGAATTACCTACCTTAAACTATCAGTTTGTAGGTAGAGGTATCATATTGAACTCGTAGGTACTCACAAAAGCAATAAAAACGATTCAAAGTTCAACTTATTTTGTACATGGTACTAAAACTAAGTTTGTTATTTCCAAATTAGCAAGGTCTTTGTGCGCCTACCTATACCTATATCTTGTCAAGTAGTTCATTTTTTTTGTTGTGTCGAAATGAGAAACCGAATTTTTAGATCAATTTATACCGAAGCAGTGGATCATGTTAAACCATTCGAATCAATACCGCGTCCATTCCAGTTACCATTTGTCGGAAACTGGCACCTGTATAAATTGGGTAAGTTCTCCAAAACCTTACAATTTTTAAAAGTGTAACTGCTAACTACAATTAGGGTTGGACAGAGTTTTTTTTTCAACTCTAGCTCAGAGTTAGGTAATTCTAAATCAACTCTGACTCAACTCTTTTTGTTGGATTTTTTTTTTTAATGAGTTGAAAAGTCCAATAAATCGTGATCTTTTTTCAAAGAGTTTGGACAAACTCCCTTCAACTCTTTTTCCACTCGTATTGCTTCATTTTTCAATTGATCATTACTTAAAGATGTTAAAAAGTAACGAGATATCGATTCAGATTTCGATTCTTTCTCAAAAAGAGTTTTAAGAGAGTTGAACTTGAAACTTTCTACAAAAAAAGTTCAATCGATTGAAGAGTTTATTCATTTTCAAAAAGACTTTGCCCAACTACTCTGACTACGACAATGAATTTACTTACCTATTCTACATGTATTTATATAGGAATATATAATCCACGAAAATACCACCAAGTGTTAAGTAACTTATATAAAAAATATGGACCGGTTGTTTACGAAAAAGTGGGCTTAGATGAACCTCTTATTCATATTTTTGAACCAGAAGACGTACAGACAGTTTATAGAAACGAGGATAAACTGCCAGAGATCTTTCCTTTGAATAAATTTGCCAGAGATTACAGGAAACGAGAAGATTATTCAGCAGGATTAGGGAATACGTAAGGCTCCATATATATACCTATTTTTGAACATTTCCACGAATGAATTCAATATGCTGTGAAAGTTTTGTTGAATAGAAATGGCGACGAATGGTACCGATTTAGAAATGGCATACGTGATTTTATGATGAAAACTAAGTGCGTTCAGGGATTCCTGAAAGAGACTGAAACTGTCACGGACGATTTGATAGAAATTATGAAAAAAGAGAGCGCTGATAACGAGGGAAGAATCGTGGATTTACGACAATTACTTGGAAGATGGTCTATAGAAGGTTCGAATTATTTTTCTATTTGTACATATATAAAATATATTTTTTTTCAACTTTTTGATCGGTCAGTTAATCGTACAGCAATCAATTTTTACAGTCGCTGGTGAAATTTGTTTTAATAAGCGTTTAGGTTACTTATGCGGTCCCAACGAAGCTCTGGGCAGAAAAATGGTCCAAGCTAACAAGACCGTTTTTCGTACAGGGGCTTTACTGAAGTTCGCTTTACCATTTTATAACTACGTGAGAACTCCTAAATGGACACGACAAGTGGAATGTGAACATCTCATTCATGGGTAAATAAGTCACTCACTATTATTATGTAGTTTCGCGTGTGATAATAGAAGTAGGTACCTACCTAATTGCACTCCCGATCCCCGATCCTCCGGAACCAGGGGTGGAAAGCTAGCCGAAAGCTAAAATCTATAGCCAAAAGCTTCATTTTTTCAGCTTTCTTTCAGCTTTTTACCTTTTTCTCGCATGTTTCTCTGGTTTAGTTTCAGTTTCAGTTTTTTGTAATTACTTATATTATAGGGGTCATTCCATGTCAATTCAACCAAAAAAATGCGATTTTGAAAGTCATGTCCTTCGATTTCGTTCAATTTTTTTTTAGAATATCTACCCACCCAGTAAATGAGAAACCCGCAATCAGTTTGGTCTTAACCCTCTCAGGGGGTGGGTGGGGGGGCTTCCATTATTTTCACATTGTTTCTAGGTACTCAACTTCAGCAGCGCATTTCTCCAAAACTATGATACTTTGATCAAAACAGTTCAAATTTTAAAATGGCGCTGTAAGTGGGAGCTACCATTTAAAATTCTGAAAAAATTACCATAGACGTACCTTTTGATGCTTTTTTGAAATATTTAAGTTTCGAGATGCGATCTCTTAATGAAAAGGGAGCACCCCCACCCCCAATTTGGGGAAAAACTTTCGAAAAAAAATCTGGGGCATGTGATATATCGAATTGTATGTTTTTGGTAATGCTGAACACGAATATGACGGTAGATTTTTGATTGGACCCCATCCACGGCCCCCAGCACCTCCCCAAATGGGGGTAAAAGTTCAAAATAGGGGTTTTTCGTGCGACATATCAAATAGAATGTTTTTGGTGACGCTGAACATGAATATGACGTCAGATTTTTGATTAGACCCATCCACGGCCACCCCCGCACCTCCCCAAGGGGGGGAGGGGGTAACCTAAAAAAATTGTTTCAACCGTGTGACACATGAAATAGTATATTTTTGATATCGCGGAACACGAATATAGCCGTAGTTTTTCAAATTGACCTCACCCATGGCTCCCAGAACCTCCCCCAATTGGTAAAAGTCAAAAAAATAAGTTGGAGGCCGTAGATGGGGTCCAATCAAAAATCTGTTGTCATTCGTGTTCAGTGTCACCAAAAACATACCCTTTCATGTGTTGCACGAAAAAAACCCTATTTTGAACTTTCACCCCATTTGGGGAGGTGCTGGGGGCCGTAGATGGGGTCCAATCAAAAATCTAACGTCATATTCGTGTTCAGCGTTACCAAAAACATACAATTCGATATATCACATGTCCCAGATTTTTTTCGAAAGTTTTGCCCCAAATTGGGGGTAGGGGTGCAACCCCTCCATTGAGAGATCCCATCTCCAAACTTGATTATTTCAAAAAAGCATCAAAAGGTACGTCTATGGGAATTTTTCAGAATTTTAAATGGTAGTTTCCACTTACAGCGCCATTTTGAAATTTGAACTTGCAATTTGAAAGTTCAACTTGCAAATTTTGAAAATTTCAAAATGCTTAAAAAGTTAAAAATTCGATACCCTTTCGAACTGTGAAATCAGCTTTGACCAAAGTATCATAGTTTTGGAGGAATGTGCTGCTGAAGTTGAGTACCTCGAGACAATGTAATAATAATTGAAGCCCCTCCCCCACCCGCCCTCTGAAAGACATGACTCAAAAACGTTGGTCGAATTGACGTGGAATCACTCGTAGCCATTTGCCATTTTCCCGATTTTTCTGTATTGTAGCAATGTGTGAAGATATTAAAAGCCAAAAGCTGAAAGCCAAAAGCTAAATAAAAGCCGCAAGCCAATGATTTTTGGAAGCTTAAAGTAGCCATTAGAAAGTTTCATTAATTTGAAGAGCCAAAAGCTAAATAGCTAAAGTTTCATCTTTTAGCTTTCCATCCCTGTCTGGAACTCATCCTATAAATTTGAATTTGAAATTTGAAAGCGGGCATCCAAAGAAATATTTAGGTTTACTCAAGTACATATTTTTCAAATACGTGATTGATGTAGATATAGGTACAAAAAGATGATTTTTCTTGTGTGTGTATTTGTAGAACTGCTTTGGAACATGCGAATGAGGCATTTTCAAAAATTGATCAACTTATGAAAAGTAATTCCCTCAAGGACGGTCAGTACAAATTTTTGATAACACTGCTACAAAAAGATGAACTTAGTCGTAGAGACGTCGCTACCCTATCGATTTCCTTATTCGGCGATGGTTTATCTACAGTAAGAAGCAGTTTAAAGTTACCTGCAGCTAAGGTATCTGATAGGAATCAAAATTGATCGTGAAACATTTTCCAGATAGTTCCAGTTTTAATAACCATGTTGTATTGCTTGGCCACCAATCCACGTGTTCAAGAAAAAGCTTACGAAGAAATATGCAGAGTTACAGGCGACAAGGATCAGAATTTAGATGCTGGAATTGTGAATCAACTTACTTATTTGAAAGCTATTATGAAAGAAACTTTTAGGCGAGTGATTATCATAAGAAATCCACCTTACGCGTATCGAGCTAATTTACATTTTTTTCAAACAGTTTTTTTAGGTATAAAAATATAGACTTGAATAGATTTTTTTCCCCTTCATTTCAGGATGTATCCAAATGGGGTTGAAATAGCTCGTATCATTAAAAAACCTCTCATTCTGTCAAATTATCATATCCCTGCCAAAGTAACAGAAAAATAAATTATCGTGTACCTAATTTATCTCCTCCCTTTAAAAAAAAAATATTTCAAAATTTTGTTGATGAATTTTCAGAGTAACCTCAGCATGAATATGCAGATTCATTTCAAATCTCCCAAATATTTTTCCGATCCGGAAGTATTCAAACCAGAACGATGGATCAGAGGCTCGAAGGACTCAAATGTTCATCCATTTCTGTTCGCACCTTTTGGAGTTGGTGCTAGAACTTGCGACGGTAATTTCAACGAAATTTCTCGTACCTACACTTTAAAATACCCACCTATAATATGTATTTTTGAAAATTAAAAAATATTTTCAGGAAGGAAATTTGCGGAAAAAGATTTACACGTTTCGTTGTTTAAAATATTGAAAAATTTCAAGCTCGTTTATCCACCCGATGGACCTTGTATTGATTTTGTTTTCGATACGTTACTTTTTCCTGATAAAGATTTACCTATTCGGTTTCTTCCTCGATAAGTCATTCATTAAGTAGATACCTACCTGGATTTTTAAAGCATTTCTATTTTTAGAATCATTTGTTTAAAACCATAAATTTTTTTCAAAAAGCATAATATCTATAATCCTAATTGTAAGTACCTAGTACCTACTTAAGCGTTACGATTATCTGATTACTTTTGATAGATAAGTACCTAATTGATTTAGCTAATATAATTTATCCGAAAAATGTAATAAAATGAGAGAAACAAGAACGAAAGCCGAACTTTTGATATTGATTTAAATAATTCAATAAATCTACTGTTCATTTTTAACATTTCATCTAAACTTAAAATTGTACCTAATTCTGGTCGGAGACAAGAGAAAAAAATCGAAAAAACATTTCAAAAAATATCGTGAAAAATTTTTAATTGAATGAGTGGATCGCCAAAAAAAAGGTCAGTGGATTTTGACTAAATGGATTTTGACTAAATTTAGTAAAAAATTTTAGCTTTGAAAGTGCCCCTTTCAGGGGAGATTTGGAATCTCAAATAGGGATAATTTTCGAAAAAATCGTGGTTTTTTTCGCTACTGTTACTACATAACCTGTTATGGGAAGAAAAAATGGTCTGGTCTCATATGAGAGTATTTGAGATTCTGGGTCGATCTATGCTACCCTCTATTTTTATTCTATCAAAATTCAAGACCATTTGTAGGGTTCTCCTGATGTGGTTGAAAATTTTATTTTGGATGAATTCGCGTTTTTAAAATTTTTTCTTCTGAAATATTTTACATTTAACCATGCCAAAATTTTGAAAGATATCATTCATGAAATTGGAGAAATATTTTGGAATGCGGTGGTGCCAATTTTTTTCATCATTTTTGCCAATTTCAAAAAATCGAAAAAAATCACCAAAAACATGTTTTTTTATTTTTTTAAATTGACAAAAATTATTTAAAAAATTGGCATCACTGCATGCCCAAATATTTCTATAGTTTCAGAAATAATACCTTTGGATATTTTTTGCTTAATTAATGCGGAATATTGGAGAATAAAAAAAAAAAAATGTTTAAAAGTGGTATTGGATTTCGATGGTAATGATCTTAGTCTACTCAGACTCTCTAATACAATCTATTGGAGGGGGTCCATTTTCCCTCAAAACAGGCTGGGTAAGAGCTAGAGTGAAAAAAATCATGAATTTATCGAAAGTACCCCCTCTTTGAGAATCCATATCTCTCCTCCTTTGGAAGCTTCGCAGCTAAAATTTTATCTGAGAGACTTTCGCATCTCAAAATGAAGGTATACTCCACTGAATTTGATCAAAATCTGCTGACTTTTTTTTCATGGTCCACCCTACTATAGGTACAATTAGTTTTTGAAAAATCTCATGAAATCGACCTTTTAGCTCACACAAATCCTAGTAAAACCCTGAAATATTGATATTTTTATGCAATGTTAGCGAAATTGGGCCAAATTTCATCATTTAAAAATATTTTTAAAACGATTTTCAATGCTTTTAAAAAATGGGATTTTCATGATATTTTCAACTTGTTTTCACGATGTTTTATGACATTTTTGCTAAATTTTTATGAATTTCGAGAAATTATTCTGAAATTTCTTCTGGTTTTGGTAGTTTTGAATGTTTCTGAAGGATTTCTACCCCATTTTCAACACGTTTTGACGGCATTTTATGCAATTTTCGTGGTATTTTATAAAAGATTTTCCAAAGCGTCATCATATTTTAATAGGTAGGTAATTTTTTATGATTTATAAATTATGCTTTTTAAGTAAGTATTGTTATTTTTATTTTCAATAGGTACGTCTCATTGACATTCTTTGCAATTTTTTGAGATTCTGTCAAATTTTGATGAAAATTTGTCAGTTTTTGGTAGTTTTGAAATGAGTGTAATGGGTCATTCCACGTCAATTGGACCAAGAAGTGGTAGGTGGGTTCGGCGATTTTTTTAAAATTTTTCCTGTGGAAAGACCTTCCGAAGGGATGACCAATGGCGCAAATCGCAGCCCTCTAGCCCATTTTTTTTGGGGTGTTTATAATTGCAGGATTATTACACCCGTGGAAAGAAGGGTTTAGATTTGGTTTATTAGGTTGGTGTTTTTTTAGTAGGGTTATAAATTTCTGGATTTCTGAAGGGTTATCTGGAATGGTCATTGAACGGCAGCCAGGGGGTGTCAAAGTTTTCAGTGAACCTAAAATATCATCCATTTCAGCATTGGATTGCTCGATAACCGCGATACCTACCAAAATGGAACTTTTCCCCATAGTTAGAGGTTTTGAAAGGTTTTTAGGTGATATCATAAAAATCAGTGTTGCCACTTTTTTTTTGTAAAAAAAATTAGCTCAAAAAATTTCAAAACGTAGTTTTCATATCGTTCCGACTCTCAAAAATTCTTTAAAAAATTGTATTATTGACAACTGTTCATGCTGAACAACATATTAAAAAATTGGGTTGGTAACTTGTAACAAAGTCGATTTTAAAAAATTTAAACTTTGCGAAAAAATGCGATTTTTTGATTTAAAACATGAAAAAAAGTTTTGATTGGTAAAGTTAACCTATTTGACCCCTATTTTTACGTATCTGTTGAAAAAGTTGAAAAACCCCCTTCACTCGGTGAAATTAACTCATCACAAAAAAATCAAAATTCAAAAAAAAAGCCAATTTCATTTTTTTTACTGTGAGTGAGATTTTTATCAACTTTTTCATCAAATACGTCAGAAAGTGGTCAAAATAAGACAACCGAATAAATTTAAACTTTTTTTGATGTTTGAAATTGAAAATTGAATTTTTTCGAATTTTGATTTTTTTGTGATGAGTTCATTTTATTGAGTGAACGGGGTTTTTTCAACCTTTTTAACGGATATGTAAAAATAGGGGTCAAATGGGTCAACTTTACCAATCAAAACTTTTTTTCATGTTTTAAATTAAAAAATCGCATTTTTTCGCAAAGGTTAAATTTTTTTAAATCGACTTTGTTACAAGTTACCATCCCAATTTCTTAATAATATGTTGTTCAGCATGAACAGTTGTCAATAATACAATTTTTTAAAGAATTTTTGAGAGTCGGAACGATATGAAAACTACGTTTTGAAACTTTTTGAGCTAATTTTTTTTACAAAAAAAAAGTGGCAACACTGATTTTTATGATATCACCTAAAAGCCTTTCAAAACCTCTAACTATGGGGAAAAGTTCCACTTTGGTAGGTATCGCGGTTATCGAGCAATCCAATGCTGAAATGGATGATATTTTAGGTTCACTGAAAACTTTGACACCCCCTGGCTGCCGTTAAGAATGTGCTAGAGGGCTGCGATTTGCGCCATTGGTCATCCCTTCGAAAGGTCTTTCCACAGGAAAAATTTCAAAAAAATCGCCGCACCCACCTACCACTCCTTGGTCCAATTGACGTGGAATGGCCCTAATGCTTTTATGCAATATTATAAGTTATAACATTCAATGACGTTTTAAGCAATTTTGACTGATTTCGCCAGATTCTAAAATTTTATTTTTTTAAAATTCAATTTTTAATGACTATCCCAGACAACCCTTCTGAAATCCAAAAATTCATAACCCTACTAAAAAAAACCAACCTAATAAATCAAACCTAAACCCCTCTCTACACGGGTGTAATAATCTTGCAATTATAAACACCCCCCCCCCCCCCCCGAAAAAAAAATTAAAATTGGGCCAAAATAGATTAAAAGAAGGGGACCTGAAGTTATGAATAGGTACGTTCAATCTGAATTCGATGGAGCTAAATTTTATTAAAGACTTGAGTTTTTAATTGAATTTTTTTAATGATTGAACGATCCAAAAAATGTAAAAACTGCTTGAAGATCCAGAACCAGCACTAGAAACTACCACTAATCGACACTAAAGGTCAAAATTAAAGGGTACCTAAACCGAGCTTCATATTTTTATCTCCATTAGATTGAAATTCAATTTCCTTGCAGATGTTTGAATTTTCAAAAAATAAAAATTTTCCGAATGAAATTCAGTCTTTGAACATTTTTATGCTTGAATAGGAAGCTTATTTTTGGATTCCCTTTCAGTTTTGTCATCTCAAATCAAATTTTTTTGGCAGCTGTGAAACTTTCTCAATTGAAAAAATTCATTTTCTAGAGCGAGAATTTTTCCA
This sequence comes from Planococcus citri, assembly GCF_950023065.1. Taxonomy (NCBI): domain Eukaryota; kingdom Metazoa; phylum Arthropoda; class Insecta; order Hemiptera; family Pseudococcidae; genus Planococcus; species Planococcus citri. Next base: position 66,853,002 of record NC_088678.1, on the reverse strand, counting down.
GCCGATCCTCTCCCAGTCCTTGAAAAAAAAACATATTCAATTCCATATCAAATAAGCTGCTGTTCATCATCCACCTGGAAGCTAGGTACCTCTACCTACACACCTACACAGATTCAATATATTTTCCTGCCACTTCCCCTCTCCTTCTCTATCCAGTATCCATTTCACAAACGGTGCAGTATAAGTTGCATTCAGCTGTATTAAAGGCGTCTCTAAAAACATTTTTTTAATGGCAAAACGAATGGCGTTCGAGTTGATGAACCATTGACCTTACGTGATTTTCAACAACATAATTTTACTTAATCGTAGACATTTTTTAGATTAGGTATTCGTCCGCTTGAGTATATTAAAACACAGACCTCTTAATCCATTACGTATTAAAACATCAATGCGGAAATTTTTATCATTATCAGGTAAACACATCGTATTTTCCTATTGATACGTTCAGTTTGAAGTCCTACCAAGCACGTGTAATTTTCAAATACCTATGTACTTATATAGGTACTTACTCGTAGGTGTAATGAGATGAACGTAAAATATAACGTTTTACAATATTATCTAAGAGTAGTTAAGGAGGTACTCTACGATCAGGCATTCAAATATGCAACCCGCAACACACGCAACGTTGGCTCGCGAGTACAGTACAGGGTGGATAATGTCGTAGGCGGGGTGAGGAGGGAAACTGGTTCGCGCACACGTGGTGGAATGGTGTCGTAGGTGGCGGGGTGAGAGGAGGATATTAAATTAATATCGATTGACGAATTAATTAATTTCTTTTGATTGAAACACTGGTACACATTAATTGATCGATCGATTAATTAATTAATTAATTCACCATTTCCGAATAATTATCACAATTGATTTCTTTAATTAAAATAATCATAAGCGAATTTGACAATTACGAGTACATACAAATGAATGGGAATATCAACCCCCTTCTGCCCCCCCCTCATATAGATGGACTGATTGCTGGATTTCTTCAATTGAAATAATTATCGGTGATTTTAAGCGTAGGAACTCATATGTACATGCATTATGAATATAGTAAATTAGTACTAGACTTTTTCTATTCTTTTCCATATCCTTCCACCCACGGGTCAATACTAGTACAAAGAAATTCTGTCTTGGAAATATCTAGAAATGGAAGAAAGTGGAAAGTTATACTTCAAGAACAGGTTTTCTGTTTCTAAGGGAAGGTATAGGGAGAAAGAGCTAGAATGTAGGGGTGAAATTTTAGAATCTATATCACATATTAACCATACCACAGGGTAGTTTAGCGGCGAGGGAAGGAGTGATGAGTCCAAAAGGTATGCTTACCTGTGCGTAAGGGTATGTAATGATGGAAAGGTCTAGATTTTGATTGGGTTAATTAACTTCATATTTAATGATCAGGTAATTATTTCAATTAAATTTATTAGGAGGTATTTCAAGTGATTGTGTTGTGTATGTATAATAAAGGTAGAAGTTTGTAAAAGAATGGCAGAAAATGAAGCCAAAAGGAATCAAGACAGACAGAAGACAAGAAATATCAACAGTATTATTCGCAGATGATCAAGCAGTACTAGCCGAAACAGAAGATGACCTACAGAGATCAATGTATAATTTAACAAAGATATCAGAAAAGTATGATATGAGAATATCTTCAGAGAAAACAAAAACAATGGCCTTCAAAGGAAAGGAGCCAGTAAGAAGCAAGATTGTAATAAATGGAAAAATCATTGAACAGGTCAACAATTTCAAATACCTGGGAAACACGATATCATACCAGGGAGAAGTAGATGTTGGTGGAAAGATTGCAAAGTTCCTGAGAGTCACAGGACTGATAAATAGGACCCTGAGAAGCAGTAAGGTGCGAAAAGAAACAAGATTGAAGGTGTACAATACCCTAGCAATACCAATGATGACGTATGGAAGCGAGGTATGGGCACTGAAGAAATCTGATAAAAGAAGAATAACGGCAGCAGAGATGAAGTTCATGAGGAGAACGGCAGGGGTGACTCTCAGAGACAGAGTCCCATCCGAGAAAATAACAGCAGATCTCGGAGTGAAGCCAGTCATGAAGAAGATAAAACAGTATAGGAAAGATTGGAGAAATCATGTCAAAAGGATGGAGGAAACAAGATCACCAAAACAGGTCCTCCAATATACACCAACGGGGAAGAGAAGCAGAGGGAGACCAAGGAGGAAACTCACGGATACCTCAGGCTCATCCTCAACAGGTTCCACACCGCAGCAGACAGGCCAATAGGCCTACCGCTTATAAGGAAACGACGACGACGACGACGTTTCTTGATTTTGATTGCTCTTATTAATGGAATGGATATTTAGGTATTGATTGAGTAATTAATTTTTATTAATAACTTCGATCAAATTTACTAGATGCTTGCAATACAGTAAATGCGTACTGTATAAAATTATTTTCAATTATTCAATTTTTTTTTTCATAGAATAAACATTGAAAAAGTACAATAATACCTTCCCCTCCCCCTCCTCCTCCCTGTTCCTCCCAAAAAGTAGGTAGATATACCTAACACTGTAAAAATAGGTAGTTCATTTCAGTTGGCTTGTTAGGTATAAGTATCAAGTTGTGTGAACAAAAAAAAAATATACCTACCTATTAATAAATTGTTTAATGTGAAGTGATTCGTCAGTGGGAAAATTTTCATGTTTTTGGTTGTAATTTTTTTAAATACCTATTAATTTATGATTCAGTAAGAAATTTATTCTCATTTTTTTCTTCAAGCGTTTCTATTTACCAGGCCAAGTTTTTTTACATACGCCTATTAAGTATGTTTTTTTTTAAATGCAGATTCTCAAAAATGTGGTCTTTGAATGTTTCTTTTGAACTCTTTTTTAAACACTTTCTAGATTCCAACCACAAACTTTCGAAACCTCAAGTCTTCTCTTTGAGTAAACTGCGTAAAATCTGTAATCAATTTTCAAAAGCTATTCCTACCAGATTCTAGCGGATTCTAAATCAACCAAAATCCACATTCTCAAAAATCTGCCAAAATCCATGTTTAAAAAAAAAAACATACCTACCTACTTATTAATTTGAGATTCAGTTGAGATTACCCTAATTTTTTTCTAAATATTTATCAAGTCACAAAAAAAAAAATATAATCACAGAATTTCTAGATTCATCTTCTTTGGAATAAATCACAGAAATCCTCAAATATGTCCCTGGGGCTCCTGTGATTAAGTTGGGTAAAAGCATACACATTTTTATGTGATTTGATTATTGAAAAAAAATAAAAAGTTTGAAATAAAAACCATTCCCTGAAAAGTATAAGGAGATTGCAAATTTCATCTCAGAAGATTTGGAAGAAAATTTCAAACTTTTTCTGTTAAATTGTTTGCATTTTAATACAGAAACAGTTGACGCGTTGGAAAGGTTTGAAAACAAATAAATAAAATTTATTGAATCAAAACTTTCTGCAGAGTATTCTTATGAGGATATATTGTTTACATTTTTTCCTCTTACCAATTTTTTTTTATATATTGAATCAGATTTAAATCAAGATTATGAACAAGGAAGATCAAAATGGATATTTTGTTATTTTTTGTTTTTCATTTTAGACTCCTAATACTTTGATACTTACCCAAAAGAAAAATATTTCATTTTGTGGGAAACAAATTTTCACCAATTTCATCTTTAAGAAAAATATTTCATTTTGTGGCAATCAAATTTTTACAAATTTCATCTTTAAATGACTTGATTGATGAAATATTTTTAAAGCTGGGTCAATGTGAACGTTTCTCTTGAAAATGAAACGTCTGCTTTGATAAGTGGAAAATATCTTATTTTGTGAGAATAAAATGAAATTTTCTAATTTTTTTTCTAAATGAATTTATTAATGAAATGTTTTTGAAGCCAGGTCAGCGTGAACTTTTCTCTAAAAAATTAGGAAAAATGGTGCAGGGAAAAACTGAAAAAGAATATAGGCCCCCAATAGTAATGTTCTTTTCTTTTCTTTTCTTTTTCAATTTTCCAATGATGCTTCAATGTTGACAACACAATTATAAGAAAATTCAAACACCTTAAGGAAAATTCTGAAATTTATCATTTGAAGAAAAAAAAAAACTCTTGACAATCTATTTCATAAATTCATTTCATAACCAATTACCACAAATAATTCTAGAGACAAAGTAGACCTTGTAATGGGGAAACAGATCCATTGAAAAACTTATTTTCAGGCGAGTGTTGCACCAAGAAGTCATCAATAACTCCAATTGAAAACCCATTAAAAATGTATGCCTTCTGACAGTCATTTTTGTAGCATTGGCAGTCTTACATAAAAATGATTTGAGTAAATTGAAAAAAAAACTACTGTGAACTAATAATGTCAACAAACCTATCTACATAATGCTGTAGGGTTGTGTTGATATTGATGAAATTAGTGATGGAGTTGAAGTGTTGCAGCGATTCCAAAAATACTTGAAAAATTATAGAATTGCTGTATTCAATTTATCCAATATGATAAGTAAAGAAATTTTATATGAAGGTAACCAAAGTTGAAAAAAAAAAATTGCACTCTGAAATATAATTAAGATGTGATATTTTTATCAGCTAGTTGAAAGTAAATTTCAGAGCTTCTTTCTTTTTTGAATATTTTAGGTACCCAATGAAATTTCATTTCAGGTAGTGTTTTGAAAATGCAAAAAAAAAAAATGAATGTAATGAAATATAAAAATCAAATTATTTAGAACAGGAATTATTTTTTGAAACTATTAATTAATTTCTTTTTAAAAAAATTAAACTAATTATAAAATTAAAATACCTACACTGGTTTGGAAGAAATACATCATTGAAAAGAAAATTCCCCAAATTCCTAGGCACATGATTAAGTATATCACAGACTTATCTTAATAAAACTGTGACAATCTTTTTATCAAGTATCATAAATTTGATCACCCTCCTCCAGCATATATTCAATCTGCCTCACAACAAATTTAGCCATTGAATCACATATTGCTGTTGCCATATCACGTTCATAAAAATTTTGTTTAAATTTCTTTAGAGTTACTTTCTGACTCAGGTTGTTTAATTTAGAGAGTGTATCATCACTTATCTTACTAAAATAGTCATACCAAGTGTATTTTTTTAAAAAGAACTTGATGATAGGTATGATATCTACTACTGTATTAGACAATGGAAGTTTACGCCTTACGTTGCCTACTTACTAAGAAGATTCCCAAAGATGAATTACATTTCAGTGTTAAAAGCCCTTGAAATTTAGATCTTGGTACATATCTTAAGCATTTGACAACTAGCTTGAAAATTCTATCTTCTTTGACTGAGAACACATACAGACAACAATAAATGCAATGAATACAATATAGTTGAAAAACAATTAAGTAAGAAACTCATGTTCCTGCTAACCATGAGAATATCTATGCTACAGATTGCTTACCTACATCATAAATAACATTACCATGTTCAATAATCTTTAATTATGATAATAGCAAACAAAAAGAAAACCATTGGGTATGCTTATGTATATCCATATTAAAGTATAAGAGAAAACAGAATATTTTGATAGCTTCGGTTTTCCACAAAACAAATCATAAATTTATTACTTTCATATAGAAGAATGCAAAGGTACTTACAACACTCAAGTCTAAAAGATTATTTTTCATCAACATTAGACATTTATTGTGTTGTGTATTTGTATTTTAAAACTCAACATTACATTTTGAAAGACTTCCAGGGGTTTTTTCAGGCAATAGACTCGATAATGATTTATGAATGTGATATTTGTATACTTAAAGATTTTTCTAGAACAGAATCAGCAGTAAAAGAATGTTTAAAGGAGTTCTTTTGAAAATTCTAGAAATTCTCCCTCTTGTTATCCACCTTCTAAAGGATATTTCTAAAAAGAATAACCGCTGTTATTTGTCCCATACATTTCTGATTGGTTGAAAAAACAGGTTTTACCACTACTTTTTTTTTCTTAAAGAGGGGATGTTCTAGAAATATTACCAAGAGTAGCTACATACAGTTCAGTGAGACATACATTATTAGTTTATTTCTTGATCTGTTTGCTCGCACGCTGTTCATGTCTCACATTCTGTAAACTACAAAACATATCTGTTACAATTTTTTTTTTGTGCAAATCATAGTGTTGTTAGTGTGTAATTGGTTTGTTGTAAACAAAGTACACAATGGTTTCTACTCAAAAAACAGCAACAAATACAGTTTCATCCATCATTACCTCGGTTCAAAGCACTGTTGGCAGGAAACCCAAGAATTTAAAACGTGATTTAGATTTAGCTGATGAAGAGGTATCCAAAAGCCAGATAATCAAAGTTTCCAAAAAATCTACTGTTGAAAGAACATGGAAGCCACGAAAAAATTTAATTATGTGCCAAGTATATCCCATGAACTGGAGTGGATCAAAACAGCTGATTGTAGGCTTAGATATAGATAACAATTTTCAACCTTTGATTTATTTTATGAGAAATTCACCTCCAAAAAATTTGGGTGTGTATTTAAATATAAATACTTTCACAGCGCTTACTTCTGATGAGTTTGCTAAGAGTGTAAATCGTTATTTTTGCGCCAATGATGAAAATTATAAGCCTGAAACAACAATCGTTTCTCAAAAAGTAAAAATACAGTTCCAGAAATACCAGGGCCAAAAATCTATTGTAATAACTGATGCTGTAGAATATGAAAATGTTTACCCAGACTCTATAATGATCCAAGATGAGAGTTGGTATGGTCTTCGAAAATTATCTCCTTGCATTGTTTCAACAGTAAAAATGTATACCAGGCTTAGTGAGTCATGTAAAAGAGCCTTTGATTTTATTATTAGTACTATGCAAGAGTATTGCTTGAAAATTGTTAATCTCAAAGATATTGGTAATTTAGAATGCAATGTAAAGACAATCTTCTATAAAGGTTATAAATTTAAGTTATCAACAGCGGAGTTGGGGCATATAAACTCAAACATTGTATTAGCTGAAAAAATTTTCTATGAAATTAAGATTATTTGTTCTCAAAGTATTATAAAAGAAATTGTATCATTTTTAAGGTTAAACTCACATATAGAAGAGGAAAGTGATGATGAGTAATATTGTTTTTTTATACAGTTGAGTAATAATTTCAATTAGTTTCATTTCTTAATAATCATTCTGAAAAATGCACATTTAAATACTAGGCATATGTGATAATTTTTTTTTCATACAATCTACTTATTTATAAAAGGTATAAATTTAGGTATGTATTTGTAGTGTTAAGGTAGAATTGAAAATCAAGAGTAAGATATTCTTGTAAATTAGTGGGCATTGGTATTAATTTCAAGTTATATTGTAGCAGTTAGTATAGCAATGAATTATGAATAAAAATTATGAAAACCTCACTTCAGCATTACATTTTTTCAATATCATAATCTGATGGTAAGTATACTGTTTTTCAGCAAGAGTATTTCCATTGGAGATTTTGTATAGAGAAGTACAAATGTATTCTGTTTCACTGTTTCATGAAGGAATAAATTATAAAGTATAATTTTTAAGAGTAGGTACCAATTGCAGATATAAGTATTAAAAAATTATTCAAGAGCAAAATGCAGGGTACCTAATGGAACAGCCAATCCATATGTACAAAGCATTTTATGTCAAGGTAGAGACTAGATGAGCATAAGTGAAGATCCCTTGAAAAATCTCAAAAGAACAAATTTGACAAGGAAAATCATCAGAGCAGTGAATTTGTAGTACCTACATACTTATTGTTTGCTGATGTACAGTCAAAGTAAGCATAAGTGAAGATTCCTTGAAAATCATCATTTTACATCTGGCAAACTTTTACCTATATTATATTTTGCAATGACATATTTTTTCTTTTTATCATGCACGCTGACTCCTAATACCTTTCATTGGAAGCATGCATTAATACTCAAACTGGTTCCACACAGTTCCCTAGTTTCACAACCTCTGCTTTGTCATCCTCTACCTACCCTAGTTCTGACGTCCTTGGACCTGCGCGTTGAAAAACGCACAGGTTCAAGTTACTTGAACCTGTGCGTTTTTCAACGCGCAGGTCCAAGGACGTCAGAACTAGGGTAGGTAGAGGATGACAAAGCAGAGGTTGTGAAACTAGGGAACTGTGTGGAACCAGTTTGAGTATTAATGCATGCTTCCAATGAAAGGTATTAGGAGTCAGCGTGCATGATAAAAAGAAAAAATATGTCATTGCAAAATATAATATAGGTAAAAGTTTGCCAGATGTAAAATGATGATTTTCAAGGAATCTTCACTTATGCTTACTTTGACTGTACATCAGCAAACAATAAGTATGTAGGTACTACAAATTCACTGCTCTGATGATTTTCCTTGTCAAATTTGTTCTTTTGAGATTTTTCAAGGGATCTTCACTTATGCTCATCTAGTCTCTACCTTGACATAAAATGCTTTGTACATATGGATTGGCTGTTCCATTAGGTACCCTGCATTTTGCTCTTGAATAATTTTTTAATACTTATATCTGCAATTGGTACCTACTCTTAAAAATTATACTTTATAATTTATTCCTTCATGAAACAGTGAAACAGAATACATTTGTACTTCTCTATACAAAATCTCCAATGGAAATACTCTTGCTGAAAAACAGTATACTTACCATCAGATTATGATATTGAAAAAATGTAATGCTGAAGTGAGGTTTTCATAATTTTTATTCATAATTCATTGCTATACTAACTGCTACAATATAACTTGAAATTAATACCAATGCCCACTAATTTACAAGAATATCTTACTCTTGATTTTCAATTCTACCTTAACACTACAAATACATACCTAAATTTATACCTTTTATAAATAAGTAGATTGTATGAAAAAAAAATTATCACATATGCCTAGTATTTAAATGTGCATTTTTCAGAATGATTATTAAGAAATGAAACTAATTGAAATTATTACTCAACTGTATAAAAAAACAATATTACTCATCATCACTTTCCTCTTCTATATGTGAGTTTAACCTTAAAAATGATACAATTTCTTTTATAATACTTTGAGAACAAATAATCTTAATTTCATAGAAAATTTTTTCAGCTAATACAATGTTTGAGTTTATATGCCCCAACTCCGCTGTTGATAACTTAAATTTATAACCTTTATAGAAGATTGTCTTTACATTGCATTCTAAATTACCAATATCTTTGAGATTAACAATTTTCAAGCAATACTCTTGCATAGTACTAATAATAAAATCAAAGGCTCTTTTACATGACTCACTAAGCCTGGTATACATTTTTACTGTTGAAACAATGCAAGGAGATAATTTTCGAAGACCATACCAACTCTCATCTTGGATCATTATAGAGTCTGGGTAAACATTTTCATATTCTACAGCATCAGTTATTACAATAGATTTTTGGCCCTGGTATTTCTGGAACTGTATTTTTACTTTTTGAGAAACGATTGTTGTTTCAGGCTTATAATTTTCATCATTGGCGCAAAAATAACGATTTACACTCTTAGCAAACTCATCAGAAGTAAGCGCTGTGAAAGTATTTATATTTAAATACACACCCAAATTTTTTGGAGGTGAATTTCTCATAAAATAAATCAAAGGTTGAAAATTGTTATCTATATCTAAGCCTACAATCAGCTGTTTTGATCCACTCCAGTTCATGGGATATACTTGGCACATAATTAAATTTTTTCGTGGCTTCCATGTTCTTTCAACAGTAGATTTTTTGGAAACTTTGATTATCTGGCTTTTGGATACCTCTTCATCAGCTAAATCTAAATCACGTTTTAAATTCTTGGGTTTCCTGCCAACAGTGCTTTGAACCGAGGTAATGATGGATGAAACTGTATTTGTTGCTGTTTTTTGAGTAGAAACCATTGTGTACTTTGTTTACAACAAACCAATTACACACTAACAACACTATGATTTGCACAAAAAAAAAATTGTAACAGATATGTTTTGTAGTTTACAGAATGTGAGACATGAACAGCGTGCGAGCAAACAGATCAAGAAATAAACTAATAATGTATGTCTCACTGAACTGTATGTAGCTACTCTTGGTAATATTTCTAGAACATCCCCTCTTTAAGAAAAAAAAAGTAGTGGTAAAACCTGTTTTTTCAACCAATCAGAAATGTATGGGACAAATAACAGCGGTTATTCTTTTTAGAAATATCCTTTAGAAGGTGGATAACAAGAGGGAGAATTTCTAGAATTTTCAAAAGAACTCCTTTAAACATTCTTTTACTGCTGATTCTGTTCTAGAAAAATCTTTAAGTATACAAATATCACATTCATAAATCATTATCGAGTCTATTGCCTGAAAAAACCCCTGGAAGTCTTTCAAAATGTAATGTTGAGTTTTAAAATACAAATACACAACACAATAAATGTCTAATGTTGATGAAAAATAATCTTTTAGACTTGAGTGTTGTAAGTACCTTTGCATTCTTCTATATGAAAGTAATAAATTTATGATTTGTTTTGTGGAAAACCGAAGCTATCAAAATATTCTGTTTTCTCTTATACTTTAATATGGATATACATAAGCATACCCAATGGTTTTCTTTTTGTTTGCTATTATCATAATTAAAGATTATTGAACATGGTAATGTTATTTATGATGTAGGTAAGCAATCTGTAGCATAGATATTCTCATGGTTAGCAGGAACATGAGTTTCTTACTTAATTGTTTTTCAACTATATTGTATTCATTGCATTTATTGTTGTCTGTATGTGTTCTCAGTCAAAGAAGATAGAATTTTCAAGCTAGTTGTCAAATGCTTAAGATATGTACCAAGATCTAAATTTCAAGGGCTTTTAACACTGAAATGTAATTCATCTTTGGGAATCTTCTTAGTAAGTAGGCAACGTAAGGCGTAAACTTCCATTGTCTAATACAGTAGTAGATATCATACCTATCATCAAGTTCTTTTTAAAAAAATACACTTGGTATGACTATTTTAGTAAGATAAGTGATGATACACTCTCTAAATTAAACAACCTGAGTCAGAAAGTAACTCTAAAGAAATTTAAACAAAATTTTTATGAACGTGATATGGCAACAGCAATATGTGATTCAATGGCTAAATTTGTTGTGAGGCAGATTGAATATATGCTGGAGGAGGGTGATCAAATTTATGATACTTGATAAAAAGATTGTCACAGTTTTATTAAGATAAGTCTGTGATATACTTAATCATGTGCCTAGGAATTTGGGGAATTTTCTTTTCAATGATGTATTTCTTCCAAACCAGTGTAGGTATTTTAATTTTATAATTAGTTTAATTTTTTTAAAAAGAAATTAATTAATAGTTTCAAAAAATAATTCCTGTTCTAAATAATTTGATTTTTATATTTCATTACATTCATTTTTTTTTTTTGCATTTTCAAAACACTACCTGAAATGAAATTTCATTGGGTACCTAAAATATTCAAAAAAGAAAGAAGCTCTGAAATTTACTTTCAACTAGCTGATAAAAATATCACATCTTAATTATATTTCAGAGTGCAATTTTTTTTTTTTCAACTTTGGTTACCTTCATATAAAATTTCTTTACTTATCATATTGGATAAATTGAATACAGCAATTCTATAATTTTTCAAGTATTTTTGGAATCGCTGCAACACTTCAACTCCATCACTAATTTCATCAATATCAACACAACCCTACAGCATTATGTAGATAGGTTTGTTGACATTATTAGTTCACAGTAGTTTTTTTTTCAATTTACTCAAATCATTTTTATGTAAGACTGCCAATGCTACAAAAATGACTGTCAGAAGGCATACATTTTTAATGGGTTTTCAATTGGAGTTATTGATGACTTCTTGGTGCAACACTCGCCTGAAAATAAGTTTTTCAATGGATCTGTTTCCCCATTACAAGGTCTACTTTGTCTCTAGAATTATTTGTGGTAATTGGTTATGAAATGAATTTATGAAATAGATTGTCAAGAGTTTTTTTTTTTCTTCAAATGATAAATTTCAGAATTTTCCTTAAGGTGTTTGAATTTTCTTATAATTGTGTTGTCAACATTGAAGCATCATTGGAAAATTGAAAAAGAAAAGAAAAGAAAAGAACATTACTATTGGGGGCCTATATTCTTTTTCAGTTTTTCCCTGCACCATTTTTCCTAATTTTTTAGAGAAAAGTTCACGCTGACCTGGCTTCAAAAACATTTCATTAATAAATTCATTTAGAAAAAAAATTAGAAAATTTCATTTTATTCTCACAAAATAAGATATTTTCCACTTATCAAAGCAGACGTTTCATTTTCAAGAGAAACGTTCACATTGACCCAGCTTTAAAAATATTTCATCAATCAAGTCATTTAAAGATGAAATTTGTAAAAATTTGATTGCCACAAAATGAAATATTTTTCTTAAAGATGAAATTGGTGAAAATTTGTTTCCCACAAAATGAAATATTTTTCTTTTGGGTAAGTATCAAAGTATTAGGAGTCTAAAATGAAAAACAAAAAATAACAAAATATCCATTTTGATCTTCCTTGTTCATAATCTTGATTTAAATCTGATTCAATATATAAAAAAAAATTGGTAAGAGGAAAAAATGTAAACAATATATCCTCATAAGAATACTCTGCAGAAAGTTTTGATTCAATAAATTTTATTTATTTGTTTTCAAACCTTTCCAACGCGTCAACTGTTTCTGTATTAAAATGCAAACAATTTAACAGAAAAAGTTTGAAATTTTCTTCCAAATCTTCTGAGATGAAATTTGCAATCTCCTTATACTTTTCAGGGAATGGTTTTTATTTCAAACTTTTTATTTTTTTTCAATAATCAAATCACATAAAAATGTGTATGCTTTTACCCAACTTAATCACAGGAGCCCCAGGGACATATTTGAGGATTTCTGTGATTTATTCCAAAGAAGATGAATCTAGAAATTCTGTGATTATATTTTTTTTTTTTGTGACTTGATAAATATTTAGAAAAAAATTAGGGTAATCTCAACTGAATCTCAAATTAATAAGTAGGTAGGTATGTTTTTTTTTTTAAACATGGATTTTGGCAGATTTTTGAGAATGTGGATTTTGGTTGATTTAGAATCCGCTAGAATCTGGTAGGAATAGCTTTTGAAAATTGATTACAGATTTTACGCAGTTTACTCAAAGAGAAGACTTGAGGTTTTGAAAGTTTGTGGTTGGAATCTAGAAAGTGTTTAAAAAAGAGTTCAAAAGAAACATTCAAAGACCACATTTTTGAGAATCTGCATTTAAAAAAAAACATACTTAATAGGCGTATGTAAAAAAACTTGGCCTAGTAAATAGAAACGCTTGAAGAAAAAAATGAGAATAAATTTCTTACTGATCATAAATTAATAGGTATTTAAAAAAATTACAACCAAAAACATGAAAATTTTCCCACTGACGAATCACTTCACATTAAACAATTTATTAATAGGTAGGTATATTTTTTTTTTGTTCACACAACTTGATACTTATACCTAACAAGCCAACTGAAATGAACTACCTATTTTTACAGTGTTAGGTATATCTACCTACTTTTTGGGAGGAACAGGGAGGAGGAGGGGGAGGGGAAGGTATTATTGTACTTTTTCAATGTTTATTCTATGAAAAAAAAAATTGAATAATTGAAAATAATTTTATACAGTACGCATTTACTGTATTGCAAGCATCTAGTAAATTTGATCGAAGTTATTAATAAAAATTAATTACTCAATCAATACCTAAATATCCATTCCATTAATAAGAGCAATCAAAATCAAGAAACGTCGTCGTCGTCGTCGTTTCCTTATAAGCGGTAGGCCTATTGGCCTGTCTGCTGCGGTGTGGAACCTGTTGAGGATGAGCCTGAGGTATCCGTGAGTTTCCTCCTTGGTCTCCCTCTGCTTCTCTTCCCCGTTGGTGTATATTGGAGGACCTGTTTTGGTGATCTTGTTTCCTCCATCCTTTTGACATGATTTCTCCAATCTTTCCTATACTGTTTTATCTTCTTCATGACTGGCTTCACTCCGAGATCTGCTGTTATTTTCTCGGATGGGACTCTGTCTCTGAGAGTCACCCCTGCCGTTCTCCTCATGAACTTCATCTCTGCTGCCGTTATTCTTCTTTTATCAGATTTCTTCAGTGCCCATACCTCGCTTCCATACGTCATCATTGGTATTGCTAGGGTATTGTACACCTTCAATCTTGTTTCTTTTCGCACCTTACTGCTTCTCAGGGTCCTATTTATCAGTCCTGTGACTCTCAGGAACTTTGCAATCTTTCCACCAACATCTACTTCTCCCTGGTATGATATCGTGTTTCCCAGGTATTTGAAATTGTTGACCTGTTCAATGATTTTTCCATTTATTACAATCTTGCTTCTTACTAGCTCCTTTCCTTTGAAGGCCATTGTTTTTGTTTTCTCTGAAGATATTCTCATATCATACTTTTCTGATATCTTTGTTAAATTATACATTGATCTCTGTAGGTCATCTTCTGTTTCGGCTAGTACTGCTTGATCATCTGCGAATAATACTGTTGATATTTCTTGTCTTCTGTCTGTCTTGATTCCTTTTGGCTTCATTTTCTGCCATTCTTTTACAAACTTCTACCTTTATTATACATACACAACACAATCACTTGAAATACCTCCTAATAAATTTAATTGAAATAATTACCTGATCATTAAATATGAAGTTAATTAACCCAATCAAAATCTAGACCTTTCCATCATTACATACCCTTACGCACAGGTAAGCATACCTTTTGGACTCATCACTCCTTCCCTCGCCGCTAAACTACCCTGTGGTATGGTTAATATGTGATATAGATTCTAAAATTTCACCCCTACATTCTAGCTCTTTCTCCCTATACCTTCCCTTAGAAACAGAAAACCTGTTCTTGAAGTATAACTTTCCACTTTCTTCCATTTCTAGATATTTCCAAGACAGAATTTCTTTGTACTAGTATTGACCCGTGGGTGGAAGGATATGGAAAAGAATAGAAAAAGTCTAGTACTAATTTACTATATTCATAATGCATGTACATATGAGTTCCTACGCTTAAAATCACCGATAATTATTTCAATTGAAGAAATCCAGCAATCAGTCCATCTATATGAGGGGGGGGCAGAAGGGGGTTGATATTCCCATTCATTTGTATGTACTCGTAATTGTCAAATTCGCTTATGATTATTTTAATTAAAGAAATCAATTGTGATAATTATTCGGAAATGGTGAATTAATTAATTAATTAATCGATCGATCAATTAATGTGTACCAGTGTTTCAATCAAAAGAAATTAATTAATTCGTCAATCGATATTAATTTAATATCCTCCTCTCACCCCGCCACCTACGACACCATTCCACCACGTGTGCGCGAACCAGTTTCCCTCCTCACCCCGCCTACGACATTATCCACCCTGTACTGTACTCGCGAGCCAACGTTGCGTGTGTTGCGGGTTGCATATTTGAATGCCTGATCGTAGAGTACCTCCTTAACTACTTCTAAGTACCTAAGTACCTACCTTGATTTTCAAATATTATTTTAAAGGTCTGTCTATCGTGACATCGATGCTATTAGATTTTAAACGTTTGTTGCCTTCGTTATAATTAAGTAATTGAAGACTTTCTCATTGTAAACTTTCAGAGAAATGGATACCTACTCGTAATCAAATAATTTTTTAGGTAAAGATCGATTAATTTGTTTTTTTAAAGGGATGTGTATTCGACAAACCAATTAATTAAAGTAAAATTACACGTACTATAATTAATTAGAAATGGTTTTTATATTTCAAGAAACTGTCACACACAATTTCAAGCAGCCTAACAGTTTAAAATAATTTTCGAAACAATTCCACGAATAAAATTTTTAAAACCTCGACCTCAGCGTATATTAAACAACGGTACAATTCAATTTAACCATTACCTTGATCGTGACTGTCAATCTAGCTGTATCTAATCCCCCAGTGATACAGATAGGTCTACCGGCTAATATATAAATTGATTAAACACGAATAAGTATCAACCAACAAGGAAAAACCGTTCACTTTTTTCCTTCAATGTAGGTGAAAAAATTTCCACATCGGAGAAAATTACGTTTCTTTTTAATCTTTTAAAATTCGATCAATACGACAGTAAGTATAAAATTTGTTTCCAATTTCGATCATTTAAACCGTTGTTGTTTAGGTACCTAGGTCTACAACAGAACGTGCATGTTCAACCAACAAGTTAGGTACTGGTACTTTTACGTACTCATTATTTTAGTAGCGAGTTCAGTCTTCATCATGGAGGTTCTATGCGCGACTGTTAATCTGAATCGTGTTCGCGAAGAAACCTATTAATGAAATTTCATTCAAAAGGACATCGTAATAGGTAAATTGTTTTTAGTAATTATGATTTATATTAGTGTATAGCCTCGGTCAATGCGCTGATGTAATTCTATACCTACCTAGGTATTTATTTTTTTATGCATGCAGATCGCGAAAACCGGTCCTTTTAACAGATGATAACGTACCTATTGCTTTAAATGTATCTTTCTTCTAACGTGAATTTTTTATAGTAAAATTTATCGCAGATGAAATTATATTTTTGTGCGAATCTGGTTTAGAAAAGTGAAAGGTGGATTTCTGAGTTTCGTTATACAGTGATTTTTTTTCGATCTTAAAGTGTTATTTTTAAAGTTTGGCTTGGAGTTTTTTTTTTAAAAATGTCAACTTCTTCATCTTTTTTTTCAATTTCAATATAAGTTTTTGAAAATCTTCCATCAACTGTTCATAAAATTTTCCATATCATCGAATGTAGAAAAATAATTTTGATGAAAAAATTCGCATGTTCTAATAAATTGCAAAACAGTGGCTAATATTAACTGGGCATCTCTATAAATAAAAATATTCTGAGAAAAAAAATCTATCGAAAGTACGTTTATGATGGTTACCAATTAATCAATCATAAAAATTTTGAGCATGCATCACATTTGCATTTAAATAAACTACGAAAATAGACAGCCTATCAGCTTATTAATCATCATTCTAATTCAGATCTCGATACCAAAATTTTTTTACGAGCATCTACCATCCTTAAATAGGTATTCTGTAAAAGCACGTACAATTTTATGAATCTGTTATTATTTTTCTTTTCAAAGAAAAATTCCATTTGTGTGTTTTAAAAATTCAAACACATTGTAATGTTGTTTACCTCTTCTATAGCTGTAACATTGTAACAATAACCTACTGATAATTCTTTTACGGTACGTGATGTGATAAGAACTTTAGGTAATGATGCTGCGACTGCCATTGCAAGTTTGATTAAAATTTGCTCATACCTTAGAACTGGCTAAACTTGCAAAAAATCTGTTTATTGCAGATTGAAGAAAATTGATTGAAAATTCTAAATCAGTTATTAAAATTTAAAAAACTCAAAATTAAAAATTCCAATTCAAACATTTGAAAAAGTTACATGCAGAAAAGAATTATTTTCTTTATTTTCTTTTTTTTTTGATTTTTAACAACAAAGTGATTCTTAAAATATGATTGAACATCGGTGAAAAGGGGAGTTACACTGGCTCACGAAATCACAAATTTAATCAGAGTGAAAAAAATTTATAAAAATGGAGTGATATATCGATTGTTAATGATTTTTAGGTACCAAGTTCGAATATTGACTTATTTTTATTGATTCGACCCCTCTGACACTTTGACGACACCCTCATCTCTACTCACCCCCCAAGCTTGGTTAAAAAAAAAACAAAATTAAAAATAACGATAACATGTGGAAAAAGGTGATGATCTGGTTATTCGTCATCTCATTTTTTACTCACAACCCCTCAATGCCTTTTCAGCTTCACACCCCCCCCCCCATTTTGAAAAAATTGAAATTGCTGTAATATGTAGCATATGACATACCCAGTCCCACTGATTTGAGGTCCAGGAATTTAAATATTCATTGTTTTCTGGATTTGACTTCATATTGTCTCTCCAAACCAAAAGGCTCAAATTTAAACTAGATGAAAGCTTCAATTTCTATTATGGTTGCAAAAGTTGAACATTACCATTTTAAAAACTTTACAAAAATCAGTGTAAAATGTAAGGACACCTTTTTACCTGATTTTTTAAATTTGGGATCTATTTTTGAGGGCACCAGTGCAAGCCTCCTCAATTTTTATTAAAGTCAAGGGAGTGCTGAATTCAAATATTCACTTATTTTTTGAACTGGGACCCCTTGTCCATAAATTTTGAAAAAAAAAATCGAAAAATGATTATCATTTAGCACCCTCTCGTTCCTAAATTGTTTTCGAAACGAGAATCTGAGCAAACAAAGAGTGACCAAATTTTAATATAAATGTTTCGTAATATTTTCAAGTCCCTCCCACCACTAAAATGAAGTTCAAAACACATCTGTTCGTCTATTGTTTGTTTTTTTGAATTTCTGAAGAAGATTTTCCAGCACTAGTAATTTCCCTGCCCTTTCCAAGTGTCTAATTAATTCTGGCTCGTCTCTATGATAAAATAAAAACAACTGGGTAAAAATGTTCAGATTCCCTTCAAAAACAATGTTTGGCACGAATGTTTTGGTAGGTACCCAGGTTGGACTGGAGGTGGATGCAATTGAGGGGGGAAGGGGTAGTATGATCGTAAAATATCCCATTTGTATAAGGAAGATGGATTTTAAATTCCTTTTTGATCAGAAATCATCGTTTCCTAATTTTATAATTTTTCGTTTAAAATGCAAAAAAAAAAAAAATGTGGCTCAAGTTTAAAATTTGTTTTTAAAAATGTGATTTGAACCCAAAAGTTGCTTTAAATTTAATGTGGATTTTAGATTTGGTTAATTATGGTCATATTTACAAAGTTTCAAAAATATTTTGAGCCATGTAACTTCTTCAAAATTTTTAAAGATTTCAAATTGGGAAGACCTTCATCAGAAAACACATACCTAGTAGGTACCATATTTTTTAGAACACAAAGAGTCATGATTCTGAAGGAGCACGCCAGGGTACGAAATAGTCGAGGAGGAGGGGGTGGTCAAATGTTGACCAAATTGAGGGCGACTCTTTAATTGTAGATCCACCCTTTCCCTTTCTAATATGCCCCTCTTTGAACTAGAAATTGAAAAAAATTGACGCTTCGTTTTTTTTGTGAATGTGATGCTGTAATATTTTGAAGTTTTTTTTTCATGTTTTCACGTTCTGAAAGTTCAATCTTTAAAAAATTGAGATCGGAAAAAATATTAGTCAAGATTTTTGTTGTGACTCTCCCTCTCTTATTTCTTCTGTGTTAAATTATTAATTGGAAAAAATTGACGTAATGTTTTTGTGGTGCTGATTCACGCTTTCATTCATTTTTGTAATATTCTAATTTCTAGGTAGGTATTGTTCATGAAAATCACGTTTTTTATTGTACTTGTACGTTTGAAATTTTGCCAATATTGGAGGAAATCTACTCTCATTAGATTAATATGCATCGTTAAGAACGATCAACTAATAAATGCTGCTGATAAGAATAATTAAGGTTTCATTGAATTTATTGAACAAAATTCAAAAGAATTAAAAAATTTGATTGCAGATAATTTTTTTTAAGAATGATTGCTCGCAATTATACGAGCATTTTCTTCAAAGAATGAACCATTCAATTTCAATTGATCTTCTTAAATAGGTACCTACTTGGGTAAGAACTCAAACTTAACAAAAATGGATTAAGGTACTTACTACTTACTCAAAATGTAGGCATGTCAATAATACATATTGCTCAAATTTTTTAGGTGCTTTTTTCGATCATATACCCAACTTCATTAGATGGGTATTAGGTACCTATCACGAGCATTTTATTGAGTAGGTAATCCAACGCATTTATCTTATCACTAATATGGATTTATGAACCTATACGTAATTCCATCAGAATCATTTATGTCAATTTTGATTCGGCGATCGTAAAATTCAAAAAGAAAAAAAAATTAAAAATAAAAACACTTCACTCGTCGGATATATTAATGGCATTATTTAATTAAGAATTTCGCATACTTTGAACATAATCTTTACCTATATGAAAAATCCATCACGTAATAAATATTTTTTCAAACGATCGCTTAATGTCGTGAATGTACGAAACATTAGTAGAATTAATAAAGCGAATAATTAGCCGATTTTTATTGTACACAAATACCAACTTGAAAGGCGAAGGCGAAGGTAGAGGTATATAAGTAATAGGTTTATGTGTTTTATCTATGAAAATATTATACGAGTATAATCACGATGAAGGAGGTGATTACCTACCTATCAAGTTAAAAGTTCTAAATGACCGAACAGTATGGCAAATACGAGTAGGTAAACCGCTTTGAATAGAAATTGCAAGGTTATAATAGGTATTTAAGTAATGTAAGCTAAACAGATATATTGTAGATTGGGTTCAGTTCGAGTCATTGATAAGAATTAAAAATGCACCGCTGTAGGTAAAATAATAATAACTTAGAGTCGATACATTGAAACAATCAGGAAGTAAACCCGTTATAAAATCATATTCATAAGTATAAGTTACCTACAATGTGAACGTATATTGTACTCCTATGTACCTCTACCTATCTAAGAGATTTGATTCTGAAAGAGAAATCACTTATAATAATGCTTTTACTTTTCAATTCCGCAGCGTGGAATTGGAATAGCCAAAATGGCACAAACCGAGGGCTCTCTATGGAAGACATTGCTGCTGAGGAGGAACGTCGTGGCTCTGTTGGCTTTTTTGGGATTTTTCAATGTGTACACGCTTCGAGTCAATTTGAGCGTCGCTATTGTAGCCATGACAAAAAATTATACTGTGATTGCGGATAATGGGACCATTACATATGTAAGTATATTTTAGTACTAGTACCTATACTACCAAGGCTGTAAATAACTGGAGAGAGCACTCTACTCTTTTTAGAATTATGTACATTTTATGCACATACTAGAGAGGTCAAAACTCTCAAAAAATTTCAAAATGAATGTAGTACACCCCCCCCCCTCAAGATTTCTCAAAGTAAGAAAAAAAGAGAGTAAATCTAGGTGCTAAATAAACGAAAAAAAATGCATAAATGACTGGAATTTCAATTTTCCAAACAAAAACAAAAACTATCACAGCTATGTATGCAAAAGTACCTAGGTAACTATTCAGAAATGTAAGAAAATAAAAAGTAATTTGTAAATATTTACTTACCTACTCATTAAAACTTTACCTAATTGATCATCAAAATTTTCAATAACCAAGTTTGAATATTTAAAAAGACTATACAAAGAATAAAATAAAAAGCAGGTAAAGAGGTACATTAGCCTGATTTTCCAAAAAAATGAACAATTTTTTTTGTACCTAATCGAGTGAAGTTTCCTCTGTGAGATTGCTTTAAAATTGACAATCAAATTTCATTAACAAAAATTCACCAGTTATTTATCAAAAAGTTTAAAAAATACCATTATGTATTTATCAAAAATCACCAGCAGTTCATCAGAAGTATCTGTAATTTACCAAAACTGCCAGTAACTTACCGAAAGTATCAAAAAATTTTCAAAATTGGCTGTACTTTTCCTAAAATGACAAAAATTACCTTTTGAACAAAAATCACCATTCCCAGTAATTTATCAAAAATTGTCGGTTTATCAAATAGTATGTATTACAAAAAATCATGTAGACTGTAATTTACAATCAATCATCAGTAATTCACCAAAAATTACCAAATATTTACCAAGAATTACCAGTAATTTGCTTAAAAATACCAGTAAATTTACCTGAAAAGTCCTGTAATTTACCCAAATATTGCCTAAAAAGTAAAAACTCATCAAAAATTACCAATTTTCATTAAAACACCAGTTTCATTACCTACCATAAAATTCCATAACCCTACCACAGACTACTGTAATTTACCAGAAAAATACCGGTTTTTTTTTGTATCAATAATTTTCAGTAATTTACAGATACAACATAGTTACCGTACGAGTAATTTACCAAGAAAAAACACCTGCAAATTTGCCAAAAATTGCGTGAAATTTAATATCAAAAATCAACTTTGGACTGCAATTCTGTACACCAATGCAAAAAGGATAGAAGTCCTATGACCTGGCATAAGGAAAGGAGCTTAGTGTGTTTAATGCAGTTTGATACAGGGATTTCAAACTTTTCAGTTCAAAATTTAAAATTCCTGTTTCTCAAAACTACACTGAACACGCTAACCTCCTTTCCTTATGCCAGGTCATAGGACTTCCATTCTTTTTGCATTGGAGTACAGAATTTACAATTAAAATATGAGAATGAGATAATATACCAACAAATACTTGCCTTAAAAAAAAAAAAAAAATTCAGTACCTAATACACAAAAAATTGACTGTACTTACTTTACCAAAAAGTAAACTTTTGAAGAAATTATTCAAAAATTATACCTGTAATTTACCAAACATGAAACATAACCTCTAATTTACCAAACTTTACCGGTAAATTACCAAAAATGAACAGTAATTTACCAAAAATTACCAGTAACTTACCAAAAATTATTAGTAATTTACCAAACATAACCTGTGTACATAACATACCAAAAATTACTTACATGAAATTTACCAGAAACTACCAGTAATTTACCAGAAATTTTCCATAACTTACCAAAAAATTCTAACCAAAAATTACCAGTAATTTACCAGAAATTACCAGTAACTTACCAAAAATTACCAGTAATTTACCAAACATAACCTGTAGTTTACCAAAAATTATTTACTTAAAATTTACCAAAAATGACCAGTATTTTACAAGAAATTTTCAGTATTTTACCAGAAATTTTCAGTATTTTACCAGAAATTTTCAGTATTTTACCAGAAATTTTCAGTAATTTACCAGAAATGACGAGTAACTTACCAAAAATTATCAGTAATTTACCTAACATAACCTGTAATATACCAAAAATCACTTAATTAAAATTTACCAGAAATTACCAGTATTTTACCAGAAATTACCAGTATTTTACCAGAAATTACCAGTATTTTACTGAACATAACCTGTAGTTTACCAAAAATTACTTACTTAAAATTTACCAGAAATGACCAGTATTTTACCAGAAATTTTCAGTATTTTACCAGAAATTTTCAGTAATTTACCAGAAATGACCGGAAATTTACCAGAAATTATTAGTATTTTACCAAGAGTTACCAGTGATTTACTAGAAATTACCTGTAATTTATCAGAAATTACCTTAACTTACCAGAAATTACCCGAAATTTACCAAAAATTACCCGTAATTTACCAGAAATTACCATAATTTACCAGAAATTACCCGTAATTTACCAGAAATTACCCGTAATTTACCAGAAATTACCCGTAATTTACCCGCAATTATCCGTAATTTACCAGCAATTACCGGTCGGTAATTTACCAAAACCGAACCGTATTTACTATAATTTTTACCAAAAATTACCGATAATTTACCAAAAACTATCAGTACTTTTTCAAAAATTACCCAACTACCGCCCACCATTGCTGCCAGTTATTTACCAAAAATGACCTGAAGCCTAATGCACAATGACATGATGTTTTTTCATGTTAAGTAAAAATGAGCCTTAAGTATTTTTTTAAAAAAATCAAAACGTGATTTAAATCACTGTTTGAGCGACCTGCGAGCAAAATTTCGTAGAAAAACTTTGTTCAAAAAATAAAAAATGCATCTGTTGAAGTAGAGAGAAAAATGGCCTCAAAATTCATATAGGTACTTACTTATTGTTAGATAAGGTAATGTAATTTTTAGAGCTTGAAAATTTAAGTAAAAAATGAATTCAAACAAAACGAAGCAAAAAGTGAAGAAAATGACTCTAAAATGTGTTCTTGTTGCAACGTTCAGATAATCATTTCTTACTCCTGATAGTCTGAGTCAAATTTGTATAGTGTATTTTTTTAAAAATTTCATCCATTTTAAAATCTGATTATTTCATATGCAATATTCATCCTTTGTTTTCAAAATTATTCCCGAATGCACTAACAAAGGCCAGTATTAGACAAACACTCGTCCAAGGGATGTTAGATAAAAATCATCATCAATACCTATTGGCTATTGGAAAATTAATGAGCCCCCTACTCCGGTTGTAAGGCACGATTTTCGTTGATATTTTCATTTTTTCAATAATTTTGCACGAATACATTACCTACATGTTTTTAATTTTTCAAATTCACCAAAACTCGGTGGAATTTTGATTCAAAGTCAGTTAAGAAAGGCCAAGAACTTTTTATTACCAAATTGCTCATACATGTAGAAGGTTTCTAACTTTCGGGCTACCCTTCCTCCATTGAACTTTCAAAAAAAAAAATTGAGTATGGCTGCATCCCTCTCAACCTCAAGCAGATTAGTTCGCTAGGGTCGTCAAGGTCAAAATAACACTCAACTAATTGGATACCTACATACCTTCTTACCTATTTAATTTGATTTCAGATGCAAGATTTCCCCTGGGATTCCAAACAACGAGGCAACATACTCGGCTCGTTCTTTTACGGATACGTTTTAACGCAATTGGCAGGTGGATGGTTGGGTACAAAAATCGGCGGCGCCAAAGTATTCGGTACAGGAGTATTCGTAACTGCCTTACTCAGTTTGATCACTCCTTTCATGGCTAATTTAGGTATCGGAGTCTTGATAGCTGTTCGAGTCATCGAAGGATTCTTCGAGGTACGTAACTACCAATCAATCACAATTGATCAACTTCTAAACATAATTCAATAGTACTTATTGACAATAAAACTCGATTTATTTTCTCAGGGTGTCACGTACCCTTGCATACACGCCGTTTGGGCCAGATGGGCACCCCCTCAAGAACGCACCCGTCTAGCATCGTTCGGATTCTCAGGAAGTTTCTTCGGTACAGTGGTTGCATTCCCAGCATGTGGTTTCTTCGCTGAAAAATTAGGATGGCCTTCGACTTTCTACATACCCGGTATAAATTATAAATGGAATTAATTACTAGCTCAGCATTGTCAATCAATTTGTCACGGTTTTACTCCTACGAATAATACCAACGTGCTTTTTTCACGTGTTTTCGAAAAAAAAAGAGTAAAAATTTGTAAAAATTTAACAAAGCTTTCATAGGTAGGTACACTTGTGACTTGTGAGAAAAAGAACACATATTAGGTACATGTGTCGTGTCTGTTCGGCTTAATTACCAACTGAGTAACCGCTGCGAGGTACAATCAAGTAACAATAATAATTATCGTGGTAATTTTGTTGTATGCTTAATTAAAATTTTAAAATCTATGGGTATACCTGTAGCTTTGATTAGAGTCATTCAACCTGTTCATCTCTCTTACTGGGCTAAAGTTCAGTTGAATCGAGTTGATCAATTAAATTGAGACGTAGATTATCATTCTAATTTATCTGATGAATTTCTATAGACAAATAGGTAATTTAGTTTTTTTTTTTTTTTTTTTTTTTTTTTATGTAAAAAAGAGTTCCATTTTTTAATACAAATTATTTTGTTTGGCAACTCCAATTCTATCAAATTATTTAAGGGTTCATACGAATTAAAACCAGATTTAGTTATCTATTTATATCCTTTGTAGGGTATTTTGGTATCATTTTCATGTCAGTAAAAGGGGGAAAATTTTTTATTTGTGTGATTGACACGATATTTATAATGAATACGTACCTATCTAGTACCTAAAATTAAAGAGTATGAACCCAAAGAACAATCACTTTAATAAAACTTTTTTTTTCCACAGCGGTCGTAGCAATAATATGGTGCATAACTTGGTTCATCTGTGTCAAAGACGACCCCGAATCCGACCCATGGATCACAGAAAACGAATTGAAATTCTTACAAGACGCCTTAGGAGATGTTAAAAGTCAACAGGTTATTATTTTAATACAATTTCTCCAACTTTTCAATTACTCGTGTACTTATTTCTTATCTATGAGCTGTTTACTTATGGACCTATTTTAATAATCATGTTTCGTAATCAAACCAGGTTACACACCCTTGGAGAGCATTCTTCAGATCAATGCCAGTATGGGCGATTGTGAGCGCTCATTTCTGCGAGAACTGGGGCTTCTACACGATGCTCACGCAATTACCCACATTTATGAATGGTAAACACATTTACTTATGTATAATTGGAATAATAAAAATTAATAATGAATGGCGATAATAGGTACAGTTACAATTACGCTATAGGTTTATAGGTACCTATACCCAAGTGTTAGAAATTAAGCAACTGTTTTCATTCATTGAGGTTTTTTTTCCTCACCTTGAAATTTTGTCGCAAATTGATTATTAAAACAAAAGGGTCTCGTATGAATGCGTGTGCCTTATATTATAAATGTACACGTATGTGCTCAAATTTAATCGTATTATTGCCAACTTCCGTTATCAGGGACGGATTTATCATTGTGCAAGTATGTTATGCAATCGCGTTTAATAACAGTTCGATTTAATGTAGGGTATTGTCTGGTTGAATTTTTTTACAGATACGTTGCAATTTGAAATTCAGGCTGCTGGATTTTTATCTGCGCTGCCATATTTAGTCATGGCGATTACTCTACAAATAGCCGGTGTACTTGTTGATAGGCTAAGGAGGAAGAATTATTTTACGACGACGCAAGTGAGTAGTTTATAAATGAGCACTATTCATTGAAAATTTAGGAAATAGGTAATTAGAAATGAAGTTTAATTTAATTAAATTCATCGTTTACGAGAGAATTAAATTCCTGCGAAAACCTATATTACTCATCTCTAATCATGGACGTTCATTTTTCACCCCTAGGGGCACCTAGAGATAGGCATTATAATTCGTACCTCTCAATCTGAAAAAATAAAGTAGATGTCATTTTTGTAAACATTGCTATGAAAATTATTACATTTACTTAATTCGATTATTATTCATTTTTATATTAAAAGTAATCTTCGTTTATGAATTTTTCAGGTGAGAAAAATATTCAATTGTGGAGCATTTCTAAGTCAAACAGTATTCATGATTTCTGCTGCGTTTGCTGAAACTGCATTTTTAACGATATTATTTATAACTTTGGCAGTTGGACTTGGAGCATTTTCATGGGCAGCATTTAGGTGAGTTGTGGATACCTTATCAGGGTAGGATTAAAATCAATTTTCCCTTCTATTAGTTCTAAAATGAGAAAAACCCCAAAAATTGAGAAAATTAAAATAGAAACTTGATTAATTACAAATAAAAAAAAAAAAAAAAAAAAAGGTAAATTCGTGTGAAATATGCTTTATTTTTGGACTCTTGCGGAGTTTGGAAGGTCTGAATCAATGAGCAAATTGAAATTCGAGAACAGAACTCTCGAAAACTCAACAAACCATAGATCAATGAAAACTCATAAATCAAAAAAATAGTAAGTTAAAATTCGAGAAAAGAATTTTTAAAGGTTATTTTGCCAACAATTTTACCAAACATCATCAGGCAAGTAATTTCCAAAAAATTGCTGATGGTTTATAAAAACAAAATAATTGCCATTAATTGACGACACACAATCAATAATTCACAAAAAATACCAGTAACTTACAAAAAAATAACCAAACTGTAAATTAAAAAAAAAACAAAAAAAATACGAACAATTTCTCAAAAAAATTATCTTTAATTTTTCAAAAAAATCCAGTACTTTTATTTTTTTCAAAATTACCTGCAAATAGCAATTTCTCAAAAAAACCACCTAAAATTCCTCACAAAAATTACCTGAATTTAAAAAAAATACCTTCAACTTTTCAAAAAAAATTATCTACAATTTTTCGAAAAATATCCCCAGTTTTTAAAAACATTATCTTCAATTTCTCAATAAAATTCCGTCCAATTCTTCAAAAAAATTGCGTTCAAATTTTCAAAAAAATCACCTATTTACTCATAAACTTTCCCAAATATTTAAAAAAATGACCAGCAGTTTTTTAAAAAAATTGCCAGCAAATTTTCAAATTAATTATTTTTATTTAAAAAAAAAATCACCAAAATTTAGGGAAAAATGAGCCGAAATTCACCAAAAATACTCAGTAATTCACTAAAAATGGCCAGTTTTTGGAAAAAAAATTATCACGAAAAATTACTTTTGATAAGAGATACTTTTTACAGCAATTTACTAGAAACACTTAAAATTAAAAAAAAATTAAGTATTAGAAATTCACAAAAAATGACCAATTTTTTTCCAAAAAAAATTGACGAAAAATTAATTTTAAAATTTGGCATGCATTTAAAAATTGAGTTCTCGCCACAAAACTCAACTTTTGAGGTTTCAAAACGATGATTTTGAGAACCTCGCGTTTTTTCGAAGAAATAAAATGACGATAGCTTTTTCTCCAACTTAGTCTAATTATTTATGTAGGTACCTATTAATTAAATTTGAAAAGCTCATTTTTGAAAATATTACATAATTTAACTTCATACATTTTATTCGTTCAAATTCCAGTGTCAATCATTTAGACATCGCTCCTCAACACGCTGGCGTTCTAATGGGTATTTCTAACACATTTGCTACTTTCTCTGGTATAATTAGTCCATCGGTAGCTGGTTACGTAGTTCAGCATAAAGTAAGTTGTATCAATAAAGACGTACTTTGACGAATTTTCGTTCAAATTTTTACGATTTCTCGTACCTGTTATTTTTCAGAGTAAAGATGAATGGAGAATAGTATTCTGTATATCCGGTTTAATTTACTTGTTCGGTGCCATATTCTACGCAATATTTGCCTCGGGTGAAGTACAACCTTGGGCTATTGAAAAGAAAAATGAAAACCAGCAAAATAATGAAAAAAATAAAGAGAAGATGGCCTACGAAAACCATGGCATGACTGATATTACATTAGATCGTTGAAAGTCTTTATATTTGTAGTCGTTATTGTTACCTGATAATTATTGAAATAAATTTTGTAAATTTGATGTAAATATTGGTAAATAAGTATTATGTAAAAAAAAAAAAAAAAAAATGAAAAGAAAAGAAAATTTTTGCGCAATTATGCAAAAAAAAAAAGAATAGAAGAATGATAATACTCGAATGTGTTTATTTGTAATAAAATAATTATTGACTGAAAATACGTCGTTTTGAGAACACTTTTTGTCCAAATAATGCACAATTATGTCAAATGAGCCCATGTTCATCATCATCATCCATTTGAAGTCTGCACAAATTCAATATTCTCAGCCCCTTCCTTCTATGTATGCATTTATCCATTCTCCATCCTTATGTAACTTCGTAAAATAAGTTGCATTCGGCAGTATTGACGGCGCTACAAAATAATTTTTTGGTAAAACCGATAACTTTTATCGTTGATGAATCAATAACCTCTCAGTTCGCAGTAAATGATCCGACTTATCTGTAGATGTTTTTCAGATTAATTAGCTTCTCTACCTTAAAGCCGCACACCAATATTCAATTACATTATTGAAACATTTTTGCGGACAATTTATCACTGTAGGTACGCAGTACGCACATACTTACAGATATTTCCCAATTGATATGTTCAGTTTAAAGTTTACCAAGCGGATGTGATTTTCGAATAACTTGCTCGTATACGGTGTATAATAATAATGATGTTAGCACACTACTTTGCTTGGATTTCGAAGTTCCGTGTGCATAAAGAAATCCATGGATGGCATTTCATTTGAGAGGAGATCGTAATTGGTGAATTTTTCTTGGCAGGTACCTATCTAATTATGATTTAAATAAATATAACATGTATGTGTAGAGCTATAGACTTGGTTAAAGTGCAAATTTAGATCCATTCCTATCTTATTTTTTACCTATGCATTGTATGTATTTTATTGAGAATGACGTCATTCAATTTGTGAATATGATTATTGAAAATTTTCAATCTATTTAAATTAGAATTATTTGCTGAAAATTGAGTAAAATATTGCAAACGTTTTAAAATTTAAAAAAAAAAAAATTGCGAAAAATGGATACCTAAGTACCTAAAATAAATTATCAAAATGGAACGAAATTATGGAAAATTGAATCCAATAAAATACATTTTTCAATTCAAGGTTTCGTGAGAAATTATTTTCATTTTTAGAAAAGTTCAAAGAAGTCACTGTTCATAAAATTCTGATTTCGATTCGATCTAAAATTTTCCAATGATAATTTCAAAATTGTGGCTAATATTAATCAAATTTTTGATTGATATCAGTTAATTAATGATAAAAATTCTGAAAATACATCGCATTTTTAATGAAAATGGGCAATCTACTCATTGCAATATCCATATCAACTTTAATTCAAATAATGACATTTTTTTGCGGACTTCAAACATCGAATACTTATCCTCCAAATCTGATAGGACAATTTTCAGGAGAGAGAGAGAGATCGTAAAATAAAATAGGAAACCGCTAAAAGTGAAACAGGACATTTTGTAAGAGAGAAATCATCTGATATACTTTTACTTTTCAATTCTGCAGAGCACAACGTAACCAAAATGACAGACACGAAGGGCTCTATTTGGAAGACACTGACGCTGAGAAGGCACATTGTAGCCTTATTGGCTTTTTTTGGATTTTTCAACGTGTACACTCTTCGAGTGAATCTAAGTGTTGCTATCGTAGCCATGACACAAAATTATACAGTGATTGCGGATGATGGGAGCACTCAATACGTAAGTACCTATTAATAGTAGATATATGTGCCTACCTAGTCTAGTAATTACCTAATAAAGAAAATTCTCTATTTTGATCTCAAGTACCTACTTATTTTGATTGTTTTAAAAATATTTCGAAATTTTTGCAAAATTCCACAAAGCGAGAGCATTTTTGAAAAAATCGTGTGTTTTTTGAGAAAAAATATGCAAATTTTCTGTCATTGTTGCCAATTTTAAAAAATCGAGAAAAATAGCCAAAAAATTATTAAATTTTTTCGGTTTTTTGAAATTTGAAATTAATGATCTTTATGTACTCATTTCCTCATTTGATTTCAGGTGCAAGATTTCTCCTGGGATTACAAACAACGAGGCACTATCCTCAGCTCATTCTTTTACGGATACATTTTAACGCAAATGGCAGGTGGTTGGCTGGGTGCAAAAATCGGCGGAGCTAAAGTATTCGGTGCAGGAATACTCGTAACTGCCGTACTCAATCTTGTAACTCCTTTCTTGGCTAGTTTTGGTATCGGTGTCTTTATAGCTGTTCGAATCATTGAAGGGTTCTTCGAAGTATGTATTCTGCATTTAAGAAGTGTTTAATTTTCAGATCACTGATCACTGATCACATGACCAAGGTGGATATACAATATTTATCTAATGCTTGATTTATTCGCAGGGTGTTACGTACCCTTGTATTCACGCTGTCTGGTCGAGATGGGCTCCACCTCAAGAACGTACTCGTCTAGCATCCTTCGGGTTCTCGGGAAGTTATGTCGGTACAATGATTGCATTTCCGGCATGTGGTTACTTTGCTGAAAAATTAGGATGGTCTTCAATTTTCTACATAACTGGTATGTTGTAATTACTCAAAATTGTCTGAACATTGCAAAGTAAAGTAAGTAAGGGTACTTTTCTAATTCGTGTAATCTCACAGGAGGAGAACCTCTCGAAATATCCACGTTCGATCTGAACAGAACCGTAATTTTTGGAAATAGAGCATAGTCTGAAATCCTATAATGAAAATTTCACCTGCTTAAATCGATTTTTGGAGAATTTTTGAAATTTTAAAATTAACCATTTATGGGAATTCAAGTGTATCTACTTTTTTCAAAAAAATTGTAATTAATAAAAAATTGTAACCTTCCACAGGAATCGTAGCAATAATATGGTGCCTGACGTGGTTCATCTGCGTCAAAGAAAGCCCTCAATTTGATCCATGGATTACAGAAAACGAACTGAAATTCTTACAAAACGCCTTAGGAGATGTTAAAAATCAACAGGTATCTATACGTATTAAAAACTTCACCTAATCATTTCAAAACTAAGGCGTACTTTTATGATTACTCTCTAGATCCATCATAAACTTCTTTCGTACTTTTATGAGCAAAATAAATTCATTTTGTATTATTGTTGAACCAGGTTACACATCCGTGGAAAGAATTCTTCAAATCAATGCCAGTATGGGCCATCGTAGTTGCTCATTTCTGCGAAAACTGGGGCTTTTTCACGTTGCTCACGCTGTTACCCACGTTTATGAATGGTAAATATAGCCTGCTTATGGACTGAATAAGTGAATACTTGGTAAAATAAAAATGAAGGGAGAAAAATACAGGTTATGTATTGTATAGGTACAGCAGGGTGTACCATAACGAACAGCCTTCCTTCAAACCGGAAAGTACATATTAGCATTAAGCAACTCATCCATAATACAAGGATGCATGTTTGCCTAACCTAGAATTTGAAGGAACTGAGTTATGCTACAAAATGCATTGGTTTTCATTTTAATGAGCAATTTAAACCTTGCGCTTCTGAAGATGGAGCTCCTATAAAATAGGTAAAGAGCTGCACGTTGCAGTCCTTTGTAGTAATTTTTTTTTTTGGAATTTTTTCATGTGGACGATGATTAAGGTACTTGATTAGTAAGAGCCATTAAGATAGGTATAGTTTAAAACAAAATCTCAAAAAATAGAAAATAAAAATAAATACATTTTCCTTATCATATTGGTAGATGAGATACCTATTATGATTTTACTATTCATGTTTCTTGAAGGCAAAAGTTTACTGTTCTCAATAGAGCAATGTTCCTTCCTCTAACTCAGTTACTTTGAACGTTATGGAGATAAAAATTAGTGCAGAAAAAGTAAAAAAAGATCTTCTTTCCTTTAAAATTGTTCGAAATTCACAAAAAGTATATTGGAAGTACACCAAGTTTTTTTTACTCATGTCGCCCATGTTGGCCATGTTTTATAAATTTTCAAAAATTTGAAGAAAACTAATTTTGAATTTTTTCAGAGGTAACTTAGGTAGGTAAACGTACGTACTTTTAGAAACTCGGGATGAATTGTCAATTCGCCGATTCAAAGAAGGGCCATTCATTTTACAATCAGACATTTACTAACCAGTAACCACAAATGCTAAAATACTTAATAATCATCACAATTTCAACTTTTTAAAAATATTTTCTATTTTAAAAAAATTATTAAAATGGCTCAAGATTAATTATCGTGAGAATTCCGCAGTTTTCTTGCAGTCTTATTTTACAAAATATAGGATAGTTTTCAACGAAAATGAGCTATATCTATAAGAAAATGAAAAACAAATAATTTTTTTGAATAAGTACTTCCCTAGAGCAATAATTTGGGTAGTCAATGGTTTTTTTTTTTTTTTTTTTTTTTGGAAAATTGGAGGAGAAATATGATGAAAGTTTGTGGAGGAATTTCAAAAGACTACCTACAGGAAAACTGTTTTTGAATTTTTTTATCAGCTTTTCAGAGGTTCTGTATGACTTTCCAAAATAATACGATTTTGGATCTATTCTCCAAAGTTGTGTAAAATAATCTAATAGAGCAAAAAAAATGTTATACTTAGGTACATAATCATTATCGAAATTTTTTTCAAAAAAATACTTACCTATTTCTTTTTTAATTAATTTTTTTTTAAATTTGAATATCTGGTAGAAAAGTGTTAGTTCAAGTCATTACTTGATCCATCCTTCAACTTTCCAAGAAAAACGACAAAACTTGAATGAATTTTTTTTGAAAAAAATAGTTTTGAGAATTGAACAGAAAGGAGGAGTCCCGATAAGGCCACTTTTTGGGCCCCTCACAGTTATCGACTCGACTACTCTTAAAGTGTTGTAATAAATGTCCCAAATACGAATCCGTGGTTAGTTAACCCAAAATGACAATTTTTTGGGCTCCAGGGGTTCCCAAAGTTGTGAATAAAAAAAGAATTTTAGGAACCACTGAGTATCATTTTCAAAAACTTTTTAAGCGTAAAATATCTGTTTGAACTCGATAAACGCTATGCGAAGTGATTTTCTTATTTTCGACCCTTAGGGGCAGAAATTGGGGGGTTTTGATTTTTGGAAAATTTTGGAACCACCATTTTGACCTTACCTCTTTGAACCCCGCTAATAGGCTTTTTACAGTATATTAGTATCCGAAACACCTTCATCCAACCAAATTTTGAGCTCAATAAAATTTTCCGCTGGTACTCAAAAATCCAATTTTTCAATTTTTCGTAATTTCGATATTTTGGGAACCCCTGGCAAACTGGAAACCTACGATTTGCGCCAAACGTAACGTTTTGAGGTATATATTCAATTATCTAGATGAAAAAGTTGAATTAAGCTCCCTGTACATTCGTAATTTTGAACCATTTTTTTAGAGCCCCACACTTTGGGCACCCCTGAAAATGGCGTTTATGCATATTTTTTCAAAAAAATTGAAGAATTTACATTTGAAACACACTAGCAAGTGCCCGATAATTTTTCATTTGATTTTTCCTGTAACTTTCAAAATTGAGCTATTTTGGGTCAAATTCTGAGATTTTAACTCATCGAAAAGATGTTAAATCACGTTTTCAGAATTTCAACGAAGTATAAATCTCAGATTTTGACCCAAAATAGCTCAATTTTGAAAGTTACAGGAAAAATCAAATGAAAAATTATCGGGCACTTGCTAGTGTGTTTCAAATGTAAATTCTTCAATTTTTTTGAAAAAATATGCATAAACGCCATTTTCAGGGGTGCCCAAAGTGTGGGGCTCTAAAAAAATGGTTCAAAATTACGAATGTACAGGGAGCTTAATTCAACTTTTTCATCTAGATAATTGAATATATACCTCAAAACGTTACGTTTGGCGCAAATCGTAGGTTTCCAGTTTGCCAGGGGTTCCCAAAATATCGAAATTACGAAAAATTGAAAAATTGGATTTTTGAGTACCAGCGGAAAATTTTATTGAGCTCAAAATTTGGTTGGATGAAGGTGTTTCGGATACTAATATACTGTAAAAAGCCTATTAGCGGGGTTCAAAGAGGTAAGGTCAAAATGGTGGTTCCAAAATTTTCCAAAAATCAAAACCCCCCAATTTCTGCCCCTAAGGGTCGAAAATAAGAAAATCACTTCGCATAGCGTTTATCGAGTTCAAACAGATATTTTACGCTTAAAAAGTTTTTGAAAATGATACTCAGTGGTTCCTAAAATTCTTTTTTTATTCACAACTTTGGGAACCCCTGGAGCCCAAAAAATTGTCATTTTGGGTTAACTAACCACGGATTCGTATTTGGAACATTTATTACAACATTTTAAGAGTAGTCGAGTCGATAACTGTGAGGGGCCCAAAAAGTGGCCTTATCGGGACTCCTCCAATTAAATCAAATTATACCGAATTAAAATGTAGCAGACTCGAAGATCTTCTTAATACGTATTTCAGCAAATAATCAAAAATAAAAGAAAAATTAAGAACTTATTTTTTTACCTAGAGGTGTTTTAAACAAAAAAAAACTAAAAAAGTTACAATTTTGAATTTTGAATTTTTTTCTTTAAAAATTATATTCAGCCTCTTATTTTGTTTTTTTCAAAAATTTTACTTGTTATTATTGGAATCAAGAAGCTTGATACTTTTCAAGTACATAAAATTCGGAATTTTATCTATCAAACGAGACTGCATTATTAGGAAGTAAATGAAAATACAATTACTATCTATTTTGAGATGAGATTTTCAAAGTAAAACGTCAGCAATTTGTTCCTTGAAATCGGATTAATGGGTACCGTACCTACTACATACTTATGAAATTCATAGAGGTAAACAATTCAAAGTATTAATTTTATACAAGTAATTAGTCAATCATTCAGAGTTTGCATCATCCATTGGGTAATGTTACTTTTAACCATCATTTTATTACGTTAAAAATAACTAGGTAACGATTTAGGTAGGTACAATCTGTAAAAGTGCTGAGTACCTACAAATTAGGTAACCATTTTCACCCGATCCATTCAGTTTTTTTTTCATTTTGAAATTTTGTCGAAAATGAAATTATTAAAACAAAAAGATCTTGTCTGAAAACCCATATGCCTTTATACCCAATTACCCAGGTATTACTCAGCAATTATATTATTGTCATCGGATAATTGTTCGATTGAGTAAATTCCTGATATTGATTTCATGTTTTTTTTTTCTTACAGATACGCTGCATTTCAATATAAAATCTGCTGGATTTTTATCTGCTGTGCCATATTTAGTTATGTCGATTGCATTACAAATTGCTGGTATACTTGTTGACAAACTGATTAGACAGAATTATTTTACCACTACTCAGGTCAGTATAATTCGGCCATGAAATTGGATCCCTAGATGCACATATTTTTTTACTCATCTTTGGCTATGAAAAGCACCCTTTTTAAAAAAAAATTTCGATTTTTTTTCAGGTAAGAAAGATATTTAATTGCGGAGCATTTTTAAGTCAAACAGTTTTCATGATTTCGGCTGCGTTTGCTGAAACTGCATTTTTAACAATATTATTTATAACGCTGGCTGCTGGACTTGGATCATTTTCATGGGCAGCATTCAGGTGAGTTTGGAATACCTCTTTTATAGGGCTCGGTACCCCGAAATTCACTTGAAACCCTTCCTTAGATATCAAATAACCTAATCAAACCTTACCTATTTGTACACATTGCAGTGTCAACCATTTAGACATCGCTCCTCAACATGCCAGCGTTCTAATGGGCATTTCAAATACATTCGCAACTTTTTCTGGTATAATTGCTCCATCAGTAGCTGGTTGCATTGTTCAGAATAAAGTAAGTTGTGAAATTCAGAATTTCATTTACACATGAGTAGAGCTGTAAGTACCTCATCGGATTTTTCACTCAATTAAACAATACCTAATTATTCGTGAATTATTTTTCAGAGTAAAGCTGAATGGAGAATAGTATTCTGCATCTCCGGTCTACTTTATCTTTTTGGTGCCATATTCTATGGGATATTTGCCTCCAGCGAAGTGCAACCTTGGGCTGTTGAAAATAAAATTGAAAAGGATCAAAATAATGAAAATAATAAAAAGAAGGAAAACAGTGTACGAGAATCGTTAGACTATTAAAACATGTTATTTAATAATTATAAAATTAATTTTGTAAAATTTTTGCGATTAAAAAAATAAAAAAATAAATAGAGTATATTTACCTATTTACAACGGTGCAATGTGTTTATTTGTAAAGAAATAATTATTGGCTGCAAAATACATCGTTTTGAGAAATTTCTACTTTACACCGATGTTTGTATAAAATTATCATGTTTTTTTTTCGCGTCGAAAATATTGAAAAAACCTAATAGTTAAAATGTGATAAGAAAAAAAAATACAATGTTTAGTCCTTGAATTCGTCGCAAATTAAAATGGACATAATGAATTTATATTTACTTCGGTACAGCTATTTTCCTTCGGTCACATACCACTCCTGCCTTGAAATTGATTTCGCTATAATGTAAGTCTTTTCAGAGTACCATACGCTGCAGCATTTCCGGTCATATATCCGCAAGTATATCCTGAAATATTTCCCGAACTATACCCAGACGATGATGACGAGGAGACAACTGGTAACGTTCAACAAAAACCATCCAAAGTGTGGATTTTTAGGCGAAATTTCATCGGTGCTTTGGCTTTTCTTGGGTTCTTCTGCGCGTACATGATACGAACAAATTTAAGTGTGGCTGTGGTAGCGATGACCGTTCCTGATCCAAAAGTACCCAATAGTACAGTAAGTACCCAATTGTTCTGTAAATGTAAACTTGATGTCTTGTGTGTGGTTCTATTTCGCGAATTTTTTTCTCAAAAAGGCACCTTTCAACTGGAATTCGAAAGAGAAAGGTACTTTACTCGGAGCTTTTTTCTACGGATACCTTTTTACCCAGATTGTTGGAGGCTGGCTGAGTATCAAAATAGGTGGAGCTAAGGTATTCGGAGCTGGAATATTGGTATCTTCGATATTAGCTATAGTTACTCCGCAAGTAGTACCTTTTGGAATATTTGTATTTGTCGGAGTACGAGCTGCCCAGGGATTCGTTCAGGTTGGTTTTTAAAGCTTATAGCATCGTCGAAGAATATTTCAAAGACATTTTTGTAGGGTGCTACTTATCCCAGTATGCATGCTGTGTGGGCTCGTTGGGCTCCTCCTGATGAAAGAACTCGTCTAGCGTCGATGGGATTTTCCGGAGCTTTTATGGGTACAATGGCTACGTATCCTTTGTGTGGTTTTATAGGATCTTACCTAGGATGGACGTATATGTTCTATATTCCAGGTTAGTTCGAACTTAGTATTTTAATAATGCTCAATTTATATTTATCATCGATGTATTATTTTTAAATTAAAAAAAAAAAATTATCCAAGTACCTACATTTAATTTTTTTAAATAAATTATTAATGAAAAATAAGTTATTGGTTTTCTGAGTTGATTTTCTTCAGTTGTTAATCTTTTTTTATTTCATGTTTTTTTTTTTTTTTTTTTAATTAAAATTTTGAACTTAATTAGCTATTTTTTAAAATTAATTATTCAATTTTGTGTTTGTTTAAAGGAGCAATAACTTGTGTATGGTGGCTTATTTGGGTCATATTTGTTCGAGATGATCCCCAACGTGATCCATGGATTTCAGACGAAGAACTCGAATATCTAAAATCCACTCTTGGAGAAAGCGAACATAAAGATGTAATTTCAAATGTTATTTCCAATATTGGTAAATTGATAATCATCAATAATCGATATTTTTTTGGCTTCTATTGCATTTTTTATTTTTATTCTCAACTTTTCTGTAAAATGCAGGACATATTTATTTTTTCATACTCGCCATTATACCTACCTATTTACTTTCATTGCGCAGATAAAACATCCTTGGTTGAAATTCTTCACGTCGATGCCCGTCTGGGCGATTGTTGTGTCACATTTTTGCCAAAATTGGGGCTTTTATACCATGTTTACTAATTTACCTAGTTTTTTTAAAGGTCAGTTTGTAAAATCTTTAAATAGAAACGAAATATGGAGCGTAGAACGTTGAAGATCGATGATTATTTATGTTACAGAAACCCTACATTATGATATAACCATGTCTGGAGTTCTTTCTTCGTTGCCTTTTTTAGTCATGAGTGTTGGATTACCTATCGCTGGATTGATCATTGATAAAATCAGAAGACTGGGAATATTTTCGATTACCACAGTTAGATTCATTTTTAATAGTTCAACTTTTCTTTCACAACAAAGAGAAAAGAGTACCTATTTACCTGTTCTAATTCATTTTTGGTTTACAGATTCGAAAATTATTCAATTGTGGAGCATTTCTCACACAATGTGGATTCATGTTCATGGCCACTAGATTTCAAGAACCAAAGATTTTAGTTGTATGTTTAACTTTCGCTAATGGCATTGGTGCCTTCGCTTGGGCA
This sequence comes from Planococcus citri, assembly GCF_950023065.1. Lineage (NCBI taxonomy): Eukaryota > Metazoa > Arthropoda > Insecta > Hemiptera > Pseudococcidae > Planococcus > Planococcus citri. The sequence goes on along the minus strand of NC_088678.1, from coordinate 66,813,775 downwards.
GCTTTTGGGTATGGATTTTAAACTACCTACGTAAACGCAATTTATTTTTCAATCTTTAATAATAGGTAACTACTAATAATAAGCAACGAATTGAAATAACGTATGTATTTTCAGCGTGAATCATTTAGATATTGCACCTCCACACGCCGGAGTTCTTATGGGAATTAGTAATATGATGGCTACATTTTCAGGTGTCTTCAGTACACAGCTGACTGGATACGTTGTTGTACAAAAAGTGAGCTTTAAAAATCTGATATTAAATTTGATTCACAAGTGATTGGGTGATGGCAATTAATTTTAAAAAAAAATATTCGATAATTATTTTTTCTGCCCAGACTCTCGAAGAATGGAACACTATATTTTTAGTATCAAGCGGCTTCTACCTCCTCGGAGCCCTTTTCTACTTGATTTTTGGCTCCGGAGAGAAACAATCGTGGGTTATAGACTCGTCGACGACATCCAAACCGACAGGTCCAACGCGATCACCGACAAGTATAGATGAAGAGGAAGACGATGACGACGAAGGCAGTGAAATCATGAGCTGAATTTTAAATACTCAAACCTATCTGTGTTTGTACCTATTTTAAAGCTATCTTTTAACAGAGATTTTTATCGACACGTGGTCATCTAATTCGAAAAAGTGCACCGATCAGTATTACAAAAGATAGTAAAACGAATACTGTCAACAAGCTATGACTGTGAGAGGTTTTAGGTGATGACGGTGTCGTGTCTTTGATTTGTTTTACCGAAGGGGTTGTTTCGTCCAAGATTACATTGTTGTTGTATTTTATCATCTCTCGAATTTCGTCTATCCATTCGACGTAATGCGAAACAAATGTAAATATCAGTAAGTCACTGGATTCTGGATGCTGATGGCTGTAAACGCCTTCCAAGATATATATTCCTAATTCTTTGTCCGTCTTGATCAAACCAGTACCTTGATTAATGTCGTTTAGCTGTCTGTTACCTGAAAAAAAATGAGGTTTTTAATAAGTTTTCGTGACTATTAATGTTAAAAGAGTCGAAGATGAGAATAGTGTTGTATGTAAGTATATGTAGATAGTGAGAATTAATGTTGTACATATATTGTATTTTAGTACCTAGATTAGTTTCATTAAACTGTGCGTAATATTGGTTGCATTTTTCTCGATTTTTCTCACAAGTTACCTCCAGTGAGTTCAATTTCATGACAGAAATTTCATCGCGACTTATAACGTCTTCTGAGTCGCCCAAAATAACCATCTAAAAAGTAAAATAAAAATTGAAAATGATCAAAGGTCGTAAAGGAAAAGGAAAGTGCCAAAATCTAGCCACTTTTCATAATCATAATTTTCAGATAAATCAAATGCATGCAACTTGGCAAGTTGGCAAGTCATCTCATCCTCATACCTATCACTCTCACACTAACTCAAAGATTCAAAATCATATCAATCGAAACTCGGAAGTATGGTAGATAGAAAGAATTTCGCAAAGATTAATATTATTAATAATATTAAATTCTAAAAATAATTAATGTAAAGGACAAAGGTAGGTAAAGGTAATAAAATAAAAATTTTTTCAATGGGCAACTTCGTTCAAGAAAGTGAAGAAGCAACAAGAACGTTAGTCATGATTCATACATTGTTTACGAACAGTGAACTGAGCGCAAGCTTTATCTTTGGCTTATCTTTCATTCGGTATCGGTATTCGGTGTTTGTTTCGTCGTAAATTTCTATAATATTATTGACCATAAACTACAAATTCCATGAATCTACTTACCATTCCTATGTCCAGAAACCATTCCGATGATGCTGGATAAGAATATGGACTCACACAAACCGGTAGAACAGTCAAACAATATTCAATTTCTTCATCAGTTTCCAAAATAGCCAGACTACCCAAGCTTTCTGGCGATAACGACTTCTGAAAATGTCTTGGTAAGTAATGTATGTTCTTAACCTGTACCAAATAAGATATTCATTCAATTATCTAGAGCTGTTGATCGACATATTAATAAACTAATCCCGTGTTATGTCTGCGCAGCAGTTTACTTTGTATGATTTCAACGATCCCCAGGATTCGATGTTGTCGTTGACGAAGATTTCAAAATGACGCGGATTCTTCGTTCGAGTAAACAGATTACCGTCTGTAATCGTACGAATGCTCAGCTTTCTCATGATAATTTGGTAAATATAATCTTAGTAATGAGTATCCTTACCAGTTAGTACGATTTTTCTATCGAGTAACGTTCCAGAAAAATGACGCGGAGATTGGTTCGGATCGATTTGCTCTCGAATCAGTGCTCTCCATGGAAAATCTTTGCGTTTCAAGGCTTCGACGATTTCCCGAGTTACATGGCCGCATACTGGATAAAATAATCTTGTAAGTGAGTTGTTTACAATCATTTTATAACCGTTAACCGTTACTTGTTCTTAAAACAGTTTGGAATTTACAACGAAAACGAGGGGTTTTCTCTATCTACCTGGACGACACTCGATTAGACTAGGATTCAAGTTCCATTTTCCACTCGGAAGACAGTAAGCTTCTGCGAAAGTTGGTTCGTGATTGGATTTCTGACAACTGAATCGTACTAGAGTGCTTTCCCAAATTACTCCGTTGCAGTCAACCTTATTTCCTTGAAAACACTGTTGTTGTAGTTCGGGGTTGTTGATTTCAGGACATGTTTCTGCACAGAAGTAATACAATATGTATGAATGTTATGTATTTAAGAACTTGGAAGCGATCACTTACATAAATCTAGTTGAAGGAATGATTATAATATACTTCTGCACGACATTGCCGGTGGTTCCCAATTACGTTGGATACAAGTTGTAACAATTTCATTCTCAGGATCACCGATGTAACCAGGTTTGCATCTGATTACTCCTCGAACGAACTCCGGTACTCTTTCATTCGGCTTCCCTGACCCTGAGTAATTTAACCAAACCTCATGTCGTTGTTGTGGTAAATTAGGGTACGGACAAGACGCATTTTTGTGACTGGAAAAGTTCGTGAATAGAACGTGGACATCGAAATACATACGATGAATATTTTTATTTTTAATGAGATGAACTCTGAAATCAGCTGTTTGCTCTGCTTAGTGCTTATTACTGCTTACTCAATTACGCAGTGTTCGTTGTATTCATCGGCACCTCCGGGGCAATCTTCTTTTCCATCGCATACTAATGCTGAATCAATACATTCACGACCGCAATCAAATTGGTTGCTAGGCAAGTGAAAAATTAGGATGAGGTTGGATTTCGAGTGTGTTACGATATGCTTACCTTTTACAATGTGTGGCGGTTAGAGGATCTTGGTTCATTATGTCATCGATGTCTTGTTCTGTAAATCAGAAATGGTCAATTGGTTAGGTATAGGTATATTTATTTTTTAGTTTTTTAAAATTCACCTGCATATTTGTGTAAGTATACTCAAAACATATCGTACTAGGTGTATTGTTCGTACCCGCGAATTATTGAATATTATTTTATACTTTATCTAATTGTAAGTTGATTTTTTATTTCAGATGTTCGTTTTGGAAGATGCTTCGGTAAGCAAAAACTTCAGCTTCGAACCTGAATCATGTTCTACGATGATCATTTTGACGTTGGCTGAATCACCGAGGTAAGTTTTTGTCCATGTTCGATTACTTGTTTTGTAATGTATTATTGTACTGACTTTTTCTAGTTTTTATCTGAGATGAATTAAGTAGTTTTTTTGTGTCTTTTTTACTGGATACTGTAGTATTTGATAATTTGGAAATTACCTGAATGCCGATGTATGCATCAGTGAAATTTGACAATATGTATGTACCTAATTAAGAAGATTATTTCAGCTTTCTATGAAATTTTAGTTTATCATGGTGTCTACTCTCTCGCCAGACCAAAATAGCCACTTCCAAAAAACTTCGTCTTATTTTTTATTTAATTTTTTCATTTCACAAGGAACTTTACGAATTTACACCTTCCGATTTGAACGAAACGTTGCTAGGTAGATCGAAAGAGCTTGTATTAACACCCTCCCCCTTCAACATTTCAGGTGTAGAGTTCTGAAAATAATTGAATAATTCAAAAAAACTGTTTTTATGGTGATTTTTTAGATTTTTTATCAATTTTTTATATTAAAAAAAAAAAATGAACCAGTGTGAACGATTTCTTCGATACCCCCCGCCCCCCTTCTCCACGGAATCTAAAACTATACTAATTCTAGGCTATTCTGGAGCGTCTGGCGAGTTTTCAATATTCTTCAGAAGTTTCAAATTGCCCTGGAAGGTGAAAAAATGAACCGTATACTTATTGTTAGCTCATATACGTAACTTCGGTTGATGCCTATTTTGCATTTTTCCTTTCACTTTTTTCAGGTAGTCAGGTTATTGTGAAATTTTAGGAACGCTTGTTCAAAAGTAAGGTTTTAACCAATTCATAAATTCAAAAAAAAAAAAATAAAAAACATTTTGAATTTTTTAGAGAAATTTCAAAACTTGTGGGAGGCTTTGAAATGGTCATTGACTTGTAGTTTTCAAAAATTTGTCAACAATCCAAAAATTAACTGCTTTTGATAATTTTGGAAGGGTGCGGGGCCTCTTTGAAAGGTTCCCTTATCACAGTACAACCCCAAAAACCTCTGAAAATTTTTTAATTTTTTTTACATTTTGAAACATGTACACAAAGACGTTATTTACAAAACATTTTGCTGGTGGAGGGGTTAATACTTGTCTTTCCAACTTGAAAATGCACTATTGAGTAATTTTTCGTAATTGCTGGTCCCATTTTTGAATTTTTGTGAAATCTTTAAAAAAAATAGCTCAAGGTACGTGGACAATTTTTTGGGTGTCTGGAAACATTTTTTTTAAAATTTTTTTTCGATGGTCTTGTTCATTTATGCCTAATGACTGAGACTGTGTCATTTTCTATTTGAAATTCAGGTATTTATGATTTCTTGTAAAAAGTATGAAAAAATGTAGTTTTTGGGCAAGTCTTGAATATGCTGTAGATGGATGAATTGGTGCAACTTTCGACAAATTAAAATGAAAGTGATGCTGAACTTCAAGGCAAAAATTTAATTTTTTTTATATTTCAGCAATTTTTGAAAACTTTAATCATTCTGGTTTTTAAAATAAAATTTGATATAATTTTTTATTGAGATATAAATCTGATGTTGGAATCTTTGTTCGATTTTCGACCTTTCAAATTTAAAATGACCCAAATTAAATTTTAACGTGCTCCCAAGTTCATTTTATACTTACTCGACAATGAATTTTTGGTGGAAAAAAGAAGAAGATTTTGATTTAAATGAGCAGATAAGGATCTTGAAAAAGTGTGCCTATGTGTAGATCAATTGAAGTAGGAAGTAGAAGTGGTCACGAATACCTACATTTTGGTCGGGGTCATTCCATGTCCACTCAACCAACGTTTTTGGGTCATGTCCTTCGATTTCGCTCAAATTTTTTTTACAATATCTACCCACCCAGTAAGTAAGAAAGCCGCAATCAGTTTGGTCCCAGCCCCCTCAGGGGGTGGGTGGGGGGGCTTCCATTATTTTCACATTGTCTCGAGGTACTCAACTTCAGCCGCCCATTGCTCCAAAACTATGATACTTTGATCAAAACTGATTTCACAGTTCGAAAGGGCATTGACTTTTGAACTTTTTAAGCATTTTGAAATTTTCAAAAGTTGAAAGTTGAACTTTCAATTTGAAAGTTCAAATTTCAAAATGGCGCTGTAAGTGGGAGCTACCATTTAAAATTTTGAAAAAATTTCCATAGATGTACATTTTGATACTTTTTCGAAATATTTAGGTTTCGAGTTGGGTCTCTTTGACGGAGGGGGAGCACCCCCACCCCCAAATTTGGGTGAAACTTTCGAAAGATAATCTGGGGCATGTGATATATCGAATTGTATGTTTTCGGCAACGCTGAACACGAATATGACGTTAGATTTTTGATAGGACCCCATCCACGTCCCCCAAAACCTCCCCAAAGGGGGTAAAAGTTCAAAAAAGTGTTTTGTTCGTGCGACACATGGAATAATATGTTTTTGGTGACTCTGAACACGAATATGACGTCAGATTTTTGATTGGACCTCATATGTAAAGGTAAATATCGTTACTAACTGGCCGTCCAAGACAGGACAAGTTAGTATACGGGTAAACGTCCCACCCTTCCGAGCCTAAGCTTCGTCAGAGTTACCTTTAGCTGTCTAGTATTCAAGAATAACACTTACAATTCTCAACTGATTTATTGGAAGACGTTATCTTATAACAGAATACTAGTTCTATTCTACGACTTAATACTATAGAACGGCGGTTTGTACAAGTTATGAAACTTAAGCACTTCTGCATGAGATGCGACTACGACCATGATAAAAGATATAATGAGGCCACAGACTTCCGAGATGTTCGTCCTGCGCTCTGTCCGAACTAATCCGTCCAGAGCGCGCTGCTACGCAGTGCAGCCTCGGCTTTAGGGCATAAAGTTCCCTACTATAGCGAGTAACTTTGGTCCTCGAATACTCTCTACATATGCCCCGGCTGCGGAGTCCCGCGTGCCAGAGGGCGCGTCTGGGCGTCGAAGCCTCAAAAAGAGGAACGACACGTTCGTCCAGAGAGCATCGAGGACCGCTGCCCCGCTTCGTCCGAACAGAGACGTCCTCTGTGGCCCGTCCGGCAGAATTATCACGTCTGGCAGAAGGCTTTCTAAAACTAGCCACAGAGCACGCAAGCTTAATAATAGTACATACGAAAAACATATAAAAACATCGCGAATTACAAGTAAAAAGAGAGAATACGGAACCTCTTGTATACCGACGGTGGAACAATTCGCACGGACACGTCCGTGCCGCTGGAGTCGGACGTCCTTCCTTCTGTCCGTGGGCTGCTTTTGGCTGGACTTTTGGCTGGCATCTTCTTGCTAGCTAGAGTGAGGGGGTAAAAACTACGTCACTGCACAGTGCCGTCTTTTCTCAACGTCTGTTTTTTACAGGTTTGCGTCCTGTGCCGTCCGTCGCCCCCCCGTCCGTTACCCAACGTCCGTTACACCGTTCGAGGCCGGTTGTATTGTCCGGTAGCTGCGTCCGTTTACTCTCGCAGTCGTCCGTGGATATCTGTCATTCACGGCCACGGGAAGTCTTTACTCGCACTCTCTTTTACGACGTTTTCAATGTTTCACTTTACTTTGTGAAACCTTTATGTCTTTCAGATGTTCCGGCGTCCGGCGACTGGTCAACCAGACTTTCCGTCTCAAGCTCGCTCATTCTCTCTGTGCGTCCCACTCTGTGTCCGTCCGTTCTAACAACGTCACTGTAATCGGCATGACACATGAATACGTCAGTCTAAACCGACTCGTGCACAAGAAAAAGGAAAAAAAACTTATCCCTTCCGGTAAAGAGCTTCGGATAGGGTATTATAATAGTAAAAAAAAAATAGAAGAAAAAGAATAAATAAGTACAGAGAACACATGGTAACTACAGCTAGTACAAAAAGCACCAAACGGCGAGATGGCAAAACGCTTTTTCACCAAGTGGCAAATCGACCAGACATCCGAGCGTCTGTGCCTTAAAGGTCTAGCGGTCTCAACAACGTCGGATTCCAACTATGTCCGAAATGAGAACCTGTGTGTTTCAAACTATTTGACGAATACACGAGATGACGTCCGAAGCTGTATTGTGTGTCTTACACTGTCCGGATACCACCGTCCGACACCACCTAACACTTTATCTTCCAATTGCAGGAATCGAGTTTCTGTCTGCTTAGGTGTCCGACGCGCTTTATGAATGGCAACCGTGTCCGATACCAATCGAACAAAGAGACACCTTAAGCTAATTACTTCGACCAAGGAAAATTCCAAACTAAACATCTTCGTCAACGGAGCGTCTGTCACCTTTCTCCACGTCTCGACCAGACCAGGATCTGCGCTCGACAAGAAACAAACACAACGGACATCGATCAATAAATATCGCGACATAAGACGTATAGTAAATATCTCGACACATTTATACAATTAGAAATGGAATTACATCTTACCTATGATCCAGATAGCTCGGACGTCCAATGAAAATCGGCTATTTTCCGCAGATGGATTTCTTCTATTTATACCACCAATAACACGACACTAAATATTTCGCGAAAAGCAAAACGCAACGACAAAACGCAAACAAAAAAGCCCACGGCCGCCTTGAAAAAATAACATCAATTAAACACCATCAAATGACCGCACAGAAATAACAACCTTCTTGCTACGAGCACAAAATAACATGAACCAAGCAACTGAGCTCAATCATCAAAACGTTTGATGCATTGTGAGTTATCTCCTTTGAAAAAATAAAAATGGCGGCTGAGGCCGAAGCCCATTGTACTGCAGCTAGTCGTTATCTCTAGCAACGCTCGCTCGCCTTTTGTTATCCAATTCCAACGAATTTATCACTACCAACACGGCATATTTTTTCCTTCAGCTACGTGTTACGTCATTTGGTAGGTATTCACGGCTAACTAAATAGGTATCGGAACCTTTTCACGTCTATACACGTCTCTGTACTTATGCATAGAATAAAACATACGGTTAAAATATGAATCTTTCGATCCAAGAATAAAAAATACTTGCCAAAAACGGCTAAAATTCACACTCACAAGGATAAAATATATTTACACACACGAAACAAATACACACACATAAAACGACATGATATTTTCGTTACCTAGTAACGTGGAGTTCGACAAAATTCAACTTGTCTCGGCCAGGAAAAAATTTCCGATTTTCAAATTCGACCAACTTATAGCAAGTTTTTATTCGACCAAGTCTTCATACCGGTTGTAAAAATGTACGAAAGATATCCGGTGATGTCCTTCTAATTTATCCATCGCCAGATAATTAATCGTCTTCTTTTTTCGTCTTTTTGAACTTGGTTCTATGTCCGGACTTGTATTTTCTTTGTCCGAATTCGACACTTTTTTGCGAGCTCTTTTCTGGTACTTTTCCTCCGCGTCATGTAAAATCTTGTCCGCTTCTTGATTAGTACCAACGGCCCTTCAAATGCATTTTCGAATTTTTTCTTGTTCTTTCTGGTCCAATTCGCATCTGGCCCGCTTCTTTAATTTATCGAACTCCTTGAGTCTTTGGTCTTTCGAGTCCTGTTCGGACTCTTTTCGTCTTTTCTCACGTGCAAGTTGCCTCGCGGCTCTTTCAGCGACTTGGTCGTGAATTTCTAGGTCGAGGACGTCTTCGTCCTCCTCTTCGTCTAATTCGTGTTGCGGACGTTCCTTCGGCGTTACCTTTTCCTTTATTTTTTCAATGAGAGGACGTGTGTCCGATTTCGACTGTAGTTTCGGATCCTCTTCGAGCTGTTTTTGTTGCTCGACTGTAAGATATATCGACATCTGTCTAGCATTAACAATATGCTCGTCCGATTCGTCTGAGACGCTTCGGATGCAATAGGCATTGTGTCCGACGTGTTTCTTCACCAGATACGGACCATATCTCTTTGGGAAGAGTTTCTTCGAAACGCCTTTATCGTACGACGATTGTCGATGGTCGGTTAGCATTACCATATCGCCTTCTTGATAGCCGATAGGGTCTCCGTGAATTTTATAAAATGCCACCTCGTCTTTCGACCTTTGTATCTTACGTTTTTCACGAATAAAATTCAGTAACGCCTGTCTGTCGTCCATTTCATCTATACGCAGTTCGAGTAATTCCTGTGTGTACACGGCCTTTCTCGCAAGCTTATCGGCCGTATAGTTGTTTCGATCGAAACTCCTGGCTGGAGTATATTTCAACTCGAAACGTTCAAACTTCTCCTTCAGTTCCAGTATATGCTGGAATATCTCACGATGACATACCGTCTTGTGTCCGGCATTCTTCCATCCGTTTGAACGCCATTTCTCGACATTGTAGTTTATGGCAGTCTTTAGGTAGCAAGAATCAGAAAAGATCTTGCCCCTGCGGATACCCGCCTTTAAAAATATCTCCATGGCTTTGACAAGCGCCATGATTTCAGCCAGGTTATTCGTCGCTCTATAATTTGGGTGTCGGACGCGTTCGGACACATTTAGTTCTCCGGACGGCGTCTAGGCTATTCCAATTCCGGCTACAGCGTCCGCAGACCCGTTATTTGAACAGGCTCCGTCCACGGCGGCCCAGTAATAGCCGTCTTCGTCTTTAATCAATTGACTAACGTCCATAGGGTGTTCAAGTAGTACACTACTCGGCACAGATTGCGGATTATTTGCAATCATGTCTTGCTGAAACTTTTTTAGCAAGAATTTGGCATTAGTCTGATTCGTCTTAACCGGTAGGTTTGCTGAAAATGGATCTTCGATGCCCCATACCTCATTAGGTTTTACACCCAGTTTGGTAGGGGTATTATTGATCTCGTCTTCGATCTTTTTAACGTGCATATGCCAGCCATGGTGGCTGTAATCGTCATTTTCAGGCTTCTCATTTATCTTGACTCTTAACCTATCCCCTATTATCCTCATGGTCCTTTTGACCAAACTCGACTGAGGGTTGTAGGTGGTCGTGTGTGCGACCTTAATATCATGTCAGAGTAAGAGTTCGTTCCAACTAGAACTCGTAAATTGCGACCCATTATCCGTGATGACTTTTCGGACTTTGTAACCTTTGTCCTCAACGTCTTTGAGCACGATTTCCATAGCTCTCACTACTTTATCGGCGGGGACACTTTCGAGTGGCTGGATCCACACCTTCCCAGTGAACACGTCCTTCACTACCAGCATGTACCGCGGCTCGCCGCTCTCGTTGGCGATTGGTCCGCATAAGTCGGCGGACAAGACATCCGCGATCGTATAAGCCTCAATTTGAGCAAACTGCAGTCTTTTCTTTTCACTGTATCCTTTGTTATTCTTACATGTCAGGCACTCGCTTGTGATTACTCTCGTAATCTTGACAATATTCGGCGAGTAATACAGCCTCTTAAAGACCATTTCGACCTTATTCGCTCCGATGTGTCCGTACATCTCGTGTAGGTACACTACGGTGTCTCGGAACAACTCGTCCGGCATCACAGGCACTCTCGACCCATCCCGAAACTTTCGGAACAATACGTCTATGTCTTTTTCACGGACTAGTGCGTACTTTTGTTGAATTTTCCTCTTGGAGTCCAATTGCTTAGCAGTCATATCGACTTCATCGGCTAACAACTTTCAGATGATTTTCGAACACATCCGGTCCTTCTTCTGGAAAATATCAATTCGTCTCAGGTGATCGATAATTTCGTCCTTAATCAGGTCTACCAGTGATACCTTCTCGGGTAGCATATTCGTCCATTTGCACTTGTATATGGTCAGTTCTGGAGCCCTGATACCATACCAAGCGCCCCTGACTTTATGCTTAAGATCGTAAATGAGCTCATAGCAATTCAACTATCCGGCGTCCGTGCACCCAGAGCTGCAGCTTATCGATTATTCGGACTAACGCGTACATTTCTTTCTCAATCACCGTGTACCTTGTCTGGTAGTCTTTTAACGCGCAACTTGCGAACATTACGATCTTATCTTCGCCGTCTATATTCTGGTAGAGTACACCATTAATGGTGTCCTCCGTCGCGACCGTGTCCAAGTACAGGTCGTATCCGGCTTTCGGCGCAATTACTTCGAAGTCTTTAACGAACTCGACTGTGAGTTCTTCAATGGCCTTTTCCTGTTCCGGACCCCAGTGAAACTTTACGCCCTTTTTTGTCAGCTCGTACAACGGCTTAACTATGTCCTGATAGTTAGGAATAAACCTGCTGTAAATTCCAGTTAGGCCTATCAGGGCGAGGACCTGTTTAACATTTCCTAGGCGTACTTTGCCCGTCCGTTTCCAGGTATGCTTCTTTAAGAAGTCCATATAAGCATCGATTTTCTTGCTTTGCTTCCCTATCCGGCCTGGTGATAAGGTGTAGCCAAGATGGTCTGTCTTTCCGGCAAAAAATTTACATTTGTGCGGGTTTAAACGGAGTCCGTGCTCCCGCAACGTAGAGAAGATTAGGACCAGCAATCTTAGCATTTCTTTAAACGTCGTTGCTCTTAGGAGCAGATCGTCCACGTATTTGGTTATGCCGGCCATGTCCGGAATGATCGAATTGATCATTCGGACAAATTTGGCCGAAGACACTTTCAGTCCGTACGGCAGTCTGAGCATCTGATAGACAAGTCTGTCGACCTGGAATCCGCAGTATTTGCGAGACTCTTCGTCTAGCAGCAACTGCCAGAATCCCGCGACAAAATCGAGGGTGCTAAAAAGCTTAGCATCCTCGTCCAACGTCACAATTCTATCCATCAGTCCTGCTTCATTGTAGTTGACTTCCAAAACTGGATTCAATTCGACTGGATTCAGACAAAGTCTGATGCTGCCGTCTTTTTTCTCATTTGGGACCAGGGGGTTTATGTAAGGGGTGTCCGCCTCCTCGGCGATGCCATGCTCTAGCATTTCGACTAGTGCCCTTCTTATTTTACCCAATTGATGGTTAGAGGGTGTATAGTTCGGACCTCTAAACTTCGGAATATTGTCCGGATCTGCGAATTTTAATTTCACAGGTGCCCCTTTAAACGTCCCCGGATACCTGCTAAAAATGTCTTTGAACTCCAACAGCTCGTCTAAGGCTTCGTCCGACTCTTTTTGCGTAATCCGTCTTTCTCTTACCGCATCGGCCAAGTATCTTTTCAGATTTCTTTCGAAGATGGCCGGACCATCGTCTTCCGGTGACTTTTCTTTGCGGAATAAGTCCGCGAGAGCGGCTCTGTTCACAATTTCGACAATTTTGGGTATACTTTCTTCGTCCATCGTCACCTTGTTTATGCACTTTTCATTCCTACATTCTTCTTTCGTCAGGAATGCCAGTTCCTCGGTGATTTTCGACCCTCTAGGGGTACAAGTCGCCTTTCCCTTAGGAAAATCTAACTTTATACCCAACTTCTCGATCGAATTGGTGCCCAATAACAGTACATTATTGTCACCTGGTAGGACGAAGAAAGGGATCTTCAGTCTGTGTCTACCGAACTTCAAGGGTAAGACCAATACCGTCTTCCACGTCTTTACCGAACTGTTGTCTGCTAGAGTACATTTTATAGGCTCTTTCAAATGAATACAATCAATATGTTCGTCATAATTATTTATCAAGAAGTTAGCAGTACCTTCAGATATAGCATTCGGTGTAGCGCCCAAATCAAGTTGTATTAATAACTTGATGTCTACAAATCTTAAACCCACAATGCAAGTTTTAGCTTGGTGTAATTCGGTGATTTGCACAGACACGTCCTGATCGACTTTGTCCAGGTCCGATTCATCGTCGGACACTGGTTTCGACTGTCCGACACTGGATTCCTTTGGCACTGGAACGCTTGCTGTTATCTGGTTTACTTCGGCAACAGTGGGGTTTTCACTGGACTTTGCCCCATTGCTCGGCATGGTAGGTGACGTGTCCGAGCTGTGTCCGGCACTAGTTTTGTCGGACATCCGTTCTTTCATTCTCGTCCATTCTTTACAGGCCTTGCTTACTTGCCTTTGCCAATCCGGCATCAGCTTGACTTCCATCGGCGTTAGTTCTTCGATTATTTTAGCAATCGGACGGCTCTTGTGTTTCGGTATCTTGGCTTTGATGACTTCAAGTTTGTCCTTAGTGGTGACTAAATAGTCCTCTCCGTCTGAACCTGTGACAATGTCCGCCGAGGTGTCGGTGGATTTCTCAATCACCTGTTCGTCTGGCCCTAAGGAGGACGGTTTCGGCTTGAATACAAAGTTGTAACACTTATTCAATTCGTATAGCAGTTCGTCTTTTGCCCCACACGTAGGCCGGAAACGATTGCGTCCTTTCGCCTTGCGGAATTTGTTATCCCTTGGAATAACGTTCTTATTTGTGTCCGGAGCAAATTTCAGCCGTCCGTCTTCAAGCTTCTTCAACCTGATAAACACTGCCGCTGGCGTCCACCACAAAGTGGTTGTCCGATTGTCACATACCTCGTTGAATATTCTTTTAAATGCGAAATATCTCGCCGATGACACCCGCTTTTCACCTTCTTGATATGGACATATTGGAGGAAAGAGGATTTTAATGTCTTTTATCCCTTTCTCCTTTAACGTGTAAATTATATCACGGACGTTCCTGCGCATCTGCGTGTCTCTTACGGTGCCATAGTTTAGTTCAGACATGCCAAAGGATATGATGACTTTATCCTTTGTAAACGACTTATTACGTACGTAATTTAAAATTTTACTTATCATCGCCCTATCACCTAGGGTGTCGTCCAATTCGGTTGCTTGGCCAGCTCCCTTCAACCACTGTTCTGCAATGTATTGTGCCATTGCGTCACCGATTATCTCGTATTCGTCAAAGGGGAGCCTTTTTTCGGCCTCTACTGCTGAGTTGCAGACGTCTGATCGTCGTTTAAAGACGACCCTTCGGAATGTTGGCTTTCCTGATCGCTTTCGGACATGTTCGCGTCCGGGGGGATTTCTCCCATGTCCGCGTCCGTATGTCTGACCGGGTACGAGTCCTGACGTCTTTCTTTACGTTCAGGTGCGGTAGTTGCGTTACCTAAATTCGCGCCCGCCGCAGGCGGCCCATTTCCGGTGGTATTACGTCTGTTCTGAGAATTCTCAGCGTTCGTGTCACATCCGGTGTTTGTCCGGACGTTGTTGGAACGGCTTCGGTTTTCGTTCCGTCCAGATGTATTGTTCAACCGATTTGTAGCGTTGTTGTTGCTACTGCTGTTGTTATTCGGTCTATTATCGTCTGCCGAGCGACTGCATTGTTCCCAGTTTTGCCTGAGCTGAGTTCTACGTGTCTGTATAAATAGCTCATTCCTAGTGAGCCTTTCCAGCCTTATAGCAAACGTTTCTATTTCTTCCCTTTCGTCTTCAGGGATACGTATTTGGATTCTTTCATCCAGTCGCTCGTAGATGGGGTTTATAATTTGCCAATCCGTGGAGTCCACACTGGACAATATTCTTAGCCATTTCATCGCTACAGTTATTTGCGACGACAACGAATTTTGTGGCATATCGACTTCTTCGAAATATTCCATAGCATCTCTCTGTCGTTGTTGGTTCCACATCGTCGCTAGGAAGGAGTCTCTCAACTTGTAATAACTGTTGTTACTCTCGTTCCTCATTTTCCATACGTCCGCCGACGGGAGTCTGACCAGCTGTCTGAACGCTTTGCAATAAGCAATTTCAGACGCCACATACTCGTCCATCGTTTCTTCAAACTCCCTTACAAAGAGATGAGGTTCGAATTGTCTGTTATGATCGAATGCTATTTCGAACGACGGCACCATTGTCTGCTTGAAATTGGTCTGTCCAGACCTGTAGACAATGTTGTAGCGTCTGGGTTTGCTAGCCAGTCTAAACTCGACCGTGTCGGCTTCGGATTGCCTCCTATCGAAATTTAAAGGCACGGGTTGTGTTGGTGTTGGCGTTGGGTATGCCTGAATTCTAGCCGGCCTTTCTTCTGAATTTGGTCTTTGACCGAAACGGCTGTTCGGACGACTGTCTGGTCGGCTACCCTCACGACTAAATCGACTGGCCAGGTGGTTGTCCTGTTCGAATCGGACACTCGACCCTGCTTGGCTATTTGCACGGTCTTCGCGGCCACTATCAAGTATGTTGAGTTCGAATCTTGCCCCCGTCCTATTCGATAGGGGTTCTTCGAGTCTGTCTTCGGACAGGTTTCTTTCGGAACGTCCGCGCGGTACACTTTCTCTTTCTTGAACCTCTACAACTCTTTCTCTGTTCAGCAATTCTTCAAATTGCCTCTCAAATTCGTCTCCTCTATGGGCCCGACCTGTAGTTTCGTGTTGCGGCCGGGTCTCGTCTTCGGCGTCCGACTCGTTGTTGTGTCCGACACCAGACGCGTGTCCGGGTTCATTAACGTCCTCGCGTTCGCGGTCTTGGCGGATATTTAGCGCTCTTTCGAGTGCTTCTATCCTACGACCAAATTCGCCTATTATAGCACAATCATGGGCTCTATCATGTCTGTCTGCCACAACTTGGTCAGACAGCGTCCTGAGCCCTTCGATCACGCACGACGTCCTGTGTTCCATCGTTTGGGTGTACTCGTCTAAACGAGCAGTAGTTTCACGCATACGCGTGCCGAACGTTTCCACCAGATCTAGCAGGCGCCTATTTAGACTAGCGTAATCTATCTGCCTACCCTCGTCCAGTTCAGTGTAGATTTCTTGCAAATCGCTGCGAGTGTGCGAGAGATGATACTCTATGCCTTGCATTCTATCATCCATTATATATAAGTTATCTCGCAGCACACTTGCTGGACCGTCTTCCGCTATCGGCATTAGTTCGTATATCCCACCAAGATCGACTGGGCGGAAATCATGTCTGGCTCGTGCGTCCGGCATGTCATGGCGTGGTGTCGCCAACAATACCTGAGGTGGTTCCCATACGCTACGTGTAAAGGTATCTTGACTGAACCAATTGCCCCATGGGTTGCTTACAACCGTTGAGTCCGAATCGTTTTCAGTTTCAGACGATGAGAAATCGTCTGGCACCTGTGCACGTCTCATTAGGTTCATGGCATCCGTCGCATTCGCTTCGGACACGTGTCCGTTTCGGGTGTCTGTGTCCGACACCATCTGGGTGCCAAACACTTGTCTACTTTGGGTAATAACGTCTTGTACCTCTTGTGTACCTGATGTTCGACTAGTTTGGGAGTTTTGTCCGTGTGACTGCGGACCATTACCGTTTGTTCCTTGGAACGTTACCGACCTAGCCTCCACTGTGCCTGTCCTGCTTTGCTTTTGTTGAGCAGGTTGTAGAGGTGTTACGTCGCCCAGGGCGTCAATCGCTCTCTGGAACGGGTCGTCTACTGCACATTGCGTTTCACTATCATTCCTATTGTTGGGATTAGGCAAGGGTCTAATATCGTCCAAGTTTCTATTCCGACATGTCTGACTACGTCCGACCAAATTTAGGGCACTGCTCGAACCAGTATTCGACCCAGTGTTCCTACGCTTCGGTGCTGAGGCTTCCTGTCTTCTGGCCTCGCCAGTGACTACAGCCTGTCGTCTTCGACAATTCAGTGTGCTACGGACACTCGGACTAGTTTGCCTAGACCCTGACAGACTTCTGTCAGAACTAGGACTACCGACATTACGTCTACATTCAGACAAACTTTCATTTTGGTTGGTAGGCGTAGGGATTCAACTAGCACTACCACTTCGGGGTTCCGAATTATCGCAACCGTTCATAGTTGTCGAGAGAAAAGACAATAAACCGCGTCCTGACGTGAAACAAAAACTCTTTGTCCGCAGGTAGGTACTATCGCCCGTCCAAGCCTGCCGAAACGAAGCAATGAACGAACGTGACCTCGACTAGATAACGTCGTGCATAGCACAACCTGCACACGTTTACACCCACTTGCGAAAACGGCCACTGAACGCGAATTTACGAATTTCTCTACGATTTTAACTGAACGAACGAATAAATAATATAAAATAACACTAACCTGGACGTTTCTCTGCAGCATTGGCTGGAACTTCGCTTCGTTATACGAACACGACCATCAAGACTAAGCTTGTAATTCGTCCAGTCCAATAACTTTCGACCAGATTAACGTCCGTTTTTGGATTAAAAAATCCACGACCAGCTCGAAAAAGCAATGCTTTTTCGTTCAAGACCCACGTCAAAGAGCGCCAATGTAAAGGTAAATCGTGATTCTAACTGGCCGTCCAAGACAGGACAAGTTAGTATACGGGTAAACGTCCCACCCTTCCGAGCCTAAGCTTCGTCAGAGTTACCTTTAGCTGTCTAGTATTCAAGAATAACACTTACAATTCTCAACTGATTTATTGGAAGACGTTATCTTATAACAGAATACTAGTTCTATTCTACGACTTAATACTATAGAACGGCGGTTTGTACAAGTTATGAAACTTAAGCACTTCTGCATGAGATGCGACTACGACCATGATAAAAGATATAATGAGGCCACAGACTTCCGAGATGTTCGTCCTGCGCTCTGTCCGAACTAATCCGTCCAGAGCGCGCTGCTACGCAGTGCAGCCTCGGCTTTAGGGCATAAAGTTCCCTACTATAGCGAGTAACTTTGGTCCTCGAATACTCTCTACACATATACGGCCCCCAACAATTTTTTTGGACTTTTACCAATTGGGGGAGGTTCTGGGGGCCATGGGTGAGGTCGATTTAAAAAACTATGGCTATATTCGTGTTCAGCGATATCGAAAACATACTATTTCATGTGTCACACGAATGTTACCATTTTTTTTATGGGTTACCCCCTTTGGGGAGGTGCAGGGGGCCCTGGACGGGTCCAATTAAAAATCTGACGTCATATTCGTGTTCAGCGTCATCAAAAACATATAATTCCATGTGTCGTACGAACAAAACACTTTTTTGAACTTTTACCCCCTTTGGGGAGGTTTTGGGGGACGTGGATGGGGTCCTATCAAAAATCTAACGTCATATTCGTATTCAGCGTTGCCGAAAACATACAATTCGATATATCACATGCCCCAGATTATCTTTCGAAAGTTTCACCGAAATTTGGGGGTGGGGGTGCTCCCCCTCCGTCAAAGAGACCCAACTCGAAACCTAAATATTTCGAAAAAGTATCAAAATGTACATCTATGGAAATTTTTTCAAAATTTTAAATGGTAGCTCCCACTTACAGCGCTATTTTGAAATTTGAACTTTCAAATTGAAAGTTCAACTTTCAACTTTTGAAAATTTCAAAATGCTTGAAAAGTTCAAAAGTCAATGCCCTTTCGAACTGTGAAATCAGTTTTGATCAAAGTATCATAGTTTTGGAGCAATGGGTGGCTGAAGTTGAGTACCTCGAGACAATGTGAAAATAATGGAAGCCCCCCCACCCGCCCCCTGAGGGGGCTGGGACCAAACTGATTGCGGCTTTCTTACTTACTGGGTGGGTAGATATTGTAAAAAAAATTTGAGCGAAATCGAAAGACTTGACTTTCAAAATCGCCTTTTTTTGGTTGAGTTGACATGGAATGACCCGTCGACAAGGAGTGTGCTTTGGAGAAAATGACATGTCTAATCCTGAAATAACACATCACGTGCAAAATGATTTCATCGTTCGCGAACGATTCGTTCATTAGTTCACGTGAATGCCCGGTCAAGTCATGATCAAGTCAAGGTTTAGTTTTACTTTCGATTTTTAATTTTCATACATGTTTTTCACCATTGTAAAATTACATTTTATTCGCCTTGCTGCAGATTCTTTTCAATTTCTCAATTTTTGAAAATTTTTTCTGAACATGAAAAACAATAGAAATTGTGAAGTAGGAAAGAGCTTGAAATTTTTCAACTTGAAAAAAAATCCATTTGAATGAGGATTCTAGTTCCATTTTCAAATTTTATTGAAGGTGTGAAAAACTTTTAGTTTTATCAAAATTTATTTGGTTTTATTTTATCGGTTTCGGTTTTCAGTTTTTCAGTTCTGATCAAACATTATGTAGGTACCTCTACCTACCTACCTACCTACCTACCTACCTACCTACCTACCTACCTACCTACCTACCTACCCACGTATCTTACAATTCGTTTGAAAAAGTTTTGTTTTTTGTTTCGTTTTTTCAAATAAGTAATTTTTGTAAATACTTAATGCATTTTTAAATTTATAATTTGTCAAAAAAGCATCAGAACTCAAATTTTTCCCCACAATTTCGTTTTGAAATTGATATTTGAGTTTATTCATCGTCATTATTCTTAGTGAAATGTATGATACAATATACGACATCATTTTCAGAACAGCTCTGATGAATTTTTCAATTTAAAAAACCGTCAAAAATATCTGTACCTAGTAGGTAAAGGTACCTATTGAAAAACATTTTATCTGACTTCTTACCTTCATTAGTAGAGCTACAGACGTTTATTAGTAATAAATGAACAACGCTAACAACCAACTTCATGTCAATAAACTTTTTATTTCACTTCAAAAAATAAAATTAGAAACGCACTTCTATATTTTCAAATACATACGTATTCCATAAGAAAGACTGAATGAAAAACCGAAAGAAATCAGTGCAAGTTTCAGTACACCTTCGTTGTACAGAGTAATCTTATCTACTTTCGTGTTGTCGATAAAGTCTGATTCACTTGATCGGATTTAATTTTATTGAGCTTATCTATGGTACACAAAATTCTATTAGCTATGTCTATCAACATTTTTATTAATTTATTTTACAGCTCATCTCACGCATTCTCGTATCAGTTTATAAGTTACATAATATTGTAAATGAAACGTAAAAAAAAAAATCAAAAAATGAAAAATTCACAAGAAAATAAGGAACTTAAAAACTAAAATCACAGAAGAAATTTTTAAAGTAGCGCGTGATTTTTCAGCCAAAAATGTGAATGGTATCGTGCCATCGATACCACTTATTACTCGTATCATCTTTGTAGGAACTTAACCTAGTGCTGAGTACTCGTACTTCTAGATAATGAACTATGAGTCGAGCGAATCCAATTCGCGTGATAGTTGGTATTGGTGAAAATGGTGATGTAAGGATAATCGTGAAGCATCATGTTGGCTATGCCGAAGATGTGATAAGTCGAGCTTACTTTATCGAAGTAGAATACACCGCTACCGCTGTCTGCGAAATTTTCTATACTTTCTGTAAACAGAAACAAAATAAGAATGTGAGAAATTTTAGTATCTTTTACTGCGTCAATTTGGAAGAATTTTTCATTTGTACGAGAGGGTCGAATCGACTTGAACTTTTTCCCTCCCCCTCCACTTGAACTCGATCCGTCCTTATAAAAATGATCTCATATCAGTAAATCTAAGGGAAAATTTTACCATTGTGACGTCCAAGGCAAGATTTATCCTCCAAAATGTACGGTTTTGCAGATAACGGAGCTTTATGGATACAGTCATTCAACGTGATGTAAGGTAATTCAGAAATCTTCAGATGGGAAATCTTCTTACCACCTTCATGGCCTCCCCAACCAGAAGTCTGCGTCGAACACGAGAAAAAAATTATTAAAAATTACACGAATAATGGAGTGAAATAATATGTAGGTAAGGTACCTACTTTGCAACATTACGATGCTAAACTTACCTGCAATAGGTGTCCGGCTGGGAGTAGTTTATCGAGCTGCATGCAAACCGGGAATACTTCCGGGTTGAAGGCGATTTTCGTCTTGGTTTTTACGATGACTAGATTGTTGAAGTATTTCCATACCTCGCCGTAGTAGTTTTTCATCGAGAGTGTTTCTAGCTGCGAATCAAAGAAGTGGTAGTTTGTTGGAATGGTTCGTTAACATTAATTAGCTGGCTGTTGAGAGGTATAGATTTCTATAATTTGTAGGTTCGGCGTGATAGTTATCTCTTAATGATAGCGAGTGGCTGGTGAGTCGTAAAATAATTGAATTTTGAAGTTTAATCGACGAGAGATATTGTACAATATAGGTATGTTTTTTTGATATTTTAGAGAATTTGAGACCTCGAAAGAGATATGAAATTGCTGCGAAGGATGAAATGAAGAAAAATTCACTCTGGGAGCTTGAAAAAAGTTTAAAATGGAAAGAAAAAGAAATTCCCCTCCTTCTCTTTTCCCCTATTAAAAATTAAAAACCGGATTTTTTCCATTTTAAAATATTTTGTTCTCAAAGGTAGCCTTTTTCAGGTATAAAACCAGAAATTGTAGGGAAAGGAACTGCTGAGGATAATATTGACCACAGGAGGGACGATGAAAAGAGAGAGGAGGTTGTTTGAAATCAGTAAAAATTTGGAGAAAAAAAATTCAATTGAAAAATAGAATCAATAATGTGCAGAAAGTTGGGCTTGAGAAACCTAAGGTGAGATTGGAGAGCGAGAGAGTGGGCTGAAATGACCAAAAAATTGTGAAAAACCAACATATTTTATAGTCGGGGGGCCCGCATAAGGATCACCTGCACCCCCCTGCCGATTCTCCGGGACAAGTTTTTTCTTAAAGGGGAAGTTCTAAGGAACATTTCTAGCCCTTGTCCTCAAGAAAAAGTGGCCCTACTTACAAAATGGCGGCCATTTTGATTGACAGGTCAGCCGAAATCGCAGGTTTTGCGTTCCAACATAGGACTTTCACGGAATTTTTTAAACCGTACAAAGGTAGATCGAAAGAGCAGGCAAAAATTTATCACCTGTCAAAATTTCAAGCGCTAAAGTGCCTTTTTCGATTTTTGGCGAATTTTCAAAAATCAAATTTTGGCCAAAATGTGAGAAAAAAATCAAAATTTTACCAAATTGACGTAGAAATCTGAAATTTGGGATATATCCTATTTTTGACCTGCCAAATCGATTGAAAACTGTTTCAAACCGTTTTGAGCAGTTCTGGAGCCTCCAGCAGATTTTTGAAACTCGAAATTCTCACAAAATTTCATCAAATGGAGTTGGAAAGCGGAAATTTTTCTGCAAACTAATTTCAATAAGCTATGAAGTCGACTGCAGGTGATTTTCAAGTCGTTTTGGAGCCTACAGCGATTTTTTGAATATCACTGGAGCCTCCAGTAGATTTTTGAAACTTAAAATTTCATCAAATGGGGTTAGCAAGCTGAAATTAACTCTGCACTTCAATGAGCACCTTCTGAAGACGACTTCAGGCGAGTTCAAGAAATTTTGGAGCCACCAGTGACTTTTTAAAAAGTTTCATCGCGTTTTTAGGAGAACTGAAATTTCGAAAAAGTAGCTGGAAGTTTCAAAACCACTTGAAACACCATGCAGTCGACTTCATATTGTACTGAAATTAGTTTGCAGAGTAAATTTCGGCTTGCTAACCCCATTTGATGAAATTTTGGGGAAATTTCAACTTTCAAAAATCTGCTGGAGGCATCAGTAATTTTCAAAAAATTGCTGTAGGCTCCAAAACGACTTGAAAATCACCTGCAGTCGACTTCATAGCGTATTGAAATTAGTTTGCAGAAAAAATTTCCGCTTTCCAACTCCATTTGATGAAATTTTGTGAGAATTTCGAGTTTCAAAAATCTGCTGGAGGCTCCAGAACTGCTCAAAACGGTTTGAAACAGTTTTTAATCGATTTGGCAGGTCAAAAATAGGATATATCCCAAATTTCAGATTTCTACGTCAATTTGGTAAAATTTTGATTTTTTTCTCACATTTTGGCCAAAATTTGATTTTTGAAAATTCACCAAAAATCGAAAAAGGCACTTTAGCACTTAAAATTTTGACAGATGATGAATTTTTGCCTACTTTTTCGATCTACCGTTGTACGGTTTAAAAAATTCCGAGAAAGTGCCATGTTGGAACGCAAAACCTGCGATTTCGGCTGACCTGTCAATCAAAATGGCCGCCATTTTGTAAGTAGGGCCACTTTTTTTTTTGAGGACAAGGGCTAGAAATGTTCCTTAGGACTTCCCCTTTAAGAAAAAAGTTGTCCCGGAGAATCGGCAGGGGGGTGCAGGTGATCCTTATGCGGGCTCCCCGACTATTATGCCTCAATATTTCAGAAAATTATGAGTCGAATTTGAGAATTTTTTTAATTTGGTGCTTTTTAGAAAAAGTGCCGAAGTCAAAGTCCAACTTACCTGGAAATAATGAAACCCATGGGGTCGTAGAAGAGTCAAAAAGAGGGGAAAATTTTTGTCAATTCAATTTTCAAAGTATTGTACAGGTTCCAAAAATTTATATTCCCCTCCTCCCTGCAAAAAAACATCCCAAATTTCCTCAAGTGGTTCATTTGTGCAGAAGATGTGATGAATTGATGAAAATGGAAACCCAATAGGTACTTGAGGAAGAGGGGGGATTGAGCTCAGCTTTCGGATAATTTTGTTTCACAAGTGAGACCGAGTTCTTTGTCAAAATTAATGATATGCCTTTCAAGTGCTGAATTATGCTACTCAGCTGATTACCATACACTAAAATTTGCCTATGTTTTTTGTTTATGGCGGAGAACCGTTCCAAAAATATGACGATATACGATTTTTTCCATCAATCCTAACGTCCTTCCATTTTCATAAAAATACTCGTGAAATCAACTTACATCGTAGAACTGAGTTTTCGGCGTATCTTTGATCTTGAAATCTCTGCTCAGCTTAGCAACAGCGACGACGAAATCGCTAATATTTCTCTTCTTATCATTCGAATCGTAGAAACAATGAGCAGCTGTAGATACAGAAAACGTAAACAATTAGAATTATTTACTCAATGGCCTTGAAATACGTAGGCAAGATTTTTAATTCGGATTTACCAGTTATGATAGTGTTGTCGGTTAAAATGCTCCCGGAACAAACCAAATCGTAATTTTTAGTCTTATCGTAGATGGCTACGTGCCAAGGGAATGATTCCTTGTAGTCGGTCGATTTTGCGTCTACGGCACTCGTACTTGGGGTTTTTACTAATGCTTTGCCACAAACTGAAAAAGAAAAGATAAGACATAATGAAAATATCGTGATTTGAAAAACATAGTAACTTGTATCGTTGCAATGAAAGAAGTTGTGAATTTACCTGGATTGCATCGAAGCAATGGACCATTCCATTCTCCTTCCTCGTCACATAACAATTCTTTACTCTTGATTGGGAACTCTGGAGCGTATCCTGGATAACATTCGTAATGCACTAGAGTTCCAGCAACCAACGTATCTTCACAATCGATCAATTTTCCTTCGTAGCTGCATTTCAAATGTACTCCTTCGGGGAACAGTTTTCTACAAGTTTCTGCAACAGCGAAATAAAACGTATTATTGACAAGCCTTTGATAAAGAAGAGGATGAGGAAGACGAGAAATTGAATCAAATTTATGTACTTTTACAAGGCACTGGTTCTGGTAACCATTGGCCATTGAAGCAAACAGATTTTTCCATTTTTTTGGACAACTGAGCGTGGCCACATTTGCAATGGGTAGACAAAGTACTGTATTCTGGCACAGAAGCACCTTCAATGGATCGTTTACAGTAAGCTTCCAAGTCGTTGTGTGGACTTGATGGGCATTTGACGTCGAACTCGAAGTTCGAGTAGTTCTTGAAAGGTAAATGGCAACCTTGCTGGAATTTCCTGTACATCGAAATCGAACCAAGACGTATGAGACACATTAAAAATATAAAAAGCATTCAAAATTAACGGATGGCTGAAAGACGTTTCAAACTTACATATGCAAATCACCGTGTTCGCAGCTCAACTCGAGAGCACCATAATGAACAGGACGATGATCTGTATGGTTTAATTTCAACGGGCAGTTGTCGTAATGAGCGCAATCCGAGTTATAATCGTGTTCTAATTCTAATTCGTAATGAGAATTTTCTATAAACTCGATGTCGTCGATTTTCCGACGAATATTTGCGATCCATTCGATGTGGCTGGGTACATCGGAGAATACTTTGATACCGTCGTCTCCGTAGGACAGTCTGAGGATACCTTTGATGAAGTATTTCAGGTCTTTGGGGTTTTCAACGTAGTATCCCGAACCCCAGTCTGATGCTCCAGTTGCTTTGTGTTCTGCGGAAATGATTATATCGAATAATTTAATTAGAAAAATTATCGTGTGTGGCTCTATTTGAATTTTTTTTTTTGGAAAAAATTTGGAGAATTCGTCTGTAAAAGCATGTGTACTGATGCAAGGCTCTTTTTACTATCGCCAGAATGTATTTTTTCTGATTTTTTCAGTTTTTCAGCCCAAATTTTTCCAATTTTTCAGAACTTTGAAAGGGGCCATGAAATAACATTTTTTCAAACATAATCAGCGGCAAATCTCATTAGTTATTAATTAATCCTCAAATTTTTACCGGGTGTTCACGAAGCAAGGGTTAGAGGAAGAGTGGAAGGGGACTAGGGTTATCCCTGATTTGTGAGCTTGAATTTTATCACCCCAGATGGGTAGTTAGGTAAATCGTTCAATTTCGAGAATTTTTTATGCCTAAAAAGTTGAAATAAGTGCACCAATATCTTTTTAAAAAGATGAAATAAGGTGGAGGTGGTTTAAATACCCTAAAAATCTTGAAGCTTCGTACTTCAATAATTTTTGAATATTTATGGCATGGCACAGATTTCTACTCCCCTCTTCCCCAATTGGAACATTATTTTCGGTTCATAATCAAAGCTCATCATGGTGGCCAAATATCCATACTTAGACCTAATCAGTCCAACATGGTAAAAAATGTTTGAAAATGAAGAAACACGGTTTTTCAGAATTTTAGAGCACTGTACCCCACTCCCATTTCTCCATCTGTTCCAAGGCATTTGTACTCCAAGCAATTTTCTGGCCAAAAATTTTTTTAATTCATTCAGGAAACATTCGACGTTTTCAAATTTTTTTTTGGGGCATTTGACCTTCTCTGAGAACACTTTTTCTCCGATATTTACTTCACACGAATTTTTCAAGTTTGAAGATTGAAATTGTGATTTTCTTTGCTAAAATGAACCCATTTAGCAGTTATAGGAGAAAGAAAAACAGCCGTGAAAACATTCTCGAAATTTATGATATTTAATAATGTGCATTGCCAATTTTAAAAACTCGAAAAATCCCACAAAAATGTAAAGAACTGAATTCAAATTGAACATAATTCCAAAATTGAGAAAAACTTGTAAATTGAAGCTATACTACATTATGCCTGAAGAAGGGAATCATATTGTTATGTTTTTTTGCGGATGAGAGCAAATTTTTTTACAAAAAAAATAATGGACGAAGCGAATTAAGTTCTGAAACGTAATAAAATTCGAGGGGGGATTTTCAGTCCCAAAATGTTGATACAAGTCCCACAAGAACCATTTCCCTCACTTGTACTCCTCTCTGAAGAGGATTGAAATCAACTACTTTTTGGTAAAGAGTAATTTTTCGATGTCTTAAACGATATTTTACTCATAATTTTGCATGTTCTCAGTTTGAATTGATGAAAAATCATGGGAAATCAGCTTTAGACTCCACAACCCCCCTTTTTTTTTGCTGTGATGAATCCCTTTTAGGCCATCCTCACTTTCAAGATGAACGCAAACGATGAAAGTCAGTGCTATTGTAGTCGTTTTCCCATAATTTTATCGTCATAATTACAGTTTTGAGCGGAATTTTCATTTGGACTCATGATCCCCTCCCTTTCACTTCCTCTCGTCCTTTGTGAATGATTTGGAAATCAGTTTAGAAAAACGAGTCGAATAAAATTTTCCCATTTAATTTCTGTTTAAATTATTGTTAAGTGATTGGAAATGAACTTCTCGTTTCAAAACCACCCTTTTTTCGCTATGATGGGAATTCCACCCCCTCTCCCTCCTTCTACATATTTTCGAGATGAACATGCTAATAATTTTGGAGTACTTTTCGTATAATTTCAACCCTTCCTTAAACACAAATTCTAAGTTGAATGTTCAAATTTTGAGGTACCTAGGTAATTATGTAATTGATTTTGTTTACGTAAGTCCCTAAATTTGGGATAAAAATAGAAAAATTCTCTTACATTTCATCTACTTTCTAAAAGGGCAAAATTCTCTGGCTTTTCTGGGTCTTCTGGTTTTGGATAAATTTGTGTTTTGAAAATTTTTTCTTCGCAAATATTTCGCATTAATTATGGCAAAATATTGAAACATATCATTTTTGAAACTGGGGAAATGTTTTAGAACACAGTGGTGCCAATTTTTTGGTCATTATTGTCAATCTCAAAAAATTGAAAAAGTATCCAAAAATTTAGGTAGGTATGAAATTTTTTTATTTTTTAAAGTTGGCAATAATGATTGAAAATGAGCACCACTGTGTTTCAAAATATTTCCCTAGTTTCAGAATGAATGATATCTTTCAAAATTTTGGCGTGCATAATGCGAAATTTTGCGACAAAAAATTTTCAGAATACAAATTTATATCAAAAAATAAGCGAGTTGCAAATTTTCAACCGCTCAGTAGAACCCTAAAAAATATCTTTGATTTTGAAGGCAATGGCATAAATCGACGAAAAATCTTGAATATTTTCTTTTGGGATTGGGCCATTTCTCCCAAAACAGGCTGGATGGGGGCTGGAGCGAAAAAACTGCGATTTTTTCGAAAATTCTCTCTTTTTGAAGGCACATAAATCTTCTATCTTTCCTCCAGGAGCACCTCCGGAGCTGAAATTTTTCCTGAGTAACTTTCAATTCAAAATGAAGGTCTCTGTTGAATTTGGTCGAAATCTGGCGACGTTTTTTTCGCAATCCACCTTACTAGACATCCTGATTATTTTACTGTATTTTGATAAGCAAAAGGAACTCTTACCTGTGACATTTCCACAGAATTGATCGTATTGCAAAGCTCCATTCGGAATTTTATTGACGCAGGTTTTATAATCAAAAGCTTCGATAACTACGGTGCACATGTCTTGATGAGTAGGTTTTTCACTATCGTGATCTTCTCCTGTTCGTACCAGCTACATTGACGAATCGAATTAATTAATGCAATATTTGAATAAGATCGAAAGATAAGACCGAACCGAAGTAATGAGATGGGTCTAGTAATGTTTCCTCAGTAGGAAAAATTGAATTATTATTATTTTTAAAATCAAAATAATGAGGACAGGTGGGAAAAAATTGAGAAATTGAAATTTCAGGCTCGCAGCTCTGTTTTTTATTTCCCTACTATCGAAAATTTTCCTTCGGTTCGCCCCTATCGAAAAATCTAAATCATTCGTACCTTTCCAACCGACTGCAATGCTCCAGGAAGTAATTTAACACCAGTCCAGTCAACGCAGACTGGCATCACGGTGGCATCTATATCGACATTTTTGGCCAAATATAAAACAGCAATGTCGTCCGATTCTTCGGCTATGTTTTCTTTCGAAGCGAATCCACTATTTGAGAAAAATATATCTTTCACCTACGAGCAAGTAATAAAACACGTTACTCGACATTATAAAAAAAAAGTACACTAATGGGACAAAAACAGGGCTCGTGTGATCCATACTTTGTAGTGTTTTTGATATTCGTGATCCAGCAGATTATTTACTATTACTTCGAAATCTTCCGGCGGTAATTTATGATCGTTGTGGTCAGCTACAGTTCTAGCGACTGAAATAAAAACATTTTTACAAAAACACTCGTTATAAATTTGTTCTATTTGTGTGTAGAAGATTCGTACGTAAGAAAGATAGATAGATGATAATCGCCTAACCATTAGTATCTTCCCGCGGGGGGCGATCTGCATAAATTATAAATTATACTTGTTTTTACCTGTCAGAATCAAGTTCGGCGTTATTAAGGTACCGGAGAAAACGTAGATACCGCCGTCGTGATTTTTCCTCTTTATTATCACGTGCCAAGGTAAATCGTTGCCCTTCAAAAGATGCTCAGCTTCGTCTGTGTATTTACCGCATTCTGAAAAAAGAAACAGATTCGTTCAGTTTTACCAAATTGATCGAAAAAAAAAATTCGCGTATTGATCGTAACAAAGTATGGAGTATGGACAGGTGTGAGAAGCGGAAGAAGTTCAAGGTGATTGACAAAATTAATATTGTACTAGTTTGAGTGCTAAATATCGATGCTTACCAGCAATACATTTAACATCTTTGACGTCCCATTCGCCATTTTCTGTGCAGACGATTTCCTCGTGACTGGGATAATGGTAGGGTAACGTACAAGATAGATGGAGCTTGGCACCAAATTTATGCTCGTCCTGGCATTCCACCTCTTTATTACCGTGATAACAAACTGCCTTCAGGTGAGGATTGTGTGGTTTTTTGCACAGCTCTAGGGGGAAAAAATGTAGACTTTTTAGCGAATGGGTTTTCGAATTAGAGGGAGGGGGTGTCAAATGTGATCATTGATTGCAATACGTACTGTTACACGTGGGAATGGCTGGAATCCAAGTACCATTCAAGCAGAATGATTGGAAATGGGTGTCGGGTGCGTCGTTTCGAGTAAATCCAGGATTGCAAGCATAGCTGAGCAGCGAAAGCTCTGGAACGTATTCGCCTGGTTTGCCTAGATCGTGTTCGTTGCAGTTGACTTTGTAGCTCTTGTCGTAGGTTTGTTTTGGTAATATGCAAGATCTTGGACTGTTTGGATTTGAATTTCGAATTTGGATAATTGTTCAGAAATACTTGGAAAGTTGAGGGTGGATGGTACTTACTTGATAGATTTGCAAAGTTCTGGACTTTCATCGGAACCATCTTCGCAATCGTGAACTCCGTCGCAAAGGACCGAGTTGTCGACACATTGGGTTGGGCTACAGGTGAATTGATCGCTGGAAAAAAGTAATGCCGGATTTGAGTTCGTGTTTTTTGCATAAATGATAAAGTGGAAGATCTGCTAGAGAGGTCTTTGGCCTGTCTGTTGTTTATCGAATGGATTTTTTTCTTAGTTGTTTAATTTTGCTGAATAGAATTTGGACCGATGCCAAATAATATGGGATAATCTTTTCGATATGACGTAAAGAAAAATAGGAGCTTAATCGCTGTTGGGAATTTATTTGAAAAAATTTTCAATTTGAATCATTTCTTAAAATTAATGATTTATAAACAAGTTTCTTTCATTGTGAGATTAAATGGGAGAATTTGCGCAGAATCAGTTTCTGATTTGTTTGAATTCCAAGAGTAAGCTGGAAGTAGTTGAAGTTATTTTCTCTTCCCCTTCCCCATCAAGCCTCAAATTTTCTTATTCACTTTGATTTTTTCTGGGGTCCGACTACACCATTTGAATATTGTTTTTCAGTAGGAAAAATAGAAAGATAAGGCTTCCAATTAAAAAAAAAATTTTAAAAAAGTGGATTGGGAGGCATATCCAAAATTATAAAAATCGCTCGTTCTGGATTTTTCATTTCTCTCTTTTCCATCTACTTCCCTTTTAATCCACAAAAAAAAATATATTCAACTGAGTACTCACTTCAAGCACCAGAGACGATGATGTTGCTTTTTATACCGGTAAGAAGAAATTTCATCAGCATCTGTAAATTATCAAAAAAAAAAAAATAATAAATCACGTTTCGCTCATTTTAGCAACCTGGAACATCGAATCATCTTGGAAAATGTTCTCATTTTAATATGTATTAAACAAAATAACGCGAAAAAAAACTTACCGCAATAAATCAAACTAAAAATAAAAACTAATCCTATGAACTTCATATTTTCGAAAAACATCGCAACGCGAATCGTTGCACTCAACTTCACGGAATGAAAGATGATTCGAAGAATGGTCTTGGTATAGGTTCGAAGTTCGAACGATGGTGGAGAGTTCGCGAGGAAACTAGTTTTGTTTACGATCAACGGTTTATTATACCTACTCGTATGCCTAGGGAATCCCGACACTATCCCATGTGCAGTTGTTCAAAATAGGTAAAGAAAAAAACCCGAACCGATAATCGATTTTTATTTTAGAGTACGAGTGCGTACATCATGTAAATATGGACCGCGGGTACTTATAACTTATTAACCTGTTTTCAGAACACTGAACATTGTGAAAAAATTCGCTGAACCCTTTTCTGTGCCCATCCCATGACGTAGGATGACTCATTGGACGTGTTTCTGGTATTATCATTGTATGTAGGAAAATTATGA
The DNA here is from genome assembly GCF_950023065.1 of Planococcus citri. Lineage (NCBI taxonomy): Eukaryota > Metazoa > Arthropoda > Insecta > Hemiptera > Pseudococcidae > Planococcus > Planococcus citri. The sequence continues at coordinate 66,782,379 of NC_088678.1, read as the reverse complement.
TCATGTCAAACGTGATGCGAACAGGTTCAAATTATTGATCAATTCGAGGAAAAATTTGAAAATTACCCGAAGAATGTCACTGTATCTAATGCATTCGGAGAAAAATCGATAAAAAATAAAAAAATGGGGCCTATATGGGCAACAGTTTTGAGTAGAGTTGTAAAAAAAAAAAAAATGAATGTCAATTAGCTTGGTGCTGATTTTCTATGAGATATGTGTGATTTACGAGTGACGTTAAAAACATCTCAGAAAACGTGCCATTGTATGTAGGATGTAGGAACATACTTACTTTTGATGTTGTCTTAGAACAATGATTCTTCAGATTCGAGCATACTTGTGCGAGTTGGTTGATTCATTATCTGAATTTTTGTTCTCGAAGAAATTGTAGATATTTATGGTTCCAAGAAGTCAAAAGTGATGAGGACCATTGGCCCCAAGTCGTAAGTAAGTATGTGAAATCGAAAAATGAATAAATCAATATTTTTTGACGACGGCTTCAAAATTAGCATAATACTTGCCCGGAATTTTGGTAGAATTTTTGTGTGAAAAAAATTTAAAATTTAGGAGAGAAAACTGGACTTTTTTTATGAATTTTATTTACTTGTAATTATTCAAATTTTCATTCTGATGTGATTTCTGGACTAAAAATTCTGCTAAAAATTTAAAAATGAATTTTTCGATCTTTGAAAAATGTTTTATCGATGGTCAGATTTTTGAAACATTTTTAAATCTTTCAAAGTAATCAGTAATGTAAAATTTATCCGTCATAATACATATGTACTTACCAGAAAAATCACGAAAATTAACGATACATACCTACCTACTTTTATGGAATTACCTACCCCGATTTTCGGAATTTTTGGAAATTAAACCAAAGTTAAACAGCGATTAGGTACCTGATAAATTCGTAGTTTGGCTCATACCTATTTTAGTTTGATTTTTCTTAGAAACGGAACAATAAGGCTTGTTTTGTTATCAAGAGTAAAATTAATTACAAACTCGTTGAAAAAAAGGCATGATATGGAAGATAAACATGTCAAACTGTCTTCTAGTATGTATCTTACTAGATTCCACCAGTATTTGTATACAAATTTTATGATAACAGTGAAATTTCCATAAAAATCTGAGTTCAGCTAAACTCACATTGACTCGCGTTTGTGCAACAGTAGATTACAAGTTGAACTCTAATCGCAGTTCATTTGATTGTGGGTTATGAGTAAAGTTTACTCGCGTTTGGTACAACTCGCCCTTAATGTACTGTAGGAAACTGATCATTTTTTCGATTGTTTCAAGCAAAATAAATAGAAATAGGGTATCTTTTTCAAATTTTTTTACACACCTAGAACCACTTCGATCAACTTGATTTAATAGTGTTTCTAAACTTGTCTGCAAAAAAAAATATATTTTATCAATTTTTATGATTTTTTTCTGGTATTTTTCCTATTGGAAGAAATTTTTTTTTACGAATTTTTTGTAATGTTTTCAGCAACTTTCTCATCTCTCAAATTGAAGAGTAAATTTTCCAAATTTTTACACCAAATTTTAGTGGTTTTTGCTTACTTTTTTTTACCGCCCTGCGTAGCTATTTTAATATGTTGGATAAACTTCGAATAATTTTTATAACACTTCAAACGGTTCTAAGGAGACATTTTCTCGTTTTTGTGCCATTTCGTGAGCATTTAATTTGAACACTTCTCATTGTTTATTCATTTTTTTGAGCTCCCATTCCTCAAAGTTGTTATTATTTTTTTTTTTTTTGAAAAATCGAAACAGGAAAACAAAGAAACAACCTGCAAATGTTAGTTTTTTACTGAAAATTAAGTAATTTTGAAAAGCCACCAAATTGTGGGTAGTGAAAAATATTCTTCAGACATTCTTAATTTCTTCAGCTTAATTTTTCTAAGAATAAGCTATATTTTCAAAGAAGAAATTCTCCCTCAGCCTCCCATGCAACGTTCATCAAATTTAAAACATCCTGAAAAATAAAACAACAGAATGTGCCAAATTTTTAAAATTCTGGTTTTCTTTCACGAAGCCCCTCCAAGTTGAAATAAATCAAAAGAATGAAATGTAAAATGATTTTACACTTTCAATTCCTGCGACAGAATCTTCCCGGATAACTATTTTTCTCCAGTTCATTCAGCAATACTCTGCATTTTTTGGAGCCCTCTTCCTTTTCAAATTTGAAAAAAATCAGAAAATTGACTTGAAATGAAGTATTCAAGTCTCAGAATCCCTCTAAATGAGTTTCTTTTTCGTCCCTCAAGAAAAGTTCTTCTTCTGTTCCTCTTTCTCATATCGAACGAAATGTATAAGAAAACGCAACGGATAAATTTTTAAAAATTTGAAACAAATGTGCTCAAATTCAAATTTTCAAAAAATATAAGCAAACCTTGAGGGACTCAGTTCAAAGGAGCCAATATTGCTTGAGAGATCGGGGGCAATTTATCTTCGAAAGGTGATTATTTGTAAAAAAAAAATATTGAATTCTTTAAATTGGGGGGAGCTTTTGTTGCCACTTCTTTTGAAGTCGAGGGCAAATTAAAAAATGGGAAGTTATTTTTTTAATGAAACTCAGGAACAAAGGGGTTGTTATGTATAATCGTATGCGCGCGCCTTATGTATTTCCGTTTTAGTTCTAGAATAATCTAGACGATAGCTATAGTTCGAACATTTGTACATATTGGATCTGAGTATTAAATAACCCGTGGATCAACATACATCACAGTGGCGACGAGGATAATGTGACTCTTATTTTTGTGCATGGTGCGTTTTTTTTCTTGTGCATATCGCGCTAATGTAATAAAAAAATTGTATATTTTCGTAATTTTGCGAATCGTTAACAGTTCGTGTGTGCCGCGGTGCGATCATTTTCGATGACCAGTCGATGAAAATTATTAAAATGACCAAAGACGATCCACCATCCACTTCACAATCACAACCGGATGTTTCGGAATTACTCCGAGTCCTGACTCAACTGTTAACTTCGCAATCTCAACCAGTATCCAAGCCTGATCCATTCGATGAAACTGTTGAAACCTTTGATACCTACATGAAACGTTTCAACACGTATTTGGCTACAAATAAATTGGAAAATAAATCTGATCCAGAAAAGGTAAACCTGCTTATTGACAGTCTGAATCCGAAAACCCACCAAATTTTGGTTGACTTGACTGCTCCAGATGAGCCAAATAAGAAAACGTTTGCTCAAATTCAAACGCTTTTGACGAATCATTTCAATCCGGTTGCCAGTGTCATCGTTGAAAGGCACAGATTTTTATTGCGCCAACAAGAACTGACTGAAACTGTGGCTCAGTATGTGGCTGAATTAAAAAAGATCGCGGCTAGATGCGATTTTACTTGTCAAAACTGTAAAAAATCTACTGCTGACGATCACTTGAAATCTCAATTTACCAGGGGTGTGAAGGATGACGCAATCCGCATCAAACTGCTCGCTGAAGCTGATCCCCATGCTACTACGTTCGAGCAAGCTGTTAAAAATGCTGTGGTAATTGAAGCTTCTCAAGCTGAATCAAAAGAACTCAAAACTGACCGGAAACCAGAAAACACTCAATCCGTGAATAAAATTGGGAATAAGAAATCGGAAACCTATCGAAATTACCGTTCAAAATCGCGCCAAAATCCTAATGATTCCAGAAATAATCATCGAAATGCGCCGAAAAAGAATCATCATTCTTCCGATCCTGATAATCAAGGTAAATGTTTACGTTGCGGACTTGATAACCATACAACAGATAAATGTAAACTGAGCAGATCAGTTCGTTGCCATAAATGCAACAAAAAATGGTCATTTATCACGAATCTGTCAGTCCAGTAAACGAAACGCGGATCCTGCTTCGAAAACGGAGAAAAAACTTAGCAACTCCGAACGTACCAACTACATTGCTCCTACGTATGACGATTTCGATGGTATCTTTGGTTGCGGACAGGTACGGGCGAAGTTTAGCTTACAAAAGCCTGAATGGGACATAATCGAAGTTACCCTGATAGTGAACGGCGTTGATTTTCTATTCGAAGTTGATACTGGAAGTCTGATTACGATCATTCCGAAGTCGAAATTGAAGGGCTTAAAGTTACCTAATGCTTGGAAAAACGAAGATCGATTCTGTGAATACTTGGGTAAAGTTTTTCAACCTGAACTAATTGCTACGGTCCAAGTAACCTATCGTAATGTTACTGAAACGCTTCCATTATATATTGTTGATGATGACGAAGCTCAAACGCTCGTTGGTCGCGAATGGCTTCGAAAATTGGGCATGACTAAAGATATTTTGAACTTTAGTAAAGTAAACAACGTGACTTCTGTTCCCGAAGCTGAAACGCTACGTATTCATTTGATGGAAAAATTTTCTGACACGTGTACTCAGAAAGTTGGTAAAATTCCAAATGCTCAATGTTCGCTCATATTGGAAGAAGATGCCAAACCGATTTTCATCAAACCCAGACCACTTCCTTACTCGTTAGAAGCTAAGGTGAATGATGAACTTGAAAAAATGCAGAAAGAAGGCATCATTGAGAAAACTGAAAACTGTCAGTGGGGTACACCTCTAGTTCCTGTTGAGAAAAGCGATGGTTCGATTCGTGTTTGCGCCAACTACAAGCTTACCGTAAACCCTCAGCTGAAAGAATACCGATATCCGATGCCAAGCAGTGAGTACATGATGTTTTAAGGAAGTTATCACTTTTAGTGCTTTGCATAATGACGAAAATAAAAATCACTTTTACAAGAAAAAACACTATATTTATTGTTACGAGAACTGCGAACTGCGACGGCCGTTTCGGTACAGCACGTACCATCTTCAAGGCATGAAAACAGAATGAAAAATTTATTACATAGTATTCGTCGAGAGATTAAAATTACGTGAAGTGCTTAGGATAAAGGGAGGGGGGTAGGTACATTCGTTTGTGTAAGCGGAAAGCTGCGCAGTAGGTTATGTTGGATGCTGGTTGGAGCTTTGACGACTTCGTTGAGGACATTGTAATTGTTTTTGGTATGTTTGAATACCTCAAAATCTTCAAGCGCATCAAGACGTTTGCCTTTATTTTCCACATGCAGGATTTTGAAGTCGAAATTGGAAGAGTGGTTTTTGGAGAGTAGGTGGTCTGCAAATGTAGAGATTCCTGGCTTTTTATTTTTCCAAGCTGCGAGATGTTCGTTGATGCGGACTTTAAAGGCTCTACCAGTCTGCCCAATGTAGACAGCCTTACAAGTGCTACATTCAAGCCTATAGACTCCACTTTTCCGATCACTAGGTATTTTGTCCTTATTGTTGCAGAGGAGATTGGCAATAGTATTCTTCGATTTAAAGGCAAACTTTACAGGCTTTTCGAGATCTAGGTACTTAAGCTTATTATTTAAGGAGTTCGTGAGTTTACAGGTGATTGGTCCATTATAGTTAAATTTTTTCCAGATTATCTTACTGTTAACATCGCGGAGAGTCGTCACCTTAGCCTTAAATAGCACATTTTTCCTCCTACACAGAAGTTTTTGGACCATCTTTGGGGGGTAGCCATTATTTTTAGCAATTTCGTAAATGGTATGAAGTTCTTTGTGGAAATTAGGCTTAGACAGAGGTACACTGAGAAGGCGATCTATGAGGTAGCGGAGCCCCGCTTGCTTGTGGTTAGAATGGTGTACCGAATTACTATTGATGAGTATGTCCGAGTATGTGGGTTTACGAAATATGTCGAAGTTGAATTTACCATGATCTATAGATATAGAGATGTCTAGAAAGTTGATGTTAGCACCACCTATTTCTAAAGTGAATTTTATAGGGTCAAAGATTGAGTTTATATACGTGTGAAATTCGTTCAACTGAGATATGGTACCTGTCCATAAGCCTAATGTATCGTCTACGTAACGATGCCAGAAGATGAGGAGGGAGGAGAGGGGGTGCGTCATGATTATGGATTCAACATGCGCCATGAAAATTTCGGCCATATGAGAAGCGATAGGCGATCCCATTTGGAACCCATTTGGAAATTGGTAGAAGATGTCATTAAATTTACAGATGTTATTGTGCATAACGAAGGATACGAGCTTTTTGAGTTGGTCAGAAGTATTATGGTCTAATTCGGATGCGTCAATGAGATTGTGAACAATTTCTTCGCATTTGTCTAAAGGTATTTTTGAATATAAAGAAACAACATCGAAGGAGAAAAGTATAGCATTGCTAGGTATAGGAACGTGAATGATTTTACCGAGCAGTTCAGACGTGCTTTTTATCTGATAGGGAGAGATGAATGGAACGTTCACTTTCAACGTTTTATCAATGAACCTAGCGAGATTATAAAGCGGCATGCCGATGTATGAAACGACTGGGCGGATTGGCATGGTAGGTTTGTGTATTTTTAATAGTCCATACAAGCGGGGGGGTTGGGGGTTCATCTCGATGAGGTATTTATGCCTATCTATAGGTATCAGGTGAGAGGACTCCTTAATGATACGTCTAGTTTTAGCTACAATATAGTTCATAGGATCTCTAATAATAACAGCGTAATTATCGTTCAGGAAATCGTTAACTTTAGCAGTGTATTCGTCTTTACGTATTATAGCGATGGTATTACCTTTATCAGCTTTTGTTAAAATGAGTTGGTTATTACATATCTTTTCACGTAGGTTATTGACGGTAACTTTATCAGCGGTGTGCTTCCCTGCGTGTGTGGTATTGTTGCGTGAAAGTATTTCATTAAAAGTGGATGAGTAGACTTCTTGGTGCACTTTGTCCATGTTCGCTGCTACATCGATTCCTAATTCAAAAAACTGCTGATACGTATTTGTAGGTAGGTTATGTTTTAGCCCTTTGCATAGCAAGTCGACTTCTTCCGTTGTAAATTGAACTGTTGTGCAGTTTTGAAACCGTGGGTAGAAGGTTTGGGGAGGAGGGGTGGTGGAAGCAGAGCTTTGCCAGTTTTGGTGATGTTGTTGCTGAAGTAATTTGGTTATCTTTTTGGCGTGCCTAACCCTCATTTTGAAAATCATTTGGCTAACCTGATGGTGTACACGATCTAGGAAAGATGTGAGCTCGGAGTGATGTAGTTTTTGAACCAGTTTAGAGTACATGGCATATAGGTACGTTGAATATAAATCGCGCTGAACATGCCAGTGTCTGATTTCTTCCATCAACCATTTATACTGAGCAAACCTGAGAGCTTTTTGAGCGGCTATGGTAGTGGTGCGTGTTCGTATGTTTATATAGGTTGGTACTACCTTCTTGCGTTTACATGTGCTGTTGAAGTGGAGGTGTTGGGAGCACTCACAAAATTTTAGCTTGTACTTTTGGAAAAGAAAACAAAGTTTGGCTGTACTTGCCCATTCTAATGTTTTAAGGAAGTTATCACTTTTAGTGCTTTGCATAATGACGAAAATAAAAATCACTTTTACAAGAAAAAACACTATATTTATTGTTACGAGAACTGCGAACTGCGACGGCCGTTTCGGTACAGCACGTACCATCTTCAAGGCATGAAAACAGAATGAAAAATTTATTACATGGGATCGCCTATCGCTTCTCATATGGCCGAAATTTTCATGGCGCATGTTGAATCCATAATCATGACGCACCCCCTCTCCTCCCTCCTCATCTTCTGGCATCGTTACGTAGACGATACATTAGGCTTATGGACAGGTACCATATCTCAGTTGAACGAATTTCACACGTATATAAACTCAATCTTTGACCCTATAAAATTCACTTTAGAAATAGGTGGTGCTAACATCAACTTTCTAGACATCTCTATATCTATAGATCATGGTAAATTCAACTTCGACATATTTCGTAAACCCACATACTCGGACATACTCATCAATAGTAATTCGGTACACCATTCTAACCACAAGCAAGCGGGGCTCCGCTACCTCATAGATCGCCTTCTCAGTGTACCTCTGTCTAAGCCTAATTTCCACAAAGAACTTCATACCATTTACGAAATTGCTAAAAATAATGGCTACCCCCCAAAGATGGTCCAAAAACTTCTGTGTAGGAGGAAAAATGTGCTATTTAAGGCTAAGGTGACGACTCTCCGCGATGTTAACAGTAAGATAATCTGGAAAAAATTTAACTATAATGGACCAATCACCTGTAAACTCACGAACTCCTTAAATAATAAGCTTAAGTACCTAGATCTCGAAAAGCCTGTAAAGTTTGCCTTTAAATCGAAGAATACTATTGCCAATCTCCTCTGCAACAATAAGGACAAAATACCTAGTGATCGGAAAAGTGGAGTCTATAGGCTTGAATGTAGCACTTGTAAGGCTGTCTACATTGGGCAGACTGGTAGAGCCTTTAAAGTCCGCATCAACGAACATCTCGCAGCTTGGAAAAATAAAAAGCCAGGAATCTCTACATTTGCAGACCACCTACTCTCCAAAAACCACTCTTCCAATTTCGACTTCAAAATCCTGCATGTGGAAAATAAAGGCAAACGTCTTGATGCGCTTGAAGATTTTGAGGTATTCAAACATACCAAAAACAATTACAATGTCCTCAACGAAGTCGTCAAAGCTCCAACCAGCATCCAACATAACCTACTGCGCAGCTTTCCGCTTACACAAACGAATGTACCTACCCCCCTCCCTTTATCCTAAGCACTTCACGTAATTTTAATCTCTCGACGAATACTATGTAATAAATTTTTCATTCTGTTTTCATGCCTTGAAGATGGTACGTGCTGTACCGAAACGGCCGTCGCAGTTCGCAGTTCTCGTAACAATAAATATAGTGTTTTTTCTTGTAAAAGTGATTTTTATTTTCGTCAGTGAGTACATATTCAACAGACTACGCGGCAAGTATTTTTGTATCTTTGACATATACCGAGCTTATCTACATTATGGTATGGATGCTGCTAGTGCTGCAATTTTGGCGTTATCTACTCATCTGGGTACATTCCTCGTATGGCGGCTATTTTTTGGTGTGGCTATTGCGCCAAATGCCTGGCAAGATCTTATGGATAAATTGATTGCTGATTTAGAAGGTACATCTGTATACATTGACGACTTCGTTGTATCCGGTAACACTGTTCGTGAATGCTTTGAACGTGTGAAACGACTGTTTGAAAAACTTGCGGCTAATGATATTCATATCAACTTACGTAAGTCAAAGTTTTTCTGTACTGAAATCGTGTACCTGGGTTATAAAATCGATCAGTTTGGGTTACACAAAGCAGACGAAAAAGTGCGTGATTTATTAGATGCGCCTAGACCTGAGAATGCCGATGACGTTCGTTGTTTAGTCGGTATGGTGAATTATTACGCAAAATTCATTCCAGATGCGGCATCTATCCTACATCCGTTAACCCAACTGCTTCATAAAAATGCAAAATTTGCATGGAATGGCGATTGTGAAGCGGCGTTTCGTAAAATCAAGATGGAAATAGCCAGCGATCATGTTTTAGTACCATATTCAACGATGTTACCTGTAACGTTAGCGACAGATGCGAGTCCGTATGGTTTATCTGGTGTACTCTCGCATGTTCTTAATCATCAAGAACGTCCGATCGCTTTCGCTTCAAGGTCGCTTACAAAAGCTGAAGCTCACTATAGCCAAATTGATAGGGAGGCTACTGCTGTTGTTTGGGCTATCAAGAAATTTTATCAGTATTTGTACGGTCGCAAATTCACGTTGATCGTTGATAATAAACCACTGACGTTTATTTTTAACCCAAGCAAAGATATTTCTACGGTGACTGCTTCCAGACTGGTACGTTATGCGATGTTCTTATCTGGTTTTGATTATATTGTCGAGCATCGGAAAGCAGAACACCACAAGAACGCCGACTACCTTTCCCGCGCCCCCCGTAAATGTGATAACAACGCTCTCGATACTGACTCTGTTATCAACGTTAAGCAGATTCGAACGATCTCTGACGAGATAATAAATGCTAAACGCATTTGTGAAGAAATCAGCAAAGACCCAGACTTATCCATTCTACGTGATAACTTATTCAAGGGTGAAGAAACGAATCCTGAATTCTGTTTAGAATTTGGTATGATCTTAAAAGGACAACGTGTCGTAATTCCGAAGACACTCCAACCTCAAATACTTCGTCAACTCCACTCCGCACATATTGGTGTCGTACGTATGAAGAAATTAGCGAGACGTTTTTGTTGGTGGCGAGGTATTGATAACGATATTGAAAAGTTGGTAAAGTCTTGCTCCGCTTGTTGCCTTGTGCAGAAAAATCCGAAACAAATTACCCATCACTGGGAAGCGCCTACCAAGAAATTCGAACGTATTCACATGGACTACGCTGGTCCAGTTGATAATTTTTATTTTTTCGTAATCATCGATTCGTTTACGAAATGGCCTGAAATTATTGTTGAAAAACACGCGCCTACTTCCGATTCGACTATCAAGAATCTGAGTGAATTTTTCGGACGATTCGGTAACCCGCAAATGTTGGTTTCAGACAACGCAACAATATTCAAATCGACCCAATTTGTTGAATTTTGCCGACAATGTGGTATCCAGCAACGATTTTGCGCACTGGGTCACCCAGCAACAAACGGACAAGCTGAAATTTTCGTTCAAATCCTGAAAAAAGCGCTAAAAACGATGATCGGCCCAATCCCAGAACGAGTTTCCAGATTTCTACAGAAATACAGATCAACTCCGTTGAGTAGCAGCGACGATACACCTAGCGAACGATTATATGGTGTGAATATTCGAACAGAGATGGATTTATTGACGTATCGCGAACCGAAGAACGACCCTGAACAAATCGATAATCGTTTGGCGGACTTTGCTGTTGGCGATCGCGTCCAATCTCGCAACTACGTTGGTGAAAAATGGAAATTCGGCACTATCTCGAAGACGTTGGGAAAAGCCCATTTTATGGTTAAATTGGACGACGGGTACGAGCTGAAAAGGAACAGCAATCAGTTGCGGAAGTGCAACGTACCACCGCCTGTCTCCGATCCTAATCCACGAATTCAACGATCGAATTTACGTACGCGAAGTACAATTTTTCCGGCCATGGAGGAGAGACGCACCGCTGATCAAGGCGCGAATGATAGACGAACAGCGTCACAACCTACGGCAGCTCCAGCGCTGAATGCGTCAGTCTCTCGCCTGCCGGTACCTACGTTTCGGAGGTCGGAACGAACAGTTCGAGCTCCCACTGGATTAAATCTTTAATTCGTTCAAATTATCGATTAAATTTATCATTTTCATGTATTTTTAGATTTTATCATTACTGATAGTTTAGATTTATTTTGCCCGGAAGGGTTGTTATGTATAATCGTATGCGCGCGCCTTATGTATTTCCGTTTTAGTTCTAGAATAATCTAGACGATAGCTATAGTTCGAACATTTGTACATATTGGATCTGAGTATTAAATAACCCGTGGATCAACATACATCACAGGGGTGGAGGATGAAATAAAGCGAAACATATGTCTCGTGCAAGTTTTTAGAGCTTAATTAATACGTAAGTATTTCCATAAGTTCTTGTGTTTTCATATTTTACTAACATTGTCCACGTGTCTGTAGCTTTTTTATTCGTGGAAACATATCTTTTGAAGGAATAAAGATAAAAGTTTGATTACTTAGATCACCCCTCAGAACTTTTTTTTTTGAAACTGAATGAACTACCTACATATATTTATGTTTTGACGAGCTAGTCTTGACAGCCCACCACAATGTTAAATGATGACGATGTTGATAAAATAAATTTGAAATCATTCGATTTTTCAAAAAAAAAAAAAAGTTTTGAGGATAGCTCAAGAGTCCTGAGTCCATTTTTCTTCTCATAGTCAATCTAAAAATGAAAATCATTTCCTCTCCAAACATAACTTGTTTAGGGATCGAGAGGTCAAAAATTGTGACTTTTGAACCATTTTGAAACTGTCATTGAATCTTTTGCGTCTTGAATGAAAACAATTTTTGAAAAAATTAACATTAGGTACATATTGTATTTAATTTTTATTCATTTCCGAATTCTTCCTATCTTCTTGTGTTTTAACATAGGACCAGGGTTGAGGTTCACTTGAACCGAAAATAACGTAAATTAAAGTGCCTAATATCAATACAGATCCAAATACTAAGAAACACGTGTTCCATTCGGATTTACTCTGCAACATAAGTAAAAGTTTCAATAGTTTAACATTGAGAAATTTCCTCGATTCAAAGCGTGCCATATTAAAATTTTTTTGAATTGAAAAATTACACACCTGAGATGTTACAAGAAATCCTACGACCGTTGGTACACTCGCTGTGCTGAATGAATAACATAGTCCATTGAATGCTGATAACATACTCGAGCATTTGGGTGCTAAATACAGAGGGCTGACGCTGAAATGCAAAAGGGAGTAATGAAAATTAATTTTCTCAACAAGAGAGCCATTTTTATTATATTATGCAATGCACTTGTCAAATGATACATATGAAGTAATTATTATTACATTGAGTTACTTACTGAATAATCAAGTAGTTCAATGAAGACATGGCTTTGAAAATTGTTATACTTATGATAGAAATATTGAAATTTGTTGTGAATGAGACGATAAATAGTAGAATAGCACCACTGATGAAACCTACGCTCATAAAAATTTTATGCTCCTGTTGGTGTGAAAAAAATTAACAAAGTATTACTATGTATTTTCAGATTTCCATGGAGGGAAATGAAGCAGCAGCTAAAATGGAGATTTGTATATTGAGGTGAGTACTTTTTTGAACGTTTTATCTTTAGAGGTAAATGTACACTGTACAGGTTCCTACTGAAATGAGTAGTCCAAATACTTGAAAAAATTATCCACAAATGCTTACTTTCGTAACGGTGGTGAAATTCTTATTCTGCACGTAATCGGTCAACCAGCCGAAGAAGGGCAACGTAAAAATGCTGACCACGTTAGGTAGGGCTGATAAAATTCCAATTTTTCCAATATTCACGTTTGTTGTATCTGTTCGAAAAATAATTCCCAATGAATTTACCCATATTAATTAGATAACGAGTTGAAGGAAGTAGCCTATAAAATAATAGGTACATAAATTTTTGATACCTTTGATGTACATAGGTAAACATATCACAACCACAGTGAACCCTACTCCATAAGTGAATTTGGCGCAACACAGCGCCCACGATGGTTTCGAGGTGAAGATTTTTTTCCAAATTTTCAAATCCTTGAATTAGCGACTTTTGTAAACGTTCAGTTGCTTTGCATTTTTGTAAGAAATATCAACTTACGTTTTTGGGCTTTTCAATGTTATCGTTTTGTTTCAAATATTGGGCTTCTTTTTTCGAAATGAACTTGTCTTTGGAAGGATCCACGCTTATCAGTGAGAACCAGAATATGGACCATATTATGGTCATTCCTCCTGTAAAGGAAACAAAAATCGCATTTTGAATTCTGAAAAATGTCCGTTAATGAGAAGCTGTCTGAGATATCTGGAACGTTTTTACTCAGATAAATCGGACTCCGATCCTTTTTCTTTGCTCAAAGACGAATGAACCTTACTGTGTAGATATTTTCATGTACTTTCCATTTACCTGTGGCATAAAAAGCAGCAGACCAGTCCCATTTGTACATGAAATACCCACATAACGGGTACGCAACAGCTGTTCCGACATATACTCCAGTATAACCATATGAAAAAAGCTTGGATCTTTCTCTAAGAGGTGCCCATTTGGACCATATTTCTGGTATGCTCACAAATGTGAAGCTCTGCGAAAGTCAAACACATTATTTAGCGAATACTAAATGATCGATGTTCATTTTTATATTTTTCAAAATATATCTCACTTCCAAAACACCTTCTAAAAATCTGGCCAAGCAAAATAGTTGAAAATTGGCCCGAACGATGGCTGGCGTTAATAAAGTGATTAGTCCTGTTAAAGTTAAACCAATGCCGAATATCCTAGTGCCTCCGATTTTGATTGATAAACTTGCTCCAAATACGCCGAAAGCAAAACCAGCTCCGAAAAGGCTGATAACCATGCCTTTAGTTTTGGAATCCCAGTCGAAATCTGGTTCCTGAAGGTAAAAAAAATCTTGAATTGAGTGAATTTTTACGTGTCTACTGTCTATTGCTGGTCCAATTAATTCTTAACTCCCTCTACTGTAGTTTTCCAATTTCATTTATTCGTGTTGTTCATTTTTTTGCAGAAAAAACGGTCGGATGAAATGTAACAGATTTCATCTTAGTGTTCATTGGGTAAATATAGACACGAAACTCTCTTCGTTTGCCAAAAAATGAAATGGGAGAGGTAGAGGGGGAGGTCGAAAATTATTGGACAGTTGATATGTATGAAAATTGGAGAATCTTACTTTGGTCACTGTTTGATTTCCAATTGTAGTTGTATGGTTCGATGTCATATCCACGATAGCTATGCTCAAATTTGCTCGCAATGCAAACAAATTCAACATTCCAAAAAATACCAAAATTGCTACCAGGTGACGTTTGGAGAAGAAGAAATTTGGAGGCTTTGAGTGCATTTTGATGAATAGAAGTGGAGAAATTGTCGTGCGTGGAATAAAAATGCTGGATGAATAAAGTATCAAATTTCTTACCTTGTTTGGAAACGAATAAATACGATTGACGCGAATTGGATTATAGTCAAAGTATTCAGATAATTTTCTTTATTTTGTAAGCTTAGTAAGTTACTAAAGACACTTTTGAAATCACGAACCGATCTACTTCATGATTTTGCACTTACAGAAAATGTTTTCATTTCATAAAAACACGTATACGAACTATGACAGATCTCTTGAGGTATTAATTGAGTCGTTTTATTTGAGAAATTAATTTCGTACTTGAATTTGATAAGAAAGTATTGCCGATAAAGTTTATCTTCGTGTTTACATTGCAAAATGTTGGAAGTTATAATTTTTATATTATTAGATATTTTAAGAACACAGGTCTGAGCCTCCATTCAAAAATCACTTCCACATTTGAGTGGCTTGACTTGAATTTAAAATCGAGCCAGGTTTGCTCGAAAAATTTTACTCGTCTGCTCGAATTATTATTAAAGTATATAAAATACACATCATTCTACAGGTTCAGTCACCAAGTTTATTTTCTTTGGGTACATCATCACATTCTGTAGGTTGTTGTTCGACCGAATATGTCCATGGCTGTGGTTCACCGGATCCGTAGATTAGAAAAGTCAGTGCTCCGAATAAACTGATGATTCCGAATGTCACAAAACAGATGTTCCATTGAGAAGGTTTCTACGGGAAAATATGAAAGTAAAGTGAGTGAAGGGTCGTATGATCACTCTGAATACGTATTTTGGGTACATTACACATACATGATCAGTAACGATAAAACCGATAATGAGCGGAGCAATCACTGATGCTGCCATGTGAAACAGTGATAAGAAACTGGTCACGATACTGGAGCATTTTGGAGCCAAAACAATTGCGTTCAAGCTGCAGGAAAGGGTTTTGATGAGTGAGATTAAGATTATACAGAATCAAAGATGACCTTTTTTTTTGATCTTACTTGGCTATCACATAAGTCACTGATACTGTCAATTTGAATACCGTCAAATACGCCATCAACAAAATCATATCATGAGATGAAAATCCCATAGCGAAAAGTATTAAGCCTCCGAGTGCAAAAGAGCTGCATGCGAATAATTTATGTATCTGTGTTGTAATTTGAAAATAAAAATGTAATTTGGTGCCAGACATTGCAGTCTATACTATGTACTTAGTCTAATGGGCAAAAAGTACATAATTATTGTAAAAATAGAATTTTACTGCAATTTTTGCAGGCTCAAAAAATCCAATTGGCCTTTTGTAGTTTCGGTCAAAAATGTCAGAAGAGTCATATTTTGGATTTTCACAGTCGCACGGGTGGGAGGGGGTGGAGGCAGAAAACCACAAATTTTCAAAATTGCTTCACTTTTTCGACCCTGGTGAGATTCCAATGTAGAGTAAAAATGAACCGTTGTAGAATAATTCAAAAGTGACCTTACGACCTATCAAAATAGGTTAAAATTTTGTGAGGAATTCAAATATTTCGACCAAAATATTTTTTGAAGAAGTTTGAGTCCGAAATTGGACCATGATTTTTGGGAGTTTTGAAAATGTGTCTTGTGATCTGTCAAAAAGGGTTAAAATTTCGAAGGAAATTCAAATATTTAAAAGAAAGTATTTTTTGAGCATTTTGGAAGAGTTTTGAGCTCAGAAGTAGACGTGATTTCTGGATTTTTTTAAAAAGTAGATGGTTCAAAATTTCGGCAAAAAATCAATAATTTTCATCAAAAACTTTTTTTGAGCAGTTTTTGAGAATTTTAAGCCCAGACTTGCGTCATAATATTGGAGACTTTAAAAAAATCATGTATGGTTCTCATGATATTATTTCTTCGTAGGATTAAACCTGAAAATTTAAATCAATTTTGGACTCAAAATTTTTATAGAAGTGCTCAAAAAAAGTTTTGATTGGAATTTTTGATTTTCTGACACAATTTTAACCCATTTTAATAGGTTGCATGACAATTGTTTTGAAAATCCCTAAAACCATGGCTCAGTTCTTGGCTTGAAATTCTTCAAAAATGCTCGAGAAGCATTTTGTTGAAAAAATATGTGTTTCTCGCAATATTTTTACACATTTTGATTTATGGCAAGGTCACTTGAGTAACCAAGTAACTTTTGGTTAGATACTCACTTTTTTGAAAAAATTGAAATTTTTATTGCTACTTAATAGCGAGTTACTTTTTTTAAAATTTTTGAAAATTAAATTTTTCCAAATGAAAAAATGTCTCACTTTTTTCCAAAAATAATCACAAGTATCTTTTGTTTCAAAGTTGTCAAAAAGTATTGTTTATCGCTAAAAATTTCCAAAAATTGGAATTTCACACGAAAAATCCCGAAGATAAGTGTCATTTTTTTTTCAAAAAAATTTCTGAAGCACAACTTTTTTTGGCAAGAATTGTCAAAAGTTGCAAAAAAATTGCTTTTTGCGAAATATTGAGAAAACATCTCGTTTTTTATTGCCAAAAAGTCTTGCTTTTTGTTAAAATGGTCAAAGTCTTTCTTTTATCTTTTTAACGAAAAATGCTCACTTTATTGCAATACTGCTATTCGGCCCCACTTTTGCGAAAAATTTCCAAAACGCATCTCGTTTTACCAACAATTTCCAAAAACTTTCTGTTTTTTGCAAACATTTTCAGTCTTTCATTTTGCAAATTCACTGTCAGAAATTTCTTGATTTTTGTCAAAATTTCCAAAAATGGATGAAAAGTCCTGCTTTTGCTAAAATTATTGTTAAAGTCTCTTTTTCCGCCAAAAGTAGCAGAAAGTCTCACCTTTTGTCTAAATTGCCAAAAAGTCTCAATTTTTGCAAAAAAATTGATAAAAGTTGTGCTCTTTTTTGTTTGCAAAAAACGCCAAAAATCTCATTTTTTCCCAAAAATTTGTCCTAATACTTTTTTATGATGAATTTTTTTCTGAATTTATGTAAATGTTTTGCTCATGTTTTGTCACTTTTTTGGCTATTTTTTCAAACTTTTTTGGTTACTCAAAATGCGTATTTTTTTTTTCTCGAAAAAATGAGTACGAGCCCAGCTAAAGTAAACTCGTATTCGGGGAGAGGTGACCTGTACTGTTCTGTAAACAATTTTTTTGGGCCGCTCAATTTTGCTAGTTTGGGATTTTCAGGCTCAACCCCTTCCTCGTAATTTGCAACTTCAAACACCCAAAATTCGTCTTTCCTGATATTTTTAACCCCCATCGTATTTATATGTACAAGAAGCCAGCTGATTTTTTTGCCCCTCAAAAATGAACGCTTTTTGCCGATTGGACTGCAGACTGATTGGATTACTTTAATCCTAAATCATAATCTTACACAAGTGAATCCAGTGAACACTCACTTGAGATATGGTTAACGCGTTGATATTCTGCAAATAGTCTACGATAAATCCAACCACTGGTATCGTGAATATGTTTATTACAGTTGGTATAGCCGAGTAAATACCTACTTTATCAATCCTCGTATGGGTGAGATCTGTGTGATTATAAATCATCATTTAGTCATTGTGATATTCTAAAAATAAAAACTGAAATATTTACACTTAAGTAGATACCTTTCATGTACATTGGTAAACAAGTTACAACCACTGTAAGCCCAAAATTGTACACTAGTTTTACAATACACAATGCGTACACTGGTTTACTCAGCAGCATATTCTTCCATACAGAGATCACCTACAGAAAGAAATGCGAATGGTAACTTGATTCAAGAGTGAGAAGTCATCTAATGTCTTGGAGTATGTACATATTTAGACTACTTACGTTTGTGGGTCTGCCTTGTTGAGGATCCTGCTGTATGTAGTTTAGTTCCTCTTTAGATATCCATTTATCTGTAGCAGGACTATTGGGCACGAAAATGAACCATATTACAGTCCATATCAGAGAAACTCCACCTTAAATAGAAGAGAAAATTGCTGGTAAACTAGACAATGGATGGATTGGATGAACTTCGATGCTCATATATGATGCATTGATGAAATTACCAGTAAAGTAGAAAGCTGCTGGCCATCCGTATCTTTGTATGAGGTATCCACAAACAGGATACGTTATCGCTGGTCCAGCGTACATTCCACTCAGCGTCACTGCCATTAGTTTCGACCTGTCTCGTACTGGAGACCACTGAGTCCATAATTCTGGGAAGCTGACAAACTTGCATCCCTGTAAATGAATGAAAATTTCATATCTTTTTGTATGATATTTTTTTTTTTTTAATACATAATAATAATGTGATGCGTTTAAATTTACCTCAGAAGCACCTTCCAAAATTCGAAATATTATAAACAGGTAGAAATTGAGTCGAATGGCGAACGGATTCAGTACAGTTAAGATGGATGTGACCAGACTACTTATTGAGATGACCGAGGAACCTCCGAATCGCCAAGCCAGGTATCCGCCTGCTAATCCTATCAACGATCCATAAGAGTGGACGCCTAAAAGAAATCCTTTGGTTTTTGAATCCCATTCGAATTCAGGATCCTTGCAGAGGAAAAATAATTTTTCATTGATACGTTTCATTCTGTGATTGAAAATCATTAGAATAATATGGTGGGACTTACGTAAGTGGTAGTGATATTTCCAATGGTTTCTGTACGGTTGCTCGTCATGTCGAGTATGGCCATGTTAATATTGGCTCTCAATGAAAAGATGTTCATTTGACCGAAAAAAGCCAGCACCCCGACAAAAAAACGTTTTGAATACCAAAATCCGACTTCTTGCATGGTTATATTTTTATTTTATTTTTTTCGAGTGCAAATTGAGTGAGATATTTTTATGTAGTTATTTTGCTATACCAATCGTTGTACGCACTGTAGTATTTTTTTAATTGTTCATTTTTCTCGTCTTCTTATCTGGTAGTTCGTTTTTTTGCAAATGTAGACAATGGAGTTATCTAAAGAAGTATGGATATAATGAAATAAGATTACATTAATCCTACTGGTAGTTGATAGAGGTAATAATCAGAAACTATAGGTTCAGCCACATGTCTAACCAATTACATAAATAATTACATTATGAGAGAGAATGCGCCCAGACCTATTTAAAGTAGGTAGATACTTGGCTCGAGTCTGATCAAAAACCTGTATGTTGGAAAAAGGCATGTTTTGAAACCGTGGAACTTGAATTTTAGCTATTTTACTTAGTTTCCGTAAAACATCTTGAAAATATTTTTAGGATGACTTAAAAACACTTGTAAAAGCATTAAAATAATTAAAAATGGTAAAAAATGAATAAAACGTGGCCAAATTTTGAAAAATTTGCATAAAATTTTGTCGAGATGTGTTTAAAATCTCATAAAACACTCGTAAAAAGCACCAAAATCATTGAAGTTTACCAATTAATTAATGAAAACTAAGCAAAACTCGTGAAAATTTCACATAAACAGCATACAACTTGGTTAAAAAATCATAAAAATGGTGAAAAATACACAGTAAAAAAGCGATAAAATCATTTAAAATTGCCAAAAACTGTAGAAGTTTAAGCTAAATTTGCGTGAGTGACAACAACATCGTGAAAATATGTTTAAAATGACATGAAACGGTTGTAAAATAAATTAAAACGATTAAAAATCGTCTATTTACAAAAATTGCATACAACTTTCTCAAGAGGTGTTGTAATAAACTAATAGAGAGAGGAGTTCTTTTGCAATGTAGTCACGTGTTATACAATAAGTACACGTCAATTTATGAATGACCTGAGATAAAAAAGTTATTGTACATCGAACAATACGTGAATATTTGACACATTACATACGAAATTGACATAAAAAGCACGTAAAAAACATAATTATCTACATAAAGAAATCGCGAGTAAACGAATACATACGAAAGATTACTATTTTTTACACGACAGTATGATTTACGAATGACGAATCGTTGATTAATTACGCAAAAATCACCAGTTTAACATGAAATAGGTATACACATCACCGAAAAAAAATACTAATTAACCGGAAAGGAAACAGATTAAAATTTACGTTGCTACGTCTAAAAGCTGTGCTTCTTCGAGCAGCAACCGTTAGATTGAACTTATGCCATAGTCTAACGTACCTAGGTACAATACCTCCTGACCTTTTCGCGCATGCTCGGAGATTCGTTTCGTATATAGGCCTAATTTTACCTTGTTAATAGTGGCCATGTGCTACTTCACAATGTTTAAAACTAAAACCTCATATTAAACTCGTAAGAAGCACCATAATCATTGAAACTCATCAATAATAATTGATGAAATTCGATTGCAAAATCTATCGAAAATCAAAATTTTGTATGAAACGTCATGACAACATGTTGAAAATTGTTAGGTTGTGTTTAAATTGATGAAAAATATCACAGTGATAAAATTTCAGTAATAAAACAAAATTCAGGGAAGAATAATTGTATAACACTGCGGTTAAAATTATTCAAATGGCATAAAAAGAAATAAAAATTAGTAAACAAATATGTACTTCAGAAATCGAGCAAAATATCGTGAAAATTGCGTAAATTCTTAAATATTGCCAATATAGTTAATTATACATCATCAAAATAGAATAAAAATTCTGATAAAAATTACAAAGTATCATGAAACCTGCAAAATAGTCAATAAAATGATTGAAAATCGCCAAAATTTAATAAAATTGAGAAAGATTGCCCATAATTGCTTGAAACATCGTTTAAGTTTATAAAGTATGTGTTATTAAAAAATTTGAGCGAAATGTTGCAAATTTAATGATGTCTAATTAGAAACAGAAAAAGGTTTGTGAAGAATCAAATAACGACATTTTTGATTCAAATTGTGATTTGATCCAGTCATCCCAAACCCTATTCTCAATGACCATTGACCATATTTATATGATTTTTGAATAAACAACGAATTTTAGAGCCCAAGATCTCTTTGTAGTCTTCTTAGAGTAATAGCAGATCATGATCCTAAATGTAGATAAGAAATGTTTAAATTATTGACATCGAACTTTTCATGAAATTTATTTCATGTTGGTAGTTGTACAGAGGCATGATGAAATGATGTATCGTTGGGGTGGGGGGAAGGGAGTGAGACTGAAAATTTTTCCAATTCTTTATCTCCTCCCCCCCCTACTCGAGCATTTTTCATGCTAATTAGCCAGATGTGATTCGAATAAATTTTGGAAGGGGGAGTTGGAAACAAAAATGTTGAATAATTTTAAATGTTTATAAACGACACTTTTATAGTAAACACTTAACAGAAAATTTGGATTGTTCTAGATATTGCAATGCTGATAAGTACTGAAATCTAAAACCATAAATTCACAATTTTTTTCGTGTTTTTTTTTTCATCCTTTTGGCCTTCGAAAATTAAAATCAAAAAGAGAATAGAACCTGAAAATTTACAATTTATGAGGTACAAAAAAATCATTTTTAATATTAAAACTTTTAACGCCAAAATTTTGTGCTTTTTAGTACGTATTTTAAAAAGAATTCTCGCACATTTTTTCATTATTTTGCAATTTTTTATACTCGTACCAAACACTCACAAAAAAAACTCTTTAGGTATTTATTTGGTTATGTTTCTTTTTCTGAAGGTATTTTTCATTTTTGGAAATTTTTAAAAAATTGCACAGCATTTAAATCTGTCCTAGCGAGCGAAAGTAAAAAGACTTCGAGAAAATTGATGCTTTTTCAAAAGTAAAACATTACTTTTGGTGTTAGAAGTAAATTTCTCAACCCTTCAACTTAGTTACTCGTAGATGAGAGAAAAGAAAAGGAAAATGAAAATGATCTAGTCCGAGCGAGGCGAGGGCGAAAGCTCTCGAAAATTCACAATTCTCCATTTTTTTTTGAGAACTCCGACACGGTAATTTTTATATTTTCAAAAATAACCAATTTTGGCGAAAATTAAAAATTATTGTTTCTGAATTTTCGGCGAAAAATTGGGAATTTGTTTGATATTTCAGCAGAAGTTGGTACTTTCTGACAGTTTTGACTAAATGCATTAGAGAGAAATTTTTTTGGAAAATTTATTCATATTAATACATTAAATCAGATTTTTGGCATGAAAAGAAAATTATTTTTCCACTCTCCACTTTGGTTGGGGAAAGGAAAAAAAATGATCTGGCCCGAACAAAGCGAGAGCGAAATACTTTTGATTTCACATATCATTCAATAAGTAAGAAACCATGGCTTTTGGTAATTCTTTGATTTTCCCACTTTCCCAAATTTTCAAATTTTCCCAACTCACACAACTTTTCGCTTAAATTTTTCTGTCGAAATGAGGGGGGGAGAGGTCGGGGTGAGGTACCTCCTCTGCCTCCCCTGTTCTCTATTTGGCAAGTCTGTGGCGTTGTAACTCATCATAAATTGTCATCTACATATATAAAGGTTATCCAAATCGAGGTTACGATTGCGAGAACTTCATTAAGATTATGTTACGTAAGTAATGGTTGATTGATTATCTTGCGATTGATCAGATTTCTTGTTACGCTCGTCGGTAGAATACGACCACGGTTGAGGCTCTGCAGATCCGTATATTGAAAAGATAATTGCTCCCACGAATGATATAATAGCAAATATAATGAAACTGGTGTTCCATTGAGAAGCGCTCTGGAAGAAAAATGAATGAGTGAAACTTCTAAATATTTCGGACAAATGAAATACCGTATACACTTTGTATTATACAGAACTAGAAGTACACTATCACAGTACCCTTATGGTGCCTTAAGAAGGAAAAATTACCATTAAAGTGTATCAAAGCTATACTTACATGTCCTGTTACTATGAATGCTATAATGAGTGGGCCAATTACTGAACCCAGCATATGGAACAATGCTAAGAAACTAGCCAAAACACTGGAACATTTTGGTGCCAATGCTATGGCATTCAAGCTAAGAGAAAAAAAAAACTTGGTGAAAATTGAGCTCAATTTTAAAACAAGTAGGTAATATTGTGCTACTGAGTATTTTCTTATGGACTCACGTGCAGACCACTTGATTTACAGATAAAGTCGTTTTGAATAGGATTAAACACGTCATTAGAAGGATGAAATTATTTGGCAGATGAGCTATGGTGAGCAGTAAAATTCCTCCTAATACGAATGCACTGCTAGCAGAAATTTTGTATGCCTGAAATAGGTATAACAACGTACGCAAAGATGAGATCATGAGTTGCTAATTTAGTATTTTATCGTTGCAATTCCGCAAGATCATGATGGTTTACCTTCGTGTTGATTGAATGAAACTTATTATTCACGTAGTCCAAAATGTACCCAACCAGAGGAGTGGTGAATATATTTATAAAAGTTGGTAAAGCTGAATAGAAACCGACTTTATCGATTTTGCTTCCAGTGATATCTGAAAAATTGCCTCGTACGTATATAATAATTCAAGTGCCTGATTTGTATTATATTTAGATCTTATTTTTATTTTACCTTGAATGAACATTGGTAAGCAGACCACAGTTATTGTGGTTCCAAAATTGTAGACGAGTTTGGCTACTCCCAATGCATAGACTTGCTTGCTAAAGATCATACTCTTCCATATTTTTAGTATCTGAAAATAAATACTTAGAATTAGGTAACATGTTGGTTTTGGATGTGTAGAAATGTGAACTATAAATTGTGTAAGTATTAGGTAATGAAGTGCGAAGGTTTATCTTACATTTTTTGGCCTGGATCGTTTCGGGTCTTGCTGTATGTAATTAAGTTCCTCTCTGGATATCCACTTATCCTTTGCAGGGCTATTAGGTACCAGCAGAACCCATATCAGGGACCATACAAGAGAGAAGCCACCTTAGAAAAATCACATCATTTATGTAGTATTAATTGACATGTACGAGTATTATCATAATGATGATAAATTAGGTACCTGAAAAGTAAAATGTGGATGCCCAGCCGTAATTCCTTGTGACAATTCCGAAAACAGGATAAACTATGGCAGGTCCAGCGTATAATCCCGTTAATGATATAGCCATGAGTTTAGATCTGTCTCTGTTAGGCGACCATTGAGACCATAATTCTGGAAAACTGACGAACCTGAAAACCTTGATTATTTTCAAAATGTATCAACTTATGATTTTTCGAGCAACTAAGGAGGTACACAGTACGTTTGATTTTGGATTAGCATCTACTCTGCTTGTTCATTTTAATATAAATTAATCTTATTGAGGAACCATTTTGATTAGGGATAAAGCTAATTAATTTTATGAATTTTTTAATACTTAGTTTGCTTATTGTGGCAACATTTTTTTTTTTTTTTTTTTTTTGAGAATTTGAGAGTTGTTTTTGATAGTTACTGGAGTATAAACTTTTTGACGTTTTCGGTCGATTTGTTCATGAAAAAGAACAGAAACAGTCAATCCAAAAAATATCGGAAGAAATGGTCAGACATTATTTTCGAAATTTTAATCCTAAAATGATGGAATATTACCTACAGTTTGAAAATTGATATACAAATGTTGAAGTATTGGAGGATTATTTGATAAGAATGAAAAACATAATTTTATAACTCAGGTAGTTGTAATTTTCCAACCGCTCAAAACTGTAAACATGGTACAATTTCGTAACTCAAATCAAAGTTTCTTGTTTCGAATTTTCAATATTTTAAACCATTTGGTAATTTTTTACTTGACAGAGGGCAAGTGCTTCCCAACTTGAGATTCAATTCAACATCTAAAATTCAAGGGCGAGCATCTGTCGCCTGGTGGGCAAAAATTTCATCTTCTGTGAACTTTAATGACTGAAAAATACCAGTGAAAGATTTCCACAATACCAGAAAATGGATTTTTATCATTACAAGTGAGTTATTCCAACCGACAAAAAACTTTTTAACCTAAAAAAAGCTAAACACCACACTTCAGTAAAAATTTCAGGTATGAAAGTGCATTTTTCGATTTTGGATGAATTTTTAATAATCAAATTTGGGCTAAAAATGCAAAAAAAATTGCCAAATCGATCTGGAAACTTGAAATTTGGTGTGTGGTCTATTTTCGATACCCCCCCCCCCAATTAATTAGAGACGACTTCGAATCGTTTTGCGTATAGTTCTGGTACTTCCAACAGATTCTCGAATGTTTTAATTAGTACAAAATTTTACTCAATGAAGTTGGAAGGCTGAAATTTACTTTACATCGCACAGTGATCCAGATGAAAAATTTTTCTGGACATGAAAAAGTTGTTTTTCAAAAAGAGAACACCGTTTTGTGCCAAGCGTGTACTTTTATACTTTCATTTATTGTATTTTGCCCGTTTGTGCTCATTTTCGAAAAAATGGAGGGGTTACTTACTCTAAAAATGAACTATTACGAAAAATTTTGAAAAATGCCCTACAAAAGTGCATGGCTAGAGGGGGATCCAAAATTCAAAAATTTTGAAAAATGCAATATGGGTATCAAATTATGAGTTTTTGAGGAAGTTGATTTTAGTTTCATTCAAACATTTTATTATGTATTGTACCTATTTTTCAAAAAATTTGAAATCTTCGTTTCTCTTTGGGGTTCATCTTGGGGTTTGGGTAAAATAGTCTTCAAAAATGAATTCTGCGTCCTTGAAAACGTTGAATTTCATACTCAATAGTCAATATATTATATTTTTTGACAGTTTCAAGATTTTCTCTTCGTTTGGGGCTCATCTTGGGGCTTGAGGTCGAATAGTTTTCAAAAATGAATTCAGCTTCCTTAAAAATCCCAAATTTGATACCAATGTTATATTTTTTTGAAAATTTTTGATTTCGTACCCCTCTTTTTGGGATTAAATTATCATCAAAAATGAGATCGACGTCCTCCAAAAATCCTGTAACCGAAATTTTAGATTTTCAAGTGCAAAACTGTGCAAAACCAAGGGCTTGACCGGGTATATTTTTCATCTACACCACATGTTGAGTCGATTGAAGATGGATTCAAGTCGTTCTGGTGCCTCCAGTAATTTTTCAAAATTTCCAAATTACCAAAAAGTATCATGAAAACTGTCGTAATTACTTAACATTGATTTCAAAAGATTTTGTGACAGATTTTGGGAAATTAAAATTTTCAAAAAATTGCTGGAAGCTCCTAAACGGCTTAAAACTACCTTCAATCGACTCGGCTTTTTGAAATTGGAGTATGAAGTCAATTTTAGCCTTCCAACGTGATTTCGTAAAATTTTATGGACATTTTGACTTTCAAAAATCTGCTACATGGTCCAAAAACTCCTCAAAAACGTTGGAAAGTTCTTACAATCGATTTGGAGGATCAAAAATGAAGTGCATACCAAATTTCAGCTGTCTAAGTTAATTTGGTAAAATTTTTGTTTTTTCGCATCTTCGGTCCAAATGGCTCAAAAAAAAAACAAATCTTATGGAATCTCACGATCGATGCATAAACGATTTTAAAGAGAAGGAAATATTTACATCACAAGAAGCACGTATTTAGTATGTGTGATTACTGATTATGATTACCTGTGTTATTCCTTCGATAACTCGAATTATAATGAAAAGATGCAAACTGAATCGAATGACCAACGGAGTCAGTACGGTCAAAATCGATGCAATTAGATTACTAATTGTGATAACAGTCGAGCCTCCATATCTCATCGCAAGGTATCCTCCCAGCGGTGCCAATATCGCTCCGTATTCGCTCACACCTAAAACGAAACCTTTCGTTTTGGAATCCCAATCAAATTCTGGATTCTGTAATGTTTTCGGTGGAATTATTATTCATATTATCCAGATTGTGAAAATAATCAAACGTCAACCCTGAGTAGACCACCTGTGCCAAAAAATAGCACCAAAATGTTATAAACAATTCAATGTTTACAGGTTAGTTTTTTTCAGTGGTCTATGCAAGGTCATAAATAATGAATATTGAAGTTCATAGGTACTTACCCGAGTAATTGTCACATTGCCTTCGATGATTTCTGTCTTATTGCTAGTCATATCCAGTATAGCTATGTTCAAATTAGCTTTCAACGCGAATATATTCATTTCTCCGAAAAAAGCCAATATACCGACGACAAAACGTTTCGAAAACCAAAACTTATGTTTTTCCATTTTTTGAAAAATTTCTCGATTTAAATAATATGAAAAAAAAAAAAAAACGCAAACAGAACGAGTACTAGAAAATTACGTCGCGTACTTGATGGAAAACCGCAGCACTGTGTGGTAACAGTAGACGTCTATGTAGCCCATGCTCATCTTCTCAACTGTTGCCTGTGTTGTGATCAAGTTCGTATGGTTTTTCTTCCAAGGAGAAGTGTCTGTATGAGTAATTTGTGTGTACCGTGTACATTGTAGGTAGGTACTTACTATCTAACTCACACACTTACACTTGCGCTAGGTTGTAATATTGGCAACATCCGTATTGTAATTAATATTTAATCGTTTTACTGTGTAGTTTTGTTAACAATGGTGTATAGATCACGAAAGATCTTCGCGTGCTTGACGTTTCATGGAGTGCATCTCTTTATGTATGTAATTGGATATCTTGGAAGCAATGATTCATTTTTTTCAAAATTTTAGCGGGTCTTGGCACTTCACCTGATTTATTATGAATTCTTAACCAGGTACCTACTCTCAATTCCTTTCCCTTCAAGCTTGAAAAATTATTTTCAGACGTTTCTGTCTGTTCACCTGACATTTATTTTTTTTGTGACCTTGTGATGGGCCAAATCAAATTTCAAAATGTATAAAGTCAGTCAAGAGGACAATTTAAAAGAGTTTCAATGTAGGTGTGTGATTTGTGCTTCTCGAGTAATTCTAAAATTCACAAAAAAATTAGGAAAGTAAAAAACATTATCAATCGAATGAAAAGTGGAACATTTTGCGGTTATTATAGAAGAAGGGAATTCCATTTTTACATCTCATCAGCGCATATTGTGTCCTTCTCAGTACGAATGATTGTGTCAATTTAAACGGTGAAATTATGTTGAATAATGATTTGCAACAGTTGTTAGTTGATTTAGAATTTCCTGAAGTTGAGTTATCAAAAACCAGATTATATGAGAGCTTTATTGTTATCGAGGAAATGTATCCAGATTATGATAGGAAGCTTTAAAAAATATCTATGTATGTAATTCATTTCAAACCGCCTTTGTAGAACTTTGTTGGTTGCCCTGTGACTGATCTTGATCACATTTCTTGTTTTGCTCGTCGATAGAAAATGACCATGACTGAGGTTCACCTGATCCCAGCACAAAAAATGCTATTGCTCCGACAAATAAGATCATCGCGAACGTTATAAAACTCGTGTTCCATTGAGACGGACTCTAAATTCAAAAAAGTAAAAAAAACACGTGTATGTATGTATGACTGTACATGTACTACTTTCATAAGGTACACTATTATCGCGAAAATGATAATTTATGACTCACGTGGCCAGTTACTATGAAAGCGACGATTAGTGGACCGGTGACTGCGCCAACCATATAGAATAGAGCTAAAAAACTAGTCAGAACACTCGAACATTTCGGCGCTATAGCGATCGCGTTCAGACTTGGATAACATATAATTTACCATAAGAGACTTGTTAATTCACTTAAAAAATAAGCGACGAGATGATTAGCCAGTAGTTGATGGTGTTGGAATTCTGAGAATTTTTATATAATCTGATAAAAACAACAACTGTTTTATCCAATTATGCAGATGAAAATAGCTCTTTTTTTTATTTTTCAACGAGAAAGGTATCCCAACTTCAACTGCCAGAAAATTTCTTGAACCGGACAGATCTAAATTAAAAGAGCGTGCGAAATACATCAACAGCTAAAATTCCTGGTGCTAAAGTGCATTTTTAAATTTTTATTGATTTTTGAAAATCAAATTTGGGCCAAAAAGGGACGAAAAAATCCAAAATTTTACCAAATTGACCTGAAAACCTGAAATTTGATACGTCTCTCAAGCGGTCAGTGCATGTTAGTGAATCAAATGACCAATTATACGCTTGACCAGGTTTTCCAAAATCGATTTCTGCTTGTTCAGAATCATATACACATAATTTGAATTATGAAATCGTTAGATAAGTATACGGTTCCAAAGCAGTGGGAAATAATTTTGGAAACATGGTGTGTAATTGGTCAAGAAGGTCGCTAACAAATGTTAATCTCGTTTATACGCGTTAAAGTTGATTTGGATGATTTTTAAATCTGGAATTTTTAAAATATGGCCAAAGGCTCCAAAACGGTTTCTAACCTCCACCAATAGACTTAAAATATCTAAGTTACTAAAGTTCCTTTTTTTCCTTATATGTACCTGTACCTACAAATTTTCTGAATTAAATTTTTTTTGAAGAAAATAAAAATGTTTGATACTTGATATTAATAAAATGATAATTTGCGAAAATATGCTTCTTTATTCCTTCCCAACTGACTACACTGTCGTTTTATCGGTTTCAAAGCCCTGCCTTATGAATGAAATGGTAGAAGTCTCGCCTTCTCCCAAAATACATAGAAAAATCCCATCTTTTGTCAGAATTACCTAATTATCTGGTTTCTTGCTAAAAATTGTCGCTGTTTTGCCAAAAAAAAAAAATGCAAAAAAAACTCGCTTTGTCATAAAAAATTTGAAAAAATCTTTCGCTTTTTCAACAAAAATTGCAAAAAAAATTTTTTTCGAGAATAAGTACCTAGACCTACCTAATTGCCAAAAAATTTGGAGTTTTTCTAAAATTGAAATTTTCAAGAAATCTCGCTTCCGAAATTTTTGTCAATTGCATAGATGTCTTGAAAAAACCCAAATTCAATGATCCTCTCAGGACAACCCTTCTGAAATTCAAAAACTCATAGGTAACCCCACTAAAAAACATCAATCTAATAAACCAATAATTCTAAATACCTTTCTTCGCAGGTGTAATAATCCTGTACGTTATAAACACCCCCCCCCCCCATCCAAGCGTTAAAATCTTGCTTTTTGCCAAAAATTAACATAAATTTTATTTTTTCAGCAAAATTGAAAGGCCTTGCTTTTTTCCAGAAATTACAAGAAATGAGCAAAATTCTCATTTTTTAAAAATAGAAAATAAGAAAGTAAATAGAGTATCTTCTTAGGCAAAAATTACGAAAAATATTTTTTTCTCCTATAATTTCTGAAAAAAAGTCTTGATTTTTGCTAAAATTGTGAAAAAATTTATTCTCGTTTTTTAGCAAAATTGCCGGAGTCTTCCTTTTTTCCAAAAACTATCCGGAAGTCTCGCATTTTGCCAGAATTTGCCTAAAAGTATCACTTTTTTGCCAATGATTGCCCAAAGGGCCTGTTTTTTTTTCTCTAGAAATTGTCAGTGCGTTGCTTTTTGCCAAATGAAAAATTGTCAAAAATTCTCGTTTTTCATAAAGTGACGAAATTTTTTCTTTTTTTTTGCAAAACTAAAAAAAAATTTGTTTTTGAAAAAATCGTGCTTTTTTCCGAAAATTGTTCAGAA
Organism: Planococcus citri; assembly: GCF_950023065.1. Classification (NCBI taxonomy): domain Eukaryota; kingdom Metazoa; phylum Arthropoda; class Insecta; order Hemiptera; family Pseudococcidae; genus Planococcus; species Planococcus citri. The sequence continues at coordinate 66,751,563 of NC_088678.1, read as the reverse complement.
CTTCAGAAGTTTTATTTTTTTGGCAAAAATGGTCAAATAGCTTTCATTTTAGTGTTCTGTTTGGGGGGGGGGGTTTCTATGTACATTAAAATGTTTTGCTCGCGTTTTGTCACTTTTTTATCACTTTTTCAAAATTCTTTTTGTTCGGGAAAAATCAAGTACGAGCCCTGAACATGTTGAAATTGAGGTAATTGGGTTAAATTCTATGAAAATTTCCAACTTTCAAAAATCTGTTGGAGTCTCTAGAACTATGTTTTCAATCGATTGGTGGGATCGGAAATGGCAGGGTCCATAGCAAATTTCAACTTTCGTGGTCAATTTGGTATAATTTAGTTTTTTTTTTGTATTTTTGGTCTGAATTCGATTTTCATGATGCACTTTAGCTCCTGAATTCTGGCTGGTGATGTATTTTTGCATGCTCTTGAGATTTAGTTTCGTCCAGCTTAAAAAATGAATGAAGGCTTCTACTTATAATTGGAGGGACATTACCGTAAACAGATTAATTTAGAATGGAATTCGTCCTGATTCATCAATTACTGACTAACAACTAGGCGCTGCATGACTTTAATGAGTTGACTTACTTGCACACAACTTCATTCACAGATACGGTGCACTTGAGCAGAATCAAACATATCATCAAAATAGTGAAATTATATGGTAAATATGCCATTGCAAGTAATAAAATTCCTCCGAATCCGAATGCGGTACACATGAACAATTTATGCACCTACACAATGACACAAAATATGAATAAGTTGGTTATTTGTAGATTTAGATAGGTACTTCAATATCCCCAACACTTGGATTTTGACCACAATCTACCTAATTATTTTGTATGTAATACCTATGCCCTCCTTCAGTTCAGATATTGTAAGTACCTGAGTAGGGTTCAAACGACTCGTATTGTTGAAGTAATCCAACATGTAACCAGTTAAAGGCATAGTGAAGATATTCACAAAGGTGGGTATGGCTGAATAAATACCTATTTCATCGATTCTTCTCCCAGTGAGGTCTAAAAGAAACAATGAATCAAGTATACATTCCTAATATAATGCTCAAGATTACGACTGAATATTCATTTACGTATGTGAGAATCATGAATCATGATGTATCAGGTTACCTTGAATGTACATAGGTAGGCAGACCACAGTTACTGTGGCTCCATAGGTATAGACTACCTTTGACAATCCCAGTGCGTAGACATGCCTACTGAGGATCATGTTTTTCCACATTGCTGGGATCTAAAATGCATACACCCAGAATCACATAAGATTATGTAGTGAAGATATCGAGGGCACTGAAAAGCATCATCAATGGATTGATTGAACAGCTATGTACTATGTATTGATGAGAATGAGATTCCTTACTCAGTTCACGTACATTTTTTGGTCTAGATTGTTTGAGATCTTGTTGTATATAACTGAGCTCTTCTTTGGATATCCATCTATCAGATGCAGGACTATTGGGCACAAAAGGAATCCATATAACAGACCATAGTAAAGAGAGGCCACCTTTTATAAAAATTACATCACCATGATGAAAATTTTAAATTGAAACTGTCTACCGATATGGATATGTGAGATAATAAATTATTTGTACCAGAAAAGTAAAAAGTTGCTGGCCAACCGTATTTTCGTGTTACGATTCCAAATATAGGATAAATTATGGCAGGTCCAGCATACAATCCGGTTAATGATATAGCCATGAGTTTAGATCTGTCTCTGTTAGGCGACCATTGACTCCATAATTCGGGGAAACTGACGAACCTGAATGCCTTGATGATTTTCAAAATGGATTATGATTATTCTTCAAACACAAGAAAATATTTAATTTTTCATTTTATTTGTATTTAAAATCAATGCTGAAGTGATCGGATGAGGTAATTACTTGAGTGACTCCTTCAATGATTCGATCGACTAGAAAGAGATTGAAACTATAACGAATTATCAACGGGGTGAATATAGTCAAAATTGATATGATCACGTTGCTGATGCTAATGACGGTCGAGCCTCCATATCTCATCGCTAGGTATCCTCCCAATGGCGCTAATAAACTCCCGTATTCATTTACACCTAAAACGAAGCCTTTAGTTTTGGAATCCCAGTCGAATTCTGGATTCTGGAGTATTGAACAAGAACTCATTTCAGTTTGTTAGGTCAATGATTCGAGGAATGTTTGGTTGGGATATTACAGCTAGAACTTGACAAGTGATAGATTATGCCCTTACCTGAATTACTGTTGTATTTCCCATGATGACTTCTCTCTTGCTTGTCATATCGAGTATAGCTATGTTCAAATTGGCTTTCAAAGCGAATATATTCATTTCTCCGATAAAAGCCAATACGCTAACGACGAAACGCTTAGAAAACCAGAATCGATATCTTTCCATTTTTTCCCGAAAATCTTATCAGATATTTTTACAATTGAGAACTGCGCCGAAGATGGACGAAAAGAATATCGATGAATGAGTTAAGAAAATGATGTGTCGTATATCTATGTACTTCACGAAATCATAAACACGATTTTGCATTGAAATTGACATCCATATGTCTCGTGATCACATTTTTTACTGCAATTTATCCACTTTAAAAATACGTTTTGCTTTCGTGTAGAATTTCATGTGTACCTACTTAACTTACTCACTTACTGGTTAAAGCATTTATAAAACGTACAATTTTTTAATATCTGAGCTTAGAAACAGCGTTGATTACTTCTTTAATCGTTTTACTACTTTTATTTACGATGTTTAGAGATCAAGAAAGATTTCTATAATGCTGAAATATAATAAGTTTATTCTTTCGGATTCATGTTGAAAGTCGAAGTGCAGATACCTCGTATCTGAAGTCAGTTAATTTCTTTCGAAGCAGGTGTCTTGGTACATTTAAGTAGGTAGGCAATAAGTACTTCATTATGACGTAAATTTGAAAAAAAAAGTTCACATTTATGTGAAAAATAGGAGAGAAAAGGGGGCTTTCCTCCATTTTTTGATCGATGGAAAATATGATTCATTTTATTAGTTTCAAAATACGTATTATCTCAGAGCCATCGTCATTTTTTAAAAATTCATTCTTCAATATTTTCGTTTCCCTTTTATTTTTTTTTGAGGTGGGAGGAGGGGTTCTGTGTTTATCCACATTTTCAATACTCTTCATTTTTAAAAATTCAATTTAATTTTTCCTTACGTTTTTCAATAATTATTTTCATTTTTTTCTTCGCTTTCTTATTTTTACAATTTCTCATATTTTTTCAATACATATCTGTATTTTTTTTGAAATATGTTTTCCATTTTTAAAAAGCTTTCTGTCTATTATTTTCTCAAATTTTTCAATCCTTTTTTTATTTTTTACATTTTTTTTTTTTTTGAGATCGTTATTATTCTCTTTCTACCGATTTCATAATTTTTTTTTGTCAGTTTACTAATTTATGAAATTTAAAATTTTTTTCTTGTTCTGTGTATTTTCTTCTATGGCTCTTCAATTTCATTTTTTTATTTTTTCATTTTCTGAAAATATTATAAAACTGTGACTCGTTTCAATTTTTGGAGATTTCTTTCAGTTTTTCTGTAAATTATTTATTCATTTTTTCTCATTTTTATGGCATAGAAATAATCTGTTCCTGCTCAAGTTTTTCAAATTGCCCTTTTTGTATTCTGCATCAAGAACTACATCAATTTACAGAAAATATTTATTGTCACGAGAGTGCAAAAGGAAACAATCATCATTTTGAAATCACCTTTGGTGGGCTTGATTGGTCTTCTTGGAGTTCACTTTTCTTTTTTTGCTCATCGACAGAAAAAGACCACGGTTGCGGTTCAGCTGATCCCATTACTAAGAACATAATTGCTCCAAGGAATAATATCATTGCAAACGTTGTGAAGGCAGTGCTCCATTGAGAGAGACTCTGAAAATTACACGTGTGTTTGAATTACAATTATTTTCTTCTTTGATACAAATTGTACTGTAGAAATTCATATTACGTACGTGTCCAGTTACTATGAAGGCTACGATCAGTGTACCAGTAGATGCACCCAGCATATAAAATAAAACTGTGAAACTAATCAAGACACTTGGACATTTTGGTGCCAGAGCGATAGCGTTCAGGCTGTGGAGAAACATATTATTTGTACATATTCGTAATTTGGAGAAGTTGATTAAATTGATAATACCGTGTGAGATTAAGATAGATTTCATCACTTCTGCCAGTTTCAGAAGAGGAGGGAGACCTCTTTGAAGGGATAGAGTATCGTTGGAGCAAGTTGAAGCGCTCACTCTCGATCTTGGGGCACTTCCCTTTCCTGCTCACCAGATTAAAGAAATCAGGCAGGCAAGCAGACGACCTTGAGAGGATAGACAGACAACCGTGGGCGTTTGGACTGCTAATTCAATGACCTTGAGAGTCCAGATACAACGGTCACTGACCATAAGAGCCTATGCAGAAAGACAGACGACCCTGAGAAGTCAAGACAGTGCGGTAAATGACCTTGATAGATCGGACAAGAAGTCAGACAGCCCGGTCAATGACCTTAGGAGGCCAGGCAAACGGGCAGATGACCTTGAGAACCAGCCAGGCGGTCAATGACCTTGAGAAACCAGACAAACAAACGACCTTGAGAAGCTATACAGACGGGTCAGTGACCTTTGGAGGCCAGATAGGAGACTGTTGATCTTGAAAAACCAGACAGATTGGTCAATGACTATTTTATTTTTTGAAAATATTATAACACTGGCTCGTTTTAATTTTTGGAGATTTCTTTCAGTTTTTCTGTAAATTATTTATTAATTTTTTCATTTTTATGGCATAAAAATAATTTGTTCCTGATCAAGTTTTTCAAATTGCCATTTTTTTGTCTGTAAATTATTCTGCATCAAAAACTACATCAATATACAGAAAATATTGTATTTTTGTCGCGAGAGTACAAAAGGAAATTGAATTATTCATGCTCCTTCAAAGGACATTCTATGAATGAATCCGTAATTCTTTAAAATTTTAATGAAAGACATTTTCCTTCTCTCCTAAATCGGTAAAATCAACATGTTTTGAAGAAATTACATATATTTTTGAAGATGGATTATTTTCTGGTAGAATGCACCCCTGAGGAGACATAAGAAAAATAACTGGTTTTTGGCAGTTCTCACTATTCAACTCCAAATGACGACAGCTCACACTTATCTTATTAGTGAATTATTTTCAAAAATTTGAGCTCATCTTGCTTTGGTTGAGTACAAATTTAGAATATTTTTTTTGATTCACCTCCTATTGGTGAAATATTTTAGGATGATAAATTAATGAGGGGACTTACTTGCATACCACTTCATTAACCGATACAGTGGACTTGAGCAGACTTAAACATATCATCGAAAAGATGAAATTATGTGGTAAATAGGCCATTGCAAGTAATAAAACTCCTCCAACCCCGAATGCTGCACACATGAATGATTTGTGAATCTGCAATGGCACAAAAATATTGATGAATAAATTTGCGTGGAAATGCCTGGAACTTGGATGCATCATGCGTCCATTGTTTACCTGAGTAAGATTCAAACTACTCGTATTGTTCAAGTAATCCATCATGAAACCAGTCAAGGGCAAGGTGAACATACCTACAAAGGTTGGTATGGCTGCGTACATTCCAATTTTATCAATTTTGCTTCCTGTGAGGTCTAAAGGCAACATTTAATTGTACATAAGTACCTAAGTATATTCTGTGAAGAAATTAATGTGTACTTGAAAAATCATGGTGCAATATACGATACCTTGAATATACATAGGTAAGCAGACCACAGTTATTGTAAGTCCATGAGTGTAGACTGCCTTTGCCAAACCCGCAGCGTAGACGTGCTTACTGAAAATCATATTTTTCCAAATTGCTTTAATCTAATGAAGTAAAATTGTGAAATGAATGCATCAAAAACTGCAATGTTGGCAATTGTTTAAGAAGGATGCAATATTTTACATAATCTGCTAACATTTTTCGGTCTAGATTGCTTAGGATCTTGTTGTATGTAACTCAATTCTTCTTTCGATATCCATTTATCTGATGCCGGACTATTGGGCACCAAAGGAATCCATATGGCAGACCACAGTAAGGAAATTGCACCTTGAATAAATGATGAATTTAAAATTGTAACAGTCTACTTGTAAAATATGAATGTGTGATCGACGATTTATTACCAGAAAAGTAAAAAGTTGCTGGCCAACCGTATTTTCGAGTGATCACTCCAAATATAGGATATGTTATGGCAGGTGCTGCACCCATTCCAGTTAATGTTATAGCCATTAGTTTGGACCTGTCTCTGTTGGGTGACCATTTGCTCCATAAGTCGGCCAGACTGACGAACCTGAATGCCTTGGTGATTTTCAAAACAGATTGTGATTATGATTAAACTTGAACAAACTACGTATGTATAATTTTATTATTTCCAACTGTATTTAGAATTGAATCCAAACTGTTTGAAAAGAACTTTAATCGTTTGATAATTACATAAGTCACTCCTTCTATTATTCGATCGACGATGAAGAGTTGGAAACTGCAACGAATTATCAAAGGAGTCAATATAGTCAAAATAGAGATGATCAAGTTGCTGATGGTAATGACCGTCGAGCCTCCAAATCTTGTCGCGAGGTATCCACCCAACGGTGCTGACAACAATCCGTATTCGTGTGCACTTAGAATAAAGCCTTTAGTTTTCGAGTCCCAATTGAATTCTGGATTCTGGAATGTTTTATACAACTCATTTGAATTCGCAGAATTGATGAGTCTAGAAATGTATTCTCAAGTATTATACAGAAAACTGATACCCTTAATAAGCAGAATTTGTACGTACTTACTCGTGTAACTGTTGTATTGCCTATGACGATTTCTGTCTTGCTTGTCATGTCCAATATAGCTATGTTCAAGTTAGCTTTCAACGCGAACATATTCATCTCACCGAAAAAAGCCAATATACCGACAGCAAAACGCTTCGAAAACCAAAATTTGTACTTCTCCATGTTTTTCTCAAAATGTTTCAGTGGATAAATCCTTGTGCGAATTTTGTCCAATATCTCGTAGAACCAAAATGAATACACACATGAATGGAAATAATGCCGCAGAACGAGTACGAGAAAATGATATCGCGTTCTATGCCTACTTTATAAAATATGAAACACGATGTTCCATTGAAATTGACATTTACAGGTCTCGTGCTCACAGTTTTTACTGCTAATCATCCACTTCAAACATTGTAGCATTTTATGAATACCTACAGTAGGTACTTATTTTGACATGACGTGAAACAGGTATCTACGTTCGTAATTTGTTTAATTGTTTTATTTATTTCTAATTGCGACGTGTAGAGATCAAGAGAGATTCTAATCTGCTTAATACCTCCTTGTTTTAGTGTAGATACTTGATAGGTATACTCTTCCGAGCATCTTGAAAAATATATCTGATGTAAAAAACAGTCCATTTTTGTTTCTACGGTTTTATAAAAATTCACTTGAAAAAAAAAATCAAAAAAAATCATCAATAAAATACTCGCTACAAAAAATTAATTTCAAGTTATCACAAAAAAAAAATCCAAAATGAATGACGTTTAAATCAAGATGAAGAAATGTACTCGTATTTGAAACCACCAAAAAAATCATCAGAATTGAATTCAACATTTACTCGTTTCAAATCCACAATAACTGCGTAAAATTGATTTGAAATCACCTCTATAACATTTGTTTAAAATCACCTATAAAAAATAACTTATAAAATTTTTAAAAAAAGAAATTCTAAAAATCACCACAAAAAATTAATCAGAATTATGACGAAAAAATTAATTTTGAAATCAATACAAATAATTTATTCAATCGCCACAAACAATCATAAGTTAATTAACTACAAAAAAATTTAAAAATGAAGAGGAACAATGATAATGCTCTCAAATCTCAATGGGAGGTAAAATGGTTAACCCTTTGGATGTTCTCCAGGTTTCCACAACGTGGAAACAAAACCCTGCTCAAAAGAAAAGTCATTTTTAAAAATTAATGGTGTAAAATTGGTCATTCAAAAGTTATCAAAAGGTCATTCTTTTTCATTATTTCAATTTAGTGGATACCGCGGATTTGCCTTTTTTTTTTTTTAGATCAATTGCGTTGAAAACTTTTTTTTTCGTTTTTGTTTTTTCAGTTTTCATAGCCCTGACGAAAATTCCGAATATGTACCTACGTGTTTTCTTAATTTTTACACCCATAATATCTATACAGAAAGCCAACTGAATTTTTTGGATGGCAAGAATTCCAGTCAAATTCGATTTCTTTTAGATCATTTGAGAATTTCATCTTTGACTTTAGCGTAGTTTTGACAAACAGTGTGATTATTTTTATTTCTCTCTGTGCGAGAAAATTTGTTTGGATTTGGTGGACACATCGCATCTTAGGAGTCATAATGTTAAATCTAAAAAAAAAAATCGATTTTGACTTTTTTGCCATGAAGGGGTTTGTATGACCCCCTGCAACCAAAAATAACACTTTGAGTTGGGAACACTACCAGACTACCGAGTAGGTACCTAGATCTTGTAAAAACGCAAATGGTATAACTCAAAATTCAAAACTACGGGCTGTATTCATAGACGTTACTTAAGGGTCACTTGGCTAAATGGTGAATTTTGAAGCAATTTTCCCAGGCGTGATTGAACTCCGAAGTATTGATTTATTATTTTAAAAATATGAAATTTTTATTCGTTTATGAGAAAAATTGCTTCAAAATTCACCACTTAGCTAAGTGACCCTTAAGTGACGTCTATGAATACCGCCCTACATCGCAAGTTGTTTGGAGTTAGAAGGTAGGTTAGGTATATACTCAAAAAACTCATCTTTTTTTGAGTAAATGTTGTACACACAAAGTGTTCGAAAACAGTTTCGATAGTTTTGAACGTACGTCGTCGATTGGGAATTTAATTCTATATACAACTTTGGTCATACCTATGAAATTTTTTAGTAGGATGCTTCGGTTTGCCGCTAGATCAATTTTTATGAATGGTTACAACTCAAAATGTTTTCCAAACATTGAAGTATTTTCTCTTTAAGATTTTATTTTTCAAAGTATTCTTATGGTAAATGAAATGTACGATATGCAATCTTTAAAATGAGGTGCTATTCATTCCTCACATTTAATTATAAGTTGATGAAAATAATGAATTGAGTTTTTAAAAAAGAAGAAAATCGCTCTCCTGTAAAATTTCACTTTCTTGAGATGTAATAACCTTATTATTACTCCTAAGGTGCAACATTATGCTGAATTAATTAAAAATATGTCAAATCTTACATAACTTTTATTAAATTTCTCATCAATCGCATATTTGAGTAAAGAAACAGTACTTAGTTTCATATTAAGATGGTTAAATGCTTGATATTCAACAGAGATTTTCAAAGTAAATTACAGTAAAAATTATTTATTAGAGGTCAGTGGCGTAGGCAGAGCATATCTGGAGGGGGGGGGGGTCGGTTGTTGGAGAAAAGTTCAGATTTTTTTTCATGATGAGAGAAAAATCAATTACCCCGAGCCTAGCGAAGGCAAAAGCTTTTGAAAAGTATGATTTTGATATGTAAAAGAACAATGTTTTTTTATAGGAGAAGATTCGGATGCTTCAGAATTTCAGATTTTGAACGATTTTTTTTTTAGAAATTTCAGGTCTGGAAAAGAATAGCAAAAAGACCCAAACAAAGTGAGGGCAAAAGCTTTCGAGTTATCGTGTTTTGAGAAGTAAAAAACATTTTTTCTAATATGAGCAGTTTATTTTTGGACTTGCATGCATATTTTTTTGAGTTTGAATTCCTAATAGATTTTTAGAAAGTTTGATTTTGAAAAAGAAAAACCAATAGGCCTTCGCTTCGCTCAGGCCGAAGTTTTTGAAAATTAATAATTATAATCCGTGTACCCAGTAAATTATAATTTTTTTTTTTTTTACAAGAAGTCAATTTCGTAATTTCATTCGACATTTTCAAGAGTTAGGTAGGTCTACCTTAAACAGGTGCAGAAATTTAGAAATAGAAAAACTGTACTCAGCTCGAGCAAAGTGAGAGCAAAATATTTCAAAAATGTGCTATTAAGTTCCAAAAAAGTCGGCGAATAAGTCTCTTTTTCAAGACTGAAAATTTTTAAATAGGTACCTAGGAATAGCTAAAATAAACAGAAAACGTAACATTTGAGAATTTACAAATATGATCGTAATTTATTCATAGCTATTGACTTATTGTAACCTATTTATTCATTACTGTACCCTTCTATATGGTTTGTCGTAATATTATGCATGTGCAATGGAGAAATTTTAATCGTCAAATTTTAGCAGTAACTCTGCGCCAATGGGGGGGTCTCGACCCTCCAAACCCCCCCATCGGCTTCGCCTCCGTAAGGGGTCGGTCTAAGAACACTGCCCCAGAACGTCATGACTTTGGCTTTAGCATCGTAAATAAAAAAAATAAATGGTCTGTCAGCGGTGAAATCGATGTATTTATCATTGTTGATATGACTACTACTCGTAGTAGTACCTATGTTGGTTGTGACATCGCCAGCCTTCTCATTCACGTCTATTACAACTTTCTGTAAAATTTCTGAGACGTGTATCTGTTTATCGGTAATTTTACTGAAGTTGTCACTTACTGGATCGAATAAAGTTCCATATCCCCAGTACTGTAATACTGATTTTATGTTAATCGTCATTTCTAGATGCATTTTTGGTATACCATAAGAAACTTCGGTTATTGTGGATTTCTCTGTGATATTTTTTGTGAAATCTTTTTCAAGTAGAGAAGATATAAGGCCACCCACCCAATTCTCCTGTCCCGGCAAAAGAACGTACATGTGCGTTGATTTATTTTTATATGGCAGTATGATTGCTCGATAGTCGGCTTCTTTGTCTTCATAATACGGGATCGGTGCTCGACCAAACATCATTTCTACTCGAATATCAATCTTTTCTCCATTTGTTCCTGTCGCGAAGAATAATTGCCTGAAATACAGATGCACAAATTATGTTTCGAAAGTCTATTTGCGAAATTTCTTGAATTTATACTTATTGTTAGATGAATTTTAAAAGTAGCGTACTGTCTGGTTTCCAAAAATGGATATTTCCAATCGCCATTATTGAAATATGAAATACCAATTGCTAAAAACGTGGTTGTTTGGTTGATGGGCAATTGTGTTATTTTCTTGATTTTATTTGCGCTGTAATCGGATGCCCATCTGAAAAATAATGTATCTACTTGAGATTGTACCAAAACACTGGTGAAGCTCTATCTTATGCGTTTTCGAATGTATCGTATTCAATTTCAAGCAGGTACTGAATTACTACTCACTTATTGACAGCAATTTCTGGTTCTTTACCACCTTTTTTAAAATCTAATCTTTTGACATTAGCGTTGCATAAACGTGCGATTCGATTCATGAATGCTACCTGTATTGGATATTCTTTCTGTATAAATAAGGCAACTTCGTCTTTCATGTCTGTATTCACTTCGCATGATAAATTTGCCAATTCTTGGTGAAAATCGTCTGCTCTATGGGTGAATGTAGCAACAACATTGTTAAGTTGAAATACCAATCAAGAAAAATTTTAGCGCGGACTGATGGAATAGTCACCCGTAATTCTTCCTTGTATTCTCGTTGAGCAGTACATTTTGTAATGTACTTAATTCTGCTGCTGTTTTGTTCGTACAGCCCAGTGAAATTGCATCTAATATTCTTGCCACGTTCAGTGGTGCTACTACAAAATTAGCGTATGTATTCGATGAATTCGGTTGGGCACAGAAGCTGTCCAAATAGGATGCGTATTTGTCCATTCTTGTTATATTATGCTGGGGGAATGATAATAAAATTTACTAACGCATTGATAATGAAATTCATTTGCCTATATATATCTTTGTATGAAAAGGGTATTCCCGGTTAAGATAGGTGAAATGGCCCTGTTCTCAGATTTGGAAAATCATGATGGATTATTGTTGGGTACCTCCAATAAAAATTTTCGACCGGAATTTCCGCCCCCAACCCACCCCCCTTGGTCAGTATAGCCAAAAAACGCGTTTTTTGCGCGAAAAATTCGGTATCCATGACTAGTGGGGATAAAATTCTGGTACCACGCGGAATGTGTAGGGAAAGCCTGGGCCTTTCAACACAATTTTTTTCAAAAAATTTTATCGTAGTGGTGGGGGTAAAATTGACAAAAGAAAACTTTGAAGCGCCACAGCTCCGAACTGAAGGGTACTACACAAAAACTGTTTTCGCCAAAATGTGCCTTTTTACTAGTACTTTCTTCCTACTAATCCATGAAATTGAAATTTTGTCTGCAAAAGGCTCATATTTGCAAAAAACCCTGAAAAATACGCGTTTTTCGCGTTTTTTTGCAAAATTATGCGAAATATGCGAAAAATGTATAGAACAAAAAATGTTAAGCGTCGAATTTCACCCCAGAAAACGTGTTCAAAAGGTTGTCAAAACGCTCATTTACTGAGCTAAGCGCGCGCACACATCACATCTTTGCAGCAAAGTCATGAGATGAGGTATGGCACCTCACTGTGCACTATCTGATAAAGTGATAATTGTCACGTTGGTCATATCGCTACATAGTATGGGCGAAAAATCGCTACTGCAAACTTGTCAAAAATTCCTGCTTTTGCCAAAATTATCAAAAAAGTCACATTTTTGTAAAAATTATAAAAAAATTCTAACTTCTGTCGAATCATCAAAAAAGCACTGTTTTTGATCATAATTGTCGAAAATACATTTTCTTCTGAATGATGTTATCAAAATCCTAATATTTTTTGTAAAAATGAGCAAAAAAACCTGTTGTTGTCCAAAATTTCAAAAATTCCAATGTTTGCCATAATTATAAAAATATCTTGACTTTTTGTAAAAATTGCCAAAAAAGCACATGTTTTATGCCAAAATGTTCAAAAAACCTTATCGCCGGAATCATTGTAAAAAAAGTCTCATTTTCGCCAAAATTGTAAAAAAAATTATTAAAAAATCCCAACTTTTGTCAAAATTTCCAAAAAAGTCCCGTTTTTTGCCAAAATTGTTGAGAAAATACCTTTTTTTGGCGTTATCAAACTCCTGCTTTTTGCCAAAATGTTCAAAAAATCTTGTTGCCTAAATTGGGAAGAATTCTTGATTTTCCAAAAGTTATCCTTAAAAAATCCTGTTTTTTGTCAAATCATTGTCAAAATTTAATTTTTTCTTAGTTATTTCAAAATAAATAGATAAATTACATGCCTAGGTATCGTAAAAAAAACTTCTGCTTTTAGCCAACATTTTCAAAACTACCGTTTTTTGTCAAAATTGTCCTCAATTTTTCAGGTTTTTTTGCAAATATGAGCCTTTTGCAGACAAAATTTCAATTTCATGGATTAGTAGGAAGAAAGTACTAGTAAAAAGGCACATTTTGGCGAAAACAGTTTTTGTGTAGTACCCTTCAGTTCGGAGCTGTGGCGCTTCAAAGTTTTCTTTATCCCCACTAGTCATGGATACCGAATTTTTCGCGCAAAAAACGCTTTTTTTGGCTATACTGACCAAGGGGGGTGGGTTGGGGGGCGGAAATTCCGGTCGAAAATTTTTATTGGAGGTACCCAACAATAATCCATCATGATTTTCCAAATCTGAGAACAGGGCCATTTCACCTATCTTAACCAGGAATACCCTTTATGAAAAAAGTCTCTCGCTGGCTCTCTAACACCTCTTTCTTTGTAAACTAAAAAAAAAAAACATAGCCTGCAATCGACTATGAATTTTTTTGAAAACCGCAAAAGCTACCTGTCGTATTGTTTGATTTGCTGATGTAGAGACTTGTGAACTTTTGGAGTCGTTAGCTTTAGAATTTGATTCCGTCTGGTTTTCTGGCTGTGGGTAAACAGAAATTATTTAGTTTAATTTCACCAATTATTTAGTACGTGGCTAAAAATGGAACATAAGTTGATGAAGTCTACACCTTTTATATCTAGTGGAAGTCCAAAAGCAGTACAAATGTATAGGTCTAGGTACCACTGAATTATAAATAATAATTTACTTTGTTCAGAATTAAACAACCTTAGGCACCTACTTAGTTTATATTACAAAGCGGGTATTTTCTATGAGCAAAAAAGTTTTTGAACCGAACAAAGCTACATAGGTAAAATAGGTACAGTGAATCTGATCATGCCAGCAAAGATGGATTATTTTTTAAACCCATCAGTACAAGAATGCACAAATTCAGTATTTTGGCAAATGAATAAGATTCCATGAAACCGAACTCAGGTATCTAATTATAATCATTTCCATCAACCTCAACTTCGTCATAATTTTTTTTCCAAGTCCAGAGTGCAGATCCGATCCAGACTTCGAATATATTTCGATGTCGGTGTGGTGAGAAAGAAAAGAATCGTGTTGGTGTCAACTGAACATTCCATTCAATCGTTCCGGATGCAACTCCCCTCTCCCCACGAATAATAACTTTTGATGAGTTTTATTTTATTCAATATTTCAATTTTTGAGCTGGGAACTTTCTTTCCTTGATATAGATAGATGTAAATGCAGCATCGTATGCTGACTGAAAGTAACATCAAAAAGGTTCCTCCTGATGGGACCATTGATAGCAAAAAATTTTACCTCTGACGATGAAAACGATTGTGTAGAGTTTGGCAGTGAACAGCATATTTTTTCCGTATCATCAACATTGTAACCACAAAATATTGCTTTTTTGGTGATAATAAGATGATCAGCCATTAAACAGTCTTCAATCTTCGTACAATTATTGACATCGTAATCCTTGCAAATACGTTCTCCTAACGTTTCTAAAACATATAATACTCGTAAATAATTTTCAACAAAATTCAGTGGAGACCTTGAATTTTAGTTGAAAGTCGCTCAGAAAATATTTTACTTCCGGAGGTTCACCTGGCAACGAGACATGGAATCTCAAAAATGAGGCATTTTCTAAAAATCACGGTTTTTTCGCTTCAGCCTCTCCGCCTGCTTTGAAAGGATCGGCCCTGTTCTAAAAGAGAATGTTTGAAGCTGAACGAGTGAACTTGTTGTTTGAAAATTTTTTCTTCTCAAATATCTCACATTATTTAAACTGAAACATCGAAAGATACCATTTTTGAAACTTGAGAATGAGAAATGATATGAAATGCTATTCTTTCGATTATATATGTATATACATTACGAATTTCAAAAAATCAAAAAAAAAAAACACTCAAAAAACTTGCAAAATGTTTTCGGTTTTTTGAAAATTTGTAATAATAACCAAAAAATTTACACCATTGCATTTCGAAATAATTCCCCAGTTTCCGAAATGATCATCTTTCGATGTTTTGGCTTAATTTGATACGAAATATTTGAGAGAAAAATACACAAAACACGAATTCATTTAAAAATATGCGATTTGCAAATTTTCATCCGCTAAATAGAACTCTAAAAAAGGTCTCGGATTTTGGTGGCGTATCACTAAGGTTGATGCAGAATCTCAAGTAGGTACCTACTATCTTTTGGAACTGGGCCATTTTTCCGACAGCAAGTTGGACAGGGTTGGAGCGAAAAATTTACGATTTTTTCGAAAATGTCTCCCTTTTGAGAACCCATGTCTCCCCTTCAGGGACACTTTCGGAGGTAACATTTTCTCAGTAATTTTCAACTCAAAATAAAGATTTCCGCCGAATTCGGTCGAAACCCTTTCGATATTTTTTTTTTCGCGATACAGCCTTAGATACCTAAACTACGTATTTTCCTGATTATTACAACTCACCCAATGAATTTCTTTTTGAAGGTTCACTCATTATATTGTTAACTTCATCTTGCAGCTTTAGAATCCAATCGATATGATCTGTCAAATCTGTAAACGCTGCTATAGAACTGTTTGAGGCTTGCTTCAAGCTAACAATACCGCGAAGATAGTAAAATGGACCATTTCGAAGTAAAAAACCTCCTCCGCTATCTCCCTGCAGTACACCAGCGCCTTGAAAATTATAATTTTCAATGAAGTCGATCGAGTAGTTTGTCTTTTTTATGGGTATTTGTTGTACTTAGTATCATAAATCAAACTTACCACCTTCTTTGCCAGCGCAGAATTTATCTAATGTTATAAATGGTTTAAAATCATGTCGCACGATGTTATAGCAACGTTGCCGACTAATGAATGGTAAATTGACAGTCGTTAAGTTTTCACTGTACTTCCCTTCGTATTCGATCCTGCCCCATCCTGAGACCTGAATTTCAAAATAAAGATATCTTCCATAAAGCAACGAGCTACTGGTTACAAGAGAAAAACTAATGATGGACGATTACTTTTCCCAGGGTATTTTCTTCAGGATGCGTTATTGTACCGCTGCCTGCCCAATCGATGCATGCTGGCAAAACTGTCGCACTTATATCGAGTTTTTCTTTCAAAATAAGTGCGACGATATCGGCTGTGTTGTAATTTGTGTTTCCGAAATAACCTTTTCCTGCAAATCGTGTTTCTTTGATCTGAAATTATATATTTTATTACGTATGTATGAGAAATTTGGAAATAAATCTGCACATGCTTGTGTGGTCAAAATAATATTATGCTACTATCCAATGATATGTACGAGTACTTGTATACGTAAATTAGTTATCTGACGGAATTGTAGTACATATCTCTTTGCAGATACTTATATCTCACCTTGAAGACTTTTTGATTGCGATTATCTATTATGGAATAATTTCGGCTGACTTTACTGGCAACCACTTCATAATTGGAGATGTTTGTGGTGGGTTTGTTATCGTTTTCGAAACAGTGTGCAGCTGAAAAGTATTTCTGAAATGGATCAACCTTTTCTCATTGTATGAGCTTATTTTTTCAGCCTTGATAGTTTTGGAATTTTCAATGCAAAAAGTGTATTTTTAGATGAGCCAGTAAATGAATGCTTTCACTCCGTATATGTTTGTGGACATTCTAATTATATTGCATAAATTTTTCGTAGGTACCCGACTCACTTACCGGATAAAACTATGTGTGGACTTATGATCGTGCCACCGCAAATGAGAACTTTCTTTGCATTATAGATTGCAACGTGCCAAGGCGATTCGCTTATACTTTCTTCCACTCCGCCTTGAATTAATTTCTTGGGATTCGTGTATGGTCGACCACATTCTGCAAGTGAAATTCTTATTTGAAATAATATCCATTCCGAACAAGGGAATTTTCACACCCTTCCCCTCGAAATTAGATTGGTCAGTGGCGCATTGAAAGAACACGTCTTTTGGGACATTTGAACCAAATTTTAAGTTTTTGAAGTTGAGTTTTCGTTTTTTAACGAATTTTGGAAGTAGCAGAAATATTGTATTGGTGTATCAGTTTTTCACAGAAAGAGTAAATAAATAGAGATGAGAACCTTGAAATAGGTTTGCATACGTATTAGAATTGACCTCCCTCCTCCTCCCCCCAACGAATTGATCCTACATTCTACCATTTTCTAGCCAACCTGGAGCCTCCAGCAAAAGTTGATTTTTCTCCTGCAATTTTAAATCACTCCACAAGGCGTTAATCAACTTCTGCAGTAGAAAATTTCGTTGTGAGGTTTACAGGACGTGCTCTTTCCGTGAGTCATAGTTCAGCTAAAATCGAAATTGATGGGTTGTGAAGGTTCCCGTATACGTAAATGAAGTGAGGGACTGCTTCTATGATGCTCTAACTCGATGACTTTGGCAAACAGTATTCATTAGAGATTATTGATTCAGTGAACAAATTATGCACCTGTACACTTACCAGGAATGCAAGAGAACAATGTCTTATCCCATTTTCCATTCTCTTTGCATGTAATTTCTCTGTAATCAGGAACGAAATCGCCGTATTTGTGCAATTCTTTGCAGACTGGGCGAATTTTACTCCCTGCTAGCAGAGAATTTTCTTCACATGGAATATTCACACCTTTGCGATTGCATTTCATATCAATATTCACCGGATTCAGTTTTTCGCATTTCTCTATGAAAATACGTTACTTATGGTTACTATACGGGTACGGGAAATGTAGATCGATTGACTTATTTTTAGTGTGGTTAACACATTATTGGTCTTGGTCTGAGGTGAGAGAAGTAATTTCATTATTTATGTACCTGAACTTTCCCTTAAACTAGTCAACCACTCGTTTTACGTACTTATTTGACATAAATGTGAGAATTATTAACGCTCTGAGGTTTCTCGAGGAAAATTATTTAAACACTTTTCGTTTAAGGGTAATGCGAATTCCGAAAATTTATCATTTCAAATTTCATAATTTAAAGAGTATGCGGAATGTACAATATCTTAATTTGAAGGTGATGTGGAATTCTGGAAATTGATGTGAAATTTTGTGATTCAAGAACAATGCGAACTCTGAAAAACAATTTGTGATTTAGAGGCGATAAGAGTTCTGAAAATTGATTTAAAATTTCAAATCTGATTTGAAGACCATGCAAACTCTGAAAAAAAACCACAATTTGAAATCTCACATTTTATAGGCAAGGCAAACACAAATTAATCTAAAATTTTGTCATTTTGAACACATGCAAATTCTGAAAAACAATTTGTGCATAATTGAGAAACAATGAAAATTCCGAAAGCTGATTCAAAAAGGCATATTTTGGAGGGAACTTACGTTCTGAAAATTATTTAAAATGTTGTACCTACTTTAAAGGTAATGTGAGTACCGAAAATTAAGTGAAAATTTCATAACTTTTAGCAATGCAAATCTTGTAATTTAATTTAAAAATTCACGATTTTTCAGGGAATGAAAATTCTGAACACTGAATCAAAATTTTGTAATTTGTGTACAATGTGAACTTGAAAATTTATTTGAAATTTTGTAATTTGAAGGAAAGGGAATTCAGGAAAGTAATTTAAATGTCTGTCATTTAGTGGCTAAGTGGATTCCGAAAACTGATCAAAAATTTCATAATTTGGTGGAAATGAGAATTCTGGAAAATGATTTACAATTTTTCAATTTTTGGGCAATGTGAATTCTGATAATTTATTAAAAATGTTGTACTTTGGAGTTCGGAGACGATAAGAATTCTAAAAATTGAATTGAAATTTCGTAATCCGGAGAGAATGGGAACCCTGAAAAACAATTTCATATTTTGTAATTGGAAGCAATGTGGATTTTCAAAACTGATTTAAAATTTCGTAATATAGAGGGTCATTCCATGCCAAATCGGCGGATTTTTGCACGAGGGGTGTTCGATTTTTTTCAAAATCAGATCATTTGTAGAGGTCATCAAACGATGACGAATGACGCAAACCGGACATTTTTTCGATTTTTTTTGACGGAGCTGTGGCGCTTCAAAGTTCTCCAAAATGGCCGAAAATGGAAAATTTCAGTTGCAAATTGCTCCGGTTGTACGTGGTATAGAATTTTGAACTTTTTTTCAAATTGTAGTACTTTGAGAGGGTAATCGACGAGTGATGTCAAAATCAGTGTTGTCACTTTCAAAAACCTGAAAAAATCGATTTTAAAACTTATAATTTAAATATAACCACGATCTCGGCGAGTAAAAATTCTGAAAAAATTCTCAGTTATTAGTCCTTTTTATGTAGAATAACATATCAAAAAATTAGACTGGCACCTTTCTTCATTTTCGAGAAAAAAAAATTACAAGTTTTACAATTGCTGCAAAGGTACCATCCGAAACCTAAAAAATGAAAATTTTTGCATTTTTGAAATATTTTACCAATGTGTAGACGATAATGTGAAAAAAATCCCCCTCCCCCCATTTGTCAACGAATTGACATTTTTCGTGCTATAAATTTTTATTTCAAGAGTGAAATTAATGCATTTTTCGTCAATTTGTCAACAAATTGGGGGGAGGGGGATTATTTTCACATTATCGTCTACACATTGGTAAAATATTTCAAAAATGCAAAAATTTTCATTTTTTAGGTTTCGGATGGTACCTTTGCAGCAATTGTAAAACTTGTAATTTTTTTTTCTCGAAAATGAAGAAAGGTGCCAGTCTAATTTTTTGATATGTTATTCTACATAAAAAGGACTAATAAGTGAGGATTTTTTCAGAATTTTTACTCGCCGAGATCGTGGTTATATTTAAATTATAAGTTTTAAAACGATTTTTTTAGGTTTTTGAAAGTGGCAACACTGATTTTGACATCACTCGTCGATTACCCTCTCAAAGTACTACAATTTGAAAAAAAGTTCAAAATTCTATACCACGTACAACCGGAGCAATTTGCAACTGAAATTTTCCATTTTCGGCCATTTTGGAGAACTTTGAAGCGCCACAGCTCCGTCAAAAAAAATCGAAAAAATGTCCGGTTTGCGTCATTCGTCATCGTTTGATGACCTCTACAAATGATCTGATTTTGAAAAAAATCGAAGACCCCTCGTGCAAAAATCCGCCGATTTGGCATGGAATGACCCGGAAGTAATGTGAATTCTGTAAAATGATTAAATAAAATTTAGTTCTCAGACCGAAACCAATATGCATAATGTACTCGTAATAGTGGTTGAAGCTGAAGCTTTCAAAAGCCAGAGCAGCTCACTGTATTGTTTATGATTACTTAATTTAAAGTCTGTCATATGCGGGGAATCGGGGATATTTTACTTACTGAAACACCTGTCAAATGGTGGCTGCCACTTGTTATTGTAGCAAAAAGACGGTGAAGATTCTTTTTCTGGATAATAATTCGGCTTACACTTGCTCGCGGCGACAGTCAATTCGGGAACATACCCGTTTTTGGTACCACAAGATTTTGATGAGGTTCTGTCACAATTGAAAGTTATAACTTTATCGAGAGATGGCGGAGGTTCAGGGCACGAATCACTGTGTGAGAAAAATTTGTAGTTTTCCAATGAAATCAGTTTTCAGTCATCGTCTTATCATGAAATGTCTATGTGTGGATGGTGAAAACATTGTTTAGCCTTATTTAATACCTACCTAGCTGCTCGTTTGCGAATATGAGTCGTATTACATGCTTGTGGTGTTTCATCGGATCCATCGATGCACTGTTTAAGGCCATCGCATAAGTATTCCTTACTAATGCAAGCTCCGTATCCGCACTGAAAGGTTTGACCGTTGCATCTTAAAATGAAGAAAAACATTATTTTAAATTGAATAATTTGGGCACATGCAAAGTATGGTACCTACGCATTTTTTCAAAGCCCAGATTCAATAAAGTTATTGAATTAATATTAATGCAGAAATTCATAAATCAAGGGGTATAGCTCCATTAATTTCTTTACCATTACTGCTAAATTCAAAAAACCGGAAACAGTGGCCAATAACTCATGTTTCCAGGAGAACTTTTTTGAATGCAGACCTGATAATAATTTATGTACATCCTTATGCCACCAATAATATTTCAATCTCAATAAAAAGCTTAATTAATTTTCATACTAACGATATATTCCTACACTGATCGCGCGTCTCATCCGAGTTATCATCACAGTCTGGTATTCCATCGCAAACAAATATCCTTGCTACGTAGTGTCCATCATTGCAACGGAAATCCTCGCTGTTGGAATTAAAATTAAAATCATCCACTAATGAGGGTTTGTAGAAAATTTTATATTTAGGTAACAAGGTAACTTTTCGAACTCTCTGGCTTTTATTGAAGTTCTGGGGGAAGCATGCAAAAAAAAACTCCTTGATCTTTATTTTTTGCTGCTAAAGATCTGTTCAAGTGTCGAATTTTGATGAACTTTTTAATATTCATTATTTAATCAAATTTTCTAAAAGTCAATTTGAACGCATTTAAACGATCTTTGAAATTTTTCGAGAACGGTTTAAGGTGATAGAAAAATGTTGAAAAATTGTGAAAGTTGAACGATATATTGAATGGTAGGTATGTTTTCCGAGATGTTATTTTGAAATATTTCATCAATTTATGAGTATTTCCAGCAAAAAAAAAAAGATAAATAATTGATTTTTGAAAATTTGAATTACCCAATTTGAAGTTTTTTCGTTCCTTTCTATGAAAGACTTGAGTTTGTTCCCAAGTGATTTCTTGATTAGTAAGTGATGTGATGAGTACTTACCTTTTAGCAGGTTTTAAGGTTTTTGTTTTATTTTTTATTTTTCGGAAAGGAGATGAAGTTTTATTAAGAAAATTATGTTTACATAAAAAAATAATTACGTAGGCAACATTTAAAAATAGAAATCATTTTGATGGTAGTGCATACATTTTATTTCGATGACACTTGACAAAATATGTAGTAAAAATCCTAGTTTCATTTTATTTTCTAATAAAAGAAAAAAATTCAAAAACTGGTAGGTTCTTTGCGAAAAATGAGCGTTCAAACTTTTTGAATAGCGATCCTATCTTTGACAATACCTCTATCTCTCCCCCTCCTCCCCCCACAAATAACTCCAATCAGCGTTTTTGAGATGAAATTTTCAAAATTGTTTCTAAATAATGGTGTGAATCTTTTGAGAAAAAGATCACACCACGTTTTGTCGTCAACTTTTTTGGGGCAAAGAACCATTGCGCTTCGGATTCAAAAAATCCGTGTTCAGCTATCTTGAAAACATGCCTACTATTTGATATTATACTACACGATTTTCAGCGACTTTTCAAAATTTTATCCTATTTATGAGGACGTAGGGGATTGAGGAATCTTAAGCGGAAATAAAGTTCATATTCGAGTTCAGTGTGCTCGAAAACATAATATTCAATATATTACACGACTTTTCACAATTTTTCAAAATTTTGGCCCTTTTTTGGGGCAGTCGGGAGCTTTGCGGGATTAGGCCCAAAAAATGAGTTTATATTCGTATTCAGTGACCTCGATAACATATCTACTATTCAATATATGTATTACTTTACTTTTCACGATTTTTCAAAGTTTTGCCCTTTTTTGGGGCACAGAGGGACATTGAGGGGTTGGACTCAAAATGTTAATTCAGTTTAGAAATAACTTTAGATAGTAATCATTAAGAAAAGTAATAAAATGTTGTTGATGATGATGATGATGATATTCGTACTCAGCGACCTTAAAAACATACCATTCAATATATCACTCGATTTTTCACGATTTTTCAAAATTTTGACCGCACCCCCAACAATCTGCTGGGAGGGTTGAAGACCAATCAATGGTGGTTTAATTAGTTGTTGGGTGAATAGACCTTGCAAAAAAAAATTGAGCGAAATGGGATGAATTAAATGGTAACTTTGATTAATTCATTGTACTGGAATTTTTTGAAACACCTATTCTTTCCACCATTTTTTTTAGAAACCCCCCCTTGAGGGATGGGTATCGACTGTAGTATCAAATTATCGAGAATTTGAAGGGGGACGTTTTTAGTTTTGTAAGTTTGTTTCGTAAAAATGATATTTGCGGAGTAAATCGCAAAAAACGTGAATCAGAACCGGTTTTAGCTCCCTAATAAAATTAACTTCAATGGAAGGAGGGTTGGTTTTTTTTTATAGTTCAGAGGGTCCATCTGAACACATTCCCGAAGAAAAAATTCATGTGCCAATTTTTTCCTTTTTAAAACCGCTATTTGGCCGCTCTATTTATTTGACGCAACAGCGTGTAGTTCTACATTCACAGAAATGTACCTAACTTGAACTGCTAATAATTTGTTTTTTTTCTTTCGCATGCTGTTTCCAGACAAAGATCCAAAGTTGCGTAGTACAATTTTTAGTTGGACCTTAGCGGAGTTCAAAAAATTCCTTCATTAGTATGAATGGAATGTTTGTCTCAAATTCCACTCGAACCTACTCTGGATTGTGATCAACTATCTCTCCTTTCTCTGGATTTGATGCACCTGACGTGAGTAGAACTGTAACAGTTACATAAACATAATACGCGTTTAATTTACTTACATAAAATACTTCCACTTTAAAATGGCCTAAACAATGGGGATGATTATCCCTTATTTCAACGACTTGCAGTTGTGTATCTTCTATCTTATGTTGATTCGTAGGATTATTTAAGAAAAAAAAAGTCATCCAAAAATTGGGGAAAACATGATTAGGAATGTCACTATGCATGTCATTTACACTTTGAAGTGTGTTTGCAACGTTTCAGTAGCCAGGGACGAAGCGAAAGGGGGGCTAAAGGGCAGACTGCCCCCCCCCAGTGTTCCGCAAAAGTTGGGAAAAGTTGGGAAATTGTGAGAAATACAAAATTTCCGACAATAAGTATTATTTTTAGTTTTGGAGTTTTCAAATATTAAAATTTTTTAAAATCATCAAAGTTAAAAATTTTTCCAACTTTTGAAGCCAAACCAGTTTTTAAATCTATGATTTTCCCAACTAAAATTCACATTTTTTTCAAAAATTTTTGCCCTCGCTTTGCTCGGGCAGAATTGTTGTGCCTTTTCACATCAACATTACAACTGTTTTGTTTCTTGAAATTATAAATTTGGAAAATCTTTTACCCTCGCTTCGCTCGGATCAATTTGTTTTTTTTTCACGCTTTAAAATTTCAAGAAACTAGTGATAAATTTCTTTACAAGTTGAGATCAAAAAAACCGAATTTTTTAATTAAATTTGATATTGTTCTACTTTTTGAATTACAATTTTTCCAAAGCTTTTAGCCTCGATTCGCTCGGCCCAATTTGATTCTCTTCTACTAAGTTACAATTTCAAGAAACGTATACCTATGATTGAATTTGAAAAATATTGAGACCAGCAAAACTGGATTCTTTTATTAAAATTGATGTTCTACTTTTCCATTTAAATTCACATATTTTCCAAAACTTTTGCCATTGCTTCACTCGGCCCAATTTAGTTCTTTTTATCACTCTAAGAATTTCACAAGACCACTGATGAGATTAGAAAAACCGAATTCTTACATTAAAATTAATTTTGTTCTACTTTGCGAACTACTAACTTTTCAACGCTTTCGGCCTCGCTTCGCTCGGTCCAAATTGATTCTCATCTACAAAGTTACAATATTTTTAAAAATCTATGATTGAATTTTAAAAATGTTGAGATTAGAAAAACCAAATTCTTTCATTAAAATTTATGTTATTCTACTTTTCAAATCATAAATTTTCCAAAACTTTTGCCCTCGCTTCGCTCGGGCCATTCAAAATGCTGCTTTAAGAGATTTTAAGAATATGAAAATTAAACAGAAAAATTCCAGAAATACTCATAATATTCAAAGCTTATAAAAAATGCAAATTTTTCATTTCTTTCGGAACAGAACCACTAGCTTTTCAAATTTTTTTAATACCAGAGTGTTCAGCACGTTAAAATTTTGATTATAGTCCGCCAAGTTACAATTATTTTTTGGCTACAAAATGTCGTGATACAATCCCCTCACTACTTGTAACTTAAATACCCTCTTTTTTCATCCGGCTTGGGAATTTTCAGTCGAATAAGTTGGGAATTTTCAGTAAAATTAGTTGGGAATTTTATAGGATCTTTGCCCCCCCCCCTTCAGCAAAACCACTTCGCTACGTCCCTATCAGTAGCTCCTAATCGTTGAGATAGCGAACATTTTATGATTATTTTTGTCTACTTTACCAAATACAACACGGTGTGGTACCTATACCTACTCACAGGGCCGTCGAGGGAGGGGTAAATTTTCATGAGCTTTCGCCCTAACTTGTGTCTGTGCTCTTTTTTTTTTCGAAATTAGGACCCAAAAAAAAAATGTTTCATGTTCTAAAATTTTAAAAGATAAAAAATAAACTCCTTGCATAAAAAAACATCGTTTCCGAAAAAATGCAGTTTGAAGTAATGTTCGATATTTTGTAAAAGTCTTAACTCTTTAAAAACCGTTTGGCATCGAGGTTTTGCAGTTATGAAAGAAAAATCACGTTTACAAGAAAACACTATATTTATTATTAGAAAAAATGCGACGGCCGTTTCGGTACAATAACGTACCATCTTCAAGGCAAGAGAACGAGTGATGAGGTTTTGCAGGCGAACCAATACAATCCTGCATTGCTGGGTATATGTAATCCCCTTCAGTACTGTATAAAATGAAACCGGTACTTACTAGTGAGGTAAATGTGCAAGTTGAATAAATACGCATAAACGTACATGTTCCTGTTTAATTTGATCACACAATACAGAAATAAAAATCACTTTTTATAAATTATCTAATGGAAGCTAGGTACATTATTTCATAATATACGTATTATTTTTACACGTCGAATTCACGATACCGTCTGGATTAATTTTTGTTCTCATAAGTAGGTATTAAATAGGGTATTCCCGATCAACGTAAAATCCATTTTTCTGCAGGCCATATGGACACTTCCAATACCGGTTAACTAGGTATAGTTTTTCAACATCCAGACAACACTGTTCCTTCACAAATAACGTAGAAATGTGCGCGATCAAGGTTACAAAATTTTTTTGGAACCCGGATTGGAATTCGTGGAAATTGCTTGTCATACAATACACAAAACGTGTATGATGAAGTTGTTGATGAATGATGATAAATTCTTTTTTTTATAACTTTATAGTAGAAATTGATTGATTTTGAAGTTTTAAAATAAGCTCACTAGATCGAAACTTTTGGCTGCTCAAGTAAATTCCTTGGTGTGAATGGAATGTTTGTCTCGAATTCCACTCGAACCTACTCTGGATTGTGATCAACTGTCTCTCCTTTTTCTAGTTTTGATGCACCTGACGTGAGTACAACTGTAATAGTTACATAAACATAATACCCTACGCGTTTAATTTACATAAAATTCTTCCACTTTAAAAATCCGAAACGAAAGTCATCCACAAATAGGAAGTAGGGTCATTCCACGTCAATTGGACCAAAAAGTGGTACGTGGGTTCGGCGATTTTTTTGAAATTTTTCCTGTGGAAAGACCTTCCGAAGGGATGACCAATGGCGCAAATCGCAGCCCTCTAGCCCATTTTTAACGGCAGCCAGGGGGTGTCAAAGTTTTCAGTGAACATAAAATGTCATCCATTTCAGCAGTGGATTGCTCGATAACCGCGATACCAATCAAAATGGAACTTTTTCCCATAGTTAGAGGTTTTGAAAGGCTTTTTGGTGATATCATAAAAATCAGTGTTGCCACTTTTTTTCGTACAAAAAATTAGCTTAAAAAGTTTCAAAACGTAGGTTTCATATCGTTCCGACTCTCAAAAATTCTGAAAAAGATACCTATATTACGGCCAACTTTTCATGCTGAACAACATATTAAAAAATTGGGATGGTAACTTGTAACAAAGTCGATTTAAAAAAATTTAAACTTTGCGAAAAAATACGATTTTTTGATTTAAAACATGAAAAAAAGTTTTGATTGGTAAAGTTGACCCATTTGACCCTTATTTTTACGTATCTGTTGAAAAAGTTGAAAAACCCCCTTCACTCGGTGAAATTAACTCATCACAAAAAAATCAAAATTCAAAAAAAAACAAATTTTATTTTTTTTGATGTGAGTGAGATTTTTATCAACTTTTTTTTGAAATACGTCAGAAAGTGGTCAAAATAAGACAACTGAATAAATTTAAACTTTTTTTGATGTTTGAAATTGAAAATTGAATTTTTTCGAATTTTGATTTTTTTGTGATGAGTTCATTTTATTGAGTGAAAGGGGTTTTTTTAACTTTTTCAACAGATACGTAAAAATAGGGGTCAAATGGGTCAACTTTACCAATCAAAACTTTTTTTCATGTTTTATATCAAAAAATCGCATTTTCTCGCAAAGTTAAAATTTTTTTTAATCGACTTTGTTACAAGTTACCATCCCAATTTTTTAATATGTTGTTCAGCATGAAAAGTTGGCCGTAATATAGGTATTTTTTTCAGAATTTTTGAGAGTCGGAACGATATGAAACCTACGTTTTGAAACTTTTTAAGCTAATTTTTTGTACGAAAAAAAGTGGCAACACTGATTTTTATGATATCACCAAAAAGCCTTTCAAAACCTCTAACTATGGGAAAAAGTTCCATTTTGATTGGTATCGTGGTTATCGAGCAATCCACTGCTGAAATGGATGACATTTTATGTTCACTGAAAACTTTGACACCCCCTGGCTGCCGTTAAAAATGGGCTAGAGGGCTGCGATTTGCGCCATTGGTCATCCCTTCGGAAGGTCTTTCCACAGGAAAAATTTCAAAAAAATCGCCGAACCCACCTACCACTTTTTGGCCCAATTGACGTGGAATGACCCAGTACTTAAAATTAGGAATGTCACTATGCATGCCATTTTACGCTTCGAAGCGTGTTTGCAACATTTCTGTAGCTTCTAATCGTTAAGATAGGTAGCTAGATAGCGAACATTTTATGATTATTTTTGTCTACTTTACCAAATACAACATGGTGTGCGGTATCTATACGAGTACCTACTCACAGGGCCGTCGAGGGAGAGGCAAATTTTCATGAGTTTTCGTCCTAACTTGTGTCTGTTCTCTTTTTTTCAAAATTGAAACCCCAAAAAACAATTTTCACATTCTAAAATTTTAAAAGACATAAAAAATGAACTCCTTGCATAAAAAAAACATCGTTTCCGAAAAAATGCAGTTTGAAGTAATGTTCGATATTTTGTAATAAGTCTTAACTCTTTAAAAACTGTTTGGCATCGTGGTTTTTCAGGCGAACCGATACAATCATGTATACCTATAGGGAATATCCGCTTAAATACTTTCTTTTGCAAATAAATCGAAAACTAAGCATCCTAGAGAAAAACTAACGACATTATGTCGATTGGAAATTTAATTCTCTATACAACTTTAATTGACTTCATTTTTCCGTAGAGTGCTTCGTTCCACCTCCAGAGAGCTTTAAAAGTTTTGAGCGCTCAATATTCCCAAGAAATACACTCAAAAATCAAGTACCACAACCGCCGCAACGAGACAGAGTAGCAACATTAGCAACAACCGAAAACATTTGTCACCAGGGATGAAAAGCTAGCCGAAAGCTTAAGTCCGAAAGCTGAAAGCTGAGCAGATTTTTGCACTAAGGCAAAAGCTAAAAGTTTGCAAGTTTCATTTTTTGCAAGCCAAAAGCTAGCCAAAAGTTTCATTTTTTTGGCTTTTTCAAAGGCTTTTTTGCAGAATTGAATTCTCTAAATTCAGAAAAAACAAAAAAATGAAAAAAAAATTCATTCAATTTTATTTTAATGAGATTTAATGAAATGAAAAAAAAAATAATTCTAGCAATGAATATTCTTCACTAGGTATCACTAATTATGAAATCAATGTACGTGATCTAATTTTTAATTCCCTTTTTTTGTAAATTGATGGTGTATCAGCTAAAAGTTTAAAGTCAACAGCTTAAAGCCAAAAGTTTAAAGCTAAAAGCTTAATGAAATATAGCTGAAAGCTGTTAAATTGGAAATATAAGGGAAAGCCTTTGGAAGCCGAAAGTTTGACTAAAGCAAGCCTTAAAAATTGAGATAGCCGAAAGCTAAATCCAAAAGTTTCAATTTTGAAATTTTAAGCTAAAAGCCAAAAGCTGAAGTTTCATTTTAAGGCTTTTCACCCCTGTTTGTCACACTAAAAGCGAAACGAGAGGCGAGTGACGTCACCAACGTTGGTATTCACAGCTCTTGCTCTTCTCTCAGCTGAAGGCGTATTCACAGTAGTGAAACTTTATATGCGTTTTTCTCAGAACTACATTTTCGCACACTAGGTCCCTTCTTTCGAACCACATCACAAGTAGGTATTAAATATGGTATTCCCTATAGATAAACGTAAAATCCATTTTTCTGCCGTCCATATCGGCACTTCCAATGGTCAACTTGTTTTTCAACATCTAATCAACTCTGTTTTTTTTTTTTTTTTTTTTTTTGTTAAATTTTTTATACCTAATGTACGAATATGTGCGGTCAAGGTAACAAATTTTTTTTTGGATCGCAGAATTAGAATTCATGGAAATCGCTGGTCATACATACAAAACGTGTATTATGAAGTTATTGATGATTGATAGATAAATTCTTTTTTTTTATAACTTCAGTATAGAAATTGATTGATTTTGAAGTTTTAAAATCAGCTCAGTACATCAAAACTGTTGGCTGCTCAAGTAAATTATTTAGATTCGAAAAATTGTTTGAAATGATATAGAATCTTTTTTCTCAATTCTCTATTTGTCAAGTTCAATGACCTTGGGATAATCTATGTTGTTTAGGTAGATCTGCCTTAAAGAGTCAAAACAGGGCGGAAATCCCCACTCCCACTAATTTTTTTTTTATCATCTCCGAAATTTGCTCTATAATTCATGTTCTAAACCATAAGAAATCAATTTTGAAATTTTTTATGAGATTTTTTAGTATGGGAGGTGGGCTTTTTTGATAGAGAACACTTTCATCTTTGTCTAGGAAAGTTCTGCCTTCTTTAAGAATTATCCATCAGAGAGTTGAATTTCAAATCTACGGAATTTTGAATAAGGTCGTCCAAAAGTGGAAATTTATTGGCCATCCAAAAGTTATCGAAAGGTTATTCTTTTTCATTTTTTCGATTTAGTGTACACCACGGATTTTCCATTTTTTAGAACAATTGCGTTGAAAATTTCTTCGCTTCCTTTTCTCTGTTTCTGGTCTTTTTTGGGAAGAAAGGCATTTGTAAAAAAAACACGATCAAAAAGTTCATGATAATATGAGCACTTCTTTTGAAACTGTAAATCTGAACTGAAAATTTTCCAAAAAAGCTATGTTTCGCTTCGCTTTTTGAAGGAATTTTTGATGAATTGATTTCAAAAAGTCTAAAAATTCATCAAAGTCATCCTTTTGCCCAAAAATCAAACGCAATTACTTCCCAAAAATTGATCAAATATTTTTTAAATTGGTGGATAATTTAACGAAAATGGGGAAAGCACTTATTATAAATGAACTATATTGACCTCCCACTCTCTAAATTTGAAACAGTGAAATTTCACTGCTTAGCAGTCACGACATTTTGCCTTCTTAAAAGCAGTAGTTTTTTACTGCAAAACAGTAGAAAATCTACTGAATTAGTCAGTCAAAATTATTTTTACTGACCAATTCAGTAGATTTTTCACTGTTTTGCAGTAAAAAACTACTGCTTTTAAGAAGGCAAAATGTCGTGACTGCTAAGCAGTGAAATTTCACTGTTTCAAATTTAGAGAGCAGTTACTGAAAGTTACCATAAATTAGTGACAAAATTGAAATAATTGTGCAAAATTTCACGAAAATTGCTTGAAAATTTTTTCAAAATTCCTCAACAATTTTGTAGTGGGAGAAAATTACAGCTTTCTCTCCCACTTTAGTGGGAGAAAATAATTTTCTTCTGTCACTTAAGCTGGGAGAAGCCTAATTTTATATCTTTCTATCACCTATAACTGGGAGAAATTTATTTCGTCGTATTTCTGTCTGCCTACGTGGGAGAAAATAATTCTATCTCCGTATAGAATAAATTTTCTCCATTCTTTTAGGGCGAATGAATATTTTTCTGTTCCCTTAGCGACGAACATTCGACCATTTTAATGACCATTTATGACGTCAGTGATCGAATGCGACATTTTTCCCAATCTATTTAGTGGTGGTGGCGCCTACGCCCAATAGCAATCGCGAGATTATCGAATATCGATGATTATACACGATTCTAACTTCGTATTTCCGGTGGTGGCGCCAAGTTTACCTCCACTTCCGATATATTAACCAATAACAAGCAAGTTTTTTACGATTTTCACCGAATATACGCGAATATGACGTAATACGAGCGCCGGTCGCCTACGTTAGCGCCGCTAGACGCGATATACATGTGCGCCACTTACCCCACCCAGCTACTGCACGATTTTCGACTACCGAAGGTTATAAATACGCCGATCCGAGACGAAATCATTGATACTCGTTCTATTAGCGCCATAGCTAGGAATGATATCCGCTAACCGGTACACAAGCGACATAGCTTCGGTTAGCTATCAATGAGTCGTTCTTCAAGAACTTATGACAATCTACGTTATAAGTTGTTAGTTGGTAAGTACTACAACTTCCGATGTCGTCATCATCATCTACTTGGATTAATCTGCAGCTTAATCCAAGAGATGAATTAGATCCAGTACAGTTCGTGTTCAAGTTAAGTAGGCAATTCGGTCATACGAAACCTACGATACTAAGTGGATCAGACATCCACGACTCGGGCATTTTCGTCACCATAGACGATTTTATGTCCTTAGCACTGTTTTCATTAAGGATAAGTTATCGATTCTCATCTGTCTCGGATCGGTTTCTGACAATTTAGTACAGAGGTAGGCACTTTAGGACTTTTCTTTTTCTTTTTTTCCAAAATTTCCTTTATTCTGATAAGTTATTCTGATAAGTTTATTCTGATAAGTTTTATTCTGATAAGTTCTCCCTTTCCCAATAAAAATCCCTTTATTCTGATAAGTTATTCTGATAAGTTTTATTCTGATAAGTTCTCCCTTTCCCAATAAAAATCCCTTTATTCTGAAAAGTTATTCTGATAAGTACACAAATCAAAAAGGACAATTTTGTATCAAAATGTCCATAATTTTCTCTTGGCATATTTATAATATATAAGTTATTTCACGAGTTCTTTTCTTATTTATCGACGATTGTCGAATCGTCGAATTATTATTCTTGGTAAATCATTCCATCTACGACAAAAGTAAGTATTTCCACGAATAAAGTAAGTATTTCCACGGTATGAGTAAATACGGTATTTTGGCGTTCGAGACTGCACAGACTCGTACAATATACGAAGTATTTTATCGTGTCCCCACGACAAATATAAATAAATTTAAATATTCCGGTGGGAATTAGGAATAATTCCTCGTCCGCGATTCATACGACCCTAAGATCATTGCACTGAGCTAGTGTACGAATCGTGAGAGATATTAATTACAGTGGCGTCGCGATAAGTGAAACCTCGATATGTGAAAAAACTCAATAAGTGAAATAAAAACCTCCTTCCCTTCACCTTGGACCAATTTTACATGTAAATCAACCTCAATAAGTGAAAAAGGGCTACCTCGTTAACTGAAACTAGGATTTATCCCAAAAATTATCGAGTTTACCTCTACAAGTGAAAATGTTATCTGCGTTTTACCTCTATAAGTGAAAATACCTCTTTAACTGAAAGGTACTGACTCGTTCAGCCTCTATAAGTGAAAAAGGGCCTCAATGTTTTGCTAAAGTTAAATCGTTTCCAATGGATTATGTGTCAAACAAGAAGATAAGGATGACCTGTGAGCTGTTTAAAGACTGACTGATTAAACTAAATTCGAAATTGATCACTGAAAATCGGAAAATTTTATTGTTCAATTCATGTTTTTCGTTTTTTTTAATCCGAACTTCGATAAGTGAAAATTAACCAAAAAAAAACTCCCTAACTGAAACCTTCGTATGTGAAAAACTCGATAAGTGAAACAAAAATTTTCTTCCCTTGAATTTTCACTTATCGCGACGCCACTGTATATGCATGACCACATCCATTAAAACCAGGAGAGTGCATAATAGGATATCCAGTACAACTAAGTGGATATGAGGTTATTAGTTACAATTAAGTTGTGTATCGTCGGCTCTCATATCTTCAAAGAAATCAGCAATTTTCCTTCTGGAAAATTTCTGGGAAATTCCAAAAATCAAAAACCTCAAAACTCAAAACGAAAAAATTTCTGAATTTTTTGTTTTATGGCAGTTTTTGATTGGGTTCCAGTTTTTTCTCCCACCACAATTTGTTCATGCAAATTGGCTAAAAATTGATGAAACATTGTAAAAATTGTAAAAAATTCCAAAATCGGTTAACTTGAAAGTTACTAAAAATTTTTAGAATTTCAGTAATTTATCTAAGAGGTATATGAAAAATTCTATAAAAATTACCCATCTGAATTGAAATTCAAATTACGTGATTTTAAAAAAGGTCGTCTAGGAGTGAAAATTTATTGGTCATCCTAAAGTTATCAATAGGCCATCCTTCTTCATTTGTTCGATTCAGTGGACACCGTGGATTTTCCTTTTTTTTAGAACAATTGCGTTGAAATCTTTTTTTTCTCGTTATTGTTTTTTCAGTTTTCATAGCCCTAACGAAAATCCTGAATACGTGTTTTCTTAATTTTTAGTTCCATAATATCTACAGAAAGCCAACTCAATTTTTTCGGCCGCACGAAGGGCCCCAGCACCTCCCCAAAGGGGGTGAAAGTTCAAAAAAGTGTTTTGTTCGTGCGACACATGGAATAGTGTGTTTTTCGTGACGCTAAACACGAATATGACGTCAGATTTTTGATTGGACTCCATCTACGGCCCTCAGCACCTCCCCGAAGGGGGTGACACCAAAAAAAAATGGTTAATACATTCGTGTGACACATGAAATAGTATGTTTTCGATATCGCTAAACACAAATATAGCCATAGTTTTTTAAATCGACTTCACCCATGGCCCCCAGAACCTCCCCCAATAGGTAAAAGTCAAAAAAATTGTTGGGGGCCGTGGATGGGGTCCAATCAAAAATCTGACCTCATGTTCGTATTCAGCGTCACGAAAAACAAAACACTTTTTTGAACTTTTACTTCCTTTGGGGAGGTGCTGGGGGCCATGGTTTGGGTCCTATCAAAAATCTGACGTCAGATTCGTGTTCAGCGTCACCAAAAACACACAATTCAATATATCACATGCCCCAGATTTTCTTTCCAAAGTTTCACCCAAAATTGGGGGTGAGGATGCTGCCCCCCCTACCAAGAGATCCCATCTCGAAACTTGAATATTTCGAAAAAGCATCAAAAGGTACAGGTGTGGAAATTTTTTCAAAATTTTAAATGGGAGCTCCCACTTATAGCGCCATTTTGAAATTTGAACTTTCAAACTTTCAACTTTTGAAAATTTCAATATGCTTTAAAAGTTCTAAATGCAATGCCCTTTCGAACTGATGAAATCAGTTTTGATCAAAGTATTGTAGTTTTTGAGGAATGGGCTGCTGAAGTTGAGTACCTCGAGACAATGTGAAAATAATGAAAGCCCCCCTCCCCCCACCCACCCACCCCCTAAGGGGGCTGGGGCCAAACTAATTGCGGCTCAAAAACGTTGGCTGAGTTGACATGGAATGACCCAAATGAAAAACAAATGAATTCATGAGAGAAAATGACAATATTTATCTCGATGGTCTCAAATTCAAGAACCATAATTAACCGGCATTTTTTAAAAGTTACAGGTTAACGGTTAGGGAAATAAAAATGTCAAATTCGGGTTCTGGATAAGGGTTCCAGTTCCAATTTTTTTGATTCCGGGTTAAGGTTATTGGATGAAAATTATTTCCCCAAAAATTTTTGGGCCAATTCCCGTTACGGTTCCGGTTAAAAATTCTGGTTCGCACCCCTGCTTGGACCGCAAAAATGCCAGCCAAACTTCGATTTCTTCTAGAGCAGAAGCCTGTTGAACCGTAGAATACTTTGAGAATTTCATCTACTGACTTTGGTATAGTTTTGATGAACAGTGTGATTATTTTATTTCTCCCTGTGCGAGAAACGTTTTTTGGATTCGGTGGACACATTGTGCTGAAATTATTAAACAGGTATGTAAAATCTGAAGAAAAAAAACTTTTTTATTACATTTCTCATCAATCGCATATTTGAGTAAAGAAACAGTACCTACTTAGTTTCATATTAAAATGGTTAAATTGTAAAAATTATTTATAACCGGTCGGTTTATAAATACTGGCCCACAATGTCATGACTTTAGCTTTAGCATCGAAAATAAAAAAAGCAAAAGGTCTGTTAACGGTGAAATAGATGTATTTATCATTGTTGATATGACTAGTAGTAGTACCTATGTTGGTTGTGGTATCACCAGCCTTCTCATTTACGTCTATTACAACTTTTTGCAAAATTTCTGAGACGTGTATCTGTTTATCGGTAATTTTACTTAAGTTGGCACTTACTGGATCGAATAAAGTTCTAACAGTCCGTGACTGTATAGCTGATTTCACGCTATACGTATTTTCTAGATGCATTTTTGGTATAGCATAAAAAACTTCAGATATTGCGGATTTCTCTGCGATATTTGCAAAATCTTTATGTTTTAGCGATTCTGTAAGATTTTTCAACGTCTTGTTTTTTCCCGGTAAAATAACGTACATGTGCATAGAATTATTTTTATATGGCAGTATGATCGCTCGATAGCCGACCTGTTCATCTTCATAATACGGGATCGGTGCTCGACCAAACATCATATCTACTCGAAAATCAATGTTTCCTCCATTTTTCCCTCTCGTGAAGAATAATTGCCTGAAATACAGATGTACGAATCATGTTTCGAAAGTCTATTTGCGAAATTTTTTGAATTTATACTCTCTAAATTTGAAACAGTCAATTTCACTGCTTAGCAGTCACGACATTTTGCCTTTTTAAAGCAGTAGTTTTTTTTACTGCAAAACAGTGAAAAATTACTGAATTGGTCAGTAAAAAATCATTTTGACTGACCAATTCAGTAATTTTTCACTGTTTTGCAGTAAAAAAAAACTACTGCTTTAAAAAGGCAAAATGTCGTGACTGCTAAGCAGTGAAATTGACTGTTTCAAATTTAGAGAGTACTTAGATGAATTTTTAAAGTAGCGTACCGTCTGGTTTCCTTAACAAAAAATGGGTGTTCCCAATCGCCATTGAAATATGAAACACCAATTGCTAAAAACACAGTTGTTTGGTCGATGGGCAATTGTGTTATTTCCTTGATTTTATTTGCGCTGTGATCGGATGCCCATCTGAAAAATAATGTATGTATCTACCTAGGTACTTGAAATTGTACAAAACACTAGTGAAGCTCTATCCTATGCGTTTTCGAAGATATCGTATTCAATTTCAAGTACTTATGTACTGATTACTATAAGTACTCACTTATTGACAACGATTTCTGGTTCTTTATCACTTTTTTTAAAATCTAATCCTTTGACATTAGCGTTGCATAAACGTGCGACTTGGTTCATGAATCCTGCCTTAATTGGATATTCTTTCTGTATAAATAAGGCAACTTCGTCTTTCACGTCTGTATTCACTTCGCATGATAAGGATGCCAATTCTTGGCGAAGTTCTTCTGGCCTATGGGTGAATGTAGCAACAACATTGTTAAGTTGAAATACCAATCAAGAAAAATTTTAGCGTGGACTGATGGAATAGTCACCCTTACTTCATTTTCTTCGCGATGGTGAGTCTAATTAGTATACTCAATTCTGTTTCTGTTTCGTTCATACAACCCAGTAAAATTGCATCTAATATTCTTAACAGGTTCAGTGGTGCTACTACATATAACATTTTCGTTTGGACTCCGTTTGGAAAGCACTTCGTCAAAACCACTTGCGAGTCTGGTTATTCCTTTCGTAAGACGCTGGGGAAATGATAATAAAATTTACTACCGCATTAATAATACCTACATAATAGAATACAATTTGCATATACATATCTTTGTATGAAAATTTATCTAAAAAAATCTCTCTCTGGCTCTCTAACACCTCTTTCTTAGTAAACTAAAAGAAAAAACATTGCCTGCAATCGACTATGAATTTTTTTGAAAACAGTAAAAGCTACCTGTTGTGTGGTTTCATTTGCTGATGTAGAGTTTCGTGAACTTTTGGAGTCGTTATTTAATTCCGTCTGGTTTCCTGGCTGTAGGTAAATGGAAATCGCTCAGTTTAATTTCAGCAAATTAGTAAGTTGATGCGGTATACCTACACCTTTTACATACTGTGTAGTGTGTATCTAGTGGAACTCCAAAAGCAGTACAACACTATAGGTCTCGGTACCACTGAATTATACTTAACAGTTTGCATTATTCAAAATTAAACGACGGTAGGTAGGTACCTACCTACTCAGTTTATTTCACGAGTAGGGTATTCCTATGAGCAGAAAATTTTTTGTACCAAGCATAATAGAGGAGAAGGTACAAATATGGATCCCCCCTCTAGCTTTTTGGTTTTAAAGGGTGGAAAAAATTATCAATTTTTTTTCGAATATACCATTCAAAAGGCCAAAGACTAGTATATTGTGCAAAAAAAATTTTTTGTTGAAAACTCACGGAGAAATTTGAAATTTAGAAAAGTGACACAAAGTGGTACAAATATGGACTCGGGTACAAATATGGATCCCCTCAAAAAATGAATAAAAATTTCAGAAAATTATACAAAAATTTATTTAAAGATGTTTTTTGATGCTTTGGACTTGTCTTCTTTTCTCGGTATTCTAAAAACCATTGAATCAAAATTAGATGGAAAAAAAATTTAGGGGTCCATATTTATACCCATGCAAAGAATTGGCCAAGTTGATGAAAAATGAAAAAATCATGGTCTCATTTTTGACACTTCGGACTTGTCTTCTTTGTTAATAACACTTTTCTCGACATTCTAAGAAATATTGAATCAAAATTAGGTAAAACAATTTAGGGGTCCATATTTATACCCATGCAAAAAATCTGCTCAGTTTATGAAAAATGAAAGAAATTATGAAATTCAGTTGAAGTAAAGACAAATATGAAAGTATATTATGAAAGTATTCAATTCATTGTAAGCTACTTACTTCGGTAATAATTTTTTTTCCAAACTTTATTTGAAGTTGATGAATTACCGAATGAAAAACTTGTAAAATTTTCCATTGGGAAGAAAATAATGCTCAAAAAAAACCCAAGTATGCATGGATCCGAAATAAGTACTTGGATCATCGATACTACACTACTAGTATAATTTTTAGTACTCAGCATGACCGTAGCGCTAGTAGTTGTACACTAGACCATGGGGGTCCATATTTGTACCTTGATCCATAATTGTGATCTGTCACGAGAAAACCAACATAGTGTCCAAAAAATCGCTATTTTTTATGGTGGATATTGGTAGTACTCAGGGTGCTGAATCTGCCTGCGGTGCTAAAAACGTTCGCGAACGATTCTTTTGACCCTAAATTTAAGGTCAAAAAAATTGAGCAACTACAAAAAAATGAAAAAAAAATTTTTTTTCATTTTCTCGAAATGTATGTCCGGGGGAATCAACATGCAAATTTTTGTGGATATCGGCTCACATATTTTGTAGGATTTAGGCCGTTTTTTTGAAATTTGAATAAGGTTCACTCTGGAAAAATCAACTCTTTTCACCTTGAACAAATTTGTTAAGAAACGTGATAAATTTAATAATAATAACTTATTCTTCATTAATAATTCATACTCGAGTAGTTTTTGCAACATTTCTGGCAAAAAATTCAAAAAAATCGAAAAAATCGATTTTGGGAAATTTCGATTATTGGACTTGGCAACCTTGAATGTGATGATTCTGAAAAAAAAAAATATCGGGTAATGTTGGCACTCATGGGGGCCAAAAGTGATGCAAGTTTCACGGACCTACAAATTTTAGATCGCCTGATGGCTATAGGACATTTGCGCACACCTATTGTTTGAAGGAGAAAATTGTAGGACATTTGCGCACAATTTTATAACAATAGGACGAAAAATGATTAATGGATTTTTTAGAAAAAGAGGACATTTGCGCACAATGTTCATTTTATGTCAGGGGTTTCCAAAATGTTTACGAAAATAATCACCCAACTACTAATCAAACCACCATCGATTGGTCTTCATTCTTCAACCCTCTCCGGGGATGGTGTGAGGGGGGGGGGTGCTTGATTTTTCATCAAGTAACACACAACTAATTCATACATTTGATAAACGAATTTGGACGTGCGATATATCGAATAGTATGTTTTCGAGGTCACTGAATAAGATAATGAACTTATTTTCTGGTTCTAATGCCTCGAAGCCACTCTGTGCCTCAAAAAGGGAGCCAACATTTCAAAAAGTCGTGAAAAGTCGAGTGATATATTGAATGGTATGTTTTCGAGGTCGCTGAGTACGAATATGAACTTATTTTTTTATTTTAATGCTCGCTTAAATAAAATATTTCTTCGTTTGGGAACCACTGCCGAAAATTCATTAAGTGTGCGCAAATGTCCCTCATTTGACAGGTGTGCGCAAGTGTCCTATACCTTTTCAAACGAAAGGGAAAGTGTGCGCAAATGTCCTTTTACCCGCCTGATACATAGACTCAAAACTTCAAATGCCCTTCCTGTAAAATTTACGTTTTGGACACTAGGTTGGTTTTCTCGTGACAGATCACAATTGTACCTTCTCCTCTAATAATAGGAACAGTGAATCTGATCATGTTCACATAAATGGATTATTTTTAAAACGATCAATATAAGAATGCATAATTCAGCGTTTTGGCAAATAAATGAGATTCCATATGTTTCAATTTTCGAGCTGGGAATTTTGTCTATTTTTGGACACCAGTAGTTAATCGTAATCCATGATATACCTATCTAGATGCAAATTCAGCATCATATGCTAACTGAAAATTACATCAAAAAGGTTCCTCATGATGGGATCATTGATATCAAAAAATTTTACCTTTGACGATGAAAACGATTGTGTAGAGTTTGGCAGTGAACAGCATATTTTTTCCGTATCATCAGCATCGTAACCACAAAATATTGCTCGTCTGGTGATAATAAGATGATCAGCCATTAAACAGTCTTCAGTCTTCATACAATTATTGACATCGTAATCCTCGCAAATACGTTCTCCAAACGTTTCTAAAACATATTATGACGTACATACATAATATGTACTCGTAAATAACTGAACTAGTAATGATTTCAATTTAAAATGACAGATGTAGGTATTTAATCGCTTGAAAAATTCTGTGTTTATTGTATTACTGTGGTATGTAGAAGAATTATTCACAAAATTCAGTGGAGACCTTTAATTTGAGTTAAGTCGCTCAGAAAATATTTTACCTTCGGAGGTGCCCCTGAAGGGGAGATATCAGAGATATGGAATCTTGAAGAGGAGAAATTTTTGAAAAAATAGTGTTTTTCGGAATAATAACCAAAAAATTAGCATCGTTCATGGCATTTCAAAATATTTCTCCCGTTTCAGAAATGATATCTTTGTTTACTTATCCAAAAATAAGCGATTTGAAAATTTTCATCCGCTCAGTCTCTCTAAAAGTAGTCTCGGATTTTGATGGCAATGGCTTAGGCCGATGCAGAATTTAAAGTGCTATCGTTTGGAACTGGACCATTATTCCGAGAGCAGGTTGGGTGGAGTTGGAGCGAAAAATCCCTGCAGGGACACTTTCGGAGCTAAACTGACATTTTCTGAGTAACTTCAACTCAAAATCATACCGACATTTTTTTTTTTTTGCGATTCAGCCAAATAGGTATAGGTACTTTGGTAGATACCTAACCTACCACATATTTTCCTGATTTTTTCAACTCACCCAATGGATTTTTTTCTGAAGGTGACATTATATTGTTAACTTCATCTCGCAGCCTTAGAATCCAATCGATATGATCTGTCAAATCTGTAAACGCTGCTACAGAAGAGTTTGAGGCTTGCTTCAAGCTAACAATACCTCGAAGATAGTAAAATGGACCATCTCGAAGTAAAAAACCTCCTCCACTATCTCCCTGCAGTACACCAGCACCTTGAAAATTATAATTTTCAATGAAGTCGAACGAGTAGTTTGTCTTCTTTATGGGTATTTGTTGTAGTATCATAAATCAAACTTACGACCTTCTTTACCAGCGCAGAATTTATCTAATGTTATAAATGGTTTAAAATCATCTAGCACGATGTTATAGCAACGTTGCCGACTAATGAATGGTAGATTGACAGTCGTTAAGTTTTCACTGTACTTCCCTTCGTATTCGATCCTACCCCATCCTGAGACCTGAATTTAAAAATAAAGAAATCTTCCATAAAGAAACGAGCTACTGGTAACAGTAACAAAACTAATGATAGAACGATTACTTTTCCCAGAGTGTCTTCTTCAGGATGCGTTATTGTACCACTGCCTGTCCAATCGATGCAGGCTGGCAAAACTGTCGCACTTATATTGAGTTTTTCTTTCAAAATAAGTGCGACTATATCGGCTGTGTTGTAATTTGTGTTCCCGAAATAACCTTTTCCTGCAAATCGTATTTCTTTTATCTGAAAGTATATTTATTGCGTATGTATGAGCAATTTTGAAATAAATCTGTACTGGTTCGTGTGTTCAAACTTAACATCTGTTTTGCAGATATCTCTTACCTTAAAGACCTTTTGGTTACGATTATCCGTTATGGAATAATTTCGGCTGACTTTACTGGCAACCACTTCGTAGTTAGCGGTGTTTGTCGTGGGTTTGTTATCTTCTTCGAAACAGTGTGCAGCTGAAAAGTATTTCTCAATTGAATCAACCTTGCTTATTTTGGAATTTTCAATGCAAAAATTGAATTTTTTGATGAGCAAGAACATAAGGTAGATGGTAGATGAATGCTTTCGCTTCGTATATGTGTTTGTGGACATTCTAATTATATTGCAGAATTGTTTACGTCCCTACTCACTTACCTGATAAAACTATGTACGGACTTATGATCGTGCCACCGCAAATTAGAACTTTCTTTGCATTATAGATTGCAACGTGCCAAGGAGAATCACTTATACTTTCTTCCACTCCGCCTTGAATTAATTTATTGGGGTTCGTGTATGGTCGACCACATTCTGCAAGTAAAATTCTTACTTGAAATAATATCCACGTGAAAAAGTTTCCCATTATGACAATGGCAGAGAAGAAACCTCGAGTTTTTGTTTTTTTGCGAACAAGGGAACATTCACACCCCTCTCCTCCCCTACAATTGACCAATGGCTCATTGTCAAGGAACACAAATTTTAAGCTGCAGCTGAAGTTGGTTTTTCAATTTTTAACAAGTTTAGGGAGTAGCAGAAATATTCTATAGAGATGAGAATGAGATTGATGAGAACCTTTTGAAATAGGTTTGCATGCGTATACTCCCCTTCTCCCGTCACGAATCGATTATGCCATTTTCTAGACAACCTGGAGCCTTCAGCTACTTATTCTATTTTTCTGCAATTTTAAATTCATTCAGAAGGCGTTAATCGACTTTGGAAGTTGAAAATTTCGTTTTGAGGTCTACATGACATGCTCTTTCAATGAGTCAAAGTTAGTTGAGCTAAATCGGAATGCACCTATACTTACCAGGAATGCAAGAGAACAATGTCTTATCCCATTTTCCATTCCCTTTGCATGTAATTTCTCTGTAACCAGGAACAAAATCGCCGTATTTGTGCAATTCTTTGCAGACTGGACGAACTTTACTCCCTGCTAGTAGAGAATTTTCGTCGCATGGAATATTCACACCATTGCGATTGCATTTCATATCAACATTCACCGGATTCAATTTTTCGCATTTCTCTATAAAAGTACTCGTATATTAGTGGTGTATAGATCAATCGATTATCTTTAGTGTGCGTAGCACATTATTGGTCTTGGTCTGAAAGAAGTTTGTATTTTACCCGAGTGTTTGCAAATTCCGAATATTTATTGAAAATTTCGTAATTTGAAGACAATGCAGAATTAATGACAATTTAATTATGTACGTATAATCTGATAATCTGAAGGTGGTGTGGAATTTTGAAAACTGGTAGGTAATTCAAGAACAATGAGACCTCTGAAAAACAATTTGTAATCCAGAAGCTATAAGAGTTCTGAAAATTAATCTAAAATTCCATTTATATAAATTTACGACAATATGGAATTCTTAAAATTAATTTGTAATTGTGTAGAAGCAATATTGCCATTATTTGGAGGGTATGCAAGTTCTGAAAATGATTTAAAATGTTGTACTTTGGAAGCAATATGAGTACTGAAAATCAATTTAAAATTTTCTACTTCAGAGTTTATGCGATTCCTGTGATTTAAGTCAAAACTTTATGTAAGTATTTGCGGGGAATGACAATTTTTATAATTCATTTGAAATTTTGTAATATTTGAAGACAATGGGAATCCAGAAAAACGATTTAAATGTTTGGCAATTGATAAAAAATTTAATAATTGGGTGGCAATAAGAATTCTGAAGAACGCTTTAAAATTTTGTAATTTTTGGACAATGTGAATTCTGATAATTGATTTAAAATATTGTGCTTTGGAGGCAATGAGAATTTTAAAGATTGATTTACAATTTCATGACTTGAAGATAAAGGAAAAACTGAAAATGTAATTTGAAAATGATTCAGAATTTAGAGGCAAAGTGCACAATAAATTATTCTAAAATTTGGTGATTTGGAGGCAATGTTAATTCTCAAAATTGATTTAAAATTTTGAATTTAAAGGAAATGTGAATTTTGTAGAATGATCAATTAAAATTTCGTTCTCAGACCAAAACCAATGTGTTTTGCATTTACGAGTGTGTACTATAGGCTATCATT
The DNA here is from genome assembly GCF_950023065.1 of Planococcus citri. Classification (NCBI taxonomy): domain Eukaryota; kingdom Metazoa; phylum Arthropoda; class Insecta; order Hemiptera; family Pseudococcidae; genus Planococcus; species Planococcus citri. The sequence goes on along the minus strand of NC_088678.1, from coordinate 66,707,482 downwards.
CGTTGAGGTTTTATTATTTACTTACTGAAACAGCTGTCAAATGGTGGCTGCCACTTGTTATTGTAGCAAAAAGACGGTGAAGATTCTTTTTCTGGATAATAATTCGGCTTACACTTGATCGTGGCGATAGTCAGATCGGGAACATACCCGTTTCGGGTACCACAAGATTTTGATGAGGTTCTGTCACAATTGAAAGATATAACTTTATCGAGAGATGGCGGAGGTTTAGGGCACGAATCACTGTGTGAGAAATATAGTTTTCCAATGAAATCAGTTTTCAATCATCGTCTTATCATGAAATACCTTAGTGTGTGGATAGTAAAATCATCGTTTAGCATTATTCAATACCTACCCATCTGCTCGTTTGTTTCTGTTTGATTTGCGAATAAGAGACGTTTTACATGCTTGTGCTGTTTCATCGGAACCATCGATGCACTGTTTAAGGCCATCGCATACGTATTCCTTACTAATGCAAGCTCCGTAACCACACTGAAAGGTTTGATCGTTGCATCTGAAAATGATGAAAACATTGTTTTAAATTGAACAATTCGAATACATGTGAAGTATACATTTTTTTCAAATCCTAGATTCAATACCTTAAAGTTATTGAATGCAAAAATTTATAAATCAAGGATAGTATATCTTCATTAATTTCTTTATCATTGCTGTTAATTTCAAAAAACCGGAAAAATTGCCAAAAACTCATAAAATTTTTCCATGAGAATTTTTTTGAATCCGATGCTGATAATTTATGTACTTCATACAACACCAATAATATTTTAATCTCAATAAAGCTTAATTAATTTTCATACTAACGATATATTCCTACACTGATCGCGCGTCTCATCCGAGTTATCATCACAGTCTGGTATTCCATCGCAAACAAATATCCTTGCTACGTAGTGTCCATCATTGCAACGGAAATCCTGGCTGTTAGAATTAAAATTAAAATCATCCACTAATGAGGGTTTGTAGCTAATTTTATATTTAATAAGGTAACTTTTCGAACTCTCTGACTTTTCTTGAAGTTCTGAGGGAAGCATGCAAAAAAAAAAACTCCTTGATCTTTATTTTTTGGTGTTGAAGATCTGTTCAAGTGTCGAATTAACATTTTAATACTCATTATTTAAACAATGTCTAAAAATCAATTTGAACCCATTTAAATGATCTTTGAAATTTTTCGAGAACGGTTTAAGGTGATAGAAAAATGTTGAAAAATTGTGAAAGTTGAACGATATATTGAATGGTATGTTTTCGAGATGTTATTTCGAAATATTTCATCAATTTATGAGTATTTCCAGCAAAAAAAAGATTAATAATTGATTTTTGGAAATTTTAATTACCCAATTTGAAGTTTTTCCCCAGGTGATTTCTTGATTAGTAAGTGATGTGATGAGTACCTTTTAGCAGGTTTTAAGGTTTTTGTTTTATTTTTTATTTTTCGGAAAGGAGATGAAGTCTTATTAAGAAAATTATGTTTCCATAAAAAAATAATTACGTAGGCAACATTTAAAAATAGAAATCATTTTGATGGTAGTGCATTCATTTTTATTTCGATGACATATATTCGACAAAATATGTAGTAAAAATTCTAGTTTCATTTTATTTTCTAATAAAAAAAAAAATCAAAAACTGGTAGGTGAGTGAGCGTTTAAAAAAATCTTGAGATGTAAAATATTTTCTTTGCGAAATGAGCGTTCAAAAGTTTTGAATAGCGATCCTACCTTGGCAATACCTCTCCTCCCTCCGCAAGTAACTCCAATCAGCGTTTTTGAGGTGAAATTTTCAGAATAGACCATATTTGACTCACGTCACAACATGGCGGATTTGGTCCTTATCAGTAGGTACATTTTTCTTCAATTTTGGAGTAAATATCACGTATAAGTGGCACTTTTTAAAGAATTTTCCATAAATATGTAAAATTTTAGAAAACTAACTAGAAAAAATGAATTCTCGGTCAAAAATACTTCAGTTTTTCGGCATTTTAATTTAAAATTTATCTAACCGCGAGGGAAAAAAAGCGAAAAGTAATACTTTTTTCAGGATATTTGGCCCAAAATTTACTGATAAGAAGCGACAACGGCTCTAAATTTACCGATTGTTTACGTTTTCAAAATATGGACAATATCGTTCGAATATGATCTATTGTTTCTAAAACAATGGTGTGAATCTTTTGAGAAAAAGATCACACCACGTTTTGTCGTCAATTTTTTTGGGGCAAAGAACCATTGTGCTTCGGATTCAAAAAATTTGTGTTCAGCTATCTTGAAAACATACTACCTACTACATATTTAAAATTAGGCCTATATTACACGATTTTCAGCGACTTTTCAAAATTTATGCTATTTACGGGGGCGTAAGGGGATTTTGCGGAATCTTAAGCGTAAAAAAAGTTCATATTCGGGTTCAGTGTCCTTGAAAACATAATATTCAATATATCACACGACTTTTCACAATTTTTCAAAATTTTGGCCCTTTTTTGGGGCAGTCAGGAGCTTTGCGGGGTTAGGCCCAAAAAATAGGTTCATATTCGTTTTCAGTGACCTCGAAAACATATCTACTATTCAATATATGTATTACTTTACTTTTCACGATTCGATATATCACTCGATTTTTCATTTCCATGATTTTTTAAAATGTTGACCGCACCCCCCCCCAATCAGCTGGGAGGATTGAAGACCAATCAATGGTGGTTTAATTAGTAGTTGGATGAATAGACTTTGCAAAAAAATTTGAGCGAAATAGAATGAATTAAGTGGTAACTTTGAAGTTTGATTAATTCATTGTACTGACATTTTTTTTCCAGCTCTTTTTTTAGAAACCCCCCTTGAGGGATGGGTAATGGGTATCGACCGTAGTATCAAACTATCGAGAATTTGAAGGGGAGCGTTTTCAATTGTGTAAGTTTGTATAGTAAACATGTATTTGCGGAGTAAATCGCAAAAAAAACGTGAATCGGATCCGCTTTTAGCTGCCTAAAAAAATTAGCTCCAAGGGTAGGAAAGAGGGTTGGTTTTTTTTGGTAGTTCAGAGGGCCCATCTGAACCCATTCCCGAAGAAAAAATTCATGTGCCAATTTTTTCCCTTTTAAAACCGCTATTTGCCCACTCTATTTGTTTGACGCAACAGCGTGTAGTTCTAGATTCACAAAAATGTACCTAACTTGAACTGCTAATAATTTGTTTTTTTTTCTTTTGCATGCTGTTTCCAGACAAATATCCAAGCTGCGTAGTACATTTTTAGTTGGACTTTCGCAGAGTTCAAAAAATTCCTTCATTAGTGTGAATGGAATGTTTGTCTCAAATTCCACTCGAACCTACTCTGGATTGTGATCAACTATCTCTCCTTTTTCTGGATTTGATGCACCTGACGTGAGTAGAACTGTAACAGTTACATAAACATAACACGCGTTTAATTTTCATCAAATCCTTTAACTTCAATATGGCCGAAACAATGGGGATGATTATCCCTTATTTCAGCTAGTTGCAGTTGTGTATCCTCCATCTTACTCTCTAAATTTAAAGCAGTCAAATTTCACTGCTTAGCAGTCACGACATTTTGCCTTTTTAAAGCAGTAGTTTTTTTTACTGCAAAACAGTGAAAAATTACTGAATTGGTCAGTCAAAATGATTTTTTACTGACCAATTCAGTAATTTTTCACTGTTTTGCAGTAAAAAAAACTACTGCTTTAAAAAGGCAAAATGTCGTGACTGCTAAGCAGTGAAATTGACTGTTTCAAATTTAGAGAGTATGTTAATTCGTAGGATTATTTAAGAAAAAAAGTCATCCACAAATTGGGGAAAGTAAGATCAGGAATATCACTAGGTATGCATGCCATTTTACGCTTTTGAAGTGTGTTTGCAATGTTTCAGTAGCTTCTAATCGTCAAGATAGCGAACATTTTATGATTATTTTTGTCTACTTTACTAAGTATAACGCGGTGTGGTACCTATACCTATCCACAGGGCCGCTGAGGGAAGGGCAAATTTTCACGAGCTTTATTCACTCTAACTCGTGTCTGTTCTCTTTTTTTCAAAATTGAAAACCCAAACAAAATTTTCACATTCTGAAATTTTAGAAGACATAAAAAATAAACTCCTTCCATAAAAAACATCGTTTCCGAAAAAATGCAGTTTGAAGTAATGTTCGATTTTTTGTAAGAAGTCTTAACTTTTCAAAAACTGTTCGGCATCGAGGTTTTTCAGGCGAACCGATACAATCAATTGTATTGGGAATATCCCCTTGAATGCTATTATAAAATAAAACGTGTACTTACTAGTGAGGTAAATGTGCAAGTTGAATAAATAAGCATAAACGTACATGTTCCTGTTTAATATTTTGATCACACAATAGAGAAATAAAAATCACTTTTTATAAATTATCTAATGGAAGCTAGGTACATTATTTCATAATACCTATGTATTATTTTTTTACGTCGAATTCACGATACCGTCTGGATTAATTTTTGTTTTCATAAGTATGTATGTATTAAATAGGGTATTTCCTATAAACGTAAAATCTGTTTTTCTGCCGGCCATATGGACACTTCCAATACCGGTTAACTTGTTTTTCAACATCCAGACAACTCTGTTCCTTCACAATAATAACGTACAAATATGCGCTATCAAGGTTACAAAATTTTTTTTGGAACCCGGACTAGAATTTGTCGAAATTGCTGGTCATACAATATACAAAACGTGTATGATGAAGTTTTTGATGAATGATGATAATAGTATAATATTACAATACATGGAGCGAAAGTGAAGTGTGTGTGGCCGAGTGCGATTTGACTCGCCGAGCAGAAGGCGAGAGGAGTTGAAGCACGAGACCAAACATTCTTCACGTCGCTTCTTGCATTGTAAAATATTTTGAAAATTTTTATGAGATTTTTTAGTGTTGGAGGTGGGCTATTTTGACAGAGAACATTTCAAGTTCTGCCTTCTTTAATAATTACTATACCCATAAGAAAGTTGAATTTCAAATCTACGTGATTTCGAAAAAGGTCGTCCAAAAGTGGAAATTTATTTGTCATCCAACAGTTATCAAAAGGTCATCTTTTTTCATTTTTTCGATTTAGTGGACTCCGTGGATTTGCCTTTTTTTTTTAGAACAATTGCGTCGAAAACTTTTTTTTTCGTTTCTGTTTTTTCAGTTTTCACATATCTGGCGAAAATCCCAAATGGGTACAAACCTGTTGAACGGTAGACTATTTTGAGAATTTCATCCTTTGATGCAGTTTTGATAAACAGTTTGATTATTTTATTTCTCTCTGCGCAAAAAAATTCATTTGGATTCGGCGGACACATTATGCTGAAGTAAATAAAAAGATATGCAAAAGCTTACAAAGCGTTTATTACATTTCTCATCAATTTCATGCATGATTAAGAAAAGCAGTTTTTTCAAATTAAGATGGTTAAATTTTTGGTATTGAACAAACATTTTGAAGGTAAAAGCAACTATTTATAAGGGGTCGGTTTATAAATACTGGCCCACAATGTCATGACTTTGGCTTTAGCATCGAAAATAAAAAAAGTAAAAGGTCTGTCAACAGTGAAATTGATGTACTTATCTTTGTTGATATAACTAATAGTAGTTCCTATGTTGGTTGTGGTATCACCAGCCTTCTCATTTACGTCTATTACAACGTTTTGCAAAATTTCTGAAACGCGTATCTGTTTATCAGTAATTTTACTGAAGTTGGCTCTTACTGGATCGAATAAAGTTTCAACTCCCAATTGCCGTAATGCTGATTTCAGGTCATTCGTCATTTCTAGATGCATTTTTGGAATAGCATAAAAAACTTCGGATATTGTGGATTTCTCTGCGATATTTGCAAAATCTCCATGATTTAGCGATTCTGTAAGATTTTTCAACGTCTTGTTTTGTCTCGGTAAAATAACGTACATGTGCATTGATTTATTTTTATATGGCAGTATGATTGCTCGATAGCCGACCTCTTCATCTTCATAATACGGGATCGGTGCTCTACCAAACATCATATCTACTCGATAATCAATGTTTTCACCATTTTCCCCTCTCGTGAAGAATAATTGCCTGAAATAGAGATGTACGAATCATGTTTCGAAAGTCTATTTGCGAAATTTCTTGAATTTATACTCACAAGGGAACTACCTGAACCGGCAGAAACGAAAATGAACGAATCAAAGCTAGATCAAAAGGGGACCACCTCAGGACCCCAATTCCAAAATTTCAAGTGCTAAAGTTGATTTCTCGATTTTTGGTGAATTTTTGAAAATTGAAAAATCCGAAAAATTATCAATTAGGTAATACCTACCTACCAAAAATAGAAAATATTGATGAAAAATGGAATTTTCTCGGGAAGTGGCTCAGATGGTGTCCCTAACTCATTTACGACTATCGAAATTAGTAAAACCTCAATTCCAGTCATTCTGGAGCCTCCAGAGATTTTTTATCATTTCTCCAGAAACTTGAAATTGCTGTGGAACGGCTAAAAATCAACTTTAGCACAAATAACTTTACTTGGGGCCTATGTGGGTTGCCTTTAACCATTTTTTGCGGTTGTCGCGAAAATCGGCGTCTGCCGGTTCAGATGTGTATTTTTAGCCGCTGGAAAAAATGACAAAATTTGAAAATGTTTAAATATTCCATCTTTTACAATGCTATCTATCCGAAATCGAGCTCTGGCCGATTTTCGACGATCCGAATAGGCAACACCTCCATTTCGACTATTCTGGGGCATCCATTAACATTTTCAAATTTTGTCATTTTATTCCAGTGGCCAAAAATACACATCTGAACCGGCAGACGCCGATTTTCGCGACAACCGCAAAAAATGGTTAAAGGCAACCCACATAGGCCCCAAGTAAAGTTATTTGTGCTAAAGTTGATTTTTAGCCGTTCCACAGCAATTTCAAGTTTCTGGAGAAATGATAAAAAATCTCTGGAGGCTCCAGAATATGACTGGAATTGAGGTTTTACTAATTTCGATAGTCGTAAATGAGTTAGGGACACCATCTGAGCCACTTCCTGAGAAAATTCCATTTTTCATCAATATTTTCTATTTGAGGAGCACAGGGAAAGAACGATGTAACTTGATTTTTTTCAATTTCTTTTTTTTAGTGAAATTTTGTTCATTGAGGAATGCTCTTTCATGTAGTGTACGTAGTTTATGTTGAAAGTATTTTTATCGGCACTATTTTGCTCAAAAAACAGAAAATTGTAAGAGATGAAAAATTGAAAGTTTGAGGTGAAAAAAAATTATAACATAAATTTTTTATTTTTTTTTTCTCGGTGGTATTTTATTCATTGAGCTAAGCACTTTCACCCAATGTTTATGAAAAATGCACATTTGTTCTATTTCACTCAGAATAACGACTTGAAAATTGCACAAAAAATAAATACAGGGAAAGAACGACATAACCTGGCTGTTTACAGGGAAAAAACGACGTAAGTGGGTCGCGTACAGGGAAAGAACGATGTAAGTAAGTGGTTTTCGGAGCAAAACGTTGCTTGCGCGTTAGTTTAAAAATGCTCTCATTGTATTCTGATAACTCGTGAATGATATTTTCATGCTCAGAATTGTTCTAATAGACTTTAGGAATATATCTGAAACAAAACTCACGCCAAATAATAATTATTTTCAAACTGAGAAACATTTCAATCTTTAAAACGCTCTCCTGTAAAATTTGCAAAATACCAGTTACATCGTTCTTTCCCTGTGCTCCTCATTTTTGGTAGGTATTAATTGATAATTTTTCGGATTTTTCAATTTTCAAAAATTCACCAAAAATCGAGAAATCAACTTTAGCACTTGAAATTTTGGAATTGGGGTCCTGAGGTGGTCCCCTTTCGATCTAGCTTTGATTCGTTCATTTTCGTTTCTCCCGGTTCAAGTAGTTCCCTTGTCAGATGAATTTTTAAAGTAGCGTACTGTCTGGTTTCTTTTACAAAAAATGGGTGTTCCCAATCGCCATTGAAATATGAAACACCAATTGCTAAAAACACAGTTATTTGGTCGATGGGCAATTGTGTTATTTCCTTGATTTTATTTGCGCTGTAATCGGACGCCCATCTGAAAAATGATGTATCTACTTGAAATTGTACAAAATACTAGTGAAGCTCTATCCTATGCGTTTTCGAAGGTATCGTATTCAATTTCAATTACTGAATTACTACTCACTTATTGACAGCAATTTCTGGTTCTTTACCGCCTTTTTTAAAATCTAATTTTATGACATCAGCGTTGTATAAACGTGCGACTTGATTCATGAATGCTACCTGTATAGGATTTTCTTTTTGTATAAATAAGGCAACTCCGTCTTTCATGTATGTATTCACTTCGTATGATAAGTTTGCCAATTCTTGGTGAAATTCTTCTACTCTATGGGTGAATGTAGCAACAACATTGTTAAGTTGAAATACTTACCAATCAAGAAAAATTTCAGCGTGGACTGATGGAATAGTCACCTGTAGTTCGTTGTCTTCTCTTTGAGCAATACATTTTGTAATTTACTCAATTCTACTGCTGTTTTGTTCGTACTACCCAGCCAAATTGCAGCTATTATTCTTGCCACGTTCAGTGGTGCCAGTATAAAATTTTCGTTTGGATTCGATTTGTAAAATATGTAGTCAAAACCAACTGCGAGTCTGGCTATTCCTTTCGTAATGCTCTGGGGAAATGATAATAAAATTTACTAACGCATTTATAATAGAATTCATTTGCCTATATCTTTGTATGAAAATTCATGAAAAAAGTCTCTCTCTGGCTCTCTAACACCTCTTTCTTTGTAAACAAAAAAAAACATAACCTGCAATCGACTGTGAATTTTTTTGAAAACAGCAAAAGCTACCTTTCGTGTTGTTTGATTTGCTGATGTAGAGTCTTGTGAAATTTTGGAGTCGTTAGCTTCAGAATTTGATTCCGTCTGCTTTTCTGGCTGTGGGTAAACAGAAATCATTTAGTTTAATTTCACCAATTATTTAGTAAGTTGCTAAAAATGGAACCTAAGTTGATGCGGTATACACCTTTTACATAGGTACTGTATGTCTAGTGGGACTTCAGAAGCAATACAACTGTAGGTCTAGGTACCACTGAATACTTAACAGTGTGCATTATTCAAAATTAAACGACCGACGCGACGGTTAGGTCGGTTACCTACTCAGTTTATTTCACGAGTAGGGTATTTCTATGAGCAGAAAATTTTTTGTACCAAACAAAGCTAAGTAAGTAAAATAATAATAGGAACAGTGAATATGATCATGTTCACATAAATGGATTATTTTTAAAACCATCAATATAAGAATGCATAATTCAGCGTTTTGGCAAACAAATGAGATTCCATATGTTTCAATTTTCGAGCTGGGAATTTTTCTATTTTTGGACACCCTGTAGTTAATCGTAATCCACGATATAGATGCAAATTCAGCATTTATGCTGACTGAAGTTCCTCATGATGGGATCATTGAGAGCAAAAAGCTTTACCTCTGACGATGAAAACGATTGTGTAGAGTTTGGCAGTGAACAGCATATTTTTTCCGTATCATCAGCATCGTAACCACAAGATACTGCTCTTCTGGTGATAATAAGATGATCAGCCATTGAACAGTCTTCAATCTTCATACAATTATTGACATCGTAATCCTCGCAAATACGTTCTCCAAACGTTTCTAAAACATACTCGTATTATGACGTACACATAAGATATGTACTCGTAAATAACTGAACTAGTAACGATGTCAATATTTAGAGCGACAAATGTAGTTAATCGCTTGAAAAATTCTGTGTTTATTGTATTACTGTGGTATACTATGTAGGAGAATTTTTAACAAAATTCAGTGGGGACCTTAATTTGAGTTGAAAGTCGCTCAGAAAATATTTTACCTTCGGAGGTGCCCCTGAAGGAGAGATATGAAATATCAAAGAGGAGAAATTTTTGAAAAAATTGTGTTTTTTCGAAATAATAACCAAAAAATTAGCATCGTTCATTGCATTTCAAAATATTTCTCCAGTTTCAGAAATGATATCTTTGTTTACGTACTTTTCCAAAAATAAGCGATTTGAAAATTTTCATCTGCTCAGTAGAACTCTCTAAAAGTGGTTTCGAATTTTGATGACAATGGCTTAAAGTGCTATCTTTTGGAACCTGGTCATTTTTCTGAGAGCAGGTTAGACGGGGTTGGAGCGGAAAATCCCTGCAGGGACACTTTCGGAGCTAAACATTTTCTGAGTAACTTTCAACTCAAAATGAAGGTCTCCTCCGTACTCGGTCGAAATTCTTCCGACATTTTTTTTTTCGCAATCCAACCTGATAGGTAGGTATAGGTGCGTTGGTAGATACCTACCTCACCATATACTTTCCTGATTTATTACAACTCACCCAATGAATTTGTTTTCGAAGGTGACATTATATTATTGTTAACTTCATCTCGCATCCGTAGAATCCAATCGATATGATCTGTCAAATCTGTAAACGCTGCTATAGAAGTTTCTGAGCTTCGCTTCACGCTAACAATGCCTCGAAGGTAGTAAAATGGACCATCTCGAAGTAAAAATCCTCCTCCACTATCTCCCTGCAGTACACCAGCACCTTGCAAATGATAATTTTCTATGTAGTCGGACGTGTAGTTTGTCTTTGTCATATTTTTGTTGTATGTAGTATCATAAATCAAACTTACCACCTTCTTTGCCAGCGCAGAATTTATCCAAAGTTATAAATGCTTTAAAATCATCTGGCACGATGTCATAGCAACGTTGCCGACTGATGAAGGGTAAATTGACAGTCGTTAAGTTTTCACTATACTTTCCTTCGTGTTCGATCCTACCCCATCCTGAGACCTGAATTCAATTTCAAAATGAAGAGATCTTTCATTAAGCAATGAACTGCTGGTTATAAGAGTAAAACTAATGAGTAATGATAGACGATTACTTTTCCCAGAGTATCTTCTTCAGGATACGTTATTCTACCGCTGCCAGTCCAATCGATACATGCTGGCAAAACTGTCGCACTTATATCGAGTTTTTCTTTCAAAATAAGTGCGACTATATCGGCTGTGTTGTAATTTGTGTTCCCGAAATAACCTTTTCCTGCATATCGTATTTCTTTTATCTGAAATTATATTTATTGCGTATGTATGAACAATTTGGAAATTAATCTGTACCGGTTCGTGTGTTCAAATTTGCTACCGTCCAATGTTACTTGAACATACACGTAAGTTAGGTAGTTATCTTACCTGACGGAATAATTATACTTAACATCTGTTTTGCGGATATCTCTTACCTTGAAGACCTTTTGATTACGATTATCTGTTATGGAATAATTACGGCTGACTTTACTGACAACCACTTCGTAGTTGTCGGTGCTTGTCGTGGGTTTGTTATCTTCTTCGAAACAGTGTGCAGCTGAAAAGTAGGTATTTCTCAATTGAATGAACCTTGCTTATTTTGGAATTTTCAATGCTAAAATTGATTTTTTTTTCGATGAGCGAGTATAGGTAGATGAATGCTTTCGCTCCCTATAAGGGTTATTCCATGCCAAATCGGCGGATTTTTGCACGAGGGGTCTTCGATTTTTTTCAAAATCAGATCATTTGTAGAGGTCATCAAACGATGACGAATGGCGCAAACCGGACATTTTTTCGATTTTTTTTGACGGAGCTGTGGCGCTTCAAAATTCTCCAAAATGGCCAAAAATGGAAAATTTCAGTTGCAAATTGCTCCGGTTGTACGTGGTATAAAATTTTCAACTTTTTTTCAAATTGTAGTACTTTGAGAGGGTAATCGACGAATGATGTCAAAATCAGTGTTGCCACTTTCAAAGACCCAAAAAAATCGATTTAAATACTTATAATTTGAATATAACCACGATGATGTCCGCCAGTAAAAATTCTGAAAAAATTCTCAGTTTTAGTCCATTTAATGCAGAATAACATATCAAAAAATTGGAGGGGCCTTTTTTTCATTTTCGAGAAAAAAAAATTACAAGTTTTACAGTTGTTGAAAAAGTGCCACCAGAAACCTAAAAAATGAAAATTTTTGCATTTTTGAAGTATTTTACCAATTTGTAGACAAATATGTGAAAAAAATCCCCCTCCCCCCCAACTTGTCAACAAATTGACGAAAAATGTCGTCATTTTTCGTGCTATAATTTTATTTTAAGAGTGAAATATATGCATTTTTCGTCAATTCGTTGACAAATTGGGGTGGAGGGGGATTTTTTCACATATTTGTCTACAAATTGGTAAAATACTTCAAAAATGCAAAAATTTTCATTTTTTAGGCTTCTGGTGGCACTTTTTCAACAACTGTAAAACTTGTAATTTTTTTTTCTCGAAAATGTAAAAAAAGGCCCCTCCAATTTTTTGATATGTTATTCTGCATTAAAAGGACTAAACCTGAGAATTTTTTCAGAATTTTTACTGGCGGACATCGTGGTTATATTCAAATTATAAGTATTTAAATCGATTTTTTTTGGGTCTTTGAAAGTGGCAACAGTGATTTTGTCATCATTCGTCGATTACCCTCTCAAAGTATGTACTACAATTTGAAAAAAAGTTGAAAATTTTATACCACGTACAACCGGAGCAATTTGCAACTGAAATTTTCCATTTTTGGCCATTTTGGAGAATTTTGAAGCGCCACAGCTCCGTCAAAAAAAATCGAAAAAATGTCCGGTTTGCGCCATTCGTCATCGTTTGATGACCTCTACAAATGATCTGATTTTGAAAAAAATCGAAGACCCCTCGTGCAAAAATCCGCCGATTTGGCATGGAATGACCCATAAGTATGTTTGTGGACATTCTGAGTATATTGCAGAATTTTTTACGTCCTTACTCACTTACCTGATAAAACTATGTATGGACTTATGATCGTGCCACCGCAAATTAGAACTTTCTTTGCATTATAGATTGCAACGTGCCAAGGAGAATCACTTATACTTTCATCCACTCCACCTTGAATTAATTTCTTGGGGTTCGTGTATGGTCGACCACATTCTGCAAAAGTAAAATTCTTACTTGAAATAATATCCATGTGAAAAAGTTTCCCATTATGACAATGGCTGGGAAGAAACCTTGAATTTTTGTTTTTTGCGAACAAGGGAACGTTCACACCCCCCCCCCCCCTACAATTTAAATTGACCTATGGCTCATTGTCAAGGAACACAATGACACTTGGACATTTGAACCAAATTTTAAGCTGCTGAAGTTGGTTTTTCAATTTTTAACTAAAGGGAGTAGCAGAAATATTCTATACAGATGAGAATGAGATTGATGAGAACCTTGAAATATGGCCTGCATACGTACTCCCCTTCTCCCACAACGAATCGATTCTGCCATTTTCTCGATACCTTTAGCAAGCAGTGTTCATTATGAATTAATTATGCACCTACATATACCTACTTACCAGGAATGCAAGAGAACAATGTCTTATCCCATTTTCCATTCCCTTTGCATGTAATTTCTCTGTAACCAGGAACAAAATCGCCGTATTTGTGCAATTCTTTGCAGACTGGACGAACTTTACTCCCTGCTAGCAGAGAATTTTCGTCACATGGAATATTCACACCATTGCGATTGCATTTCATATCAACATTCACCGGATTCAATTTTTCGCATTTTCCTATTAAAGTATATGAGTGGTGTACTTACAATTAGATCGATCGATGATCTTTAGTGTGCAATGTGCATAGCACGTTATTGGTTTTGGTCTGAAATAATTTGGAGACAATGCGGAATTAATGACCATTTATTTATAATCTGATAGTTTAAAAGGGGTATGGAATTCTTAAAACTGGTAATTCAAAAACAATGCGAACTCTGAAAAACAATTTGTAATCCAGATGCGATAAGAGTTCTGAAAATTGAGTTGAAATTTCATAGTAATTTTGAAGACGTAATATGGAATTCTGAAAATTATTTTGTAATTTAAACACAATGGAGGTTTCTGAAACTAATCCCAAATGCCATAATTTGGTGGGTATGCAAGTTCTGAAAATGATTTAAAATATCATGATTTGCAGGAAATGAAAATTCTGAAAATTAATTCAAAATTGTGTAATTTTTGGACAATGTGAATTTAAAAATTGATTTGAAATTTTCTAATATTTAATTTAAAGACAAAAAGGGAATCCAGAAAAATGATGTAGATAAATGTTTGTCATTCTGAGGCGATGTGAATTCCGAAAATTGATTAAAAAATTTTAAGTATAATTTGGTAGCAATAAGAATCCTGAAGAATCCTTTAAAATTTTGTGATTTTTGGACAATGTGAATTTTGAAAATTGATTTAAAAGTAATTTTAAAGGAAATATGCGAATTCTGTAAAATGAAAAATTAATATTTCGTTCTCAGACCAAAACCAATGTGTTTTGCATTTATGAGTAGGAACTAGGCTATCATTGGTTGATGTTTTATTGTTATTTTTATTAACACTGTGGCTACAATTGAGTCATCTACGCATTATGTAGATGTCAAAAGCCATTTACTTACTGAAACAGTTGTCAAATTGAGGCTCCCAGTTATTATCGAGGCAAAAAGACCTTGAAGGTTTTTTTTCTGGATAATAATTCGGCTTACACTTGATCGTGGCGATAGTCAGTTCGGGAACATACCCGTTTCGGGTACCACAAGATTTTGATGAGGTTCTGTCACAATTGAAAGTTATAACTTTATCGAGAGATGGTGGAGGTTTAGGGCACGAACCACTGTGTGAGAAATATAGTTTTCCGATCAGTTTTCAATCATCGTCTTATCATGAAATACCTATAGGTATGTATCCTGGATAGTAAAATCATTGTTTAGCCTTTTATTCAATACTTACCCAGCTGCTCGTTTGCTTCTGTTTGATTTGCGAATAAGAGACGTTTTACATGCGTGTGGTGTTTCATCGGAACCATCGATGCACTGTTTAAGGCCATCGCATACGTATTCCTTACTAATGCAAGCTCCGTAACCACACTGAAAGGTTTGATCGTTGCATCTAAAAATGTTGAAAACATTGTTTTAAATTAAACAATTCGGATACATGTGAAGTGTACATTTTTTTCAAATCCTAGATTCAACAAAGTTATTGAATGCAAAAATTCATAAATCAAGGAGTATATTATCTTCATTAATTTCTCTATCGTAACTGCTAATTTCATAAAACCGGAAGATTTGCCAAAAACTCATGAAATTTTTCCAGGAGAACTTTTTTGAATCCGATCCTAATTTTTTATGTGCTTCATACAACACCAATAATATTTTTATCTCAATAAAGCCTAATTAATTTCCATACTAACGATATATTCCTACACTGATCGCGCGTTTCATCTGAGTTATCATCACAGTCTGGTATTCCATCGCAAACAAATATCCTTGCTACGTAGTGTCCATCATCGCAACGGAAATCCTGGCTGTTGAAATTCAAACGAAAATCATCCACCAATGAGGGTTTGTGGCAAAAGTTATATTTAACGAGGTAACTTTTCGAACTCTCTTGCTTTTCATACAGTACTGGGAGAAGCATGCAAAAAAAAAAAACTCTGATCTTTATTTTGACTGTTAAATGTCTACTCAAGTGTCGATAAACTTTTTGATGATGATTATTTGAACAAATTTCTAAAAGTCAATTTGAACGCATTTAAACGATCCTTGAAAATCCTCGAGAACGGTTTAAGATGATGGAATATCCTTCGCCCAGGTTGGTGAAATGAGCCAAAACTTCATTCTTTTGTCATTTTTATCTAGATGAAGTCAGATTTGATAATCTTCCTCTTACCTACATTGTCATTTATTTTAATTTTTTTTGACGCATTGGTGTATAGTTTTAGATTCACAAAAATTCACGCAACTTGACCTACTAATAATTTATTTTCCTTTTCTTTTGCATGCTGTTTCCAGATGAATATCCAAGCTGCGTAGTATTTTTTTAGTTGGACTGTTGGAGAGTTCAAAAAATTCCTTCATTAGTGTAAATGGAATGTTTGTCTCAAATTCCACTCGAACTTACTCTGGATTGTGATCAACTATCTCTCCTTTTTCTGGATTTGATGCACCTGACGTAAGTAGAACTGTAACAGTTACATAAACATAATACACGTTCAATTTTCATATATTGAACCGGTTAACTTTTAATCGGCCGAAACCATGGGGATGATTATCCCTTATTTCTGCTGCTTGCAGTTGTGTATCTACATACTGTCTTATGTTAATTTATAGGATTGTTTAAGAAAAAAAGTAATCCACAAATTTGCAATGTTTCTTCAGCTCCTAATCGTTGTGATAGCAATCATTTTGTGATTATTTTTGTCTACTTTACCAAATACAACACGGTGTGGTACCTACCTCTACTCCAAGCCCGTATCCAGGATTTCCTCCTGGGGGATGTTGAATGACTCATGAGTATGGGGATAAAAATCACAAAATTCCCAACGGGCTCATATGTATAAAAATTTCAATAGTAGGCACATTTCAGACATTTTCATGCTGAATTTCAGCTTGAAAAACGTGTAGATCAGAGTGAGGTTTTTGAAATTTATCCAGTAAATTGTTTATTCCTATTTATAATGAAATTCAGATAAGCACGAGCGAAGCGAGGGCAAAATTTTGGAAATTTGTCAATCCAAAGAGTACCTAAAAAATACTACATTTCTGATTGTAAAATTGATTTTTCTGGATTTAACTTGGCATTCCTCACGTCCTCAGACTTGAATTAGTTGTTTGTTCAACTAGGGAGCGATAATGATTTTTGACGATTTTCGAGGTTTATTGCCCAAGCGTCGCGAAGAAAATAATTCAAAATTGTCGAAAATCATTTTTACTCCTGAGTTGGATAACATATTTTTCGTTATGAGGGAGAAAAATCCCAGTACCTATTTAATTCCAATAATGATCACTGATCAGTAAGCTGTAGCAAAAGGAGCACCTTGTCTCCCTTATAATAATGAAAAATATGCTTCCAGAAATTTCAATTTCAAAAAAGGAAAGCAAACAAAAGCTTTGGAAATTCATAATTCAAGAAGCAAAAATAATTAGTACATCATTTTCAATGAATTTTGAAGTTTGTAGCAAATTATCTCCCTAGAAACATGAAACAATATAAGAAATTGCAGGAAATTATATTAACCTAAGGATTTTTTGGCCCTTGGGAGGGGGGGGGGGTGATTATACCCCAAATCACCCCCCCCCCCCGAATACGCCCTTGCTCTACTCATAGGGCCGTCGACTTTTTTTTCAAAATTAGAATCCCCAAAAAAAATTCCTTATTTCACATTCTAAAATTTTGAAGACAAAAAATAAACTCCCATCATGAAAAGACATCGTTTCCAAAAAAATGCAGTTTGAAGTAATGTTCGATTTTTTGCAAGTCCTAATTTTTTTAAAACTGTTTGGCATCGAGGTTTTGCAGGCGAACCGATACAATCATGTATTGGGAATATCCCCTTTAATGCTATATAAAATAAAACGTGTACTTACTAGTGAGGTAAATGTGCCAGTTGAATAAATAAACATAAACGTACATGTTCCTGTTTAATTTGATCACACAACATAGAAATAAAATCACTTTTTATAAATTATCTAATGGAAGCTGAGTACACTATTTCATATTTTTTCACATCGAATTCGCGATACCTTCTGGATGATTTTTTGTTTTCATAAGTAGTTATTAAATATTCGCGATCGACGTAAAATCCATTTCTCTGCCGGCCATATCGACACTTCCAATGGTTAACTTGTTTTTCAACATCCAGGCAACTCTGTTCTGTCACAAATAACGTACGAATGTGCGCGATCAAGGTTACAAAAATTTTTTTGTATCGCGGATTAGAATTCGTAGAAATTGCTTTTCATATATAATTATATGAAGTTATCGATGATAGGTAAATTCTTTTTTTTTTTTAATAACTTCAGTAGAAATTGATTGATTTTGAAGTTTCAAAATAAGCTTATTAGATCAAAACCTTTGCGTTTTTGCTGCTCAAGTAAATTATTTAGATTCGAAAGAATTTTTGAAATATACAATCTTTTTTCTCAACTCTCAATTTGTCAAGTTCAATGACCTTGGGAAAATCTATCTTGTTTAGGATAGATCTGCCTTAAAGGGACGAAAAAGAAAAAAAATCCCTATTCATTTTTTTCATCATCTCCGAAATTGTTCTGTATTATTCATGTTCTAAACCATATAAGAAATCAATTTTGAAATTTTTTATGAGATTTTTTAGTGTTAATGATAGAGAACATTTTCATCTCTTCTAGGAAAGTTCTGCCTTGTTTAAAAATTAACTATCCATCAAAGAGTTGAATTTCAAATCTACGTGATTTTGAAAAAGGTCGTCCAAAAGTGTAATTTTTATTTATCATCCAAAAGTTATCAAAAGGTCATCCTTTTTCATTTTTTCGATTCAGTGGACACCGTGGATTTGCCCTTTTTTTTTTTAAACAATTGCGTTGAAAACTTTTTTTTTTCGTTTTAGTTTTTTCAGTTTTCATAGACCTGACGAAAATCCCGAATACGGGTTTTCTTAATTTTTAAACCCATAAAATCTACAGAAAGCCAACTGAATTTTTGGACCGCGAGAATTCCAGTCAAATTCGATTTCTTCTAGATCAGAATCCTGCTGAACCGTAGATTATTTTGAGAATTTCATCCTTTAGAACACAGTGTGATTATTTTATTTCTCTCTGTGTGAGAAAATTTGTTTGGATTCGGTAGACACATTATGCTGAAATAATTAAAAAGATGTGTAGAATCTCACAAAGCTTTTATTAAATTTCTCATCAATCGCATATCAGAGTAAAGAAACAGTACCTAATTTCATATTAAGATGGTTAAATGCTTGAAATTCAATAGAAATTTTCAATGTAAATTACAGTAAAAATTATGTATAAGGGGTCGGTCTAAGAACAGTGCCCCAGAACGTTATGACCTTGGTTTTATCATCGTAAATAAAAAAAATAAAAGGTCTGTCACAGGTGAAATTGATGTATTTATCATTGTTGATATGACTAATAGTAGTACCTACGTTGGTTGTGGCATCACCAGCCTTCTCATTTACGTCTATTACAACTCTTTGCAAAATTTCTGAGACGTGTATCTGTTTATCGGTAATTTTACTGAAGTCGGCTCTTACTGGATCGAACATAGGTTCCATGTACCAGTACTGTAATCCTGGTTTCATGTTATACGACATTTCTAGGTGCATTTTTGGTATAGCATAAGAAACTTCGGATATTCTGGATTCCTCTGCTTTTGCGATAAATCCTGTGAAATCATAGTGTTGTAGCCACCTTCTAAGATTTTTCAACGTCACGTTCTGTGTCGGTAACATAACGCACATGTGCATTGATTTATTTTTATATGGCAGTATGATCGCTCGATAGCCGATCTCTTTGTCTTCATAATACGGTATCGGTGCTCGACCAAACATCATTTCTACTCGAATATCAACGTTTTCTCCATTTTTCCCTTTCGTGAAGAATAATTGCCTGAAATACAGATAAGTACACGAATTATGTTTCGGAAGTCTGTTTTCGAAATTTCTTGATTTTATGCTTATAGATGAATTTTAAAAGTAGCATACTGTCTGGTTTCCAAAAATGGATATTCCCAATCGCCATTATTTAAATATGAAACACCAATTGCTAAAAATATAGTTGATTGGTTGATGGGCAAATGTGTCATTTCTTTGATTTGATTTGCGCTGTGATCGGATACCCATCTGAAAAATAATGTATCTGCTTGAGATTGTACAAAACACTAGTGATGCTCTATCTTATGCGTTTTCGAAGGTATCGTATTCAAATTTCAAGTACTGAATTACTACTCACTTATTGACAGCAATTTCTGATTCCTTACCACCGTTTCTATAATCTAATTTTATGACATTAGCGTTGTATAAACGTTTAACTTGATTAATGAATGTTGGCTGTATTGAATATTCTTTTTGTAAAAATAAGGCAACTTCGTCTGTCATATGTGTATTCACTTCGTGTGCCAAGTTCGCCAATTGTTGATGAGATTCTTCTGCTCTATGGGCGAATGTACCGACAACATTATTAGATAAGAATATCCATCAAGACGAACTTCAGCATGGATCGATGAAATAGTCACCTGTAGATCTGATTCTTGAAGGTCAAAATATTGTTGTGAAACGAATTTACTAATTCTGTTTCTGTTTTCCTTGCACTGCCCAGTGTAATTGCAGCCAATATTTTCACCATATTCAGTGGGTCCACTATAAAATTTTCGTTTGGATTCGATTCGGAAAACGCGTGGTCATGATCCAATACGTGATGGTATATTCCTTTTGCAAAACCCTGGCGCTGAGGAAATGATAGGTTTACTAACGCATCAATAACAGAATAAAGAGTACCCCCGGATAAGATAGCAAAATGCCCTTAACCTCGGATTTTGATGAAACTCAAAGGGTATGTTTAGTACCCCCAAAAAATAATTTTGGGCCCATAGCCCGCTCCCCACCCCTCCCCCATCAGCCAGGGGGGCCAAACAACGCGTTTTTCAGGGGAAAAATTCTGTATCAGCGCGTAATCCAGATAAATTTATTCTGTAAACGAATGTTAGAGGGTACATGGGCGTACCTCCCTGAATTTTTTCAGAATTTTTCATCGCATGGGGGGAGAAGGGCGGACGAAAAAAAACTTTAAATCGGCATTACTCCGGAACAAAAAAACATACCAGAACGATTTTTTCGTCAAATATGTATCTTTAGGTCTACTTTCTATAGAAGTCATCACCCGGCCATTTGGAGTGGTGGGTCAAGCTCAAAAGCTCAAAAAACTCTCAAAAAACCACGTTTTTTATGTTTTTCTCCAAAAATGGTGGACAAATGGCGGAAATCGAAGAGAAACAAGTTGTTCAGCGTGAAATTTCACCTCAGAATTGTGCAATTGAAAATTCATTTATACCGCGTGATCGTAAAACACGTGCAGAAGTATTTGTGCTTATAATTATCAAGATGGCTTGAAGGGTAGGTATTCCTGGGTAAAATAGGTGAAATGCCCCTGTCCTCGGATTTCTGAAATTTTGATGAAACATTGTTGGGTACCATTAAAAAAAATGTCGGAGCCAAAAAATTCCCCCCACCCCACCTCCCTGGCTCACAATAGTGAAAAACCGTCTTTTTCGGGGAAAATTGCATGCTTCAACGAGTTTTGAAAAAAAAATCTGTATTCACTCAAAATACTTGAAGAAGATATGGTCCTATGAGAAATTCTGAAAAAATTCAGGGGGGTACCCCCATGTACCCTCTAACTATATTCGTTTACAGAATAAATTTATCTGGATTACGCGCTGATACAGAATTTTTCCCCTGAAAAACGCGTTTTTTGGCCCCCCTGGCTGATGGGGAAGGGGTGGGGAGCGGGCTATGGGCCCAAAATTATTTTTTGGGGGTACTAAACATACCCTCTGAGTTTCATCAAAATCCGAGGTTAAGGGCATTTTGCCTATCTTATCCGGGGGTACCCTTTGCCTAGCCTATAATATCTTTGTATGAAAATTCATCAAAAAAGTCTCTCTCTGGCTCTCTAAAAAGAAACATAGCCTGCAATCGACTATGTATTTTTTTGAAATCAGCAAAAGCATGCCCGTTGTATTGTTTGATTTGCTGATGCGGAATGTTGTGAACTTTTGGAGTCGTTAGCTTCAGAATTTAATACTGTCTGGTTTTCTGGCTGCAGGTAAACAGAAATCGCTCAGTTTAATTTCAGCAATTTAGTAATTTGCTAAAAATGGAACATAAGTTGATGCAGTCTACACCTTTTATATCAGACGAAACTCAAAAATCGGTACAAATGTAGGTTTAGGTACCACTGAATGATACATAATAGTGTGCATTGTTCAGAATTAAATGACGCGACGGTAGGTAGATACCCCTACCTACTCAGTTTATTTTATGAGGAAGATATTTCTATGAGCAGGAAAATTTTTGAACCAATAAAGCTAGGTAATAATAGGTACAGTGAATCTGATCATGTTCACACAAATGGATTGTTTTTTAAAACCATCAATATACTAAAGTCCATTTTTACAACATCCGATTAAAGTTGAACAGTCCGTTAACGCTCGGTTGCGCATAAATTTTGATTCAAATTTTATGCGCAACCGACCGTAAAAATGGACCTAAGAATGCACAATTCAGCGTTTTGGCCAATTTATAAGAATTAAGATTCCACGAAACCGAACGCAGAGTATCGAATTATAATCATTTCCCTCAACCTCGACCTCAACTTCAACGTAATTTTTTCCCCCAAGTCCACAGTGCAGATCCGATCCAGACTTCGAATTTTCGATCTCGGTGTAATGAGAAATAAAAGAATCGTGTTGGTGTCAACTGAACATTCGATTTAGTCGTTTCGGATGGAACTCCGGAAACTTAACAACTCTGCTCCACCCCCCCCCCCTTCACCACGAATAACCAATAACGGCTTTTGAAGTTTCTTTTTCAATATTTCAATTTTTGAGCTGGGAACTTTCTTTCCTTTTCGATAAAATCTAAATTGTATGTTCTTAGACACCCTGTAGTTATTCGTAATCCATGATATAGATGCAAATTCAGCATTTATGCTGACTGAAGTTCCTCATGATGGGATCATTGAGAGCAAAAAGTTTTACCTCTGACGATGAAAACGATTGTGTAGAGTTTGGCAGTGAACAGCATATTTTTTCCGTACCATCAGCATCGTGACCACAAAATATTGCTCTTCTGGTTATAATAAGATGATCAGCCATTAAACAGTCTTCAATCTTCATACAATTATTAACATCGTAATCCTCGCAAATACGTTTTCCTAACGTTTCTAAAACATATTATGTAGGTACTCGTAAATAACTGAACAACTAATGATTTAAATCTAAAGCGACAGATAGTAAGGTCCCAATCAACTATCCGCTCTATTGGAATGTTAAAAGCGATTTTATGATTGATTATTGTTCTACACCCATGAACGAATAAATTTAGCTTGTATACCCATTTTTCCCCTCCCCCCTTTCCGAGGATCCACCCCCCTAACTTGAAAATCGCTCTATCTCCTCATCTATGGGCTGTACGAAAATTTTTTTCAAACTTAAGTTGTTCCTTGATGTCTTTTCTACAATTTTAGTTATTAGAAAAATTCAGTTTGGAGCAACCCCTACCCCTCCAGAACTCAAAACTTATTTCTAAGAAAAGTCAAAATCACATTTTTCGCATTTTTATGGGGAAATATCGAAAAAAATGAAAAACTGAATCACTGAAAGTGTTCGAAATGAAATCCCCTTTCAAATGAGCTATATCAGGATCCCCTCTCCCCCCTCCTTGAGGATCCACCCCCTTCCCCCCTTTCCCGACCCATCTATAATGGGCTGTACGTGAAAATTTTTCAAACAAAAGTTTTTTGCAAAATTGAGTTTGGAGCGATCTTCGCGCCTCAAAAAGTCCAAAAACTCAAAAAGTCAACGTTTACAATTTTTACATCTTCGATATTTAATTTGCTCCCCCAGTGTTCCGCGAAAGTTGGGAAAAGTTGGGAAATGTGAGAAATTCAAGAAAGTTGGGAAAATACCAACAATATTTTAAAAATTCAATTTTACAGTCACAGAAGTTTATTTATCAGGGCAATCGCTCTTAATAAATTAACCACTTCCTCAACTTTTGAAGCCAAATCTGTATCTGTATCTATGATTTTCCCAATTTTTGATATTGAAATATGTAGTTGGAAATTTGGAAGAATGTCTGAAATTTTATCCAGATTCCAATGCAAAACCTGGTGAAAATTCGGGATTTGTCGGAAAAATCGTTAATTATTTTCCGACAAAATCACCGATCCATTCTCAAAATTCTTATTTTATTTTATTTTTTTAAAGCTTTCGTCCTCACCTTGCTCGGGCTGAATTGTTGTAACTTTTCGCGTCAAAATTACTGCAGTTTTGTTTCTTGAAGTTACAAATTTTGAAAAGTTTTTGCTCTCGCTTCGCTCGAGCCAATTTAGTTCTCTTTTTTATGCTTAAAATGTTAAGAAACTATTGATGACATTTTTCAAAGTTGAGATCAGCAAAGTTGAATTTTTACATTAAGATGTTTTTCTACTTTTTGAATTACAAATTTTTCAAAGCTTTTCCCCTCGTAACGCTCGGGTCAATTTGATTCTCTTCTACTAAAATACATACAATTCTAAGAAACGTATGATTGATTTTAAAAAATGTTGAGATCAGAAAACCGAATTCTTTTATTAAAATTGATCGATGTTATTCTACTTTTCAAATCATCAATTTTCCAGAACTTTTGCCCTCGCTTCGCTCGGGCCATTCAAAGTGCTGCTTTTAAAATTTTCAAGAATACGAAAATTAAACAGAAAAATTCCAGAACTACTCAGTAGTCATGATAGTCAAAGCTTATGTTAAATGCTAATTCTTCTTTTTTTTTCTGTGTCGATCAACTAGCTATTCAAAATTTCCTGATACCACAGTGTTCAGCACGTTAAAATTTTGATTAAGTATTATCGGGAAAGTTACTTTTTTGTCGGCGAAATGTCGTGATACAACGCCCCCCACCCCCTTTGTATGTATAACTACGCTATTTTTTCACCCACATTTTCTGTCAAATTATGTACCTAGTCACACCTGGTTGGAAATTTTACGGTTTTTGCCCTCCCAGCAAAACCACTTCGCGAATCGATTGTTTGAAAAATTTTCACGTACAGCCCATTATAGATGGGTCGGGAAAGGGGGGAAGGGGGTGGATCCTCAAGGAGGGGGGAGAGGGGATCCTGATATAGCTCATTTGAAAGGGGATTTCATTTCGAACACTTTCAGTGATTCAGTTTTTCATTTTTTTCGATATTTCCCCATAAAAATGCGAAAAATGTGATTTTGACTTTTCTTAGAAATGAGTTTTGAGTTCTGGAGGGGTAAGGGTTGCTCCAAACTGAATTTTGCTAATATACCCTATTGACAATTTCAAGTGGCAGAATGCTAGCAACAGTGCTAGCATGGCCATGCTAGCACTGGTTGCACCATTTTGAACACCTTTCCTAGCATATCTGCTAGCAAACTGTTGCCAGCACAATGCTAGGAAAATGGTACTAGCACCACGCTAGCAGCATTTTTCTAGCATTATGCTAGCGACGGTTTGCTAGCAGATATGCTAGTAGAGGTGTTCAAAATGGTGCTATTGGTGCTAGCATAGTCATGCTAGCATATTTCTAGCATATGCTGGCATACAATTGGCATAATTCAAGCAGGAGGACCAGCATTATGCTAGCATCCGTTTGCTAGCAGATATGCTAGTGCAGGTGTTCAAAATGGTGCTACTGGTGCTAGCATGATCTTGCTAGCTTTTTGCTAGCTTATGCTAGCATGTGTATAATAAGTATAATGCTAGAAGTGTATTAATTTCTTTATAAAAGAATAGGGTATTTCTAATTATGGTATGTTTCCCAAAAATATCCAAAAATGGGCAATTGCCCCACAATGCTAGTTTAGAACTAGCATTGCACTAGCATCTTGTGCTAGTATAAACTGAGTGATTAGTTTGCCAACTTCACTCTTCTTAATTTAAACAAGAAACTGCATTGAGCTTATATTCGATTTGACTACATACTTCATCTAAGAGAAGTTAAATGTATCATGATAAAGAACAACGCTAGCAAGTTGCTAGCATTATGCTAGCACTTGACTGCTAGCACCTGGATAAGAAGTCGTTTAACAAAAATCCAGCACCATGCCAGTACTTTGACTGCTAGCTTTACCAAGGTGAGAATAGCGCTAGCAGTAGACTAGTGCAAGTTTACCAGTGATTGTCTTTCTAGCATGTAACTAGCAGATTGCTAGCATGCCTTATGCTAGCACCATTACAGGGTGCTAGCAATGCACTAGAAATATGCTAGTAGTGACTGCTAGCTTTACTCAGTGGTTATGCTGCTAGCATGAAACCAGCAAATTGCTGACCTGTCTTTTGCTAGTTCACCTTCACCACTTCACCTCATGCTAGCACCATACTAGTTCTATGCTAGGATGAATTTTTCAATAAAATGTCTGCTGGCAAAGTGCTAACACCATTCTAACTGGTAATCTGCTAGTTGATTCCATGCTAGCACCATGCTAGTATTCTGCTAGGATTAACTAGTGTCTGGCTAGCGTACTTTTTACTAGCTCATATCATGCTAGCAACATGGTAGCTTAATGCTAGGAGAAACTGCCAGCATCGCTCGGTAATTATGACGCTAGGATATAACTAGCATGTTGCTAGCATACATCGTGCTAGCTCATCTCAGGCTAGTATAATGGTAGAATTTTGCTAGCAAGAACTACTAGGATCACTCGATAATTATGGTGCTGGGTTTTAACTAGCATATCCCTAGCATACATTTTGCTAGATAATCTCACATTAGCAATATGATAGCATCATGCTAGCAGGGACAAACTGGCATTAAAAAAAGGTAATTATGAGGCAAGGGTTTAACTAGCACATTGCTCGCATACATTTTGCTAGCTCACCCCATGCTAGCGATATGATAGCATCATGCTAGTATGAACTGCTAGCATCACTTGGTAATTAAGGGGCAAGGGTTTAACTAGCATATTGCTAGCATGCATTGTGCTAGCTCATCTCATATTAGATATATGATAGCATTTTGCTAGCGGGAAATGCTAGCTTCATTCGGTAGTTATGTTGCTAGCGTGTAGCTAGCTCAATGCTAGCATACTTCTTGCTAGTTTGTATCGTGCTAGTAATAAGCTGGCATTTTGCTAGCATGTTATGCCAGTTCATTTCATGCTAGCATAACGCTAGTATCATGCTAGTTTCCTGCTACTGATGCTAGGTGGGTGCTACTAATGCTAGCATTCTGCTAGTAAAATTGTCAATAGGGAACTAAAATTGTAGAAAAGACATCAAGGAACAACTTTTGTTTGAAAAATTTTTTCGTACAGACCATAGATAAGGAGATAGAGCGATTTTCAAGTTAGGGGGGTGGATCCTCGGAAAGGGGGGAGGAGAAAATGGACGTACAAGCTAAATTTATTCGTTTATGGGTGTAGAACAATAATCAATCATAAAATCGTTTTTAACATTCCCATCGAGCGGATCGCCTTTTTTCGGGCAATTGGGACCCTACTAAGATGCAATCGCTTGAAAAATTATGTCGTTATTGTATGTATTACTGTGTTATGTAGGAGATTTGTTTTTAAAAAATTCAGGGAAGACCTTTAATTAAGTTGTTCAGAAAATATTTGACCTCACAAAAAAATCAAAATTCAAAAAAATTAAATTTTTAATTTCAAACATATAAAAAAGTCTAAATTTATTCAGTCGTCTTATTTTGACCTCTCTCTGATGTATTTCATGAAAAAGTTGATAAAAATTACACTCATAGCAAAAAAATTAAAATTCGTTTATTTTTTGAATTTTTTTCGAATTTATTGATTTTTTGTGATGAATTCATTTCATCGAGTGAACGGGGTTTTTCAACTTTTTCAACAGATACGTAAAAATAGGGGTCATAATGGATTAACTTCACCAATCAAAACTTTTTTTCATGTTTTAAATAAAAAAATCGCATTTTTTCGCCAGGTAACTTTCAACTTTTCAAAATCGTCTTTAAGAAATAAAGCCAACCCAATTTCTTAATGTTGTTCAGCACGAAAAGTTGTCCATAATATGTTTTTTAAAGAATTTTTTAAGGTCGGAACGATATGAAAACAACGTTTTGAAACTTTTCGAGCTAATTTTTCGTACGAATAAAAGTGGCAACACGGATTTTTATATCACCAAAAAGCGCCTTTCGAAACCCCTAATTATTGAAAAAAATGTCATTTTCGTAGGCCTAATAGGTATAGGTATGTACTTTGGTAGATAGTAGATAGTATAGATACTTCACCTACCATATACTTTCCTGATTATTACAACTCACCCAATGAATTTTTTTTCGAAGGTGACATTATATTATTGTTAACTTCATCTCGCATCCGTAGAATCCAATCGATATGATCTGTCAAATCTGTAAACGCTGCTATAGAAGTTTCTGAGCTTCGCTTCACGCTAACAATGCCTCGAAGGTAGTAAAATGGACCATCTCGAAGTAAAAAACCTCCTCCACTATCTCCCTGCAGTACACCAGCACCTTGAAAATGATAATTTGCTATGTAGTCGGACGTACGTGTAGTTTGTCTTTGTTATATTATTGTTGTATGTAGTATCATAAATCAAACTTACCACCTTCTTTGCCAGCGCAGAATTTATCCAAAGTTATAAATGGTTTAAAATCATCTGGCACGATGTCATAGCAACGTTGCCGACTGATGAAAGGCAAATTGACAGTCGTTAAGTTTTCACTATACTTTCCTTCGTGTTCAATCCTACCCCATCCTGAGACCTGAATTTTATTTCAAAATGAAAAGATCTTTCTTTCATTGAGCAATGAACTGCCGGCCGGTTATTAGAGTAAAACTAATGATAGACGATTACTTTTCCCAGGGTATCTTCTTCAGGATACGTTATTCTACCACTGCCAGTCCAATCGATGCATGCTGGCAAAACTGTCGCACTTATATCGAGTTTTTCTTTCAAAATGAGTGCGACTATATCGGCTGTGTTGTAATTTGTGTTCCCGAAGTAACCTTTTCCTGCAAATTGTATTTCTTTTATCTGAAATTGTATTTATTGCGTATGCATGAGCAATTTGGAAATAAATCTGTACCTGTTTGTGTGTTCAAATTTGCTACTGTCCAATGTTACTTGTACATAGACATACCTACACGTAAGTTAGTTATCTTACGGAATAATTATATGTACTTAACATCTATTTTGCAGATATCTCTTACCTTGAAGACCTTTTGATTGCGATTATCTCTTATAGAATAATTTCGGCTGACTTTACTGGCAACCACTTCATAATTGGTGGTGTTTGTGGTGGGTTTGTTATCTTCTTCGAAACAGTGTGCAGCTGAAAAGTATTTCTGAATTGGATCAACCTTGATGATTTTGGAATTTTCAATGCAAAAATTGAATTTTTTGATGAGCAAGTACATATGTAGATAGTAGATGACTGCTTTCGCTCCATATAAATGAGTTTGTGGACATTCTAATTATATTGCAGAATTTTTTACGTCCCTACTCACTTACCTGATAAAACTATGTATGGACTTATGATCGTGCCACCACAAATTAGAACTTTCTTTGCATTATAGATTGCAACGTGCCAAGGAGAATCACTTATACTTTCTTCAACTCCGCCTTTAATTAATTTCTTGGGGTTCGTATATGGTCGACCACATTCTGCAAAAGTAAAATTCTTATTTGAAA
Source organism: Planococcus citri (assembly GCF_950023065.1). Classification (NCBI taxonomy): domain Eukaryota; kingdom Metazoa; phylum Arthropoda; class Insecta; order Hemiptera; family Pseudococcidae; genus Planococcus; species Planococcus citri. The sequence goes on along the minus strand of NC_088678.1, from coordinate 66,678,224 downwards.
TAAAATCCATGTCAAAAAGTTTCGCATTATGACCATGGCAGAGATGAAACTGTGAATTTTTGTTTTTTGCGAACAAGGGAACATGATTCACACCCCTTCCTTCCAATTTAGATTGATCTGTAGCTCATTGAAAGAACATAATGTCACTTGTTCAATTTTTAAGAATTTAGGAAGTACTTGACAGAAAAATTTTATAGGGATGAGATTGATGAGAACCTTGAAATAGGTTTGCATACGTACTCCACTTCTCCCGCAACGAATCGATTCTGCCATTTTCTAGCCAACCTGGAGCATCCAGCTAGTGTTAATTTTTTTCTGCAATTTTAAATTAATCCAGCAGGCGTTAATCTACTTTGGAAGTTGAAAATTTCGTTCTGAGGTCTACATGACATGCTCTTTCAGTGAGTCAAAGCTAGTTGAGCTAAATCGGAGTTGATGGGTTGTAAAGGTTTCCTCATAAATGGGGCGTGGGTGGTTGGTGGTCATTAGTATCTTCTGCGATGCTCTAAGACGATACCTTTAGCAAACAGTATTCATTATGAATTAATTATGCACCTATACTTACCAGGAATGCAAGAGAACAATGTCTTATCCCATTTTCCATTCTCTTTGCATGTAATTTCTCTGTAATCAGGAACGAAATCGCCGTATTTGTGCAATTCTTTGCAGACAGGGCGAATTTTACTCCCTGCTAGCAGAGCATTTTCGTCACATGGAATATTCACACCTTTGCGATAGCATTTCATGTCAATATTCACCGGATTCAATTTTTCGCATTTCTCTATAAAAATATGTATATGAGTCGTGTAGATTGATCAATTATCTTTAGTGTGCGTAGCGCATTATTGGTCTTGGTTTGAGTTCGCGAATTCCGAATATTTATTGAAAATTTCGTAATTTGGAGACAATGCGGAATTAATGACAATTTATGTATTCTTAATCTGATAATTTGAAGGGGGTGTGGAATTTTGAAAATTGGTAATTCACGAACAGTGCGAACTCTGAAAAACAATTTGTAATCCAGATGCGATAAGAGTTCTGAAAATTGATTCAAAATTGTGTAATTTGTGGACAATGTGAATTTAAAAATTGACTTGAAATTCACATTGTCCACAAATTACATAATTTTGAATCAATTTTCAGAACAATGGGAATTTAGAAAAATGCTTTACATTTTTGTCATTCAGAGGCTATGTGAATTTCGAAAATTGATTGAAAATTTTATAATTTGGTGGCAATAAGAATTCTGAAGAATGCTTTAAAATTTTGTAGTTTTTGGACAATGTGAATTCTGATAATTGAGTTAGAATTTTGTACTTTGGAGGCAATGTGAATTTTGAAAATTGATTTACAAATTTCATGATTTGAAGACAAAGGAAACTCCGAAAATGCAATTTGAAAATGATTTAGAATTTAGAGGCAAAGTAAAATATAAATTATTTTGAAATTTTGTAATTTGGAGGAAATGTGAATTCTCAAAATTAATTTAAAATTTGTAATTTTAAAGGAAATGTGAATTCTGTAAAATTAAGTATTAATTAAAATTTCGTTCTCAGACCAAAACCAATATGCGTTTTGCATCTACACGAGTACCATGCTGCATTTATCATTTGTTGATGTTTTATTGCTATTTATTAACACTGTGCCTATGATTGATGAGTCATCTATGCATTATGTACATGCCAAAAGCCATTTACTTACTAAAACAGTTCTCAAATGGAGGCTGCCAGTTATTATTATAGCAAAAAGACGGCGAAGGTTCTTTTTCTGGATAATAATTCGGCTTACACTTGATCGTGGCGACAGTCAATTTGGGAACATTATATCCGTTTCGGACACCACAAGATTTTAATGGGGTTTCGTCACAATTGTAAGTTATGACTTTATCGAGAGATGGCGGAGGTTCAGGGCACGAATCACTGTATGAAAATAATAATTATAGTTTCCAATTACGAGTAAAATAGCATTTCAATCATCATCTCATCAAGAAATACCTATGTATGGATAGTAAAGTTCGTTGTTTACCCTTATCCAATACCTACCCAGCTGCTCGTTTGCTTCTGTTTGATTTGCGAATAAGAGTCGTATTACATGCTTGTGGTGTTTCATCGGAACCATCGATGCACTGTTTAAGGCCATCGCATAAGTATTCCTTACTAATGCAAGCTCCATAACCGCACTGAAAGGTTTGATCGTTGCATCTAAAAATGGGGAGAATCATTGTTTTAAATTAAACAATCCGGTCTCATGTAAAGTAAAGTACAATTTTTTTTCAATTCCAGCTTCAATAAAGTTATTGAATGCAAAAATTCATAAATGAAGGAGTATAGCTCCACTAGTTTTTTTTCATCTTTAATACTGCTATTTTCAAAAAAACTGGAAAAATGGCCAAAAACCCGTGACTTTTTTTCTGGGGAATTTTTTTGAATCCGGCGGATTTCAGATTTGGTAGTACTTCGTAGTTCGTACAACAGCAATAATATTATATTTAATCAATAAAGCTTAATCAATTTTTGCACTAACGATATATTCCTACACTGATCTCGCGTCTCATCTGAGTTATCATCACAGTCTGGTATTCCATCGCAAACAAATATCCTTGCTATGTAGTGTCCATCATCGCAACGAAAGTCCTGGCTGTTGGCATTAAAATTAAAATCATGCACTAATGAGGGTTTGTAGCAAACGTTATATTCAACAAGGTAACTTTTCGAACTCTCTGGCTTTTCTGGAAGTTCTGGGAGAAGCATGCAAAAAAAAAAAACTCCATGATCTTAATCTTTGATTGTTAGTGTCGAATTTTTGATCAACTTTTTAACATTCATTATTTTTAACAAATTTCTAGTAGTCAATTTGAACGCATTTAAACAACCCTTGAAATTCTTCAAAAACGGTTTGCTCCCCTAGGTTGATGAAATGAGCCAAGTAATTTCATTCTTCTATCATTTTCATCTAGAAAGAGTCAGATTTGATGGTCTTTCTTTTCCTTATGAAGGTGCTTATTTAAAATTTTTTGACGCAACAGCGTGTAGTTCTAGATTCACAAAAATATACCCAACTTGAACTGCTAATAATTTGTTTTTTTTTCTTTTGCATGCTGTTTCCAGGTATCCACGCTATGTACAAGTTTTTGGTTGGACCGTTGGAGACGGAGAGTTCAAAAAGTTCCTTCCTCTATTAATGGAATGTTTGTTTCAAATTCCACTTGAACCTACTCTGGATTGTGATCAACTATCTCTCCTTTTTCTGGATTTGATGCACTTGACGTAAGTAGAACTGTAACAGTTGCATAAACATAATACACGTTCAATTTTCATCAAACCGGTTAACTTTTAAATGGCCGAAACTATGGGGATGATTATTCCTTTTTCAGCTGTTTCCTGTTCTGTTTTTTGTTTTAATAATGAATTCTCAAGATGATGAAAAAGAAACCCATTTTCGTCATCTCTGAATTTCTCATAGACAGGGCTGTGGAGAAACAAATTGATCTGAGCGAAGCGAGGGCAAAAGGCAAAAGGTTTTGAAAATTTGATTTCGAGAGGCCTAAAAACGATGTTTTTTCAGGAAGTTGAATTTTAAAAAAAAGAGGAGAGGTCAGAACGAAGCGAGAGCCAAAAATAGTCAAATCTAGAGCATCGGATGCATTAAATGTGCTCAAATTTTAAGTGAATGTTTATCATGACAATTAAAAGAAACCTATGCATGGATTTGTCGCTACGTTGAGTAGATTTCGAAAAAATGTGGTTTGAAAAAATGTTGTATTTTTCGTAAAAAGTACATTGAAAACTATTCAACGTATCGACGAAATCATGCATGAGTTTTGTTTAATTGTATTGAAAAACATGTGCATGTTTTAAATGAACCAATTTCATGCGTCTGAGGCACCGCAATTTGACATCGAGGTTTTGCAGGCGAACCGATACTAAGAAGGGAACCTCTTGAGGTGTCCGCCTCCGATTTGAACGGGACCGCGATTTTTGGAAAGAGCTTGTTCTAAAACCCCCAAAACCCAAATTTTCAGCTGCCCAAGTTCATTTTTCGATTTTTGGCGAATTTTTGAAAATCCAAAATTGATTATTTTGGAGATTTATGCTTTTTTAAAAAAAGTACGTACTTGATCAGTAAAAATGTTCAAAATAAGTTCTAAAACTGATATTAACCCCCTCAAATCCAAATTTCGCCATTTTCAGCCATTCTGGAGCCTCCAGCGCGATTTTTCAATTTCTCCAGAATCATTAATTTGCCCCAGAAGGCGTGAATATGAAGTTGGGCAGCTGAAAATCGAGTTGTGTGTCATACTGGACCTGTTTAACGAATTTATCCACATTTCAGCCGATTCCGGAGGAGACGCCTCAAGAGTGGTTTTTTGACCAGCTTTTTTTCAAAATAAACATTTATACTTACAAAAACCAAAAATTTCCCGTTTACGAGAAAATTTTCGAAATTTGCGCAAATCGCAGTATTTTGTCATGAACTAACACCACGAGGGCGAATGTCACCATTTCCAGCAATTCTGGAGCCTCCAGCGCGATTTTTCAATTTCTCCAAGGGCTCCAGAAAGGCTGGAAATGGGGAAATTCAACCTCGTGGGCTTGATTAATGACAAAATACAGCGATTCGCGCATTTTTCAATAATTTTCTCGCAAACGAGAAATTCTTGGTTTTTGGATATTTTTATTATGAAAAAAACTGGTTAAAAACCACTCTTGAGGTGTCCCCTCCAGAATCGACTCAAATGTGGATAAATTCGTTAAACAGGTCCAGTATGACACACAACTCGATTTTCAGCTGCCCAACTTTATATTCACGTCTTCTGGAGCAAATTAAAAATTCTGGAGAAATTGAAAAATCACGCTGGAGGCTCCAGAATGGCTAGAAATGGCGAAATTTGTCCCCGTGGGGTTAGTTCATGACAAAATACTGCGATTCGCGCGAATTTCAAAAATTTCCTCGCAAACGGGAAACTTTTGTTTTTTTTTTGGATTTTTTATTTGAAAAAAACTTGTCAAAAAACCACTATTGAGGTGTCCCTCCCAAAACCGACTCAAATGTGGATAAACTTGTTAAACAGATCGAGTATAACACACTTTAACTGTCCAATTTCATATTCACGCTCTCTGGAGCAAATTAATAATTCTGGAGAAATTGAAAAATCGCGCTGGGGCTCCGAAATGGCTGGAAATGGCGAAATTTGGATTTGGGGAGTTAATATCAGTTTTAAGGCTTATTTTGAACATTTTTACTGATCAAGTACGTACTTTAAAAAAAACATAAATCACCAAAATAGTCAATTTTGGATTTTCAAAAATTCGCCAAAAATCGAAAAATGAACTTGGGCAGCTGAAAATTTGTATTTTGGGGTTTTAGAACATGCTCTTTCCAAAAATCGCGGTCCCGTTCAAATCGGAGGCGGACACCTCAAGTGGTTCCCTTGTAAGTTTATCATGTAGTTATTGCGAATATCCGCTTCAAGTGCTGTAAGTATAAAATGAAACGTATACTTACCAGTGAGGTAAATGTGTAAGTTGAATAAATGAACATAAACGTACATGTTACTGTTTACTTAGTACATATGATCTCACAATACAGATAAAATCACTTTTTATAAATTAGGTATCTAATGAAAGCTATACATTATTTCATAATACGTATCATTTTTCACATCGAATTCACGATACTTTCTGGATGATTTTTTGTTTTCATAAATAGGTATTAAATATTAACGATCAACGTAAAATCCATTTCTCTGCCGGCCATATTAACACTCCCAATGGTTAACTTGTTTTTCAACATCCAGTCAACTCTGTTCTGTCACATAAACGTATGAATGTGCGATCAAGGTTACAAAAATTTTTTGAAACGCGGATTAGAATTCGTGGAAATTGCTTGTCATAATGTATGTAGGTATAATTATACAAAACGTGTGTATGATGAAGTTATTGATGATAAATTCTTTTTTTTAAAAATAACTTCAGTACAATTTGATTGATTTTGATGTTTTAAAATAAGCTCACTAGATCAAAACTTTTGGCTGCTCAAGTAAATCATTTAGATTCGAAAGAATCTTTGAAATAATATAGAATCTTTCATCTGAATTCTCAATTTGTCAAGTTCAGTGACCTTGGGAAAATCTATGTTGTTTAGAATAGATCTGCCTTGAAGAGACAAAACAGGAGGGGAAATCCTCGCTAATTTTTTTCATCATCTTCGAAATTGCTCTGTAATTCATGTTTTAAACCATAAGAAATCAATAATTTTGAAATTTTTATGAGATTTTTTAGATTGGGAGGTGGGCTATTTTGATAGAGAACATTTTCATCTTTGTATCGGAAAGTTTAATTTTTGATTATTACTACTACTTTTTAATACTTACAATATACCTTTAAAAAATTCAAATTGAAAAAAGTATATAATATATTCTTCTATCACGGCATTGAACTACAAAACGTTCAAGTGTGAATTTTCATCTCTGCTAAACAGCTCTTCAACATGCATAAATCGCAGAAGTCATATTCCTTATTACGAATTTGCCTCTATCAAGGCCAAATTATACTCTGGATCCAATCTAGATAGTGTGAAACTTTGGTATAAATGCTGGGCGTTTCGCTATTACCACAAACACCGGGGCCAACAGATGTCACTCCTATGATATTCCACATGCAAACTTGGTCTGGTATCTGGATCTGTAGTAGTCCTTCTGAGTCACCCTGTTTGAAAACAATTATCAAAAATTATTCTAATGTCCTCTCCTGTGATATTTCATCATGTAAGCTAAAATGGGGTAATTGCAAAAATGTGGCAATTGAGGGTAAATGCAAAGGTCGGTTTTCAAATTTTAAAATAGCAATTTTCTAAAAAATTTGTGGACCGAATTGTACCAAAATTTTACCATTGACAGAGAATCACCTGAAGTATAAGTGATATAAGTTTCAGCTTCATCTGTGCAATAGTCTTCTCACAGCGCCCTCTCAAAGTGTCACTAATGGAATTTCGCTTTGTAAGTACCCTACTTCACCTTATTTAAGATTCAATTACCAGACACGTAGCCCCGCCCCTGTATGTATCTGCAGCGCAAATCATGTTACTTGAATCGTAACCACGTGATGCCCTGGTTGAATTGACTTCAAGCACATTTCCACATCTCTGATGTTCCGATATATAAATAGTCGCTTTTAATAACCGATCGTTTTTTCGTTCGTCTATGAAATGAAAATTAAATGTTACAAAACTGCTACAATGGATGAGGAGAAGGTGCACCGAAATATTTTCCATACCTGTTTCAGTTGTACCCCAACCAGTGATTTTTGCTTTAGTGTCAGCTGGAAAATCAGCAGTTGAAGTATACAGACAAGCTGGCCTTACATAAGGGCTGAATTCGACAGTAGTATTCAACTCGAAAAGTGAAATATCATTGTAGACTGATGGTGCCGTGTAATTGGGGTGGTCGTGAATTTTGACTATTCTGTAAACTTTTGGTCTGGCGTCATCTGTTGTCGAGGACAGGGCTAAATCTCCCAGTAAAACCCATCGTGCCGGACCCCTATAAACAGAGGAAAACTAATTTTGAAAACATTCTTTTCTGATACAAGATTTATTGGTTGAGGATGTCAACTTACACAGCTACAGTGCTGCTACAATGTGCAGCACTCATGACGAACTTTTCACTGATTAAACTGCCGCCGCACTCCCATATGACGCTTTCGTAGTCATTTCCATATCCAATGATAGCCTGTAGGCATTCGTGATACCAAACATTTTATTTTACTGGTATTTTAATCTTGTTGAGGGTGAAACATTCAATAGCGAAAATCGATCATTTATTTACCATATGAGGGTATTCTTTGGGTCTGGTCCTGATTCTTGCGGGCATTAACATATCCATACTAACGCAATGTTGCCGCAGGTAATAATATCCCTTCTGCCCCAGTATTTTTGCAGGTATCCATTCTTCCACGTATCTATATTTTCCATACTCTTCGCATTCTGAATTAGGAGTCATTTGATTAGATTAGATTACAAGAGTATCTTTAGAAAATCTGTTTTTTATTATGCTTGGTTTTAACCCTTTGAGACACGAGAAGAATCTGACGGATGAAAATTGAAAAATTTCATTATAATGTAAATGGGAACGAAAGCAGATTACTAAAAAAAAACAACTCGATGTTTACTCAAAGTTTCATTTTGGAGTTTCAGGAAATGCTCAAAATGGGCATTTTTTTCTATCTTGATTTCCGATGTAGACATACGAAAATTTTTCGAAAAGTTTCTCTGGATAGTGGACACAGTGGTGTAGCCAGGATTTTCTCAAGGAGGGGGCAAAACCAGATTTTTAGGCATGAAAACTCGAAATGAGGGGTAATTTTCTAGAAATCTATTGTAATGTGTGGTGATTTTATGCAAATGAAGGCAAAATTACTGCTCGAGCGAAGCGAGAGCGAAAATTTTTGGAAAAAATGGGTCCAAACAACAAAAAAACGTCCATTTTTGCATGTTTTCTTTCAAATGTTCGTTCTCAAGGGGGGCCATGGCCCCCTTCGCCTCCCCCCCTTGGCTACGCCACTGAGTGGACAATACCACCATAAAAATCAGAAAATTGAAAATTTTGAATAATATAGGTATTAACGTCAAAAACTTTTGTAACCAAAATCCAAAATTTTGAGAAAAAATAAAAAATAGTTTTCTGCATAAGTATTACCTTCTGCTTTATGGTAATATACTCCTTCCCATGCAATGAAAATTTTTTACTGTCAGGTTCTTCTCGAGTTTCAAAGGGTCAACATATTATGTATTAGAAAATTAGATTATAATTCTGTAGATGAGGTGAAGTTTGGTTATGCACTTAAATGTACATATTATAGTGTAAGTTTTTTTTCACTCACTTTGTAAAGCTACTGCTGTGGAGTTCCTGGAACTGATCGTTGGGGAAATAACGGAACGAAAATCCTGGCTGTTGGCATTAAAATTAAAATCATCCACTAATGAGGGTTTATTGCAAAAGTTATAGTATTTAACCAGGTAACTTTTCGAACTCTCTGGCTTTTCTTGAAGTTCTCGGAGAAGCATTAGGGTGCTCCTTATTTTTGAAATTGCGATTTTTTTCGCTCCCACCCCCTAAAGTGGTGACCTCTGGTGAGAAAATAATTCCCTATTTTTTATTTTTTCCATTGGGAATCGAACCGGATTTCACGTTCTCATTTGGTCCCAAACAAACTGTAGTCCCATAAGAAACCATGTCAAAATTTCAAAATTTCGAGTTCCATCATCTCTGGAAGGTCCCTTTTGAGTAAAATACACTCTCATGACGATTTTAGCCCCCTCCCATGAAAACCAAGCTGACCTCCCAGAATAGCTGAAATTCATATTATATGTGGGATGTCCTAAAATTAGTTGTTTTTGGTCTTTCCTCCTCCCAACCCACAAAGTGGTGTCCTCTGGTGAAAAAAAAACATATTCAATGTAAAATTTTAAAATTTCAAAATTTCAAGTTCTATCGTCTCCAAAAGGTCCCTTTTGAGTAAAATAGACTCTCATGACGATTTTAGCCCTCTCCCGTGAAAACCAAGCTGACTCCCCTCCCCAGAATAACTGAAATTTGTATTTTAGGTACCTAATGTGGGAAATCCCAAAATGTGTTGTTTTTGGTCATTAGGTACTGATATGTTGATGCGAATTGTTCACTTGCATATACTAGCAATGAATTGAAACAACACACGAGTCCCCTCTTCCCCTTAATGATTCAATATCAATGGTCCTTTTGATAACGAGTTTTTTGTTATCAAAAGGACCATTCATATTGGCCATTAAGGGGAAGAGGGGACTCGTGTGTTATTTCAAACTCATTGCTAGTATGCAAGTGAACAGGGTACCATGGTCCATGGTATGTACTTGAAATACAAATTTCAGCTATTCTGGGTGGGGGGGGGGGTGCAACTTGGTTTTCATGGGAGCTGGCTAAAATCGTCATGAGAGCATATTTTACTCAAAAGAGGCCTTTTAGAGATGATGGAAGAACTCAAAATTTTGAAATTTGGAAACTTTTTCTTTGAATTAAGAGTTTTTCAAATTTTTGAAAATCGAAGGGCCCACCGCAGCCTGAATTTTTTGAAAATAGAAAAAATAAAAAATAGGGAATTATTTTATCACCAGAGGTCACCACTTTAGGGGGTGGGAGCGGAAAAAATCGTACATTTGTTTTGCCATGTATGTAGTTAAGGACCACCCTAAGAAGCATGCAAAAAAAACTCTGATTTTCATTTTTGGCTGTCTAATGTCTGTTCAAGTGTCGAATTTTTGATCAACTTTTTAATACCTATTCATTGTTTAAACAAATTTCTAAAAGTCAATTTGAACGCATTCAAACGATCCTTGAAATTCTTTGAGAACGGTTTAAGGTGATTAGAATATCGCTCCTCTAGGGTTGATAAAATGATCCAATTAACTTCATTCTTCTGTCAGTTTTATCAAAAAAGAGTCAGATTTGATGGTATTTCTTTTAACTACTCGTATGAAGGTGCTTATTTGAAATTTTTTGACGCAACAGCGTGTAGTTCTAGATTTACAAAAATTCACCTAACTTGAACTGCTAATAATTTGTTTTGTTTTTTTTTCTTTTACGTGCTGTTTCCAGATATCCAAGCTATGTACAAATTTTTTGTTGGACTGTTGGAGACGGAGAGTTCAAAAAATTCCTTCCTTGGTGTAAATGGAATGTTTGTTTCAAATTCCACTTGAACTTACTCTGGATTGTGATCAACTATCTCTCCTTTTTCTGGATTTGATGCACCTGACGTAAGTAGAACTGTAACAGTTACATAAATATAATTCACGTTCAATTTTCATTCAAGTAAAACCGGCTAACTTTTAAATGACCGAAACCATGGGGATGATTATCCCTTTTTCAGCCATTTGCTGTGGTTTTTTTTTGTTTTTGTTGGAAAAGAAACCCATTTTCGTCACCTATGAATTTCTCAGAAGTAGGGCCATCGAGAGCCAATGCGGCCACTGGGGAAATATAATTTGGCGCCCTACATAGGGACGAAACTATGCAGCTGGTTTTTGAGTGGGAGAGGGGGAAAGAAGTTTTACTGAAAGTTTCCGACTGATATAGGGGAAAAATGTCAATATTTCGATTGATATCATATTCATATGACTAGTACAAAATTTCATTATGTTTGTTTTTTGGGGGCTCAAACTTGATTTTTTTTCATTTTAAAACAAGAAAAAAATTACTTAATTTGATTTCGGGAGGGATGAAAAAAATGTTTTTTTTTTTTAGGAAGTTGATTTTGAAAAAAGAGGACATCCCAGATTAAAGCGAGGTCGAAAAATAATTGTCTAATTTCATAGCAACGGATGCACTGAATGGGCTCAAATTTGAAATGAATGTTTTTCAACACACTTGATGGATTTATCGATACGTTGAGTAGATTTCGAAAAAATGCGGTTTGAAAAAATATTGAATTTTTCGTAAAAAGTCCACTGAAAACTATATTCAACGTATCGACAAATCCATGCATGAGTTTTTCAAATTTGAGCCCATTCCATGCGTCTGGGGCTCTGGAATTTGGTATCGAGGTTTTGCAGGTTAACCGATATGTACTATATTATGCGGGTATTGCGAATATCCTTTTAGTGCTGAGTAAAATAAAACGTGTAAGTACTTACTAGTGAGGTAAATGTGCAAGCTGAATAAATGAGCATAAATGTACATGTTACTGTTTAACTTGATCACACAATACAGAAATGAAATCACTGTTTGTAAGTTGGGTATCTAACGGAAGCTTCGTTATTTCATAATGGGTATTATTTTTTCACATCGAATTCTTGATATGTACTTGTATAGAAATAAACGGGGAAAAATAATTTAACCGAATACTTTGATGCGCGAAAATATTGACACGTTGTTATCGTAAGACTAAGTAAGAACTATAAACACTGAACCTGCGTATAAGACAACCAACTCACGGCCACCTTGGCAAAATAACCTGAGTAACGCCAATTTATCCCGCTGGGTGATCTTGGCAGCGCTGTACTTCAATTTTGCAGGCAACAGGGAAAAGGGAGGGTTGTGTAGTCCGCGAGGTAACCCTGACTGCGCGCGCAGCCAGGAGTTCCTTCCGGACTACACAACCCTCCCTTTTCCCTGTTGCCTGCAAAATTGAAGTACAGCGCTGCCAAGATCACCCAGCAGGATAAATTGGCGTTACTCAGGTTAGTTTGCCAAGATGGCTGCCAGTTGGTTGTCTTATACGCAGGTCCAGTGTCTATAGAACTAACTAAAAGAGGGTGTGAGTGCGAGACCATGGCGAGCAGTGGATGGACATGAACAATAGAAGGTGCGCTATATTGACACACATGTCGGAACATTTTGCTCTAAGAGCGAGCAATCTCGTTCACTTGTTCGGAACGTAGTAAACTTAATTGCATATTGAGAAAGGGCCTTTTTAAGTTTTAGTCATTTATTTTCGATATTTTCTTTTTTCAATAAATAGGTACTATACATTTTATTAAAGCGTTGAAAACTTTTTTGATTTTTTTTTTTCAATTGAAAATGAAAATATGTATGATGCCCTTTCAAGTTTCAACCTTTTCTGTTTTTGGCCGGTTTTTAAAATCTGTATCGAACGTACATTGATGACATTTTTTTAGTTCCCATTTTCAATCATTTTTTTACATCTAATCCAATACTTCGAATATGAAAATAAAAATGAAGTAGGTATTTGGAATAATTTTGGATTTTAGAAGCAAAAAATGCTTCTATTGTGGATTTTAAAAAAATGATCAAAAACAGAAAAGGTAGAAGAGGCCTCCATTTTCATTTTCACTTGAAAAAAAACCGAAAAAGTTTTCCAATGCTTTAAGAATACTCTAAGTTCAAACTCTCGAGTGTTCATTAAGAAAAGAAAATAATGTATGTAATTAAATTATGAAAATGACAGAAGTTCCTTTTTCAAATTTTAATATAGGTATCTACTTCGAAAATGAAAATAAGAAACATAAACTTTCAGTCTTCAATTTCTTTTTTTATGCCTTTCAGTCTTCAGTGAAATGAAATTAATAAGTACTTAATGAACAGTTGTGTCAGTAAAAAATTTGAAAAAAGTAACACTACCATTTGACCTCCACTGCGATATGATTATTCTTTTCAATCGATTAATACGGTGACATGTCGCTTCTGATCAGAACGACATACAATGTCTTTGAAAAATTCAAATTGAAAAAGGTATATAATCTATTCTTCTATCACGGCATTGCACTACAAAACGTTCAAGTATGAATTTTCATCTCTTCTAAACAGCTCTTCAACATGCATAAATCGCAGCAGTCATATTCCTTATTACGAATTTGCCTCTATCAAGGCCAAATTATACTCTGGATCCAATCCAGATAGTGTGAAACTTTGGTATAAATTCTGGGCGTTTCGCTATTACCACAAATACCGGGGCCAACAGATGCCACTCCTATGATATTCCACATGCAAACTTGGCCGGGTATCCAAATCTGTAATGGTCCTTCTGATTGTGAGTCACCCTGTTTGAAAACGATTATCAAAAATTATTCTAATGTCCTCTCCTGCGATATTTCATCATGTAAGCTAAAATGGGGTAATTGCAAAAATGGGACAGTTGAGGGTAAATGCAAAAGTCAGTTTTCAAATTTTAGAATTGCAATTTTCTAAAAAAATTTGTGGACCGAATTGTACCAAAATTTTACCATTGACAGAGAATCACCTGAAGTATAAGTGGTACAAGTTTCAGATTCATCTGTGCAATAGTCTTCTCACAGCGCCCTCTCAAAGTGTCACTAATGGAATTTCGCTTTGCAATTACCCCACTTCACCTTATTTATGATTCAATTACCAGACACGTATCCCTGCCCTTGTATGTATCTCCAGCACAAATCATGTTGCTTGAATCGTAACCACGTGAGGCCCTGGTTGAATTGACTTCAAGTATATTTCCGCATTTCTGATGTTCCGATATATAAATAGTCGCTTTTAATAACCGATCGTTTTTTTGTTCGACTATGAAATGAAAATTAAATGTTACAATCTGCTACAATGGATGGGGAGAAGGTGCACCGAAATATTTTCCATACCTTTTTCGGTTGTACCCCAACCAGTGATTTTTGCTTTAGTATCAGCTGGAAAATCAGCAGTTGAAGTATACAGACAAGCTGGTCTTACATAAGGGCTGAATTCGACAGTAGTATTCAACTCGAAAAGTGAAATATCATTGTAGACTGATGGTGCCTTGTAATTGGGGTGGTCGTGAATTTTGACTATTCTGTACACTTTTGGTCTGGCGTCATCTGTTGTCGAAGACAGGGTTAAATCTCCCAGTAAAACCCATCGTGCCGGACCCCTATAAACAGAGGAAAATTAATTTTGAAAACATTCTTTTCTGATGCGAGATTTATTGGTTGAGAATGTCAACTTACACAGCTACAGTGCTGCTACAATGTGCAGCACTCATGACGAACTTTTCACTGATTAAACTGCCGCCGCACTCCCATATGACGCTTTCGTAGTCATTTCCATATCCAATGATAGCCTGTAGGCATTCGTGATACCAAACATTTTATTTTACTGGTATATTTTAATCTTGTTGAGGGTGAAACATTTAATAAACTGTGCATGACAAGCGTAGCGAAAATCGATCATTTATTTACCATATGAGGGTATTCTTTGGGTCTGGCCCAGATTCTTTCGGGCATTAACATATCCACACTAACGCAACGTTGCCGCCGGTAATAACGTCCCTTGTGCCCCGGTAATTTTGGAGGTCTCCATTGTTCCACGTATCTATATTTTCCATACTCTTCGCATTCTGAATTAGGAGTCATTTGATTAGATTAGATTACAAGAGTATCTTTAGAAAATCTGTTTTTTACTATACCTGGTTTTAACCCTTTGAGACACGAGAAGAATCTGACAGATGAAAATTGAAAAATTTCATTATAATGTAAATGGGAACGAAAGCAGATTACTAAAAAAAACAACTCGATGTTTACTCAAAATTTCATTTTGGACTTTCAGGAAATGCTCAAAATGGGCATTTTTTTCCATCTTGATTTCCGATGTAGAGATACGAAAATTTTTCGAAAAGTTTCTCTGGATAATCATAAAAACCAGAAATTTAAAAATTTTGAATAATATATGTAGGTAATTAGGTATTAACGTCAAAAACTTTTGTAACCAAAATCCAAAATTTTGAGAAAAAAATCAAAAATAATTTTCTGCTCAAGTTGTGATAGTTACAAAAATGGGAGTAACAATTTTTAAATTAAAAAAATTGTTTGTCAAAAATGAAGAGATGGACGGCGGGGAATTTTATTTGAAAATAAAATTATTTTGGAAATTGAGTTTCAAGGTCGTTCCAAGGCCTTCCCATACAATGAAGCGTTAGATTTTTCTCGGGTCTCAAAGGGTTAATATATTATTAGGAAATTAGATTCTAATTCTATAGATGAGATGAAGTTGGTTATGTACTATGTAATTATATGTAGTGTAAGTTTTTTTTTCACTCACTTTGTAAAGCTACTGCTGTGGAGTTCCTGGAACTAATGTTTGAGGAAATAACGTCTTGCCCACGAATGACCTGTAGTGAAGGAAACGAATGTATTACATTTTTTTTATACTCACAAGGAAATCTCTAAACTATTATTTCTTGAAAGAACAAAATTTCATCTGCTCGAATCAATTTTATGACTATTGGCGAATTTTTAAAAATTAAGTAGGTAAAAATGAATCGTATTTGGAGGTTTTTGTATATGTATGAAAAATATTTTTCAACACTTTGGAGTGGTAATCGCAGTCAATTCCAACGTGTACTACTAATAGTCGGGGGGCCGCTTAAGGATGAATTGCACCCCCTTCCGATCCTCCAGGACAGCTTTTTCCTTGAATGGGAAGTCCTAAGGAACATTTCTAGCCCTAGTCCCCCCCAACATGACCCTACTCACAAAATGGCGGCCATTTTAATTGACAGGTCAGCCGAAATCACAGATTTCGCGTTCCAACATCGGACTTGCACGAAATTTTTCAAACTGTACAAAGGTCGATCGAAAGAGCAGACAAAAATTCATCACCTGACAAAATTTCAAAGGCTAAAGTGTCTCTTTCGGTTTTAGGTGAATTTTTGAAAATCAAATTTAGGCCAAAAATGAGGGGAAAATCAAAATCTTACAAAATTGACCTAGAAAGCTGTTTGAGATATACCCTATTTTCGACCTGCCAATCGATTTTAAACTGTTTCAAATAATTTTGAGCAGGTCTGGAGCCTCCAGCGGATTTTTGAAACTAGAAATTCCCACAAAATTCATCAAAATATGGAGTTGGAAAGCCGAAATTTATTCTGCAAACTAATTTCAATACGCTACGAGAAGTCGACTGCAGGTGGATTTCAAGTCGTTTTGGAGTCTCCAGCAGATTTTTGAAACTTGGAATTTTTACACAATTTTGTCAAATGGAGTTGGAAATCTGAAATTCATTCTGCACAGTACGTGCTAGAGTTAATTCGGACAGATTTTGTGGCATTTCATAAAAAAATAAAGTTTCCAAAAAGGCGCCGGGTGCTCCAAAATGGATAGCAACTGCGTGCAATTCACTTCGGAATAATTCCAAAAATAGGGTGTCAACTGAATCTCATACTTCTACCTCAAATGGAGCCGAAAGGGTTAATTTTTTTGATTTTCAAATAAGAGTATGAAGTCGATGCACAAAAATATGTTTCAAACTGGAATAGGGGACCCTGTCCTAAGACGGTGCACTTTTTTCCCGAAGCCTGATACTTCTAATCTATCCAAACAAAATGGACAAAAATTTGATGAAAGTAACTCAGACTATCTACTACTTACCACCAAAATCTTAGGCCATTTGGTTTCAAACTCTTGTCTTAACCGCAAAAATTGTAAATAAGGTCAAATGTGCCGTCTAAGGAATGGGTAGGTGTTAAAATTGGAATGCATAGTAAATTTCGGTTTTATAACTCCATTTGATGAAATTTTGTAAATATTCCAAGTTTCAAAAATCTACTGGAGGCTCCAGTAATTTTTAAAAAGTCGCTGGAGACTGAAATTCACCTGCAGTCGACTTCGTAGCGCATTGAAATTAGTTTTCAAAATAAATTTCGGCTTTTCAACTCATTTGATGAATTTTGTAGGAATTTCTAGTTTCAAAAATCTGCTGGAGGCTCCAGAACTACTCTAAACGGACTGAAACAGTTTCCAATCGATTTGGTAGGTCGAAAATAGGGTATATCCCAAATTTCAGATTTCTAGGTCAATTTTGTAAAATTTTGATTTTCCCTTTATTTTTGACCTAAATTTGATTTTCAAAAATTCACCTAAAACCGAAAGAGACACCTTAGCCTTTGAAATTTTGTCAGGTGATAAATTTTTGTCTGCTCTTTCGATCTACCTTTGTAGGTACGGTTTGAAAAATTTTAAAAATCTTTTTGAGCAGCTGAAATTTTGGTCAAGAGGGTTTTAAGAAAAACATTTTCCAACTCGTCTGTATGTTATCATTTTTACGAATTTAATAGTTTTAATTCGATTTTTTTCGAGTCTGCTTCCATTTCGAGTTTACACTTAACGTGTTGTTTCTCTTACTTACCTAATTTCATTTAAAATCTCTTCTACCATCATTTATTTTCTTTTTTTTTACCATTGTACTTAGAATTTCTGAGTACTTCCTCAGTCACAGGATTTTTTAAAAAATTTTTAATGGCTCTTTTCAACTTTTGGATTTTCAGTGGGATAAGGGTACACGTTGATTTGTACGCGATACCACCTCTAGAGGTAACACGACTCGATGATGATGATATTTAAATGTATCTTTATGGAACTGTTATCGAATTAAGTACATAGGTACCTACTGGTGGTGGAGGTGGAGTGAATGCCGGGATAATATTTGTCACATTTTTTCCCAAAACATTGTCTCGAAACCCACGAGGCACAGCAATCGTACTATTAATTAGATCTGACACATTGGAACAATTGTAGTGAGTTACACAGATCTGTCCATTTTTACCGCAGTTATCTTGAAAAACTTCGTCTGAAATTTATAACATGTAATTTACCGGTTGTATCACTCAGAACAAAATTACACATAGTAGGTATGTAGATCCAACAACATGATGCATTTTAAATTAACATCCCGATTTACTGAATTGCAAAACCAGACATTTTTTTCCTCAAACTTTCTGCTCTCCGACACTTAGGCACCCAGCACACTTTGGACTTATCTTTGAGTTGACTGAGTTCGGTGACACATCCAAGGACTGTTATCGCCGCGCGTCGCGTCTCGCCCGCACGTATCAGTGAGCTCAATGTCTGTGTGGTTCGGATGTCTCAGGAGTCTGTCTTGATGCTTTGTCGAGTGTCTTCTAATCTCTTCCTGGGCTGTTGCCACTTGAAGATCGCAATGCGGAGTCTCGTTTGTTTTCACATTCGTACACGCCTACGATAGTGCGCAGTATATGATGTTTTGGCACCCTTGGATGACCTCAATATTGGACCTGCTGGCGCAGCCCCACAAGGCGATGCTGTACGTTCATATCGGTTTAGTCTTCAAAAAAATGAGGTCATTTGGAAAACTGTGATGGAAAGCTGAAATTTAGTAAACTGGTCCATTTTTATGTCCTAATCAAGGATCTGAGGTGTCCAGTCGTGTCCGGAGTGAGCGTTTTCCTAAATTATGAATCCTAGCCCCCCCCCCCCAAATTCAGCTTTTGGCATTTTTTTCCTCGAATATTGATCCTAGCTTAGAAAGGTGAAGATCATTTTTGATCTACAGAAAATTTCCTAGTACAAAATGACAATCTGATAATTGCTGTAACCCATAAGGGCCAAGGGGGTGGAGCTGTGTTTGTTTGAAGACTATGGGGGTTCCTTCAGAGTGATTATAATTTTTCGAAAACCGTTTCTCATGCTACTCGTAGTATCGAACGAGTGGATGTGCTCAGATGTGAATGTTGACCCTAGCCATAACTACCCCCTCCCCCAATCCCACTCTTAATGTCATTACTTTCACAATACGTATGAAATGAAAGTTGTCAATGGTGTTATAAAACAGGGTTGTTGCGGATCACGGAAATTTGATCCGAATCACGGATCACGAATCATTGAGAAATTTGTGATCCGGATCACGGATCACAGATCTTCCAGGAAATTGTGATCCGGATCACGAATCACGAATCACTCCAGAAAAAAGTGATCCGGATCAAATTTTACGGATCGTTTTTCGGATCATTTCAAGGAAATTGTACTGGTACTAAATTGGTTTTTTTAAATTGAAGATTGAACAAAAACGTGAAAAAACGAAATAGTCTCCATTTTATTTTCAAAAAATTTGCAATAACACATTATACAGGGGTGGGAAAAAGTCAGCCTCAGCTTAAAAATTTGCAGAAATTGAAAAATGAAATTTTTACATTTCAAAAATTTTTAGTTTTTTGTCAATAAATCAAAAACTAAGCATCCTAGAGAAAAACTAATGAGATCATGTCGATTGGAAATTTAATTCTCTACAATTTTGGTCATGTGTAATTTTTTCATAGGACGCTTCCTTTCGCCTCCAGATTGACTTTTATGAAACACAGTGTGCAAATTTTTCAAAAAATTATTTTCAAAAAGTTTTACTCGCGGTTTTTTGTCAAAAAATCAAAAACTAGGCATCCTAGCGAAAAACCAATGACATTACGTCGATTTTACCTACACCAATATCCAACAAATTGAGTTCAACTCCATTAATTTTTAATAAAATCGAATTTTCAAAGCAAAAACATGCAGCAATGCAGCATTACTGGTGAAAAAAAAGATCCGTGAAAAAATGATCTGCGGAAAATTTTGAATCGGATCATAGATCACGAATCCTTGTGGAATAATGATCCGGATCACAGATCACGATTCCTACTGCAGAAAATGATCCGGATCACGGATACAGATCACTCAAATGTGATCCGGATCATGATCCGGATCACGTAATGATCCGGATCACAACAACCCTGTTATAAAATAAAAATAAAAACGTTATATTTAACTAACCTACGTATTTTCCTGATTATTACAACTCACCCAATGAATTTATTTTTGAAGGTTCACTCATTATACTGTTAACTTCATCTCGCAGTCTTAGAATCCAATCGATATGATATGCCAAACCTGTAAACGCTGCTATAGAAGAGTTTGAGGCTTGCTTCACGCTAGCAATACCTCGAAGATGGTAAAATGGACCATCTCGAAGTAAAAAACCTGCTCCGCCATATCCTCGCGTTACACCATAACCTTGAAAATGATAATTTTCAATGAAATCGAATGATGAGTAGTTTGTCTTTTTTATGGGTATTTGTTGTAGTATCATAAATCAAACTTACCACCTTCTTTGCCAGTACAGAATTTATCGAAAGTTATATATGGCATAAAATCATCTGGCACGATGTTCCCGCAACGTTTCCGACTGATGAATGGTACATTGACAGTCGTTAAGTTTTCACTATACTCCCCTTCGTATTCGATCTTATCCCATCCTGAGACCTGAATTTCAAAATAAAGAAATCTGCCATAAAGCAATGAGCTACTAGTTACAAGAGCAAAACTAATGATAGACGATTACTTTTCCCAGGGTATCTTCTTCAGGATGCGTTATTGTACCTGCCTATCCAATCGATACAAGCTGGAAAAACTGTCCCACTTATATCGAGTTTTTCTTTCAGAATAAGTGCGACGATATCGGCTTGGTAGTAATATATGTTGCTGAAATCACCTTCTTCTGCAAATCGTATTTCTTTTATCTGAAATTATATTCAATGTATATGTATGCGCAATTTGGAAATTAATCTGCACCTGCTTATGTGTTGAAATATTCTACTGTCCAACTGTTTTGCAGATATCTCTCACCTTGAAGACTTTCTGATTGCGATTATCTTTTATGCAATAATTTCGGCTGAATTTACTGGTAACCACTTCATAATTTGTGGTGTTTGTGGTGGGTTTGTAATCATCGTCTTCGAAACAGTGTGCAGCTGAAAAGTATTTCTGAATTGGATCAACCTTTTCTCATTGTTTGCAATTTTCAATGCAAAAATTGAATTTTTTATGACCAAGTAAATTAATGCGTTCGCTTCGTATAATGTATGTTTGTGGGCATTCTAATTATATTGCAGCATTTTTCATGTCCCGACTCACTTACCTGATAAAACTATGTATGGACTTATGATCGTGCCGCCGCAAATGAGTTCTTTCTTTTCATTGTAGATTGCAACGTGCCAAGGAGATTCACTTATAGGTTCTTCAAGTCCGCCTTTAATTAATTTCTCGGGGTTCGTGTATGGTCGACCGCATTCTGCAAGTAAAATTCTCATTTTAAATAATATCCGTGCGTAAAAGTTAGCCATCGTGACAATGGCAGAGAAGAAATCTTGAATTTTTGTTAGTTGCTGAAGTTGATTTTTCAATTTTTAACTAAGTAAGTTTGGAACTTGGAAGGAGCAGAAGTTATTCTATTGGTATAAATTTTGCACACAGAGTAAATTAGAGATGTGAGCCTTGAAAAGGTTTGCATACTTACTAAAGTTGACCCCCCCCCCCCTCCTCCCGAAATAAATCGATTCTACAATTTTCTAGTCAACCCGCTGTGAGGTTTACACAACATGCTCTTTCGTTGAGTCAAAGTTCAGCTAAATCGAAGTTGATGGGTTGTGAAGGTTAAATGAATTTGGTGTAATTAGTTGGTGGTCATTAGTATCTTCTGTCATGCTCTAAGACGATGCCTTTAGCAAACCGTATTCATTATGATTTATGAATTAATTCAGTAAATAAATTATGCACCTATACACTTACCAGGAATGCAAGAGAACAATGTCTTATCCCATTTTCCATTCTCGTTACATGTAATTTCTCTGTAATCTGGAACAAAATCGCCGTATGTGTGCAATTCTTTGCAGACTGGACGTACTTTGCTCCCTGCTAATAGTGAATCTTCGTTGCATGGAATATTCCTACCTCTGCGATTGCATTTCATATCAACATTCACCGGATTCAGTTTTTCGCATTTCTCTATGGAAGTACATAAGGACAATGTAGATCGATCGATTATTTTTACGAGTAGTAAGTATGCGTAGCGCGTTATTGGTCTTGGTCTGTTGTGAGAGAAGTAATAATTTTATTTTACCTTAACCTTCTCTTGAACTAGCCAACCGCTTGTTATATGTGACCCCGCCTGACAAAATCAACCATTTCGACAAAATTTCAAAAAAAAATTTTTTTTCAAAAATCTGATCTTTCAACCCTTAAGAATCATTTTAAACGTCATTATTTTGGACACTTTTTTTGTCGAAATGGTCGATTTTGTCAGGCGGGGTCACATATAGGTACATAAGTATATGTATTGGACATAATATGAGAATCAATCATTAACCCTCTGAGGTTCATTCAGTGAAATGATAAAAATTTTGTCGTTTAAAGGTAATACTAATTCCGAAAATTTATTTGAAATTTCATAGTTTGAAGACTGTGCCAAATTATGAAAATTTACTCGTATGTACAATAAGTATCTTAATTTGAAGGTGATGTGGAATTTTGGAAACTGATGTGAAATTTTATAATGCAAGAACAATGCGAACTCTGAAAAACAGTTTGTGTTTTAGAGGCAATAAGAGTTCTGAAAAATGATTTAAAAGTTCAAATCTAATTTGAAGACTATGCAAACTCTGAAAAGAACAATTTGAAATTTCACAATTTAGAGGCAAAAGGCAATCACAAATTAATCTAAAATTTTATCATTTGGAAGATACGCAAATTCTGAAAAACAATTTCAAAATGCCATAATTTGAAGGAAATGCAAGTTCTAAAAATGATTTAAAATGTGTTGTACTTTGAACGCAATGTGAGTACCTACTGAAAATTAAATGAAAATTTCACAAATATTTTTTGGGGTTCAGGGGTTCCCAAAGTTGTAAATAAAAAATAATTTTTGGAACCACTGAGTATTATTTTCAAAAACTTTTTTGGGTGAAATATCTGTTTGAACTGGATAAACGTTATGCGAAGTGATTTTCCTATTTTCGACCCTCGGGGGCGGAAATTGGGGGGTTTTATTTTTGGAAAATTTTGGAACCACCATTTTGAACCTACCCCTTTGAGCCCCCCTAAAAGATTTTTACAGTTTATTAGTATCTGAAAGACCTCCATCCTACCGAATTTTGAGGTCAATAAAATTTTCCGCTGGTACTCAAAAATCCAATTTTCCATTTTTTCGCAACTTCGAAATTTTGGGAACCCCTGGAAAACTATAGAAACCCACGATTTGCGCCAAACGTAACGTTTTGAGGTACACGGAAAAAAAAATTATGGATAATTTTTACTATTTCATACAGTAACCGGATCCCATTCAAAAATATTGCGATTTTTACTATGAGATTTAGTAAATTTTACTATGAGATTAGTAAATTTTACTATGAGATTAGTAAATTTTACTATGAGAGTAATAAATTTTACCTAATTCTATAGTAAAATGTATTTTTTGGCTGAGTAAAAATCACTATTATTTTTGGATTGGATCCGGTT
This sequence comes from Planococcus citri, assembly GCF_950023065.1. Classification (NCBI taxonomy): domain Eukaryota; kingdom Metazoa; phylum Arthropoda; class Insecta; order Hemiptera; family Pseudococcidae; genus Planococcus; species Planococcus citri. Next base: position 66,654,659 of record NC_088678.1, on the reverse strand, counting down.
ACTATACTGAAATAGTAATTTTTATTGTTTTTTTTTTTTCAGTGTATGTATTCAATTATCTTGATGAAAAAGTCTAATTAAGCTCCCTGTGTATTCGTAATTGTGAACCATTTTTCATCTAGATATTCGAATATATACCTCAAAACATTACGTTTGGCGCATATCGTAGGTTTCTAGCTTTCCAGAAATTCCCAAAATATCGAAGTTACGAAAAATTGGAAAATTGGATTCTTGAGTATCAGCGGAAAATTTTATTGAGCTCAAAATTCGGTAGGATGGAGGTCTTTCAGATACTAATAAACTGTAAAAATCTTTTAGGGTGGCTCAAAGGGGTAGGTTCAAAATGGTGGTTCCAAAATTTTCCAAAAATAAACCCCCCCCCCCATTTCTACCCCCCGAGGGTCGAAAATAGGAAAATCACCTCGCATAACGTTTATCGAGTTCAAACAGATATTTTACCCTAAAAAAGTTGTTGAAAATAATACTCAGTGGTTCCAAAAATTATTTTTTTATTTACAACTGTGGGAACCCCTGGAGCCCAAAAAATGGTCATTTTGGGTTAACTAACCACGGATTCGTATTTGGGACATTTATTACAACATTTTAAGAGTGGTCGAGTCGATAACTGGCCTGGGGCCAAAAAGTGGCCTTATCGGGACTCCTCCTTTGATTTGAAATTTTGTAATTTAAAGACAAGGAAATTCAGGAATATGATTTAATGTTTGTCATTTAGAGGCTAAAAATTGATCAAAAATTTCAATTTGATGGAAATGAGAATTCTGGAAAATGATTTACAATTTTTTAATTTTTGGGCAATCAATGTGAATTCTGATGATTGATTAAAAACTTTGTACTTTGGAGTTTGGAGGCAATAAGAATTCTGAAAATTGATTTGAAATTTTGTACATAATTTGTAAACAATGTTAATTTTCAAAAGTGATTTAAAGCTTCGTAATTTAGAGGCAATGTGAATTCTGTAAAATGATTGAATAAAATTTAGTTCTCAGACCAAAACCAATATGTTTTGCATTTTACAAAGCTATCATTCATTGATGTTTTATTATTACATATTTATTATCACTGTGGCTATGATTGAATGATCTATGCATTATGTAAGGGTAGAGGCACCAAATATGGACCACTTTTTTTTGGAGGATTGTCACTTGAAAACTATAGGGGGTAGAAACCTCCACAAAGGCTTGAAATGAAGTTCCATCCTTCCACTAACACAGTACAAAACTTCAGGAGTGAAGGTCAACTTTAAGTATGTTTTTTTTTTATTGTTGAGTGACAAGTGTCAAAATGACAGTTCAAAATTTTGGAACCCTAATATGGACCACCTAAAGAATTTCAAAATAAACATATCATTTTTACGTTTCAAAACGTCATAAGTATTTATCTGTAGAAATGAACAAAAAAAGTATTTCAAGCATTTTCCTTTTCAGCGGCTGGGAAGAAATTATAAAAATGAATAAAAAAAATCAATATCACAGGTGGTCCATATTAGCGCACCCCATTAAAAAACACTTTGCAACAAAAATTTCTGTTCATACCCTCATTTTTAGCAAAACCTGATCACTCCAGCAGAAACTACGTCCTTTTTGATATTATAAACGTCAATAACATTTAGAAAATTACACCACGTAAGTAGGTATATATTTTAATGAAAGTTGAAAAACACACTTAAAAAAATTTTCAGTGTCTCAACACAGTTTTTTGTAAATTTCTCAGTGAGTTTTGACTTTACAGTTGTAATTTTTGTCTCATTCGTTTTTTTTAAAATGAGAAATACATTGGAAAACATTTTTTCTTGACAGATTGCGCTAATTACCAATGAGAACGGGCGCTGGTCCATATTGCGGACTGGTCCATAATTGGTGCACTTACCCTTACTCGTAATAGTGGTTGAAGCTGAAGCTCTCAAAAGCCAGAACAACGCATGGTATTGTTTATGATTAAATGATTTCGAGTCTGTCATATGTGGGAATATGTTACTTACTGAAACAGCTGTTCTCAAATGGAGGCAACCATTTATTTCTGTGGCAAATAGAATATGAATGGTTTTTTTCCAGAAAATAACCCGGCTTGCACGTGGTTGTGGCACTAGTGAATTTAGGAACATATCCTTCTTGGGCATCACAAGATTTTGATGAAGTTTCGTTGCAATCATAAGTTATGACTTTATTGAGAGATGGCGGAAGCTTAGGGCACGAATCGCTGTGTGAGAAATATAGTTTTCCATTTGAAAAAATACCAATGAGTGAATAGTAAAATCATTGTTTAGCCTCATTCAATACCTACCCAGCATCTCGTTTACTTCTGTTTGATTCACGAATAAGAGTCTTATTACATGCATGTGCTGTTTCATCTGAACCATCGATGCACTGTTTAAGGCCATCGCATAAGTATTCCTTACTAATGCAAGCTCCGTAACCACACTGAAACTTTCGATCATTGCATCTAAAAATGAGGAGAATCATTTTTTTCAATTGAACAATTCAGATACATTTTTTTCAAAGCCTAGATTCTATAAAGTTATTCAATCTCAATAAAGCCTAATTAATTTTTGTACTAACGATATATTCCCACACTGATCGCGTGTCTCATCTGAGTTGTCATAACAGTCTGGTATTCCATCGCAAACAAATATCCTTGCTAAGTAATGTCCATCATCGCAACGGAAATCCTGGCTGTGGGCATTAAAATTAAAATCATCCACCAATGAGGGGTTTTAGCAAAAGGCATAGGTATTGAACAAAGTAACTTTTTGAACTCTCTGACTTTTCTTGAATTTCTCGAAGAAGCATACAAAAAAAACTCTGATTTGCATTTTTGGCTGTTCAATGTCTGTTCAAGTGTCCAAATTTGATCAACTTTTCAATATTCATTAATTCATAATTGAAACAAATTTCTAAAAGAAAATTAGAACGCATTTAAACGATCCTTGAAATTTTTCGAGAACTGTTTAAGGTGATATTCTATCACTCTCCTGGGTTGATAAAATAAGCCAATCAACTTCATTCTGTTTTCATTTTGATCTAGAAAGAGTCAGATTTGATGCTGTTTCTTTTACTTATGATGGTGCTTATTTGAAATTTTTTGACGCAACAGCGTGTGGTTCTAGATTCACAAAAATTCACTCAACTCGAACTGCTAATAATTTTGTTTTTTTTTTTTCTTTTACACGCTGTTTCCAGATATCCAAGCTATGTACAAATTTTTGGTTGGACTGTTGGAGACGGAGAGTTCAAAAAATTCTTTCCTTGGTGTAAATGGAATGTTTGTTTCAAATTCCATTCGAACCTACTCTGGATTGTGATCAGCTACCTCTCGTTTCTCTGGAGTTGATGCACCTGATGTAAGTAGAACTGTAACAGTTACATAAACATAATTCACGTTCAATTTTCATATGTAAAACCGGTCAACTTTTAAATGGCCGAAACCATGGGTATAATTATCCTTTATTCAGCCATTTGCTGTTTTTTTGTTTTTTGTTGGAAAAGAAACCCATTTTCGTCACCTGTGAATTTCTCAGAGGTAGGGCCAGAGAGCCAATGCGGGCCCGGGGTAAATATAATTTGACCCTCTATATAGGGACGAAGTTATGCAGTTGGTTTTTGAGAGGGGGGGGGGGGGAAGAAGGGCAACGAAGTTTCATTGAAAGTTTCTGACTGATAAGTATAGGGGGAAAATGTCAATATTGCCGATTGATATCATATTCATATGACTTGTACACAATTTCATTATGTTTGTTTTTTTGGGGGCCCAAACTTGATTTTTTTTATTTCAAAACAAGAAAAACAAATTTATTTCGGGTGGGGTGAAAAAAATGTTTTTTTTTTTAGGAAGTTTGTTTTGAAAAAAAGAGGACAACCCAAATTGAAGCGAGGTCGAAAAATTGTCAAATTTCATAGCACCGGATGCACTGAATGGGCTCAAATTTGAAATGAATGTTTTTCAAGATACTTGATAGAAACCTATGCATGGATTTATCGATACGTTGGGTAGATTTTGAAAAAATGTGGTTTGAAAAAATATTGAATTTTTCGTAAAAAGTCCACTGAAAACTATATTCAACGTATCTTCGACAAATCCATGCATGACTTTTTCAAATTTGAGCCTATTCCATGCGTTTGGGGCTCTGGAATTTGGTATCGAGGTTTTGCAGGTTAACCGATATGTAGGTACTATATCATGCAGGTATTGCGAATATCCTCTTAGTGCTGAGTAAAATAAAACGTGTACTTACTAGTGAGGTAAATGTGCAAGTTGAATAAATGAGCATAAATGTACATGTTACTGTTTAACTTGATCACACAATACAGAAATGAAACCACTGTTTGTAAATTGGGTATCTAATGGAAGCTACATTATTTCATAATGGTTTTTTTTTCACATCGAATTCTTGATATGTACCTACTTGTATCAATTACCATTTGACCTCCGCCGCGATATGATTATTCTTTTCAATCAATTAATGCGGTGACATTAGCTTCTGATCAGAAGGACAGTCTAAACGTTTTAAATTGAAGTATGGGTTTTCCAAACGGCACTAATGAAAATATCGATACGTTGTTATCGTAAGACTAATTAAGAACTAACTAAAAGAGGGTGCGAGACTTGCGAGAGCATGGCGAGAAGTGGATGGACAATAGGGATGGGTATGGAACGAGAGATAGTTGGCGGAAGAAGGGGTGCAGGGAGAAAAGAGAAAGCGGTTTTAACGGGTGTTCTGAAATGTAAAGGGATGGAGAGTGGCTCGATTATCTCCTGTAGGAAATATACATGAAAGCGCAAGGTTCCCTCGAACAAAAAGAGTTATATATTCACTCTTTATCAGATTTCATTTTGATACCTATATACTCGCTCATCCGCTGAATAAAGTTTTCGTAATTTGATTTACAAATAATGCATTACCCAGATAACAGAAAAAATGATAGTTCATAGAACTTGAATTTGACGAAAATCCCAAGTACCTATGTGTTTTCTTAACTTTTAGGTCCATAATATCTACAGAAAGCCAACTAAATTTTTTGGATCGCCAAAATTCCAGCCAAATTCGAATCCTTGGGTATAATTTTAATAAACAGTGTGATTATTTAATTTCTTTGTGTTCAAAAAAATTAATTTGGAGTCGTTGGACACATTTTGCTGAAATAATTAAAAAGATATGTAAAATTATTCAAAACTTTTATTACTTATAGATTTCTCATCAATCACATTTATATGATTAAAAAACAGTTGTTTCAAATTAAGATGGTTAAATGCTAAGCTACCTGCTGTGTTGTTTGATTTGCTGATGTAGAGTCATGTGAATTTTTGGAGTCGTTAGCGTCAGAATTTAATTCCGTCTGGTTTTCTGGCTGCAAGTAAACAGAAATCGCTCACTTCAATTTTAGCAATAAAAAAAGTTGCTAAAAATAGAGCATAAAACTGAACGCGGAGTAACTATCTATGTAATTATACTTAATCATTTTGCTGAACCATAATTTCATCGTAATTTTTTTTCCAAGTCCAGAGTGCGAATAAATTTTGATCTCGATGCGATGAGAAAAAAAAAGCGTCGTGTTGATGTCGAGTTTACATTCGATTCAGTCGGTTCGAATGGAACTCCAGCACCCCCCCCCCCCGAATAGTGGCTTTTGATGGGTTTTGTTCGATATTTAATTTTTCGAGCTGGGAATTTTCTCTGTTTTTCGATAAAATCTAAATCGCTTATTCTTGTACACCCTGTAGTTAATCGTAATCCATGATAATGTAGATGCAAATTCATCATTTTATTTGTATGCTGACTGAAAATAACATTAAAATGTTTTTCGTGATGAGATCATTGATAACAAACAATATTACCTTTGACGATGAAAACGATTGTGTAGAGTTTGAAAAAAGTGTACAGCAGAAACTTTCGTAATCGGGATCGTAATCCATCCTTATACAACCTTTGGTATTGTAATCTTGGCACGTTTCTAAAACATATTAAATTCAAAGCGACTAGATGTAATCGTTTGCAAAATTCGATGTTTTTTGAATTTTTGAAATTGGAACGAATTCTAGCCTCTACCCAACCTGCTTTAAGAAGAACGGCCCTGGCTATTCCAAAAGAAAATAATTTTACGTAAGGTAGAGTGGGGTAATTGCAAAGCACTATTTGATTAGTGACACTTTAAGAGGGTGCTGTGAGAAGACTATTGCACGGATGAAGCTGAAATTTGTACCACTTATACTTCAGGGAGTTCTTTATCAGTGGTAAAATTTTGGTACAATTTGGTCGACAAATCGTGGAGAAAATTGCAATTTTAAAATTTGAAAATCGATTTTTCCAAATGCAAAAGTGGGCGATATTTTTTTATTTTTTTGAGTTTTCAACACACTCACTGTATTCTACGTGTCATTTGCTAACTTTTGATGTATTCGTGTACTTGATTCGGTTTTCCACTTCACAAAAAAATGTTTAGGGGAGTGAAGAAATATCGAAAAATTATTTTTTTTAAAACTCGCTAAAATGAACAAAAAATTAACTATAGATCATTTCTGATGTTTTTTATGTAAAAAACTTGTCATAGAAATACATTTTTCGTCAAATATAGGTACATAGGTATTAGTAAAGCAATAATTTTAAAATTCAGTAAAACTGTTGATCACTTCTCCAACGTGTAACTCATCATGTGACCGTGGAAGTTAATTTTTTTCATAATTTCGAACCATTTTCAAGTTATTTAGGGTCATACATCACCGCCATAGAAGAAAGAACAACTCTGAAACTGGAGGCCGCGGAATACATAAGACCTGTTTACATAAACTCGGTGAAGATAATTTTGAAGAGAGACAAAACCCCCCGCAATTTCCTCCTCCACTGACCGGCTTCCGTAAAGCCGGTCTGTAGCGCGACAGGATGCGACAATTGCGACACACATTCCAATACCAATCCAGGCTGCTACGGACTTCGCTCGTTTCCATGTAGCCCACCCGCGAACAGCAGCAGCAGACGGCGACAGCGAATGTTCGAGACCTTTGAGCAGACGACAGTAACAGCGAATATTCAGGAACCTTCGACAGATCTTCAATGTAGCACTTCTTCTTTTCGCGAATCTTCGATACGTATGTATTCTTTTGAGACCAACTCTCAGTCTCGTTGTCGAGTTCGCGCTATTATGTAGCAATGTTCAATTCTACTGTATATTTATACGTTTGTCGTTTTTTAATAAAGTTGTTGGAGCTCTCGTGCATTCAACATCCAAATTACTAAGCAAATTATGAAATTCTTTCCATCAACTAAAAATCGCTTCGAAGTCCTGAAAACCAATGACTCGGAGGACGCTACAAAGAGCCAAAACCACCACCAATCTTTGTCGACAATGTCTCGGATATGAAACGGCTACGAACGCTACAGCAGCAGCAGATGGCGACAGCGAATGTTCGAGACCTTTGAGCAGACGACAGTAACAGCGAATATTCGGGAACCTTCGACAGATCTTCAATGTAGCACTTCTTCTTTTCGCGAATCTTCGATACGTATGTATTCTTTTGAGACCAACTCTCAGTCTCGTTGTCGAGTTCGCGCTATTATGTAGCAATGTTCAATTCTACTGTATATACGTTTGTCGTTTTTTAATAAAGTTCAACTCTCGTGCAGTCAACATCCAAATTACTAAGCAAATTATGAAATTCTTTCCGACAGCTAAAAATCGCTTCGAAGTCCTGAAAACCAATGACTCGGAGGACGCTACAAAAGAGCCAAAACCACCACCAATCTTTGTCGACAATGTCTCGGATATGAAACAGCTACGAACGCTAATAAGAACTGCAATTGGTAATGATGATTTTGTTCTTCGCACTTGTTGGCGTAATGATGTTAAAATTAATGTGAGTTCCGGGTAATTCTCAAAAAAAGGTAAAAATCGTGTACATGGCAAATTTCTCAAAGGTTTTAGCATGGAATTTCTTATTTTTATTTTTGGTCCATTCAAGGATCATCCCCCACACATTTCACATATGGCATTGAGATTTTTAGCCCCTCCTTTCATTGGTGTACATTCGATTTTATACCCCAAATGTCCTTCGACTTGGCTGTCACACGCAATGTTTTTGAAAATGAATGTTATAAAGTGTCATGAACTTCATTTTTTTGGGAATAAATTGACACATTCTCATTATCATAGAACACGAAGATCCATTATTGTGGAAATTGCAATTGGAATAAGTCCATAGGAAGCTCACATTTCACATTTGAAAACTGTCACACACTTTTTGCGCAAATTATAGAGCAATTTTCAATTATTTTTGGTAGCTTCCCAATCCAACATTTTTTTTTGGCGAGTGGCTGCACTGGTTCACTGTCCTCATAAAAATGTTACCCCACAATGTTATTTCCAAAACCTACGCAATGGCTCGTTCTGATCGTACTTGTCTCTGAAAATATGATATTTCGCAAAATTGGTGTCCTTCGGCTTGCCTTTTTAGTATTTACCCTGATGAACCCGCCAAAAACGATAATTGAGAAAGGGAAGTTATTCTACATGATAAGTACACATTTACTACGTGTTAAAAATCGAATAATGTCCAGTAGGTAAGGCTAGAAACGAAAAAACGTTGAGATTGTCCTTCGGCTTGTCCAGCGCCCATTTGTCCTTCGACTTGGCCAAATTTCAGACAGCTGTACTTTTATCGCGCTAGTCGACATATTACACGATAATATAAGCAAAATTTGACATTTCCGCCTTCCCCACGCCTCACCCTCCACCTCTACATAAAAAATAACTCCAGATTCGAATTCTACGACCTCGAAAACATATCAATCGACATATTACACATCGATGCGGGTCGAATCCTAATTATCGCTGTTTTAGGGGGGCCGGGGTCCACAGTGGGGGGGATTGAATTGAGGCCAACACTAGAACAGGGATCTATTCCACTCCTACCAGCTGAAACAAGAGAAACCATTCAAGGTTGTAATTCGTCATCTTCATCCGTCAACCCCAATAACCCCAACTGATGAAATAGCTGCTAAATTAACTTCACTAGGCTATGCAGTGAGGCATGTTTCAAATATCAAAAGTACTAAATCGAAGGAAAATCTCCCATTGTTCTTCGTTGATTTGGAGCCAGGAGAAACCTGCAACAAGATCTTCGAACTTAATAAATTCCTGAATTAAAAAATTTCTGTTGAATCGCCGAGAAAGCCAAAACATCTACCTCAACGTGCAAACTGTGCCTAAAATTGCGATTTTTATTTTTTGCCACTTTTCTAGACTAATAGTGATACTTTTCGAAATTTTCATTAAGAATTCAATTTATTTGAATGAAATGACACCTTATATACGCATATCGAGTTTACTCCTTGTCAAAAAGCTTGGAAGAAATGGGTGTAATGCTGTATGGCCACACAAAGCGTTACTGTCATCGAGCTCCTATATGTGTCAAATGTGGTGAATCTCATAAATCTGCAGAATGTCAAATGAAAAATGAAGAACCAGCGAGATGCGCATTATGCGGTGATGATCATACGGCCAGCTATAAAGTCTGTGTAGTTTACAAAGATATCCAGAAAAGAATGCGTAACGCTGCTTCAATCCATTCAAAAACAGAAAAATCAATTGACAAGCAAGTACCACAAGTGACTACTTCATCAATTGAATAAATAATACTACTACTACTACTATTTAGGGCAAAAAAATATTTGTGGTAAGACTGGTAAGTGCAAAAATGAAAAAAAAATCGTTTTTGCAATTACCCCGAGTCGATTTTTTCTGGAGTAATGCAAAAACGCAATTTACGGCCAAAATGAAAAAAAAAAAATCCAATTGCGATATCTTACCTTAAACTTCAATCCTTCATGACCCTAAATCGTAAAAATTCCTGATAAATCGACAGTTTTTTCTATTTCACATGCATTTTTTTAAAAAACACCTCTCACTTTACTTATGAGTGATTTCAACATGATTTGATAAAAGTGTTTGCTACGGATCGACAAGTTGAACCACGTGAGTTGTGACCAGGTGAATATGTTGGTAAAGGTTGTTGCTTCGACAACCTGTAGTTGGCACAACCAGAAAATTGATATTTTTTTGCATGAGGTCACAATTTAGCAATTACCCCACGCTACCTTATTTCAAGCTGAACATTGATTTCTAGGTGAATTGTTCGCCAACGAAGTATTCAATTTTTAGTGAATCATTCGTGAACGAATTGAATAATTGTTGGTGAATCATTCACGAATGAATCGAATAATTTTTGGTGAATCATTCGCGAACGAATTGATTTGTATAGGTGACGCGTCCGTGAACGAATCGATTGATTTACATAATTTTTGGTGAATCATTCACGAACGAATTGAGTAATTTTTGGTGAATCATTCGCGAACGAATTGATTTGTAATAAATGACTCGTTCACGAACAAGTCGATTCATTTACATAATTTTTGGGTCACTATTCACAAACGAATTGAATAATTTTTGGTGAATCATTCGCGAACGAATTGATTTGTATACGTGATTCGTTCGTGAACGAGTCGATTCATTTACTTAATTTTTGGTGAATCATTCACGAACGAATTGGATAATTTTTGGTGAATCATTCGCGAATGAATTAAATCATTCAGTGAGTCAAAGTTCAGCTAAATCGAAATGGATGGGTTGTTCCACTTCCCTTATGAATGAATTTGGCGTAGCCGGTGGTCAATATAGTGTCTTCTGTGATGCTCTAAGACGATGCCTTTAGCAAACAGTATTCATTATGAATTAATTCAGTAAATAAATTATGCACTCATACACTCACCAGGAATGCAATAGAATAATGTCTTATCCCATTTTCCATCCTCTTTGCATACAATGTATTTGTAATCAGGAACGGAATCGCCGTATTTGTGCGATTCTTTGCAGACTGGACGAACTATACTCCCTGCTAGTAGCGAATCTTCGTCACATGGAATATACACACCTCTGCGAATGCATTTCATATCAACATTCACCGGATTCAGTTTTTCACATTTCTCTATGAAAATATACAATATACGTACAGTAAGTATGACACAAAAAAAGTACTCAGTGGCTTTTTTGTAGAAAGAGCTAGCGAGATGAATGAAACAGTGCTGAGTAGCGAAGCGACTTTGAAAATGTCAGGTCCATGCTCAGGGTGGCCACAAATTTGAAAAACCGGTTCCGTCAAACATTCAAAATGGTTTTTACTGGCACAATGTATTCTACACACTAAGGCGACAAAAACGTGTTATGAATTTTTTGAAACCGGTTCATTAATTTGCGGGTCATTCCATGTCAACTCAACCAAAAAAAGGCGATTTTGAAAGTCATGTCTTTCGATTTCGCTCAATTTTTTTTTACAATATCTACCCACTCAGTAAGTAAGAAAGCCGCAATCAGTTTGGTCCCAGCCCCCTCAGGGAGCGGGTGGGGGGCTTCCATTATTTTCACATTGTCTTGCGGTACTCAACTTCAGCAGCCCATTCCTCCAAAACTATGATACTTTGATCAAAACTGATTTCACAGTTCGAAAGAGCATTGAATTATAAACTTCTTAAGTATTTTGAAATTTTCAAAAGTTGAAAGTTGAACTTTCAATTTGGAAGTTCAGATTTCAAAATGGTGCTGTAAGTGGGAGCTACCATTTAAAATTTTGAAAAAATTTCCATATATGTACATTTTGATACTTTTTTGAAATATTTAAGGTTTCGAAATGGAACTCTTGACGGAGGGGGAGCACCCCCACCCCCAGTTTTGGGTAAAACTTTCAAAAGAAAATCAGGGGCATGTGATATATCGAATAGTATGTTTTTGGTGACGCTGAACACGAATATGACGTCAGATTTGTGATTGGACCAGTCCACGGCCCCCAGCACCTCTCCAAAGGGGGTGACCCCCCAAAAATGGTTACATTCGTGTGACACGTATGTCAAATAGTATGTTTTCGATATCGCTGAACACGAATATTGCCTTAGTTTTTCGAATCGACTTCACCCATGGCCCCCAGAACCTCCCCCATGGGTAAAAGTTCAAAAAAATTGTTGGGGGCTGTGGATGGGGTCCAATCACAAATCTGACGTCATATTCGTGTTCAGCGTCACCAAAAACATACTATTCCATGTGTCACACGAACAAAACGCTTTTTTGAACTTTTACCCCCTTTGAGGAGGTGCTGGGGGCCGTGGATAGGGTCCTATCAAAAATCTGACGTCATATTCGTGCTCAGCGTCACCGAAAACATACAATTCGATATATCACATGCCCCTGATTTTCTTTTGAAAGTTTTACCCAAAATTGGGGGTGGGGGTGCTCCCCCTCCGTCAAGAGTTCCATTTCAAAACCTAAATATTTCGAAAAAGTATCAAACTGTACATCTATGGAAATTTTTTCAAAATTTTAAATGGTAGCTCCCACTTACAGCACCATTTTGAAATCTGAACTTTCAAATTGAAAGTTCAACTTTCAACTTTTGAAAATTTCAAAATACTTAAGAAGTTTATAATTCAATGCCCTTTCGAACTGTGAAATCAGTTTTGATCAAAGTATCATAGTTTTGGAGGAATGGGCTGCTGAAGTTGAGTACCTCGAGACAATGTGAAAATAATGGAAGCCCCCCCACCCGCCCCCTGAGGGGGCTGGGACCAAACTGATTGCGGCTTTCTTACTTACTGGGTGGGTAGATATTGTAAAAAAAAATTGAGCAAAATCGAAGGACATGACCCAAAAACGTTGGTTGAGTTGACATGGAATGACCAGTTAACAAAAAATACCCAAAAATTGTAAATAAAGAAAAAAGCTTTAAACAAAAGTTTTTTTAAAGCTTGAAAAATTACAAAATTCTGCCCAATCACATTTTGAAACCGGCTCATTGGTTCGCATTCAGCAACCAGTTTTTGACATCGACCTGAAAATTGGAGATGGAGGAAAAAGCTTGAAACAAAAGTTGTAGAGCGTTAAAAATTGAACGATTTTCGCTTATCGGATTTTGAAACCGGTTCATTAATTCGTAGCTAGTTCTTAAAACTTTAACAGTTATCTGGTTACAAATGCTGAAGCTGTCAGAAGCCAGAGCAACGCACTGTATTATTTATAATCAATTGATTTCGAGTCTGTAGTCATTTATGTGAGAATATCTTACTTACTGAAACATTTGTCAAATTGAGGCTCCCAGTTATTCTCGTAGCAAAAAGAATGCGAAAGTTTTTTTTCTGGATAATAATTCGGCTTACACTTGATTGTGGCGACAGTCAATTCTGGAACATATCCGTCTCGGGTACCACAAGATTTTGACGAGGTTCCGTCACAATTGAAAGTTACATTTTTATCGGGAAATGGCGCAGGTTTAGGGCATGAATCACTGTGTGAGAGATATAGTTTTCCAATTGAAATCAGTTTTTAATCACATCGTCTTATTATGAAATACCCATGTGTGGATAGTAAAGTCATTGTTTACCCTAATTCAATACCTACCCAGCTGCTCGTTTGCTTCTGGTTGATTTATGAACTGAAGAAATATTACACGCTCGTGGTGTTTCATCGGAACCATCGATGCACTGTTTAAGGCCATCGCATAAGTATTCCTTACTAATGCAAGCTCCGTAATCGCACCGAAAGTTTTGATCGCTGCATCTTGAAATGAAAAAAATATTGTTTTCAATTGAATAATTCGGACACTATGAAGTATACAATTTTTTTTATGGCCCAGATAAAATAAAGCTGTTGAGTGCAAAAATCCATACTTAAACCAAGGGGTATAGAGGTTTATTCAAATCTAATTCACTGGAAATAGATCGATCGATACTTGTTTATTGTCAATGTCTCTCTTCCCTGCTGTCTTTGATTATTTTTGAATTATTCGCGTGTAAAGATTTTATCTTTGTATTCTAGGGTGGATCGCATAAGAAATTCTTGGGTTAATTTTGACCAAATTCAGTTAGGACTTTCATTTTGAGTTGAAAGTCACTAACAAAACATTTCAACTCCAGATATGCCTCTAGAGAGGGGGCATTTTTGAAAAAATTGTGTTTTTTCACATCAGTCCCTGCCCAACCTGTTATAGGAAAAATGTCCCAGTCCCAAATGAAAGTACTTATTTGAGATTCTGCTTCGACCTAGGCCATTGCCATCAAAATCCTTGAAAATTTTCAATTCGCTCATTCTAGGCCAAATTTGAAATTTTTCTCCCTTGAATGTTTCGCCTCAATTATGGGTCATTCCATGTCAACCCAACCAACGTTTTTGGGTCATGTCCTTCGATTTCGCTCAAATTTTTTTTACAATATCTACCCACCCAGTAAGTAAGAAAGCCGCAATCAGTTTGGTCCCAGCCCCCTCAGGGGGTGGGTGGAGGGGCTTCCATTATTTTCACATTGTCTCGAGGTATTCAACTTCAGCAGCCCATTCCTTCAAAACTACGATACTTTGATCAAAACTGATTTCACAGTTCGAGAGGGCATTGAATTTTGAACTTTTTAAGTATTTTGAAATTTTCAAAAGTTGAAAGATGAACTTTCAATTTGAAAGTTCAACTTTCAAACTGAAAGTTCAACTTTCAACTTTTGAAAATTTCAAAATACTTTAAAAGTCCAAAATTCAATGCCCTTTTGAATTGTGAAATCAGTTTTGATCAAAGTATTGTAGTTTTGGAGGAATGGGCTGCTGAAGTTGAGTACCTCGAGACAATGTGAAAATAATGGAAGCACCCCCACCCCTCCCCTGAGGCTTTCTTACTTACTGGGTGGGTAGATACTGTAAAAAAAAATTGAGCGAAATCGAAAGACATGACTTTCAAAATCGCCTTTTTTTGGTTGAGTTGACATGGAATGACCCTTATGCCAAAATATCATTTCTGATACTGGGGAAATATAATTTTTTTTATCAATACTGCTAATTTCAAAAAACCAGAAAAATGGCTAAAAACCCATGAAATTTTTCCTGGAGAATTTTCTTGAATCCAGAGTCTAGACCATGATAATACTTCGTACAACATCAATAATATTAGGTATTTAATCTCTATAAAGCTTAGGTAATCAATTTTCATACTAACGATATATTCCTACACTGATCGCGCGTCTCATCTGAGTTATCATCACAGTCTGGTATTCCATCGCAAACAAATATCCTTGCTATGTCGTGCCCATCATCGCAACGGAAGTCCTGGCTGTTGAAATCAAAATTAAAATCATCCACGAATGAGGGTTTGTAGCAAAAGTTATATGTACATATTTAATAAGGTAAGTTTTCAAACTCTCTGGCTTTTCTTGGAGCTCTGGGAGAAGCATGCAAAAAAACTCCGATTCGCATTTTTGGCTGTTCAATTTGAACAAATATTGTTTAAACGAACCTTGAAATTCCTCGAGGTTCAAGATAATGGTTTGATGGAATATCGTTCGCCTAGGTTGGTGAAATCAGAAATGAGCCAAAACTTCATTCTTTTGCCATTTTTATCTAGAGTTAGATCTGATGATCTTTCTCTGACTTACATGGGTACTGATTTTAAAGTTTTAGAAGCAATATCGTGTAGTTCTAGATTCACAAAAATTCACCTAACCTGACTTGCTAATAATTCGGTTTTTTTTCTTTTGCATGCTGCTTTCAGAAATCCAAGCTGTGCATAGTACGTATTTTTTGGTTGGACCATTGGAGAGTTCAAAAAATTCCTTCAGTGATGTGAATGGAATGGTGGTCTCAAATTCAACTTAAACCTACTTTGGATTATGATCAACTATCTCTCGTTTTGCTGGACTTGATGCACCTGACGTAAGTAGAACTGTAACAAATTAGATAAACATAATGCTCATCAAACCTGTTAACTTTTAAATGGCCGAAACCATGGAAATCATCATCTCTTTTTTCAACCACTTGCAGTTTTAAAAAAAAAAAAAGAAATTTTCGAGATGATGGAAAAAAGAACCATCTTCGTCACCTTTGGGTTTCTCAGAGGCGAGGCCTTCGATAGCCGATGCGGGGGGGGCAAATATAAGTTGGCCCCATTTATAGGGACGAAACTATGTAGTGGGTTTTTGAGAGAGGGAGGGGGGAAGGGGTTCCACTGAAAATTTTCCGACTGATATAGAAAAAAAAATATCAATTTTTTGCCGATTGATAGTATCTATTATATTCATGTGACTTTATAAAGAATTTAATTTTCTGTTTTGGATTTTTGGGGGCCCAGACTTGAATATTTTCAATTTAAAACAAGAAACAAACTAACCCGAGCGAATTAAGGGTATAAAAGGTTTTGAAAATTCGATTTCAAGAGTCCTAAAAGGCTAAAAACGATGTTTTTTTTTGAGAAGTTGATTTAAAAAAAAAAGACAGGCCAGAGCGAAGGGAGGGCGAAAAATTGTCTAATGGGTCATTCCACGTCAATTGGACCAAGAATTGGTAGGGGGGTTCGGCGATTTTTTTGAAATTTTTCCCGTGGAAAGACCTTCCGAAGGGATGACCAATGGCGCAAATCGCAGCCGTATAGCCCATTTTTAAAGGCAGCCAGGGAGTGTCAAAGTTTTCAGTGAATCTAAAATATCATCCATTTCAGCAGTGGATTACTCGATAACCGCAGTACCTACCAAAATGGAACTTTTCCCCATAGTTAGGGGTTTTGAAAGGCTTTTTAGTGATATCATAAAAATCAGTGTTGCCACTTTTTTTAGTACAAAAAATTAGCTCAAAAAGTTTTGAAACGTAGTTTTCATATCGTTCCGACTCTCAAAAATTCTGATAAAAATTTATTATGGACAACTTTTCATGCTGAACAACATATTAAAAAATTAGGATGGTAACATGTTGCAAAGTCGATTTAAAAAAATTTAAAGTTTGCGAAAAAATGTGATTTTTTGATTTAAAACATGAAAAAAAGTTTTGATAAGTGAAGTTGACCCATTTGACCCCTATTTGTACGTATCTGTCGAAAAAGTTGGAAAACCCCTTTCATTCGATGAAATGAACTCCTCCCAAAAAAAATCAAAATTCGAAATGATTCAAAAAATGAACGAATTTTTATTTTTTTGTTGTGAGTGTAATTTTTAACAACTTTTTCATGAAATACGTCAGAAAGAGGTCAAAATAAGACAACTGAATAAATTTGAACGTTTTTTGATGTTTGAAATCGAAAATTGAATTTTTTCGAATTTTGATTTTTTGTGAGAAGTTCATTTCATCGAGTGAAAGGGGTTTTTCAACTTTTTTGACAGATACGTAAAAATAGGAGTCAAATGGGTCAACTTCACTTATCAAAACTTTTTTTCATGTTTTAAATCAAAAAATCGCATTTTTTCGCAAACTTTGAATTTTTTTAGATTGACTTTGCAACATGTTACCATCCTAATTTTTTAATATGTTGTTCAGCATGAAAAGTTGTCCATAATATATTTTTTTCAGAATTTTTGAGAGTCGGAACGATGTAAAAACTACGTTTCAAAACTTTTTGAGCTAATTTTTTGTACTAAAAAAGTGGCAACACTGATTTTTATGATATCACTAAAAAGCCTTTCAAAACCCCTAACTATGGGAAAAAGTTCCATTTTGGTAGGTATCGCGGTTATCGAGTAATCCACTGCTGAAATGGATGATATTTTAGGTTCACTGAAAACTTTGACACCCCCTGGCTGCCTTTAAAAATGGGCTATACGGCTGCAATTTGCGCCATTGGTCATCCCTTCGGAAGGTCTTTCCACAGGAAAAATTTCAAAAAAATCGCCGAACCCCCCTACCACTTCTTGGTCAAATTGACGTGGAATGACCCTAATTCTAGAGCACCGGATGCCTTGAATGGGCTCAAATTTAAAATGAATGTTTTTCAAGACAAATAAAAGAAACTTATGCATAGATTTGTCGATACGTTGAGTATATTTCGAAAAAATGCAGTGAAAAAATGTTGGATTTTTCTTAAAAAGTCCATTGAAAACCATTCAACGTATCGACAAATCCCTGTACCCGTTTCGTTTAATTGTCTTGAAAACCATATGCATATTTCCAGGGATTTTTTGCAAGAGGACGCGAGGGGACGCTGCCCCCCCCCCCTCCAAAGGAAAGTTTGACAATATCGAAAAATAAAAAAAATGAAATAATTTTTTTTAAATAAAAAATAATAAATGCTAACTTTTTCAAAAAAAATATTTTTTTTTAGGTCAAAATTATTGAAATACAAAATCTACCTATCAAAATTGCCACATTGAAATTTTTGAATTATGAAACATTATTATTTTTGAAGAGCAAAAAAAAGTGCTCAAATTTTTTTTCTCAAAACACAATGGCAGGGGGGGTATGAAA
This sequence comes from Planococcus citri, assembly GCF_950023065.1. NCBI lineage: Eukaryota > Metazoa > Arthropoda > Insecta > Hemiptera > Pseudococcidae > Planococcus > Planococcus citri. Next base: position 66,636,411 of record NC_088678.1, on the reverse strand, counting down.
ATTAGGGACTTCGAACTTCAATTTAGCTTTTCCCAAGAAAGGAAATATAAAAAATTACCTCTGATATTTCAAATTTGACGTGAACTCATTCCATGCGTTCGGGGCTCTGGAATTTGGCATCGAGTTTTTGCAGTCGAATCGGTACTATCATATGGGTTTTTCCAATATCCCCCTTAAGTGCAGTATAAAATAAAACATGTACTTACCAGTGAGGTAAATGTGCAAGTTGAATAAATAAACATAAACGTACATGTTCCTGTTTAATTTGATCACACAATACAGATAAAATCACTTTTTATAAATTATCAAATGGAAGCAACATAATTTCATAATACTTTATACTCGTACGTATTATTTTTTCACATCGAGTTCACGATACCTTCTGGATGATTTTTTTGTTTTCATCAGTATTAAATATGTATGCACGATCAACGTATAATTCATTTCTCTGCCGACCATATCAACGCTTCCAATGGTTAACTTGTTTTTCAACATCCAGCCAACTCTGTTCTGTTTCAAATGACGTACGAATGTGCGCGATCAAGGTTGCAAAATTTTTTTTGGATCGCGAATCGCCTGGCATAATTATTATACAAAACGTAGATGATAAAATTACCTATTACTGCTACATCATTTCTTTTTATAACTTCCTCAGTAGAAATTGATTGATTTCGAAGTTTTAAAATAAGCTCACAAGATCAAAACATTTGGCTGGTCAAATAAATTATTTAGAATTTTTTTCTCAATTCTCAATTTGTCAAGTTCAATGACGTTGGGAAAATCTATGTTGTTTAGATAATTGCGAATAGGTACGTCATTTACCATACCTACTCGTATGCTCATATTTGGAGACAAATTATCATCGAATAAAACGAGAAATTCAAGTTGAATGAGCTTGCTAGTGCTTCATCAAATACCTTTGATTGATAAGATGCGTGCTCATTGTTCATTTGTTCACAAAATATTTCAGGCGAAGATTTATTGTTCAAAAAAAAAAAAAAAAGTAAAGTTCAGGTCGTCTGCGTATTCGATAAATCTTTTTGCCATTGATCACATTTCTTGCTTTCTTCGTCGGTTGAAAAAGCCCACGGTTGTGTTTCACCAGATCCAAATATCAGATAAAATACAGCTCCAGTGCATAAGATCACTGCAAACGCAATAAAACTCAAATTCCATTGCGAGGGACTCTGAAAAAAAAAGATTTGAATCGATGAAACGCCGAATTACCAATTTTTCGAATTTTACTGCAGAAATTCATGAATTACTCACGTGATCAGTTACTATAAAAGCTACTACGAGTGGACCGGAGGCTGAACCCAGCATGTAGAATAATGCCATAAAACTAGACAGAACGCTGGAACATTTTGGCGCCAATGCTAGGACGTTTAAGCTTTGAGAAATTGTACAAATCAAAATGTGTTAATCGAATTGAAAATATGGAGTAGTTGAAACTAAAACATCCATAAGTAAGTGGACTTACTTGCATACCACTTCAATCATAGATACGGCCAACTTCAGTAGAATCAAACACGTCATTACAATTGTGAAATTGTAGGGTAAATATGCCATTACAAGCAGTAAGATGCCTCCAGAGCCCAATGCGCCGCATGTAAATAATTTGTGCATCTATACGTACAACGTAAAGTATCAATATTTTTAGTAAGGGACATTCCAGATCCCAGGAACTTGAATTGATATCAATCCTGCGCATGCATTTGCAATTTTTTCCCTCAAATGCTTGAGTATTCCTGATATTTACCTGAGTAGTAGTCATAAGATTAGTATTCTTCAAGTAATCTAGTACATAACCAGTTAAAGGCATTGTAAGGATATTTATGGTGGTGGGTATGGCTGAATATATTCCTACTTTATCGATTTTGTTTCCAGTAAGGTCTAAAAACAGATTACAGACACCACTCAGCTTGTGTGTAATCGACATGGATTTAGGAAAAATATATTTTGTCACCTTGAATGTACATTGGCAAGCAGACAACAGTTACTGTATATCCATAAGTGTGAAGCATCTCTACCAACCCCAAAGCATAGACAGGTTTACTCAGCATCATGCTTTTCCACATTGCTTTCATCTGCAATTAGATTGAAAAGTTGAATTAGGTTTAGAAACTGAAAACACCAAACATTTAAAAGATTAAATAATGTAGTATGTCTTTACTTAATCTGCTAACATTTTTTGGTCTGGATTGTTTCGGATCTCGTTGGATATAACTGAGCTCCTCTTTGGATATCCATCGATCTGATTCAGGACTATTGGGCACCAGAGGAATCCATATCGCGGACCATAGTAAGGAAAGCCCACCTTGGATGAATCACGACATGAATTTGAAAATAGAACTGTCCATTTGTGTGAGTGTGTGTGTGAGATGATTAATTACAGTACCAGAAAAGTAAAAAGTTGCCGGCCAACCGTATTTGTGGGTTACGATTCCGAAGATGGGATACACTATGGCTGGTCCAGCGTATAGCCCTGTTAACGTTAAAGCCATAAGTTTGGATCGGTCTCTGTTTGGTGACCATTGGCTCCATAATTCGGCGAAACTGACGAACCTAAATCCCTTTATGGGTTTTGAAACAATTTTCAATCATAAGGGCTCTTTTTATTGAAAATGGAAGTTGAACTGTTCGAATAAAGTGTCTCGAATTTCGTAATTACCTGAGTTATTCCTTCTATTATTCGATCGACGATGAAAAGATGGAAACTGAAACGAATTATCAGCGGAGTTAAAATGGTCAAGATGGATATAATCAAGTTGCTGATGCTGAGCACAGTCGAGCCTCCGAATCTCATAGCGAGGTATCCTCCAATTGGTGACAACAACAGCCCAAAATCACTCACGCCTAAAACGAACCCTTTAGTTTTGGAATCCCAGTTGAATTCTGGACTCTGAAGTGTTATTTAAGAACTGGTGTGAGTTTGAAAAGTGAATTATTTGATACACGTTTGGTTAATTGGACACAACAGAGGAATTAGGTATATTTGATGTGCTTACCTGAGTGATCGTCGAGTTACCCATATCGATTTCTTTCGCAGTTGTCATATCGAGAATAGCTATATTCAGATTGGCTTTCAAAGCAAATATATTCATTTCGCCGATAAAAGCCAATATACCGACGAAGAAACGTTTCGAAAACCAAAATCTATACTTCTCCATTTCTCTCGAAAAGTAGGTACTTAAGTACTTTAATATCAACGGATGTTCGTGTGTGAAACGTAGCACGCGATTTTCATGTGCTTGTTAAATAACCGAATTTATAAGATGAAAAAAAGTATATCGGTGAACTATTCCAGGAAATTATCAGGTTAATTTGGCTAGTTGATAACAAATGAACCCGAAATAGTGTTAAATTTGACATACATTTGACTCTTTGTATGAAATTTTTGCGTTTAATTATCCGTTTCGTGTTCTGGCTAACGTATCTCTATATTCTGTGTAAGCAATGTGCACTTATAGAAGGCTGTAATACATTTTGTTGACATTAGGGTTAAAAATCGTCTGATCGTTTTACGACATAAATACTTTCGTGTACTTCGTGACGAACGCGTAGGTATAGAAAAGATATAAGTGTAGCTAGATTTTACTTCATTGTAATTACATATCACCATACAAAATATTTTTTCACCCGTGTCTCGTTTGTTTTATACCTACCGCCACAATGAAGCATTAATTTCAACGATTACGATGTGTCTTCATTTTTGAGATAACATGTATAGTTTTACTTACTGATGTAGGTAGCGTACGCAATGTGTAGATTTTGTTTGAAGGAACTAGGCAGTAATTGGAGTCTAGAACAACACCGTAAAATGTATATTTTAACGAAAAAACTGACATTTAAAAAAAAAAAAAACTTTCGAACTCCTTTTTTGAAAAAATGTTGTTGAAAATTGGAGTGAACTGAGTATAATTAATAAACATGTAGGTAGGTAAAGTATAGGTGGTAGTCTATCCATTTATGTTCAGAGATATTCGTTGCTTTCATTATTGATACAAATATCATCCAAATATACTTACTTAAAAATCGTTCATTTAACCACCATATAGATAGATAAGGTAGGTACGTTGCAATTTAATTTGTGATGATTGAACGTTAATAATATGATGCGGTTATTTTTCAAGTGCCTTATAAAAGTGTAATACAATACACGTTATTCTTCGTCAGTAATAAGTCTTGTACATACAAAAAGTATGTATTCAGACTTAGCAAATTATTATTGTCTTTGACAAATTTTAAAATTGAAGCTCTGAATGCCACTTTGATGTGTATGAATATGATTTTTGAGTGTAGATAATGGAGCGAACGAGCAAGATTTGAATTACCATAGCCCACCATTTCCCCATCTCCACAAAATATACCCAAAGCATAAATAATTGGAAGATTTTTTACGGCAGGGTGAGTTGGGGGGGGGTCGTAGCTGTTTCATTCGTACATTGATTGACGTCTCGTCGTAGCTGTTTTATCCTACATTGATTGACGTCTCTCGTGTTTTCGGATCTCGTTGTAGGTATACTTCTAATAATGAGATTTTCTTCAAAATATTGAAAATATTAAATAATGTGTAACTAAGCTTTGAACAAGATTGAAAAAAAAATTCGTTTAACAAAAGTTACCATGTGGCTGTTTGGAATCTTCAGGAATTTCAAAAGTCATTCCATTCCTAGAAGATAGGACTGAATTTCCATTCCAGTTTTAAAAAAAAGTCAAGGATCTTTCATCAGAAATGTTAGAAAAGGCACTTTTTAGTCGGTGAAAGTTTTTTCTTTTGGAAATTTTCTCGAAGTCGAGAATTTGCGTTTTGAAATTCGAATGAATCTGTGGTTGAATATCTCACTTTTTTAGAAACAGGTGTTAAGTGATGTTATAAAAGAATGTGGAAAATTTTTCATTATTTTGAGAAAATGTTTTCTTATTTTTTTATCCTTTTTTTCTGATTTGGGCGATATAAGGCCTCAAAGTCAGATCTTCAAAATTTTTCAAAAATATTCCTTAGACGTCCCAAAGACTTGGAACTGCTTTTCAATGTGTGTCTTTGGACTTGAAAAAAAAAATTAAAAATAAAAATTATGTTGGTAAAAAAGTGATCTAAGATTTTTTCAAAACTATTCAAATATCTCTTAATCGAAATTTTGAAGGTTTAAGATGAGAGGGTGTGTATCTCAGAATGCAAGGGTTATTAGGAAAGCATTGAATGTACCCCTTTCCTTACCCCCAATCACCCATGCCACTTATCTTTTCCCCTCCGTCTTGAATTCGTAAGATACCTAGGTATGATTTAGACAAGATATTTTCAATGCTTTAAAAAGTCTTCAAAAGTGAGAGATACTTTCTTCAGAAGTCAAGATTTCTCTGCTATGAACTCTCAAGTTCAAAACTTCTCCTGCAACTTAATTGGATATGTGGACACAAGACGATGGAAAAGTCATGATTTTGAGTTCAAAGATGAAGCCTATTTTGCGAAAATGACTTAAAATTATGACTGCAAGAATATTTTTGTATTTTATTTAATATTTTGCTTTAGTAGTACGTTATTATGCGTTGATTTGATTGCATCGAAAATTTTAGATTTATTTGTAGAACTGCCCATTTTTCTGTTCAGAATTCCACGAATCATTTTTTGATCAAACCTGGATAGTTAAAGAGTCTAAGTATGTCCAAAACATTGCTGGTGAACTTGCAAGTGCTAACTTTCTGCTTTTGTCGTTTTTTTATATATACCTATCAATAGATAAGTTTTGTGTTTTTTTCCCTATCGAACTAAATTTTTCAAATTATTTCACTCCTTTGCAGAATTTTGAAAAAATTCCATCGTTTTTCTCATTTGCCTCAAACATTTTCTAGGAAAAGGTGGCAACAGTGCCAGTCGCGAATATTTTTTGCCACGTTTTTGAATTTGACATTTTGCTTGGAAATGATGTCCTCTCGAGCTTCAAATTTTTCAATTTCGTTTTGAAAAAAGTTCTACCCTCGTCCTTCCTGTAAGAATTTTGAAAATTTTATAAACTAAAAATTGAGACTAGAAACTCCCTTCATACAAAGAAATCTTGAAATGTTTGAAGATGAGTTACGAAAGCGAAAAGTTGAGATATGAAATTTGAACTCATCTCTACCCCCTCCCCCTCACTAAAAAAAAGTTCGCGAAGGTTTTGAAAAATGCCCTGCCAGAAGTCCTGCTGAAATGCATTTTTCATTTTTAAATATTGACTGAGTAAGTGAGTACATATCTAACAATCCTGCTTATTCTGTCAGTCCTGCTTTTGTACTGTTCTTTTTTTTGTTGATATGCCTCATTAGTCTCGTAATTGTCCTGTGTTTTTTTTTAAAAAATCAAATTTATCAAAATACCTTGGTTCTCTTTTCAATCAGATTTTGAATTTTCAATTCATTTCTTTTTTATTGTGGAATTTTGAAAGAATGTTATTGTTTTCACATCTGCCAGATGAAAAATTTGTGTGTAGAAATAGCCTTTAGCAGATGGAATAGTACAAAAATTATCAGACGCTTTTTAAAAGTAATTTTCGATGAAATTAATTTGTATTTTTTTAAAACCATGTATTCTGAAAAAGTATGCTGATGATTTCGTTAAAAACGCTCAAAACAAGTTGGAAAATTTGAAAAACGAAAAGTTGAGATGGTAAAAATATTGTCAACTTTCACCCCTCTCCCGAAAAAAGATTGGAAACCCCAATAACACTGGAATAATTCAAGAGTAAAATTTTGATATCTCCTCTTCCTCTCGAAAAAAAAGTCGTGAAGTGTTTGCAGAATGAAAAATTGAAATGGTGAAGATACTTTTGATACCCCCTACTTCCGAAAATGTCTTTCGTTAGAATGCTCAAAAACATTTGAAAAATCGAAAAATCGACGTGTAAAATGTTCACCTCCCTGGCCGATGAAGATGAGCAATTTCCTTTCAAACGTCCTGCTAAAAAGTCTTGCTTTTTTATCAACGGAATGTACTTTTGAAATATCCTTCATTCTTTTGAACAATGGCAATATAATTTGTCATTAGGTAATTTTAAATTTGTACCAATGTTTTTGTTTATTAAAGAAGCACATCAAGCATTAAAATTTCAAGATTTAAAAAAAAAATAATAACTTAACTTTTAATTATTAAAAAAACTATATTATAGTGCTTAAAGAAATCATTATTTTTCGATACCTTGACCTTGAGTACTTTGGCCATCTTTCGGTTTAACATCATCTTTATTTTGTTCATCAACAGAGGTAGTCCAGTTTTGTGGCTCACTAGATCCAAATATATAAAAAGCCAATGCTGCGCCAAAAAAGAACGTCGCAAATACAGTTAAACATTTGCTCCATTCGGAGGTTGTCTGTTGACCAAAAAAAAAAATCACAACTTGTTTATTTGCAATAAATTACGTTTTTTCAATCCGTTACTCACGTTATCAGGTACCATGAAAGCTATAATGAGTGGTCCAATTGCTGCTCCAATGACGTGAAATGGTGACAAGAAACCAGCCAAAATACTGGGGCATTTTGGTCCTATGGCGATGACATTCAATCTTCAGAACAAAACGTAGAATGAAATAGGACTCATTGCTTACCTTAGAGATCATATTCTTGGTGAACTTACTGGCACAGCACACAGTTTATCGATGTGGCTAATTTCAATAAGGTAAAACATGCCATTAATAAAATGAAATTACGAGCTAGATGAGCAGCTGTCAGAAGTATCGCACTTCCCATCAAAAAAGCTCCACACATGAATAGCTTATGCACCTGGAATAAATTTAATTTGAAAATAGTTCCACTAACGAGTATACGTATTGTTTATAGCATAATCTGATGGTTTTTACTTGAGTGGTTGTTAAGCAACCAGTATTACTCAAATGGTCCAATATGAATCCGATACTAGGTATGCTGATGAGATTTACAACAGTTGGTATTGCTGATAAGACGCCGACTTTGCCTATCTTACTGCCAGTGAGATCTGGAAGTATGGTCTCCTCTTAGTTATTATAATACCCCTGAGGATCTAAAAATGTGGATTTTTGCTCGAGTTTATGTTAGGTACCTTTTATGTACATTGGTAGACAAGTCACAGTTATCGTACTTCCGAAGTGATAAACTATTTTTGCGATGCCTAATGCGTAATAGTGTTTGCTCATGATCACTTTCTTCGACACAGTTTTCAACTAAGAATTTTATGATTATTTCTCGAAAATTCGCATATTATTATGATGAGGGTAGGGGAGATATAGGTACTCACTACTCACGTTTTTGGGCTTGGGTTGTTGAGGATCTTGTTGTATATAATCGAGTTCTTCTTTCGATATCCATTTATCTGATGTAGGACTATTGGTCACCAGAAGGAACCATATTCCGGTATTTATTAGAGAAAAAATACCTATACGATGGTGAGAATTATGTTTGAATTCTGAAGTTGAGAGACTTTTACTGATATGTTAGGTTTATTTACCTGTGCAGTAAAAAGTCGCTGGCCAACCGTACTTCTGTGTAATAAATCCGAAAATTGGATAGGTCAGTGCTGGTCCAGCGAACCAACCACACATTGTTATGGACATTAATTTAGATCTGTCCCTGCTAGGTGCCCATCGTGACCATATTTCGGGAAAGCTTACGTATCTGAAGATCTTGATTTTTGACAATTAAATAAAAAATGAATCTCAGATTTTTGTTTAATAATTGAAATAATGACGTACTTGCGTTACTCCTTCTATAATTCGAAGCACGATGTAAAGGTAAAAATTGTATCGAATGATCCAAGGTGTGAATATGGTCAAAATGGATACCACCAGAGTGCTTAACGTAATCAGGGTAGCACCTCCGAATTTCATTGCGAGATATCCCCCTAAAGGAGAGAGTAAACAGCCATATGCATGCACACCTAACAGGAAACCTTTGGTTTTTGCGTCCCATTTGAATTCCGGGCCCTGTAAGAAATTATTTCTCGTTGGAGCTGAACTGATAATATGTTGAATTAGAAAGCATTTGAATCTACTGAGACTTTACTTAGCCTTTCTACAAATTTAATGAGGTAAATGATATGTAATTGCATTTGTGACTGTCTTGTTGCCTATGATGACTTCGTGGCTGCTGGTCATGTCGAGGATAGCTATGTTTAAATTTGCTCTACACGAGAACATATTGGTTTCCGAAATGAAGCATAAGATTGCGACTAAGAAACGTTTCGAAAACAGCAACCTATATTTTTCCATTGTCACCGTCAGCGTCAATCCACTTGATCATTCGAATAAAACAGACCGAATATGAAGCTCACTTGATCTGAATTGAGAATCATGCAGGAATCGAATATCATTTAGAGGTATTCTGCAGTAGTAAATGTCTTATCTTAGTACTCGATATTTGAATATTATAACGTGAAATATGTACAATTATCAGCTGCATCATTTTTTTGTATGTTGATATCGTGGTTGAACTAATAAGATTATTTTAATTCGTATTGTAACTCGAAAGCTGAAGCGTCAAGAGACACTTGAAACGTGTAGAAACAGTATTCTCAAGGTGTGAAAATTGGAATCGTATACCATTTTTATATTTTTGAATCCAAGAAATCGAAATAATCGTCCTCCATTAAAAAATCTCATCTCGAAAATAAAATACCTACTGTATTTTGAAGTGTAAAAATGGTAAAAAACAAAAATTAATTTCATTAATTATTTTCATTTGAAGATTTAACAAAAAAAATCAATAAAAATTTTTTTTAAAAAAGTGAGCAACGAAATTTCAAAACTAGAAAATTTTGAATCCTTTGGATTATTTACAATTGAAAAATACAGCCAGCTTTAATTTTATTGACGTAAAATCAGGCGCAATTACGTCGTATTCACGTAGCTGTAGAAAAAGTTGCATTCTTTTTTTGTGCTGGCTATCAATGGAGTGAAAGGGAATGCTGAACAACGAATGATTATAATGATTTTTTCTAATGAACTGGCTCAGAACATGTTTCAAGTAACGATATTGAATTTTATATTATCGCAGGCATGTTTTCTGTTGTCCATCAATTTTTAAACTGAATGTTTTAATAACTTTCGTGTTTATGTGCTCCTTAATTTGTACAATTTTCATGCTGCTTGATAATTTTTCTCGTGTTTTTAGCGAATTATGCCATTTTTTAGTTTTTTTTTCTCGATACCGAAGTAGGTACTAGGTGAATGAATGCAATTTGTACTTTTTTGTCGTTTAAAAAATAGTTTAATTGATAATTTGATCAACTTTTTTTGCATAGGTAGGTATTGAATAAAATTCTTGAGATCAACTTTATAATGAGATTTCATTGATCGTTCGTAAATATTTTTTTCGCGTGAATTTGTGAAGAATTATTTTTTTTCTCGTGTTTTGATACGTTGATGTAGTAATTCTTCAATTTTTTTGAAATTTTAATCTCATTTTTTAAAATTTTCATCAGAATTATTTTTAACATTTTTTTGATAAAGTAATTTATTGTTTTTCTTTTTAAAATAATTTTCATATTACACGCAATTTCACTTTTGTTTTGATTTATTTTTTTTTTTTTGAAATTCCGATAGTTTTTTCATTTTTATTTCGTATGCCAATCGATATTTTTACATTTCATTTGGAAATTTTTTATTTATTGACTTCTCGAGTATTTTTAACACAAGTTTTTATCATTCTTATTTAATTTTTTTTTTCGTTTTTTCGTTTTTTGAATACCGTGGTGAAATTTTACCGATTATTGATTTATTTTCTCGTGTTTTTGTTAATTATTTACAAGTTCTATTTACATTTTCACTGATACGTTGGTTTTTTTTGTGAATTTTGATCGTTTTTCGAAACATTTGTCTCATTTTTCACAATTTTGGAATAATTCTTACAAAATTTTTGCCTTTTTTCCCTCTTTTGCATAGTTTTGTCAGCATGTTATTCCCTTTTTGATGATTTTTGACAATATTCATCTTAATGTTGACCAAGTTTTTGTATGTATTTTAATGTCATTTTCCGTAATATTTGTGAACATGTTTTTTCCTTTTTTTCAATCATTTTTTTCACTTGCGTTTTAGCTATTTTCACAAACGCTCATTTTGTTTTAAATTATTGGATATTTTAATTTTTTTTTTATTTCAAGACATTTCATCAAGTTTTTGGTTCTTTTCAACAATTTTTGCATAAATGGAAGTCATTTTCTTCCGTTTTGTGCATTTTTTTTTCAATCTTGCGCAATTTAAATTTTTTAAAGAATTTGATTTGTTTTTTGTTTATTAAATGTTTCATGTTTTCAGTATTTTTTCATGCCACAACAGTCACAAGCAATTTTAATAGCATTTATCGATTTTTTGGTTCTATTTCTTTTTCAATTCTCGTATCAATATAAGAAATTTTATTTCAATTTGATGGCCTGATTTTTGAAGATGAATTTTCTCAGTGTTTTTTTATATCATTTCCCCCCAATTTAATGAGTTTTAAAACTTATAATATTTTTGATATTTTTTTGGGGGGGGGGGAGGAATAATTTTTTTTCAATTATAAAAAGTTGTAAAATTTCCAAGTTGGTACTTGTTATTTTCAAATTACTGAACTGATAAGAGTAGTTGTGAGCAGCAAAGTTAATTGCATGAGCACGAAAAAATGTGAAGTGTTCAAAACACTTTCTTTGAAAAAATCTTTGTAAAAAGTAAGTACGTAACCTTACTCATGAAATTAAAAATTAGATTGATATAAAAAGGAATAAAACAACATTTATTTTTGGTGACGACAAGAAAGGGAGGACGGGGAATCTACGGACATAAAACAAATAGGTAATCTACTTCTACACGTATTAATTATTACGACGAGCAATAATTTAAGCTTTCTTTCTCATTGATTTCTTCTCTGGTTGGAGTTGTTCGTTCTGTTGAGAACGACCACGGTTGTGGTTCACCGGATCCAAATAGGAAAAATATCACAGCTCCGCAAAACGAGATGATGCCGAAGGTATAAAAACAAGTATTCCATTCGTAAGGTGTCTGCATAGAGATCAAATAAATCGATGAAAAATTTTTAGTTGTGAATTTGGTTGTTAAACAGATACAGTGCATTCTACTTACGTGAGTAGTTACTATAAATGTGATGATAAAGGGAGCAATGGCACTGCCCAGCATGTGGAAAAATGATATATAACTGGCCAAGGCGCTGGAACATTTGGGTGCTAAAACGATGATATTTATGCTGCGAACAGAATTAGTGCGTGAGGTTTATTCGAATTAAGATATTATTTTAATTAAGACGATGAATCTATACTGACTTGCATATTATCCACATGACAGATACAGCAGCTTTGAAAAATGACAAGCATACCATCATGAAGACGAAATTGTACGATGAGTTGGATATAGTCAGCAAAATCCCTCCACCGAATAAGAACGCTCCACATGCGAATATCTTGTGAGCCTATGTATTGAAAAAAATAGAAAAGAAGGGGTCAAGTTACTCATAATTTGAAATTAGTGATGTCTGAAAGATACCGTATGGTGATCACCAAATTACAGAAAATGTTCCAATTTGAATAACTTACTTGAGTGGTTGTTAAACAATCATTATTTCTAAAGTAATCTAATAGCCATCCGACTACGGGTACGGTGAATATATTAACAATGGTGGGTATAGCTGATAAAACCCCGACTTCTTCGAGGTCACTACCAGTGAGATCTGTAAAAAAATAAGAAATCATTTTATTGTACGATAATTCAACGATTTTTCTTTTCTGCAATCATGGTAAAGAAAGAATACAGCACACTTCACCTTTTATCAGCGTAGGAAGAAATGTTACAGTTATCACGAGGCCAAAATCTTGTATCATTCTGGCTATGCCTAAAGCTTGAACTTCTTTGCTGAGGATTATATTTTTCCACAATGATACCATCTGTGAAGGAAGATGAATTGAATAATAATACGAGTGATTTAATTAGGGCTCTGTTGGGAATATCATGATTTCAAATCAAACGCTTCCGATATCCCTCCTCATCTTTCAAAGTTATTAGAAAATAGTAGATTTTGAATTGATTTAATTTCTTCACTTTTCGGTGTTGTCATTGAAACTAGATAAACTGGTGGAATGTAAATGGAAACTAATTTGTAAGTTTTTCCTTTTTTTTTTTTTTTTTTTTTTTTTTACAAAAATTCATTATTATAACTTGACTGTAATATCTCAAACCAAAATTGAAAATCTCTCAGATTCACAAAACTTTTTTCAATTAAGAGATAAGAGGAGATCTTGAATGGAGTTCTTTTTCATCATGCTCACCTACCTACTCGTGTACCTACACTTAGCCTTGTCTTAATCTCATGTACCACTCACGGTCGATCTAAAAGTTCGTAGGTCTAATACATAGGTTCTGAAACCAGTTCACTAGTTTGGTCAGTTTTCAAAAATACCTAATCGTTTAAAAATCATCGTTTGAAAAAAAAATCTGTTAGAAGCAGTTTTACATGTATTGCAAATGATTAACATGTAATGCGTTGAAGAATAACTACGCTGCCGGCCTTCTTCAATGTGAACCATAAAATTCTAACGCGTTGATTAATTTTTCAAATAGTTTTTTTTAGCACGTAAGCCTACATCTCGATGTATTTCTGTAGAAAATGTGGTTTCAGAATAATTTAGAAACAGCAGTTCCAAAAATTAGCAATTTCTTCGAAGATCATTTATACATACAAGATACCGTTTTTTTTTTTGGTCGAAAAAAAATGAAAAAAAGCGGACTGAGTTGAGAATATTTTGAAATAGAGAGAGAAAGGTTTGTTACGAAAATTGGGAGAACTAAAATAATCATTAGAATATAGCACCCGGACGTGTTTATGCATAAAATGACTCATAAGCCGGCATACGTCATGTACTTATTCATGTGTGATATAATTTTTTAAAATTTTTAAATTTTATTTTTTATTGCTTTCATTGCGTGCCTCCTGATTAGTTTCGCTTTATATTTCTAGGTACCGTATATTACATATTAGCGTCTAGATAGCCGCACAATATTGATAAATATAAATTCCAACAAAATTTTGAAAATAATCAAATGGTATAAAGAATTTTGAATTTCAATAAAATTCACTGAAGAAGTTTACAGTTGTGTTGAAGGATTCATTGTATAGAAAAAAGTTTAGCATCCTATCACAGATGAAGAAGTCGCGGATGGGTTCTTTGGGTAGACTTGTTTTCGAAAATAAGAAAAATAAATGTAGCATTTCATCGTTTACGAGCATCGAATGATTTAAATTATTGAAAATTACTTCAAATTAATGAAAATTTCGGTAAAATTTGCCAGAAGTGCTAGAAAATACATTTAGTCGGGGGGCCCGCATAAGGATCACTTGCACCCCCCCTCCCCGCCGATCCTCCGAGACAACTATTTTCTTAAAGGAGGAGTCCTAAGGAACATTTCTAGCCCTTGTACTAAAAAAAAAGTGGTCCTACTTACAAAATGGCGGCCATTTTGATTGACAGATCAGCCGAAATCGCAGATTTTGCGTTCCAACATAGGAACAGCATGACATTTTTTAAACCGTACAAAGGTAGATCGAAAGAGCAGGCAAAAATTCATCACCTGTCAAAATTTCAACTGCTAAAGTGCCTTTTTCGATTTTTGGTGAGTTTTCAAAAATCAAGTTTTGGCCAAATGTAAGAAAAAATCAAAATTTTTGCCAAATTAACCTAGAAAGCTGAAATTTGGGATTTACCCTTTTTTCGACCTGCCAAATCGATTGGAAACTGTTTCAACCCATTTTGAGCAGTTTTGGAGCCTCTGGCAGGTTTTTGAAACTCGAAATTCTCTCAAACTTTCATCAATGGAGTTGGAAAGCCGAAATTAATTCTGCAAACTGATTTCAATGTGCTGCTGTGAAGTCAACTGCAGGTAAATTTCAAGTCGTTTTAGAGCCTCCTGCGATGTTTTGAAAATTACTGGCGCCTCTAGTAAATTTTTGAAATTTGTAATTTCCCCACAATTTTATCAAAGTGGAGATGGAAAGCTGAAATGAACTATACACTCTAATTTTAACACCCTCTGAAGACGATTGTAGGTGAGTTCAAGTAATCTTGGAGCCTCCAGTGACCTTTTGAAAGGGTTTATGGCGTTTTTAGGAGAATAGAAATTTCCAAGAAGTAGCTGGAAGCTTCGAAATCACTTGAAACCACTATGCAGTCGACTTCATACGAGTATTATTGTATTGAAATTAGTTTGAAGAGTAAATTTCGGTTTGCTAACCCCGTTTGATGAAATTTTGGGGAAATTTCAAGTTTCAAAAATCTACTGGAGGCTCCAGTAATTTTCAAAAAATTGCTGGAGGCTCCAAAACGACTTGAAATTAGTTTGCAGAATTAATTTCGGCTTTCCAACTCCATTTGATGAAAATTTGTGGGCATTTCAAGTTTCAAAAATCTACTGGAGGCTCCAGTAATTTTCAAAAAATCGCTGGAGGCTCTAAAACGACTTGAAATTCACCTGCAGTTGACTTCATAGCTTATTGAAATTAGTTTGCAGAATTAATTTCGGCTTTCTACTCCATTGAGTTTCGAAAATCTACTGGAGACTCCAGAACTGCTCAAAACGGTTTGAAACAGTTTTCAATCGATTTGGCAGGTCGGAAATAGGGTATATCCCAAATTTCAGTTTTCTAGGTTAATTTGGTAAAATTTTGATTTTTTTCTTACAATTTGGCCAAAATTTGATTTTTGCCCTTGAAATTTTGACAGGTGATGAATTTTTGCCTGCTCTTTCGATCTACCTTTGGAACACTTTTTTTTTAGTACAAGGGCTAGAAATGTTCCTTAGGACTCCCCCTTTAAGAAAATAGTTGTCCCGGAGGATTGGCAGGGGGTACAAGTGATCCTTATGCGGGCGCCCAGCCTAGACTACTCCCCCCATGTGACTCTTGGTAGGGTCTAACTGCACATCTATTTTCATATTTGTGTTCAGCAAGTTCGATTTATGTGATACTGATAACGATACCCATATTGTAAATTTTCTTTCGTCCCAAAATTAGGGGAGGGGGTGCCTATGACCCCAAAATTGGGTTTCAAAGAAATTGGTTGGTTTTCTATTATTTTTGGAGGGCCGCAATTGATCAAAAGCTCATTAATTTTCATAAACTTTGACAAAAATCGCAAATTAACCGTAACTGAAATAAAATGATTCGATTATGGTTTGTTTAAAAAATTTTAAATCAATAACCATGGTTATGCTTGTGGTTAAAAATTTCTAAATCAATAATTTTGGTTATGGTTATGGTTACGGTTACGGTTTTTGGCTCATTCTAGAGTTAAAATTCATTTCGGTTGAAAATTACAGTTATGGTTAACAATTAACATCCCTGGTTTTTTAGGACAAAATTCTTTAAAAGTGAAAAAAAATAAAATTTTTGTAGGGGGAGATTAATGCACACGTGATGATTAAAGCATGTAAACCCTACTTGAGAAGGTTATTCACGTCAGTCTCAAGTAGGAACTAATTTAGCCATATTCCTGGGTTCTAATCAGGGGACTAATTAATTATGAATCTCACCTTCCACTACCAGGACCCCCTCGAACCAGATAATTCCACTTTAGGGGTCCAGCCCTATATACGAGAGCGGGTATGAATCAGGATAATAATTAATATTTCGTAAATAAATTTACTCAACATTACCTATCACCTAAGTGAGGGACCCACCCCAGGTATAATCATAGGACGAATTTAGATGTGTAGGATCGTATGTATGTAAAGAAATAGAAACACAAATGAACTTCAAAACTGTTTATAATTACTTCATCACGTAGAGAAAAGATCAACATTCGTTGGTATCTCAAGAAACGTAATTATAATTGAAGTTAAAACAAGAATTACTACATTCATAGCCTATTCTTGTGGATTTGGGGAAAAGGAAAGTATTTGTTATAAAAACTAAGAAAATAAAGGATAAATACCTTGGATTGGCAAAGACAATATAATTACCATTCCAACACCAGAATGATAATTAAAAATTGCTGTTTGGTGTTGTATAGGTATGTACTTCCGGAATAGTACACACTACTATTGACTCAAAATAAATAGAATAAATGGGGAAAAATCCGAGCCATAAGAAAATAATCCCTCGTGAGCATCATCTCTGTGCTAGTTTCAGTACATTCGAATCAATAGAATCAATGCACTGGACTAGACCTCACACTTCCCTGGCAGTCCAAGCTCGTAGTCTTGGAGCTGACCAGGTCAGGTGGCAGTAGAATGAATACTGAAGTTCTTAGAAACTAGCTTGAGAGAGCTCAATGATGAAAATATGAATAAGAGACGAGCTGCGGATGCAGCGGCTGCGCGCGATGGTGCGCTGTGATTGGCCGGATATTAGGTCATATTTCGCGGAATTACCCCTTTCTATGGTAAGGCTCGCGGCGCGGATATTCGCGTCAGGTTGGGTAATACAGCAATACTTTTTATCCCAGCTAAGTGGTATAAAAAGCATGATTTTTCTCCCTCTACATATGCCCCGATTTAGGTAACACATGTAGCGAGGTCGAAATATGGTACATAAATCCAAAAATTAGCAGGAGAATCAATAGAATTAATAAGTAGATGACCAATATCCAGCGCCACTGCCCCGATTTATGTAGTTTATTGTGTACTCGTGTAGTGTGTACCGGAAGTAATAGAATTAATAAACATCTTCAAGAATTCGAGGTATAGAAAAATAGAAGTAAATAGCATGGAAAACATCCACAAGAGTACAAAAAGAAGTTACAATACGAAACTACGTAATATAGAAAATACAGCTTAAAGTAAGTTTGAAAAAAGAAAAAAATACGTAAAAATAAGATAATTACGTAATGCTATAGAAAATGAAAATTTACAGAAATTTGAAAAATGAGAATGAAAAGCAAAAATGTGAAAAAAGTAATGATTTAACAAGTAGGACAACTGTCCAAAAGGTAGTACAGTGTAAAAGTAAATACGTACCTATTTGCTTTGGATGTATCAATAAAATAATATAACTTCTGTAATAATTGAGCTTATGTTTTTTTTTTTTTTTTATTTCAGATGTAGCAGTTGGAAACGGATACAGCAGTCAAATCAGAAAGTTGAAGATTACTTGATCGTCGTATAAATGATGAAAGTAGGTCTAAATCATTTACTGTGTAATAGATTAATTTCGTAGTATGACGGCTAAGCGCTACAATTATATGTGGAATACTATCAAAAATTGAATTGTTCTGATTGATTAAACGAACTAATATAATTGTGGCTGATTGTTTCCCTTGGTATTCATGTACCGTGTTAATGGGGAATCCGTTACGTGCTAAGATCTGTTTTTCATTTTGAGTAAAACATAAGTAATGAGCATCGATTATATGAGGTAGGGAAATAATATTTTTCAGTTTGACGAGGTTCATCTCATGATGTATTTGCGATGATGAAAACATACCTTGATGATAGTATTGAAACAATAATGCTGATGTGGTTAATGTACACCTATGAGAAATTGATAAATAGGTATAATTCGAAACGGAGTTATCTGATATTGTAGAGAAATGCACAGTTGGTAATAAAGAACGATTGATATATGGGATTTGATTTTTGTCTCCAACAAGTATTACTTCCTTCGCGTTGGATTTCGTTATGGCAAATATAATTTCACCTAAGTGAACTAAAAATGCTTCATCTATAAATAATCGTGTATAATTCTTATTATTTGTACTCATTAGGTAAGAATCAATCGTTCTGTAATTACGTTTTAAATGGTATTCATCCAAAGTATGTTCATTTTTCAAAATCATTTTATTTCGAAAATTCTCAGCTCCTTCTTTGGTTGGAAATAATACAAGATCTGATTGAGTATTTACGTTATTTAGAATAAACGATGTTTTCCCACAGCCTGGTACACCTTGTACAATTGTAAATTTCGGAATTAATGTCTTGCTCAGATCAATATTTTTGCAAGAAAAGAATAGGTCATAATCACTTAATATTCTGGTTTCATTTGTTACAATTAATTTTGGAGAATTCAAGGTGTCAGAATTAATATCGTTAAGAACGAGTAAGTTTTTTCCGTCGCAGGCATATTTGTAATTACTGTATGGTGGAGAATGAATAAATTTTCCAAAGTTGGTATCGTAAATTCCTATTTCCAAATTTTTAGCAGGCATGATTCTTGAATTTTCAAATGAAGAATGAAGTATACTTGCATTCCATAGTGCCGAAACCGAGTTCAAATACCAGATATATAATTGCTCATTAGCAGCATTCAAAAAATTAAGATTCTCGTCGATCGTAGAGTTACTCATTATGTAATAAATGAAACAATAATTCAACTCAAGAAATAATATACTCAATGTAATAAGGAAACAATAGTGTCCAGCAAAAATAATAATCGATTATTAAATAAAATTAAATAAAAATATTCAGTCTTCGAGAAAATAAAAAAAAAAATAGGAAAATTTGCCAACTTTAATTCACACTTCTAATTGGTCCAATAATTGATGACGTAGTAAATATAAGTATCGATAATCTATTTGTAATGATAACAAAAATTAACAGCGTTTGTTTTTAATTTGTTTCAGATTATGCGCAAGGATGATTACGAAAATATCGGCAGAATAAACGGGAAGTAATTATAGTTCGCGATATTATATAATATGATACGTCGGTACTTTGTTAATCATTATCGTCTTTTTTCAGCGTGATCGGGCTCATCTGCATTGGCGCGTTTTATGAATGGCTTCAACAGTCTTCGCTCTGCAAGATAAGGAATTAAGCCGAGTAAAACTTCAAGATGACTACTCTGTGTTAATGCGGGAATGTTTGACCAGTGTGCAATTGGTAAATGATGATCTACCACAGTCTCCACTTCGTGTAGATAGACAATTCTGGAGGAACGACTTAATAACACTGCCGTATATCGAAGCCAAGCTCGTAAGTCTTTACATGTCTGCTCCGTCTCGCTAGTATAGATTGGAGGGATTATAACGATTTTACAAACATGCGTCTTGAGAATAAACTCCAATAACTTCTTAGCATCTTCGGTGATATCGGTCAACGGTGTACCGTTGGCTATGTCTCGATGGCCAAGAGAAAGAATAATGTACTTAGGGAGTACTACTACATATTTTCGTAAGTTCCTCTGAATATCTTTTATCGTTATAGATCGGTTGACGAAGAGATTCGAGGGAAGCTGATCGACCAAATCGATGTTTCCAGCGACAGCATCGTCTACAGCACCACATAGGATGCCATCTCCAATGATCCAATGGCCCTGGATGAAATAGACTGGTTCACGTACGCCATCAGATCTACGTAGCTTGCCCGAAACTATGTAAAAATAGAACTTGTGGTCATTTACGTATTTAGCAACGTCTCGTGGCACTTGACGATCGATGTAAAAAGGTAGTTCGGAAATCAACATATGAAAAGTCGCAGTAGTTATTACACCATCCGCTGGAATTCTCACCTTTGGGAACGAACCGATCGTCGGACGATGGTAATATGTAATAGGAAAATTATTACGAATATCAAGTCGATTTACTTGTAAGCGACGATTTTCTCTCATTACAGGTACGATGGCAGCTGCTGGCTCAGGTACGGGTACTGGAGCAGGTTCGGGTACAACAGCATCGAGAATCGGATGATAAAGTTGATCGAAATTCATGGCAGAATCATTCGACGAAGCGGACGATGGCGAATATTGATCGGCTGGGATCGGAGCTCGGTAGCCGGAAGTCGATGGCGGTGAGTTGTCAGTTTCGAAATTACGTAGTGCGGCTTGTAAATTTTCAACTGTTACCTTGGGTCTAGGTGATGCAGAGGTAGACGGAATTGATGACTGATTATCGATTTTCTGTTTAGGTTTAGATTCCTTGGAATCGGAATCAAGCGTCTGCATAGAATCGATCGAAAGTTTCAGAGATGCGAGTTTGGCACGTAAATCTTCGATTAGACGGTCTCTTGCGCGTAAATTAGCTTGCAATTCGGCATTACGATCTAAGGTTTGTTGGATTTCACCGTTGAGTCGATTATTCTGCTCGTATGTACTATTCATTTCTTGATTGAGCGACATTATTTGAGCTCGCGTAGAATTATTAACGAATAAACGTAGGCTCTCTGATATAGGCGATACTTTAACTACGATTTCATGAATTGAAGTAACAGAGATCGATGCACCGCAATTATCGTATAAGCAATCTAATTTCCTTTCTATCATACCCTTTGTCTTTAGCATCAGGCATTTGAGATGCATTACGTGGTGGCAATTTGAACCGGTTACCAGGACAGGAGGTGCCGTAGATCCAGCCGGCGGAGCAGCTAGCGTATCATCGCAAATGGTACAGACGGCGATACTCAGCTCAACGGAGTGCGTTAAATTAGCAGCAGCCATAATCTCGTTCCACAAAATAAAATATTGAATTTTACGGAAAACAGCAAAAATAGCACAAAATCGCGTACGTCAACTGAAATGGAGCACTAGCAATGATCACGTCAACATTCAAAATACTAATGAAGGCTAATAGATATTTGCGTAAATTCCTTGTGGATATTATATCGAAAAAATGCTGTAAATGGAAGGGATTATCTTTATAAGGCTGTTAAGTATCATTGTATTTAAGTAGGTGGGGATTATCCATGTAGCAAAGGCCTACAGATTATTGTAGTATTCGTCTGGCAAATTCTATTTATACCTTGTTATCTCTAGTAGACTGATTCTTCCGATAAATTGTACCTGTAAAATATTTTATCTTGAATAAATGGCTGTGAATATTTCCGTATTGTAGATTATTAGAGTTTATACGATTTCAGCATATAATAATTTCAGGTGAAAACATGCAGCTACTAGTATGAGAATTGAGTACACGGAAGATGGAACTATAAATAGAATTAATTGCAGTATAGTATGGTCAACAAGTGACAAGTTAAATCGAATATTGTCTCGTAAGCGGTAAAATAGAACCCACCTGCAGTAAATATCATCAATATTAAACCAATCATATTGCAAAATTGCCTCAGTACTATGTTAAGTTGATTGAGCCGCGAAATTAACTAAATTGAAACTTTGATACCGATAATCCCAAGTAGTGAATAAATTGTCTCAAATCACCTTCCAATAGAAATAATCATGAACAAATAAACAATGCGATTTCTGCAGAAGAGCGTATACTTCTTACAGCTCTTGAATATTTATTATCAAAAAGATAGAAAAAATATCAACCTTTTATAATTGGCCTTCTAGTGAATATACGAACTCGAAAAAGTAATTATACATTAGAAATATAACAAGAAAAAAGAATCAAACAAGGAAATACAATTCACGAACACGTAAAAATAGAAAACACTTCCGAAAATTTCTGTTATATCATAGAAAAAGTAGAAAAATTAATCATAATAAGCAAAATATGTAAATGAGTACTTCGTAGAGCAAATTAGCTTAATTTTTATAATAGAAATAATTTCGTTGAATGCGTCATGGTACAAAACATAAGTCCTAACATAGGTACTTATGTTGATCGAAAAACAGCGAGCTTAGAATTGAACAAATACCGATCCCTGTTCAGCTTATTACCGCATTCTTCTCAAATAAACAACTTAAAAAAAAATAGGAAAAATTCAACGAAAACAAATTCACAATTCGACAAACAAACAAATAAGAAAAAATAAATGAAAGTGTCACCTTAAAGAATAAATATTTACGAAAATGTCTGTATTACGGCCTGTAGGCGAGAAGATGGCTAATTCTGTAGATTACATCAAATACCACGAACGGATGAACGTATAGTATACCACCCATATCGCAATGATAGGGCTCTACGCGATCGATAGTTTCTTCGATGAATTCTAGGTAGTGAATTCTTTCCGTATCCATCTGAGGCATGATACTTCTCTGCCAGTCGCGATATTCCAACAATCTCTGAGCGTCTTCTCGCCTAGGAGCTACAATGGTCGGAAGAACTAGAATTCGCCGTACACCATGATCAAGTAAACATTTTAAGACGAGGTTGGTGTTCAATCGAGTAGCCAATTCTTTTTCAAGCGTGTTATCGTGGGTTCCCATAGAGAGAATTACGTATGGCGGCACGTTCGTCAAATGGTTGTCAATATTATGCATCAGCCTTTTGGCGCTAATGAAGCTCCCTGCAAATCTTGACCTATCCCAACGATTCTTCAGAACGGAATTTCTTCTTAAAGGTTCTCTTGCCAACGAATGTGCCAAGCCATCACCAACTACCCACCACCCATTGAGGAAACAATGGGTTGATGGCTGTTTATCGTTCGCAGACCAAGTCGTAAAAACCGATGAATACATTTCTTGCGTTTGAAATGAAAATTCTTGTCTCAGCTGATGTTGAATTTGACGACCATAATGGTAGTTCGCTCTTTCGAGAATTGCCATGATGTTACTGCGGCGGTTAGGAAAAATCGCTCTTTGCATTGAATGGCCGTTTACTCCTCCGTCGTAAATACGTATTTCACGCTCATCGCGGAAGTCTTCATTCGGAGCGTCTTCATCGTCCATTAACGGTCTCTGAGCTTCGGCGACAGTAGCCACGCGTGGCGTTATTACGTTACGGGTCCGAGGATCTCGCGACATACGTGTAGCGTTTGAAGATGGCGCAACGATATGGTTGACCAGCACGTTATGTGCGTTGAAAAAGCTTCCCAATACGTTGCGGCCGCTTGGACGGAAGGTGTCGCGGAATCGTGAAGTCGATGGTGCAGCATCATCTGTCAATGCTGGCGGATGAGCAGGTGGCATGTTTACATCATCGAGGTTAATTTCTGATGTTTTCGCATAAATTTCTTTATTTTCCTCGATAGTTTTAGGCGACACGATGACCGACGATGAAGTCGAACCGTAAATCGATGCTTGATCAGTATTCGTCGATTGGCGTGATGGACCAGCTTCGCCGATTTTTTCGATCGGAGGAAGTGAATTGGGCACCTTTGCAATTAAGCCATCTTGCGCATCCAATTGCAGGTCTAATTGTCGTTGGAATTCACGCTCTTCAGCTTCAAATAAAGAAAGAATGCTAGAATTAGATGAATCAGTTGACTTGTTAATTAAATCAATAGAATGATTAATAATACCTTCTTTCGCGGCGAACATCGACGATAATCGATCAATCGGTTCGTTCAAGTCGTTACGTCCAATTGGGCTCGTGTTTTCAGTTCGTACTGTATCTTGCAAGTCTTCGTTATTATTATCGGTATTTACGCAATTGTCTACTTCATTAGTATCATCGTCAATCGTATCTTCGACGTATTCACCGTTTTCTTGAACTAATTCTTCATCAATATCTGTGGAAACACATGGAATATTAAAATTTCTTAAATTATGAAATTTTGAAACGAATACGTCTTTAGAATTAATATCAACAGGTGTAGGTAGCAAATTCTCGTTTCCACAGGTGAAGTAATTGAAAAAATGCAATTCGCGTAAAAACAATTTCTGTTCAGCGTAATTGAAGTAATTGGTACGATGATGATGGTTACGTGTATATTCAGGATGGTTAAAACAACAAAACTTACCGTCGAGATGATTAACTTCATTTTCACGTCTGATATTATGTAGTTGTTGTTCCAAATCCGAGATTCTATTCAAACGTACAACACATATGGCCTCAGCATCTTCGAGAGATTCTTGGAGATGGTTAATGCGTTCGGACTGACGACGGATTATTTCTCCCTGGTTGTCAATACTAATACGATGCGATTGATTCGTGCAGACGCATGACGGTGTACCAAAGCGGAAGGATAAATAATTGTATCGCTGACGTACAAGGAGCGCATTACAGTTTTTGTTCGGACATTTATTTTTCACCGTCTTAAAAATTCCAGCCGGGGTCCGTTGTTCTGTTGCATCTTTAATACAGGTTTGATGGAATACGTGCGGGCAATATTCGTTTTTTACAATTTCTTGACGCATCTCAAAACCGTCACCGCAACGTTCGCACATAGGCACTTTGAACGATTCCATGACTCTAGAAGAATGAATAGAATTAGTGTCAGAATCCGATATATCTATGTCTATAGATTGGATAAAATCAGTTGGGAAATCATTATTAGGCTCTGCACAAATAATGTCGTCGACATACGTCTTAGTGATTGGTCTATCAGGGTCGAAAATTTTCGATCGGTAGAATGAATTAGGCTCGTTGAAATATGCTTGAATTAATTCGGGCTTGTAAAGAGATAGGTCTTCTTTGTATAAAGCTCTACGAGCATCATGAACATCATTGTCCATCTCTTTCTTCGAAAAATAGTACCGGTTTCCTTCCCATTTAATAAGATTGTGAAAATTCATCGTATAAAGAGTAATAGGTACCTGGTAACGAAATCCGCGTCGTCAGAGTCAGATCTAAACAGTATCGAAATAATTCCCGGTTAGCCTATTCGAACAGTAATTACGTAAATTCAATAGCTTTGCGAATAAATCGGTAACGAATATTGACAAATTGTGAATGGTATTTTACCTGGTCGTGTTGAATTTAAGTCGAAGAAACCGTATCAACAATTCGCCGAATTAATCGAACCAATAATCGTCTAGTGAACAAATCGAAATTGCTAAGTTATGACGAATTTTAAGTAATGAATGAATATGAATTTAATTCTTACCAACAACGTCGAATATTCTTCGCCAATATCGTAAATCACCAATAAAATCACACAGCTGGGATGTTGCCAAAATACCACGTTGACTTCTGATCAAACAATGAATAAATGTTGAAATTAATGAACGAATTGCACGCAATTAATCAATGAATATTTGTACGACTGGAGTATTTAGTCTTGCCTATTATGGAGTAAATATCTTGACTGATTTCTTACCTTTTAAACTCAATTTTCATGCATAGATGGATGTATCCGTAGAAAATACACACCGATTGGACTCAATGCTAATGAATAAATTTTTCAAATTAAAACCTTGTCTCGAGTAGAACAAATAGGTATATCGTGTGCTTGCTTACCGTATTTAGCATCCAACTTGTAATTAAACCAAGATTCGCTTATTATAAGGATGAATCCACTGCGACACAATCTGACCAAAGTCGCTGAATTAATTTCCAAAACTGAAAGATAT
Source organism: Planococcus citri (assembly GCF_950023065.1). Lineage (NCBI taxonomy): Eukaryota > Metazoa > Arthropoda > Insecta > Hemiptera > Pseudococcidae > Planococcus > Planococcus citri. The sequence goes on along the minus strand of NC_088678.1, from coordinate 66,610,365 downwards.
TCACGAATCAATCAAATAGGCTGTATAAAATGGTCGTAGATATTATGGATAGAAAGAGTATCGCAATAATAGTTTCCAATCGAATATGTCAAACAATAACAACGTGGCACTTACAGCAGGATAATTTGCATCAATCTAAATTAATCCAATCGAAATATAATACCGCATTAATCGCACAAAAACACCACTGCAATTAAGAAAAGAAGTTCATGAAATGCCTTTAGGCTAGTATGGTGTAGAAAAAATCAAATATTTACCGAAAAAGATGGCGACGCAAATAAAAGCACACACAATTCGAGAGAGACATTCGCATTGAAAGCTAAACGTTGAATAATCGTATGTCAGCATCGATGGTATAGGTTCAGTTCGTAGAAGCAATAAATGCGATAAGGAATCTGCCTTTTGTATAATTTTTAGGCGACGGTTCCTTATCTGATTCCCCTCCCCTCCTGTCGTCTCGTACGGCTATCACTTTCCATCGCTAAATATAACTTCTTATGCGACAGAAATCAATCTGGTAAATTTTTGTTCGAGGTTGAGAGGAGAAAAAATGAAACAATTCGTACACGTTAATAGGTAGTTTTTTTTTTTATTTATTTGCATAATAAGTAGGGATGTAATTATGAAATCAAATTTCTTCTCTTAAAATTAATACAGTATGTACAAGTGTTGGACAATAGGTAATTACGTAAATATCGGTAGAAATGATTAAAGTTGGTTAGAAGCTTCCAGGGACTGTGTGAATTTTACAATTCTGTACGCAAGTTCTGCATAAATTAGAGGGTTTGCGTAGTAATTTCCAGCTCCATCTTTAAAGAAAGGGTCTGCTCGATCAATAATTTCTTCGAGAGCGTGAGCATACTTAAGTACTTGTGGGTTAATTTTAATTAGATCTCCTTTGAGCCAATTTCGGAATTTACCACGCAATGATTGATCTGGAAGGATTCTAGAATTAATATTGGGAAGAATCAATATGTCTTCGACACCCTGGTCCAGCAGAAAAGCAATCAATTCTTTAGTGTTGTAACAACATTTGGTAAATGACTCCTTTAAGATGTCGTGACTACCAATAGAAAGAATAATTCGTTTAGGTACTTTAATTTTATGATGCTGGATGTTGTGGCATAATCTCTTCGCAGAAATATTTGTACCTGAAACTTTTGAGGTATCCCATAGTTTCAAAACCCTTTTTTCTTCTTTTACGACTTGACGTACGATAGCGTGTGAAATGCCATCGCCAATCAGCCACCAACCGTTCAGAAAAGCACTCATAATGTGCATACCATCGTAACGTGAGAGAGAAATATAACGGCTTATGAAAAAATGTTGTTGAGCGTAAATAAAATGTTCTTGATATTCGAGAGGCATGATTGGTCCATAGTCACATCCTTCGTTGACCAATTTATCTTCAAGGTTTTCCCAAGTAATAGGTAAAAATACGTCTTGATATACTCCATCAAATCTTCGAATTCTCACGATGTTTTCTGCTTTATTTACATAACGTAGAGGGTAGCTATTGTCCAAAGCATACATATTTAATAGAATTAATAAGCTCTTCCTGAAATAATAAAATCTTCTTATTTGAAATAATATTTACAATGCTGCTAAAATGGGATTAATCGTGAACAAATAAAAACGATCAAATGGGTAATATATTTGTAAAGAGGTATTTGCGAGTTAGAGATGATCGTTTGAAGAAGAATTAATATCAAATGAACAAAAATTGAAGTTACTTTTTCAAGGTAGGTAGAAAATATTTAACAGGTGGGATCGAGGGAGATTTAGGAAACTGTCGACCAATCGGGGAGTTCTGATAACGAATGCACCAACGCAATTCGTTGATCATGGTTAAGCAAACTGAGTATAATAGAATTAACGTGTTTGAACCTTTTCCTCTCCCTTCGAGGTTCATCTTCGGGTATGTCAGTTCCTTCGTCGTAATTTATCTCCATACGCCTGCGCATATTATATCGCTGATTAGCCTGATGTTTAAGATCTTCGCGAGATTTTTCATCTGGAATAACTTTTGATAATACAGCATTAAATTGCTGAGATTTATAATCATCTACCTTCTTTCTAAATTTTCGACGAAATCGGTTAAATTGAATCAATTTCTCATCCTCAGTCATATCATTGACTTTTGATGTGGTTTTCTTTTGTTTTTGTGATTCGAGTTCTTGTATAAATTTCTCTAGCAAATCACGATGCTCAGCAAATTGTTTCATTCGTTTCTGCAAGGATCGATTATCCCATTTAGAACGAAGCTTAGGTTCTTCTGCTAGCAGCTTTAAATGACGTAAATTCAGGTAAGTTGTAATTTGTCTAACGTTTATTAATCGCTTATCACTTTTGTCTGCAATATTGCATACTTCATAGCAATTTGCCCCAGTGTGAGATTTAATAACATATGGCCCAAAACGCTTAGGATATAATTTATACGTAGTTCCTTTATCAGCCGAAGACTGCTTGTGATTAGTAATCATAACCAGTTCTCCAGGCTGATAAATCCTAGGATCTCCATAACGCTTATTATGTTTCTGTTCTTTAGATTGGAAAATATCTTCGCGTTTCTCTTTGATGTATCGAATAAGAGCCTGGTGTTCAGTCAGCGAATCAATCAACGCTAAATCATGATCCACGGTATAGACAGCTTTGCGAGCTAATCTATCAGCGGTAAAATTCCCAAAGTCTGTTTCACGAGCATATACATGGGTAAGTTCAAATAATTCAAATTGTGATTTCAAATTAATGATCTCTTTGAACAATTCCTGATGATGAACTGGCTTCTTTGCAGAGTTTTTCCAATCATTTTCGCTCCATTTTGAGAAAGTATTATTGACGGCAGATGTCAAATACAAAGAATCAGAAATAACTCGTAATCGAAGAATTTTATTATGAATGGCTATTTTCATCGCGGTAAGTAGCGCAACAGCCTCTGCTAAATTGTTCGTTGGCGTATAATTTTCGAGCTTGATTCTTTCTGAGATGTTTTGTTTACCTTCAGGATGCCAGCAGATGCCAATGCCAGCGATGGCATTATCTGAACCGTTATTTGCACAGGCTCCATCAACCGAAACCCATACAACATCTTCGCTGGAAATATAAACGTTGTTCAATAAATCGAGCTTGGAATTTAAGAGCTCTTCGCTAGTAATTGAAGGTAATTCATCTTGTTTTCTTTTTTCTCGGAATTTACGTAAATGATATTTAGCATCAAATTTAACTCTTTCAGAAGGAAAATCAGTATCGAACTCAGAAATGCTCCAGATTTCGTTAGGAGGAACGTTAACGTCGTTAGGAGTATTATTTATTTCCTCTTCGATATTCTCGATGTAAGTAGACCAACCATGATGCGAGTAAGCTCCATCAGCAGTACTATTCATCTTAATTCGTAACCGGTCACCAATTATACGCATAGTACGTTCGACTAAATTGGATTGGGGGTTGTAGGCCGTGGAGTGTCCAATTTTAATTTTATATTTCTTCAGCAATTTTCGCCATATAGAATTAGTAAACTGAGTTGCATTATCTGTGATAATTTTACGAATTTTACGTTGATCTGATGTAATTTGTTTGATTACAGATTCCATAGCAGTAGCTACGGTTTCTTGAACGATATTCTTCAGTGGTGATAACCAAACTCGTCCTGATAAAACGTCCTTCGATACCAGTAAATAACGCGGCTGATTAGAATAGTTTGCAATCGGACCAAGAATATCAACGGAAATTACATCTCCAAGTGAGTGAGCTTGTGTATATCCAAATTCTAATGGCTTACGTTCTGAATAAGTTTTATTTGCTTTACAGTTTAAACATTCGCTGGTTATGTGACGAATAAAGTATTTAGCATTCGATGAATAATACATTCGACGGAAAATAAGTTCAAGCTTATTAGCACCGATATGACCGTAAGTTTCGTGTAAAAATATAATAATATCTTTAAATATTTCGTCTGGTAAAACTGGTACTCTACTCTCATCGGGATAATTGAACATTAATAATTCTTCATCGTTGGTAACATCGATGGAATATCGTTTAGCGAGGTTGTTTTTAATCGATAATTCCCTGGAGTTTAATTCTTTGTCAGGGGTTTTTAAACGTCGAATAATATTTAAACATTTTGAGTCTCGTTTTTGGAAATGACTAAGTCGTGATAAATACTTCAAGAGCTGAGCTCTGATACGTGTGGAAATATCATATTCATCGAGGATAAAATTTGAACAATTGGCACTGTTGATAGTGAGTTCGGGAGCTTGCATTCCGAACCACTTCTTGTGTCTCTTTCGTAAATCGTAAATTAAGTTGTAGCAATTGAATAAAGTGATCCATCCGGCCGCTTTACGGTGGACTTCTGCTATGGTTTCAAATTTATGTACGATGGATAATAAGTCGCTTCGGACATGAATTGTCCGGCCATGGAGCCATAGCTGTAACTTTTTGATACTTTTAGCAAGGGTATACATTTCTTTTTCAATCAATGTATATTTCTTTTGATGACTTTTGAAACTATGACTCGTAAACATTATTATTTCATCGTTATTCTGATAATTCTGATATAACACTGCGTTCATCGCATCACTTGAAGTATACGTATCTAAGTAGAGGTCAATATCGTCTCTCGGTGGAACTAAATCAAAATCTTTGGTATATTCTTTCTTCAATTCTTCAACAGCAGCATCTTGACGAGGTCCCCATTCAAATGGTACGTTGTCGCACGTTAGTTCATATAATGGCGCTATTATTTGCTGATATGTAGGAATAAATCTACGATATAGGCCAGTAAGACCTATAAATTCGAGTATTTGAATTTTGTCTTTAAGAATAAATTTACCTTTTTTCGTGTGTTTCGTAATATAATCGTTAAATTTATCTATTTTGCACGATTGTTTCGAAATTTTACCATGACTTAAATCGAACCCAAGATGTTCAGTTTTTCCTTTGAAGAAAGTTGTCTTTTTTGCATTTAGGCGTAGATTATTTAACCGTAATATCGTAAGTACTTCGACCAATAATTCCAACATATTTTCAAAAGTCGCAGATCTGAGTAAAATATCATCGACATATTTAGTAATTCCCGCTTTATCAGGTATTATGGCATTAACCATTTTTACAAAGAGAGCCGAAGATACTTTCAAGCCATAGGGCAAACGAATAAATTGATATACGCGTCCATCAATCTGAAAAGCACAATATTGGCGAGAATTCTCATCCAATACAAGTTGCCAGAATCCTGAGACAAAATCGAGAGTGCTGAATAGTTTGGATTCGGCATCTTCAGTAATGATTCTATCCAATAATCCAGCTTCATTGTAATTAATAGCTAAAATAGGGTTTAAATCGACAGGATTTAAGCACACTCGTATCTCACCGCTTTTCTTAACGTTGACTACGATGGGGTTAATGAACGTGGAGTCTGATGGTTCGATGACATTCGTGGCCATCATAACTTGTAATTCTTTACGTAGATCATTCATTAACTTTTTGGATGGATTGTACTTAGCTCCTTTATATTTTATTTCTGTTTCAGGAATGATGAACTTCAATGGAATCTTCTCACCGACATATTTTCCCGGGAATTTTGAGAATACATCGTAAAATTGGCTCAATTTGTTGAAAGCTTTCCTAGCTTGCTCGGTGGTGATTCGATTATCATCGACAGCATCTTGTAAGTCGGACTCCAATTTGGCAAGAAAGATTTCTGGTCCATCGTCGATGATACCGTAAGGTAGGCGATGATAATTATCTTCAGTATTAGTTCTTCGTAAAATATCGTTCATTACCAACCTATATTCTTCTTTCATTCTAGCTCCGGAAACAAATAGCTTACCCTCATATTCTGACGGCGACATAAAATCAATAACCTCAGTATGGACTTTGGCGGATGGTCGACATAAAGCTTTACGTTGTCTGATACGAGGCTCAATTCCTAAGTATTCCATAGACTGAGTACCGATGAGAAAGATATGATTGCAGCCTTTGAGTACATAAAAAGGTATTTTAAGAGCATGAGAGCCGAAATATAACGTAGGAACAATAATATATTTCGCAGTTTCAGCTTCCTTTGAATCAGCAAGCACACATACGGCCGGTTCGTCGAGTGCAATAAAATCTAAATCATCAGAATGATTTTTGATCAAATGTAGAGCTGTTTCTTCGGACATGATGTTTGGAACTGCCCCAGAATCGAGTTGAGCTGGGTAATTAGTATTTCCTAATCGTAGTGGTATTACGCAAGTAATTATTTCGTCTCTAACATGAAGTAACTGCGATCTTAAATTTTTGTTCATTTCAGACACTTTCATCGGAGTTTTGTTGAAGCTAGAAGGACTGAATGAATCAGTGTTTTCTTCGTTAACTGAAATACGATTAACCATACCTACGGAAAAAGTCGGAAAATTACGTAATTCTGTAGGAGTTTCATTGGGATCGTCGTTATGTGTTGACTCAGGTGGAATCGTATCATGAATAGCAAGACTAAAGTCATCAGATGTATTCAGAGTATCGTCGAGAGATTCACCAGTACCCGTACTAGTGTTCAAGGTTTGCATTACATCTAAAGCCGCTTCTTGATTTGGAGAGCCTAATATTTGTTCAATCAATCTTAATGAATTGGTTGTCAAATGTTCCAGCGACCCATCTGGTCGAGCCGCAAATTGAGCGCCTTCATCTTCACTAGTTGAAATATCTTGAATCGTAACAGGATCACGTGTGTCCATCAATCGTTCAGTTGGTTCGCACAAATCATTGATAAACTTGAGAATGGTATTTCGATTTTGGATTCTCAATTTATAAATTTTCTGATCTTCATCAAGGTAAAATAATTTCTTATCTGGAATTACGTTATCGTTAACATCAGTAGCAACTAAACATTTTCTTCCTAGATTTTCAAGTTTTACTTCTTCTGCAAAAAATATTGCCGGATATAATGAGTAACGAACGTTCCGTGCTGGACAAACATCCTTGAAAACGTGGAGAAAATCAAGCCATCGTCTATGTGAAGTTGTTGCAGTATCATCGGCCTTGGGACGAACTGGAGGAAATATAACGAGTATGTCTTTAAATTGTTTATTGACCAATAATCGCATAATTCTGTCTACATAGGTATGAACGTACTTCATGTCTATTGAAGAATTATTTAACTCGAAGTCGCCTAATGAAATCAATACGTGTGGTTTGGTGAATGTTGCATTTTCTATTTCATGAGCCAATTCTTTTAATAAAATAATTTCCTTTAAATAAGGTTGTGGATCGAAATCGAATAATGCAGCACCGTGTTTAATATAATACGCAAGACTGTCACCAATAATTTCATAGTCGTCGAGTGGAGTTAAAGGTCGATTAAATGAGATGGAATTAATTACTGTTTGTCCCCCTCCACATTTGTCGTGGAGGGTTTCTTCAAGTTTTTTGAAACATTGATTTCCTCAGCGTCAGATTCGGAATCAGAATCGGAACTTATATTTTCTTCATCTTGTTGTTCACCGTAATGTGCTAATGCTTTTTCTAACTCATTCATATTGATTCCAACTGAATGTAAATAGTTACGCATTTGTCGATAGGGGTGTTTTGAACGTTCTTTTTGTTCGGTTTGTGTTCCTGCAGCAGCGTTCGATGTACCACTAGGTCCAGGCATGATAGCATTTTCCTTTTGAGTATCATTTCCTTTATTCTTCGTTTTATTGAATAAATTTTTTATCGCACGATTATTTGGAGCACGATTCGGAGTCGACATATAGGGAGGCATCCAGAATTTGTAAAAAGGAGGAACACTTTGATCTTTACTTTCAGAATTAGTATTGGTGTATTCTTCGTGACGTCGCATAACTTGTAATTTATTTTTGAAACGAATACGATTTTCTTGACATTCCGAAAATTTGAACCTCAAGTCTTTAGGAACTTTCTTATAGATCGTGTCTAATAACATGGCGTCGGTAATGTCTGAATCGGCTAGAATATTGAACCACTTTAATAGTTCGCCAGCAAGCTTCTTCGATGATTTGGCGTTCAATTGCATTTTCATAAAATGATTTCGAGCGTTGTTTTGCTCAACACCATCCCATACCTTCTGAACAAATCCATCCCTAAAATCGAGATAACGTAGTTTCGGATCAGCATGTTCTTTATAAGCCTTAGCCTCTTCACTTTGAATTAATTGCGAAAACAACTGTCGATACTGCGATTCGCTAGCTCTTTGATCGCGCATGAAGTGTTCAAACTTCTCAATGAAACTCATTACTTCATATTTATTAGTATCGTCGTAATAAATTCCGTTATCCTGTAAATGCTTAGCTTTTAATTTTAATTTACCTTCCAGGAATTCAAGATCATATCGAAGAGTTCGTTGACGTGGTTTCGTTCGGGAACTGGTATTTTTCTTTCGATTAATCTTATTGGAAAAAACGCCTGATTCATTGAAAGGATTAATATTTCCGTCTTGATCATCGTCGTCGTCGCTGCTATCACTGTCAGGTTGCTGACTGCGATTAGTTCGATTATTCGAACCACCGGGACCGGAACGTCGATCATTATTACGTGTTTCATCGGAGGTATTGTCTCCGCGTGACGTCGAATCGGGAATTTTCGTCCTGTATTTACCATGAGCGTTGTAATAGAACAAATCATCAACTGAATCAGTAAGTTCATTGGTAACCTCTTCAATCGCATCAATTTTACGATCAATATGAACAACGTCCTTTTTCAAAGAAGCAATCATTTTATCGAATACGCCAAATTTACGTGAAGTTTTACCTAATTCTTCGTTCAAATATTTACTCATATTTTTATAATCTGCAGACCGTTGTTCTTGAACCGTTAAGTAGACATCCTTGAGATCGCCTCGAGTGGTAGAAATCCCACTTTCTAGACCTTTAATTCGATCCTTAACTGCAGACGTCCGAGAAGCCCATCCGTTATTTTCTCTTTTTACCCAATCAATAATTCCTCGAGCGTGTTGTAATGATAAAACTGCATCTTCAGGAATGTCTAAATCGTCAACATTGATTTCCGGATAAGGAGTTTCGGGATCAAAAGGTTCGAAGCTATATACTCTTCCATGTTCCTCTTCTTCTTCTTCTCCAGTGTTGACACCTACAGAACGAGTTATCGGTTGTCCATCATTACCGAGAGTAATAACTTCATCTTCTTGGTCATCTTGTGCTGGAGGTGCTCGTCGCAAAACAGCTGGAGGAGGTACTTCTAAATTAATTTCAGGTACTTCATCAAATTCATCGATCCAATGATATGTTGCGTCCAATTCAATACGTTCATCTTCATCGTCATCTTCCTCTTGAACGGCGGATAAATTGACACGAATGGGTTGATGTTCAATAGATTTACGGGGAGTTGAAGAGGAGGGTTCCAAAATGGTACCATCTGGAAGGGTATATCGAACCTTCTTTTTGCCATTGACCTTAGTAATTGTAGGACTAATAATTACGGATTGTTCAGAAGGAGTCTTCTTTTTGGCATTGTAGAATCGTTGGGTTTCTTCAACGAATCTTGATGTAGCTCCCTTTTCGGTGCTCTGAGTTGGATGGTCTGATTCTGCAATTCTTCGAGCAGTTTCACGAGTCCATCTCGGACGTGATAATAACTGTGATGGTTTGGAAGGAGCTGACTTTTTTCTTTGTTTTCCGTTGGAATTACGGTCGTTGTCTCCATTGCTCATAATATAGAATTAGTAATTATGTAAATTTCTGACTCAGTAATATTTTCGATTCGGAGTTAAACGTCAATATTATTCTGATTATTACGAATAAGAAAATACCAAATTAATTCGAATTTTATTAGAATGAATAAAATTAAAAAAATATCTCCGTGTAATGTTTCAGAAATATCAGCGTAATCGAGGATTGAACCAATGGATCGTTCGATCAATTCAGATAAGTATAGTACTCCGGAAATTACAATTGTCAGAAAAAATACAATCCGGCAAGGTAGACGTAAGTGAGTCCAAAGAAGTATCCACATAAATAATTACGAATAAGTTGACTAATTAATTTTGTATTTATTCACCAGGTTCAGATGTAGAAGATTAAATTCAATAATACTCACCGCGATGTACGTAGAAGTAAATAGTCAAGACACCAGCGTAAAATCTGCTAATTCCGGAAGAATGATAAATCTCAATAGAGAATAAATTCTCCAAGTATTTCCGCAGTATATTATCAACTAATTGAGTTGGTTAATAGAATTAGTGATTACGTAAATAACTGTACTATATTTCACAGGTCGCTATATTATTGCACCAATATCAAAGTATTAATGATAAATGAATGAATAAGAAGCAGTAGCAAAATTAGAAGTTAACTAGTCGAGAATGAAAAACATAATGAAACTTCTATCCACTGTCTGCTGACCTATCGACCTACTACTCATATCGTGAAAGAAGGGGTGTGTCACTTGTTTCCGGGAGTAGGGATAGATAATCGCGAAATGTAGTCGCTATTTCCGATGGTGGTGGCGTTATAAAATTTTACCAATATCGTTATCTCATAGATAAGGGATCCTGCAGGTTCTTTCGCACCAAATGATTATGTACATAATGTTCGCGGTTATTTATTAAGGGGTAGATAACGATACACCGTTCGCAACGTCTCGCGGATGGGTAGCTACAATCACTCCTCAATGCGATAAAGAATGTATTATACTCAATCGTAGGATGCTGATTAGGGAATCAATATGTGTAAAAATAGCTCAATTATCTAGCGGTTCTTGCGTAATCGCGAAGGGTAAACAATAGGTTGCTATTTTAATCTTGATAAATACACGTACGTATTTTCCCAGTTACTGGCCTGTAGGTACCCTTTTTGCAATGATTGACAGGTATGAGATAACAATCGCGCATAATGTGTCGTGAATGTGAGATAACGACCTTGAAGGCATTTGCGGCTATTGTATGATATCGTGAATAATTCCGTTATCTAATCTAAGCGCCAGCTTTTGGTCCGATTTTAGGTATTTTTCATCTAAACGTGTATAGAGTGGAAAGAATATGGAAATGGGAAAAAACCCAATGCAACTTTCGTCACATTTACGACTTGTTTGATTTCTAGTTCAAGGTCGTTCGTGGGCATATTAATAAATCCCAATACGTGTATAAAAATTATAATTTCTTGTGTCATATTTTCGTAGAATTAATGACAATACATATTCCATAATATCTCCTTTCATAAACAATGAAAAATATAACTATCATGACCATTAATATGTCGAAATTGGATGAACTGGTCTTCTAATCATCCAACATAAAACCATGGGGAATAAATAGCATGAATTAGATATGAATTCGACTGATAATTTCGTTCATAAAAGGTGATAAAAATCCTAGGCTTAATGGAAGCTGGAATGAACGAATTTTTTGATAATTGAATTTGAAATAATATGTAATCGAGTGGATATATTTACGTTAAGCTGCTGAATGGTGAATAATTATGTGTAATACATAATTTGAATCAATTTACCCCGATGTATTTGGTGGTAGAATTGCCCCAGGGGGTTCGAAGTCCAAGGGTTGCTAAAACGCACACAAATAACAAATTTTTCTGCAGCATACGAATACGATTACATAAATAATGCGGAGATTTACGAATGAATAAATATTTACGAGGTGTTATATTATGGTGTGAGATGTTAAATTCGAGCTCGAGTAATTTTCAACACCATAATTAATCGTTGAGAATGAGAATGAATTCCATGAGTGGGTAATTTCATGGTAAATTGAATCAATAAGTTGATAAATTCTCATTCTTCATTTTCGTGAATTGAATTAATTAATATTTACGTAAATCTCTGTTGTATTTGGCATGTTTCGTGAATTAATCGCTGACTTGATAGAATCAATTCTATTGGCGGGATTAACAAAAATACATGGATACAATAATCATGAGAAACTTACTTCCTTCTCGCAGTTTTCTCTGAATTTTAATTCATCTGCGCAAATGAACTAATCAGTTCTTCTTCCGGAGAATTAATAAATTCTTCAATGAAATACTGTATCATAGAGAACCAAGAGTATTTCTCTTCGAAATATCTTGGTATGTAGAAATAATTGGAATTAATAGAATTAATTTCTTCTTATTTCTACACCTATGGGTTGGGTTCGCCATAGGAATTTTTTACTTGAATTAATATTTCAGTAAATAAATATCGTTCCCCACCAGGGATGCCAAAATGTAGGGGGAGATTAATGCACACGTGATGATTAAAGCATGTAAACCCTACTTGAGAAGGTTATTCACGTCAGTCTCAAGTAGGAACTAATTTAGCCATATTCCTGGGTTCTAATCAGGGGACTAATTAATTATGAATCTCACCTTCCACTACCAGGACCCCCTCGAACCAGATAATTCCACTTTAGGGGTCCAGCCCTATATACGAGAGCGGGTATGAATCAGGATAATAATTAATATTTCGTAAATAAATTTACTCAACATTACCTATCACCTAAGTGAGGGACCCACCCCAGGTATAATCATAGGACGAATTTAGATGTGTAGGATCGTATGTATGTAAAGAAATAGAAACACAAATGAACTTCAAAACTGTTTATAATTACTTCATCACGTAGAGAAAAGATCAACATTCGTTGGTATCTCAAGAAACGTAATTATAATTGAAGTTAAAACAAGAATTACTACATTCATAGCCTATTCTTGTGGATTTGGGGAAAAGGAAAGTATTTGTTATAAAAACTAAGAAAATAAAGGATAAATACCTTGGATTGGCAAAGACAATATAATTACCATTCCAACACCAGAATGATAATTAAAAATTGCTGTTTGGTGTTGTATAGGTATGTACTTCCGGAATAGTACACACTACTATTGACTCAAAATAAATAGAATAAATGGGGAAAAATCCGAGCCATAAGAAAATAATCCCTCGTGAGCATCATCTCTGTGCTAGTTTCAGTACATTCGAATCAATAGAATCAATGCACTGGACTAGACCTCACACTTCCCTGGCAGTCCAAGCTCGTAGTCTTGGAGCTGACCAGGTCAGGTGGCAGTAGAATGAATACTGAAGTTCTTAGAAACTAGCTTGAGAGAGCTCAATGATGAAAATATGAATAAGAGACGAGCTGCGGATGCAGCGGCTGCGCGCGATGGTGCGCTGTGATTGGCCGGATATTAGGTCATATTTCGCGGAATTACCCCTTTCTATGGTAAGGCTCGCGGCGCGGATATTCGCGTCAGGTTGGGTAATACAGCAATACTTTTTATCCCAGCTAAGTGGTATAAAAAGCATGATTTTTCTCCCTCTACATTTTGATGAAAAATTCTGAACTTTGAAACGTTTGAGAAACTGGAAACGATAAAATATAAATTGTTAAAATGGTGCTCGAAAAAAATTTGATGGAAATTTGTGATTTTCTGTTGAAATTTCCACTGTTTTTTGATGGGTAGTTGTGGGCTCAGATTTGTATTTGAATTTTTGGCAAAATTGCTCCCATTTTTACAGGTTGCGAGGTCACTTTTGAATAATAATGCTACAAAAAAACGTTATTACTCGTAATACAGCAATTACTTAGGTATTTTAATGACGTGATATCATTTCATTCAATGTGTTTTTTTTTTGTGGTAAGAATATAGACGTGTTAACAGATATACGTATCTGTCGTTTTTTTTTTGCAATATTGTGGGGCGAATAATTCAACTGTTGTTCATATTTTTCTTTTTTTGTCGGGCATTTATTTGTTGAGTCTGTCGTTTAGGGGTCATTCCACCTCAATTCGACCAACGTTTTTGAGTCAGTTGATAAAACTGATTTCACATTTCGAAAGGGCATTGCATGTTGAACGTTTTCAAGTATTTTGTTGAAATTTTCAAAAGTTGAAAGTGGAAATTTCAAATTGAAAGTTCAAATTTCAAAATGGTGCTGTAAGTGGGAGCTACGATTTAAAATTCTGAAAAAATGTCCATAGATATACCTTTTGATGCTTTTTGATATGAAAAAGGAGCACCCCCTCCCCCCAAATTCGGGCAAAACTTTCAAAAAAAAATCTGGGGCATGTGATGTATGGAATTGTATGGTTTTGGTGACGTTAAACGCACATATGACATTATATTTTCGATTGGACTCCATCCACGGTTCCCAGAGCCCCCCTCCCCCCCGGTGGTAAAAGTCAGAAAAATGTTTTCATTAGTGTGGCACTTGAAATACTTAGTATATTTTCGATATCGTTGAACACGAATATAGTCTTAGTTTTTCAAATTGACCGCAAACAAATTATTCACTTATTCGTTCACTTCGCTCAAAAAAATTTATATTTAATAAAAAAAACTTAAAAATTGCCATAAAAATATATTTTTTTTCAATTTTTCAAATTTTCAAAAATTAGCCAAAAATTAAAAAATTTACTTCGGTTCTCAAAATTTTGATTACAGGGAGTTTTAAGACCAGCGTTTTTAATTTAGCTCGGTTTCGTTCAAATCGGAGAGTGTGAGTTCAAGAGATTAATTCCCTTAGGTATCAGAATGGTAGGTATAGGGTCTCAAACTATAAGGATTTATTGACTTTGAAAATTCAACAAAGCCAAAATCGAGTTCATTGAATGAATGAGATTTACTCACATTTTTCGGTCTAGATTTATGCGGATCTTGCCTTATGTATCTCACTTCGTCTTTAGATATCCATTTATCCTCTTCGGGGGTATTGGGTACGAGAATCATCCATATCACAGTCCATAGCAGGGAAAAGGCACCTGACATAACGAGTTAAATAATCGGTGTTAAAAAATAAACCAAGTTCAAGGTGAATAGCGATAAAATTCGGTAGACGGTAGACAGCTAGACAGCAGGTATCTACTCGTAGTATAATTGCTAATCGAGTATGAGCATACGATGCATTACCAGAGAAGTAGAAAGTTGAAGGCCAACCGTAATTCTTGGTAAGGTAGCCGAAAATTGGATACATTATGGCAGGTCCTGCATACAGACCGCTCAATGTTAACGCCATCAGTCTAGATCGATCTCGTAAAGGAGACCATTGCGTCCACAGTTCTGGAAAACTGACGAATCTGAAACACTGATGATGATGATCAGAATGATCGCGAATTACCTATCCAGAATCTTATACATATTTTTGGTTCGATGTTTACCTCGGTTACTCCTTCGATCAGTCGAGCTGCCACGAATAGGTAGTAACTGGAGTGGAGAATCATCGGAGTAAACATGGTCATGATGGACATGACCAATGTGCTGATACTTATAACGGTCGAGCCTCCGTATCGCATCGCTAGGTAGCCTCCTATAGGCGATAATAGCGATCCCCAAGCGTACGCTCCTAAAATAAATCCTTTAGTCGGCTCGTCCCAGTCGAATTCTGGTCCCTAAGGTAATTAAGATGTGAGATTATGATCAGATTACAATAAATTAGATAGGTAGGTAAACGAGTACCTACCATAAAATATACAATGTACGAGTATCTAGGTATTGGTATCGTTCTACTTACTTGAGTTGTGGTCGTACCATTCACGGTTATATTTTTACTACTGGTCATATCGAGTATAGCGATGTTCAGATTACCTCTCAATGTGAAAATATTCATCTCGCCGAAGAAAGCCAAGATTCCGACGAGGAATCGTTTGGAAAACCAAAAACTGTATTCTTGCATGATTGACGAATTCACCTGCAGAAACGAAACGTTACACTTTTATGTAGGTACATTACTTTTTGAATTTGTTTTGAAAATTTTTCTTATATTTTATGCACGTGTAAAATTAGGTAGGTACTTAGATGTGTTATAATATGTAGCATAAATGACGACCGAAATGATAACTAATGGAATTTTCTGCTTGTATACTAAAATATTGAATTGTTGATAGCGAGACTTCGGTCTAATGTTATTACGACGATGATTACTTTTAACGTTTATTTAACTCGTATTATATCCAACACAATATTATGCATTTGCAGGTAGCCACACAACACTAACGAGATTATAGTTTTTTTTTTTTATTCTTTGTATACGTACCCAAAGATATTATAATATGTTCGGAGAACCAGTTTTGGGCTAGTTGTATCCCAAATTGCCTGTGTGATAGGTGTGTTAAAAATTAACTATGTTCCTTCGAATTAACCAAACCAAACCGATCTGTGAACTCCTTATAGTCTGCTTTATCATCAACACTCACATTCTTGAAATAAATTAAAAAACGAATCTTCTTCGCGATGACATTTCACTAGACACAACTAAAACTGTCTATACACCGGTTGAAATAAAAATCGATGATACTACAATTTTTGTGGAAAATTGTTCTAAAACCAATAAAATTAATTTATACGGTTATGTTTCACTTTAACGTTTTTTGCGAAAAAAAAAATAACGAAAAAATTCACGATCGCGTGGCCGTTGCCGTTGCCGGATAACCGCCGACGATAGCGGTTTATTTACTAATCGAATCGAAGACTACGACTACGTTTGGTTCAACTCGTCACGATGACGGATTACGCAACGATAGATCGGAATTTTAAAAAATAAAACTCTTCCATGGGTCAGAGTCAGACTTTACCTATAAATAGTTTAAAGTTAACTAACCAGTATCCATCCTGTGTACGCCGGTTTAACTAATTATCGAAGCGAAATGTTCGAGCCTATCGAATAAGCATATTTTTGCCTTACCAGATATCGCGAATCTAACATAAAATGCACATCCGACTAGGTAGTAGTTCGAGTTAGACTGTATAATGAAGTACTACTACGAGTATTGCTGCGAGTGTGACTCATTCGAGATTTCAACTACATACTGGAGTTTGATCTGCGAGGGTATAATTATACCTGAACTTGTGGTCATGTGCTATAGCTTCAATGAAGATGAACGAATACCGCAGATGAGACGAAGGGTAAGAGGGGATATACCATTCGAGGTTCTTTGCAACTCAACGTGTGTTATTATAAGTGTATCCTATCTATGCACATCAAACTTGCTAATGCATTTATTTACGTGCTACTGATAAACATCATTTTATTACTTAAATCAATTTTAATCAATAATTAATTCGATTTTTGACCTAAAAATGTGAATAAGGGTCTAAAGTAATATAGAGTTGACACAAGTAGCCCATCACTTACGGCGTTTAAATGAAAACTGTCTACCCCTGAAAAAATACTTTTAAAAAGCAAAAAACCCGCCAAGATAGAAAAAAAAACTGATAGGTAAAATGTACCTCAACAAAAAAAAAAAAAAAAAAAAAAAACAGGAACTTTCTGCTGAAAAAATAATGTGATATCACACTACCGCCAAGCAATCATTGTTTAAAAATCAATTTTTTCTGTCTGTGCTTTGAAAAGTTTTAGGCGTATCAGTTTCAAAGATGTACTTAAAAAATCATATCAAAGTAAAAAGTGCTTGAAAATCATTGTAGGATAGAAACACTCAAATCCATCAGGTATTGAAAATGAATTTGAAAACCGGGCCGAAAAGTTCCCGCCAAGCTTGGCCCGGTTTTCAAATTCATTTTCAATACCTGATGGATTTGAGTGTTTCTATCCTACAATGATTTTCAAGCACTTTTTACTTTGATATGATTTTTTAAGTACATCTTTGAAACTGATACGCCTAAAACTTTTCAAAGCACAGACAGAAAAAATTGATTTTTAAACAATGATTGCTTGGCGGTAGTGTGATATCACATTATTTTTTCAGCAGAAAGTTCCTGTTTTTTTTTTTTTTTTTTTTTTTTTGTTGAGGTACATTTTACCTATCAGTTTTTTTTTCTATCTTGGCGGGTTTTTTGCTTTTTAAAAGTATTTTTTCAGGGGATATCAGTCTTTTTTTTGTTTTTGTTAAAGTATGTCTTTCTGTCATTTTTTTTTCAAAGACCAACTTTTACAGTTTTTTTTTCTAGCTTGGCGGGTTTTTTGCTTTTTAAAAGTATTTTTTCGTGGGATATCAGTCGTTTTTTTCAAAAATTGTTATTTTCTTATTAATTTGTTATTCAAAGATACGTAAATTTTTTTTGGCTTGATAGGATTTTTGCTTCTAACGCTTCAAAATTGAGAAATGCATTGGGGCATCCTTAAAAGGAAGCATAAATGAAATGAAGTAGGTACATATGATTATTTGCGAACCAATCTTGATATAGGTAAACTGAATGCCACAGAAGAGTCATTAATTTGTGTATAAATATAATGTCTTGCGAAATACGCAATCTATTGTACCAGGCTAAACTGAAATCGAATTGTCCTCATACCTATAACATTTCACACTCCGTTCAAAGACCATCTCTTATGTACAAATATTGAAAACTCGTTCGATAAATAATAGTCTCTTCAAAGCAGTTTAGTAAGTACTTACTTTCAACTCGTACGTAGTATTTACCTACGAGTATTGTATTATTATAGTCTCTTCAAAGCAGTATAGTAAGTACTTACTTTCAACTTGTACGTAGTATGTACAAAACATTTAAATGTTATAGGTATGAAGACAATTTGGTTTCAGTTTAGCCTGTAAATGAAAGAAATTGTACGTTCGCTGAATACTTACATACAAGTTACTGCCGAATATACCTACCTATTCGGTTTCATTTGCAGTTTTGAAATTTCTTTTTCTTTTTAATCAAATTTCAGGTCGAACGAAGCATTATAGGAAAAAAATGAAGAGAACCAAATGAGTAGAGAATTAAATTTCCTTTCTCTGTAAGATAAGACGATCAGATTTTTTCTAGGAAGCTTAGTTTTCTTGATAAGTATTCTGTATTCGATACCAAAGTTCATCAAAATTCCTTCTTCACAAATGAGACAAATGAATGCCAATATTATAAAAACTAAGCTTCCTAGAGAAAATTCGACCGTAATGTTACCGAAAGGAAATTAAATTCTCTACACTTTTGGTTCTATTCATTTTCGTCGCAGGACGCTCCGTTCGCCCAGAAATTTGAATTGAAGAACTTTTTGTGAAAGCAAATTTTACGACTATAACTTCAATGACGAATATTATGAAAATTAAGCTTCCTAGAAAAAATGTTGACTGTAATGTTTCCGAAAGGAAATTCAATTCTCTACAACTTCGGTTCTGCGTAGTTTTTAGAAGCTTTATAGTTTCCATATTATTCGTCATTGAAGTTATAGTCGAAAAATTTGCTTTCACAAGAAGTTCTTCAATTCGAATTTCTGGGAGAACTGCGAACCGAGCGTCCTACGACGAAAATGAATAGAACCAAAAGTGTAGAGAATTTGATTTCCGTTCGGTAACATCGCGGTTGAATTTTCTCTAGGAAGCTTAGTTTTTATAATATTGGCATTTATTTGTCTCATTTGTGTGGAGTGAATTTTGAACTTTAGTATCGAATATCAAGAAAACTAAGCTTCGTAGAAAAAATCTGATCGCTTTACAGGGAAAGTACATTTAATTCTCTACAATTTCGGTTCTATTCATTTTTTTCCTAGGATGCTTCGTTCGACCAGAAATTCGATTTAAAAGAAAAAATAAATTTCAAAACTGCAAATGAAACCTAATATATTCGACAGTAACTGTAAGTTTTCGTCATCAATTCCGTATTTTAATAGTCTACATACTACGTAGGAGTGACTATCTCTTACGAGTTACCTATAGGTATTGAAAACTCATTCGGTAAATAATAGAATAGAATGAGTCTGAAAATGAACTCACCTTATACCTAATTTTAAAAAAAGTAGACGAAAAATTAAAATAAAATTGCGTAAAACCACAACATAAAAATAGGAAATTGAAAAAAAATGTGTATTAAAATTGAAACAATGCGCGTGCAACACTCAGCAATTAGGTACGTGTACCTATTATGACTCGATCAACGATGAAGGTGCGGCTATACTGAATTTAATGGTAACCTTAAACTTGAACCTAGAAGTTAAACAAAGGCAACTTTATGTTAACGTACATTAAGTTCAGTATAAACCAGTCTTATTCTTAAGACAAATCAATACATCACAAATCTAGCTATTCTAACAGGACGCAAATTCGATCCTACGTAATAATACGCAGTTGGATATAAATTACATTGATATTGATAATGAAACTTGCAAAATACTGATTAATTTTTAGAACGATGATATCAATGTGATGGACCATCGCAGCATTTTCTAGGCTTTTCTTTCAGTTTACTTATTTGCTCTTCGGCTTTTTGTACCATGAACCGAGTAAATTCTAAGAATAATTTTTCTATATCACGGTTTAGTTTTGCTGACACAAGATACTGTTTTGCTATACTTTTGCTCCAACTTGTTTAGCGTATCTAGAACAAATACTTAGAATTGAACACATTAGTCAAGTAAAAATGCAGCTAAACATGAACCTGAGGTCTGAAGTTTACTTAATACTGGTCAACTAACTCTAAATTCTATCTTTTTCGAGATAAGTTTTATTGCCAACGATAACTATGCAGATATCTTGGGTCGATTGTTTGTCTCTTTGGTGTCGATTCATCTAATAATGATAATTCACGTTTCCATCTCATCTCTAAAGCAGCTTGATCTTCCCTTCGCATACGTTTATATCTGGACATTTGCTGGTACATTTCTTCTTGCATGCGCTCCTTTTCTTGCTTGGTTACAATTGAGGTGGTTCGTATTGTGGCGAAATTATTAATTTAATACCACCGCTAGGTTCACCCATTCCAACTATACTACTCATCTGTAAACAAAACAGTCGTTTTTATATTCAAGTATCTCTTACCATCATACAGAATAACTAGGATGCGTACCTTATGTTTGCTTCTACTTGGTGTCATACTACTGTTGTTATTCTCCATATAATTGATATTTATACTTTCAAGTACCTACGATTATTAAATGTATTATATTAGGTATTTCAAACAGAATGAATTATACGATACATATTTCAGCCAAAATTAACGGTACCGACAAATCCACACACACACTAGATAAACACAAAATCTCAATCTGAAACGTAGCGATTTACAATGTGATACGATAGAATTACACAGAATACATCCGCGAGGTCAACATAATAAGGTATATTTCTTGGCAATATTTTCACGATGATTACTTTTTAATTGATTGAAAAGAATCTTCATTCGTAATCTTTGTCATCCTCACTTTCTTCGATAGATCACTTTCTTCGAGCACCAAAATTGTTCCCTGATTGAATCCTTGAATTTCGTAGAATTTCGCCTGAAAATCAACAGATGATTAATTTCACTTTTTCAGACTCAAAAATGTTCATTCATCACTCACTTGATTCAGGGCAGCAAACCAGCAATCAAATCACAGTTTCGGAAGTTCGGAGAAAACATGGAATGGACATTTTCTTGATCTTGATTCTTGATCAACTCGATGTCGCCGGTGATATCACGATTCATGAAGGAATATTCTTATCACTACTAGTACTTTCTGTTCGTTGGGGGGGACTTCGTCCCCCCCACACCCCCCCCTTGGGCTTCGCCCAAACCGCTTCTCCTCCTTTCTTTACCGATGCCGCCGTAAATCAGTATGCTTGATAGAAATATACCACCGGAACTTTCCGTTGACAAGGCTACAGCCTCTTCAAATGAACTGATTTACTTGAAATTTTGTATAGTGGTAGTGTAAGTCATGTAGATGACCCTTTTTCACACTTCAATTGAAAATTTTCATTTTATTTTTTCTTTTCCACTACTTTCTCATTTCTGTCACTGAAAAATCATGAAGGTAATTTCCGTTGACAAGGCTACAGCTTCTCCTAATGAACCGATTTGCTTGAAATTTTGCACATTGATAGTGAATATGATGTAGATGACCCTTTTCTACGGTACTACGAAAAATTTTCATTTTGGAGGTGTTTTTGGGGGGAGAGAAATTTTCAAATTGAAAAAAAGGGGGTCAAAAATATTTTTTTTTCAAAACTGACGTTGTATTTAAAAATAACTCGTTAATTTACACCAGTGTACGAAATTTGACTTGAATTGGTTCAGTAGTTTTTTGTTGACACGAAAATTTGTGATTTCAAAAATTACCCCAAAATGCTAACTTTGGGTACTTCAATCTACATCATTTTTTACCGTAGAAAGTTTGTAAGTATACCAAATTAAAGCTCTCGTTGATGCCAACAACATATCAAAAAATCAGAATCGTACGTTTTTTTATTCGCGAGAAATTGAACATCGAAAATACGCTTAGTTGTTCAGAGAATTAAGCAGTAAGTGGCCGGACTGTCATCACGTTTGTATTATTATTGTTGTTGTTGTTTTTTTTTGTGTGCGTTTTTTTTTTCTATCTTGGCGGGGCAGTCCGACCGGACTGCTTGATAACGATAACATTTCGTTTCGGCAACACCTGCAGCGCTAGTGAGCCATTTTACTCATGGTTTTATCAGTATGCCATAAGTGTACATACAATTTTACGTGTTATTAATGCAATTTTGACAATTATTCGCGGATTCGGGCGAACTTTTATATAGTTTCAAATTAAAGACGATGAAATTCCGTATCCACTGATGTTAAATTTATAACATTTCGCGCAAAAATAACGATTTAGTGAATACTTCTGTTTACCGATGTTTTCATCCTACGTACGTCATCTTTAAACCAAAAATACTTGAAATTTTCATCGAACACATATGTATTTTAATATAGCAAAATGTTCAGAACTTTATCATCTTTAAATTGGTTGTTTAACGAAAGCTGTATCTTTCACCGTTCAAAACTTCTCGAAGATCAAAGTTGCGAGAACAAGCTGCAACTGCAAGAGGTAAGTATTTATTGAACTTTGAACTAAAATTACTGAAAATTTTGATCGAACACCTAGGTATTTTAATATTGCAAAATGTTCGTAATTTTATCATCTTTAAAGTGTTTGTTTACCGAAAGCTCTACCTTTTATCGTTCAAAAGTTTTCGAAGATCAAAGTTGCGGAAAGTGGTCAAATTGTGTAATCATAATCACTGTTATTATCATGTCATTTAGTGTTGATCAGAGACTACTTCCCGCAACTTTGATCTTCGAAAACTTTTGAACGATAAAATGTAGAGCTTTCGGTAAACAAACATTTTAAAGAGGATAAAATTACGAACATTTTGCAATATTAAAATACCTAGGTGTTCGATCAAAATTTTCAGTAATTTTAGTTCAAAGTTTAATAAATACTTACCTCTTGCAGCTTGTTTTCGCAACTTCAAACTTGGAAAACTTTTGAACGGTGAAAGATACAACTTTCGGTAAACAACCATTTCAAAAATGATAAAGTTCTGAACATTTTGCTATATTAAAATACCTTTGTGTTCGATGAAAATTTTTAGTAATTTTAGTTTAAAGTTCAATAAATAGTTACCTCTTGCAGCTAGTTTTCGCAAATTCAAACTTCGAAAACTTTTGAACGGTGAAAGATACAGCTTTCGGTAAACAACCATTTTAAAGATGATAAAGTTGTGAACATTTTGCTATATTAAAATACATATGTGTTCGATGAAAATTTCGAGTATTTTTGGTTTAAAGATGACGTACATAGTATGAAAACAGTGGTAATAGAACTAAATAGAAGTATTCATTGAACCGTTATTTTTGCGCGAAATGTTATAAATTTAACATCAATGGACACGGAATTTCGTCGTCTTTAATTTGAGACCATTTAAAAGTTCGTCCAAATCCGAGAATAATTGTCAAAATTGCATTTATAACTCGTAAAATTGTATGTACACTTATGGCGTAGTGATAAAACCATGAGTAAAATGACTCACTAGCGCTGCAGGTGTTGACGAAACGAAATGTTATCGTTATAGTGATTTCCCCATCGCTAGTTGGCCTACTTGTTAAAACTCTATATTACTTTATAAGGGTCTTTGAAGTGTGATGGCTGTTGTGCGATAATTTCGTTTCTTGTTTCAATTTTTAATGATTTCAACGGGGTTTTCTCATTTAAAATTAATTGTATAGGTAATGGTGCGAAAATAAGGTTGACCTTGACTTTGAAATATGATGCTCAAAAGTTTAGGAAATGTGTTTCTGCATAAAAACTAGACAGCTAAGCAAAGCTTAGCTGCAAAGTGTGCGTAGCTAGCTGCCTTTTCTACAGTTATAACCGCTATTACTCGTACATATCTAAGTAGTGCATGCCTCTAATTTTTCAGAATTCTCATTATCTTCATATATATTACATACAATA
The DNA here is from genome assembly GCF_950023065.1 of Planococcus citri. Lineage (NCBI taxonomy): Eukaryota > Metazoa > Arthropoda > Insecta > Hemiptera > Pseudococcidae > Planococcus > Planococcus citri. The sequence continues at coordinate 66,586,290 of NC_088678.1, read as the reverse complement.
ATTCATATCATTTTCAAGTTCACATTATCTACAACTTATAGAACTTTTAATCAATTTTTGGAATTCTCAGTGTGTCTAAATGACAAATTTTCATATTTTGTTTAGAATTTCCATTGTCTTCAAATTTATAAAATTTCAAACCAATTTTCAGAATTTGCCTTTGATTCTAAAATTATTAAATCATATAAAATATGTTAAGAATTCGCATTGCCTCTAAATTGCACAAAAAAATATGGGTAATTTTTACAAAAAATTTTGACTACATATTTAGCACAATAACCAGATCCCATAAAAAAATACATAATATAAGTATGATAAAATTTGTTTTGAAAATCAGCAATTTTCAACTGTTCAGTTACAATAATAATTTTTACTGTAATCTTATAGTAAAAATCATCATTTTAATAAATTTTGCTATAACATTAGTAAAAATCATTTTGTTTTAATAATTTTTACTAAAGCATGATAATAAAAATTACATAAACCAAATTGTGTAAAAATTATTCATTTTAAAGTAATTTTTATATCATAAAAAGTAAAAATTACTCATCTTAAGGTAATTTTTACTGTACTTATGGCGCTATAGGTTTAGTAAAAAGTATTTGAATAAATGAAATGAAAATTCATTCAGCAAAATGATATCATCATATTTCAAAGGTAAAAAGAACCTTTTAGCGAGAAGTTTGTTAGATTAGGAAGAAATAACTCTTGCTTCTCAGTTTTTACTATTTATTAGTGCAAAGCTTTTCAAACACCAAGTGTTCATCATCAGGCTTAAATCACTATTGAACAAAATAACCAAGTCTACAAGCTTATATACTAGTGTACAAGGGTGTGGCAGTACAAGGGTGTGGTCATGTGGAAGAGGGTGTGGTTGTAGGTGAGGATGTGGTAGGAGTCATGTCTTCAAGTTTGGTTTTAATAACAGAAAGTAGGATATTTTCTAAGGGTTTTAAGTCATTATTTAGTAAATTTGTTTTGTTTTTCTTCATGGCTATTGCTTCCCTAATGTTTAATTGAGATGGTTTATCTATTTTTTGTATGAGGTTCAGGTTTTCAAAGGAAGTAGTGTGGTTGGGGTTGTAGGTGAGGATGTGGTAGGAGTCATGTCTTCAAGTTTGGTTTTAATAACAGAAAGTAGGATATTTTCTAAGGGTTTTAAGTCATTATTTAGTAAATTTGTTTTGTTTTTCTTCATGGCTATTGCTTCCCTAATGTTTAATTGAGATGGTTTATCTATTTTTTGTATACTTCCTTTGAAAACCTGAACCTCATACAAAAAATAGATAAACCATCTCAATTAAACATTAGGGAAGCAATAGCCATGAAGAAAAACAAAACAAATTTACTAAATAATGACTTAAAACCCTTAGAAAATATCCTACTTTCTGTTATTAAAACCAAACTTGAAGACATGACTCCTACCACATCCTCACCTACAACCACACCCTCTTCCACATGACCACACCCTTGTACTGCCACACCCTTGTACTGTTAAACTACCACACCCTTGTACACTAGTATATAAGCTTGTAGACTTGGTTATTTTGTTCAATAGTGATTTAAGCCTGATGATGAACACTTGGTGTTTGAAAAGCTTTGCACTAATAAATAGTAAAAACTGAGAAGCAAGAGTTATTTCTTCCTAATCATCATATTTCATAACTTTGTTTTTATAAATTAAAATAAGGGGGCTACAGGGTTCAAAATTCGTTTTTTTTTTGCACCAGCATCATGTACTCACTCCACATCATTTACCTATCCAATATTTCCAACGAAAAATCCGTCACCTATACCTACCTACCTGATGGGGATTCGAACCTGGGACCCTACAATTCCTATTCCTACCTACATGCCCTAACCATTCGACTACGAGTTCACATGGGGGGTTTGGGCATTAAAAGAATATATTTGTTGGGTAAACGCCCCACCAAACCACTCCCACTTGGAATATACAGCTAACAGGTGAGGGGTGTAACAGGGTACAATGAGACAGCTGATTTGAAAAGCGGAGATGGAATAGACTGGGGGTATAGCAGGGTACAATGAGCGGCAGGTGTTTTGCAAGTCCCCTTTCTCCTTTTTTAGGAATTTATGCATTAAAATAATGAACTAAAATTGCAATTACTCAGCAATTACCCATCCGAATTGAATGAAAAATAATCTATTCCCTCCGCCTTAATGATTCTCAAATGGTGTCCAATAGGTACAAAAAACAGTTGGATAGTTTAAGAGAACATTCATGTATAATGAAATTTCATTTCTCAAAGCGAAACCAATAGTGTGCTACGCACACTAAAAAGAAAGTTGGATTGATTACTCGTATTTCCATTTTTCATAATTGTTGAATGTTTCCGAAGTGGGGAGTGGGGGGGGGGGTAGGAATTTTCTCTCCGAGAGTTTTTTTTGTGGATTAGAAAATTAGAGATACGTTTATCAGAAATTCAATTTTACTCGAAATTTCAAAATAAATTGATAAAAAATATGAAAAATATTCGAATTTACGTTTCGGTATAGAAAAAATGTCAAGAAAGCTCGTACATATTCGAAAGAACGACTATTTCTTGATTGATATAGTCACACTGACCGAGTGAAAAGATCATTTTAGTCTGGTAGTCTGGAATTCGATCTCTTATCAGTTGAACCCTCTTCTGTAATTTGAGTTCTGAATTTTTTGTGACAAGACAGAAGGGGAGGGGGGATTTTCAGAATTGAATTCAGTCATTTTTGCGAGTTGAATTGAAGGAAGGTTTTCGATGATTTAGAATTTGTTTTAGTCGCCAGGACAACTTTTTTCTTAGTGGGGGAGTCCTAAGAAATATTTCTAGCCCTTGTCCTCAAAAAAAAAAAAAAAAAAGTGGCCCTATTACTTACAAAGTGGCGGCCATTTTGATTGACAGGTCAGCCGAAAACGCAGATTTTGCGTTCCAACATAGAATTTGCACTACATTTTTTAAACCGTACAAAGGTAAATTGATAGAGCAGGCAAAAATTCATCATCTGAGTCTGACAACATCTTTTTCGATTTTTGGTGAATTTTCAAAAATCAAATTTTGCCCAATATGTGGGAAAAATCAAAATTTTACCAAATTGACCTAGCAAGCTGAAATTTAGTTTATACCTTACTTTCGACCTGCCAAATCGATCAGTGGCGTAGCCAGGATTTTCTCAAGGAGGGGGCAAAACCAGATTTTTAGGTATGAAAAATCGAAATGAAGGGTAATTTTCTGGAAATCTATTGTGATGTGTGGTGATTTTATGAAAATGAAGGCAAAAATACTGCTCGAGCGAAGCGAGAGCGAAAATTTTTAGAAAAAATGGGTCCAAACAACGAAAAAACGTCCATTTTTGCATGTTTTCTTTCAAATTTTCACTCGCAAGGGGGGCCACGGCCCCCTTCGCCCCCCCTTCCCTTGGCTACGCCACTGAAATCGATTAAAAACTGTTTCAAACCGTTTTGAGCAGTTCTGGAGCCTCCGGCAGATTTTTAAAACTCGAAATTACCACACAAAATTTCATCAAATGGAGTTGGAAAGACGAAATTCATTCTGCAAACTAATTTCAACACGCTACGAAGTCGACTGCAGGTAAATTTCAAGTCGTTTCGGAGCCTCCAGCGATTTTTTGATAATTACTGGAGCCTCCAGTAGATTTTTGAAACTTGTAATTTCCCCAAAATTTCATAAAAATGGAAAGCCAAATTTATCTCTACACTCCAATTTTACTCGTAACACCGTCTGAAGACGACTTCAGGTGGGTTCAAGTCATTCTGGAGCCTCTAGCGACTTTTTGAAAGGTTTCATGGCGTTTTTAGGAAAATTGAAGTTTCCAAAAAGTAGCTGGAAGCTTCAAAACTACTTGAAACCACCATGCAGTCGACTACATATTGTATTGAAATTAGTTTGCAGAGTAAATTTCGGCTTGCTAACTCCATTTGATAAAATGTTGTGAAAATTTCAAGTTTCAAAAATCTGGTGGAGATTCCAGTAATTTTCAAAAAATCGCTGGAGACTCCAAAACGACTTGAAATTTACCTGCAGAATTGTCCCGGAGGAACGGCGGGGAGGAGGGTGGAATTGATCTTTATGCGGACAGTCCGACTATTTTGGGAGGAAGGGAGGGAGAATTTTCAGAACTGAATTCAGTGATTTTTGTGTGTTGAAAGTTTTCGACGATTTAATAAAAAAGTACTTGGTGAAAAATTGTAGCAAAAAAAAAAGTCCAATGAGTGGATAGTTAATTATCATCGAGAAATCCACTGGAATGAGCTTTCAAATTCCCACAGTGAACAAAGTCGAACGTATAGAATTCAAAGTCACAGATTACACCCCTTCCCGTCCACTTAGTTTTTTTATCAATTTTTTTTCATTTTTGAAAAAAAACATTTTGCTAGGCATGATTTGATTTAGAATCTTATGATCTTTTTGGTATTTAGGTGCAATTTTGAAAAACCAGCCATTTTCAACATGTATATTTTCAAAATGAAAAAAAAAAAAAACCTGCTCGTAATTGAACCTTTTGAACTGGCGCTCTCCGATTGGAACGAAATCGAGCTAACTCAAAAGAGCATGTTTAAAAACCTCCTCAATCAAAATTTTAAGAGCTAAAGTTTGTTTTTGGATTTTTGACGAATTTTTGAAAATTTAAAAAAATGTAGTGTTTGAACAAAATTAATCGATGTGAATAATGTTGTTGATTCAGCCCCCCTCGCCCACACATCAACAACTGCTAGTTTTCGGCCATTTTGGAGCCTTCAGTGGTTTTTTCAAATTTCTCCACAAATTTGAAATTTTTCTGGAGTGACCAAAAATGAACTTTGGTTACTATAGCTTTGGTTGGTGCTTATTGGACGTCCTCTCAACCTTTTTGAGAATGGTTATGGCGACATTTCAAAACTGTCAATTGAAAAGTTAATTTTTGATCAATTTGGACTACATATTTTTATATCATCAGTTCTTGGGTCGGGAGGTTACGTCCACACGTCAGGCGATATCTGAATGAAAAAATATAGACTCGTGATTTGTCTTATACGAAGAGTTGGATTTTCTACTTTCCGGAGGAATTTGAAAATTTGCTGGAGGCTTTAAAAAAGCTAAATTTCGATTTTTTTGTAGGCTGCTTGCTCTAAATTTGTTTTTTTCCACAAATTGGATAAAAATTAATTCTTGAACTTGCAGTCTGGAATTTCACGTTAATTTCTAAATTGGTCGAAAGGGTCCAATAAGCAAATCCCAAAGTTATATGTGCTAAAGACAATTTTTGGGGTTTTCAAAGTGATTTGAAGTTTCTAGAGGAGATTGAAAAGTCTCCGGAGGTTTTTTTCTTAATTGCTATAACGTTTATGATGCCTATACGACTATACGTAGTTTGTTTTTTCATGAAGTTTAAAATGGAAAAGTGTTCTTTTTCTCTGCAATCTGCATATACATTTCAAATATTCACACCCTCGCCTCAAATTCAAGTTTTTTTTTTTTTGTTTTTTTTTTTTGAAGACTTGTTTTTGAAATGAAACAGATTGTTTGATAATATATACGTAAAATTTGAAAAAAATACGATAATTTCGTGATAATTTTTGCATTTACGTTTTGGAAAAAAATTACTCAAATTTTTTATAGGAGTTGGAATGGGAAATCCCTTCAAGGCAATTCCCGAACAGAATTTTGAGAAGTCGTATCACCTGCTCTAGAAAAATCAGATTTTTTCCTTGAAAATTTACGATAAAATGATACCTGCTAAAAAAAAAATGAGCAATACCGGTAACTGAGTGGTGGTCATGATTTCGATTTCACTATTTTGAGGGGGAAGGTCGGAGATGCAAAGTGTGGTAATGGCTACAGCCGCTACAGGTCAAGCATTTTCATCTTGCCTTCAAATGTTGTAGCAAAATTTAGAAGAATCTTCATTCACTCTGCATCGACGAGTCCAATTTCATTTTTAATATTGGCTTGTTAGGATTTTTATGAAACGTTTAAAATGTTAAACCTTGAATCCAAAATGTAAGATTTTTCAAAATTGTAGACCCGAGTAAATTTTTCTTTACAGCCAGAATTTTTTTCAACAGTCCCAGTGTTTTCTCTCACTTTTCTTGATTTTTTTTTTTCATAGATTGTTATCTATTTTGGATACAATCAGAGCAAATGTTAGACTGACGAAATTTTTTAATTCAAAAATAAAGCTTGATTTAAAAATGCTAGGTACAAAGTAGGCACATATTATGTATTGTAAGTAAATTGATCATAGGCATTTCTTATTTTTCAAGGATTAAAAACCGGTTGAGAACCATGGATCCGTTTCTATAATTATAAATTGATGTTTCGAATCACCCTGACGTGAGTCACTCACATGTTATATTTTGGATCAAATGATTTTCAACTCTTGCTACTTATTGATAGATATGATTTTAACCTTCTCTATCATATACACAGCAAAATTTGTAAAATACCTAAAACTTGAGAAATGTAACACATAACGATTTTATATCGAATATTTTGTTGGCATAAGATAAGTGGAAAAACTTGTTTTTGGTGGAAATTAGGCATAAATTTTAGTTTAATCAGTAATCACTGTAAAGAAGAAACACGTGCGATTTATTTTTATCACCTTGAAATGTTTACATTGCAAAATCTTTTCAGCAGTTTCCAGTTACAGGTAAATTTTAACGTGTAGTGTTGACAGTTGATAGAGATATATAGGAAGAAATACCTATTTATGCGAATATTTTTGCATGGAAATCGTGAACTATAAATAATTGATAGGTTATTGGGTAGGAAACTGAATTACGATGCATTCTATAAGTTGCATTTTCTGCCAATTGAAAAGCGTCAAGTTTTGAAGAGTCGTTTTTTGGAACTTTACCAAATTTTATTGCAAATTAGTTGTATTGTTTGACTAAAAATTGCAACAAAAAAAATTGTCAACTTGGGAATATAGTACATTTTATTTGTGGCAGAAAAATAATCAAAAGGTCTTGCTTATACTAAGATTTAATAGACGTGAAACATGCAAAAATCAATCCATATTGAAAATTACGTAAGTATTACTTACTTGAAGAATCGGGATTCCACCGTTCAATTCACTACGCTTCTCGAATATTTTTTGTGAAATCGATTTGAATATCTCAAAGAACAATATTCAAAGCAAAAATACAACTTTGTTATGTTTCAGCGCGAAACTTTAAGAAAAAAATGGGCAATTACGATAGTTACACTATGAAATTCAGATCGAGCGAACTTGCGAAACTGATTAAATCGATTATCATATTCGTATAATGTTCCTAATTACCTGGGTAATTATCTTCGTATTGTTCTACTTATCAGCATTCAAATATTCGTTTGAACTTCATCAATCTATAAATTCCGTAATATCGAAACCGTCACAAATTTAATTACGAATATCTAATATGTGTATAATATTATTAATTATTTCATTTATGGGGAAAAAAATATTGTATTCTTCATGGATCAATTCAAACGATCTTTTCTACTTTCAACACCGGCAAATTAGGCTACTGGGCTATTTTTTTTTTTTTTTTTTTTTTTTTTTTTTTTTTTTTTAAATAAAATTAGATAAGGAACTTTGAAAGATGTAAAGTCGGCTAGATGCTATCATTATTTAATTTGTGTTGCCCGAGGAGTCGTAGCTTCCTGGTCAAGTACATATATATTTCACCTCCTTGCGAACGATATCCATTTTTTATAGGTATTCGTAACTCGCAGTTTCTAATTTTTTTTTTCATTTCTTTTTTTCTACTTTGTACTCTTCTGACTTCCAGCACAAGTACTAATCAAAAATTCCTAATTTATTAAATTTGAATCAACTTAATCTTTGATCAATTTTTTCATTTCATATTTAGAAAAATAATGGCACATTTTGTATGATCATCGAGTTTGAAGTGTCGCAATGGGAAATTGGAAATCTTTTCCAGAAGCGTGACAAAATAATGAGTTCAAATTCAAATTCTTTATTTGTGATACATGCGGCAGCATTGCTGCCATCGTATCAAGTTAAGCATATAAGTACATAGAATACAAATTTCAGATTAAAATATAGGGTAAAAAAAAACTTGATTAAAACATAAAAGATGAAGATTTAAAACTATGGGTACATAAAATCTACTCATCCAGGTTATTTCAAAAAATTTGAACTCTTATTGATCCGGGGAGCTGAGATATTCTTCCAGGGTATAATAAGCCCTAGTTATCAGCCATTCTTTCAGGACATGTTTGAATTTTTTTGCAGTTGGCTGGTTTTTTACACTCCCTGGAATCCGATTATATACTTTTGCAGCAGATGATACAGTGCTACTCTGGAGAAGTTTTGTGCGGTGGTGGGGAGTTCTGAGGTTACCTCGTGATCTGGTACTGTATGGATGGGTAATTTTTGGAAAGGTTATAACCCCAGTATAAACCATGAGAGATATGTCCAGAATATATTGTGATATTGTAGTGAGAATTTTATTATCAACAAAGGTGGGTCTGCATGTTTGTCTTAGAGGTAGTTTATAAATTGTTCTTATCGCACGTTTTTGTAGTGTGAGTATTTGCTTGACATAAGATGCATTACCTCCCCAAAAAACTACCCCATAGGCCATTGTGGAGTGGAATAGTCCAAAATATGCAAGTCTGAGAGTTTTTTGATTTGTAATTTGGCATAGCTGAAAGAGTAAAAAGTTTATAGATGACAAACGACTGGTTAATTTAGTGATGTATACATCCCATTTTAAATTGCATTGAACATCAACCCCTAAGAACTTTGCAGCACAAGAGACATTAGGCAGAGTTGAGAGAGTTTCTGCTACCAGGTCTGCCTCCTTGGGGGTTACATTGAAAGGCACTGTTACTGTTTTTTCCAAGTTTAAGCTCATGGAATTTGCATTAAACCAGCAGATTAAGTTTTTGAGAACATGTTCTGTTTTTTTAAGCAGTGTGTCCCAGCTACCACCTTTTAAAAACATAGTTGTATCATCTGCAAACTGGGTTAGAAGTGCATTAATGTAAGATGACAAATCGTTAACATAGAGAATAAACAATAAAGGTCCAAGTATGGAACCTTGGGGGACTCCTTTGTCTATTATTTTCTCTTCAGAAAAGGTGTAAGTCTCGCCATTTTGGATTTTGACTATTTGTGCCCTATTTTCAAGGAAGGATTTCAGCCAACTGTGGATTGGACCCCTTATTCCATATTTTTCCAACTTTCCCAGTAGAATTCTGTGGTTCATGGTATCAAAAGCTTTCGATAAATCACAGAATATTGCCAATGAATTTTCACCCTCTTGACCAGCTTGGAGAATTTTGTTCAATAAATTATATATTGCTTTGGTGGTGTTTTTCCCACGACGGAAGCCAAATTGTGTTTCACTTAGAATGCTGTTAGCTGATAGGAATCGTATCAGTCGATTATACAACAGACGCTCAAAAATCTTTGAGAATACTGGTGTTACAGAGATGGGCCTATAGTTGTTTAAATTTGATTTTTCTCCTTTTTTATGTACAGGGGTTACAATACTTGATTTCAAGCTTTCTGGAAATTTTCCCTGATCTATGGAGTCATTAAAAAGTTCAGCAAGTATATGAGATATGTAGCGATCAGCTTGTTTCATAATACCTACATCTAAACCATAACTATCCCTAGAGTTGGAATTTTTGAGACCTTGTATGACATTAGAGACTTCAGCTGCAGTAGCTGGTAACACAAATATTGAGGAATCATTAGCTAGAATGAGGGATAATGGGTCCAATGTTTGAGAAGAATTAACTACGTTATTCGCAACAGTTGCAAAATGTTGGCTGAATAACCTAGCCATATCAGCTGAGTTGGTATATTTGGTATCTCGGAATGTAATATGATCAATGGAATGTTTGCATGGTTGATATGAGTTTATTATCTTCCATGTAGTTTTGCAGATATTATTTGAGATTGCAACTTTGTGAGAGTTTGATTCTATATTTGCCCAATTGATCAATTTTTTATATTCCTTTTGACGGAGCTTGTATTCAATTTTATCATCTTCAGACCCACCAAATTTCCAATTTGAGTAAGATTCTAATAGTCTAGTTTTTAGAGTGCGTATTTGGGTTTGAATACTATGAGGATAATGTAAGTGGTTAGGGTTATGATTTGTGTAAGTTTGAAGTGGGAAAGATAAGTTGTAGTGGTTCAAAAAAATATTTAAAAAATTAGAAAATTTGGAATTAATATCACCTATTTTCAGTGCATCCCAATTTTCAGAATCCAGAGAGTGGAAAAATTTTTCAAAATTTGTTTTAGAGAACATACGTTTTTTTAAAAGAGGTTGTTTTGCTGTATTCACAGATTTTTTGACCAGTTTCAAGGATAGGAGTACACTATTGTGATCTGATATATGTGGTGTATCTACCCTGGAAGAAAACTCAGAATCCCTATTACAAATAAAATTATCAATACAATTTCCAAGCCTGGTGGGCTGATAACATGTCAACTTCAGACCATATGATGACAGTAACAAGAAAAATCTACGAGATAACACATTATCATCTAAAATATTGATATTAAAATCACCACCAACCACAATTTGGTAACTATTATTGAGAAGGGTAATTGCATGTTCTAATTTGCTAAAAAATATGTCAGGCATACCTGAGGGTGATCGGTATATGGAGAGTATATTTAGGTGGAGGGAGGGAACTGAAATTGCTGATATTTCAATATGCTGGTCTACTGACAGCACCTGAACATCTTTACGTGAGTTACACACCAGATTACTGGAGTCTTGAATCAAGATGCATGATCCGCCTCCTTTCAAACTATTTCGACAGTAAGCAGAAGCAACAGAGTAGCCATTAATGTACAGAGAGCCTAGTTGGTTAGAATTCAACCAATGTTCTGTTAAACAGATCAGTTGACAGTTGGATTTTCTAAGATAATCATTCAATAGGGCAATTTTATTTGAGAGTGATTGCACATTGAGCGTTAGGAGCTGTACAATTTGCTGGCTTGAATTTATAGAGTAGCCAGAGGCAATTGAAAATTTGGTGGATGCGTAGCAATCGGAGATGGGTTACCTGAATAATGGCCAGAATAATTAGGTTGGTGATTGATAAGCATCGGCATCATAACTGGTGGTTGACTGAAATACATGGGTGGTGGGTGTTGAAATTGGGCTGCATTGTGCACATTTGGTTGCACTGGAGGCATTCTGAGAGGAACAGAACTAGGAGGAGGAGGAGGAGGAGGAGGAGGAGGAGGAGCATGTGGTATAATCAAGGTTGAGTTTAGCTTTTCTGAAGAGTTCAGCACAGATGTAGATTGAGTAAGGTGGGGAGAAAACTTGGTTTTATTAGGTTTCCGCCAATGTATGCCATGTGTCCTTTTCGTCACTGAAGAATAGGTAGGTGGTTGGTGGGTGGATGCACTAGATTTAGAATTACATAAATTTGTCCCATCAAGGGGCTTTTTAGAGCTAATACTAGTCACTGTACAAACATTAAACAGAGTAAACAAAAAACGAGCAATATTTCCACATAGATACCTCTTACCATTCTCATTGAGATGTCTTCCATGAGTATAATGAATACGACGAGGTTTAAAGCAACGCCACTGTAGGTACACTTCATCCAGCACTGACAATATAGCTCGAATATGCCTATTTGCGGAAGCAATGCCCTTATCAGCCTTCTTATTCATTGTGTAGGGTATCTCATATTGGATGGCATGAGTTCTTGATGAGATTTTTCTAACATTTTGAATATGTTCATTGATGATTTCTGTAGTAGGATTATTCGAGCCTCCAATGAATAGAACTACATCATCAGCAGTATAATTGGATGTTAGAAGATCAACACTTTGTGAGCACTCTGCCAGTGATGTCCCTGGTTTGCTTAGGGCCTCGATTGTGAAGATTGAATTACCCAGTATTTGAGTGAGAAGGTGCTGAAGTCCTCTAACATGACTGTCTCCTACTAGAAGCACCCTATGCTTCAGTTTCTTGGATGGTTTGAACTGGACTGGAGGATCGATTATGGCATTTTTGCTGTGAGTATTTAGGTTTTCATTCAATGCAGCTGGAGACTTCGTTTTTGTCCCATGAAGTGACCTGGTTTGTGTATGTTTCAAAGACATATGAGTTTCAAGTTTGGTCACACGTTCTTGAATGTTTTTAACCATCTGTAGGATGTCGTTTACTTGTGTGCCAATTTCTTCAACGCATTTCAGTAGAGTTGGTATATGTTTTAGCCGATTCTCCAGGATGTTGATCTCATCAATAATAGAACCTGGGATGTCAAAATTATCATCACCACTAGGATGTTCTCTGTCACTGATATAAGTATCATCGAAGGTGTCGGGGTAATTGCCAGTATCTTCGAGAGTATTATCATTTTCGATTTTGTTCAGCTCTGACTGTGGTTGTGGTGTGACTTTTGTAGAGTTGTGGAAGGGTGTTGACGTTGATAGTTTAGGGACATGTGCTGGTACTGGTGTAGTTGGCGCAAAGGGGGGCGGCTTTATGGGCACTGTACAGGTATGCACTTCAGCAGTAGTAGTAGTAGTAGTAGCATTACCCACCTGAGCAATGGATTCAATTGACACAACACTTTGCTGAGGCGGATGGTCGTGTTGTTTTACTTGTTTTCCATTGTTGGCCACGGATTTTGTCTTCCCAGGTGAGACTTGAATACTGACATTACACTTGGAATTGGTACAGATATATGTATACTGCCCGGATGCACATCTACGAGATTCTCGGTACTTGTAACCATCTTGATAAAAGTATGTAACCATGGTGACGTAAGGAAACTTTGCCTATACCTCTTGGGTTAGGCAACCAATCTGCGTCGACTATAACACTCCACTGATGGCGGCAGAGAGTAGTACTACAGCTGATTTTCACCAGGTCACAAATTCGAACCAGTTGCCACGCAATAGTGATAACAGAGAATGGCGATCTAATTTTACTCAGCTTGTTTCAAGATTAGCAGCAAGATATACACATAAGTCGCGTATTAGAGCCATACAAAACATATCCAAACATATCCAAACCTATCCGATGCCCAATAAAGGTATAGCACGCAACTAAACGATCAAATTAATCTTGGCAACGACAAAAATCGAAGTTTGAATACACATAACTGATAAGACTCGCATCTCACGACAACAGTACAAATTTTCGCGATAATTAGCGAATATGGACAAAATTTTAACCGCCGAAGCACCAAACGACACTCCACAATACACAAAACACGATTCAGTAAAAAGAATCACTAAATTCGGCGAAAAAACCCATTTACTGTTCGAATCACTAATGAGCAACGATAGTATGCCGGTAGTTGTTGGAGGAGGGGGGAGTAAGTGAGACTGAACACCTTTTTTCGCCAGATTTTCCCAAGTTTTTACCCCAGATCCCCCTCCAGGATTTTCCCAGCTAATTAGCCTGATATAATTTTGGAAGGGAGAGTTGGAAACAAAAGTTTTGGAAAATTTTTGATGCTGCTCAAGCAAGGGGAGGTAAAAAGATCTCAAAAATTCGCAATTCTACATTTATTTGAGGACATGTTTTATATTTTTAAAAAGAACCAATTTGGCAAAAGTTAGAAATTATTTCCGAAATTTTAGCGAAAAATAAGTTTGATACATATTTTAGCCAAAGTTGGGACTTTCTGGCAGTTTTGTTTGGAATGCACTGGAAAAACATTTTTTGAAAAATTTAAAGCAAAAAAATATTATTTTCGATGTGAGAAGTCAATTTTTCTACTTTCCAATTTTGTTTCGAGAAAGAAAAAGGGGAAAAATCTGGCTTGGGGTGAACGCTTTTGAAAATTTATAATTCAAGTAGTACATAAAAACCCATGGTTTTGGTTTTTGGTAATTTTTTGATTTTCCCAGTTTACTCTACTTCTTTCCAACTTTCGCCAAATTTCCAACTTTTTCCAACTCACTCAACTTCCCTCCCCCCCGGGGGGGGGGTCTTAGTTTAAAAGAGGAATCTATTATGCATACGTACCTAATACTCATACCTCCCAATTAAAATAAATATTTGTTCTTTAACTTTTCGTCATCATCATTATTTATTTATTGCCTCAGTTCTACTTTTGATAATAAATATAAATATTATTCTGGCGCCTATTCTGTTTTAAATACTGAGCGATTAAAAGAGATAGTAGAGAGAGTGGCGTCTAGAAGCAAAATAAATTGATAAAAAGCTAGTGAGACAGAGTAATTGGCGTAAATGACATTACGTTTGCTGCTATGCGGATAAATTTCCGAATCAATGCTCAGATTTTGATATGTATATTTTTTCAGTTGTTTTAATTCGTTAGAAAATGCTATTCGGGTAATATTTATGTTTCGTGGAAGTAACAGGTACCATATTATCTGATTAATACGACCTACCTTATCATATTAAGTTGTATCATATCTTCGCGCTGAAAAAAAAAAAAAAAAAAAAGAAGAAGGTTCAATAAACTTACTAAGAAAATGACGTAGATTAGGTAATTATACTTGAAGCGATTAACATTTTTTTGGAATCGTTGTATTTTACAAAAATTTATGAGCTTTATGATTCACAGATCACGATTTTAAAACTTTCGATAGGTACTTAACTGATTTCAGAAAATAATCAAATTTATATTTTGTATACTTAATATGCATTTGCGAATAATTTAAAATAAGTATATCGTCAATATTCAAAATCGAAGCGTTTTCCTATCTCCAAGTTACACGGCAGCTCACCAATCCATTTTCACATAAAAATGTGCTTAGAAATCTCTCTAGAAAAAAGGCCTGAAGAAGGTCAAGAATGCTGATGAAATACCTAATTCTAATTTTTATTATTTGATTTCAGGCGTGTACATGAATTATGATTATCCATTGGCGTCTGAGGATTACAATTCATAAAATGGAGAAATTCTGAGAGGAATGCGTGCGGTATCATTCAGGTAATTAATATGTACCCAATTACTTATTTAAATTGATTGAACGGATCATTTTGTAATTAAACTCAGAGGCGTGTCAAAGAAGGAAGGCCCCCCCCAAAAAAAAGAAATTAGGCAACAATTTGGGAATTTCTGGGTAAAACTGGTTGCCTTGGAATAAGTTGAGAAGTTTGGGAAAGATGGGAAGAAATTGTGTAAGCAGGGAAAATCAAAGAATTGCCAAAAACCATGGATTTTTACGTCTTGAGTTATAAATTTTCAAAAGTTTTCGCTCGGGTCAGATCATTTTCCTTTTTATTTTCTCCAACCAAAGTTGTTGAGTAGAAAGATTGACTTCTCGCATCAAAAATAATGTTGTTTTACTTAAAATTTTCCAAACAAATTTTTTCTCCTTCAATTTTCAAAATAGGCAACTTGTTTATCTTACGTTGTTTTTTTACTCGTACCCGGTTGTATTCAAATCTTAAGTTTGCATCACCACTCCCCCGACATCCTCAATAAATAATTCCGAGCTCATTTGATCGAATTTATTCTGAGAAAAAATCATTTCATGCTGAAACATCTGTTATACATATTTTCAAATATATTTAAAACAATTTTTTTTTTTTGGAAAACTGCCAAAAAAATTCAAGACGAATTATTAGACATAAATCATAATTAATTAATCAATCGTTATTTCACTCATTTTCATGAATAAATGCCAAAGGTATAGCCAAAAGAGCTGAGCCCATTTCATATTTGAGTCTCTTCCTCTAACAATGTTCTTATCAAGTGCATGTATTTCAAAACAATTTTTTACATAAATATTGGCACAAAATGTTTCCTTTTTAAAAAAGTAGTATAATATGTACTAAGATCAAACAATGATGGGTATTTCACTCATTGATCATTTTTCCGCAACTTTTTTCTCGCTGTCTGGTGGAATATCATCTGCAGATGTATACCATTGAGGCTCGCTAGATCCGAATGAAATAAAAAGAAGTCCACCCAATGCCATGAAACTGGCTGTCAGAGTAAATACTCTGTTCCATTCTTCGACGCTCTGGAGAATGAAATACATAAATCAATAAGGGATGAGTTAAAATCGATTTTGAGTATTTGATAAATACCTGGTTTGAAATTTCAAAGTAGGTAGGTACTCACATGATTCGAGGTCATTTCTCCAATGGCGTGATGTGATAAAATATTACCCAAAGCGTACCAGAAAGTTGACAAAGCTGAGATTGTTCCTGCGTGATTGGGTGCCATATAAATTACCACCATTCTAGAACAGCAATAAATTTAGGTTGTGGAAAACAGAATTTGTATCCATAAAATTATCAAGAAGTAGGTAGCTAGGTACTTGTGGAACTTACAGCAATACTAATGCATTTAACGATAATAAAGTTCTAATGATGGCAAAACAGGCTATGGTTAGGATAAAATTAGACAGAAGCATGGCAGATCCTAGAAGAGTGGCTCCGAAGAATAAAATGAATCCTACGATTATTTTATGCATCTGTTAACATTACGAGAACGTGATTAAAAATTGATGCTTATGATTTGATAGTTGCGAAGAAGTACCTACTATACATATTTTGATGAAAAAAACAATAAGATCTCACCTTTGTGATTTTTATTTTGGAATTATTCTTCCAGCTGTCCATCCCTGCCCCTATTAATGGTATCATGAGAGTACATACGATACTGGGAATCGATGAAATATATCCAACTAAATCGGTACTCGTTTGAGTTGCGTCTGAAAAAAAAAAATCAAGAATGGTCAAGAAATGTAAATAAATCGGGCTGATTGGGATATTGCACGATTACCTTTGACAAAGAGTGGAAGGCATGCCAGGATCGTGGTCAGAGACCATCCTTGAATCATTCGGCACAAGCAAAGCGTCCAAAAAGGTATCGACGTGAAGATATTTTTGTAAGGAATATTTACAACTTTGGTTGTTTTTTTCACCGTTCCATTGACAATATGGGCGAGTTCTTTTTTTGAAATCCGTCTATCTTTGGAGGGATCATTGGGAATGAGTATTAGCCAGATTATAGACCAGACCAGGCAACTGATACCTAAGAGGATGACCAAAGAAGACATTATTCATCAGTTGAAAAAACATTGATTGCTCCTCGAATTTTGAATACCCACCTGTGGCATAAAATACCATGGGCCAGCCCCACTTGTAAGCTAGAATTCCACCAGATGAGTGAATAATGGTGGTGCCAATGAATAAGCCATTGTAGCTAAGAGACATTAGTCGAGATCTCTCCGTAACTGGAATCCAACGTTGAAAAACTTCTGATTTGCTGGCATAAGCGATATTCTGAAAGGAAGAAAGATACCCATTATAGGAAGATTAAGCTGAGACAAGTGATTTTCGCGCCTAAAAAATTATTATGATTTTCGTCCATTACGTCGCAGACTCCGATTAAAAAACGATTCATCAACAACCATTTGAAATCTTGATAAACACTGATTGGTGCCAATAGCGTTAATAAGCCAATCAGCAATGTGAATGTACCGCAAGCTGTGGATCCTCCTATCTTGGATGGAACTGAAGCGAGTACGAAAGACATCATACCTCCATATTCGTACATGTTCAGCAGAAGGCCTACTTTGGAAGTATCCCAGTCAAATTCTGCTCGCTGCAATGGGTTTCATAGGAAATGAATATTGACAGAAGTGTTATTCGAAAAAGTAATTGGTTGATGAGTTATACCTGGGTTATTGTGCGGTTTTCTTCGATAATCAGTTTCTCGGATGTCATTTCGACGACAGCAATGCACACGTTTAATTTTATCATGCTCATATTGACTAAACCCAGAAATATCAGACATGTTACCAAAAATCGTTTCGATAACCATATCGAAGGAGTCGTCGAGTTTGAAGAACTCTTGCTGAAAATGAGAGCTCAGAGTAGTATAACTACATATAAGTCGAGAAATGACTGGAATTTTCGGTATATTTACTCGTTTTGTGTTGGAAGATCTTCCGAAATTTCACTACAGTGCTTAATTTTGGATTCCATTTTACAGCGAAAGAGGAAGTGTTGAATTTATAAAACGAATAAGTAAGCCGACCATTAATTACACAACGATGTACAAGGAACTGTACAAAATCTGCACAACCTACGAGTACCTCCCTAGAGGTACCTAAGGCATTTATTACATTATTGAACACGAAAATTTCCGAATAGAAACGAAAACACGCGAATACCTCTAATAATCAAAAGAAAATAGGTAATTCAACCAATAACAGGAAGCATGATTTGTACGATCATCTTATCATCTTTGTGAGGTTCTGAGGTTCTTTGCATTAGAGTTGATTATTAAGAATACTGGACGTAAATCGTTTTTATCTCAATAGATTACTTATGTAGATAGGTATGTATGTATTTATATGCGCTGATCGTTCAGAGATAAGCTGATGTGTATCTATTTCTACTTCTGTATAGCTTGACTGAATAGGTCTTATCCGAACTTCCGAAGTACTAAAGAAAAGTTGCATTATTCTGGAATATTTCAAGACAAATATCAGTCAATTGGATAACTCATCTATGGTAATTTTGTGAGTGAAAAAACATCAGACATCCAGAAAACAAATGTAGGGCAATGATTTGTTGAGGAGATAGGTATCAAAAAATAGAATGTTTTGATAACCTCGCTTACTCAGGGCCGTCGAGAGATCGAGAGAGGAGGCAAAAGGGGTAGTTTGCCCCGAGCACGCGCTTTTTCGAGGCCCCAGTAAAAGAAGGGTCTGTGATGTGATTAAAACCCCTGTTTTTTACTTTTCAAAATACAAATTTTCGAAAACTTTTGCCCTAGCTTCGCTCGGGCTTATTTTCTTTTTTTTTTCAACATTGAAATTTAAAAAAAGAATATTATTCAACTTTTAAAGCTTTAAAGTGAAAAAATAAATTTCTCGCATAAAAAGTATCGTTTTTATACCTTTCGAAATACAATTAATTTTCAAGAGCTTTCGCCCTCACTGGCCCCGTTCTCTTTTCTTTTTCAAAACTAACGTCATAAAAAAATGATTTCAAATTCTAAAACTTTAAAAGCCAAAAAATAAACTTGTTGCATTAAAAAAACATAGTTTTCAGTTCTTTCAAAATACAAATTTTCAAAAGTTTTTATTCTTCGCTCGGGTCAATTTTTTTTTTTGTTTTAAAATTTGAAAATTCATATTTTGGGCTCCCAAAAATCCAAAACAGAAAAATTAAAATTTTTGTAAGGCGCATGAATATGATATCAATTGGCAAAATTCAAAATTGGTATCCCCCCCCCCCTATATCAGTCGGGAAACTTTCAGTCGAATCCCTTCCCCTTGCCCTCTTTAAAAAAAAAAAAAAAACTCTATAAATACGAGTAATTTCGTCCATAGAACTGGTCAGTTGATTCAGAAAGAATTGAACTGAAGTTGCAGATATTGAATTTGAACGTTTACTTGCTTAGAATCTCAGCCATTTCTTTGATAGTTTCATCTAGGTAATTGTAAGACCGAATCTTCGAAACAAAAAATGAAATAAAATAAAACTACTTACAATTTACTTTAGTTCTTTTAGCTGTACACATCGCTAATATTTATGCAATGAGAGTGTGTATGTTATTTTCTACTTTTATGCGTAATGATTGTGCAATTGAGCTTATCGAGATTTTGATTAATTTAACGAGTGTTATTAGAATGGTTATGATGAGGTGATAGTTTCAAAATGCTCATTGATAATTTTTAAGATTAGTTCGGATTAGATAAAATAAATTTGATTTGTTCTTAATGCGTGGAGCCGGCTATAAAAAGAACTGATTGAAGATAATACAGAAATATACATTGTAGGTACGTACAATTCGAAAGGCATGCCTGAAGTACTTAGCATTTTTCAACTATTTATTTATACCAGACATCAGTGGCAGGAGTCCTTGCACATGACATTATGCAAAATCAAAAATTGTTCAAATTTGAGGATAGAATTCGTTTGAAAATATCTCAACAATGTTTCGTGATCATTATTTTTTTATTCACTTTTGCACATACGTATTAGGTAGGTTACATATCTTATACATACTTATTAGGATGAATCGTACTTGAGATGTCGGCGAATTTTGACCAAATTCAGCAGGTACTTTCATTTTGAGTTGGAAGTTGCCCACAAATTTTTTTAGCTCCGGAGGTGCCCTTGTAGGGAAGATTTAAGCCCTCAAAAAGAAAAGGCATTTTCGAAAAAATCGAGGATTTTTCGCTCTTGTCACCATAAACAACCTGTTCTGGGAAAAATGACCCGGTCTCAAATGAAAGGATTTGAGATTCTGCGTCGATCTATCTACATAGATACTGTTGCTGCTAAAATCCAAAATCAATTTTAAGGTTCTACTAAGGGGTTAAAAATTTGCAAATCGCTTATTTTTTTAAAAAAATCTTTTTTTTTTTAATTTTTGCTCGGCAAATATTTTGCATTAATCATGTCAAAATATTTAAGATATCATTCCTGAAACTGCGGGAATATTTGGAACGCAGTGGTGACAATTTTTTAATAATTTTTGTCTCAGTAGACCTGTTAAATGATCTTGAATGTGTATGGCTATAGCATAGATCGACGCAGAATCTCAAATACCTTTATTTTAGACTGAACTATTTTTCCTAAAAAAGGTTGTCTAACGACAGGAGCAAAAAAACACAACTTTTTCGAAAATTTCTTTTCTTTGAGGCCCCAAATCTCTCCTCCTGGGGCATCTCCGGAGCTAAAATGAAGGTCTCTGCTGAATTTGGTCAACATTCGACGACTTTTCTTCGTGATCCATTCTAATACTTATGTATTTTTATCAATTTCTACATATAAACATGTAGCACAAACATACGTAGTAGTAGGTATTCTAACTGGAAGAAATATTTTTAAACCAGACCAACCTGAATCGAAATAACATACGAAAATCGTCACCAACCAAAATTCCAGATTTTGATGAATTTTCAAAAATTAAATTTAGGCATAAAATGAAAAAAATGAATGAAATTGAAATTCTACCAAACTCTATTTCTGTTTCCCCTCCAAAGCAATTCAAAAGATCTTAAATCGTTTGGAGCCGTTCTAAAGTCTTTAGTGAATTTTTGAAAATTGAATTTTTTACAAAATTTTACTTAACGAAGCGAAGCTAAAAAGCTAAAGTTTACTTTATACCCTAATTTTAACATTATCGAGTCGAAATCGTTATCAAATAATTCAAGAGGGATTCAAGATTGCTGTACTGGACGAACTTATTCTTTCCAGACCAGTATGGTAAAATTTCAATTTTATTCTCATTTTTGGCACAAATTTTCTCATTTTCTTCCAAAAATCGCCAAAATTTGAAAATGAATATTCAGCTCTTGTAAGTTTGACTGGCGATGTATTTTTGCATACTTTTTCGTCTTTTGGTTTAGCCTTGTATCTTTCAAAAAAAATTCTTTCAATTGGGGTACCTCCTTCGAGCCTCGTCAATAACAAAATTTTACACATTAGATACAAATAGGTAAAGGTACTTTATCCATATTGCTCATGTTCTGTTCAACTTCTAAGTTGGCAAAGTAACAAAATTAAAGGTGCTTAGGTATCGTATCATTCACTCATTAATCGTTTTTTGACCACTTTTTTCTCGCTGTCTGGGAAAATATCAGATGCAGAAGTGGACCATAGCTGAGGTTCACTAGATCCACATACAATAAATAGGACTCCTCCTAATGCCATGAAAACGGAAGTCAGTGCAAATACTCTGTTCCATTCTTCGACGCGCTGGAAAATAAAATAATATTACTATCCTATTCGATTTTAAATTTCCAAATATGTACTCGTAAGTACTTACATGATTTGAGGTCATTTCTCCGATTGTATATTGCGATAAAATATTTCCCAATGAGTACCAAAACGTTGACAGGGCTGAGATTGTGCCTGCGTGATTGGGTGCCATGTAAATAACCACCATCCTAAAACAACACAACATTTTTGAATAACCCACAAAAAATTGTGAAGATGCACTTTTGAAACCCACTTGACCCAACTTACAATAATACTAAAGCGTTACACGATAACAATGTTCTGATGACGACAAAACTGGCTATTGTGACGATAAAATTGGACAGAAGTACGGCAGATCCGAGAAGAATGACTCCAGTAAAGAAATTAAATCCCACAATTATCTTATGCATCTGTCAAAATTATAAATTTATGCGTTAAATGATTTCAATGAAGAGTACCTATTCGTTTTATGAAGGTAAATCTCACCTTTGTAACTCGTATTTTGGTGTTATTTTTCCAGCCATCCATTACTGCACCTGCTAATGGTATCATGAGAGTACATACAATGCTGGGAATGGATGAAATATATCCTACAAAATCGGTGCTCTTTTGAGTAGCATCTGAAAAAGAAAAATGGATAGAGTAACCTGTGTGAAAAAATATTTCAAAGATGTTGATACTTTGTATTCTAAAATCCTCACCTTTGACATACAGAGGAAGACATGAAATGATCGTGGTCATCGACCATCCTTGAATAATTCGGCACACACACAACGTCCAGAAAGGTATCGACATAAAAATACTTTTGTAAGGATTGAGAACAGCTTTGTTTGGTTTTTTCACCGTCCCGCTGATGATATGAGCGAGCTCTTTCTTCGAAATCCACCTATCTTCAGTTGGATCATTGGCAATGAGCGTTAACCAGATTATGGACCAAACTAGAGAACATGTGCCTATTGACATTGACCAAAAAAATGATATGTAATTCACCACTTAATGATATTCCTACGTGAAAATATTGAATTTAATTCATATTTCGAATACCTGTGACGTAAAATACCATTGGCCATCCCCACTTATGAGCCACAATGCCGCAAGTCAAGTGAACTAATGTGGTGCCAACGAATAAACCATTGAAGCTGAGTGACATCAGTCGCGATCTCTCTGTAATAGGAATCCAATGTTGGAAAACTTCTGATCTGCTGCCATAGGAGATATTCTGAATTTGAAAAAAGGCATACAAGTTACCTATACAGAAGATGGGCTCAAGTACCATAAAATAATATAATTTAATTTGATCATTACGTCAAAAAATCCAATTAAAAAACGAGCCAACAGGAATAATCTGAAGTCCTGGTAAACGCTGGTTGGTATCAGCAGTGTTAATAAGCTAAGCAACAATGTGAACGTGCCGTATGCTGTTGATCCACCAATCCTGGATGGAATTGAGGCAAATAAGAAGGACATCATGCCTCCGTATTCGTACATATTCAATACCAAGCCAACTTTCGAAGTATCCCAATTGAATTCTGCCTGCTGCAGAAGAAATTAATGTTGTTATGTTGGAGATTTGAAAATAATTGGCGAATGATGTAATAAAATCGAGATAATTATCATACCTGAGTTATTGTATTATTCCCTTCAGTGATGAGTTTTTTTGAAGTCATCTCAACGACAGCAATGCTCACATTCAATTTCGTCATACTCATGTTGATTAAACCCAGAAATATCAAACATGTCACCAAAAACCTCTTTGATAACCATATTGGAGGTGTTCTCGTGTAAGATAAGTCTTTCCTGGGAATAAAAACATGCAAAAGTCAACTATAGGTATCTTAGAATCTACATTATGTAACATAAAGAATATATCTGATTACCTGTTGTAAACTGGAAGCTCCTCAGAGATTTCACAACTTCTGGTCATTTTGGATTTCATATCACTGAGAATGAATGTCTACGTGAGTGTCCGATGAGTATGATCATTGAACCATTTGTGATGCTGTGAAATTGTAAGCTAAAATTGGTTGATACTTTTATGAGATTTTAATCACATTCATTATCTTAATTGATTACCTATAAGTACGCGTGTATTTATAGGTGTGTATCGTGTTAAGATAAACTGATGTATGTAATGCTACTTTTACATCAGATTAACTTTTTTTGGATTGGCTTCATGACAGAAAAAAGTGTTGATAGTGATAGGATGATTGTATTCGTATCGTATGTGGTGTACATAAATTTAGCATTGATTATTTTGTCTCATTTACTTTTGGCTTCTACAAAAAATTGTTATCACTCTACTTGTCCTTACCTACCTACCTACATACTCGAGTTTTCCAAGTACATATTTTAATTTTCAATGGAATGTTGAACTCAAGTTTTTTGCATTTTTTGCAAGGTAAACAACAGAATGTCTAAAGAGCACCATAAACGTGGAATTTGTTTTCACAATAACTTTATGAACCTTTACCTTGTCATTCTTGAAAGATTCTGTGAATAATTTGTGCGTGTTGATGTTCTTATACCAAACATTGATTTATGTTTATTGCATGTTTGAACAAATTAAGTAGTTTTTATTAATTGATTTGGCAGTCTTGTTTATGCATTCCTTAGTCATGTGTAGAGATGAGATAAGATTCAACGTACGCCGTCAGACACATTTTTCACCATATTCTTGAACTGTGCATTTATTAGCATAGCTGCATAAGGCATGCAAACTGGTTTATATAGCTTATAGCTTATTGAAATGAAAAGGAATTTTAATACACATTTTTACAACCTTTATTTAAAAAAAATTAAATAATAACCTATTTCAACATTTAGAAAAATCAAAATTTAAAAATTCAAAACAAAAATATAAAAACGAAAAAAAATAAATAGAAAAGAGAAATCTAATACTTTCAGGATTTAATCTTACTTCATTTTGAGAAGTGGACTAATTCAATGGGATTGTGACCATACCATCATTATCTAGTTTGAGAGTTGAATCAGATTTTGGGTCAGCTGGAATATCTTCATTTAACCTGTGTATGTTAGGAATATTTTTATAGATTGTATTATTACACGGTGATTAGATCGCGCATAGAAGAATGCTTATAATGTAAGTAGATATGAACTTACAGTTGCACTGCTTCCTGATAATCAGGATCATCAAGGCAATCTGGTCTCCCATTTTTAATTTCTTGTTCGCGAACAATGTATTTATTCCCTTGATTTAGTTTCTTGAGATATGCTAATATTAGAATAACAATGACCACCAGAGCTATAATTGAAAGGATAAGAATGATCCATCCTATGTTTGGAGCTTCCGAGTCTGATTTTGTTTCTTCAGTCTTAGTTTTGGAAAAGTCTGATGATTCTACTGTTGTTGAAATTTCCTCTTTACGTGGCTCTACAGTTCCTTCATGTTGGTCAGATGATTGTTCTTCAGCTGTGGGGTTCTCTGCAGAGTCTGCTGGTAAGTCAAATAGACTTACTATAAAATTTGAAAAACAGGAATTGTGAATGAATAATTTCAATATAAGTACTTGTTTGAGAATTGTGTGGGAAGAAGTGATTCAATTACCTGAGGGGTTTGTTGTTTCAAATGATTTCATTTTAGATTCAGAAACCAAGGTACCATCAACTGAACTAACGCGGAATTTGTATTCCTTGTTTGGCTGTAAATCACTTATAATTACGCTGTCTGCATTTTTTTCCGTTATCGTTTCCAATTCAACATTGTCTTCAAATCTATTTATAAAGTTTTGAAATCAATACTATGTTGATAGTATCAAGAATTTAAAAAGGAATGAAATGATTACCCATAATCTATGCGAAATCCTGACCCTATTGATTGATTACTACAGTCTTTCATGTCAATGTTCTCACCACATGGCATCCATACTATTTTTACTGATGTAAAGTTTTCCGAATCAACAGGTACTAGTTGAAAATCTGGAATTATTAGAGATGTGCTGGAATTTCCTGTCCTTTGTTTGATTAAAAATCTGAAATATAAAAGGAGTTGGAGAAAAATTTCAAGCATGCTTTTACTTTTCTTTTGGTTTTAAAATTGTACTTTTCTCCTTCTCCAGCATTGGTTGTTGCCTGTATGATGATTGTATAATCAGTGTCTGGTTCCAAATCAGATAATCTAACTCTGGTTTGATTGGGATTTGTGATTTGTGGTATGCGTTCCTGCAGTGGACCCAACTCATCTCCAGAAACTGTTTGATAGTAAATTTTGTACCCTGTTAGATTTCCATTTGTATTCAATGGTGGTTTCCAAATCAAAGAAAGTGCTGTACTTCCCAGAGGGGTTGCTTCTAAAGATTCAACTGGATCTGGAACTAAAAATTTGAATGAAAAGTTGTATAATCATCTATTCATTTCTATGCTGGTGGCAATGTGTGTGAAGTTGTGAGTACCAACCTCCCTCTGGTGTATTAATTTCCAAGACATCGCTGAAGGGGCCAGCATGCTTTCCATTGAAAACGTTGATACGGATTTTATTCCTGACATTAGGAGTCAGTTTATCAATTATGTAGCTATCAAAGTTTTGTTCTACAATAATTTCAGTCATGTTATTTTTTTGGTCATTATACTCTTGCCAAATTTCTATCTGTGGAGAATCAGGATTTTAGTTTCATGTTTTGAACATTTGTTTTTTTTTTCTACTCATTTACCTTATATCCTTCAAAATTGCCTCTCAATGCTGCTTTGGGCACACGGTTCCATGATATATTTGCTTTGGTTGGTGATAGAATTTCTACAAGAGTTAGATTGCTAGGAGCTTCAAGGGGGACTGAAAAAAGATGGGAGCTTTATGTAAATTTCTCATTATAAAACCAATGTTGAAACTATAGTCTGCAAACTCACCCTCTTCCTCATAGTAACCTTCTATCACAGTTGGTGGTAGACTGCAAAGACCTTTAGTATTTCCAGCAATGACCTTGACCTGGTGTTTTTCATAAGGTGGTAAGTTCAGAGTATATTCTGTTGTTTCTGCATCCTCTATAATATGGCTTTCCCAGGCTAGTTCAGAAGTATCTAGTTTCCAGGATATATTATAATAGAATCCAGGTCCATTTTGTTCAGTCTTGGGCATAGGCTGTGAGAATTTTAACAAATTTTTAGATTATCTGAATGAGGACTAAATGGCAAAAATTGGAAGTGACATACTTTCCAGGATACCACTGAAGTTGTGGGTGTAGTAGCTTGAACAGTTACACCATCAGGATTTTTATAAGGAATGTCTGGTGGAGTGATGTATATGATGGGCTCAGGTAGTGGCTCAGCATGGCCTTTTTCATTACCAGCTATGACTACCACATAGTATAGCTCATATGGTCTCACATCAGGAATTTTGAACTCTTGTATTTCCCAGTTTGAGATGATTTGGATTTGCCATTGTGATTCTAGTCTGTCATTTTTCCATGATATATTGTAGTAAAATCCTGGACCATTGTGGTGAATTTCAGGTATGGGCTAAAGGGTTTATAGATGATAATTGTTGGTCAAGCAAAGGAATTGTCAAGATCAGATTGTTACCTTACCTCCCATGAAATCTTTAGAGTTGATGGTTCATCATCAGTGACTTCAATAGTCACATTATCTGGATTCTTTGCTGGAATGTCTACTGGGGTAACATATTGCAGTATATCAGCAGCTACTGACGCTTCACCTATCTCATTTCCAGCTGTGACCTTGACTAGGAATTTTGTATTACCAGGCACATCAGGTACTGTATGCTCCCCTATCTCCCAATTTGAGATGGTTTGGCTCTCCCATATTGATTTTGGTGTGTCTGCTTTCCAAGAGACATCGTAATAGAAACCAAGACCATTATGATCCAATTCTGACATTGGCTGTGTGCATGAAAACAAATATTGAATTGTTCAAATATAACTGCCAAAGCAACTGAGGCATCATATCATACCTTCCATTGTATATGTAAAGCAGCTGGTCTAGGTTCAGTGATTGTATCAATAGTCACATTCTCTGGATTCTTGTAAGGGGTATCAGCTGGAGTGGAGAATGTAATAGGCTCAGCAGCTGGTTCAGCTGGACCGAGTTCATTTGCAGCGATAACTGTGATGAGGTATTTTGCAAATGGTTGTACACTGGGAACTGCATTCTCTGTTGTTTCCCAATATGAAATAGTCTCAGTTTGCCATGATGATTCTGCTCCATCTTTTTTCCATGATACATTATAGTAGAAGCCTGGACCATTATGGTAAATTTCTGACATTGGCTGAATGATTTGATAAATTTTAGAAGTTATGAATCAACTGAAATACTTGGGAGTTCTGATGATCATGAATGTTACATACCTCCCATGATATTTTCAAAGTTGGAGGTCTTTCATCAGTGACCTCAAAAGTCACATTCTCTGGATTTTTTGTGGGAATATCTGCTGGAATGTCACATCTCACAGTCTGAGGAACCACCCAAGCTGGACCTGCCTCATTTTCAGCAATGACTTTGATGAGAAATTGGGTATTATGGGGTACATTAGGAACCTGATGCTCTTCTATCTCCCAATCTGAGATGATTTGATTTGCCCATGTTGCTTCTAGGGTGTTTGCTTTCCAAAAGACATTGTAGTGGAACTTTGGTCCATTATGATCTGATACTGGCATACTCTATGTATTATAAAATTAGTATCGAGCTTATTATGCAATGAGAAATTGTAAAAGAGACTATGGTATAACATACTTCCCACTGTATAACTAGAGATGCGGATCTAGATTTTGTGATTGCATGAGCAGTTACATTCTCAGGATTCTTGTATGGTACATCGGGTGCACTGGAGCATACAGATGATGGTTCAGAAGGTGATGAAATACCTATCTTGTTCTCAGCTTTTATTCTGAATGTGTAATTAGCCCATGGGTCCATCTTTACCTATGGAGATTTAGGCATCGATTAGCATTAAGAATGCATTTTTTTTAATAACTACTTAAGTATCTGGAATTGGTATTAGGAATTTGCAGTCTTACTTTGAAAGTGGTTTCTGTGACTGGAATTGCATCATTAAGTATGTCCCACTTATCAGGATCGGACTTGGAACTGTATTCTATAATGTAGTGTATAATTGGTGCTTGATGATCCCCATTGTTCTCCCAGGAAATCTCAGCATCCCTGTCATTACATGCCAGTGAAATAATTGCCGGAGGATTTGGACGGTTTTGTACAATGAGCGAAATTTCAGCTGTGGCATTGTCCAGTTTTGTAACAGCCATACAGGTGTATGTTCCCGAATCTGATTCGCTAGTATCTTTGATTATCAAAGAATCGTTTCCTTGAACAAAGTGCTGTTCATCTACGTTGATATATTGTTCATTTCTAG
This sequence comes from Planococcus citri, assembly GCF_950023065.1. Classification (NCBI taxonomy): domain Eukaryota; kingdom Metazoa; phylum Arthropoda; class Insecta; order Hemiptera; family Pseudococcidae; genus Planococcus; species Planococcus citri. The sequence goes on along the minus strand of NC_088678.1, from coordinate 66,557,299 downwards.
ACCAGATAGTATTGAAATCTAATGCCGGATCCGCTATTACCACACATTTTAGTATGGCGGGTTGTCCTGCTGGTACTTCAATTGCGAAGGAATCAGGTGGGAGATCTATTTTTGTTCGACCTGTTGAAAATCATGAGCTTTTTTTTAGAGAGGAGGAGGCAGTAAATTATTGACTATTTGTGGAGTAAGTAAGCTTACTTCGAACATCTAGATGTAATGTCCTTTGTATAGATGAAATTTTGTTTTGTGCGGAGCATGTGTATTCTCCAATATCACTGAATGTGGCAGTGCTGTGAAAAAACATGAAGTGAGAAAATTTTCAAGCAGTTTGTTCCTCTATAAAATTCGAAAAATGTGACTGTTTTTGAGCTTCTGAGCAATTGAAAATAATTTGTGCCAAAATTTGGGTTGTAAACTTCATTTTGATTTTTGTAATTTTTGAAAAAGTGTCAAGCGACCTATCACAATTAGTTAAAATTTTGCCAAAATTTCAAATTTTTCGAAATTCTTGAAAAATCTAAATCCCATAAATTGGATCATTTTTTTCAGAATTTTTGAAAAATTTTTATTCAGTCTAGGTATTAAGTAAAATAGAAAATTTGATAATTTCTTGGATCCTAAATTTTGCGATTAGGTGTCTGAAGTTTCTACGTGTGGACTACTTCAATGACATTGATTCTGATTTGAACTCTCCCAATTCAAGGTTCCCTACTTTATGATGGTCGTTCTTACGTTATCGTTAGATCTCCACTTTTCGTTGTGGTAAATCGGCCACCAACTAATTCTACCTCATTTCTCATCCAAATTATTCGAGGCTTGGGTGATCCTTCGGCACGACATTTCATCGTCACTGTGCTACCTTCGATAATTTCTTCATCTCGAGGAAATTCGGTGATATTTGGTGACTCGGCTGCGAATCGAAAATACATATAAGAAATAAATTCAGCTGTTTGAAAAAATATTGTGTTTCTTGGAATTGATCCTAATCACTCATGCTTACCGAGAACATTGACGAATGCATCTTGATACACATAACCCACGCTGTTGGTCGCGTTGCATCCATAATTTCCAGTATCATTTTTCCAAAGCCCCTCAATAACGATGGAATTATCAGAAATGCTGCGTCTGGGATTCGATGGAGCTTCGGATAAAGGTTTTCCATTGTGTGTCCAGATGATCTCTGGCTGTGGAATTCCTGTAGCTTGGCAGTGAAATTCGACAGTCTCTTGTTCGTCGATAGTTACGCTTTCTGGTTTCTTGACGAAACGTGGTTCCACTGAGACGTGAAATACGATAATTTAATGATAATTTGTGTTTCGAATTCGTAGAATGGGAGTTTTTGTTTAGTTACCTAGAACTTTCAAATCGATTGTGTGCGATATTGGGTCACCGTGGCCGTTGCTAGCTTCACAAGTATAGTTTCCCTCGTCCAATGAGATGACTCGTTTTATTTCTATGCTTTTACCATTGTCTTTGGATAAAGTACCGGTTCGAAATTTCAACAGTTCTCCGTTTTTGTACCAGGTTATGGTGGGCAAAGGGCTACAAAAAAAGTTTTAGATTATATACTCGTAGTGTGATTAAATATCAGTCAATACTTTGTACTTAGGTATCTATTTATTTGAATCGGTTAATTTTTATGATTATTTGTTAGGTACTTAGATATGTATTTAGAGTAGGTAATTACAAAGTGAACGGATGAAGAGGGAAGTGAAAGAAGTAGATAGTTTGGTGAAATGTACATATGAATATCGAATATTTTTTCAACGAAAAAGTTTAATTTCTGGTCAATGCTTGCAATGGTGATTAGCGGGGCTTTCATAAATGTAATTATTATCATTTGCAAAACATTCACTTTTTATCTGAACAAAAGTAGCATTATTATTTCGCTAATAGGCAATTACTGAATGAATATAATTTTCACCGGAGATACGCTCTTTGGCAATTTCATTAGATGTATTATCAATATTCAAAGAATATTTTCAAGTATCAAGTATTCTAACAGACGTTTTTTGCGCATCGACATTGAAAATTTGGAAAAAGCGAGGTCGAAAAAATATCGCGAATTATCACTTATGCTCGAAGGTTTGAATTTATCTCGCAAATAATTATAAAACTAATTAGGTATGTACAGAAACTCACTTTCCACCGAATATGCAGTATAGTCGAATTTTCTGATTGTATGTAGCTATTTGTTCTGTTTTACTGACGTATTGTAGTATTGGAGCAGTTTCAATCTCTTGGGGAGGATCTGCTGGTTCTACCTGTAGTATGACTTTGCTTCCAGTTTTTACTTCGCTTCTACAAAATTGAAGATCACATTTAGTGACTCTCTTGCTATGGTATACTCTGGAATAAATAATGTTTGGGGTGTTGATCAGTGCTCACATGTAGAGTGATGTAACTGCACACGAGTAAACCGAATCTTCAACAGCGTCTTCTGGGGCGATACTCGAAAACCATAAAGTTCCTTCTGGATCGACGGTGATTCGAGGGTCGTCGATTCCACTCACTTTGCCGTTGTAATCCTATGTGTAGAGTACATATTCAAATATACATTATTATTTTTGAAATTTTTACTTAAAAAAATAAATAAATAAAACACGAAATGGTTATTTTTTGCATCTTTCTCTCTCTCCCCCCCCCCTTGAAATTTCCCATCAACTCCGAAGTTTGGTCTGATAAAAATTATTCGTCTGATTATGATTTTAAAAAAACTTCAATGTTTGGAAAACATTTCCCGGACTCCTCATAACCAAAATTATTATTTTATTTTATTTAATTTCACAATTTTCGGTTATTTTTTAGAAGAAGAGGGGGGGGGGGATTTGAGAATTTTTGCCGTTGGGATGAATTAATTTTGGAATACTTTCAGTAAACTTGAAAAAAAAATCCCCAAGTAATACTATAACCTCTCAAAACCAAATTTTTGTATTTCCAGCTCTTCGACTGTCTGGTGAGATTGAGAAAATGTCATTTAGTTTCCTGAAAAATTTGGTGTTTTTATATTTTCGAAGTTACCAACCCAGGTATTCGTCAAAAATCATGTTGAAACCGGGTTTTAAAACGAAAATTGAAAAAAAAGTGTTATATGTACCTACTTACGTTCCCTTTTTCAAAAGTACATAATTTTAAAAAAATTACTTTTTTTTCGAATAAATTAATTGTTGAAAAAATATGGTAGAAATTTCATCAAACAGGCTCGAAAAAAGTTTGAAAATTGGAAAAACGGAAACATCACCCAAAAAATATGTATTCATTATAATTTTTTGAGCCCCTCCTCCTCCCTCTTCCCACTCCCAAAACAATGAGTTCTAAAGAATTTGCAAAATCTTCTGGCAACAAAAAATAGTAAACGTATTCTTGACACGCTGTCTTCTGGAGAAAATCTTGTTTGCCCCTCTCCCTCAAAAAATAGGTCTCGAAGTTTGCAAAATATCCCGTCAAAAGTCCTGCAAAAGGCTTGTTTTTTCATTTTGACACTTTGTTGACATCTTGTTTGAATTGTCCTTAAAGTTTCTGATTAAAAAACGCTGAAATAACAGATTTTGAAGACTTGCCGCCGTGAAAATTGGAGGAGATAGGATTTCTACTTGCCCTGATAAGTTTCAAATCTCAAATAAAGCAAACCAAGTTACCAAAGTTATTAACAGTAAATTTTGGTTGCCTTCTTTTGAACAAATTTTTCTAAATCTCGGTCCTACTTCTCGAAGAAAAAAAGAAAAAAAGTTGAAATGTTCGTAAAAGTAAGATTACACTTTTTTATGCTTTTCCAACTGGTTAGGGACACTGTTTTTTCGCATTATGGTTACGAAAACCTGTTTTTTTTTTTTTTTTTAAATTGCCAGAAAATCTCGTTTTTTGCCAAAATTTGATAAAAATTGTGATTTCTCGCAAAAATTTCAAAAACATGATTTTTTTCAAAAAAATGCACAAAAGTTTCGCTTACTGTTTCGTTAAAAGCCAATAATTGCCAAAAAGACGTGTTTTTTGGCAAAAATTGTAAAAGTCTTCTTGCTTTTTGCGAAAAATTGACAAAAAAATCTCGCTTTTCAACTAAATTGCTAAAAAAAAAACTCACATTCGTTCTCAAAAATTGAGTATCCAAAAGTTCAGCTTTTTTGTTCAAAAATTAACAAAACGTCTCGTTTGTTAACGGAAAGTTACAAATTTGTCCACATTTTTTTCCGAAAGTCTTGACGAAATATTTCCAAAATACATTTTCTTTTTATGTAACAAAAATTCCCGCTTTTAGCAAATGCAACCAAGTCTCACTGTTTTTCAAAAACGACCCAAAAGTACCGCTTTTTTTGACACAAATTTCCAATCAGTTTTGCTTTTTACAATACTTGTAAAAGTCTTGCATTTTGCCAATTTATTGTGAAAAATTTCCTTTCTTTTAAGCAAAATTGTCAAAAAGTATTTCTTAAGCTAAAATCATTGTCAAAGTCTCTCCCTTTGTCTAAATTGCTAAGAAGTTTTTTTTGTCATAAATTGTTAAAAATTGTGTGCTTTTTTTGCAAAAAATTCCAAAAAGTTTCACTTTTTTCCAAAAATTGTCTTGTTTGTAGTTTCACTAAAAAGCTCTTTTGTTTGCTAAAATTGTCAAAAGTCTTGCTTTTTGCTAAAAATTGCAATAATTTTCACATGAGCCTTCGAAGTTTTTTTTTAAACGGGCTCTTTAATGCTGACTCAAAAAAAAGCTTCAAAATTTGGATAACGTCTTCATTGAAACGATGAGGTAAATTTCTACTGTGAGGAGGTTATGTATTTTTTTTTTGAATTTTGAATTTTGCAGAAAGGTTGAATTTTGAAAATGAAGGGGTCCAAAATGGTTCACATTTTGATACATTTTCACAATTTTTTCGGAAAATGTCGTATGATGTTATCTGCCTTGAAAATGAATAAAAACTTCCTCTTCCCCTAAAGCCCCAAAAGTATAATCGTCCTCTTCCCTGCAGTCCTCAAAACTATAAAAAGTACCAAAAAACTCGAAAAATCGCATTCTATAAAAATTTGCTGTGCTCGAGTACCTATTTTTTGAACCGCTGAATGCAGTTTTTTCAAAGTTTTTAGAATCAAATGAATTATCAAAAATAACTCGAGTACAATTTTTTTGAAATTTCAAATCCACATATTTTAGCTCCCGTATTTGTGAGGGTTGAAGGACCGAAATTGTCAGCAAATCCTTGAACCTATTTACCCATGTATTAGGATTCTATTTCTAAAAAATATTACTCACCTGTATCAACCAGTTAACGTTCGGCTTGGGATATCCACCTGGAGCCTTACAGGTTAAATTGTAAGGCTGACCTTCGGTTACTTTTTTCGCGACTGGAATCTCGTCTCTAAACGATTCCAACTCAATTCTACGAGCAATTACCGAATTCGAAGTAGCGATACCCCAAATATTCTCGGCGAAACATTGATATTGGCCTGGAAAATGTGATTTTTCAGAAGTTTAGAAGCGGTCAAAAATTTTGGCGGTGTATGGAAATATTTGTGAAATGTTCCTACCAGCATCGCTGACTTTGGTATTACGTATAATCAGCGTCCCATTGCCAGGTTTCTGGGAAATGCGATTGCCTTCGGAGGTCCAGTTGAAAAGTTGACCATTTTTGGTCCAAAAATAACTAAATTTATACACATTTGAGTCGTGTTTCCAAAATAACTAGTGACTTGAGGTGCAAAAAATGTCGCTTACTCTGGCTCAGGGATTCCTTTGGCTTCGCAAGGGATCTCGAAAAGTCGTTCTGTGGAGTCGTCGGTCTGTACGAAAAACAGTATTTCTTTGGTGGTAGGTTGCTTGACGAAGTAAGGAGGTGACTTTGCTGAGAATAATCGCGAAATTTAAAAGAAAAAAAATCACTCAAAAATAGATTTTAAAAATTCGAAAAAAATTACGATTTGAAGTTTAACTTACTTTCTGCCAAAACAGGACGCGTCTCGAATACGAAAATTATCACCGATAGAAAAACAATAAATCTCACTATCGAATTCATCGCGAATTCATTACTTATCGGCTTGTTCAATTTTACACAAATGAATTCAAGTTCTACTATATATTTTTTTTGTTATCTGGGCAACGCATTATTTGTAAATCAAATTACGTAAACTGTATTCAGCGGATGAGCATTGAGCGGGTATATCAAAAATAAATCTGATAAAGAGCGAATAACTCTTTCTATGACGATTATTCCACGAAATTTGAACGCTCCATTGTTGGGTTGAATTATTTTATAATAAATATTGTAGTTGCGTTTTAAAATGCATGATAATGAAATCAGTATCCGGCTACTGCTATGTGTTTTTTTACATTTTATAAAGAAAAAAAAATTGCAATTAGCATAGAACAAAAAATATAAGTAGGTGTTATAAAATAGCGAAATTTACGTATGAGAAAATTCGAATTCAAAACTTTCGGACTGTCGTTGTTATCAGAAGCGACATGTTAAAGTACTAATCGATTGAAAAAAATAATCATATCGCGGTGGAGGTCAAATTGTAAATACAAGTACATCTCATCTAAATTTATAAATAGGGATACATCGGAACACGATGTTTTTTTTTTCAATGCTTCAGATATCTAGCAACTTTCAGCTTTTGAATTTATTCTAATTAAACTCGCACCTCGTTAATCGTCAATGATGCAATTTTATGCTCGATATAAACGAAGTCATAATAATATACTCATATAATGAGACTTTTACGATACGAATAATCAAATTAGTGGAAGACGTGATTGGATATTAATCATTTTTTTATCCCCACTTTGACGAGTAATTAGTGAAAATAAAAGTCTCTAATGCGACGGATGATGAGGTTTGCAAAATGCAACCGATTCTGCGAAGAGGATGAACTGGCGTGAAGATCTTTGCTCTTAGAGTTAGACCTTGAGAGGGGAAATGACCGTGGGAATATTGCTATATACCTGGTATATTGGCGAATTTCGCGTGAAGTGTTAATTGATTTTTAGTATTTCGGCGGCGGCAGCGTTTAACAAACTTATTGTTGATTATTTATAATTATTAATTGACGTAAATCGTGCGAAGATTTACGACGACGTGTTCTGACATTGAGACATTTATCAAAGTTTGGTTTTGGTTTATTATACATAATACGATTGCCGATTGGATTGGACGCGTGTGATGTCGCGTCAGTGATGATGTTCTCATGATTATGAGGTTTATTTTGGATGATTTACATTGTTACAGGTTTATTTTTATCGAGTGATGAATTATTGCCTTGATTTGGATGGGTTTTTTTAAAAGTTTGACAGGTGTAAGTGCGAATTGTGAGATTGTTTGAATGACAAATTATTTCAAAAAGGTTATGAATAATTATAAATTTATACTTTTTTTTGTAAAATTATATACGATTTTTGGAGAATTTTTGAAAATCAAATGATCATAAAATGGGAAAAATCAAAACTTTGCTAGATTGGCTTGGAAAGCTGAAATTTGGTGTGTATCTTATTGTTCACCCGCCGAATTGATTGGAAATGGTTATTATTTCATTGTACATATTATTATTTTATAAAAATTAATTCATGTCATCAACTCAATGAGTATCTAGAGAATATATCAAAATAAATTCCAACTCAAGGTGTCTAACGGACCACTGTGGTCCAAAATTGCAAAGTAGCGTCCAAAATTCAAAAAATCCCCCAGAGTACAAAATAAGTATCAAAAGTTGATAATGAATATTTAGATGTCCCTATATGTGATTTCAAACACTTTTACAATATTTTTCTGGCATACAGAAATGATACATTGGTCCTAACTTGAGTCTGAACACACCCACTTATTGAAACAGTGCCTGTCTCCAACGATGGTGTTCTCTGGTCTGAATACACCCACTGATTAAAACAGGTTCTGTTTCAAACACTGCTTTTTGAAATGGTGTCTGTTTCAAACACTGGTTTTTGGAATGGGGTCTGATTCAAACACTGGTCCTAACTTGGGTCTGAACACACCCAATGATTAAAACTGTGCCTGTTTCAAAAGCTGGGTTTGGAAATGGTGTATGTTTCAGACAATGGTTTTTGAAATGGTGTTTGTTTCAAACACTGGTTATTAAAATAGTGTCCGTTTCCAACACTGGTTTTTGAAATGCATGGTGTCTGTTTCAAACACTGGTTTTGGAAATGGTGTCTGTTTCAAACACTGGTCCTAACCTGGGTCTGAACACAACCACTGACTAAAACGGTGTCTGTAACAAACACTAGTTTTGAGCAGTGTCTGTCACAAACACTGGTTTTAAGCAGTGTCTGTCACAAACACTGGTTTTAAACAGTGTCTGTCACAAACACTGGTTTTAAGCAGTGTATGTCACAAAAACTGGATTTCAGTGGTTTCTGTCACAAACATTGGTTTTAAACAGGGTTTGTCACAAACACTGGTTTTAAGCAGTGTCTGTCACAAATACTGGTTTTGAGCAGTGTCTGTCACAAACACTGGTTTTCAGCAGTGTCTGTCACAAACACTGGTTTTAAACAGTGTCTGTCACAAACACTGGTGTTAGGCAGGGTATGTCACAAATACTGGTTTTCAGCAGTGTCTGTCACAACCACTGATTGAAACAGTGTGTGTTACAAACACTGGTTTTAAACGGTGTCTGTCACAAACACTGGTTTTAAACAAGGTCTGTCACAAACACTGGTTTTCAGCAGTGTCTGTCACAAACACTGGTTTTTAACAGTGTCTGTTTCAAACACTGGTTTCAAACAGTGTCTGTCTCAAACACTGGTTTTGAGCAGTTTATTGAAACAGTAGACGTTTCAAACACTGGTTTCTGAATTGGTATCTGTTGCAAACTTTGGTTTTTGAGATATTGTCTGTCTGCAACATTGGTCCCTACATGGGTCTGAAAAATTCCACATGTACATATTTACTAAATTCTTTTAGGCATGTTGGTAATACAATTTATGATTATTCTGATTGTTTTAGATTGTTTCTTGAAGGATGAGACTTTGCATGGTATGTCAGAATAACTCTGAGATTGCTGTAAAAGCTTAACCCTTTCGGCTATGAGACAAACTGGCGGATAAAATTCGAAGTGCTTTAAACTGAGTAAGGCCGGTTGCTGCCTAGAACTCAAAATTTGCTGGAAATCGCACATTCAGAAAGTATTCATGTCACAAATGGCAATAAACCTTAAATTGACTATTTTTCCATTTATGACACGGAATAGCATTATAAATCAAAATCAAGCCTTCTGAGGCATCTGATATTTCGATATGAAGATATTGATAACAAGCATCTTTGAAACTAGAAAAGAAGACATGCTAAAATAAAATAAGTTTCGGTAAAAAAAGAATTTATTGAATGAAAACAAGGCATGCGACTTCAGATAGTTACTCATACTGCAAAAGTTTGAAGGTGATTGCTTGTGGGAGGATTAAAATTGATGGAAAAATCTTTGTGTTATAGAGAGCATTTTTCAAAATTTTGATAACCCATGTCACAATTCAACGCTAATTTTCAATGAAATTCTGAAAAATATGTATCATTTTCATCTTCTGACACATACATCTCTCTTGAGATAATTTGCTTGGGTGAGTAAGTTGCCTCAGAAGATGACCGGGTAAACTTTTGCAAGCATTTGAATTTTATGATGGATACTGTGTCATAAAGACTGCGCTCAATCAATTCATTATCTGTAAGATGACTTCTAAAAAGTAATTCCAGTAATTCCGCAACAAGACGTACGTATTTTATTTTTATTATCTCCTTATGACAAACAGATTGAGGGCTGTATTATGACACAGTATCTATCATAAAATTCAAATGCTCGCAAAAGTTCACTAAGCCATCTTCTGAGGTAACTTACTCATCCAAGCAAATCACCTTAAGAGAGATGTATGTGTCAGAAAATGAAAATAATGTCATACTTTTCATGTTGAATTGTGACACGAGTTTTCAAAATTTCAATAAATGCTCTCTATAACACAAAGATTTTTCCATCAATTTTAATCCTCCCACAAGCAATTACCTTCAAACATTTGCCGTTTGAATAACTATCTGAAGTCGCATGCCTCGTTTTTCTTGAATAATTTCTTTTTTTACCCAAACTTATTTTATTTTAGCTCATCTTTTTTTCTATTTTCAAAAATGCTTGGTACCAATATTTTCATCTTGAAATATCAGATGCCTCAGAAGGCTTGATTTTGATTTATAATGCTATTTGGTGTCATAAATGGAATAATAGACAATTTAAGGTTTATTGCCATTTGTGACATGAATACTTTCTGAATTTTCGATTTCCAGCAAATTTTGAGTTCTAGGCAGCAACCGACCTCACTCAGTTTAAAGCACTTCGAATTTTATCCGTCAGTTTGTCTCGTAGCCGAAAGGGTTAAACAAGCTTCCCTTATTCTAGGATCTGATGTTTACTAATGGTATGTCTATGGTGCGCTTTTCACTTTATTACTTGGGTCTGAACACGCCCACTGATTAAAACAGTGTCTGTTTCAAACACTGGTTTCTGAAATATTGTCTGTTTTAAACACTGGTTTTTGGAATGGTGTCGGTTTCAAACACTGGTTTTTGGAATGGGGTCTGATTCAAACACTGGTTTTTGAAATGGTGTCTGTTTCAAATACTGGTTTTTGGAACGGTGTTGTTTTCAAACACTGGTTTTTGAAATGGTGTCAGTTTCAAACACTGGTCCCAACTTGGATCTGAACACACCCGTTGATTAAGACGGAGTCTGTTTCAAACACTAGTTTTTGATATGGTGTCTGTTTCATTCGTCCAATTTGTTTACATTTGCTAGAATCTTGAAGGTGGAAATAAAATCAAAAATTGAAGTGATAAAATTAAATTTTCGACATCTGCTTTCTTGAAAAAAAAATCTTGGGATGTTTGAAGATACACATTAGAAAATCGAAAAATTTGCATGAGAAAGATTGCCTCGACTACTCCTCTCTCCCTCTTAAAAAACCCAAGTGTTTAAAAAATGTCCTGTCAAAAGTTCAGCGAAAAGTCCTGATTTTTTATTTTGAAATGTTGTTACACTCGAGGTTACCGCAAAACTATAAAAACGAAAAAAATAAAAAGAGAAATGTAATACTTTCATGAAAAAATAAATGTTACAAAAGGACTAATGTAATTTAATGAGATCACGACCTCGCCAAGTCCATCTGATATGGAAAAACGAATCTGACGTACGTGGGATCAACTGGAGTACCATCATTTAACCTGCGTGTATGAGGAATATTTTTTTGATGATTTTTGTTTTGTTGGATTATGCATAGAAGAACTAGGGATAGGTGCAAACTTACGGCTGTGTATGTTCTTGAATACTGGGATCCTCTAGATATTCTGGTCTCCGATTATCGATTCGTTGCTTGTGAAGTATGTATTTCTTCCTTTGATTAACGAGTAGTTTCTTGAAAAATACTAATATTAGAACGATGATGACCACTCCAGATATAATTAAAACTATCAGGGTGATCTTTGCCACAGGCAAGTCTGATGATTCTGTTGTACTTGGTTTGGCTATTCGGTTTTCAGCATCTGGCAATTTGAAAAACTTGAACATTATTTCTATGTACTTAGGTAGGTATGTACCTTTGCAAGAACATATTTTAGTTTGTGATTGCAACATTTGTCATGATTGAACTAACATCTTAATTTCGATAGATGTGCTTACCGAGAACATTGACGAATGCATCTTGATAAACATAACCCACGCTGTTGGTAGCGTTGCATCCGTAATTTCCAGTATCATTTTTCCAAAGGCCCTCAATGACGATGGAATTGCCAGAAATGGTACGTCTGGGATTCGACGGAGCTTCGGATAAAGGTTTTCCATTGTGTGTCCAGATGATCTCTGGCTGTGGGTTTCCTGTGGCTTGGCAGTAAAATTTGACAGTCTCTTCTTCGTGAACAATGAAGTTTTTTGGTTTTTTGACGAAATGTGGTTTCACTGAGACGTTAATTACGCTAATTTAATGATAAATCTGATTCGAAATCGTAAATTGCGAGTTTTGGTTTGATTACCTAGAACTTTCAAAGCGATTGTGTGGGATATTGGGTCGCCGTAGCCATTACTAGCTTTACAAGTGTAGTTCCCCTCGTCCGATGTGATAGCTCGTTTTCTTTCCAAGATTTTAGATGAAGTACCGTTTCGAAATGTCAAGAGCTGTCCATTTTTTCTCCAGGTTATGTTGGGCAAAGGGCTAAAAAAAGTTTCAGATTATAAGATAACTAACTAGGTAAGTAAAATAATTGGAGAATTTTTTCAAGTTGGTACAAATTAATTGCGTGGCAAAAAAGGCAACGAAACATTTTTTTGAATTGATCATCACGAAGGTTCTTGCTCAAAAATTTGGGTTTTATTTTAGGAATATAGTTACTCACTTTCCGCCGAATATGCAATATAAACTAATTTTTCCACCGTGTATAGCTACTTCTTCGTTTTTACTGGTGTATAGTCGTACTGGAGCAGTTTCATTCTCTTGGGGAGGATCTGCTGGTTCTACTTGTAGTATGACCTTGTCACCAGTTTTTAGTTCGCTTCTGCAAAATTAAAAATGAGATTTAATGAATCTTTCTCGATCCTCGTGAATAAATAAGATTAAGATGTTGCTCAGTGCTCACATGTTAGGTGATGTAACTGCACACACGTAAAACAAATCTTCAACAGCGTCTACGAGAGCAATACTCGAAAACCATAAAGTTCCTTCTGGATCAACGGCAATTCGAGAGTTCTTGATTCCAAACATTTTTCCGTCGGTTTCCTATGCGTGAAATTCACATTTTAAAGATAAATTAAGTATCATTTTTTTGTTTTCCTTCGATATACCTCCTCGTACATTTAGGTACATTCTTTGCTGATTCTGTCAAACATTATCGATTTCAAAGTACGAAATCTTCATGAAAATCATACTTTTTTTGATGCCTAGAATAGAATCAAATTTCTATGTTTGATACATTTTTTAAAAACTGTCAACCTTTCTTCAAAATTTTATTTTATTTTATTTTTTTTTTTTGAATTTATACGAGCAAATTGGTCAAAAATTCACTTTTGAACTCAACTTTCCTGAAAATTTACGAAAACCATCTAAAACGATCGATAAGAGCGCCCCATTTTTGGCCCCTCTGAAGAATTTTGAAATTCCTGGAGAAATTTGATTACTCGCTGGAGGCTTCAAAAACGTAAAATTGTGATTATTTTTGAGTTGAGAGTGATCGTGAACAAATGTTAGACGATACCTATCTTGTCAAAAAAACAGCTGCTTATTCCATTCCTTCTATGAAAATTCATTTCTTTTTTCATTCCTTCCAAAATGAAAAAATAGGTCAAAAGTTCACTTTTGAACTCTCACTCCCAGAATTTCGGGGTAGATAACAACGTAAAATAGTCGAGAGGGTGACTAATAAGTATTGACCAAAGTTATACGTGCCAAAGTTCATTCTTGGCCCTTCCAGAACATTCTGAAATTTCTGGAGAAAATTCAAAAATTGCTGGAGTCTCGAGAATGGCTTAAAGTTAAATTGAAGGACTTATTCACGATGGTTTATTTTAAAAATCGTCTTTAAAATATCGTTTTTGAATTTTTTAAACTTGAAAAAAAAAATTTTAAATGAATTTCAGCATTTGAAATTTTGGTTACACGAGGGTTTTTGAGACATGTTCTTTCGTTCGAGTTTGTTTACTTTCAAATCGTATGTACCTGAAAAAGTGAGTTCCAAAGATTCCTCTGTTCGAACCAGAATTTTTTCAAGTTCCTTTTTGAAAAAACTAGTACAATTCCCGTCAAATACCCATGGAAAAGTTGGATTTTGGAGACCTATTTTTAATTTGTTTTAAATTAATATTATTAAATTTTAATACCTACTTAAATAATGAAAATTTTCATTTGAGATCAGGGGTTTTGCGATAAGGGCCCTTGTGGTGATATTTCGATTTTTTCAGGAGAGAGAAAACATCGAATTGCTTCGATTTTTCGATTTTTTTTTTTTTTTTGATTTTTGGGTGCAGTGTTGTCTTGCGCATAGGTTGGATGGGAAATTTTGACGAAATTCGTTCGTCATCGCCTGATATCCGTGATTTAGAAAAGGGACCTTGTGGTGAAAAGGCGAATTTACACAACGTTACAGACTACCCCGCAAAAAAATACCGAGAAATTCGGATTCGCCATGAAATTTTACATAGGTAACAACAATAAAATAATTTTTCCATCGTCCTTTTTTTTTTAAAAAAAAAATCAAAAACAAACAAAAACTTTGTTTTTCGATTTCCCAAAAATGTGAGTTTTTGAGTATTCATGTTCAAGTAATTTTTAAACGAGAAGTTGATGAGATAGGCGAAATCTGATTGCACCATTCGATTTCTCGTGAAAAAGTAAGTCGGAATCGCCAATAATAAAAAAAAACATCGAACCACCACAAGGACCCATATCCCGAAACGCCTCTCATTCATTTTTTTTTTCAATTAAAATTTTATTTACTTTATAGGTAATTTTGAATTTTTAAAATTTAAATCTAATTATTTTACAAATAAATAATTTTATCTAGGTACTTTTATAAGATGAGCAATTAAGGGTATCTTTGGAAGAAAGACTTGAAAGTGAAATTTTTTTCTAATGATCTGAACCAGCTTTTTCTTGAGTATTCAAAAATAAGAACGGTTACAATACAAAGACACTAAAATGTGTTGAAACTCACCTGTTTTACCCAATCAATATTCGGTTTAGGATATCCACTGGGAGCCTGACAAGTTAAATTGTAAGGTTGACCTTCGGTTGCTGTTTTGACGACCACCGTCGATTCATGTCTGAACGAGCCCAGCTGTATTCTACGAGCAAAAACCGAATTCGAAGTCGCTATACCCCAAATGTTCTTAGCGAAACATTGATATTGGCCTGGAAAATGTGACATTTTAGAATTGGAAGTCGTCCAGTCTTCGACATAATTATGTATAGGTATATGTAGGTACATATTTTTCAAACACGAGTAGGTATTAATGTTTCTAGTTCCCACCTACCTTCATCGCTGGCTTCTGGACGACCTACAACCAGCGTTCCTTTACCAAGTTCTTGGGAAATCCGATCGCTTTCGGAGGTCCAGTTGAAAAGTTCACCATTTTTGGTCCAAAAATAACTAAACGCACATGAATTTTAAGTCTTGTTTCTACTTTCTAGAACAACAGGTTAATTTAAGATTTTCACTTACTCTGGTTCAGGGATTCCTTTAGCTTCGCAAGGTATCTCAAAGCGTCGTTCTGTAGAAGAATCGTTGGTATGTCTTTGTACGTAGAACAGTATTTCTTCGGTGGTAGGTTGCTGGACGAAGTAAGGAGGTGATTTTTCTGACTCTGAGAATACGTAATCGTGCGAAAAATCACTCGAAAATAAAATAAGATTGTATTGTGTACTTTCAGTTTAACTTACTTTCTACCAAAATTGAACGAGTCTTGAATGTAAAAATTACGACTAATAGGAAAATAGGCCTAATCAATCTCACTACAAAATTCATCGCGAATTCATCATAACTGACCGGCTTGTTGAATTTTACGTAAATGAATTCGAGTTCTATCGAAAGTCTGATTAATTTCGGGCTTCCTTTCATTTTATCATCATTTCCAGCTTTGTTTTGACGAATTATTTTATAAACGATAGACGAAATGGATCATACCCCTGCCCTCTTCCATTCCATCTTCCAACGTACTATTTTCAAATAAAAAAAAAAAAAAAAAAATTAGAAAACTAGTGGGATTGCAATTGACCGGAAACTCGGTTCTATAGTTTTTGGTTATTTGGATAACGCATTATTTGCAAATTGAGCTTCGTAAATTATGTTCAGCGGATGAGAGGGCATCGAGTAGATATATCAAAAATTAATCTGATAAAAAGTGAATAACCTTTTCTGTTGCGATTATAGGTCGAGTGATTTTATTTTCGTAAATGCTACAGAATTATGTTAAAATAATTATAGATAATGAAATTAGTATCCGGTTATGTACATTTTTTTCTAACGGAGAAAAAAATTGCGATTTCAGAAAAAAATTGTATTAGATAAGTTGATGTAAAGTAGCGAAATTTGCAAGTGAAAAAAATTAATAAAATTGTTGAAGTGTCGTTTTTATGATAAGCGACATGTTACGTTTTCATGGACTGAGTATAAATAACAACAAAACGCCTATACCTAATTAGTTATTTACTATCATATAAAATACAGAATAAAATGATTGAACTCGAGTAAAATCATCCTTCCGTTAAAATCTGCTTACAATTTGTAACTTAACTACCTATCTTGAAATTTTCGAATCTCGTATGAAGGGTTGCCAGAGGTTAGAGATATTTTTTAAAATAAAATAATTAAATTTTAATTTAAAAAAAAAAAGATTTACTGTAGAATAAAAAAATGTAATTTTTTCCATTTTTTACAAATTTTATATATGTACTTATTAGGTACCTATAATTATTACTTAAAAAAAAAAATTTTCACCCTGCAAAGTGATCAGAATTTATTTTAGGTAGCTAATCAAAACACAATTTCGCGCAGACAGACTTTCTGTCTCTTCCCCCGATGATACAATTTCAAATCATCACGTTTTCGTACAGGGGTCCGAATTGAATCCACTTAATACTTACTGTTAGGCTTGTGCTCTTGATGTCGATTGAATTAATTTAATTTTTTTTTCCTTTACAGATGATCGAGATTCCAAAACGTATATTTTAATACCTCACTCAACGTTCAAGCTTATTCTCCAAATTCGTCCCTCTTTTAAACATCATACATTATGTAGGTACCTCGAATACGTAAGTACTTATAGCGTCTCAAAATTAGCGCAAGACCTTATTAAAATACATATAATATTAATACCAAAATCATGATTGACGACCTTAAATAAGGAAGTACGTAAAGTATTGATTTGGTAAAAAATTACCTTCTACATAATATAATTATCGTCATAAATATTAATGAATTTCTGGTGAAAAATTAACTAAACCCCTGCAAAAATCACGATTAGATTACCATTTCGACCGAAGCGTTTGGAACTCGAACTTATGTTTCGATACGTACCAGTATCATTATCGTAGTCGTAAATCATCGTCCGCAGACCACAGTTTTTCAATCTCTGCTTTCACAAAAGCGTTGTCTCAAAGTAGGTACCTAACTTAAGGAACTTCTACAACTCCATCGTTAACCTCGAAATCGAACCCGAAATCCGAACTGTAGTATTAGGTACCTATACTGAGGCTCTACTGCTTTCGACTTCAAAACTTGAATTTGACATTCGTACAAAGCTCCGTTCACTTGACTGAAATGCTGAAAATAGTACGGCTTTATAGCATCACCATCATCCATCAAATATCCCAAGCAAAAGATTTTATCAGATTAAGAATCACTCATGTTCAATTGTGGGCAAAGGACTTTTTTTTGACAAATTACCTACTTATCCAAAAAATTCTGATTCATGCCGAAATGGTCTGTAAAATCTTGTTATCCGCAGAAATAGTCTGAATGTACAGTTTTTGAAAAAATTGCCAAAAAGAAAAAGTCCTAACGTTTGTCTGAATTTGTCTAACCCTTAAATATTTATGTACAACTTGAACCAAAATGAACGAAAAGAAGAAAATGAAAAAAAAGGAAAAAAACTCAAACTAAAAATTAAAAAAAAAATAAATTATTAAAAATTGAAAAATGAAAACTGAATCTGTAATTTTTCAGTGTTTTTCCTCCCTTGTTTTTTTGAGCTGATCTTTTTTCAACAATTATTTTTTCATCAAAAATGTGCAAAAAGTTGATAAATTTTTGTATTTTTGGAACTAATTTCTTCAATTATTTTACCAATTTTTCACCGAAAAAAGCGCTAAACGATGAAAAAAAGCCCCAAAAAAGCAAAATTTCCGCCATTTTGACCCAAAATAAGCAATTTAAAGCATTTACACCCAAAAAAAACACTACCAACTTTCAGTATTTGCCTTAGAATGGAATGAAACGCAAGGAAAAATAATATGTTTATGTCGTATAGGGTGTTGCTACAAAAAAAAGCATTATCATAAAAATCCTAGCCCTAAAAATCACTGATTCCAATTCAGAAAGTTTCACTGTAGTAATACCGGCTAAGGATCGGCGAAGACAAATAAATCACTTTCGCGTAGCTTTACGTTCAAGTTTAAAATCGGCATTGTCATAATCATAACTTATTGACTGGCGGTAAATTCTGCCAATTTATCACGAACTGAAATGAATCGAAAATCAAAAAACTATCATGAAATGTAACATGTAACGATCACATATTACAATACTTTCTCGTACAACAACTACTTACGAAAATGAGATGAGAACACTGTTGAATTCGAAGGTACTTATCATCAGAACAGAATAATTACACAGCAGCAGTGGCCAGTGGATGAACCTGAAGTCTGAACTCCGCTGGGCTGGGATCTGATGATCTGATTGTATAAATTAAGACTTGAGAGATAATAGAAACTCAATTGAAATTGCATTAGGTACCACAGGGGAAAGGAAAAATATTTTCCAGGAATGATACTCCAATTCCGTCGTCAACTGAAAGATGGATGTCTTATCTTATCTACTCAATCGCTGCCGGCTCCCCACTTCCAAACATTCCAGATATCATATTCTGCAGTCGTTCGTCGTCACATTCGCTTCTCTTCACCACACAAAGACAAGTTTAATTCGATATTTCGATTTCACTTTCAGCGTCGAATGTCGAGCCTCGAGCGTTGAGCCCTGGTTTTGATAACGATGTAACTACTTGAGCGTAAAAAAATAGGTAGATGAAAAATCGTACGCAGAAAACAATCGTATTGGAATAATAAAAAAAATTAAACAGAAAAGTTTTACGAGGTACTTGTTCATGATTTCGTGGAGGGGGAATGAATGAAGAAAAAAATGATGCAAATGAATCGCTCAATCGCCTATCTGCGTCCAGATTGAAAAATATAACAAAATAGCCTACTTCGAACATTGAACGTAGAAACAGAGAATTTATTAACAAATTGCTATAAGTACACCTAAATGTTGTATTGTTGATGATTTCAGTTATATTTCAGCGTTGAAATACTTACGTATTATACATCTAGAAAATGAACAGAGTTCGTTTTAATTACTTACTCTAATTAGATTTCTGTCGACTATATTCGGTCTAGTCTTTCAAACAAGTCTCCGAAGTTACGATCGAACACACCTATAAGTATACGATAAGGTCTACTCTTGAAAGAGGAGGAAAAGAATACCTATAATCAAACGATTGATAAATTTTACACAAAAACTAAAATGCAATAAGCAATTCGAAAATCAATTCGAATTTGAATATCACCGGTGTACATAGGGCTATAGATATGTATGAGCTTGTACAAAATGATAAAAGCATGACAAGGGAAACCCATTATATTTTTTTGAATGTTTTTTTTGTAGCATTCCGATTACAAATGTAACAAAATCATTTTACGTCTCAAAAAATTTCCTTTCGAATAAGCCCTACTTCATTTCGAATATTTTGCCTTAAAATGTATATTTTCACATATTTGATTGCTTTTCAATATTTTCGTCTGAAATTTTCACAATTTCTCGAATAAGTATTTTGGAATATTTTGGAAATTTTTGCATTTTGAAAATTGAAACATAGTAAACGTCATTTTAATAGAATGTTGAAGATGAAAACAAAATAGCTGTTTATTTTGACGATGATGATATTGATGATTGATGGAATGATGATGAAGATTAAATAATAGATCGAGCTTCGATTTTGTTTCTTTTTTTGACGATTAAAAACAAATTTTACTTAATTCAAACATTTTGTTCTGTTTTGCGAATAGTGTGTGTAATAAAATTTAGGAAACAAAACCCAACGATATAGCAATTGAATATTTTAGAATATTTTTAGGGTTCGAATGAGAGCATATTTTGGGTTGCCCTAATCGAATTATGACTGATGACTCCACGACACATCGACGTAAGAATAAAATGAGTAAATAAAAATTTCAAAAAATTCCAAGATTTGGGTACCTAAGTTATTACGAAATCGGAAAATGTATTATGGAAAATAGCTAGGTAGGCCTAACATTAAAATATCAGTTTTTGATAGCTCTTTTTCAGTTTTATTTTTGTAGCTGTTGTCGTATAGGCATAGGCCTACTCAAATCACAGTCAAATCTATACTTTCTCAATTATACCTCTGATAGATTACGTAAATTAATTTTTCACTCATTGTCAGGTGCAAGATTTTGTGATGGAATGATGGAAAGTTTGAATTCTGATCAAAGGTATCGAAATCCTGTTCTCGACACAATACAGTATTATGAGCTCATTAACGGACGCTATTCAATATCATCTATATACTTATAAGGAATAATTACGAGCATTGAAAACTGAAAAGGTTGGTATTGAATTTGATCAAATTGATTTATTTTTTATTTTTTTTGTATCCGCGTACTGAAATCTAATTTTATGATTTTTTAATGCAGGTTTTTTGTTTGCATGTCGTTTCATCAGTGATCGGTTGTATTTTTAAGCCGTAATACCTTTTATTCTTGTTTTGGATGTGCCGGTGAATATTTTGGAACTGCTGACGATAGTTACTCATCCGGTTACGTTAAGCTCAAGGTAAGATAATTATCAATAGTAAACTTGCTGTTTCGAAACATAAATACCTACGTCCCGAATTTATTCTTGTGGGCCCGGCTGTCGTCAGTACATTTCTGGTTGATCTGAAAGATCTGACGAAAAGATTGAAATTTGATTAAGTATCGATCTTCTGGAATACGAAGTTTCACTTCATCGATTCTGAGTCGTGATTTATTATTTCAGTCAACTATTTGTGTCGACTGATTAGATCGATGATACTAAAAATGTTTATTGCATTTCAATTTTGATTTTTATCGTTTGTTTGTTGACGATGGCTTAGAAGTTAGAATCATATAAGGTTGCATTGCATTTTGTTCATAGGTCTATATTTGCTCGTTTTAGAGAAGGACGCTATAATTCTGAAAAGCCTTTTGTTTCATTGAAAAAGATTTTTAATGAGGAGTATTTTTAAAATGAAGTTATGTCCCATGTTGTGTGTTTATACTATTCAACTTACGAGGAAACTTCAACAACTCATTTACTCCAATCGAGCTGAAATTTGGCTCACTGAAACTTGAAAGAGCGAGCACATCGCCGAGACTGCAAAACCAAATTTCCAGCTGTCAAAGTTGATTTTTCGATTTTTTTTGCCGAATTTTTGAAATTAAAAACGACGGAAATAGCAGCTATCAATAGGTATACTAATCTTCTACAGAAAGAGCAAGCATACTCAGTAGGCACTAGGCAGTACCTGAAAATTTGGTTCTGAGATCTACGTCACTACGTGACAACTGACAAGCTCAGACTAGTGTGCCTAATTTCAATTCGATTCGAGTAAGTTGAAGGTTGACGAGTTGTAAAGATTTTCTTGTTAATTTTCAAGCTATGTACATATAGGCACAAAAAAAAAACAAAATTTGAAAATTCTATTAGGCCTAATAATACGTACATCACATCTAACTGGAAATCGCTGCATTTTGAATTCGATTACATAAGTCGTATTCATTTTCGTTGGTTTCGGAAGAAATAAGTATTTGAAAATTCAAAATTCAAAAATACTCATAAATAAAAATAACGAAAAATGAGTTTTCCTTTCGCTTTCGCATTATCGTTTCGCGTGTCTGTCATGTTCCAACGCAACAACAAGTTGTGATTTTATGAACGTGTTGTAGGGTTGTAGCTGGAGCAATACCACCTATAGTAAAAGGCCTGAGCGCTGTTTTGTGACGTCATCACTATTGGGGAGTACATACTCCGATAACACTATAGAAATGAATGCAATATTAATGCACTAGAACGAAATAAATCCCAAGAACATTTTATTTTGCGTTTTAAATCACATTCTGATATTTAATAATCAATTTAAGATCACTGAGGAATGATTTAAATGAACAAAATGAAAAAATGAGGTGATAAACAACACTGTTTTTCAACAACATTGAAGATGAAAGTTATGCATACACATGACAAAATTATACCTTTTGGAAGATATTACAAAACTCACTGGTGAAATATAATGAATAATTGTCGAATTTGTCCAAATCCCACTAAATTAAAATGATATCAACTCTAATTCCAATGTGTGTATTCCATTTCCATTTTCAACTACAGGTAAAAAACCACAGGACAGATAACTGTTTAGTTTCTTCAGCAGTGATATGATCGATAAAAACAATTTCTCTGATTTTGCTGACCAACTTGAGTGATAAAATTGATGATTCGAACACTTTCAGCAAATTGGTTTGAGATTTTGATGGTTTCTTGATCAGATATCCATTGTAGTTGGATGGTTGTATTCTTGTATTCACTATGCAGGTTTAAAACTCATTGAAGATTTTATGGTGCACTATTCATTTCACTGCAACGTTATTCAAGTAAAACACAGGCACTAGTACACATCAGTTTTCATTTTTATTCACTTCACAAGATATCTACACATCCAAATCACACAACAGTCACAACACAAACAGATCGCGAAAAATTCACTTTTGTACAAAAATAAATGATAATCCAACACCACCAGTAGATGAAAACAACAATATTTCATCACTGTACCACATTTTAGAACGAATTTAATTAATTAGTCATCATTTTAATAACTTTTTCAACGAAAGTTTTACTCAATTTCACGAATTCGCCATTTAATCATACGTTAAAATTCAAATGGTAAACACAATCAAGTCCCCTTAAGGTGTGACGTCAGAAGGTGATAACGATTCAGCGCTCAGGCCTTTTACTATAGGTGGTATTGAGCTGGAGGGAACAGTAGTGCGCATGCGCGAAGATGTCTCCATCCCTTGGATTTCCTCAGTGACCATTGCGTTCAATTCCAAATCCTCCCGCATTTTTCTTGTAACGTTCGGTTTCCGTTGGTCTTGTGCGCGGTGTTCTTCTGTTTGATTCGAATTATTAATTATTTCGCGTTACTAATTATTTATTTTCGGTTTATTTGTGCGTTAATTTATGTTTCGTCGTTGTTCGTACTCGAACAGGTATGTTTTTTGGTACAATATTCAAAACCAAGTGTATAATGCCTATCTGCCGAAATTAGCTCAAATGAAGGTATGGTTGATGGTTTGATCGATTTCGATTACATGAAATTCATCAATCATCATGTGTTTTCTTCGCTATCGTGTTCCTTTCGATAAATTCTATTCGTTTTATTCGCGGAAATGATGAAATATTAGAGCTCTTGGTAAAAATTTACTGGTAATAGAATAAGACGCCGTAATGGCCGCCACGTTGGCGTCCTTTCTTTGTTGCTATTATTCGAAGCTTAAATTGTGTTTAAATTAGCATTTCGTCGTTATTCACTTATTCGGTTACTCGAATGGGCATATTGTATTGTGTTTTAATATTTAAAACTAAGTTTATAATGCCTGTCTATTGTCCACCGAACTGAACTCCAATGAATTAAGGTATGTGTTTAAATCATTACTTAATTCATCAATGATCGTGTATTCTCTTCTATATTGTGTTTTAAATACTCAACTACTTTCGATAAATTCTATTCGTTTTATTCGCGGAAATTTCGAACTATTTCATCACTCAGTAAAAAATTGCCAGGAATAGACAATAGACGCTGTAATGGCCGCCATGTTGGCGTCCTTTCTGTATAATATGGGATTGCTATTTATCGAAACTCCTTTCAAATGAAATGTAAGTAGAAGTATCTACGTTGTATTCAGTGAATTTGGTACTGCTAAAATTTATGTAATGTTAATTCGTATGTTGGTGAGAAGATGATTCCAAGAAAATCGCGCGGTTTTTTTGCTGAACAGCTGAACCTTCGTTGTGTTGTTCGTGATGGGTATGTGTGTGTGTTAGTAGTGGTTAGCTACTTGGTTTGGTTAAGTCCAGTGTCTATGTATATGCAGTTTGGTTTAATTTTCTCATTTTTCATTCCGATGGTGGCTTTTTTGGAACTGCTACAGTTTGTAAAAAATATTTCTGATGGTTGTTTTTGGCCAGGAAAGTGAAGTGAAAGGGAAAAGAATAATTATTGCGCCAGAAACTGGCAACGTTACATGTTGAATCTTTAGTTGAATCTTCGTCGTTAGCTACAATCAATGTTGCCAACTACAGAACTGGCGTGTAGTAATTTCTCACACGTAATTATGAATTCTTTATTTTTCACGGTATTTGTTGTGCTCTTTTATTTTCGGCGTACCTATTGTAGTGTAGAAATTCATGTAGTCAAAATTGAACTGTTTGCTTATGGAACGAATAAATAGGTACGGTACGTGAAAGTGATCGGATTTACCCTTGGAAATGGCTTGAAAATAATGTATCGTACAATTTCAATCATTCTCAAACTTCGATGTTGTGTTCTACAGTTCTACTCTACGGTGAAATATTTTAGTTCTCGAATATTGAAAGGATTACAGAAATTCGTATTCGTATGGATATGCCATTAGTGTGTTACCAGGCATCGATTCGGTTTCGATAATCGAAAAATGAACTTCGTAGACTATGATCATATGATCGATTTTTCTGAAGACTTGAAGTAATTTATTTATGCGTGATTTGAAAAGGAGGCTAATTGGGAGCTTCCTCATTTTTCGTGGCAACATCAGAAGTAATCGTACTCGTATTATGATATTGTGTTCTCGTATCAATTGGTAATTTTAGTTCTTGAATATTGAAAGCATAGAAATTCATTCGTGTGGATATCAGTGTGTCATAGGCATCGATTCAGTTTCGATAATTGAAAAATGAACTTCGTAGACTATAAAGTATAAAATGATCATATTTATTGATTTTTTTAAAGACTTGAAATAATTTATTTATGCGTGATTTGAAAAGGAGGCTAATAATTGAGAGCTTCTGTATTTTTCGAGGAAACATCAGAAGGAATCGTATGCTGATTATGCTGCTGTACTGTTGTATCAATTGGTAGAGTACCAATGATCGATTTTTTTTTAAAGACTTGAAATACCTTATTTATGCGTGATTTGAAAAGGAGGCTAATATAATAATTCAGAGCTTCTGTATTTTTCGTGGAAACATCAGAAGTAGGTAATCGTATGCTGATCATGCTGATGTGTTGTATCAATTGATAGAGTACCTCTACCTATACCTACATATTTAACTCGCGTATATAATTACTAATTTGATTACAGTGTATCGTGACGTGTTCCTTTTGTTCTCATTTGCTCCTAGAATGTCTTACAATATTTGTAGGGACCTGCCTCAGAATTGATTTCTCCCACCTTAGAGAGTGGCCGAGGTATTATAATGTACTTAACTACTTAATGGGATTTTACCTGCGCTTTTTTTTTGAAACGAATCTGGGATTCATGTTGAGCAATTTTCGTTTCGTAGTAATCAGTATTGGTCCAATTTTCATAGTTTTGAAGCATGAAAAGCGCCGTACAGAATCCTGTACGATAAAATTAAAGACCCATATGACCATATGATTTGTAATTCAACTTGGGAAGCCTACGTGGAAAATAATTGAGAATAATTAATATTGAATAAAAATTTGAAACCATACTCGAGATTGAATGAAGTTGGTTACAATGATTGCCAAAAAGATGACGATACTGTATTTTATCGATAATGAATTCGCCTGTAAAACTCAATATAGGCCAGCTGATCACAAATCAGGAAATCGAACCCAATTATGTATGATGTTGCTCGTGCTCACATTTTCTGAAATCGGAAAAAATGTAGAGTTCCGACTTTCAGTTGCTTTTTATAATACTTATTAGCAATGTATTACGAGTTTTTTTTATGAGAGAGTTGAAGTGATTGTGGTTTCCGAAGAATAATTCTTTGTTCTAAAGAACCTGTCAACAGCTGTTGCAGATGAAGTTTTCAATTTTTTTTTCATTTTACGAAAATTTTTTCCAAGTGTAAACCTATTAAAGTTCCTTACGTACACGATGCTACAAATAAGACGAAGTTCTTGAATTTTTTTGGTGAAATTTTGAGATACGTATTTGAGTCATTCCACGTCAATTCGACCAAGAAGTGGTAAGGGGGGGGGTCGGCGATTTTTTTGAAACTGTTCCTGTGGAAAGACCTGCGGAAGGGATGACCAATGGCGCAAATCGCAGCTCTCTAGCCCTTCTTTAAAGGCTGCTAGGGGGTGTTGAAGTTTTCAGTGAACTTGAAATATAATCCATTTCAGCAGTTGATTACTCGATAACTGCGATACCTACCAAAATGGAACATTTTCCAATAGTAACGGGTTCTGAAAGGATTTTTGATGATATCGAAAAAATCAGTGTTTTCACTTTTTTAGTACAAAAAATTAACTCGAAAAGTTTCAAATTGGGATAGCATTACTTATTATTTGTATGTTGTGAAATCGATTTAAAAAAATTGAAAGTTAGCGAAAAATGCGATTTTTTGATTCAAAACATGAAAAAAAGTTGTGACTGGTGAAGTTGACCTATTTGAACCCTATTTTTGCGTATCCGTTGGAAATGTTGAAAATAATCCCCCTTCACTCGATAAAATAAACTCATCACAAGAAATTAAAATTCGAAAAAATTCAATTTTCAATTCCACACATCAAAAAAAGTTTAAATTTATTCAGTTGTTTTATTTTGACCTCTTTCTGGCGTATTTCATAAAAAAGTTGAATCACGCTCATAGCAAAAAACTAAAATTCGTTTATTTTTTGAATTTTGATTTATTTGTGATGAGTTTATTTCATCGAGTGAAGGAGGGTTTTCAGCTTTTTCAACGGATACGTAAAAATTGGAGTCAAATGGGTCAACTTCAATAGTAAAATTTTTTTTCATGTTTTTAATCGAAAACTCGCATTTTTTCGCGAATTTTCAATTTTTTAAAAATCGACTTTACGTGATAATGTCATCTCAATTTTTTATGTGTATCTTGTTCATCATAAAAAGTTGTCCATTATATACATTTTTGAAAAAAGTGAACACTGATTTTTATGATATCATCAAAAAGCCTTTCAGAAACCCCAACCATTGGAAAAAGTTCCATTTTGGTAGGTATCGCAGTTATCGAGTTATACAACTGCTGAAATGGATGATATTTCAAGTTAACTGAAAACTTTGACACCCCCTAGCAGCCTTTAAAAAAAAGCTAGAGGGCTGTGATTTGCGCCATTGGTCATCCGTATCCCTTTGGAAGGTCTTTCCACAGGAAAAGTTTCAAAAAAATCGCTGATCCCCTTACCACTTTTTGGTTGAATTGATGTGGAATGACCCACTTCTGTTTTTACTTTTTTTTGGGTAGTTTCTTCCAAATTTCTTGACTTAGGTACCTCGGGTTCGAATTTTTCAGATTTATAGTAATTACGTGATCGAATATATCGTGAGACCCTCCTTTACAACAGATGGAAACGTTTTTTTTAAAAAATGAAATCAATAGTCAAATCAGTCTGTGGATTCGGAAGGTGTGTCATTTTCAGAGATTGGCTTTTCAATTGAATGATGCTTGGTATTGCCTTTGATACCAGAATGTGAGTTTTCATTACAATCACGTTTCCATTTCGAATTTTTTTTTGCGAATGATGTTCTGATTTCAAGTTGAGAAGTACACGATTTTGAACGTGTATTTCAACTTGAATCAACTGTTGATAGTTTTGTATTTTTGATTTGATAAGAGTTTTGTCAGAATTCTTGGAAGATTTTGAATTGATGAAAAGATGTACGTACTAATGTACTGCTTCAAGTTTTTTTTTTTTTTTTTTTTTTTTTTTTTTTTGTCTTGTCATTATATTATGGACCCTTATGTACATGAGCTGCCAATGTTGTGGCTGTGGAGGTTTCTGGAGATGCTCTGTAAGCTTCATTTCTTCGATTGAAAACTTGACAATTCTATGATGTTTTTACTGATATTTTTTTTCTGGGTATTTTTTCATTTTTGAACTTTTTTTTTGACAATAACAGCTAAACTGAGTACTTTTTGATGCTCTTTGCCTACTTTGGATGCAGTGATATTTTGGCCCTTGGTATCATTGTTCTTACAAGTATGCAATATGCATGCTTCATTGGATCCGATTAATAAAATCTAATTGTGGAATTTGAAACAGTTTTTGGCGAGGAAATAAGAGAAGAAGGGGTACCTACTCATTACTTACTGATGTTAGGGAAATTTTATGTCATTTGATGTGGTAGTTTGAAAGTAGGTAATGATATTCAGAATAACGATGTGCAATGTCAATTGTGTTTGAAGTAATGTTACATTTTGTTTTGTACCTATACTACCTAGACCTACATATTCGAGTTGTTTAAGATTAGTTCGTTGTCGAAAGTTTTTTTTTTATTCCTAATGTAGCGAGTTGTGGTAGAATCTTGAATCCTTGAAAGAGCTACGTACTCGGACATTGATGGGTGAGGGCTTTTGTGTGTCTAGACACAGCCAACGCATGATTTTCAGTTACAAAAATTTACCGAAATTTCTCAGTTTGACAGCTTCTACCGAATTGTCGATGAAAAACATGATCGGGTTTTGCTCGTGATTTTTATTACAAGCTGTGATAGCGTCTGATGGTTTCAGCATAAGTACGAATTGTTTTCAAAAAGTTTTTTTTCGTACATGAAGTGCAAAATTGCGATATCTTGAAGCTTCGGGCGACGATAACAGATGATTATGGCCGAATTTAGTTTGTACGTATATTTGTAAACATTTTCGTGTTGAAAGAAGAAGCAAATCAATTTTTTACCCAGTATAATCAGTCATTTTGATCGATATTCGTACGAGCCATAATTTTGAGCGTGTGTCAAGTTCATTTTTCAATCATTTTGAATTAATTTTGTGCATTTTTTTTGATGTACGAGTATTTGCTTTGTAAGAACTCTTTTATGTTTCTTAAAATTCTGTGAATTGAGACAACTCATTGTTACAACCACCAACTGTATGGGTGATATGAGCTCTTGAAGAGGGATCATTTTTTTCGAAAAAATGTGGTTTTTGCTGTAACCTTTACCCAAGCAGTTACATATTAGGGAAAATGGCCAAGTTTAATGAAATTATATTCAAAATTCTATGTCGTGCTAGGCCATTTATTGTTTTCTAAATCCCCGTTGGAATTAGTGGGTAATTTCGTCTTTTAAAAAAATATATTTTTCTCAAATATTACTTGTTAGGCATCCCAAACCATCGAAATATATCTTTTTTGAAAATGAGAGAATGTTTTGGAGTACAGTGGTAGAGCCCTTCCAATTTTTCGATTGCTATTGTCAACTTCGAAAAAAAAACGAGGTTAAAGGCCCGAAACCTATCAAATTTTTCGAAGTTTTTAAGTGATTGAAAAATTGGTACCAATGTATTTCGGAGCATTTATGTTCGATGAGTTCCAGAAATTATATTCCTTTTTCAATAGTTTGGCATATCGTGTATGTATTTGAGAAGGGAATATTTTCAAAACACAAAGTTGCCCAAAAATTAGTGATTCGATATATTTTCAGTCACCCAGTGAAATCCCGGAAGTGGTGTTCGATTTTGACAGCATGTTGTAGATTGGGTATGAACTTATATTTTTTCGTACTTACCATGATTGTGCATTCGAGAATCGCATCTTAAATCGTTCAGAAATCATTAAAACATTCTCGAAAGATTCAACGTTCTCCTCTTCACTTTGATATTTACCCGCCAGTTCAAAAATATGTTTCAACTCGGCTTAAATTATCTAATTCATCATCTGTTGCCCTGAATCGGCTCGAATGAAAAGAGATGAATATTATGCCATCAGTTTCTTGACAATCTTGTTGGGTACAAGGCACTAGACTTTTTTTTTGTTATTTTCCTGAACTGAAGTTGATTTTTTTTGTTATGTGTTTCAATTTTTTTTTGTTGGAAAATTTTGACGTAATGTTCTTCATTTTCTCCTGCGTTACAGAGAAAATAATTTCCAATAGTTTAATACGTATTTTGATGAGAAAAAAAATATGAAAAAATAGTGAAAATTACATCGATTATTGAAGTCTCATTTTTTGATAATTCTGCGGTTTCGTCAAGTAAATTTCCTTCAGCATGGACCTGTTCACTTTGTGGCTCAACGTGCAATTTATTGTGTTGAAATGTGATTGATACGTAAAGCAGGGTTTTTGTATCTTCAGTTTTCCAGTTATTGACTTTCTTAGTGTATTGATATTAATTCATATAATGACAGAGATGACGGCGTTTTAGTACCATAAATCCATTATGAATATTGCGTTCACTTGATAATATGCCTTAAACACTGAAGTGACCACTAGTACCCTACCCTACCACATTTACGCATACATTGCGTCTATTGTATACCTACTTGATAAATGATCACATAAGTATGTGTCATGTATCGCCAAGTGACCTCACTGATTATAAAGGCATTCCCTCAACTCAATGGTACCCTGACAACGTCGATCTTCTCTGAACCATAAAGAAGAAAAAACTACTTATCATTAATAGCACACTGAGTCAAAAACTGAGAAAACAACTCTTCCAGTCATATTGTTGACAGTAACGTATTCAGATTCATTTCAACCGCCCATTGTGAACGGGTTCCTGTCTAATGATGGAAAAAACCTTAATTGGTGTGAAAAAAAATCAAAAAAATGATGGGAAGATCTAAACAAGTAAAAGCCACATCATCGAAAATTGATTGTGGCAAAAAATGTTGAGTCTGTTCGTGGGAGGAAATATGAAGAACACGTACCGAAATTAAAAATTAAAAAACAATGAAGAAAAATTCATGTTTTTTTTCTTTAGAGAAGAACATAAGATGAAGTTTTGCCGAAGTATTTCGTACCTACATGTAATACATATTGTTTTATCGATCGATTCCTAAGCTGTGCACATGGTATTCAAAGAATTGTTTGATCAGTGATCAGTAAAGAGGAACTTTTCATTTTTTGTTCAGTTTGAGCTGGTTTTATTGGGGACGATATCGCACCTCGGGAGTAATAAGGTCACATCTCAAAAAAAAATTGATTTTGATGTTTTTGCATTTTTGGGGTTTGTATGACCTCCCTCAACCAAAAATTACACTTTGAGTTGGGTACATCATCTAGATCTTGTAAAAAACGCAAATGGCCAACAACATTGCAAGTTGTTTGGAGTTATAAGGGCACATCTCAAAAAACTCCACCTTTTTTGAGCAAATTTCGTACATACAAAGTGTTAACAAATAGTTTTGATTGTTTTAAACGTTTGTCAGTTAGAAATAGTCACAAGGAGTGCACTTTTATTGGTTTGTACCAAATGGAGAAAATTTTTTAAATTGATCACTTTTCAGAAAAATGAATTTGCACATATAATGAAATTTTAGTTTTTTGAGAAAAACTCAAAAACTAAGCACTTTAGAAAAAAACTAACGACATTACGTCGATTGGAAATTTAATTCTCTACAACTTTGTTATATTGAAATTTTTTTTGGACGCTTCCTTTCGCCTCCACATCAACTTTAATGAAAGGTTCTAACTCAAAATGTTTTCCAAACATTGAAATATTTCCTCTTTAAGATTTTATTTTTCAAAGTGTTCTTATGCTAAATGAAGGTAGGATACCAGATCTTTAAAATGAGGTGCTATTGATTCCTCACAATTAATTATAAGTTGATAAAAATAATGAATCAAGTTTTAAAAAAAAAGAAAATCACCCTCCTGTAAAATTTCACTTTTTTGAGATGTGACCTTATAACTTCCGAGGTGCGATATCACCCATCAGTTAGTTCATCGATTAAGTGGACTCCTCGCTATTCGTTGAGTTTATTTATGACTGCGTTGCGTCTCATAATGTCCAAAATTAGTATCGTAATGGGTTGATAATCTTACAACTATTGAAGTGTTGCTCAATTTGGCTGGATTTTTGGGATTCTTGTTCAAAATTTGAGTAAATTTATGTTTTGAAAGTTGTTTCTTCTCAAGTAACGTTATTTTGCGTTAATCGTGTTGAAAAATATCGAATAAATCATTTCTGAAACTGAGGAAATATTTTCTAATGCAACGGTGCCAATTTTTTAATCATCATTAAATTTCAAAAAATTGACACGTTTTTGGTTATTTTTCTCGATTTTTCAAAATTGGCGCTTTTGCGTTCTAGAGTATTTTCCCAGTTGGAGAAAATGATAAATTTTGGTATTTTAACATGACTAACGCGAAGTACAAGTGTGTGTTTGTGAAGACATAAATTTTCAAAACACGAAAATTTACACCAAAATAAGCAATTTGCAAAATTTCAAACATTCAGTAGATCCCCAAAAGTGGTTTTGGATTTTGATAACGATGGCCTTGGCCCTTGGTCATCGCAGAATCTGAAATACCATCTTTTGGGGCATGGCCACGTGACTTTACTGGACAATTTTTTTTATTTGAATGTGAATTTTATTAGTTGTATGAATTTTGCCTCTTGAGAAGTATGTAAGTATATCTGTTGAGTTGAGATGAATGGGATGGATAGTTTCATTTTGGCATTGTACTTGAGACAAACTCGAAGCACCAATGGGAATTCGATTTCCAAAACCATCTCTGTAGTCTGTACAATTTCAAGACTCGTGTGTTTCCTTTGAGTTTGTTCAACGATAATGGTGTTGTCATTTTTTATTGAGCATTATGGCTGAAGAACCACGCTTTGCTGCCTTAGATGTTCTTTAGTTTTTATTGCCTTAAAATTGGAATGCATCGTTCTAATATTACTTGTGTTACAATATTTACAAAGAGTAAAACACTAATGCGTCATTGATGATACTATTTGGAGTCGTGTTTATTGGCGTTAAACGATTTTTTTCACAGTACAAATTGAACATGATGTAAAAAAATAGAAAAGTCCCAGAATTCGAATGGGATGAGTTTTGACTCTTAATAAGCAAGAATACCTATGTGTTGAAATGAATTGTATGGTCTAGAGAACCGCGCTTGGCCTCCTTACTTATCACTGCATTTGTTCTTTATTGCATTGAAATTGGAATGCATTGTTTTAATTGCATCATACCTTCTCAGGTTGATTGAGAAGATGGAAAAACGCCAATCAAAGCGCGAGATTTCCATTTAAAGTAATATGAACAGAAAGCTACAGAAAGCTTGAAAACTTGAAAAATTACTACTCCTTTATATCTAGTTATCTACATCATTTTGGTGTTGAATTCGGATCTCACATCACGAATCATAAAGTCTGATCCAGGTAAATTGAACCAAGGGTCTGATCTTTGTCGACGTAAATTTCTAATGATCATAGCTCGATTGTAACATTGAATTTCCACCTTTTTTTGTGAGACTTGAACTTCGCTTAATTTTGTTACATGATATGGGTAAATTTCCCTCATAGTATAGCATGAACGACGCCCTGGTTTCTTGTTCAGTTCATTATGTATTTCCCTTTCTCTGTTTGTAATGTCAGTGATTACTTAACTACTTGGGAGATGAAACTCCAGCATCACCATTATCTACCAGATTGCATTTTTTTTCGTCGACATAAATTAATTAAACTGAAAGATCATTCTTGTTGGGTATTTTAGACAACATGTAGGTAGCAGTAGTTGCACGTTACTTCGATCCTCGCCAAAAATTTGAACTGAATTTTAGCATTCTCTCTGAACAGAAACATGTGTTGTGAAATTCTCTGTGCAGTGATGTTAAATAGTCGAACTTACGTTTATGTTTACCTGAAATCTTCTGATCTATTGTGAAACACCGATTTAAGAAGATTCGTTTATAATGTATGTGGGTGTTTCAGATTTCTTAACGATGTTGATATGAAATTAATTTTCAACTTATTGATGTTGATGATAGCCTTTTTTTAGCATTTGTATTCACTTTTGATGAAATTCCATGTACCTACAATACATAACCAATTCGGTAGAAAATACCAGTAACGACCTAAATAGTCCTACCAGACAATAGAGAATACGAGAATGGACTTATGTATATTTTTATTGTTTTATTGAAAAGTTATTCCTGAGAACGAATGGAGAAGATATCGTTTCGATGTGATTCAATTTCATACACTCCAGGCTCCTTATGAGGCGTCTGAACTTATTGGCTGTTGAGAATAATCCCATTATACCTATTATTATGATGTCTAAGCATACCATCTATAGCATACCATCTATTGATTCTGGCTCTGGCTCAATTATTGATAGAGTATAGACTTCCGATTAGTCGAACCACCCGTAATATTGAAGAAGAAAATTCGGATAACACGGATCATTTGTTTTTGTTGAATTCTTGGTAGAAAATGATTTTTTTCCCGAGTTTTTATGGAAAATAGTTCTACCTATTTCTTTACAAAATAATATTTTGAAAAAAAAGAGCAAAAAATGAAAATCACAAATTTTCTCCACGGTGTATGTATAGTTTTCATGAAGTCAAGATTTGAAATTGTGAATAATTTCTATAAACTTGTGCAAGTATTATGAGAAATACACTTCGTGTAATCTACTCATACTTACGAAATGCGATTAATATAGGTAGCACAGTTTGGTGGTAGTAAGAGAACTGGAGTCGACAGAGATAAGATAAGAAGTGTAAGGCGATTCTTTGGCGCCGCATAGTCCCAAACATGGTACAACGTACTTTTCTGTATTGTGTTGTGTTGCATTATCACAAATACGTATTATTCGTGTACAATATTGGTCTGATAGTACGTAGACGTACCTAGTTGATGAATCTGCCGCCTTCTTTTTGGATAGACATTTTATTAGTTTCAACCATTTGAAAGACGACTTTTCGCGTAAATTTCGTAATTGCCAACGACAATGATTTTGAAAAAATTCAAATTTCTTCGACTCGATTACTTATGGTTCATTGTTGACATCTTCATACGAAATTATATGAAGCCTTTAAAAAAAAATTGATTGATGTGAAAATTAATGCACAACTGCATAGCGACGCGATGGTCATTTGATTCAGTTTATAAGTATTTATTCATTTTTGGGTGTTCCAACAACAGAGTGGCTTGATTGAGTTTTTCACCTTGAATTGGAGTCGCATGAGTAGTTGAGTACCTATGATTGATGTTGAATTTTGTGTCTCGAATTCGCAGTTCACTCGTATTAATATTAGAAGAAAATGGTGTTGTAAATGGCTCCATCTATTGTGAAGAAATGTTTGTATCTACCTGTACTTACCTACCTACCTACTTACCTACCTATGTACATATATACTACCTAGTTGGTGATTTCGTTCTGTTGATTTTTTATGACATGTACTTTAATTTTGCGACTTGTACCTTACCTTTTCGGCGTATCACAGATAGTAATTGACATGTGGAATTTTAAGTCACACTATAGTGCTAGTGGAGATTGAGTAAAATTTGTTTGTTTGTTGTTTACTCAAATTCGCCTCATTTATCAACTTCCAGTCGTTTTTAAAACTGTGGCTCGCATTTGGAGAAAATTCACCTATTTTTTACGTCAATAATAAAATTATGCATTTGAAAACTCCGAATAGAAGTTCAACGTTTACCCATGAGAAATAGCGCTACAGATCACGTAAAACAGCTATTGAATGATGTATTAACAATGATTGACAATTGTGTAGGTACCTATTTATGATTTTTCCCTGTCTGAAAACTTGAAACTGTTCGAACAGTTGGAACTTTTTTCCTAAAAATTTACATAATCTGTTCAAAAAAGTAGCTCGCTGCTCGTGGCTTCAGAGACGGCACATCACACTAGGTATTAGAAAATGTTCTACGTTTAGATATGCTTCAGAATACCTAATATTTGTATAATTATAGACGACTGAAATGTGCCACAGAGATAGCAGCATATGAACAATCCACTACAACGTAGTCGAGGAGAGGACTGAAAAATTTTGAATCTTGATTCGGAAGTTATTTCATTTATTGTATGTAGGTACCAAAATGATGATTTTCAGAATCTGAAATCAAAGACATGAATAAATTTCTTCGTGTCTGTGAGCTGCGCTAGCTGAATTATTTATTGCGAATTGTGAAGCAATATTTTTTTTCGTACATAGCGTCAGCATTTCTGATTTTTTTCCCCAAGAAATTCCTATTTTGTAAATTCAATTCTTCGATTTTTTTGCTGTTTTTTTGTTACCCGAGTATTCTGGTTCTTTTTTGTGATTAATATATATTTTTTTTTATATTTCAACAAAATATTAGTTCATGTTTGGTTGTTCCTTCGCTGTTGATTTGAACATTGCGAAAACGAATAATCGGCGAGTGTCTTACGGTGTCATGGAATAAGGTTTCGGTGTTATTGACGAAAAACGCGTTCAGAGGATGTCTATTTCTTTTGACAAATTAAATTTTTTTGTGTTACACATTTTTCGATAAAACTTTCTGCATCGACTTCCGGATACATTTACAAATACAAATAAAGTTACAGGTATAAAGGCCACATTAGACTTGAAAAATTCTGAAATGTTCCAAAATTAGAATAATTTTAAAGTGAAAAATCATATTTTTTTCAAAAAGGAAAAATCATTTTTTTCCAAAGTGAAAAATTATAAATATTTTTTTAAGTAAACAAGCATATTTTTTGTCTCCTGAATCAACTTTGAACATCATTAACTTTTTTTGGAGCAAGATACAGGAATGAATCGCAATTTTTGAAATTTTTGGACTTTTTGAAATGAAACTTTATCAAGAACAGTTTTTGGATAATAAAAGTATGTACAAGCAATATCAATTATTGGAAAAAATCAAACAACTCCCCAACCTTATTCTATGACACAAACTACTGTCCCGGTAACGTCAGCTTTTAGGCAGAGATATTCGCAAATCGTTCTCTGGGATCAGCATTACTGTTGTATGAAAAGGGGATACTGTATCGGTGCATTGATCATTCAGAGTGTAACTGTACAATGCATCACGCTAAAATTACGTAATAATTCGACAGTCAGGTATCATTTTTCTCTACCAAAAGAATTCAAACAATACTCTTTTTGTTGATTTACTAGATATTTTCTCATTTTTGTTAGAAATACGTTTGCATACCAGCGTTTTACTTACATAAATTTCTTCAGTTGAGTAGGTATACTCAAATTCGAATTATCGAGTTGAAAAATATTCACATTCGAAAAATATGGCGTTCTGATCATTTCACAATATTGCATAGTATCCCCTTTTCATCAACTTCACGCGTAAATCCAAAAAATGTTGTGCACTTTGCGTAAATTTGCGAAATATGGTTCTAGAGCTTGGTGTAGGCCGGATTGTGGTCGATTTTTTTTCATTTTTTTTTTCTTTCTTCGACCCCAGTACCGTCGGACTCTCGGAGCTCGTCGAAGCTTCGTGGTTTTCTATCTGTTTCTGTAATCAACATCGAAGAAGCAACATTGCTGACAATTTGACCCCGATTTATTTATTATGGTATGATCGGTGATCGATGCGAATCTTGTATATGTAGGTGTGTGACTAAGTTGATGTGAGCTTGGCGGAGCTGCATCACTGATGGGTGATCTGAGCTAGGGTAGCCACACTAGTTCTCCAGTTCTCCATTCGTGAAAGCTTTTAAAGTGTTTGGATGCTGGTGAAATGGTGTTAATTTTTTTCTCAATTAATCTTAGTGTACCTACGTTCGTAGCTATGGGAAAAAAAGATCGAAAGTACCACCTCTCGTCGTCAGAATGCAGCCTAATGTTGGTTGCTTGCAAAGAGGTTGTATACGCAATTGTTTCGAAAGACAATGACGAAACGTGGTATGTTACTCTACCAATTTTTTTTGGACGCTGGAAGCCCTTCAAATGTACCCGTCTTGCGCCCGAGCACATCGCTTTGGCTTTGGACTGTACTCACAGTTTTACGTTTTGAGAAACATTATGCTAGATTCGAGCTCTGAGAATATCTGTGAAGGTTTTGAATCTCATTTTCGTGTCTCCTAACGTATTTACTGTGTTTACAGTCCTGCACCGAGAGGTCGTGTATGATTGCTGCAATTTTTTCATTTTTTTTTTTTTTTTTTTGAATTTAAAACTGTGGTGA
Source organism: Planococcus citri (assembly GCF_950023065.1). Taxonomy (NCBI): domain Eukaryota; kingdom Metazoa; phylum Arthropoda; class Insecta; order Hemiptera; family Pseudococcidae; genus Planococcus; species Planococcus citri. The sequence continues at coordinate 66,519,395 of NC_088678.1, read as the reverse complement.
ATTCACATGAAAATTTTGAATATTGATTCGGAAGTTATTTCATTATTGTACATACCTACCAAAATAATAATTTTCTGAATATGACAAACAAGAGTTGAAATAATGATATTTAGTAGAAATAACTGACGAAGGTTCACGTAGAAATAATATTGAACAATCATTTACAAAATAGCGTAGCCCACTTGCAATCTGTTGTGCTGGAAATGGAACTCTAAAATGTCCAACGTGTTGAGGATGCTGCAAGAATTTTATTCTCTTCTTCTGATTATTTTTGTATGTGAATTTGCACGTTGAAAAAAGAAATTTGTCAATATCCGGAGTTTTGATTTTTGGAACCTTCTTGTGTATCCAGTTTGACAGCGTATTTTTGAGCTACTTTTTATATGGCTTTATGTGCATACTTCAGTTCTTGCTGAAAGTATTTTTGAATTTTGAAAACAATTCACGTATTTTTTTTTTTTGCTGTTTCCGTGATTTTCTGAAGTGAGGAACATTTTTCAAACATACATCTTGAATTTTTGTAGACGATACTACGAGTATGAGAACATGGTCGAAGTGGAAGCTCATTAAATTCGTTCATTCACTAAGTATAGTGAAGTTTATTTTTTTATCGTGGAGAGGAGAACAACAGACCGAATTTACGCCAGAAGGTTTTGAATAAAATTTGATAATTTTAACAGTTTGATTGCTTTGTGTTTCACAAGCATCGAATTTTCCAAACGGCGTCATTGTCCCGTGCTGAATGTATTTAAAATTTATAACCAGTTTGTGTGTATTTTTTGTGGTCAATTTGGCATTCAATGTCCCAATGGTTTCTATAAAATTTCTTGATTTCAGTCAAATTTTGCAATAGGTCTCCTATTCTGAAAAAAAGAACACTGTAATTCGAGGAATATTGTACTTATTTTATTCTTTCATTTTCAATACAAAACACTTGGCACAATGCTGTAGATCAGATTGAAACCACTATACGAGTAGACCATTAAGAATAGCGCTAGTGTCATATTTTGTGTCCATATTACTATTCAGTCACGATCGCCAATTCGAACACCTGCTTAATTTTCCAACGAGTGCATTATTCGGTTACATTGGAAAGTTTTACATTTTTGGTTATTCTCTGATAATCCGTTTCCGAGTTGTAATAATTGATAGAAATTATTAAGAATGATGAAACAATTAGGTATGTCTCATAAACCAACAAATAACTATTGGCCTACGCTAACGATCAATATTAAATTTTACGAGCCGTTGATGAGAGCTGAACTACACAATTTCAGCTGTATGGTCTCAAATTTCGGTGTGATTGTGTGTAGGATATTTCCAGCATCGCGTCGCTGATGTTTTTGTGAGAAACTCTTTTGTATAGCATTGCAGATTCGCTCCATCGATTGATGCATCCGCTACTTACTTATTCAATAAATTATATTTTACTTTTCGTGAATTTTGGTCTGGAATTTTGACTTCACTACCTATATTTTGATTATCAGAGAAAAAAGGCTTCGTCAATTGTTCTATTTGTTGTGACGACGTATTATTGGTAATTTTGCACTGTTCGTCTAGAAGCATGCATTTTATTTTATTTTATTTTCTATTGCACTCAGAGCTCCCACGTGATGAATCCGTATAAGTTCGGTTTTATTTCTATTACCTATCTCATTCATGATCATTTTTATTTCATGGCGTATCATTGTGCTGCAATGATCTTCTCTGGATAATGTCTATAATGAAATTGACTCTGAAAATTCTCTCAATTTCGAGTCGAATGGTTGAAGAATGTTAACTGAAAGAAATGAAATAAATATTGTGAAATTATATCAATGTTGTAAATTTGAACTATTCAGTACTGTTTTTCTATCGAAATGTTGAATGAACGGAGCTAAAACCACAAAAACAGTATCAGATTTGGCAAATGAATGATACCAATACAAAAAAAAAAACAAGAATAATGTATGCCATCTGTTACTTATATGATGTTTTCGTCGGTAATGAGTCTTTTTTTATGTACAACTCAAAAGTATATTTTTTGGAATACCTGCTTGGCATTTCCTTGAAAATTTCGAAAGCTGTTTTTCAATAGAAAAAAATATTTCCGGATATCTATGTAATTCAGTATTTTGTTGAAAAAAAATGAACAAATGAGAAAAAGTTGCTTGGAACACTTTCTTTGAGAATCATTTTTTTCATCTTCAACTCTCGAGTCCCATTTTTTGAAATACTTTGCATTTTATTGAGAATTTTGAGTTGATAGGTGTTTTTCATATCCTCCTACGTAACAGAAAACATATTTTGTAATTGTTTAATATTTTGAAGAAAAAAAAATGAAGGAAAGGGATGGCATGAACCGCCAAAGTTTCAGTCATATTAATTAAGCCCTTTACCTACTGTCTTTACTGTTTTACGTATCAATCAAATTTCCTTCAATACAGATTGGACCCGTTTGCATAATATGTTTGTGGTGTTTTAATGAGTTGATGCAATTTTTGTTTCGATCCATGAATGCTTTTTTTTTACAACTACGTAGATTCTGTTTTCTAGTCCACTGTTCTCGTGTCGCGTGCTCACTGCAGTGACAGAAATTTCAGCGTTTGAATATTGTGTACCTACATGCTACCTACTTGGTGAATAATGATACCTTTTGACATTGAGATGATCAAGTACATACCATGTGCAGATGCGATGCATCTATTTTTTTCTATTATGTATGGTTGGTAACATACATGCGTGTCTGAGAGTGCGTGTGGCTGAATACTATCAGTCCACTATTCATTTATTTGACCGCATGAACTGGTATATCAGAGTAACATGTCAGTCATGCCTAATTATTATTACAATATCGCCAAGTGACATCTCTGATTACATAGTACATTCGTTGTGGTACTCTGGGGGTAGATCAAGTACTATTTTCCATCTACAGTTCTATCTGAACGCAAATCATTTCTGATAAACTGCAGTTGATAACACGCTCGAGTCAGAAACTATAAGGAAACAAGTCTTCATTTATTTTAACCACCATTGTGAACGGGTTCCAGTCTTGTTGTCTGAAATTGTTTTTCTCAAAAGTGGTCTGTTGAAAAAAAATGAATTGAGAAAAATTATATAATAAATCTATGAATCAAGGTTGATATATTAAAATTGAACAGCCACATTATCGAAAATTTAAGTGTCGAAACAAATGTTAGCGTCTGTTCGTGGGAGGTAATGAGAACACAATTGAAAAACAGAAAAAAAAATTAAAACAAGAATGTGTAAAATGATGAAAAAATGTAGGGTTGCAACTAAATTTTGAAAAAAAAAGAAGAAAAATACGACAAGAACAAGAAAAAAATTAAGATGGTAGTAACCACACCTCATTTTGATATTTTTACTTATCAAATATTGATAAGACAATTCAAATTAGCGTTTGTTTTTTGCATTTGCTGACTCGGTTACAGATGGTAACAAGTATAGTAATGATGACATGTTTGCATATTGAACTCCGCATTGGTTTGAATAATTGAATTTTTCCAGAAAATAGAAACTTACTTATATATTTTTTTTGAGAAAAGATGGCAAAAGCCACACTACTTTAAAATGAGGAAAATTAAAAAAATCATGAGATTTTTATTTCATTAGACTATAAGTAATTCAGAGAAGTTCATTACAACCAAGTTTCGCCGAAGTGTTTCATACATATTGGGCTGGCTTACATTTTCTTTGATTTTTCCGATGGTAATTTGTTCAAGAATTTTCTAGCTGCAGAACTTTCATTTTTCTTGCCAGCTTTGAATTCAATTTAAGCCAGTTCGATAAAATAATATCAAGTTTTCCTCTTAGATATGTCAATGATGATTTTTTTTCAATTCGGAACTGTGTGTTTCTGATATTAAACGAATGTTTTTGGTAAACTACCATAAGAGAAGAAAAATTTTTTTAAAACACATTGATGGAAGAATGAGCATTTTTTCCAAAAAAAATTCCTGAAGATTTGGTGAATTCGATTTACTTATGTATGTAAGTACTCGTATTTTTTGGTGTTCCTTCTGTTATACTTGTGTGCTGTGGTGTTTTTATGTGAACAAGAACATATATTATTATTTCAAAACTCCCGAATTTTTGAGATTTGAATGTAAAATTTGGATAGGTATTTCTGCACTTTTTCACCTTTTTTGTTTTGTTACTTTCTCTTCCTTCTGTTATAAGTATTTGTGTGATTTGGTACTTTACAACTCCCGAATTTTTAAGATTAGAATGTGAAATTCGGATATTTCTGCACTTTTTCACTTTTTTTGATTTGTTACCTACATACATTCCCTTAATTTTCGATGTGAACATTGAGAATATGAGTAATCGATGAGTGTCCTTCATAAGTGCTGCCTCGGTAACGTCTTGTTATAGACTGAAATACTTATTTGATGTGGAATAAGGAAATTTTTTTTGACATTTTGAGAAGAAAAAATTCAAATTTTGATATGAGGTTAACTAATGAAAGTCATTTTTTTGAGAAAATTATTTGTGGAAAGTCAATTTTTGGAACAAGAAATGCGGTTAACTACTAAATATCATTTTAAAAAAAATTGTGGAAAATCACATAAACTAGTTTGAAATTGAGTTGAGGGTATCCGGGATGATAATCTTCCCAAGAAGCAAACACAAACGGCAAACTCAAAAATCCTAGTCCATTCAATAGTATAAAATAATTTCAAGAAGAGCTTGTTCATCGCTATGATGAATGATCGAGTGAAAATGGAAAATGGATATTTCGGAGGATGTAAATTAATTCTACGAGTATATTCGATTCGTAACTCCGTTCAAAAAATTTATTTTGGCTCTCTATGTCATGTACATTGTACATATGTACTTACATATTATCTTCTCGTAGATTATTCGTGGAATGAAATAATAATGGCTCGTAAAAAGATTTATTTTTTTTAATGTTGCGCAGTTGATTTTTTCGAGTACCTAGGTCAAGGTACAGGTAAAACTTTGAAGGTGTTTAGGATTCGACCGTCGTAAATATTTTACCTATTTGTTTATCAGTTTTACAATTTTTTGCGAACAACTTTTAAAAAATTTTAAAAAATGTATTATTTTGAATTGGGCTTGTATTTAAAGATGGAACAATCGATGGTAAAATGATGAATTATGTTCTGCGAAGTGATTTTTTGGTCTGATTTTCGTGAGCGAGATCATCCGAACTTGGCGACTTTGACCAGGATTGAGCTTCGCTCGATCCGTAAAATGCAAATATCACAGCACTTAGCATAAGTATCGCGCTTGACAAAATGAAACAATTATCCCACTCTTCCATACTCTACCGAAAAAAAGTATCAGTTGGAAATGAAAATCATTTCTTATCGAAAAATGTACGTAGGCCTATGAGTAGATTCCTTGTAAGCTGACGAATTTTTGAACACTTACTCGGTTGGTCGTCATGTATCCTGTCGTTTCTCGTGCTAAAATACAACTCATTGAAGAAACGAAATTAACTAGTCCAGCCACAGCTCCGCTACTGTTTGGAGCTACACTGATGATGATTATTCTGCGAAAAAAATTCTCAGTGATTTTACTCGTATTTGCGTATTTGTGAAACGCAAATTAGTCCAAAGAAGGAAACTGGCTGTCAAAAATATTCGAGCTCAGGCACCTTCAAACCTCTTGGAGACTGACATGTCATTCAGTATTTTAAATTTTTGGCAATTTTACAATGTTTGAGAGCATTGTGGAGGGAGAAGGTCAAAATGGTCGAATTGAAAAAAAAATGAAGCAACATTTGAACTCAGCGTGGTGCAATGCCTTCATATTGGATCAGATTCGTACGTAATTTATTTATTTTCAGGGTGTTAGTTCTGGTGGAGTTTTTAGTGCCCCCTCACAGGTCCCATTTTGAAAAATAAAAAGTTTCCCAAATATAAAGTGTCCCTGTGGAGTCAAATTGTAGAAAAAAGATAGATATTCGAATTCAGTGACTTTAAATCGCGGTGGAAATCGATTGTTTTTGTACATTTTTATTGAATTTTGGGAGGCTTGAGACTCACTGAGAAGTGGGAAGCGCGGCATCCAAAAAATGAAGGGATATTCGAAGTCAAGCAGATATCCTCGAAAATTTTCAATTTAGTGATCCATTAAATCTGCGCCATTTGTTGGTATTTTAATTAGCTTGAGAGGACATGGTGAAGGTTGAAGGAGTTCACATAGAATCTAATTCGGGGTCGTGTCATTCGGTGCTATTGAGATCCCATTTTTGAAGGTATAGTTTGTTGAAAAGAGATATTAAACGAGTGTGCACAACAATTTTTTCCAACTTTTGACTTCGTCATTGACAGTTTGTTGTTGAGCTTTTATCTTGGAAATTCAGTTTTAAGCGTTTCAAATTCCATCCACTTTCAATTCAAAGTTGTGAGTTTTGAATGATTTGATATTGAGAAATCAAAGTGGTCTCGCAGGAAAAGTGCCTTAGTAGGTAGTACATATTACTTACTGCATGATCAGAATAATGATGCCTGAAAACATCTGTATCAGACTGAAAGCAATCATCGACACAATGAAATTGGAAATGATCACACTACTCAAGAATAGAGCGCTGCAGATAGCAAATGAACCACCAATCACAATTTTGTGCATCTATTGACACGAAATATTAATTCAAAATTGTGCTATAATTTCCGAGTCAAGAGTTCACAGCTCTCACCAGTGTTATTGGTATATTGATTTTTCTGCTGTAGTCGAGTAATATCCCACAAATTGGTATGATGAAAATACTGACTGCGTTGGGAACCGAAGAAAATATTCCTATTTTTTCAATACTTTCCACAGTTGTGTCTATAATTGATGGAACAGAGTTTAATTCGTTAATATGTTTTGAATACCGATATTGCTCGGTCTCAATATTTAGTATTCACTCACCGTTGAAATACAAAGGCAGAAAAGTGATTACGATGGTTACCACCCACCCGTGAGTGAACCTAACCACAAACAAGGCCCAAATTGCAGCTGATAATAGCATATTTTTGTATGGATGTTTAACCTGCGAAATAATTCATTTTCATCAGTAGTTAGGGTGAGTGCATCATCGTCTTAAAGAGAACTTCACATCATGGGTATGTGCTATGAGGATATTACATTTTTTCGCGAACTAGTTGTAATGTTTTCCTGTTGAGATTCGATGTATTTTAGCTCGGCATCAGAAATCCATTTGTCTTCCGAAGGTTGATTTTTCATAGCAATGAAACAACATAATGATGTAATCAGAGAAATAGCACCTGAGAAATGGGATCGAGAATTAATTACAACCTTTACCAGGTATCCAATATCCATGTCTGTTTTATTCATACTTGTTGATGGTGAAGATACTTGACATACCTGTGGCGTAAAATATCATTGGCCAGCCCCATCCCTGGGCCAAATATCCGCAAAATCCGTGTACAATGGCCATACCCACTCGAAGTCCACTTATACTGTATGATGTCAACTTTGATCTTTCATTTTTCACTATCCATTTAGAAGATACCTCAGACATACTGATGATGATGAGATTCTGTAAATATTACCTATCAAAGGACACTTGCTTTCTAATAAACCATATGAAAGGATAAAATCCAGTGTGAGAATTAACCTCAAACACGCCTGTGAGAAAACGAATCGCCAAGAATAAGTAAAAATTGTGGTGTAAGGTGATCGGATGAAGTGCAGTTGTAAACCCAGATAGCATTAGGAATAAAGCACAGCTGGTTGCTCCTCCTAGTTTGGACACTATGTATCCACCCATGAATGATATTAATCCTCCATAGTAGAACATGCTCAAAACTGATCCAACAGTTCTCGAATCCCAGTCGAATTCTGGAGGCTAAAACATAGCAGGGCTGAACTAGGAATTATTTTAGTAGAAATGATCAAAAAAGTCGTAAAAACGATACTAATTCCCCAAATCCAAATGATTATTTTCAGCCATTCTGGAGCCTCCAGCGCGATTTTTCAATTTCTCCGGAATTTTGAATATGCTTCAGAAGGCGTGAATATGAATTTGGGCAGCTAAAAATTGTGTTGTGTTATACTTGACCAGTTTAACGAGTTTATCCACATTTTTGATCTGATTTTGGGAAGGACACCTCAAGAGTGGTTATTTTGACCAGCTTTTCTCGTAGGCACCCAACAATAAGTGATGAAAATATGCAAAAAAATCCAAGGTTTCCCATTTGCAAGAAAATTTTCGAAAGCACGAATCGCTGTATTTCGTCCAGAATAAACCCCCTAAGGGCGAATTTCACCGTTTCCAGTCATTGGAACCTCCTGATTTTTTTTGTTAATATTTTTACTATTAAAAAAGCTGGTCAAAAAACTATTCTTGAGGTGTCTGTCCCAAAATTGGCTCAAATGTGGATAAACTCCTTAAACAGGTCGAATATAACACACAACTCGATTTTTAGCTCCCCAACTTCATATTTAGTATTCACGTCCTCTGAAGCATATTAAAAATTCTGAAGAAATTGAAAAATCGCGCTGGAGGCTCCAGAATGGCTGGAAGTGGAGAAATTTGGATTTGGGGAATTATTATCAGTTTTAGGACTAATTTTGCTCGTTTTTACTGATCATGTACATACTTTTTTGAAAAAAAGCATAAATCATTCTAAAATAGTCAAATTTGAATTTTCAAACGTTCGCCTAAAATCGAAAAATGAAGTTGGGCTGCTGAAAATTTGGTTTTGAGGGTTTTAGACCGCGCTATTTCCAAAATTGCGGTCATGTTGATATCGGAGGGTGACACCTCAAGAGGTTCCCTTGTCAGATGTATTAAATTCAAAATCACATTGGACAAACATTAAAAGGTGTGATGATTTTTAAGCAGCCAAGTGGTAAGATGGATCAAATTCGAAATCACATTTTGTGGATTTTAAATCTGTGGCTCAAAATGATATAGATCTTGTTTAAATAAAATAACAAAATATAACAGCAACGCATTCAATCAATTAAATTCCTGGTACTTACTCTAGTTGTAGTTAGATTACTATTTCCAATTTTTTTGCTCGAAGTCATCTCTACCACCGCAATACTGATATTGAATCGTATGAAAGTTGTATTCAGGTAACATAGGAACATGAAAATAACAACCAGGAGTCGTTTTGAAAGCCATAGTGAAGGTGGTTTTGGTGCTGGTGTTTTTCTGCAGAAAAATAACGGGATGATGTGATCAATGTTGGGTGATTTCTGCTAAGAATTTTTCAATTGATAATTTAGTTCAAAAATGTTTACAATAGACTCTCTTCCTGTAGCATTGATCCATTTCGATCAGTTTCTTCATGTGGCTGCTCCATTATGTGTCTTGAAATTACAAATAGGTAGGCAGTGTGAAGTGCTTTTTGTGCATGCTGCTCGGCCTCTCGCCAGTCGTTTTAACATTGAACTGTTGATCTGAATTTTTTTCCCCAATTTGCCTCTTTCAAGTAGAATTGTTATCTAGGTTTATTTTACATGTATGTGTACTTTGTGTTGCTTAAATTGTGATTGAAAAGCGACATGTGTATGTTTAATTTAGAAGATACAGTTTGAAAACTCATCACGCGAGACAGCTTTAGAGATTAGTTGCAAATTATGCTCTCGAGTGCTACAAAGTTACATTTATGATCATTATCTATTGCCCTTGAATTTTTTAAAAGCCAATTCAGAAATAGTTTGTATGGAATAAGTGAATTTTAGGAAGAAATGAGGAAAGAAAGAAATTCACTGTGCATTGTGCAACATTCGGATGCTACAAAGTGACCTGCTATTCAAAATGAGGATATTTTTTTTTTCAAGGATGACTGAATGCAATGTGATAAGTAGGTAGTTTCGTTTGCTAATGAAAATATAGAGGGTTATGTTGGAATTCTTAAGATTTTCTCTGCTAGATGAGAAACATTTCAAAATTTCTAAAAATGGTTTTAAAATTTTTGAATTTCAAGTTCATATTCCAGAAAGACGCCAACACTTGCACCTCCTCGCCACAAAAACTGTTTCAAGTAAAAATAAGCCATGAAAAATGAGTAATGTATTGAAAGGCAGAGCTGAAAACCAAACATATGCAGTATTTTATGATATTTTTCAAAGTTTGCTGGTTTTTTCATCAGAATGAACTGGATCATATTGCTGAATGGGTGTATTTGAACATCCAACTTGAGAATATTTTTGTAAAATAACAAGTTCATCTTGGTACCTGAAAAGTTTCAGCCAAAACTACCTATGGGAATACGATGGATACAACTTGGTTCTTATTCAAATGTTTGATTTTACATTGAATTTGCCCAACAAACAAGAATTTTTATTTGTACCTATAGATTTGCCATCCTTATAGACACTGTACCTGCGGGAAGACAACGAACTGGCAGCCATCTTGGCTGAATTACATGTGTCATGCCAATTTATCCCGCTGGGTGCTTTTGGCTGCGCTGGTGTGGAATTCTTGAACGAAGTACCATGCGAACTGCGAAGTACAGCGCGCGCAGCCAAGAGCATCACTACCATCCCTCTTCCCCGTTGCCTGCAAACTGAAGTACAGCGCAGCCAAAATCACCCAGCGGGAGAAATTGGCATGACACAAGATTTTACTACTGTCCCTTTTCCCCGTTACCTGTAGTTCGGTGTCTTACCCGGAGGGCACAGGTACAGTGTCTATAGCCATCCTATACTTGTTATCTTTTTCGAAGATGGTATTCTGTCATTTCACCCTTGCTACATATATTCGTTCGAAGCCGGACTGCTATTGTTATTCAAATTTGTCTCAATATTGATCAAATCATGCCTCAACTTAGGTATTTTTACCATCCTCGGAAGTATCAGTTTTCACATTATCTTTGGCATTGTTTTCTGGTATCAATAAAAGATTAAGAAGATTGATCCAACTGTAGAGCATCGCAGATTTCATGAATTTCCATCCATTCACTCGCTGAGAGAATAAAATCTGGCCTCGACACCTAAATTTTCACAAAGATTTTTTTTTTATTGAATCTTGCCATCATGTTGTGTGTTGACATCCACCTATAGGTAAATTTCAAAACAGAATGACGATGTAAAAGTGTACCAATCATCATCATAATATCAAAACCATACAAACATTATAAAATCAAGCAATTAATAGAAAGGAATACCTATGTAGGTAGAGGTACCATGGTACCTGGAGTACTCTACTCACCACTAACCTGGTTTCATTATTTAAGATAAAACTCTTCTTGCAACCATTGGTTTTCAATAAATTTTGCAATAGCTGGGTTTGTAATTTTTTCATAAGTTGTTGTACTTTATGAACGATTGGAAGAATACTGCGGCAGTTCTTCAAGCCATCAATTACTGCTAGTTGCAAAGTATGCAGGCCACATCGGATTGCTGAACACAATCACATACATCATATTAAAATTGAAAAATAATATCTATATAATAAAATTACAATTAATTAAACAATTTTAACAGCGCTCACTTTCAACATCTGGGAAATCAATCTCAAATACTTTTGGTTGATTTGGATTATCATCACATGATCTTAGAAATGGTGTTAAAGGAGTGGAGGTAGTAAAAATCATTTTCAAGTGTGGAGCAATATTCCAAAACGCCCTTAGTCCACTTTCTGAAATTTTAGAGGAGAAGGAAAAAATGTGGTATGTAAGAGGTTGTGTTACATTTGGCATCCGTGATTGTTCCCTTACCTACCAAAACACTTCCATGGTGCTATGCTTTATATAAATTTTTACGCGATATGTTGATTAGTGCCTCTGAGCAGTCATGAAAGTGACCTATTGTGACAAAGGCCGTTTTGGAAAATTTTTTTCAAAATGTAAAGTGAGTAATGTTCCAATAATGCAGCTATTTTTCAGCTGTTTGTCAAGATTATTATTTTTTTAAAAAGTTGTTTTGAATACCTGGAAAGAGTATACGAGCTTGAGAATGAACCAAAAAGGTCCAACGTTTCATGAAAATAACAAAAATGCACGAATTTTAATCAATTGTTCGTTATGAATACAAAAATGAATTAAAATTTTGAAAACTACTTTCTTAAAAATAAGTGCATAACAAACATTATTTAACAACAGTCTTTGGACCTAAACTTTTAAACATACAAAAATAAATTAAAGTTTGAAAGTAAACTTTCTTAACAATAAGCTAATAATCAAACATCATTTAACAAAAGTCTTTGGACTAAACTTTCATGAATACAAAAATAAATTGAAATTTAAAAGTAAACTTTCTTAAAAATAAGCTACCTAATAATCGAACATCATTTAACAACAGTCTTTGGAATGAAACTTTTTTAACAACAGTCTTTGGAATGAAACTTTTATGAATACAAAAATAAATTAAAATTTGAAAGTAAACTTTCTTAAAAATAAGCGAATAATCAAACATTATTTACCAATAGTCTTTGGAACTCAACTTTCATGAATACAAAAATAAATTGAAATTTAAAAGTAAACTTTCTTAAAAATAAGCAAATAATCGAACATCATTTAACAACAATCTTTGGAACTAAACTTTCTTAAAAATAAGAGAATAATTGAACATCATTTTAACAAGTCATTTTAACAAGTCTTTGGAACGAGTTGGATTCTCAAACTTCTTCTAACAGCAACATTAAGTGGGTTAGGTGGCTTACTTTGTAACTTTATTCTAATACTGAATGGAGTTTTAGCAGAGCATTCAGCTTTTTCTTCAGAAACATTTCATTTAGCTTTGGTCTTACTTTTTTTGTACAAGTAGCTGCTGTAGCTTTAGTTGTTACTTCTTTCTTCGGTATCGCTCATTTTATATCATCCTTCACTTTTGTTGGTTTACTTATTTCAGCTTCATAAAATGCTCTTTCTTCATCAGTCAACTGGACAAGTTGAATGAGCTTCAGAACATTGTCTCATTTTTTAGCAGATACTGAACTTACACTTGGCAATACTAGCAGCTTACGATTTAAAAACTTTGGTACACTTGGTTTTAACATCTTGTACTGCTTGCTTTCTCCAGTATATATGAGTCACTGACAGCTACAGATCCGAAAAATTGTCTCGAAAATTTCCATTTACGGTTCTTCTGCATACCCAAGCAAGCTATAGGTTTTAAGCAACTTTCCGCCAGTTTTTTAAAATTGTGTATTATCCAGTCATCACTGTAAACAAAAACATGCAAAACGATCGAATACTTCTTGATATTCTGCTGGGGATGTAATTACAGTCTTTTTCCATAGTGCTTTCTCAACGTGACCGAAAACACGATCAGGTGGTAAATACGAGTGCCCCTTCACAGGTAAAAAGTATTGAATATCGCTTATGTGTTAATAAATTGCCGGATTATGCATTTTCCAAAGTAAGTAGCCCAGCATCGTTGCGTTCTTATTTTGAGCAGGACAGCAGTCTGAAAATAGATGAATACTTTTATAGTGGGTACAAGAGATCCATTTCTTGATGACATTTTCAAAACAGTGGTCCAGTGCCAACACCACTTCATTACTACCTTTTCCACTGTCACTCTCAAACCAGGTGTATGTGAACACATTTTTAGGACGAATATGGTGTGGAGTATGAATAACCGCCATAAAGTTATACAATCCCAATTGTCGGGAATAGTATGCTTAGCCCACATTCGTTTTTGGAAGGGATTGCACTTGTTGCATATAAAACGCTACAGTTAACACATCGCGATCTTCCCCTGAATCTTTAAGAATCTGATAAAACTGTTTGGCTCAAAGTCTGTGTTCGCTCAAGAGAGCAGTATTTTCCTCGATGTCAATATTCAAGTTGATTTTAGATTTCTGCGTTTCACAGTGTGAATAAACTGAATGAACATCAACTTTTGGTGGGGTAAATGCCAGGTTAAAACAATCGTTGAATATTCGTTTGAATTTATGTAGCGAAGCAATACTCCTGTTATTGGCAATACATTTGGTTTTCCACATTCGCCACAACTTCGTAATACTGAGATCTGGTGGAAGGTACTGCTTTGTAGATTTGCCTTGGCCATAATGACTTTATGTAACTTTTAACTTTTTAATGAACTTCTACGAGCGACTCAGTAATGGATAGCTGACTCGGAGCTACTCTGCTTCCACCGGGACACTCTTTCTTAGCTGACTCTGAGCTACTCTGCTTCCACCAGGACACTCTTTCTTCACTTCTCCAGTACGGAAACAATGTTTATTAACGTTATTTATTCTTTTTCTTGCTATAATTTGAAATCATAACAAAAAATCAAAAATACAACTTATTTTCAAAGAATTATTCAGAATGAAAAATACTGATGACACTATGTACAAAAACCAGTAACAGATTGAAATGTAGCAGCGCAAACAACAGCTACTGATGTATCTTGTTTTCGTATCAAATATTGAGAAAGAATTTTACTTCTCAGAGTATCTTTTGGCTATCGTTGACGAACTCCAGAATATGGCAACATGAACACCCCAAGATACTTATTTTGATCTTCATACGTGACATTAGAGTATAAGCCATCATGAAACGCTATAATATAATAATGTTAATAAATTATTTTTCATTATCGGTACTTCCATTAGTTCCTCTGTTGAATTTTGATCGAAATATTATTCAGTATTTCAGTATACGAACCTTGTACATCATCCATTGTAAGTTGGTTTGCGGAGCACCAGGTAAGATCAGCATGTTTGCATGTAATATATGGTTTGGGTCTAGTGTCTCAGCTGTTCCTCAAGTCCCTTTTAATGTTTTTTAACTACTTAGATTTGTCTCCACCAACTTTAGAACCTCGACTACTTTCTGATGCTGTTTCATTCTGTCAGAAATCAAAAACGTATAAGAGTAAGGTATCAGAGTTGAATTGGTAAATAGTATGAGTATAATACAGTGTTAATACTTACCATTTCGTAATTTCTTGACCATTTAGGAAAAAATTATGAGAAAATTAGTCGAAGAAACTTGATTAAAACACATTTCCAACAATCACTGGATAGAGGCCGTTTTGGTGGGACTTTCATTTTTTAATTTTTTTTTGAATTGGCTTTTTAGATGGGATTCGCGCTGTATTTGGGTAGGTTGGAAGTGTAGGTATGAGTGGACATACTTTATCCACCAGATGGTGCCAAAAAACCCAATTTGAAAAAAATGGTCTTAAGTGCATTTTGGAATATTTGTCCTTCGGTATAAATATCAGTGAAGCCGGGATTCAGGAAACATGCTAAGTGCCCTGAAAATGAAAATTGAGTTAAGACCGCTACGACGTTCTACATCAAAATCAGCACCTGTTTAACCTACTTACGATACCCAATACCTACTTTTAGTACTTTAAAATCAGGCCGAAAGATAGCGCACTCTGTAAGTGCCATACCTGAAAACGTAAGGAAGTATGCTAAGTGCCGTTTGAGCCAGCCTATCGAATAATTGTTTTCTGTACAAGTATATGAAGTTGAACCTGCTTCTATTTGTTAATACGGAAATTACTCGAAATTTTGATCGAGGACATAGGTATTTGAGGTGAGGAAAATGATCTACGTAAAAAACTCTACAAGATGGAGTTGGTTTGAAAGTTTTCCGCGCAATAGAAAAAAAAGTATAAAAGCTCAAAGTAGTAAAACTTTTTAAAAAATATTATTTTTTCGAATTTTTTTGTACTTAAATGCAATTTACTCGAAATTTTGATCGAGGACATAGGTATTTGAGGTAAGGAAAATGATCTACGTAAAAAACTCTACAAGATGGAGTTGGTTTGAAAGTTTTCCGCGCGATAGAAAACAAAATATAAAAGCTCAAAGTTGTGAAACTCTTAATAAAATATTATTTTTTCGTGTTTTCTTGTAGTTAAATGCAATTTACTCGAAATTTTGATCGAGGACATAAGTATTTGAGGTAAGGAAAATGATCTACCTTAAATTCTGAACAAGATTGAGGTTGTTTGAAAGTTTGTCGCGCCATAGAAAAAAACTTATAAAAGCTCAAAGTTGCAAAACTCTTGAAAAAACATGGTTTTTTCATGTTTTTTTGTATGTAGTTAAATACAATTTACACATGTACTTGAAATTTTGATCGAGGACATACTGGTTTTCATGTTTTTTTAGTATTGTCGAATTTCGAGCTTTTAAAATTAAAACCAACTCCCTCACCTCAAATACCTATGTCCTCGATCAAAATTTCTGGTAAATTGTATTTAACTACAAAACAACACGAAAAAACCACATTTTTTCAAGAGTCTTTCAACTTTGAGCTTTTATAAGTTTTTTTCTGTGGCGCGGCAAACTTTCAAACCAACTCCATCTTGTAGAGTTTTTTACGTAGATCATTTTCCTTACCTCAAATACCTATGTCCTCGATCAAAATTTCGAGTAAATTGCATTTAGCTACAAAAAACACGAAAAAACCATTTTTTTTCAAGAGTCTTTCAACTTTGAGCTTTTGTAAGTTTTTTTCTATGGCGCGGCAAACTTTCAAACCAACTCCATCTTGTAGAGTTTTTTATGTAGATCATTTTCCTTACCTCAAATACCTATGTCCTCGATCAAAATTTCGAGTAATTTCCGTATTAACAAATAGAAGCAGGTTCAAATGCAAAAAAGGGTATTTTTCTATACGTGAATTGTTCAGTTTAAAAAATCGAAAATCTGGCTAATTTTTTCATAGGTTGGCGAAAAATAGGTGAAAGTATGCTATGTGCCTTGGTGTTCATAGCCACACACCAATATGACGTCACAATCACGGTTACCCACCTTTAAACGCGAATATCTCGAAAACAGGTTTAGGGCACTTAGCATGTTTCCTGAATCCCTGCTTCATCTATTTATTTTTTTGAAAATTCGCGCATTCATAATGCATTATAAATCTATTTTTCCTGTCTATTCTTAGCTACTTTTCATAAACCTAGGATTAGGTACTTGTGATGATGCTGAACACGATTTCATTGTTACTTTTTGTGTCCCAAGTGTGCCCACAATTATTGTTGACTACTAATTGAAGTGAAAAATCGGAGTAAAGGTCAATTGTATTGAATTCTGTATTGAATGTGGAATAGTTCCAAAATGTACCTATTTATTTTGTAATGATGTTTTACTGTATAATTCAACTGAAATTGTAGGCGCACCTTGGCGCTGAAATTGGTACTGAAATCATGTTCATTGTCATCACAAGTGGGCCTGGGTTCATGAAAAGTTTCTGAGATTCGCTAGAAAAGTGTGATTTTATTGCATTATGATGTATGCATGAGTTTGTAATAAAATTGATACTTGTACCTATAAAAAAGATTATCACTACCTCCCCTTCTTCACTCACTTCAATCTATTTGTAATTTGTGAGCTTGAAAATGACATGTACGTAGAAGTATCATTTGGCATATCGTCGGTTGCCTGAGTTTGAAAAGCTCCTATATGCAAAAATCAAAATTTTTCACTGGAGCTAAAAAACGTCTGTTTGCATTTCCAGAATATGGTTTAATTCTTTTCTTATTGCTTCATTTTTATCTTCTGTAAGCTTTTAAATTGATTTTGAGATGATATCATCATAATTGCCTTCAATAATCTTAAAAAACAGATAAATGAACACATAGGAAGGAAGTACATATTTTTGTTTTTTCGAAATCCATAAGAGAAAATTACACCATGTTCAGATGATCAATTTAATGTTTTAATTCAAAGTAAAGTAGGTATAATAAAAATGATTTCAACTCAATTCTAATTGGCATATGACAGAGACAACCTTACTCTAATTCTAAGTAACATTAGGTAAATTATTGTAGAAGGAAGTGCTTAAGTAAGGTGCACCGGGGGAAGTCCGAATTCGGGGTAAGTCAGAAAAACTGCTGTAGCTCTTAGAGGCTTATATCTGCCGAAGCGCTACCCAGGGGTAACTTGAGGGTACTACCCCTACTTCATCACAGCATAAAAAATTTCGCGACCCAGTTTCATTTTACAGGCTTTTCATTGGTTCATTTTTAGTTGCTGTTTTGAATTTGATTTCAAATTGTAATCAGTGTTTTTCAAACTGCTTTTTACCTCAGAAGAAATGATCAGTAAAAGTGATATTATAAGTGAAAGTATTCCTAAAACAATAATGTAAAACCCCAAGTATTCAATTTTTGTTAATTTTCAATTATTCATTATTTATATCGCTTTTTCTGACTCACCCCCTAAATTAGTGCTAGGGGGTAAGTCAGAAAAGTGAACATTGATAATTAGGATTCGACTTCATCGATGTGTAATACGTAGAATAATATGTTTTCGAGGTCGTAGAATCCAAATCTGGAGTTATTTTTTTTGTAGGAGTTGGGGGTGAGGCGTGGGGAGGGGGAAATTCTAAATTTTTCGTACATTATTGTGTAATATGTCGATTGATATGTTTTCGAGGTCGTAGAATCCGAATCTGCAGTTATTTTTTTTTTGTAGGAGTGGGGGGTGAGGCGTGGGGAGAGGGAAAATTTCGTATTTTTCGTACATTATTGTGTAATATGTCGAATAATATGTTTTCGAAATCGTAGAATCCGAATTTGGAGTAATTTTTTTTGTAGGAGTGGAGGGTGAGGCGTGGGGAAAGGGAAAATTTAAAATTTCTCCCTTATTATCGTGTTATATGTCGAATAATATATTTTCGAGGTCGTAGAATTCGAATCCGGAGTCATTTTTTATGGTGAAGATGGAAGGTGAGTCGTAGGTTCGCATGGGTGGGGCCCTCTCCGCAAACGGTGATACTTGAATAGCACTCGACCCTAAAAACTAGCTCAAGATTCGAATTCTGCGACCTTGAACACATATCAACCAACATGTTACACAATATTATAGGCAAAATTTGAAATTTCTCCTCTCCCCTTGCCTCGCCTCATACCCCTGCGAAAAAATAACCCCAGATTCAAATTATACGACCTCAAAAACATATCAATCGACATATTACACATTAATATAGGCAAAATTTGTAATTTACTCTCTCTCCCCTTGACTCACCTCCCACCCCTACAAAAAAACTATCTCCAGATTCGAATTCTACGACCTCGAGAACATATTATTCAACATATTACACGATAGTGTAGGAAAAATTTGATATATTACCTCTCCCCACGCCTCACTTCCCTCTCCTACAAAAAAAATTAACTCCAGATTCGAATTCTACTACCTAGAAAATATATTATTCGACATATAACACGATAATGTAGGAGAAATTTGAAATTTTCCCTTTCCCCACGCCTCACCCCCCACTCCTACAAAAAAAAATTACTCCAAATTCGGATTCTACGATTTCGAAAACATATTATTCGACATATTACACAATAATGTACGAAAAATTCGAAATTTTCCCTCTCCCCACGCCTCACTCCCCACTCCTAACAAAAAAAATAACTGCAGATTCGGATTCTACGACCTTGAAAACATATCAATCGACATATTACACAATAATGTACGAAAAATTTGGAATTGCCCCCTCCCCACGCCTTACTCCCCACTCCTACAAAAAAAATAACTCCAGATTTGGATTCTACGACCTCGAAAACGTGTTATTCGACATATTGCGCATCGATCAGGGTCGAATCCTAATAATACCAATTAATTTTGTAGATTTTCTGACTTACCCCACTTTGGGGTAAGTCAGAACAAGTTACATTTTATTCGATTGTGCGAAAGCTACTGCGACAATCGCGCCGAAATTTTTACCATAGGTTAAGAACCCTTATGGGAACCTACATACCAAATTTCAGCCATATTGGTTCATTAGTACGAGAGTAACAGCTGATCAAAGTTGAAATTGTGAAAAAACGTTCTGACTTCCCCCGGTGCACCTTATATTAACTTGATACAGATTGTCAGGGTTAGCAATTCTCATATTTGCTTAGTAATCTGAATGACTTGATATCAGAGGCTTACATATTTGTTCCAGTGTACTGTGTACAGTGTCCACCATTAAATATATTAATTAATTATTAAATCATCTTAAATCAATTAATGATGATAAAATTAAAAAAAAAAACTTGAGAACACTTGACAGGTATCCAGTATCCACCCACTAATACTTGTAACTGAATAATATGTATAGTATTAATACCAATTTGAAAACTGACTTCCTTCATTTTCATAGCTGTTGGACATTGAAATGATAATCTTTTCATTGAGATCCAGCAAAAAAATGTTGAACATTTTTAATTCCTCATAAATGCTGAAGCTATTTGTATCCATACCATTTTTTGAACTACTTATTATTGCATGTACAATTACACATAATTTTGTTAATATGCGTAGGTACACATAATTTAATCAAACCTGTCTACAAGTACATACTTACTGAATTAAATGTTTTAATACTGTCACAAAAAGATAAAGAGTTTAGGTATGTGATAATGAAATACTTTGAGCAATAAATAATTCAGCCACTTTACAATTGTTTTGTGTGTTTGCTGTACATATCAATCACACATTTTATGGGTTGAACAGCAAATTGAGTGAATTTTGACGTGTATACTATGATACAAAAAGCACAACTTTGTCATTCTAAACGTTTTTTTGTGGCTTTTCTCTTATTTCTTGTCAAATTATGCGCTACATCATTATCAGCCAACATACATATGACCATTGTCGAGATGACCAGCAGCAAAACAGAAATGATAGGTAATCAAACCATCACACATGTAAGCACATTGACTACTTTCATCTGCATTTTTATGATTTCATCTACATTATTCAACACAAATTTCAAAAAATGAAAAAAATGCATTTCTGAACATTTTTAGGCCCCTGAATTCAACTGGAATTCCTATGAGAAAGGTATAGTTCTCAGTGCTGATTCGTATGGTGGATTGTTTTCCATGTTAGGAGGATACTTGGCTTGGAAATTCGGAGGCTCAACAATGATATCCATGTGTACATTAACCCCTTCGATTTTAACAATTCTCGGACCAGTTTTGGTGCGGTACAGTTTTTATTTATTTTTTGTTGTCCAAGCTGTGGCAGGTGTTTGCCATGTACGTTTTGTATCAACTTAACCTTTTAAAAATTTATTTAGAATGCTAACTCATTACTTTTCATTGCAAATCCGTCTATCCTATCAGGTATTCGTGTACGTGAGTATTTCAGAATTCTGGAGTCAATGGTCGCCAATGCAAGATAGGTCTAAACTTATATCAATCGGATTTAGTGGAATATATGCCAGTTCAATAATAACATATCCGCTCTGTGGATTTTTAATACATCAGTTTGGTTGGCCAGCAGCGTTCTATTTCACAGGTCCATTTTCTATGTCACATATCGAAGTATTTATCCATAAAATAATCCTATAAAAGGGAGTCATCCTCACTAACAAAATTTTTGAACAAGGTGAAGCTAAGTTGAAAGAGCATACAGGAGTGCACCACCAGCCAACATTTTAGAAAGAAAGTACATTTTTTCAAGTTTTGGTGAATTTTTGAAAATTGTTGAGCCTAAAATGTGAAGAAAATCAGGATGTTACAAAATTGACTCAAATGCTGAGATATGATATGAACTGTACCCTATTTTCAACTCACCCCCAGCCTGCAGATTGGTTGAAAACAGTTTAGAATCAGTTTGAGTAGTTCTGAAGCATCCTGCAGCTTTTTGTAATTTGAAATCCAGTTGAATGTAATATTATTGAAATTAGGATGTGAAGTTTGGTAAAATTATTGTGTTATAAAAAAAGTTCAACTTCAGAAATTTTCTGGAAGGTCTAGAACTACTCAAAATTGTTTGGAACCATTTACAATTGATTCAGGGAGTTGAAAATGGAGTAGTTGTAAGTATACTAAATTTCAGCTTTCCAAGTTGATTGAGTAGAATTTCAATTTTCACACAGTTTTGGTTCTTCTTCAATTTTAAAAATCCATCAAAAATTGGAAAAATGCACTGGGGTTCCTAATATTTTGACAGTTTGCTGTATTTTGGCATGCTCATTCAGTATAACATATCAAGTAATACTGATGCCACTACATTCTAGTGAGCGTGAAGCCTCTGGGTGTATTGCTTTCCTCTTGTAGAGATTGTTTAACCCACAGGTGATAGCAGAGATCCTGACAGAGCTGATCATTTAAGTAAAATGCCCGACGAATTTCATTTCAGGAGGAGCTTGCTTTGCTGCCTCTCTATGTTGGTCTATAATGATCCCCAATGAACCATCATCAGCTAAGTGGATTTCCAAAAAAGAGCTAACTTATATAAAGCAGAATCAGGAACAATTGGGGAAGCCCTCAAGTGTATGGAGTAATGTGCAATTCCACGTGTTCAAACGAAGGTTTGAACTTCGATCTAATATATTAATGTCTTTTGTACACAGGTTTTGTCACTTTTTAAAAATATTATCACATCCAAACATGTCTTGGCACTGGGTGGTGCCAAATTTGCTTATAAGGCTGGACACACCATTGCTGTAACATACCTGCCAACTTATATAAAAGGTATCAACAAAAATTTGTGAGAAAGTAGAACAGAAATACCTGCATTAAAATTTATAAATCTACTGAATTAGGTAACCAATCAAATATTAATTGCACAAACAACAAAATTAACCACTTTATTTTGTTGAACAGATACAATCAATGCTGGAATCCAAAATATTGGTATTCTCGCATCCATTCCCATCACAGTATCTGTATTTGCCCTACCATTAGTAGGCTATGCCATTGACACTCTACG
The DNA here is from genome assembly GCF_950023065.1 of Planococcus citri. NCBI lineage: Eukaryota > Metazoa > Arthropoda > Insecta > Hemiptera > Pseudococcidae > Planococcus > Planococcus citri. The sequence goes on along the minus strand of NC_088678.1, from coordinate 66,496,834 downwards.
AAATCATGACTTATTGACTTTGACACAGGTACTTACACAATTTCCTTCAGAAAGCCTCTTATTGACTTATCAGTCAAATCTCAAAACATTACAGCACATTTCAGGTTCACAAGTTGTTCATCAGCATAGGATTTGTTGGCGGATCTTTTCTGTTATTCCTGATTGCCTATTATTCTTCCATATTCATGATGTCTATCATATGCTTGACTATTTTCAAAATTATTCTAACTACAAGCTTTGTTGTCACTATGTAAGTCACAAATGTACTTATGGTCTATCAACTACACATCATAATTCATCAATCATCTCCAATCAAACTGAGATTCAACTAAATTTTTGATTACAATATTACTCCCTATAGATCAATGTCCAATTTCTTAGCACCCCAATGCGCTAGTCTGGTGAATGGATTTGTGGCAATGTTCTTTCATCTCAGTGGAATTGTAAATCCCATACTGATTGGCTTCATAGTGACTGATCATGTGAGTACCTCCTTGAGCAGCTTTCACTTCACAGAATTATAAATCTGATTCATAAGTTTTCTGTTTTTTTGGCAGAGTTCATCTCAATGGAGTGTATGTTATTGCACTGTGGGTTTGATCTTACTTGTTGGTGCTATTTTGTTCCTCATTTTTTCATCTAGTGAACCTGAAAACTGGGAAAATAAGTCAGATAGTGAACAAGATTGTGAAAATAGATAATCAACTGAGTGAATGAATTATTACAAAAAAAAAAAAAAAAATTCATAATAATGATAATAATGAGACAAAAATTAGATCTAAAAATGAGCCTGATTCCAGGAGCTTACCTAAATTGAATTGAAGAATCAAAATAAAAAATTGTCTTAGAAACTAATTAATTAAATTGAGTTGAACAATTATTTTACATAAAAAAATTAAGGTATTAATTTTTGGTTACAAATATTATAAGAATGGACTTGTGGCTATGTTCTTTCATCTCAGAGGAATTGTAAAGCCCATACTGATTGGCTATATAGTGATTAATCATCTGATTATCTGAAGCAAGTATCACTTCACAGAATCTGATTCACACATTTTCTGTTTTTTTTTTTTTTGCAAGAATTCATCTCAGTGGAGTGTATGTTATTGCACCATAGGTTTTATCTTACATCTTGGGGCTATTTGTTCCTCATTTTTTCATCTAGTGAACCTCAAAGCTGGGCAAATACATAAATTGGATACTGAACAAGATTGTGAAAATAGATAATCAACTGAGTGAATGAATTACAAAACTAAAAACAAAAAAACATAATAAGTAATAACAAAAGAGAAAAAAATTAGCTCTCAAAATGAGTCGGATTCTAGAAGCTCATTTTGAATTGGTGAATCAAAATAACAAATTTTATTGTAAAAACTAATTCGGTTCAATTAAGTTGGAAAATTTTATTTCAAAAATTAAATAAAGTATCAACTTTTAATTATTGTTATAAATCAACTTTTTTATATGAAATTAAAATATTTCAACTAAAAATAAATAATACCCACATTAAATTAATTAATAAGCGAACAAATGAAATGTTATAGGACAAGAAAGAGAATGTAATGAACAATTCTGGTGAAATAATACCAAATAGGTACTTATGAAAATCATATTGTTTTGAAAATTACTGGGAATAAGCAATATATCATTATGAAATTAATTGAGATGTTATTCAATCAATAATTTCAACAACATCCATTGGTTCAAAAATTTTATTCAAACCAGGAATATATAACATTGATTTGTTGTCAATATGAAATTCCTGCAAATCAAACATCTCCTTCATTTTTTCGGTTAAAGAACAACAATGTAAATGACCTTCAAAATTTTGAAATGTCTTAAGCAAATTATCATCGCACGAATCTTCTTTGCAATATTCACTAATTTCAAGTTCTCTCTTCAAAGATATAGTATTTGTAGTATGGATGAAATTTTCCATTAGAATGACTGCAGCACGCATAGGTTTCTTATTTTGGTTAGATTTCATGGAAAGGATTATTTTAGCCCAAATATTTGGCTTTTGACCATTGAGATCTATTAGCTTGGAAGGCAAATCAAACACAGAGGCCATCACATAAGTCCAACTCCTGTTATTAGTGAACATTGTATCAGCATAACTTCTAATAATACCATTAACCTCATTCCAAAGCTCAAATAAATCCACATGTTGTAATTCCAAGTTCAAAAATTGAAATGTGGGTTGCCTCCATAATGCAAATACCATGTCTTCTGATGGAACTAGTTTTTGTGTTCTATAAGCAGATTTTTTCACAAGAATTTGGGAATTTGATTCCTATATTGAACAATGAACAGAATAAACTTAGTTAAAGACAGGTAAACTGATAATTTGAAAATACTTATAATACATTTAACATTTTGTACCTCTATTAAAGCAGCTTTCAGCTCATCATAATTATATGGAATGAATTTGTCGATACTTGTTATTGGGAAAACCACCTTGTTCTCTTGTTTCAATGCTTTTGAGCTTATCAAGGGTGCAAATAAAATACGATGACTTGTGAACAGTACTTTGTCCTCATTCAAATCAAAGCACAATGTATAAACTGATAATGGTTGCATTGGTTGCAAAGGATATTCATTCAACTAGGCATATTTTAAACATGATAATTATTTAAAAACACACTTCAAACATGGTAATTACCTATTTAAAACACATTTTACACAATATAATAATTATTTAAAAACATCATAGTGATTCTGTACAACTGCATGCTTTCATCAAATACTCACATCAAAACTATTGCAAAGCTGCAATCAAAATATATCAAGTAGAAAATAATGAAACAATTCTCAACATGGTGATTGATAAATAGGTAGACCTACTTGAATACTTCAACTCACTTCATATGTAAAATGGTAGAGAGTGCCAACCTTATTTAAACCACATCTAGAACTGTTTTTCCGATCGCTGCGTTCATTCAAAGTAGGCAATGCTTGTTGAGCACACTGTAGTGGTTCCCCTGTTTGGAAATCTGTTCGAATTAAACAGTTTTGTAAGGAGTTCATGACCGGGCAATAGAAACTCTGCTGTCCTGCATAAATGCTCCCAAATTGCGTTCCACCCACTAATCGTCCATTCTCTATGACAACACTGTCTACTCTTTCTGGTGGCTGAGGTTGTGGCATGAGCTCTACATCATAGAGCACTATGGGCAAGGCTTCGCTAGATTCGATTTCGACTAGTGATTCAACTGTTTAAATGAATCGTATATTTGCTGTGTCAGAATTATTAATCTTTCACTTGAAATAAAAAAACTTGAAACTTGAAAATCTTACTGGCTTTCTCTTCGGCAGCCCTTTGTAAAAAGTAATAAAATGTTTCTATAAAGGTAGGAATAGGTAATATGGTTACATTAAACTCATTGCCCAGATCAAATACATAGTAGCATAAAAGTTAGTATTCTGATTTTCAAATTTCAAAAACTTTTAGTTTTGTATAGAATGCTTCATTCCTTTTCCAGATCAAATTTTAATGAAACTCAGTTTGCAAATTTTTCAAAAATTTGAAAAATGAGTTTCATTAAAATTGATCTGGAGGCAGAACAAAGCATTCTATTGTAGTGAATTGAATTTATAATTGTCGTAATGTCATTCGTTTTTTTCTAGGATGCGTAATTCTTGATTTTTTTTTACCTACAAAAAAATTGAATTTTTTTAAATGTGAAAATCAGAATACTTACTTTTGGGCAACTTTGTACATAGTAGGTAGGTATGTAGGTACTAGGTATTAGAGACTAGCTTTAATACCTGAGTTTTCTGGATTTGAAACGTAAACAGATCTTAAATAATAAAAAATCAGAACAAAGCTCAACCTTCGCATTATAGCTAGATAGAGGTACACGTTTCTTCACTTTCAACAAAGAAATAATAACTTCAGAGTTTTTTGATCAAACCGAAATAAAAATTGGTTTGCCGCTTGCTATTTCATCATCCAACAGATTTTTCGATGACGTAAATCACACTATAAATAATGATAAACGACAGCTGAATCAAGTACATACATATAGGTACGTTAAACGTTGTACTCGTTCGTTTCAAGTTTCCAAGTTGTATGAAATAAGAACATAATGTTATGAGAATTTATACTGGTTTGAAAATTTTTTGTGTTCAGTTACATTTTATTCTCCACTAAAAGTATAGTCCAAGTTGGTTGAAACTCTTCTCATTCATTTCAAACATTTTTCATATCGAGCTAATAGTTTTCTAATATTTTTAGTCTGAGCAATATTTTTCAATGCTGTGGAGTAGTAAAGTTTTGAAACCCTTACAGGACTCCTGGGGGTAAAATAGAATTTTTTTTCTTTTGTTTTGAACTCAATTGTGTACTTATAATGCCCACTAATTCAAAGCGTTATTTCCAAAAAAAAATATTCCATACCATGAGTATACTTACGAGTATGTTCCCAGAAAAACAACACTACCTATTAAGCATACCTAGGTACTTTTTATTGTCACAAAACGCTTAGATTTTGAAATTCACTCCTTCTCCTCCCCTTCACTGATCTTTTCTTACATTGCTTCCTCGAATCATTGAAATTTATATTTTCTTCTATGCAAAATTACATAATTTATTGCTTGCAAGCTTTCACAACGCAAATGAGAATCCTAAAATTACTGAAATGAACTAAGAAAAGCCACGAGAAAACTTTTGGAATGTGAGTCGTTGTAGTCCATAGGAAGTTTGTAGTTCGTGACAACGTTGTGATTTTCGAACATTGTGTTGCCGTTTGAATTCGTTTGGGTTGCAGAATGCATAAAATGTGCAAATTTATAAGTGGATGCCCTAAACAATGGCAAGGTGACTTCTCTGTTAATTGTCTAATTACTCGTATCTCCTCGTTTTGTAATTACTACTTTGTCGTGATATAGATAATCTGGTACTTGAAGAGACTTGATCATTTTACGTTCAGGTACTCATTAAGGTGGAGTGGATTCAGATAATTTTATTTCAAGGATGATTAAAAGATATTTTTTTAAGTTCAAGTTAGATGCTTCTAAAATCGCGTACCTTCACAATTTTTGAACGTTGATTATTTCTATGCCCATAAATTTTTGATCAGATCACAGTGATCTTGGTAAGCTGTTGGCTTTAGTTTTCATGTTTCTTGCTTAGAAAATTGATAGAAAAACAAATAAATAAGATAGAAACTATCATTTTTCTACATCAGTCTTTATTTTCAATCGATGGATTCTGATCTTCGTCATTTGAAGTTGGTATCGATGACCACGGTTGAGGTTTACTCGAGCCATATAATGTAAATATTATCGCAGACAGGAATAAAATTATCGCCGATAAAATGAAGAACTGGTTCCATTCTTGCACGCTCTGAAATACGCAAGAAATTCAAATGTCATCTAGCTAAGGTAAAATGAAGGTACCTATTTAAAAATTGCTCACATGGTTTGGGGTCATGTATCCAAGTGTAGTACGTGTGAGAACTGTACTGACTCTGTACCAAAATGCTGATAAGCCAGCGATGATACTGGAATTGTTGGGAGCCATGTACAAGACTATTACCCTGTAAACATTATGAAAGTGTGTATTTTACATTCCATTATCGAGTCCATATTTCATGATGGATTATGATTTATGATGAAAAAAGAATCAGAACTCACTGGACGATTACACCATTCAACGATCCTACGATTTTTATGAGAATGAAACACACCATTGAAACGGTGAAGTTGGATATCAGAGCAACTGTCACCAACAGAAGAGATCCTACTACAAATCCAATACCCATCAGTATCTTATGTATCTGCAAAAATTTTCATGTACGAGGATGATCATCTCATGATGAATTTTCCAAATGCAAATGAGTTTGTTTTATCACCTGAGTGATTTCAAGTTTGCTGTGGTTTTGCCAATAATCGATAAACGTGCCAGCGATTGGTATCATTGCAATAGATACCATATTAGGAATGGATGAAAGTAACCCTACTTCTTCAGTAGGTCTGTGAGTAGTATCTGCAATAAAATGACATCATCTAATGCAAAAGCAAACACAAAAATGTGTAATTATTCTAATAATGAATAATACTCGTATGCGATTTCCTTCAATTAGATATTTGTGCCTTACCTTTAACATAAAAAGGTAAGCAGATTAGTAAAATTGTGAATACCCAGCTGTATGCCATTTTTCCTATGCATAGAGCCCAAAATACTGGTGATATGAAGATATTTCTGAATTGACTGGTGACCTGTAAGTAAAGAAAAATTCCTGATTAGTTGATTTAAGGTTGCAATCTTATGCATTTGTGTGGACTGTGACGGAGAAAAAAATGTGCTGGTATTTTAGGTGGTTAATTATGATATCATTACATGTCTTCTTCGAACATTGCCAGTTCCTTGCTGAATGTAGTCGAGTTCTCGTTTAGAAATACGTTTATCTTTTGATGGATCGTTTTTGATGAAAATTAACCAAAGAAGCGACCAAATGAAGCTCACTGCGCCTGTAATTGTAGAGGAAAGAGATAATTTGAAGTTGAAATGTTATTTTGTTGGAAGTGATTTTGAAATACAACGGTCAGATTTACCTTCAACGTAGAAAGGAGCTGTCCATCCCCATTTTTTAATCAAGTATCCGCAAATAGGATAGGTCAGCGCTATTCCAACATGTGTACCACTGGTGCCATAAGAAGTTAGTCTGGATCGTTCTTGAACTGGGGCCCAACGAGCGAATATTTCCGAGGTGCTGGCTGATGCAAAGCCCTGTATCATCATCAAAGTGTGACATTGATTAAAGTTGTTGGGAAAGAATTCAATAATGTTCATATGAAATATGGTTTTGTTTTCATTTTTTTTAAATCATTTTGATTTGGGTTAACTATGGGACTGATTTGCTGTACTGGGGTACATTTAATAAACGAGAACAAGCGGGATTTCAAGCGTATGTTCTAAAACTCTAGGGCCTCGTAATCAAAATTTTAGGTTTCTTAAATTCATTTTTATGAATTTTTGAAAAATTGAAAAATGAAAAAACAGAGAAACCAGTTGCAAGGGCAATTTTGATACTTTTTTAATGAATAAATTTTTCTAAGAAAAGTGAATTTATGTGAATGAATCCTTCAATTCAACTCCTACTCCTACACATCAACAACTAGGTATTATTAGTTCCAACTTCCAACTTTAAAGTCACTCTGCAGCCTCCGACGATTTTTTTAAAAAGGCCAAAAATGAACTCGAGCACCTTGAACTTTGATCAGTGTTTATTAGGCACCTTCTCGGACGTTTTACGATTTCACCGTGAAATTCCAAGTAAAAATTTGGATTCTTTCATTTTTTCTGGAATTCGAAAATTAATAAAAAATAACGGTAATTTTTTGAAACCCGCAAAAGCGTGTCCAATAAGCACCCATCCAAAGTTATTAAGTGCTCAAGTTCATTTTTGGCCCTTCCAGAGCGATTTTAAATTTTGAAGTTATTTGAAAACTCGTCCGAAGGCTCCAGAATGGCATAAAATTGATATTTCTTGAATTGAAGAAATTGTTCATATTTGTTCATTTTTCTCAGAAAAAACAGTTTATGGAAAGATTTGAAAATTGCCTAGAAGCATTCTTTTTTTCAATTTTTCAATTTTCAAAAATTCGCCAAAAACAATTTAGCTCCAGATATTTTGGTTGCGGAAGTTTTAGGACAATGCGCTTTCGATTAGCTCGGTTTAGTTCTTGAAACTTGTGTCATGTACTCATGTTCCACCCTTCTAACCTGACCCAAGAGACTGAAATTTGGCAATTTTTTTTGGTGTTTTGTGTCATCGCTGGAGCCTCGTCAAATTGACAGGAGACTTCAGCAAAGAACGTAGAATTCTGAAACACCCTGTGAATCATGCAATGGGTCTCTCGCGAATCCACAAGAGACCCTAAAGAGACTTTTTTTTTCATTGAAGACGGGGCTATCTTAGTTTATGCATTGATCTATTGGTTTTCCGATGTTAGATTTATTAGCCACAGTTGGGCAATTACCTCGAATAATCCGCTCAATACTCGATTGGCCACGAACACATAAAGGTGAACGTACAAACTAGCAGGTCCAAGCAATGAAAGTATCCCAGACATCGCCATACTGATCCCATAGGTAACTGATCCTCCAAATCTGGTTGACAATATTCCACCGACACAGATACATAGGTATCCTATCGAAGGCGAGCTTACGATTAATCCGATAGTTTTCGAATCCCAATCATATTCAGGTGGCTTAAAAGAGTCCACTTGCGAGTTTCACAAAAGGTCTTCATTAAAGTACACTTACGAAAACGACATTTGAAATTGAAAAGCTGATGTGTTACCTGGGTAATTGTCTGGTTGTCTCGATTAATTTCTTTGGAGGAGGTCATTTCCACTATTGCTATGCTTATTTTGCCTGATAACGAATTTTTATTAACTGAGCTGACGAAAAGCAGCAGAGTTACGAGGAAGCGTTTCGAAAACCATAATGGAGGTGCCTTAGTGCTTGGAAAATGGTCACTATAAAAAGAAAATAAATAATCGGTGTGAAAATTGGAGAAATATTGTTCATTATCGTGCATGATTGCAAAGTAAAGTGTATAAAAATGTAATTTTGAATTAATTGTTATCAACCTGATACGAGTGTTTTTGAGGAGATCTTCGTCCACGTTTCTTTCCGCGGCAACATTGGAATTCATGTTGAAACAAGTGCATACATCTGAACTATGTCTCACTGACCCTGATTGTTCAAGTACATTGATATTAAATTGGATTAAGCGCGAACTTATTCACCATTAAATAATTGAAACACGGTGTTTTTTAACTAAGCAAATGTACCATTTACTCGATTCAATTTCGCGAAATTCTCACTACGAATAAAATTACGATGTTGTTTTTATCTTAATCCGAACGCGAGTCTGTTAATAACGAATCGCGAGATAAGACAGAGGATGAGCGACAAGTTGTGCTTTATTTGCTCTTTATCACATTGTGTTATGTGTACTTAATTTTATGCCTGATAACGTGAATAGCAGCGCTGCTGTTTTTATACGTTTCTTTTGATTTTCTTCTCTACCTACACCGAAATACACGCGATTCATTTTTCGAATTGTTTTGAACACTAACGTAACGTTATTAATTTGTCGACGAGAGCTAGTAATGCTACGATTACGACGACACGACTGTGACATTAAACCAGTATGTCCTTGAAACCATTTGGCCTAGTCGAGATTTCTCTGAGTTTGAACTTCGAGTTATAAATATTAACCGGATGATTTGATGATTATTGTAACGTTACATATGTATTGAATTAGTTTGAGTCGTTGTGATGTGTTTAGAATTGATTTACGAATTTTTGGAGCACCTACCTATTCAAAATTTTAGATAGGTACTTTCTTAATGAGTTTTTGGCTATGAATTGATTTACTATAAAATTTTGTTTCAGTAGATTTTTCACGACTTCACCGATTTTTTTTCGTTTTAATTTAAACGAATTTTTCGATCATTTTGAGTTCAGTTTTGTTCGATGGATTATTTTTCCAATGATTTTGAGGCGGATTTCTAAGCATGCTTTTCGGCTTGGGATTGATTTCCTGATGATTTCCACTGTGTAGGTACCTACATTTGCCAGAGTTCATCATTTTTGTGATTTTTTTTTTCAATTTTGAAAGAGTAAACATACTCGTACATATTAGTGATGCCCAAATGATAGTCAAACGGGCTCAAATGAACGCGCTAAAAATTTCAGACTGTCAACCCTCGTGGAGGCTAGTATCGACCTAAAACTTTGAAATTTGCACAAAAAAATTGACAAAATGAAGGTCTTGATGGTGGTTAAGTATGACTTCAACGAATGTTACAAAAATCTTGAATTTTTTTTCAAATATTTAAGATCATGTACAATATATTATGGTCATTTGGATGTAGTGGGTACTATTTTTTATGATTAAAATTTCATTGTCTTTTGAGTGATTCACTGGTCACTAAGATTTTCCAAAATAAGTACATCATAATCCTTGATTATTGAATTGTTCTGAGAATTGAAATAATTTTTGAAGAATTTTGAGACCACTTTGCAATTTTTACGCAACAAAATGTCCGTTTTTTAAAAAAAAGATTCGATTTTTTCAAATTTTTAGTTTTGGAAGTTTGAAATCTGAAAAAAAAATTTCTCGTTTTCTCGATAAACATTTCCATTTTTAAACCCTTTTTCAACACTTTTTTCGTGCATTTTCTGAAATTTTGGTTTTTAGTGGTTTAATGTATTTTTGGCAAGAGGCAATTTTTAAAAAAATTTATTGCTGTTTTTGTGTTTCTTCATCTTTTAAAAGTATTTTTCGAAATTTTTTCGTCCATTTTCAGCATATTTTACCAACATCACACTATATTTTTTTGCAATTTCGCAGTGATTTTAGTCCTGTTTTCGAGTGTTTTTACATCATTTCAACGCATTTTCTGTTTTTTTTTTTCGCATTCTGCGAGATTTTCACTGACATTTTTTTTTTCGTTTTTGGGTGATTTTTCTGCAAATTCTATCTTTTCATTTTTTAGGTATTTTTACAGATTTTTTCGAGATTTTTGACACGTTTCTTGTTTTTTTGACAAATATATTGAACTTTTATCGCTTTGGGTAATTTTTTTTTAGTGAATTTGAAGCGTTGTATTCGACTTTTGAACCATTGTTGTGTCCTAGTTTTGAATGCTGCTTCTTGCATTTTTGGATAATTTTCATGAAATTTCCTTTCTACTTTTTTCATATACATATTTTTGCCAAGTTTTGATGACATTTCATTAGTTTTGAGGACTTTTTAGCAATTGAAATATATTTGTGACATTTTTAACGTAAATTTTTCGCATTCTCAATTTTTTTACGAATGCATTTTCTTTAAATTTTGCATAATTTTGAGGTTTTTTTTTTTTTTTTTTTTTTTGGTGTTCTTATCTGATTTTGATATAGATTTTCGACTCTTCCACACATGTTTGGCAGATTTTACTATGAATTTCTCGATTTTTTTGTAATGTTATTTCACATTTTTATGACGCGTGTGCTTGGATTATTCATTCTGTATTTTTCCACTTTTTTTGTTTTTTTGTTTCCGCTTGATTTTCGATGTGAACATTGAGAATACGAATAATCGGTGAGTGTCTTACATCAGTACTGCCCCGGTAACGTCTTGTAATACAATTCTAGACAGAGATATGTGATGTGGAATAAGGAAATGAGACTAACGATCAGTTTTTGGTCACTTTGTGAGAAAGGAGTTCGTATTTTTGAACGTCATTTTTTTTGAAAAATATTTCATTGAGAGATTGTTTAATCTTGTTTGTAAATGAGTTGATGGTATCCTGAATCGGTCGCACCTCATTATTCAAAATGGTGAAAATAACTACGAATTACAAGAAAACCCAAAATAGTCATTTTGAGTCGTTGACGTCATTTCCTCGTTTCACCTCGCATATAGTTTAGAACATGGCGTAGGCTGGATTGTGGTCGATCTTTTTTTTATATTTTGTTCCCCTTCGACCCCAGTACCGTCGGACCCTCGGAGCTCGTTGATAATTCGTGGCTTTCGATTTGTTCCTGTATTTAACATCGAAAAAAAATGACTGCTGACAAATTGATCCCGATTTACTTAGATGATCGATGCGAATCTCATACAGGTGTGTGACTAGTTGATGTGAGTTTGGCGGATGTGCATCACTGTTGGGTGATCTAAGCTAGGCTAGCCACATTCCTTCTCCACCTTTGTTTGAAAGCTTTTAAAAGTGTTTGGATTCTAGTGAATCTCCAAATGTTGCTTTCGGGAGAATGGTGTTAATTTTTTTCTCAATTTTTATAATTATTTACCTGCTCGTGGCCATGAGAAAAAAATTTCTGAAAGTACCACCACTCGTCGCGTCGTCAAAATACAGCCAAAGGTTACTTGAAAGAGGTTGTACGGAATTAGTTTGAATGACAATGACGATAGGTGGTATGTTACCCTACCAATTTTTTATTTATGATTTTTTTTCTCCTCAAATTGGACGCTGGAAGCCCATTCAAATGTACCCGTCTTACGCGCCGAGCACATCGCTATGGCTTTGGGCTGTACCCACAGTTTTACGATTTGAGAAACATCTTGTCAGATTCGAGCTCTGAGAAATATCAGTGAAGACTTCGAATCTCATCTTCGTGTCTCCTAACGTACTTTCTGTGTTTACAGACCTGCACCGAGATTGCATTATGATCACTCCAAATTTTTAAGAAAAGCTGATACAAAGGTAAATTTGCATGACTTTGAAAGTTTTTTGTTGTGTTGCATTAAATAACATCGGAATGTGTCAGCCGTCATTTACCTGTGCAGGAAATATTTTTGATGATAGGAAAAAATATTTTTTACTCCTCGGAACACAAATTTTTGAAAACTGTTGCTCTCGCTACGCTCGAGCTTGTTTTCTTTTCTTTTTCAAAAGCAAAATGAAAATTTCTAGATAATAAAAATCAAGTTTTGAAGCTAAAAAATGTACCTACTTCTCACAAAAAAACATCGTTTTCATGCCTCTCGCAATGCAAAGTCAGCTTCGCTCTCGCTTGAGCCTGTTCTATTTTCTTTTTCAAGATCAATTTCCTTCGAAAAAACTCATTCAAATTCTAAAATTTTCAAAGCCAAAAATTGCGTTTTTATGATGTAAGATCATTCACCAAACATCCTGATTTTTCGAATTGGATTTTGGGATAATGTACTGTGGTTTGATTTTGAAGTAATTCTGACAAGTTTTACCCAATTTTTGTCTAATTTTTAAAACCAATTCCTGGCAATTTGATGATTTTTAAAGTACTAACGTATTTCTAGCAAATTTGAGTTTTCGATTTTTAATCCATTTTTAAAAATAATTTTGCTGAGCTTTTTTGTAATTTCTGAATGTTTTTCAATGAAAGATGCCATAAAAATTTTTTTGATTTTCAGAATCAATTTCTAAACGATTTTGGGGTTTGATGTTTTGCACAAGTGTAAGAATAATTATTATTCGTGATTCAATCAATATATCAGCTGTGACCTGCCTCGAAAAATTTTTGTTGAAAATAGAACAGATTTCAGATAAAAACTAAGATTTGTTTTTGCACACAAAACTCTTTATTTCATCACATCGACCTTTCCCAAGTAAATTTTAGGAAGTCGTTTTTCTATCAATTCTTCGCTGTAGTGTTCGTAATTCTGGTCCAGATTTTCGTGTTCTGATGACGACACTGACCAAGACTGAGCTTCACTTGACCCATAAAATGCAAACACCAATGTGGAAATTAGCAAGACTACTGAAGTCAGGATAAACGTTTCATTCCACTCTTCTCGACTCTGAAATTACGAAATTCATGTGAATACCTTTACCATACTTCCAACGAAAGAGTGTTAATGGATTTTCCCCTCATTAATCAAACTTACGTGTTCAACTGTCATGAAACCTATCGCAGTTCGTGATACAACTGTACTGAAGCAGAACCAAAATGTTAAAAAGCCAGAAATTATGCTGGTATCATTAGGTGCTATGCTGACAAGGATTATTCTGCGAAATATGTGCCGAAATTAGTATAGTTTTTTTTTTTACCTCGACCTCGAGAGGTCTTAAGAGAGGTGTATGGAATTTAGTTTTGTATCGACTTACTGTAAAATCAACGAAGTGAATGGCCATAATGTTCCAATAATTGTGAAAAATGTTATCAATACGGACATATTGGAAATGAATGTGGAGGCTACAAACAAACCCATTTGGCTAAGGAATACGAAACCGATGATTATTTTATGCATCTGTGAAAAAAGAAAAAAAAAATCAAGCGTCCCAAGTTTTTAACCAGGCAGTGGCAGTAAAAATCACATCACATAATTTTATTGGCAAAGATGATGTTTAAAAAATTCGTTGACTAATATTTTTCACTTTTTATATCAATTAGAAAAAAAAACTCCCCCTTCAATTAGAAAGTTCTTTTTTGCTCAATTTTTATGTACCTACGAAGCTAAAAATTATTCGGAATTTTTAAAATTTCATTGTTTTTAATTGAAAGCGAAATGTTTTTAAGTAAGATTTGTATACGAAACTGAAACTTGTCAAAAAAGAAACACTGTAAGATGAAACAACCTTAAGCATACGTATTAATCTTGTTAATAATGTTGATTCCAAGTATTTGCTAGCAACACAAAATGTTTGCTTTGTACTTCATATTTTGCAAAATTAGGCAGTTTTGAAACTTTGTTTTGTTATTGGTGAGTCATCTGAATGTTAAATTTTTTTATCCAGTATCGTAAGCTGAAAAAATCTCTATAAAACTACGTCTTACTCGAGTGGTCGATATTTTTGTATTATTCTTCCAATAATCCAGTAAAGCTCCGGCAATTGGAGACATGAATATGCTTACAAAATTAGGGATTGAAGATATCAACCCAACATCTTTGGTATTTCTTTGAGTCATATCTGAAATAATTTTTTTAATAAATTTGAGCAATCGTCGGAAATTTTTTTGTTGAAAGGCAGCAAAATATGTAAGAAAGGTACCTTTGATGAACTGTGGCAAACATAAGAGCAAAACTGTAACCAACCAACTGCTGGAAAAGATGGCGCTGTATAAAGCCCAAACTGGTAATGATGTGAGGATCAATTTATAGGGATGATTAATCTGTATGTAAAATTAATATACGAGTACATACAAACACCTAGGTATAGTTTTATCAGATATTTTGGAATTGGATTTCACGTAGTCTTATGTTCGTACATACTTTTTTGGTGGATGTGTGATCAAGGCCTGACAATATGTAGGAAAGCTCTTTTCTAGAGATGTGTTTATCTTGTAAAGGATGATTTTTCACAACAAAGAATAATATTAAAGACAATACCGAAGAAATGGCACCTACAATAGAAGAACAGACCATTATAGAAGAGTCTCATGTATTGAATACGATGTCCACTTGTACAACTGTAATATGTGATTACTGATTACCTACCTGTGACATAGAATACCATTGGCCATCCCCATTCGTGGGCAATAAATCCGCAAATAGGGTTCACGATCGCTTGACCTACACATACCCCATTGAAAGCAACTGCCATCAGTGTCGACCTCTCGGGTCTGGGAACCCAATGTGATAATACATCTGCAGCGCTCACTGTGTAAAAACACTAAATCGTATATGAGTTTTTGGAGCATGCATTCGTACTCGTAATTGAAGCTATATTTCTTACTATGTGTATTCCGGTCAAAAAACGACAAATTAATAATGCATTCAAACTGTGATATACGCTGAGGGGATGAAACATGGTCAGTATACCGCAAATCATCATGGATATTGAGCAAGTAACCGAGCCTCCCAGTTTGGAAGCCATAAATCCTCCTATTATAGAGAAAAATCCTCCGTATGGTATTGTGCTTATGATAATTCCTATGAGTTTTGGATCCCAGTCGAATTCTGCTGGCTGAATAGAAGATTATTCGTTTAAATATTTTTGAAGTTTTATTTTATAATACCTATCTAACTATTTCTCACCATTGTTATGTTAGAATTGTCTTCTGAAATTGATTTATTAGATGTCATCTCAATGACCGCGATATTCATGTTGTTTCTTATGATCATTTCATTCACGTAGCTCAAAAACATCAGAATGACCACCACAAATCGTTTTGAGAATATTAACGGAGGTTTACCTGCGACAAATGTGTTTCTGTAAGAAGAAAGAAGGCGCCATTATATTCACCAAAAACATTTTTTTTTTTTTTATTTTGAAGCTTTGAGCAAAGTGAAAGTATTACGGTATTTTTCCATTTTGGTATTGGAGGAATGATTTGGAGACTTCTGATATGTTTGCATCAGCTGTGAGTTCCATTTCTGTGATCTGAAGTCGCGAGTTTGTGTGGAAATTTGATTTGAAAAATTTTAATACTTGTAACCATAACCATCGTCACTACGACAACTCTCAAATGGCGGAAAACTTTGTTGGGAGGAATATTTACTCAGCCACATTAAGATTTACGTATTTTTCACGCACAAAATTTATCATTCTGTTAAGGATTTACATTCTGCGATAAGATATGGTCTGAACTTAGTTTCTATGCAGTAAAATTATTATAATTTTAATTGTTTTATGAATGTGTTTGAGATAGCTTTGTTGAATAAGAGAAATTTTGAGTAATGCACTCCCCCTTCCACGCATTGAAATAAACTTCGACGTGGATGCTTGTTTGGGTTGTAAAAAAGCCTCCTTGTTCTATGTGAAGTTTTTATTCAATTTTCTCGCTATAAAATGTGGAATTAACGTAGAAAATTTACAGCAGATTTTTTTCATTTCAATTTTTTATACTTTTTATAGAAAACCGATACCTACTTAGGTACTGATGAATAAAACAAAGGTTACAAAACAAAAGTTTTAAAAGAATTAAAGTGAAAAGATCAACATTGTCACTGGTATGATTGAAAGTAATACTATTTCGAACCAATTCTTCGACTGTTTCCTTGATCAAAGAGTCTGAAATAGTCTTCTGGGACTTCATGATGGTTCGACGCGATTTTCGTTGGCGGAAAGAGATTCGCCCTGTTCCTTTGTTGGTGACGCTGCCCACGATTGAACTTCGCTAGATCCAAATAATATGAAAAATATTGCTCCAAAAAGCAACACCCCGCTTGTCAACATGAAACAATTGTTCCATTCTTCTACGCTCTGAAAATCGATCGAATTAATTACCTTTTTTTAAAAGGTATTCTCTTATTCGGTTAGATTATTATTCAATTAAGTACATAATTTCCTTTTGATATATTTATGAAAATTTTCTTGTGAAGGAAAAGATCTGTAACTCTCAAGAGGTTCGCTTTTCAAGTTTTTTTTTTCAATTTTATGTTTTTTTTTTTTTTGGAATTGACATGAAAAATTCATTTTATCATTTTTTCCCCTTCATCCTCTAGAAGTAGTTGGTGATAGGATGAGATTCCGTGGAAGTACTTTTGTCGTGAAATTTTGAACTAGAAAATTAGATGAAATAATTTTTTTATGCACCTTCTTTCTGTAACTTCTCGTCGATGATTCAAAATGCAAACGAATTGAAAGAAAAGTTTGATTAAAATATGCATCCTGGGCCCTGGTGTACGAATCTACTTTCATGAGATTCGCCTAGATACCTATTTTCGAAAAATTAAAAATTAAAAAAATCAAGAACTGAAAAAAATCCAAAATTTGGAGGTTCAACTTGATCTACTTTGATTTTTGTTGAGTTATTGATGATTAATTCCAACACTGGTGACGTAGCCCATCAGATTGAATGAAAATTCTGATCGTTTTTACACCGCATTCCCTTCTTTGGTTTCAGCTCACTAAATCATATTATTAAGTATGTAAAATTATAAAAATAGAAAACTGATCGAGAAACATCAAATATTCCAACCTTGTTCAAATTTTTTGATCTCCCCTTTTAATGATCAAGATATTGAGAGGAAATTGATCCTACCTAGTGTTTGTTTTATGGGGGAAAAATAGCGAGAATTTTTGAGACGTGAAGATGGTATTGTGACAATTCAGAAAAATTATTACGTTATTCGACTCGTGGTTAGGGATTTTGTTCATTGATATATGTAGGAAGTGTTTCGCGTTTAAGCATCTTAATTGTAGTTCTATAATATTATGGTGTAATCTCGGTTTTAAAAATGACTCACGTGATTCATGGTCATGAATCCTGTGATGCTGCGTGCCAAAATACTACTCAAATTGACCCCGAACATGCCTAATGCGGCAATAACACTGCTGCTGTTAGGTGCAATACTGATTGTGACAATCCTGTGGGCATATAAGTGTAGAATCTTTGAGTTTTTACTTCCTCGCATGGAAAAATGTGGTACATGAAAAATGGAGATAGGAGAACAATGAAGTACATAATGTATACGTACTGTGATCCCAGAGTAACAATTGATTGTAAGACCATAATCAAGACGAAGGAAACCATTGATACTGTAAAATTGGACAGTACTGCAGAACAAAAAAATAAAGCACTGTTGCACAGAAGCGGTCCACTGATGAATATTTTGTACAGCTGTAAAAAGAAAATGACGCCAGGTTTTAGGGCAGTTTTTACTCAATTCAACACAAAGTGAGTGATTCGTAGAATGAAATTTTTTCCATAAGTCAAGTTGAGAAGGTCGAGTGAAAAATTCGGATTGGAGATTTCCAAACAAAATTGAATTCGATTGAATACCTATTCCCTCCAGGTTGTGAAATTTCATAAAAAGTTCTCCGTTCAAGAATTTTTTATAGTTCTCCTACTTAATCAATTACTTAATGAATTTTGTCAGGGAAATATGCCTGAATTTCACATTTCACATCTTGTCCGAGGGGAATATTGTATTGATTTTTATTCAATTTAGAATGTTTTCTTGGAAACGTTTGAAATATGCCGAGTTCTTCTTAAACATTTGAACTCAGAATTTTTTTTCATTTTATTGCGTTTTTAAAAATTTTTTAAAAGTCACCATTAATTTTTTTAAAACTATGCAGTATTTTTCATACATACCGTTGTCGCAGAAATTTTAAAGTTTTTCTTGATACAATCCATCAGTATTCCGCAAATAGGAATCAAAAATATGCTAATGGCTGTCGGAAGTGAAGACATCATTCCAACGTGAGTGATGCTCTGTTGAGTTAAATCTGAAGCACAAAATTTTCAAATAAGGCTAATAATACAGGCAATTAGCTCATATTAATCGATATATGTACTTGATGTTATCAGAGACCTTTAACGTATAGTGGAAGATTGGTCAGCAGAATAGTGCAAATCCACATCACAGTGAACCTAGACGAAAAAACTGCCCAAACCGGAAGTGATGATAAAATTCGTTTGTAAGGATGGACAACCTGAATATGAATATGTAAAATAATCAGTGACTCGTTTGGTCTTTTTTCTTTTTTTGTCAAGTTGTCATTTATGTCTTACTTTCCCCTTTGAAGTAGCTTTGATTCCATGTAGAATGTATGCGAGCTCTTTTTCAGAAATCCACTTGTCGTCTATTGGTCTGTTGTTTACGAAAACGAAACAAATCATCGACATGATGATTGATAAGGCACCTGTTCCGTAAAATATCATGCGCCAGCCCCATCCGTCGGCCAAAAACGCACAAAAACTGTGAACAATTGCGGCGCCGACATTGACTCCACTCAAAATGTACCTAGGACATGAGCTTTGATTTCTCGTTTTCCGGTATCCATTTGGAACATACTTCCAATATACTCACCATTGCCAAACTCTGAAAATGACGTCAAAGAGATGTTAATTACACAGAATGGGAAAATACCCGTTTGCACTTTGGGTTGTCCAGGTTTACATTTCAAATCTGTATCGGGTAGAAATGACCTGCGATGACTCGTATTACGATATATAAGTGCAAATGTTCTAATTGAATAAACATCATCATACTTCGGGTAGTCCATTAATCAGTCGACAGGCTAGAAATGTATAAAAACCATAGTGTAAGCTGAGGGGATGAAGCATGGTTAATGAACCACTCAGCAGCATGGATAAAGCGCAGCTACGTGCACCTCCAATTTTGCTCACCATACTTCCAAATAAAAAACTGAATAATCCGCCATAATAAAATATGCTCAGAATCACTCCAACGGTTTTGGAATCCCAGTCGAATTCTGCCAGCTAAAAAAAAAGTCAACCTATCAAGTACATATTTGAGAATTTCATCGTACAAGATTCAAGATTTTTTGTATAGGCTTTCAACTTGCTTACTCGAATTTCGGTCTTATTTCCTGTTTCAATTTTTTTAACGTTGGTCATCTCGACTACAGCGATACTGATATTGAGTCGTATAAAAGTAGTGTTTACGTAGCATGTGAACATGACGATTATGACAAGTAATCGTTTTGAAAGCCATAAAGATGATGAAATTTCAGACGGTTCTGCACATCTATAAAAGAAAATAACAAATTACTTGAATAAATTAAACTATTGCCTTCGCTTAATGTTGTATCGAATTATGGATAATACTCAGGTGTTGGTGGTGCTTTTCCATGCTCCTCGACAGTGTATTTCGGGGCGGCTTCTTTTGAAATCCTCGGTAGATTCTTCATTTTTGAAATTTTTGGGAAATAATTCAACCGCGATGTTCACAATACATTTTCGCACTGCTCTCTCGAATTAAGGGAATGACGCAATAGGCCACTTTTAAGCCTACTGAAGTCACGAAAAACCGATAACAAAATTTTATCTCGAATATGAAGCGCGTTGATAGATTATTTCGTTTTTACTGCCGTCCAGCACATGCGTTTATGTGTGATTTCAGAGCCTAATAAGTTTTTATGTCTCCGTATGTATTGTGTATTAGATACAGTATGGATCTTTCTACCGGTTGAAAATCTCCGAAAATTATTAAAATACCTACCTAATTTTTTTTGGTCAATTGTTACCCAGGTTTAATATTGGAAGTATCCTACGAGTACCTACATACCTATCTGATAGCTCATTTCTGTACAAATGAAATAAAACCTTTTTTTTGGTTATTGAAAGATGTTGTTTTTAGTTAATGTTCCCCTCTTTCTCTTTTTTTTTTTTTTTTTTTTTTTGTCGCTGAGTGAAAGCTACAGTCAAAATTATTTTTTAACATTGCACTCAGTTGATTCCAAAGCCAAAAACATGACGCGAGGAAGTGAAATTATAGAAAAACAGTCATCGTAATCCTTTACTATCAAAATAGAAACAATGCAAAAGAGTCATAGAATAACGAATAAGTACTTATAATTAAAAGATCCTCACAATAGAAATCAAAATGAAGTTCTCTCGAGTCATTGAAAAATGTTTTAACAGAGAAATCGAAAAATGAGAAAAATCAACTTGTAACTTTTAATCAGAAACAGCACTTTGATGATTGAAAGTTGTCCAAAATTTTTAGAATTGAGTCTAGCACATTTAAATATCGTATTATAGTATCATTTCTCCCATCACTCTTTTCCTGTTATTCTCAAAATCAATTTTTTGGACAAAGCACCTTCTGGAATTCATACGTACGAGGAAAAAATCAACATTCGCTGATGTGATAGGGGGTAAGAAATTATTGTTTAAATTTCCACTTGAAAATAATACTATTCTGAACCAATTCGTGAACTGTTTTCTCGATCAAAGAGTCTGAAATTTTCTTCGGGGACTTCATGAATTCATGATGGTTCGGCGCGATTTTCGTTGGAGGAAGGAGATTCGCCTGGTTCCTTTGTTGGTGTCGCTGCCCACGATTGAACTTCGCTAGATCCAAATAATAGGAAAAATATTGCTCCAAAAAGCGACACACCGCTTGTCAAGATGAAACAATTATTCCATTCTTCCACGCTCTGAAAATCGATCGAATTAATCAATTTTTATTTAGGAGTATTACCTTATTCGTTGAGATTATTAATCAATAACAGCACTTCCTTTAAATGTTTATCAAAGCTTTCTTAGAAATTTAGGAAAAGATCTATAACTATCAAGAGGTTTGCATTTCAACTTTTTAAAAAAATTTTATGATTAGGCCTTTTTTTGGAATTGACACGAGAAATTCATTTGTCCCCCTTCATGCGATTTAAAATGAATACGAATTGAAAGAATAAAGTTTGATAAGTAGAGACATTCTGGTACAGGAATCTTATCGTTACCTATTATCAAAAAATAAATTGAAAAATCAAGAGCTGGAAAAATGGGAAATTTGGAGGTGCAACTTGAAAAATCAGAAAATTGGGTAAAAATTGGATTGATGATGGTACTATCTATTTTAATTTTCAGTTGATGATTTTGTTCAACACTGGTGGCATGGCCCATCAAATTGGTCGAAAATTCCATGAAAAGACCAAAAATCTCAATCGTTTTTTTGCCGCATCCCCTTCTTATTCTGTTCTAGCTCACTAAACCATACTTGTATTAATGTAGAAGGGCAAAAATAGTGAACGGATTCAATTAAGAAATGGCAAAGAGTACAACCCTGTTCAAATTATTTGCCCTTCCCTTCAATGAAAAAATACCCTTTATTGTCTCCTTCCTTCCAGTAGACTTGTGTTCCAGCCCATTTTTTTTTTGTCATTTTCGCCAATCCTGAAGTAGTGGATATTTTTATTTTGCTAAATAATTTTTTTCACCTTCGAAGAAATTCTATAGAATGAAAATTTTTTGGTGATTGGATTCTTTGTAAATTAATTTCTGAATTCAAAAGCCATAATTATTCTTTTCGTACATAGCGTCAGTATTTCTGATTTTTTTTTTTTCAAGAAGTTCCTATTTTTGTAAATTTAATTCTTTGATTTTTTTGATGTTTTTTTGTTACCCGAGTATTCTGGTTCTTTTTCGTGATTACAATTTTTTCATACTTCAACAAAATATTAGTTTGTGTCTGGGTTGTTGTTCTTTCGCTGTCGATTTAAACATTGTGAAAACGAAAAATCGGCGAGTGTCTTACGGTGTCATGGAATAAGGTTTTGGTGTTATTGACTGAAAATGCGTTCGAAGTTTTGATGTCGATTTCTTTTGACGATTAAATTTTTTTGTGTTACATATTTTTTGATAAAACTTTCTGCATCAACTTCCGGATATATTTGTAAATATTAATAAAGTTATCTGTATAAAGGCCACATTAGACTTGAAAAATTGTAAAATGTTCCAAAATTGGATCACCTGCCTTCTATCTTGCTCCGAAAAAAAGAATGTAATTTTTTTTAAAGTGAAAAATCATATCTAGGTATTTAAAAGGGAATTTTAAGGATTTTTTTTAAACTGAAAAATCGTATTTTTTTGGTTCCGAAAAATCTTGAGTAGTGAACTTTGAACTGCTTTAACCTTTTACTTTTGTAATTTTTGGACTTTTCGAAATAAAACTTTGTCAATAACAATTTTTTGATCATAAAAGTATGTACACACGAGCAATAGGTATTGATTATTGAAAAAAATCAAACAACTCCCCAACCTTATTCTATAACACAAACTACTGCCCCGGTAACGTCAGCTTTTAGGCAGAGATATTCGCAAATCGTTCCCTGGGATCAGCGTTGCTGTTGTATGAAAAGGGGGTACTGTATCAGTGCATTGATAATTTGTAGTGTAACTAGGTATACAATGCATCACGCAAAAATTAATAATTCGATGGTCAACAATCATTTTTCCCTACCAAAAAAATTCAAACAATAATCTTCTTGCTGATTTACTACACATTTTCTCATTTTTGTTAGGAATACGTTTGCATACCAGCGTTTTACCTACATAAATTTCTTCAGTCGAGTTTGTACTTACTCAAATTCTAATTATCGAGTTGAAAAATATTCACATTTAAAAAATATGACGTTCTGATCATATCTCAATATTGCACAGTATCCCCTTTTCATCAACTTCACGCGTAAATCCAAAAAATGTTGTGCACTTTGCGTAAATTTGCGAAATATGGTTCTAGAGCTTGGTGTAGGCCGGATTGTGGTCGATTTTTTTTTTTCATTATTTTTTTCTTCGACCCCAGTACCGTCGGACTCTCGGAGCTCGTCGAAACTTCGTGGCTTTCTATCTGTTTCTGTAATCAACATCGAAGAAACACGACTGCGGACAATTTGACCCCGATTTATTTATTATACATAGTATGATCAGTGATCGATGCGAATCTCGTATATGTAGGTGTGTGACTTGTTGATGTGAGCTTGGCGGAGCTGCATCACTGATGGGTGATCTGAGCTGGGGTAGCCACACTAGTTCTCCAGTTCTCCATTCGTGAAAGCTTTTAAAGTGTTTGGATGCTGGTGAAATGGTGTTAATTTTTGCCTCAATTTATCTAAGTGTACCTACGTTTGTAGCTATGGGAAAAAATGATCGAAAGTACCACCTCTCGTCGTCAATGTTAGTCGCTTGCAAAGAGGTTGTATACGTAATTGTTTTGAAAGACAATGACGAAACGTGGTATGTTACCCTACCAATTTTTTTTTTGGACGCTGGAAGCCCTTCAAATGTACCCGTCTTGCGCCCGAGCACATCGCTTTGGCTTTGGACTGTACTCACAGTTTTACGTTTTGAGAAACATTATGCTAGATTCGAGCTCTGAGAATATCTGTGAAGGTTTTGAATCTCATCTTCGTGTCTTCTAACGCATTCACTGCGTTTACAGTCCTGCACCGAGAGGTCTCGTATGATTGCTGCAATTTTTTTTTTTTTTTTGGAATTCTAAAACTTAATTTGCATGATTTTGAAAAATGCATCAGTATGGTTGAGCTGTCATTGGTCCGTGCTGGAAGGATTTGGAATATTTGAAACTAGTTCACGAGTAATATTTTTGGCAGTGAAATTTTGCATCAGGGCCTTATTTTGAAAAAAATGAAACGCTATGAGTTTGGAACACGTTATCTCTTCTAAGGATCATAAAATTGATCACGTTCATGTATAGGAAGTATTTTTCGTCATTCTTATCTAGTGCATCGGTATAATTATTTAAGCATCTTACTTCAATATATTCTAATATTTGTATTCTCGGGGCAATCTTGGTTTTAAAAATGACTTACGTGATTCTTAATCATGAATCCTGTAATGCTGCGTGACAAAATACTACTCAAATTGAACGCGAACATACCAAGTGCAGCGATAACACTGCTACTGTTTGGTGCAATACTGATTGTGACAATCCTATGGACATAAAAATACGAATTTTTAAATTTTTACCCATTTGCTTGGAAAGATTGGAGAACAATAAAATAACGAATACGAACTGTGAACTAAGATTAATAATCGATTGTGACATCATGATCAAGACGAAGGAAACCATCGATACTGTGAAATTGGAAAGTGCTATAGAACACAAAAATAAAGCACTGTTGAACAGAAAAGCTCCACTGATGAGTGTTTTGTACAGCTGTAAAAAGAAAGTTTAGTTGAGGAAGTAGAGTGAGAAATTGGATCAAAGGTATACTAACAATATTGAAGGAAGTTGGTTCAATATTTTTTGTACATCGAATTGTGCTTCAAAAATTTCTCAAATCCAGGATTTTTCAGTTCTTCATAATCAACTGAATTTTATGTCCAGGAATTGTTATGCTTGCGAGTTTCACATTCTTACATCTCTTTTTTTTTAAATGGTAAAATACGAAATATGCTGAACTCTTTTTGAAGACTTGAACTCAAAATTGAAAGTTTACTCCAGACTTTTTTGCTTGAAAATTTCAACCTGATTTTCTATTTTATCGCGTTCTTAAAAATTGTCAAAAAGTTATCTCAATTTTTTAGGCTCCTAATATTTCATACATACCGTGGTTGCAGACATTTTAAAGCTTTTCTTGATAAAATCCATTAGTATTCCGCAAATAGGAATCACAAATATACTAATGGCTGTCGGAAGTGAAGACATCATTCCAACTTGAGTGATACTCTTTTGAGTTAAATCTGAAATACGTATTCTTCAAATAAGGTTGAAAATCCGAAATATACTTGATATGATCAAAGACCTTTAACATATAGTGGAAGATTGGTGATCAAAATAGTGGAAATCCACATCAAAGTAAACCTAGACGACAATATTGCCCACACCGGAAGTGATAATAAAATTCGTTTGTAAGCATGGACCACCTGAACACGTGAAATAGGTGATTAATTATTCGTTCATGCTCTTATTAGATGGTATAAATTATGGCCAGCTTGTATCAAGCTGAAATTCATTCTTAATCCAATTGTGTTTGACTTACCTTCCCCTTTGAAGTGCCCTTGATTCCTTGTTGGATGTACGCGACCTCTTTCTCAGAAATCCATTTGTCGTCTGTTGGTCGATTTTTCACCAAAATGAAACAAATGATCGACATGGTTATTGATAAGGCACCTGTTCCGTAGAATATCATCGGCCAGCCCCAACGGTCGGCCAAAAACGCACAAAGACTGTGAACAACAGCGGCGCCGACATTGAGTCCATTTACAGTGAAGGACATGAGCTTTGATTTCTCGTTTTCCGGTACCCATTTTGAACATACTTCCAATATACTCACCATTGCCAAACTCTGAAAATGACGTCAAAGAGGTGTTGAATACACTGTGTATTGATATGGATTATGATCGAGGGCTTTACATTTTTTGAGTGTCTCATTTCCAAATATTTGGGGATTTTTACGAATTTGGTTGTCCATAACGTAACAGGGATCTGCGAGGACTCGTATTATTCAAGTTTAAATGTTCTAATTGAATAAATATCTTACTTCGGGCAGTCCATTAATCAAACGACAAGCTAGAAATGTATAAAATCCATAGTGTAAGCTGAGGGGTTGAAGCATGGTTAATGAACCACTCAGCAGCATGGATAAAGCGCAGCTACGTGCACCTCCAATTTTGCCCACCACACTTCCAAATAAAAAACTGAATAATCCGCCATAATAAAATATGCTCAGAACCACTCCAACAGTTTTGGAATCCCAGTCGAATTCTGCTGGCTGAAAAAAATCCTACCTATCAATTTCATATTTGAGAATTTCATTCTATAAGATTCAAGATTTTTCGTAGGCTTTTAACTTGCTTACTCGGATTTCGGTCGTATTTCCTGTTTCGATCTTCTTAGCGTTGGTCATCTCAACTACAGCGATACTGATATTGAATCTTATAAAAGCTGTGTGTACGTAGCATGTGAACATGACGATTATGACTAGTAATCTTTTCGAAAGCCATAAAGATGATGAAATTTCAACCTGTTCTGTGGATCTGTGAAAGAACAAAGCAAATTGAATAGATCAAATTTTATTACCTCGTTGAATGTTGTAATTATGGATTTATACTCTGGTGGTGATGGTGATGGTGCTTTTCCATGTTCTTCGTTAGTGTTTTCCCGAGAGACTTCTTTTGAAATCCTTTTGCTTTTCAAAAACTTTGAAAGATTGATCATTTTGAAATTTCTGAGAAATAAATTCAATCACGATGTTCATAATACATATTATATTCGCGTACTGCGTTCTCAATTTACGGAAATCGTGCAATTTGCAATTTTTTAGCGCGCTAAAGTCACGAACAAACGATAACAAAAATGTTATCTTAAATTTTCTACACTTGGATAATGATTATGTCGTTCTTACTGCTGTCAAGCATATGTGTTTATGTGTAATTATCAATGAAAGTCTATGTCTACGTATTTTCTTGAGTATTAAATATGTACCTACAGTGTTGCTATTTCTACATGTTGGAAATCTCCGAAATGATATCCAAAAATTATCAAAATACCTGTTTTTTTGGCAATAGTTATCCAGATGTATTGGAAGTACCTATTTGATTACTTAATTTATTTTCCAATGCGACGGTAGCCCCCCCCCCTCCCCTAAGGTACATTTTGGCCCCAGAAGAGAAATTTTAATGATAATTTTTGAGTATGTATTGCAAAAAAAAGTTATCAGCGATGTCATTTTCTAAAAACAGAGAAAATCCAATAAGAATAGGTAAAGGTCTTCCATGTGGTGGGTATGGATCTCCTTATGATACTGATCAAAATTAAGTTCTTTTGAGTCATTCAACATTTTTTAATCAAAGAATCCAAAAAATGGGAGCAATCAACTTGTAATTTTTAATTTAAAAAAAACACACAAAATTGGATGTTTTTTGAAAAATCCGAAAATGTTCGAGGTATTAGATTTTTGTAGTCAGAATTGTAAAAATGTCTGTGAAGTTGAAATTTCCAAAAAAGGGAGATTCGATCAGAAAAACGGATAATTATACAAAAGAATCATTTGAAAAAAAACTTGTTCGAGATGTCAAGGTGGAATATGCCTCAAGCAACGTAGCTTCCTGGTCTAAACAAAATAATTAGTAAATGAGTATAGGTACCTACTTATTTACTTATTGCTTGAGCAGGCTTCTGTCCATGATGTAACTTATTATAGGGAGACCAAGTAATTAGCTTGTATGATGTTTGAATATCTGTATCGATATTTTTGTTGTTGTGAATCACTTGATTGAGTATTGGGTAATAAAGTAGTCCATCGTCACTACTCATGAAAGAGAAAATCTTGAGATTAATATTATCTGAAAGTTGGTAACGTCAGCTCCTTATAAACCCCCTTTCCTCTCCGTCACTGCTGAAATCGCTACAGAAGGCGCTGAAGTCGGCTTTGCTGGTTGAAGATTTAATCTAGTTGTGAGTCAGATATTATTCGTCGATGAAAGAAGGCGCCATTTTGTGAAAAAATCATCCAAGAAGTCGTACTCTACTTGGTGATCAACTTGGAGAGGGAGAGAGAGTTAAGTCATTTATGGAGTCCTTTGTTGCGTGAATAATGAAATTTGGTACCTACCTACCTATTTGAAAAAACAGCTGTACCTAATCGCTAGAATCGATGATATTTTTTAATTATAAAATGAAATTTGTAAACATACAGATCTTCATTATTTTAACAATCAATATTTTTACTTTTATAAGAAAACAGTAGAAGTAAATAAAATACATTAACAGAGCAACGTCAGTTATTACTTATTCCAATGAAGGAGTCTTTTGAACTGTTGCATCCTCTGATTTAAACGAAACAAAACTAACTTCGATCAAAAAAACCTATCTATCCTAAAACTTCCTTAATGGTGATTTCAGTTGCTCGAGTTCATTTTTGAATTTTTTTGGTGACATTAAAAAAATTTGAAAAAACTACTTATTCTAACGGTGATTTTTTGAAATTTCTCATGCAGTTCTTCTCGAGTAAAATGAATCACTGTGAATAATTCCTTTATTTCAGCCCCCCACACCTCGATTGCTACCCATTTTAAGCTATTCTAGAGCCTCGGGCGCGGCATGTTGAAAATTTTCTCCGGAAATTTCAAACTGTCCTTTATAGATGGACCAGTGCCAAAAATGAACTTTACCATCTATAACATTGGTTGATGCTTAACGTACCTTCCTCACAGTTTTGAGCAGATATCGCGAAATTCCGGGAGTTCCAGTTGCAAAGTAAATTTTCGACCAATTGGCAAATTTTTAAAAAAAATGAAAAAAATGAAATGTTTAGACCCCTCATAGACTATATCACAAGCAGTTGTTTCGTTGCGATGTCATCTTATATCTTTGCTTAACCACTAAACTTGAAAATAATTGCTTTTAAGACATTTTAGAATCCTCTAGCATGATTTCAATTTTCTTCTAGACATTTCAAAACTACTGTGGATGCTCCGAAATGGCTTGAACACGATTATTTTCAAGTTGGGCGGTCGTTTAGACCTGCTAGATTTCTTGTAATATCTTGAAGAAAGCACTGCTCAATATGTATCTACTTATTTCGAAAATTTGATTTTTTTCCACTCACTCTAGCATTTGCTAGGTTGCCAAAAATTTGCTTTTGAACTGAAATTTTCAGAATTTCGTAGCAGTCAGCTAAAACTATCGAGAGGTGTCTAATAAGCTCTAATTTGAGTCAAATGTACTGAAGTCCATTTTTGACCTTTCCGGAACAGTTTGAAACTTGTGGAGGAAATTGGAAACTTGTTGGAGGCACCAGAATGGCTTGAAGGTAATAGTTTTTGAAATGAAGAGGGGTGGTGTAATGAAGTGATTTTACTCACTGGTACTCGTTTTATTGGAGGAAAAAAGCATATTCAATGAACAAGTTATAAATCGTCGCAAAAACAGTTTTTTTGAATTTTTTAAATTTTCAAAAAAATTTTTAAAATGAGCATTTTGGTTATCAGTATGTTGAGACGTCGTGTTCCTTCGATTTAGCTTCATTTCGTGTTTATATCACAGGATGCTCGTTCAAAGCGTTTCCTCGTAAACAATACCGATTGTGAGCTAAATATAGATCGTATTCAAAAATTTCTAACAATTGGAATTGTGTTTTTTTGGGGTTTGTTTGTTTTTTAAAAATGTGATGAATACCATCCTGATTAAAGCCTCCAACTCTAGATGATGAGCATTTCTCAGAAGAGGGGTAAAATCTCTCTGAAAATTGGGTTTTCAATTGCTGTTGGCCTTGAAGCGAGCGTAGGTAGTGAAAAATGATATGAGAAGCAGTTTTGTTGAAAATTCCATGTACTTGGAGTAATTTTTGTTTTCAACCTTTGTTCTTGGAAGAGCTATATTTTTGGACCGTCTACAGAGAAGATTTTTAGTACCTACTCGTATTTCAATCAGAACGGTATTCCCTACACTTGAAAAATGAAATCCCCCATCAAACGTAAAAATTCTTCAGAAATTATTGAATTGCAATCCTATCTGTGAATTGTTTTCACACTCGGAAGAGCTAGTCTAACATAGTCTTTTAGGGTCGTATGGTGTTTCGAGGTGATTTTCATTGGAATTATGAGATTTGTCTTGTTCCTTCGCTGGTAACTGTGCCCATGACTGAACTTCACTGGATCCGAATAATACAAAGAAGATAGCTCCAAATAGCGAAACACCGCTGGTCAAGATGAAACAATTATTCCATTCTTCTACGCTCTGCAATAAACCGATCAAATCAAGGTTGACATGTATATTGAGAATTTCAAAAACCAGGCCCTATAATTTTTTGATGATGTGTGATGATATCTTCTGATATCTACTACCATGCATCATTAATATCAAAAATAACTCACATGATGCGTGGTCATCAATCCTGTGAGGGTTCGTGACAAAATACTGCTCAGGTTGAACGCAAACATTCCAAGTCCGGCAATAACGCTACTGCTGTTTGGTGCAATACTGATAGTAACTATCCTACATGCAAAAAAATTGATGGTTTTAAAATTGTCACTAATTATCAGAAAGAAAGAAAAAATGACAGTATTTAATTGACACGTACTGTGAACCCAAATTAACGATGGATTGCGACATCATTATCAAAACGAACGAAACCATTGATACAGTGAAATTAGAAAATTCCGCGCAACACAGGAACAGAGCGCTATTGAATAGAAATGCGCCACTGATGAGTATTTTGTGCAGCTGTATACAGTAAAATAGAAAAATGAGTATTTTTTTTAACATTTTTTTTTCATACATATTATGAGCTCCTTCGATCATTTTTTGAAGATTTATATACCGGTACGTTTTTCAATTCAAGTAGGTATAAATAATCCATACCGTAGTTGCAGGAATTTCACAGCTTTTTTTGATATAATCCATTAGAATTCCGCAAGTTGGGATCACAATTATACTGATAGCTGTTGGAAGTGAGGAAATCATTCCCACTCGAGTAATATGCTCATGCGTTAAATCTGAAATGAATGTTTCAAAATATTAGTTCAAAAATTCGGACAATTCATCAAAGAATTATTTGGAACTTGCATGATGAGAGACCTTTAACGTATAGTGGAAGATTCGTGATCAGAATGGTGACAATCCACATCACAGTGAACCTGGTCGTAAGAACTGCCCAAACTGGAAGCGATGATAGAATACGTCTGTATGGATGGACCACCTGAATAAAAACATGTAAAATAATCAGTGACTCGCTTGGTCTTTTTTTTTTTTTTTTTTTTTTGGTAAAGTTGTCATTTATGTCTTACTTTTCCCTTTGAGGTAGCTTTGATTCCTTGTTGAATGTATGCGAGCTCTTTTTCGGTAATCCATTTGTCTTCAGATGGTCGATTCTTTACCGCAATGAAACAAATTATCGACAAGATCACAGATACAGCTCCAGTTCCGTAGAATATCATCGACCAGCCCCATCCGTCGGCCAAAAATGCGCAAAAACCGTGCACAATTGCTGCACCTACGTTGAGTCCATTGACTACGTAAGACATGAGTTTTGATTTCTCATTTTCCGGTATCCATTTTGAACAAACCTCCAATATACTCACTATCACCAAACTCTGGAATGACGTCAAGAAAACACCTATTAAAAGCATGAAGTATACGAGTAGGTATGCTGACGTATAACATCGAAATGAATGGCCTTGATGCAACTCAAATTGTTTACAGAGAAACGCCAAGTTATTATAGGCGTTGATTAAATTATTATTGCTCAACTTATTTTAAAAATTGAAAAAATATTTCCAGCAGAAATCATACAACAGGGTGTTCTGAAATTTGTGATTGTTTTTTTTCCATAAAATCAGATTACTTTTTGAGGGGAAATAGGTAGCTTTGCATCTCCTGTGACTTTGCGGGCCCCAATTTTTTTAAATCCATTTTCAATTCTAAAATGAGCAGGATCGTTTTACCAATTTTTTCGAAATTTCATGATGTCCAGCAGAAAATCATGCCCAAATGACCTCAACAAGACGAGGAAAAAATGTCAAATTTTTTGGTGCATGTTTAGTGTTTAACTGTTTACCCCTTCTCTCTCCATGACCACAACTCACCGTAAGAACAATCAGGTATCCCAAAATTTTAAAAATTGAAGTTTTGTTATGTTTTTCCATAAAATTTGAAGAAAAATTACGAAAAATCTACACAGTTTCGAAAATGTCCTTAAAAAGCACAAATTGAGTTTACGTTTTACTTTTAATAAAATTGTGAATTTTCAACAATTATTCATTAAAAGATCTTGAAACCTATTCTTGAAATGTGAAAATGTGGAAGCCATAAAAATCAACTATCAAGAATGATGTTTGACTTTTCGAGTCGTCAAATTTTCAAGCTTTTGCCCAAGCGTTGGTAGAGCGCCGAACCACGCTTACACCTGTGTAGTCCTGCACAGAAAGGGCCCTGCTCAGAACTATACTGGTGTAAGTGTGGTTCGGCATTCTCCCCGTGGTGGTGGATTTTGGTCTCTTCTAACTAAAAAAATTTTTTTCATTATTTTTTTGTCGTTTCTTAAAGTATAGGTAGGTACTTAATTGTGAATTAAGAAGGCTGATTTGAAGCATCAGGTGCTGAAAAAAGTTAAAGAAACTGAAAAAGTAGAAAAATTGCAAAAATGGTTTTCTTTTTTCCAAAGAGTTTTTTTCCCCCGTAAGTTTCTCAATATCTTAAATGCGATCACAATCGCCCCCAAAATCTTTTTTTTGTTGGAAAAACTTTTTCAAAGAACATTGTCTCTTAATCTTGGTACTTCAAATTTGAATGGGATATTTTTCTGTGTTCAATTTCTCAGTGAAAATTTAGGGGAACAAAATTCAAAGTTTGAAATTGGAACTATGCTACCTTCCTGCCTCCACTCTCCCTCGATTCCAATTCCAGAAACACCCAGAAAAATTTCTGGAACAAGATGTTTCAAAGAACTTGACACTCTCCTCTCCTAGCCTAATTTTTGTGCAATTTGAGTTGCAATCTCCGATAAAAATGATAGATGAGTGCTCGAAACCGACAACAGACGTATATAGTCCGGCATATGACAATAGGAGTAATTGCACCCCCCCCCCCCCCCGCCGATCCTCCGGGACAACTTTTTTCTTAATGGGGGCATCCTAAGGAACATTTTAAAGCAAACTTGCCAAAAAAAAAGTTGGCCTTACTTACAAAATGGCGGCCATTTTGATTGACAGGTCAGCCGAAATCGCAGATTTTGCGTTTTAACATAGGACTTGCACGAACTTTTTCAAACTTTACAAAGGAAGATCGAAAGATCATGCAAAAATTTATCACCTGTCAAAATTTCAAGTGCTAAAGTGCGTTTTTCGATTTTTGGTGAATTTTTAAAAATCGAATTTAGGCCAAAAATGAGGGAAAAAAATCAAAATTTTACCAAATTGACCAAGAAAGCTGAAATTTGGGATATACCCTATTTTCGACATGCCAAATCGATTGGTAACGGTTTCAACCCGTTTTGAGCAGTTCTAGAGCCTCCAGCAGATTTTTGAAACTCGAAATTCCTACAAAATTCCATCAAATTGGAGTTGTAAAGCTAAAATTTATTCTAAAAGCTAATTTCAATGCGCTACGAAGTACTGCAGGTGAATTTCAAGTCGTTTTGGAGCCTCCAGCAACTTTTTGAAAATTCCTGAAGCCTCCAGCAGACTTTTGAAACTTTAAATTTTCACAAAATTTCATCAAATGGAGATGGAAATCTGAAATTTACTCTACACTCCAATTTTAACACCCTCTGAAGACGACTTCAGGTGGGCACAAGTAATTTTAGGGCCTCCAGCGACTTTTTTTTGAAAACTACTGGAGCCTCCAGTAGATTTTTGAAACTTGAACACTGAAAGAAATAAACAGTAATAGTTGCATTAAAACGATGCACTCAGTGCATTAAAATGCGGTAATTTTGGTATAGGAATGAAACGCATTAATCAGTACACATTTAGAGAAGTAACTATTACACAGAAGTGCAGTAACCATTCCATCGTTTTTATTCAACAGTATTTAAATTTTAAAAAGTGGGGTTAGGGGGTTGGGTATTTTTTTTTTAATCAATTTCAAGTTTCTCCGCACATCTAAATGTTTTTCACTGCACCGAATTTTTCAAGACCTAATATCCCTACGAAAATTTTCCTACCTAACCGGGATTCGAACCTGCGACCTCTCGTTCTAACTGCCTGCACTTAACGACATGGCTGTGAGTAGAATGTTTAATTCAGGCCCTAGAAAGTATTTATAAGTTTTTCACTGTTTGGGAATGTTTACCACTGACGATGTACTGAGTACATCGTTTACTGTATTCAGTAAATCACTACATGGTTCTCAGCCATGTTTAAGGAATGTAATCATTGCTTACTATACGATGTAACTATTACCCACCAAATGATGTTCTGAATACCATGTCTGCAGGACTGAGTCCCCCAAGAAATGTAATGAGAACACAGAAATGAATTTTAGAAGGTGATGCAATAAATCCATCCTGGCGATGTACTCATTCCATTATTTGATGCATTCTCTGATTTGAACTATGTAATCATTACATCAAAATGAGGTAACTTGAAAATTACTGTACTGTGCAGTAACCATTGCATCAATTTCGAGACTGAATACAGCGTTTTGAAAATCATTTCTTTCAGTGAAATTTCCCCAACATTAATTTATCAAAATGGAGTTGGCAAGCTGAAATTTACTTCGCAGACTACATGGTGGTTTCAAATGGTTTTGAAGCTTCCAGCTACTTTAAGGAAATTTTAATTTTCCAAAAAAACGTCATACAACTTTTCAAAAAGTTGCTGGAGGCTCCAAAACGACTTGAAATTCACCAGCAGTCAACTTCGTAGCGTATTGAAATTAGTTTGCAGAATGAATTTCGACTCTCCATCTTGGTTTGATAAAATTTTTTGGAAATTTAAAGTTTCAAAAATCTACTGGAGGCTCCAGTAATTTTCAAAAAAGTCGCTGGAGGTTCTGAAATGACTTGAATCCACCTGAAGTTGTCTTCAGAGGGTGTTAAAATTGGAGTGTAGATTAAATTTCAGATTTCCATCTCCATTTGATGAAATTTTGTGAAAATTTAAAGTTTCAAAAATCTGCTGGAGGCTTCAGGAATTTTCAAAAAAAAGTCGCTGGAGGCCCTAAAATTACTTGTGCCCACCTGAAGTCGTCTTCAGAGGGTGTTAAAATTGGAGTGTAGAGTAAATTTCAGATTTCCATCTCCATTTGATGAAATTTTGTGAAAATTTAAAGTTTCAAAAGTCTGCTGGAGGCTTCAGGAATTTTCAAAAAGTTGCTGGAGGCTCCAAAACGACTTGAAATTCACCTGCAGTACTTCGTAGCGCATTGAAATTAGCTTTTAGAATAAATTTTAGCTTTACAACTCCAATTTGATGGAATTTTGTAGGAATTTCGAGTTTCAAAAATCTGCTGGAGGCTCTAGAACTGCTCAAAACGGGTTGAAACCGTTACCAATCGATTTGGCATGTCGAAAATAGGGTATATCCCAAATTTCAGCTTTCTTGGTCAATTTGGTAAAATTTTGATTTTTTTCCCTCATTTTTGGCCTAAATTCGATTTTTAAAAATTCACCAAAAATCGAAAAACGCACTTTAGCACTTGAAATTTTGACAGGTGATAAATTTTTGCATGATCTTTCGATCTTCCTTTGTAAAGTTTGAAAAAGTTCGTGCAAGTCCTATGTTAAAACGCAAAATCTGCGATTTCGGCTGACCTGTCAATCAAAATGGCCGCCATTTTGTAAGGCCAACTTTTTTTTGGCAACTTTGCTTTGAAATGTTCCTTAGGATGTCCCCTTTAAGAAAAAAGTTGTCCCGGAGGATCGGCGGAGGGGGGGGTGCAATTACTCCTATTGTCATATGCCGGACTAATATGTTACCCTAGCGACCAAACGATATCTTTTCATATCTCATACAAGTCTGTATCATGTCTGTGCTATATCCATACAATAGCGAAAATGTCCGCCTATATCGCTAAATCGTTGTAAATCTGATGATATCTCAGAGATATTCAGGGATATTCAGAAATCTGACCAGCGATATCTGCAAGATATAGCACTGCTATAGTATATATCACATAGATATCTGAGGAATATATTTTCGATATCCAGAGGATATCGTTTGCTATATCGCTAGATATCTAGCCTATATCTGTAGATATCATCCGATTTCTGTGAAATAGGTACCCATCTATATCGTATGTATATCTTTCTTCTGGTGAATTTTGATATAGAGTTTTCGAATCACATTGATGTAAAATCTAAGACATGAAGAAAATACAACAAGTCACAAAGAATAATTTTGCATTGTAAAACAAAAAAAGTCAATTTTTTACACCAGTAGGTAATGTAAAAATTTTCACTTCTCTTGTTTTTCAATACCTACAAGTAGGTACAAAATTACTCTCTATGACTCACAGTATTAGCTTCAAAACATACATTTCACATCAATACAATTCAAAAATTCTGAGTAAGATCAATAACCTCACTCAAATATGGAGAATGCCTCACTCTCAAAGCTCACAAGCCACTAACTAGGGAACCTCACACAGGGGCACCACTGGCCCAGGGAGGAGGTGCCAGGGCAAATCGTTTATTTATTGTTATCTCTTCCACAATATCTGGCCTAATGATCATATAAGGTACATACATTTAACAAAAGAATGATTATGATGTGTTACTTTTGGAGATATCACTTTATTTTGGAGTTTTGATAGTAAAATTGGTCACAATAAAGTTTCGAAAAAAATTCAAATTTTTAAAATTACGTTTTTGAAACGTTTTGAACCATGTTTTTGTAGAAAAAAAAAAGGCATGTATATATTTTCAAAAAATGAGTTGAAATAATAAAACAAAGTACCTCAATGAAAATGAAATCAAAGTCTAATGGAATTTGTATTGGTAGCTTCATCATTCCATTTAAAAATGCTCAATTCTCAAGACTTCGGAAATATCATCCAACACAAACACATACACTGATTTATAAAATGTTTCAAAAAAACTTCACCATCCTTAAAAAACAAAAAATGAACAAAGTTATGAAACATTCCAGAAAACACTTTAGAGATAACAAACCATTAATTTCACTTTTCAGCCATCTTGACTTGACTGATACTCTACACACATTGCACTCCTTACTGAATACAAAAAAACGTGTTGAAGATATCGTTCTATATCTTGGAAATCTGCAGGATATCGCTACTTTTACATAAACCACCTCGTGTAGAAACGATATTCTACAGATATCCTAGAGATATCACCAAACCCATATCCTTTCCACAATATCGAAACGATATCTAGAAAAGTTATGATGAGAAATACGTTGTTGCAGATATCAATAGATATACCTGTGACATGGTTGATATAGTCAGACATACATACGATATCATTATAAGAAACTGAATCGCATAAATCGTTTGCAAATCGTGAAATGCTATTCAGATATCTATGTGGCATAAAAACGCCAAGTTTGGTCGATAGGGTAGTTTTAATTGATTAACTTCTTACTTCGGGTAATCCTGTAAGTAAACGACATCCTAAAAACGCATAGAAACCATATTGTAAACTGATCGGTTGAAGCATTGTTAATAATCCGCTCAACATCATGGACAGTGCACAACTTCTTGCGCCTCCAAGTTTGCTCACGGTGCCCCCAAACAAGAAAGTTATCAATCCTCCGTAATAAAATATACTCAGAATTAATCCTTCTGTTTTGGAATCCCAGTCGAATTCTGGGGGCTAAAAAAAATCCAGATTATTAATTTTTTGAAAACGTTATAATATCGTAAAGATTATAGAAAATTCACTCAGTTAGGTACCTTATCGAATATCTGGGTACTTGCTTACTTGAATTTCAGTTGTGTTTCCTATTTTGATATGCTTCTCGGAGGTCATCTCGACTAAAGCTATACTGATATTGAATCTTATAAAGGCTGTATTTACATAGCAGATGAACATCACGATGACGACGAGAAATCTTTTCGAAAGCCATAACGATGATGATACGTTGGTTGATTCGGTGGCTCTATGAAAAGAAAAAAAGAAATCGTGAATGAATTAAAATACGAGTAGATGCATTACCTTTCACTGATTTGAAGGAAAATTGTGGTTATTACAGTGATGATGATGGTGGTGTTTTGCCACGTGCCACGTCTACGTTTTGGGTTGTTTCTCGAAAAATCATTTTTCACGTGACAATTGTTCGAAGATTCTCACAGGTATCTAAGTCTTGATCCTTACGAAACCGATTAAACTTCGATGTACATGTACATTGTATATTCGCACTTCACTTAGATACTTACTGATGCACTCAATTTGAAAAAATGATACATTTTTCAACTTTTAGCGCACAGTATGTATAATGAAACTGATAACAAAATTTCATCTTCAATTAAAAGCACGTTAGATAACTAGTTTAGTTTCGTTCTTACCAATGTCAAGTACAAAAATGACTTATTATTAATGAACTTTTACGTCTTCGCATTTTTCAAAACATTAATTAGCGCGTAGAATCATATTGAATGAAAAAACTGGTTTTCGGAGTGAAGCCGGAAATATGCCTTAAGTAACATGCCTTCTTCTGTTACATACGAGTAAAAAAATAATCGTTATAGATAATACGAGTACACATAAATATTACGGATGAATGAAAATACTAATTTTTTATCGCACTTCGTGTGGTAAAATTGAATGGTCTTGGGTGTTCAACTTTTTTTTTTTCGGGTGTTTGTAATTATATCCAAATACGCAGAAATTTTACGTACATTTAATTCAAGTAAGATATAATGTAATCCTAAAATTTGTTGCGGAAACATGTCTGCTTGGTTTCGAAATTTTTCATTTTTTGTGCGGAAGTTGATTAGACCTACATTTTATTTTGCTAGAGACCAGACAACTTCTGCAGGAAGCTCTAGCTCGATTCAAAATCAGTTTTAATCACTCGGGGGAGGAAAAAAATGGACTTCATGGAAAGAAGATATCTTGACTTTGAAAAAGTTACAAATCAGCCGTAATTGCAGTTTTTTTAAGCTTTCAGAATTTTCAAAAATTCACCAAAAATCATAAAATGACATTTGGCATCTAAAATTTTGGTCATGGGGTCTGGAGGTATTTTCTCTCGATTTACATATCTTAATTCCAGTGAAATTGGATGGCATCGGTTCAATTGGAAAGCCGAAAACAAACCGAATTTAAACCAATTCAGAATGTATGGAGTGTTTTTTTAAAAGTACGGTTCCTATGGCAAAAAATGCTATCGAAAGACGATTTTTTGATTAAGAATTAGTTGAGGAGTATTTATAAAAAATATAATTTTGGTCTGGTGGGTCAATTTGAAAATTGAAAAATCAACTCGTCTCACTATGAACATTAAGAGTTCAATTTCTACAATTTCAAAGGTCAACAAAAAATCATACTTACCTCGTTTTCCTGTTGAAAATTTACTGCAAAATACAAATAGAAAAAAATCGCCTTTGATGAAGAAACTGGTGATTTTTTTCAATTGAAAAATTACTGTTTTCTTTCCTATCAACTTTTTATCAAAATTTGCTAGTTTGAAAACTAATGTGTTTCACGGACAACTAAGTAAAATGGACTAATACAAAAATAGGTGCCTAGGTGTAAAGTTTATTTGTTGAAGGCAAAAAAAATTACAAAAAAAACTAGTATTTCGATAAATAGGTAGATATACCTATTTTGGCACAGAACGTGTGTGCATTTCCGTATCAATACGTCGTCTGCAAACGATAATCACGTAGGTAGCTAGGATGGCATAGATTGAGGTAGGTAGAGGTACTGAGATTAATGAACGTGTTACAGGTCTATGAGACGAAAAAATTGCGTATTGGCCTTGGTGAGAAGACATGTAAATGAGTGGCTCGTGCGTATTTTGCCTAAAATGCATAATGCTGGAATAACTCAGTGATTTTAAACAATTTTTTTTTTTATTTGATGTACCTAGACCTACTGTACTTACCTACCTTACATTTCTGGTGTTGTTGTTGGTTTTTTTTTCAAATCAAGTCGTGAATTTTCTCTAATTGGGTTTCTGATTTCAATTAATCGTGTGAAACGTGTTTCAATTCTCAGATGAAAATTTTCGATGCTTACTTAACGACTTAGAAAATCATTCAAAGTTGAAAATTTTATTTACTTATCTACCTAAAGACAAAGACAAAAAACTTCTTCGAATTTTCATGCCACCTAGTAAAGCTATAAAGCTGATTTGTTTAAACGACAGCTCTGAAATGAGTACTTCACGAAAAAAATAAGTATAACGAAGGGATAATTTTGATTTTAAGGGCTTAGGTAGTCCAAAAATTGACATAATTTTTTCTTTGAAAATCGTTTTATTCTGAATGACATTTTAGCCTGAAATTTGAAATTTCTAATGAAGATGTACTCCAAAAACCAAATTTTTGAAATTTTTGAACTCTTTCACAAAATGTTGAAAAATTAAAGAAGTCCCTAGTGTTTCTGTGACATTAACAAAATAAAAAAGATGTAAAATTGTATAGTAGTATTTTTTTATTTGACCTGAGGATTGGTACAGGAAATCATCATCTTTCAGTAGCAAACGACACAATTCGTCAAAATATACGATTTTTCCCAGCTTATTTCAAATCACCAAGGTCTCTGAGAGTTGTGCTCATTTTCGAATGTCGCCATGATCAACATCGATTCTCATTGCATGAATTCGGACCCTTTTGTTTACTCGTATCAGTCGTTGGAACTGACCATGGCTGAGCTTCGCTGGACCCGTATATCACAAATATTATAGCTCCAAGAAGTGATACACCGCTCGTCAAGATGAAACAATTATTCCATTCTTCTACGCTCTGCGAACAAATGAGTAGAATTAGTTGGTTCATTCGAGGCTCGAATACTTAATTTGGGAGTTCTAGAATTTGTGTTTTTTTTGAACAGGGTGGAGAGATTTTAAATAAAGTCAATGAATTTTTTTTTTTTGGTATCCATCATGTCAAAATGTGGTAAATAGGCTAAAAATGTCAAGTATCTTGGGTGTTGTGACGTAGTGTAGTGGAGTATTTATTGCTGGCCTTGAGTATGTAGACTTTTCAGCAAGGTTACTTTTTTCAATGTTTCGCCCCAAAATTTTGAAGATGACTTAGCAAAATTTCCTGAAAAGTATTATTAAAATTTGAAAATGTTGAAGTCATGAAAATTCACTTCTCTCAGTCATCAAAAATGA
Organism: Planococcus citri; assembly: GCF_950023065.1. Classification (NCBI taxonomy): domain Eukaryota; kingdom Metazoa; phylum Arthropoda; class Insecta; order Hemiptera; family Pseudococcidae; genus Planococcus; species Planococcus citri. Next base: position 66,455,484 of record NC_088678.1, on the reverse strand, counting down.
TGTTTTTTGACTTTTCGAATCATACGGTTTTCTAAACTTTTGCCCAAGCGCTTTTAGGGTGCCGAGCCATATTTATATCTGTGTAATGCTGTGCAGGAAGGGCTCTGCACTGGACTACAAAGGTGTAAGTGTGGTTCGGTATTCTCCCTGATGAATATAGTACCAAAGGAAGGCATACTCTTTTTCTAGAAGGGTAACTTTAAAAGTTGACTTCTAATTTTTTTGTATTTGACATTTCTGTTTTTGACTCTTCACGTTCTTCCAAACTGAATTATTCTATCATTTTTACCAAAGACAGGCAAGGCCGAAATTTTTTTCTAAAATTTAAAAAATGCTTTTGTTGCTTTTTTGGTTACTTTTTAAGCGAAAAAGGTTACCTCGAATTAAATGCTATTTTTTCTTTGAAGTGATTGGGTTCTCTTTTAGACTTGATCAAAATATCTTGGATAACTCCGTATCATCATGAATATACTTACACGATGTTCGAGCATTAATCCTGTAATGCTTCGTGCCAAAATACTGCTGACTGACATCGCAAAGGTACCAAGTCCAGAAATAACGCTGTTGCTATTTGGAGCTATACTGATGTTGATGATCCTGTTTGCAAAAAAATTTCATGTTAGATTCCTGCATTTTAAAATTACTCTCTAAATTAGTACAGGCTTTTTTGATCTGAACCTCCGAACACATTTGCAAAATGAGGATGTTCCTGTACTACATATTTCTTCAAACTTCGTTCATGTGTTGTTCTCTTGAGAGTCGAAAATGCTCACTTTCTCATTTTTCGGAAATAAAAATTTAAATTACGTACGCAGATATGAGAAAAATGTTCCTACAGAAGTTGCAGAGCATCAAAAAAGGAAGACTTTCTGTTATTACAAATTTTTTCGTGTAGGCTCATGGCTCATATAGGAAAAGTAGAGCACATTGGAGAAATGTCATTTTGAAAACTTCCCTCTGACATTAAAAAATTGACAAAATCATTTCAATTGACTTTCAAGGACACTTACTTTGCATAAAGCTTGAAAAATGCTCTCAAATTTTGAAAAGTACCAGACAAGCGAGGAAAATCTCCTCCTCACTCCACCATTACGGTGACGAAAAAATCTTTCAATTTTGTTTGTTTTTTTTTGCCTTTTCATGAATTTGTTCAGGGGTCGTTTGGATTTTTGATTTTAACCATATGTTCTTCCTAAGAAGCCTGTATTAAAAATAAGTTTGCGGTATAAACATGAGTTACAATAAGTTCATGTGATAAGAAAAGCTACATACTGTGTGACTAGGGAAACAATAGGCATTAAAATTTGGGTCAAAACGAACGAAATCAACGACACGATTAAATTGGAAAAATACGCAGAGCTCAAGAATAAAACGCTGCTCATCAAAAACGAACCGCTGATTAAAATCTTATGCAGCTGTAAATATACAAAAAGTGTATATTAGAAAGATTGAGTATTAGATACAAAAAGTTGGAATGTTATTTTGGCTAATTTTTCCCCCAGATGAAGCCATTTATTCTATACCTGGGACACAGAAATATCTTTTTTCTTCCCATACTCGAGTAAAATTCCAGAAATTGTAATGGTAAAAATGCAGACTGCATTAGGAACAGAGGAAATGATCCCGACCTTATTGATGTCCTGATGTGTAACATCTGAAATCGTATTAATCAACGATATGAATATGATCTACGTACAACTCGATAGGAAATTTTTCGTTGTAGCTGTTAAGTTCAAACTACGAATAGAATGGTCGAAGGAATCAGACCTTTAACGTACAAAGGAAGGCATGTGATTATTATAGTGAGAAGCCACATCCAACAAAACCTAGCTGCAATAAATGCCCAGACTGGAGCCGATGTTGAAATACTTCTATAAGGATGAGCCACCTAAAAACAAAAAGGAAAATTTTGTACCAGGTAACATTTTGAACGCATATCACCGAATGAACAAAACCAAGCTACGGACAGATCTTGAGAGCATGTCTTAACTTTTCTTGCCAATATTTCAAGTGCTGAAGTTCATTTTTGGATTTTTGATGAATTTTTAAAAATTTAAAAATTCAAAAAAAAATCATCAAAAAGGATGATTTTCAACATTTTTTTATGCAATTGAAATTTTTAGAGCAATGATGAACCAATTATGAGTAATTTCTTCAATTCAACTTCCATAGTTTTCAGTCATTCTGGAGCCTACATAGATTTTTTAATTTTCTACAGGAATTTCAAATCTCTCTGGAAGAGCCAAAATTGGAAAAATCAAATTTTCAAAAATTTGATTTTTTTGGTGCCTCTAATAAAATTTTAAGTTTCTCCAAAAATTTTTAATTCCTGTTTGAAGACATGGTCATCCTTAAAAGTTGTCCTTTGGTGCATTTTTGAGCGAGCAAATTGGTTTTTTTTTTTAGTTTGGAAATTTGCTGGAGGCTGCAGAATGGCCCAAAACTAGTAGTTAGTTGTTGGTCTCTGGGAGTTGAAATGAAAGAATTTATTCATCATGGTTCACTTTTCTCTGAAAAATTTTCATTTCATGAAAAAATTGAGAATCTCCCCTTATAAACACGATTTTTAAATTTTCAAAAATTCATCAAAAATTCGAAAACTAATTTCAGTTCCTGAAATATTAGTTACGTAGTTTTGCAGACATATTTTGTCCATCTAGCTCGATTTTATTCAAATCTGAGGGCGTAATTTTAAAATGTTGATTCCCTTGTGGGCATGCACTTAGATCAGATTTTTAGAAAAATACTTGTTTCTTTTGATAAGCCGCAGTTCCCTGCTGTATGTACGCGAGCTCCTCTTCAGAGATCCACTTGTCTTCTGAAGGTTGATTATTCACCAGAGTAAAGCAAATGATAGATGTAATTATGGCCAATGCACCGGTCACGTAGAATATCATTGGCCAACCCCATCCGTTGGCTAGAAAAGCACATAAACCGTGTACGATTGCTACGCCCATGTTGAAGCCGGTGATAGTGAAGGATATCAGCTTTGATCTTTCATTTTGAGGAATCCATTTTGAACATACTTCCAGTATGCTTACGAGTAAAAAACTCTGAAATATTTCAAAGTTGTGATTGAGTAAGTGTTTTTGAAAATCTAAGTTCCAAGTCGAAGGTTCATTTGCTGCGATTCCCAATTTTTTCGGAGTATTAACATATAATCTGAGGGTTTTCTTTCACCAAAAATCAACGATTAAATGACAAATTCCTCACTTCACATATTCCAGTCAGTACACGACACGCTAGAAACACGTAAAATCCATAATATAAGCTGATCGGATTCAACATGGTGGTTATTCCGATAAACAACAAGGATATCGTGCAGCCAGTCGCTCCTCCAAGTTTGGACACCACATATCCACCTACACAGGCCGATAATCCTCCATAATACGATATGCTAAGGATAAATCCAACAGTTTTAGAATCCCAGTCGAATTCTGCAAGCTGAACAAAGACCAGTAGTATTGAAAATAACTTTGCGTTTTTCATACTGCATAGAATCAAGTCTGGTAGTGAAATGCCTATTTGCATACTTGGATTTGTGTCAAGTTGCCTATCTCGTTCGTCTTGGCAGAAGTCATATCGACTAGAGCGATGCTGATGTTGAATCGTGTAACGGCGGTCATTAGATAACATGCGAACATCATAGAACAGACGAGAAATCGTTTTGAAAACCATATTGATGTGGACGGGTTTGTTGACTGAGGATTCCTGGAAGTCATGCATAAATAGAATAGATGTGTTTTTAATTAGATACCGGAAAAGAATTTCCTAGGATTCGTATACAAGTATTGAAGATCATTACGGTGATGGTGTCTTTTCTTCGATCTTTCGAGTGGTTTGTGGTGACTTCATTCTGTAGATTGAATTGTCAGTTGATAGATGAGTTTTGATTGACAGGGGTGAATTTATACTTAAGACCCAAGTTGTGAAATATTTCGTGCGGTATAAGGTTACGTATATTACGATGTCGATGATTTTCTTTTGATCAGATTTCGGTGTTGGGTGTTCGCCTGTAATTTCATTTCACCAAGACAATTTCCAACCCTTTTTGCTCCTTTTCCTCGCTGAATAAATTCAAATTTTACTGGATTGCTTTTAAGAATCTTGATGTACGTCTTGTGAGGTATTTTACATCATAATTAATGTTCTGAAAATAGATAAAATGAAGAATAGGTATGTTGGCGTTGATAATTTTAAATTATGTGACGACATTTCTTGCCCATGAAATACGTAATTATGCATGTAAGTAGAAGGAAAAAAAACGGATCTTCGTGTGTTTGGTAAAAAAAAAGAAGATAGCCCGGTTTCGTCTCTATTTTTAAATTGAACAAATGAAAGGGTAGCTTTAGATAAGATCTTTGAATTTCAGGAGGCACATTTTTACGACCTATTGCATCAATTATGTATTCACCAGAAGAAAAATTGGTCTCGAGGGGGTTGTGTGGTTGGTTTACCTCGAGGGATTCCTGCTCTGATGATGAGTCATTTGCGATTTTTCTGTACCCTTAAGAAGTTGTATTGGAATTTCAAGTGATTATTTTTTTTGTTTTTTGAAATTTATCGTTGTTGAAAGATGTTTCTGTTTGCTGTGGGATCTCCATTAATTTGAAATTTCTTTGTTGTAGGTATTTTTCAATAAATTTTTTTTGGTGATTTTTAGAATAAATTTTTGCTTAGTGACTTGAAATTTCATTAAAAAAGTTTTTAAGTGAATGAGTGAATGTTTTGTGGTGATTTAGAATAAATTTTTCAATGATGATTTAGTTTGGAACTTTTTCGTGATTATTCAAAATGAAATTTTTTGTAGTAATTTTTAATAATTTTTTTTGGTTATTTTTAGTGTAAATTTTCGCCAGCGATTTAGAATTTTATTTTATTTTAATGAATTTTTTTCGAGTCAGTGATGAATTAATTTTTTCATGATGATCTCAAGTGCATTTTTCGTAGTGATTTATAGTATAAATTATTCATTGATCACTTAGAAAGCGTAACAAAACAAGCTACTCACCTTTTTATCTAGTTTTTTTTTTATGTTGGCAATTAGGGTCAGTATTTTCTTTGAATGGAATTTTGATAATTTTTTGAGTTTTTTTAGATTGTGGGGGGGGGGGTGTTGACATTTTTTTGGAGAAATTGATTTTTCAATTTTTCGGATTTTTTCAAATTTAGGTGAGGGGGGGGGTCGCTGAACTTTTTTTGTCAAACGTGAAAGAAAATCAAACTAGAAAATTATTTTCTCATAAAATCCATCGAAATAATAGTAACCTTATTAGGTGTGTACTGAAACAGAAAATTTATATTCGTAATAATCACGTTTGGAGATAAGAGAAATGAAATGTGGCCGTTTTTTTGGGCATGATATTGATAAGGCAATGCTAAAATAAAGCTCAAGGTCTCATGAAACATAAATATTTTATCGAACCCTTTTATCGAACCCAATCAAACGTATCTTAATAAATATTCATAATAGCTGAATGAACGCTGTTATCTTGCAAAAAATAAACGGGCGTTGAATTTATGTATTGAGAGGGGGGTTTCGGTAATGAATGATACATTGATCCTGGTAATCTATACTCAGATTATAATGCATTACCTAATGAAACCGCGAAATTAATTTGCGCTCAATCTGTATTACTTTGTATTTCTAATTTTCTATGTAGATGACCCTGCTTGTTTGTATTTGTCTATACCCCCTCCTGTGTGAACCAATAACGCTCGCGCATTTCGAAAACGAAACCAGTTAGTTTCGCGAATCGCGATTACGGTGATTGCCTAACTAGTAACTATAAAAAAAATTTGCATAGAGGCTAGTTTAATGAAATTTTAATGTGCGTTTTTCTACTAAAAAATGTGAAAAAATAGCGTTAAAATATCCAAAACCAACCGGAGCCTTCATATTTTTGAAAGAATTGCCTACTTATCTATTATTTTCAATATCCTCAACTTTTATTCTGAAATTATACCTAATTATCAGGTAGGTAATAGAAATTGGTATATCTTCGTAGTCTCTTGACCTACCTGTCTTCATACGATAGAAATAAAATGAGTTCATGTGAATGAAAAATAATTACGTTATTACCTACCTTTTCGAATCAGCAATAATTTGGTTATTAAGACTTTTAGGTTATTATTTTCAAAAAAACACGTTGAAACTACACTCGCGAATTCTTAACGTGCAAAAAAAATAAATTAGCAAAAATAAGGTGCTTTATAATAAAACGTATAAAAAACGTGCTAGGATGGCTAGTGAAAGTTCATTTTTGATTCGTCGCATATGGTAATCGAAGAATATAATTTTCAAATAAGATTAACAGTGGGGGTAAAGTGAGAAGATACGACTGGTTTTTTGCATTTCGATGGACATCTCGTTTGATTCATCTATTTAATTTTGTAATTTTATTATTCGCGGTTGGTATAGTCGTCGAGTGCACTCGATTTTATGAAAATTGCATCAAAAGAGGTACCTATTTGAAAAAAAGGCCAAGTTTTCTTGATTATTTTTGGATTTTTTTTTTAGCATGTAGTTCTGAAATTAGACCAGCTTTCAAAAATTAGGATTGCAGGAAAAATCTTAGCTTTAACATGTTTATTGAGATTTTTGGAGAATTTTTTAAAACTCGATCTGTTTTTCTGAAAATTGATTTTAAAATTTGCGTTTTGAAAATGTTATTACAATGATCAAATTTTTGAAAAGTAAATTTTAAAACATGATTTTCAAAGTTTTGTAAAAATAAGAGATGAGAAAAATGTTCAAAATATTGTGTTTTACAGCCTCTTTTGCTGAAATTTTGAAAATCCAGTTTTCGTTCTGAATCGGTTTCCGTTACTTTGATCTGTTACCAAAATTTTGAAAACTACGTATAACGTTTTATATTTCGTTTGAAATTTTCGAAATTTTGAATACTTACTTGTTTTTCCAAGTTTCTGCAACGAGCAATGAAACAATTTCAAATTTTTTTTTCATCGCCTGTTTTCTCAAAATTATAAAGATCTGTTTTTAAAATTCATTTATGTAGATTGAAAATCCAATTTTCATAAGTACATATGTGTGGAAAAATACCAAGGAATGAAATTCGAAAATTTTGAATTTTATTCCTATTTTGGTAATCGGATTTTCACCATGTATAAGTAAATGTTTGGAACCAGATTTTCATAATTTTGAAAAAATAAATGACGAAAATATGTTCAAAATTTTGTTTGTACCTTCCTTTATGAAATTTTTGAATATTTGATTTGATTCACAAAATTTCAATCTGTGGAATAAATTTGGAAACTAATTCATTTTCAAGATTTTTAATATTTTGAAAATTCAATTTCGGAATAATAATGCAAAATTAGGGTTAAATTTCAAAATTTTCACACCAAATTTCTGAAGAAATTCGCTGGTCGTGTTTTCCTAGGTTGTTTTAAAATCTTCAATAAGAATATTTATGCAATTTTGTCGTAAGATCATCTTATTATTCAAGAAGTACCTAATGATTGGGCTATTTAAAATGAGATTTCATTTTCTTGGTGCAGTTGTCAAAGAATACCTAGGAATTGTATGGATACCTATTCCTTTCAGGTCAACATGGGTTATATGTAGAAGAAAGGATTCTGAGCATTTTGAATTAATTTTGTCATTCAGTGTTGATATTTTTGATTTTGGTGTTCTAGAACGTTGGAATCTGGTCCAATGTGGGGTGGCTGAAGTTTTTTCAATTGAATGTGATGCTTAATCTCTTCTCGTTTTCCAAAATTGTGTATCACGTCGATGGAAAAAATCCTGCTTGAGGTGTTTGCCTGGAATTCGCTGGAAGGAGGTGTTCAATTAATCCTGGAAGATCTGTAAAGGATGAAAAAGTCCCACATATTCGACAAAGTGATGCTATAAATCCGATGTTTATCCGAAAGACTGATTCCTTTTCTCAACAATGGAAACCAATAGGTCCAAGCATCCGAGAATGGTGAAACAATAACAACAAAGCAACGTTGCCTGATATGGCAGGAGATAGAACTAGGTAAATATGCTGAGGACTTGATCTCACGTCCGAAATGGTCGCCAATCAAGACACTTTTGAGTACTTTTTTTTTTTTTACTTTTCACACCCCGAAGAAAGGGTTCAATCTTGCAGAAACTTACATTAGAAAACTTCCTATTTTGATGCTCTACCTATCCTACCACCTTCATTGCAGGTACCTCCTCATTCTCGTAAATTTTTTTCGGAGGCTTGGATTTACATTTTTTTTTCTAATCTGAAAGGCCTGTACTTGAAATACTCGTAGATTTGGGACCAGCATTGGTTACATTTATTAAACGTAATAAAATAAAGTTACATACTGTGTGACCAGAGAAACGATGGATATGAGAATTTGGGTAAAAACGAACGAAATTAATGACACGATTAAATTGCCAAAGTACGCAGCGCTCAAGAATAACACGCCACTGATTAGAAACGAACCGCTGATTAAAATCCGATGCAACTGTAAATATACAATAATTATATTGGAAAGGTTGAAAAGGATAGTTTGAATATTATTTATGGATTTTTTTTTTTTGTGAATGATTTATTTGATAGGTAGTTACCTGCGACACAGAAATATCCTTTTTCTTCCCATAATCGAGTAAAATTCCAGAAATTGTGATGGTAAAAATGCAGACTGCATTAGGAACGGAGGAAATAATCCCAACTTTATTGATGTCCTGATGTGTTATATCTGAAATATTGATCAACCATGTGGATCCTTCAACTTACTGAACCATGACACTATCAAGTTCAAACTAAATAACGATTAAAATAATCGAACCTTTGACGTACAAAGGAAGACAGGTGATTATTATTGTGAGAAGCCACATTAAACTGAACCTAGCTGTAATAAAAGCCCAGACTGGAGCCGATGTGATAATACTTCTATACGGATGGACCACCTGAAAACAAAATGGAATGATTATTTTTATCTGAACATGCACATTGCACTTGGATCAGATATTTTATCCTCCAAAATTAAACCTACTTGTTTTCTTTGATTAGTTGCAGTTCTCTGCTGTATATACACGAGCTCCTCTTCAGAGATCCACTTGTCCTCTGAAGGTTGATTTCTGACCAGAATAAAGCAAATGATGGATGTGGTAATGGCCAAGGCACCGGTCACGTAGAATATCATTGGCCAGCCCCATCCATTGGCCAAAAATGCGCATAAACCGTGTACGATTGCTACGCCTACATTGAATCCGGTGATCGTGATGGATATTAGCTTTGATCTCTCATTTTGTGGAATCCATTTTGAACTTACTTCCAGTATGCTTACTAGTAAAAAACTCTGAAATACACAGATTCCGATTACAACGGTCAATAATAAATTGTGCACACTGCTCATGTGCTTCCAAAAGAGGTCATTGAGGAATTTTTGAGAGTTTTCCACTCTGGAATCAGTGATTTCTTACGACTATGCTCATTACTCCCCCTTCTGAGATTATTTTCGATAAATTTAGATTCTCGAGGATATAGCCTCAAAGGTTCATCTTCTACGAGTTACAAATTTTTTGGAGTACCTTATTCGCGATTAATTCGGGTTTTTATTTCGACAAAAACTAATAAGTAAATAAATGACCAGTCTCTCACTTCACATATTCCAGTCAGTATTCGACATGCTAGAAACACGTAAAATCCATAATATAAACTGATGGGATTCAGCATGGTGGTTATGCCAATAAACAGCAAGGATATCGCACAGCCAGTCGCTCCTCCAAGTTTGTTCACCACGTATCCACCCACACAAGCCAATAATCCTCCGTAATACGATATGCTGAGAATTAATCCAACAGTCTTGGAATCCCAATCGAATTCTGGAAGCTGAAAAAAAGAACCAGTTGTAGTATTAAAAGCATATATCGTTGAATCGTTCATTCCAGAATTGAAGTCTATACTTGGATTTGTGTCAAGTTGCCTATCTCGTATTCCTTGGCAGAAGTCATATCAACTAGAGCGATACTGATATTGAATCGTGTAATAGCAGTCACTAGATAGCATGCGAACATCATAGAACAGACGAAAAATCGTTTTGAAAACCATATTGATGCGGATGGGATTGTTGATTGAGGATCCCTGTAAGCCAAGAAAATTAAATATGTGTATTGTTATTACCAGAAAACGAATTTGAAACTCAAATCGTAAAATTCATGTACAAGCATTGAAAATTATTACGGTGGTGGAGGTGGTATCTTTTCCTCAGTTTGTTGAATGTTTTGTGATGTGTTGTCAGTGGGGTTTTTCTCGCAGAACAAATTAAAACTTTGCTGGATTGTTGAAATTCGAATACTGAAAGTTGAATAAATCGAATACACGAATAATTAATAGAGGTGAATTTCGGGCCCAAATCATGGAATTTTATTTAAAAAGCAATAGAAGATTATTACGGTGGTGACGTCTTTCCTTTGGTTTGGCTTCTGTTTTGAGTTTTATTTCCTGGAGATTTCATTTTACGTACGAATAGAATTGCCGATCTTTTTTTCGCCGAAGAAATTGATATCTCGCTGGGTAATTGCCGAGTACTGTCCTGATACACGCTTTGCGAGTTATTTCACATCAGAAGTGCTCTGAAACGAATTAAAAACTGTACAATACTGAATGAACGATATAAAATGATAACCTAAAGCTATAGATTTGCTTATATTCATTTATGCATACTTAATCTAAGCTTAATTAAGTCTAAAAGTTAGGTGTTTTATTGTTTTGAATAAATTCTCGAGTCTCTAGGCACGTAGTCATGTACCTACCAAATGCATAGGTTTACCTACGTCTTGTTTAGGTTCGTTGACCTTCTATCTAACAATTCGCACATTTATGTGTCCTTGCAACTGCACGTACTTGATGATTTTAATTAGGAATGTGAAGACATTACGCATCTACAGGATGTCTACAAGCCTTCTTATAATGAAAAAATTTACCTTCGCTTTGCTCAGACCATTTTTTCACAGGTCGCTTTTGTTAATTTGCCAAATTCCCAAAAAATCTCGCTTTTTTGCAAATTTTCCAAAATGTTTCGCTTGTTTGCTAAAAATAGCTAAGAAGTCCTGCTTTTTACTGAAATTATTGTCAAAGTCTCGTTTTCTATCTAAAATAGCAAAAAGTCTCGCTTTTAGCCTAAACTGTCAAGAATTTTCTTTTTTTTTGCAAGAAATTTTTAATAAGTGTGTTGTTTTTTACATCCGTAAACTCTCACTCTTTTCCAATAATAGTTCTAATTGTAGTTTTTTCGCCAGAAATTGCTAAAAACCCTTTTCTTTATTTGCTGGAATTGTCAAAAGTCTCGTATTTAGTGCCAAATGTCACAAAAATTCTCAATTTTTGGCCCAAAATTGCCAAAAAATATTTTTTTTTTCAATGAAAAAGTTGCAAAATATTGTATTCGTAGCTTGACTTTTTCGGAAAAAATTGGGAAAAGGACTGTTTATTGGTAGTAATTGCCAAACTGTTTAGCTTTTTGCTGAAACTAAACGCATTTCTATCGAGTTTCATTCTTGGATTTTGATTAACCCTTAAAGGCTTGGATCAAACTGTAAGTGATTCAAAAAAATGCTTTCAATTTATTGAATAGGACTGACATGAATCACTTTAATGTGTTGTATGCCCCCCTCCCCCTCAAAACCATTTCGTAAATGAGGGGCCAATTTTTTCATTTTTTTGTAAATTACGAAAAAGCAAAATACCTAATTGGCCCAAATTTGAGGTAATCTTAATAATCGCATTCCACCCACCTAATTATTGAAAGCAAATCCTTGATGAGCCCCTTCCCATTTTTGGTGGGGCATAAATATGAAAAAGTTGAGGTAAAATACGGGCCAATGTCCTCCATTTTTAATTTTATGAATTTGTTAATATGCTTTCACAAAATATAATCACAAAGGGTATACGCAGTGGGGTACAGAGCGATTTTTTCATTTTTTGATTAACTAGTTTCGTAAAAGCGGCTAAAACATGAGACACGAGCACATCAAGTACCGCATATGAGAATACACTTTACTTGGAGTAAAAAGTACGACAATTATAAAATGTGTATACAAGCATGCCTCAGCTTTTTCAGGACTTTTTACTTTTAGTTGCACAAATATCTAAAGCTGATCAGAATAAATCTCACACATCATTCGTAATTTGGGTAAAGTGAAATTTCTGTATGATGATGCAGCTTCTTTCTTCTTCCACAAGATTGGGCAAAACATTCTCATACAGAAATTTCACTATCCGAATGAATTACGAATGATGTGTGAAATTTATACAGATGTGCTTTAGAGGTGAGAGTAGCTGGCAGCTCAAAGTTCTGAAAAAGCTCAAGCATTCTTGTATTTGTAGTTTATAATTATAGTAACTAATCATGATTCCTTTATATCGAGCCCAATCTTGTAGTGGAGGAAGCTGCATCATCATACAGAAATTTCACTATCCAAATTAATTACGAATGAAATGTGAAATTTATACAGATGTGCTTTAGAGGTGAGAGTAGCTGAGAGCTCAAAGTTCTGAAAAAACTCGGGCATTCTTGTATATACAGTTATTATTTTTCGTAACTAATCATGATTCCCTTACAATTGGTCCAATGTCTTTGTCGAGTAAATGGCATCATTATACCAAAATTACACGCTATCCAAATCAATATTCAATTACGAATGAAGTGTGAAATTTATTCATTTGTGCTTTAGAGGTATGAGAAGCTGACAGCTGAAAGCTCTGAAAAAGCTCAGGCATTCTTGTATATATTGTTATTATTTTTTGTAACTAATCATGATTCCAGTCGAGTAACCTGCATCATCATACAAAAATTTCACTTTACCCAAATTACGAATGATGTGTGAGATTTATTCTGATGAGCTTTAGATATTTGTGCAACTAAAAGTAAAAAGTCCTGAAAAAGCTGAGGCATGCTTGTATACACATTTTATAATTGTCGTACTTTTTACTCCAAGTAAAGTGTATTCTCATATGCGGTACTTGATGTGCTCGTGTCTCATGTTTTAGCCGCTTTTACGAAACTAGTTAATCAAAAAATGAAAAAATCGCTCTGTACCCCACTGCGTATACCCTTTGTGATTATATTTTGTGAAAGCATATTAACAAATTCATAAAATTAAAAATGGAGGACATTGGCCCATATTTTACCTCAACTTTTTCATATTTATGCCCCACCAAAAATGGGAAGGGGCTCATCAAGGATTTGCTTTCAATAATTAGGTGGGTGGAATGCGATTATATAAGATTACCTCAAATTTGGGCCAATTAGGTATTTTGCTTTTTCGTAATTTACAAAAAAATGAAAAAATTGGCCCCTCATTTACGAAATGGTTTTGAGGGGGAGGGGGGTATACAACACATTAAAGTGATATTCATGTCAGTCCTATTCAATAAATTGAAAGTATTTTTTTGAATCACTTACAGTTTGGTCCAGGCCTTTAAGGGTTAAAAACGAAATGTTGCCAATGTTTTTTCGCTTTTGATTACTTTTTGACCGATCGCGATCCCTTGAAGCTCAACTTCGAAACTCTGATCCCTAATCTCTATCATTATTCGGGATCTTTCAGGTTCAAGGTAACAACTGCTAGAAACGAGATTTTAATGCTGCTTTCGAGGGTTTTTACATCATTTCAACGCTCTTTTAGATGACGAAAAAGTGGATCTTGGGCTCCACAAATTTTCAAAAATGAATTAGACACCGTCCTAAAATAGATACTGATACACCCTATTGAGAAATTTTTTAAAATGTTCACGGATGAAGACAGCATTGCTGAAGGACCAAAAAAGGTTCTTAAAAAATTACTCGTATATTAGGAGTATTCTTACATTTCTGAAACGTGAATTTAAAAACCCCTTATATCTATTTCATTTTTTGTAAAAGAGCCAACAACATGTTTGGAGACTGAAGGAGGTTTTTTCTTGACGAAAGGGGGTTTTCAGGACTTGGACCTGAAATGATTGAAAATTTTCAAAACTTTTTTGTAGACCTTTTTTTTAATTTTTCGGGATTTTTTTTCAACTTCAGAGTCCGCCATATAATAAGACCAATATTGTTTGAGGGACCGTATAGTAGGGTTTTTCTTGAATCGAGAGAGAGCATTCAAAAAATCCTGACCGAAAATGAATTTTCAATAAATTTTTACACACTTCACCTTATTTTTAAACATTTTTTTGCATGTTATTCGCAAGGTAGGAAAGGTAAAATGAAAGCTCAAGGACTACATGAAAACGTAAAAAATGAACACGATTGTATTTTATCGAACATACATATTACATACTTTGATATTTTACCGTTGGGTGATCTCTGTTATCACACGTATAAAAAACGCGGTTTGAATTTATAGAGGAGAATATGATCAGTACCTAATGACCGATGCATTGAACCAGATGTTTATTAATTGGAGGCCGATTTTCCCGTGAAAAAAAATAATTTATCAATTAATGTTGAACCCGGAAAGATCGCCTGTTTCCCTCATACCACACATGAATGAAAAAAATTCGATAAAATTCATTCGTCTTCGCTCAGTTGGCATGTTTGTGCGTATTTAGGTACATCGCGTTTATTTGTATTTGCCTACCTATCCCCCTCTCTTCGAATCACCTAATGCCTCTGACTAGTGAACGAAATCTTGCTCCTATCGGCAACAAAACCGGTTCGGATAGTTTCGCGATTATGCTAATTGCCTAGCAAAAAAATAATAATGATAAAGGCAAGTTCAATGAAATTGTAATTCATGTTTGTTTACTACAGAATGCTAAAAACATTAAAATTTTGAATACAAACTGGAAGCCTACACGTATTATAAATGAAAAATTCCCGCTACTCGTATATTTTCATAAGTACTTTCAACTTGTACAAATATCTTAGAATATCAATCATCAAGTATACGTCTGATTTACGAGTACACCTACCTTTCTTTAAACGATAGAAATGAAATGAGTCCATGCGAATGAAAAATAATTCCCCACGTTGTTATCTTCACAAATTCAGAACAATTTAACAACCGAACCTCATTATTTCCAAATAACACATCAAAACACTACACTCGCGAATTCTTCTTTTGTACATAAAAAAATTCGATATGCGAAAATTGGGCATATAAAAACGTAAGAAAACGTACTGGCATGTCATGTGAAAGTTCATTCTTGATTCGATATACTTCATTGAAGAATCAAGTAGTCCGGTCGGACTGCCCGACAAGGTAGAAGAAAAAATTCAACGTGATTCAAATTTTTCAGATAAGATTAACTTAATAGTAGGGATAGAGTTTAAAAGGTATACTTATTGTGGGGCAGCTGAAGATCACTACTCGCCAATCATTTCTTTAGACTGGTTTTTGCATCTCGATGGATAGTTTGCTTGCTTCCATTCAATACTCAAGTGTAGGTACCTATACCTAATTTTAATACTCGGTAGACATCGAGTTTCCAGAATTTTATGGGTAATGTGCCGAAAGAGATGGGAAAAAATTTGGTCACGTTATTATTTTGATTATCAATTAGACGAATGACATGATGATTTTTTTTTCCAGTGGAAAATGCCTGATCGAATTGAACGAATAGGTACCTACCCACATTTTTGATTTCACTGTCAGAAATCTGTATGTATTCGTATTATGGAACTACATTGAAAACTAAATAGAGGGTCATTCCACGTCAATTCGACCAAGAAGTGAAAAGGGGAAGGGGTGTCAGCGATTTCTTTGAAATTTTTCTTGTGGGAAGACCTTATCAAGAGATGACCAATGGTGCAAATCGCAGCCCTCTAGCCCTTATTTAAAAGCTGCTAGTGGACGGTGTCAAAGTTTTCAATGAACTTGAAATATCATCCATTTCAACTGTGGATTAATCGATAACCGTGATACCTACCAAAGTGGAACTTTTCCCAATAGTTAAGGGGTTTAAAAGACTGTTTGCCTTTGGTGGTATGTATCATGAAAATCAGTGTTGCCCCTTTTTTTCGTACGAAAAATTAGCTCGAATAGTTTAAAAACGTAGTTTTCATATTGTTCAGACTCATAAATTTTGAATAAAATACCTATATTATGGACAACTCCTCATGCTGAAAAACATATCAAAAAATTAGGATGGCATTATTTCGTAGAGTCGATTTAAAAAATTTGAAAGTTTGCGAAAAAATGTGATTTTTTGATTCAAAACATTAAAAAAAGTTTCAACTGGTGAAGTTGACCCATTCGACCCCTATTTTTACGTATCCGATGAAAAAGTTGAAAAAATTCCTTCACTCGATGAAATAAAAAACCAACGATTTTTTTTTTGCTATGAGTGTGATTTTTATCAACTTTTTCATGAAATATGTCAGAAAGACGACTGAATAAATTTGAACTTTTTTTTATGTATGTTTGGAATTGGAAATTGAATATTTTTGAATTTTGAATTTCTTTCGATTACCTAGTTCATTTCATTGAGTGAAAGGAGGTTTTCAACTTTTTCGATGGATAAGGAAAAATAGGGGTCCAATGGGTCAACTTCACCAGTTGAAACTTTTTTTCATGTTTTAAATCAAAAAATCACATTTTTTCGCAAACTTTTTTTTTTGAAATGTCATCCCAATTTTTTAATTATGTTGTTCAGCATGAAAAGTTGTCCAATGTCCATAATATATTTTTTTCAGAATTTTTAAGAGTCTGAACAATATAAAAACTTTTTTTTGAAACTTTTCAAGCTAATTTTTCTCACGAAAAAAAAGTGGCAATACTGACTTCCATAATACAGGGTGTCTACCAGGTCGCTATAGCGTTAAAAGTCGCGAAAAGTCGCGATTTTGAAAATAGGGCGCTAAAGTCGCTAAAAGGTCGCGATTTTCGCCAAAAACACCAAAAAGTCGCTATAAATTGTCCAAACTTCAAATTTTAAAAACTTTTCGTATTATTATTCAATGTTAATGCTACTGCCAAATTAGCATTTTAAATAATCATATAAATTCAAAATTTCAAAAGCTTTCGCCCTCGCTTCGCTCGGGCATATTATTTCATTTTCTTTAGCCAAACGTTGAGTCTTGATGATAGAAAAATTGACTTCTCACATTAAAAATGATATTTTTTCACTTCTGGAGAATTGTGAATTTTCGTGTTACCAGTGCTTTTGCCCTCAGTTGGCTCGGTTCGTACGGGCCATGTAGGTGTATTTTTAGAAATATGTACCTATTGTAATATTTTGGAAATTATTGTTAGATTGCTGGAGGAGCAGGACCGTCGAGAGGGGGAAAAGAGGAGAGTTTACCTAGGACTCGCTCATTCTGGAGGGTCCAACAATAAAGAAAGGGCCCGTGATGGAAGAAAAACGTGTTTTTTTACTTTTCAAAAGTCAAATTTTCAAAAGCTTTTGCCCTCGCTTCGCTCGGGCTTGTTTTCTTTTCTTTTTACACATCGAAATTTCTGAAAAAATATCATTCAACTTTCAAAGTTTTGAAGTGAAAGAATGAACTTCTAGCTTAAACAAAAAGAAAAATTAGTGGTTGAAATGACTAGAAAAGGAACAATCGAAGAAATTGAAATTTTAGAACTGAAGAAAGTTAAGTAGATGGAAAAGGAAAAAGAAAAGCTCGAAAATTTGGATGACTCTTTATGTCACATGGAAACTATTGAAAGTTGTCCAAACCTCCCCCCTCCCACCACCCAATATGTGCAAATTTTATTGGAACCCAATTTTTTTCGTTAGGGGGGGGGGGGGGGTACTGAAAAAAAGTCGCGAAAAAAGGTTCTTCATAAATTTTTTTTCATGTTACATGGGAACTATTGAAAAATCCCATTTTTTTTGTTGAAAAATTGGGTGTGGGAACTGTTGAAAAAAACATTTTTACGTTGGAATTTTTTTTTGGGGGGGGGGGTGTACTTTTAACTGAAAAAAAGTCGCTAAAAGTCGCGAAAAGTCGCTATTTTTGAGAATTAAATTTTGGTAGACACCCTGATAATATCACCAAAAAGCCTTTCAAAATCCCTAACTATTGGAAAAAGTTCCATTTTGGTAGGTATCGCGGTTATCCAGTAACCCACTGCTGAAATGGATGATATATATAAAGTTCACTGAAAACTTTGACACCCCCTAGTAGCCTTTAAAAAAGGGTTAGAGGGCTGCGATTTGCGCCATTGGTCATCCCTTCGAGAGATCTTTTCACAGGAAAAATTTCAAAAAAATCGCCGACCCTCTTACCACTTTTTGGTCTATTTGTCATGGAATGATCCTAGATTTGGTTATGATAATGTACTTTCTGCCTACCACCTATTAGCAATTTGAAGTTGTTATGGACTATTCCCGAGAGAAAAAAATCTTGGGTGAAAAATTCGATCATGGATTCAAGTACCTACTGAATGTAGACGTTCCTAAATAGCTAAAAATCCATTATAAAAGTATACAGGTGTATTGTTTAATTAATTTACATCCCAACCAAACATGAAATTTACTTACAATGATAATAGTATGATAATTGAATAGTGAATACCCTGGTAAATTATATGGGTGCGGTCTTAAAATAAATTCAGTCTTCAAGCTCGAGTATACATTGATTGTATGTTGAAAAAAAAAAGTTCCAAACAGAATTATTTTCGAGGAATAAATTTAACTTGAAATGGAACCAAAGCTAGAGTAATACCATCTATGAGCTTGGCAGTAAAATCCGTATCTGAATTCGATTCAACTTTGAAACTCTGAAGTATCGCTGATATAAATATGAATAACGTAGTTTTCGCTAAAATCTCCCCGATACATCTTCGTTTCCCTGAAAATAAACCAGCAGAGTGAAATTACGATCAACTTGATGTCGGAATACTTATTACTCGAGCGTTTAATTTTACCTAATCCATACGGCATGAAGTGGGTGTGCTGGATTATTTTACCTTTGGAGTCGATGAAACGTTCAGGTCTGAAGACGTGAGGATCTTTCCAATAATCTTCATCCATGTGAACACTCCATATGTTTGGTAATACGATTGTATCCTTCAGAAAGACGAGTAGTACAAATAAATAAATTCTATGTACATTCGTTCATTTATCTCAAATTCTCAATTCATACGTATTAAATTGTAATTTGTATTAAAACTAAAGTATGACCTATTGAATATTTAACCTACTTTGGGTATTGAATAATTCATCAACTTAGTATCCTGAATAGTTTTATGAGGTACAGTGATCGGAACTGGGCTTCCGTGCCTTTGTACTTCCATAATAGTCGCTTCTAAATATACCAATCTGATAATCAAAGTGCAAGGTTAATTTTAATCAGACGATGTGATCTGTCACGTGAAGCGTGTATGTAAATTTATTGTCGACGCAAGCAATTTAAAAAATTCATACTTATCTTTATCCTCCATTGTAGGAATCTGTTGAGGGTTCAAAGCTCTGTCTATTTCTGCGTGGATTTTTTCTTGAACTTGGGGATATTTTACGAGGTAATGAATCATAAATGATAATGTATTGCTAGTAGTCTCCGTTCCAGCCATGAAAAAATCCATTAGTATTGCCAATAGCTGATTTTCTATGCAAAAAGTTGTTTTAGTTCGATGGTTCAATGTGATGAATCATACAGCGTGAAATTTCTATCAATATCGATCAATTTGAAGCTTACCTGTAAACGTACTATCTTTGTTACTTTTGTTGTTGTTTACCTCTTGGAGGAAAGTATTGATAAAACTGTCGGCTTGTGATTCTTGGTGTTCTCTAACAACCTCCTGAATGAGGGAAATTCGTCGAAATATCATTAAGAGTCAAATTCACCATGGGTGGGATTCTGATGGGGGGGGGGGAGTGGGTATTTTGGAATGAACAGCGATATAAGATTGTCATTTTTTGATGTTATGTTGGAATTTGGAAAAAGTAGCGAAATGAATTTTGAAAAAAATTATAAAATTGTACCTGAAATAGTTCAAATTATTCTGGTAAAGAAAATGGAAAAAATGAAGGATTAAACGAGACTTCGATTTGAGTGCAACAACTAAGGTAGATCGAAACATCATGTCTGAAAATCCCCAAAACCAAAATGGATTTTTGACAGATGTTTGGAAATTTTAAAAATCTTGCATAGGTAGTTGCTTTTATGGCTACTTTCTGATTTTTTTTTTTTTGTGAAATGTGATTTTTTTCAGACGAAATGGACCAGTGAAAAATAACTGCCCTCTACCCATTTTCCAAATTAATCAGTTTCTGGTCATTCTTCTAAATAATTTATTTGATTTTTTCCCTGGAATTTACAAATTGTTTAGAAAATTTAATTTTGAACTGGCTCTGTAACTTTAACCACCTAAAATGGTTGAAAACAAGCCCAATTGTTCAATAAGTATGAACGGAAGTTACAGGTGCAAGTTCATTTGTGACCTCTCAAGAGCTTTGGCTCTTGATTCGAAAAATATCTTTCAGAAAAATTGAAACAAAAACAGTTTTTTTAATTGTTTGAAAATTTAAAAAAATTTTCCAAAAATTTCAAAATGAGCTCCATACCAGTAATTCAACTTTATTACAGAAATTTCTGTGTATTTTTAAAATAGTTTTATGATCATGTTCAGGCTCAGCACTTTTAAAAACCTAAATATCATTTAAGTCATCTTTGAAATTGAACTTGATGATCATTCTCTCAATAAGAACTCATCTCTTTCCTCTTTTCACCAGGAAGGTACCTGAACTGCTTTTGTGCTACAAAAAAAAAGTGGCTGATTTTTTTTAACCCTATTATTTTTTCAAAACTGGAGAATCCAAAGATCTGTTGTATACTTCACAATGACTTGAAACACCCCGTCCATCGATTCAAAGGGGTTGCTTTCCACCTCACCTCAATCTATAATTTTGAAATTTACAAAATTTTGCATAAAATCGGAAAATAAGACTTAGTTTTTGAATTTAGGCTCCATTTTTTTTAGTTTTGTGTCAAGTTGAATTCATCAATCTATGTGGACTCACCTTCAGGAAATCCACCAGTTCGGCGGTAATAGCTACCATAGAAGCATATCCTGATTTTTTCGGAGCCACGTAGCGAATAAATGGCATTTGATTGAGAGGTCCGCCGGACATATCGAGTATTCGAAACACTTCGTGAACTAAATACACCAGTTTTATCAACTTTTCATCGTCCAACGAAAACCGAGTACTTGCGATCATGGTCCATATCGTGTTCAGAGTACTCACGTCGAAGAGATGTTCAGCTTGGATTGGGCCTCGCTGCGATAGAAAATATTTCAAATTAAGATTCCAGTTGTTCGAGATTTTTAATGCTTACAAACGATACGTGAAAAGTAATTACTTACCTATGCCTATTATGTACTTAATTAAATAATTATGTAGTCCTCGACTTACTTGGCATTCATTTTTAATTAAATTAACCAGCTCTGCACCTTCCTTGACTACGATATCGTTCATCTGTGTTTTATCCCATCCGAAAAGTCGAAGTTGAGATAAACAAAACCGCCTTTGTTCTTTCATAAACGAACCGTCCACAAAAACTAAGCCTAAAAACACACGAGACGTAGAATTTGATTTAGATTTTTTTCGTCTCTGATGAAAAGTTGAGCATAAAAGATTATTCATCTAACCCAGTCTTTGGCCCATGGTACGTAAACGAAAGCAGAACCCGTCTGGTCTCCCTTGAAAATCAGTCTTAAACATCGCCTGTTGAACTGCTTCGTAACCAGAAACAACGATAACTTTATTCATTCCCAGTTTTAAGCCTACTACTGGACCGTACATTTGCTGCATTTGGGCCCATACAAGGTGATAATAAGGTTTTTTCGCGTGTATGTTCCGTATTTGCAAAAAACAGCCCAGAAAAGGTAGCCATGAAGGACCTGCGAACAATTATGCGATTTTTTGTCAATTTCATTTACTAATTTGTTGACACAAAACTCGAGTTTATGTACAGCATCAATGGTTTGAAAGAATGAAAAAATTAATCAATTCACTTACCAGGAGGATAATTTTTAGGCTTTTGATTGGCAAATGCCAAAACACAGATTATTAACAAGATAACTAGCGCGAAACACACAACCATATTGATACTTGACAGCTCTTTCAGCGAGATTTGACACTAAGCAAGCGCTTCATTTCAATTATTTTTCACATTGTAAACTAAAATCCTATATACCTAGTAGAGGTACATATTAAAGGTATTCTTTACCTCACAATAATACTGTCCCCTTCCATTAGGTACCTTTTTAGATCTCGCATCACTTTAAAAGAATATATAATTATCTACCTGAAAAAAGATCTAATGATATGGTGTAGTTTACACCGACAACGATATATTTATTTGTATCAATTTAAATAATGATAATTCTCCCAAGAAGCAAACATTGACTCAAAAGTCCCCGTCCATTCAATAGTATTAAATAATTTCGAGAAGAGTGTGTTCATCGTTATGATAAAAGATCGAGTGAAAATGGAAATTGGATGAGGGATGCACATAAATTAATTCTATGTATTGTACATATGCACATATATTCGATTCATAAGTAACTCCGTTCAAAAAATTATTCTGGGTTTAAATGTCATGTGCATAGGTACGTAGACGTACCCATTATCTACTCATAGATCATTCATATGCAGCAAGAATTTAATAAACAGTTTGATCCATGCATGGGGAGGAGATATTCCACATTGCAATTTACATGATACACTGATGTATTCAGTTTCTACTTCGGCATTTTTTATATCATTCGTCTTAGACAGCTTACAATTACCTACATATAGTAAACCTTAAATTTTCTATAGGTATTTTATTCAATTACCTATGAATGTTCAATTATAAAATATAAAATCAAAATAATATTTTCATGATACTTACTAACAGTTGTGGGTTCCTCAAGTATGTTGATCGCTTTCTGATCAAATATACTTCGGATCATCACATGCTTCACCCTGGTTATGACACTACCGGAAGTCATTTGAATTGGAGTCAATTCGGTGATTTGTTTCATCACTTGATTGTATTCATTAGTCACAGCAGCATTATCTTCTTTTTTGTTGGTGATATAAATTAGATGACAATAACTGAAAGTATAAAAGCAACTTTATAATACAGTAAAAAATTGATTTGATCGTAAAAATTGAGGAATTTTCCCGAAAATAACGTTGATGAATTCGCGGTAGGATTTTATCAAACTACATACACTCTCATCAGCATCATCGAGTAGCAAGACAGGCACAATGGTTGCACTCAAAATGGTGCTATCATCAAACGATTTTCCTGTTTTGAATGCTTGCTTGAATTTTGTATGTCCTGAACTGCCATCTAACCCCCATTTACATAGGTAATAAATCAAAAGGAAATTTTCTGGCATGGTATATTTGGGAAGAGTTTCAAACAAAATTGACAACAGGAAAATTTCTTGAAAATTTTTAGTCTTTTTAGTTTTCCGCATTTACCGGACGAACTATACGTCCTAGCAAAAATCTGATGGCAGTGATCTGAAGGAGAATTAAATTCTCTACAATTTCGTTATCATGAAATTTTCATAGGACGCTTAGTTTCAAAACTGGGCATATTCGAAGTTGAAGTAACACTTTTTTGGTACTCCAACTTCAAGGATTTCCAGTTTTGAAACTAAGCGTCCTACGAAAATTTCTCGTGGACAAATTGTAGAGAATTTGATTCTCTTTCAGATCACTGCCATCAGATTTTTGCTAGGACGTACGGTTCGTCCGGTAAATGCGGAAAACTAAAGAGACTAAAAATTTTCGAGAAATTTTCCCATTTACAAATTTTTGATATCGACAGGTAGAATGTAAATTCCGGCGCGGAGGGCATTCAAGTTGTGTTTAGTCAAAAAATAGGAGAGTTCATCTTGAATGGCCAAGTCTGGAGAATCACCTTTGCTCTAAAATGTACTAAGTACATTCATTGGAAGTTCTTAACCTACACCTATGCGCTTAGAGGCGCCACAGGCGAAGGGCTCTCTATTCGAAGATAAATAATACGAAGAAAGAAAAAAATTGATAAAAAATACAGTCAAAAAGTGCAACATAGGCAAACGAGACGCGAAACAATCGAGCACGGAAAAGTGAGAAAATTTAATAAATAAAATACAGGGAATGAAAATACAGAGTGGGCCAAAAGTCAGTATCCCGATTTTCACGTTTTAGTTTTTCTTGAAAAAAATAAGCATCCTAGAAAAAACTAACGACATCGTGTCGATTCGAAATTTGATTCTCTACAACTTTGTTACCACGAAATTTTTTTTGGACGCTTCCTTTCACCTCCAGATTGATTTTTGTGATTTGATGATTTTTATGAAAAATTGTTCAAAAGTTAATTTCTAAGAGTTTTAGTTTTTCTTTAAAAAAATCAAAAACTAATCATCCTAGAAAAAAACGAACGACATTATGTCGATTGGAAATTTAATTCTCTACAACTTTGTTTTCATGAAATTTTTTTTTGGACGCTTCCTTTCGCCTCCAGACCAATTTTTATGAAGCTCAGTTGGCAAATTTTTCGAAAATTTGAGTTTTTTGTAAAAAAATCAAAAACTAAGCAATTAAGCATCCTAGAAAAAAACTAACGACATTATGTCAATTGGAAATTTAATTCTCTACAAGTTTTTTCGATGTAATTTTTCGTAGGATGCTTCTTTTCATCTCCAGATCAATTTTAATGAAACTTAGCCTGCAAATTTTTCGAAAATTTTAGTTTTATGTAAAAAAAAATGGAAAACTAAGCATCCTAAAAAAAAACTAACGACATTAATAATGTCGATTGGAAATTTGATTCTCTACAAATTTGTTATCATGTAATTTTTTTTTGGACGCTTCCCTTAATTTTTGACTTTTTTTACAAAAAACTAAAATTTTTGAAAAATTTGCCAACTGAGCTTCATAAAAATTGATCAGGAGGCGAAGGGAAGCGTCCAAAAAAAATTTCTCTTTATCAAAGTTGTAGAGAATTAAATTTTCAATCGACATAATGTCGTTAGTTTTTTTCTAGGATGCTTAGTTTTTGATTTTTTTACAAAAAACTAAACTTTTCGAAAAATTTGCCAACTGAGCTTCATAAAAATTGATCTGGAGGCGATAGGAAGCGTCCAAAAAAATTTCATTAACGAAAAGTTGTAGAGAATTAAATTTCCAATCGACATGATGTCGTTAGTTTTTTTCTAGGATGCTTAGTTTTTGATTTTTTAAAGAAAAACTAAAAATCTTGGAAATGAACTTTTGAAAAATTTTTCATAAAAATCATCAAGTCACAAAAATCAATCTGGAGGCGAGAGGAAGCGTCCAAAAAACGCTAGGCCAGAGATTAACCACACAGAAAGAGGCACAGATGCAAGACAATAGAGCACAGAAAAGTTAGAAAAGTGAGAAAAGTAAGTAAATAAGTAAATACAGCGGGTAAGAGAAAAAAATAATTATATATGTATAGTTACATCTTAAATAAATAGATAAATACAGGAAATAAAAATACAGCAATAAATGTACGGACTAAACACATGACAAGTAATCAAAATACCATTTAATGCACGGTGTGAAAGACAAAGAACGTGTCACTTCAAAAAGGACATTAGTCAAAAATGCCGATTTTGAGAAATCACGTTTGAAGTTTTCAGTGCAATTTTTTTCATATTTACGTTGGGAATTCAGCCGGAAACGTTTTGTATTCTCAAAATTTCATCTTTTCACCACAAGAAAACACCTCGCCCATCACACAATATAAATTTCTCTTTTCTCCAAAGCAATTTTAAAACTTCAAGTTATATGTCCTTTTTGAAGTGACAAACTGTAATTTTCATCAGTTTCGCATTAATGACGTCACACCTTTCGTGTATGCAGGTATTAAAAAAAAATTTCCAGGATGAAACAACGAACATTTTCATATAAAAATTTTCATTTTTACCTTCTCCTGCGACGGAAAAATCATACGCCAAAAAATGACAAAATTTTTTTCTAAAAAATTAAAAAGAAATATCTACGGTGCCGATGCGGTGATGTCAAAATGGTCAAACATCGTTTGGAAAGTGGGCGTGGTCTTATTATGTTGCCAAGACTTCAGGGAACACGAATCCGTTGTCACAGCAAAAAAGACATATGTCAACTTATGCCCCTCTTGAAGTGACACGTTTAATGATGCACGCTAGGCCAGAGATTAACCACACAGAAGGAGGCACAAACAAGCAAAAGTCAGCCTGTATCCAGAAGCCACTCAGTCACTTTTTTCCTAAACCGTTTACCAATTTTCAGTTGCCTGAGTTCAGCAGGTACTGAGTTAAAGACACCTGGAGCCTTAAATGCTGCCTGCATTGTAGATCTAGTCCTGTTGAAGAGCTTCTGCCTGGCTGCCCGTATTCTCCCCTCCCTGAGACCGCTCCTATTCACTGTACCTTTTCCAAGCTGTTTTTTATTCTCATGCACATACACCGTATAAGGGACAGAGTGTATATTTGATCTACCCGGAGTATTCTAAGTTTTCTAAAAGTGTCTCTTGTGGTGTCTCCACGTTCGAGCTTCCAGTCTTTAAATATTTCGAATTGCGTGCTCTGTAAGCGCCTAATAGGCTCTAGATGCTGTCCAGCAGCACCACCCCATACAGGGATGCCGTCACTTCCCTTGAAAACATATCAATTCCTATACATTATAGTTTCACAAAAACTGAATCAATCGTAAATTAATTGATCCGTTTGCGAATGATTTACCAGGAAATCAATTAATTTCATTGATCACCAATCGTTCGTAAATGACTCGATTTGGTTGTTAACAGATTAATTGCCATACCAATGTTTCAAAAGAAGTGAATCAATTCGTTCATAAAAGATTTTTATTTTTGAAGAAAAGTCGGTCTTTTCAGGGAGTGTTTTCAGTTTTCGGTTCCGTTTTTTCGTTTTGAAATTTTTTTTCAGTTGTATAAAGATTTTTGGATTGGGGAGCGAGCCTCGTTAGCGCGTTCTTTCTCAAAACCTCCCTTTTTTTTTACTGCGAAGTGGAATCATTTTCGAGGAATAAATTTAACTTGAAATGGAGCCAAAGCTAGAGTAACACCATCCAGAACCTTGGCAGTAAAATCTTCATCTGAATTCGATTCAAGTTTGAAATTCTGAAGTATCGCTGATAGGAATATGAATAACGTAGTTTTTGCTAAAATCTCCCCGATGCATCTTCGTTTTCCTGAAAGTAAACCAGCATAATACCTAGTTAAATCACGATCAATTTGATGCTAAATAGGTACGTTTTACACCTAATTTTGAGCATTGCATTTTACCTATTCCAAACGGCATGAAGTGGGTGTGCTGGATTATTTTACCTTTGGAGTCTATGAAACGTTCCGGTCTGAAGACGTGAGGATCTTTCCAATAATCTTCGTCCATGTGAACGCTCCATATGCTCGGTAATACAATTGTGTCCTTCAAAGAGACAAAAACAAATAAATGAATTGTGTTCAGATTTAGGTATCTCAGTTCTCGCTCAGATTAAATTGACGTAATTTGTATTAGAACTACGTAATAACCAATTGAATTTAACCTACTTTAGGTATTGAATAATTCATCAACTCGGTATCCTGAATAGCTTTATGAGGTATAGCGATTGGAACTGGGCTTCCATGTCTCTGTACTTCCATTATAGTCGCTTCCAAATATACCAATCTGAAGATCAAAGTGCAAGGTTAATTTTAATCAGACGATGTGATCTGTCACGTGAAGCGTGAATGTAAATTGTCAAAGCTGAAAGCAATTTTTTTAAATTCATACTTTTCTCTATCCTCCATTGTAGGAATCTGTTGAGGGCTCAAAGCTTTGTCTATTTCAGCGTGAATTTTTTCTTGAACTTGAGGATATTTTACTAGGTAATGGATTATAAATGATAATGTATTACTAGTAGTCTCCGTGCCAGCCATGAAAAAATCCATTAGTATTGCCAATAGCTGATTTTCTGTGTAAAAAGTTGTATTAGTTCGATAGTATGTGATAAATCATATGCACAGTGTGAAATTTTTATCAATATGGGAGCACACTAAAGTACTAACACATCGATCAATTTGAAGCTTACCTGTAAACGTGCTATCTTTGTTGCTTTTGTTGTTGTTTACTTCTTGAAGGAAAGTGTTAATGAAACTGTCGCCTTGTAACTCTTGATGTTTTTTGACAACGTCCTAAATGAAGGAAATTCAATTAAAAAGAGTCGAATTTGGCATAGGTGGGTTTTGGATGAAAGGAATGAAAGACGGGGGGTATTCTGGGAAAGAACAGCGATATAAAAATCATCATTTTTTGATGGTGTTAAAATTTAGAAAAAATGAAAAATTGAAAAAAAAACTATGAAAATGTAACTGAGAAAATTCAAATTATTCTGGTAAAAAAAAATTGAAAAAATGAAGAAGTAAACGAGACTTTGATTTCAGCAGGACCAAGATTGATCCCGAAACCAAAAATTTCTAGTCCCCATATTTATTTTTGGATTTTTGCCCAATTTTTGGAAATCTTAAAATTAGGTGCTTTTAAGGGTACTTTTTGATTTTTTTCTGTGAAATGTGATTTTTTTAAGACAGATTGAATCAGTGAAAAACTATTACTTCATTTAACCACACTCTGCTCTTTTTCAAATTTGTTAGTTTTTAGTCAGCCTTTTAAACCATTTTGATCATTTTTTTTTTGCTGGAATTCACAAATTGGTTAAAAATTTTTTTTTGAACTAGCTCTGTTGAAATTCAACATTTACAACCTGAAACGATTGAAAATTATTTCGGGCACTCCAAAAAATTTTGAATTTATCGATCTGCAAAAATTTGAAAACTGACTGGAAGGTCCAGCATGGTCCAAAACGCAGGTGAAATTAAGTGAAAAGTATTTACACTGGCTCGTGTTTCGATAAATATCTTTTAAAACAGTTGAAACGTTGAAATGAAGTAGATTTTTTGAATTTTTGAAAATTTCCAAAAATTGCAAAAATTGCAAAATGATCTCCAGTACCCTATTTCAACTTTTCGATGGATTTTTAAAATACATTAGCATTTTCTGTCAAATGAAATAATTGTTGAAAAAATGGCTGAATTTTGGGTCTTTTATGCTTATATTTTCAAAACTGGAGAATCCAGAGATCTGTTGTATGTATACTTCAGAATGACTTGACCCCCCCCCCCCCGACAATCAATTCAAAATGTCTGCTCTCTAACCAAATTTGATCTAGTTTTGAAATTTTCAAAATTTTGCAAAAATCGTAAAATGAAATTCAGCTTTTGAATTTAGGAACCCCCTTTTTTTCTCCATTACAATTTTTTTTTGAGACATCAAGTTGAATTTTTCGAGATTAAAATCGGACTCACCTTCAGGAAATCCACCAGTTCGGCGATAATGGCTATTATAGAAGTATATCCGGATTTCTTCGGAGCCACGTAGCGAATAAATGGCATTTGATTGAGAGGTCCACCGGACATATCCAGCAATCGAAACCCTTCGTGAACTAAATACACGAGTTTTCGTAACTTTTCATCGTCCAATGAAAACCGATCGCTAGCAATCATGGTCCATATCGTGTTCAAAGTACTCACGTCGAAGAGTTGTTCAACTTGGATTGGGCCTCGCTGCGATCGAGTTTGGAAAATATTTCAAATTAACATTCCAGTTGTTTGAAATTTTTAATGTTTACAAGCTACACGTGATGAGTACCTAATTTCACCTACCTACATGCCTACTTACTATTTATAAGTATATACAGATAATTATATAGTCTTAGACTTACTTGGCATTCAGTTTTAATTGAATTGACCACTTCTATAGCTTCTTTGGTTACGATATCGTTCATCTGCGTCTTACCCCATCCGAAGAGTCGAAGTTGAGATAGACAAAACCGCCTTTGTTCTTTCATAAACGAACCTTCTACGAAAACTACACCTAAAAATACACGAAACGTTGAATTTGATCTAGATGTTTTTCGTCTCTACATAATTAAAAGTTGAGCATAAAACATTATTAATCAATCACACTAACCCAGTCTTTTACCGAGGGTACGTAAACGAAAACAGAATCCGTCTGGTCTCCCTTGAAAATCATTCTTAACCATCACCTGTTGAACTGCTTCGTAACCAGAAACGACGATAACTTTATTCATTCCCAGTTTTAAGCCTACTATGGAACCGTAAATTTGCTGCATTTGGGCCCATACAAAGTGATAATATCGTTTTTTCACGTATATGTTCCGTATTTGCAAAAAACACCCGAGAAAAGGAAGCCATAAAGGACCTGCGAATAATTATGCATTTTAGTCAATTTTATTGGCTAATTTGTTGACACAAAACTCGCGTTTATGTACAGCATCAATGGTTTGAAAGAATGAAAAAAATTAAATAATCACTTACCCGGAGGATAATTTTTAGGCTTTTGATTGGCCAATGCCAAAGCACAGATTATTAACAAGATAATTAGCGCGAAACACACGACCATATTGAAACTTTTGACAGCTCTTTCAGCGAGATTTGACGCTAAACAGGCGCTTCATATCGATTATTTATCACATTGTAAACTAAAATCCCAAGTATACACGTTAAAGGTATTTTTTACCTCACAACAATAGTGTTTCCCCTTCCAGTAGGTACCTTTTTAGATCTCGCATTATTTTAAAAGAATATACCTGAAAGAAGATCTAATCATATGGTGTAGTTTACACCGACGACGATGTACTAATTTGAATAATAATAATCTTCCCAAGAAGCCAACACAAACCCAAAAATCCCAGTCCATTCAATAGTACAAAATAATTTCGAGAAGAGCTCGTTCATCGTTATGATGAATAAAAAGATCGAGTGAAAATGGAAATTACGGCAGATACCTATTACGAGGGATGTAAATTAATTCTATATTCGGCTCGTAACTCCGTTCAAAAAATTATTTTGGGTTTCAATGTCATGTACGTAGGTACATATTATCTATATCTACTCGTACAATTATTCGTGGAATGAAATAATGCGCTGTGATTTCCCAATGGCTCGTAAAAGGATTAATTTTTTTCATGTTGCGCAGTTGATCGTTTTTCGAGTACCTAGGTCAAGGTACAGGTGAAAATTGGAAGGTGTGTAGATGGGATTCGAACGTCGTGAATAATTTACCCACTTATTTATCATTTTTACGATTTTCTTGTCTGCTTGTTTTTTAGCGAACAACTTTTAAAAAGGTTTTGAAAATTTTATTATTTTGAATTATTGGATTCATATTTAAAGATCAATGGAACAATCGCTGGTGAAATGGTGAACTGTGTTCTACGGAGTGATTTTTTTGGTCTGATTTTCGTGAGCGAGATCGTCTGGACTTGGCAACTTTGACCACGATTGAGGTTCACTCGATCCGTAAAATGCAAATATCACAGCACTTAGCATAAGTATCACACTTGACAAAATGAAGCAATTATTCCACTCTTCCATATTCTACACAAAAGACGTATTATTTATAAATGAAATTAATTTCTAATCGAAATATAAGCTGTTACTTTTTGAACACTTACCCGGTTGGTCGTCATGTATCCTGTCATTTCTCGTGCTAAAATATTACTTATCGAAGAAACGAAAGTAACCAATCCTGCGACAGCTCCGCTACTGTTGGGAGCCACACTGATGATAATTATTCTGCGGAAAAAATTTCTCAGTGATTTAATTAGGGAATTTGGGCCATTCCACGTCAGTTCGACCAAGAACTGGTAAGGGGAGTCGACGATTTTTTTGGAATTTTTTCTGTGGAAAGATCTTTTGAGGAGATGACCAATGGCGCAAATCGCAGCCCTCGAGCACTTTTTTAAAGGCTGCTAAGGAATATCAAAGTTTTCAGTGAACTTGAAATATCATCAATTTCAGCAAAGGATTACTCAATAACCGCGATACCTACCAAAATGGAACTTTTTCCAAAAGTTAGGGATTTTGAAAGGCTTTTTGGTGATATCATAAAAATCAGTGTTGCCACTTTTTTTCGTACGAAAAATTAGCTCGAAAAGTTTCAAAACGTAGTTTTCATGTGGTTCCGACTCTCAAAAATTCTGAAAAAAATATATTATGGACTACTTTTCACGCTGAACAACATATTAGAAAATTGAAATGACATTATGTCGTAAAGTCAATTTAAAAAAATTGAAAGTTTGCGAAAAAAATGTGATTTTTTGATTTAAAACATGAAAAAAAGTTTTGACTAGTGAAGTTGACCCATTTGATCCCTATTTTTGCGTATCTGTTGAAAAAGTTGAAAAAACCCTTTTTACTCGATAAAACAAACTCCTCACAAAAAAATCAAAATTCGATAAAATTCAAAAAATGAACGAATTTTTATTTTTTTGATTGTGAGTGTGATTTTTATGAAATACGTCACATAGAGCCCAAAATAAGTCAACCAAATAAATTTAAACGATTTTTGATGTTTGGAATTGAAAATAGAATTTTTTCGAATTTTGATTTTTTTGTGATGAGTTTATTTCATCGAGTGAAGGGTTTTTTTCTACTTATCAACGGATATGTAAAAATAGGGGTCAGATGGGTCAACTTCACCAGTCAAAACTTGTTTCTATGTTTTAAATAAAAAAATCGCATTTTTTTCGCCAACTTTCAATTTTTTTAAATCGACTTTACGACATAATGCCAGTCCAATTTTCTAATATGTTGTTCAGCATGAAAAGTAGTCCAAAATATATTTTTTTCAGAATTTTTGAGAGTTGGAACCGCATGAAATCCACGTTTTGAAACTTTTCGAGCTAATTTTTGGTACCAAAAAAAAGTGGCAACACTGATTTTTATGATATCACCAAAAAGCTTTTTAAAACCCCTAACTTATGGAAAAAGTTCCATTTTGGTAGGTATCGTGATTATCGAGTAATCCACTGCTGAAATGGATGATATTTCAAGTTCACTGAAAAATTTGACACCCCCTAGCAGCCTTTAAAAAAAGGCTAGAGGGCTGCAATTTGCACCATTTGTCATCCCTTCAAAACATCTTTTCACTGGAAAAATTTCAAAAAAATCGCCGACCCTCCTTACCTCTTCTTAGTTGATTTGACGTGGAATGACCCACTTGTGAATATTACATTGGTCCAAATTATGAAACTGGTGGTCAAAAATCCAGAATTTCAATTTATAAAACAGAATGCGAAAAATTTCGAATTTTGCAATTTTTCAAAACATCATCGAATTCAAATTTGACTGTAGGAAGTGGAATTAATAGAGGGATATTCGAAGTCACGCAGATACCCTCAATAATCTTCAATCTAGTGATCCAATAATTATGCGCCATTTAGAAAGATTTGTTGGCACATATTTTAATTAGCTCGAGGCCATGATAAAGGCTGGGGTCGTTGTGTGATTCGGTGTAATTAAAATCCCATTTTTGATGTTAGTTTGTTAAAAGGAGATTGAAAACGAATCTGCACTAGCAATTTTTTTCGATTTATGAATCGTACCCATAACTTTCAACTTTTGACTTCGTCGTTAAGTTCCATATCAGTTGAACTTTCATCTTGGAAGTTGAGTTTTGAGCGTTTTAAATTTCATTGACTCTCCATTCAAAATAGTGAGTTTTGAAATATAGTATATTTTGGATATTGGGAAATCAAACGTGGTCTCACAAGGAATGTGCCTTAGTAGGTCTAGGTAGTATTACTTACTGCGTGATCAGAATAATGATGCCTAAAAACATCTGTATCAGACTGAAAGCAATAATCGACAAAATGAAATCGGAAACGATCACACTGCTCAGGAATAGTGCGCTGCAGATAGCAAATGAACCACCAATCACCATTTTGTGCATCTATTGGTACGAATAACGAAATATTAGCTCAGAATTGTGCGATAATTTTTGAATCAGAATTCTCAGCACTCACCAATGTTACTGGTATATGGATTTTCCTGCTGTAATCGAGTAATACTCCACAAATGGGTATGACGAAGATGCTAGCTGCGTTGGGAACCGAAGAAAATATTCCTATTTTTTCAATACTTTCCACAGTTGTGTCTGTAATTGTGATGGAACCGAGTTTAATTCGTTAATATATTTTGAATAGGTACCTATTGGCAAGTCTCAATATTCACTCACCGTTATAATACAACGGCAGAAAAGTGACTACGATGGTTACCACCCACATGTGAGAGAACCTAACAACAAACAAGGCCCAAATTGCAGCTGATGATAGCATATTTCTGTATGGATGTTTAACCTGTAAAAAAATTCATATTTTTTATTATTAGTTAGGGTGACTGCATCGTTTCCAAGAGAATTTCACTCCATAGTCCATGGATATACGAGTAATTATGAGGATTGAGGATACTTAAGTATTACATTTTTTCGCGAACTAGTAGTGATGTTTTCCTGTTGAGATTCTATGTATTTTAGCTCAGCTTCAGAGATCCATTTATCTTCCGAAGGTTGATTTTTCATCGCGATGAAACAACATACCGATGTTATCAGAGAAAAAGCACCTGAAAAGTAGGATGGAAACGTTGTCATTAATGCTTATAGATTTGCGATGATAAGAGAATAGATTACAGCTCTTACCAGCCATAATGTCTGTGTTATTCATATATGTACTTGGTGAAGATATGTACTTCAGATACTTGACATACCTGTAGCGTAAAATATCATTGGCCAGCCCCATCCGTGGGCCAAATATCCGCAAAATCCGTGTACAATGGCCATACCCACTCGTAGTCCACTTACACTGTATGATGTCAGCTTTGATCTTTCATTTTTCAATATCCATTTAGAAGATACCTCAGACACACTGATGATGAGGAAATTCTGTAAAATATAACCTATCAAAGGAAACTTTCTTTCTATTTATAGAGAAGGTACAAAATATAGACCCTTCAGCTTTTTGGTTTTATGTAAACCATTCGGAAGGTCAAAATCCAGTGCGAGACTTATGAAGTTGTGAATGTATGTTGTGATAGATCAACGTGTTTTGTAGTACATATAACTTGATCAGTTGATATAAAGAGAGTGAGAATGATTAGGTTGGTAAGTTAGATATTAATCCTCCTCTTCGTGAACGCGACGAGAAATATTCCTTACGTGGGGAATATTTGCCTTGTTTCCCAGACTAGCTCAATTTGGGAGAGTTCAATCATTCAAACCTTTTATAACGATATTTCTTGATACCATTTAAACAAAAACACAGCTCTACACCTTTCAATGATGTTTTTATTAAAATAGATCAAGTCTAGAGATATTTATGTACAGTGTTATAACCTATGTCTTATTTACGAGTATATGCTCGTAAGTATGAACATTAGATAGATTTTTCAACGAGTTATTAAACACGCGACGCGAGTTTCTTAGGGATGAACAAAAATATTTACACTTCGTAAAAATGCGATAAAGTTACAATTTTACACTTATTAAAAATATAATTACGTTAAAAGCAACATTTATCTGGATGGACGAACGCAGCCCAGGGAATAAATTGTAAGGTACTTACATAACAATGCAATATTACTGTCTCTCCTTTGCACTCCCTAATACTAGAGGTGACAACAGAATTGGAATCACGAGATATTTAAATGAAAAAGAGTTTAAGTTTCGTTTAGCAGAGAAGTTTGATCTACGTTTCGTTTAGCAGTGATATTTAAATTAAGCATCGTTTAGCAGTGATATTTAAATTACGTTAATGCGTTATTTGAGTATTTCAGAGTAATTTATTTAGTTTTCACGAATTATTTATGAGTAATTTTCACGAATTCACGAGTTATTTAAATCATGTGTAATTTAGCGGATCACTCGCGAGGTGAGATGATCCATGTTAAAAACCAATAAGAGATATTTTAAATAGCTCTTGTCATGGTTAAATCTCCACGCCGAAAGTGGTACAGACTAAAATGCGGATGACATGAGCAAGTGCTCATGCGATCATATATTTAGGTATAACAAGCAAGCTTGCCATACCCCCGGGCAGTGACTAAGAACCAACTATCTAGAAATCGTAAGAACATTAGCGATTTTATGCACTCGTGCATTCGTATTTATAATAAGGGTTGTAGACAGGGTGAAGAAAGGTACCTGAGATCACCCTCTTTAGGTGCGAGCGCGAGCTGTCAGATTAGAAATAATATTCCCCTATGTTTAAAATAATGTTCTCCTATTTTTTACATTGTTTTACACCACACATACACAACGTGTGTATGTGTAGGTGAGAATATCTATTTTTTAGAGAATTTAACACATTACCAAAACTTCCAGTTTAAGGGAGTAAAATATGTGTACATAAGGTACACATGGCTAGTGTACGTATTTTCGAGACATCGTCTATGAAAGACTGATACGAATCACTAGCAGAGTGTGTAGGGCAATCCTTCCCATATCACAGTGAAATATTTACCTCAAAAACGCCTGTGAGAAAACGAATCGCCATGAATAAGTAAAAATTGTAGCGTAAGGTGATCGGATGAAGTACAGTTGTGATTCCAGATAACATCAGGCATAACGCACAACTGGTTGCTCCTCCTAGTTTGGACACTATGTATCCACCCATGAATGATACTAATCCTCCATAATAGAACATGCTCAATACTGATGCAACAGTTCTTGAATCCCAGTCGAATTCTGGAGGCTACAACATTGAAGATTTGGTCATTTTTGAGCAGTTCTTCTCCGATTTGAACGGGACCGCGATTTTGGGGAAGAGCATGGTCTAAAACCCCCAAAAACAAATTTTCAGCTGGCCAACTTCATTTTTCGATTTTTGGCGAATTTTTGAAAATTCAAAATTGACTGTTTTTGGCGATTTATGCTTTTTTTTTAAAAAGTACGTACTTGATCAATAAAAATGGTCAAAATAAGTCCCAAAACTAATATTAATTACCCAAATCCAAATTTCACCATTTCTAGTCATTCTGGAGCCTCCAGCGCGATTTTTCAATTTCTCCAAAATTTTGAATTTGCTCCAGAAGGCGTGAATATGCAGTTGGACAGCTAAAAATCGAGTTGTGTATTATACTTGACCTGTTTAACGAGTTTATCTACATTTGAGCCGATTTTGAAAGTGACACCTCAAGAGTGGTTTTTTGACCAGCTTTTTTCATAATGAAAATATCCAAGAAATCAATTAAGTTTCACGTTTGCGAGGAAATTTTCAAAATTTGCACTAATCGCTGTATTTCGTTCAGAACTAACCCCCTGAAGGCGAATTTCGCCATTTCCAGCTATTCTGGAGCCTCCTGATTTTTTTTGGATATTTTTATTATGAAAAAAGCTGCTAAAAAAACCACTCTTGAGGTGTCCTTCCCAAAATCGACTCAAATGTAGATAAACTCGTTAAACAGGTCCACTATAACCCACCACTCGATTTTTAGCTGCCCAACTTCATATTCACGTCTTCTGGGGCATATTCAAAATTCTGGAAAGATTTAAAAATCTCGTTGGAGGCTCTGGAATGACTGGAAATGGTGAAATTTGGATTTGGAGAATTAATATCAGTTTTAGGACTAATTGTGATCATTTTTACTGATCAATTACGTACTTTTTTTTTAAAAAAAAGCATAAATCATCAAAAACAGTCAAATTTGAATTTTCAAATGCTCCCTAAAAATCGAAAAATGAAGTTGGGCAACTGAAAAATTGATTATGGGGTCATTCCACGTCAATTGGACCAAGAAGTGGGGTAGGTGGGTTCGGCGATTTTTTTGAAATTTTTCCTATGGAAAGACCTTCCAAAGGGATGACCAATGGCGCAAATCGCAGCCCTCTAGCTCATTTTTAACGGCAGCCAGGGGGTGTCAAAGTTTTCAGTGAACCTAAAATATCATCCATTTCAGCAGTGCATTGCTCGATAACCGCGATACCTACAAAAATGGAACTTTTTCCCATAGTTAGAGGTTGAAAGGCTTTTTGGTGATATCATAAAAATCAGTGTTGTCACTTTTTTTCGTACAAAAAATTAGCTCAAAAAGTTTCAAAACGTAATTTTCATATCGTTCCGACTCTCAAAAATTCTGAAAAAAATATATTATGGACAACTGTTCATTCTGAACAACATATTAAAAAATTGGAATGGTAACTTGTAACAAAGTCGATTTAAAAAAATTTTAACTTTGCAAAAAAATGCGATTTTTTGATTTAAAACATGAAAAAAAGTTTTGATTGGTAAAGTTGACCCATTTGATCCCTATTTTCACGTTTCTGTTGAAAAAGTTGAAAAAACCCCTTTCACTCAATGAACTCATCACAAAAAAATCAAAATTTGAAAAAAATCAATTTTTCAATTTCAAACATCGAAAAAAGTTTAAATTCATTCAGTTGTCTTATTTTGACCACTTTCTGACGTATTTCATGAAAAAGTTGATAAAAATCTCACTCACAGCAAAAAAATAAAATTATCTTTTTTTTTGAATTTTGATTTTTTGTGATGAGTTCATTTTATTGAGTGAAAGGGGTTTTTCCAAATTTTTCAACAGAAACGTGAAAATAGGGATCAAATGGGTCAACTTTACCAATCAAAACTTTTTTTCATGTTTTAAATCAAAAAATCGCATTTTTTTGCAAAGTTTAAATTTTTTTAAATCGACTTTGTTACAAGTTACCATCCCAATTTTTTAATATGTTGTTCAGAATGAACAGTTGTCCATAATATATTTTTTTCAGAATTTTTGAGAGTCGGAACGATATGGAAATTACGTTTTGAAACTTTTTGAGCTAATTTTTTGTACGAAAAAAAGTGACAACACTGATTTTTATGGTATCACCAGAATGCCTTTCAAAACTTCTAACTATGGGAAAAAGTTCCATTTTTGTAGGTATCGCGGTTATCGAGCAATCCACTGCTGAAATGGATGATATTTTAGGTTCACTGAAAACTTTGACACCCCCTGGCTGCCGTTAAAACTGAGCTAGAGGGCTGCGATTTGCGCCATTGGTCATCCCTTCGGAAGGTCTTTCCACAGGAAAAATTTCAAAAAAATCGCCGAACCCACCTACCACTTCTTGGTCCAATTGACGTGGAATGACCCTATGGAGGTTTTGTACCACGCTCTTTCCAAAAATTGCGGTCCCATTCAAATTGGAGGGTGACTCCTCAAGAGGTTCACTTGTCAGATGTATTAAAATTCAAAATCACATTGAACGAAAATCTTAAAGTGGGAGGATTTTTGAATAGCTTACTGGTAAGACGAATCAAATTCAAAATCAGATTTTGTGGATTTTAAATGAATGGCTCAAAATGATATAGATCTTGTTCAAATAAAATTAAAAAGTAAATTGGTAACAATGCAAGTATTAATTAATTGATTTCCCGATGCTTACTTGAGTTGTAGTTGAATTACCATCTCCAATTTTCTTGCTCGAAGTCATCTCGACCACCGCAATACTGATATTGAATCGTATGAAAGTCGTATTCATATAACACAGGAACATAAAAATAACAACCAGGAATCGTTTCGAAAACCATAGTGAAGGTGGTTTTGGTGCCGGTGTTTTTCTGCAGAAAAATAACGTGATGATGTGATCAATGTTGGGTGATCTCTGCTAAGAATTTTTCAATTGATAATTTAGTTCAAAAATGTTTACAATAAACTCTCTTGCTGTAGTATCGATAGGTTTTGATCGGTTTCTTCAAGTGGCTGCTTCATGGTATGCTGTCTTGGAATTTCTTGTGGGTAGGCAATGTGATGTGCTTTTTGTGCAGCTGCTCGGCCTCTCACCAGTCGTTTCAACATTGAACTGTTGTTCTGAATTTCCTTTCCCAATTTGGCTCTTTCAAGTAGAATTCTTATCTAGGTTTATTTTTAGGTGCATGTGTACTTTGTGTTGAATTATGATTGAGATGTGTATGTTTAATTTAGAAAATACAGTTTAAAAACTCATCACGTGAGGCAGCTTTAGAGATTAGTGACGAATTATGCTCTCGAGTGCAATAAAGTTACATTTACGATTATTATCTATAAATATATCGTCCTTGAATTTTTTGAAAGCCAATTTTAGAGATACTTCGTATGGAATAAGTGAATTTAAGAAGAAACGAGGAAAGAAAGAAAGCCACTTAGCCACTGTCACTGTGCATTGTGTAACATTAGGATATTGCAAAGTGATGTGCACTTAACTGGTGTTGATTCCTTCAAAATGGGGATATTTTTTTCGATGATGGCTAAATGTAGTGCGATATGTTTCGTTTGTTTACATGGTAGGTACCTAAATGTTTAATATTGTAGACTCCTAGGTTGAAATTTTTGAGATTTTCTCTGCTAAAAACATTTTGAAATTCCTAAAATGGTTTGAAAATTTCTGAATTTTGAGTACCTACCTATAGGTACATATTCCAAAAAGTTGCCAACACTTGTACCTAACTCCTTGCTTCTGAAAATGTTTCAAGTAACAATAAGACATGAAAAGTGAGTAGGTAATGTATTGAAAGACAGATCTGAAAACCAAATGTATGCAGTATTTGTTGAAATTTGTCAAAGTTTGCTGTTTTTTTCATCCAAATGAACGGAATCATATTGCTGAATGGGCGCTGGCTGTGATGTTGCCTAGCTTTGAGATTCACTGGATCCGTAGGTAGCTTAAAAATACAACAGCATTCAGAAATGCAATACCGCTCGACAAGATGAAGCAATTATTCCATTCTGCCATGCTCTGATTGCTCTGTGAACAACAAACGCATCTTTCTGAGCATCCTTCTTGCGAAATTAAGAGTAGGTATGTACCATAAATGTGATCTTCTAAAGTATTCGAGTATTTATTTATAATTTTTACGATTTTTTGCGAACAACTTTAGAAAAGGTTTTGAAAATTTTATTACTGTATGTTGAATTGGTCTCATGTTTAAAGATGGGACAATCGGTAAAAATATGATGAATTATGTTCTACGAAGTGATTTTTTTGGTCTGATTTTCGTGAGCGAGATCATCTGGATTTGGCGACTTTGACCACGATTGAGCTTCGCTCGATCCGTAAAAAGCAAATATCACAGCACTTAGCATCAGTATCACACTTGACAAAATGAAACAGTTATTCCATTCTTCCATACTCTACACCAAAAAAAAAAAAAAAAATATTACCTATTTGAAAATGAAATTGTTTTCTGAGCGAAAAATATAGACTTCTTGTAAGCTGGCGATTACTTTTTGAACACTTACTCGATTGGTCGTCATGTATCCTGTCGTTTCTCGTGCTAAAATATTTCTCACCGAAGCAACGAAAGTAACTAGTCCAGCAACAGCTCCGCTACTGTTTGGGGCTACACTGATGATGATTATTCTGCAAAAAAAAAAAAATGTCAGTGATTAAATTTGCACATTTGTGAATCGCACGTTAGTCCAAATGAGGAAACATGGCTGTCAAAAAGTCAGTCATTCGTTAAAAATTACCAGTACCTAATTTATAATGACAATTTAGTGAATATTCGAGCTCAGCACCCTCAAAAACCTTAGAAACTGACTTGTCACTTAGTATTTTTAATTTTCGATTTTTTGACTATGTTTGGGAGCATTTGGGGGGGGGGGAGGGGCACAGTGGTCGAATTGAGAAAAATCAAGTACCTAACATTTTGAATTCAGCCTTCAAATTGGATCAGATTTTTACATACGTATTTTTATTTTCAGGGTGGAAGGTTTCGGTGGAGTTTTCAATGCTCCCTCACAGGTTTCATTTTGAGAAATGAATAACGTCCCAGAGGAGTCAAATCAGAAAAAAAGTACTTAGATATTCGAATTCAGCGACCTTAAATCAGTGCAAATCGATATTTTTCTGTGCATTTTTATTGAATTTTGAGGGCTTGAGAGCCACGAGATGTGGGAAATTCGATCATACAAAAAATAGAGGGATAAGTATTCGAAGTCACGCAGATACCCTAAAAAATCATCGATCAAAATGATGTAAGTATTAATTACGCGCCATTTTAAAAAAAAATTTTTGGTATTCTAATTAGTTTGAGTTGAGGACATGTTGAAGGCTGAAGAAGTTCTTATGGAATCGAATTCGGGATCGTTGTGTCATTCGGTGCATTTGAGACCCTGTTTTTGAAGTTCGAAAGAGTCTGCACTAAAAAAATTTCCAATTTGTGAATCATTCCTATAATTTTCAATTTTTGACTTCGTCATTGTCAGTTGAGCTTGAGCGTTTCAAATTTCATCGACTAGCTCTCCATTCTTTGTGAATTTTGAATAATCGAATATTGAGAAATCAAAGTGGTCCTACTGGAAAAGTGCCTTATTAGGTAGGTAGTATGTGCTAGGTACATATGTATTATCTACTTACTGCGTGATCAGAATAATGATGCCTGAAAACATCTGTATCAGACTGAAAGCAACCATCGACACAATGAAATTGGAAACGAACACACTGCTCAAGAACAGAGCGCTGCAGATAGCAAATGAACCACCGATTACCATTTTGTGCATCTATTAGCAAGAAATATTAATATTAATTCAAAATTATTGTGCGATAATTTTTGAGTCAGTGTTCTCAGCACTCACCAATGTTACTGGGATATTGACTTTTCTGCTGTAGTCGAGTAATATCCCACAAATGGGTATGATGAAACTACTGGCTGCGTTGGGAACCGAAGAAAATAATCCTATTTTTTCAATACTTTCCACAGTTGTGTCTGTAATCGATGGGACTGAATTCAATATTCTGTAGGATTGCATAATACCTATCCTATCGTCGATGTAGGTATAGGTAGGTAGTAGTTGGGATGTTGGTCAATCTCAAGTTCTCAACAATCACTCACCTTTGTAATACAACGGAAGAAAGGTAATCAAGATGGTTACCACCCACACGTGCGAGAACCTAACAACAAACAAGGCCCAAATTGCTGGTGATAACAGCATACTCCTGTACGGATGTTTAACCTGTGAAAAAATTCGTGTTTATCAGTGGTTGTCGCGAGGGAAACTTCACTTCAAGGATACGAGTATCTCGATGTGGTATTAAGCTTACATTTTTTTTCGAACTAGTTGAGATATCTTCTTGTTGAGATTCAAAGTACTTTAGCTCAGCTTTAGAAATCCATTCATCTTCCGAAGGTTGATTCTTCATAAAAATGAAGCACAATACTGATGTTATCAAAGAACAGGCACCTGACATGGAATTCGTTGTCATCAAAACTCATGGATTCGTAATATTGTCCGGCATATGACAAAAGGAACAATTGCACCCCCCCTCCGCCGATCTTCTGGGACAACTTTTTTGAAAATCAATTCAAGGCAAATCAATTGCCAAAAAAAATAGTGGCCCCTACTATCAAAATGGCAGCCATTTTGATGGGCAGGTCGGCTGAAATCGCATATTTTGCGCTCTAGTTCGAAAACTAAGCAACCTATACGACTAAATTCATACTTGAAATGAGAATCGTTCTGCATGAAATTTGCAATAAATAAAGTTGCGCATTTTTGCAATACTTATTCTCTCGAAAGAGGTCCATTTCCCGGTTCCGAAATCATCATCACAT
Organism: Planococcus citri; assembly: GCF_950023065.1. Classification (NCBI taxonomy): domain Eukaryota; kingdom Metazoa; phylum Arthropoda; class Insecta; order Hemiptera; family Pseudococcidae; genus Planococcus; species Planococcus citri. Next base: position 66,412,174 of record NC_088678.1, on the reverse strand, counting down.
AATTGCAAAACCAATTCAAGGGTTCCCAAAGTTGTGAAAATTGAGCACTTTCGTTGTCATCTGTTTTTGCCTAGGAGTTCTGACCAAAAGAAGGTATAGAGAGTTGGTTGTGGTCTCAAAATTCTTATATTGTACCACTCTTGAAATATCAACCCTCAACCACCCTCATCCAGCAATATTCAACTTTTCAGTGGTTCCCACAGTTGAATTTTCCAATTTCAATTTTTTCATGTCATGCAATCAAAAAATATTGTGGCTGAAATAATTTTGCAATAAAAAAATTGTAATTAAAAAAATCTGAATTTCAAAACTTCCTTCACTGATTAATAGTCCGGCATATGACAATAGGAGTAATTGCACCCCCCCCCCCCCCCGCCGATCCTCCGGGACAACATTTTTCTTAAAGGGGAGATCCTAAGGAACATTTTAATGCAAAGTTGCCAAAAAAAAAGTTGGCCTTACTTACAAAATGGCGGCCATTTTGAATGACAGGTCAGCCGAAATCGCAGACTTTGCGTTTTAACATAGGACTTGCACAAACTTTTTCAAACTTTACAAAGGTAGATCGAAAGATCATGCAAAAATTTATCCACCTGTCCAAATTTCAAGTGCTAAAGTGCGTTTTTCGATTTTTGGTGAATTTTTGAAAATCGAATTTAGGCCAAAAATGAGGGAAAAAATCAAAATTTTACCAAATTGACCAAGAAAGCTGAAATTTGGGATATAACCTATTTTCGACATGCCAAATCGATTGGAAACGGTTTTAACCCGTTTTGAGCAGTTCTGGAGCCTCCAGCCGATTTTTGAAACTCGAAATTCCTACAAAATTCCATCAAATTGGAGTTGTAAAGCTAAAATGCATTCTAAAAACTAATTTCAATACGCTACGAAGTACTGCAGGTGAATTTCAAGACGTTTTGGAGGCTTCAGCGACTTTTTGAAAATTCCTGAAGCCTCCAGCAGATTTTTGAAACTTTAAATTTTCACAAAATTTTATCAAATAGAGATGGAAAGCTGACATTTACTCTACACTCCAATTTTAACACCATCTGAAAACGACTTCTGGTGGATTTCAAGTCATTTTAGAGCCTTCAACGACTTTTTTGAAAATTACTGGAGCCTCCAGTAGATTTTTGAAACTTGAAATTTCCCCAAAATGTTATCAAACCAAGATGGAGTGTCGAAATTCATTCTGCACACTAATTTCAATACGCTACGAAGTTGACTGCTGGTGAATTTCAAGTCTTTTTGGAGCCTCCAGCAACTTTTTGAAAGGTTGTGGGACGTTTTTTTGGAAAATTGAAATTTCCTAAAAGTAGCTGGAAGCTTCAAAACCATTTGAAACCACCATGCAGTGTGCGAAGTAAATTTCAGCTTGCAAACTCCATTTGATAAATTGATGTTGGGGAAATTTCAAGTTTCAAAAATCTACTGGAGGCTCCAGTAATTTTCAAAAAAGTCGCTGGAGGCCCTAAAATGACTTGAACCCACCTGAAATCGTCTTCAGAGGGTGTTAAAATTGAAGTGTGGCGTAAATTTCAGCTTTCCATCTCCATTTGATGAAATTTTGTAAAAATTTAAAGTTCCAAAAATCTGATGGAGGTTTCAGGAATTTTCAAAAAGTCGCTGGAGCCTCCAAAACGACTTGAAATTCACCTGCAGTACTTCGTAGTGTATTGAAATCAGTTTTTAGAATGAATTTTAGCTTTACAACTCCAATTTGATGGAATTTTGTGGGAATTTCGAGTTTCAAAAATCGGCTGGAGGCTCCAGAACTGCTCAAAACGGGTTGAAACCGTTTCCAATCGATTTGGCATGTCGAAAATAGGGTATATCCCAAATTTCAGCTTTCTCGGTCAATTTGGTAAAATTTTGATTTTTTCCCTCGTTTTTGGCCTAAATTCGATTTTCAAAAATTCACCAAAAATCGAAAAACGCACTTTAGCACTTGAAATTTGGACAGGTGATAAATTTTTGTATGATCTTTCGATCTACCTTTGTAAAGTTTGAAAAAGTTTGTGCAAGTCCTATGTTAAAACGCAAAATCTGCGATTTCGGCTGACCTGTCAATCAAAATGGCCGCCATTTTGTAAGTAAGGCCAACTTTTTTTTTGGCAACTTTGCATTAAAATGTTCCTTAGGATGTCCCCTTTAAGAAAAATGTTGTCCCGGAGGATCGGCGGGGGGGGGGGTGCAATTACTCCTATTGTCATATGCCGGACTATAAACATTGCCTTCGAGAAGGTTAGACCATTCCCCCCCCCCCCCCCCCCGAAACAGTTTTTGGCTTTTTTCTCCGAACATCCATGAAATTACCTACGAATTTTTTTTATTGAAAAATTGTTTCATGCTAAATATTTTTTGATTGCGAGACTTGAAAAAATTGAAATTTAAAAATTCAAAGTTGGGAACCACTGAAAAATTGATGATTGCTGGTTGGGAGTGGTTGGTGGTTGATATTTTAAGTGGTCCAATATGAGTATAATTCAAGACCACAACCACTTCCCTACCCCTTTTTAGTCATGACTTCTTGGCCAAAATTGATGACAACGACGGTGATCGATTTTTACAACTTTGGGAACCCCTGAATCGGTTTTGCAGTTTGATCTCAAAAATGCGATCCTGGTTTCGGGACCCGGAAATGGTGGAGCGCAAAATATGCGATTTCAGCCGCCCTGTCAACCAAAATGACCGCCATCCCCATTTTGTAAGTAGGGCCAGCTCTTTTTTGGCAAGTTTGCGTTAAAATGTTCCTTAAGGTGTTCCCTTTAAGAAAAAGAGTATCCCTGAGAATCAGGGGGAGGGGTGCAATTGTTTCTATTGCCATATGCCAAACTATCATTGCTACCCCTTGGTGAAGAATTTTGACATACCTGTGACGTAAAATATCATTGGCCAGCCCCATCCATGGGCCAAATATCCGCAAAATCCGTGTACGATAGCCATGCCTACTCGAAGTCCACTTATACTGAACGACGTTAGCTTTGATCTTTCATTTTTTACTATCCATTTCGATGATACATCGGACACACTGATGGTAAGGAAATTCTGAAATTATGAATTATCAATCTGGATACTTTTTTATATTCATGCGTCCTCCAAAAATTCAGAATGCAGAAGTAAGTAGGTACATACCTCAAAGACGCCTGTAAGAAAACGAATAATCAAGAATGCATAGAAATTGTGGCTTGAGGTGATCGGATGAAGTACGGTTGTAATTCCAGATAACATCAGGCATAACGCACAGCTTGTTGCTCCTCCTAGTTTGGACACTACGTATCCACCCATGAATGATACCAATCCACCATAGTAGAACATACTGAAAACGGATCCGACAGTTTTTGAATCCCAATTGAATTCTGGAGGCTAATACATAAATGATTTAAGTCTATTTTGAACAGAACTGAAGTCCGAAGTATGGTTAGATGTGACCAAAATCTAAAAATCTGATAATTTTCGTGCAGTTGAGATGGATCACATTTTCAAAAAATTGAACTTGTAGGTATAGCTAATCTAATTTCTGATGCTTACTTACTCGAGTTGAAGTTGAATTACCATCTTCAATTTCCTTGCTGGAAGTCATCTCAACTACCGCAATACTGATATTGAACCGTATAAAAGCTGTATTCATATAACATAGGAACATGAAAATAACAACCAGAAATCGTTTTGAAAACCATAGCGAAGGTGGCTTTGCTGTCGGCGGCGTTTTTCTGTAGAAAAATAATGCGTTGATATGTTGGGTGATTTCTGCTAAGAATTCTTGAATCGATAATCAGTTGAAAAAATGTTTACAATAAACTCTCCTGCTGTAGCATTGCTATGTTTTGGTGGCATTCTTGATGTAGCTGCTTCATATGGTGTCTTGAAATTACTTGTATCAAAATGTGATGTACTTATTGAGTAGGTACGAGTAGCTGCGCTCGGGCGCTCACCAATCGTTTTAACATTGAACTGTTAATCTGAATTTTTTTTCCCAATTTGCCTCTTTCAAGTATGTAGAATTCTTATCTATAGGTTTTATTTGTACGTACTACGTACATATGTACTTTGTGTTGAATTGTGATTGAAAAACGGCTTGATGTGTATGTTTAATTTATGTAGAAGATGGTTTAAAAACTCATCACGCGAGACAGCTTTCTGGTTTATGGTAGAGATTTAATTTCGATAAGAACAATGACAATGTTATTTGCCTTGAGTAAGCCTCGAGATTAGTGACAAATTATGCTCTCGAGTGTGATACTGATAAAGGTTACGTTTTATGATTATTATCTACATCGCCTCTGAATTTTTCGGAAAAGCTAATTCAGAGATAGCTAGTATAATTGTATAAGTAAGAAACGAGGAAAATAAAGAAATCATTGTGCAACAACTGATGTTGACTCCATCAAAATGAGAATAATTTTTTCAAGGGTGGTTGAATGCAGTGCCATACGTTTGTTTTACTGGTATAAAAAAGTACATAGTACATAACACCCAAGTTGAAATTTTTTGAGATTTCCTCAGCTAAAAACATTTCGAAATTCCTAGAAAATTTCTAAACTCCGAGTTCATATTCTAGAAAATTGACAACACTTGCCCCTCCTAGCTTCAAAAAATGTTTCAAGTAAAATTAATAAGCCATGGCAAAAAAATGAGTAATGTATTGAAAGACAGAGCTAAAAACCAAACATTTATGCAGTATTTTATGACATTATTTGTCAAAGTTTGCTGTTTTTTTCATCCGAATGAACGGGATCATATTGCTGAATGGGCGCTGGTTGCGATGTTGCCCAGTTTTGAGGTTCACTGGATCCATAGCTTAAAAATACAACAGCATTCAGAAATGCAATACCGCTCGACAAGATGAAACAATTATTCCATTCTGCCATGCTCTGTGAACAAGAAACACATCTTTCTGAGCATCCTTTTTACGAAATTTTGAACTTTGATAGTATTCATGTATTAGTTACTTACTCGAGTAGGAGTCATGAAACCAGTGACAAGACGAGCTACAATGTTGGTCATTGAGATCACAAACATATTGAGTCCAGCAATAGCACTGCTGCTGCCCGGTACTATGCTAATAGTGATTATTCTGTAAGAAAATAACCAAAGCATGAAGTAGGTACATACATATGATTGAATTCTTCCTCGAATTGGATATTGAATTTTTTGCATTCAATTTCATCAAAATACCTGTATAAAAACTTACTCTGAGATCAGGTTAACAATTGACAGGAACATCTGAACCAGTACGAATAGAAATACCGTGACAGTGAAATTTGAAATCATCGCTGTTGTCCCGAACAGAACACTTATACTGATGAGTGCGCAACCTACTAATATTTTGTGAACCTATAAAAGAAATCGAATAGGTAAGTTGCGAGGTACTCGTACTGTGAATACTAACAAATGTAACATCAAGGTTTTTTAACTCGTTACCCGAGTCGTGGAAGCGCTGAATTTTCTGCTATAATTCAAAAACGTTCCACAAATAGGGAACATGAAAATGCTGGCAATGTTGGGTAGTGAAGAAAATAGTCCTACTTTATTGATGTTCTGTTGAGTTAAATCTGAAACAAACAGTTGTGCAATGATATCAAAGTACACAATTTGAGAAGAAATTTTCCAAAATACATGAATCATTCAATGTCGTTTCGATTAAGGTTTAGTAGGTACCAATCTTGTTTTTTTGTTCTTCGTTGCAATTTCTAACCAACTTGTAATCAAAGAAATCATCATTGATTTTTTTGGAGGCAGAGGGGATATTTTATGTTTTACCGCAGATAAGGTAAACCGAAAGGTCAAATTGAGACGATGAATGTGTAGTTGGTAATGGGTATAAGATGGCCCAATTTTACGGAAGTGGTAACACTGGAATTTCAAGCGTTGCAAAAATGGCGCGATTCGATTTTTTTAAATGAAAGTTTGTACATACATAAATATGTAATATGGAAAAAATTGACAAATTTGGTTCAAATTCGTGGGGATATGAATTGCTAGAATTTGAAGAATTCCAAAAAAATATATACTTGCCTACAGGGTGTTTAATAGTCCTGCAGTTGTCCTGCTTTTCAACAATTTTATCAAAAATTCCTAATTTTTTTTTAGAATCAGACTTTATATTTTCAATTTATTTTTCTTTTTTGCAAAACTTTGAAAAAAAATCCCCACCCCTGAAGTTTTATATTTCTTGTGGGTACGTCTTCAATTATTCATACATTTTTTCAAGTCAGATGGGAATCGTCGAGAGTTGGTCATTCAAAAATCCCTAAATTTTTTTTGAAAATATTCAAGTAAACTTAATCAAAAACCCCGATTTTTTAATTGAAAAAAAAAACAGGAGGGATGTTGAAGAAAATTTGACGGAAATGGTTATGCCTCGTTTATTGCTTTTCAAAGTAGGTAATAACGTTGAAAAAGTACCTAGGTTCATAATAATTTCATGAAAGACGCTCAAAACGAGTAGAAAAATTTGAAAACCGAAAAATTGAGACAATAAAAATGATATTGTCAACTTCCCTTAATTGATCTGTCTCCTACCCCCTGAAGTCGCTCCCTCCAAAATATTCTGGAATGTCCAAAAGACTGCAAAAAAAGTGAAAACTTGAAAAAATTGACGTGTCAAATATTACCCTCCTCCCTCCCCTCCACGAAGAACTCGCGAAGTGTTTTCAATATGCCCTGCCAAAAGTAGGTACTTTTGCCGACTTTTCGCACGAAAAGTGAAGGTATTGTATTTGTCATGAAGGTTCGGGATTTGGGTGGGGGTGGGTTTTCTTGACGTTTTGGAGTGTGCTGATCACGATAAGACGTATGGCACCAAACGAGATAAGTTTATATATATATATATATGGACCTAAGTATCCTCGACGTCACCGTACATAAACAGTACCTTTTGGTCACCAGGCTTTTAAATGCCTCCGGAGGTGTATTTACTTCATATTCGTAACCAGCACAGTTATAATAGTGTTTATACTCTTTTCCCCACTTGATTTACATGCTTTAAGTTTATACAAAAAAAATTTACGAGAATGGTACCAATTTGCCTCCGATTATAAACTGATCTCTTCCGTGACCTTGTGTATTTAAAAAGATATTGACTATACCAAATTGTCACCTGCTGCCTTACCTAATAGATTACAACTACGCTGGCTACGAATACGAAAATATAACACAACTGGGAGCATTTAAAAAGGCGGTGACCAAAAGGTACTGTTTATATGCGGTGACGTCGAGGGTATGTCAGTGTTGATGGAACAAAATTTTTAAAATCTGTATAAAGTAGGTGTATACATGACCTTTTCGTCACCGGACAAACTTTTCCCCTTTTACGTTTCAGGGGAAAACAAACCGTTTGGACTTGGTATACACAGGGAAACGTCTTCGTCACCGGCAAAACGCCTCCGTCACCGATTTCGGTGACGAAGAGAACGCGTGAGTATATAAAAGGTGACGTAGAGGTACCCTTTGCATATCTACATATGTATGTATGTATGTATGTATTTATATATATATCAATTTATGTATAAATTTGTGTCACGCTGAACTCAAAAGCTCCGAACTTTGAGTCGAAACTGATGATGGCAAAATATTGCTGTGATACTGAACTAGAGAAATTTTTAATTTGGTCGAAATCGATTCAGCCGTTTACGAGATATGAACGTTTAAGTGTGTTTCAACGTTATGGATAAGCTGAAATATTTGTAAACCCTTATATCTCGAAAATGGCTCCTTCCCAACAAACTGATGGGGTGGTTAGGGTGTGTAGGTTGAAGATTGGTGCGCCGGAGGTCGGGCGATCGAATCCCGCGTGAGTCAAGAGATGAAAATTTTTTGTCGATTTTTTTACTGATTTTTTTTTTAAATTTCATCCTTTTAATTTTTTTAATATTACCTTAATAATTTTTTGCAATCAAAAATCAAAATTTTTCAAAATTTCTAGTATTGGAATCGCGAATTGCAAATCAATAGTTATTTTTGGCGAATAACTGGTTGTAATACTCGTTTAAAAAAAAACGTAAAGTTTTTGGTGAATAGCTAGTAACTTTTGATAATTTTTTTTTGGTATATTAAGTACCTAAATAATTTTTTTGCAATCAAAAATCAAAATTTTTCAAAATTTCTAGTATTGGAATCGCGAATTGCAAGTCAATAGTTATTTTTGGCGAATAACTGGTAATTTTTGTTTTAAAAAAACGTAAAGTTTTTGGTAATTGGCCAGTAAATTTTGATAATTTTTTTTGGTAAATTAATAGTAATTTTCAGTAAATAAAATAATTAGTTATTTTTGGCGAATTACTTGTAATTTTTGGTAAAAAACGCATAACTTTGGCTGATTACAGGTAACTTTTGATAATTTTTTTGAAATAAATTACTGGTGCTTTTTGGTAATTGTACCGGTAGTTTTTAGTAAATTACCAATGATTTTTGGTAATTTACTGGTAATTCTTGGTAAATTAAATTTCTGGTAATTCTTGGTTGGTAAATTGCCAGTATTTTTTGGTAAATTACTCGTAAGTCTTAGTTGGTAAATTTCTGAAAATTCTTCGTTGGTAAATTACTGGTAATTCTTGGTTGGTAATTTACTGGTAATTCTTAGTAAATTACCGGTAATTTTTTGTAAATTACCAATGTGTGCTAGGGAAAAGTCGGTTGATCTTGCGCGCTGCGCAAGATTTTTTTAAAATTTTGTTTGTTAGAGATATCTTGAATACTAGATATTGGGGTGTGTCGTCATTGACTTTTCTGGGAAAATCAGAAGAGGGATTTGATAGAAGTTTTTGGTGGAATTTTAGACTGCAAGAAAAATTTTGTCTTCTTGACTTGAACCTTCACAAAGTATTCTACTGGAGTTTTAAATTTTAAAATTCGATTTGAAAATGAAAAAAAAAAAGGTTTTTTTGGCGATGATTGATCATGTTATGTCCTCTTGGACGTTACTCATTTTTGTAATTTTTCACTTTTTGAGGTCATTTCACACAATTTTTGAATAAGTCCAAAAATTATTGTATTTTTTTTGAACGTCATGCAAAACCTCTCGAAAGGTGAAAACTGTTTTTTACTTCTATGTGAATATAATATGATCAATTAGGTAGGTACTTATGTACCATTAGAAAAATTTTATTTTCGATTTTTATAATGTCATTTTTAAAATTTTTAGCCACGTTATAAAAATGAAGATTCAAGTTACAAATCCAAAATTTCTCCTGGAGTCTTTTGAAGTCCCTCCCCCAACTTTTTATCGAATTCTCCCTCAACTTTTGCAAAAAAGTCTAAAGACAGTCCACTCTAAGTTGGTATACCTCGTATCTAGAGGAGATATATCTACACAACAGTAATACATTTTCTTTAGTGAACGTCCCTTTAAGAAAGCTATGTACCAAAATTTTGTTAAGGATGTGTTGAGACTCCAAGAACAACTTTCCGCTTGTAAATTTCAAGATCCCAACCAGGGAACGATTCGCTTTTTTGAACGCAAGTGCTCTTCGAAAAAAGGATCATGAATCCATTACGAGATTGAAACTGACTGCATGAAATTGAATTCTGATTGAATTTATAAGATCAGACGATCAGATTTGCGCTTATCTGAGCTGAACGAATCATATGTGACCCGAGGAAAAAATTATCTAATCTGATATTAGATTAGGGTGGATCTGTTTAGACCTATTTGATCACAGTTGATATGCTTTGGTTCCAATTTGATGTGACTAGATTAATCAAAGTTGAATATCTGAATCAGACCTCATCAGATTCTATTATTTTTCCTAAGGACATCGATTTCCCTAGCTTCAAGAAGTCAAAATGACCAACTCCTGATGGTTCCCATTGAGGTGGGTAAATATCCGAAGGTGCACATAAGATCAAACATCAAACTTCTGCATCATCAAATGCCTCGAATGACTTATACTTACCCTTAATATACAAAGGAAGACAGGTGACTAAAATAGTGGTAACCCAAAACTGAGTGAATCTGTTCATGAGTAAAGCCCAAATTGCGGGTGAAAGCAGAATTCGTCTGTACGGATGCACGGTCTGTAAATGATTAAATCGAGTATACCTTCCATCGATTTTTTTAAAGACTAAAATGAAAGAATTATGATGAGAAGAAATATCTTCAAACTTACTTTTTTTTGCTCACTGGTGACAACTCCTTGTTTTATGTACACGAGCTCCTTTTTCGAGATGGATTTATCATCCGAGGGTTGATTTTTAACCAAAATGAAGATCAGTATGGATAAGACCAACGAAATTGAACCTATTGGGATAATCTTACCAATTGAATAAAACATTACCCTACAGATACGAACGTTTCAGTGTGAAATCAACCTACCTGTTGCATAAAATATCATCGGCCATCCGTAACTATAAGCCAAAACGGCGCAGACACCGTGTACCATTGTTGTACCCACATTGAATCCGCTGATAATGAAAGACATCAGTTTAGATCTTTCGTTTTTTGGTATCCATTTTGAGCATACCTCCAACATACTCACTTTTGCGAAACTCTAATTTAAAAAATTCCAAATTAGCCTTCAGGATTCTTTTGAAAATAGGAAAAATGCTTCCGAATATCGAAAAATTATACTCACGTCGAAAAATCCAGTAAGGATACGACAGATCAGAAATGCAGGAAAATTATAGTATAAAATAACAGGCTGGAATATAGTCGTTATTCCGGACAACATCATTGATAACGTGCAACTAGTCGCTCCTCCAAATTTAGTCACAATGTATCCTCCAGTGAATGACAATAATCCACCATAATAGAAAATGCTAAGAACGAAACCGATGGTTTTTGAACTCCAGTTGAATTCTGGAGCCTGAAACAAAATAATTAATATTGCTGTTGTTATCAACTGTTTATTTATTTTTTCTTATGATTGGGAAATTTTGGATAGTTGACTTTTTTTTACCCTGGATATTGTCGAGTTCCCAGTTTCGTTTCGAGTCGACGTCATATCGACCACAGCTATGCTTATATTGTGTCTCAAAAAAGTCATATTCACGCAGCACGTGAACATAAACACAGCAACCAGTAATCGTTTTGAAAACCATAACGAAGCAGGTGGTAATTTAGTCGTCAATGAATTATTATCTCTACAAAAACAAAAATTTCGAAAATAGAATCAAATCGCAGGTCACCTCAAATTAAACATGAAAAAAATCACTTACAGTAGCTTGTTCTGTTGAGCCTCCAATGTGCTTTGGCAGGTTTCTTTAGACGTCACCATTTAACAAAATTACCTAACGTTAAAGCTCAACTTTTTTTCACAATATGAAACAAATTCCAAATTACCGAGTCACGGTGTTTGCTCACAATAATTTAACTGTTGTCGTACATTTATACAACTAACGGGTCTTTACTGCTCACTGAACTATCAGTTTCAGATAAAAAGGTTATCACTGACTGGTGTAATATCATCGTGAAGAAGTGTTTCGCGACGTTTACTACCCAATATCTATTTGTGTTTATTCATTTGTTACTTTGTGTATATTAAATGCATAATTAAGTATATAAGATATGGATGCGTAGACATAAGATGCACGTGTAGGTTTGCCCTGCGGTTACAAACTAGCTCGTGAAGTGTAGGTAATTTACTACTTGAGAAAAACTTGTTATAGTAATATCGTTCTTGAATATGAATTTGGAATGCTTCCATCGTTGCATAATTTGTCTGGACTTTTCGGCTGTCCGTTGATATCGAAACTGATCATACCTTTATCAAGTGATATGTACGAGAATAAATTACCTATACTGTGAGATGGAATTTGGCAAAATGTTTCAAATTTACAAGTTCCATTAAGTGATAATGGATTTTTTTTTCATTCGAAAATTTCAATTGTTAATTTGGGTGGAGTTGGCGATTTTCCAATTTATCAATAATCAGCGGAAATGGTAACATTTAGACCTCACTCTTTTTTTTCTCAGAATGTTTGTTTTGCTGCAGAAGTGAGATCATCTGATAATCGGTATAAATCATATTTTGTTTTCGAGCTTGGAAATGACCTTGAGCAATAGAGCATAAAATTATCATTGTGTGAAAGAAAAACTGAACTTAGATGAGATTTTTGAATGATTTTATTTACGAAAGTTTTGTGTCAGAAGGTTGAAAATGATAGATAGGTACCTATCTACTTTTTATGCGAGCATAAAGGTGTGTTTTTTTTTTTTTGGAAAAAAATTTAAAAAATTCTCGTTTGTAACAAAATTGCTAAGAATTGTCATTTTTTTTTTGCTAAAAATCCTCAAAAGTCTCACACATTTTTTCAAGAATTGTCCAAAAGTTTAATTTTTTTTCTCAAAAATATTGACTCAAAGCCTGAGAAAATTTTCAACAAATTATGAAGAACCTTTTGAATTTTTTACACATTTTTGCGAGTGAAAATGAATTTTGAAAAAAAATTGAACTTTAACTGAAATTTTTGAAAATGATTTGTTTAAAAAACTACTTCATTCAGAGATTTGATCAGGATTTTTCAATTTTTTTTCAAAATTTCAATAATCACATGTTCCATTAAAAATAGCTATTTATGGGTGGAAATGAAATTTTCTCAGCATAGGATTTATAAAAATTTGTTTTCGATGTCTGAAAAATCAGACCTTTGAACGACTTTGAGCTTTAATAATAGCCTGATTGCGTCATCTGAATCTTGACAACTTCAGATGTAAAAGGGTACCCCCCGATAAGATAGGCAAAATGCCCTTAACCTCAGATTTCGATGAAACTCACAGGGTATGTTTAGTACCCCCAAAAAATAATTTTGGGCCCATAGCCCGCTCCCCACCCCACCCCCCTCAGCCAGGGGGGCCAAAAAACGCGTTTTTCAGGGGAAAAATTCTGTATCAGCGCGTAATTAAGATAAATTGATTCTGTAAACGAATATAGTTAGAAGATACATGGGCGTACCTCCCTGAATTTTTTCAGAATTTTTCATCACACGGGGAGAGAAGGGGGGACAAAAGAAAACTGTAAATCGACATTACTCCGGAACGAAAAAACATACCAAAACGATTTTTTCGTCAAATATGTATCTTTAGGTCTACTTTCTATAGAAGTCATCACCCGGCCATTTGGAGTGGTGGGTCAAGCTCAAAAGCTCAAAAAACTCTCAAAAAACCACGTTTTTTATGTTTTTCTCCAAAAATATGGACAAATGGCGGAAATCTAAGAGAACCAAGTTGTTCAGCGTGAAATTTTACCTCAGAATTGTGTAATTGAAAATTCATTTACACCGCATGATCGTAAAACTACATGCGCAGAAGTATTTGTGCTTACATCAAGATAGCTGAAAGGGTATTCCTGGGTAAAATAGATGAAATGTCCCTGTCCTCGGATTTCTGAAATTTTGATGAAACATAGTTGGGTACCATTAAAAAAAAATGTCGGAGGCAAAAAATCCCCCCCCCCCCACCTCCCCTTGCTCATAATAGCGAAAAAAGGGCCTTTTTCGGGGAGAAAAAATCCATGCTTCAACGAGTTTTGACAAAAAAATCTGTATTCACTCAAAATACTTGAAGGAGATATGATTCTAGCAACTTGAATTTTCTTCAAAAATTGTGGGCCCCCCAGGGGAGATATATTGACAAAAGAAAATTTGAAACCGCCGTATCTCCGAACCTAATTTAAGTACAGGAAAAATTTTTTTTTCAAAAATGTATCTGCATGAGCACTTTAATTGGTATTTTTTTTTCAAATTTTCCCTCCAGGTAGGCCATCTTCAAAAACTCAAAAAACACTCAAAATTGTGTTTTTTTGTCACAGCACCACCAAAAAAAGCGATCCATAATTTTGGATGCTGGCCTCCAAAAACAATAAGAAAACCAACTAACTTCTTTAAGGCTATTCTAATTTTTTGATGAAAAATGGTCAACTTTGGGCGGGGATTGTGCCAAAACTATAGAACGGATTTTTCTAGGGTTTGCTTTCAAAAGCGAGGGTATGTCGAGATATTTTTGATTCAGGACATTTGATGGCTATAATAGGGAATTGGATGGAGGTACTTTAGACGCTCACATCCCTGTTGTAAAAGCAAAATTAGAAAATATGGCTACATACCCTCGATTTCATAGATGAATCAGTATTGGTGAAAAAAAATTGGAAGAATTTTGAAAATTCACGGAGAAATCCCCGTCTGAAGTTTAGATGGGAGCGGGTCGCGGGACATAAGCACGACTAAATTCGTTCAATCGATTACATGCAGTCTTACGAACGAATGATGAAAATAACGAACAAATCGGTTTCATATTTCGACCGGTTGTCAAATTAGAATGCTCTCCGCAGAGTATACCCTTAAACTCCAATTTTTTGGCCATAGGCACCCCCTCTCCAAATTTTAGGGCGAAAGTAGACAGGCAATATGGGTATCATTGTCATATGAACCGAACTCGCTGAACATGAATATGAAGTTTGATTTGCAGTTGGACCCTTCCAACGACCACATTGGGGAGAGGGGTTGCCCAAAAATTAGAGTTTTTGTGAAAAATGCTTCGTTATAGCGCTATTTACGCCATGCAACTTCTTAATCAAGGTTTTCTTGAATTACAAGTAGCCTACTTTTCAAGTACATGGTATCTAACTCAAAACTATCAGAAAGGTTTCTTTTTGGTGTCGATGATTAAATTTTTATGTGAGTTACCAAGTACATTGAAAACATAGGTATTACCTACCTACGTACTATGTAGTAGATTGGGTAAATCACCAAAAAAAGAAAAAAAACTGGATTTTTACCAATTTTAGCAAAAACTGTCATTTTGAGTTGAAAGTTGTACAGAAAAATTCTGGCTCCAGAAGTGCCCCTAAAGGGAAAACATGTGCCCTTAAAGTGGGAGTATTGAGAAAAATGACGATCGACCCAGTCCTAAATGAATATATCTTAGATTCTGCGTCCATTCTATGCTATTATTTTTAATTGTTTTTGTCAATTTTGAAAAATCAACAAAAATTTAGGAATTTTTGCCAATCTTTATCAATTTTTTGAAACCTAAAATATTGTCATCACTGCGTTCCAAAATATTTCCTCAGTTTCAGAAATATATTATCTTTCAATATTTTTTCTTCATTATAGCAAAACTTTTGCGAAGAAAATATTTTCAAAACACCAACTACTAATACCCCCTCTCCAAAAAAAAAGATTTACTTTTCAATTTTCTCAGTAGAACCCCAAAAGTGGCCTTGGATTTTGATGGCAATAGCATGGATTGGCGCAGAATCTCAAATACCTATGTAGGTACTTTTATTATACTGTCTCCTCCATATATTTTGAGTGAATACAGATTTTTTGTCAAAACTCGTTGAAGCATGGATTTTTTCTCCCCGAAAAAGGCCCTTTTTTCGCTATTATGAGCAAGGGGAGGTGGGGGGGGGGGGGATTTTTTGCCTCCGACATTTTTTTTAATGGTACCCAACTATGTTTCATCAAAATTTCAGAAATCCGAGGACAGGGACATTTCACCTATTTTACCCAGGAATACCCTTTCAGCTATCTTGATGTAAGCACAAATACTTCTGCGCATGTAGTTTTACGATCATGCGGTGTAAATGAATTTTCAATTACACAATTCTGAGGTAAAATTTCACGCTGAACAACTTGGTTCTCTTAGATTTCCGCCGTTTGTCCATATTTTTGGAGAAAAACGCAAAAAACGTGGTTTTTTGAGAGTTTTTTGAGCTTTTGACCTTGACCCACCACTCCAAATGGCCGGGTGATGACTTCTATAGAAAGTAGACCTAAAGATACATATTTGACGAAAAAATCGTTTTGGTATGTTTTTTCGTTCCGGAGTAATGTCGATTTACAGTTTTCTTTTGTCCCCCCTTCTCTCCCCGTGTGATGAAAAATTCTGAAAAAGTTCAGGGAGGTACGCCCATGTATCTTCTAACTATATTCGTTTACAGAATCAATTTATCTTAATTACGCGCTGATACAGAATTTTTCCCCTGAAAAACGCGTTTTTTGGCCCCCCTGGCTGAGGGGGGTGGGGTGGGGAGCGGGCTATGGGCCCAAAATTATTTTCTGGGGGTACTAAACATACCCTGTGAGTTTCATCGAAATCTGAGGTTAAGGGCATTTTGCCTATCTTATCGGGGGGTACCCTTTTCATTCTCATCATGAGAAAAAAAATTCGTTGATTAATTCAGAAATATCTAACGAATGTATCAATTTTTTTTTTTGAGAATGATTGAATTTAAATTGAAATCAAAATTGACATTTTGAAATTTGCGATTAATTATTGAGTTTTTGTTGTCTGACAAAGGAAGCATCTCAATCAAAGGAGCATCCCAAAAAATATACCACCTGCAAAAATTTCAGCTGCTAAAAGTCATTTTTAGATTTTTTGGAAATTTTTTGAAAATTTATAATTTGATCAAAAAGATCTGAAAGTTTGAAATTTGGTTTGTAGGTACCTATTTTTGATTTCCTGAGTCGATTGTGATGGTTTCAAACCGTTTCGGAGCCTCCAGCGTGTTTTCAGATTCTCCAGTTTTTGAAAAAAATGCTTTTTAAGTAGCATGAAAATTAAATTTAGCAACTATAAACTTGGATTTACCAACTTCGTGACTCATTCGATCGATTTTGGCATGTGTGTTTTCAAAATCTTTTCAAACCATCTCAAATCCAAAATTTTTTCCATGCATTATTTTTGAAAAAAAAAATGGAAATGATATGGAAAGTGAAAAAAAAAATACAACATCAGTGAGCCTGGGTTCCTAAATGTGAAGTGCCCAGGGAGGAAATCTCTCCATCTTCCTCAGTCGTTTCCACCCCTACACCTTCACTCCCGCCTAAAAATTTTGAAGGCATGATGTTGTAAAATTGCCAAACAAATTTACTCTATGCAAAATGTAGGATAGTAAAAAATTTATTTTAATACCACTACCGTCCTATTTCGATTTTTCAGATAATACTTATCTGTTCTATGTATACAAGTTGTCAATTTTTTCAATTCATAAGTACAAATAAATACCTACGTACTTGATGATAATTTCTATCTTTCTGATTAACCACACTCCATTTGAATTCCTTAAAATAAACGGCTTTGTTTTTCCTCGTTTGCATTCATACGATACATATCTATTATCTATTTGTATTTAGATTATGTTTAATTCATCGTTTGGTAATTCGGCTTTCTTTAATTGTGTGAGAAATAATTACAAAATCAATAGATAATCACATGGTTACGTTCTTATTTCGTTAATTATTTGGCAAGGTGTCTTAACAATTTTTGATGTCCTTGACCGTGAAGTTTATTCACGTTTTTGAAAATCCAACTTTGAAATTTTTCACTCGTTTAAACAAGTTGAAATTTTTGAAAAAATATAATTATCCTGCTTTTGCCTTGCTTTTTCATATTGGCCTGTTTTTTAAGACACCTTTGATTATTATTGAGAATTTCCACAATAGACAAATAAGAGCCATTGACCTTGAAATTCTTGACGAAAAAAAATATACTAAAGGGACAGTGAGATCTTGTCGAGTGTCTGCCTCTGCATAGTGCATATTTATGAAGCAATCGAGTTTATTTTTTGATGAACTCCAGTTCGCTTTCATCAGACGTTTGGGGTTGCTTTTGAAGATTCGATGCCAAAGACCACGATTGAGCTTCACTGGATCCGTATAAAACAAATGCAATGGCGCCACATATCAGAAGACCAGCTGTCAAAATGAAACATTGGTTCCATTCCTCTGCAGTCTATGTGAGGGATTATTTAAAAAAATTGGTGCATTATTTAATATTGATAATTTTTAAGTAGAAATTAATCGCAAATAAGGTATGTTATCTACTTGAACTTACGTGATCATATGTCAAGAAACCGACCACCATTTGATTGGCTATTTTACTCAATGAAAAGAAAGACATCACGATACTTGCTGTGATACCGGTGTGATTTGGTGTTATACTTACTGAGATTAGTCTGAAAACAAACAATTCGAGTGGTTGCTGACAAAGGAACATTTTTTAAAACTCACACTCTCTGATTTGAATGGCACGGTGCTGCATCGAAAGAGCACGTGCAAAATTAAATTTTTACGCACAATTTTGGAGAATTTTTAAAAATTTAAAACATTCAAGAAAAAAATTTTCAACAGTGATTTTTTAAAATTTGAGTTTTATGAAATATATATTTTTTTTTCGAACAAAGTGAACCATTCTGATAATTCATTCAATTCAACAACTGCAAGTTTTGGGTCATTCTGGAGCCTCCAGCGATTTTATAACGTACCCTACAAGTTTCAAATCTTTCTGGAGGGGCCAAAAATTGACCATTTATACCTTTGGTCGGTGCTTGTTGGGCAAAGGGCCCCCTCTCGACCGTTTTAGGAGATTATCGTGAAATTCCATTCGAAAGTTGAATTTTGACCAAATTGTAAATTGTTCATGGAATGAACGTAATAAAAACAGTTGAGGGGGTGCCCAATACGCATCGACCTAAGGTACTCGTATATCGTGTTAAAGTTCATTTTGGTCCTTCCAGAGCGATTTGAAAGGTCTGAGAGAAAATTGAAAAATCACTGGAGGCTTCAAAATGGCTCAAAACTACCGTTTGTTGATGAGTGGGAATTGAATTGAAGAAATCATTCACTAAATGGTTTACTTTGCTAAAAAAAAAAAAAATCATTTTCATGAAGAAGCCTGAAAATCGAACCTGAACAGCTTTTCTAAATTTTTGGACGTTTTTTTGAAAATTCACCAAAAATCCAAAAACGAACTTGAGCTCCTGAAATTTTGGTTCCAAGGGTTTTAAAACATGCTCTTTCGATCCGGCCTGGTTTCGTTAAAATCACATCGAGTATAAATTCGAAAAGGTTCTCTTGTGAGGAAGTACAATAAATAAATTCAATGGTACTATACTTATTACCTTAGAATCAGGAAACCAAAAGGCAGGAATGCTCGAATGAGAACGAACAAGATCATAATTGTGGTCAAATTACTGACAAATGTTAAAGCTACGAATAGAAACATTTGACTTGCGTACGAAACTCCGATTAAGATTTTATGCATCTGTGAAAATTGAAAATTTTTCTCAAATTTTTATGTGCTAATAATGATTTTTTTTAAAAAAGAAATTTGTTCATTTTACTCGAGTCAACGAAATGCTACTGTTGTTTTTCCAATAATCCATTATTGTACCAGCAGCTAAAGATATAAAAATCCCCAAAATACTTGGAATGGAAGAGATGATGGCTACTTCTTTGGTTTCTTTATTTGTCAAGTCTGAAATTATAGCATGAGATGGGATTCATATCGATATTGAATCAATCAACAGTGTTATCATCTTATTGCGTCTGTCAGAGTCACTAACCTTTTATAAGCAAAGGTAATCCAGCCAGCAACATCATGACTACCCAGCCATTAACAAAATATCCTGTGCAGAGTGCCCAAATTGGGGGAGATGAAAGGATTGTTCTGTAAGGACGAGTGATGTCCTTGAAGAAGAATAAAATAATATTGAGATAATTTGTTTGCTTCATGGTGTAATTTTATGGAGAGTGATGTTACCTTTTTTGGGCACACAGTGTCGGTTTCCTTCAAAATATATGCCAGTTCTTTTTTTGAGATCCACTTATCCTCAGAAGGCTGATTTCGTATCAAGATCAAGCAAAGTAACGACATGATCACGCAAATACCACCTGAAATATTATTAGGGTAGGCAAATAGGCTAACTGAGAAGAACGAAGAACCATGATTTGTTTGCAAAATAACAGAAGTATGGAATAATTCTTACCTAGGAGATAAAACACTGCAGCCCATCCTAACTCAGATATTATGAGTCCACATATGGGATATGCGATTGCAATACCAACGTATACTCCATTTACACTGACGGATATCAAGGTTCCTCTTTCACATTTTGGTATCCATCGTGAACATGCTTCCAAAGCACTTGCGTTGTAAAAGCTCTGTTAATGAATTCGAATTTGCATCCATTATTGAATTTTTTCATATTTGCATAATATTATCAGTTTGAATGTATGTACTTTAGGGTATTCTTACATCGAATGCTCCAATTAGAAAACGACAAGCTAGAAATGCAAAAAAATCATATCGCAGACTGATTGGTTGAAGTAACGTTGTTATTCCAGCAGCCATCATAGAAAGACCCCACGTTGTCGCCCCTCCTAGCTTCGATATCAAAGGTCCACTCAGAAATGATAACAGTCTTCCGTATGCAGAAACGCTCAGCACCACTCCCCTTCTTGCGGGATCCCAGGGAAATTCTGGTGGCTGAAAAACAAATCAGATTGTGGGATATTCTTTAGTGAAAGTGAAGGTACCTATCAATGATTCGAGTGGGGCTTACTTGCGTTTCGTTGAGATCTCCATTCTTGATTTGTTTGGGTGATGTCATTTCGATGATATTGATATTGATATTGTGTTCTATCAGAATCATACTTATATTGGAGAAAAACAATAAAATTGTGATGAAAAATCGTTTCGAGAACAATAATGAGGGCTTAGGTGTGCTCGTTTGTGATGGTGGCCTGTTGAGAAAAGGTTAGGTAAAAATTAGATATTTGCATTACTTTTTCAAAATATGCGTTTGAGTTATCAATACAAGTATTGAATAACATAATACCTACATTTTTTCATCCTTCTGATTGTCCAGAAGTTTATTGGATGTATCTTGATTGTCTGCTGTGTTATTCATGTTGAATATTTTTATTTTTGGCTTAATACGAGTAAATAGCACACCACACAGCACCTTCACTTTGATTATACTGTTTATCTAATTCGCGGTGCAATTTGAAATATTACTGATATCATCGTGAGAATAGATCAAAGTAGGAGTTAGTTAAATTACGTTTTTTAAAATTTTTATGTGGAAATGTTAATCTGAGAGATAAATAATTGTTATCAATGTTTACTTTTCGCCTGAGAAATTAAACGTTGGTGATTTGCGAGCATAATTTCAATGTAGTATTCATGAAATAGGTGATAGAGTTGCTTCTTTCGTGTGTTTAGTAAAAAAAAAAATTGTGTTGGGTTTCACATAATTTTAAAGAGATTGGCTTGGAACTTATTATGGAGGTTGAAGTACATGAGGGCAATGACCTCCATTTTTAAATTTTTTTTACCTTGATGGTGTCCTTGAATCGGTTTTGAAAATTTCAAACGACATTATAAAGTGTCTAAAATTCAGAAAAACATTCTCTTAATTTATATAGTGACGCTGAAGTCGTCAAAAATTACACCCTTTGCTCAAATTCTCTATTTCCTGGGTCTGCATCATCATAAAATTCCTGCAATTTACCTACCTAAATATGAAATCTCCTGAAAATGATTGATACAAAAAAAACGAATCCATTCATTATATATTTTTTATATGTAGAATCATAATCCGGTTTTTCTCTGTATCTACAACGAATAAGATAAAAGACTGGTGGATACTGAAGAAAAAATAAATGGAATTTCGGTATGATTTCTGGCAGAATATTTTATCTAGATCCGCTTTTGATGAAAAAATTCATTGCTTCCGTGATATTGTTGATGCTAGGTGAAGACTGCTCATCAGTTCATCCAAAAACCACATAAATTAGTCGAAGTTGTTGGTTAGTGATTCTACTTCGTCTTTATTCAGTGGTTTCGATTTATTTTCGAAATTGGGCGATAATGACCACGATTGAGGTTCACTGGATCCGTACAAAGTGAACAGAATCGTTCCAAGTAATAAAATCCCAGCTGTCAGCAGAAAATAGTTATCCCATTCGTTCATTGCCTGGAAAACCAAAATCCAAATTAGGTATTGTCTTGACTCAAAAAACTAACTAGGGAGGTATATTTTCACTATAGTAATGCAATTTTTGAACCAGACAAAGCTAAACTGGAAGAACATACCTACAAAAATACATCAAAGCCAAAATTTTCGATGCTGTAGTGCATTTTTTGATTTTTGGTGAATTTTTGAAAATTACAGGGCTAGATATTTTCTTGAAAAATCAAAAATTTTTGAAGATTGAAGGCTTCAGAACGGCTAGAAAGTTCCTCAAATCGACTGTAGGCATTTGAAAATTTTTTACATTCAATAATCGGTTGGTGGCTCCAAAACTACTCAAAACGGTTCGAAACCAGTAGCGATCAATTCGAAGAGTCAAAAATAGGGCAGATACTAAATTTCAGCTTTCTAGATCAATGTGGTAAAATTTTGATTTTTTTCACATTTTTTGTACTTAGTTATCTACTAATTTTTTTTTTCAAAATTTCACCAAAAATCAAAAAATGCACTTGAGCATTCAAGTTTTGGCTTATGATGCATTTTTGCCTGCCCTTTTGATCCATGTATTTTAATTGGGGTATTGATTACTCTTGTAACTCTATATGATATCTCTGTGCTGACATAGAAAGCTTACGTGATTAGGAGTCATAAAACCTAACACTGTTTGGGCTGCTATTGGACTCATTGAGTTCCAGAATGACATATAACCCGAAATGAGACCAGTATGATTCGGTACCATATTGGTGAGGATCAATCTGAAAAAATAATGAAGCATTATCTACTACACAGTACATAAATCAGTCATTTCATGTGCTACGAGATTGAGGAATCAGATCTTGTGTTTGACCTACTGTAGAACTAAAAAGATGTAAGGAAGGAATAACCCAATCAGGACGAAAATGACCATCGTCGTTATGAGATCTCGAACAAATGTCAGACTAACAAATAGAATCAGCTCACTGGTTAATGCTATTCCTATCATTATCTTATGCATCTGTTAAAAAAAGAATTCTGTACAATATGTAAGTGTACATTATGTGGTTCCTGGTTTTGATTTAAATAATTTTATTTACCCTGGTTTGGGTGATATTGCTGTGATTTTTCCAGTAATCCATCAATGGTCCACTTACCGTAGATACCAGAATACCGAGAAAATTAGGCAGCGAAGAAATAAATGCTACTTCTTTGGTATTTCTTCCCGTGGAATCTGCAATTTTGATTACATTAATTTTTATTCTATCGATCAAATCCGCATGTTTCAAGTCATAACATTATTGTGATTAATACTTCACCTTTTATGAACAAAGGCAAGCTGGTCACCACGGTGCTACTGGTCCAGCTCAAAAGAATATTCATTATGCAAAACATCCGAACTGGCGTGGATCTTAGTATATGTTTGTGTGGATGAGCTTTAACCTATGTATATAAGGAGTAAAAGTACTTTCTGTAGTGTGTCTTGCTGATTGATCTTTGTTAGCAAGTAGTCCGGCACGAACAAGAAATAAAAATCAAAAGTTTACCAAATTGACCTGGAAAGCTGAAATTCAGGATATACGCTATTTTTGACCGGCCCAATCTACTGGGAACCGTTGGAAACCGTTTTGAGCAGTTCTGGAGCTTCCAGCAGATTATGAAACTTGAAATTCTCCTAAAATGTCTTCAAATGGAGTTGGAAATCCGAAATTTACGCTGTACTCCAACTTGAACACTTTGTCAAGTCGACTGCTGGTGGGCTTGAATCATTTTGGAGCCTCCGGAAACTTTTTGAAAATTATTGGAGCCTCCAGTAAATTTTTGAAATTTGAAATTTCCACAGAATTTTATCAAACGGAGTTATGAAGCCGAAATTCACACTGCAAGCTAATTTCACAATGCTATGAAGTCGACTGCAGGTGGATTTCAAGTCGTTTTGGAGCCTCCAGTGACTTTTTGGAAACTGGCGGAGTCTCTCAGCAGATTTTTGAAACTTTTTGGCATTTTTCAAAAAGCAGAATTTTTTCAAAAATTCACTTTTGTAGAAATTTCAAGTTTCAGAAATCTACTGGAGCCTCCAAGAATTTTCAAAAAGTTACCGGAGGTTCCAAAATGACTTAAACCCACTAGCAGTCGACTTGATAACATGTTTAAGTTGCCAGTTGGAGTGCAGCGTGAATTTCGGATTTCCAACTCAGTTTGATGAAATGTAGAAATTTCACGTATAACAAATCTGCTGGAGCCGCTGGAAGCTCCAGAACTGCTCAAAACAGGTTTGGAACCAGTTCCAATCGATTTGGCAGGTCAGAAATAGCATACATCCAAAATTTCAGCTTTCTAGAACAATTCGGTAAATTTTTTTTTCACTTTTTATTTGGCCTAAATTTGAATATTGAAAATTCTTCCAAAATCTAGAAAATGCTCTTTTGAGCTTGAAGTTTTAGCTTGTGACAAATTTTTTTATGCTCTTTCAATCTACTCGTAGCTTTGTGCAGTTCAAAAAATGTTAGAAAACAAAGTACGTGATTTTGGTTGACCAATAAAAATGTTCGCCATTTTGTTGGTAGGTAAGGCCAATTTTTTTTTGGCAAGTTTGCTGTAAGTAAACTGTTCCTTAGGATGTGTTCATCTTGAAGAAAAAAGTTGTCTCAGAGGATCGGTGCGAGGGGGAAGTGCAATTATTTCTAATGTCATATGCCAGACTAAAAAGAATGCGACTTTCATCAATTTTAATTACTTTTTCTGTCCTACTTGTGTCAATATCATTGAGAATGAATGTAAGTTCTTTCTTAGATATCCATTTGTCTTCAGATGGATGATTGCTGACCAGCAATAGACAAAGTATTGAAATCAATGATCCGACAATACCTGTAATTATCGTTAATAAAGCCAATCAGTGATGAATGGTTTTTTAAAGCAAGTGTTTTTAAAATGGATGATTAGTACAACCTGTAATGTAAAAAACCATGGGCCATCCCCATTCAGATATTATAATTCCGCAAATAAGATGGACCGTTGCTGTTGCAATGTGAAAACCATTGAAGCAAATTGACATTAGAGTTCCTCTTTCACTTTTTGGCATCCAATGAGAACACGCCTCAGTAAAGCCGGAATAGGCAAAGCCCTTTAAATCCACCAGGTAAAATTATAAGTGAACGATGTATTCATCATCAATTACCAATATTACAAGCACTTACTGTGAACACTCCGGTTAAAAAACGACAGAACAAAAATAAATAAAAGCTGTAACTCAAAGTGATTGGTTGAAGAAATGTTGTGATACTAGAGATGGTCATCGATCCAGCCATGCTCATCCATCCTCCAAACTTTGATATGATAAATCCGCTCAAAAACGATAATAGATTACCGTAGAAGTAGATGCTCAGAGCTAATCCAGTGTCTATGGAATCCCATTGAAATTCTGCATGCTGAACAAAATTTGCACATTATTAATGGAAGTACGAGCATCATTTTTTTGTGATACTGAACAGTACAGAATTCAGATCCTATACTCGTACGTACCTGTGTCGTAGTAAGATTTTCATTCACGAAGGTTGATTTTGAGGATGTCATCTCGATAACTGCGATATTCACGTTGTATTTCACGAAGACCATGTTTGCATTTGATAAGAATAGTAATATAGTTACCAAAAATCTTTTGGAAACGATTAAGGAAGGCTTTTCCATACCTATTTGAAATTTTACCACCGATTTTTGCCTGAAAAAAGATGATAGGTAGTTGAAAGAAAAACTTGAAAGTTGAGGAGTCAGAGTGCTGATCCTTAATGAATTTTTTACTTACAATTTTTCATCATCTTGAGCTTTCGGGAGCAAAATAGATGCTACTTCTTTAATGGCTGCCATAATGTTTATGATGGGAATTTGATTAGGTATACGTCATTTAATACCAAGTTGTACTCGTATGTCGAGTTTCACGCTGTTCTACAATTTGAAATTATATTACATAAATATGAATATTATAAGTATATGTTGTAATTTCTTTGAATAATGATTATAAATAAGTAAGGCATAGTGTGTTGAATATCGAGTTAATATTACCTTTTTTCCTTCATTGTGACGAAAGTTCAAATTACTGCTCGAGTGCTCGTTAATTTTCTTGTGGATTGGAGACAAGAAGAAATGAATTAGACGAAACGCGATATTAAATTTAGATGGATGTGTATTGCCTGGTACTGTGAGCCTACCGTTTTCCGTGATGAGTTATTTATGAAAGCAGGCACTATCATTTATCTCGAACAGTACAAATAACAACGTCTAAGTTCGTAGTAAACATATTAATTGTGATTCTAATACGATGCATCGTAAAATTCTAATGTTCCAACAGGCAACAGTAACGTCATGACGTTGTTGAAATTATTTTTCGAGAATTTTGATTTATATTTATTTCGGTGAATAAAAAACAAAAAATTTGCCGGTCAAAATGCGGATTGAATTTTTGAGACCCTTTCAGAGTTCTCGAATATGATATCGTCTTTTATTCAATTCAACTAAAATTTTCAATTTTTTTTGATTTTGTTCCCTGTACATTACGAATTATTTCAAGTTTTCAAAAGTCAGTGTCACACGGATCAGAGTATCGAAATTGGGATTTTGAAATCCGAGCCTCGAAATATTGGTGTCCAGAAATCAGGTAGACTTGAAATCGGAGTATTGAAATCGAGGCTTCGAAATCGTGGTTTTCCAATCAGGGACTAGAAGTCGGGATTTGAATTAGGAGCTCGAAACGAACACTTGAAATCAGAGTCTCCGAACCGTGGTCTTTAAATCGAGGCTTTGAAGAAAGTAATTTCTTGGAGAAAAATTGTCATTAATACTCGTAGAAAAATGTTTCACATGCATTGAAAAAAAATTATTATTTATGCTTAGTTGGCTAAATTATTGGGAAGGGGAGAGAGAAGAGGCTGAAACGAAGCCTTGGAATCTTGGGCTCAAAATTGGGGTCTTGAAATAGGGGCCTCAAAAATCGGAGTCTCGGAAATTTTTAAAAAAGGATCGTCATTTTTACAAAAAAAAATTCATGACTCAAAGAAAATTGAAAAGAAAAATTATTTTTTGAGTTGGAAGCTACTATTTTGAGTCGAAGCTTCGAAATCAGGGTGTTAAAATAGAGGTCTCAAAATCGGAGCCCTAGACATTTTTTGAAATAGATGAAAAAAGTTTTATAACTTGAAGATAACTGAAAAGAAAAACTATTTTTTAAATTGGAAGCTAATTTGAGTCGAAGCCTTGAAACTGGGGTCTTGAAATAGAGGACTCAAAAATTGGAGTCTCAAAAATTTTTTGAAAATGGATTGTCATTTTTACGAACAAAATCTTATAACTCAAAGAAAAAATTGTAAAAACACCTATTTTTTGAGTTGGAAGCTAATTTGAGTCGAAGCCTTGAAATAGAGGCCTCAAAAATCGGAGTCTCAGAAATTTTTTGAGAAGGATTGTCATTTTTACAAAAACAATTTTATAACTCGAAGAAAATTAAGAAGAAAAATTATTTTTTGAGTTGGAAGCTAATTTGAGTCGAACCTTGAAATCGGAGTCTTGAAATAGGAGCCTCAAAATCAGAGTCTTAGAGAAGATAGTACTATTTTTGAAAAAGTCGTCGTTTTGAGAAAACATTTTCACATTCCTATCTCTCTCAGAAAATTATTCTACCTACCAAATTTTTTTCGAAAGGTCTATTTTTTGTTTGCTTCAATTTTCATGTCTTGGAATCCTAGCTTTGGAACTAATGCCTTGAAATTACGGGGTTTTGGATTGAAGATTTAGGAAGGTCTCGAAATCAGAGTCTTAAAATCGGGGTCTGTTTCACATTTTCACAGAAAAACGTGCAATATTCTTCGAAATTTTGATTTTTTTTGCATTCTCAAGATGGGTATTTAGCAAGTTTGGAAAATAAATACCAACATACAAATCAATACTTTACTGAACGTGAGTTATGCTTCGTTGAAATTATATGTATATATTTTTCGATTCTGCTGTGGGCTGTGGGCTGTGCGGCTTCATCGAGGACATTTCTTATGGGCACTTTTTCACTAACACAGTTGAATTATTAAAAAAATTATCACTGCATGCCACTATAATACTGTCATGTTAGAATAAATAGGTTTGTTAAAGACGAAAAAAATATGACGATACCAAAATAACCAACCGAATGAACAGTTTATTTACGAGTAGCTATCAACATCATTACACAACATAGACATACCTTTAAGCAGTTTTTAGGTTTGGTAAACACATATTTCTCTTCCTGATAAATATTCATCGGGTGTTATGAAACAGTATAAATGCAATTTTACATTCGTGCAACGTGAAGAGGGAATATTTGTGTCGGCTGCTATCGGTCAATAACTCGAGTCTAGAACAGCTTGTAATTAATGAAGGGCCAGTTTTTCAATTGCTAGATAATCAACAGTAGTGGACATGAATTTCCGATTATGGTGCTAAATTGCCAATCAGGATCGTCAGTTAGCTGCTGATTGAAAAACGGGTCCTAATCGATAATTTATTCGTTTGTGAGTATATTGAATTGAAGTTACTGGTTCAGAGGTTCTCCTTCTACTCGTATTTACGTTTTCATTGGACAAGTTTGATTTTTTTCCTTCAAAATTGGGTGACATTGACCATGATTGAGGTTCGCTAGACCCGTACAATGTGAATAGAATTGTGCCAAGCAATAGAATTCCAGCCGTTAGTAGAAAATAGTTATTCCATTCGTCTATTTTCTGAAAGATTTAGTAAAATGAGGTAAAATGACTGAGTATGTTAGCCCTGTGCTAGAAAATATGCAATCTGTCCCGAGAAGCTTACATGTTTGCTGGTCATAAAACTTGCTACCGTTTGTGATGCAATCGGACCTAATGCGAACCAGAATGATGTATAACCCGCAACAAGACCAGTATAGTTTGGTGCTATATTAATTGAGATTAGTCTGTAAAATACCGAGAACATGTAGATAAGAAAATAAGTATATCTTATATCTACTCTCATATGTACATAGGTGTTAATATGATACAGGAATCACCAAATGAATGGTTTGCTTCTGAACTTACTGCATAACGATTAAAATGTATGGCAAGAATAATCGAATCGCAACGAAAATTATGATTGTCATTATCAGGTCTTGAATGAATGTCTGAGTCATAAATAAAAACATCTGACTGATGAATGCTGTACCTAATATTATTTTGTGCATCTGCGAAGACAGGATTTAAAAATAGAATAAAAATAATTATGGTTTTGACTTTTGAAGTCGTATAGGTATTTATATTCAATCGTTTTACCCGAGTTAAGGCTATACTGCTGTTATTTTTCCAGTAATCCATCAGTGGACCACCCAATGCAGATGCCAAAATACCAAGAGCGCCAGGAACCGAAGAAAGGATCGCCACTTCTTCAGTACTTTTCCCTGTACAGTCTGTGATCGATGAAATTCGTTTAATTAATTGACCAATTTCATATTTCAAGAATTGATATGGTGAAGATGTAGGTAACCTTTAATAAACAAGGCTAGGCTAGACAACACTGTAGTAACAACCCATCCACAAAGAAAGTTCACCATGAAGAGCATCCAAATTGGGACAAATGTTAGTATACGTTTGTAAGTTGAATAAGTCGTGACCTAATGAAACAATATTGACTGTATAATTTAAATATTTTGTTTTACTCAACTGCCACGAGCAAATTTAATTAGGTACCTATACTTACTTTTTTTGTATTTGTTGTGTTACTTTCTTGAAGGATAAATGAAAGTTCCTTTTTGGAAATCCATTTGTCTTCCGATGGATGATTTCGGATCAGAATAAGGCAAAGCAATGAAAACAGCGAGCTTGTTAAACCTATAGACGTTGTTCAAGATGAAAGCCAGTTGAGATTTTTTGGAAGAATCTCAGGAGAAAAAATCAGATCTGATCTCATCAGATCAAGAAAGTGGCCTTGTAGAGGGATGAATGAAGTGGCGTTGAATAGGGATAAATAAGGGCTTTCAAAAGCGACCTTGAAAATTTTAGGCTCATGCACAGGGTGTCCACAAATTGAAAAACTGGTTTGGTCAAAAAATTAAATCTGGTTTTGATTGCTGCAATGTATCTATTCTACACACTAAGGCGACAAAAACGTGATATGAATTTTTTGAAACCGGTTCATTAATTTGCAACCAGTTGACAAAAAATATGTAAAAATTGTAGATAGAGAAAAAAGCTTGGAACAAAAGTTGTAGAGCGTGAAAAATTACACAATTCTGTTTTATCACATTTTGAAACCAGTTCATTGATTCGCATTTAGCAACCAGTTTTTGACAATCACCTAAAAGGTGGAGATTGCAACCAGTTATCAAAAAATACCGGTAAATTGGAGATCGAGAAAAAAACTTGAAAAATATGTGAGACGTGAAAAAATATGTACACAATTCTGTTTATTCACATTTTGAAACCGGTTCACTGGTTTGCATTTCGCAACCAGTTTTTGACAATCACCTAAAAGTTGGAGATGAAGAAAAAAGCTTGGAACAAAAGTTGTGGAGCTTGAAAAATTGAAGCATTTTCGCCGATCGTATTTTTAAACCGGTTCATTAATTTGCAACCAGTTATCAAAAAATACCTGAAAATTGGAGATCGAGAAAAAAACTCGAAAAATATGTGAGGCGTGAAAAAATACACAATTCATCTGTTTAACCACATTTTGAAACCGGTTCACCGGTTTGCATTTCGCAACCAGTTTTTGACAATCACCTAAAAGTTGGAGATAAAGAAAAAAGATTGGAACAAAAGTTGTGGAGCTTGAAAAATTGAACCATATTCGCCGATCGGATTTTTAAACCGGTTCAGTGATTTGCAACCAGTTATCAAAAAATACCTGAAAATTGGAGATTGAGAAAAAAACTCGAAAAATATGTGAGGCGTGAAAAAATACACAATTCTGTTCAATCACATTTTGAAACCGGTTCATTGGTTTGCATTTAGCAACCAGTTTCCAACAATCATCCTACAGATTGAGGGTAGAGAAAAAAACTTGTAACGAAAGTTGTAGAGCGTGAAAAATTGAACCATTTTTGCTGATCGAATTTTGAAAATGACCAACTAACCTGCAACCAGTTAACTTTTGATGGCTTGCTGCGATTTAATGAACCGGTTTCAAAATCTGATCAGCAAAAATGGTTCAATAATGTGATTACAAAGAATTGTTATTTTTTACACTCTACAACTTTTGTTGCACGCTTTTTTTACTATCTACAATTTTTGGGTAATTTTTGATGACTGGCTGCGAATTAATGAACCGGTTTCAAAATTCAATCAGCAAAACTGGTTCAATTTTTCGCGCTCTACAATTTTTGCTTCAAGCTTTTTTCTCTTTCTTCAATTTGTAGGTGATTGTCAAAAACTGGCTGCTAAATACAAATCAATGAACCGGTTTCAAAATCTGATTGAATTGAGTTGAGTAATTTTTCATGCCTCATAACTTTTGTTTCAAGCTTTTTTCTCTATTTATACCTATTCATTTTTTGGGTATTTTTGTTAACTGGTTGCAAATGAATGAACCAGTTTCAAAAAATTAATATCACGTTTTTGTCGTCTTGATGAGCAGAATACATTGCACCAATAAAAACTAGTTAAAATTTTTTGACTAAACCGGTTTTTCAATTTGTGGACACCCTGTGCATGGGCCTAAATTTTCAAGGTTGCTTTTAAAAGCCTTTATTTTTCCCTTCTCAACGCAGCTTCATTTATCTCTCTAGCTCTTTCCACTCAGAAATAAAAGCCACCGGGCACTACTTTTGTGTCATACTGTATACTAGTAGCCCACCTACATTTCTAGAGAGTTTTTTCTATGTACTTCCCATTTCAAAACACATTACTACCTGTAAAGTAGAACACCATAGGCCATCCCGATACCGATATCAGAAGTCCGCAAAGTGGATATATAGCTGCTGTTCCAACGTATAAACCATTTAAATAGATCGACGTCAGAGTTCCTCTTTCACTTTTTGGCATCCAGTGAGAACATGCCTCAGTAAGACCGGCGCCGGCGAAACCCTGTTGTAGGAGTAATTTCATTCGTTCTATGGGTAATTGTAATTGAACTCTTATTACGTATTAATATTGCACCCGAAGCGCACTTACTTCTAAAATTCCAGTCAGGAAACGGCAGAATAAAAACGCATAGAAATTATAACGCAATACGATTGGTAGAAGAAATGTCAAGATACCAGAGATGATCATCGATATCGCAGCCATTTTCGATCCTCCGACTTTGGATATAACGAATCCGCTCAGAAACGATAGTAAATTACCGTAGAAAAGAATGCTCAAAACTAATCCAGTTGTTTTAGTATCCCATGGAAATTCCGCCGGCTGAATAAAAATGATGCATTACTGATAGCATTGCCATCCTAGTACGAGCAGGTACGTAGAACTCATTCCAACCTGTGTCACATTAAGATTTCCATCAATGACGTACGTTTTTGAGGATGTCATTTCGATAACAGCAACATTGACATTGAATCTCATGAAGACTAGGTTTGCATTCGATAGAGAAAATAGTAGGGTTATTAAAAGTCTTTTTGAGGGAAATAGGGATGGCTTTTCTTCTTGCATTTCAAATCTACAACCATAGGGTTGATTTATAAAGAGTAAAAAAGAGAAACTTTTCAGCATTGGGTTCAAACTTTTTCAAGATGATACTTACCGTTTTTCGTCATCTTGATCTTCCTGAAGCGAAATACGAGTAAATGCGTTCTGATTACTGATGGTCGTTGCCGTTTTCATGATGAGGATTCGATTACACAAGTTATTAACACCGCATACCTAATTCGATCTGACTGAGTATTTTATCATTCGCGTGTTGAAAAAGTATGAAATTCTAATCTATTTAGATTGGGTTTTTGTGCATGGTCTAATATTGTAATTAGGTATTAATCAGAAAGATAAGTATTATCTCTCTATGTGCAGTTTGTTGATAAGTCATACAAAAAAGAAATATATTGTGGGGAATTCACAGGTACCTATGTTTGAGAATGACTTAGCAGATGATGAGATTATAATACATAATTCCGACCTGAATCTTATGTCCAAAATTTCATACTGAAGCAGAACTGCGAGCTGTCCCGAAAAACTGAGGCTTCAAAAAAGTTTTCGATACAAAGCAATTATGAGTTTTTGAAATCGGTTTTTTAATTATGATAGTAGGGCATATGACAATAGGAATAATCGCACCCCCCCCCCCACTCCGATCCTCTGACACTACTTTTTCCTGATTCTTAGAGAGGACATCCTAAGGGATATTTTGAAGCAAACTAGCCAAGAAAAAAGTTGGCACTGCTTGAAAAATGGTTGGGACATACCCTATTTGTAACCTGAAAAATAGAATGGAAAAGGTTTCAAACTGTTTCGAGCAGTTCTGGAGCCTCCAGCAGATTTTTGAAACTTGAAGTTTCCAGAAAATTGTATCAAATGAAGTTGGAAATTCAAAATTCACGCTGCACTTCAACTTGACCCTTTATGGTTTCTCTAGGTTCCCACGTTCGGGAAACAAATTGCTTTAATGGGTGTAAAAGAGTACCCTGCCCAATTCAAATCACAAAAAAACTGAGATTTCAAAGAAAAATCGTGTTGGAAAATTAAAGTTTTGAAAAAGCTCAAATGCTTCATTTCCAACAAAACAAATGATTAAAAATTTGGAAATGTTTTTCAAAAATGATTCAACAACACGAGTAAAAACCATTAAGTAAACAAAAATACTTTTTGAAAATATTTTTAAAGAATTACCGAGAAAAAAAGCGTAATAACGGTAGTAAAAAAGGTCGTCTGGCAGTTCACAAGTTGAGCAAAAATAAAATCTTAGAAAGAAATGCCATTTGATCAAAATATGAAATAAACAAAAAAGTTTATGTCGCTAAGAGAGGATTTTTCATCAAGTCATAAAATTTTGTTGGAAATTGGACCCAAATATGACATAACATGGGGCCAAGTTGTGAGCTTTGTGGGGGGGGGGGGCTAACTGATAACAAAAACATTTTTACCTTGAAGCACGAGATGTGACATAGAGTTTTCTTTCATTTTGAAAAAAAAAAGTATTTTACCAGATGATTGAGCATAGAGAGAAATAGTGATAAAAGTGAACTAAAATAAAAATTCACTTGCGAGTTCAGTCTAGTCATTTTATTAACGCTATGGATTTTATGTTTTTTTCACTATTTTCTCTCTATGTTCGTCTTCATATTCCAGCGTTCGATTGAATGATAAAATACTTATTTTTTTTCCAAAATGAAAGAAAATTCTATGCTACATCTCGTGAATCAAAGCAGAAATGTTTTTATGACTATAGTTGCCCCCACTACATAGCTCGAAATTTCGCCAAATTTTGTGTCCTATTTCGGCCCAATTTTCGACAAGATTTCAAGACTTGATGAAAAACTCTCTCTAAGTGACATTGATTTTTCTTTTCTTCATTTTATAAACAAAGGCATTTTTGCCAACAAGATTAGATTCAGGCTGGATTTGTGAACTGCCAGATGACCTTTTTTCAATCTTGTTTTTTTAATATTTTTTCTAATTTATTTTTTATTCATTTTTTTTAAAGAGTGCTTTTGTTCAATGTTTTTGACACATGTTTTTTAATACATTAAAAAAAATCTGCATTTATATTCAATTTTTTTTGTTGGAAAATAATGTTACATTTTTTCGATTTTTTTTGGCGGAGCTGTGGGGCTTCAAATTTCTCCAAAATTTCCGAAAATGAAAAATTTTAGTTGGCAAATTGCTCCGGTTGTACGTGGTATATAATTTTGTTAAAATTAGTGTTGCCACTTTGCCACTTTCAAAAACGTAAAAAAATCGATTTAAAAACTTATAATTTAAATATAACCACGATGTCAACGAGTTGAACTTCTGAAAAAATTCTCTGTTTTAGTCCTGTTTATTTTTACGAGTAACAACATTACACATATTTCTCTTCCTAATAAATTTAATATTTATGTATTCATTGGCCGTTATGAAACAGTATTTATGCAATTTTACATGTGAAAAATGAAGAGGGAATGTTTGTGTCGGCTACTATTGGTCAATAATTCGAGTTTTGGAACGGTTTGTAGTTAATTAAGGGCCGGTTTTTCAATTGCTAGATACTTAATCAAAAGTAGAGGACATGAATTTCCGATTATAGTGCTAATTGCCAATCAGGATCGTCAGTTGTCCACTGATTGAAAAACGGGTCCCAATCGATAATTTATCCGGGTGTGAGTATTTAATTGAAGTTATTGGTTCAAAGCTTCTCCTTCTGTTTCCTTTTTATCGGACAAGTTTGATTTTTTTCCTTCAAAATGGGGTGACATTGACCATGATTGAGGTTCGCTAGACCCGTACAATGTGAATAGAATTGTGCCAAGCAATAGAATTCCAGCCGTTAGTAGAAAATAGTTATTCCATTCGTCTATTTTCTGGAAGATTAAGTAAAATGAGGTAAAATGAACGACTATGTTAGCCCTGTGCTAGAAAATGCAATCTGTCCCGAGAAGCTTACATGTTTGCTGGTCATAAAACTTGCTACCGTTTGTGATGCAATCATACCTAATGCGTACCACAATGATGTATAACCCGCAACAAGACCAGTATGGTTTGGTGCTATATTAATTGAGATTAGTCTGTAAAATACCGAGAACTTGTAGATAAGAAAATATATCTCATCTACTCTCATATGTAGGTAGGTACATATTACAGTGGCGTCGCGATGAGTGAAACCTCGATATGTGAAAAAACTCAATAAGTGATATAAAAACCTCCTTCCCTTCACCTTGGACCAATTTTACGTGTAAATCAACCTGAATAAGTGAAAAAAGACTACTTCGTTAACTGAAACTAGGATTTATCCCAAAATTATCGCGCGTTTACCTCTACAAGTGAAATGTTGTCTGCGTTTTACCTCTATAAGTGAAAATACCTCTTTAATTGAGAGGTACTGACTCGTTCAGCCTCTAAGTGAAAGAGAGCCTCGTTGTTCTGCTAAAGTTGAATCGTTTCCAATGGATTATGTGTCGAACAAGAAGGCAAAGGATGACCTGTGAGCTGTTTAAAGACTGGCTGATCGAACTAAATTCGAAAATGATCAATGAAAATCGGAAAATTTTCTTGTTCAATTCATGTTTTTTGTTTTTTTATCCGAACTTCGATAAGTGAAAATTAACCAAAAAAAAAAAAAACTCTCCAACTGGAACCTTTGTATGTGAGAAACTCGATAAGTGAAACAACAATTTTCTTCGCTTGAATTTTCACTTATCGCGACGCCACTGTATTATGATGCATGAATCACCAAATACAAAATGGTTTGCTTCTGCTCAACTTACTGCATAACGATTAAAATGTATGGCAAGAATAATCGAATCGCAACGAAAATTATGATTGTCATTATCAGGTCTTGAATGAATGTCTGAGTCATAAATAAAAACATCTGACTGATGAATGCAGTACCTAATATTATTTTGTGCATCTGCGAAGACAGGATTTAAAAATAAAATGAAAATAATTATAGTTTTGACTTTTGAAGTGGTATAGGTATTTATATTCAATCGTTTTACCCGAGTTAGGGCTATACTGCTGTTATTTTTCCAGTAATCCATCAGTGGGCCACCCGATGCAGATGCCAAGATACCAAGAGCACCAGGAACCGAAGAAAGGATCGCCACTTCTTCAGTACTTTTCCCTGTAGAGTCTGTGATCGATGAAACTCGTTTAATTAATTGACCAATTTCATATTTCAAGAATTGATATAGTAAAGATGTAGGTAACCTTTTATAAACAAGGCTAAGCTAGACAACACTGTAGTATCAACCCATCCACAAAGAAAGTTCACTATGAAGAGCATCCAAATTGGGATAGATGTTAGTATGCGTTTGTAAGTTGAATAAGTCGTGACCTAATGAAAGCATATTGGCTGTATATTTGAAATGTTTTGTTTTTATGCCTGAAGCAAATTCAATTAATTACCATTTTTATACTTGTTGTGTTAATGTCTTGAAGGATGAATGATAGTTCCTTTCTGGAAATCCATTTGTCTTCTGATGGATGATTTCGGATCAGAATGAGGCAAAGCAATGAAAACAGCAAGCTTGTTAAACCTACAGATGTTGTTCAAGAAGGAAGTCAGTTGAGATTTTTTAAAAGCATCCCAGGAGAAAGGATCAGGTCTTAGCAGACCAGGAAAGTGACTTTATCTAAGCAGATTTGATTATATCCTAATGCTTTTCTGAATAGATGAAATCATATAGGTACCTATACAGCATGACACAAAAAGTAGCGCCCGGTGGCTTTTATTTCCAAGTGGAAAGAGCTAGAGAGATGAATGAAGCGGCGTTGAGTAAAGGAAAATAAGGGCTTTCAAAAGCAAGCTTGAAAATTTCAGGCCCATGCGCAGTAGTGGTGTCAATTATTCAAAAAAAACTACGATTTTTTGAAAAAATCGTTTTCAAACAATTCGGCCAAAAAATAATCGATTCTGCATAATCGATTTTTTTCGTATTTCTTTGATGATTTCTTGAATGATTGTGCTTTGAAATTTCTAGACTTTTCAGCAGTGAATTTACATTAGTGAAAAAACTGCAATTTCCAGTGTAAATTTCTTCGATGAACCGGTTTCAAAAATTTAATTACAAAGAATTGGTATTTTTCACACTCTACAACTTTTGTTTCAAGCGTTTTTCACTATCTACAATTTTTGGGTAATTTTTGATGACTGGCTGCAAATTAATGAACCCGTTTAAAAATCCAATCAGCAAAACTGGTTCAATTTCTTACGCTCTGTAATTTTTGATTCAAGCTTTTTTCTCTATCTTCAATTTGTAGGTGATGGTCAAAAACTGGCTGCTAAATGCAAATCAATGAACCGGTTTCAAAATCTGATTGAATCGAATTGTGTAATTTTTCATGTCCCACAATTTTTGATTTAAGTTTTTTTCTTTACTTTCAATCTTTGGGTGGTTTTGTTCAACCGTTTGCAAATAAATGAACCAGTTTCAAAAAATTCGCATCACGTTTATTTTGTCGCCTTAGTGTGCAGAATACATTGCACCAATAAAAACCAGTTTGAATTTTTTGACCAAACTGGTTTTTCAATTTGTAGACGCCCTGTGCATGAGGCCTAAAATTTTCAAGGTTGCTTTTGAAAGCCCTTATTTTTTCCTACTCAATGCTGCTTCATTCATCTCTCTATCTTTTTTCACTTTGAAATGAAAACCACCGGGCACTACTTTCGTATCATACTGTACATATACTAGTAGCCCACCTAATTTTCTGCGCCCCAAAAACTCCAGCCAAATTACATTTCTGGAGCGTTTTCTGCCGTACGGACTGTAAAGGTCCACCTGTGTAATTTCCATTTCAAAATATACATTACTGCCTACCTGTAAAGTAAAACACCATAGGCCATCCCGATACCGATATCAGAAGTCCGCAAAGTGGATATATAGCTGCTGTTCCAACGTAAAAACCATTGAAATAGATCGACATCAGAGTTCCTCTTTCACTTTTTGGCATCCAGTGAGAACATGCCTCAGTAAGACCAGCGCCGGCGAAACCCTGTTGTAGGAATAATTTCATTCATTCGGTGGTGGACAATTGTAATTGAACTCTTATTACATATGTTATCAATATTGCACCCGAATCGCAGCTTACTTCTAAAATTCCAGTCAGGAAACGGCAGAATAAAAACGCATAGAAATTATAACGCAATACAATTGGTAGAAGAAATGTCAAGATACCAGAGATGATCATCGATATTGCAGCCATTTTCGATCCTCCGACTTTGGATATAACGAATCCACTCAGAAACGATAGTAAATTACCATAGAAAAGGAGGCTCAAAACTAATCCAGTCGTTTTAGTATCCCATAGAAATTCCTCTGGCTAAATAAAAATGATGCATTACTGATAGTATTGTCATCCTAGTACGAGCAGGTACGTAGAACTCATTCCAACCTGTGCCACATTAAGATTTCCATCAATGACGTAAGTTTTCGAGGATGTCATTTCGATAACAGCAACATTGATGTTGTATCTCATGAATACTAGGTTTACATTCGATAGAGAAAATAGTATGGTTATTAAAAGTCGTTTTGAGGGAAATAAGGAAGGCTTTTCTTCTTGCATTTCAAACCTACAACCATAGCTTTGATTTATAAAGAGTAGAAAAGAGTGACTTTTCAGTGTTATGTTCAAACTTTTTCAAGACGATACTTACTGTTTTTCGTCATCTTGATCTTCTTGATGCGAAATACGAGTAAATGTGTTCTGGTTACTGATGGTCGTTGCCGTTTTCATGATGAGGATTCGATTACACAAGCTATTAACACTGCATACCTATGGCTTATTATGCACAATTCGATCTGACTGAGTATTTTATCATTTGCGTGTTGAAAAAGTATGAAATTCTAATCCAAGCTTGTTTAGATTGGGTTTTTGTGCATGGTCTAATTTTTAATTAGGCATTAATCAGAAAGATAAGTGCAGTTATCATCTTTCTATGTGAAGTTTGTGAAAAAGTCATGCAAAAAAGAAATATATTGCAGGGAATCCACAGGTACCTATGTTTGAGAATGGCTTAGCAGATGAGATTATAATCATTCCGACCTGAATCTCATGCCCAAAATTTCATACTGTAGCAGAACTGCGAGCTGTCCCGAAAAACTGAGGCTTCAAAAAAGCTTATTTCGAAACAAAACAATGATGAGTTTTTCAAATAGTTTTTTTAATTATGTTAGTACGGCATATGACAATAGGAATAATGGCATCCCCTCCCCCCACTCTGATCTTCTGAGACTGTATTTTTCTTATTCTTAGAGAAGGGAAATTCTGAAGCAAACTACCCACAAAAAAATTGGCCCTACTTACAAAATTGTGGGTATTTTTATTCACTGGTCAAACGAACTCGCAGATTTTGCTTTCCAGCATAGGACTCGCACAACGTTTTTGGAACCGAACGCAGCTAGATTTAAAGAGTATGCAAACATTCATCACCAGCCAAAATTTCAAGTACTATAGTGCATTTTTCGATTTTTGGCGAATTTTTGAAAATCGAATTTATGCCAAAAAAAAGAGAAAAATGTTGGAATTTTACTAAATTGACCTAGAAAACTGAAAATTGGAATATACCCTATTTTCAAGCTGCCGAATCGATTGGAAATAGCTTCAAACCGTTTGGAACAGTTCTGGAGCCTCCAGAAGACTCTTGAAACCTGAATTTTTTACAAAATTTTATCAAATGAAGTTGGAAATTCGAAATTCACGCTGAACTCAAACTTGAACACGCTGTTAGATCGACTGCTGGTGAGTCGAGTCATTTTGGAGCCTCCAGTAGATTTTTGAAAATTGAAATATCCACAAAATTTCATCAACTGCGTTTGGAAATCCGAAATTCATTCTGTAAAATAATTTCAATACGCTGTGAAGTCGACTAGAAGTAGATTTCAAGTCACTTGGAGCCTCCTACGACTCAAACCCATCAACAGTCGACTTAATAACATGTTTAAATTAGAGTTCAGCGTAAATTTCGAATTTCCAACTTCATTTGATAAAATTTTGTGGAAATTTCAAGCTTCAAAAATCTGCTGGAGGCTCCAGCAGAACTGTTCAAAATGGGTTGAAGCCATTTCTAATCGATTTGGCAGCTTGAAAATGGGCTATATCCCAAATCTCAGTTTTCTAGGTCAATTTAGTAAAATTTTTACTTTTTTCTTTCTTTTTTTTTGGGCATAAATTTGATTATCAATAATTCACCAAAAATCAAAACATACACTTAAGCACTTGAAATTTTGTCAAATGATACACTTTTTCCTGCTCTTTTGATCTACCTTTATAAGGTTTAATAAATTTTTTGTGAGTCCTACGTTGGAAAGCAAAATCTGCAATTTCAGTTGACCCTGTCAGTCAAATGGTCGCCATGTTATCAGTAAGGCCAACTTTTTTCTGACAGGTTTGCTTTAAACTGTTCCTTGGGATGTCCTCTTTGAGAAAACAGTAGTTTCAGTCGATCGGGGGGGGGGGGGTGGAGTTATTCCTATTGCCATATGCCAGACTATGTGAATTAATAGGATGTCGAAACCTGCCAAGTGGTTATCCATACTGAGGCATGTAAATGAAAAATTGAAAAAAAAATAATTTCATCGGAAGTTTCCGTTATTTTATTCAAAAAAACACAGGAACTATACGAAGTTGCTCGTTAGAGTTTCCGCTGCCTTGTTCTTATGCGATAAATTCGACTGTTTTTCAAAACTGGGTGATATTGACCATGGCTGAGGTTCACTAGACCCATATAAAGTGAACAGAATCGTGCCCAGGAACGCAATTCCAGC
Source organism: Planococcus citri (assembly GCF_950023065.1). NCBI lineage: Eukaryota > Metazoa > Arthropoda > Insecta > Hemiptera > Pseudococcidae > Planococcus > Planococcus citri. The sequence goes on along the minus strand of NC_088678.1, from coordinate 66,371,152 downwards.
TGTTAGTAGAAAATAGTTATTCCATTCGTTTATTGTCTGGAAAATTGAATACGATTGATCAAAATCATCACATCATGAGTTATCTCTGTGTTGGAGAATCTTATCCAATTTCATTGTCAGAAGCTTACTTGGTCAGTGGTCATAAAACTTGCTACAGTTTGAGCTGCAATTGGACCTATTGAATGCCAAAATGACGTATAACCCGCGATAAGACCAGTGTGATTTGGTGCTATGTTGATAGCGATCAGTCTGAAAAAAGACCAAATACATAGATCAAACAAATATAATGCATTTTGAAGAAATTTTATCTACGTTTTATTCGACTCACCCCAGGGTGAGCAACTGAGCAAGACAAAGGGTTCAAATAGTCGAATCATAACGAAATTGATTATGGTCGTTGTCAGGTCTCCAAGAAATGTCTGAACGAGGAATGAAATCAACTGAGCAGTGAATCCTACGCCTATCACTATTTTAAAGTCCTCGAAATCAGAGTCTTGGAATCGACGCCTTTGAATTGGAATTTATTTTAGAATAAACAAGCCATAGTTCACATTTTCACGAAAAATCGTGCAATATTTTTCGAAATTACCTTATGATATTTTTTTTTACATTTTCAAGATATTTAGCAAGTTTTTAAAATAAATAACATTCAAATTCAAATTCTTCGTTGATAGCATATAAATTTTTCGATTCTGCTGTGAGCTTTGCGGCTTCACCAAAGACATTTTTTATGGGTATGTAGGTACCTACATTCTTACTAACACAGGACACTATTGAATTACATATTTTAATAATGATCACTGAACGCCACTGCTACCATTTTAGAATGAGTTGGTTTGAAGAGAGACGTTGACCAAAAAAATATGACGATACGAAAATAACTATAACCGAATGGAGTAGTTTATTTTTACGAATAACAACATTAAACAACATAGGTACCTATACCTAATTACCTATACTAAGTACCTATAAGCAGTTTACGTTTGGTTAACACATATTTCTCTATCTGATAAATGTTCATCGGACAGAAACAGTAGGATGCAATTTTACATGTGCAACGTGAAGAAGGAATATTTGTGTAGGCTGTTATCGGTCAATAACTCGTATAATTAATAAAGGTTTGGTTTTTCAATGGCTAGGTAATCAAAAATACTGGGACATGATTTTCCGATTAGTGCTAATTTCCAATCAGGATCGTCAGTTAGCCGCTTATTGAAAAACAGCTTGTCCTAATTGAAATTTTTTTCGTGTGTGAGTATTGAATTGAAGTCACAGGTTCAGAGCTTCTCCTTCTATTTCGTTTTTATCGGACAAGTTTGATTTTTTTGCTTCATAATTGGGTGACATTGACCACGATTGAGGTTCGCTAGACCCGTACAATGTGAATAGAATTGTTCCAAGCAATAGAACTCCAGCCGTTACTAAAAAATAATTATTCCATTCGTCTATTTTCTGGAACATTAATTAAAATGAGGTTAAATCAGTATGTTAGCTCTGTGCTATATAGAATACAATCTGTCTCGAGAAGCTTACGCGGTTGCTGGTCATAAAACTTGCCAACGTTTGTGATACAATCGGACTTAATGCGTACCAGAATGCTGTAAAACCCGCGACTAGACCAGTATGATTTGGTGCTATATTTATTGAGATTAGCCTGTAAAATACCGCGGACATAGGTATTGAAAAGAAAACGAATATTCTGTATCTACTCTCATACATGATGGAGCATTCACTCAAATGGTTTGCTGCTGTTCAACTTACTCTAGAACGAGGGAAATGAATGGCAAAAATAATTGAATCATAACGAAAATTATGATCGTTATTATCAGGTCTTGAATGAATGTCTGAGCTACAAATAAAATCATCTGACAGGTAAATGCGGCACCTATTATTATTTTATGCATCTATGAACCCAGGATTAAAAATAGAAAAAAAGATTATTGTTTAGACTTTGGAGCAGTATATTCAATCATTTTACCTGAGTTAGGCCTATACTGCTGTTATTTTTCCAGTAATCCATTAGTGGGCCACATAATGCAGGTGCTAAAATACCAAGAGTGCCAGGAAGCGAAGAAATGATCGCCACTTCTTCTGTATTTTTCTCTGTGGAGTCTGCAATCGATAAAACTCGTTTAATTAATAGGTCTATGTACATAAAATTCCTACTCGTATTGAATAGGTGAGGTGATGTACTTAACCTTTTATGAACAAGGGTAGGCTAGACAAGACTGTAGTGATAACCCATTTGCAAAAAAAGTTTGCCATAAAAAGCATCCAAATTGGGGCAGATGTAAATATTCGCTTGTAAGGATAAGTCGTGACCTAACGAAAGAATATTGACTGTATATTTGAAATGTTTTGTTTTTATGCCTGAAGCAAATTCAATTAATTACCGTTTTTGTACTTGTTGTGTTAATGTCTTGTAGGATGAATGATAGTTCCTTTCTGGAAATCCATTTATCTTCTGATGGATGATTTCGGATCAGAATGAGGCAAAGCAATGAAAACAGCAAGCTTGTGAGACCTACAGATGTTGTTCAAGAAGGAAGCCAGTTGAGATTTTTTAAAAGCATCCCAGGAGAAAGGATCAGGTCTGATCAGATCAGGAAAGTGGCCATACGAAGCAGATACGAGTGTGTCTGAATGCTTTTCCGAACAGATGAAATCATTTACACTGATTAGGCCAAATCTGATGATAAGATCTAATATGATCAGGTCCAATCATTTTCTCCTGGGATATAATTTTATTTTCAAAAATGCATTACTACCTGTAACGTAGAACACCATGGGCCATCCACATACCGATATCAGAAGTCCGCAAATTGGATATACTACTGCTATTCCAATGTAACAACCATTAAAGGAGATCGACATCAGAGTTCTTCTCTCACTTTTCGGCATCCAATAAGAACACACCTCAGTAAGACCGGCGCAGGCAAAGCCCTGTTGTTGTAAATTTCACTTGTTCAGTGGTCAATTACCATATCATTGAACTGTTAGCAATATGGTACTGCAGCCAAAGCGCACTTACATCTAAAATTCCAATCGTGAAACGACAGAATAAAAACGCATAGAAATTTAAGCGCAATGCGATTGGTTGAAGAAATGTTATGATACCAGCAATCAACATCGATATTGCCACAGTCGTCGATCCTCCGACTTTAGGTATGACGAATCCGCTCAAGAACGATAGTAAATTACCATAGTAAAGGATGCTCAAAACTAAGCCAGTTGTTTTAGTATCCCATAGAAATTCCGCCGACTAAACAAAAATGATGTATTACTGGAGGTACTCGTATTGCCATCCTAGCATAGACAAAACTAATAATTTGGGGGGGGGGAGTGAGTAGGGATGGGTGCAAACTAAAATGTGTCGACTGATATGAGGAAAACAATTCTGCCAGTTGGCATTAGGTATAGGTAGGTAGCTGTTCTTTATAGCGTATCATGACTCAAAGGTACCTACATGAAAAAAATTCGTTTTTCCTGTTCAATTTTTGGAAGCCTCGAACATTCAATTTTTTTTTAAATTCATATTTTGATAGGTAAAAACACAATGTTTTTTATACGAAGAGTTTGATTTTTTGGTTTAAAAATTTTTAGAATTTGAATGATTATTCAGAAGTGGGAATAAAATGCAAACAGGCCCGACCAAAGTGTGGGCGAAAGCTATCAAAAAATTGAGTTTCGAGAGATGAAAGAAAGTTTATTTTTTACCTATGGGTCACTCCACGTCAATTCGACAAAGAAGTGGTAAGGGGGTCTGCGATTTTCTTGAAACTTTTCCTGTGGAATGACCTTCCGAAGGGATGACCAATGGCGCAAATCGTAGATCTCTAGTCCCTTTTTACAGGCTACTAGGGAGTTTCAACGTTTTCAGTGAGCTTGAAAGATCATCCATTTCAGCAGCGGATCACTCGATAATCGCGATACCTACCAAAATTGAACTTTTTCCAAAAGTTAGGGGGTTTTAAAGGCTTTTTGGTGATATCATAAAAATCAGTGTTGCTACTTTTTTTGTACAAAAATTAGCTCGGAAAGTTTCAATACGTAATTTTCATATCCTTCCGACTCTCGAAAATTCTGAAAAAAATGCATTATGGACAACTCTTCATGCTGGACAACTCATTACAAAAATTGGGATGGCGTTATTTCGTAAAATTCATTTTAAAAAATTGAAAGTGTGAAAAAATGTTATTTTTTGATTTTAAACATGAGAAAAAGTTCTGATTGGTGAAATTGACCTATTTGACCTCTATTTTTACGTATCCGTTCACAAAGTTGAAGAAACCCTTTAACTCGATGAAATGAACTCATCACAAAAAAATTAATATTCGAAAACATTCAAAAAATAAACGAATTTTAATTTTTTGCTAAGAGTGTACTTTTTATCAGATTTTTCATGAAATACGTCAGAAAGAGGTCAAAATAAGACAACTGAATACTTTTTTTGATGTTTGGAATTGAAAATTGAATTTTTTCGAATTTTGATTTTTTGTTATGATGAGTTTATTTCATCGAGTGCAAAGGGTTTTTTCAACTTTAAAGTAGGGGTCAAATGGATCAACTTCACCAATCAAAACTTTTTTTCATGTTTTAAATTTAAAAAATCGCATTTTTTCGAAAACATTCAATTTTTTAATCGACTTTACGAAATAATGCCTGTTCTGCATGAAAAGTTACCTATTTATAATATATTTATTTCCGAATTTTTGAGAATCGGAACGATATGAAACCTACGTTTTAAAACTTTTCGAGCTAATTTTTCGTACGAAAAAAGGTGGCAAGACTAATTATTATGATATCACCAAAAAGTCTTTTAAAACCCCTAACTATTGGAAAAAGTTCTATTTTTGTAGGTATCGCGTTTATCGAGTAATCCTTTGCTGAAATAAGTTCATGAAGACTTTGACCCCCCCTAGCAGCCTTTAAAAAAGGGGTAGAGGGCTGCGATTTACGCCATTGGTCATCCTTTCGGAAGGTCTTCGTACAGAAAAAATTTCAAAAAAAATCACCGATCTCCCCTCGCCAGTTCTTGGTCAAATTCACGTGGAATGACCCCTATGTGAACAGTTTATTTATTGATTTCAGCATTTCGTGTGTGTGAATAGGTAATAGATTTTAAGAAAGTTTTATTTCGAAAAGGAAAAACTAACAAGCCTGAGTGAAACGAGGTCCGAATTTTTCAAAAATTCATAAATCAAGAAGTAAATTATTTATTATGAAGTCGGCAAAATAGCTTCTTTATTATATCTAAAAGTTGAAATTTGCCGACTTGTGAAGGGGGGGGGGGTAGGTCCCGTCTTAGTTTTGTCCCCGATTCTGTAGAACTCATACCAACCTGTGTCACATTATTCCCATCAACGAGATTTGTTTTTGAGGATGTCATTTCGATAACAGCAACATTGATGTTATATCTCATGAAGATTATGTTCACATTCGATAGAGAAAATAATATGGTTATTAAAAATCGTTTTGAGAGAAATAAGGAAGGCTTTTCTTCTTGCATTTCAAATCTAAAGATATAGGTTTGATTTATAAAAGATTTTATGTTGAAATATTACAAAATATGTTAGGTCCAATAAAGTTATCAAGACAATGCTTACCTTTGTTTGTCATCTTGATCTTTCTGAAGCGAAATAGGAGTAAATACGGTTTGATTACTAGTCGATTCAGTTTTCATGATGAGAACTTACGTTAATTGTGCAAGCAGACACCACGTACTATGTCGAGTTTTCAATGTCACATTTTACTGTGGCTTGGATCCAACTATTTTATTATTTGCGTGTTGAAAAAGTATGAAATTCTAGAGCCTATTTAGATTGTGTTTTTTGTGCCTGGTCTAACGCGCTAAATACTCGAGTGCGCGTTTTTTATTTGCGCACCGGATGCGTAACATCTATCTCTAAACACGGAAAAATTGGCTCTTTTTAATCAGACGAGTCACTTCTCGGACTTCGCTTCGCCGGTTTTATCAGACTATCGAAAAATATCATCCCAGCTTCTTTTAGTTTTAGTTGAAGTCAAAAGTTTTTTGCACCAGCACATGTATTTAGCTCGATTGTCCCAAAAAAGAAATGGGCGAACCCAGACATAATTGCGACCAGAGGTTTTTTTGGTGAATATTGTCTAGGGTGGAATAGTGAACAACATACTAAAATCCCCACCCCAACCCCTGGAGCTAGACTACCTTCAATCAGTTTTTAGCCCTTCTGAAATATCTATTGAAATACGGTGCACAATTCGAAATAAAAAATGTATTCAAACATATTTACACTAATACAAAATGTACAATAAAATAAAACGAAATAAAATCGCCATAATGCGAACGGAAAACGTAAAACGGTAGTAAAAACTCGAATAGAAACGCGGAGAATTCGAATAGAAAAAATCTAAAAGTCATCGGAGATGTTTGTTGACTTCTCGGAAATGTAACCTATACAAAGTATCTCGATAATACGACGAATTACGAGTAATTACGTAGTAAATAAACGATTACAATGTATACGCGAATTTTTACATTATTTTCAACACTTTCCCTAATTCGAGAATTATCGAGCAAAAAATAAAAAAAACTGCTCAGTACGAACATGAAAAACGTTGATCATGTATCCTCGAATTCGGTCGATGTTAAAGATGCTTCAATAGCGGCGATGAACTCGGATAAGTAACTCGATCAGCTACCTGGATCCACAAATCGCCGCGTCAGCATATTCGAATAGGTACACCAGATGTTGAGTGAATCGAACTCAAACATCCGGCGAGCTGGAACACTAGAGCTGTCTGCGAATACGTAATGTAGACAGCTGACGTTTTCGGTGGTAGGATTTTCCAGAGAGATATCGACGTGTCTCTGGCGACGTAACAGCAGCTCGTTTGCTGCTGATCGATGATTGAATCGAAATATCAGACTTATCGATGTCTGATTGCTTTCCCGGAGATCTTGAACGCAAATCCGGCGCGTCGTTAGCGGCTATGGAACGGATCGCGGTGTCCATAGGGTCTTTTGAATTGGAACGAGGTTGGCTTCGAACAGCTTCCGCGTACGATTTCGTTGAAGCTTCTATTTCAGCCGTGAAAATCTCAATCTCAACGCAATTAGCGTGATCATTGACGTCTTGAGATTTCGAACGATTTTTATCGCGTAAGTTTCTCCATCTAGACAGAAGCTCGGTTTCTTCTAGATCGTCATTGATAATATCGTTAGCATCATCGAATTCGTCATTCTCGAGCAAAGAACTATTCGATGATTTCAGCGAGCTTTTCGGCGTCAATTTCGGCGAACTTTTCGGAGTCGATTTGGTCGAAGATTTCGGCGTAACAAGCGATGACTTCGACGTAGAAGGTGAACTTTTCTTCTCATCGCTTATTTCGGTATCGGTATCGTTATCAATCGGATCTAACAAATCTCGAGTGATCGGAATGGTAACTCGTTGGTCGCAATCTCGAAGTTTCTCGTAGAAAGTGACATCTTTCGAAATAACAATGTCACGTTTCTCTGGAACGTAAACTCGATACTGCTCATCACCATCGTATCCAACGAGGTAACCTTCGAGAACCTTTTTATCCAGATTTTGACGTGACTGGATCGTAACGTTAGCGTAACATTTCGAACTAACAATTCGAAGATGTTTTATTCGTGGTGGTATACCAAACCACATCTCGTAAGGAGTCGAACCGTCGATCGATGATTTGCCTACTCGATTTAGCAAATACGTAGCAGTGGTAACAAGTTCAGCCCAGATTTCGATCGGATACGTAATCTCTGGATTCGAATATTTCAACGTTCGCGCCAACTCGACAATTGCACTGCTACCGCGTTCAACAGCTGCGTGTGGCGTAAAACGTTGACGAACATCGAACTCTCGTAATACTGAACGTACCGCTTTGTTATCGAACTCACCTTGGCTGCTAGACTGGAATTCTAACACTCGACGACCAAGGGCGCGTGCTTTGAATAGTACCTCTCGAACGCAACGAGATACTACTGGGGCGGTTTTCTCCTTCTCAACGAACGTATGATGATAATTCGAATAATCATCTTTGATAACGATGAGATATTTGCGACCACCGAAGGAGCAATCAAATGGCCCGCAAACATCACCAGATAGCAGCTCACCAACTGCTCTGGTCGAAGAACGTTTTTCGAACGTTTCGCGATGAACTTTATCGAACTGACAGGGATTGCTCGAATTGGTTTTAGTTTCCTGCGATCGTTTCTTCAGGCCCAATTCTGCAAGTTTAGCTCGAACATGATTTTTATCTACATGGCCCCATCGTTCGTGATAAAGTTGCACGATTTCGCTGCTCTCAACAGCATTCACCTGCGGTTCTGGCAAAATGGTCTCGAACGACGCTTTGAAAAGAGAACCATTTTTCGATCTCGTACCGGTGAACATGACGCGATCATCTGCCTCAAATTTGCAGAATGTAGGATTCGAATAAAATCTGCTCTCTGGCTTTTTATCGTGAGCCGCGACGACTGAGAACAAATTCTTCGAAATACCAGGAACGTGCCATACATCAGTCAAATCGAACTTGACAAGTTGACCATTTACGAAGCTAGCAACTTCGATCGATCCATGACCAACTGCTGTGACGCGACTGCCAGCAGCTTTGACGTAATTCGGTTTCGAAAATGTTTTGTACGTATGAAACCATTCTCGATTCGACGTAATGTGCTTCGTTGCACCATTATCAATCCACCAAGATTGATCCGACGACGACGTAACCAGATTCAGTTGCTCACAATCGGCGAGTAGAGCGCTTTTAGGTTCTGAATCGATATCGTTGAGTTTTGGCGAACAACCAGAAACGTTGACTTGAGGCGAACAACCTGAAGTATCGTTAGCTCGAGCAGGAAAGGGTGGTTTACCGTCGTTGATCCACTGTGAGCACTTTTTGAGCCAGTGCCCTTTCCCAGAACAGTATTTACACACTTGAGCGTTTCTCTGATGATTTCGAACGGATTGATCACCAGACGTATTCGCGACGACATTCGAACCACTCTTCTGACCAGATTTAGCGAACATAGCTTCGGATGACGATGGCGACGTTGAACTATGTACTGGTGTGACGTTGCGCTCGTGCATGATAAGCGAATCGGACAAATTACTTAGTGACTTATCAGCTTGAGCATTGAGAAGAAGGTAGCTCGATTTAAAAGCTTCGAAACGACTCGGAAGAATGTGTAATACTTTCGAAACGAATAAAATTTCTAACAGCTTATCAACTGTCTCGATTTTGCGATTTTCCAGACTAGCTCGAAATTCACGGTGTTGATTTTTGATTCGAGCAACAACAGAGGGCGCATCTTCGTAATCATTCCACTCAGTACCAAAGAAATTCAGGCATTCGCGGAATATTTGGTCTTCTGCCTTGTCATCGAATTCCTTCGTAAGCACTAACCATGCTTCGCGTGCGGATAGCCTACCAGCGATGCGACTGTGTAGCTCTTCGGAAACGGTTTGTGAAATGATTATTTTCGCTTGGTGAGAAGATTTTTGCCATGTTGCAATCAACTTACGTCTTTCGGCGGCGTCGGCGGCGGTATCGGTCGTTTTTGGTTCTTCCGGGCAGGTTGATTTACCTTCGACGATGTCCACGGCATTAAATAAAGTGAGTATGTCGAGCACTTTATCTTTCCATGACGGCCAATCACTGGAACACGACAGAGGCTTTATACCTTTGATATAATCCATGATACAATTAGGCGAATATGGATTTCAACAGCTCACAACTGCGATCCACAATCTGTACGTCGAATGATAACGCGCGATTAGATATCAACAGCTAACGACTGCGATCTAATTTTTGAATAATACAACCGCACATGAACCTTCGAATGCGAATTAGATAACGTTACGAACGAAAATACATCACGATTAGCGTTTTATCTCGAATAGGCACAGTTTAGCGCGTCTGGTACCCATAACCTATTGAAATACGGTGCACAATTCGAAATAAAAAAATGTATTCGAACATATTTACACTAATACAAAATGTACAATAAAATAAAACGAAATAAAATCGCCATAATGCGAACGGAAAACGTAAAACGGTAGTAAAAACTCGAATAGAAACGCGGAGAATTCGAATAGAAAAAATCTAAAAGTCATCGGAGATGTTTGTTGACTTCTCGGAAATGTAACCTATACAAAGTATCTCGATAATACGACGAATTACGAGTAATTACGTAGTAAATAAACGATTACAATGTATACGCGAATTTTTACATTATTTTCAACAATATCAACTTTTGAGTAAAATGATCTCAGTTATAATTTAATCTGCTCTCAAATACCTATCATATGAGCTATCGACCAAACCACTAGTCCCAAAAGGGGTGGCACTATACTATCCTTCAAAGTGACGTGATTCTAATAATTTTGCATTTCATGACTTGGGACTTGAAACCTGTTCTAATAATAGATTAAATAGAGTCAAAACTTGGGGAATGGGATTATTTTGGGACCCAGAGTTGACTCATCATGGAGTGAGGTGGGTCAAATTTTTAAAATTACGAATTCATTTTTTTGAAGGGGCATAAAATGGTCCCAATAAATCCTTTATTGTGATCAACATATCCAAATTTCAGCTTCCCAGGTCATCCCCACTTTCTTTCAGGTGGAAAAAACCGAAAATAGGTGTGAAATGATGTAAACATTGGAAAAGAAACTACATGAATGATTCATGTGACGCATCTGACGGGCAAGAAAAAATTAGCGTGCTGCGATTTTAATTTTAAAGATAAATGTCATTATCTTTCTACGATTTTAAATCGATTTTTTTTAATGATGTGACTCGATAGGATATCAGAACCTGGCAGTAGTTATCCATACTGAGACATTGCAAATAAAAAAATTGAAAAAAGGAAATTTTTATCGGATGTTTCTGTCATTTTATTTTAAAAATCATAAGAACTATTCGAAGTTGATGTTTAAAGTTTCTGCTGCCTCGTTTTTATGCGATTGCTTTCCAAAATTGGGTGATATTGACCATGGCTGAGGTTCACTAGACCCATATAAAGTGAACAGAATCGTGCCCAGCAACGCAATTCCAGCTGTGAGCAAAAAATAGTTATTCCATTCGTTTATCGTCTGGAAAATTGAATACGATAGATCAAAATCATCACATGAGTTAGTTCTGTGTTGTCAGAGAATTTTATGTTATTGTCAGGAGCTTACCTGGTCGGTGGTCATAAAACTTGCTACAGTTTGAGCTGCAATCGGACCTATTGAATACCAAAATGAAGTATAACCTGCGATAAGACCTGTGTGATTTGGTGCTATGTTGATAGAGATCAGTCTGGAAAAACACCAGTAGATCAAACAAATAATAGGTATTATGTAATTCATCGAAGAAATTAATGTTTCATTTGACTTACCCCAGAGTGAGCAAAACAAAGGGTTCGAACAGTCGGATCACAACGAAAATGATTATGGTCGTTGTCAAGTCGCCCAGAAATGTCTGAACAAGGAATGAAATCAACTGGACAGTGAACCCTACGCCTATCACTATTTTATGCATCTGTTGAAATTTGAAAATAAAGGTTTTTATGACGATCGTGGCTTCGAACATTAGATATGTTCAATTATTTTACCTGAGTTTGTGCAATCTTGCTTCTACCCTTCCAGTAATCCATCATTGGACCACTGGATGCAGCAATGAGAATACATAGACAATTAGGAAGCGAAGAAATTAACGCTACTTCTTTGGTATTTTTCCCTGTGGAATCTGGAATTGAGAAAACGTCAGGCTAATCAATCAATACAATAGGTGTTTTTTTTTTCAATTTTGGAGAATCCTAACCTTTTACATACAAAGGTAAACAAGATACTGCTGTGTTTACGATCCAGCCACTAAAAAAATTCGTCAAGTAGAGCACCAGAACTGGAATAGATTTGAATACAAGTTCGGCTGGATGAGTTGTAACCTGTGTAAAAGGGTTGTGGTAGTACATATTTTTATTAGATGCTATCCTAATTCAATTCGTGCATGTTTATTGTTTATGATACATCGATGTAGATTTATTACCTACTTTTTTAGTTCCGGGTGTGTTGGTTTCTCGCAGTATGAATGCGAGTTCCTTTTTGGAGATCCATTTATCTTCTGATGGATGATTTCGCATCAAAATTAAGCAAATTAATGAAAAGGTCCAGCTTATGATACCTGAAGATGTGTATAATTTATTATAATATTATGGTCAAAAAAGTCCTGAATAGAATGTGTATTGTATATATTCACAACCTGTGACGTAAAACACCATGGGCCATCCCCATATCGATACTATAAATGCACAAAAGGGATATATAGTTGCTACTCCGACATAAAAACCATTAAGGCTGCAGGACAGTAAAGTTCCACGTTCACTTTTTGGCATCCAACGTGAAGAAACTTCGATAAGACCAGTATAAGCGAATCCCTTGATTGCAAATTCACCAAGTTAATAGACTAATAAATTACATACACCATGCTTTATCAAAAATAATGAACCATTTTTTACCTCACCCACTCCGATTAGGAAACGACATGCTACAAATAAATAGAAACTACAGCTCAAAGCGAGTGGTTGAGTAACAGTCAAAATACCAGAGATCATCATCGATACCGCCATACCAGTCGATCCTCCGACCTTTGATATGACAAATCCGCTCAAAAACGATAATAAATATCCATAGTGAACGATGCTCAAAACGAATCCAACCGTTTTAGTATCCCATTGAAATTCTGCCAACTAGGACAGGTAAAAAAAAAAAAAAAAATGCATTATTGATACTGACGATGTTACGGTGTAAAGCAGCTTTCGTACCAACTTGTGTCACATTACGATTCCCATCGACGAGAATTGTTTTCGAGGATGTCATTTCGATAACGGCGACATTTGCATTGTATCTCATCCATAGCTGGTTTGCATTCGACAAGAATAATAATATGGTTATTAGAAGTCGTTTGGAAGGGACCAATGGTGGTTTTTCAGTTTCTATTCGCCTGCGGAAGGGGAGATCAAAATTTCATGCTGAGAAGTAAAGCCATGAAAGTTTAGAGTAATTTTGCTTACCATTTTTCATCACCATGAACTTCCTGAAGTGGAATAGATGCGTTTTGATCGTCGATCGCTTTGCTTTTCATGATGGAAATTTACATAACGATCGCACTCTGCGAAGTACTCGTATGTTCAGTTTCACATTTCACTGCAATGTTTTGAAAAGCCCATTTTATCACTCGAGTGTTAGCACCTATATCTAATGAGACAAAATACTATAGCCTATATTTACATGTTTTTTTACGACTTAATTCAGATGTAGGTATTGTGAACTTGAAAGATAAGTGTTATCGTACGAGTATTACAATACGTGGTTTGTTAAGAATAAAAATGATACAGAAATGAAATAAAAATTCGAGTTGGTTATTTCCAATTGCCAACGACGACACCTAAACGTACGAGTATTCGATGCTCATTAACACGAGCTTCTCTCACTTGATAAGAAACGGACCGAATGAAAGAAAACACATTAGTGTAGGTACCTAATTATGACTTGATAGTGGTAAGAATAATGAGATGTCTATTGGGAGCATCAGAAGTGACGTCATGTTGTGTGTGTTTAACGTGATGAATTGATGATGACTTTTTGGGTATATTTTTACAAAAAAAAAAGAACTATCTGATTGCAAAAAATCTGTGTTTTTTCATTGATCTTGTTTTTGATACTTGCAAGGTAATCTAGGTACCTACCTACACCTATCCCAAGGAATTTCGTGAATTGAAAAAAATATATCTAACATTACAACTTGTCAACTGGAAGGTCACCCCCCCCCCTCCTTATGGTAGTCAAATCGGATTTAGCTCGGATAAAAACAATTTATTTAGAGCCGAAAAAATTTTACTGATACCGACAATGTTGAATAAAAATTTTTTTTCTATGCTGTAAACTCAGAACTTGCATGAGGTCAATCTATGGACTTTTTCTTCAATTTTTTCTGTGCTGTATTCTAACCAAAAAGTCTAAGAGAAAATTTCAAACTGCTATTTGACTCAAAATCTGTTATCGCTGCAGGATAGATTTAAACTCTCGGGCCATAGAATTTTTTTCAAATTTTTTGAAGCTGTGAATCAGTATCTAAAATTTGAAAAATCAACTTTTTGAGGGTTTTTTTGTTTGTTCTTAGCAGATAAAAAAGTACAGGAAATGATCAGCTGACTTGAGGCCCTTTTTTGAATGGTTCTCCCCTCCCCCTAATTTTCGTATTAATTTTCCATTCAACAGTAACGGACTTACGATAGGATGAAAAAAATGCAAAAATTGACGAAGAAGTTCAAAATCTTTCTGTGTAGCCTCCCTTTCAAGGTAAAGCTTTTTTTGCAAATTTTCGTCGAAATCCAGGACATTTTCTCCCCCCCCCCACCCTTTCGGCGAAAAATCTAGTTTACAATGCTTTCATGTTGATGGCAGTTTGAGATTTTCTTTTGAGCTTTTTGGCTGAACCACGGTGCAAAAAAATTGATGGAAATTCTATAGCTTGACTTACAATTTCTTTGTACACCGCAGATATTTCAAAATTTGTGATCAACATGGTGATGAATAGGAATAAGATAATTTTTTGTGAAAATACTATTTTCCCACATTAGGGGCAAGAGAAGGTGGTGGGTAAAATTTTCCTGTGAATATTTTCAGAATTCAAGCCAAGGGCTGATTCCTAAATCATATCCGGAGGTCCTTTAGGGGTTTACTGAAAGAGCATGTCACTCGCTTCTCACAATTAAGATTAAGTTTCAAGCTGCTGAAGTTGATTTTTCGATCTGGTTGAGAATTTTCGGGTATGAAGGAAATCGCTTATCGGAATATTTACAAGTATATTGCTGAATTTTTTGCAAAAAGAGTGTATAAATATCTGTATGAAAATTTGAAAGTAAATAATGTCCAAATCGATTTCCTGGACCGATTGCGACCATTTTCGATGCAATTTGAAGCCTCTGTGTAGTAAAAGCTGACTCATCTTCAGGAATTGCAAAAGGTTGTAATAATTTTTCCATTTTTTCGAGGTATTCAACTTGCAAAAAAAATTAGTTGTCATTTCAACCCGTCAGGCTGTCATTAAGACCGTGTTTGCCCATTTCAAATGCTAGGAAAATTTTTACAAATGGTTGCTACCTTCTTCTCCCCCCCCCAAAAAAAAACCAAAAGAAATACTCATCTCAGTTAGCAGAATTTTTTTTGAACCAAGCAAACAAACAAAAAAAATCCAGATGAGCGTTCGTTCGTTATTATTACCATCAGATCTAATTTTAAGAGCTGCATTTTGTTTTTGAATTATCAGCGAATTTTCAAAAATTCAAATTTGGCTCAAATTTTCTCGAAAAAAATCAAAATTTGATGAAATTAAGATAGACAGCTGAAATGTAATTTAATGGTTTTGTCCCTTTTCACCTTTTCCAAGCTTCAGAGTTGGGTCTTTTTAATGATGAATTTTCCAAAAATGAAAACTACTCGTAATAAGTTATAGAAATCAACTGAAGGCTTCAAAAGAGCTCAAAACTACGACCAATTGATCCCGAAGAATAAAATTATAGTGAGAAGACTTAACTTCAGTGATCAGTCTCAATTTTTACAGATGGTCATTTTTGAAGGACATTAATTGATTGAGTAAATGAGTAAATTACTTACCTACTTGAATTTTCAAACATTTACTAGAAATTTGAAAAGTAAAATTTAACATCTGAAAAGTTTTATGGCGTAATTTTTAGGATAAATACTTACTATATTGAGCGAATAATCGATTAATTGTTTTTATAGGTTAATTGGTGTAAATTTCAGTTCAGTCTTGCGTTTTTTCGGCTTTTAAATTGAAACAGGGTGATTTTTAGAACCATATAACAACTGAAACATTGACCCAGTGATCCTGTAACTTCAAAATTCTCTCCCGAGTAATCACATTTCTGTCATTTTTTATTATTCAACGGTCAATTAATTGATAATGACATTCTTACGGTTTCTTTTTCTCAGCTAGGAATTTTCAATATTTGAAGTGATAAAAAAACAATCGATTAATCGGAGTTGCGATTGTTTTTCTGGCGATTATTCGATATTTAATTAGGTAGGCATTTCAAAATAACCGAATTTACCCAACATGGGTCTGAAAATTTTTTGGTCCTTGAAAAACTTCACTTGTAAGTAAGATGCAAGTAAGCAGTTGCAACAACATTTACAAATTGCGTTTAATTACAAGGAGAAACTCAATACCTGCATACAAAACATTAGGCATATTTACATATGTTTGATGAAATTATTTCAAGCACAATAATTTTCATAAGTACATATACATCGTTAAATACGAAAGACAAAAGGGATATCTGAGCTGTACAAGAAATTAAATCTGTTAAATGATGATCCAATTCAGCTGCCTAATTCCTATCCATTTAATAAATATGCACATTTATGTACAATATCACCTACACTTCAATCAGTTATCTACTGGTCACACTTTCTTCTTCGTTCTTTTCGGTCAAGTTCAATTTTTTTTCAGAATTAGGCGACATTGACCATGGCTGAGGTTCACTAGATCCATATAAAACGAATAGTACTGTGCCAAAAAGTATAATTCCAGCTGTCAAGAGAAAATAGCTGTTCCATTCGCTTATACTCTGGAAAACAAAATTTGATTACATAAAATTAGGTAGGTACCTACTACCTACTGGATATGTCAGCTCTGTGTTTGATGAGAATAACTTACGTGACAAGGGGTCATAAACCCTGCTACCGTTTGAGCTGCAATTGGACCTGTTGCATACCAGATGAATGTGTAACCAGCAATAAGACCAGTATGATTTGGTGCCAAATTGACGCATATCAGTCTGCAAAATAATGAACACAAGTGCCCAAGATGATGACGAGCTACATATTTTCATAATTATGCTGTTAGGTACTATGTTCAACTTACTGCAGAAGTAGTGACATCAAAGGTTGAAATAAACTAATCAGCACAAAAATGATGATGGTTGCAACCAAGTCTTGAACAAATGTCACAGCAACGAGCAAGATGAATTGGGTGGTATACGCTATGCCTATCACTATTTTATGCATCTGTTGGGAATATATATTTTTTAAGTTGATGTTCACAGTTTGTATTATTGCTGAGTAGTGAGTTGAGTCATTTTACCTGAGTTAGTGTAATACTGCTATGATTCTTCCAGTAATCCATTAATGGACCACCTAGTAGAGAAATAAAAATACCAAGGATACAGGGAAGTGAAGAAATGAAGGCAACTTCTTCAGTACCTTTTCCTGTAGAATCTGCAATGGATGTGTAACCTCTTGTTCAATTAATTGATCGAGTCCTTATTTCGAGTCTTTTCAAAATAACAATGATGTAAGGTTACTAACCTTTCAAGAACAAGGGCAGGCTAGTTAGCACTATGCTGACACTCCAGCTGCAAAGAAGGTTCATTATACAGAGCATCGCCACTGGTACAGATGTTAGAATTACTATGTATGGATAAGTCGTGCCCTGAGTGAAGAAAATTTTTCATTATTGTTCACTCTTTCCAAGCACATGCGACCTTCACATAGATAAAATTCAAGAGCTTACAGTTCTCTTTCGTGTGGTGGTTGTTTCTTCGAGTATGTACGAGAGTTCTTTTTTGGAAATCCAGTTGTCTTCAGAAGGATGATTTCGGATGAGAATTAGGCAAACTAATGAAAGCAGGAAGCTTACAACACCTGTGGATGTGGTTGATGAAGGGAATCAATGGCTTTAATCATAATATGTGATTATGATAGATGATATGACTGAGTAGCCATAGGCAGAGTAATTTGTGATCAGAACCTGTACTGTAGAACACCATGGGCCATCCCCCTACGGATATTATGAATCCTACAATTGGATGGATAATCGCTGTCGCTACGTATAAGCCATTGAAGCAGATTGCCATCAGGGTTCCTCGTTCACTTTTTGGCATCCAGTGGGAACATGCCTCAACAAGACTAGCATTGGCAAAACCCTGTAGTGAAGATACTGAATGAATGAATGCTCGATCAATGGGGTCATTCCATATTAATTCAACCAGAATTTTGGTACTCATGTCTTTCGATTCAGCTTAAATTTTTTTTTACAATGTACCCACCGAATAAGTTAGAAACCTGAAGGCCGAAATCAGGTTGGTCCCAGCCCCTTCAGGGGGTGGGTGGGGGGCTTCAATTATTTTCACATTGTCTTGAGGTACCTACTCAACTTCAGCAGCGCATCCCTCCGAAGCTATGATACTTTGATCAAAACTGATTTCACAGTTCAAAAGTGTTTTGCATTTTAAACTTTTTAAGTATTTTGAAATTTTCAAAAGTTGAAAGTTGAACTTTTACATTGAAAGTTCAAATTTCAAAATGGCGCTGTGAGTGGGAGGTATCATTTAAAATTCTGAAAAATTTTCATAGATGTACCTTTTCATGCTTTTTTGAAATATTTAACTTTCGAGATGGAATTTTTCAATGGAAGGGGAGCACCCCCAACCCCCACCTCCAAATTTGGGCAGAACGTTCAAAAAAAAATCTGGGGCATGTGACATATGTAATTGTATGTTTTCAGTAACGCTGAGCACGAATATGTCGTCAGATTTTCGATTGGACCCTATCCGCGGCCTCCAGCATGCACCTCCCCAAATGTGGTAAAAGTTCAAAAAAGTGTTTTTTCGTGTGACACATGAAATAGTATGTTTTCGATATCACTGAACACGAATATAACCTTATTTTTTCAAATTGACCTCACCCATGGTCCCCAGAACCTTCCCCCGTGGGTAAAAGTCCAAAAAATTTGTTTCATTTGTGTGGCACATGAATGGTGCCATCGTAAAATACTCGTTAATATAAAGATTTATATCTTACTGTGAATACGGAAATCATTTCCTATTTGTTGGGCTTTTAAAACACTTTTTTGAACTTTCACCCCATTTGGAGAGGTGCTGGGAGCTGTGAATGGGGTCCAATCAAAAATCTGACGTCATTTTTGTGCTCAGCGTCACCAAAAACATACAATTCGATATATCACATGCCCCAGATTTTTTTTGAAAGTTTTGCCCAAATTTTGGGGAAGCGGTGCTCCCCCTCCATCACAAGATCCCATCTCGAAAATTAAATATTTCGAAAAAGCATCAAAAGGTACATCTATGGAAATTTTTTCAGATTTTTAAACGGTAGCTCCCATTACAGCGCCATTTTGAAATTTGAACTTTCAAAATGAAAGTCCAACTTTCAACTTTTTAAAATCTCAAAATACTTGAAAAGTTCTAAATTCAATGCCCTTTCGAACTGTGAAATCAGTTTTGATCAAAGTATCATAGCTTTGGAGGTATACGCTGCTGAAGTTGAGTACCTCGAGACAACGTAAAAATAATTGAAACACCCCCCCCCCCACAAGCCTCCGTAGGGAGTTCGAACCAAACTGATTGCGGGTTTCTCACTTAATGGGTGGGTAGACATTGTAAAAAAAATTCAGCCAAATCTAAGGACATGACTCGTGGAATTACCCAATGGATATTTTATCTAAGTAAATAATATTATATGAATCAAGTGTTAAAAGCACTAACCGCCATTATTCCAGTCATAAAACGACAAAATAAAAATAAATAGAAACTGGAACGCAAAGCAATAGGGTGAAGGAATGTTGTGATACCACAAATCAACAGCATTATGGACATACTTTTCGATCCTCCCATCTTGGATATAACAAAACCGCTCAAAAACGATAATAAATTACCATAGAACAGGATACTGAGAACTAACCCAACTGTTTTGCTATCCCATTGAAATTCTGCCGGCTGAACAAAAATTGTGCATTAGATTGTTATGAATATTGCTTGATTTGTCACCTCTTTGATGTTTTGATAATTATAAACCTATCAGTACCAACTTGCATCTCAGTATCATTTCCACTTCCATTTCCATTTCCATGTCCACTTGCGTTGATTGGTTTGGGGAATGCCATTTCGACAACAGCGACATTCACGTTGTATCTCACAAAGATCATATTTGCATTTGTTAAAAATAATAACACAGCTATTAAAAGTCGTTTTGAGAAAAGTAAAGGAGGTTTTCCTGCATCAATTTCAGATCTAGTTTCAGATGTTTGCCTAAACAAGAGAAAAAACTTGTTGAAAAGTCAAGGTGTGATAGCTTTGAGAGGATGATTTTACTTACCATTTTTTATCATCCTGAACTTTCTGAAGCATTACTGATCCGTTTTGATTTCTGGTCGCGTTGGTTTTCATGATGGACTCGCGATTACGTGGCACAATATTCATCTGGTTGTGGATTCGTTTGAACTTTTTTTTTGAACCGACTTATTTTATCGTCACAATGGTATAACTGTAAACCCATTGAGATTGTTTTTTGTGACTCGAGAAGTCGAGAATCGAGTTATTTGATCATATTAGCTAGACTAAGATAAGTGTTATTATCTTATAATGTGTGATTAGTTGGAAAGAAAAAAAAAGAAACGAGATACGATATTTTACGATGGGTGTCTATAAAAGGGTAACGTAATGGTAACAATAAGAAAATATTTCCTTAGATGTTCAACTCACTTTTTTTTGTCGTCTTGTGTTTGCTGAACAGAGACACGTGTGTTTTTATTGCTAGTTTTTGTGATATTCATGATGGAACTTGACCATTTAAAATACAATTTTCTGCCGATTGAAATGACAATTTTTACTTTAGGTATAACTGCTTGAATGTTGAATACGTAGGCTATGTATGAAGTACCCAACCTATTCAGGTTTTTTTTGACGGGCTTGATATTTAATCACGAACCAAAATGATAAGAGGTATTATCTTACAATGTAAGCACGATTAATCAAAGAAGTAGAAGGTGGTAGGAAAATTAAGTAGGTACTTAAAATGCGAGTAATTTAGCTATACCTACTTATACGTAATGTGCACCATATGCAAAACTCCATGTGATATGCTGGTATCTGTAGCGAGTGTAATTTTTTACAGAATGTAATCCAATCTGTAGGTATATCACTTGTGTAGATCTAGTTCGTGGGATAAGTATTTCTTTGTTAATGGAATGGTATGTAATTGTATGCATGTACTTGCATTTTGAATGATTATTGAGTACTGATGTGGAATCCATATTTAGAATAATTATTTATAATTTCTACTACTCGTACGTTTGATCAAACCAACCACTTCACTATGTTATTAAAGAAGCATGCAAGAATCACGAATAGCTGATCGTTGTTTTGTTGGTTGATTGTGGTACTCTTCTAAGAAATTTAAGATAAGGAAAGGTGGGTATTGTCTGCCTTCAAGTATTTTTTGAATAATTAGTAGAAAAAAATACAAACGTCAAATCTTGATCGATGTAGGTATTGAATATTGATTAGGTTATTATTATTCATTATTGGAAGTGACGATCTCATCATTCCAAAAAGGTGGTGCAAAAGTACAAAAAATTTAAATCCGAGGTAATTGTTAGAAAATTCTTTACAATAATCATTAGGTAATACCTATTTTATGAAAAAGTAAATTTCAATTTCACAAGTTCATTAAGTGAAATTTTGTTTGATAAATTTGCTGGAGGCAGAAGAACTTCTCGAAACGGTTCGAAACGATTTTAAATTGAACGGGGTGGGAGGGAGGGAGGGGTCAAGAATAGGGTTCGTGTATACCAAAGTTCAGCTTTCGAGGTCAATTTCTTGTGGAACTGGATGATTTACCCAAAACAGGTTGGATGAAGGCTAGAGCG
Source organism: Planococcus citri (assembly GCF_950023065.1). Classification (NCBI taxonomy): domain Eukaryota; kingdom Metazoa; phylum Arthropoda; class Insecta; order Hemiptera; family Pseudococcidae; genus Planococcus; species Planococcus citri. Next base: position 66,349,414 of record NC_088678.1, on the reverse strand, counting down.
AAAAAATCGCGATTTCTTCAGAAATTATCCCTTTTTGAAGATCCATTTTGTATCTCCTGTTCATGAACACCCTCCGAGCTAAAAAAAATTCTGATTGTCTTTCAACTCAGAACGAAGGTCTTTACCGCTGAATTTTATTGACATTTTTCAACAACTTTTTGAAATACATCCTAATGTTGATAGAGAGATCTCTCTTTATTACAATAGGTATTAATTAAAATTGTCTGGAAAATGTAGAACTATTCACTGAACGTTTTATTGCTTGCAATTTAGAATTCAAAATTTCCAATTTTTTCATCATGGTTCGTGCTTACAACGACCTCCAAAAAATGGACGAATCTGTCAATTTCTTATGCGACTAAGTTCTTTAAATTTAGAATTCAAAATCTTAAATTTTCCCAACATGGTTCAGTTCAGGCTTATGACAACCTATTTGTGCAAAAAGTGGACGAACTTGTTGATTTCCAATGAGCCAAAGTCAGCTGTAAATTGAAAGCCTTCATCGTCTCGATTTTCATTTTTAGACTCGATAACGTGATTTTTTAAACGTCTCAGATTGATAGTTGCATTTATTGCTTTGAACAGAAAGTTGATAAGTCTTCTTAGAAAATGAACTTTTATTTTAAAAAATCATGAAAGTAATGCTTGAGCAAACTACAGATTTCCTATTTCCATTTTGTAGTGCTCCACATCCGTCAGAATATCACTTCGTGATTGTTGTTATGCATGAGCCGGAAGAATTACCATCATCTTTATGATTGGAAGATTCTGCTAAAGCCCACTCTTGAGCTTCGCTCGATCCGAATAAAGTAAATATAGCAGTCGAGAAGGCACAAATTCCAGCTATCAGAATAAAACATCGATTCCATTCATCCATGCTCTAGTAATCATTAATTTATTAGTTACCTACCTAACGCGATTTAATGCAATAAAAGTGTATGGATGAGCTCAAGAATTCTTTCGTGATGAGTGACTTACTCGGTTTACTGTCAAGAAACCAATAACAGTTTGAGTCAGAATCGTAGCCAGTTGGGAACAGAATTCAGAAATGCCAGCGATCATCCCTGTATGACCTGGAGCTATATTGATCACGATCAATCTGATAATGTATCGATTGGAATCAAGATTTCAATTAGTAGGATGATATATCATCATGATGGGATTAAATGCTACGGTGATCAAATCACTGAATCTAATTTAACAAAATATGAAAATGAACTAAATTATCACCCCCAAAAAATATTTACCTACTCACTGTATATTCAAACTGATGAGTGGCGTAGTGACACGCAACGCAACGAGAATCAACATTATTGCAATGAAATCTGAAACCACTGTAAGAGCCAGAAACAAAAAAATTTCGATAATGAATCCGGAGGCCATTATTATTTTACTCATCTATGTGGAAAAAGAATTGAATTAGTGATCTGAAATTCTGCATGTTTGTTTTTTTTTTGCCAGTTTACCCGAGTTGGTGGAATATTGCTGTTATTTTTCCAATATTGGACCAAGAAACCATTGAGTAAAAACATAATCATGTTGACTATGTTAGGAATGGCTGTGAGGAATCCCACATCTTTTATGTTCTTTCCAGTGATGTCTGAAATATTGATCAAAACGATTCACAGTCACAGCAAGTTGAACGACATTTTAGATTACATATTACCTACCTTTGATATATAAGGGAAGACAATTCCCCAAAAAGCATACTTCACTCATGTGAACAAAGTTAGCGACGCACAGTGCCCAAATTGGTAAAGATGTTGCCACTTTTCTGTACGAATGGACAACCTATCATTGATAATATCTCATCAGTCCATTATTAATGCATTTATGATAATTGATGGATTTTAAAACTTGGATAAATGATCAACTTTACCTTCTGTGTAGAGTTTTTGGTTTCTAATCCGTCGAGTATATATGAGAGTTCTTTTTTGGAAATGGACTTGTCTTCAGATGGACTATTTTTCAACAGTGTCAGAAAAAGGAACCCCACTATTAAACTTATGGAACCTGAATCATTGAACCGAGATCATCAAATTAATTGAGATGTTTCCTTATTAGTGTGGTAAATGCAGTCCGTATTCATTGTTTTTTCTTTGCCATACCTGTAGTATAAAATATCATGGGCCATCCCCACTCGAAAGCGACGAACCCACAAAAAGGATGAACGAGTGCCAAGCCCACGAAGAGCCCATTGTAAGTGAATCCCATCAGACTTACTCTTTCACATTGTGGTACCCAGCGAGAAAATATTTCCAGAAAAAATGGAATATACAGGCCCTATTTGATATTGTTAAAGCTCGATTAGTGAAAACCGTCTCAAAGACTACTATTTGAGGATGTATATTGTATCTATTGTCGATACTGAATATCTCACCAGGAATATGCCTGTTAGTAAACGACATGCCACAAACGAATAGAAGTTGTAGTGTAAGGCGATCGAGTACAATAAAGTGGTAATACCCATCATCATCATGGATAAAGCACAGCTTAATGATGCACCGAGTTTGGATATCACAAATCCGCTCGTGAATGCTAATATGGCTCCATATGCAGTCATGCTTGTCACAGTTCCAATTGTTTTGGAATCCCAAGGAAATTCTGGTTGCTGTGAAGAAGACGTGTACAAATGCTAATGTAAGCATTTACCGGTTCAATAGCATACAATTTGGTGGAACATGTGGTACCTACTTGTATTACTGTCACATTCCCATGTTCAACTCGCTTCTGGAAGGTCATATCGATCACAGCAACATTCACGTTATATTTTATAAAAGATGCTGCAATATTTCCCACGAAAAGTAACATAACAATTGCTAACCTGTTTGAAAACAGCAGAGGAATTTTCTCAGTTGCTGTAGAGCTCCTGGAAAAAAAAACAAAGTGATAATTTTTCTCTGAAGCTGGTCTATAAATTTAGTGATTTAAATAGTGGTCAGCTTACTGTGTTTCATATTTATTGGTGCCAGGAGTACTGGAATTCGAATAGTCCGGATGGGGTATGTCATCTTTGGCTGTGGCATCACACGAATCCATTTTCAATGATTGGAAATTTCAAGTTGACTGTTTGGCAGTTTGTTGAATTGTGCTTGTACGTATTCTAGAGAATCGGAATAATTTAGTGGTAGGTAGGTAGGTAGGTATTAGGTAAAGGTATATCAAGTTCTCAGTTGTGGGATTCATTCACGTTGACAGTGGCAATAACGATGATGTCATTCGTTTGGTTCGTCATGTTTTGATAAAATTGATTATATTTTTATTGCAAGTACCTATGTACATGATAGGCATCATACTTATTTATATTCCGGTTTCAAGCACATGATATCTGGCGAAGAAGAGTGCCTAGTGCCTACCTATTAATAGGTATAAGTACATGAATGCTGATGATATTTTAAATCACGATAATTGATTGAATGATTGAAAAAGTGAACTGTCTCGATTATTATTAGCAGTACTTTTTTCCTCGCAGTTATCGAGTGATCCACTGCTGAAATGGATGATATTTCAAGTTCACTGAAAACTTAGACACCCCCTAATTGCAGCCTTTAAAAAAGGGTTAGAGGGCTGCGATTTGCGCCATTGATCATTCCTTCGGAGGATGTTTCCACGGGAAATATTTTAAAAAGGTCGCTGACCTTCCCCCCTCACCACTTCTTGGTCGAATTGAGTGGAATGACCCATGTGATGAATTACTTCATGGAACAGCTTTTTAAAAAATTGCATACATATTATAAAGCCAATAAAACCTACGTGTCCTCGCATTAAAAAAAACTCAGTTTTTATGCAAAACATCATTTTAATTCTATAATTTAAAAACCCCTCAAAAAAACCTATTTTTAGGTATCTCGAAATGAACATTTTCAATAGTTCTCACTTATTCACTCGGGCCAATTCTTTTTCTCATTTCAAAATAAACAAATTCCATATTTTTAAGGTTTCCAAAAATCCAATAAAGCAAGGAAAAATTCTCATAAGTCATATGAATATTGCATCAATTGGCAAAATTGATCGGGTTTCTAGCACATCAATCCACAAATGTTCATTCGACACCACCTCCTCTCAAAAATCTAAAAATTGCTTCTACTTTAGAAATGGTCCAACATGATATGTATCTGCCCCAAAACCCTCATCAGTTCTCGACGCAGCCTTTTTGAATTTTCATTCCGCATTTTTGAATTCAATTCACGCCCCCCCCCCCCCCCGCCAGAGAATTTGGAGACGACGCCACCTGCTTGCACGTTTAATTTTTTTAAAATAAAAAGTACGTATATAATCAAAGTTTAGCTGTATCTTATATCCGAAGAAGTATACAGTTCGAAAAGAAACTTATGAAAAAAAATCATCCCCCCCCCCGAAACTTCTTCTTTAATAAAAGTGTGGGGTATCGAAGTACAGAAAATTGGAAAATAGGTCTGGAAAACCTGGGAAAGCTTGCCAAAAATAGTGGACACCCTGAATGGATGAATCTGTCAATTTCTTATGATGCTATAAGTCCTTTAAACTTAGTATTCAAAATCTTCGATTTTCTTAACATGGTGACAACCTATTTATACCAAAATTGGACAAATCTGTTGATTTCTAATGAGCCAAAGTCCTGTGAATTATGAAAACCTTCATTGTCTCGATTTTCATTTTTAGAATTTCTGCAGTGGACCAAAAAAGTTGAATAACTGCTGGAAGCTTTAATGTGTATGCAATTTAAGCTCAATCAAAGTTGTTTCCGTTTTAGTTATTTTCTATTTCGGGTACAGTAAACTCACCAAGCTTCTCGATAAAGTGATTTTTTTCAACGTCTCTGGCTGAAAGTTGCTTGTCATTACTTTGAACAGAACGTTGATAGGTCTTTTTAGAAAATGAACTTTTATTTTTAATAAAATCATGGAACGCTCGAATGAACCACAGGTTTACAATTTCTATAGGTAGGTATGTATTTTGTGAACTCCGCATTGTTCTGAATATCACTCCGTGATTGTTTTTATGTACGAGCCGGGAGAATAACGATCATCTTTATGATTGGATGATGGTGCTAAAGCCCACTCTTGAGCTTCGTTGGATCCGAATAAAGTAAATATAACGGTAGAGAAGGCACAAATTCCAGCTATTAGGATAAAGCAGCGATTCCATTCTTCCATGCTCTAGAAATCAATAATAATGCCATAAAAGTTTCTACATGAGCTCGCGAATTCTTTCATTATGACTTACTCGGTTTGCAGTCAAGAAACCAATAATCGTTTGAGTTAGTATCGCAGCTAGTTGAGAACAGAATTCAGCAATGCCAGCGATCATCCCTGTATGACCTGGAGCTATATTGATCACGATCAATCTGAACGTAGCAATTGGAATAAAGATTTCAATTAGTAGGTGATGTGATTGATACATAGATATGTATTAGTGATGATAATCTCATTAGAATCTCTTTATAAAATCATCGAATCTGATTTAACAAACTAATAAAATTAACCAAGTCAGCGCCTCAAAAAAATAATACTCACTGTATATTCAAACTGTTGAGTGGCGTAATGAAACGCATAGCAATTAGAATCAACATTATTGTAATGAAATCTGAAACCAGTGTAATAGCCAAAAACAAAAACATCTCGATAATGAATCCGGAGGCCATTATTATTTTACTCATCTATGTGGGAAAATAATCGGATTAGTGACATGTGCTGCAAAAAGGCGAACGACCAGTGATTTCCTTTTCATACGGTATTTGGCATGTATTTTATTTTTTGCTAGTTTACCAGTTACCTGAGTGGGTGGAATATTGCTATTATTTTTCCAATACTGAAGCAAGAAGCCAGTGAATAAAACCATGACCATGCTGACTGTGTTGGGAATAGCTGTAATAAACCCCACATCTTTGATGTTCTTTCCAGTAATATCTGAAATTTTGATCAAAACGATTCATTTTCAGAAATTGAACGACATTTTAGATTATTGTTCTTGAGTACCTTTGATATACCAAGGGAGACAATCCGCTAAAAAACATATTCCACTCATGTGAACAAAGTTAGCGATGCATAGTGCCCAAACTGGTAAAGATGTTGCAATTTTTCTGTATGGATTAACCACCTAAAAATCATCGAATATCTTATTAGTCATTGGGTCATTCCACGTCAATTGGACCAAGAAGTGGTAGGTGGGTTCGGCGATTTTTTTGAAATTTTTCCTGTGTGAAGACCTTCCGAAGGGATGACCAATGGCGCAAATTGCAGCCCTCTAGACCATTTTTAACGGTAGCCAGGGGGTGTCAAAGTTTTCAGTGAACCTAAAATATCATCCATTTCAGCAGTGGATTACTCGATAATTGCGATACCTACCGAAATGGAACTTTCCCCTATAGTTAGGGGTTTGAAAGGCTTTTCGGTGATATCGTAAAAATCAGTGTTGCCACTTTTTTTCGAACAAAAAATTAGCTCAAAGAGCTTCAAAACGTAGGTTTCATATCGTTCCGACTCCCAAAAATTCTGAAAAAAACATATTATGGACAACTGTTCATGCTGAACAACATATTAAAAAATTGGGATGGTAATTTGTAACAAAGTCGATTTAAAAAAATTTAAACTTTGCGAAAAATGCGATTTTTTGATTTAAAACATGAAAAAAAGTTTTGATTGGTAAAGTTGACCCATTTGACCCCTATTTTTACGTATCTGTTGAAAAAGTTGAAGAAACCCCTTCACTTGATAAAATGAACTCATCACAAAAAAATCAAAATTCGAAAAAATTCAATTAGGTATCAATTCCAAACATCAAAAAAAGTTTAAATTTATTCAGTTGTCTTATTTTGACCTCTTTCTGACGTATTTCACGAAAAAGCTGATGAAAATCACACTCGCAGTAAAAAAAATTAAAATTAATTTATTTTTTGAATTTTTTCGAATTTTGATTTTTTGTGATGAGGTAATTTCACCGAGTGAAGGGGGGTTTTCAACGTTTTCAACGGATACGTAAAAATAGGGGTCAAATGGGTCCACTTTACCAATCAAAACTTTGTTTCATGTTTTAAATCAAAAAAACTCATTTTTTTGCAAACTTAAAATTTTTTTAAATCGACTTTGCGACAAGTTACCATCCCAATGTTTTAATGTGTTGTTCAGAATCAACAGTTGTCCATAATATATTTTTTTCAGAATTTTTGAGAGTCGGAACGATACGAAAACTACGTTTTGAAACTTTTTGAGCTAATTTTTTGTACGAGAAAAAGTGGCAACACTGATTTTTATGATTATCACCAGAAAGCCTTTCAAACCCCCAACTATTGGGAAAAGTTCCATTTTGGTAGGTATTGCAATTATCGAGTAATTCACTGCTGAAATGGATAATATTTTAGGTTCACTGAAAACTTTGACATCCCCTGGCTGCCGTTAGAAATTGGCTAGAGGGCTGCGATCTGCGCCATCGGCAGGTCTTTCCACAGGAAAAATTTCAAAAAAATCGTCATTCCCCCCTCTCCTTTCCACTTCTTCGTCCAATTGACGTGGAACAACCCCATTAATAATGCCTATGGTTTCTCAATTTCAAAACATGAATATGATTGGTTTTACCTTCTTTGTAGAGTTTTTGATTTCTAATCCATTGAGTATATATACGAGTTCTTTTTTGGAAATGGACTTGTCTTCAGATGGACTATTTTTCAACAAGGTCAGAAGAAGGAACGCCATTATTATACTTATGGAACCTGAATCATTAAACACAGTTCATCATTTGACATGTTTCCTTATTTTTGTGTAAATGCAGTCAGAATTCATCGTTCTTTTCTTTGTCATACCTGTAGTATAAAATATCATGGGCCATCCCCATTTGAAAGCTATCAACCCACAAAAAGGATGAACGACCATCACGCCTACGGAGAGCCCGTTATAGATGAATGCCATCAGACTTACTCTTTCACATTGTGGTACCCAGCGAGAAAATATTTCCAGATGAATAGGAATATGGAGGCCCTATTTGATATCGTAAAAAGCTCAATTAATAAAAACAGTCAGTATAGACTGCTATTTGAGCAGGGCGTCCACAAGCCTGGAAAACCTGAGAAAGTCGGGGAATTTTGGAAATTTACAGCATTTTTTACACAAAAGTCAGAGAATTTTGAGAAAGGTTACTTCAAACAGATTTTTCCATTTCTCATAATGAAAAAATTCACCTTCGCTTTGCTCAAGCAATTTTTTCGAAGGTTTGTCGAATTCCCCGAAAGTCTTGTTTTTTGCAAGAGTTGTTCAAGTGTTGCATTCTATCAACTTATGAGTTATGAATATCCTTAATAAATCTCGCTTTTTTGATAAAAATGGTCAAGAAGCCTTGCCTTTTACTGATGAACTTACTGTGCAAGTTAGTAGCGGACTGAGTCGGATCGGGGCCCCTGGCGGATGAACCGAATGGGGCCCCCAAAATTTTTTCCTTTCCCCCTTAACAGTGGCGTAGTCAGGATTTTCTCAAGGAAGGGGCAAAACCAGATTTTTAGGCATGCAAAATCGAAATTAGGGGCAATTTTCTGGAAACCGGTCGTAATGTGTGGTGATTTTATGAAAACGAACGCAAAATTATGGCTCAAGCTCAGCGAGAGCGAAAATTTTTAGAAAAAATGGGTCCAAACAACAAAAAAAACGTCTATTTTTGCATGTTTTTTTTTCAAATTTTTGCTCGCAAGGGAGGCAGTGCCCCCTTCGACCTCCCTCCCTTGGCTACGCCGCTGCCCCTTAAGAACCTTTCTCGTTCTTCGAATTCGCCGAAAATATGAGAAAAAAAGTAAAAAATTCTGTTTTCTGACCGGAAAGCCGGATCCGGCCAATGATAGCATGGGTCGATTTGGTATCTAGCACAGATCGTTTGACCAAAATTTGAGCTCTGGAAGTGCATTAGATGAGCTGCTTTAACAGGTTTTTCAATTCTTCCAATGACTGGCATAAAAAACCAGATGGGCAAAAAATATGCTTTCTGATGTAAATTTCAGATCCGGCCGACGGTAGTATTAATCGATTAGGTATCAAGCAAAAACCCTTCGGCCAAAATTTTAGCTGCTCAAATTCATGTGGTGGTGCGGAGAAACGGCCATTTTTCGAATTCGCCGAAAATGTGAGAAAAAAAGTAAAAAATTCTGTTTTCTGATCGGAAGGCCGGATCCGGCCAATGGTGGTATGAGTCGATCAGGTATCTAAAAGACTACCTTTGGCCCAAATTTGAGCTCCGGAAGTTGATACGCGGGAGAGATGGATATTTGTAGTTTTTTCCCATTTTGTGAGTTGAACAGCTTTTCCTTTGTACACAAAACTTCAAAAATTCGCCAAAAATCGAAAAATCAACTTGAGCAGCTGAAAATTGGGGGATGGGTGTTTTTTGAGGTCCTCTTTCCAACAGTCTAAGTTTCATTCAAATCGGAGATTCTCATGTGGGAGGCTTCCCTTGTCAGTACATATTTTCGAATTCGAATTTTTAAAATGGCGTTCACATCACTATTTTCCCCAAATTTGGATTACAAGCTCGCCTCCACCGCCCTTTACCATTAATTTTAATGAGTTTTCTGTCCCAAAATGATTCTTCTTATTTATGGAAATTTTTCCAATTATCAAATAATTTTTTTCATCAATTGTCCGCTTGTGTCAAAATTTCTGCAGTTTTACAATTGGTATTTTTGTGTTTAATTTTTCGAAATGATTTTGGAGGATATTAAATTTAGTTCCTCTCTATTGTGGCTGTCTCCCCTTCTCTTATCTTTCAATGATGCTTCCAGAATCCGATATTTTTTTCATGATTCTTTTTTGCATTGTCACCCAGTTTACTGTGTTGATAAAAATGGTTTTTATTTTGAATTTTGATGATTTTTCTGGTCACTTTTTCCAGCTGTTTTGGTTACTAAAGTTACTTTTTTCGAGAAAAATTCGAGACAAAAAGTCTGGATGAAAGAATGAATTAATAAAAACATAAAAATAAAATGTAATCTCAGTATTGAGATAAAATAAAATAAAATTTCAGTATTCTGTCCAGTTTATCATTCGTTTCAAGTTCCAAAGAAAATGTTTGAGGGGTCAAATAAAAATTTTAAAAAGTTTTTGAAAAATAATGTTCTTCCATTGTGTCTAATGTCTATGCTTGAATGAGAATTATTAATATAATTTTTGTTCTTTTAACAGAACGCCTCTCTTTTTAAAAATTTTGATACCATCGATTGAGCACAGCACGTTAAAGTCTTGATTTTTCCACTAAAAAACCAAAAAAAAATTTCCCACCAGGTTTAAATAAGGGCCACCCTATTAAGCACACAGTCATGCTTGGAAAAAAAGGGCAAAACTTTAGATCTATTAACGATACTTGAAGCTCATGATGTTCGAAAACATTAGAGTAATTCATTTTTCAAGAACCTGGAAAATTGGAGAAATTGGTTTGGAAACCCTGGAAAAGTCAGGGAAAATAATTTCCAGAAATGAGTGGACACCCTGTTGAGGATGTATGTACCTATCTACTGCCAATACTGGATATCTCACCACGAATATGCCTGTTATTAAACGACACGCCACAAACGAATAGAAGTTATAGTGCAAAGTGATCGTGTACAATAAAGTAGTGATACCGCACATCATCATGCACAAAGCACAGCTTAATGATGCACCGAGTTTGGATATCACAAATCCGCTTGTGCATGCTAATAGGGCTCCATATGCAGTTAGGCTCGTCACAGTTCCCATTTTTTTGGAGTTCCATCGAAATTCTGGTTGCTGTGAAGAAGACGTGTACGTCGTGTACATTTGCAAATGTATCATACAATAATAATGGTGGAACATGTGCTACCTACTTGTATTATTGTCACATTACCAAGTTTAACTCGCTTCTGGAAGGTCATATCGATCACAGCGACATTCACGTTATATTTTATTAGAAATGCGGTAATGTTCCCCACAAAAAGTAACGTAACAATTACTAACCTTTTTGAGAACAGCAGAGGAAATTTGTCAGTTTCTGAAGTGCTCCTGGGAAAAGAAACAAATTGGTCATTTTTCTCTGAATCTGGTCCATGAACGATTTAAATAAAGTAGTCAGCTCACTGTGTTTCATGATTTTTGGTGGTTGTGGTTGTGGTACTGGAATACGAATAGTCCGGATTTGGTACATCATTTTTAGCTGTGGCATCACGCGAATTCATTTTAAATGATTGGAAATTTAAAGTTCACTATTTGCCGGTTTGTTGAATTGTGTCGGTTTTCTAGAGAATCGGAATACTTAATTTAGTCGTATGCAGTTCTCAGTTGTGGAATTTATTCACCTTGACAGTCGCTAGCGATGATTTTATTCGTGTCGTCGTGTTAAAATAAAATTGATAATTTACATAGTTGTATTGCAACTTCATGATAGGTATCATACTAATTATTTGTGCTACGGTTTCAAGCACATGATATCTGGCTTAGAAGAGCACCAGGTGCAAGCAAAATTACCCGCCATGAATCGCGAATCAATTTTGAATCGGATTCAGAATCAGTCTCCGAATCGTATTCAAAACAAAAGTGAATAGTGTAAGTTGAATTGATTCAATTTTTTTCAATCAATCTTTCCAATTGGTTGGTTCAAGTAAGTAATTTTTTAGCCTCCATCGTTCGATTTTTTCAGAAATTTTAGATCCTTCAGCAGATTTTTTTGAAATTTTGATATTTCCTCAAAGTTTCATTAAGAGGATTTAGAAAGCCATAATTCAATCTGCAATACTAATTTGAAATCTAGTGCAAGTGCTTTCAACTCGTTTTGAAGCTTCTAGTTACTTCTTAGACGTTCAAGGCCGACAGGCACGAAATTATAGGGAATATTGGTTTGGTAGATCACCCCCTCCTCCCTACTAAAATCTTGGAAACATTTCACTAGACTCGACGAAGTCGATAAATTTTGTGAACTTTTAGTCTTAATAGAAGAATTTATTTGCCGACTTTCTCGGAACTTGAAGCACATTTTTGGCTCAAGCCTGTTCGTTTTTTTTTTCAAAATCGAACTTTCTAAAAACTTATCATTAGGTAATTCAAATTTTAGAAAATGCTTAAATTCAAAAATAAACTCCTCACATGGAAAAAAATGGTTTTTTATTTCTCGAAATACAAAATTTCGAGAGCTTTTGCCCTCACTTCGTTTGGATCTTTTTGCTTTTGTTTTTGGAACTAAAATTTCTACAAAAAATCACTCATATTTTAAAATTTTCAAACCTGCAGAAAAATCGAATTCTTCCTTTAAAAAAATCGTCGTTCTTTCAATTATCAAAATGAAAATTTTCAAAAGCTTTTACCCTCACTATGCCTGGCCTAATTTGTTTGATTATTTAATTTTTTTACAAAAGGAAAATGAAAATTTTTTATAAGTCATAATAGGCTATGAATATAACCTACTTACCCACATAGGTAATGTATCAAGTATTATTATCAATTGGCAAAATTGAGTTCTTATCTACCTATTTCACATTAAAAACTCAGCTTTTTATTCGGCAAAACTGGTAATTCTTTCTCATGTTAATCGGCAAATTTTTGGTTGATCACCCCCTCCCAGACAATGCCTAGTTTCGTCCCTAATGGCTGATAAGGTAGATACTAGTTTTTTCCCCAAAATTGGTGTATTCAAGTTTGAAAAATATTTTTTTCATACTTCTTTGAAAATTTGAAAAAGTTTTCATCTGCTGGAATACGTTTTTCCAGCCATAACAAAATATGAGCAGGATTTGGCATAAATTTTGTTCGAAAAACTTACAATTTCAAGTAAGTAGATTACTTTAGAAGGAGAAGGAGAAATGAGACGAGGGCAAGATTACCATTTTACGTACATCAAGGCAGCTTAGGATTTTTTGATCCAAAATTCCCTGGATTTGAACTGATTTTACTCTGGACATTCAAAAAAATCGAACCATTCTGGATATATTCATCAAATTACTTGTACCTATTTAAACTGATTTTATGCAAGGTGAAAAAATTTTAAATTGACAATAAAAAAAATAAAAAATCTAACCATTTATACTTATCAAATTTCCCGTTTTTAAACTGATTTTTATGCAAGGAGTAAAAATTCCAAATTTCACTAAGTGAAAAAAATATTGAAGTTGAAGAGATATCATGGGCCAATGAGTTCACCCATATCTTTCGAGTTTCTTCAGGAACCGATCCACCTCCGATCTCCTATTCTCTAAGTACACAAATGTATGGAGTTGCAGTCATTGCTTTGAATAAAACGTTGATAGGTCATTTTAGGAAATCAACTTTTATTTATGTAAAATCATGAAAGTAATGCTTGAACGAACTACAGGTTTCCAATTTCCATTTTGTGAGCTCCACTTTCTTCAGAATATCACTTCGTGGTTGTTTTTATGCATGAGGTGGGAGAATTACGATCATCTTTGTGATCGGATGATGGTGCTAAAGCCCATTCTTGAGCTTCACTGGATCCGAATAAAGTAAATATAACAGTAGAGAAGGCACAAATTCCAGCTATTAGAATAAAACATCGATTCCATTCATCCATACTCTAGAAATCATTAATTTATTAGATACCTATACCTAATGTGAATTGATGCTATAAAAGTCTTTAGATGAGCTCAAGAGTTCTCTCGTAATGACTTACTCGGTTTACAGTCAAGAAACCAATAATAGTTTGAGTCAGTACAGTGGCTAGTTGAGAACAGAATTCAGCAATGCCTGCGATCATCCCTGTATGACCTGGAGCTATATTGATCATGATCAATCTGAATAATATATCAATTTCAGTATAAATTTCAATTAATAGGTAGGTGATAAAGTATCATGATGGGAATTTGGGAATAAAAGCTGCAGTGATCGACTAACTGAATCTGATTAACAAAATATAAAAATTAACTAAATAAACACCACAAAAAATGCCCACTTACTGTGTATTTAAACTGATAAGTGGCGTAATGAAACGCATAGCAACGAGAATCAACATTATTGCGATGAAATCTGAAACCATTGTAAGAGCCAAAAACAAAAACATTTCGATAGTGAATCCGGAGGCCATTATTATTTTACTCATCTGAAAGGGAAAAGAATTGGATTATGTGATCTATAATTTTAATTATTTTGCATGCTTGTTTTTTTTTTGTTTTGTTTTTTTTTGCTAGTTTACCCGAGTTGGTGGAATATTGCTGTTATTTTTCCAATATTGGACCAAGAAACCAGTGAACAGGAGCATGAACATGTTGACTATGTTAGGAATAGCTGTGATGAACCCCACGTCTTCGACATTCTTTCCAGTGATATCTGAAATTTTGATCAAAACGATTCATTTTCAGAAGTTGAACCACGTTTTGAATTATTGTCCTTACCTTTGATATACAAAGGGAGACAATCCGCCAAAAAGCATATGCCACTCATGTGAACAAAAAGTGCAATGCATAGTGCCCAAATTGGTGAAGATGTTGCAACTTTTCTGTATGGATGAACAATCTATCATCGAATATCTCATCAGCCATTAATAATGCATTACGGTCGATCGATTTTAAAAACATGGATATGATCAACTTTACCTCCAGTGTAAAGTTTTTTGTTTCTAATCCGTCGAGTATGTATAAAAGTTCTTTTTTGGAAATAGACTTGTCTTCGGATGGACTATTTTTCAACAAGGTCAGAAAAATGAACGCCATTATCAAACTTATGGAACCTGAATTAGTGAACAGAGTTCATGATTTGAAATGTATTTCCATTTGTGTTGAAGCAACTTGTGTACATCGTTTTTTCTTTGCCCTACCTGTGGTATAAAATATCATGGGCCATCCCCACTTGAAAGCTACAAACCCACAAAAAGGATGAACGAGCGTTAATCCTACGAAAAACCCGTTGTAAGTGAATGCCATCAGACTTACTCTTTCACATTGCGGTACCCAGCGAGAAAATATTTCCAGAAAAAATGGAGTATAGAAGCCCTATTTGATATCGTTAAAGCTCGATTAATGAAAACAGTCATTTGAGGATGTAGTTACCTACCTACTGTCGACACTAGATATCTCACCAGGAATATGCCTGTTAGCAAACGACACGCCACAAACGAATAGAAGTTGTAGTGTAAAGTGATCGAGTACAATAAAGTCGTGATACCACACATCATCAGAGATAAAACACAGCTTAATGATGCACCGAGTTTGGATATCACAAATCCGCTCATGAATACTAATAGGGCTCCATATGCAGTTAGGCTTATCACTGTTCCAATTGTTTTGGAATTCCATGGAAATTCTGGTTGCTGTGACGAAGACGTATACACTTGCAATTGTAAATATTTTCTGCTTCAATAGCATACAATAATATCGTGAAACATGTAGTGCCTACTTGTATTACTGTCACATTCCCAAGTTTGACTCGCTTCTGGAAGGCCATATCGATCACAGCAACATTCACGTTATATTTTATAAGAACTGCAGTAATATTTCCCACAAAAAGTAGTATAACAATTGCTAACCTTTTTGAAAACAACAGAGGCAATTTCTCAGTTTCTGAAGATTTCCTGGGAAGAGAAACAAATTGATCATTTTTCTCTGAGACTGCTCCATGAGTGATTTAAATAGTGGTCAACTTACTGTGTTTCATTATTGTTGGTGCCCGAGGTACCGGTATACGAATAGGTTGTATTGGGTGCATCATTTTTTGTTCTGGCATCACACGAATCCATTTTCAATTATTGGAATTACAAGTTGACAATTTGCCGGTTTGTTAAATTGTGCTTATTTCGGAATAATGTAATGGTATTAAGTTCTCAGTTGTGAGATTTTTATTCACCTTGATAGTGGCTGTAGCAATGACGTCATTTTTTTCTTCGAGGTGTGATAAATGATAATGCACCTAATTTAATTTCAAATAAGTACATGATATCTAACGAATAAGATTAATAATCTCTTTCATGAAAAAATATTCCCATCTTTGGTTTGAATTGCAGAATTTAAATGCAGACGAGATACCATAACTTTTCTGCAATGAGCCATCCCACGTCAATTCGACCATGAAGTGGTAAAGGGGGTGACGACTTTTTGATCATTTTCCTGTTGAAAGACCTTACGAAGGGATGATCTATGGCGCAAATCGCAGCCTTCTATCCCTTTTTTAAAAGCTGCTAGGGGGTGTCAAAGATTTGAGTGATTTTAAAATATCATCGATTTCAGCAGCGGATTACTCGATAATCGAGTTACCTACCAAAATGAAGTTTTTTCAATAGTTATGGGTCTTAAAAGATTTTTTGGTGAAACATAATATAAAAATTAATGTTGCCACTTCTTTTTGTGCGAAAAATTAGCTCGAAAAGTTTCAAAGCGTAGTTTTCATATTGTTCCGACTCTCAAAAATTGTGGAAAAATATATTATGGACAACTTTTAATGCTGAACAACATAATATCAAAAATTTGGGCTGGCATTATTTCGAAAAATCGATTCAACAAAAATTGAAAGTTAGCGAAAAAATGCGATTTTTTGATTTAAAACACAAAAAAAAGTTTTGATCGGTGATGTTGACCCATTCAATCTCCATTTTTACATATGTACATATCTGTTTGAATATGTGTAGAGAGAAGATAGGTGGGAACTTAGTCCTCCTGAGAGGATTTAGTTCCCTGTGTACCTGTCCTGGGTATGCTCGGCTAATTAATACCCTTCATCATCCCTCATGATAAATCACTTTTAACACTTTATTGAGCTTCTCTTAATGAACATACATTTACACACTACTAATAGGTAATACCTAGAGCTATAAATACACACGCGTCCGTGCAGTTCTGCTCAAAAGGCTTGTTGTCCTAACATCCGCCCACAGGAGCGATTACTCTAAGCGACCTGGGACAACTGCGAAGCGGACATGGCAGGCTGTTTCGGTCGTCTGCATCTCACGGAACTAATTCTCTAGATAGCACTGCACCAGCAGTGTTACTGACGACCGAGGGCATATATTCCCTGCTATAACGAGTACTTTTAGTCGGGGGGCCGGTATAAGGATCACCTGCACCCCCCTGCCGATTCTCCGGGACAACTTTTTTCTTAAAGGGAAAGTCCTAAGGGACATTTCTAGCCCTTGTCCTCAAAAAAAAAAGTGGCCCTACTTACAAAATGGCGGCCATTTTGATTGGCAGGTCAGTCGAAATCGCAGGTTTTGCGTTACAACATAGGACTTTCACGGAATTTTTTAAACCGTACAAAGGTAGATCGAAAGAGCAGACAAAAATTCATCACCTGTCAAAATTTCAAGTTCTGAAGTGCCTTTTTCGATTTTTGGTGAATTTTCGAAAATCAAGTTTTGGCCAAAATGTGAGAAAAAAATCAAAATTTTACCAAATTGACCTAGAAATCTGAAATTTGGGATATATCCTATTTTTGACCTGCCAAATCGATTGGAAACGGTTTCAAACCGTTTTGAGCAGTTCTGGAGCCTCCAGCAGATTTTTGAAACTCGAAATTCTCACAAAATTTCATCAAATGGAGTTGGAAAGCCGAAATTTATTCTGCAAACTAATTTCAATACGCGCTATGAAGTCAACTGCAGGTGATTTTCAAGTCGTTTTGGAGCCTACAACGATTTTTTGAAAATTACTGGAGCCTCCAGTCGATTTTCGAAATTTGAAATTTCCCCCAAAATTTCATCAAATGGGGTTAGCAAGCCGAAATTTACTCTGCAAACTAATTTCAATACAATATGAAGTCAACTGCATGGTGGTTTCAAGTGGTTTTGAAACTTCCAGCTATTTTTTCGAAATTTCAATTCTCCTAAAAACGCGATGAAACTTTTCAAAAAGTCACTGGTACCTCCAAAATTACTCGAAATCGCCTGAAGTCGTCTTCAGAAGATGTTAAAATTGAAGTGCAGAGTTAATTTCAGCTTGCTAATCCCATTTGATGAAATTTTGGGGAAATTTCAAGTTTCAAAAATTTATACTGGAGGCTCCACTAATTTTCAGAAAAATTGCTGGTGGCTCCAAAACGACTTGAAAATCACCTGCAGTCAACTTCATAGCGTATTGAAATTAGTTTGCAGAATAAATTTCGGCTTTCCAACTCCATTTGATGAAATTTTTTGAGAATTTCGAGTTTCAAAAATCTGCTGGAGGCTCCAGAACTGCTCAAAACGGTTTGAAACCGTTTCCAATCGATTTGGCAGGTCAAAAATAGGATATATCCCAAATTTCAGATTTCTAGGTCAATTTGGTAAAATTTTGATTTTTTTCTCACATTTTGGCCAAAATTTGATTTTTGAAAATTCACCAAAAATCGAAAAAGGCACTTTAGCACTTGAAATTTTGACAGGTGATGAGTTTTTGTCTGCTCTTTCGATCTACCTTTGTGCGGTTTAAAAAATTCCGTGAAAGTCCTATGTTGTAATGCAAAACCTGCGATTTCGACTGACCTGTCAATCAAAATGGCCGCCATTTTGTAAGTAGGGCCACTTTTTTTTGAGGACAAGGGCTAGAAATGTTCCTTAGGACTTCCCCGTTAAGAAAAAAGTTGTCCCGGAGAATCGGCAGGGGGGGTGCAGGTGCAGGTGATCCTTACGCGGGCCCCCCACTATTTGGGTCCTCATCTACCCTCTGCATATGACAACCTACAGAAAGTGAACGAATTTGTTGATTTCTGACGAGCCAAAGTCCTCTAAATTATGTCTCAATTTTCATTTTTAGAATATCTGCACTGTACCAAAAAAAATGAATAACTGCTTAAGCACGAGCAACGTTGTTTTCTGTTTTTGTTGTTTTTCTATGTACCTATGATACAGTGAACTTACCAACCTTCTCAGTAACGTGATTTTTTGAACCTCTCAGGAAAACAAGATATGTAGTTGAGGTCATTGCTTTAAACAAAATGTTGATAGGTCTTTCTTGGAAATGAACTTTTATTTATTAAAATCATGAAATTAATGCTTGAGCGATCTACAGGTTTTCAGTTTCCATTTTGTGAGCTCGACATTCTTCAGAATATCACTTCGTGATTGTTCTTATGCTTGAGGAAGAAGAATTACGATCATCTTTATGATTTGATGATGGTTCTAAAGCCCACCCTTGAGCTTCACTGGATCCGAATAAAGTAAATATAACAGTAGAGAAGGCACAAATTCCAGCTATGAGATTAAAACATCTATTCCATTCTTCCATGCTCTAGAAAATGTTAATTTATTAGATACCTACTTACCCAATGTGAATTAATGTAAGAAAAGTCTTTTGATGAGCTCAAGAGTTCTTTCGTAATGACTTACTCTGTTTACAGTCATGAAGCCAATAATAGTTTGAGTGAGTATATTAGCTAGTTGAGAACAGAATTCACCAATGCCAGCGATCATCCCTGTATGACCTGGAGCTATATTGATCACGATCAATCTGAATGTATCAATTGGAATCAAGATTTCAATTAGTAGGATGATAGATCGTGACGGGAGTAAAAGCTGCGGTGATTGAATCAATTAAATCACTGAATGTGATTTAACAAGATATGAAAATGAACTGAATTATCACCCCAAAAAATACCTTTACCTACTCACTGTATATTCAAACTGTTGAGTGGTGTAATGAAACGCATAGCAACGAGAATAAACATTATTGTAACGAAATCTGAAACCATTGTAAGAGCCAAAAACAAAACCATCTCAATAATGAATCCGAAGGCCATTACTATTTTACTCATCTGTGTGGGAAACAAATCAGATTAGTGATATGAGTTGCAAAAAGACCAACGACCAGTGTTTTTCTTTCCATCTGGTATCTGCATCTTACTATTTTTTTTTTTTTCGTTTATTTACCCGAGTTGATGAAATATTGCTGTTATTTTTCCAATATTGGAACAAGAAACCAGTGAGTGAAAACATAAACACGTTTACTATGTTAGGAACAGATGTAATGAACCCCACATCTTTGATGTTCTTTCCTGTGATATCTGAAATTTTGTTCAAAACGATTTATGTTCGCAGAAAATTGAACAACATTTTGGATTTGTTCTTACCTTTGATATATAAAGGGAGACAATCCCCCAAAAAGCATATTACACTTATGTGAACAAAGTATGCGATGCACAGGGCCCAAATTGACAAAGATGTTGCAATTTTTCTGTATGGATGAACAACCTATCAATGACGGTATCTCATTAGTTATTATGGATGCCTTATAGGGTGATGGGATTTCAAAACATAGATATGATCAACTTTACTTTCTGTGTAGAGTTTTTGGTTTCTAATCCGTCGAGTATATATGAAAGTTCTTTTTTGGAAATGGACTTGTCTTCTGATGGACTATTTTTCAACAAAGTCAGGAAAAGCAACGCCATTATTAAACTTATGGAACCTGTGTCATTGAAAAGAATTCATCAGTGTTCCTTATTTGTGTAGTAAATGCAGTCAGTATTTATCGTTTTTTCTTTGCCCTACCTGTAGTATAAAATATCATGGGCCATCCCCATTTGAAAGCCAAAAACCCACAAAAAGGATGAACGAGCGCTAAGCCTACGGAGAGCCCGTTGTAGGTGAATGCCAATAGACTTACTCTTTCACATTGTGGTACCCAACGAGAAAATATTTCCAGAAAAGATGGGAAATAGAAGCCCTATTTAATATTGTTGAAGCTCGATTAGTGAAAACAGTCAATAGACTACTATTTGAGAATGTACTGTCGATACTAGATATCTCACCAGGAATATGCCTGTTAATAAACGACACGCCACAAATGAATAGAAGTTGTAGTGTAAAGCGATCGAGTACAATAAAGTAGTAATACCACACATCATCATGGATAAAGCACAGCTTAATGATGCACCGAGTTTGGATATCACAAATCCGCTCATGAATGCTAATAGGGCTCCATATGCAGTTAGGCTTATCACCGTTCCAATTGTTTTGGAATTCCATAGAAACTCTGGTTGCTGTGAAAAAGACAAGTATATTTGCCCATGTATTTACATTTATCACTTCAATAGCATACAACAGACGTATAAATGGTGAAACATGTGGTACCTACTTGTATTACTGTCACGTTCCCTATTTTAACTCTCTTCTGGAAGGTCATATCGATCACAGCAACATTCACGTTATATTTTATAAGAAATGCAGTAATATTCCCCACAAAAAGTATCATAACAATCGCTAACCTTTTTGAAAACAGCAAAGGAATTTTCTGAGTTTCTGAAGAGCTCCTGGGAAGAAAAACAGAATGATAAGTTTTCTCTGAAGCTGGTCCATGAATGATTTAAGTAAATAGTGGTCAGCTTACTGTGTTTCGTTATTTTTGGTGCCAATGGTACCGGAATACGAATGGTCCATGTTGGGTACATCATCTTTGGCTCTGGCATCACATGAATCCATTTTAAATGATTGATAACTTCAAGTTTACTTTTTGCCGGTTTGTTAAATTGTGCTGGTTTTCTAGAGAGGTGGAATAATTTAGTGGTATCAAGTTCTCAGTTGTGGGATTTAAATTCATCGTGACAGTGGATGTAGCAATGACGTCATTCGTTTCGTCATGTTGTGATAAATGATAATATAACTTTATTGCAAGTACATGAGATGTAAAGTTATCATAGGTACTTAAGTATTTGTTCTCCGGTTTCAAGCACATGATATCTGGCGAAGAAGAGTATCACCTACAAGTCTAAGAAAATTATAGCATTGAAGAGGGAAACGCTCCGAGGTAACCTGAATTTTGGTATACTAACGTAGTTTTATACCCTGAACACGAATTTTTGGTGCCCCCCACCTGTCCCCAGTGAGCGTCCTCCTTGTTGTGGATTTTAGTCCCTCAAATGAGTGTTTTCAGAGGGTTTTCACCCCTGCCTCCTCAAATTGCGGTCGTAGCCCAAAAATGGGGGTCAATGAAAGTTATTCTACGTAAAATTTCCCATCAGATGATCTATGAACCAATCTCGTCCTCTTAAGGGGGATGGAGCTGAAATCGATCAAATATAAAGGAATTTTTGAATATGAGTCATAATCGGTACGGTTTATTTTCTTTAGGTACATCAATTTTGAGTTTTGACCTCACACAAGCGTAGGAAAATAATTATGACTTCGAATTATTTTAATGAGGGTGCGTTCCGAATCCCCGGCAGAGTCAATTTATTATAGAGGTTTTTCGAATATGAGTCAAGATAGATATGAAAAAGAGGGTAGGGGGGTCGGGGGCATCCTCACTCAAATAATTTGAGATCATTATTCATTTTCCTACGCTTGTGTGAGGTCAAAACTCAAAATTGATGTAACAGGGTGTCTAACAGGTACTGCAGGTACTGCAAGTACTGTAAAAGTACTGCATTGAAATCCTCGGTACTGCAAGTACTGCAAAGTACTGCATTTTGCCTGAAAAGTACTGTATTTTTTCTCAGAATCATTGATTTAAAATTTTTAAAAACCTCAAAATGAATTAATTGGTGAAAATAAAAAAAAAAAATGTTCATTTGGTACCTCAAAAAATGGCAACACTTGTTAAATTAATACTTGTAAAAATTTTATCGACAAATTCCAACCGGTTCAAAAATATTTTTTTCTGAGGAGGGGGGGGGGGTCGGTGTAAGCTGGATAAAAAAAAATGAGGTAATGCAAAAGGTACTGTAAAAGTACTGCATTTCTTCGGAGAAATTTTGTTAGACACCCTGTGTAAGTAATATATTCTGTACCGATTATGACTCAATTCAAAAACTCCCTATAGTTGATTGATTCCAGCTCCACCCTCCTTACGGGGACGAATTTGATTCATAGATCATCTGATGAGAAATTTTACATGGAACAACTTTTATTGACCCCATTTTTGGGCTAGAGGACCGCAATTTGGGAAGGTAGGGGTGGAAAAGCTTTGAAAAACCTCTTGGGAGGGGAGCTAAAATCCAAAATAGGAGAGAATGCTCACTAGGGACAGGTGGAACACCAAAAATTCATGTTCACTGTTCAGGGTACAAAAATAGGTCGGTATATGGTACCAAAATTCATTACCCTAAAGTTATGTGATCAATTACTTCATGGAACAGCTTTTTAAAATATGTATTGTAAACAAATAATTGGTTTCGAATTTTTACTTCATCGTTTTTTCATTGAATTAAAAATTCGAACTTTCACTCTAAAAGTTGGAATTCAAGCTTTTTCCCCCTTAAGAAGAGTAAAATTTCACATTTTGCTGCTCTTAGTGATTTGTGTTCAAATCATTTTTCTCTTCATCTTTGGTCACTTTACTCGCCTCTTACATCGTTAAAAAAAATACAATGCGATTCCTGTTCTTTGGAAATTTTATTTTTTAATTAATTTCACACTCGTATGCAAAGATTTGCCTTTTTCTTCATTAAACGTGGTTGATAATGACCATGGTTGAGGATCACTGGATCCAAACAAAGTGAATATAGCGGAACAAATTGCCAACAAGCAGGCTATCAAAACAAAGCAGCGATTCCACTCCTCCAAACTCTGAAATTGTTCGATAGCAGATCAAATACTTATATTTCAACAACGTGGAAGAATTTTCTGAATTTAAACGAGGGATTTTTCCAAGTTGACTTACGTGGTTCGGTGTCATGTGACCGATGGTCATTTGTGTTGATATGGTGATGAATGAGCCGCAGAATGCTACAATTCCTGAGATCATGCCGGTGTAGCCTGGCGCTATGTCGACTATGATCAGTCTGTAGAGGTGAGATTTTTATTTGAAAAATTGTTCGTGAATGAGTACTCTTAATCAAATGTATCTCACTTACTGCACGATTAAAATATTGAATGGAGTAAATAATCGTATTGCAACTATTATCAGCATGATGATAGTGAAATTCGATACAAGTGTAAGAGCCAAAAACAACGCCGTTTGAGTGATGAGTGCGACTCCCATTAATATTTTATACATCTGAAAGATATGCTATGCTAAAAACTTACATTATCTGCACATGAGAGAAAAAATTGATCTGAAAAATTATAGTCAAATTGTTACCAAAGTTGATGAAATATTGGTTTTATTTTTCCAATATACTATCAATACCCCTGAGAATGAATACATAAACGTAGTAACGATGCTAGGAATTGATGAAATCATCCCTACATTGGCAGTGTTATTTCCGGTGATAGCTGCGACAGTTGAGAAACGAAAAAATCGTTTAGCCAATTTATAACTTGAGTAGAATTGATGATATTTTGAGTGAATTGATTCATGTACGTAGGTACCTACTTTTGATGTACAGAGGAAGGCAATCCAGTAAGAAAGTCAGTCCACAGAATGTGGCAATGTTTGCCATACAAAGTGCTCCAATAGGCGCAGATGTTAGAATACTTTTATACGGAAATGCAACCTGTACCAACACACGATTGACTATACTTAAGTAATATTATGCGAAGGGAAAACAATAATTCGAAGTTGAAAATTTACTTGTTTTTTGCTGGAGCTGGTTTCAATACCGTCTATTATGTAAAGAAGTTCTTTCTTGGAGATGGATCTATCTTGGGAAGGATCACTCTTCAAAATTGTTGGACACAAAATCGCCATAATCGTACAAATAGAACCTGCCATGTGAAAAATATTTAGATGTTTTTGCAAATTGCAATATTGAATGTGAGACTGTGAGATCTCTCAATGCTGCAATTATTGGTGTAGTAGGTACCTGTAGAGTAAAATACCATGGGCCATCCCCATTCAGTGGCAATAGAACCGCAAATAGGATACACGATTATTGCTCCTATGTAAAAACCACCATAACAGAACGTCATCAGCATCGATCGTTCGCTTTTTGGTATCCATCTTGCGAATATTTCAGAGAAACACGAGATGTACAGACTCTAATTCCAATCAATTGAAGCATATGGTCAGCGAAAATGTACCTAAGTAACTCATTGTTTATTTAGAAATGAAAAATCACTTACGAAGAATACTCCAGTAACCAGACGAAAAACTAAAAATAGATGGAAATTGTATCGTAAACAGATCGGATACAGAAACGTTGTAATACCACATATTATCATAGATAAAGTGCAGCTCATCGATCCTCCTAGTTTGGATATCACGAATCCGCTCGTGAATGACAATAGACCTCCGCAATGTATGAGACCGAGAACTAAACTGATCGTTTTGGAATCCCATTGAAATTCTGGGAGCTGAAAAATATTTTCAAGTATCAAAAGGATCAGACCTATTTTTAATTCCACTTCAACATCCTTAGAAGCATGCAATTCTGTTTAGGTACCTACCTCGAGTCATTATCATTGCTGATTTTATTCAATTTTGATTTTTTTCAACGAGGGTACAATGGATAAGTTGAAAATTGGAAAATTATGAGCTCATGTTTGAATATAATGCTTTCCAATGATCAATAATTTGATGTAGGTACCTTCAAATGTTACCCAATACCCATGTTATGGGAGGAGACTTGGACCTTTCCCACCTTTAGAGTTCAAAGTCTCCATTTTTGAATTGGATTGTCTGATTTCGTTGCCTTAATCGAAATCTCTCCATGAGTATTTTACAGGAAAAACATTGCGAAGTTCGAATTTCGATTTTAAAGGGCACAAATTTGGAGACAGAGGTCCTATAAATCAGCATTTAAAAAATTTGGAAATGCATTTCAACTGGAAACTCAAAATTTGATTTAATTTCGTTCCATAGGGGCCGAGATATTCCCCAAAAAACAAATTTTTGGAATTTTAGGACCTTTTCTTCTTCAGAGTTTTTAAAACTGAAATATAACACCATGTTTCAGTATGCAGTATCCTCCTTGGCATTTAGTAAACATTCGAACCCTGTGGTCTCCATTGATGGGAGTACGTACTCCATAAAAACAAAAATTGAAGGCGAAGAAGACAAAGTTCTGTTGATTTTCATTCAGCTTTTTATTTGAAGCTGGAAAGCTATTTCTTTTTTTAAATCTAAAGCTCTCATTGCTGAGTATTTTGGAGAAAAAAACTTCAAGAGCCCCAAATTTGGAGGAGAATTTCCTAAGTTCAGCATGAATTTTTTGTAAAAATGTTTTTTTTTCTCTAAATTGCATTTTAACCTCAGATCCAAAACTTGAACTAATTTGAGGCATCAAAAGGCGTCGAGATGTGCCCACAAATCAAATTTTTTGGAATTTCTTGACCATCCTAAACTGAAATTCAACCACTAATTTCACAAATATTGTAGCATATTCTTTTTTTAGATGAAAAATTGAATCATTTTCAGTTTCCAATGAAGGGGCTGAATTTAAAATTCAAATTTTTATTTAGAGGTTGTTTTTAAAAGTTGTCTGTCTAAATAACAGAGCTGAAAAAAAAAACGTTTTTTCTGAAAAAAAATCTTTCAAACATAAGTGTAGAAAGTTTCAAACGTTTTTTTAAATTTTTTTTAATGCAACTCTATTTTAGGTGTGTAAAATGTTGTTTCAAACAATTTTAAACAAACCAGTTTTGCAAGATAAATAATTCAATTTCAGACTTTTTCAAAACTTAATGAACTTGTGAATCTAAACTGACGTCATCAGTGACTTTTCCAACTGTCGAAACCGATTAATTGATCATGAAATGTTTGAATTAGACCAACGACCAATTGAAGATGATTTTACAAGTTTTTGTGATCTGGTGGTTCAAACTTGGTAAAAAGAAATTAATAAAATCAAAATAGGTCTGATTGCCATACTTTCAATTCAAATAGTATTCGCTACTTACCGATGCTGTGGTCAGATTTCCTTGAAGAACTGTTTTATTAGACGTCATTTCGACAACAGCTACATTGATATTGTTTCTTATCACCCAAATGACAGTATTCCATAAAAATAGTAATATGCTGATGAGCAACCTCTTGGAGAAAAATAAAGGTGATTTTTCCACTCTCGCGTCTTTTCTGTTTCTATTAAAAGATTGAAAAAAAAAATCGGTTGATCAGTGCCTATTTACCCGAATTATGTGTAAAATAAGCGTAGTCATTTAAATAGTTGGTACCTACTGTTGATTTTTGGTATCCAGAAAGGCAACGTTGAAGGCATCATCTTCAGGATTGGTTTTGTCCCGTTCCATTTTGAATGCTCGAATTTGAATTCACTCCAACTTGACGAGTTACTTTTTGGTCAAAGCGACATTTTTGACGATGTTACTTGGTAAAAAAAAATTGAAAGTTTCCCTAGTTTAATTATCTCGGCTCGGCTCACCTCAGATATGGAACGTATTGACACTAACGGTGACATTGCCATCACGTGACTTTTCATACTGCCTACGATTGTACGTCTCTAGTATTTCATTTGTGTTAACGTGTTGTATGGAGACAAAGTAGAACCACTTCAGTCATTTATAATCTTTTTAAAATCGTGTTTGTCAAGCTGATAAAAGTTACCTATACCATATTCTCATAAAATAAACTGTTAACGTCAGGTGTTAATTGATAATTAAATTGATGCCATAAAGTTGATATTCTCGCTGTAAACGATAAAGTGACCTGTACTGTGTGCTTTACCCGCCTGGTTCGATTATGTGAAGTAGGCACTTGGCAGATTAAATTACCAATAGGGAAGGCGAGTATGATTGGTTGGCGAATAAATTGAGAGTTCTATCGACCATTAGTTTGCCAGATTGCTTCCCGATTCCAGAGAACGTTTAAAAATGAAAAAAAAAAACTAATAAGTAATCATGCTTCAAAAGTTTACTTTTCATTATACGAGTAAAGTAGAAGAATATTCTACCTATAGTTTACATACACATTCATAATTATGTAACATAAATTCTAAATTCTTGGTATCAATCTAGCAGACACGTGCCGAACGAGAGCCTCCCTCCCCCGACAGAAAAATGTTGGCAAAAAGTTGGAAATTGTTGGGATGAATTGGAAAAAGTTGGGAAGAATTTGTATACGAAAATCAAAAAAAAAATCAAAGAATTGCCAAAAACCACGTGTTTTTTTGAAATTATACATTTTCAAAAGCTTTCTCCATACCCATTGATGACGAAAATTCATCATTTACATGCATAATGTACCTACTACCTATTTTATACTCTTAAAAGCGAGGCATTAATTTGTCAAATTTTTGTTCGTCTGGTTTTCTTGATCATCTTGTCCAGTATTCGATGTGAATGCCCATGGTTGAGCTTCGCTGGACCCGCATACCGTGAACAGCACACCTCCTAACAACGAAACTCCACCTATTATTAGAAAACAGCTATTCCATTCCTCCAAAGTCTGAAAAAAATTATTTTATTACAGCTCATCTTGGCCTATTCTGTGTCTACTTGTATTTTTTGTAATTTGAATGGATGTCTGAATGACGTTGGTAACTATAGGTGTAGGTATAGGTATCTGGTATGTATGTACTTATGTATGTATTTACTTGATAAGTGGTCATAGAGGCTATCCTACTGCGAGTTACTATGCAACTTAGTGCAAGCACAGCGCTGCAAAGTCCTGCTATAATGCTGCTACTGTTTGGTGCGATACTAATGATAATTATCCTGCACAGGTTTAAAAATCATGCAAAAATTGAATTTTAATTCAGTGGGTGTAAAAAACTCATGTAAAATGTATAAAATACCTACTGTGATACCAAACCTATGAGGAAAAGCAGCGTCTGGATCAGCAGAAAAGAAATAATAGATACTGTAAAATTGGAAATCAACGCTGCACTCGCAAATAAAACACCGATCAAGATGAACGAGCCTCCGATTATTATCTTGTGCATCTGAAATCATCAAGATATTATTGCAATTATTTGCGCCATTTTACTGCGAATCGTTAAAATTACCCATGATTTTTAATTTTTTATGCACCACGGAAATTTGCCGGGTTTAATATTCTTTGATGTAACTAAGTAGGTACCTATAAATTTAAAACAGTACCAAAATTGTCTTGTATAGATTTAGTTGAATTTCTACCGCGTTATGAAAAATTCTGCATGGTGCTTAAAAATCCTCCCAAATGGACCTATTGAGGCTTGAATTATGCCCTTGTTTGTTGTTGGGATTTTGGGTCGAAGAAGTCGGTTAGTCTGGCATATGACAATAGGAGTAATTGCACCCCCCCCCCCCCCCGCCGATCCTCCGGGATAACTTTTTTCCTAAATGGGACATCCTAAGGAACATTTTAAAGCAAACTTGCCAAAAAAAAAGTTGGCCTTACTTACAAAATGGCGGCCATTTTGATTGACAGGTCAGCCGAAATCGCAGATTTTGCGTTTCAACATAGGACTTGCACGAACTTTTTCAAACTTTACAAATGTAGATCGCAAGATCATGCAAAAATTTATCACCTGTCAAAATTTCAAGTGCTAAAGTGCGTTTTTCGATTTTTGGTGAATTTTTGAAAATCGAATTTAGGCCAAAAATGAGGGGAAAAATCAAAATTTTACCAAATTGACCAAGAAAGCTGAAATTTGGGATATACCCTATTTTCGACATGCCAAATCGATTGGAAGCGGTTTCAACCCGTTTTGAGCAGTTCTGGAGCCTCCAGCAGATTTTTGAAACTCGAAATTACTCCAAAATTCCATCAAATTGGAGATGGAAATCTGAAATTTACTCTATACTCCAATTTTAACACCCTCTGAAGACGACTTCACGTGGGTTCAAGTCATTTTAGGGCTTCCAGCAGATTTTTGAAGCTTCTAATTTTCACAAAATTTCATCAAATGGAGATGGAAATCTGAAATTTACTCTACACTCCAATTTTAACGCCCTCTGAAAACGACTTCTGGTGTATTTCAAGTCATTTTAGAGCATCCAACGACTTCTTTGAAAATTACTGGAGCCTCCAGTAGATTTTTGAAACTTGAAATTTCCCCAAAATATCATCAAACTAAGATGGAGAGTCGATATTCATTCTGCAAACTAATTTCAATTTACTACGAAGTTGACTGCTGGTGAATTTCAAGTCGTTTTGGAGCCTCCAGCAATTTTTTGAAAGGTTGTAATGTATGACGTTTTTTTGGAAAATTAACATTTTCTAAAAGTAGCTGGAAGCTTCAAAACCATTTGAAACCACCATGTAGTCTGCGAAGTAAATTTCAGCTTGCCAATTCCATTTGATAAATTAATGTTGAGGAAATTTCAAGTTTCAAAAAACTACTGGAGGCTCCAGTAATTTTCAAAAAAGTTGCTGAAGGGCCTAAAATGACTTGAACCCACCTGAAGTCGTCTTCAGACTGTGTTAAAATTGGAGTGTAGAATAAATTTCAGATTTCCATCTCCATTTGATGAAATTTTGTGAAAATTTAAAGTATCAAAAATCTGCTGAAGGCTTCAGGAATTTTCAAAAAGTCGCTGGATGATCCAAATGACTTGAAATTCACCTGCAGAACTTCGTAGCGTATTGAAATTAGTTTTTAGAATAAATTTCAGCTTTACAACTACAATTTGATGAAATTTCGAGTTTCAAAAATCTGCTGGAGGCTCCAGAACTGCTCAAAACGGGTTGAAACCGTTTCCAATCGATTTGGCATGTCGAAAATAGGGTATATCCCAAATTTCAGCTTTCTTGGTCAATTTGGTAAAATTTTGATTTTTTCCCTCATTTTTGGCCTAAATTGGATTTTCAAAAATTCACCAAAAATCGAAAAACGCACTTTAGCACTTGAAATTTTGACAGGTGATAAATTTTTGCATGATCTTTCGATCTACCTTTGTAAAGTTTGAAAAAGTTCGTGCAAGTCCTATGTTAAAACGCAAAATCTGCGATTTCGGCTGACCTGTCAATCAAAATGGTACCCATTTTGTAAGTAAGGCCAACTTTTTTTTTGGTAAGTTTGTTTTAAAATGTTCCTTAGGATGTCCTCTTTAAGAAAAAAGTTATCCCGGAGGATCGGCGGGGGGGGGGCAATTACTCCTATTGTCATATGCCGGACTGGGTGTGATGTTAGAAATGTTCTAAAATTGCTCAAATGCCAATTAAAATTTTTCTGAGGCATTCGAGCCCTCCCTCTGATTCTGTCTCAAAGTACAGATACCACAAATCTGATCGATACTTTCAATGTTAGTTTTTTGTTGATTTTTAATGTAAATTTTAGAATTTGAAACTTTGATAGAAAAGTGAAGCTTAGAGTTAGGGATCCAAAACTTTCATTGCAATCTTTTGAGGACCCCCATAACTTCCTCGACCTATTTTCCAAAAAATAAAATATAAAAAGTTTGATTCAGTCCACCCTATAATCACCAAACATATCCCATAAATGTTTGAAAATCCATTATTTTTCAAGTGTGTGGAGTTTCTTTAATGATATGATACATTATAATAATTTTATAAAAGGAAGCAATCGGTATTTTGTTACCAGAGTTACTGAAATATTGATACTTTTCCCATAATCCAGCAGTATTCCCCAAACTGGAAGCATGAAAATGTTGAGAATATTTGGCAAGGATGATATTATCCCCACTTCATTGATATCTTTATGGGTTATATCTGAAATTATAAGACCAATTAATTTTTTCATGGACTTACCCCTGTAGTGAAAAAATTTTCAAAAAACGTAGGGCTACATATGATTTATGATTTCTATGCATTCTTTCTTACCTTTGACATACATTGGAAGAAAAGTACTTATAAAAGTCATTCCAGTTACCACAGCAAACTTGACCACAAGAAGTGCCCAAACTGCTGCTGATGATATAATTTTCATGTAAGGGTGCCTCACCTAAAGGTGACATCCAAATTATAAGTCTTAAAGTAAATTATCGTTTGTGGATCTATTGCCTTTTTTTCCTTTTTTCTTTTTGTATAGATCTCAAAAATTACTAAACAAAGCTATCAGTTTTTTACTTTTTTGGGGGGTACAGTTGTAATTCTCTCTTGTATGTAGCTAAGTTCTCGTTTTGATATACGTTTATCATCCGAAGGTCGGTTCTTCATCAAAATGAAGCAAACAGATGATGTAATCAATGATATACTTCCTATGACAGATAATTATTCAATTATAGGCAATTCCCGTGTGCTATCACCTTGTTTACTTTTACTTTCACGGATTTCCCATGAGAAAATGATTTTTTAAAGATGAATGTAGAAACGAGAAAATATCATTTTACCTGTGACGTAAAATATCATTCGCCAACCCCAATTAAACGCCACAAAAGCACATACTCCATGTACAATGGCTAATCCTATGTTAACTCCGGTGGTGGAAATGGATACGAGTTGAGATCTTTCATTTTTAGGAGTCCATTGCGAAGATACTTCAAAAATGCTTACCACTAATAAACTCTATGTTTGAAAGAATTATTGTTGTCTGAGATTAAATAGGTGAAACTGATAATGAAGCATGATAAATTTTATCATTAAGCTACTTACTTACCTCTGAGATTCCAACTACGAATCGACACACTAAAAATAAAAAAAAACTGTACTGTAGGCTGATAGGATGGAATAAAGTGATGATCCCTGACGACATCATGGTTAACGCGCAGCAATTCGCTCCTCCTATTTTGCTGACAAAGTAACTGCCTAAAAATGACACTAATCCTCCGTAATAAAAAATGCTCAGGATTAATCCCTTGATGTTGGCATCCCAGTCGAATTCTGGGAGCTGAAATACACCCCTTAATATTAATTAAAAATATGACCAATCGCCCAAACGTGAGAAATTCGTTTAGAGTGAATATTTTGCTAAAATGTCTTACCTGAGTTTCGGTTAAATTTCCATTTTTTATTTGCTTGGAGTATGTCATTTCAACAAGAGCGATACTGATGTTGAATCGACTGAAACTTGAATTTAAATGGCATACGGCCAACATTACAGCGACAAAAAATCTTTTCGAGAACCATAACGGAGATGGTTGGGATGCTGGGGGAGTTCTGTAAATAATAAAAATGAAAATTATTATTACCCTTGACAGATTTTTCAAGTGGATAATGGTACACGTGAATTACTTACAGTAATTTTTCTTGCTGGACTTCGAGCTGTATGCTTTGATTGTTCACTTTCGGATTCATTCTGTAATACTGGTGTTAAGATGAACATCTGATTCTCATAATGCAACCTAGTTGACGTCTTCTCCGTGAAAACCCAAATCAAGGAGGCTGCGGCTAAGCTCGCCGAAAAGGCTGCAGGCAGCCGCACACAGCTTCCAAACAGCTCTGTATCTAACCAGCTACCCAAGCTAACCTTCTCACATACTCCACAGCTACCTCCGAAAAGGCCTACTACCTATGCAGCTGTAATAAAAAAACCAGTTCAAATGCATCAGCTCAAGCAGCAAAACCCAGAAATGGTACCCAAAACTCCCACCAAACCCAACTATAACACTATGGTCTTAAAGCCCAAAATTACAGGCCAAGATGGATTCCAGCTAGTGAAAAATGCTATCAACCCCTACACTGATGGGGTAACTTTCGCAAAGCCCCTACCTGGAGGTGGAGTACTTATTGCATGCCAGGACCAGTCAAAACTCAAAAATGTACAGCAAAAGCTGCAGCAAAATCTCACCCCTATCTTAAAAAAGGAAAAAAGGAATCCAGAAATAGTGATCCACCGCCTGCCAAAATTATGCACAGTCCACGAAATTGAGCAAGCAATAGTTAATAGTACTGGCTGCAACCCTCAGCACACCAAAGTTATGAGGTATAGGCATGACGATCCAAACTCTGGGATTTTTGCAACTGCTGTGGTAACCCCTGCAGCATGGCAGCTTTTAGTGGGTACCCATGAGAAGATATTGATAGGGGGAGACAGTTGGGCAGTCTGTCCAGTTGCTAATAATATACCTCTAATCAAATGCACTCAATGCCATCAGTATGGCCATCTTAAAAAATACTGCAGAAATCCTGCAGTAACTAAGGAAGCTGGAACCTGCCTAAACTGTGCTCGTGTGAACCAAAAAAATCCCTCAGCCACCCCCTTGGACACCAATCATGATACTCATAGTAAGAATTGTACCTGCCTAATTAATCATCTCAATGCAGTTTCTAAAACCATCCAATATGAGTAGAATGGCATATCAAAAGAAAAACTCAAACACAAAAATAGCCCAGATAAATATAGGTAACAACCAGAAATATCTCTCCACAATAGCTGATATAATTAAAGAAGGAAATATTGACGTGATTGCGATGTCCGAGCCATACACATGTAATAATAAAATTCCTATCTTATCAGACAACTATCGAAGCATATGTAGTGGCAGTGCATGTATGCTTGTTAAAAAAAACATTCCGCTGACACAGACATTCCATAGTGTCGGCGGCATCGTTGAAATTGAAATAGCTGGTGTGACGTATGTCTCTGTATACGCCTCGCCTAATAAGCCCATTAATAGAATAACACAGGTACTGAAAACTATTGCGCTGAGAAAGCAAAATGATAAACTTATTATGATGGGTGATTTTAATACCTATTCGTCTCTACTATATTTCTATAGGCACCATGCTATTAGAGAGAGAGATGAATTATTTGACGATTTTATAATATCGTCTAACCTCACCATACTAAATGATGATACTCCAACCTTTGTTAGAAGGGAGTATAAATCAATACTGGACTATACAATAGTCTCAGACTATATGATAAGTAGGGTGAGAGACTGGAAAGTAGTACCTACAGCTCCTAGAGATCACCAACTCATCACCTTTGAAGTCACTGTACAACCTACCTACTGTGTGGGAGAAGACAAATACATCTATGATTATGATATGATCGAGGAGGCAATCCTAGCCAATCCCCTACCAAGCGTGGATCTAGATTGTGGTAGGGAAGAAATAGACCAGTTTATCCAACACTTTGAAGAGCTGGTTAGTAATCTGAAAGAAATGGCAAAAATCTCCTCAAAGGACTCCCCTCTTCCTTGGTGGAATAGTGACCTGGAGAAAATTAAGCAATCCAAAAATGACCTTGTCAAACGCCTCCGCTCCATCCCACCTGAGTCAATCCAGTATGAGCTATGCTATGAAGAATTCAGAGCTATAGAGCGCAAATATACCTACGAAATAGCAGGAGCCAAGCGTAAAGCTTGGCGAACGTTCATAACAACCAACCAGGCATGGGGAAAACCCTATAAGATACTAAAAATTGCAACAAGTAATAACAGTAGAACAATACCGCTACTACGCAACTCTAATGCAAAAACTGATAATGAAAATGTGAACTTCCTCCTCCACCACCTCTTCCCTCAAGATGGGCACCCTGTAGATACTGCTAACCTGCACCAACACATTAATACAAACAAGGATATCCATAACATGCTTGGATACCCTCAACAACATGACTTTGAAGAGCCTACTACTGAAGAAATTGAGGAAATCATCCGCAATTTGAAAGATGGTAAGGCCCCTGGAGTGGACAATGTTGACAACAAAGTAATGAAAATCATTTTTCGCCATAATAAAGAACAGGTCACCAATCTGTTTACCTCCTGTCTGAAAAGGGCATATTTTCCGGCTGCTTGGAAGGTGGCTAAACTAGTTGTCCTCCAAAAACCTGGAAAGGACCCAGATGATCCTGCAGGATACAGGCCAATATGCTTGTTGAAAACCACATCGAAAATACTAGAGAAACTAATATACAAAAGAATTTTTAAATACCTATCTAGTAATAGCCTCATTGCTCCTAACCAATATGGATTTCAGCCTGGGCTCTCAACAGACCATGCCCTGGCAAAACTAATAACTGAAATTGAATCTATACAGGCTAATGGAGACATAGCTATGACTATAAGCTTTGATGTTGCCAAGGCCTTTGATTCCATACCTCATCAGGTGATAATTGATGCACTTATTGATCATGGTATACATCCAATACTAATCTGGATGCTAGTTGAATATCTAAAAGACAGGACAGTGCAGTACCAGTACAATGGTAAAACATTTAAGGCCAAGGTAACCAAGGGGTGCCCCCAGGGGTCTAACCTGGGCCCCCTTTTATGGGTCATCATCTACAATGTAGTACTCAAATTCATGTTTCGGGGCTGCAGGTCAATTGGCTTTGCTGATGACTTGCTTTTTGTATTTGGAGCCAAGAATATCAGTACCCTGGAACAGAATGCCAGAACTGCCATCACCCAACTCACTGTCATGCTGAGTAATCTTGGTCTAAGCCTAAATGCTGCAAAAACTCAGGTGATGGTTTGTACTAGGAAGCACCACACTGAGCCTATAGTAACAGTAAATGGTCAGCTAGTCACCACCTCTAGGGAAATCAAGTACCTGGGAGTGATAATTGATCAAAAACTCACCTTTATACCACACTTCACTAACATACACAAGAAATCTCAATTGTCACTCAACATTATAAATAGATTGTTTGGACGCACCTACGGCTATGGTTATGAAGCAAGGAAAATCATGTCGCAGGGGCTGATCAACTCACTCTGGTATTATGGGTCAGCAATCACTCTGCCAGCCCTGAAGTACACATGCGTTCTAGAAAAAATCCGCAAAACTCAGAGAGCAACAAACCTGAAGATTATCTCAGCTTACCGGACAGTGTCTGATACTGCAGCCTCTGTTATTGCTGGGATGCTCCCACTTGACCTGGCAATAGCAAAAATGGCCCTTAGAAGAGCCGCCGACATAGGGTATTGCACTCAAGCTCCAAACCTAGACACAGGACCCATTACCTTACTGCACAAAGATTCCAATAGGACCAAAAATGCCTATATAATGCAAAACAGATCATTCTCAAGGCGTCAGCTGGATAATGAACTCACCTCAATGGCTTACCAGATGTGGCAGAGCCGCTGGGATTTGGCTACAACTGGAAGAGTCACTCATGAATGGATTCCTAATATAGCTGAGAGAATGGAAGGTAGCTGTGCACATCTCAAACCAAGCTTCTTCCTAACCCAGGCCCTTACAGGCCATGGTTTCTTCGCCAATTACTTGAAGAGA
This sequence comes from Planococcus citri, assembly GCF_950023065.1. Classification (NCBI taxonomy): domain Eukaryota; kingdom Metazoa; phylum Arthropoda; class Insecta; order Hemiptera; family Pseudococcidae; genus Planococcus; species Planococcus citri. The sequence continues at coordinate 66,312,708 of NC_088678.1, read as the reverse complement.
TTCAAGATAATAAGGAGTAACCTCTGTGTATGCGGTAATCTACAGAGTCCACAACACCTCATCACTGAATGTACAAATACCCAAATTGCTGAGATCAGGGAACGGTACCCAGTAGAAATGCTTGATGTCACTCCCACTAACTTACAAAATCTGAATCAACTCATCAAAGAACTCTTCCACATCCGGGACTCCATCAAAGCTATAGCTGACAAATCTACCACAGATACTGAGGGAACGTCAGATGTGGACAATCCATCACCTATAACCACACTATATAGTCCACAAGAACTACCTCCTGCTACCAGTATTACCAGCACACCAATACCAATGCACCTGCAGTCACCATCACCAGTCTCTATGCACCAAACACAACTAACACAAGTACCAGAAACCATCAATAAAAACAACGTAGCAACAAGCTCACCTACCTACTCACCATTAGCACTGAAACTTGTGCCTAGAACAGTACTGATAGCTAGAGAGGTATACAAGAGGAACCAAGAGGTCTCCAGCAGCCCAGTCACACAACATCCAACTGAATCCTGCATTAGTTCGGAGGACTCACAAGGATGTCACCAGCATCATTCACCAGGGTTTGAAAACGAATGGCTAGCTGCAAGGAGAAACTTCACAGCAGTTAATCTACCCAAATTCAGTCCAATGGTGCAACCTATTAACCCAATCCTGCAGCAAACAGACCACATACTTGGCCCACTTTCTTCACCAACCTCATCCCCTAGGAAGAGAATCATGGTATCCAACTCCCCTTTCCAACATACTACAGCAATGCCACACCCTGGACACAACATACTATATTCTTCTGCCAACACAACTACAACAACATCAACAACCACTGCCCAACATGGCCATGTCATCCAAAACTGTAAAAGTCCACCTGCAAACAACATTAGCACAACACTGGGAACGGGAAGATATAATATTCCTGTTGTACACACCAGTCCAGTTGAGGGACACAGCACATCAATACCAGTGTACAATGGTTGGAACAGCCCAGGCTTTCAACCTTACAACTTCTCACCATTAACTCCCACACCAACAACTCAACAACATAGAATGGACTACATAAGCAGCTTTGAGGTCCAGTGCTCCCCAAATCTGATCCAGGTACCTATCAGCAAGGTGCATCCACCAATCAACTTTAACAAAACATCGCTGAAAGCTAAGCAGGTAGCAGACGCCTTTGAGAGTCACAAAAACAGAATACAGTTCATCCACGGAGGTGTGACTCCAAGCTCTGTAGCTGAGGAAACACCAAAACAAGATCATTCAACCTTCTCCATTGGGGAGAAGCTGGGCATCAAAAAACCCCTATCAAACTACATACCAATGGGACCATATGTAAACAGACACATCTTGGAGGATGTAAACCGACGAATAATATTCCTAAGAACCACCTTCCCCCCAACTCCCAGAAAGAGTAGCACTGAGCTCTCCACTTCTGTGGCGTACCAGCACTGGGAAGAGGCCTCAAAGGAGGCTGAACCCAGGAGGATAATCTCAACAGCCCAGAGACAGTTGCTCACTCAAGGAGGCCTGGATCATCCATACTCCCTGATATTCAGTGACCACGTCTACATACCAGCTATGCAGTACCTGGTGCTCCGCGGAATCCAAGAGCGCTTTTACGCCCCAGTCAGTGCTGCCAGTGTGGGGGACCTTCTCCCATATGAACAATACCTTGACATGCACGAACCAACACCTCGTGATGTCGAGACCAGACTCATCGCCTCTGCTGCAGAAGTAATGAGGAGAAGAAGCTTGGGAAATATGGCTTTAACAGCGGTCGAGTCCAACGGCCTACTCACGCTGGAGGAAGCCAACGAAGACATATTTCTACAGGGACCCTCCTTTGCACTGGCACACTGTGTCAGCCAAGACCTCAGAATGTCCGCTGGGATAGCGAGGGACTTCGTCCGCCACTTTGGAGGCAGAGAGATGCTGCTGACCCAACCACACAATGTGGGGGAAGTGGCAACTCTAAAGCGGAAAGTCGAAGGAACAGTGAGCCAGGGACATTATATAATATTCTGTGTCGTTACAAAAATCCATTGCTATGACAAACCAACATATAAGGACTTCTCCCTTGGCATCCAAAATCTTGCCAGGGAATGTACCAGAAGAAAAATAAAAAAACTCGCTATCCCACGGATTGGATGTGGGCTGGACCAGCTTGACTGGGGCCAGGTACGGCCAATCATCGTAAGAGAGTTCAGGGAGATACCTATCAACATCAAGGTATGTAACTGGACCTCCCCCAACACCCGCTCTAAAACAAATTAATAGCACTTGTAAATAGACCATTATAACAGTGTAATAAATTAGCAACTATTCTCCCCAAATATATCTTATTTAACTTAATCTATATAGTACAATGTATGTATATTTAGCACTACCCTAAAGCTGAAGGATGGAAGAAACCTATGGTATGTGTCCATCCTCAGCATTCCAAATTACTTCAACTTTATCCACTATGTAAGGTGGGACCGAGTGTTCCCACTTTCACACATAAGAAATAATATCCTTCTGGACAATCCTGCTCTAGGAGATCTCTATCTGAGGTAGTTAAGGGTACAGTGGTGCCCGGAGACCTCCTAGGCCTACCCCTAAATGGGAGACGGGTCGGGGGTCGCTCCAAATCCGCGGAAGGGGGGAATGGGCTACATCCTAGGGTGACCAATCCCTCAACCCCAAAGTGGTGGGAGCGATTCTGGGATACTGCCTAGGAGCTCCGGGCCTTTGGCCTGGTGCTGGGGGGGTGGGTCAGCAGTCCCAACCAAAACTGGGGCCCCCCACTCACCGCGGCTCCAGGACCACTGGGTGGCCGAACCGTCCCCTCCCCCTCCTAGTTTTTAAGCAAAATTGAAACACTCCCAATCTTGGCTTAGTTTTAAGTTGTACATAGTTTTTATAGCTAAATTTTAGTACTAATTGTAAGTTTGTCATTTAGCATTAGAATTCACATCACCCTCCCCTTAAACTTAAGATTGTACTGGTATTATTCCTGCGGAAGGGGCGGGGCTTAGGCCCCGCCCCCTCACCGCAGGGATAAGTAATTATAAGATGTAAATATTATTCAAAATAAACCCTTTTTTTTAAAAAAAAAAAAAAAAAAATATTTTGTATCGAAAGCTGGGGTTTTCACTACCGAGTTCAAGGTTCCTTGAATAATATTCTTTCGCAGAATACGTACGTATGTACGTTAGTAGGGTTTCGGTGCTTGTGTTAAAAAATATTACTTACTGGTGTTATCAGACAGACGTAATGTACCTACACATAGGTGGGTACTTGATTCGATGGTTCAAGAGAATGCGGATTTCTTATCGTTCGTGATTTGTCGTTATTTAATCGTGTTAATTTTGTGTTTTGCTATGCATGAGAAAAATTTTAGATGTTTATAAAATATTGCTCAGAATTAGTTTAATTGAATTTTTAAAGTTGTTAGATAAGAATATACCTACTTCATGCCAATGAACCTAAAATTATGACTGAAGAAAGCTGCATGATTTTCCCCCCAATTTTTGTTGGCAGTTTTTTTCATTTTAGAAAGTAGGTAACTTAATTAGGTAGGTAGGTAGGCAGATACTTACCTGCAGCTATTTTCAAAGAAATTTTGTAATGCACATTGCGTTTATTTTCTCTCATATGCACTTGAATACTTGGGTATTCTCAAATATACTTACCTAATAGTTATTTTCATAATTTGATATGACCTTGAACTTGGATTTGAAAAATGATACAAGACCAAATGAAAAATATCAGATTTTAACATGATTATGTATGTATTTTATGGGCATTTTCAGAACATCATGTGGCACTTGTCGATAGCTACTCGACCTTCATCGAACACAAACTCAATGAATCACTAGGTATTTTACTCAAGTATCACTAGATGTTAGCATGCCATCTGTACCTATATTTCCTATCGTCGATAGTTTTAGAATTTCGCAGAATATCCACGATTCAATAATTTACCCCTTTTTTTGTACCTATTAAATTGGAAATTTTTAAGCAGTTTATGTTTAGAGCTATATCGCTCAAAAAAAAAGGACAAATTTGGACCAAATTCAGCAGAGACCTTCATTTCGAGTACAAAGATACTCAGAAAATTTTTCAACTCTGAAGATGCCTCTGGATGGAGAAATGGACCCCCTCAATTAGGGGGCATTTGTGAAAAACTCGTGTTTTTTTTTCGCTTTTGTTCGCTACCCAGCTTGTTTTGAGCAAGGGCAAATTAACCCTGTTCAAATGCAAGTATTTGAGATCTATGCTAATGTGGTCTAAATCCAAGACTACTTTTAGAGTTCTATTGAGCGATTGGAAATTTTCAAATTCAAATCGCTCGTTTTTGGATAAATTCGTACTACCTATTTTGAAATTTTTTTTCTCGGAAATATTTCGCATTAATTTACTGAAAATATTGAAAGATATAGATCCTGAAAATGGAAAATTGTTTTGGAACGCAATGGTGGCATATTTGATAAATTTCTGTCAATTTCAAAAAATGAAAAAAATAGCCGAAAACTTACAATTTTTTCAAGCTGGCAGTGGTGACTAAAAAGTTTGAAATAGCATAGCTCGACGCAGGATCTCGCATAGTTTCATTTGGAACTGGGTAATTTTTCCCAAAACAGGTTGGGTAGGGACAAGAACGAAAAAAATACAATTTTTTCAAAAATGAGCTCTCTTGAGGTCTCATAAGTTCCCTTCAGTGGCACCTTGAGGGCTAAAAATTTTTCTATCGCGAAATTTTCTGAAAAATCATCAAAAAAATTAAGTACCTATTCTTTATGCAATTTACTGCAAAAACTTTTCTACGTAACTTTCAACTCAAAATGAAGATCTCTGCTGAATTTGGTTGAAGTCTGGCGACTGAAATTTTTCTTAGGGTTAGTTTTTTTCAACTTGAATAATGATTAGTCAAACATAAATACCTACATTTTTCTTCTTGATTTTTTATTTTGTGTTCGAAGACGAACCAAAAAGATTTCCGAGTACCTAGATTCAATTTTTTTTTTTCAGTATTGTGATTTTCAGTGAGTAGATATGGTCTCTCCTCTTCTCCTTCCCTCCCCCGGAGCAGATTAATGAAATCATATCCTCATTGGTGGAAGTGATTACTCATCAGATGTGTTTAAATCTGATCAAATATGTTTAATGAAATCTGATTACACACATCAGATCAAATCCAAATGTTTTCTGAATCCGATTTCGTGATCAGATCAAATAATTTTTAGTGGAGAAATATTGATAAACGAATTTGTTTTCTTATTCACTTTTTATTGAAAGTACATACATAATATGTATATGTATAATCGAAGTAGAAGTTTTAAATCAAAATTTCACATAGTGTGATGAGTAGGTACATAAATGCATAAGTTATGTTCTCATTTTGGAAAGTATTGCCGTCAAAATTGCAATTTAAGGTACCTTTTCACAAAAGCGAGGTATTATTTGGTCACTTTTTTGTCTTTCTGATCGTCCTGTTTGTCTGGCTTAGTATTTGATACAAGTGACCAGGGTTGGACTTCGCTGGACCCCCATAGCATATCAATCGCACCACCCAACAACGAAATACCACTTATCACTAATATACAGCGGTTCCATTCCTCTGCTGTCTGCAAATTTATTTCAATTCGGGTTATTTTAGACTGTCCTATTTCTTGCTCATCATGAAGGCATCCCAAGTGGCTTAAAACATTTTGAACCAGACAAAGCTGGATAGAAAGAGCGTACAAAAATATATTACTAGCCAAAATTTTAGGTGCTGAAGTGCAGTTTTCGGTTTTTAGTGAGTTTTTGAAAATCAAATTTGGGTCACAAAATGGTTAAAATCAAAATTTTACCAAATTGACTTGGAAATCTGAAATTTGATTTTAGACCCACCAAATCGATTGGGAATGGTTTAGAACTATTTTGAACAGTTTTTGAAGCCCCTCCAACAGATGTTTGAAATTTGGAATTTTCATACCATTTTACCATAATGAAGGTGAAAAGCTAAAATTCGTATTATACTCTGATTTCAACATCACGAGTCGACTGAAGTTGCTTTCAAACTTTTCTGGAACCTCCAGTGGCATTTTGGAAATTCCAGTTTTTCCTTTTAAAAAATGCCATGAGATCTGATCTACCTAACATTACCCTCGTATGCTCGCTATTGTTTCTTGTTGGTGACTCACTTCACCAATTACTAACCACTTTTCCAAAATCAGCGAGTACCTACAAGTTCGGAACTGTAGATATTTTTGTATGTGACCAGATTTTATAGCGTAACTTTCAATTTCGTTTGGTAAAATTTTGTGGAAATTCAACTTTCTAAAAATCTGCTGAAGGCTCCGGAATTGCTCGAAACGATTCGGACTTTGTGTCCAATCGATAAGGCGGTGGGTCTAAAATAGGATATGAAATTTCAACATTCTAAGCCAATTTGGTGATAGATACTTACTTATTTTGATTTTTTCCCATTTTTGGCCCTTGTTCGACTTTCATGAATTCGCCAAAAATCGAGAAGTCCACCTTAGCATCTGGAATTTTGGGTTATGATAAACAGTGGCATGCTCTTGTCTTATTCAAAATTGAAACTATTTTTGCCAATTGAGATACCTGTAGTCCTCTATTGATAAAATGGAAATACTTACGTGATCGACGGTCATAGAGGTTGTCAAATTACGTGAAATTATGGAACTCAGTGCTGTCATAGCGGTACAAAGTCCTGCTATAATGCTGGTACTATTTGGCGCGATACTGATGACGATTATACTGCGAAAAAAATAACCGAGCAAGAATTGAATTTTGATTCATCTAATCCTGGTTATTTCCTAAATGTACCTATGTTTGAAGCAGAGTAGTAGTACTCAATTTTAACACTTACTGTGTTGCCAAACCTAAAACAACCAGCAGCATCTGGATCACTAGAAAAGTAATGATCGATACAATAAAATTGGAAATCATCGCCGTGCTTGCGAATAAAATACTGATAAGGATGAATGAGCCTCCGATCATTATCTTGTGTTTCTGAAATAATCCACAATATCTTTAATCATTTTCATCATTTTACTGCGAAGGTACAATAAGGGTGAATCTCGAAAAAAAGTGAATTTTAGTGTAGGAGGGGTTCTTGGAAGGGAGATATGAATCTTCAAAGAGTGGACCTTTTTCGAAGGAATCTTGTTTTTTTTTTCGTTCTTGCCTTTATTCAATCTGTTCCGGAGAAATTTGGGGTGACGCGTACGGAGTTAAAAATTGTACCACTGATTTCTTTTGGGGTAAGTTCTATTGGATATTTTGAAAATTGGAAGATAGGGGCTTTTCACCCCCTTCTTAACTGATATTGTGGAGCTTGAGAGGTAATAATTGACAATTTTTAATTAATTCATCAGAAAAGAAAATTGCAATTTTTTGATATTCTCAAATATTGAGAAAATTCTCTTCAAGAATGAGAATTTTTTGAAAATACAGATTTATTGCTATTCTAAGACCCTTTTATTCGTACTTAATTCTATGGAAACAAAGTATATGTACCTAGGTCATGTACTAGACTTGATGAAGTACTCACGTTTTTTCCATACTTCAGTAATATTGCGCAAATTGGAAGCATAAAAACGTTGATAACACTTGGTATTGAAGAAATTATTCCCACTTCATTGATACCTCTTTTGGTTATATCTGCAATTTTGATAGTCAGAATAAGTATATTTTCTTTTCCAATTCCATAAGTCTCCGGAAAAAAAGTGTTTAATATTTCCTGATTTTGATGTGAAATATTTTCAACTTGAAAAAAAAAAATAATTTTCTTACCTTTGACGAACATCGGAAGGAAAGTGCACAAGAAAGTCGTACATGCTATCGTAGCGAACTTGTTGGCGAGAATTGCCCAAACCGCTGTTGATAATATGATTTTTCTGTAAGGATGCTTCACCTACAAGTATTAACCAAATTACATATGTATTGATTGTTGGAATCAATTTTATAATGTGTAAGAAATCGTGTTTTTTCTGGTATGTACTTATGAATTTACCAATTCAAGTGATGAGTTTCACCAACCTCTTTTTTTGGAACTGTTGAAATTCTTTCTTGTATGTAGGCAAGCTCTTCTTTAGACATCGTTTTATCATCCGAAGGTCGATTTTTGATCAACATTAAGCAAAATAATGACGTAATCAAAGACATACCTCCTAAAACGGATAATTATTCAAATTAGCGAGTTTATTTTCGCTCCCACGAATTTTTTTCTGATACCATTTTCTCACCTGTCGCATAGAATATCATTTGCCAGCCCCAAGCATAAGCCACAGAAGCGCAGACTGCATGTACGATTGCTAAACCCACGGTCATCCCGCTGGCAGTAATGATAACAAGTTGGGTTCTTTCATTTTTCGGTGTCCATTGCGAAGTTACTTCGGTAATGCGTACACTCAATAAACTCTATACGGAGATGAACATGAGATTGAATGAATATCGAAAAGTGCTGAGAACCGGAGCCGTCGAGAGGAGGGTAAACGAGGTAGTTTTCCTCGAGCCCGCGCTTTCTGTAGGGCCTTTAATTGAAGAAACCCCTGTTTTTTTTTTACATTCTTAAAACACTAATGATTTATAAGAGCGTTTGCCCTCTCTTCATTCGGGCTTCTTGTTTTTTCAAAATTAAAATTTATAAAAAAAGTCGTAAAGTTTCAAACTTTTTGTATGGAAAACATCGTTCGTAGTTCTCTCAAAATACAAATTTTCGGCTCGTCCTATTTTCTTATCAAAATCAAATCACCTGTTTTTTGCCAAAATGTTCAGAAAATCTTATCGCCAGAGTAATTGTCAGAAAAATCTCATTTTTGGGAAGTTTCTTTTTTGAAAAAAATATTTTAAAATCCCAACTTTTGTCAAAATTTCCAAAAAGTCCTGTTTTTTGCCATAATTGGCTAAAAGTACATATTTTTTGCAGAAATGGCCAAAAAAACATTGTTAGTACCTAGTCAAAATTTCGAAAGTTCCTGATTTTGCCAAAATTAAAATAAGAAGTCTTTGTTGTTTTTTGCCAAAATCGTCTGCAAAGTTCTGTTTTTGCCTAAAATGTAAGAGGATAATTTTGGCTAAAGCAGGAATTTTCGAAATTTTGGTTACTAAAGTTTTTTGGTCATTTCTGCAAAAAATATTAGGACTTTTAACGTAAAAAAAAATGTATTTTTTGACAATTTTGGCAATAAGAAACAGGACCTTTGTGTCAATTTTGACAAAAGTTGGGATTTTTAAATATTTTTTTTCAAAAAAGAAACTTCCGTAAGTACATACAATGTTGACAAAAACGAGATTTCTTGACAATTATTCTGGCAATAAAATTTTCTGAACATTTTGGCGAAAAACAGGTGATTTTTTGGCAATTTTTACAAAAAGTTAAAATTTTATAATAATTTTTGCAAAAATAGAAATTTTTGAAGTTTTTGCCTGAAAACAGTGCTTTTTTGAAAATTTCGATAAAAGTTAGGATTGGAGAACCGCTAACGGGTTTTCTAGTCCATTATCATTTTCCAAATCTGGGAACAGTGCCATTTCGCCTATTTTTCCTGGGAATACCCTTTTCGAGAGTTTTCTTAAGCCATATGAATATGATTTCAATCGACAAAATTGGTACTTTTCCCCTGTATCAGTCAACAAATTTTTAGTCGATCCCTCCCCCTCCCTCTCTCAAAAACCTTTGTATATTTTCGTTTCCAGAAATGGGACCAAACTGCATTAGCCCCGGGCCCGTAATGGATTCTCGACGGCCCTGCACTGAAAACCTTCATTTTCATTAAATATGTACCTCAAGAAATCCGATGAAGAAACGACACACCAAAAATAAGTAAAAATTATACTGCAAGCTGATGGGTTGAAGTACTGTTATGATACCCGATAATATCAAGGTTAGTGTGCAGCATTTAGCTCCTCCAAGTTGGCTCACCGTGTAACTGCCCAATAATGACGCTACTCCTCCGAAATAGAAAACGCTAAGAATTAATCCAAGTTCAGTAGCATCCAAGTTGAATTCTGGAGGCTAAAATGTAACCCTTGGTAATATTAATTATGCTTGTTTAGAAACACATCCAGTTCGGTATTAGGTACGTCGTGATGAGATATTTTACCTGAGTTACTGTCGAATTTCCGATTCTTATTTGTTTCGGGTAGGCAATCTCAACAATTGCGATGCTAACATTGGCTCGAGTAAAGGTTGAATTTAAATTACATATAGCCATGAATACAGCGACGAAAAGTCTTTTCGAAAACCATAATGGGGATTCTTGAGATATCGGTTTGTTTCTGTAATTAATATAAAATTCAAGTTATTATTATTACCTTTGGCAGAATTTTTGAACTGATCTGCAAATGTGGTATAAATCCATTACAATAATTTTTCTTGCTGGGCTTCAAGTTGTATGCTTTGATTGTTCGTCTCTGGTTTCATCTTGATATAGCGAAGCGTCGAGATGAATTTTAGTTCACACACGTGCTGCTACTTGACTCACTGCACTGTTACTGTTTTCCTTTTAATTTCATCATATTCACGTATAGTTTATTAATTCTAGATAAATACGAGGTATCCGATTGGCCTTTTTGTATTTGTTTTAGCGAATGATATGGTACGTTATCAGGAATGTCTAGTTATCTATTTGAAAATGATCCGTAAATTCTTAATTGTGATTGTTTGCGGTATGTTTAGACATACACATACTCGTAAATTACTGTTTCTTTTCCGTATTTTGATAAAAAAGAAAGGTTATTTTTGATTTATATATTTTTTTTCAAGTGGTTGGGCTGGTTGAGATTTGCTGGACGCCGCTCTCCAAGATGGGTTTTTAGAAATGATGAACCATAATTTGAGCATTCTGAAGCGATAGAAGTCGGTTTCAAGCCGTTCTGGAATTTCCAGTGGCATTTTGGAAATAAATGCCAGATTTTCATGAAGTGCTACATGAGAGCAAAATGTAAATTTTAGCGTTGCAACTTCATCGGGTAAAATTTTGTGAAAATTTTAGCTTTGAAAAATTTGCTGGAGGGTTCATGAAATGTTCAAAACGGTTTTCAATGTAACGGAAGGGGGTGAGGAGGAGGAGGCGTCAAAAATAGGGTTTACACTCCAGCTTTCTAGATCAGTTTGGTGAAATTTTGTTTTTTATTTTCTAAGTGGCCACCTCTGGGCTAAGTGGGAAATTTTTTGGCAAGCTATTCCATTAAAACCATTCGGTTTAAATTTCATCATTAAGGTAATATACTTGTACTTGTAAGTATCTAGTTTTTATTCAAAGGGTACACATAATTTATGTTCTTATGGTGCGATGTAGAGGAAATCCATCACTATACTCGTATTTGGTCACTTTTATGTTCGTCTGGGTTTTTTGATCAGGCATTATTCGGTCACTTTTTGTCTAATCTGGTTTTCTTGTTCGTCTGGCTTAGTACTCGTATTTGATACAAATGACCAGGACTGGACGTCGCTGGACCCCCATAGCATAACAATCGCACCGCCCAACAACGATATACCACTTATCACTAATATACAGCGGTTCCATTCCTCGGCTGCCTGCAAATTGATTTTAATTCGGTTTATTTTAGACTGTCGTCCTATTTCTTGCTCACTATGAAGGCATCCTAAGTGGTTCAAAAAATGTTGAACCAGATACAGCTAGATCGAAAGAGCGTGCACAAATAAGTTACGAGTCAAAACTTTTGGTGCAAAAGTGCATTTTTTAATTTTTGATGAGTTTTTGAAAATCAAATTTGGGCCAAAAATGGGGAAAAATAAAAACTTTACCAAATTGACTTGGAAAGCTGAAATTTGATTTTGGAGCCACCAAATCGATTGGAAATGGTTTAGAACTATTTTGAGCAGTTTTGGAGCCTCCAGTAGATTTTTAAAAATTGGAATTTCCACAACATTTCACCAAAATGAAGGTAGAAAGTTGAACTTTGTATTATACGCTGATTTCCACATGTCGAGTCGACTGATGTTGGTTTCAAACCACCAAATTTCAACATTTTAGGCCTAAATCAATTTTTGGTGATGCTTATTTTTTTATTTTTTTTTTCAATTTTTTGCTCAAGTTTGATTTTTATAAGAATTCACCAAAAATCTCAAAACGTACTTTATCATTTTGAAATTTTGATCGATGATTAATTGTTGGGTACTCCTACTCTATTCAGAATCAAAAATAGTTTACCAATTGAGATACCTCCCTTGCTTGAGTTTAATGGAAATAAGTACGGTATGTACTTACGTGACTGTCGGTCATAGAGGCTATCATATTGCGTACTATTGTGGATCCCAGTGCATTCATAGCCGTACAAAGTCCTGCTATAATGCTAGTACTATTTGGAGCGATACTGATAATAATTATCCTGCGAAAAAAAAACATGCAAGAATTAGATTTGAATTTGAATTTACCTAATCCTGATTATTTCCTAAACGTATTGAGTAAAGCATACACAACGTAGAACGTACTGTGTTGTTAAACCTATGACGAGCAGCAATATCTGGACCAGTAGAAAAGTAATGATCGATATAATAAAATTTGAAAGCATCGCCGTGCTTGCGAATAAAATACTGATAAGGATGAACGAGCCCCCGATTATTATCTTGTGTATCTGAAATAATTCAGATCTCATAACCATTGTATTTCAAAATTTTGAGCCCTAATCTTCCTCTGAAAAACCCAGTTTTGGTTTTCAAGGAAAGTGATTAGTCGAGGAGCCCCCATAAGGATCTATTGCACCCCCCACGACGATCCTCTGGGATAACTTTTTTCTAAGGGGGAGTCTTAAGGAAAATTTCCAGCCCTTATCCTCGAAAAAAGTTTGGGTTCCAACATAGGACTTGCACGACATTTTTTTAAACCGTATACAGGTTGATCGAAAGATCAGGCAAAAATTTATCACCTGTCAAAATTTCAAGTGCTAAAGTGCCTTTTTCGATTTTTGGTGAATTTTTGAAAATCAAATTAGGCCAAAAATGAGAGAAAAAAATCAAAATTTTTACCAAATTGAACGAGAAAGCTGAAATTTGGAATATATCTACCCTATTTTTGACATGCCAAATCAATTGGAAACTGTTTCAAACCGGTTTGAGCAGTTCTGGAGCCTCCAACAGATTTTTGAAACTCGAAATTTCCCAAAATTTCATCAAATAGGGATGGACAAAAGCCGAAATTTATTCTGCGAACTAATTTCAACACGCTACGAAGTCTACTGCAGGTTGGATTTCAAGTTGTTTTGGAGCCTCCAGCGACTTTTTGAAAATTACTGGAGCCTCCAGTAGATTTTTGAAACTCGAAGTTTCCCAAAATGTCATCAAATGGAGATGAAAAGCCGAAAATTCATTCTGCAAACTAATTTCCATACGCTACGAAGTCGATTGCTGATAGATTTAAAGTCGTTTTGGAGCCTCCAGCGAATGTTTGAAAGTTTGTATGGCGTTTTTTGGAAAATTGAAGTTTCTAAAAAGTAGCTGGAAGCTTTGAAACCAATTGAAGTTACCATGCCGTCGACTTCATATCGTATTGAAATTGAATCGCGAAATAAATTTCAGCTTGCTAACTCCATTTGATAAAATGATGTGGGAGTTTCAAGTTTCAAAAATCTGGTGGACTTGAAATCCACCTGCAGTCAACTTCGTACGAGAGTTAGCGTATTGAAATTAGTTCGCAGAATGAATTTCGGCTTTCCATCCCCATTTGATGAAATTTTGGGAAATTTCGAGTTTCAAAAATCTGCTGGAGGCTCTAGAACTGCCCATACCGGTTTGAAACAGTTTCCATTTGATTTGGCATGTCGAAAATAGGGTATATTCCAAATTTTAGTTTTCTTTTTCAATTTGGTAAAATTTTGATTTTTTTCCTTCATTTTTGGCCTAGGTAAATTTGATTTTCAAAAATTCACCAAAAATCAAAAAAAGGCACTTTAGCACTTGAAATTTTGACAGGTGATGAATTTATGCTTGATCTTTTGATCCAACTTTGTACGGTTTAAAAAATTTCATGCAAGTCCTATGTTGGAACGCAAAATCTGCGATTTCGGCTTCGGTTAACCTGTCGATCAAAGTGGCCGCCATTTTGTAAGTAGGGACAGTTTTTTTTTAGGAAAGGGCTGGAAATTTTCCTTAGGACTCCCACTTTAAGAAAAAAGTTGTCCTGGAGGATCGACCGGGGGGGGGGGTGCAATAAATCCCTATGCGGACAGCCCGACCAGATAATTATTTGAATGAGAATCAGCGAAACACTTTGACATTCATTCAAAATTTGTTCCAATTTTAACTCTTCCTTGAGAGCTTAGATTTGATATGTATTGGGATTGAACGATTTCATGAATTAGAATCAGTGCTCTTCAAAATATATAATTTTATGTATGTCATTTTTTCTTGACAATTCGAAATTCGCCTGTTCTTGTATTTATGCATTTTTTTATGACGCATTCCGAAAGATTAGAAGAAATCATCAAAATTGATTGCTTTGTGTGGAAATCCGGCAAAAAATTTAGTGTTAGCATTTTTAATTGTTTTCTATCGTAGAAAAAATTTCCAAAAAAAATGTGCAAGTATGTTGTAGGCTTACAAGGTACAACATAACATGTACGTTTTCAAACATTGCACCATTGAAGGAGCTTTTTCTGAGAATTTACCTACGAGTACATTTGCTAAAACTTCGAAAATGCCCATAGATGAATCATTCTTGGTACATAATATTTTAGTTTGAAAAAATTTGGCCAAAAACTTTCAAAGTTGATAATTTTTTTTATAGAAATAGCAATCTCGCCCTTTCTGGAGAGGTTTGCAATGACGTAAGGAGTTGAAAAGTGTACCATATATTTTTGTAGGGTCAATTTCTATCACATACATAGTTGTTCAAATCGGTGGATAGACGCCTTTCACCTCCTTAACTGGAATTGTGGAGCTTAAGAGTAATAATTTAAAATTGTTGATTAATTAATCGAAAAAAATGCAACTTTTTGATATTTTTAAATCTCGAGTCTAATTTTCTTTGTGAATGAGAATGTTTTAGAAAGTATTTATTGTTCTTCCAATAGGTACCCTTCTTCATGCTTGATTCTAAAGAAACAAATTGAATTCATATTTATGTATAATTTACCAGAGTCACTGAAATACGTGTGTTTTTTCCATAATCCAAGAATATTCCGCAAATTGGAAGCATAAAAATGTTGAGAGCATTTGGTATTGAAGAAATCATCCCCACTTCATTGATATCTCTTTGGGTTATATCTGCAATTTTGATAATCTGAATTGTAGTATACGTATTTCCATAAATCTCTGATGAAATTTTTTTAAATGTTTTCTGATTTTGATACAAAACATTTTCAACTTCCAAAAAAAAAAAATCATTTACGTAAAAGAAAAAATAAGTTTTATGAAACTTGATTATTGAAATTGAATCAACTTTTCAAATTTTATCAGATTTAAAAATAACGTATCATTGAAAAATGTTACGCAAATTTCCTTACCTTTGACGTACATTGGAAGGAAAACGCACAAAAAAGTCATACTTGCTGTCATAGCGAACTTGTTGGCGAGAATTGCCCAAACCGCTGCCGATAATATGATTTTTTTGTAAGGATGCTTCACCTGCAGAAATCAGCCAAATAACATCAATTTTATAACCAAACCAAGTGATGAGTTTTACTTCTTTTTTTGGAACTGTTGCAATTCTCTCTTGTATGTAGGTGAGCTCTGCTTTAGACATCGTTTTATCATCCGAAGGTCGATTTTTAATAAAAATCAAGCAAAATAGTGACGTAATCAAGGACATACCTCCTGAAACGAATGATTATTCGAATTATGATGAGCTTGCTTCCGCTCCTACGAATTTCCTATACAAATACGATTTTCTCACCTGTCGCATAGAATATCATTTGCCAGCCCCAAGCATAAGCCACAGAAGCGCAGACTGCATGCACTATTGTCAAACCCACGGTAATCCCGCTGGCAGTAATGGCAACCAGTTTGGATCTTTCATTATTCGGTGTCCATTGCGAGGATACTTCCGCAACGCTTACACTCAATAAACTCTACGGATATGAACTTATTATTACCTATTGGTAGAGATTATAAATGAATATCGAAGAGTGCTAAAAAAGGACTGAGAACCTTCATTTTCATTTTGGGTACCTACCTCGGAGAATCCGACGATAAAACGACACACCAAAAATAAGTAAAAATTATACTGCAAGCTGATTGGATTTAATACGGTTATGATACCTGACAATATCATGGTTAGTGCTAAGCAATTGGCTCCTCCAAGTTTGCTCACCATGTAACTGCCCAATAATGACACTAATCCTCCGCAAAAAAACACGCTAAGAATTAATCCAAGTTCTGTAGAATCCAAGTCAAATTCAGGAGGCTGACAAAGCGTAGCCCTTGATATTAATCATGCTTGTTGATAAAGTCACTCAATTCGGTATTTACGTCAGATATTTTACCTACTTGAGTTTCTGTCGAATTTCCGATTATTATTTGTTTCGGGTAGGCCATCTCAACAATTGCGATACTAACATTAGACCGAATGAAGGTTGAATTTAATTGGCACACTGCCATAAACACAGCGACGAACAGTCTTTTCGAGAACCATAATGGCGATGCTTGAGATATCGGTGTGTTTCTGTAATTAGTATAAAATTCAAGTCATTATTTACCTTTGGCAGAATTTTTGAACTGATCTGCAAATATGGTATAAGGAAATCCATTACAATAATTTTTCTTGCTGGTCTTCAAGTTGTATGTTTTGATTGTTCGTCTCTGGTTTCATCTTGATATTGCGAGCGTTAAGTTTAATAATTATCACGAGTTCACAACTTGACTCACTACACTGTTACTGTTTTCTACTAATTTCATCAAAATCACGTATTTCATTAATTCTAAAAGTAAACGTGAGGTAGCTAATTGGTTTTTTTTTTGTTCTTGTTTTAGAAAATTGTTTATCTATTTGAGAATTATCCGTGAATTTTTTATTGTGCGGACCTGTTTGCCGGTTGTTTAGAGATAAATTACGTGCTATATTTCGTATGCCCAAGAAAAATATAGGCAAGTATTTATTTAAGTATTTTTTTAAATTTGGTATTTTGATTTAAAAAAAGTTCTTTTTGATTCCTGTTCTTTTAAAATTGCCTCCCCATGAAATTTCCAGAAGTTTGAATAAATAGAAAAGGAGACTGTTCGATTGATTGCTGATACGAGTGACGCCTATTTTATTGTTTTCGTGTTTTATTAGTCCAATTTTCATTCAAAAGGTACACATAATTCATTATTTTTGGTACAATGTATTGTAAGTAAAAATACATCACTATTTTGTCACTTTTGTGTCCGTCTGGGTTTTCTGATCGTCTTGGTCATCGCTCGATGTAATTGACCACGGCTGAGTTTCGCTAGATCCCCACAATATGAATAATACACTACCCAATAGTGAAATAACACTCGTTAGAAGTAAACAGTAATTCCATTCTTCCAAAGTCTGCAAATAAGTTCCAATTTGGCTTACTTCGATTAACATCGTTTTTTACTTGATGTTGAATGGAAGTACTTACGTGATTGGTGGTCATGAATGCCATCGTATGACGTGTTCCTATAGAGCTTAGTGCAGTTATAAAGGTGGTAAGTCCTGCTATTATGCTGCTACTATTTGGTGCGATGCTGATCAGGATTACACTGAGCAAAAAAATCATGATTGGGTTTTACTTGAATGTTGGTATGTACATTTGTAGGTAACCTACATACCTTGAGGAGTAATAAAAAACTGAAATACGTACTGTGTTACCATACCCCCGATACATTGGAATGTCTGAATCAGCAGAAAACACACAATTGATACCATGAAATTGGAAATCATTGCTGCGCTTGCGAATAAAATACCAGTTAGGATGAGCGAACCTCCGATTAAGATTTTGTGCATCTGAAATGATCGTGATTTCATGATCATTTACACAACATGACTTTCCAAGACTTTTCTTTTTTACTTTTTTGGTAATTTTTGGAAGACGAGTTACACTGGTGATTTTTGATGAATTACTGGTAATTTTTTTAGTGATTATCGCCAATTTTGAAAATCAAAAAAATTCCACGACTTTTAGGCTGTTCATCTCAAATTTTTTGAAATTCACAAATTCGAAAAAAAAGTTAGCACCACTCAGTTCTAAAATATTTTATGGAAATTTTTTGAAGATTTTTCGTGCATATCTTCTGGGCATGTATCTTACCTGGATGTGTATAACATATTTTTTTGAGAATTATTTTATGGGTCTAAGACCTTAAAATATGCAAAAAGCTGATTTTTTCATGGTTTTCTCGTCTGAATTGGTCAATTTTGGCCGTTTTTTTGGCATCTTGAAAAACGTTTTACTACGAGTAAGTAGGTACATACTACATATCTACATATAAACTGGGTCATTCCATGTCAACTCGACCAAAAAAATGGAATTTTGCAAGTCATGTCTTTCGATTTCGCTCATTTTTTTTTACAATGTCTACGCACCCAATAAGTGAGAAAACCGCAATCGGTTTGATTCCAGCCCCCTCAGAGGGTGGATGGGGGGGCTTCAATTATTTTCACATTGTCTCGAGGCTCTCAACTTTAGCCAGCGCATCTCCAAAGCTATGATACTTACTTTGATCACAACTGATTTCACAGTTGAAAAGGGAATGCATTTTAAACTTTTTAAGTATTTTGAAATTTTCAAAATGGCGCTGTAGTGTAAGTAGGAGCTGCGATTTAAAATTCTGAATAAATTTGCGTAGATATGTACCTTTTGATGCTTTTTCAAAGTATTCAATTTTCGAGAAGGGATCTTTTTATGGAGAGGGAAGCACCCCCTCCCCCAAATTTGGGAAAAAATGTCAACAAAATCTGCGGCATGTGATGCATTAAATAGTACGTTTTTTGACGTACGATTTTTGAATGTACCCCATATATGGAAATAATTACACATTTATTGGACTCTTACCTATTTGGGGAGGTTCTGGAGGCCATGGGTGAGGTCAATTTGAAAAACTAAGGCTATATTTGTGTTCAGCGATATCGAAAACATACTATTTCATGTGTCACACGAATGATATCATTTTTTTGACTTTGACCCACTTTGAGGAAGTTCTAGTGGCCATGGATGGGATCCAATCAAATATCTAACCTCATATTCGCGTTCAGCGTCACCAAAAACATTCAAGTCGATGTATCATATGCCCCAGATTTTTTGTGAAAATTTTGCCCAATCTCGAAAATAAAATATTTCAAAAAAGCATCAAGAGGTACATTTATGAAAATTTATTCAGAGTTTTAAATGGTAGTAGCCACTTGAAGCGCCATTTTGAAATTCGAAAGTTCAACTTTCAACTTTTGAAAATTTCAAAATGCTTGAAAAGTTCCAAATGCAATGCTCTTTTGAACTGTGAAATCAATTTTGATCAAAGTATCATAGCTTTGAAACCATGCGATGTTGAAGTTGAGTACCTCGAGACGATGTGAAAATAATGGAAGCCCCTCACCCCCCCCCCCTCCCGAAAGGGCAGGGACCAAATTGAATGCGGGTTTCTTACTTATTGGGTGCGTACACATTGAAAAAAAAAATTGAGCGAAATCGAAGACCATGACTCAAAAACGTTGGTCGAATAATTGAGGTGGAATGACTCAACCATGAACCCAAATTTTGATCAAAATTGTCAATTTCTTCTAAGTAAGTATGTTTCTAATTTTTACAAAAAAAAAAAAATGATTCTCATCATTTTGGGTACCCCTGATCTATGTACCTTACCGGTCACTCACCCAGCTAAAATTCATCTGTAGATTAATATCAACTCAAAATACATTCATATGTATTTCAATTTCGGGGTATTGAAAAGTTTCATTTTTTTACTCATTTTTGTCGAAGTCAGATTTTTTTAAAGCCTTCTTCTCATGCAAGAAATCAAAGATTTTCAATAATATGAAGTCTATAGGTAGATGAGCGTGTTCTGCCCAGGAGATATGCTTGAAAAATTTCAAAACAATTTCCATAAATAATTCTTGGTGGTACCTATCGAACATCCTTGCAAGAATGCAAGTTTTTAAAAAAATCGAATGAAGACTTATTTTTTGGTTTCAGCTATCTATCAGTGCTCGACTGAGACTACTCCAGTCGACTCGGCCGATTGAAATGCCTTTTATAGGATAAAAATTTTAAGTTACCAGAGTCTCTGAAATGCTGATGCTTTTTCCATAATCCAATAATATTCCACAAATTGGAAGCATAAATACGTTGACGGTGTTTGGTATCGAAGAAATTATTCCTACTTCTTTGATATCCTTGTTAGTTAGATCTGTAATTTTGAAGGTTTAGTCGTGATCTTTGGTTGTTTCCAAACATTTGATGCGTTTTTTTACCTTTGACATACATCGGGAGGAATGTACCTATGAAAGTCAAAACCGTTATCATGGCGAATTTGTTCACTAGGAGTGCCCAAACTGCCGGTGATGATATAATTTTCCTGTAAGGATGCTTCACCTGCAAAAGTCAACCAAATGAATACCGTAGATTGTTGAATGTTGATGTTGATAATTTTACATTATGAATTTTTTAGTTCGCTTTTTCACCTGTTTTTTGGGGGAAGTTAAAGTTCTTTCTTGTATGTACATAAGCTCATCTTTAGATATCCGTTTGTCATCCGAAGGCCGATTTTTAATGAGAATGAAACAAACTGATGACGTAATCAACAATATACCCCCTGAGGCAGTTCATTATTATTCAGATAAATTAATTTCTATTGTTGCAAATTTTCTTCAGACAGTTTTTTTTTCGTCTATGAAAATCATGAAAATGTTACCTGTGACGTAAAATATCATTTGCCAGCCCCAGTTGTGAGCCACAAAAGCGCTAACTCCGTGTACAATTGTCAAAGCAATGTTAAGTCCGGTATTAGAAATGGCGGTAAGTTTAGATTTTTCATTTTTCGGGGTCCATTGCGAAGATATTTCCGTGATGCTTATATTCAATAAACCCTAAGCATAGATGTTAAAATGAGAACCCTTGTAGATTAATACCTGTAAGCTAATAATATCCAAACAGTGTCAAAGGATACAAGAAACTTGATCTTTACCTCGCAGATTCCAACTAGGAATCGACACACCAAAAATGAGAAAAAGCTGTACTGCAAGGTGATCGGATGTAATACAGTTAAGATCCCTGACCACATCATGGTTAAAGCACAAAAAGTCGCTCCTCCTATTCAGCTCACGAAGTAACTGCCGAAAAACGACACAAATCCTCCGTAAGCAAAAATGCTCAGAATTAATCCAACAGTCGTTGAATCCCAGTCGAATTCTGGTGGCTGAAATCAGGCCCTTGTTATTAATTGAATATTATGACTTACGAGGCACCAGCACAAAAGTGGGAAATTTACTCTATTTCGTATTTCGCTTGATAGGTACATATCTAGTATCTTACTTGAATGATGGTTGAATTTCCAATTTTTATTTCTTTGGGGTAGGTCATCTCAACAAGAGCGATACTGATGTTCCGACTGAAAGCTGAATTCACATGGCATATAGCCATAAACAAAGCGACTAAAAATCTCTTCGAGAACCATAATGACGATGGTTGGGATACTGGTGTGTTTCTGTAATCAATAAATTAGGTTAATTGTAATTTTCGTTACCTTTGGTTGGGTTTTGCAAATCATTCTAAATTGTGGTGTCATTATTTACTGTAAATTTTCCTGCCTGCCTTCATCGAGCTGTATGCTGCTTTGGTTGCTAGTTTTTGAATTCATTTTGCTTCTACGAGCGACAAGACAGGTATTTTACTTCGCGTAGTTGATGCTGTTTTAAATACGTGCTAATATTTTTCGGGAAATTTGTCAAAATCATATTTTTCATTATCAAGTGCAAATTCGCATGACTTACTTATAATAATCTTCTGCAAACGTAATTATGATTCTTGTGTTTGTTTTAGAAAATTATACCTTATCAGAAATACATCATTATCTGGCTGAAAATTAGGTTTTCGTGAATTTTTTTCATTGTGCCTAATTCGTCGTTCTTAGGAGATGAATTATCCCATTTGGAGGCCCATGCCTTATACAGAAATTTTACGCTTCGGCACTTGAAAAAAAAGAAAAATATGCTCGAATGTACCCATCTTGTTTTTTTTTTTTGGGGGGGGGGGGGATTAATCCAACTTGACAAGTCATAGATGAAGTGGAGAGAATCTCGCATCTTTTGGACACTTTACTTTTTAAAATTTGATGAAAGTTTATGCAAAAAATTTCGTTTTCAAAATTACATATTTTTTGCCCAAAATGTGGCCATATCGAATTTGTGAAAAGCCAAATCTGGGCACCCAAATGTACCCTAAAATGGCCACTTGAAAAATGAAAAATAAAATTTCAACAAGTGGACTTGGAAACCTGAATTTGGTAACTATGTATCCTATTTTTGACTCCGCCAAATCGATTAAAAGTGAGTTTAAGTATTCCACCAAAACCATTTTGAGTTCCTATCAGAAATATGAAAGCAATTGATGCCTGTTGACTGCTTCATCCATCAGACTATTGTAAACTATCCAAGAATTTTGAAAAAAAAAAAAATGGTTGATCGATAGATCAGTATAGTAGGTATCTATTATATTGTTTTCGTCTTTTGTTTATCTAATTTTTATTCGAGTGGTACTCATAATTCATATTACTATTGATACAATATATAGAAAATGCATCGCTATTTTGTCAACTTTGTGTCAGTCTGGGTTTTCTGATCGTCTTGATCATAGCTCGATGCAATTGACCACGGCTGAGTTTCGCTGGACCCGCACAATATGAAAAATACACCACCCAACAGTGAAATACCACTCATTATAAGTATACAGTGATCCCATTCTTCCAAAGTCTGCAATTAGTTCCAATTTGGCCTATTTTAGTTAACCTACTTTTTTACTTAAAGGTGAATCAGAGTATGTACTTACGTGATCAGTGGTCATAGATGCTATTGTATTGCGTGTTCCTATGGAGCTTAGTGCAGTTACAACGGTGCTGAGTCCTGCTATAATACTACTGCTATTTGGTGCGATGCTGATAAGGATTATCCTGTACAAAAAATCATTACATGTAAATGGATACTTGGGTACCTATACAGGTACATATCTTGAGTACAGAAAAATTTGAATTACGTACTGTGATACCATAGCCACGATAAATTGGAATGTCTGAATCAATATAAAAGATATAATTGATACTGTGAAATTGGAAATCATTGCTGCGCTTGCGAATAAAATACCAGTCAGGATAAAGGAACCTCCGATTAAGATTTTGTGCATCTGAAATGATCGATATTTTATGATCGTTTACACAAATTGACTTGTCAGACTTCTTTTGATTTTTTGTCAGGTAATTTCTGGTGAATTAGTGGTAATTTTTTGATCGTTATTGCCAATTTAAAAACTTCATAAGTTTTTGGTTATTGATCTCGAATTTTTGAAATTGACAAATGACCTAAAAATTAGCACCTCTCTTTTTCTAAAAAATTTCCTCAGTTCCAAAAATGATATCTGTTAATGGAAATTTTTTGAAATTTTTTCAAGCACGTCTTCTGGGCTAAACGCGCATTCAGGGGCGTAATCATGAAAAAAATATTATGTTGTGAACAATTGAACACATGTTTTTTTTTCAGAATTTTTTATTCTAAGTGAAAAGACGTTCAAAAATGCAAAAAACTGATTTTTTTTGTGGGGTTTTCCGCCCAAATTGTCAATTTTGGCTGAATTTTTTTTCTCGAAAAGTAACATAAAAGATCGACATTCAACTACACTATCAACTCAAACTTTGACCATACCTATTCGTCAAATTTGTTTAATGTTTTATAATTTTTACAGATAAATTGATTCATGCCATTTTGGGAACTCCTCAACCACCTTTCAGGTCACCCACCCGTCCAAAATTCATCAGTGAGCATCAACTCTAAATACAAAAATGAATGAATGTAATTAAAATCATGGAAATTATGTAGGTTAGGACTAGGTAGGTACCTACTTGAAAATGCAAAAAAAAAAAATATCATAGTAAATTGGAAAAACGTGTTGAAATTTTTTTGAAATTTGACAAAAATGCACGAAAAATTGTTGCACTTACGTTTAAATAATGTGAAAACACTCGAATAAAACAAAAAAATTCCCAAGAATTATAAGTACACTTACTTTAAAAATATGTCGTTTCAATGAAATGAGCCAAAAATGTATAAATAAATGTAAAGACATTGAAAAAAACATGAAAATTACTCAAATCTGAAAGAATTTTGGTGAATTTTGAGAAAATTTCGTGGTAAAATGTGGAAAAAGGGTTACCTAATGTTTTTTCTTTTCGTAAAGAATAGCCCTCCACCCCCCCTCCCCCCAAAAACCATCAAAATCATCGGTCAAGTGAAACCTTGAAATACTTGAAATAGACATACTTAAAATGAGTATTTTATATAAAAAATGACTCAAAATTTCCTTCAAGTGCCACCGTTTAGTGGACAAAATAGCATGAAAAAGTAAGTACTAATTTACTTGGTGAAGAAAAAAAAATTTGATAATTTGACAAGATTCTAAAAAATGAAATTGCTGTGAAAATTTTCAAAAAAATAAAAGATTAAATTGTGGAGAAAGCTTTCTTTTCATGCCAGGTACAGGATGAGCAGATGAGTTGGACGGTTGACGGTGAAATTTAAAAATGGGTCGATAATAAAGTAACTTTGAAAAAAAAAATCAATTTCAGTTTTCTCCTCACGACTGAGATAACTGAGACTAAATAACTGAATTTTTTCCTAAGGGATGACGACTCACACCACTTAAACTCCCTGCTGTGATATCAGAGGATGAAAAATTAAAAAGTTACCTACCAGAGTCTCTGAAATGCTATTGCTTTTTCCATAATCCAATAATATTCCGCAAATTGGAAGCATAAAAATAATGACAGCGTTTGGTATTGACGAAATTATTCCTACTTCTTTGATATCCTTGTTAGTTATATCTGCATAATTTTGAAGGTTTGATTGTGATCAAAAGTACTCGTACCTTACTTATTTATGCTTTCGGTAGTTTTCAAAACGTGAATCGTTTTCTCACCTTTGACATACATGGGCAGAAAAGTACCTATGAAAGTCATTGCTGCCATCATGGCAAATTTGTCCACCAGGAGTGCCCAAATTACCGGCGATGATATAATTTTCCAGTAAGGATGCTTCACCTGTAAAAGTCAAATCAAATGAACCGTAGGTTGTTTATGTCAATAAGACCTAATTTTACTTGATAAATTTTAGTTTGTCGTTTTTCTCACCTGTTTTTTGGTGGAATTTGCAGTTCTCTCTTGTATGTACATAAGCTCTTCTTTAGATATCCGTTTATCATCCGAAGGTCGATTTTTTACGAAAATAAAACAAACTGATGACGTGATCAACGATATACTTCCTGTGGATGATCATTATGTAATATTGTTCACGAACTTCTGTTATTAAGAGTTTCTTGCAGACGATCTTTTTTACTTTTTCAATGAAAAAAATCATCGATGAAAATGTTATTACCTGTGACGTAAAATATCATTTGCCAGCCCCAGTAATGAGCTACGAAAGCACAAACTCCGTGTACAATGGCCACGCCGACGTTAATTCCTGCCTCAGAAATGGCTGTGAGTTTCGATCTTTCGTTTTTCGGGGTCCATTGCGAAGATACTTCGGTGATACTTATATTCAATAAACACTATAAGCATAGGTGTTGAAATGAGAACCTTTCTAGATTATCCATGTGTCAAAAAATGCAAGAAACTTTTATCTTTACTTCGGAGATCCCAACTAGGAATCGACACACTAAAAATAAGAAAAAACTGTACTGCAGGGTGATCGGATGCAATATGGTTATGATCCCAGACGACATCGTGGTTAAAACACAGAATGTTGCTCCTCCTATTCGGCTCACGAAGTAACTGCCCAAAATTGACACTAGTCCTCCGTAATAAAAAATGCTCAGGGTTAATCCTATGGTGGTGGAATCCCAGTAAAATTCTGGTGGCTGCAGTAATCAGATCCTTGATATTAATTAAAATCAAAGAACGCACAGAGGTGGAAAATTAACTCTAATTGGTATTATCTTACCTGAATTTTCGTTGTATTTCCATCTCTTATTTCTTTAGGATAGGTCATCTCAATAAGAGCGATACTGATGTTGTTCCGACTGAAGGCTGAATTCAAATGGCACATCGCCATCAACAAAGCGACTAAAAATCTTTTCGAGGACCATATCGGCGATGGCTGGGATATTGGTGTCTTTCTGTAATCAATAAATATCGTTACCTTTGGCAGATTTTTCAAATCGCTGTAAATTATGGTGTCATTACAGTAATTTTGCCTGCTGGGCTTCGAGCTGTAGGCCTATGCTTTGGTCACTGGTTTTTGATTTCATTTTGCAACAGCAAACGACGAAACAAATATGTATTTCACTTCACGTAGTTGATGCAATTTTGCTACCTACCTAATTGTTTGTTTCTAATTCATCAAAATCATAATTATGTATTTTGCATTATCAAGTGCAAGGTGGCATGATTAGAATAATCTTTAGCAAACGTAGGTAATTCCAATTTTTGTGCTTGTTTTAGAAACTCACCTACCTATAGGTAGCTTATCAAGAATGCACGGTTATCTATTTGAAAATTATTCTTTAATTTTTTATTGTGGGTAATTTTATTGTTAAAATTATTCTATTTGGTGGTCCTTGCCTGCCAAAAATTCTGCGTTTCAGTATGTCGAAAAGTGTGAATTTTTTTTTGAGGTTCATAATCATTTTTGAAAACGTAGACATTTTCCCCACATATTCTAGTATATTATACATTTATATGGGTTGGTATTCCATAGGGTGCAGAAATAAAGTTAGGTAATCAAATGTATAATTATTGTTGTTGTTTGAATATTTATTCGTCATTTATGGAGATATACAGTCATTAACCTTATAATCTGGACAATGAGGTATCATTTTCCCACCTTTTTATCGGTCTGACATCCCTGATCATCTTGCTCCGTTTATCTATTTTTATTCGAAAGGTACACGTAATTCATTTTCTTGGTACAATGTGTTGCATTGATAGATCACTATTTTGTCACTTTTGTGTTTGTCTGATGGGTTTTCTGATCGTCTTGACTATAGCTCGGTGTAACTGACCACGGCTGAGTTTCGCTGGACCCCCACAATATGAAAAATACACCACCCAACAGTGAAATACCACTCGTTAGAAGTATACAGTGATTCCATTCTTCCAAAGTCTGCAAATACGAGTAAGTTCCAATTTGGCTTATTTTAATTTAGATAGGTACCTACATTATTACTTGACGTTGAATCAGAGTAGGGTATTTAAGTACTTACGTGATCGGTGGTCATTGAAGCTATCGTATTCCGTGTTCCTATGGAGCTTAGTGCAGTTACAAGGGTCGTAAGTCCTGCTATAATACTACTGCTATTTGGTGCGATGCTGATAAGGATTACCCTGTTCAAAAAATCATGCTGGGGTTAGTGGAGTTTTACTCAAACGTAGATGGGTATAAGTACAAAACCTGAGTACAAAAAAAAATTAAAATACGTACTGTGATACCATAGCTACGATAAATTGGAATGTCTGAATCAATATAAAAGATACAATCGATACCGTGAAATTGGAAATCATTGCTGCGCTTGCGAATAAAATACCAGTAAAGATGAACGAACCTCCGATCAAGATTTTGTGTATCTGAAATGATCGAGATTTTTATTTTTTGAGCATTTACTCAACTTGATATGTTGAACTCTAATTTTTTAACTTTTAATGAATTACTGTGACTTTTTAGTCATTGTTGCCAAATTCAAAAATTAAAAAAAATTCATAAGTTTTTGGCTATTAATAGGTATTAAAATTTTGAAGTTGACAAATGATCAAATAATTAGCACCACTCTTGTTCTAAAAAATTTCTCAGTTCGAGGGGGCCAAATCGTCTTTTTTAAAAACACTTACTTAGAAGCATATAAAAATCACTGAATTATTAACAAAGGTAGGGAAATTTTAGTGAATAAATTTGCTGCGAAATTCGCTTAAAATGCTCAATAAATTGTGAAAATACATAACGTGTTGAAATCATGTGGAAATACTTGGAAATGCAAAAAAAAAAAAAGAAGAAATTCATCCTAAATTTGAAAGTGACAAAAATGCATGAAAAATTGATAATGTGAAAACATTCGGTGCAAGGCAATATTTAAAAGAATTATACTTCAAGCAGGGTGTCCACAGGTCTGGAAAACCTGGAAAACCTGGAAAAGTCAGGGAATTTGGTCGGTCTGGAAAAAGGAAATTTCGTAATTTTCATGCAAAATCCCTGGAATTTTGAAAAAAACGATCAATTGAAAATTTTGAATAAAGACCTGTGATGAGAGAAAAACACTGTTTTATACTTCTCGAAACGCAAATTTTCAAAATCTTTTGCCCTCGCTTCGCTCGGGCTTGTTTTCTTTTCTTTTTCAGAGGCAACATGAAAATTTCTAGATTATAAAAATCAAGTTTTTATGCCAAAAAATGAACTCCTCACGAAGAAAACATCATTTTTAAGCATCTCAAAATACATACAAATTTACAAGAGCTTTCGCCCTCGCTTGGGCCTGTTCTGTATTCTTTTTCAAAATCAAATTCCTTCAAAAAAAAACATAATTCAAATATTCCAAAATTTTAAAAGCCAAAAAAAAGCTACTCGTCCTCACATAAAAAAACCTCGTTTTTATGCCTCTCGAAACTCAAATTCTCAGAAGCTTCCGCCCTCGCTTCGCTCGAGCCTGTTCTCTTTTCTTTTTCAAGAGTAAACTTCCTTCAAAAAAACATCCATTTCAATATTAAAATGTAAAAAACAAAAAATAAACACGTTCTTCGCATTCAAAAAAAAAACTCGTTTTCAGGCATCTTGAAATGAAAATTTTCAAAAATTTTCGCCCCTGCTTCGCTCGGGCCAATTTGTCTCTCATTTTGAAATGAACACATTTCACATTTTGAGGCCTTCAAAATTCAAAAAAAAAAAAAAGAAAAATTTTCATAAGTTATATGAATACATAATGTATTTTATCAATTGGCCAAACTTGATGCGTGTTTTATTTATTTTGAATCAGAAAAGTTAAGAATCAAAGTTAAGCTGTTTTTTATATCCGAAGAAGTATCCAGTTCGAAGAGAAGCTTATGAAAAAAATTACCCCCTCCCCCCCAAAAAAAACTTCTTTAATTAAAGTGTGGGGTGAGCCTAGATAATAAAATTGAGAAAAATGGTCTGGAAAAAAGGAAAGATTGGTCTGGAAAACCTGGAAAAGTCAGGAAAAATCATTTCCAGAAATGAGTGGACACTCTGTCAAGTGATGATGATGATATTTCAATGAAATGAGCCGAAAATGCATAAAAAAGTTTTAAAAACGTATAAAATTATGTAAATACTCTGAAAAAAACAACAACATTAAAATCTCTGAAAATTAACTCAAAACATGGAATTTTCGTGAATAGGATAAGAAATTATTGATAAGTTACCAGAGTCTCTGAAATGCTAATGCTTTTACCATAATCCAATAATATTCCGCAAATTGGAAGCATAAAAATGTTGACAGTGTTTGGTATCGAAGAAATTATTCCTACTTCTTTGATATCCTTTTTAGTTACGTCTGTAATTTTGAAGGTTAGATCGTGATCAAAAGTATGCTTTTAGTAGTTTTCAAAACGTGAAGCGTTTTCTCACTTACCTTTGACATACATCGGGAGAAAGGTACCTATGAAAGTCATTCCTGCTATCATAGCAAATTTGTTCACTAGTAGTGCCCAAATTACCGGCGATGATATAATTCTACAGTAAGGATGCCTCACCTGTGAAAGTCAAACAACATGAACCGTAGATTGTTGATGTGAATATGAATAATTTTTATGTAGAGGAGAAGGTATAAATATGGACCCCCTCTAGCTTTTTGGCTTTAAAGGGTAGAAAAAATTATCAAAATTTTTTTTCGAGTATACCATTCGAAATGCCAAAGACTCTAGTATATTGTGTAAAAAAATTTATTTTTTTTGTTGAAAACTCACGGAGAAATTTCAAATTTAGAAAAGTGACATAAAATTGTACAAATATGGACTCGGGTACAAATATGGACCCCCCTCAAAAAATGAATAAAAATTGAACAAAAATTGAACAAAAATTTATTTAAAGATGTTTTTCGATGCTTTGGACTTGTCTTCTTTATTAATAACACTTTTCTCGGTATTCTAAAAACCATTGAATCAAAATTAGATGAAAAAAATTTAGGGGTCCATATTTATACCCATGCAAAAAATTGGCCAAGTTTATGAAAAATGAAAAAAATTATGAAAATCAGTTGAAGTACAGACAAATATGAAAGTATATTTTGAAAGTACACATTGTAAGCTACTTATTTCACTAATAATTTTTTTTCCAAACTTTATTTGAAGTTGATGAATTACCGAATGAAAAACTTGTAAAATTTTCCATTGGCAAGAAAATAATGCGCAAAAAAAAACAATTGCCAATGAGAGACACCCAAGTTTTCATGCATCCGAAATGAGTACACGGATCATCGATACTACACTACTAGTATAATTTTTAGTACCCAGCATGACCGTAGCGCTAGTGGTTGTACACTAAACCATGGGGGGTCCATATTTGTACCTGGGTCCATAATTGTACCTGGGTCCATAATTGTACCTTCTCCTCTACTACTTAATGAATTTAAGTTTGTCGTTTTTGTTCACCTGTTTTTTGGGGGAAGTTGCAGTTCTCTCTTGTATGTACATAAGCTCTTCTTTGGATATCCATTTATCATCCGAAGGTCGATTTTTTACGAAAATGAAACAAACTGATGACGTAATAAACGATATACTCCCTATAAGGAAGATCATTATTATTCAAATTCACGAATTTGCGGATGTTTCCTATAGACAATGTTTTTTTTTCCAGATGAAAAATCATGGAAATGTTACCTGTGACGTAAAATATCATTTGCCAGCCCCAGTTATGAGCCACAAAAGCACAAACTCCGTGTACAATGGTCATACCAACGTTAATTCCTGCTCCAGAAATTGCTGTGAGTTTCGATCTTTCGTTTTTCGGGGTCCATTGTGAAGATACTTCAGTGATGCTTATATTCAATAAGCTCTAAGACCGTGGATGTTAAAATGAGAACCTTTTTAGATCAATACATTAATAATATCTGGAGTGATAAAAGATACAATAAAGATCTTTACTTCGGAGATTCCAACCACGAATCGACACATCAAAAATAAGTAAAAACTGTACTGCAAGAGGATCGGATGGAATATGGTCATGATCCCTGACGTCATCATGGTTAAAGCACAGAATGTTGCTCCTCCTATTCGGCTCACGAAGTAACTGCCCAAAAATGACACTAGTCCTCCGTAAGCAAACATGCTGAGAATTGCCCCAACTTGTATAGAATTCCAGTCAAATTCTGGTGGCTGTAATCAGGTCGACAGGTCCTCGATATTAATTAAAGAAAGCACAGAGGTGGAAAATTTTCTTGCATTATTTGACTTGATATCTTACTTGAATTGTCGTCGAATTTCCATCTTTTATTTCTTTTGGATAGGTCATCTCAACCAGAGCGATACTGATGTTGTTCCGGCTGAAGGCTGAATTCAAATGGCACATCGCCATGAACAAAGCGACTAAAAATCTTTTCGAGCACCATAATGGCGATGACTGGGATGTTACTGTGTTTCTGTAATCAATAAGTATCGTTAGGTACCTTTGGCAGATTTTTCGAATCAATGTCAATAAAAAAAAAAAAAAAAAACTGTGAATTATGGTGTCATTACAGTAATTTTTCCTGCTGGGCTTCGAGCTGTATGATTTGGTCACTGGTTTTCGAATTCATTTTGAAGCAGCGAACGACGAAACAAATATTTTTCTGCGCGTAGTTGATGCGATTTTGCTACCTAATGTTTGTTTCTAATTCATAAAAATCATATTTTTCATTATCAAGTGCAAGTTCACATGATTTACGTATAATAATCTTCATGCAAACGTAATTACAATTTTTGTGCTTGTTTTAGAAAATGATACCTACCTTATCACGAATGCACGGTTATCTATCTGAAAATGATTCTTTAATTTTTTATTGTGGGTAATTTTATTGTTAAAATTGTCCTATTTGGTGGCCCATACCTGCCAAAAATTCTGCATTTCAGTATGTCGAAAAATAAGAAGTTTTTTTTTGAGGTTCCTATTCGTATTTGTATTTTTGAAAACATATATAGGTATATTTTTCTTTCATATTTTAGCACGTGTTATTCCATATTCAGTGTTGAAAAAATTTAGGTAGTCAAATTCATGATTATTGTTATTGTTTGAATATTTATTCGTCATTTATGGAGAAATACAGTCATTAACCTTATGATCTAGACAATGAGGTATCATTTTTCCATTTTTTTCATCGATCTGACATCCCTGATCATCTTGCTCAGCACGTGATACGAACGACCACGGTTGGGCTTCACTTGATCCCCATACTATAAAAAGCACACCACCAAACAACGAAACACCACCCATCACCAATAAACAGCGATTCCATTCCTCCAAAGTCTGAAAAATGATTTCAATTTTGCTTAAGTATTTCACAGTCTGAACTCTGAAATGAATTTCTTTCCCAATTTTTAATAAACATGAAAATAGGTAAGTAATTACGTGATTTGTGGTCATAGAAGTTGTCAAACTGCGTGTTGAAATGCAGCTAACTGCGAGTACAGCGGTACAAAGTCCTGCTACAATACTACTGCTATTTGGTGCTATACTAATGATGATAATCCTGTTGGAAAAAAATCATACGAGAGTATAGAATTTTTATTCGTAGAACCTTTATGCAACCTAATAATGATGGAAAAAAATGAAATATGAATAGAACACGTACTGATTTACCAAATTTATTACGAACAGCAACGTCTGGATCAGCAAAAAACAAATAATTGATACGATGAAATTGGAAATCGTCGCTGAACTCGCGAATAAAATGCTGGTAAGGATAAACGAGCCTCCAATTAATATCTTGTGCATCTGGAAAAAAATACTTGGGTAGGATGAAAAGTGTAGGTACGTCAAAATGTTGGGTAAATCAAGAGCATTGTCTTACATTTGAATTTTCAACGAGTTCATTTTTAAAGGAAAAAAATTGATCGAAAACACTCCGGAATTTTGGGTGAAACCTTGTGCCAAATCCATTCCAGGTTGTCACAAATTTCATATTGAGAAAATTCAAGCATGTGTGATTTTTTTTACTCTTACACTCTCCTATCCAAAAAAAATCCAACGTCTTACTCGGTGCCATATCAACAAAATTTGCTCAAAATTGACGCGTGCCCAAAAATCAGGGTTCTACTCTAACTCTCGTCTCTTTTCTTGCAGCAAAAAAGGCGAATTTCTGTGTCTTTTTTTAAAGTATTGGTTTTAACTTTTGATCCACGCCTGAAGCGTGAGTTTTGATCTGCCCCTTCCCTCAGCATTTCCAAATCGACCTGAGAAGTTTACATTTGAGATAGGTAAACAGTTGGAAAACGCTCTTGATGTATATTTGAGGATTTCGGATTTTCAACCCCCCCCCCCCCCAATGCCTAAGCGTTCTTCAATTTTAATTTCTGCGAACTTTTAATATTGATCCAAGAAACTGAGGCTGAAGTATAGGTACAAGTAACATTGCAATAACTTTGAGATGTCAAATCTGACTTTTAAGGGCTCGAAAAAAAATCAACGATGTGTCAGGTGTTGGAATTACCTAGGTCAAACTTTCAGAAATGATTTTCCAACATTTTGACAGATTTTTAAAAACGTAAGAAAATCTTTGATCAATTTCCAATATTTACTGAGAATTTATCTGATTTTACAGTATGTTTTTCATTCAACATTTTAGAAATTGTGATAAATTCTTGACATTTTGTGAGATTTTTGAAAATTTTGAGAAAAAATGACCGATTACTTTCATTTTGAGTATTATTGAGGAACACTTTTAGATTTCAAGTCTGGAGAAAGCTTTAATCCAATTTTATATTTTTCTTTTACATGCAGGAATTCGAATTTTCTATAGAAAACTATCTTGGTATCACCAAAATATTTTTGGAAATTTTTAGAGAAATTCGGAGTGACATAGAAGAGAGTGTCTTGAGCTATCCAGGCAAATAGAAGAATTATTCACTCCCTTAGGTGATAATTCTAAGACTCAATAGCATATGAAAATATTCTTATCCTTCTCTCCTTCAGACAGTAATACCTTATCTAACTATGTCACAGTGATCAAAAATATAAATTTGTCTTTTTAAGAAGTAAGCAAAACAAGTCATTATTTTATAAATTCATAAATTATTTCAGGAAACAATTTTCTTGACGAAGTTCTAGCAATGTTGCAATTTTTTGAACAAGAAAAGTCTTTAAAATCTCAATTTTTGCAAAATTTTCGGAATTACCTATGCAAAAAAATATTTAGAAATGAACCAGTTTTCCCAAAAATATGCTGAAGTATGCAATTTGGTCCGATATATGCAAAATGATATTGGGCTCATTCGTCAGGAAATTTCATGATTCGTCGAGATCTGATCGAACAGGCACTTTTTCTAGACCATAGAAAAAATATTCAAAGCATAAAAATCCCAGCTCTGGGTGATATGTTTGAACGAATCGAGAAAGCGGAATTTCTGGCCTCCCCTTTCCGCCTCTCTTCAACCAAAGAAATCATGTATAAAGTTTGAAAAATGCCTTCTCATAAATCCTGCTTGCGTACCTCTACCTATAATGGAGGCAAATTAGCATCATTGTATTTCAAAAATAAAAACATTTTTGGCCACCCAAGCTTTTATGATGAAAAATTGTCAAGGGTGGTCCCCTGAATAATCCCTGAGAATTACCACCCCACAGACCCCTTGCTAATTTTTTTATGGGGGGTTGAACCCCCCCAAAATGGGTTTTTTGAAGTTTTATCCTCGGGGGTTGACTTTACGTCAAAAATAGCTTTATTTTTGAGTTCTACGTCAAATTCCCGATCTAGTGACATATCAACTGTCCTACCTCCAAGGGGGGTGGGGCTAGAAGCATTCAAGAAAGGGGGGTTTCCTGAAAAATACATAAAGGTTATAGGCGCCTAAGAGGGGTGAAATGGGCCCCGAGAATGTTCGGATTGATACTGGCATGGAAGGTAGGTACCATTGAGAAACTACCGCGTGAAAAATTTCAGAACCACACCACCTCCCCTTTTTGGGGGACCCCGCCTTTTCTGAAATTTCAATATCACTTTTCTCAGCCCCATGTGAACCGATTTTGAAAATTTTTCAGGATGTAATGTAATATCCTTAGTAAGTATCCCCACAAAAATTTGGGGGTTCAACCCCCCATAAAAAAATTAGCAAGGGGTCTGTGGGGTGGTAATTCTCAGGGATTATTCAGGGGACCACCCTTGACAATTTTTCATCATAAAAGCTTGGGTGGCCAAAAATGTTTTTATTTTTTCTTATTTGCCTCCATTACTACTGCTTTTCTATTTTGAAATTTTGTATTAAAAATTTAAATAGTTAACTCGAATCATGAAAGTGAGTGGGTATGTTCTTACGAGAGTCACTGAAATATTTATTCTCTTCCCATAATCCAATAATATTCCACAAATTGGCAGCATGAAAATATTCAAGACATTTGGTGTTGATGAAATTAATCCCACTTTATTGATATCACTTTGAGTTGTATCTGAAATTGGAAAAGACTGGTTTAGTAGGTATGATTTCACAGATCTATAAAAAAAAGTTTTCAGAAATGTGATTTCAGCTGGTTCTTCATGGAATTTTCCACGTCTTTTTTTCTTTTTATAAAAGAAAATGAACTTTTGTTCTTGAAATTTCGACGACAGTGGCCTCTACTCTTCAACATTTTCTTGTTGAAAAAAAAGTTACTGAGAGTATTTTCCAAACCAAAGTTATTGGGTACTTTCCTTTTCTAAATTTAGTGGGTATAAAAATGGGTACTCGGGTATTAATTTTTCAAAAAAATTACCAGACATTATTTTTTCTTCCTTCAAAAATATCACTTTTCGTTGATGGGGGGGGGGGAGTAGGTTGATAGCCAGTTGCAAGAAAATATTCTCTGTTGATGAAACTTTATGTGCATATAAATAGTTAAAAATGTGTCATGCATTTTTTTTACCTTTGATGTACATTGGAAGAAAAGTGGTGATGAAAGACACCCCAAATGTTACAGCGAACTTGCCTGACAGAAGGGCCCAAACAGCTGATGACGTTATAATATCCCTGTAAGGATGCATCACCTGTAGGTATATTATTTAAATCGCGTGTGATGAGTATACAATTGTGTCCTTTTTGTATCTCTCTCTCTCTCTTGAGGATGGGTTCTAAAATTAGGTACAATACATATGTATAAGGAAAGAGGCAATATTTTACTTCTTTCTTTGAACTGAGTGCAATTCTTTCTTGCATGTAGCTTAGTTCTTGTTTTGATATCCGTTTATCATCCGAAGGTCGATTTTTGATGAAAATTGAACAAAGTAATGACGTAATCAACGATATACTTCCTGTGGTAGAAGAAAATTTCAAATTAATTTACAGCTCGTACTTTCAAGAGTTTCAAACGAATATTGGTTTATTTCAATTTTACATTAGGCTCACCTGTGACGTAAAATATCATCCTCCAACCCCATGTATGAGCTAAAAGAGCACAGACTCCGTGTACAATCGCTACTCCTATGTTGATGCCACTGGTTGAAATTGATATTAGTTTGGATTTTTCGTTTTGCGGTGTCCATTGTGAATGTATTTCTAAAACGCTTATCAGCAATAAACTCTGTTCGCAAAAAAATTACCTATTATAGTCCCTGATTTAAAATTATTAATAAATTGAATAGGTGACCTTAGAACAAAGTGAACTCAATTTTTACCTCTGAGATTCCAACAATAAAACGACACACCAAAAATAAGAAAAAACTATGCTGTAAGCTAATTGGATGCAATATGGTTATAATCCCAGACACCATCATGGTTAATGAACAACTAGTCGCTCCTCCAATTCTGCTCACCATGAAGCTGACCAAAAATGCTACAAATCCTCCGTAATAGAAGATGCTCAGAGTTGAACCAACCGTTGCAGAGTCCCAGCTGAATTCAGGGGGCTGAAATATAACCATAGATTTCAATTGAATGAAGCTCGATGGTAAGAAATATGCCAACCGTGAACCGAACACCTACTTGAGTTACAGTTGAATTTTCTGTTTCGATTATCTTGGGATAGGTCATCTCTACAATAGCTATACTTATATTGAATCGACTGAAGACTGTATTCAAATGGCACAAAGCCATAAACAAAGCTACTAAAAATCGTTTCGAGTGCCATAATGGGACTGGTTCGGTTATTGGTGTATTTCTGTGGGTGATTATAAATTCAAATTAGTGTTACCTTGGGTAAATTTTTCGAATTTGTTTGCATTACAGCGTTAGATGAAATTATTACAATAATGTTTCTTGCTGGGCTTCGAGCTGTAGGTTTTGATTGCTTGGTTTCGGATTCATTTTTTCTGTCCTGGCGAGTGTCAGAATGGATATTTTGTCGGCATAGTTTGTTGATTTGACCTCCTTTTCAAGTGGTAAAACGTTCTAAAATCACGTGTATTTCTTTGTAAAGCTTAGATTTGCACCGTTCATTGTTGCTTACCAACAACATGACTGAGGTTTTAGACAAGTACGAGGTGTCTAGTACTTCTACTTACTTGCTTTTTAAATGTAGAATGTGATACGATATCAAAAAAGTGTCAAGCTGTTATCAACATTTATGTGAAAATTACCTGTAGGTACCTAGTTCTAACGATGGTAAATTTCTTATCGCTATGATTAGTCGTTGTTCGAAGGTATTTTTTGGTACCTATTTGCCTTTCCCTCGAAAAATTATCGAAATTGAATCAATTTAATTGGACTTTGAAACCCGTCAGACAAAAATTAGATGGGTGCCAATAAATTATTAAATGATATAAAATATTTGAATCCAGTTCAGATATAATGAATCAACAATATTAAAAATACGATGGAAATGTGAGTTTATTTTTAACACGTAAAACAAATCGACAAACAAGCACATAAGTATAGGTAAATAAATCATCTGAAATCTTTTCTCGTCTCTTGACTATCAAACGATGAGTATCCTGCATCGGAAAACACCTCCAAAGACCAAGGCTGAGCTTCACTCGAACCATATTTTACAAAAATAACCGCCCCACTGATCAGCACAAAAGCTGTCAGAATGAAGCAATCGTTCCATTCATGCAAGGTCTAGAAAAATAGAACAAGTCGATGTGAATTTCTGTAGGCAGAAAAGGAATTCAGCATTTTTCCAGGATGACTTACGTGTTCGGTGATGATGAATCCGATTATTGTTCGCGATATTATGGAACTAAAGGCGGCTGAAAATGTACTCAGTCCGGCTATTATGCTGGTATCGTTGGGGGCAAGATTTACAGTGACTAGTCTGCGAATTCAAACGAAAAAAAAATTTACTTTGGCTCATATTTTTAGGTTTGGAAAGAGCTCGAAGATAGATATAGGTATGAATACAAGTAACTTACTCTAGAATTAATATGACAAATGACATGAGGATTTGAATTATTACGAACATGACCATGGATACAGTGAAGTTTGAAATGATGGCGATTGCGACGAAAAGAATACCAGCAGTTATCAACGTGAAGCTCATGATGATTTTGTGTATCTGAAAATACATAGGTACATACAATAATAATCACTTATCAGTAATACGAATTACGTGATGGGAAATTTGAAAAAAAAAGTGAGATAATTTTGACTAAAAAGCTCGTCGAATTCTTTGTTTTTTTATTATAGGTACGTACAGATGACCTACCTGAGTCATGGTTAAATGGCTGTGCGTTTTCCAATAATCCATCATGGTTCCAGCTATAGGGAACATGAAAATATACACCACAGTTGGAATGGAAGATATCAATCCTACTTCATCGGTGGTCGTGTGAGTCAGATCTGTAAGTTTTTAAATTTTATTTCAAATTTCATTTCCTATAGTTTAATGGACTGGGTAAAATTCAAGCCCTCTTGTCGGAATTTATTTCAAAATAAGTTTAATTACCTTCCACGTAGATAGGAAAGTACACATTTAACACAGAGGTTATCCAGCCATGAATGAATTTACCAACTAGCAAGGCCCAGACAGCTGCTGAAGTGAAAATCATTCTGTACGGATGAATGACCATCTGTAAAAAAATTGTGAAGTCAATCTCAACATGATTTTTTTTGTATTTGATGTTTCAGTGTTACCTATAGGTTAATGTGTGATTTTTTTAAAGGTCAAATTAGGCAGTTTCGGTTACTCTCGTGTTATTTGTTGCAATTCTTAGCATCGTAGGGTCATCAAAAGGTAAAGAGAATTGATTATTTTATTCAATGCTGAGAATTTTTTTTCATCTTCATTTTCATTATCTAGATCTTGAGGCAAAATTTCTTCAAAATAATTTTTTTTCTTATTTATTAATTTTTTTTTTTTTTTACAAAACACGAGGTGAAATTTTCCTTCACGCCTTTAGTAGTTTTGAAAATTTCAAAAAAATTAATTGTTTCTCAACAAAATAAAATTTGAGAGATGAAATGAAAAAGAACTTCTGTTTTTTGAATGCTACATATTTTGAATGATTTATTGGTATTTGGCCTGCTTTCAAGTCAATTTTGAGAAGTTTTCACAATTTGGAGTGCAATTTCTCTTCATTTTGAGCAAAATCTGTCAATTTTACTTAAATTTATTTTTATTATTTCAACTTCAATTTTGAATGGTTTTATTCTATTATTTTTTTTTTTTTGAATAAATTTTTAAACAAGTCAGAATGCTGTTTCAAATTACATATATTAAAATGGACTTTTTTTAGACGTTTTTGAATTAAGTCATTTTTTATTTTGGATTGCTTTCTTTTTCAAGAGCGTTGTTTGAATTTTTTGAACTTAATTTGAATTTTGGTATTCTGATTTCTTGTTTCAATTTTGAGATGATTGGGTGGAATGTGGGGAAAGGGGGATTGTCCGATTTTTATTAAATTTTTGTAGATTGAATATGTTATTTTTTGGGGTTTCCGATTAAAAGTATGTCCCTTCCCTCTCAAATCTCAAAACGAACGATCAAAAAACACAGAGAATCGTTTCTATCCAGTTTCATTTTTTTTATTTTGAAGGGCTTCGTTCTAGGAGACCAAGATTAATGGGAGAGGAAGGGGATAGATTCTGGGAAATGGCATGATTCGATTTAGAGCAATTTTTACGACGCGACGTAGAAATTGAAAAGTTTTGAAAAATATTCATCGATTTTGAGTTCTACTTGCATTTTCATTCTTTCAATTTTTCAAACATTGGGGCTCTGACAAAAAGACCAACATTTTTTGAGGTGCCATGGCGAGTTTTCTTTTTGAAAATGAATTATTCGCAAGTTAATTGTCACTGAAATTGAAAATTAGAAAAAAATACATAGGTACCTACACTTTCATCTCATTTTTTTGAGTTTTTTCGATGGGGGGGGGGAGAAGAGCTCTATTGGAGGGCCAACATTGTCTGGGAAACCTTGAAGAGTTTTCCGTTTAAAAGATAAATTATTTGTATTCGGGGAAATTCTATCACAAAAAATTAAGATTCATTTTCTAACGGAATTTTCATCTCATTTTCTTGAATTTTGGGGCATCTTGGCTCCATTTTTCAAACTCGAAAGAAAAATTTAAAAATGGCGATTTTTTCAAAAAATGTCAACTCTGAGGCTTTAGTACACAGGAGATCTAAGTAACATTTGTGGACCACTGAAAGCTTTTTCTTGAAAACAGATTACTTATAGTATTTTGAAAATTTCTGACGTTAAAATTCAGAATTTTCAATAAAAAAGATTATGAGTAGGAGATCTAATATTTTCAGGGATTTTTCGTACTAAAAACGAACATCTTTAGAATTTAAAAAAAATACCAAGATGCCAAAAAATTTTCCCTGAATGGGAAATCATGTGAAATTTTCAAACTTTTAAAAATCTTTCATTAAAAACTAGAAATCCTGTTTCAATTAGAGAATCATTTCTCGGAATGGTTCATAAAGCCACCCAAAACTGTCCAGAAATCATACAGAAGCTTTCTCCAAAAAAAGAATTAATCTGAATTATTGGGAAAACACGTGAAATTATGTTCATTTTCCTCTCCTTTTTTTTTTAAACGTAGGTACATATTCTTTTTTAAATAAGCAATCATGTGAGGAATGATGCTCATTTTCACTCATGAATCCTTCAAAAGATACTTTACTCTGCTTCTCATTTCAGTGGAGGTTTAATTATTCGAAAGAGCTTGTTTCAATCCTCTCGAAACCAAAAACCGAAATCACAGACTTTCAATTATTTAAATTTTAGATTTTTAAAATACATTTTCAAAAATTTATACTTTTTTTTTTGATTTAAACGAGCCTTTTTTCGTTTACAAAAAATAAGGTTAGATTTTTTTCCATTAATAAAATTCTTGAAAATTTTTTCTCGAATAAATATAGATTTCTCGAAAGCATATTTTTTCATTTCCTGCTAAATCGGAGTCCTTACCGATATTTTATTTAAAATCTGAGCGAAAAAAAACTTTTTTTGAAGTGTTGGGCTAGATTTCATTTAGGTAGGCTAAGCTTTAGAATTTCTAATTTGATACGCACACCTACGACATCAGTTGGTACTGAGTAAACACCAATTTTCATCTGCCCAAATTCATTTTTTATAGAGGCTTCAGATCGATTAAAAATACTAAAATTTTAGTTTTTAGAAGTTTTTTGAAATGAGGGAAATAACAGATTTTTATCAATTTCTCTGGACAAGACTACATCTTCTCTTCAAAAACAAAACAATATTTTTTTGACGAAAAACTTCAGAACCTTTCACAAAGGGTATTCCCGGTTAAGATAGGTGAAATGGCCCTGTTCTCAGATTTGGAAAATCATGATGGATTATTGTTGGGTACCTCCAATAAAAATTTTCGACCGGAATTTCCGCCCCCCAACCCACCCCCCTTGGCCAGTATAGCCAAAAAACGCGTTTTTTGCGCGAAAAATTCGGTATCCATGAGTGGTGGGGATAAAATTCTGGTACCACGCGGAATGTGTAGGGAAAGCCTGGGCCTTTCAACACGATTTTTTTCAAAAATTTTTATCGTAGTGGTGGGGGTAAAATTGACAAAAGAGAACTTTGAAGCGCCACAGCTCCGGACTGAAGGGTACTACACAAAAACTGTTTTCGCCAAAATGTGTCTTTCTACTAGTACTTTCTTTCTACTAATCCATGAAATTGAAATTTTGTCTGCAAAAGGCTCATATTTGCAAAAAACCCTGAAAAATACGCGTTTTCGCGTTTTTTTGCAAAATTATGCGAAATATGCGGAAAATGTATAGAACAAAACATGTTGAGCTTCAAATTTTACCCTAGAAAACGTGTTCAAAAGGTTGTCAAAACGCTCATCTACTGAGCTAAGCGCGCGCACATATCACATCTTTGCAGCAAAGTCATGAGATGAGGTATGGCACCTCACTGTGCACTATCTGATAAAGTGATAATTGTCACGTTGGTCATGTCGTTACAATGGGGCGAAAAATCGCTAATGCAAAAAAATATTCCTGCTTTTGCCAAAATTATCAAAAAAGTCACATTTTTGTAAAAATTATAAAAAAATTCTAACTTCTGTCGAAATTATCAAAAAAGCACTGTTTTTGATCATAATTGTCGAAAATACATTTTTTTCTGAATGATGTTATCAAAATCCTAATATTTTTTGTAAAAATGAGCAAAAAAACCTGTTGTTGTCCAAAATTTCAAAAATTTCAATTTTTTGCCATAAT
Organism: Planococcus citri; assembly: GCF_950023065.1. Classification (NCBI taxonomy): domain Eukaryota; kingdom Metazoa; phylum Arthropoda; class Insecta; order Hemiptera; family Pseudococcidae; genus Planococcus; species Planococcus citri. Next base: position 66,269,789 of record NC_088678.1, on the reverse strand, counting down.
TATCAAAAAATCTTGACTTTTTGTAAAAATTGCCAAAAAAGCACATGTTTTATGCCAAAATGTTCAAAAAATCTTATCGCCAGAATCATTGTAAAAAAAGTCTCATTTTCGCCAAAATTGTAAAAAAAAATTATTAAAAATCCCAACTTTTGTCAAAATTTCCAAAAAAGTCAATACCTTTTTTTGGCGTTATCAAGAAAGTCCTAATATTTTTTGCAGAAATGACCAAAAACTTTGTTAATAGCCAAAATTTCAAAATTTCCTTCTTTTGTCAAAATGATCCTAAGAAGTCCGTGTTATGTTTTTTGCCAGAATTGTCAGCAAAGTTCTGCTCTTGCCTAAATTGTCAAAAAAAATCTCGTTTGCGTCAGAATCGTAAATATAAGTTCCCTTTTTGTCAAAATTATAAAAAAACTTTTAACTTTGTAAAAATTGCCAAAAGACTCCTGCTTTTTGCCAAAATGTTCAAAAAATCTTGTTGTTTAAATTGGAAAGAATTCTTGATTTTCCAAAAATTATCCTTAAAAAATCCTGTTTTTTTTCCAAATCATTGTCAAAATTAAATTTTTTCTTAGTTATTTCAAAATCAATAGATAAATTACATGCCTAGGTATCGTAAAAAAGACTTCTGCTTTTAGCCAACATTTTCAAAACTACTGCTTTTTGTCAAAATTGTCTGCAAGTTCCACTTTTTTGACGAAATATTGTGGGCAAAGGCCTTTTGCTGATGAATTATCCAAAATATTCTATTTTATGCCGAAATGGTTAATAAAATCTCGTGTTAGCCAAAATAGATAGAATGTACAGTTTTTGAAAAAATTGTCAAAAAGTCCTAACGTTTATCAGAATTTGTCTCAAAAGTGCTGCTTTTTCCATTTTTAAAATCAATACTTGTAATTTTATAGGTATTTTTCTCTCGATTTCTTTTTCTATTCATTTATAGTTCTTTTTAAAAATAGAAAAATTCTGACCCGAAAAAAATGTTCAATTATACTTGTAAATAAAATGATTGGTACCTATGTTTATCACATCAATCTTTGGATAAGATACACAAAGTGTACTTTTTTTTTTTATAGAATATGTAATATGGGAAAAGGATCTACAAAAATGCTAAAAAAAATTGATTTTTCAAACAATTTGTCCCTCATGATGGGTCAAGTTTTTGAATTTTGGTAAGATTTGTTGAACATGTATGTATGGTACCTATTGGATTTGAAAAAGATTTTGTTGAAATTTTTGAAAGTTGAAATTAGAATCGAAATTTGTATTTTCCGCAAATACTGATTTTGAGTTAGATTTGTGAACAATTTTTGGGTAATTTGCCTATTCTTGGTAACTTGTTATAAGTTTGACTTGCAATATTTTCATTTTGAAGGGTTTTTTTGACCAAGCATTGTGGAAACGTGTTTAAAATGAGAAGACTGTGAAAATTATAACTGAATCGCTCTGACCTCAATTTGAATATTTTTGGTATTTTTTTTATTCAGAGAGCTCATGATTACAATCTAAGCTAACTTCAGTAGATGAGCGTTTTGATAACCTTAGGAACACGTTTTCTAAGGTGAAATTTGACGCTTAACATTTTTTGTTCTATTCATTTTTCGCATATTTCGCATAATTTTGCAAAAAAACGCGAAAAACGCGTATTTTTCAGGGTTTTTTGCAAATATGAGCCTTTTGCAGACAAAATTTCAATTTCATGGATTAGTAGAAAGAAAGTACTAGTAAAAAGACACATTTTGGCGAAAACAGTTTTTGTGTAGTACCCTTCAGTCCGGAGCTGTGGCGCTTCAAAGTTTTCTTTTGTCAATTTTACCCCCACCACTACGATAAAAATTTTTGAAAAAAATCGTGTTGAAAGGCCCAGGCTTTCCCTACACATTCCGCGTGGTACCAGAATTTTATCCCCACCACTCATGGATACCGAATTTTTCGCGCAAAAAACGCGTTTTTTGGCTATACTGACCAAGGGGGGTGGGTTGGGGGGCGGAAATTCCGGTCGAAAATTTTTATTGGAGGTACCCAACAATAATCCATCATGATTTTCCAAATCTGAGAACAGGGCCATTTCACCTATCTTAACCAGGAATACCCTTTATTTGAATAGGTAGGTAGTTTGATATTTACCTTCTTGAATTTTGATTACAAATATTTTGGAACTGCTCAACTGGAAATTCAATTTTCGATGAAATCAGGGCGAAGAACCTCAGAATGTTCAATAGCTTTTTCTTGTTTTAAAAAACTCCCCCCTTCTTCCCTCTCTCCTTTTTCCCTTTTCAGCAGATTCATTAGTTCGAGTAAGACAGTAATTATTTTAGAATTTTGAGAGCCTAACGAATCATTAGGTACTACAATTTTTGATAACAATAATGATTCTCCTATTTATTATCGAATAATTGATTGCAGCAAAAAGAAAAATGAATTAATGTGGTTCAAGTTCAACTTTTGTGACGTTCTGTCTGCCATCAAAAGATCTATTTTACTAAATACGATACGAATATTCGAACATAATGCAACCCTATCAACTCGAATATCATCAGATTTGCTATCCATACTCATCAGGGTGTTCTCGTACTCGTTTATGAAACACGTTAAATCTTACTTTAAATATTAGTCAGATGAAAAATAAATTACGTGTCTCGGTAGATACATATTGGTTTCTCGAGAAATATACTGAAGCTCCTGTTTCGATATCCATACATCTTGACAAGGTCGATTTTTTACAAACATTAGCAGAATTACTGATAACACCATAGGAATTATACCTGAAATACCACGTACAAAGTATTCAAATTAAACAGGTTACCAGCTCGATTCACCTAGTCAAATTATACATCTAGGCATAATAAATTTAGCCAAAAAAGCACCTGTGAAATAGAAAATCGTCTGCCATCCGAAATTATAGGCAAGAAATCCCAACACAGGATAGGCGATCGCAAAACCCACATTAGCTCCGTTGAAACTAAACGACACCAATGTTGATCTCTCCGATTGGGGAATCCATCTTGTGAATATTTCCGCTGTGCTGACATTGAAAAAAGCCTACGTATAAATAAATCATAAGGAAAAATCATCATTCGAGAGTCAATTTCTGAATTAAAAATAGTCAAAAATCACGAATTATTCACCTCGGCCAATCCGCTGATGAAACGACAGATCAGAAACAAATAGAAATTCGCGTACAATGATGCCGAATGCAGTAAAGTCGTGACACCCATTATCATAATGGAAACCGAGCAGCTAGTCGAGGGACCAAATGCAGCGACTGGAAATGCTCCGAGAAATGAGAGCAACGCTCCGTATGAAAATATACTGAAAATAACGCCGATCGTTGTCGAATCCCAATCAAATTCTGGTGGCTGAAAATTAATCGAATTGTGGCGAATCAAGAGTATAGGTAAATATGATATTCTCTCAACAGATACCTAGTTAGGTACCTACCTAGCCTACAATATGTTCTCTACTTACTATAGTAATATTGAGACCATCTCGAACTATCGATTTGTTGGATGTCATATCGACTACAGCTATATTCACATTGCTTCTGACCATAGCCGAACTGAGGAAACACATAAAAAGCATGACGGTGACGAAAAGTCGTTTGGAAAACCATATCGAAGGTGGATTTGATCTATCGAAATCGTCGCTGATATTTTCTGTACTGGAAATATCGAGTTTTCATCGTTAATAAATAAATATTCTATATCTTAATCTATGAAATACCTATTAAAACCAATGAGGTATATACTACTATCGCAATATTTTGCCTTTTCTGGGATCCAAAAGCCAGCTTGTATAGTTGTCGTCTTCGTTGTTCTTTGCAGCTTTCATTTCGTAAATTCACAACGATTCTTTTTCGCGAACAAGAACAAGATATCTCTTTAACTACTTCTACCGCAACACTATCGCTTATCAGCCGAAAAAAAATTCACGAAAGTCGAATAAAACGCGGATTTTTTCATATTTATTTTTTCTCTATCGTACTTAGACGAAAAACTCGTGTCGTATTTCACAGTTGGTCTACCTACTGAGATAAAAATACACTGTTTCGAGGTTGATTTCGTTGTAGCTATAGCTACATATTAGACTAATAAAAACACATCTACCTGGTTTTTATCACAACAACGAATTGAATCTGCCGTGTTTAAGGACTTTGTAATTATTTGAACGACCAACGTTTACATAAAACTGGTTTAATAGAATTCCTAATCACGTGCATGCGGACCAATACCAAACCTATTAGGTACCTAAAGAGTACATGTAGATAGAGATGATGAAGGAATAAGGGGAATCGAGTTGAAGGGAAGGGAATTGGGTGATTTTCCATTGATTCGCATACCTACCACATGTTTTATTTTAGGTACTTTTATCTTATTTATGCATTTCTGTATGTTCGAGTTTTATCTGTCGAGATGATTTATTTATTTCTAGATTCTAGATAGGTGAATATGTAGGTACTTACTACTTGAGTTCTTTGAAATTGAAAGAAAAACGTAGTTGCATTATTGATTTAATAATACGAATTATTTTTGGATGATTGTGTTTGGTATATGATTTGATAGAGATATAAGAACGCTGTTCCTTTGGGTGTTTGTTATTTGATAGGTGGGTACCTATTAAGAAGTGAAAACAGAGTGATTTGGAAATGAAATTAATCGTATTCTAAAGTTCGAAATATTTTGCTTCAAACATCTAAAACCTCAAAACCTTAGCTTCAGTTTTAAAAAATATTTGATGGTCCAAGGTTGTTTTTTTTCTGTTTATTTTGCCATTTGAAATGTACTGAGCTAATTTATGAGAATGTCGAATTGTAGGAAAAGGCATTTTCCAGTTTTCTTGCTCCATCAACCTAAATTTCAACTGTCCAAGTTATATCTACTTTTTTCAGAGTTTTAAATCAATGCTCAATATGCTCATGATTTTTTGAACGATTTTCGTGATTTTATTTTTGCTAAACTGTAACATTTTGCAATCATTATTTTTTTTCATGAGTAATATTTTTTGACATTTTTGGCTAAAATACATACCTACTTTCTACTTAATTTTAATAACATATTGGAAATATTTTTAACATTTTTCAGTCGGTCAATTTAACAATTTTTTCAACTTTTATGTACCTACAATAAATTTCTAGAACATGAAGTACAATGTGAAAATTTTCCATTTTTGACCCACCCTTTCCCCCCCCCCCCCAATAACATTTGGATCCGAATTTTGAATAATTTCTTCAACTTATCTTGTTTTGTTTGCAACTTTTACAATAATTTTCCTCTAGTATGGATTTTTATTAATTCTTACGTGATTTTTCGATGTTTCTCCTTGGCCATTTTTATCATTTTTCCATTCGAATTTTCATCAATTCGTAATGTTTTTTATTTAAATGTTTTGTGATGTTTTTCGTATGAAATGTTATAGTCCGGCATATGACAATAGGAGTAATTGCACTCCCCCCCCCCATGAACTTTTTCAAACTTTACAAAGGTAGATTGAAAGATCATGCAAAAATTTATCACCTGTCAAAATTTCAAGTGCTAAAGTGCGTTTTTCGATTTTTGATAAATTTTTGAAAATCGAATTTAGGCCAAAAAGGAGGGAAAAAATCAAAATTTTACGAAATTGACCAAGAAAACTGAAATTTGGGACATACCCTATTTTCGACATGTCAAATCGATTGGAAACGGTTTCAACCCGTTTTGAGCAGTTCTGGAGCCTCCAACAGATTTTTAAAACTCGAAATTCCCACAAAATTCCATCAAATTGGAGTTAAAAAGCTAAAATTTATTCTAAAAACTAATTTCAATAGGCTACGAAGTACTGCAGGTGAATTTCAAGTCGTTTTGGAGCCTCCAGCGACTTTTTTGAAAATTCCTGAAACCTCCAGCAGATTTTTGAAACTTTAAATTTTCACAAAATTTCATCAAATAATGGAGATGGAAAGCTGAAATTTACTCTACACTCCAATTTTAACACCCTCTGAAGACGACTTCAGGTGGGTTCAAGTCATTTTAGGACCTCCAGCGACTTTTTTGAAAATTACCGGAGCCTCCAGTAGATTTTTGAAACTTGAAATTTCCCCAACATTAATTTATCAAATGGAGTTGGCAAGCTGAAATTTACTTCGCAGACTACATGGTGGTTTCAAATGGTTTTGAAGCTTCCAGCTACTTTTAGGAAATTTCAATTTTCCAAAAAAACGTCATACAACCTTTCAAAAAGTTGCTGGAGGCTCCAAAAGACTTGAAATTCACCAGCAGTCAACTTAGTAGCGTATTTAAATTAGTTTGCAGAATGAATTTCGACTCTCCATCTTGGTTTGATGAAATTTTGGGGAAATTTCAAGTTTCAAAAATCCACTGGAGGCTCCAGTAATTTTCAAAAAAGTCGCTGGAGGATCCAAAACGACTTGAAATTCATCTGCAGTACTTCGTAGCGTATTTAAATTGGTTTTTAGAATAAATTTTAGCTTTACAACTACAATTTGATGGCATTTTGTGGGAATTCCGAGTTTCAAAAATCTGGTGGAGGCTCCAGAACTGCTCAAAACGGGTTGAAATTGTTTCCAATCGATTTGGCATGTCGAAAATGGGGTATATCCAAAATTTCAGCTTTCTCGGTCAATTTGGTAAAATTTTGATTTTTCCCCTCATTTTTGGCCTAATTCGATTTTCAAAAATTCACGAAAAATCGAAAAACGCACTTTAGCACTTCACATTTTGACAGGTGATGAATTTTTGCATGATCTTTCGATCTACCTTTGTAAAGTTTGAAAAAGTTCGTGCAAGTCCTATGTTAAAACGCAAAATCTGCGATTTCAGCTGACCTGTCAATCAAAATGGCCGCCATTTTGTAAGTAAGTCCAACTTTTTTTTTGGCAAGTTTGCTTTAGAATGTTTCTTAGGATGTCCCCTTTAAGAAAAAAGTCGTCCCGGAGGATCGGCGGGGGGGGGGCAATTACTCCTATTGTCATATGTCGAACTATTAATGTTATTTCATTTACGTACTTGAACCTGATTTTCAAAATATTTTCTCATTTATTTGAAAATTTTTTCCAGTATTTAGAAAAATTGCACTCTTCTTTTAACAATTTTCAATGGTTTTTTTTTTGTCCATTTGAGAGTCTTCTTCCCCCCCCCCTCCCCCTTAAAACCAGATGCATAATATTAGGAATTTCCGGTGTACGATATTTTCCTATGTTTTTTCACCAATTTAACAATTTTTCAGATCTTTTTAATTCAATTTGAAAAAAATTAAACGTGACCCAAAAAAATCAAAAATTATTATTTTTTTGAAATGTTGAAAAAATAAATCGAAATGAAGAATTTTTGATTCCACTCCCACCTGTTTCATTTTAACGGAAAATAGTTCTATTTCTTTTATTTTTTTGTGTGACCTTTGATTTATTTTTTTTTTTAATATAAATTTTTCATTACAAAAAATCTATTTTAACTGAATTTTTTAAGGAAATTTTTGCTCGAATGTCCTATGGTCGTTTAAAAATTCTCTTGAAAGAACGTCTTTTTGTAATTTTAAATTTTTCGTAATAAAAATCAATTTTCGAGTTGAAATTATTTCAGACGTATTGTCACATTTTTAATTAATCATGCTGCGAGTGGAAAATTTTATGCCTTGCATGTTTCATTTCTCTTCGTTTTTTAGTGATTGCCAATTTTCATCGCGAAAAATCACTTTCTGAATAAAAACTATTCGAGTGGAGTCTAATGTTCAGATTTTCATTCAAAAATTTCAGAACAAAGGTCCCTTGCAAAAAAATTAATTAGGTACTTGGCGAGTGAGAAATTTTCCATTCACTTACATATTTTATTTTTCTTCATTTTTTTCAAAGACATAAGTAATTAAATTCTCTCAAAAGTAGTATTTTCGTGATTTTGAATTTTTCATCATGAAATTATGTCAGTTTTCGAATAAAAACTGTACAAGTCGAGTCGAATTTCCAGTTTTCCCCCAGGAATTTCAGGACCAAGGCCCCTGCAAAAAAATCACTTTCCAGGTGGAAAAATTTATGTTAGACAATTTTATGTCTCTTCATTTCTTCTCCAGGGCCTTTTATGAGTTTCTCAGAGGTTGATTTTTTAAAATTATTTCAAGTTTTTCATCACAAAAAATGATCAGTTTTTGATCTATGAACTTTGCATGTTGAATGTTCAAGGTTTTGATCAAAAATATCAAAAACAAAAGCCCCTGTGAAGAAATGAATCACTCTGCCGGTTGGGGAATTTTATGACTTACAATCTCATTCATTTTTATTTTAGTTCTCAACCGTTAAAATTTTCTCAAATGTTGTTTTTTTATTGCATATTTTGAAATTTTTCATCATAAAAATCTATATTGGAGCAAAAAATTTCGAATTTTTGCTTGAAAATTTCAGATAGAATTTTTTATTACAAACAATTTTATTAGAATATATCAGTCTATCTTACCCTATGGACTTGAGTTTTATTCACTTACGACCCTGCTGAGAGGTGTAGATTTGAATTTCAAGTGTTCTTAACCGGCGTTTGGTGGCATAGCAAACCATATTGAATTTGGTACCAACGTGTAGATCTCGCCGAGACGAACACAACGCGCTACCTATAAGCCCCTCTATCTATTCATGGAAAGAAACTACGAGCGTCTAAAGTGTACCAAATGAGCAAAAAATGAAAAATTGTGAAAATAAAAAATTCGACTTGGGGAGCTTGTAGAGCATTCTTTTAGCTAAAAACTGCAATTTTTGGCATTGGCCTACCTTCATTTTTGAAGGATTTATGCAATTTTGAAGTTTGGAAACAGATCAATTTGAGTAAAATTTCAAAAAAAAAAATTTCATCAAATTTTACTCAAATTGATCTGTTTCCAAACTTCAAAATTGCATAAATCCTTCAAAAATGAAGGTAGGCCAATGGCAAAAATTGCAATTTTTAGCTAAAAGAATGCTCTACAAGCTCCCCAGGTCGAATTTTTTATTTTCACAATTTTTCATTTTTTGCTCATTTGGTACACTTTAGACGCTCGTAGTTTCTTTCCATGAATAGATAGAGGGGCTTGTAGGTAGCGCGTTGTGTTCGTCTCGGCGAGATCTACACGTTGGTACCAAATTCAATATGGTTTGCTATGCCACCAAACGCCGGTTAAAATAATGAAAGTGTGTCATATACTACATAAATTTTCAAACCACATTTTCTAATCTTGAAGAGGACTGTAAATTTTGATATGAAACCAAAATTTGTTATCTAATAGATTATTAATAAGAGCTCAGGTTATTCACTTATACGAGATTGAGTAGGTATACTTAAGGAAGCATTAAAGCACGAGTTTTCGTCATACCTACTGAAATTTTCCTCCTTATTTTTTATGTAGTATTGTGCTAAATTTTTCTCAATATAGGTAATTTTTGAAATTAAATTTCATCCTCTTCAAGAGGCGACAAGGGGGAAACGGTGTCAAGTTCTCCTGCTTTCTTTCCTCACTTTTCCTCCGATCTGCTCTAAATCCGTAAAATAATTTTCAGCATTAAGCTGCTCGTATGTTAATGACCTTTCACTCAATTTTGTTTGGCATTATACAATATTTCTCGAATAGATAAATTTTTATCAGATATTTCAAATGTGTTTTTCAAGCCAAGGATCCAATCTCATTGACCCCATTTCCCCTTCATCAATCGGCTTCTTTCTGCGTAAGATGGGAAATTACATATGATAGGCGATTCTTGATAATGTTTTTTTTTTCGATTCTTAAAGAGGTCATTATCACAGAATTATACAGGGTGGCGCAACAAAACCTGACACATTTTGTTTTCAGGTGGCACTGGAACTAAATGAGGGAGAGAGAAACCAAACACAGCATTGGAAAGTAGAAGAGTGAAGGTTTATTTTTGTCTAGTTGTTTTCCATAATGGATCACTGGAGTGCCACACACCGCGTTTTTATTTATAGAGCCATTTTTCAAAATTATGAGAGACTTTTTTCAAAGCATTCATATCAATTTGGGCAATTTCGCGGTGAATTTTGGTTCAAAACTCATCAAAAGTCATTGGCTAGTTAACATAAACTTCATTCTTCAAAATAGGCCCATGAATCAAAATCACAGCATGACAAATCAGATGACTGTGGCAGCTAAGGAAAAGCAGTGCTTCTGAAGATGATTTTGTGTACTGCAGTTTTCTTCCAAGAATCACTAAGTTTCTCATGAGGTATGGCATGTGACGCCATCTTACTGAAGTCAATTACAACTGAGACGATGTCCGCATTTCAATTTGGGTGCAAAAAATGTTCGCGCATGCGTGTATAGCGCACTGAATTAACTGTACAGAAGAAAAAGAAGTGATCTGCATAAGAGCAGATTGAACTCATTCAAAGTTCTCTGGGGTATGAACAGTCCGGATCTGGCCCAGAGGTTTCATTTTGGTTATGGAACTTGTCTTTACTAAATTTTTCACCCACAGCTCCACTTTATTACGCAGAGGCACTGGAATTTTCTGCTTGAATTGAAAATTTTGAATAGCTATAACCTCAGATTGGCACTTTTTTCAAAAACACATTTTAAATAAAAACACTGTGTGTGACCCTCCAGTGCTCCAATATCAGAGTGTCTACTGGCAAGAAAAAGGCAAGAAAGTTAGAAAAAGGCGAGAAATTCGCTTGGGTGGCAAGAAAGTTAGAAAATGGTATAGAAATTCCTTCGAAAAGCAAGAAAATTTCCAAGAATTCACATCAAAAATCTCTGAAAAATTAAAGTTATCCCAGCAAAATTTCAAGTTTTTATTTTGTTAAAATTGACGTTCTACTTTTCGAATTAAAAATTTTCCAAAAATTGTGCCCTCGCTTCGCTCGGGCCATTCAAAATAGTATTTTCAACAATTTTAAGAATTCAAAAATTAAATAGGGAATTTTTGATTTCCAAGTAATACCCAAACCATTTGAAAAGTGCAAATTTTTCATTCTCTGAATAGAAAGACTAACTTTTCAAAATTTTTGATATTATTGTACTCCGATGAAAATGCAAAATAAAGCATACAAAATGGTCGTTTTTTTCGTTTTTCACAACAATTTTTTCAACAAATTTTCGCTCTCGCTTCGCTCGAGCAGTAATTTTAACTTCATTTCCATAAAATGATCATTCATTGTGAAGGGTTTTCTGAAAGCAACCTAAAATGTCGATTTTTCGTGTCTAAAATTCTGACTTTGCTCTCCCCTCAGTCACAAATAAAAATATACCTAAGCTCTTTCATGGTTTGATCCTGTAATTGTATATGTCACTGGTATTCAGCACGTTAAACTTTTGATTTTTGTCGGAAAAATAAAAAATTTTTGTTGGAAAAATGACATTATACTCCCCCTCCCCCAAATAACACGACTTCGATCCGCATTCGAGTTTACTTTTCATTTTGTTACTGTTATCATCATAGAATTGAATTCACTTCAGTAGACTTGCCTCAACGTTTGTTTTTATTACGTTTTTTTATTACTATTTTTTCATTTGAAAAATTAATTCACTTCTCTGCTTTGAAAAATAAATTTTTGAGAAATTTTGTTGGTGGGGGGGGGTAGAGGGGTTAGCGAAGATTATCTATGCGTAAATATGAAGAGGGGCAAGAAATTTAATTTTTGGAAGCAAGAAAAAAGCAAGAAAAAGGCGAGAAATTCGCTTTTTTGATTTTAGTAGACACTCTGAATATGGAAAACGACTAGACAAAAATAAACCTTCACTCTTCTACTTTCCGATGCCGTGTTGGGTTTCTTCCTCACTCATTTAGTTCTGGTGCCACTTGAAAACATAATGTGTCAAGTTTTGTTGCGCCACCCTGTACAACTCGAAGTTCAATTACGAGTATTAAAATTGGCTATATCTATCTACAGTGTAAAAAACCATCGTTATTATACGATAACAAAATTGTACTTTTTATTCGAAAACGAAAGGAACTGTATAAATGCTTATGCTAAGTATAAGGCTAATGGTGGGTAATTATTGGTTTAAAATTATTTTTGATGATTAGGGCCCAACAGATAACGGGACTCGTCTTCTACTAATTGTTCTTTTTCTTTGGTATTCGACGATAAAGACCACGTTTGTGGCTCACTAGATCCGTATTTAACGAATGTCACAGCGCCGATAATTAACACACCGGCTGCCAAAAGAAAGCAGTTGTTCCATTCTTGAGTGGTCTGAAAAATAGTACGTGTGAATTTTTGAAATCAATACCTACTTGAAGCGTTCAGAAGGGTGAGTAGGTACCCACTTGGAACCAGACTTGATACTTACATGATTAATTGTCATGAAACCGGTTAATGTTCTGGAAATAATTGTACTGCTGCAAGAACAAAGTTTGGTCAATCCGGCAACAATGCTGGAGTCATTCGGAGCGATATTGACTACGTTTGGTCTGCGAATAGAAAAAATTTATAAAGAACTATCTTATTTCAAGTTGAAAATTTACAATCGCATTTTTACGTACTCGAGAACTGGTTGTACGATAGATTTGGTGATCTGAATTGTAACAAAAAACACCATAGAGATCGTGAAATTTGAGAAAATTGCGCACCCCAGAAAAAAAAGGCTCATGGACAGGAACGCAGAACCGATTATCGTTTTATCCATCTGTAGGGTATTCGTGATTAGCATTTCATGTATTTAGATTATTTTCTCATTTCATAAATGGTACTTTTGAAAAAATTGATATCTTACTCGGGTTGGTTTGACGTGAGTATGATGGTTTTTCCAATAGTCAATTATGGTACCCGAAAGTGGATACAGAATAATCGTCACAGCCACAGGAACTGAAGAAAGCATGCCTATTTCATCAGTACTCCTACCCGTCGAATCTAAACTTTAAAACGTAAATTGATTAAGTAATCAAATAAACAAATAACCATTCTTATTAGTTGAATACATGCTGGAGTAATTAAAAAGGAAATTTTCCATAAAAGTGTTATGTGTACAGTATTTAATGTGTAATGTGTAAATATATGTTTTACGTATTAACCTTTGGCATATAAAGGTAAACATCCACTAACAATAGTTTGTACCCATAACATCGTAGAATCACCCAAACATATGGCCCATACTGCCGGTGATAAGAGAATTTTCTTGTATGGATGAGAAGTCTACAAAAGAAGAGCCAACAGTTTGAAAAATATAATCTTCAACTTTGAATGTGCTTAATTGATAAGCATGGGGTTTACAACTTTACACTTTACGTACTTGATAACGTTTCCGTGAATCGTCATAAGTTTCATTGAGAATATAAGTGAGTTCTTCTTGGCTAATCCATTTGTCTTGAGAAGGTAGATTTGTAACGACAGTCAGACAAAGCCAACCAATAGCCAAAGATATAAAGCCTGAATGGTTGAAAAAAAAAGACAGGAGTTGAAATATGATTGAAAAATTGCAATTTCTAACACGTGGGTACATATTATGAGAAGATTTAATCACCTGAAGTGTAAAATACCATTTGCCATCCTAGTCGATCAGCTATTAATCCGAATAAAGGATACATTACGGTCATGCCTACGTTGCCGCCGTTGCTGCAGAAAGATATCAGGGTAGATCGTTCTCTCCTTGGAAACCATCGTGAGAATATTTCGGCGCTGCTAATGAAGAAACAGTTCTGAAAAAGGAATACATGAAATTAGTTATTATGAGGTAATTGTAATATATTTTTATGACATTTTGATGTTCCTTCTGTGGTATGAGGTAGAGTTGGATGAGGGGTGAAGATGAAGTGGAAATCATCTGTGAAATGATGCCTCGAGGAACAATAATTTTATTATTTTTTATTTTCCAAAAAATTTTCTCAAGTGTAAAAATTATAAAAAAATATTGAAACTGGAGGTGTTTTTTTTGAGGGGGGGGGAGGAGGGAATAAAAATTTGTGATGAGAAAAAAATATCAATTTTTCCGAATAAAATTACGAATTTTCAAAGTGAAATAAAAGATGAAATGACAATTTTGCCGATCGGTATAATTCGCATCAAAGCTTATAAAAATTTGCTATTTTCCCTTTTGAATTTATGGAAGTTTCAAAAATAGATTCTTATGGTATATATATGTAGAAAAGAAATAGAAATTGACTCGAGTAAATCGAGGGCAAAAGCTCTTAAAAAATTCGTAGGTACTTCAAGAACTGAAAAAATCAAAATGTTTATAAAAAATTTGTTTTTAATGAAAAGCAAACAGGCCTGAGCAGAGTGAGAGCAAAATCCAGTTTTCAAGTGAAAAATGCGTTTTTTTTTTGTTTGAACTTTTTCTGAAAATTCGAATAAATGCCTAATATATTTTTATAAAAGTTTGATTCCAATTTGGAATAAAAAAACACGGAGGTTCTAGCGAAGCGAGGATAAAAAATTTCAAAATTTCGTATTTTGAATCAAATTTGAACAGGTGGGCTTCTCGGTGATTCTGGATTCATCGTCTATGAATAATTTCAACAGTGATTCTGATTCATAAGCTTCTGAACGATTTGTGAATCATTCGCAATTTTGAGTTTTGACTATAAGTACCTACATCTCATTCAAATTTTAGTACGCTTTTCTAACCTGTAGGTAGGTAGAGGTACCTCCCTATCGAGAATTTGAGATTCAAGAATCGCCAATGAATTTATTTGCCCCAATTTTGAATTGAAAGAAAATATGTGTATTCCTGATTCTGATTAAAAATCCTTATTCTGGTTCATGAGTACATCATAATACGAGTCCTGGCGAATGAGATGAGAGTAATATTATCCACACTCATTGCTATTTTCGAATCATTGTTCAATCTGATAATTGTGTTTCATAATTTAATTAAAATTGTGGCGGTTCTGTTCTACTCTGATCACCATTTTCTTCCGATTCCCTCCCCCATGACCCTCTGAATCGAAAACATACCAACAAATGATACATCAGTCTCAGGATTATTGGCTTTTCTAGGATTTTTATGGAAATTCAGAAGGTTATGGAGAGCTTGAAGAAATTATATCTATCCTTGAATTAAGTTTCTTAATTTTTATTCGAGTGTGACGTCATCAAAAACATAACAAAAAATACATTTCACGACCCATTCATTTTTTTTTAATTTACCCAAAATGGGGGAGGAAGTGTCATCCTCTTAAGGTTTCAGGATCCATGAACGAAAACTATCTCAATGATTAACTCATGAAAAATCGTATTTGAAGTATTTTTTTTTTTTACAGATTTTGATAAGTAATAGGGCTTGAAATAAGAAGTTTTTTTTTATCCCGATGAAAGTTTGGATTTTCAACTTTCAACATTTTAACATTTTTTTTTTCAATTTTTTTGACTCAGGAAGACTTTTTTTTGTGAGTAGGATGACATGATCTCACGTAGAAATTGTGGAGCCAATTAAATGAGAAAAATTAGGCATGGGTAAAATAAAAACTAGCTACTTACTCGTAGTTAAACTGATTTGGAATGATTCATTTGTGGATATTATTTGGTCAAAACAAAAAGAGAAAAAAAAAGAAACTAGTAAATGAAACCTGCAGCAATGAAGTTTTCCTCTCCGTTTGTATGTAGTTTCACAATTATTATTCTACGTGATAAAAATAGGTATTATTAATAAGTAGCTTAATTATCTCGTCTGATAAACTCTTGCAGTTCTGTTAGTAAACAATTTACATCTTGACTGATAAGCTCTTATTCTAATTTAAGTTCAGATTAATACACATTGGTAATCATTTGATTGGGATCATTTCTAATGAAATATCAAAATATGGAACTATTCCTCGATAATTCTTAAGGTTACCTTATTTTTTTAATTGGAAATTAGAGTATTCGTTTGAGATGATCGTGACTTTTTTGAAAAATAATTGCTTCAATTTTTAGCCTTGAAAGAAATTCAAATTCGATTTTTTTCAACCCTGAAAGTGATTTTGTTCATTCAAGTTCTTAAAAAAAATGTTACATCAGACTTGAAATTACAAACTAGTTTCGATCTTTTAACATTTCAATCGAACCTTTTTTTTATGGATGATTTCCATGCTTCAAAACAAAGGCATGTTTCATTTGTTTTCCTGCATTTGGAGAGAGAAAAAGGGAAGGAAAATCTCAATAGGGTACTTGGACCCATGAAGTATACCTACATAATAAATATATTTTTTTTGAGACTTTTCGAGGGATATGTAAAATCTTTTCAATTTTTTCTTGATTTCTGCAATTTTTTAAGGGAAACCCACGTAGGAGGACTCATTTTTTTTTGGAACTATGGAAGTTTTCAATTTGTTATTTAAAAATGTACTAAACTCATCCATGAAATTTTTCTTCTGTTTCAAGGCTTCAAAGTATGTGGACGTTTCAGTCAAAGAAAGGGAGATGGTGAAGGGGATGGGATTAAAGAACTGTTTTTTTTTTTAATCAAATTAATTTTCTTTTGAAAAATTCGACTTTTATCTGAAGTTGAAGTCGCGAAAATTTACAGAAATGATTTTTTTTTCTGATTAAATCTTGGTTTTTTATTTGATTTTCTCATCGAATTTTTCAAAGAATTTTTGATTGTAAAGCTAATAGAAAAAAATAGAGGTTTTAAAACGTTGTCAAAATTTCAAACTTTTCCTACATGCAATTTCACTACAGATTTTTCACTCTACTTTTCAACTTGAAGAAAATATGAAAATGAGAGACTAATTTTTTTGTCTCAAAATGATAGGTAGGTAGATAAATTTTTAAAAAATAATTCAACGAGAGTTTAAAATTACCGCAAAAAATCCAGTCAGCAGTCGAAAGGACAAAAATATCCGGTAATCCATGTACAAGGTGGATGGTTGGAGTAAAGTCAAGACTCCACAAATCATAAGGACGACTGCGCCGCTCACGGAACCTCCTAGTTTATTTACAAAATATCCACCGCCGATTGAGAATAAACCTCCGTATGAGATGATGCTGGAAACAATACCAACGGTTGATGGATCCCATTGGAATTCAGCTGGCTGTTCGAATATAAAAATAAGATATAAAAATTTCGTGTCCAGAGAATGAAAAAACAGTCGAGTGACAAAATGAGCTGAAGAAGATTGAGCATGCGTTGTTTTTTTTAAAAAAATAAAACTGTATCTGCTTACTTTGGTTATTGTAATATTCCCCACACTTATGTTTTTGGGAGAAGTCATCTCGACAACGGCGATATTTATGTTCGATATAATCATGCCCAAATTCATATAGCATAGAAATATCACAGCCGTGGTGTAAAATCGTTTCGATAACCATATCGATGGTATGTGATTGACGAATATTTCTCTACAAAAATTACAAACAAAACCAAAATACGATAAAATATTAGTATGCCAAGAGTATTAAGTACGAGTAGAATCAATGAATGAATAAATGCATCAATCCTATCACCATATGACCACACTAGTTAATTCTTATCAATCTACGAATATACAACACAATACTAATATTACGTAAAAACGTAAAATAAACTGGTTTCGCTTACTTTTTCTCCTCATCTCGATGCTGATACTGCTCCAGCTTGTCTGGATATATTCCGGCGTCTTGATCAATCGTAACGATGTTTTCATTCAAAGCCGAATAAACCATTTAAATTTATGATATCCTGCACTCGACCCTCGCAAAACTTCAAATGTGAAATGAGAATCATTTGTATCGAAAGCATCACCGAAGGAAAACATAAAAATTCAAATGAACACCAAAAACCTGTACCAAGTTGGGCTAGTGCACTTTGCTATCTAGACGGATGCCGTTCGGCTTGGTTGGCGCACGCGTGTTGGTCTCTGCATCACAACAGTTGAAGGGAGAGGTCCAAAGTCTGAAACCGGATTCTCTTCGAACGTGGAATATCAATATTACGTAGTGGGATGATTCGATTCCCACGTAAGTATTTATTTTTAAATACTTACCTACATACATATAATATATTATGAAATGCAGAAGAAAGAATCTCTGTGAGTCTTTTTTTTTTTTTAGTGATTTAACGAGGTTTTATGGTCTAAATAATATGTAGGTACAATATCTACCTATACAGTTGAATAGGTTAGAAAAATAATAATTCAACCGATTCAATTTGATAGGAGTTTTATTCTAGGAAATTTGGAATTTGGATGAAAAATTAAATACATAGATATTTATGAAATTGTACAAATTATTCCCAAAACTGCTTGAAAGATCTCAGAAATTTTTTCAAATACTTACGTGACGCAAAAAAAAACTTAAAATTGGCCTATAAGCGGCCAAAAGCTTGTAAAATATTGAGGAAGTTCATATAAATGAAGATCACATTTGAAAAAAAAAAAAAAACAAAACAATAATTCGGAGTGTTTTAATCTTCGAGAAATCGAGATATGATCTTATAAAAATACTCACTTGACGTGTAAACTTTCATATCATTAGAAAAATCATGAAATTCTTCTCATGATTAGATACCCCACCAATACTTACCCTTGAACATTTTTTGGTTTTTAGAATTTTTTTTTAAGTTGAAGTAAATTACAAAATGTAAGTAATACTTTTCAATTAAAATTTCCGAAATGAAGCTTCATGGTTTTTTAAAATCTTTTATGGTAATATCGGATCATTTTAAAATTTTAAACCATTTTCAAGTCTCCTACGGGTCATTTATTTTTTCTATCATGCTCAGATTTTGATCCAGAATGGCTGAAAGTCGCTCGTAGAGTATTGGTTGGAATATTCCCAAGTTTAGCTGAAAAAAATCATAAATTCCAGTTTCCTACGCATACCAAGAAGGAAGACAAACTATCTGGAGCTCAATTTAAATCTCTCTCCGACCTCCCGATTTCCTTCTTCAGCAAAATCACATCTACCTCACATCTGGTTGTTTGAGGCTCCTGTCAGATACACTGAATGGAGCCCTCAAAATCTTATCCCCTTCTCTTCAGAATTTTTCTCCTTCTGTTTTTTCTCAGGTTTGGAGACTTTAATACTAGCAATGCAATTTATTTTGGTTTTTGATTTTTTATTCAATTTCGCAAAAAATGAGTCAAACTGACTGGAACAAAAAATAGAGGTTTTTGGAGAGGGGAAAGGGAGAGAGTGAATACAAATTTGCCGATCGCTATGAGAAAAAATACTAATTTTGTCAAATAAAATGACGAGTTTCTGTTACGAAATAGGAGGTAAAATGACAATTTTATTCTCACATTGAGGGTTATTGAAAAATTGTTGTTTTTCTCTTTGAATTTATGAAAGTTTCAAGTATAGAATGGTTTTAGCTTAGGAAAAATATAGAAATTGATCCGAGCGAAGCGAGGGCGAAATCGTTCAAAAATTCGTATACATACATATTTTAAGAGGTGAAAAACAATGTGTCTTACAAAAATTCATAAATTTTTTGACTCCAAAATTTTAGAATTTTAATATTGATTTTCTTGAAATTTCAATTTTGAAAATGAAAAGCAAACAGACCTAAGCGAAGTGAGGGCAAAAGCTTGCTTCGAGAAATGAAAAAACAAAACGTAGATATTTTGTTTGGTTTAAATATTTTTTTAAATTTGAATATTGATTTTTTTTTATAGCCCTAGTTTAATTTGAAAAATAGGACAGAGGCCCAAGCCAAGCTAAGGCAAAAGCTTTCAAAAATTCGTATTTCGAGAAATAAAACTTTTTGTTTTTTTTTTTGGACGAGTCGTATTTTTTTGACTCCACAATTTGAGAATTTAAACACCTAATAGACGATTAAAAATTTCAATTGCTTACGAAAATTTATGTCGAGAAGAAGTGAAAATAGCATTTTTATCTGAAATGACAAATTTATGGGTCTTTTATGTTAATAATTCAAGATTGCGTATTTTCTTGAACGTTACTGATAAATTGAATCTGATTGGGTAGAGGTACGTCATGATGCAAAATTTTTAAATGAGCATTAAGAAGGCTGTTTTTATCGGTTTAAATTTTCAAAGTGCTCTATAGCTCCTTCAATTCTGAAATATGCAATTTCAAGATTAGTTGAATGCATTTTCTGCCAAAAGTGGATGTTGAAGGCGCTAGATCATTTTAAAAATTCAAAAGCGCTGCAAAATTTTAAGTGCTTCATCCTCTCAAAAATTCGAGTTACTTGAGTTCTGAATTTGGACTGAATAAGTACCTACGAGTGCAATTCTTCCTACAGAACTTCAAGTAGTCTAGAAAAAAGGCCGAGTTCTGGCTTCCATAGGTAGGTACCTAAAAAATTGATACTCAAGATTTTCTAAGCATTCCCGCAGCTTAAATGTGATTCTTGGAAAATCGAAAAATGTAAAATTTGAAGTGCTTTTGAATTTTCAATACGCCTCGACTCGAACCGACCCCTTCAATTTTTAGTCAAGGGGTAGAATTCTGGATTATTTCAAGATTTTGGGATTTTTTGATGTTTTTGATTACCTATGGTACTTACATAGGTATTTAATGGTCAGAAATAGATAAATTTTAGCAGTTGAAAATTTGGGCTTTATGGTGCAAACTGTGAAATTTACGTATTTAATGAGGTACCTACTTATCAAGTTTGACCAATGCAAATAAATAAAATCCTACATGAGGACTGCATCTCTCTGAATATTCAATTGTTTCAAATTTTTCATTCATTTTGATTCCCCTTCAATTCAATTAATTGGTTCGAAAAATGAAGAAACAAAATCTAAATGATAATTTTCCTCTTTTTTTTGAGATTTTAAAATATGTTGGTGTTTCATTTGTAATGAAGCAAGACCCTAGATAACGAAAACACGATTTAATATTTGAATAAAGGAACCATTTGTAGATAATTTTTACACTTGTAAAGAATCACTTTTGATCTTGATTTTTGGTTTTGATCAAAAAATCACGTTCGTCGTCTTCATCTTCGTCGATCGAAGGTACAGACCAAGGCTGAGCTTCGCTGGATCCATATTTGGCAAATATTGCAGCTCCGATTATCAATATACCAGATGTGAAGAAAAAACAATTATTCCATTCTTGAATAGTCTAAAAATCGAAAAAGAAAAAAGAAAACATGTTACCTATTTGCATTTAAACAAAATTGCTGACCTTCTAACTTGCGTGTTTGAGAAAATTTAAACTTACATGATTCATGGTCATAAAACCGAATATGGTTCTGGAAAATATCGTACTCAAGGAAGTACAAATTTTAGTCAATCCGGCTACGATGCTCGAGTCGTTGGGAGCTAAGTTAACAATGTTAGGTCTGCAAAAAGAGACACAATTATTTATTATTCGAATAGGTACTACTTACGATTTTTTACCTAAGTTTTCAGAAATAGGCGTAGGTATACGTTAGTGGACTGAAATTTGACTAATTTTGGACTGCGAAATTTAAACTACTTACTCGAGAACTGGTGGTACGAATGATTTAACAGACTCAATCATCACAAGCAATACCATTGATGCTGTGAAATTTGAAAAAATTCCACATGCTGCGTACAACATGCTTGCAGAAAGGAACGTAACGCTGATTATTATTTTATCCATCTATATAATACCATGCGGAAAAAAAAGAAGGCTTATTAAGTATTTTGGATTTATTTTCAATAAAATCGTTCAGCTTATTACCCGAGTTTCATCGATGCTGGTGTGATTTTTCCAACGATTTATCAATATTCCGGCAACTGGATACAGGATAATTGTAACGATCAAAGGAATGGAACATAAATAACCTATTTCATCGGTAGTTCTTCCCGTCAAATCTAAAGTTAAAATGAATATAGGCCTATTTATTAAAATTTGATCTGTTTTTTAAGTGTTGGAAATTTGAGGGAGAAATTTTTCCCTTGAAAATTTGCGAGTATAGCGTAATTTTTAGAAGAATAAATCTTATCGGCTCGGCTTGTACATTTGATATTGCTTACCTTTGGCGTATAAGGGTAAACATCCAGCATCTACATTGTTAGTCCAGAATAAAGTAAAGTCGACGAAACATAATGCCCATACTGGTGGCGATAGGAAAATTGTTTTGTAAGGATGAGATATCTATGAAAAAAGCATCACGATAAATTTATTGCATTAATTTGAAAAGTGACTAAATCCAATTTGATTTCACGTTTTTGTTTTTACACCATCACGTACTCGTTTTCGAGGAACGTCGTAAGTTTCTTCGAGTATATAGTTGAGTTCTTCTTGGCTGATCAATTTATCTTGAGAAGGACGATTCCTCACCACGATTAAGCAAAGTAAAGCGGACACTAGAGATAGTAAGCCTAACAAAAGAGAACTAGTGATGAGTTGAAATGACTGACAAACGAGGTAGCCCAACGCCAACTGGCAGATAAATTATTTTGAACCTTACAAAACTAAATCGAAGAGCGTAAAAAAATACATCGCAAGTCGAAAAATCAAAAAGCCAAAAATAATTTTAAAAAATCGAAATGTTACCAAATTGGTCTAGAAAACTGAAATTCAGCATGTACCCCATATTGGACTCTTTGAATCGATTGGAAACAGCTTTGAACCATTTTGAGCAATTCTGGAGCCTCTGGCAGATTTTTGAGAGTTGAAATTTCATCAATTGAAATTGGAAGGCCAAACCCTGGCTTCATAAGCCGTTATTGGATAAAATTTTTTGAAAATTGAAATTTTCAAAAATCTTCTAAAGTCTTTTAGAATTGTTTAAAGTGGTTCGAAACTGCCTCCAATCAGTTCAGGGAGCTGAAATTAAATTGGTGAAATTTTTACTTTTTCCCCCCCTTTTTGGCCCTTTGATTTTCAAAAATTTACCATTAGAAATTCACTTCAACTCCTGAAATTTTGGGTGATGTATTTTTGCATGCTCTTTTGATTTAGCTTTGTCTGGGTAGGAAATGTATCTTCTAGTTGGGATACCTCCCCTGCCCTGTGAGGAAAATTGGCCATTCTGGCTAAATGCCAATACGATGACATAAGCATTTATGAATCAATCACTCACCTGTAACGTAAAATACCATTTGCCATCCAACTCGATCAGCTATGAATCCAAACAAAGGATTCATAACAGTCACTCCTACGCTTGTTCCGACGCAGCAAAATGCTATCAACATGGGTCGTTCTTTTTTTGGAAACCATCGCGAATATATTTCGGCGACGCTGGCGTAAAAACAATTCTGAAACAAATTGTGTCTCGATTGCATCATATAAGAATTGAAAAACGATTGCAGATTTTTCAAATTAGGTACTAATACGATTTACTAAATTTGAGTGGACTAATTGCAAATTTCAGGTGTTTCATATTTTTTTCTGATGATTTTTCCTTCCCATGTTTGGAAGCACATGAATTATGTTAGTCGGGGAGCCCGCATAAGGATCTATTTTCTTGAAGGCGGAGTCCTAAGGAACATTTCTAGCCCTTGTACTCAAAAAAATAGTGGCCCTACTTACAAAATGGCGGCCATTTTGATTGACAGGTAAGCCGAAATTGCAGATTTTGCAGATTTTGCGTTCCAACATAGGACTTGCACGAAATTTTTTCAACCGTATAAACTATAAAGGTAGCTCGAAAGATCAGGCAAAAATTTAACACCTGTCAAAATTTCAAGTGCTAAAGTGCCTTTTTCGATTTTTGATGAATTTTTAAAAATCAAGTACAGGCCAAAAATGAAGGAAAAAATCAAAATTTTACCAAATTGACCAAGAAAACTGAAATTTGGGATATACCCGTTTTTTGACATGCCAAATCGATTGGAAACTGTTTCAAACCATTTTGAGCAGTTCTGGAGCCTCCAGCGGATTTTTGAAACTCGAAATTCCCACAAAATTTCATCAAATGGAGTTGAAAAGCCGAAATTCATTCTGCAAACTAATTTCAATACGCTACTAAGTCAACTGCAGGTAGATTTTAATTCGTTTTGGAACCCACAGCGACTTTTTGAAAATTACTGGAGCCTCCAGTAGATTTTTGAAACTTGAAATTTCCCAACATTTCATCAAATGAAGAGGGAAAGCCAAAGTTCATTCTGAAAACTAATTTCAATACGCTACGAAGTCGACTGCTGGCGGATTTCAAGTCGTTTTGGAGCCTCCAGCGACTTTTTGAAAATTACTGGAGCCTCCAGTAGATTTTTGAAACTTAAAATTTCCCAAAATTTCATCAAATAAAGATAGAAAGCCAAAATTCATTCTGCAAACTAATTTCAATAGGTTACGAAGTCGACTGCTGGCAGATTTCAAGTCGTTTTGGAGCCTCCAGCGACTTTTTGAAAGGTCGTATGGCGTTTTTTAGAAAATTAAAATTTCCAAAAAGTAGCTGGAAGCTTCAAAACCATTTGAAACTACCATGCAGTAGACTTCATATCGTATTGATATTAGTTTGCGAAGTAAATTTCAGCTTGCCAACTCCGTTTGATAATATGTTGTGGGAATTTCGAGTTTCAAAAATCCGCTGGAGGCTCCAGAACTGCTCAAAACGGTTTGAAACAGTTTCCAATCGATTTGGCATGTCGAAAAGAGGGTATATCTCAAATTTCAGCTTTCTTGGTCAATTTGGTAAAATTTTGATTTTTTCCCTCATTTTTGACCTAAACTTGATTTTCAAAAATTCACCAAAAATCGAAAAAGGCACTTTAGCACTTGAAATTTTGACAGGTGTTAAATTTTTGCCTGATCTTTCGATCTACCTTTATACGGTTTAAACAATTTCGTGCAAGTCCTATGTTGGAACGCAAAATCTGCAATACTTACTTGTCAATCAAAATGACCGCCATTTTGTAAGTGGGGCCACTTTTTTTCGAGTACAAGGGCCAGAAATGTTCCTTAGGACTCCACCTTGGGGGGGGGGTGCAATAGATCCTTATGCGGGCTCCCCGACTATGTACTCGAATGATAGTGAAGTATGTACTTTATAGGACCTACCCCGAAGAATCCAGTCAGTAAACGAAACAGGAAAAATAAACGAATATCCAAGTACAAGCTGACAGGATGGAGTATGTTCAAGACACCACACATCATCATTATAAATGCAAAGCTTCCTGCACCTCCCATTTTATCCACAAAAAATCCACCACCTAATGCGAACAGACCGCCATACGAGATGCTGCTGGAAACAATACCAACGAATGATGGATCCCATTGGAATTCAGCTGGCTGTAATAAAAAAAAAGTAAAAGTTATTAATCCTTACGTGTTAATTGAAGAAGTTTTTATGAGAAAAAGAGAGAAAAGTTGACATGGTAAAATTTCTATCTCTAAATCAGGATTTTAATTATTTGTTTTCTCGACGTGAGTGCTCAAAATTTTGGGATATTGCTCAATGTCTCACGTCAGTGTTGATATGAAATTTTTCATGTTTACTTATACTGATAATTCAAGAAACTGGCTACACTGTCAAGGTTTTTCCTATCGTCTCATTGCATGACGTCTGACAAATATTTTATTTACATTATACCTACCTACGATACCTACCTATTCGTATCAGGGTTCATAACTTGGACTTCCGTTTACTCGAACAAACCATGAAAAGATTGATAAGATAATATGTAGGTATGTATGTGAATTAATTAACTTACTCGTAAAATTGTAGAATTCCCTTTAGTGATCAGTTTCGCAGAAGTCATCTCGACGACGGCGATATTGATATTCGTTAATATTATTCCGATATTGATATAAGCGAAAAATATCACTACAGAAACTAGAAACCGTTTCGAAAACCATAATGGGGGCGTTTGATCGACACATGTTTCTCTATACATCGAAGGAAAAAAAACACACACACACACGAAGAAAAAATAAAATTAACGAGATCGTTTTTCACATTAAATTCAGATATTCAATTAAATATAATTAGGTATACGAGATTTCGATCGAATTACATTTTTTTGTCATTTTGTGGTCGATTCTGCTCTTCATCGTTATTTGGAGACGTTTTGGCTGGTTTAACTGCGCCTACTCTCATTGTAACAAGCTTGATTTGCTGCACTTATCTAACATCGTATGTGTATTTAATTTAAATGTATGTAGAATTGTAGGCAGTAGGTAGGTAGGTATGTGTACTGTACCTTCTGATAATAAACGAAGGTTGTGATCTTGAATTTTTCAACTCGCGTTCCCCCCTCTACAAGTTGTAGCGTCAAGCGTGGACGATGCGCGAAAGAAATTGTTTTTTTTTGCGTTTTGAATCGCACATGGTATCGATTATTGGTAGGTACCTAGGCAATTGAACTGTAATTTTTTTTATTCGCTTTTGTCTATGGATCGAAACAGAAATTTTGCTACGTCGCCCTGGTGCCACCTCCTTTCTGCTTCACATTGAAAGTTTAGACTTGTTCAGAGAAAACGTTTAAAAATTTCGTAATTATATCTACAACCGCGATGAGATAGTTTATGTTTATCTAATGATGGAACGGTTTGTTGAGATGAAGTTCTCGTAATGCCAAGATTGTCGAGTTCTTTGTCTACCATGCTGATTAAAAGTTTTCTTTCTTTTACCTGGCTCAATATAGTTAATAGTCCAATTGGCAAAAGGTATTCAGTTGGCTAGCATTTTTGAGGTACAAAATATACAGTTGGCTTTTAATTGAGAATTTTTAGAAGAATTTTAAGGCTAGAATTGAACAATGATTTTTGGAATTTTTGAATAATGGTCATATAAAATCATTCAAATTGAGTTGGAATTTTGCAAAAAAAAATTCAATATTTCAACAAAAATTATTTTTTGATCATTTTTTAAAGAATGTTGATCTTCAAATTGGGACATGATTTTGGTGCTTTTTGAATGTGCTGTGTGACATCAAAATGTGTTGAAACGCAAGAAAATCCAAAATTTCTATTAGAACTTTTTTCAGCATTTTTTTAAAATTTCAGTTCGAAATTTTGTGCGAATTTTGAACATTACTCGGTAAAATTACCCGGAAAATTTACTCAATTTTAAGTTGAAAATTCTTGAGCAATATTCATAAAAAATTTAGATCGAAATTTTTGATTTTTTTGTCAAGTTTTTAACGCATTTTGATAGTTTGAATGACAACTTTTTCAAAAATCCCAAAAACTGTGACTCCACTTTTGTCGAAATGTTTTGATTTTTCACAAAATTTTAATCCATTTTGATTTCGTTCAAATATCCCAAAAATCATGGCTCAATGCTGTGCTCAAAATTCATCAAAAATGCTTAAAAAACATTTTCGTTGTATTATTCGTATTTCTTTCAGTTTAACACGTTTTAATTGATTGTAATGCACTTTTTCAAGAATCTTTAGAATCATCATCCAACATGAAAACCTGTTGTGAGGCACCCAGAGCCTCCTCCCAAACGCATTGAAAATATCAAATGAGATGAAATAAAATAGAAATCAACGAATTTTTTACAATTTTTGTAACGAGAACTGTTTATTATATTTTTAAAAAGGAACCATTGCAAATTAATTTTTACATGAAAAATTTGAAAAAAAATCATTTTTTGTTCTTGTCTTTAATCAGATAATCACGTTCGTCTCGTTCGTATTCGTCGATCGACGATGTTAAAGACCAAGACTGAGCTTCACTGGATCCGTATTTAACAAATATCGCAGCACCGATCAACGAAATACCAGACGTTAAAAAATAACTATTGTTCCATTCTTGGATGCTCTAGAAAGCAAAAAAAACACGTACTTTAGGTACCTACTTATGTACATTTTCAAAAAAAAAAAAATTCTGTTCTGAAAGAAACTTACGTGATTGATTGTCATGAAACCGGTTATAGTTCTGGAAAATATGACACCCAAGGAAGAACAAATTTTAGTCATTCCGGCCACGATGCTCGAGTCGTTGGGAGCTAAGTTTACGATATTTGGTCTGCAAAAAACACACGAGATTTTTTATTCGACGTTTGAATCGAAAAATGACAGATTCGCAAACGCAAATTACTCACTCCAGAACTGGTGTAACAAATGATTTTAAACCTTCGATTGTTAAAAATAAAATTACTGTAGCGGTGAAATTTGAAAAAATTGCACATGCTGCGAACATGATGCTTATTGAAAGGAACGTAATGCTGACTATAATTTTATCCATCTATTTGAGCGAAAATTAAAATATTAAAAACACATCTTCGTGTGGGTATAGTTATGTGGGAGTTTATTTTATAAATGTATTTATAGTCGACTAGTCGTGCTATGTTCTTACTCGAGTTGAATCGACGTTGGTGTGATTTTTCCAGTGATTTATCAACATCCCGGCTACTGGATATAGGAAAATTGTCAGAAGCAGGGTAATGGAAGATACATAACCTATTTCATCGGTACTTTCTCCTGTCAAATCTGTTGAAATGCTTTCCATATTAGTTATATTACTTACGTTAGGTATAGTATGTACTTTTCGTTGCCATTTTTTTTAATGCATGTGAAATGCGCCTTTATTCCTACTTCAGACAGAGACTGAGTGGGGGATAAATAATTCCATAAATTCATATTGAAAGAAAATGTTTTTTTTTTTTTCATTTTGAAATTGATTTTTTTTTCATAATATTATAAGAAGATTGTATGTATTACTCACCTTTGGCATACAAAGGCAAACATCCGCCCGTTATATTTCCAGTCCATAGCAAAGTGATGTCGATAAAACATAATGCCCATACTGGAGGTGAAAGGAAAATTTTCCTATAAGGATGAGATCTCTGAAATGCGCATAAGTAAATATGTATTCAGACAGATCTGCTGTTTCTTTTTGAACCCATACTTAGATCCAAGTAAAGAGCAACCCCGTTTGATTGATCGTTTGAGTTAATTAATCTTTCACATCATCACGTACTCGTTTTTGTGGAACATCGTGAGTGTCGTCAGATATATAAGCGAGCTCCTCTTCGCTAATCCATTTGTCTTGAGAAGGTCGATTCCTCACAACAATTAAACAAAGCATAGCAGTCACCAAAGATGTTATACCTGGCGAAATAAGAAGGTGGTTAATTGATGTAGCATGATAACTGGGGTCATTCCACCTCAATTCGACCAACGTTTTTGAGCCATGTACTTCGATTTAGCTCAGATTTTTTCTACAACGTCTATCCATCCAATAAGTAAGAAACCCGCAATCAGTTTGGTCCCAGCCCCCTCTGGGGGCGGGTGGAGGCTTCAATTATTTTCGCATTGTCTCGAGGTACTCAACTTCAGCAGCACATTCCCCCAAAGCGATTATACTTTGATCAAAACTGATTTCACAGTTCAAAAGGGTATTGCATTTTGAACTTTTTCAAGTACATATTTTGAAATTTAAAAAAATTGACAATTGAACTTCCAAATTAAAAGTTTAAATTTCAAAATGGCGCTGTAAGTGTGAGCTACCATTTAAAATTCTGAATAAATTTCCATAGATGTACCTTTTGATGCTTTTTCGAAGTATATAATTTTCGAAATGAGATCTTTCCATGGAGGGGAAGCATCCCCTCCCCTAAATTTGGGCAAAACCTTCAAAAAAAATCTGGGGCATGTGACATATCGAATTGTATGTTTTCAGTGACCCTGAACACGAATATGACGTCAGATTTTTGATTGGACCCTATCTACGCCCCCCAGCACCTCCACAAATGAGGTAGAAGTACAAAAAAGTGTTTTGTTCGTGCGACACATGAAATAGTATGTTTTTGGTGACGCTGAACAGGAATATGACATCAGATTTTTGATTGGATCCCATATTATATGGAAATCATTACCTATTTGGGGAGGTTCTGGGGGCTATGGTTGAGGTCAATTTGAGAAACTAAGGTTATAATCGTGTTCAGTGATATCAAAAACATACTATTTCGTGTGTCACACGAAGGAACCCGTTTTTTTGACTTTTCCGCCTTTGGAGAAGTGCTGAGGGCCTTGGATGAGATCTAGTCAAAAATATGATGTCATATTCCTGTTCAGCGTCACTAAAAACATACAATTCAATATATCACATGCCTCAGATTAAAAAAAAAAAAATTGCCCAAATTTGGGGGGAGGAGGTGCTCCCCTCCATTAAAAGATTCCATCTCGAAAATTGAATATTTCAAAAAAATCACCAAAAGATACATCATATTGTGTGGAAATTTTTTCACAATTTCAAATGGTAATTCCCACTTACAGCGTCATTTCGAGTTTTGAACTTCCAATTTGAAAGTTCAACTTTCAACTTTTGAAAAGTTCAAAATACTTGAAAAGTTCAAAATGCAATGCTCTTTCGAACTGTCAAATTGATTTTGATCAAAGTATCATAGTTTTGGAAGCATGCGCTGCTGAAGTTGAGTACCTCGAGACCATGTGAAAATAATTGAAGCCCCCACCCGCCCCCTGTAGGGGCTGGGACCAAACTGATTGCAGGTTTCTTGCAGACATTGTAAAAAAAATTGAGCGAAGTCGAAAGACATGATATTTGAAATCACATTTTTTGGTCGAATTGACATGGAATGACCCACTGAAGAAAATTGTTCCTTTATAAAGTCACACAACACATTATCAGAAAGAAAGAAAAATCAATAACCTGTAGCATAAAATACCATTTGCCACCCTAGTCGATCAGCTACGAATCCGTACAAGGCGTACATGATGGTAATACCTACGTTCGTTCCATCCACGCAAAATGTAATCAACATGGGTCGTTCTTTTTTCGGAAACCATCGCGAATATATTTCTGCCACACTAGTGTAAAAACAATTCTGAAACCATGTACATCCTAATGTCACAAATATTGAAAATTTTCACGAATGAAATAGTCAGGTAGAGTGATAGGTATTAGGTACCTACCGCGAAAAATCCGGTCAGCAGACGTAAGAAGAAAAATAAGCGAAAATCAAAGTACAAGCTGGCTGGATGGAGTAAGTTCAAGATACCGCACATCATCATGACAAATGCACAACTCACCGCGCCTCCCATTTTGTTTACGAAGAATCCACCGCCTAGTGCAAACAGACCACCGTACGAAAGGAGGCTGGCAACAATACCGACGACTGACGGATCCCATTGAAATTCAGCTGGCTGTGGGAAAATAAGGAAATCGAGTACCTTTAGTAGAATCTTATTCATAATTCATTTTCTAACTGTGATAAAAGCATGTTCTATTCTTATAGGTACTATTTTAGCATTTTTCTTTGTGAAATTCAAGATTTAGTATCGGTTTACTCCGCGGGGGGGGGGGTGGAAGAGGCAAGCGTTGCTGAACTTGGAAATATTGAAACGATCATTTTTCAATTTTTTGAGTTTCATTTCATCTTTCAGTTTGTTAAAAAATTATATAATTAATTTTTCAGAAATACCTTTCCAATCCCCCCTTTTTTAATGAAATTTAACGACTGAAGGAGCACCAAAAGTTCGAAGACATAAAATGAATCGATATCTAATATTGAGTCAATGACCTTGAATTACTGCTTCCAAATTTTCTGTCTTTTTCAAGGAGGAAGAGGGTGTCTAGAAGAGTACCGAACAGTTCGATTTAAAAATAAACTTAATACGAGTATAGGTATCTCGTATCTGAACTGAATAGTATCGAAAGCCTCACACAAAAACCAGCCCAAGGGTCACAATTTTCAGTATGTTTTAGGTGGTAAAGTGAGAGGACGAGAGAGGTCTCATCGAAAAATGAACGCCAAAATATTCGAGCTTAGCGACTTTGAAAACCATTGTATGCTAGGTACTTATTTATTTTCAATTTTTTTTCACTTTTGATCAAATTGAGGGACTTGTATCATCCCCAAGAGTGTAAAGTTTCTATTTTAAAAACATTATCTGTTGAAAAAATGGTAAAAAAAAGAATTTTACTTTCAAGGGAAGTATCCTGAACCGGGCAAAAGAGAATCGAAAGACCCCGATTGGCACATTTCTGGTGATATCTGACTAATCATTTCTGCAGTCAGAAATTGCCGTTTTGACAGTCAGATTCGCAGTCTGACTACAATCAACCAATCAGAAACAATATTTTTTTGAAATTCCAAGATGGCGGTGACTCGTCAGAAGACTGAGTGGAGATCTGAGCGTGGAACCACAGTCAGATATTGCCGTTTTGGCAGTCAGAAAATACATTCTGACTGATATGTGGTCAGATCCCTATTCAGATGCACTGTCTAAAAAATGCCGTTTTGCCAACCGGGCGATGATCACAAAATATAATACCAACCAAAATTCCAGGTGCTGAAATTCATGTTTCAATTTTTGGCGAGAATTTAAAAATTCAAATTTTGTCCCAAAATTCGAAAAAAAAATCAAAATTGCAACAAAAAGAATTAAAGAGTTGAAATCAGGTTTATACCATATTTTTGACCTGTCGAGTCGATTTGTGACTGTTTCGAACCCTTACGATTTTTTCGATCGCTTTAGATACGTATTATCAAAGTCTTTTTGTGCCGGTTCAAAATTAAAAATTTTCTCCAGAGATTTTTTTATGCAAAAATCGTAGACTGCAAAGGTGTGAACGAAAAAAGCTGAAATTTGGTTGTTAGCTTGTTTTTGACCTGCTGAGTCGATTAGAAACGGGTTTTGAACCGTTCTAGAGCCTCCAGCAGATTTTTGGTTTCTCCAGTTTTCGAAAATCAAAATCTTTTTGAGCTGATTTAAATTCAAAATTAATTTTCAAGTTATTTATAGGTGCTGAATTTTTTTTCACCTTGTTTACAGTGTTTTTTTCGAAAACTGGAGAAACCAGAAATCCGCTAGAGGCTCCAGAACGGTTCGAAACCATCACCAATCGACTCAGCACGTTAAAAATAGGGTATAAACCAAATCCCAGCTCTCTAGGTCTTTTTGCTGAAATTTTGATTTTTTTTTACAAAGTTTTTTCGGCAACTGGAGAAACCGGAAATCTGCTGGAGGCTCCAGAACGGCTCCAAACCGTCACCAATCGACTGCACAGGTTAAAAATAGGGTATATAATCCAAATTCCAGCTTTCTAGGTCTTTTTGCTAAAATTTTGATGTTTTTCTAATTTTGGCCCAAATTTGAATTTTTTTAATGCTCGCCAAAAATCGAAAAATGACTTTCAGCATCTTAAATTTTGATTGGTGGTATATTTTGTAGTCCTATTCTGATTCCCCTTTGTTCAGTGTAAAAATTTTTGTGCCGGTTGGGACACTTCCGTTGTTAGGTATTGTAATGATTTCATGTTTTT
This sequence comes from Planococcus citri, assembly GCF_950023065.1. Taxonomy (NCBI): domain Eukaryota; kingdom Metazoa; phylum Arthropoda; class Insecta; order Hemiptera; family Pseudococcidae; genus Planococcus; species Planococcus citri. Next base: position 66,236,856 of record NC_088678.1, on the reverse strand, counting down.
AGCATTGAACTTTTTCTGTGATTACAAAAAGTTGAGCTTTAGCTTTTGACCCCAGTGTTGAGTTTTGAGATTTTTTTTTATACATGTATGCATATATTTTTTTTACGAATTCGCATACAGATTGATTTTCTTTGGCTGTAATTTTACCAGGTCTTTGGAGCCTTTTAATGACGGTTTAAAAAAAAGGGTTTTATGGGTGAGCGAGTGTTTGATTTATATTTTTTGATCATCACACTGAAGGGTCAAAAATGGCTGATTTCCTTTCTTACTTCTAAATTGGTTTTTTTTTAGAAACATTTTGCACATGAGAGGTCAAAAAACGATTTTTTGAAAAAATTCAAGGTACAAAGAAATGGATTGAAAAATGAAGAAGACAGCAATAGGTATTTTGACTTTGAAGTTGCTTTGTAGAATTTGTAGATTTTCGTAGGAGAGGGATACGAATTTTTCACTTTTTATTTACCTACGTAGAATTATTTTTTGATTGAAAAAAAATGAACACCAATTTTTTTCATTAACATCCAATCAAAAGAAGTCCAAAAAAATGACGAAATTTCTTTCAAAATGAGTGCTCATACAATAAAGACTATTTTAAATGTGAAAAATGACCAAAAAAAAAAAATAGTTCACAAGATGAAGAGTATAAATTTCAATTTCCTTCAGTCAAAAGGGCTTCAAAATGAGGCAAAAGTTAAAGAGGCAAATTGAAAATCAACAATTGGATAATGCATGACCAAACACAGCTGATCGATCTTACAGCTGCTTACTAACTCACTTGGCTAAATGCCAAATTTCTATCATTCCCAAAGTTGTCTTATGTAACCGTTAGGTCGTCTCGTATTTCTCTCTCCCCTCCTCACTACATTGCATCCTGCAAACGTTCTCTAATTAGCGAAAATATGGAAATCTTAAAGTAATCGGTCAACTTACTCGTAGAAAGGTTGAATTTCCCGAAACGATCTGTTTACTAGAAGTCATCTCGACAATGGCGATATTGATATTTGTCAGTACGATTCCGATATTGATGTAACAAACGAATATCACTACTGCGATAATGGACCGTTTCGAAAACCATAATGAAGGCTTTTGATCAGCGTATGATTCTCTATAAATCACAGGAAAAACGTTAAATAAATACGAAAAACTAGATCCACTTTCAAGTTAATTTAGGTACCGTATTTTTTTATACGAGTAGTTAGGCACACGGACACAGGAAATTAATTAAAATTACAATATTTTGTTGCCGTTTGATTGAAGATGCGGTGTCCCATTCATCGAAAATGGTTTTTTGAACGAGTTTACTCCTTCTTTTCTCATTTCACCAGCTATGAATTTGCTTCACTTATCTAACATTGCAATCGACTGGTTTCATACGAAGGTTGTGATCGTGAATTTTTTTTTTCGAACTCTTGTTCTCGACGCTTCCCTCTCCATCTTATATATCAGGGTCATGCATGAGGTGCGGAAAGAAGAACAATTTTGCGTAGCGTAAAAAATACGTAATTTAATGCTTTTTTCTGTCGCTTGCTACGGAATAGTTATTGGCAAGAGGAAAATTTAACGGCAATTTTTTTTTATTTTTAATTTTTTTGCCAACGGATCGAATCACGTGAGGAAAATGATCGGATTTTTATTTCCGCGCAGTCTGATTGCTACTTCGTTGCTATTTTCATAGGATAATTTTCTGATGTAATTAACCGCTGCTGTGTGATATGGTTGATAGATGTTTATCTGCAGTATATGACCCATGGTTTGCCGAGATGAAGTTCTCGTATGTCAAGGTTTAATTATTTACTGATTATTTTACCTATTATATTTTATTTTCTCGTTTAATTTGTACATGGTTCCTTTTAGCAGATAAAAGGCTCTTAAATGCAAATATTAAATATGTACAAAGATTTATAATGCGAGTTTCATCGCTGATATATTATTTTCATGTTGTTTTATTTGTATCGTTCGAAAAAGCATTTTGGTAAAGATTTTGATAGTACCACAAAAGTTACTATAAGGATAAAAAGACTGCAGCAATTAGAGATGAATTTCTTGTGACACATTTTAAGCCCTCTCCCTCTCTGGTGAGAGCTATAATTATGTTTGAAAAATTTGAATACCATTTTGAGAAGAAAATCAGAAAATCGCTCTGATGAATCAAATTTTCTCATCAAATTGATGCTTTTTTTTTTTACAATGAGCAAGAATGTGTTCGCAGAGGAGTAGGTTAGTGGAATTCGGTTGTAGTAATGATAAAAACCCGAGTTTTAAATAATAGTCGAGATTGCCAGAATAATCTTTTATTATTAAATGAAAGTATGTAGTTGCTCATTTATTTGTTAAGCTGTGGGAAAATGCTTGTCAGCCAGCTCACGTTTGCATTTTCATACAAATAAATAACCGAGTTTAATGCTCGTAAATTACACGTCTCAGATTTTATCTGCTCATTTTTTTCATTGGCTGATTTTTAAGCTCGTCTTGTTTCTCTATGGGTGATGATGATTGTGATTCTGGCCACGTGTGAGGTGCACTGGAGCCAAACAGCACGAACAATACAGCATTCAACATTGAAATGCCACTCGTCAAAATGAACAGATTATTCCATTCTTCTAAACTCTGCGAATTGAACATACGAGACATTAAGGTGGATCGTCCATAAAAAAAGTCAGCGCATTTTGACCAAATTTAGTGAAGACCTTCATACATTTAGAGTTTTAAGTTACCCAGAAAAATTTTCAACCCTGAAGATGCCTCTGGAGGGCAAAGATATGAGATCACAAAGAGGGGACATTTTTGTTTTCCAGAACAGGTTAGGTACCCCGTTTCGATAGTCTGCATTTTTTCTTCAGTGAAGGTCTCTGCTGAATTCAGTCGACTTTTTTTTCGCGATCCACCCCATGAGACATACTTAGCCATTTACTTTAACTTTTAAGGTAAATTACATATGTATCTATGAATTGAATATGTAGGTATGCATGTGGGGCTTTTTAAAATAAATATACAATATACATACATGCTCTTTGATCATGAATCCGGTTGCACTGCGTCCCAAAATACAACCAAATGATATCATGAAAGTACTTAGTGCAGCTATAACACTAGTGCTGTTTGGTGCTATTATAACAATCATTACACTGGAAACAATCAGTTCATAAAATTAATCTAGTTAAAAATCAGTGCTAAATTCGAGGTGTCGAATAATTCGCTTGGTGATATTGTAATCTGAATCACACATGTGTGCGTGAATTGTTTTCCCGCACCCCCTTCCCCCTATAACCTCAAAAAGACCAAAACTTTATAGATATATAAGAAAATCATCATTGGATCTAGAAAATATCCAAATAATATAATCAGATCTGATCAAGCAGGTCTGATCAGACCTCATTATATGAAGAGTCCACGGTAAGAACCAGGTAAGTCACTTTTTTTCAAAAATGGGTTTAGGGACGGGTTGAATTAAATTCACACTGAGGAGTAGAAAAATGTAGTCCATTTACATTTTGAAAAAAATCGATTTTTCGTGGTTAAAATGGCCTTTAAAAAAAATAGGAGAAGAGAAAAATGAGCCGAGACCCAATGTGAGGCGACAGGAAGAAAATTTCAACATCGTCAACTATTTAGAATACAAAAATTTTTCATTATGCCATCATAATAATCGATTTTCATCGAATTCAAGTTGTTGCGAAACACTGATTTTTCGATTTTTTGCTTGATTTTTTCACGAAAATAGTGACTTTTCAAGTCGTGACTGGCTCATCTCTTCATTTTTTTCCTACAATGCCTCAAGTTGTGTTTGTGGGATGTTGTGTGATGTATTTCCAGTCATTACCTTGATGAAATTCAAATTCGCTACAAAATTGGAGCCTTCTGATACTTCAAAACGCCGTAACTCAGAAGTTTGAAAAAGTGACTTACCTGGTTCTTTCCCTGGACTCTTCATATGTACATATGTAGCATTGTATTGGACTATTTTTCTCGAAGCAGCTATGATTTTATGTTTCCAATGGAAAATAATATTGTACCTAGTCGGGAGACAGGGTGTCTACTAGCAAGGAAAACAAGGAAATAGCAAGGATTTCACTCGAGGTAGGTAGCAAGTAGGATTTTGACAATTTCTGTGTAATAGCAAGGAATTTTCAAACAAGTTCCTCTCAAATTTTCAATTTCATAATGCATTTTCCATCTTTTTTTCTTGTAATTTTTCTCATTAAAAATAGTTGATTTCTACTTTTTGAATAGTAAATTTTCGAAAGCTTTCGCCCTCGCTTCGCTCGGGCTAAATTGTTTCATTTTTCCAAAATTATTTTGTGTGGCAAATAGTCTTTAATTAAACAATCATGTCAAAAGCGAAAAGTGAAAATTGAAAAAAACGTTCAAATAGAAAATAATCGTTTTAATACTTACTTTTTGAATTATTATCGCAATTTTCAAAAGCGTTTGCCCTCACTTCGCTTTGAAATCGGAAGTTATAAAATTTCGGGGTTCTCAAAAAACGCAAAATTGTAGGTATGTATTATGCAGAACAAAATAGCGAAGAGAGGTGGGAAATTTCTTTCAAAAACATCAAAAAACACGAAATTTTAGCGTTGAAGCTTCCTCTCAACAGATTTTACTGCTCTAAATTGTTAAAATCTTCGCCCTTCTCTTCTCATCTTAGATTCAATTTTCAAAGTTCAAAAGCTGAATAAATCACAAAAAAACGACGAAAAAAGGTACGAATTTTTGATTTCAGTACCTATACCAAGAAAAATGTCTGTTCATTTTTTCCCTTTCAATACATATTTTCTGCTAATATGACAATTAAAAAATAATTGCGGGAGGGAGTGTGGTGGTGGATAGGTGGATATCAGAGTCGCACATTTCGCTCTACCGTTTATTAGACCCCAAAAACGTCAAGAAATTTCCTTCAAAACGAGTACCTGTACACAAGGGGGGGGGGGTTCTTTTTAAACTCAAATTTGAAGCAAGGAGAATGGCAATGGAAAACAAGGAAATAGCAAGGAATTTGATTTTTCAAATCCAGCAGACACCCTGGCACATCTGATTAGCAAGTGCCTCTAAATGGGTCATTCCAGGTCAATTCAACCAAGAAAAGGTAAGGGGAGTCGGCGATTTTTTTGAAATTTTTCCTGTGGAAAGACCTTCCGAAGGGATGACCAATGGCGCAAATCAGAGCCCTTGGCCCTTTTTAAAGGCTGCTAGAGGGTGTCAGAATTTTCAGTAAACTTGAAATATCATCCATTTCCGCAGTGGATTACTCGATAAACGCGATACCTACCAAAATTACATTTTTTTCAATACCTAGTTAAAAGTTTTAAAAAACTTTTTGGTGATATCGTAAAAATCAGTGTTGCCACTTTTTTCGTACGAAAAATTAGCTCCAAAGTTTCAAAACGTAATTTTCATATCGTTCCAACTCTCGAAAATTCTGAAAAAAAAATATTATGGACAACTTTTCATGCTGAACGAACATATTAAAAAATTGAGATGGCATTATTTCATAAAGGCGATTTTAAAAAATTGAAAGTTTGCGAAAAAATGCAATTTTTTGATTTAAAACATGAAAAAAAGTTTTGACAGGTGAATGTTGACCCATTTGACCGCAATTTTTACACATCCGTTGAAAAAATTTGAAAAAACACTTCATTCGACGAAAATTAACTCATCTCAAAAAAATCAAAATTCAGAAAAATGAACGAATTTTAATTTTTTTGATATGAGTGTAATCTTTATTAACTTTTTCATCAAATACGTCAGAAAGAAGTCAAAATAAGAAAAATTGAATAAATTTGAACTTTTTTTAATGTTTGGAATTGAAAATTGAATTTTTTCGAATTTTGGTTTTTTTGTGATGAGTTCATTTTATTGAATGAAAGGGTTTTTTCAGTTTTTTCAACGGATAGGTAAAAATAGGGGTCAAATGGGTCAACTTCATCAATCAAAACTTTTTTTCATGTTTTGAATCGAAAAATTACATTTTGTCACTAACTTTCAACTTTTTTAAATCGCCTTTTACGAAATAATGCCATCTCAATTTTTTAATAATATGTTGTTGAGCATGAAAAGTTGTCCATAATACATTTTTTCCAGAATTTTTGAGAGTCGGAATGATATATGAGAGAGTGATATATGCCTTAATCGTCTTAGCGATTCTTAATGTAATCCCTCTTTAAAGATGTACATGATTTATATACATCGTAGATGTGGGTGATATGTGTACTGGAAGTACGAGAACGTGGGAACTATCAACCCTCTCTAAAAGCAGTGAGCTAGCTACCATCGTGGTGCTCGCTGCGAGATCTTAACTTCACTTAACACGGATATCTTGAGGTCATCAGTACTAGTGTCACCAAGACGTGTATTTTCTCAAATAAATAGGCAGAAGAGTTCTAACCTCTTCCTCTCATTACTAGTTTTTGCCCACAATTCTGTGGATAATTTGTGATAAAATAATTGTTTTGACAAAGAGCCTTTCCGGGTAAGATAGTGAAATCGGCACTTTCTCCGATTTGGTCGAAACTCACCCAAAATGTTAGTTTGGATGTTGAATTTATTCCAGTGGAAAGACCTTTTGAAGTGATGACCAATGACGCGAGCAGACCTTTAGCACTTTTTTTAAAGGTTGCTAGAGGTTTTCAAAGTTCTGAGTGAACTTGAAATCTCATCCATTTCAGCAGTGGATTACTCGATAAAAGCGATACCAACCAAAAAGGAACTTTTTCCAATAGTTAGCGATTTTGAAAGGATTTTTTGTTATAATCATAAAAATCAGTGTTGCCACTTTTTTTCGTTCAAAAAAATTAGCTTGAAATGTTTCAAAACATAGTTTTCATATGATAGAGTGAAATCTACCATAACTATGATAGAGAGGTATTATTATAATTTTTGCCTAAGGTGGTTAAGATGATTTTCATTCCCTAGAGAGTGAGATTTACCTACCCGTTAGATGATTGAGTCCAATTTCGATGCAATCATGTTATACTCCGATCCTGCTGGCCATCGATTTATATTGAACAACATAACCTAAGTCTGTCGCTGCTCTTAGTATTGGTAGAGCACAGGAGAGGCAGAAAATGAGAACAGTGTGGGTAAGTGATGAAATGGCACATACCTTGAATCGAGAGATTCAAAGCTACTTAGCTGCAATTTCATCGTAGTTAATTGATGAATATCGATTCGTGACATGTAGACGAAATAAGTCCATGCAAACAATAGGTATGAAATCAATATAAACATTTAAATATCATTTTAATTAGAGCTTGATTCACTGACGCGAGTCGTCTAGTAAGAGCTGTCGCCAGGGTTGTTGTGATCCGGATCATTACGTGATCCGGATCATGATCCGGATCACATTTGAGTGATCTGTATCCGTGATCCGGATCATTTTCTGCAGTAGGAATCGTGATCCGTGATCCGGATCATTATTCCACAAGGATTCGTGATCTATGATCCGATTCAAAATTTTCCGCAGATCATTTTTTCACGGATCCTTTTTTTTCACCAGTAATGCTGCATTGCTGCATGTTTTAGCTTTGAAAATTCGATTTTATTAAAAATTAATGGAGTTGAACTCAATTTGTTGGATATTGATGTAGGTAAAATCGACGTAATGTCATTGGTTTTTCGCTAGGATGCCTAGTTTTTGATTTTTTGACAAAAAACCGCAAGTAAAGTAAAACTTTTTGAAAATTATTTTTTGAAAAATTTGCACACTGTGTTTCATAAGTCAATCTGGAGGCGAAAGGAAGCGTCCTACGAAAAAATTACACATGACCAAAATTGTAGAGAATTAAATTTCCAATCGACCTGATCTCATTAGTTTTTCTCTAGGATGCTTAGTTTTTGGTTTATTGACAAAAAACTAAAAATTTTTGAAATGTAAAAATTTCATTTTTCAATTTCTGCAAATTTTCAAGCTGAGGCTGACTTTTTCCCACCCCTGTATAATGTGTTATTGCAAATTTTTTGAAAATAAAACGGAGACTATTTCGTTTTTTCACGTTTTTGTTCAATCTTCAATTTAAAAAAACCAATTTAGTACCTAGTACAATTTCCTTGAAATGATCCGAAAAACGATCCGTGAAATTTGATCCGGATCACTTTTTTCTAGAGTGATTCGTGATTCGTGATCCGGATCACAATTTTCCGAAAGATCTTTGATCCGTGATCCGGATCACAAATTTCTCAATGATTCGTGATCCGTGATTCGGATCAAATTTCCGTGATCCGCAACAACCCTGGCTGTCGCCTACTTAACTATACAATATCTGCAAGTATTTTATATGGATTCCTCTTATTTGTACTTTTTACGACGAATAAATAATATTGACATGTCTGGAGGTATCTATTTATTTGCGTTTAGACCACAAATAGTAATTTGATGTGTATAGGGTGATCTGGTTTTATTCTAAAAGCTCTCCGACTCAATCATCTAACGGGTAGGTAAATCTCACTCTCTAGGGAATGAAAATCATCTTAACCACCTTAGGCAAAAATTATAATAATACCTCTCTATCATAGTTATGGTAGATTTCACTCTATCATATGAAAACTATGTTTTGAAACATTTCAAGCTAATTTTTTTGAACGAAAAAAAGTGGCAACACTGATTTTTATGATTATAACAAAAAATCCTTTCAAAATCGCTAACTATTGGAAAAAGTTCCTTTTTGGTTGGTATCGCTTTTATCGAGTAATCCACTGCTGAAATGGATGAGATTTCAAGTTCACTCAAAACTTTCAAAACCCCTCGCAGCCTTTAAAAAAAGTGCTATAAAGGTCTGCGATTTACGCCATTGGTCATCACTTCGGAAGACCTTTCCACTGGAATAAATTCAAAAAAATTGTCGAACCCCCCCCCCCCCATCTCACCGCTTTCTTGGTCGAATTGCCGTCGAATGGCCCAGTATTATTATTGGAATTCAATTTCGATCTCATCTCTCACTTTCATCTCTGACCAAAGTACTCGTAGAAAAATTTAATAAGTGCCCTAGCATGTGCATAATAAAAATAATACTCGAGCACCCTTTTGGGCTACCTTGGAGACACTCATTCATATCTGATTGATGTGTGCCGGATCAGACCTGTTCGATCAAATCTGATTGGATCAAATCTGGACACTCTTCAGCCAATTCGGAATCTACGTAATAAGTAAACATCACAAGTTATGTATGTACCTTGAAACCGAAGAAACTATGGATGACAACATCTGAGCTATTACGAAAGAAATTAGCGATACGATGAAATTAGATGTGATCACTGAAGTCGCGAATGAAGTGCTGCAGAGAAAGAACGCGCCGACAATAAGTACCTTGTGAATCTGTGCATAAGAGAAAATAATATTATGTATCTCTATCTATCGAGTGTAACAATCGTGCATTAGTCTATTATTAGGTTTACCACGGTTTCTGAAATTTTTTTCTTCCCATGATCCAGTAATACCCCGCATATAGGAAACATAAAAATGCTCGCAATGTTAGGTATTGAAGAAAGCATTCCAACATTACTGATGTCTTCTCGAGTTATGTCTGAAAGTGAAATAGGAGGATTTTCTTAATAAAGCTTAACAGTCTTTTAAATATAATGCTTAATATAGGTATACCTTTTACGTACAAAGGAAAACCAGTTACTAAAATAGTGAACATCCACATATAAGTGAATCTGGTTATCAGGAAAGCCCAAATCGCTGGCGATGAGAATATTTGTTTGTAAGGATGTGCGACCTAAAGGTATGAGTACCATAAAAATTTATTTTAAAAATAGGTATAAGTGTAGTCGAGGTGTTGAAGAGTAACAGCATTCGCTAAAAATGAGCTTTTTTGTCTGAAAAAGCCCCCGATCTTACTGCTTGTTTTGAAATTGTCTTTGTCTGTTGTTGAATATACTCGAGTTCGTTCTTAGAGATTCTTTTATCTTCGCAAGGTTGGTTTTCAATCAAAATGTAACAAAATAACGACGCGACTACGAGAAGAGCACCTGGCATACAAGATTTATCATTGAATGGGTATGAGTTACAAATATTTGCATGTTCATTCAAACTTAGACTAAAAAACTACCAACCTGTCACATAAAATATCATTGGCCATCCCCATCCATTAGCCAGAAACGCGCAAAAACTGTGTGTGATTGCTATACCTATGTTTAGTCCGCTCGTACTGTAGGATATCAGCTTGGATTTTTCATTCTCTGGCGTCCATTTGGAAATCAATTCCGATGAACTTACTATGGAGAAAGCCTGAAACAATATTTCAACTTGATTTCCAGTATGCTTACGATTGCGTCAATTGTGATTCTAATCAGAATATTGAGCTCTTACATCGAATATTCCAAAAAGAAAGCGGCAAAATAAAAATGAATTCAATCCATAGTGTAAGCTGAGTGGTTGAAGTATTGTGAAAAGCCCAGTCAACATGAGTAGTAAGGCGAAGCTAAACGCAGCTCCTAGTTTGGTCACTATGTATCCTCCCGTAAAAGACAATAATCCTCCGTAAAACGATATACTCAGAATTAATCCAATATCTGTGGGATCCCAGTTGTATTCTGGAGCCTAGGAAGGAATCCAAACATTATCTCATGATGATATATCATATATTGAGTGTTGTGAGACATGTACCGAGTCAAAACTGTATTGGTTTAGCGTCTTCAATTTCGAACAAAGGCAAAATATGAGCTTAATTTTTTAAATGTACCTAGACCTACCTACTTAGAGCATTTCAAGCTCTGTAATGATTTTTTTTGGGGGGGGGGGGGGGGGGGTTCTGGCCAGAAAACCAAACTTTCTGGCAATTTTGGCGAAAGAAAGTTTTTTTTTTTTTTAGTGATTTTGTCAGCAGGTGGATATTTGTGACAGTTTTGACCGAAAAAAGGTGGATTTTGGGACAAAAAACGTAAGATTTTTTGAAAATTTTGACCAAAAAAGTTTTTTTTTGCGTTTCTGACAGAAAATAAGACTGTTGGAAATCTCGGTTTAAAAAAATAGCGAGTCGTGTTGATCATACTGACAACAAACAGATTTTTCTTAGCAATTTTGATGAAAAGAGGTTGACAAAAGACAATATTTTTGGAAAGTTTTACCCCCCCCCCCCCCCCCAAAAAAAAACAGTCTTTTTTGAGATTTTAGCAAGAACAGGAGACTTTGAATTTTGACGAGAAACAATTTTTTGGCAATTTTTACAATAACTGGAAATTTTTTTACAGTTTTTACAAAAAATTGGAATTTGTTTGCTGTTTTGCCAAAAAAAGTAAGATTTTTTGCAATTTTAGCAAAACAAAAAAAAAGTAAGATTTTTTTATTACCAATTTTTTTTGCAATTTTAGTAGAAAACAGTTTTTTGCGATCAAAAAATCAACACTTGCTTTTTAAAAAATTTCAACCAAAAAAAATGTTTTTTTCGATTTTGGCAAGGAACGCGACTTTTTTTTGCAATTTTGATGTAAAAGAACCAGTCATTTTTAGATTTTTAAGATCTTTTTTCTTGACAATTTTGATGGTGTTTTTTTTCAAATTTAGAAATATGAACCAATAAGACAGCAGGGAAGCTTTCACCCAAAAGAACTGGTCCTTTAGGAATTTTTGCAATGAAGTGGGTCTTTTTTACTAGTTTTTACAAAATTAGATTATTTTCTCTGCTCACGCCAATTTTTTCAATTGATGAAATTTCTTCCTTGAAAAAAAAGAAAAGAAACTGGTTCTTTGCGACCAAAAAAAGCAAGATTTATTGAAAATTTTGGCAAAAAACTGGACTTATTTTTGTCTGGGAAATTTTACCAAGAAATCAGTCTTTTTGAGATTTGAGGAAGGGGGAGGGGAAACTAGACTTCTTGGCTTTGGATTTAAAAAAAAAACTTGATTTTTTGGCAGATTTTGTCCGTTTTACCCAGAAATAGGATTTTCGCAATTTTGACCAAGAAAATAATTTTGACATAAAAGTAAATTTTTTGTCATCAAAAAAGCAATATTGATGGAAAAAAATGTCTTGCAATTTTGTTTAAAAGCCAAGACTTTCTTGGTGATTGATGAAAAAAAGCAGTCATGTTGATATCTACTTATTTTTTGGAACAAAGTTTTTCTTGGCAACTTTTATATCATGTACTTTGGTAAAAAAAAAACAGAATTTTTTGGGAGTTTGACTCCAAAAAAAGGAATCGTTTTTTGGAAAATTACAATATAATAAATTGTTCTTTGCAAATTTTACAAACAAGAAACATTTTTTGCAATTTTGACTATTTTTTTTTCGTTTACCTGAGGTTCCGTAGAATTAATTTGTCCAACTGAAGTAATTGCTACAACTGCTATGATGATATTGTTCCGCACAAAAGAACCGAGTACGTTGACTATGCATATTATCGTAGCTACAAGAAATCGTCTCGAGAACAATAATGGAGGCGGTGCCGGTGGTGGTCTTATTTGTCCATTAGTACTTCTGTTAGCAAAAAAAAAAAAAAAAAAGATCAGAACAGAGTTTACCTGTCTTATTTGCGAATAAACGGGAAACCATTACAGTAGTTTTATTTGTTGAGCTTCAAATTCTGCACTTTGTTCGAATACTTGCGAGTTCATTTTGAAAAAAAATTATCAACTGAAGTCAGGTGGTGTTTAAATTTCAATGTAAGTGACCGATTCTCATTAACGAGGTAACGTGCTTGTTTACGTAACAATTTTCATTATCACATTGCGAAAAAAAAATTCCCCTTGTAATTTTAGATAAGAGTTATCTTGAAATTAGTCTATAGTTACTTATTAGTTCGCGGGTATGGTGGAGCTCGAGCGGAGTGAAGAGCGCGTTGCTGCCCGACGATACGTTAGTGGGTGGGAGCAGCGAGGGGGAAGCAGCGCTAAGCTGTGATTTGAAGGTAACGAAACTATAACGAAAACGAAATTTTCTACAGAACAAACTTCATATAACGAAATAATAACGTTATGAAAAAATCTTCATGCTATAACGTAAAGAATAATTATTAACGAAAAAGTTTCGGTTTTTTTGGCGTTTAAACCAATCAAAATGAGTTGAAATTTAACAATGAATTTAAATATTTTTCAAGAATTTTTGAAAATTTCCTCCAAAATTTGGTTATAATTTTTGATTTTTTACTTTTTTTTTTTTTTGTTTTTTTTTTGAAAAAATGCTACTTACGTGACATACTAAAATGAGTTGAAATTACACAATAAATTCAAATACTTATCATGACAAAATTTTTTTCGAGAATTTGAGTTCAAAATTTGGTCATGATTAGGGCTAGGATTTTTATGTACTTAAATGCATATTTTTTTCTCCTTATGCTATATATAGCGCATATTCAAGTTATTATTGCGATTCATGAAATTCTGGATCCTTGAAACTCTAACGCTCATTGATATTCACATCCTTCACCACACAGTCGAGTAATATATGTGCTAGATATTACTCAAAGAGAACACACGCTAATTTGAATAATAGATTGTAAAACGTTAATTATTAACACCGTTTATTTGGGAGACACATTATGGAACCATAACTGCGTTTTGATTCTTCCTTGTCTATGTAGGTAATTAGGTATAACTACGTTGTTGGAAATTTAATTCTCTACAACTTTGACATAGATGTAACAACACCGCATTCAACAACTGATAAATTTAAAATAGCTGTCGAGATTGGAAGATTAATCTTTAATAATTAAATGAAAGTGAAGGTGTTGCTCATTAATTTAGCTTTGGGAAAATGCATGTCAGCCAGCTGACGTGTGTACACATTTTCGTAGGTACTTAGCCGAGTTTTATACTCGTAAATTACATGCCTCACCCTCCGGTTTTATCTTATTTTTTCGTAGGCTGATTTTTAAGCTCGTCTTGTTTCTCTATGGGTAATGATGATTTTGATTCCGGCCATGTGTGAGGTGCACTGGAGCCATACAGCACGAATATCACAGCATTCAACATCAGAATGCCACTCGTCAAAATGAAAATATTATTCCACTCCTCCAAACTCTACAAATTGAACAAATAAGACATTTTAGAGTGGATCTACCTTTCTCCTCCTCTAAAAAAAAGCCAGCGAAGGTTACCTAAACTCTCGACAGAGACCTTTATTTTGAGTTGAAGGTTGCCCAGATGAAATTTTAGTCCGCAAGGTATACGTACGTACATACTACTGTAAGAGTGACATGGCGTCTCAAAGACGGGGAATTTTCAAAAAAATTGTGTTTTTTTTGCTTCTGGCATCAGGGGTGCGGTGATGGGGTATTCTTGACGAGCGATTCGTCGTTGACGATTTAGGGGGGGGGGCGATTTTTTTTAAAAATTAGGTATATTGTTTTGCTAAAAAATGTAGTTCTCAGAACTTTCAACTCAAAATCAGAGGATATATTAATACTTGAGGCAAAAATGTTAGCCCCCCCCCTAATCAAATTGAGCCCCCCCAATCAATATAGCTCTCTTCCACCCCACATTTACCCATTTTTTAAATCACTTTGCTGCTTTAAAAAACTTCAACTTCTTAACTTGGAACTTTTCCTTAAAATTATTCAATTTATTTGATGTTTGTGCCAAAAGTGTAAGGCCCCCCTAATCAGAATGAGCCCCCTTCAATCACTCAATATTTTTACGTTTTTTTCAATCTCGAATGTCATTACTTTTCATACAAGTCAAAACCAAAAGTAAAAACATTGACAAAAAATTAAACACGTAGGTATGCAGAAGTATTCATCTAATTTTTTTCTGACAAGATACGCGCGAATAAGCCTTAGATTTAAATTGCCAGCTGTTTTATCATTTGTTGGTTAGAAATCCTCATCACTTTTCAAACACAAAATCACCATACAAAGAGAGCCATGCAATTATCGAGCATGGTAGATCCCGATCAGCTTTTGATGATATTTTCAATGGCGTAGCCAAGGGGTGAAGAAGGAGGCTATCACGCCCCCCCCCACCCGCAACAGCGAAAATTTAAAATGAAACATGAAAAACATTGACGTTTTTTCGTTTTTGGGACTCATTTTTTCGAAAAATTTTCGCTCTCGCTTCGCTCGAGCAATAAATTCACCATTGTTTTCATAAAATCATCATGTATCACAAAAAATTTCAAAAAAGTTCCTCCAATTTCGATTTTTCATGCCTAAAAATTTGGTTTTGCCCTTTCCTTTTCTGTTGGGTTGGGAGGGGGGAGGAGGGTTCTGTAGATAAGGGAGGCCGTCCAAGTGTACTAGGGGGGGCGCTCGTCGTAGACGTAGGGGGTTCACCGCACCCCTGTCTGGCGCTATCCAACTTGTTTTCGGAAAGATGACCCAGTCCCAAATGAAAGTATATGAGATTCTGCACCGATCTATGCTATTGCCGTCAAAATTGAAGTCCACTTTTGAGGATCTATTAAGCGATTGAAAATTTGCAAATGGGTCATTCCATCTCAATTCTCAATTCGACCTACGTTTTGGAGTCATGTCCTCCGATCTTTCTAATTTTTGTTTTACAATGTCTACCCCCCCCCCCCCCTCCACCCAATAAGCAAGAACGCCGCAATCAGTTTAATCCCAGCAAGCAGCTCAGGGGGTGGGTGAGGGGCTTCATATTTTCACATTGTCTCGAGGTATTCAACTTTAGCAGCGCTTGAAATTTTCAAAAGTTGAAAGTTGAACTTCCAAAATGAAAGTTCAAACTTAAAAATGGCTATGTAAGTGGGAGATACTATTTAAAATTCTGAAAAAATTTCTACAAATGTACCTTTTTTGATGTTTTTTTGAAATATCCGATTTTTGAGATGAGATCTTTTGATCGAGAGGGAGCACCTCCACCCCAAATTTTGGCAAAACTTTCAAAAAAAAATCTGGGGCACGTGATATATCGAATTGTATGTTTTTGGTGACGCTGGACACGAATATGATGTCAGATTTTTGATTGGACCTCATAAATATGAAAATCATGGCCTATTTTTTGGGGTTTTACCTATTTGGAGAGGTTCTAGGAGCCAATGGGTGAGGTCAATTTGAGAAACTAAGTCTATATTCGTGTTCAGCGATATCGAAAATATGCTACATATTTCGTGTGTCACACGAATGAACCCATTTTTTTGACTTTTACACCCCCTTTCGGGAGATGGGGGGCCGTAGACGAGGTACAATCAAAAATCTGGGGACATATTCGACATTCGTGTTCAGCGTCACCAAACATATGCAATATGATATATTACATGCCTCAGATTTTTTTTGAAAGTTTTTCCCAAATTTGTGGGAAGAGGACTCCCCCCTCCCAATCGAAAGATCCCATCTCAACAATTATATATTTCGAAAAAACATCAGAAAGTGCAACTATGGACATTTTTTCCGAATTTTAAATCGAAGCTTCCACTTACAGCGCCATTTTGAAATTTGAACTTTCAACTTTTGAAAATTTCAAAATTTTTAAATGTTCAAAATGCAATGTCCTCTCGAGCAATGAAATCAGTTTTGATCAAAGTATCATAGCTTTGGAGGCATGCGTTGCTGAAGTTGAGTGTCTCGAGACACTGTGAAAATAATTGAAGCCCCTCACCCACCTCCTGGGCAGACTGGGACTAAACTCATTGCGGGGTTCTTACTTATTGGGTGAGTCGAGGTAGACATTGTGAAAAAAATTGAGCGAAATCGAAGAACATGACTCAAAAACGTAGTCGAATTGAAGTTCTGGAATGATCATTTTGGAAACTAGAACCTGAAACCACATACTTTCAAAAGCAGCGCCATCCAGGAGCAAAAAGACTACGATTTTTTTGAAAATGCCCCCTCTTTCAGAATGTATTTCCCCTCCACGCGAACCTCCGGAGCCAAAAACTTTTCTGGATAATAGCTCTCAACTCAAAATAAGGTATATTTGCTGAATTTGATCAAAACCTGCTGACTTTTTTTTTACGATCCACTCTACATAAATTATAATAATATAATAGGTAATATTATGAAGGTATCTACTTCAAGGTAAATAACATGTAGATTTTTTTCAAAAATATTATACATACTTACGTGGTTTCTAATCATGAATCCGGTTGCACTGCGTCCCGAAATACAACCAAACGATAACATGAAAAGACTTGATGCAGCTATAACGCTAGTGCTATTTGGCGCTATAATAATAGCCATTATACTGGAAATAATAAATGAATAAAATTAATCTAGTTGGGAATGAGTGTTCTATTCGAGGTGTCGAATCATTCGCCAGCTGTGATATTGTAACCTGAATCACACAATTGTGGATGGATTTTTTGACAACTCCCCCCTTCCCTACACCTCAAAAAACCCTGAACTTTATGGATAAGAAGATGATTATCGGATCTAGGAAATATCCAAATACATACATAATATCAGATCTGATGAAACAGGTCTAATCAAACCTCATTAGATTACCTACCAGCTACCTAGACCATTTTTCTTTGAGCAGATATGATTTTACATATATGCCCAGTGGAAAATAATTATAACCGAGCATATCTGATTGGATGTGCGCCTATCAGAACTAATAACATCAATCATTACCTACCGAAAAAAAAAAGTGATCAGACCTGTTTCATCAAATCTGGACATTTTCCAGATCCATTTTGCAATCTGAGTATTAAGTAAGTATACATAACTATATCACACGTACGTACCCTGTAACCAGAGAAACTATTGACATCAACATCTGGGCTATCACGAATGAAATTATCGATACCATGAAATCAGATGTGATCACCGAAATCGCAAATAAAGTGCTGCAGAAAAATAACGCACCGGCTATAAGTGTCTTGTGAATCTGCAGTAGGTACATAACAGAAATGAGACAATCGTGCATTTGCAGCGTTATTCCTTAATAAAGTCAATTAGGTTTACCAGGGTTTCTGAGATTTTCTTCTTCCCATGATCCATTAATATCCCACATATGGGAAACACAAAAATACCCGCAATGTTAGGTATTGAAGAAAACATGCCAACATTACCGATATCGCCTTGAGTTATGTCTGAAAATGAGAAAAGGGAACAGGACTTTCTTGATGTTATTTACTCATCGTCAATGGTGTCATAACACGATCTCTTTTTAAAACAATGCTTACCTTTAACGTACAAAGGAAGACAAGTTACCAAAATAGCAGCCACCCACGTCATAGTGAACCTGGTTATTAGGAAAGCCCAAATTGCTGGCGATGAGAATATCTTTTTGTAAGGATGTGAGATCTGCGAATGTGAGTTCCATAAAAATTTATTTTAGAAACATAGTCGTTGAAGAAAAACATATTTTGCTAGCTAAAAAAAAACACGAAGTTTTTTTCACGTGGAAAAACCCTCGATCTTACTGATTTTCTTGGAATTGTCGTTGTCTGTTGTTGAATATATTCGAGTTCGTTCTTAGAGATCCGTTTATCTTCGCAGGGTTGATTTTTAACCAAAATGAAACAAAATAACGAAGCAACTACAACAAGAGCACCTGACGTGCAAGATTCATCATTAAATACGTAGATGAAGATGCAAAACCTGAAGTAAGTTACATGGTTTAAAAGACCATCTACCAACCTACCTGTCACGTAAAATATCATTGGCCATCCCCATCCATTAGCCAGAAACGCGCAAAAACCATGTGTAATTGATATACCTATGTTTAGTCCGCTAGTAGTGAAGGATACCAACTTGGATTTTTCATTCTGTGGCGTCCATTTGGAAATCAATTCCATTGAACTTACTATGGAGAAAGCCTGAAACAATATTTCCACTTGGTTTCATTGCGTCCATTGTGGTATTTTGATCAGAATATTATTTAAGCTCTCTTACATCGATCATTCCAATAAGAAAGCGACAAAATAAAAATGTATTGAATCCATAGTACAAGGTAAGGGGTTGTAGTATTGTAAAAAGTCCAGTCAACATGAGGAATGAGGCGAAGCTAAACGCAGCTCCTAGCTTAGTCACTATGTATCCTCCCATAAAAGACAATAATCCTCCGTAATATAATGCGCTCAGAATTAATCCAACGTCTGTGGAATCCCAGTCATATTTTGGAGCCTAGGAAGGAATCCAAACGTTATTTCATAATGATATCTACATATATTGCGTGTTGTGGGGCATGTACTGAATATTTTGCCTGATTGCACAGCAACCAAAACTGCATTTGTCCAAGTTGGGTGGTAGACCGTAAAAGCTGAAGGGGCAGAGATATGAGATATTTTTTGCTGATTCTTTAAGGTTGCATAATTGTTTGAGAACCATGTGATTAATTGGAAGATGCGTCATGTCACAGAATTTCTGAAAGGAGCATTTAAAATGTGCTCTTTTCAATTTTACCTCATCTTTAAAATCGAAGAAAATATGATCGATCAACATTTTCAATTGCCTCTAGCGTCTTCAATTTTGGGCAAAGGCCAAATATGAGCTTAAAATGTTATGTTTGAAGCATTTCAATGGAGTAACATTCCATAATTCTAGGACAATCCCCCAGTCTGTGACGAGAAAAAAAATGTTTGTGTTTCAGGTCAGAAAACCAGACTTTTAGGCAATTTTGGCAAAAGAATGGTTTTTTTAGGCCATTTTTGTTGACAAGTTGATTTTTTTACAGTTTTGACCCATGAAAGTAAAATTTTTTGCATTTTTGGCAAATAGTAGGCCTAGTGATTTTTTTTCTCGCGATTATAACCAAAAAAACAGGTTTTTCGCGACGAAAAAAAAAAATAGCGGGTCTTTTTGATGATATTGACAATGAGCTGATTTTCCTTAACAATTTTAATGAAACATTTTTTTTGCAATTTTGGAATAAAACCCGGCCTTTTAATTAAATTTTGACGAAAATTTTTACCATAACTGCAGAATATTTTTTATGGTTTTCACAAAAAATGCGACTTTGCAGATTTGGTTTTCTCAGTAGATTGATATAGTCAGAATCGGATAGATTACTTAAGGGAGGGAGGGAAATGTTTGATTTCGTACTCAGTGAGGATTGGAATTATTCCTTACGTGGGGAATAATTGCCTATTGCCAGCTAGCTCAGAAGGCTGTAACCTATCTATTAAACCATACACATTCAATGTTCATAGTCATAAATAAAAACGCTGTTTTACTTATACTATGTATTTACACTATTCACAAATCGTCATAAACATACATCGTGTGCAATTATGTTTTCACATAGCATTTGACTGAATGATATTTAGAGACGTAAATGACTTAACTCTACCTATAGTGAGAAAGCCTGCCAAGAGATCTGTAATCTTACGAGCATTACAACTTCATCCATGCCACTCGCAGGTGGAATAGAACGTGCAAAATATATACCTATTAGCAAATACTATCAACTGACAATACTGGCAACTCCATTTAAAATACATTGGGCGTTTTTGTCGCAGTAATAGCGCGATCTGAACGGCCGGGGTAAAAACTAACTCTTATCAAAAATGCTCTGATTGGTTGGTTTATAACTGGTTTGAATCTCGCGCGTCCGCGAAATTTGAATAAGCAAATCAGATGCTTGGGGTAGTTGTGGTAATGATTTAGTTTCAACCTAGGCCGCTAGGAGGCTAAAACACCATTTTTCGATGGAGTTGCCAGTATTGTCAGTTGATAGTATTTGCTATTAGGCACCTGACAATATTACGAGGTATTCATCTAATTAAGATCATTGCACTAGACATTTTAGTCAGACATACAATGACACAAAAAACTTATAATTAAATAGTATACACATATTACTACTTACAGAACACTATACGCTTTTTTCCATCTCTATCAGTGGCCTCCCCAATACTAAAGGCATTGATGGAACTTAACTAAACGAGACTGCACATAGCACTTTGCATAATCCGAATATGCCGCAGAAAAAGGTATACTATTTATCGATCATGGGATCGATCAATATAATAAAACGAATTAGATTATCTCGCTAGAAGAGGGTACAAACAACCATCGCTGGATCGTGGCTTCCCTAGGGGGAGCATCCACGATCCATTACATTAACAGGTCACAAGGAACCAACAATCGCGAATTTGCCGAAACCAAGTGTATGATAAATACAGATTTACAATACAACCTTCAGATACCGCTGAAGAAATGCAACTGAGGATTTTTCTCAAGAAATCATTAATATAAAGAGTACATAGCAGCGAGATCCCAACCCCTAAAGGGTGGTGGTATATGCGCAATGCGTGAGAATTGCTATGTACAAGTACAGAGCTCATAAATAATTATTTTAAACCCTATCTTCGATCATAAATGTCATCACGACGCGAGCCGCGACATCATTCATTAATTGACCTGTCACAGGGGGTGGAATGCCGCCACATACGTCGCTAACTAGAGACATCATAAATCTGTCATTCTATCATCCTTGTCGCGAACTCTTTATAAAAGGGGGTTCGGACAACGACCTGACGTCATGTAAGTAAAGTACAGAAGAATGCAAGATTTTTCTACTTCTTAATAATTTACACACGTTCCCAATATTTTCAATATAAGGGGTCAGTAAAATAAACACTACCTTCGGCAGTGGGGCCAATCTGCCCTATGTCAAGATACCAAATTCTTTTTTTTTTGCAATACCTAGTTTTTTTCAACCAAAAAAGCAACATTTGCATTCTGAACATTTTGACCAAAAAAATCACGTCTTTTTTAATTTTGGCAAAAAACACAACTTTTTTTGCTATTTTGATTTAATGTGAAAGATTTTTTTTTCATTTTTGGCCAAAAACAATGGGACATTCGAGGAACTTTTATCAAAAAACCTGTGTAAAAAAAGAGGTTTCTTTCACGTTTTTATTCATTTTTTCAGTCTTGACCAAAAAAAAGTTTTTTCGCCATCAAAAAAATCAAGACTGGAAATTTTGATTTAAAAAAATTGTTTCCCGAAAAACAAGATTTTACCAAAAAAACGGTCTTTTTGGGATTTTGGAGAAAAAAAAACGAGACTTCTTGGCTATTTTGACCATTTCATCAAGAAATACGATTTTTGCAATTTTGCCAAAAGCAGGTTTTTTTGCGATCAAGAAAGCAACACTTGCTGAAAACTTTGACGCAAAAAAAGTTTTCCTGCAATTTTGTCAAAAAGCCAACATGTTTTTGCAAACAATGAAAAAAAACAGCCATTTTGATATTTTTCAAAACAAAACAAATTTTTCTTGACAATTCAACTTTGGTAAAAAAAATTTGGATTTTTTTGAAATGGCAAAAAATAAGTCTTTTTGAGGAGTTTTGACCAAAAAAGGTGTATTTTTTTGAAAAATTTGACGAGTCTTTTTTTTTTTACAAATTTTGCAGCCAAGTAATTTTTTTGCAATTTTGACAGAAGAAGCCACGTTTTTGCGAACAAAATAGCAAGACTTTCTAAAAGTTTCAACCAAAAGGAGAACAAGGCTTTTTTTTAGTGATTTCGATGAAAAAGAAACACGTATTTTTTTAAATTTCTGACAACGAATACATTTTGCTTAACAATTTTAGAAAAAGGTAGGCACCTAATATTTCATTCGTAGCACCTTCAAATGACCTTTTTCTATGCTCTTTTTGAAATTCTACATCATAAGTTCATGACATTATCAAATTTAATTCCATAACATTGCCCGTTGAGTATTTAGGGTCGGCAATCCAACGCACGCTTAGGTGTAGGTGGGTTGCTAGATTACCAGGCAAAATATATGGGACACATGTTCGAGGGCACCCGGTACCTATAGCTTTTATTTTGATGTAATTTGCATGCTTATATTTGATTACGAATCTATCCTCCTATCTTTTACTTTACCCGAGGTTCTGTGGAATTAATTTGTCCAACTGTAGTACTCGTAATTGCCACAACTGCTATGCTAATATTGTGTCGCACAAAAGAACAAAGTACGTTGACTATGAATATTATCGTAGCAACAAGAAATCGTCTCGAGAACAGTAATGACGGCGGTGACCTTATTTGTCCATTTGCACTTCTGTAAGCCAAAAAAAAAAAATGATAAAAACGATCAGAACGGAGTTTACCTGTCTTATTTGCGATTAAAACGAAACCATTACAGTAGTTTTTTTTCTTGAGCTTCAAATTCTGCACTTTGTTTGAACCCTTGTGAATTCATTTTCAGGAAATTATCAACTGTGAATTTCAATGTAACTGATTTTCATTAACGAGGCAACGTGATTGATTACGTAACAATTTTCATTACCATATTACGGAAAAAAAATTCACCGTTGCAATTTTAAAGTAAGAGTTATCTTGAAACTGCTCTGTACCTATTCGCTAATTATTTGGTTAGGGCTTTCGATATCACATTTATCATATGTTTAATGTATGTACATACAAAATATACTGGGTAGGTTAACTGCGTTTTGGTTTTCCCTTACCTATGCAGGTGATTAGGTCTTAGATAACTATAGATAATAATGTCTGTTGGTATGATATATTTTCTTGGAATGTGAATGCCAAGGATGAAATAATCCCACATGTTTGCTTTTTTGAAGAAAGTGAAATTTCCCAGGTTCAGAAATACTCGGATCATTTTCCTAAATCTTATGAAATCTACGTAAATAAAAAATTTTATGATAACGAGAAATCATTGCTAAAAATCCAATTTGGCAAGAATTACTGATGCATTTATTTGATTTTTCACATAAGAGATCGTAACATCGAATTATCCTATTTTTGATTTCGGTTCTTATTGTTTATCAAATGATCACGTTCTTCTTGACCGTCTGATGACAGAGACCACGACTGAGCTTCACTTGATCCATACATGTTGAATATCGCAGTACCAATTATTAAAACGACCGATGTCAAAAGAAAACAGTTATTCCATTCTTGTAGACTCTGAAAATAACAGCGAGAGTTGACTTAGCTTTGCAAGTATGAATGCATTTTCAAATACCTATTGACGATTGTGTGTCAATTATTGATGAAACTTACGTGATTGATGGTCATGAGACCTGTTAATGTTCTCGAAATAAGCATGCTGAGCGATGCGAAAACCTTACATAGTCCGGTTACAACGCACGAGTCATTTGGAGCAATATTCACCATGTTTGGTCTGCAAAAAGTGATCATTAATGGAAAAAAAATACTAAGAAGTGCAATAGGGTGAGGAAGGCTTTCCTCTCATTCGCCCTATATTGCATTTTAAAGTATGAAATCGCGAGGAAACTGCAAGTTGTATTTACTCAATAACTGGAGGCGCCATTGACCCAATGATTTGTATCGCAGTGAAGATGATCAAAGTAATGATGAAATTGGAAAAAAATGCCGATAACGTAAATAAGACGCTGGCCAAGAGGAATGAAAAAGTGATCACTATTTTGTGCATCTATATTTTAGAAGAACAAAAACAATTATCTAGTTGGGTAGGATACTATGAATAATTATGAGAAAGAAAACTCACTCGAGTTAGCTGAATTCCAGTGTTATTTTTCCAATAATCCAGCAATGCTCCGGCAAGTGGATATATAACGATTGTGGAAATTTTTGGAATTGATGAAAGGACGCCAATTTGATCGGTACTTTTTCCAGTCATATCTGAAATTTCATGCAAACATTTTTTTTATTTTGTTTAATAATTACTGCGTATGTGAATTATTGGTTTTGAATTGTTGTTTGCTCACCTTTTATGTACAAAGGTAAACATCCGCTTGTAATATTCTCTTGCCATAATAATGAAAACTTTGCTAGACACAGTGTCCAAACAGCCCCTGATGATAAAATTTTTTTGTAAGGATGAGAAATCTGAAAGTAGGTAAGTCATCATCTGAAGTTTTATGCTCAGCTCACATTATTCTAGTTTTATGCACAATATTTTTGTCTGCATTACTGTTTTCGAAGTACTACGATTGTCAATTCCATCAAGGATATAACGAAGCTCCTCCGTAGAAATCCATTTGTCTTGAGATGGTTGATTTTTCACGATAATGAAGCAAAGTAAAGATGAAGCTATCGATATCATACCTGCGTAGGTATATTATGAAAGTCAGAATAAGCACAGAGTGTCGAAAAATTATGTCTTTTTTTCGAATGTGTGAATGAGATGAATTTCAAGTTACACTTATTTACTACCTGAAACGTAAAATACCATTTGCCAGCCTAATCGGTCAGCCATGTATCCGAATAGAGGATAGGAGATCACTGAACTAAAATTTATTCCCATGTAGCTGAATGAAATTAACGTAGATCTTTCTTTTCTTGGAATCCATCGCGAGTATATTTCAGCTGCGCTTAAGAAGAAGCAATTCTGAAACATAAGTAGGTAGTAGGTACGGTACATGAGATTGATTTCATCGATATGAATTTTCAACCAGTTTTGTAAATTCGAGAAAAGTAAAATGACAAAAATCAAATTTTCAAAGAGCGTATGATACTCGTATTTGAATATTATCCTAGCTTATACTCTGAAGGCCAAAACCTCCATTTTCAGAGGCACTTCAGAGACTAATTTTTTTCTGAGCAAGTATGTAAATCCTTAAGAGGAATTTTAAAGCATCAATAACCTCAGCAAGTTTTTGATTTTTTTTTTTTTTGAAAATCAGTTGTGCGTACAGTTACAAAAAAATAAAAGAATAATATTATTCAAAGATGGGTAGGTATTTTTTTTTTGAAAAGAATTCTTGATCAAAATCTAAATTTCAAGAAATTCTTCAATTTCTACATTGAGAATTGAAGAATAATATAATGTACTTATTTGGTTTCAAATAATTCAATACAAGCTTTTTTTCCTCTAATGATTTTTTTCATTTTTGAAAGAAATTCTCGATTTATTGACTTTGGTGGCCGATCAACATTTTCAAGAAAACGTTTGCAACTCATCAAATCTTACAGTGCTAAAAATTGACCTATTGAAAGGTAACGTCATCCGTATTTCAGACCCAAATTTTGGACAGAAATAATTAAGTTTTCAATTTTTAAAGAGTTTGTAAAATGATTGGTACAAAAGAATAAATCCCACAATCTCTGAATAAATTGAGGTAATTTTTGAGTCTTATCTGGAATATCAAGCAATAGTTGACTTTTCTCCACCAGTAATCGTTCAAAAAGTTGATTTTTTTTCAAATGCGGGATTTTTCACTTGTAAAAAAAGGCACACTTTTTTCAAGCAGTTGTCTTGGATTTGCAATTCACTATAGCCCTAATCGATTAGAAATATTGAGCTTTAGACAAGATTAAATTTCCAACTTTCGAAGTTAATTACAACGCATTCTGCAGTGATTTGAAATTATGTGCTGGGAAAAAGTTAATTTTTGTTGGAAGCTCCAGATCAGTTCAAAAATTTTCGCATTAGATTAAAAGAATCAAATTCAGCATTCGAATCGAATTTCAAAATTTACTCGATTTGCAGATCATTAATAAAAAATTCACCAAAATTTGAAAATCTTTTAGAAAGCTCGTGCGTGATACATTTTGAGTTGAAAAATCACTCGGAAAAATTTTCAGCTACACGAAGGAGATGAACAATAGGTTTTCAAAGAATAATGAGGGACATTTTCGAAAAATGAAAATGGACTAAATCCAGGGATTAGAATGTGAAAACACGAAAATTTTCAACTGTTTGAACTTTTCTCATTTTTTGAAGAGGTCCAAGTTCTATTTTTACGTCATATGTTGAGTGAAGATAAAAATTATTGAATCTTAATTAAAAATTGTAAATTTCAAAAACTATTTTCTGTTTTTGAATTTTTTTCATTTTTTGATAACTTGGGGAGTTTTTCGGCGCAGCTTAATTTCAATTTTGGAAGATTAATATTAATTTTTAGACGGGAGTGAAAAAATCACAATCAAAAAATTTCAGGGTGCAATTTATCGTTATTTTAAAAATGGAGGTTAGCACGATAACAGTAGTGGGTTATCACGATAAATAACTATTCACGATGAAAAAGAGGATTGCACGATAAAAAAGTGTATTTCACAATAAAAAAATGTATTGCACGATTTCTTAAAAAACGAACGATAAATTAGGTGGTATCCACGATATATATGATAGTAAGAACAATAAAAAATAAACAATTTCCACGAGATGTTTTTGACAGAATGAACGATAAATAAGGATAAACGAACGACAAAAAGTATAAGATTTTCGCGAGTGAATAAAAAATGAAGTGTAGTAGGTACCTATTTCAATAAAGCTTTACGAGATAACGCCGGACGACCTCGTTTATGTTTTTGACCCAATGGGATGGATTTTGCTGCCAAGGGAGAGTTGAAATTCGGTAAATTTTCACCTGAGCCTAATACTTTTTCTCGAAATGTACCGATTCTCCCCTAATTGGACTTGGAAAGATCACAGATTTTCAATGAAATTACGAAAAATTCTATTTTTTTACCTATTCGATGGCCTTTGCACCCCCTTCTGGGCCCCATTTGGGGTTCGAACCAAAATAACGTCAAAAATGAATTCTGGAGCCCAAAAAACGTACATATCAATACCCTACTCGACTTTTTCATAGATTCACCACTTTGCACCCCCTCCTGAGGTCCCATTTGGGTTTCGAACCAAAATAACGTCAAAAATGAATTCTGGAGCCCAAAAACGTACGTATCGATACCCCGCCACCCGACTTTTCCAAAATATTTACCCCTTTGCACCCTCCTCCTGGGGCCCCCATTTGAGATTCGAACCAAAATAACGACAAAAATGAATTCAGTGCGCCTCGAAATACCTGTGTCTCTAAAAGATTGACGTCCAAATTTGAATACATTTCTGAAATATGATTTTTGACACCTTAAACAATGAGTCTGTCCCACTGTGTGCCAGCGTTTTCTTTTGTCAATGAAAAATATCGTGCTAATCAATGAAAAATATCGTGTTTATCAATGAAAATTATCGGGCTTACAACCTTTTTTATTGGTTGAAAAATGCTGTGCTTACCACCTAAACTACCGTTACTAAGCCACGTGTTATCGTGCAAATGGTTATCGTGCTAACCAGGCACCTTTTTTATCATTCGATTGTAGATTTCCCAAAATTTTACACGCGTGTTGATGAGGGTTTAAAATTTGTCTCAAAACAACTGAAAAACGCAGAAAAACTCATTATCAGTGTGTAAGTATAATAATCTATCGTGTGCGATCATCTGATCACCTACCGCAAAAAAACCGTTTAATAAGCGAAATGTCAAAAACACTCGAAAATCCAGGTATAATGCTGCTGGTTGTAACATGGTCAATAAGCCAGAGATGGTCATGGCAAAAGCACCGCTCACCGAACCTCCCATTTTCTGTACAAAATATCCTCCGAAAACAGAGAACAATCCTCCGTAGAAATATATACTCGAAATTATACTGACTGCGAATGGATCCCATTGGAATTCAGCTGGCTAGTAAAATAAAAATTGAAATGAAAATCAGTTTAAATGGGCAAGGAAACTTAGGTAAGTATGGTATACGTTATGAATGGTCTAAAAATACATAGGTAGGTAGGTAGGTAGGTAGGTAATTACTATTTAGTCATTTTCATTTCTTTTACTTGTACGGTGGTCTGGTTTCCTGATACGATCACTTTATCTGATACCATCTCAACGATGGCTATGTTGATATTAATCATTACCATATTTGTATTTGCATAACATAGAAACATCACAATGGCGACGAAAAAACGTTTCGAAAACCATATCGAAGGTGTAACGTTGCTTCGTACTTTTCTAAAATATTAAAGAGGTATAAAATTTAAAAAAAATATTTTTCTCCTCGTTTAAAAATAATAATTTAATAGATAAGTTTCTACACAATTTACCCGTTTTGATTCTGCATCTGCTGATTTGGTAACATTTTGTTGAATAGAATTGAACTTCTTCATGTCACATTTCTTAGAGTGATTTTAAGAGGTACGTGTATGTAGGTCTAGGTACTTTCTGTGCAATTAATTTTCACGCCGGTCTAATATCTCGAATCGTACACAATTGAGTTTATATAAACGATGTTTTTTTAGTGTTAAATTTTGTGATAAGCATTCTTCTTTGTTTTACGTGTAAAATTACTTTTTTATTCATTAACCACCTTCTTCATAGCAGAAGTAGGTATGACGATCTAATTACGTAGGTAACAATATAAGTTCCAGAAAATGTGTACCTAGTACGAATACCTACGTATTTAAAGTTCTTTTTAGGTAATTTTTTAATTTTTTCTCTCTAATTATTGTACGAGTAGATCCGGATATAAGCTATCGGGTGACTCTTTCATCGTAGGTGTTCGGTAATCAATATTCGTAAAGAATTAAAGATATAATTGTTTCGTAGTGGAAAGTTTTTTGTAACATTAGAAGGATATACATATGTACTTACATATATTGTATCATTTCATTACCTTTCTGTAAACTAGTCATGTCCAGTAAAGATCCAGCTAGTGAAATGTCTCAAATGTAGATAATGAAAAAAATTAATTGGAAGAAAATCAACAACAAGATCTTAAAAATTTAATAGGTTATCGTACACTCGTTTTCTTTTTAATCCTAGTTAATTTTGCGAATCGATTTTAATTTGATGTTCATTACATATGATAGCTGTGTCGAGTTATATAATCATAATTATTTGCACATTACTCGAGATAATTTTAATTGCGAAATGTGACGTCACAAACAACGATTATAGAGAAATAACCTAGGTCATTACCATTTTCATCGTGTTCAAAGAAACGGTTGTTTATGGGTCTAGTTTTTTTTTATTATTTTTTTTAAAAATTTTATTTCAGTTTTTGCTAAGTATTCATAAAATACAATTCGTTCCTCATCCCAACATTTTATTCATACATTTTTGTAATTTTTCTGAAATTTATTCTTCAAGCTGTGCCAAAATTGCATTCGTTCGCCATTTAGTAGCTGGTCTCTGACTTCTAGCTTCTCGTCGATGATTAAATGACTCGGATGTGCGAGAGTTGTAGGTTTCCATTCGACTTCCATTTCTTCATAATTAGGATTTCTGAAAAAAATTCCAAAGTAAACATTCGGGCAAATGTTTTCGTTTCATTTTTGCTGCATTAAGTATTTCCAAACTCACGATGTTTTAGCGAAACTAGTCAATAGGCTTGTAAGCGTGTCGATTGTTCTTCGATCGTTCGGCCTCAAGTTGCACATGTCTCTGCAGACGAGTTCTTCATAATGATGCCAGTAGCCGTAGTCGGCAGCATGGCACGTTCCTGAACGTATACATCCATTAAATTTACGTTATTTAAATTATTATTGAACTTCATGGAGAAAAAAATCACCTTTTAGTTCCGTTTGCAGTCGCGCATTTATTCTGGCTTTCATTGGATCTAATTCACCATCGTAAAGAAAATTGTATACATATACCGGCGAAAGATGATCTTCCGATAAAACGTTTATTAATGAACCATAAACGTCAGACATGGCAGCATCTGTTAAAATCTGAGAACGAAAGGATCCTTGGGTTATTTCGATGTGGGTTACTTACACGATCCCTTCCCCCATCACAGAAGTGCAACTATAGACACCACATTTCTTTGTAAAACGTTCAGAATAATTATAGAATAATATTACTCGTACATACATCGCATAAAACTGTTAGCGACGCAGTTTCTATAGACTTTCCAGCTAAATAGAACGCATCCACTTCTTTTTGAACTAGTTTCAGCTCGCAATCATCCAAAAAAGCTCCCCATCCCCAAGAATTCTGTTGAATAATTTTGCCAAAAGCGGTGCTGATTGATTTCTTGAAATCTTCTATACAGTCGGACAACAAAAATACGTGTTAGTTCATCCTTTGCGAGTTTTGAATTGTTGTTGTTTTTGTTTTTTGATGGAATGTACATATCACCGTGTCTTAAAAGAGTCATACAAGCTTCTTTTTCGCAAAATCCAATCATTATCGGCACACGATTTGTCCATGGAATGAGTTTCTCTAGCGATGCGGGTAAAGGTGAACTTTCTCTCAGTTCTGGAGTAGTCGCGAACACCGAAACAGGAAAAACATCCGTTGTAATCTAAACAAATGTTATCGCAACATGATTGAGGATTCACATACTTTTAGGAGGACATTAAAATAAAGATGTAAAAGTAAGCAGTATCACGCCCTAAAACTTTTGAAGTCCCGCCGAAACAAAATGAGAGGTTTCAGAAATTCCTACGTTGGTGGCATCGTCGCAGTTCTTGAGCTGTTCCAATTCAGGATCGCTCCCTTCCTGCATCCTACAGTGGGCTGTGAGCACCCTCAAAACGCCTGTAATCAATGATACAATAATATCCTCCCTTATGTTTTTGGGATCGCAGAATACGTATTTGACAATATTTTTTTTGTAGGGATGATGGGAGGGGGTGAAGGGGGTGAAAAATTCAAAATTTGACAATAATGATGTGTGATATGTCGAAATGTATGTTTTTGAGGGTGTAGATCACGAATCTGACAATATTTTTTGGTAGGGGCGAATGGTGGGGTATGAAGGGGGTAAAAACGGTGAAAAATTCAAAATTTGACTGTAATGGTGTGTGATATGTCGAAATGTACTAAGTATGAATAATTCAACTGAAAGTACTCGTAAGTTCTTTTCATCAATTTACTGGATTTCAGTTTTTATAAAGTGATTATAGAGATAATTGCCATTTTTGACCGAAAGTGACCCAACGACCTCCACAGTCAATTTTAATGAAAAGTCATAGTGAATTTTGTTAAAATGCTTCAAATTTTCTCTTACTGGGACTTTGACGGCTCCCCAACATGAAATTCTTCAACCCCACCCTTCACCCTTCCTTCACCATCGAAAACGTACATTTTGACATATCACGCATCATTATGGTCAAATTTTGAATTTTTCACCGTTTTCACCCCCCCCCCCCATTCCCCACCATTCACCCCTACGAAAAAAATATTGTCAGATTCGTGATCTAAACCCTCAAAAACATACATTTTGACATATCACACATTATTATGGTCAAATTTTGAATTTTTCACCCCCTTCATCCCCCACTATTCACCCTACGAAAAAAATAATTCCAGTTTCGTATTCTGCGACATCAAAAACAATCGTTTCGACATATCACACACATCATTATAGTCAAATTTTGAATTTTCACCGTTTTTACCCCCCTTCATCCCCCATAATTCACCCCTACGAAAAAAATATTGTCTGATTCGCGATCTAAACCCTCAAAAACATACATTTTGACATATCACACATTATTATGGTCAAATTTTGAATTTTTCACCCCCTTCATCCCCCACTATTCACCCCTACGAAAAAAATAATTCCAGTTTCGTATTCTGCGACATCAAAAACAATCGTCTCGACATATCACACACATCATTATAGTCAAATTTTGAATTTTCACCGTTTTTACCCCCTTTCATCCCCCATAATTCACCCCTACGAAAAAAATATTGTCAGATTCGTGATCTACACCCTCAAAAAAATACATTTTGACATATCACACATTGTGGTCAAATTTTGAATTTTTCACCCCCTTCATCCCCCACCATTCACCCCTACAAAAAATTCGTGATGTACACCCTCAAAAACATACATTTCGATATTATCACACATCATTATTGTCAAATTGTGAATTTTTCACCCGCTTCACCCTCTCACCCCTACAAAAAAAATATTGTCAAATTCGTATTCTGCGACCCCAAAAACAAAAGGGAGGATATTATTGTACCATTGTATTAAGATTCATTGTAAGTTTTTAAATTACAGGCGTTCGAGGGTGCTCACAGCCCACTGTGTATCCCTTATTCCTAATACTTTAAAATACAAGCAAGTGGAACAGAACGATCTCTCTAGATGTTTTCAAAAATTGAATAAAAACGTAAAAGCTCGAAGTGCCTTATACACGCAATTTGAATACAACAAAATGAAAAACTGCCTCATGAGAGGAGGTGTTTTCAAATCGTTTTGACTCCAAACTCAAAAAATTACTTTTGACTGACTTTCTAAATTCATTTTTGAAGTCAGTTTGTCCAGAACAAGAATTAATTATTAATTAAGCATAAATTAGATAAGAAATACCTACTCGTATAATGAAAAGATTTACGAAAATGGGCTCACATTGTCTCGAGGAACTCAACTTCAGCAAGGCATTCTTCCAAAGCCATGACACTTTGATCAAAACTGATTTCACAGTTCGAAAGGGCGTTGCATTCTGAACTTATTAAGCATTTCAAAAGTTGAAAGTTCAAATTTTGAAATGGCGCTGCTGATGTAAGTGGGAGCTACCATTTAAAATTCTGAAAAATTGCCATGAATGTACTTTTTGATGCATTTTCGAAATATTTGATTTTTGAAATGGGATCTTTGATGGAGGGGAGCACCCCTCCCCCAATTTTGGGCAAAACTTTCGGGAAAAAAATCTGGGCGATGTAATATATATAATTATATGTTTTCGGTGACGCTGAACACGAATATGACGTCAGATTTTTGATTGGTCCCCATCTGCTGTCTCCAGAACTTCCCCAAATGTGGGGTAAAAGTTCAAAATAGGGGTTTGTTCGTGCGACACATGGAATAGTATGCTTTTGATGACGCTGAACACGAATATGACGTCAGATTTTTGATTGGACCCCATCCACGGCCCCCAACAAATTTTTGGACTTTGACGAATTTGGGGGGAGCTTCTGGGAGCCATTGGTGAGGTCAATTTGAAGAACTAAGGCTAAATTCGCGTTCAGCGATATCGTAAACATACTATTTCGTGTGTCACACGAATGAAACCAATTTTTTTCTAGGTTACCCCCTTTGGAGAGGTGTTGGGGGCCGTGGGTGGGTCCAACCAAAAATCTGACGTCATATTCATGTTCAGCGTCACCAAAAACATACTTTTCCATGTGTCGCACGTACAAAACACTTTTTTGAACTTTTACTCCATTGAGGGGGGGGGGTGCTAGGGGCCGTGGATGAAGTCCAATCAAAAATCTGACGTCATACTCGTGTTCAGCGTCATTAAAAACATACAATTCGATATTTCGCATGCCCCAGATTTTTTTTTTAAAGTTTCACCCAAATTTGGGTGAAAGGGTGCTCCTCTCCATTAAAAGATCCCATCTCGAAAATTGAATATTTCAAAAAAACATCAAAAGGTGCATTCATGGAAATTTTTTAAGAATTTTAGATCGTAGCTCCCGCTTACAGCGCCATTTCAAAATGCTTAAAAAGTTCAGAGTGCAATGCCCTTTCGAACTGTGAAATCAGTTTTGATCAAAGTGTCATGGTTTTATTGGAGTAATGCGTTGCTGATGTTGAGTTCCTCGAGACAATGTGAAAATAATGGAAGCCCCCCACCCGCCCCCTCAGAGGGCTGGGACCAAACTGATTGCGGGTTTCTTACTTATTGAGTGGGTAGATATTGTGAAAAAAAATTTGAGCGAAATCGAAAGTACGAATCCTCTTGATGAAATTTTTGTTAAAAATGGGGGAAAATTGGAAACTGTTCTATAAGTATGACTTACATCGCCAAATAATTGCTCGCGCTTTATCATCAACACTCGATTGTAGTCCACATTTTTGAAAAAATCGAGCAACTTTTCATGATTTGTCGGTTCGCCGTCATAACCGAGCTTTATGGCTAAATCATAAGCTATGGATACATGATCACGTGGTGTAATCATAACTGGACTAAATGCATACATTCCCATGAGAATCGCTTTATGGAATAAACCTGTAGAAACAATATTGTCACTGATATACTTATCTAAGTAGTAATGAACACAAATGAATGTGATTTGTGTTGCTTTCAAGTAAAAGTTGTGAAACGTCTTAGGAGATACCTTTGGCCAAAGGTGACAACAGTATAGCATGAACCAGTGCAGCACCGCTGCTGCTGCCCATCAAGGTTATATTATTGGGATCACCTCCAAACGCACTGATGTTGTCTTTGATCCACTCTAGACTAAGTATTGCATCTTTCAAACCTTGATTACCTGAACAGTTTTCCATGTGCAAGTTCAACGCTCCTGAAAGCAAAGCATGTTTGTTGATTGGAATATTAGCGTAACTTATTGCCAGATGAAACAACATTTTGCCTTATATCTTATTGTTCGTTCACCTAAAATGTATAATCGATATGCGAGACATACGTATACTACATCTTTGTGCATTATGTAGCCAGGATTTCCGAAGTAGGACGGATCCGGCGAACCGTGAAAAAGTCCTCCTGGGTGAACATTCACCATGACTGCTTTCAAAGGCTCTCCTTCCGATGGTAACTGCAACCCCATAAACAATCATTAGTGAACTGCTACACAAATTGACATTCATCAATTCTAAATCGATTTACTATTGATTTTTTTTTAAATTTCGGATCGATTCTCCATTATCTATGTGTAATCTGTGTGTATGTAATTCTATCTAGTTAAGAGAAGTTGACCGTTACCTTCGGCGTATAAATGTTATTATACAAGCAATCTTCCGAACCTTGTATTTTTTTTTTCCATATGGCATATTGCTTGCAGCCTCCCTTCTCAACTGTCGCATTCAAGACTTTTTTCCATGGTTTCACTTTGACTGGATCCTGTTTATGTTTTAATAATTATTCGGATATCTACAGTTTGATTGTGTTACTATTTTTACCAAAATGTCCTGTTTTGTTTTTTTTTTTTAAATAGGCTTCAAAGTTTCTATTCATTTTCTTTTTTATGGAATTCTTAAGAAATGTTGTTGTCCATCACCTCCCTTCCTAGCTGGTGAAAAAAATGGTGTATAAAATATAGTCTTTAGAAGATAGATTTCAAAGAAATTTGTTTCCGCTACATGGAAACTTGGAGAACCTCCAAGGGATGAAGTCTCACTTTTGTCCAAAATTGCCAAAAGTGAAGAAAAATCTCACCTTTTGTCAAAGTTACAAAATAGTTTCGTTTTTTGTTTAAAAAAATAAAAATTGCACAGTATTCAAACAAAAAATTCTGAAACTACACAAAGTCTGAAAGTCCTGCTTTTTTACTTGAAAATATGAACCTCCAGAAATGGAAAAGCCCCAGGCAGCGATGAGTTACCAACAGACTTATTCAAGAATGCCACAGTAACCATTGAGAAGAGACTGTCAGCTTTCTACAATAAAATACCATCAGGTGCTACCATACCCAAAAACTTCCATACAGCAATTGTAATACTTACCCATTTTCAAAAAAGTAGACCAAAAAAACCCAACATACTACTGTGGAATAAGCCTACTAACTGCTGTTTACAAAATATGTAGGTACTTGCAAACATGCTAGCGAGAAGAATCGAGAATCATGCGGAGCCAATAATATTGGAATGCCAAAATGGATTTTGAAAAGAAATATAGTGCAAAGACTTGCATTTGATGGAGTATATGCAACAAAGCTGCTGATGGAGAAGAGACAAGAGTACAACCTAGAAACCCACATGTGCTATGTTGATCTGGAGAAGGCATATGATTCAGTTCAAAGGAAGAAGTTGTTCGAAATCCTGAGGAAAATCAAAGTGAATGAACAAATATGAGGGGCACTCAAAAAGTAAGGTTCCCATCCCTGGCATTTGTGTAAAAATGAACGAAAACAAAATGTTGAAAAATTGTTTGATTCTCTGAACTTTCTACATTATTTTGATATAATCACTTTCAAGATTGAAACCATTTGCACATTTGAAAATCAGCTTTGCGATGATAATCCTTGATAAATTGCCATCCAACTTCTATAATGTCGATTGCCCAGTTGGGTGAAAATCTGCTCTTACACGACATAAAAACGCAGGCAGGAGATTTAAATGGCTTCAATCTTAAAAGTGATTATATCAAAATAATGTACAAAGTTCAGAGAATCAAACAATTTTTCAACATTTTGTTTTCGTTCATTTTTACACAAATGCCCGGTATGGGATGGGAACCTCACTTTTTGAGTGTCCCTTGTGGTACACTTAATTGAAGAAATACACCCGGTTAATCTTAAAAGTGATTATATCAAAATAATGTAGAAAGTTCAGAGAATCAAACAATTTTTCAACATTTTGTTTTTGTTCATTTTTACACAAATGCCCGGTATGGGAACCTCACTTTTTGAGTGTCCCTTGTGGTACACTTAATTGAAGAAATATACCTGGGTAATGTAATAAGCATAAGATCCAGAAACATGTCAGAAGCAAAGAAGATATGAAGAGGAGTAAGACAAGGATGCCCAATGTTGTGTAGCCTGTTCAACATGTACCTACTACCTACTTTGACGACATAAAAACCAAGCCAAAGGTCTAGACGTCAATGACACCAATGTCAGTACCTTGTTATTTGCTGATGATCAGGTGCCCTATTGACAATTTTACTAGCAGAATGCTAGCATTAGTAGCACCCACCTAGCATGAGTAGCAGGAAACTAGCATGATACTAGCGTTATGCTAGCATGAAATGAACTAGCATAACATGCTAGCAAAATGCCAGCTTATTACTAGCATGATACAAACTAGCAAGAAGTATGTTAGCAATGAGCTAGCTACATGCTAGCAACATAACTACCGAATGAAGCTAGCATTTCACGCTAGCAAAATGCTATCATATATCTAGTATGAGATGAGCTAGCACAATGCATGCTAGCAATATGCTAGTTAAAACCTTGCCCCTTAATTACCAAGTGATGCTAGCAGTTCATACTAGCATGATGCTATCATATCGCTAGCATGGGGTGAGCTAGAAAAATGTATGCGAGCAATGTGCTAGTCAACCCCTTGCCTCATAATTGCCTAGAAATGCCAGTTGTCCCTGCTAGCACGATGCTATCATATTGCTAATGCGAGATTATCTAGCAAAATGTATGCTAGGGATATGCTAGTTAAAACCCAGCACCATAATTATCGAGTGATCCCAGCAGTTCCTGCTAGCATAATACTAGCCTGAGATGAGCTAGCACAATGTATGCTAGCAACATGCTAGTTATATCCTAGCATCATAATTACCGAGCGATGCTGGTAGTTTCTCCTAGCATAAAGCTACCATGTTGCTAGCATGATATGATCTAGTAAAAAGTACACTAGCCATGCACTAATTAATCCTAGGAGAATAATTATCTTATTAACAATTTTAAGCACGGTGCTACCATGGAATCAACTAGCAGATTACCAGTTAGAATGGTGTTAGCACTTAGCACTTTGCCAGCAGACATTTTATTGGAAAATTCATCCTAGCATTGAACTGGTATGATGCTAGCATGCGGTGAACTAGCAAAAGACAGGCCAGCAATTTGCTGGTTACATGCTAGCAGCATAACCACCGAGTAAAGCTAGCAGTCACTACTAGCATATTGCTAGTGCATTGCTAGCACCCTGTAATGGTGCTAGCATGAGGTGAACTAGCAAAAGGCATGCTAGCAATCTGCTAGTTACATGCTAGAAATACAATCACAGGTAAACTTGCACTAGTCTACTGCTAGCGCTATTCTAACCTTGGTAAAGCTAGCAGTCAAAGTACTAGCATGGTGCTGGATTTTCGTTAAAAGACTTCTTATCCAGGTGCTAGCAGTCAAGTGCTAGCATAATGCTAGCAAATTGCTAGCGTTGTTCTTTAATATGATACACTTAACTTCTCTTAGATGAAGTATGTAGTCAAGTCGAATATAAGCTCAATACAGTTTCCTGTTTAAATTAAGAAGAGTGAAGTTGGCAAACTAATCACTCAGCTTATACTAGCACAAGATGCTAGTGCAGTGCTAGTTCTAAACTAGCATTGTAGGGCAATTGCCCATTTTTGGATATTCTTGGGAAACGTACCATAATTAAAAATATACCCTATTCTTTTATAAGGAAATTAATAAACTTCTAGCATTCTACATATTATACACATGCTAGCATATGATAGCAAAAAGCTAGCAAGATCATGCTAGCACCATTAGCACCATTTTGAACACCTGCACTAGCGTATCTGCTAGCAAACTGACGCTAGTATAATGCTAGTCCCCCTGCTAGAATTATGCCAGTTGTATGCCAGCATATGCTGGAAATATGCTAGCATGACTATGCAAGCACCAATGGCACCATTTTGAACACCTTTACTAGCATATCTGCTAGCAAACCATCGCTAGCATAATGCTAGAAAAATGCTGCTAGCATGGTGCTAGTACCATTTTCCTAGCATTGTGCTGGCAACAGTATGCTAGCAGATATGCTAGGAAAGGTGTTCAAAATGGTGCAACCAGTGCTAGCATGTTCATGCTAGCACTGTTGCTAGCATTCTGCCACTTGAAATTGTCAATAGGGTGGTCTTTGCTGACAATGCAGGTGACTTGCAGAGAGAGATGTACAACCTTCAGAAAGTAGCAGATAAATATGGAATGAGAATCTTGTTGTCAAAAACAAAGGTGATGGCCTTTGAGGGGAAAGAGCAAATATGCAGTAAAATTGTTGCAAATGGACTGCCAGTGGAACAAGTCAGAAGCTAGAAGTATCTTGGGTGAGAGCTATCTTATGAAGGAGAGATCAATCAATGTACAACTTAAGATCAGTAAGCAGGGTGATAAACCAAGCTGTCCCTCCAAGAAAAGTCAAAGCTGAAACTTGAATAAGAAAATACAATACGCTGGCAAGACCATTGCTGTTGTATGGAAGCAAAACAGTGATGATGAGAAAATATATAAAAAGCAGAGTAACTGCAGCGGAAACAAGATTCATGGGAGCCACAGCAGGATATATGAGACACGATAGGAAAAAGAATGAAGACATCCTGAAGGAGCTAGGAGCAGAGCCAATCATTGGACGAGTGAAAGATTACAGAAAGAAATGGCGAAGACACGTTGATAAAATGCCCGACGAACGGTTCCCTTGATAAGTCAAAGAATACACTTAAACAGGCAGGAGGAGCAGAGGAAGACCGAAGACAAAACTTGATGACACATTGGCGAGCAATTCTTCTACAGTTTCTAAGATGGGCTGAACAGCTCACTGGGTCAAAGTTCCATGATGATGATTGATGATGATGTTGAAAAAAAATTGTTTTTTCCCAAAAATTATGAAAAATCGTCGTTTTTTGTCCAAAATTCCAAAACTTTTCAATTTCTTTTCAATCATGAGTAAGAAATCATATAAGGTGGCAGGTGGCATTACCACTCTTTTATGTATATCTTAGCCCAAAAGAAAACAACAAGACCATTTATGAAAGGGGGTTCTTGTTGCACCCTAAAGTGAAGGCAGAAACCTCCAGCAAAAAAGAGGGAGTTACCTCAATGTAAAAACTGCCAGCAGGTTGGTCATACCAACAAATACGGTGCAAGGAAACCCAAATGCGTTGAGTGTGGATTAGACCATGAAACAAACCAATGTAGGAAGAAGAAAAAACACCCAGCCAAGTGTGCCAGTTGTGATGGTGATCATACAGCCAACTGGAGAGGGTGTTCAGTATACCAAGCCAAGATTGCTGCTATATATAAACCAAAGATGACAGTAATTGATCGTGTCAACTGTCAAGCAAAGGACCACTCAAAGCCAGGAGCAGATAACAACTCAGAAACCTGAACAAGCCAAAACTGTCAAAAGAAACCTTCCAAAGAATAACACGGATGAATCGAATGAACCAGTGGAACTACAAGGGCAGGCAAGCTTAAAAGACATTTGGGAACTGCTTAAAAAAAAATGGATAAAAGAATTTCTCAAGTTGAAAACACACAAAACAAGACCAGAGCAAAGAAACATCCATCAGTTAAAGCCTCAAGACTTAGTCATAGATATTATAAAAAATAAATAGAGTACTCTCACTGGAGAGAACCCTGCACATGTCATGTAACTAACTGGAAAAAGTCTTGCTTTTTGTGCAAAAATGGCAAGAAAGGCATAATTTTTTCATTCATAATTGCTTAAAAAAAAGTACCACTGTTTTTTGCTTTGCAATTATCAAAGTCTTGCTTTTCTAGCAGAAGTTACCAAAACTTCTTTCCTTTGGCAAAAATAACAAAAAAAAATTTTCTTGCCTTTCAGCAAAACTGCTGAAGTTGTTCACTTTTTTTTTCAAAAATCATTTTAATTCTCTCTATTTTGTCTGAAATTGCTGAAAAGTGCAACTTTTTTGCCAATAACTAATTTCAAGAAGTCCTGCTTTTTGCTGATAAATCTTGCTTTTTGCAATCAAAAAGTTGTAAAATTGTTGAACTTTCTGTTCCCATTTGTGCTTCTTGATGTTGTATTTTTCTTAGTGATTTTGTATGCATATTATCTTACTCTTATTTTGTCACGTTTTCGTTTACTTTTGGTTACTCAAGTGTTTTTGTTTTTGTTTTTGTTTTTTTTTTGATAAATATGCAGTACCTGCGAGCCTTGTAAAAATATTTTTAATCCGCCTTCCTCCCCCCCCCCCCGTTCTCCAAAAAATCTCTCTTCCTTTTCCAATAAAAAATCACGAAAAGCTTGCAGAATGCTTCGTTTATGAGCAATTCAAATGGTGAAATAATTTTTGACACGTCATCCCCTCTCCAAATATGTACTTGTAATGTCCAAAGACATTGAAAAAGCGACAAATTATAACGTGTAAAATGTTGAGCCTCCTTCCCTCTTGTAAAGTGTTTGACAAATGTGCTGACTAAAGTTGTGTTGGAGCCCTGCTTTTTCATTTTGAAATCTTGTAAGACGCCTTGTTAAAAATTTCTAGTATCGAAAAATGAAAAAATGGTGCGATATATTCATTTTTTTTCATATGTAGGTAGATTACTACTTACGAGTGTTCAAAATCATCATTTTTTTTAAACCAGGATGTTCAAAATTTTGCAATGTAGAAAAGGTAGGTATGCCACGCTAGTTGATACCTAATTACCTACTGCTGTGAAAACATAGAATAAATTATTCGTAAATTACTTCGAAACGAGCCGAGCCAGCGGTTGATTGTCCGTAAGGTACTCCAAGAAACGTGTAGAACTCTACTCCAGAATAATACGTTTTTCTTTTAAATCCGAGTATGTTACCTTCTTTCACAGTTACGATCACTTTTCCGAACATTTTTCGGGCGAATTTCTCAAAACATGAACAAGCAAAGGAGTAGTACGCGAGTTTAATGGTTAAATTTGGTTATACTATCTTGACTTTACTATGTTAGGTTTTATGGTGTGATTTCGAAATGTTCCCAATTTTTTAAATAAATGATTATTATGTAGTTGTTTTTCTTTCAGTTGATGTCCAAAAAAAATGATAACGAGTTGATAGTGAAGGGCGAACCTGACTTTCCAAAAATGCATATTTTATGCTAGTGATAAATTAGAACACTTTTTTAATTTTAAAATGTGTGGTTGATTAGAGTGACATTTTTTTTTACAAATATTTTTCTTCACTGTAGGTAGTAAATTTTTTTTACGAATAACAGCTGTTTGAGTCGAAACGAAGAAAAATAATTAATACATATGAAAATTTTAAATTTTAAATTGAATTTTTTCAAATTGGAAGTTATCTGACCATAGTTACCCTCGATCCTTGTTACTCATAGTGGTTTTTTTTTCTAGTGAAGTTCACGTAAGAAACGTTAGATTTTTATAGGTATTGTTTGTGGGAAATAAGTCCCAACTTTTCACATCTTTACCTTCCTTCAGTTTAAAAAATAAACCAAGTATACAAGATCTTTAAAATTTAATAGGCGATCGTACACTCGTTTTCTTTTTAATCCTAGTTAATTTTGCGAGTCGATTTTAATTTTATGTTCATTACATGATAACTATGTCGAGTTATATAATCATGATTATTTCCACATTGCTCGAGATAATTTTAATTACGAAATGTGACGTCACAAACAACGATTAGAGAAATAACGTAGGTCATTGCCATTTTCATCGTGTTCAAAGAAACGGTTAATAATGCGATGAGCTGTATCAGCTTTATAAATTGTCGTTGAATAATTAGGTATAAGATAATACTATGGTGTAAAATTTCACGTCTCGGTATTATTTCGTCATTTTTTTGACTGATTGATTTTGATTAGATTGGTTATAAAATTCTTCTGGTTTATCTGGTGACGATGTGGACCACGATTGAGCTTCACTGGAACCGTACACTGTGAATATCACAGCACTTAGAATTGAAACGCCGCTTGTCAGAAGGAAACAATTGTTCCATTCTTGTAAACTCTGAAAATATGTTTCAATTAGGTTACCTACTGCTTTAAATAGGTAGGTACTCGTCGTATCCTCGAGACAAAGGTTACACTCACGTGATTTGTAGTCATGAATCCAGTTATATTGTGAGCACTAATACTACTCGTGGAATAAGCGAACAGACAAAGTCCAGCTATTACACTGCTGCTGTTTGGTGCTATACTGATGATGAGAATCCTGCCATAAAAAAATAAGCCACCATAATGAAATTCACATTTGGAGGAATTTTCCCATAAAAATCCATCATATACGTACTGTGAGACTAGACTGATTATTGCTAATGACATTTGAATCAGAACAAAAGCGATTAATGAGAACATGAAGTCGGAAATTATCGACACTGCGAGGAAAATAACTCCACCAAAAATGAATGCTCCACTGGTCAAGATTTTATGCGTCTGAAATATGTAGAGAAGTGTCATTTTATTAGTATTATTTTGATGCAAAATATCAACCTTAAAGTAGTTATGGATATTTTCCTTGTTTAATACCTTGGTCACTGAAATATTCGCGTTTCTGGCGCAATCCAGAAGAATTCCACAAATTGGGAGCATGAAAATACTGAGGATATTAGGTATGGAGGAAAGCATTCCTATTTCTTTGATGTCTCTGTGACTCAGATCTGAAATAATTCGAGGTTCAAGTATTCGTATAATCTATGCTGCTGGATGCTGGAGAAAATTGAGATTAAGTAGGTAATGTAATAATTTACTCACCTTTGACGTACAACGGGAGACAGGTGATCAAAATAGTGAATAGCCACATTTGAGTGAACCTGCTGATGAAAAGAGCCCAAACTGGACCCGAAGTCAGTATTTTTTTGTACGGATGTATTGCCTGTAAAAATAGGAGAAGATTTCATCAATTTTTTTATGCATTTTTATTCAAAAAAAGTTTCATGATAATTTTTCCGGAATTTTTGTTCTAACAATTTATTATTGAATCTCATTTTTTGGATTGTGGGAAACTTTCAAAATCGAAAAGTTGAAATCTTACCATTTTTCTTGGACTTGTTGCTGTTCCTTCGAGGATGTACATGAGCTCTCTCTTAGAAATTCGTGGATCATCCAAAGGTTGATTTTTCACCAGAAAGAAACAAAGTATTGATGAAATTAAACATATGGAACCTGTGTGACGAATAAAATATTCAATAATTATAATCAGAATACATAATGCATTTTGTTGATCTGGGGAGTGGGGAGCAATATTCCCTTGAAAGACTTGCCTGTAGCGTAAAAAACCATCGTCCAGCCCCAACCTGAAGCGAGAAATGCGCAAAAACTGTGCACAAAGGCGACCCCTGTTTGGAATCCAATCACGCTGAAAGCCATTAATTTTGATTTTTCTCGTATTGGTATCCATTGGGCGCAAATATCCGCCATGCTGACCGTGAAGAAACTCTGGATTTGATCAAAGAAAAAAGAAAATTGACTTATGCACTTGAAAAATTGAGTTGATCTAAAGCTGCCGGCCTTCAATGTACACGAATATAATATATACATACTTCGAATATCCCTGTGAATAAACGACAAGCCAGGAATAAATTAAACCCATATTTCAAGCTGATGGGCTGCAGAATGGTTGTGATCGCTGATAACATCATGAATAACGAACAGCTGACCGCTCCTCCTAGCTTGGCTCCTATGGGGCCTCCAATAAATGAGAGTAATCCTCCATAATAGAACATGCTCATCACTAATCCAACTGTTTTGGAATCCCAGTCAAATGGCGCTGGCTACAGCAAAGAAAAAAAAATGAATGAATTTTTCCCTCCAGTAAAAATATGGTTTCACTGAACAATGTCTGTTTTAGTGTCTTACCATGAGTTCTGTTGAATTTCCGGAATGGATTTGCTTGGCGGAGGTCATC
Organism: Planococcus citri; assembly: GCF_950023065.1. Lineage (NCBI taxonomy): Eukaryota > Metazoa > Arthropoda > Insecta > Hemiptera > Pseudococcidae > Planococcus > Planococcus citri. Next base: position 66,192,099 of record NC_088678.1, on the reverse strand, counting down.
TCTACCACTGCAATACTGATGTTGAACCGTAGAAAACTTCTGTTCACATGGCACAAGAACATTAGAACGGCAACCAAGAGTCTTTTCGATAACCATAGTGAAGGTGGAGATAATATTGGTGGTGTGTTTCTGGAGAAAAATTAATCCGAAAAAATATTAGGTAGGTATCGAAAAATTTTAATAATTTTTGAAGAATATGACCAACGTTGTGTAGTACTTACATCAGATTGTCCTTTTGAATCTGTATTGTTGTGGTTTGTTTGGTGCATTGGGAATCCATCCTGAGAATTTTGCGAGTCCTATTTTGATCTTGAAAACTGTTGGAGAATTTTTCTTCAATTCGATCAACTGTACATTTTTCACAACCGCGATGCTTGACTGTTCAATGACACTTCTTGACCATCTCTATCTGTCTTACGATCGTCATAATTCACGACTTTTATATGTAGATAGTCATCTTTACCATACTTACATACTCACAGTACTAGCTTTTAAACGAAGCGTAAGGTATCCCATTTTATCACTTGTTAAAATCACCATCTTAATCGAGTAGTTAGTGGACCGAATTGAAAAATCTATTTTTATCATTTTTTTCTCACATTATCTAATTGTACTTTATTGGGTTTTAATTGACAAATTTTCTTTGAGTGATTCGAGATGATAATTGGGTAAAGTATGAAGTAAGAATTCTTATCATGTCCTCATAAAAATTACATCACGGTGAAAGAAAATAGTCGTGAAGCTTAAAACTGCATGTTCCCATATCTAATGTTGACTCCAGCGGGCATATACAATTTGGGCACAAGATAAGCAAGCACACCAGGGGGTCAGTAATGACACATACAAACTGGGCACATAAGAAAAAAAGAACGAAAGGAACACATACAAATTGGGCACATTAGAAAAAATGAACGAAATCGAAAAGAAGCCATACTATTTCGACACACTAGAAAATAATCAAATAGGTAAATAGATAGGACATGTATTCACACATTATGTTCTCAATAGATTTCATCCAAAGCAGATATGTACTTATCAAAAAAGTAGGTAGGTACTCTGGTAATTCATGTACTTACGTACACAGAATTAAACTCACATCCATCCATATTATCTGTATTAGAGTAAGTACCTACCTGAACTAAGTACCTACTTGCGTTTTTATGCGTAGGTTAGTTGCGACAATGAACTCACTACCTAGGTAAATCAAGTTTCAGCTGAAATTTTGATAAAAAATGCTCATCTGCATTACATTTTTCGTATTCATCACCATATTTACCTATTGTCAGTATGTCAGTATCAATTACGAGAGCATCGAAGTGTGTTCTGTATTTATTCTTATTCGAAAATTCTTTTAAAATGAGTGAACGTGTCGTTTTATCGAAATCAGTGCGTGAAAAAGACGTTTTGTGGTATGGTAATTTTAAATTTACCAAGGGACGATTGCTGCTTTCCTGTGTGCCCAGTTTGTATGTGCTCTTTTCGTTCTTTTTTTTCTAGTGTGCCCAATTTGTATGTGCCATTAGAGGGCGATTTCTAGCAGTGTGCCCAGTTTGTATGCCAGGAGTGAGAATGTGCCCAAATTGTATATGCCCACTCCAGCAACTGTTTGTCGAGAAAATTAAAATTAGCAAATAATCTACAGAATGTTCTGACAAGTCTACATCAAAATGTTTTATTGAAAATTGATTAAAATAAAAAATGAGTATCTAGTACCTATACTTTTTTTTATAAAAAGCAAAATGTCTTAACGCAAGGACAGGTTCCCAACTTAGGGCACTCATCATACAACTTGTCAAATAGAAAGTTGACCCTACTAATAAAATTGCGCCCATTTTGATTAACAGATCAGCCATACAATCGTAAATTTTGTTTTCCAACATAGGACTCGCCAAGAATTTTTTCAACTGAACAAGGCTTAAACAAAAGAGTGTGCAAAAATTTATCAACAACCAAACTTTCAAGTGCTAAAGTGCATTTTACGATTTTTGGTGAATTTTTGAAAATCAAATTTAAGACAACAATGAAAAAAAAATCAAAATTTTACCAAATTGACCTAGAAAACTGAAATTTGAGATATATCCTGTTTTCGACCTTCCAAATCGATTGGAAACGGTTTCAACTCGTTTTGAGTAATTCTGGAGCCTCCGGTAGATTTTTGAAGCTTGAAATTTCCACAAAATTTCATCACGTGGAGTTTGAAATCCGAAATTCACGCTGCACTCCAACTCGAACACGCTATTGAGTAAAGTGCTGGCGAGCTCAAGTCATTTTGGAGCCTGCAGCGACTTTTTGAATATTCTTGGAGCCTCCAATAGATTTTTGAAACTTGAAATTTCATCAAATGCAGATGGAATTCGAAATTTATTCTGTAAACTGATCTCAATGCGTTATGAGTTATGAAGTAGACTACAGGTAGATTTCAAGTCGTTTTGGAGCCTCCAGCGATTCTTTGGAAATTACTGGAGCCTCCAGCAGATTTTTCAATGTTCTGAATTTCCATCAAATTTTACCAAACAGAACAGGAAACTCAAAATTTACTCTGCACTCCAATTTCAACACACTATCAAGTCCACTGCACGTGGGTTCAAGTCATTTGGAGTCTCCAGCGACTTTTTGAAAATTCCTATTCTGTAGTCTTCAGCATGTTTTTTAAGCTTGAAATTTCTACAAAAATTTAGGTACACCCTATTTTTAAAATTAATTCCAAGGTGGGTTGCAGTCAGTTTCAATCCCGTTTTGGAGCCTACAATGGATTTTTGAATACTTCTGTTTTTTAAAAAATGTTACAAAATCTGTCCAAATTGATGTTAGCATGTATTGTGCAGAGTGAATTTCACTTTTCCAACTGTATTTGATCAAATGTAGAAATTTCAAATTTCAAAAATTTTCTGGAGGCTCCAGAACTGCTCAACATGGGTTGAAACTGTTTCCAATTGATTTGGCGAGTCGAAAATAGTATATATCCCTAGTTTCAGCTTTCTAGGTAAATTTGGTGAAATTTTGATTTTTTCAGAATTTTGGCTTAGATGTTCAAAAATTCACCAGAAATCGAAAAAATCACTTAAGCAGTTGAAACTTTGACTGCAAAATCAACAATTATTTCTACTGATCTGTCAATCAAAACGGACGCCATTTTGTTAGTACAGAGTCAGTTTTTTTTTTTGGCAAGTTCGCTCCTTAAGAAAGAAGTTGCCCCAGTGGAACGTAAGGGGTGCTATTATTCCTATTGTCATATGCCGGACTAGTATGACTCGTAGGGCAGTTCACAAACACACAATGTAAATTTAATATCGTTAAAACCATTAGCATAACATGCAGGTGTTAAAGAGGTTGTATTACGTCTTTATTCGTGGGAAACTGAATTCTCAAGTTGTCTGTTCATTTTTCCATCGAATTACAAGCACTTTTACTTTGTTTGCCTTTGATAGTCGATGAAAAAGACCATGGCTGAGCTTCACTGGACCCAAATAGTGCAATCATTATGCCGCCCAAAAAGGAAATTCCACTGGCCAAGATGAAGCATTGATTCCATTCTTCCAAACTCTGGAAATATGAACAATGGATATTTATGATTTCAGGTTATTTTTCAGAGGAAATGATGCGTCATTACAACTCACATGTTTCATTGTCATGAAACCAGTTGCGTTACGTGCCAAAATACCTCCTAGGGTACTTCCAAAAATACCTAGCCCAGCTACGATGCTGCTGCTGTTTGGTGCAATGCTGATTGCGATTATCCTGTTGAAGAAATTCTCATGAAAACATCATCTTAGTTTGCAGTTCTGTAGACCTATCCACACTCCACAGCCATACTTATAGATTCAATAATATCAGAATAACGTACTGTAGAATCAAGTTAATAACGGAAATTGACATTTGGATCAGTATGAAGGACATTATTGAGACGATTAAATTCGAAATCAGCACTATGATCACAAATAAAATACTGCTAATGATGAATGCTCCACTCAGTGATACTTTATGGATCTGTGTTATTGAAAAAATGTATCTAAATATCCATCTTCAACCTTGAAATGTGTTTCAAGTAGATATGTAGGTAGGTACAACATATCTACCTTGGTAATAGAGATATCAAAATTTTTAATGTAATCTAGCAGTATACCACAAATTGGAAGGGTGAAGATATTAACCAAGTTGGGAACAGAAGAGATCAATCCTACTTTATTGGTGTCACCTTGTGTTATGTCTGAAATTGAATGCAGCTTGTTGTACCATTCTAATGGCTATGTACATAGGTATTTTTATAAGTAGGATAGTGATTATTTTAATTTTGGTGCTTACCTTTAACATATAGAGGGAGTAACGTGCTCGTAATGGTCCACACCCACGTCAAAGCGAATTGACCGCAAATGAGTGCCCATACTGGGGCTGATAACAGAATTCTTCTATAAGGATGTGCCATCTGAAAAAAAAATGTTGAATTGTGTTAGACTCTTGTAACGAATGAGCAATTGAAAATCTGCCTTACTTTTTCTTTTGAAGTAATTGTTGTGGTTCCTTCTTGTATGTATGCGAGTTCTTTTTTAGAGATGCATCTGTCTTCAGAGGGCTCGTTTCTCACAAAAATGAAACATAGCAAGGATGTGATCAAAGATATTGAGCCTGTTTTTTTAAGTAATACTCAAATGTAAAAATGATGGATCGGAGAATGAAAATGAATTGGATGCGCTCGTTGTGAAGATTACCTGTCACATAAAATATCATCTGCCAGCCCCATTGATGGGTCAAAAAAGCACAAAATCCGTGGACTACCCCTACGCCAAGAGTGACACCACTCACCACGAGTGACATCAACTTTGATTTCTCATTTTGAGGTACCCATTTGGAACATACTTGAGCCACACTTACCATCATGAAACTCTGAAAGTTGTTGGTCAAACAATTGATTAATCCACAATAATTGCAACATTCATTAAAAAGTGAACTTTTAACAAAGAAAAAATACATCTGGTAAAAAACAAAAACTCTCAGTGAGAAAATGTGAAAACTTTTCATGAAAAAATATGACAATTTTTGGTGAAGAAATGCAACAATATTGACTGAAAAAAATGTGACAATTTTTAGTGAAAAAAATGTAACAATTTATAGTGAACAAAGTGACAATTTTTAGTGAATAATATGTGTCAATTTTTAGTCAGAAAAATTGTGACAATTTTTGGTGAAAAAATGCAACAATCTTCAGTGAAACAAATGTGACAATTTTTAGTAAAAAAATGTGACTATGTTTAGTGAAGAAAATGTGTCAATTTTTAGTCAGAAAAATTGTGACAATTTTTGGTGAAAAGATGCAACAATCTTCAGTGAAACAAATGTGACAATTTTTAGTAAAAAAAATGTGACTATGTTTAGTGAAGAAAATGTGTCAATTTTTAGTCAGAAAAATTGTGACAATTTTTGGTGAAAAAATGCAACAATCTTCAGTGAAACAAATGTGACAATTTTTAGTGAAAAAAATGTGACAATTTATAATGAAAAAAATGAGTCCTTTTTTAGTGAAAAAAATGAGTCCTTTTTTAGTGAAAAAAATGTGCCAATTTTCGGTGGAAAAAAGTGTCAATTTTTAGTGAAAAAAGTGTCAATTTTTAGTGAGAAAAGTGTCAATTTTTAGTGAATAAATGTGTCAATTTTTAGTGAGAAAAATTGTGACAATTTTTGATGAAAAAATGCAACAATCTTCAGTGAAACAAATGTGACAATTTTTAGTGAAAAAAATGAGTCCTTTTTTAGTGAAAAAAATGTGACAATTTATAGTGAAAAAATGAGTCCTTTTTTAGTGAAAAAATGTGTCAATTTCCAGGGGTAAAAAGTGTAAATTTTTCAGTGAAAAAATTGTGCAATTTTTTCACTAAAAATGAAACAATCTTCAGTGAAATAAATGTGACACTTTTTAGTGAAAAATGTGGTAGTTCTTAGTGGAAAAATGTGACTTTTTTTAGTGAAAGGATGTGGGAATTTTCAGCAAAAATAATTGACAATTTTGTCCAAAAAAAATAATATTATAGGAGGGAAAAGAGAATGACAGTCACCATTTTAAAATTGTGGCAACTTTTAATTGGAAAAAATTACACCATCCAAGCACATAGAGAACAAGAATTTCCAGTGAAAAAATGAAAAAATGCGACAACTTTTCATGAAAAACGTGAGAATTTTCAGTGAAAGAAATGTGACAATTTTTAATGAAAAAATCTGGCAATTCTGGAAATAGTACAGGAATTTTAGATGATATGGGAAGATTCATTCGGACTAATTCCTACAAAAGGTTTTTTTGCGGGATACTGTAGTGGAAGGGGTCTTATTTAACATACTAAAAGTCTCACCCCGTACCCCGCGTGCGTCGCGTGCTAGAGCGTGAAAAGTGTCCCGCCGCGGCGTTTTTTGCGATTTTTTCACGAGGGGTTGATTTTACGTCGAAAATAGCTTGATTTTTGTGTTCTACGTCAAATTTCCGATCTAGAGATATGTCAACTGTCCTTCTACCCCCAGGGGGGGTGGGGCTAGAACCATTCAAAAAAGGGGGGTTTCCTGAAAAATACATAAAGGCTATAGGGGCCTAAGAGAGGTAAAATGGTCCCCAAAACCGTTTGAGTTAATAATAGCATGGAGGATGGGTACCATTGAGAAACATCCGCGTGAAAAATTTCAGATCCACGCCACCTCCCCTTTTTTGGGAACCCCCCTTTTTTGAAATTTCAATATCACTTTTCTCAGCCCCATGAGAACCGATTTTGAAAATTTTTCAGTATTTTATGTATATCTTTAGTAGGTATCCCCACAAAAATTTTCAACCCCCTCCCCTCATATTTACCCCTCAAAATGATGTAAAAATGTGTCTTAGGGAGGACTGGGGGTAAAATGGGAATTTTGGGGAAAATAACCAATTATTAATGAGTAGGGTGTCATTTTCTTATGATTCGATACCGCTGAGCACGAATATGACGTCAAATTTTTTGCTACCCTCATCTAGCTCTCTCCAGAGCACTTAGTCCCTTCAATCTTCACTATTGATAAAAAGCATGAAAAAATGAAAAAACGCTATTTTGATGGGTAAATGTGAGGGGAGGGGGTTGAAAATTTTTGTGGGGATACCTACTAAGGATATACATAACATACTGAAAAATTTTCAAAATCAGTTCTCATGGAGCTGAGAAAAGTGATATTGAAATTTTAAAAAAGGGGGGTTCCCAAAAAAGGGGAGGTGGCGTGGATCTGAAATTTTTCACGCGGAAGTTTCTCAATGGCACCCATCCTCCATGCTAATATCAACTCGAACGGTTTTGGGGACCATTTTACCTCTCTTAGGCCCCTATAGCCTTTATGTATTTTTCAGGAAACCCCCCTTTTTTGAATGGTTCTAGCCCCACCCCCCTTGGGGTTAGAAGGACAGTTGACATATCTCTAGATCGGAAATTTGACGTAGAACACAAAAATCAAGCTATTTTCGACGTAAAATCAACCCTTCGCGAGAAAATCGCAAAAAACGCCGCGGCGGGACACTTTTCACGCTCTAGCACGCGACGCACGCGGGGTGCGGGGTGAGACTTTTAGTATGTTAAATAGGACCCCTTCTACTACAGTATCCCGCAAAAAAACCTTTTGTAGGAATTAGTCCGAATAAAAATCTTAAAATTCCTGTACTAAAATTTTCGACCAAAAAATGACTGTCTGGTGAATAAACAATAAAATCTCTAATATCCTCTTTTAGATGTGCGAGAAAGATGATATTTCCGGGGGAAAAAATAATTACTGTACGTATTTGTCAATTTTTAATAAATGCTGCATTTACCTCAGATAGCCCTGTGAGTACCCTCAAAACAAGAAACAGTGAAAAATCATAGTACAAGCTGGCAGGATGAAGTACAATAATGATTCCACTCAGCATCAGAGATGAAGAGCAGCCCATTGCTCCTCCTAGCTTGGTCACGATGTAGCCACCAAATACTGACATCAGTCCTCCATAGTAAAAGGCACTCAACACGAATCCAACTGTTTTGGAATCCCAATTGAATTCTGCTGGCTAAAAACAAATCATAGCTTTACAAATAGGTAATCAGTTCATTTTACCTTATAGGTACGTAGATTTAATTCTATTATTTATACTTGAATCTTGATAGAATTATTGGTCAAGATTTCTTTAGAAGATGCCATTTCCACAACAGCAATACTGATGTTGCATCGTATGAATGCTACGTTTATGTAGCATAGAAACATCAGTACAAGCACCAGTAATCGTTTGGAAAGCCATAATGGATATGGTTCTGTTGCTAGTGGAGTTGGAGAAGGATACCTGGAAATGGAAATCATTCAGTTGCTTGTTACCTGTAGACATAAGCTAGGTAGTCGATGACATAGTGCATGATAGGTGTGCCTCTACCTACAGTAGTTGTTTCTTCTGTGCTTCCAAAGTCCGTTGATTGCTTGTTGATGAATTCATTTGGACCGATTAGTAATAAGTATTAGCTCACGAGATCCGAAATAACTTTCAAAAATTCATACACGTGTCATCAAATGCGGATATTTTGTCATTTTTAAAATTTTTGTTAGGTATAAAGTTCGTCAATCGCAATATTGTGTACATCTGTTTGCTAAGAAAACCTCAAACATAACCATGTTAAAAAGAAATAAATCTTATCTGAAAGGTTTTGCTCGAATTGACATAGTGTGGATTTATATCTCTACTTTCTGTGTTGATGAGTATCATTTAAAAAATTACCCGAGATTGGTGGGAAACCAATTTTATCAACTGATTGTGCCCAATGACATGTGTAATATGGTGTTTAAGTATTGCGAAAACTAAATTGACACAAGTGGATAGGTAGTACATTAATATGAATCAATTTTTTGGTAAATTTCCACTACACGTGAAAGTGTTTCAGTTATCGAATGATGTTTAACTAATCATTTATAGAGAGCTTTGATAGTGCGCGCTAAAAACTTTACGATGTCTTATCTTCAAAATTGAAATACAGCTTGTATACAATGTAAAAATTTGGATACCTAGACCTACTCATAAGTCAACACTCATGTGTGTGTATTAATGAAGCTCTTGATACATAGACAGTCACGAGGATTTATTACACGTTTTTAGAATTCATTTTTAATAGGTACCTATTACTATTACAGATCTATGAAGATGTTCTCCTGCGGTAGTTAATCTTAATCAAACGAGTACGTTCTTGATCAAAATTTGTCGATGAAGACCATGGCTGGGTTTCGCTGGATGCGAATCGAAGAAATATCACAGTGCTTAAAATCAAAACTGCAGATGTCAAAAGAAAACAATTGTTCCATTCTTGAGAGCTCTGAAATTTAAAAATTTTAAATATTGTGGAGGAAAAATTTGAAAAAAATTCCGTGTGCTTGAATTTGGTTCGGAGGTAAGTATAGCAATTTCAAATTTTGTCAATACCTCTCCCCCTCTCTTTGGAGTCAAAAAAAATTGAAAAAATTCACGTGACTAGACTCATGTTTCCTCTAACTTATTTTCAGTGAATTTAAAATTTTGTATTCAAAATTCGTTGAGGTATGACCCTGACCCCCACCCCTCCCCCGAAAAAAAACGTTTTTTTGGCATTATGTAGCAAGGGTGGGATATGAGGAAATTTTTGGGCTCCAACATTTTTTTTTAAATGTACCCAACAATGTTCCATCAAAATTTCAAAAATCTGAAGACAGGGGCATTCACCTTTTTCATCCAGGAATACCCATTGACAGTAATTCTAATAATAAAATCGTATGTTGAAGATTGCTTACATGATTAATGGTCATGAATCCAATACAAGTTCTTGAAACAATCGATCCCATACTGAAGGAAAATTTACCCAATGCTGCTATAACGCTGGTGTCGTTGGGAGATATGTTCACAATGATTGGTCTATAAAAACGAAATTATTTTTAAAATGTTTCGTTTTAATAATAACCGATTGATTGATCTCAATGTTATTTTGTCACACTTACTCGAGTACCGCTGGACCTGTCGACATGATGATTTGAATCACTACGAAGAGAATCATGGATATCGTGAAGTCATTTATGAAAACAGCCACCACGAATAAAATGCTGGATGAGAGGAAGGCGATACAAATGGTTATTTTATGCATCTGTGGGTGTTAAATTGAAAAATCATTGATACATTACGCTGTAATTGGATCAAGAATTACCAGCGATTGATTGTGTCGTTTACCCTTGTCAGATCGATGCCTTTTCTGTTTCTCCATCCGTCCAGAAATATTCCAGCCAATGGGAACGCGAATATTTGAGCTACTGTGGGGAGCGAAGAAATGATACCCACTTCATCTGTACTTTTATTTGTCAAATCTGAAAGTTTAATAAGGGACAAACGGATTTTAGTTTGTTATTTCTACGTAGATACCTACCTACCAAATTTTTATAAAAATTATGTTGAGCCAACTTTACCTTTAATATATAAGGGCAGACTTGCGCTCAAAATTGTGTTTATCCACATCAACGTGAATTTACCAACACACATGGCTAAAACTGGAGTTGATAAAAGAATACGTTTGTAAGGATGAGATCGCTATAAAAATGAAATTACATGTAGCTTGAATCTTCCAAAAAAAAATAAGGTGAATTGGTGAGTGAGTGAGTGAATGAGTATGGTAATTACTTCTTCTCGAAACTCGTGTCCAGTTTCTTCGAGTATGTAAGCGAGTTCAGTCTTGGAAATCCAAGTATCTTGGGAAGGTCGATTCTTCACCACGGTTAGACAAAGTATGGATATAATTAAAGATATTACTCCTGCAATAAAAAGCAGACTGAGTTAATTTCCATCTTATATGAATTCGTCTCTCATTTTGACGAAGACTTTTTAGATAGGTAAGTACCTGAGACATAGAATACCATTTGCCATCCCCATTTATTCGCTATGAAGCCAAATAGAGGAAAAGCAAGGGCGATTCCAGCATTTACTCCGTTGTAACCAATCGAAATTAGTGTGGATCTTTCTTTTCTTGGAAACCATCTGGAGTATAGTTCGGCAGTGCTTATGGAAAATACGTTCTAATGAAACAAGAAACCAAACAGAAAAATTATCATAGATTTATTTAGTGGGCTATTCGGAATTTCAATTAGGTAAATGAAGTTTTCTTGCTCATTTTATACTCCTGAAAAAATTAATGTAGATACCTAATTGTAACTTTTTTTTGCCCACAATTTTGACTCTAAATCTAAAAGAGAAACATCTGCGAGAGGAGGAGAAAAAGAGTATAATTCAAACTTTTTTTTTTTTTTGAATTTGATGAAGAATAATCTTCTGAGGCCCTTGAATTTGATTTGTCTCTTCCCTCCCTCCCTCCAATCATTGCTAGGAAAATATGGTAAAAAATACCTAGGTATGCTTTGGACATTTTTTCAAAAATACATTATGAAATTTTGCAATTTATTTTCATATACAGTACATTTTTATTCAGATGAAAAAGTCGTACTTAACTCAATATGCGATTGAAAAATTTTAAATTATTTGGCCATTTTTGATTTTAAAAACGTGGAAAGAAATTGGATAAAGTGTCCTCATAAAGCATTCTAGTTGATGTTTGAAAAATTGCGTATCCACAGTTTTTCTCTTCCTAGCTCTAGTCAAGGGGGGGGAGGCTAAAGATGCTTTAAGTGGCATGCAATTTATTTGAAATATTGCGAAAACGAGTATAAAAGTGGTTCAAAAATTAATGAAGGTAGCTCCTATCGTAAAATTACTGACAAAAGATGCACCTCTTGGAATCGCTAATAGGGTAGCTTTGAAATATTTTATAAATTTTTGAAAACTCCAAGAAAATTTCTTTTGCTTTTTCATGGTCAGAAACACACATTTTCAGAATCCCTCTTAAGAATGGCAATTTCGTTAATCAGTTTGGTAGCTGAGACCTTTTTTTCTATTCATGTCCCAATCTATCTAATTTAAAGCAATTTTTCATGTGAGGTATATTTTAATGGAATCTTGAAATATTTTTAAAAGATCCTCTTGTGAATTCAATGAATTTTTTTGTGTCGTAATCATTGGCAATGGAACTTGCAATCATTTTTGGGATGAGTACCTACAAATACAATGTCATTTATTTTTGATAATTTCTCATTGAATTTTTTTTATCTCCACAATGAGTAATTTTTTTTCCTAAAGAAGAATGACAAAAAATACATCAACTTTTTTTTTTTTGGTTTTTGATTCATTTTTGTACAGTTTAGAGCAATTTTTGTAATATTTTCTCAATTCTTTTTCGATTTTTAAATTTTTTCAAAAAATTGCTTGGATTAAATAAACATTATGGAATTTGAAGATGAGACATTTTGGTTTTTCACGAGCTTTTTCAAACGTTTTCTTGCTGATGGATTGTTGAACAGTGTCTTTTTTTTTGTTGTGTGTTTTTTTTTTAAATTTTTAGTAGATACATTTTTATTAATTTTCGGGAAAGTTTTGTGAATAATGCCCCAATTCAGTTACAAACATTTTTTGATTTTCATGATTTGAAAAAAAGTACGCCGCGCTGGGGAGGAGGATAGCAGAGTTGAAAGCAATTTTTGCCATACTTATTCACTCAGTTGAAACGTTTCAGTTTGTATAGGATTTTCATTAGAATTTTTAAAAGTTAACAAAATGTTTTTTTCCTCGGTTTGATTAAATTTTGAATTTTGTAGTTTTGGAGTACTTACCTACTCAGTTGTGTAATATTTTGCTAAATTTTTGGCAATTTCTTTATTTTTTCAATTTTGTAAAGTTTTTTGTCATTAAGAATTTGTTTCTCATTTTTGTGATATTTTTTCCAATTTTGAATTATTTTTTGATTTTAGTGATTTTTTTCAATTTCTTTACATTTGTAGGCCAATTTGTATCTACTTATTGGTTCTTTTTTTTTTTTTTACAATTTGAGCAATTTTATGGATTTTTTAAAATCTTTTCCCTTTTGTTAGCAATATTTTCGACATTCAGGTTGCTCATTTCAATGCTCTTTTTCAAACAATTTTGATGAGAAATTTTTTCAGATTCAGTTTTTTTCGATTTTTTTAAATGGAGTATTTCTGAAATATTTAATACTTTTCCCACTTTAAGTGAGTGTTTAGGTTTGTAAATGACAAGACGGGGGGATAAAGGGTCGTTCCTCGTTACTTTGAGATGATTCTTTTATTTTGAAAGAAAGTTCCGATATAGTGACAATTTACATTAAAATGTTTGTCCCGAAACTTCAGAACATAACCAAAATCGTTTCATTTTGTTCGGTAAAATGACCAGCAAATTTGATCCTTTTAATAAGAGGAAAAGTACTACACTTGAAATTATTACCAGAAAAAATCCAGTCACGAAACGACACACCAGAAACGCGTTGAAATCCAGATACAAAATGGCCGGATGAAAAATAGTCAAGAATCCAGCAATTAACAAACTCATCGAACAGCTCACAGATCCTCCGAATTTATCCACAAAATATCCTCCAAATAGAGCGAATAATCCTCCATACCAGAGGACATTAGAAACAGTACCTAAGGTTACAGTATCCCATTCAAATTCAGCTGGCTGATGGGAGAAAACAGATTATCATAAAATAAAAGCGTCATTAAAATGATACAAATAGGTACATTTCAAGAAGTAGGTACTCACTCGAATAAAAGTTTCATCTCCCATCGTGATTGTTTTGTTGGAAGTCATCTCGACGACAGCGATATTGGTCACATTTATCAACATGGTGCAATTGGCAAAGCACATGAATACCGCAATAGCGACGAGTAATCTTTTGGAACACCATATTGCTTTCGAAGGATCCTTTGGCACTTTTTTTCTAGGTAGGTACATAAAAATGACACGAAAATCGAGTTGAATTTTATCACAGCACAATGAAAGATGCACTAGACCTACTTGTAATTAAAATTACTAGAATAATTACGGTATATCGTTATTGTTGTTATATGGAAACTTTTCTGGAACATCCGGTTCGATCACACCGTTGGATTTCATCTCACTAAACGTCCTAATTTTTAATAGAAACTAGCTTATGGAAGAAATTGTTGAGCGATTTTTTCACCATCACGTTACCAGATTAAAATATTATTTGTATTATTCATTTTGATGCTGAAAGCATACGCACATTAATCTCAGATGTTGTGCTTTCTCCCCTCCTTCATGAGTAAAAAAAAAGCTGGCCTTGGTACTCCCTATGTTTGAAAAAGATTAGACATTTCATCAAATGACGAGACGCACGTGAGCGTCTAATTAAACAGATAAAGAGTATCAGTATTGAGTATAAAATTACAATTGTGACGTCTATTTGTGCTATGTACATGCATATTTGATCGCACCATATCATATTATTCCATTGTACATAAATCGTCGGTAATTAGTTATTCGGGTTGAATGATTTTGATTTCGCGTATTTTTTGAATTGAACGAAAAAATGTTTCTTAATCGATGATAAAGTCGAAATTTCAAAAGGTAATTAAGTATGTACCTATATAAATTATTATTTTTTAAAAATGATAACGTTTTGCAATAAAATAATAAAAATTTGGTTTATTTGAAAATCACATTAGCTTTTTAATTCACATAATAAAAGAGGTAGGTAATCAATGTTCAATATTTTAAAAATGAAAGTTGATTTCAAAATCACATTCCACAGGTAGGTTAGGTAGTTTCTATTCCCTGATTAAACGATCACGTTCTCCATCAGTGCTGCTTGGTAACGATGACGATGTTGAAGACCACGATTGAGCTTCACTAGATCCGTATCTGGCGAATATTACGACTGTGGAGACTAGAACGGCGCTTGCCAATAGGAAACAGTTGTTCCATTCTTGTAAAGTCTGCAAAAGATTAAATCAGAAATTTAAGTAGGTACCTATTTTGAAAAAAAGTGGATAATTTTGTTCAAGCTGATGTAAATACGAGATACCAATACGTACATTGTCTATCGTCATAAATCCGGTTAATGTTCTGGCAATTATGGTGCCAATTGAACCGAAAAATAGAGCCAATCCGGCCACAACACTGGAGTCGTTTGGAGCTACATTCACGATGATTGGTCTGTTGGTAAATATTTTGTAAGATTAGATGAGTAACGGTTGAAAAAATTATAAATTGAAAAAAATAGTTGAAAAGAGCTGAATTTGTCGACCTCTGTAATTTTTGGCTACTTTGAACGAAAATTGGCTGAGAAAAAAACAGTGAAAATTTGTATTTTATCTTTGTAATTTTTTCTTATCATGAAAAATGGAAAGGGAAGTGAAGAGTTGGGGAGTCTCGATTATCAGTTTGTGGCATGATTTTTAGCGATGGTTGAATTAGGAAAGTTCATTTTATAGCAAAAACTTGAAATATATTGTCAACAGTTGAAATAATTTTTTTTACGAGGGAATGGTTTTTAGAAACGTTGATTTTGTAAAATAATTTGAACTGTAACATGAATTACAATTTTTTTTTACACTGAAAATGATTGATTTTACCAAGTTTTTTTCAAGGTTTCATTTTTTCGGTAATGTTTCCTCCCCAATTGCTCAACTTTTGCAATGTAAGTTGATCCTTTGCACTGCTCTGGGCAATCATTTTTATTAATATTTTTCAATTTTTCATAAATTAAGAATTTTTTGAATTTGAGAACCCTTTTTTTCTACGCTTTGATCTTGGAAAATTGATAAATTTCAATGTTTTTTGACTTTGCTATAATACAAATTATTCAAGCTTTAAATCAGATGTACTTTCTGAAGATTTTTCTTCTCAATATTTTTTGGTTTTTCTATGGATCATTTTTTGATTAATAATTTCCATCATTCCTTAACATTTCATCAAAATTATCTATGTAGTGTGTTTTATTTCACTTTTCTATAGTGTGAATAGTTTTTCAATTTTTCAACCTTACGAAACCATTTAAATTTTTTATATACATTTTTGTTTCTTGTTTTTTTTTTTTTTTTGGTTTCAAATCAAAAAGGTCGCGTCATCTTCTGCGGAGGACTTCCAATTTTATGATATTTGAGAACTTATTGTAGGGTCCAGGTCATTCGTAAACGAGGGAGTTCATCTACCCAATTTTTTTTTAAATTGATTAAAATTCGCCTAATTAGAAAATTTTTTCCTCTGAAAAATCAAAATAAGTAATCCAATTTGTACTTGAGATACAAAGGACACGAGCAGTGGCGTAGCCAGGATTTTCTCAAGGAGGGGGCAAAACCAGATTTTTAGGCATAAAAAATGTAAATGAGGGGTAATTTTCTGGAAATCTATTATAATGTGTGGTGATTTAATAAAAACGAAGGCAAAATTACTGCTCGAGCGAAGCGAGAGCGAAAATTTTCGGAAAAATGGGTCCAAACAACGAAAAAACGTCCATTTTTGCATGTTTTCTTTCAAATTTTCGCTCTCAAGGGGGGGGCCATGGCCCCCTTCGCCCCCCCTTGGCTACGCCACTGGACACGAGGGATGGACTTATGCTAATGAGAAAGAGTGAAGGGGGGAGAACGTCCCCCTTAAATTTTGAGAATAATTTCCGGCTCAATTTTGGTACGTTTTGCCATTGAATTAGCTTCTTTGATTCTAATTCTTAAAAAAATAAATGATGATTGATGAAACAAGCTCGAGAAAATAATGTTTACCTCATTGGACCGATTGGAAGGGAGAGGGGAGTTCATGTGCTCCAATTTTTTTTCAAATTATGAAAATTCGTCTTTTTCGAGAATATTTTTGGATTGTAAATTTGCAATAAAAATTATTCAAATTGTTTTTGAAGCGTAAGAATTCCTCCCTCTTCGTTATTCGGCCCAGATTGTAGTCGAAACTATTTTTGATTATGACAAACTATCGTCGTTTGAAAAAAATTGGAGCACTTGACCTCCCCTTTACCTCCATAGGTACCTTGGACTCAAAATTATTCTTTGGGGATAGTTTTTCAATCGTTTTTTTGTTCTAGGATCAAAGCAGTAAATATTTGTTGATTTTTGGTGAATTTTTAAAAATCAAATTTGGGGCAAAAATGTGAGAAAAATATCAAAGTGTTACCAAATTGACGAAAGCTAAAATTTCTAAATACTGAATTTTCGACCTTCCAAATCGATTGGAAACGGTTTCAAACCGATTTGAGCAGTCCTGAAACCTTCAGTAGACTTTTGAAACTTTAAATTTCTACAAAATTTTATCAAGTGATGTTGGAAATTCGAAATTCTTGTTGATTCACTCTAACCTCTTCACTACTCAATTGTAAAGTTCATAATTAAATACCCCAATAACTTACTCTAAAACCGGTGGCACGACCGATAGAGCGATTTGAATAAGAACGAAGAAAGCCATCGATAACGTGAAACTGGTACTCAACGTCAAACCTACAAAGAAAACGCCGGTCGAAATATACGATGTACTGACGGTTATCTTGTGCATCTGTAGAACTGTCAAGTATGATCAACATTGTCCATACAATTAGATATAGGTTAATAGGTATTCTTAGGTAAGTATCGAACAGCAAATTATCAAGATCAATAAGAGTGCCACGTGAGCAGGTGATTTACCCGAGTTAATTTTATGTCCGTGTTGTTTTTCCAAAAGTCCAGCAATGCACCTGCCAGCGGATAGATGAGGATTTCAACAGCGGTAGGAATCGAAGATATCAGTCCTACTTGGTCTGTGCTTTCTCCAGTCAAATCTGAAAGTTACAAAATGCACGTTTTATATGACTAATATTGTATGCCAATATATTTTATCGTCGTACGTCCTAACTTGAGTTCGAGAGATGAACTTTGGTTCGTATTCAGTTGATCTGTTTGTTGTTTAAATTGAAAATTAACTCTGTTACCTTTAACATAAAGTGGTAAACATCCAGCTACGATCACATCTATCCATAGTAAGGTGAATTTTGCAAAACATACGGCCAGTACAGGTGCTGATAAGAGGATCTTTCTGTAAGGGTGGCTAGTATTCTAAACAAGAGGAAATTCTCATTACTAGCCAATTATATTCATACCATCGTAGATAAAATGGCTCATCATCATTAACTTAATCTCGTAGTTAATTTCGAATTTTGTATTTATACTTACTTGTTCGCGTTGCAAATCATCAGTGCCATCCAAAATGTACCGCAGCTCTTTGTCGGATATACATCCATCTTGAGTAGGGCAATTCTTCACAAAAATCACACAAACTATGGCGAAAATGACTGATATCGCACCCGCCATATAAAATACCATTTGCCATCCCCATCCGGCGGCTACGTATCCAAATAAAGGATAGGATATGGTTACACCGACGCTGGATCCGTTGTAACATAACGATATTAGAGTGGATCTTTCTTTTTTTGGGAACCACTGAGAGTATATTTGCGCTGTACTCACGAAAAACGATACCTGTAACAGAAATAAAATTGATCAGTTTGAGATACTGCTATAACAATTTATTATGAAAGTACTGAACCAGTGTCAAAAATTAGTGAAAACAAAAACTTTAATCCAGTCTTATTTCACAGATTTATTCGATGAAATTTGGGAACCACTGAACTAGTTTCAAAAAACTAATGACACGAAAACTTCCATTCGACCTCTTTTTAAAGAATTATTTCTGACAAATTGGAAACCACTGAACCGGTTTCAAAAAATAACGCTTACAATTTGGGAATCACTGAATCAGTTTCAAAAATAAAGCTTATGCAATTTGGGAATCACTGAACCTGTTTCGAAAAATAAAGCTTATACGATTTGAGAATCACTGAACCAGTTTAAAAAAATTAATGAAAACAAAAATTTTCATTTCAATTTTTCTCAAAGATTTTATCTGATAGATTGGGAACCACTGAATTAATTTCAAAACTGAAAGCTTACAATTTAAGAACCACTAGATCACCTTAAAAAAATAACGCTTATAGTTCGGAAAAAATTAGACCATATTTTTAAAAATTGAGCTCACAATTTGGGAACCACTGAACCAGTTTTTTTAAAAAAAAATGAAGTTTTACAATTTGGGAATCACTGAACCAGTTTACAAAATTAATGTAAATAAAAATTTTCATTTCACTTTTTCTCAACGATTTTTTCTGATAGATTGGGAACCACTGAATTTATTTCAAAACTGAAAGCTTACAATAATTTAAGAACCACTAGATCACCTTAAAAAAATAGGTAACGCTTATAATTCGGAAAAAATTGGACCATATTTTAAAAAATTGAACTTACAATTTGGGAACCACTGAACCATGCAGTTTTAAAAAAATGAAGTTTACAATTTGGGAATCACTGAACCAGTTAAAAAAATTAATGAAAACAAAAAATTTTATTACACTTTTTCTCGAAGATTAATTTCTGGTAAATTGGGAACCACTGAATTAATTTCAAAACTGAAAGCTTACAATTTAAGAACCACTGGACCAGTTTCAAAAAATAATGCTTACAATTTGGGAACTACTGAACCAATTAAAAAAAAATAAAACTTGCAATTTGGGAATCATTAACCAGTTTCAAAAACTAATGAAAAGTAAAACCGCCATTCAGATTTTTTCACAGATTCGTTGTCTCGCAGTTAAGCCCTTCTTGTTTTTTTCCACTGCCCTACCTTCAACTATCCCAAAAATGATTCAGAACGAGTATCTATTGACTTACAATCAGAAGATTGACAATTGATCATCAACTTCAGCAAAAAAGACTTTACCTAATTCAAGTATCGTAAGTTTCCTCTCAATAATGGAAATTTTCAAATTAAGTGTACTATTTTTTTTATCATGGATTTGAAGGGGAAAAACTTTAATAAAAAAAAAATGTTTTGCACCGAATAATCCATCATACTTTAACAAAAATCCACAAAATCATGAAAAATTAGACCTACAATCTTTCGTACCCTTCTTTTTTCTTTTTCGAAATTTGACGTTTTAACAAAAGGCCATCTTCTTAATAATTTGTTTGTCATTCATCTCGGTGACAATAATGATATTCCCACGAAAAATTCAGATAATGCATTTTTATCATTTTCTTTTATTTATTCGACCTTCACTCAGTCGAAAAATTTTCTCCACAAAACTTCATATCGGTTTTAAGGAATGTGTTTTTCTCAAAAAGAATGCACTTCTTGTTTGTGAGATGTACAAATATTATGTAGGTACACATCATAAATATTTTCTTCTCTGAATTAAAAATTCAGTTCCCTGGTTAGAAAATGTTACCCGAGGAGGGGACAATTTTTGAAAAAACTGCTTTTGAGAACCACTGAAAAAAAAATCAACGGCTT
Organism: Planococcus citri; assembly: GCF_950023065.1. Taxonomy (NCBI): domain Eukaryota; kingdom Metazoa; phylum Arthropoda; class Insecta; order Hemiptera; family Pseudococcidae; genus Planococcus; species Planococcus citri. Next base: position 66,171,890 of record NC_088678.1, on the reverse strand, counting down.
ACGAATTTTTCAGTACCTGTTGTATCATTTTTGAAAATTATTGATTTATTGAGAAAGATAGCGAAAGTTTGAATGACGATTTATTCGTTTTCAATTTATCGAGGCCCTCTCCCTCTCCCTTCCCTCCTGCCATTTTGATGAAAAATTCAATTACTTACTTAAGTTTTTTTACATTTCTGAGAAAACGTATAAGTTCAAATTTTGTTGATTGTGTTTTTTTATCTTCTGCGAAACGAAAATTTTACAGTGATTTTGAATCGTGAACCCCTTTAGTAACACCTCTCCCCCTCCCCCGTCAATATTTTCAAAGTTATGAACGAAAGAAATGGAATTATTGAATTTTTGCAGCTTAGATAATTTTTTTCTATATTTAGAGGTTTCAAAAATGCTGAAGATTTTTGAAAATTTCGGTATTATTTTCTCGACCTTAGCGTTTGGTTTCATCAGTCCACATTTCTGATAAGTTGAAAATCCCTCGGTTATATGTACTTGGTAAGTCATTATAAGCTTAGAATAAATGTGAAGTAGAGATGGTGAAATATTCAAAAAATCATGCAGCTTTACTTTCAATTTTCCAACTTCCGAGGAAGGGTTAATGATCCTGAAATCATTTCGTAGGATTCCTGAATTAGATTTTTTTCATCACTCTCCCTCCTCTGCCCAATTCTTTTCTCCTATTATATTCCTCCATACTCATTATTCAACTTTGAATTTTTTCAACAGTCAAGGAATGCTGTATTACGAGAAAGTAATTTTAATTGGAATTTATTAATTTCTCATGAGACTGAGAAAAAGTGTTTCAAAATGGACTTTGAAAGACTCAAACTCTCTTCATCCAATGGAATTTTGAACTGAGAATTTTTGAAAACGTTCATCTTCCAATGAAAATATCATCAGCTCAATAATTTTTGGATGTCTGATTTTATTTTTGTGAGGTGGGTTTTTGCATAAGAACATACAGGGTGGTTCATTAGTAAAGTTTGAAAAAGAAAAAAAATTATAAAAAATCGTTCAGTAGTAAACTCTTCTTATTCAGTAAAATTTTGAATGGAAAATTTTTCAAAAAATCAAAGATTCCGAAAAAAATCTAAAAATTTTATTACTCCAATAAAGATTTTCGCGACTTCCTCATCTGTGTGGTTCGGGGCTCAACTATTTTCTGTAAGACTTCCTTCGATGAATTTTATCGAAATTCAAAGTTCTGTATAGGTACTTGATTATTTTCAAAAATGTTCTTGGAAACTACATTTTATCAATATCGTGTGGCTATCAGACATTAATACCTAGAAATATAAAGCGAAACTAAAACATTACTACTTCAAATGAAAACAATTAAAAATGAAAGACAAAAAGACTCTATCGCACATGAATACACGATGCCTGCTTGAAAACACGTATCTTTAACAACTTATCACCAAAAAATTCCTCCAACATCTCTCAAAAAAATTGGAAAAACTCTCAAGACTTCAAGAGTTTATATTACTTAATTGGTGAAAAATATCACATTTTTTCAAAGTTTTCCATCAAAAAATTTTTTGATAAAGATTAAGAGGATCGAAACTGAAATTTCCCTCTCATCAAATTCATTTAATAGTTTTTTTTCACCCTTCCCTCCCTCTTTTGGGGTTCATGGCAATCACAATTACTATAATATAATTTTTGAGATAGACTTAAAAAGGTAAGGCAGGTGGAAAAGGTCAATGTTAAAAATTTTTGTGGGTAAAGAAACATTCATTTCTGCAGATTTAGATATTCGAAAGAAATATTTTTTCCCAATTTTTCTCAAATTGTTCCACACTGCCTAAAAAATTTTCTTCGAATTTTTTCTCAGTACAACTTTCAATTTTTTACCTCAGTCTTTTTATACGATAATTTACAAATTCTGTGACCACTTATTGAAGTTTCCAAAAAAAAAAGCCAGTTTCCTATCCTATCCTATCCTATCCACTGACCTATTGGGCTATTGATCTGAAATGGACCTTAATTGGCATATGAGGACTCCTCGTCTGTGATCAGAAATCAAAGACAGGAAATTTAATACGTATTCGAGCATTAGAAAAAAGTTTTATCAACTCTTTTTTCCACAATAATAATTTCTTTTTGGGTTTTTAGTCATTTTTAGGCATTATTTTACTTAACCATCTTATTCAATAATCTAGTCTACCCACTTTATGGTACTAAAAATACCTAAGTAGGTATAGGTGTATATTTAACTCATGCAATTTTGAAAAAAAATAAAACAATTACCTACCACGAAACATCCAGTCACAAAACGATTCACCAAAAATAAATTATAATCGAAGTACAACGTAGCCGGTTGAAGTATCGTCAATACACCGCCGACCAACATACACAACGAGCCACTGGTCGATCCACCGAGTTTGTTTACAAAAAATCCAGAAAAAAATGATAACAGTTCTCCGTACAGAAATACACTGGAAACGATCCCAATGGTTGCTGAATTCCAGGCAAATTCTGGCGGCTAATTTCACGATAATTTTTAACGAGTGTGTTAATCATCGCCGAAAATTGATAAAAATAATGTTAAAAATTAGTGATAAGAGAGGAGGTGTTTGTTTACTGTTCAACTTACGCGTTCAACGGTCTTATTTCCTATCGTTACGTTTTTACTCGATGTCATCTCGACGATAGCGATATTCACGCTGCACATCAACATTACGACATTGGTGAAGCATAAAAATACCACCACAGCGACCCAAAATCGTCTCGAAAACCATATCGAAGTCGAGAAAGGTGTGTCATCTGAGGATACTTCTCTAAACATAGCAATAATGAAACGAAAGATGAAAGTATTTTCAAAAATTAGGCGAAACATTTCACAATTTTATGAAGCTAGGTAAAGGTAAGTATTAATAGGCAACAAATGATACGTTACCGAATTTCATGGTTTTCGTTTTCCTGCTGTTTTTTAACAAATTTCGATAAACCGCGTGTATTTTTTACTTCCATTTCACGTTACCAACATAACCAGATAGGTTCAATGTGAGAGCTCAACCACCTTCGCGCAATATTTATCGTCACAAAACCTGTTTCGAGAAGACCGAAATGATGTTCGTTCGAACTTTGATTTGGTTAGTAAAAAATCACATGCCGGTCCAATACAGCCTCGTGTGTTTGACTAACTGTGAGTTACGAAATATACTGAATTTGCCTCGAAAATCTCCTATTACTCGTGTAACTATGTATTTTTATCTAATGTTCGTGTTGTGATTGCGATAATAGATACGAGGTTGAATTGTATAGGTATTCAGATTCATGTTTAACACTTTTTTCTTACCTACTTGTTGCATTTGAATATTGTGAAGCTGAAGTTGAAGATTGCAAATTTGGTTTTTGATAAGGGGGTAGGATGGAGCAGCTAGAGGGGGAGGGGTGACAGAAGGGATCGAGCTATAGTTGAAGTCTCTGATTCGAAAATCTAGCAATTTTATGAAAATTCGTAAACTTAAATAGATTTTTTATTATTTTGTTAGAGTGGAATGGAGTCAAGTATTAAAAAAACGAGAAATATGTTTCTGAAATTATTCAAAAAATTGCTCAACAGACTGGTACCTTATACTACCTATCTTCTAAAAGGCATGGAAAAAATTCATCTCTGAAAAATAATTTATTGAAAGATGAAAAAAATAAGGGAAAATGTTTTCAAAAAAAAAAAAAAAATACATGTAAAAAATATAACTTATTGAAAGTATCATTTTTATGGATCACCAAAAAATTGTCAATTTTCCAATATTTAAACAAAAATACATTTTTGGTGAATTTTTGAAAGTCAAATCTGGCCCAAAAATGGGAGAAAAAAAAATCAAAATTTCATAGAATCGATACAGAAAGCTGAAATTTGGCAAGCAGCTCATTTTTTACTCTCAGAGTTGAATGGTAACGGTTCTGAACTATTCTTAGCAGTTCTGGAATCTACATAAACAGATTTTTAAAACTTGAAATTTCTATACAAAAATTTTACGTAATAAAGTTTGAGATTAAAATTTACTTTTTGATCAAATTTCAACATGTTGAGTCGGTTAGTGGGGATTGTGAGCCATTCTGGAACTTCAGCTGGATTTGAGAAAATCCAGATTTTCAAAAAGTCATGCCAGATTGGAAAAACGATTTTACTTGTACCATTGAAAATTTGAAAAATTCACTGTAATCGGCCTGATTGAAGAAAAAACTGAAATTCAGTACATACTCTATTTTTGACTTTCCGAGTCAACTGGAGATAGTTTTGGAGTGTTTTGGAGCCTCTAGCAATTTTTTCGAAACTTCCTTTACCTTGAAATGTCATAAAATCACTCAAGATGAACTTTAGCTCTCATATAAAAACGCGTTCAGTGCATTTTAATGAATAATGAATAATGATCCTTTTGACCAATCAGTTTTTGCCGGTTCAGAACGGTGTGTTTTTCAAATTTTCTATCCAGAAATTTGCTGGAGAGATACAAAATCTCCAGTTACGTTTCCGCTGGCAGAAAACTTCTTTGAAAAGATGGTGTGTAGTCGACGAAATGAGTCACGAAAAAGCACCAATCACGTTTATATACCTATTTATTTTAGACGTTTTTATTGAACTTTTTGGAAATTGGTAATTTACAAAAACAGCTGAAGGCTTCAGAACTGCAAGAAATCATCTCTACTCGATTCAGAATGTTTGAAATTAGGATATTTTTTAGCTTTTTAACTTCATTTGGTAAAATTTTGTGGAAATTTCAACGTCCATAAATCTGTACTCGATGCTTCAGAATTGCTGAAAATGGTTCGAATTCGTTTCCATTCGATTCAGAGAGTTGAAAATACATACAATAAATATTAGATTTAAGCTTTTTATATCAATTTGGTGAAATTTCGATTTTTTCCTCATTTTTAGTCAAAATTTGGCTATCGAAAAATGCAATTCGGGACCAAAAATTTTGGCTGATGATTTTCGTCTTATTTTCGTTCATTTTTGTCTACTTGGAAAATTTTTCGCTCGGTTAGGATACTGCCCTTGTATTTCCAAAAAACATTAAAAGCCAAAAACATCGACAAAATTTTCCAACGTTCAAAATTTGTTAAAAATTGAAAAAAAACAATATTTTCAAAAATAGTACCTACTTTTGCACAAGTTCTTCAAAATCATTTAAGTGATTGAAAAAATAATTCCCCTTTGTATCTGCCCAACGCAGGGACGAAGCGAAGGAGGGGCTAAGGGGGCAGACTTCCCCCCTCCCCCCCAGTGTTCCGCGAAAGTTGGGAAAAGTTGGGAAATTGTGAGAAATATGTACATACAAGAAAGTTGGGAAAATACAAAAATTCCGACAGTAAGTATTTTAGTTTTGGAGTTTTCAAATATTAAAATTTTTACAATCATCAAAGTTGAAAACTTTCCCAACTTTTGAAGCCAAACCAGTTTCTAAATCTACGATTTTCCCAACTAAAATGCACATTTTTTTCAAAAATTTTTGCCTTTTCGCATCAACATTACAACTGTTTTGCTTCTTGAAATTACAAATTTTAAAAATCTTTTACCCTCGCTTCGCTGGGGCCAATTTGTTTTTTTTTTCACGCTTGAAAATTTCAAGAAACTATTGATAAATTTTTTAAAAAGTTGAGATCAGAAAAACCGAATTTTTTCATTAAATTTGATATTGTTCTACTTTTTCAATTGCAATTTTTCCAAAGCTTTTAGCCTCAATTCGCTCGGGCCAATTTGATTCTCTTCTACTAAGTTACAATTTCAAGAAACATATGATTGAATTTGAAAAATATTAAGACCAGAAAAACTGGATTCTTTTATTAAAATTGATGTTCTACTTTTCCATTTTAAGTCACATATTTCCCAAAACTTTTGCCATTTGCTTGACTCGGGCCAATTTAGTTCTTTTTTCACACTAAGAATTTCGCAAAACCATTGATAAAATTAAAAGAAAGTTGAAATCAGAAAAACCGAATTCTTACATTAAAATTGATGTTGTTATATGTACTTTGCAAACTGCAAAGTTTTTAAAGCTTTTGGCCTCGCTTCGCTCGGCCCAAATTGATTCTCATCATACAAAGTTACAATATTTTAAAAAATCTATGATTGAATTTGAAAAATATTGAGATTAGAAAAACCGAATTCTTTCATTAAAATTGATGTTATTCTACTTTTCAAATCATAAATTTTCCAAAACTTTTGCCCTCGCTTCGCTCAGACCATTCAAAATGCTACTTTAAAAAATTTTATGAACATGAAAATTAAACAGAAAATTTCCAGAAATACTCATAATATTCAAAGCTTATAAAAAATGAAAATTTTTCATTTCTTTTGGAACAGAACCACTAGGTACCTTTTCAAAAATTTTTAATACCAGAGTGTTCAGCACGTTAAAATTTTGATTATACCTAGTCGGTTTTTTGGCTACAAAATGTCGTGATACAATCCCCTCACTACTTGTAACTTAGATACCCTCTTTTTTCATCCAACTTGGGAATTTTCAGTCGAATAAGTTGGGAACTTTCAGTGAAATTAGTTGGGAATCTTAGGATCTTTGCCCCCCCCCAGCAAAACCACTTCACTACGTCCCTGGCCCAACGAGACACCAAAAGTTTCCCACCCTAGAGGTTGAGCGTTCTCTTAGATGGAGGAGATGAGACCCTCCCCCTCCGAAAATTCTTATTCGAAGAGTTCAGTATTTGAGAACAAATAAATTCTCTGATTTTAAAGAAATAGGAAAATGATTTTTTATAATGTTTTACAGGATTTTGCGTTTTTAAATTTGATGATCGACCACTAAAAGACAATAGTTGCAACTATTCACTTTAAAAAAAAAAAATTCAATTTCAAAAACTTACAAAACCTCTTTGTTTTATCCAGTGTTTTCTTGGTTTTGATTAGGTTTGAAAAATGGCTGAAAAAAGACCAATAAGTTTCCGAATTATAAATTAATTGTTTTTGAATATTACCTATAATAATTATTACTGCATATATGTTCAAGTTCAAGTATTGTTTCAGTTTCACATTCCACAGGTGCTGGTGCTTCTCTTGCATACTGTTGTAAGCCACTATGTTCGTTGTGTGTGAAAGCGTCGCACAAAATATATATGAGAAGGAATAAAATAAAATAATACATAATAATTTGAATTCGCCACGAAAAAATTCATTCTAAATCATTAGGTGTAGGTACCTACATGATATTCTATAATATAAACTTGTAACACAAAAGAAAGTGCACGATGGACTGATATAAAAAATAACACATTTAAAAAATAGAAATGTTTTGAAATTCAACAGCTGGTAGTAAAAATTCTTATCTTAATAGAAACGTCATGACAGCAGCATACATTCTCATTATTGCGAAAATAGATGGTGTTATCAAGTAGGTAGTAAAAGTTTGTTGGTAAACCATCTCTTTAAAAAAAAAAATAAATTGCTCGATTAAATTATGAACTAAAATTGTAATTACTCATACTCAGTTACTCACTCGTTACTGTCTCTCCACTTCAACAAATCTCGTATTTTATTCAATTTACATTGAAACATTTCGTGACTTGAGATAATATACTTTTTCGATCAAATGCAGGTAACGGGTATTTTAGAAAAGAAAATTTGAGAAACATTTGAATGAAATTTGTAATCCAATCTACGAGTAATAAGCCTTTGAAAAAATATTTATCATTTTCGAAAATTCAAAACAATAAACACGTCATTCATCAAAGAAACATGAAGCAGGTGAAGTTAAAGCACAGAAAAAAAAATTAAGAACATCATTTTGAAAATTATTTTATTTGAGTGTTGAACTTCAAAATCATAATGCAACAGCTACCCACTGGAATGAATTAAGACAGAGATTTTTGCCTCCACCTACTAAATATTTTAAAATAGGAATTAAATACGTACTGAGCCAATTTGCAGCCTGGTTCAGTTTTCATGTCTTTGAAAAATTTTCAGCGAATTTATTTCCATTACGAACACATTTTCCCTATAATGCCAAGTACCGGGGGACTACCAGTTTAGCCGAGCTAACAGATAATGCACGCCATCTGTTAGCAGAATCAAAAAGCTGAAACTGGTTCGAGCGTCTATAGAGGTCAACACTGAGGAGCTCAGGGTCTCTAAACTACCCGGCTAGCTCCAAGGTGCTTGTGTAGATGTCACTAGAAAGCAACGGGAAACTACTAGTGGAAGCTCGAAACAACGTCGATTCCCCAGAATAATCGCAGTGGCAATAGGCATTCGCCTCCACCCTGTTAGGGTACCACAAAAATGCGATTTCCAATGTCCTGTAAAGGACAAGGAACCACGACGACGACGATACTTTTAAAATCATCTTACTGTATTCATTTTTTCCCCTGAAATACAAATTATGAAATTTTAAATCCGAAGAATGTATTAATTATTTCTTCTCGTCCAATTCATTCAAATAATAATCTTCTTCAACGAAAGCCAACGAAGACCACAGTTGAGGTTCGCTAGATCCATACAGTAAAAATACCACTGCTCCTAATACCGACATAGCAGCCGCCAAGTAAAAGCAGTAATTCCATTCTTGCGCAGTCTGTAAATTTTAAAAATGCAGAATTAGGTGAAATAAAAATATTCAACAACAAAAATTGTGAAAAAAATAACTTACGTGATTCTTTATCATAAACCCTGTCACTGTTTGAGAAATTATGGAACTTGCGGAGAAACTAAACGTCGTCATGCCTGCTATGACACTCGAATGGTCGGGAGCTAAAGCAACACTGACAATCCTGCATTGAAATTTATGAAATTAAAATTTTCTCAATTTAATCATTATGGCCAAGGATGACTTGTGAGAGTGTTTGTTTATACTTACTGTAAAATTAAAGGCACGAATGCCATGATGATTTGTATCGAAATGAAGAAAGTAAGAGTAGTGGTGAAATCAGTTATAAAAGCTGCGCCCACGAAAAGCACGCTGGCTACGATGAAAGCTGTGCTGATTAACGTTTTATGTATCTGTGAAACAAAATAGGTACCTAACCATAATTAAAACTTTTCAAGAAGCTACTTATGTAAGTACCTAGACCTACCAATGGTACATATATTGATTCAATTCTTACCCTCGTCAATGTAACACCACTGTTGTTCTTCCAATAATCCATGAACATTCCACAAATAGGGAACATGAAAATGTAAACAGCGTTCGGAATACAAGATATGAGCCCTATTTCGTCTGTTTCCTTACCAGTCGAATCTGAAATCATAATAATTATAGCATTTGGTTTACGTGATGATGATCTCTGCCTATTTGAATTTGTAAAACACTTTCATTGATGAGTAGGTACCTTGAATATATAGAGGTAAACATGTTCCCAAAATACTTGCGACCCAAATAAAAGTAAAAATATTGATGCATAGAGCCCAAACAGGTGTTGATAACAGGATACTTTTATACGGATGGCTTTTGCTCTGAAAGGAATCAAAAGGAAATTATGACATTTGCATTCCATTAATGCTTATACATGATGAACCAGAACATCATAATTATACGAAGTATGGATGGAAATTGAAACCTACTTCCATTCTTGCTTCGTGATCGGTTTCTTGAAGAATATATAAGCGTTCGTTTCTCGAAATCCATGTGTCCTGAGAAGGTTTATTTTTCACCGTGATCATACAAATCACTGCCACCACCACTGATATAATTCCTAATTGAAAATTGAAAATTTATTGCATTGCCCAGAATTGATTTATATTTTCAAGTAGGTGTACTTCCGGATGTATAATTTATTCACCTGTGACGTAAAATACCATCTGCCATCCCCATATGTGAGCTAAATATCCGCACATCGGATAAGTCAATGCTAGACCAACATTTGTGCCGTTGAAACTGAAGGATATCAAAGTTGATCGTTCTTCTTTCGGTATCCAACGTGAAAATATTTCCGTGGTGCTGATGTAAAAGAAATTCTGCAACGAAATGAAATTCATGATATAAAAAGTAGTTAGGTATACTTTCAATTTCACACATTATGCATCTGCGGTTAATAATTCCAACGGAAAATGATCGGATCTGATTAGGTTTGAACAGATCTGGTGGTCTACTCTTTTATCAGAACTCTGAGACCTGGTCACCATCAACTTCGATTCGTAGAATTTCCGGATTTTATCAGATCTGGTCCAATTCAATCATGTCTATAATCAGGTCTAAATTATTGAATTGATGATTCAAAACTCAGATCAAATTAGATCTAGAAGAGCGTTCTGGTCTAATCTGACTTGATCATGGCTCAATCATTTTTTACTGGAAGGTTCTCTGAAATTGAATTTGGTGAATATTTTGAAAATAAATGAATAGAAGTCACTCGAGATGTCCGCCTCAGATTTGAATGCGAATGTGATTTAAAAAAAAAAAACCATGGCTTGAAACCCTCTCATGCCAAAATTGGTGAATTTCTAAAATGTGTGGGTTTTCTTTTTCAAACGTAATTTTACAGTAATAATGCTAAAAATCAGCTCAACTCAAGAGGCTGATATCGACTCCTGCAGCCCTTGTGGAGGAGCTTTCATGATTATTTGACTTTTCCAGGATTTTCAAGTCCCCCCCCCCCCAGAAGGTTTAGAAATTACATTGAGCAGCTGAAGCTGAAAATCGAGTTCTAGCTTACTTTCTAGTGCAGATCTACATTATTGTGATGTATTTTGGCACCTGTAGAGCACTTCGAAATTTTTGAATAAAATGAGATCATAATGATTAGGAGCTCCAAATGGTCTGGTTACTTGATAAATGTTTTTTGGAAATTCACTAATAAGTTAAACTTTTGAATTAGTTCTTCTGGAATTTCGTGATAACCACTTGATCGATCGAATGTACGGTCTTCAATAAGTGCCAACTAAATTTTATGGTATGCTACATTTCATTTTGGGTCATTCCATGCCAAATCGGCGGATTTTTGCACGAGTGGTCTTCGATTTTTTTCAAAATCAGATCATTTGTAGAGGTCATCAAACGATGACGAATGACGCAAACCGGACATTTTTTCGATTTTTTTTGACGGAGCTGTGACGCTTCAAAGTTCTCCAAAATGGCCGAAAATGGAAAATTTCAGTTGCAAATTGCTCCGGTTGTACGTGGTATAGAATTTTGAACTTTTTTTCAAATTGTAGTACTTTGAGAGGGTAATCGACGAGTGATGTCAAAATCAGTGTTGCCACTTTTAAAAACCTAAAAAAGTCGATTTCAAAACTTATAATTTAAATATAACCACGATGTCCGCCAGTAAAAATTCTGAAAAAATTCTCAGTTTCAGTCCTTTTTATGTAGAATAACATATCAGAAAATTGGAGGGGCCTTTTTTTTCATTTTCGAGAAAAAAAAATTACAAGTTTTACAATTGCGGCAAAAGTACCATCAGAAACCTAAAAAATGAAAATTTTTGCATTTTTGAAATACTTTACCAATGTGTAGACGATAATGTGAAAAAAATCCCTCTCCCCCCATTTGTCAACGAATTGACATTTTTCATGCTATAAATTTTTATTTCAAGAGTGAAATATATGCATTTTTCGTCAATTTGTCGACAAATTGGGAGGAGGGGGATTTTTTCACATTATCGTCCACACGTTGGTAAAATATTTCAAAAATGCAAAAATTTTCATTTTTTAGGTTTCTGATGGTACTTTTGCAGCAATTGTAAAACTTGTAATTTTTTTTTCTCGAAAATGAAAAAAAGGCCCCTCCAATTTTCTGATATGTTATTCTACATAAAAAGGACTAAAACTGAGAATTTTTTCAGAATTTTTACTGGCGGACATCATGGTTATATTTAAATTATAAGTTTTGAAATCGACTTTTTTAGGTTTTTAAAAGTGGCAACACTGATTTTGACATCACTCGTCGATTACCCTCTCAAAGTACTACAATTTGAAAAAAAGTTCAAAATTCTATACCACGTACAACCGGAGCAATTTGCAACTGAAATTTTCCATTTTCGGCCATTTTGGAGAACTTTGAAGCGTCACAGTTCTGTCAAAAAAAATCGAAAAAATGTCCGATTTGCGTCATTCGTCATCGTTTGATGACCTCTACAAATGATCTGATTTTGAAAAAAATCGAAGACCCCTCGTGCAAAAATCCGCCGATTTGGCATGGAATGACCCTTTGGCTTTTCTTGAGCAATTTGAAAATTTTGGAGAATACAAGTAATTATTTACGTCGGTTCGTTTTGTTTAAACAGAAAAAATGTATAAAACGCTTGAAAAATCCACATAAGTAAATACAGCTTCTTTGAATTCGTTGAATTTTCAAAAGTTTTCCAAAAAAATCCAGCTTGGTTTTGTTTAAATCTCAGAGGAACAACACGAGTAGAAAACATTTGTTAGGTAAAAGAACTTTTTGAAAATATGTTGGAAATCAGGGATTTGAGCTTTTTTAAAACTTTCATTTTTCTTCGAAAGCTCAACTTTTTGGTGATTCGGTCAATTGGGCAGGATACCTTATTACACTCATCAAACCAATTTATTTCCTCAACATAAGAAACGAGAGTACCTCCAAAAAGGTAAATTAATTCAAAATCTCGGGGAGGGTCGATCAGCTATCATATTATCGGGCTGCTTAAAAATGAAATATGATCACCTCGAAAACTCCGGTCAGTATACGACACGCCAAAAAGAGCTGAAAATCGATGTACAATATGGCCGGATGAAGTATGGTCAGGATACCAGATACCAACATACACACGGAACAGGTAACCGATCCTCCAAACCAGTTCACTGGAAACGTGCCCAAAAATGATAGCAAACCTCCATACGATAGTATGCTTAAAACAAAACCAATGGTTTTCGTATCCCAGTTGAATTCTGGAGGCTGAAGCAGAACTGTATTAGAGACCCACTTCTATATACTTACCTACTTACAATAAAAATGCTTTCATTATCAATCCATTAATTGATAATTTTCACCTGCGTGATTGTAATATTTCCTTCTTTATGTGTCTTATTTTTGGTCATCTCGACCACAGTGATATTCATATTGTTTCTCAACACTTGGAAATTAACGAAACACATAAATAGCACAATAGCTACCAGCAATCGTTTCGAAAACCATAACGAAGTGGCTGGTACAAGTTTTTGAGATACTCGACTTCTAATCAAGTAATTTCAAAAAAATGCCTGGGTAAATGATGAATTAAATTTTTCAAAGTGTTTATTACCTTTATTTCGTTATAGCGGAAATTATTACGTACATTTTTCTAGAACCTTGACTAGTTTTCAAGAGTTGGGATGAAACGTCCTTTCCAATTCCATTGATGCCGTTTTTCTCCATTTTTCGACGTCAAGTTGATTTCAGCGAATTTCCAAGAAAGAATATTTCCATCGGAAACTTTTGCCATCTATTTCACCACATTATATTCGAGTTAAAATGAATGTAGATGTAGGAAAGGTACTTCGAGTCCGTAAATATTAACGACACATTTACATGTTTTGCACAACTACCAAGTTTTTCTTTCTATACTCGAGGAAAGAATCCATGTTAAGGTAGTTTGCGGAAAAACAATAATTCATTATCGTGTGGTCACTATCTCGTTTATGTAGGTGATAGTACCTCTGAAGTCGTATTGTTTCGTATTTTTAGCGGTGCTTGGTGCTCCTTAATCATGCACTAAATGGACGACCTTCGAAATATATTTCGACAGAATGCATATTATTATATACGATGAAATGTTTGGAAAAATTTATCGATATTTTATTTATATTTTGAACACATATTGCATTGTGTACAGTATGAAAATTATTTGTGTATTCAATTCAAGTGGTTCCCTTTTCTCATTTATTTATTTATTCGCCACATTTTTTTTTTTGTTTCAAAATTTGAAAAGTCGGGTGGAAATCATTAAACTTACGATTTAGAAATGTTTATTCAAGATAGGTAGATACCTCAAGTTGTTGAAATTTTCGCATTAAGTACAGTGATAAGCAATATTTTACTGAAGAACTTACCTACTCAACGAGGTGTAGGTTTAGGTATGAATCTGTTCGCAAAAATTTGGTCATGTCAACTTCCTAAAAAATCCAAAGTCACAAACGCGATTTTTAATGTTATCACTTCTGTATTTTTCCTACATGAAAAAAAACTGATAAAATACGAGTAAAAAAATATGCCTGCTGTTTGATAAAAAAGATATGTACTAACACAGCAATTCAGTCCTAATGGAGCTTACGTAGGTAGTTGAAAGTGTACGTCAGCTTGTATTATTTTTAATTTTTTTCTGTTGCTTGAAGAAATTTTTCATTGGGTTGAATGAGTGCCAAGCCAACATTTCAATCCCATCAAGAGCACTTTTTTCATTTAATCTCTTTCTTGGTTCATTTCTGAGTTCATCTTTCGTTGATCATTGAATACGATCGATCAAATAAGTAGATGATCATGATTTATGGATAGGTTTTCACTTGGATGGATTGATGCTTGTTTTTTTTTTTGAAATGTAGCTTACGAAGCGAAACGTTTTTGTGAATTGCTTTTGGTAGACGTGAAATAGAATTAAAGTTTTCGGGTCAATATTTTGCACATGTGGCAAAAGCCCAACGTTTTAGAATTTTGATGTTTTTCCAAATTCAAAAAAAAAATAGTTGTTTGAAATGGATAGAAATAATGTTTTCTGAGTTTTTTATTTCAAATTACGTACCTACTTGAATTTTTTGCTTACTTTTTAGAGCTTTCAAAGAGTCAGTCTGAGCCAAATCAACCGAAATTTGCTTGATGACTGATGGATCACTAATTTTTTGAAGATCTCCACGATTTTTTTTTGTTGTTAGGAAGAGTATCAGAAAATCTTAATATTGGACTCCGATTTTAACTCTGCAGTAATTTGAGTGTTTTTTCAATTTTATTTTAGATTTTGAAGGCCTATTTTTAGGTAGAGTGCCAAATCAGTGTTGCCGCTTCTGATGACGTAAAAAATTATAATATGAATTGACGAAAAATTTTGGATTTTCAGTAATACGCTAGTTTTTGACCTTGAAAAATTGAAAATTCGTGCAAGGTGAACATCAGAGAAAGTACCTTAATATAGGTTAGACCTCAGAACAGTCCACTTGGTAATTCGGAAGAGTTTATGTACCAAATTTTTCTTATGATCAAATTCACCCAGATGACGTATTTTTGACTAAAAATTTGAAAGTGCAATGCTTGAGAGTCATATTTGAAGTAAGTATGAGTATAGTAGAATAGAGAGATTGATAAAGGTAGGACAGGTGGGAAGGGAGAGTACCTACCTACCTACTATTAAAATGTTGAAAATCAGTATTTTAGTCATTCTTGGGCGATTTCTCATCGCGTTGATATGACCCTAAAACCAAAAAATTGAAAGAAGTAAACCTCTGAGCAATAATTTTGGTTTTTGTGAGCTTATTTGGAGGTATGAAGAGATAGGGGATTTTCAAAAAAGTGAAAATTCACATAATCAGTCGAAAGAACTTTTTTAAGAGTAATTTTTTTAAAAATTAATTATCTAAAAACCATGGAATCATAAAGAGTAGGTGATAATTGGGGGGAGGGCTTCAATTCCTATAAATTTGTTAGATATTTTGTATTTTATTCATTGTAGAATATTTTGTCGGCGTATTGCCTTTTTCAATTATTCCAAAACTAACTTGAATATGAGAATAATTAATTTGGCCGTATAGTGGTGACCTTGGAATTTATGTAGTTTGAGTCTTAGAAATTTTCAAAATTGTGAAAATTCTACAAATTCCGGAATTTTTTGAGCAAAGAAATGAATGAACAAACTAATAATGAGTAATTTTAGTACCAAAAAAAAGTAAGACGAATTTTTGTCATTTTTACAAATTTTGAGACTCTAACCCCTCCCCTCCTCATCCCTTTGACCCCTCTTCACCTTCTTTTGGATCTTTTGGGCTCTATTCCTGAAACACGAATTATTTTCTGATGTTCATATCACACGAATTCTTACATTTTGGTGCCAAAAAAGTTACTAAAGATCAGAATTTGTGCAAAAGTCATGATTTTCATTTTTACTTTCAATTTGAGAATATTCTGTTCCTTCCCAACCACACTTCTGGGTTCGAAATTTTCATCATATTTTAGCTTTCGTATTCAAAAGTAATAGAGGGACTGGAGCATAATTTGAAATTGAATTCTTGAGCTGGAATTCTTAGAATATCGTTTTCGAAACGAATAAATATGGTATCTTTTTCTAAAATTTTCCAAAAAAAACAAATTTTAATATTTCTTACCAGCATAATTTTTTTTCAAATTTTAAAAGAGACATCAGTATTTTGAAATTTTGAAATTTTTTGAGGGGTGAGAATGAGAAGAGCTGAATGTGGCAAAAACAATTTCAAATTTTTTCGAAGTCTTAATTTTTTGCTGGCCACAGTAAAATCCAAAAAAAAATGAATAAATAAAAATAATCTTTCTTCCCCTCCATTGCTTGTCTTGTACCTATTAGTTTAAATGAGTAGCAAGAGTCGAAGAAGCAATATTGAATATTATGCTGAATGTTGACTTGAAAATAAAGTGAATTCATTCTGAAAAACGATGCAAATAAATGTACTTCAATTCCATTTTTCAATCACCTATTTAGTTTAGATACTTTTGATGATGTTTGATATTTACTCCATTTTTCGTTTTGAACTTTGCACTTTATTTTTTGATTTTTAGGTAACAATTTTTATTATTTCATATTCACCTTTATTTCTTCCTTTCAAAGTTGAAAATTATTTTTGAAGAAATTCTTTAAAATTGAAAAATCAAATAAGACGATTTCATGTGTCACTAAAAAAAAACATTTCCAACTTGAAAAAAATAGTTTAATTGCAAAGGGAAGTATCCACAGGTAATGTAAAAATTGATAAAACATTGCTCAGGTTGCACAAAAACATCGTACGAGTAATTTAAAATAATGATAAAAATTGTTCAAAATTTAACCCTCACTTTTCGATCTTCTCATTTAGAAAATCGTCAAACTGTTTCAAAATCATTGAACACGATTCAGAGGTCAAATTGATGTCTGAATTCAAAAATTTTCAACACACATACGAGTAAAAAAAAAACATTTTTCAATGATTATTGAAAACGTTTACAGCCTCTTGAGTCTTATGAGTATTACACGTAAGCTTATGTCACTTGAATCACATCAAAAACACTTGGGTAGGTACCTATACTTGGATTTTCAATTAATCTCATATAGAACACGTTCTTCTTTAGCCGGGGGCTTCGAAGCCCAAGGTTGAAGTTCACTAGAACCCCATAATACGAACACGATGGCACCGAAAACCGAAATAACAGCGGCCAAATAGAAGCAATTGTTCCATTCTTGCTCACTCTGAGAAATAAAATACACATAATTATTCTCACTGAAATGGTATTTGAAGTAGCTTAATTCATAATTCTTGAAGCTCTTGAGGGGAATAACTTACATGATGTTCGGTCATATAACCTGTAATGGTTTGAGCTGCAATGGCACTTAGTGAGAATGCACATGTAGACATACCAGCAACCACACTGACATGATCAGGAGCCAAATTGATAGGAAGAACTCTGCAAAGAGAAATATGGAATTGTGAGGACTCAAATTATGAGCTATTTTTTAAACAAAACTGCGAGAAAATGTCAAAATTATGTTCTTTAGCCTGTCAGGTGTCAGTGTAACTTACTGTATAATAATTGGCAGGAACGACATTGGAATTTGAATGAGTACGAAAAAGATTAAAGTTGCGTTGACATTAGAAGTCAGCCCAGAAACTACGAACATGACACTTGCAAAAAAGAACGCGATGCTCATTATTATTCTGTGTACCTGCAAATTTTTGAAGTATCTTTTAATTTCTCATCGCCTTCAATGTGAATAGGTATTTATAATTTAGAGTAAAAGAGCCATCTTACCCCAGTCACTGTGATATTGCTGTGATTTTTCCAATAATCCATTAATGCTCCGTTGATTGGAAATAATACTAAGAAAACTATGTTTGGAATCGACGATATGAGTCCAATTTCATCGGTATCTTTCTGAGTCAAATCTGCGAGTGCAAAATAATTTAATACGTACTCGGGTATTATTATTATGAATTTGAAAAAAATAAAATGAGCTTTTCACGTACATTTCATGAAAGTAGGTACCTACACATTAAAATATTTACTTATCTACTTATCTGAATCCATTACTCAAGTTTTAGTGAATTCTATTATAGAAATGCAAATTTATCGTAAATTTTTCTTCTTTATCATAGGTAAATAAGTAAACATTTAATGCATTAGAAAAACTAGGAAAGTCCAGTGACGTTATTTTTCTGATAAAAAATGCACAGTTCTTACTCATTACTACATAAACTGAAATGTTCTCTTGGTTGAAATTTAATAAGTATTTAGTATATAGTTCATAAAACCACAATTTTTTGGCACAAAAATTAATATTTCAAATGTTTTGCGTTGATCCCCTCCCCTCACCCATATTAACTGGTCACACGTCTTGCAAAACCTACCTTTAATGTACAAAGGTAAACACGCATTCAAAACTGATGCAACCCACATGAAAACGAACGTAACGATGCACAAAGACCAAACTGGACCCGAAGTGACAATACTCCAGAAAGGATGATTCACCTGTAAAAGTACAGATATTGAGGAGTTCATTCCCAATAAAACTTGATGATGGAATATAAATTTGGAAGATGAGGTAAATCTTACTTACTTTCATCTTCGTACTACGATCAGTTTCTTCTAATATGTAAGCGAGTTCTTTTTTCGAGATCCATTTATCATCAGATGGCTGATTTTTCACCAAAATCAAGCAGAGTATCGCCGAAAGTACAGATATAATTCCTAATTCGTAAAATTATAAAATTATCTATTAATTAAAATAACGATAGTTTCTTTGAAAATTTTGATTTAAAAAAAAAAATTGTATGATTAAATCTACCTGTGATGTAAAATGCCACTTGCCAACCCCATTTGTAAGCCAGGTATCCGCAAAATGGGTAAACTCCAGCTACACCTATGTTTGTCCCATTGAAACTGTACGATATCAGAGTAGATCTTTCTTTTTTAGGAAACCATCTTGAGAATATGTCGGAGGTGCTGACATAGAAAAACATCTGGTAATTTGCATTTGAAAGATAGATCAAGTTTATGTAACATGTGATAAAATTATCATCTACTTGTAATTACGTAGATTCCATTTAGTTATTTATTAGTTCATTCACTCACATTACTGATAACTTAAAGCCTCGACCTTTACATTTGCACCGATACAATAATAATAAAATACTCGTAAGTATAGTATAGTTTCGATGCTTTCGTAAGTCAAGGTAGTTTTATACTGTGTGTTCCATAATGTCTAGTGTCGAATAATTTGCCAATTATAATTCAGAAATCCCAAGCTCACACCGGGTAATTCAGTAATCCGAAGCTCACAAACGTAAATTGATTTGCAGACCATTGAATTTGAAGGGAAAAGATAATATTCGGTGTTGATTCTTTAAGGTTGCATGATTTCTAAAATATTAAAGATTGATTGAATCGCCCTCAATTTTGAACTTTGGCAAAATATCATCTTTTTTTCGTAGATAATTCAAAGTTCTATAAGTCAAATTTTATTCCTATTTAGTCGAAATTTCAAAATTTTAAGTTGTTTTTTTGTTAGAGATCTTTTGAAGTCAGTCAAGGAACACTCCCGTCAGCAGAAAATCCTTTACTTTTAGGTACTTTATTTATATTTATCAATTACCTCGAATATTCCAGTCAGAAAACGACAAGCCAAAAATAAAGAGAAATCAATTTGCAAAATAGCAGGATGCAGTATGGTCATAATACCAGCAATCAGCATACACCAAGCGCAAGTTACCGATCCTCCGAGTTTATTTATTGCAACATCGCCAAAAATTGAGAATAAGCCTCCGTAAGCCAGAATACTGATGATTAATCCAATTGTCGTCTGATCCCAGTTGAAATCTGGTGGCTGAAAATCAATGCACAATTCAAATTAAGATTGATATAATTAGAAAAGGAAGAGGGGATGGAGTACAAATATTGTTCAAAAAATTGAAAAATTCTGCATTGTACAGAATGGTCATGAAAATAATTTCTTGAGAACTGAATTTGGCTGAAAAATTCTATCATTTTTATTGAAAATTAGTTGGACTTGGAAAGGAAGAGGAGATGAGCACGATTGTTAAAATTATGGGTCTGAAGGGAAAGAAGTGATTGAGTACATAAAGTAGAAAATTTCCACCAATCGAATTAAATCGGCTCTCGATTTCTTTTCCATAGACAGGGTGTCTAACACTCCTATTTATCCTATATATCCTATAAAAGTCCTTTTATTTGCCTATGACACCTTTTTGTCCTTTTAGTGTCCTATTTTTCAACAATTTTATCCAAAAGTCCTATTTTTTCCAATATGACTTTTTCAAATTTTCAATTTTCCCCCCTTTCTTTCCGGAATTTCGAACTTGTAGAAAAGAGATGATTTGTCGACTTTTGTAGAACTTGAATCACACATTTTTGAGAGCTTCTGCCCTCGCTTCGCTCGGGCTATTTGCTTTTACTTTTCCCAATATGTAACTTATTGTTCAAATTCAAGAAATGTTCAAAGTTTGAATCAGAAAGATAAACTCCTCCTTCTTTACCAAATTACCGATTTCTTTTTACTTCTCAGCAAAACATGAATTTTTTGAAAACTTTTAGCTTAGCCTTGCTTCACTCAGGTTTGTTTGCTTTTCTTTTTCAAGTTTGAATTTTTCTTTTCTTTTTGTTGAATTGGGGTGTTGAATCATCATTTAAATTTTAAGATTTTGTAGCAAAATAATATAAGTAACTTATCACTCAAAAAACATCGTTTTTATACCTCTCAAAATACTGAATTTCTAAAGCTTTTGCCCTCGCTTCGCTCGGGCCCGTTAGCTTTTCTTTTCCAATTTTAAATTTTCAAAAAAAATCATAATTTAAATTTCAAAGTTTTGAAGCAAAACATTCGAAAAATTTGTGCTTTTTTCCAAATTTTCCATTAATTCTTTTACATTTTTTAAAAATTTGTTATTTTGAAACAAGTTTTTTAATCACCAAATTTCATTACATTGACAAGAACCTAAATACATCAAAAATTGTAATGATAAAATTACCTTTTCGACGTACGCTTGCTTGAAAATAATCTTGGGATGTTTGAAGACATTGGATAAGCGAAAAATTTGAATGTAAAGTTTTGCCTCGCCCACTGCATGCCTCCCCCTCTTGAAAAATACCAAGTGTTCAAAAACTGTCCTGTTGAAAGTTCCGCTAAAATTCCTGTCGCTAAAAACTTGAATATAAATTTTGACCCCCCCCCCCATACATTACAAAATTCCACAGTAATGCTGGAAAAATGACCTGCTGAAAGTCCTGCTAGAAGTCCTATAAAAGTCCTATTTTTTCATTTTGAAATTTTGTTAGACACCCTGATAGATTTCGGGTTCAAAAGGTCGACTACGATTGAAAAAAATTTCAAACTTGGGTGAGGGATGAGGGAAGGAGAAGGAGAAGGCGAAATGTACTTTTTAATATGATGTTAGAAACGCCGGCCAAAAATGCTAAAAGACCTTCCTCCCCCTCACATTCACTTTGGTTCTGACAGAAATGATCTAAAATCTATCGAAAAACGTTTCTAGGATCCCTTGACAAGATTTCATCGATTTTCCAAAAAATCCATTTTCAAAAATTTCAAAAAAAAAAAAGGAAACCAAAATCTGAAATTTCTGATTAAATATAAAATTCGAGCTTTAAAAATAATCAATTCACTAAAACTATGCCAAACTTTCAAAAATGACTTTATGGCATTTTGAGACCAATTTTTGAGAGCTTGGAAAATTTTTTGTCGAATTACCGAAATAATGTCAAACTTTTGATGGAGATTTCTTGAGCAATTTTTGTATCATTTTGGCTCAATTTTCGAGTATTTTTTTTTCAAATTTTTCACGTTGCAAATATTTTATTTTTCTATTTTTCTTAATTATTTGAAGAAATTTTAATAATATAGGTACTTATTTATCTCAATTTAAAGACAATTTTTGACTTTTTTCAAAGTTATTATGATTGTTCAACTCCTTTTTTTTGTTATCTTTTTCTCACTTTTGATGAGCTGGGAGCTACTTTAGTGTAGTACAAGTATTTTACTCAATTCCAAAAATTTTTGATTTTAATGACTTTTTAAAATTTTTCACACCAATTGAACGATTTGCATTCTCATCATTCTCATTTGTTCGTTTTTGAATCTATTTTTTAATAATTTTTATGGATTTCCAAGAGCATTTTTTTTTTGAGCAGGGTAATTTCATTTTATTCTGTTCAGAAAAGACTTTTTGTGAAATTTTTAGCTTAATTAATAAGTAAATTAATGTTTTTTTTGTTTTTGAAAAAAAAACTTCCCAACTCTCTTTCTTGAACGTTTGAGAACATGGCACATAAAAAACCCATTCAATTCAAAATTTCAAACTGTCCAGATTCATTTCTCGATTTTGGACAAATTTTCAAAGATGTCTGAATTGGATGAAAAAATATAATTGTAGCATAATTGAATTGAAAAGCTGGGATTTTGTTAATTTCAAGCATCAAATTATTCCCCCCCCCCTCCCAAAGAAATTGCTAGAACTATTCGGTTTTTGATTACACCACTACATACGCTAGTCTAACGAAAATTTTAGCCGATCAAGTTGATATCCAATAATTTAGGAAATAATATTTGAAATTTCTGGAGAAAATAGATGAGGCGTTGGAGGCTCCAGAACGTCTGGAATTCGTGGAAAATGAGATCGAATAGCTTTTCTACTCTGCCATGGCACATTTTTTTTCGAAGTTCAATTTTTATTCATTTTTGGGTCTTTCAGCGTTTTCAAAAATGCGCCAAAAATTGAGAAATGAATACGGGTAGCTAAAATGCTGAGTTTGGGTTTTTTGACATGCTCTATTCCAATATCCGAAAATTCTCCGAATTCGAGGTAAAGTCCAAAGGATTGGAGTCGAGTCTTCTTTTGCGGGAAGAAAGTTATTTTTTTAATCATTTGAGAAATTATTTCAAATAACTCAAGTTTGTTATACTTACGTACGTTTTTTAAGATTAATCCTCAGCAAAGGAACTTGCTTTTACAAATTTCGAATAAAACGAGAAAAAAAGTATTACTACTTTGAAAAAAAAATACTTAGATCAATTGATAAAAAACATAAGTGAAAGTTTTTTGTTGTGAAAAAAATCAGACGAAAAATGACGGAGTTGAAAAATGAAAATTGAAGCTGGTAATTTTGACTTATTTGTCCCTCCAGTAACATTTTTTCTCCTTAATTTCAGGATTGTAAAAAAGATGAGTGAAAAATTAGTATTATAGGGCACACAGATGATAATTTTTGTGTTGGTTTGTCTTCTTCTCCCCTCTCCTTCCATTCACTTTGTTTTTCTGTCTCGTCAACGCGACTGATAATTGAATATTTTTCAAGTTAGGTACTTAGTATTATCTAAATCGATTACAATGTATGTACCTACTGTTATTTACCTTCACGAATGTAGAATTTCCCTCTTTGTACGTTCTGTTGGATGTCATCTCGACTACAATAATGTTGATGTTATTTCTTAATACTTGGAAGTTCACGAAACATAAAAATAACACAGTCGCGACTAGGAATCTTTTCGAAAACCATAATGAAGGTGTCTCGTTAACGATTTGAGATGTGGTATCTCTATATCTGTTGATAGAAAAAAATCGCCAATTAAGAATATGATTAGGTGCCTACGTAAATTTCAAGTTCAGGTATCTATCATAAAAGTGAATTCTTTCACCACGTCTTATGGCAACACAAAATATGATTAGTTTTGTATTCTCAAAACGATACGTATTAGATAGTAAGCAATAAGTATAGGTACTTACATTTTCGCTCCCTTCTGATGGTCCGGTAAAAGATGCAAATCGACGACGTTTTTTTTCTCCATGCTTAATGCGGGTAATTACGTATATAATAAAGGCAATACTCTCGAAAAACGTTAATTCAAGTTCATCACGACGAGTCTACCTATCCGTATTCAACGTTCAAGTTGAACCAACTAAACACTTCAACTGGCAATGAAAAAACATTCGTGTGAAATCTCTTGATATGCTATACCTAAATCAAGGTAATTTGCGGTATAATTTCTAAAAGAATTTTGGAAAATAACTTCTTTATCAGAAGGTTTTTATTACACTATGGGTAAACACATCAGTGAGATAAGAAGACAGCGTAATTACAACGAAACGGATACCGCTTACCTATCTACTAATTAATTATCGTCATCGTTTCGTTAAAGTACGAGTATATGATTTGAATTTGCATCGTTGAGAAGGGGAATACCTTGTGTACACATAAAATCAGGAAGAAAGAAATGGTAGCGTAAAGTTTATTTGTGCGAATGCGATAAGTGATAGTATATCATTTTGAAACTCACGGACTCGATATTTTGTTGTTCGTCTAGTTTATTATGCTTTATGCAATAGTAGGTAACTAGGTATATTATTCACAGATTCGATGGAATAAGCCCAAGTGCTCCTGCGGCTATGATTTAAATGCGTTACTTCAATACCTAGTTTTGCCAAGATTGATATTCTAACTTGATTCAAACTAGTTGAATACGCCTATAAGAAATATTAAAATGTCGTAAAAACCGTTATTAAAAAAAATTCGCTGAATTGTGATTAGTAAGGCAGGTGTTTTGTGCTACGTAAGGTAGTTGTCATTGATTCGTGTTTGTTTATGTAAGTACGTAAGTATTTTTGAGAAATTTCGGGAAAACCCTATATTGCAGAAAATTGAATTTTCATGAAAAACAATTGCTCAAGTTTTCATTGTGTTTTGAAAAATGATGTCATTTTCAACAATAGGCTATTTTATACAAATGATGAATTTTTTTTTAAAAATGAAGTTTCATATTTTATGTTTTTTTACTTAGCTCTTGGAAACTGATGATGATGATGATGAAATACATTATTTCTGCTTTACCGCAATTATTCTTATGGGCCATTCCGCCTCAATTCGACTAACGTTTTTGAGTCATGTTCTTCGACTTCGCTTCATTTTTTTTTACAATGTCTACATAGATGTACCTTTTGATGCATTTCCGAAATATTCAAATTTCGAAATGGGATCTTTTGACCGGAGGGGAGCCCCCCTTCTCCAAATTTGGACAAAACTTTCCAAAAAAAATGTGGGGCATGTGATATATCGAATTGTATGTTTTTGGTGACGCCAAATACGAATATGACGTCAGATTTTTGATTAGACCTCATCCACGGGCGCCATGCACTTCTCCAATGGGGGTAAAAGTCAATAAAATGGTTTTATTTGTGTGACACATGAAATAGTATGTTTTCGAAATCGCTGAACACGAATACGTATAGCCTTAGTTTTTCAAATTAACCTCACCCATAGCCCCCAGAACCTCTCCAAATAGGTAATGATTTCCATGTATGGGGGTCCTATGAAAAATCTGACGTTATATTCGTGTTCAGCTTCACAAAAAACATACTATTCCATGTGTCGCACGAAAAAAACGCTTTTTTTATCGTTTACCTCATTTGCAGAGGTGCTGGGGGCCGTGGAGGGGGTCCAATCAAAAATCTGACGCGATATTTGTGTTCAGCGTCATCAAAAACATACAATTCGATATATCACATGCCCCAGTTTCTTTTCGAAAGTTTTGCCTGAATTTGGTGGAGGGGGTGCTCCCTCTCCCTCTCCATTAAAAGATCCCATCTCGAAAATTGAGTATTTCAAAAAAGCATCAAGAGGTTCATCTGTGGAACAAGGTGTCCAGGAGCCTGGAAAAACTGAAAAAGTCGAGGAATTTGTTCGATTTGGAAAAGTCAAGGAATTTTGGAAATTTACAGATTTTTACTCAAAAGTCAGGGAATTTTGTGAAAGGTTACTTCAAACAGATTTTTCCATTTCTCATAATGAAAAGATTCACCTTCACTTTGCTCACTCAGTTTTTTCGCTGGTCAGTTTTGTCATAAATTGCCAAATTCCCAGAAAGTCTTGTTTTTTGCAAAAATTGTCGAAGTCTTGCATTTTATCAACTTATGAGTTACCTACTCGTATGTCGAGTATCATTAATAAATTTCGCTCTTCGGCGCTAAAATGTTTCGCTTTTTAATAAAAATGGTTACGGAGATCTGCCTTTAACTGAAATTATTGGGAAAGTCACGTTGTCGGTCAAAAATCGCAAAGAAATTGTCAAGAATTTTCTTCTTTTTTTCTTTGCAAAAAAGATGCTAAGAATTGTGTTATTTTTTGCATCCGAAAACTCCCACTATTTTTCAATTTTTTTTTCTCAATAATAACTAGTTCTACGTAATATGTTGTTTTTTCGCCAGAAATTGATAAAAAAAAAAAACTTCTCTTTTGCTGAAATTGTAAGAAGTCTCGTATTTATTATTCATTGCCAGAAATCGCAAAAATTCTCAATTTTTGGTCAAAAATTACCATGGAAATTAAACAACTCTCTATGGAGTTCCATTTTTAGATTTTAATTAAAAATGAAAAGTTCTGGTTTTTAATATATTTCATGATATTCGAAAAAATTAAACACCCCTTCCCCCCACCTGATCGCATGTGCAATTCATTTTTCAAGAATCTGGAAAATTGGAAAAATTGGTCTGGAAAACTTGGAAAGTCGGGGAAAATCATTTCCCGAAATTAAAGGGCACCCTGTGTACATTTTTTCAGAATTTTAAACGGTAGCTCCCATCTTAAATTTAGGGCCAAATTTATAAACGATACTTAAGTATTACTAGATGCTCAGCTGAGTAATACTAAGCATTTTGCAATTCATAGTCATTTTCAGATTCCTAGGTAAGTAGTTAGTACTTCCTACGTAAGTAAATATCATTTTTCTCAATAAATCTTTATTCCTAAATTTACAAATTTGAACTCTTTAGAGTACCTATACCAAAATGAAAAGGAGATCGATGAGATCACACATAACCAGCACCTACTTTACCAATAATATAACTATATTGATATGTAAAACACGAATTCGATCCGTAAACAACACAATAATGTGAAACAATGAAATTAACTTTTCAATAAATCTTAAAACAACAAACTAAACTGTTTAAGGTAAGTATACCTAAATAAAAACAAAGAGATCAACAATAAAATGAACAAAATTAGAAATAATAAAATCTCACTTCTCAATAAAAGTCCGCAAACCGAAACTGTTTACGTAAGGTGCACCGGAGCAAGTCAGAATGATTTTTCGCAATTTCAACTTTGACCTGCTGTTACTCCCCTTCTAATGAACCAATAT
The DNA here is from genome assembly GCF_950023065.1 of Planococcus citri. Lineage (NCBI taxonomy): Eukaryota > Metazoa > Arthropoda > Insecta > Hemiptera > Pseudococcidae > Planococcus > Planococcus citri. The sequence goes on along the minus strand of NC_088678.1, from coordinate 66,144,632 downwards.
GGATCAAATTTATTATGTAGGTTCCCATAAGGGTTCTTAACCTATGGTGAAAATTTGAGCGCGATTGACACAGTAGCTTTCGCTCAGTGGAATAAAATATAAACTGTTCTGACTTCCCCCAATTAGGGGAAGTCAGAACAGGCTAAACTTTGCAGAGATGTAGATCACAAACGGAGCGTCCTAGAAAAATTGCATATCAACAAAATTGTAGAGAATTTAATTCTCTTTGAGATCACTCTCATCAGATTTTCACTAGGACGCACGGTTCGTCCGCTATATGCGAAAAATTAAGAAATGGAAAGTCTGTATTTTAGTACAAATTCAAAACAAGTGCAAAACAACAACAAAATACAATTGAACCAAAGACATCTCAAATGAAACTGAATCGCGAAAATTTTTATGCCAAGATGAAGTAGGGGTAGTACCCTCAAGTCACCTTTAGTAGCACTTCGCCAGATATAAACCTCTAGGCGCTAGAGCAAGTTTTCTAACTTACCCCGAATTCCAACTTCCCCCGGTGCACCTTAAGTATACCTAAATAAAAACAAAGAGATCAACAATAAAATGAATAAAATTAGAAATAATAAAATTTCACTTCTCAATAAAAATCCGCAAACTGAACTGTTTACAGTAAAACTAGTAAACGTATACCTAAATAAAAACAAAGAGATCAATGAAATTGAAATCATACATAACTAGCACCCAATTTTTAAAAAAACGAAACTTCTCAATCAATCTTATATCAATTACATACATAGAAAACAAATTTGATCCCTAAGTAATAGAATAGATACAATAAAATTATAAATACACACTACCACACTTGTCAATTCTAAATGAATCTTACATCAATAAATTAAAAAGAATTAAACTCTTTGAATACCTAAATCAAAGTAGCATTTGCGTAAATGAAAACAAGTAAAACAACTAACAAGAGAATTATTTCTCCTCTTTAGTTTTCAGCAGCCTTCCTCAACTGCAACTCCATCAACTCAAGTTCCAATTTGGCCTTCTTTATTTTATAACTCATCAGCTCTTTGTTGATGGCACGTCGTTCAATAATTTCTTCCACTAAAGACATTCACTGAAAAAATAATGTTACTTTAGTGCTAGGTATGCGCTAGATTACCTTTGAAAATAGAGTGCATGAATTGAATGTGAACTCACCTGCTGTTTGAGAACGTTTTTTAGAAGTTTTTTTTACAGGTGTGTAATCAGTTGACGTTGATGGAGCTGCAGTAGGAACTCTAGGTCTGGTAGACTGTGCAACAGATGCAGCTGATGTATTAATCGGATTGGTACTAGGAAGAGTGACTGTGGGCGTGGCTGCTGGTTCATCCACGATCGTTTCATTATTATAATCAAGTAATCATCATCATTTTCCTCTTGGTTGTTAAATAACACCAATCTATTATTTCAAACAAGAAAATCAGGTGCCGCATCATGTCTGGCCAACTGCAGGGTGTCCGAATCTGGTATTAGTGAATTTATTTCAGTGACTATGGAGATGTTGGCGGCATCGTCTAGTTCTGGTTCTAGAGGGAGGGTTTGGGTATGCGGTCCGCCTCCAGTACCCATCAGGAGTCGTTTTTCAGCGGCTAGTTTCTCTTTTCGCTTACTTTTTTCGTTATTGTATTTCTATTGGAGTTGTTGACGAGTGCGCTGAAAACACATAATGAATGAATATTGCTATACATAGAATGCGGAGACAACTAGACAAGCACAAGCATACAGAAATATACATTTCATTTTGAATGAAGTACCTAAGTAAGAATAAGCATCAATGCAAATAATATGATATTTACCTTTGTAATGTTGCAATTTGAGTTAAATTCGGTTGTAATTTTCTCCCAAGCTTGGTTTTTCACGACATTACTTTTCGAATCCGTTTTTACATTGTGGAGTATAGCACTGTACTTTTTCACCAAAGCCCACAGGATATCCAGCTCTGTGGGAGAAAACGATACTTTGGAGTTATTCATTCTATGTATTTCTTTTAAATTAAAACTTTTCTTCAAATAGTTTAAGACATTCAAGTTCAACTACAACTATATTTATTTTGGAGGGAAATTTTTAACGGAAAACCACAGCCAAAATTGTGTTTACAGCTGTGTGATCCTGCTATTTTCACAACATATACCTGAAAAAATATTTGGCAACACCGCCAACATCTCAAAACAGATTCTTTACTTAGTAAGGGACTATGAATTTCATTATTTCTGAGTATCTCAGCTAAGTTACTCAGCTAAGCATTAGTATCTAGTATTACTAATTGCTTACTTGAGAATTGTTTATAAATTCGGCCCTTAAACTTTCAATTTTTGAAAATTTCAAAATACATAGGTACTTGAAACGTTCAAAATGCAGTGCCCTTTCGAACTGTGAAATCAGTTTTGATCTAAGTATCATAGCCTTGAAGGAATGCGCTGCTGAAGTTGAGTATCTTCGAGACAATGTGAAAATAGTCGGTCCCTTCACCCGTCCCCTCAGGGAGCTGTGATCAAACTGATTGCGGGTTTCTTTCTTATTGGGTGGGTATAGACATTGTAAAAAAAATTGAGCAAAATCGAAAGACATGACTTTCAAAATTGCATTTTTTTTTGGTCGAATTGACATGGAAATGGTCCAGTTATAGGAGATTTACCCCTACCCACGTTGGGGAAATCTTCTGCAAAAACTCGAAAAATGTTTAGGTTTTCCTGTGGAATTCTCAAATCTTTGCTCATGAGATTAATAGATCCCCCCCCCCCCACAACCATGGGAAAATCGTCTGCAAGAACTATACGAAAATTTTCAGCTTTTTAGTGGAATTCTCAAGTTTGGTCTCTACCTGTACCTGCTATTCTAAAAAAATGAACTACAAATAGACTGAAATCATTTTATTTCTAAATAAATCTTTATTCATCGAGGCTTTAAAGTTTTCAGAAGATCCTGAATTTTGGACTCATCTACTTACTTTCGGGTTTTGGGAGAGGGAGGGTGAATAGGTAATCCAACAGTTTTCAGTCCCCTTTGCACAACGAAGTTCAATATTTTCAACCAGAACAAGCACAATTAAATGCTACAAAAACACTAGGTACCGTAAAAAATAAGTTTACATAGGTACATAGCTTCTTTACCCTACCACTAAACATGCTGAAAAAAAAATCAAATTACTTTCAGATAAACATCTACCCTTACCAAGCGGAAAAAATACATGAAAATATTCGAACGAGTAAACAATATTGAGCGATTTATCAGTTCCAAGTCGAATAACTGCGTACCTACCTATCGCAAAAAAACACAACACTAACCTACCAATGCGAATTTGTATATGTGCGTAGTGAATATTAGGTATACCGTTGTGCTCAAAAACAATGATTATGTAACCACATACAACGTGTGGAAATTTCACAAAAATCACTTACTCGTGATAAGTTTTTCTTTTTGAAATATGTACCCACTTACCTACCTAACCATTTGAAAAAATAAAATTACGCCATATGATTTAAATTGGTTAAAGGACACCAACGACGATGGATATACCTTCGAGTGCTTCGTTATGGTTATCGAAACGTTTTTTTGTAGCTTTCGTGTTATTTTTATGCTTCGTGAATTTTCAAGTGCTGCGAAATAACGTCAATATCACCGTCGTCGAAATGACATCGAATAAAACCATCACTCGAGGAAATCTCACCATAACGAGTGTAAGTCTCAAGTCTCAGTTTTAATGTTTCACATTCACTATCTCGACCAATGGAGTAGATTCAAATTCTCATTAAACCGTTTGTGATTTTTAGCCACCTGATTTCAATTGGGATTCGATTACAATAGGATTAGTACTGAGTATACTCGCTTACGGAGGTTTGCTTTCATTTTTTGGCGGATTTCTTGTCGACTGGTTAGGTGGTGCTGTCAATTGCTCGTTATGCTTATTTGTAGCAGGCACCATGACAATACTCCATCCGGCAGCTTTGTACCTGGATTTTCGCCTATTTTTGGCGTGTCGTTTCGTCACCGGAGTATTCGAGGTAACGGCAGTATTTGAGAATTTCGTAGTCGTACACTGTGCTCGTAAATTTGAGCCAGGGATCATTTTATACGCATGCGAATTAGTCATTTTTTTATGTAAGTACCGCCGATATATTTGCACGATGGTTTCCAAAAAATGAAAGATCTACGCTCATATCGTTCAGCTTCAACGGGACCAATGTTGGAGTAGCGGTTGTGTACCCATTTTGCGGATATTTGGCTAATACTTGGGGTTGGCAAGTCGTATTTTACGTTACAGGTAAACACTTCACATAATAGGTACTTATTCACAGTATTACAAATACATAGATGCCTACCTACGAGTATTACGAATGAGTTGATAAATCAACAGACTACGAACACGTGGATATAACCAACACAAATTCGGAGTAAGGTGCTGGAAGAAAAAAGCTCAAAATCTGAGTGGTGAACTCTTGAATTGGTATAAATATCGAAAAATTTTCAAAACAGAACATTCCACCTACTTTTGCAACCTTTTTAGTAGAGCAGAAGAGTGAGAAATTTTTCAGAAGAGAGTACTTTTGTAATAAATAACTTTACAAAACTTGGCTGAGTGAACAAAAAGGACACGAAGTCTAACGGTCATGAAAGTCAGAAAAAAGGTCATAAATTTTGCTGGGTGATCATGAAAGTCATGAAAAAGTTATGAATTTTGCTCGAAACACACTTGAAATTTTTTTTTGAAAACCCATAAAATAAAAAAAAAAAATTGTTCAAAAAATCAGAAAAATGAGAAAACTGAAATTCCTTACTTGCCTACAAATTGATAAAAAATTCCTCGCAGTATCAAGTTATTTCATTTTTTATTGTGATTGGGGGGGGGGGGGTATTTTCATGCGATAAAAATGTGAAAAATAGGTCATTTCAGTTTTGTTAAACACTCTAAAGGAGCATCAATGGATCTCTCTCTCGAAATTTTGAAAATCATAGTGTTTACATTTCACCGAAATGGCAAAATTTTGAATCAATTTTCCAAATGTGACTCCAAATTGAATTGTTCTTCGGATTTCATATTTTCTACAAGATACAGAATTTCAGAATAATTTCAAGAGTTGGCATTTTCTTCAAGTTGAAAAATATTTTCAGAATTTTGCATTGCCTCCAAACTACGAAATTTTATATCAAATTTTAGAATTCGTACTTATCACCTTCAAATTGTGAACTTTTGAACTAATTTTCTGATTTCACTTCTTCTACAAATTATAAAATTTCAGAGTACCTAACCTCAGAGTTTGCATTGTCACCAAAAGACAAAATTTCAAATTGTTTTTCAGAACTCACTTTGCTTCACATTCCTTCTAAATATGGAAATTTTGAATTATTTTCAGAATTAAGAGGTTCCATGGAAAAGGGGGGTTAGTTAATTTTTTTGGTTTTCTGAGTTTTACAGTTCTGAATAATATGTTTAAAATTACATATTTTATTTTTATGAATTCCACCATATTCAGTGATGTTGAAGGGTTCTTCCGTGAAAAAAACGAATTGGAAAACAAGAAAAATGCATTTATCCTTTTCTTGCCCTTCCCATTCATTATTCAGGTCTCATAAATGAGTATTTTGGCATAGTCCATACTTACATTAGGTTGAGCCAAAATGATGAAAACAAGTTTTGGGGGTTCCAATCCAATACTAAGGAAAAGTTGCCTCTCAGAGAGCATATTATTAAAATTTAAAAAAAGATCATTTCAATTGATTTATCTTCAGATTGCGCGTGGGCTATCAATTTTTCAAAAAATAACAAAAATCAAAATGTCAAAAATGATCTTCATCATAGAAAAATTGTTCAAATATTTTTAAAATGGGACAAAATATATAGGTACAAAAAAACCGTAAGATTGACATAAAAATTGTTCTAAATGAGCAAACATTGACTAAAAAGAACCTCAAAAACTCGTCTCCCAATTTCCTGCTACTGAAGTCAATCTTCTGGGTTTTTTGGGAGGAGGAGGGGGCAAATTTTGGGCATTTTTGTTTTGCATATGGCTGAAGTTCGGGTCAAAGGGTGTTATGTAGGTCAGAAATTATGAATTTCTTGAAGAAAAAAGGTCTTTGTATCAGAATTTTTCTGATACGTGAGGTACTTGAAACTAATAGCCATCGTTCGATGGTTTATTTCTAGACATTGCCAAAAAAACCAAAACAATCATCATTTCTCCTCAGCATGAAGTAGAAATAGAAATTAAAATTTCATTTTAAATATTTTTGGTCATTTTTACAATTTTTGAAAACGTTGATTTTTGTTGGTTTTTGAAAAATTGAAGGCTCTTGCACGATCAAAAGATATCAATTGATCGAAATGAGTTTTTAAATTTCAATATGCCCCTGGAGAGGCAACTTGTCTTTTATGGTTTATATTCAGACTTTAGCTATTCCAGGCTGTCTAACGGCCAAGAAAGTCATGTAAAAGTCATGAATTTTGGTAGGTTGTCATGAAAGTCATGAAAAAGACGTCATAAATTTTGCTCGAAACACACTTGAAAAATTTTTAGAAGGCCCATAAAATGAAAAAAAATAAAATTGTTCAAAAAATCAGGAAAATGAAAAAACTGAAATACCTAATTTTTGATTCTGTAAAAAATGGCAACCTTGTTGGACTTCCTCACAGTTTCAAATTGATTAATTTTTTTGTAGGGGAGAGGTATTTTTATGCGGCAAAATTTGAAAAATAAGTCACGAAAAAGTCATAACTTTTTGTCAGGGAGTTTTGTTAGACACCCTGTATTCAATACTGCGCCAATTTAATATGTATGTATATTTACACGATAGATACTTAGAACATCTCAACGACAATTGGGCAATTGAGTGGCGCGCAGTCAAATTATTATCCCCACCATTATTGTAAAAAAATTCACGACAGATATAATTATGTTAACGCGCCCACGTCTATTTTTTAAAATTTTTTTTATAAAATCTGTCAACACATCAATTTGTACCATTTTGACGATTAGTTGCAGATGATGAGGAGGTGTGGAGGATAGTGATTGAGGAATACAGTATCTATGCATCTTACAAGGAAACCTTGTGAAGTGTAGGGCCCCAAATTTGAACAGGATTGCAATTTTTGAAACAAGGAAACCTTGTGAAGTGTTGTGATGTTGGGCCTTCAATATGAATGAGATTAAAATTTTTGAAAATAGCATAATTTGAAACCCACATAGTTAATTGAAATTTTAGCTGCCAAAATTGATTTTTTGCAAATTCTTGATGATAGGTAATTAGGTAGGTATGTAATTCAAAAACTGACCATTTTCAGTGATAATAATGCATTTTTCTAGAAATGTGAGAGCTACTCAGTAAAAATTATGAAAATTATCTCTGAAACTAATACCAACTCTTCAAGAGTGTTCATCAATTATTCAGATTTAAAATTACGAGTAGATAGGTGGGTAGGTATATTATTTGGTCGTTGAAAATGTTATTCTGTAACTTACAGTGACGTAGCCAGGGGGGCGAAGGGGGCCATGCCCCCCCTTGCGAGCGAAAATTTGGAAGAAAACATGCAAAAATGGACGTTTTTTTGTTATTCAGACTCATTTTTTTCTAAAAATTTTCGCTCTCGCTTCGCTCGAGCAGTAATTTTGCCTTCATTTTCATAAAATCACCACACATCATGATATGTTTCCAGAAAATTACCCCTCATTTCGATTTTTCATACCTAAAAATCTGGTTTTGTCCCCTCCTTGAGAAAATCCTGGCTACGCCACTGGTAGCTTAGACTTGTTTTTTTGTCGGGAGGAGTTGTCGTGATTCACAATTAAAATAGTCGCACTGACAAATTATTTTGTCGTTGAAAACCTGTCGTTTTAAGGAATTGACTTGTCACTACCACAATTTTTATTGTCATTTGCTATTTGCTAGTGTCTTTCAAACAACATTTTCTGTCATGCAATTATATACCTACCTACGTATATCCCATATACTTACCCTTTTAACTTTCAACAGGTGGTATATCAATGCTCTCTGCAGTCATCTGTATAACTCTGATCAAGAATCGGCCATCACAAGATAGATGGATTTCCAAGAAAGAACTGGATTACATACTCGAAGAAACTGAAACTAGTTTAACAGAAATAACCGAAGTAACTACATAGCATGCTTTTACTTATTCCTTAATCTGACACATAGGTACTCGTATTTTAAAGATAGAATCATTATCTAAGACTCCATTTAAAATTTCCCAATTTGCAGATCAACCATCCGTACAAAAGTATCTTTACGTCAGGGCCAGTTTGGGCCATATGTATGGTTGTATTCGCATACATGTGGATAAACACAGTAGTAGGATCTTGTTTACCTTTGTATCTCAAAGGTGAGAAGTTTCCTCATCTTTGAATGTTGCTCACAATCCCCAATAACAACTGCAAACTTACAAAGTGCATTTTATCAATAGGTACCTAATAAAATAATGAAAATTTTGTATATTATGTTCCATGTTATAGACATGACTCAAAAAAGCACCGACGAAATAGGATTAATAACATCGATACCAAATATTGTTTTCATTATCACATTTCCAATTGCTGGAGTTTTAATGAGTTATTGGGACAATTGCTCCAAGCTGTCTGTCTCTCGGGTAAGACTGAGAACTACTTGCAATGTGTGTTACACTTCAACAAAAATTAATTAGTTTTAAGAATATTACATCTTTATTTAAAAGTCTTCTTTTTACAGATACATAAAATAATGATGACCTTTGCATGTGTTACTTCCACTATCTCTCTTGTAGTGATTACATTAATCACTGATTTTGCGGTATCTTTAATTTCAGTTATTGTGATACAGATTGTGACATCTTTTATGGCTTTGATCATAGAGTAAGTACTCATAGGATTGGTTACTATTATCTGAAATCTTTCTTCTAATGAAATCAACAATTCTGAGTTTCTTAAGCTTTCTCTAACTTCGCAGAATTGTTCCAGTCAGCTTGCATGCTGACAGTGGCAGCATTATTGTTGGAATGATATCTGTGTTTCTTTCAGTCGGTGCTATTGTTTCACAAAGTGCTACAAGTCTTATAGTCACAAATCATGTGAGTTTATATTTTGGTAAATAATTTTAATGAAACATAAAACCAAAACCAAATCTGAATTAATTTTGTTGACATGCCCACCAAAGTCCTCAATAAGCTTCCATAACAGAATTATTTGATTTTGAACTACTGAATTTTTCCAGACTATGCAAGAATGGAACGACTGCTTCCTTCTAGCCTCCAGTATCCTACTCCTTACAGCAGTAATTTTCGCCATTTACGGATCAAGTGAACCCCAAACTTGGACTCCAGCACCAGTCTCTAATGATAATCACAGACCATCTATAATAACTGTTCATTTCCAAAGCGACTCTGGCAGAACAGCGATCAGATCAATAGGACTCAACATACGCAGAGTATCAATCAACAATTCCGAAGTGCAGACCAGAATGCGCAGATTATCATTGAGAACTTCCGACATGCACGGCAGGTCACGTAAACACAGCCTGGAGCAGCATAAAGGTGAACGTAAGCTATCGTTGGGAAACTCATCGAGCAAATATGAGCGTAGATTGTCAGCCAGTTTGGTGGAATTCCACCATGAAGAATTTAACAAAAGAAATACAATCCATGAGGAGGAAGAAGACGAACAGCATCATCACCAACAGCAGGTCATACTGACGATTGAATACGTAAATACCGCTACCAGTGAAAATGTCAAAGTGAAGCCAATCCCAAAAAGTGAGAGCGAACCGTCCTTAGGCAAATTAGCAATTGGAGCAGAATGTCCACGTAAAGGAAGTTTTCCAGGGCCGCCATCGATCAAATACGAACAGTTTTTTGGTAAAGAATCAGCTCTGCCAATTAGCAACAAGAATTTATTGGAATGCCCTGGTGGAAATAAGCGTCGATTATCAGCTGGTATTTTGAAATTCCCCGATGATAAGGATTCATCGCGTAAATCATCCATCAAATCTGTACAGTTTTCTGATGATGAACACAGATCATCAATCGGCAATTCAGATTGCTCAAAAGACCAAAGTAGATCTTCAACCCCTGACAATAATAATTCATCGCGCAAATCATCCATTAAATCTGTACAGTTTTCTGATGATGAACACGGATCATCGATCAGTAGTTCAGGTAGCTCAAAAGATCAAAGAAGATCATCAATCAAGAGATCATCGATGAGGAATACACGACATTATGATGATGGAGAACGAAGCCCATCCACTAAAAGCGTACAATTTCAATATGAATAAGCTGAAATTGCAGATTTATATTACATAATTGAGGCGATCTCAGGGACAAAGAATACATTTTTCAAAAATTAATTTCATAAAAGCTTTCAACTTTCAAATAGTTACAGAGCATTCATGGTTTATAAAAAGCTGGTAAGCTTGAAAAATCAATTCGAGGCAGAAGAAGTACCCTGTACCACTGTCATGTCAAAATTGTAAAAAAGCAAAGTCGAGTCAAGAATGGAGTAAGGAGGGTAAAATGTGATTTTATAAGTACTCAGTTCATGTTTGCAAAAAGTGTAACAAAAATAATTCAAAATAAATTTATTAAGAATTTTACGATTTTTCACTCTCATTTTAATTACATAGGTACTTTTAGAAGTCACATTTTCAAAACTGTTCTCACAGCTTTGTTTTCGATTTTTTTTTTTTTTGGTAATTTTATAGGTGCCATGATTTTTAAACATTTTCTGTTAAAGTTAATGTATTTTTAGCAGTTCAGTGACATTTCAACGAATTATTCCTTATCTCAATGCACATTTTATTACATTTTTATTGGCATTTTTCTTTTAAAAAATTGAGTTTTTGAAATTCTGGAACCTCCAGCAGATTTTTGGAACTCGAAATTTCCACAAAATTTCATCAAAATGGAGTTGGAAAGCTGAAATTTATTCTGCACACTAATTTCAATGCGCTACGAAGTACTGCAGGTAAATTTCAAGTTGTTTTGGAGCCTCCAGCGATTTTTTGAAAATTACTGGAGCCTCCAGTAGATTTTTGAAACTTTAAATTTCCACAAAATTTCATCAAACGGTGATAGAAAGTCGAAATTCATTCTGCAAACTAATTTCAATACGCTACGAAGTCGACTGCTGGTGGATTTCAAGTCGTTTTGGAGCCTCCAGCGACTTTTAATTTCCAAAAATTAGCTGGAAGCTTCAATACCATTTGAAGCCACCATCTAATCGACTTCATATCGTATTGAAATTAGTTTGCGAAGTAAATTTCAGCTTGCCAACTCTATTTGGTAAAATGTTGCGGGAATTTCAAGTTTCAAAAATCTACTAGAGGCTACAGTAATTTTCAAAAAGTCGCTGGAGATTCCAAAATGACTTGAAATTCACCAGCAGTCGACTTCGTAGCGTATTGAAATTAGTTTGCAGAATGAATTTCGACTTTCTATCACCGTTTGATGAAATTTTGTGGAAATTTAAAGTTTCAAAAATCTACTGGAGGCTCCAGTAATTTTCTAAAAGTCACTAGAGGCTCCAAAACGACTTGAAATTTACCTGCAGTACTTCGTAGCGCATTGAAATTAGTTTGCAGAAAAAATTTCAGCTTTCCAACTCCATTTTGATGAAATTTCGAGTTCCAAAAATCTGCTGAAGGCTCCAGAATTGCTCAAAACGGTTTGAAACAGTTTCCAGTCGATTTGGCATGTCGAAAACAGGGTATATCCCAAATTTCAGCTTTCTTGGTGAATTTGGTGAAATTTTGATTTTTCCCTCATCTTTGGCCTAAATTTGATTATTAAAAATTCGCCAAAAATCGAAAAATGCACTTCAGCACTTGAAATTTTGTCAGGTGATAAATTTTTGCCCGATCTTTCGATCTATCCTTGTACGGTTTGAAAAATTTTGTGCAAGTCCTATGTTGGAACGCAAAATCTGCGATTTCGGCTGACCTGCCAATCAAAATGGCCGCCATTTTGTAAGTAGGGCCGCTTTTTTTTTGAGTACAAGGGCTAGAAATGTTCCTTAGGACTCCCCCTTTAAGAAAAAATTCGTCCCGGAGGATCGACCGGGAGGGAGCTGGGAGGTGCAATAGATCCTGAAGCGGGCTCCTCGACTGTAGTAAATTTTATGAAACATCAAGTTTTATGATATTTCAAAGTTGTTTTTTCGTAAGCAGACAAAGAAGCTCCAACTTATCGGTCTTAATTATGTTTTTCTCAGAAAAATCATGTTGTCATGTGGAAAATTTCCTTGTGACCTTTTTCCATTTCATTGGAAAATGCTTCATAAAAAATATCTACCTACGAAGGACAGAACTAGGGAAATTCGGTCACGAAGTGAACCCCGTTGTTACATAACCAGATAGGTACGTCTATGTATGCCAACAGTTTAATGGGATTTCAAAGAAAAGCAAAGGTGGTCAGTTTTTTTTCATATAGGATAGGGCATGTACATTCTAGAGGTTATGGTTTCTTTGGGAAAATTCCAATTTCTCAGAAAAAAAACTTGTTGGTAATGTTAAAGTATGAATTCTCATAACTTATAAGATAAGTTTTGAGTTAACCATATTTTATTGTTTGTTTATTCATTTTTCAAAGAATTCTTCATCAAAATTACTCGTAATTAGTTTTGAAAGTAAGGATGAATAAGCTTTTTCATAAATAAGATAGGTAAGTACGAGATGAAGAATATCCTTCGTAGAATTATTATTTTGAGATTGAGATAGATAATCAAAGTCAAATATAATCAATCCGTGAATATCATAGAAAATCTGATCAACGACCCAAAATTTTCGGGGAAGTCAACGATATTTGCCTGTTCAAATAATAATGACATACAAAAAAACATAGGTAGTAGGTAACTTACCTATTATTATTTATTTACCATTATCGTTCGCTTTGTCACCAAACACTTACTTTTCATGAAAAACCAATGTACTTTTACATGCGCATGAAAAGTATTTCAGTGGAAGTCGCTGATTATTGCAAATGATTTATAAATGAGCTGACTAGAATCATTAATTTTTATCTTCATCGTGGTATGTTAACATGACTCGTGATCTTAGGGTGTAATTTATTGGTATATACGAGTACATATACTTACCTACTGTGTAGGTATGATTTACTTAGGTCAGTTTGTCAGTTATCAGCATTTTGTATGCATTTCATATGGCTGAAGTATTCAGTACGAAATGTTTAGCCCGGCTAACTATTACCTATAATTATTTTAAAGGGAACCACAGGGCGACTCAGGCAGCATGGCACCAGGCACTAAAATTTGCTCATTTTTTTTTACTCAGAGATTAGGACATATGGGAGACATCCTCAAAAAAAAATTGTAGCAGTTTGACAAAGAGTGAGGGTTCTACGATATCTTAAATTTTCCCAAGTGGTCTGAAAATTTCAGAAACTGATGAACAATTTCAGTGGCCAGTTAATATTAAAAAAAAAAAAAAAAAAAAAAAAACAATTTCTGATTAAGTATAATTCGGATTACAATCACGTTTAGAGGTCCAATTTTGCTAAATGTTACTTTTTGGAAGACAAATTATTAGGTAATACATATACTTACTCAAAAATAAGTACGTATTTAAAAAAAACTTCGAATGTTTTTTTTTTTAAATTCTCATGTCAGAAGTGACTTTCAAAACAGGATGGTACGTAGCTATAATCTAGATGAAACATTCTTAGAGTTGTAATTGCCCAATTGCACATTTTCAGATTTTAGGACTTTTTTTTGAAAAAAAACGTAGGTGTAAAAAATAGTAATAAGGTACACTTTTTCTTAATACATATTGAAAGTAACTCTCAATGTACATTTGTGACCTAAAAAAAGGATTTTTAGAGTTGTAGCAGTAGATACAATCATACATTTTGAAATCCTTTGAAAAAACTTGGCTGAAAAATGCTCACTCATGTTGAAAGTGTTTCTCAAAACACTAGGGTTGTCAGATTGTAGCATGAACATATTCTAAAAGTTTTAGCTGTCCAGACTTTGGAAAAATTGGGCCTCGAAAATAGTCACCATTAAATATCCCTACTTAAGCTATGTGAAAATTGAACCTCGTATGTAAAAGTGGTCAAAAACGTGTTTTTCTGAAATTTAACATCTGGGCATATCAATGCAATTTTAGAACTAAAATTGTCCTTTAGAGTCGTGGAGTTTTTTTTTGGAGGGGTGAGAGTGGTGAAGGGGGGGGGGGTTGCTCAAGCACTGGTAAACAAAAATGGAAGTCGAGAACTGGGTAACTGGGAAATAAATCAAGTTCACTCTTTTTTTCTAAGGAGTTCGAAGTTTTCGTCGTCTGCTTTTATCTTGAATTCTATCCATTTTTTAGGTGTGTGAATTTTTTGATAAGCATAATTATCATAAAAGAAATAATTTCACAGTTGAAATTTGAGGCCAAACGTTTGATTTTTTTTAGACAAGTTTGGCGAATGATTTTTCAGTCCTTCTATGAGCATAAAAATTAGGTACTTACCTACTCTACTTTTATTTCTTATTCTTGTCTCATTCAGAAAATTACGTATGGGCCATTTTAACACGAGGCAAAAAAATTTTCATTTCTTTGTAAGTATTGAAAGTGGCTCGATCATGATCTGTTTTTCAATCTTGTTATTGTTAGCAAGAAAGGTATCAGAATTGGCTCAGACTAGATTAGAACAAAAAATTATAAAGTATCAAAAAATACACCATTAAAAAAAATTTCAGGTGCTGAATTTCAATTTTCATTTTTTTTTGTAAATTTTTGATGGTTTAATTTTTTTATTTGAAAAAAAATCGAGATTTCAATTCCATTATCAATCAAATCGATTGGTCGCAAATTTTGGACCATTCTGGATCATCATGTGTACCTATTTTTGAGTCATTTTCGTGAAATTTCTTATAAATTGGAAAATCTAAAAATCTACCGGAGACAGAAAATGGTTGGAAACCACCAACACAACAAATTCGGAAAGTAAGAAATTCAGTATAATGAGAATTCCAAGTTTCTATCTCTATACTTATTTTGATGAAAATTTTTATTTTCATACCTATACTTAGTTGTCTAACGAAATATTGGGCAGGTAGATTTCGCCGGCCCTGCATTGTTTAGGAGGAGAGCCGAGACCTATTTGAGGGGATAGAGCATCGTTGAAGCAAGATAGAGAAATTGGACCCCGATCTTGGAGTAGCCCCGTTTCCCCTCACCCTTTTTTTTTCGAAAACAACTTTGTTGGGCTACTGAAATAGTATCCCTACCTATGCATCCAAAAATCAGTCATGATTAGGGCTCGGCATAATATGCATATGCATATTTTGCAGGTGATCTTGGATTCTAAAAGTAATGAAAGCATTTTACGTTTCAGGAAAATCCCTGCATTTTGAGGCCAACTTCATTTTACATATTTTACATATTTTGGGGAAAAACGCACTTTTTTACATATTTTGAGTATTTTTCACACATTTTTCACACATATTTTCACATATTTTGCCAAATTGAGAAAACGGCCATTTTACGTTTTTAATCTCGTAAAAAATCATATTGAAAAAAATATTAAAAAATAATATTAAAAAAAATTGAAAATTTTTTCTCTACAAATTTGAATTTTTGTTGTTTTTTTCATTTTTCTTTGGTGTTTTAATTCGGAGTAAAATTTGTACAACAATTTTGAACTCGGTTTTCGAACAGCTACAAAATGACACCCATATCAAAGTTACATATTTTTCACATATTTTAACAAAAACGCATATTTTGGCCATATTTGGGGTAAAAAAAGTCGCATATTTAATGCATATTTCGGCCTTTTTACTCACATATAATGCCGAGCCCTAGTCATGATCAATGATTATGCTAAAGGATAGAGCGTCGATGGAGCTGTTTAGAACGCTCAGTATCGATGGTGGAGTACTTCCTTTTTCCCTTCATCCCATTTTATTTTTAAAAAAATTAGGTAGCGCTGCACTGGTGAAATGGTAGCCCTCAGTCAAAATCTGTGAAAATTATGTTGAAGAATAGAGCATCGAAAGAGCTGTTCAGAATCAGAGCACTCAGTCTCAACATTGCAGCACCTCAAACCTCATTAAAAAAAAAAAAAAAAAAATTAATGAAACCAGTAAAAATCATGCAAAAGTTTGGAGCACGTTTGAGCACTCATTTCTGACGATTGAGCCCCCTCCCCTTCAGTTTGTGGCACTGCGTGTTAATCAAATTGGGATGAGGGGAAAAGGGAGATGATCGGATCTAACATCGGAACTGAGTGCTCTAAACTGCTCAATTACGAGCATTTCAAAGCAGCCGAGACCTCACTTAGCATCGCGCTTTGCGCATGCGCGTGGACTTGCCATAATATTCTTATCCTCCTGTATGTGTATATTTTCGTATTTTCAACTATTTTTCATCTTCGATAATCGTTTTTTTGCAAGATGTTTTTAAAATGTAAGTATTTTTTACCATATGAATGTTTCGTTAGGCCGGTGTTAATCTGTTTCTGTTCCACATGTTGTAAATCATTCGCCCATCATAGCAGCTGAAGTCGTCACAAGAAAAAGGCGCATCCAACCGAAATCGAAAATGAGAAGAAAACGTTCATTTGTGACCATTGTGGATTCAAATGTTCCAACAAAAAAATCCTCATTCGACACATGAAGGATAATCATTTACCTAAACCTAAACGGAAAAGTAAGAGTGCATTTGTGTCTATAGTATTCCTAATTCACAATGTTGAATTTCTTATTAAAATGTGATGTTGTGGTTACTGGTTTTGAAACATTAAAAATTTGAAAAAAAAAATAGTTTTCATTTTTAAAATAAAACGACGAAACATACATATAAAATTAAAAATTAGTAGTCTGAAATAGAAATGAAGAGTCGATCATCAAAAATTAATCTCTGAAGGATCAGAATTCAGAATTCTCATTCTGTCTTAAGCTGCTATGATGGGCGAATGATTTACAACATATGGAACAGAAACAGATTAACATTTAACACCGGCCTAACGAAACATTCATATGGTAAAAAATACTTACATTTTAAAAACATCTTGCAAAAAAACGATTATCGAAGATGAAAAATAGTATATACACATACACTATACAGGAGGATAAGAATATTATGGCAAGTCCACGCGCATGCGCAAAGCGCGATGCTAAGTGAGGTCTCGGCTGCTTTGAAATGCTCGTGCTCAACGAATGATCTTTTCTTTAGCATGGTTTAGGGAGGGTTGGCGAAATCTCCCTTGAGACATTAAAATTTTGCCTAATAAGGTGAAAGAAAGAAAACAAGTCTGAATAATATTTAATGATAAGGTCAAGTGGGTAAATATTTTTTTCATATTTTCATGTTGCGCTGAGTATCTACGATTGTGAGTGATTTATGTATAAACTGATTGACGGCAGTGACCTATAGCATTTTTTAGAATTGTTGAGCTTTCCCTGTTCTGGACACTGGTTTTCGTTTCGATAGTCGTAATTCGTGATAGTGGGTTTTTCTAATGTAGATACTATCGTGTGCTTAAGAAAATATGTAAAAAACCGAATAGCTAGTTTGAAGTTGTGAGATTGCTTATCAAGTGCTTCGATCATTCTAAGAATCGAGTGATATCTATGACCGTTGAAACATTACGCTTAGTACCACAGATCAAGGCTTCAAAGTTTGATTGAGTATGATTTCAGCTCTCAAGAAACATTGACAATGAATATTAGAAATATATAATAAGTAGGAAACTACATTATTAAAATTTTAGCTTTTATTAGCAATTTGAAGCACGATTTTCGTTTTTTTTTCCAAGTAGGTGTCGAGAAATATGAAAATTGTGTCCAATAAAAATATTATTTTTAGTCTTCTTGCCTACTGGAAAAAAGTCACGTTTCATCGAAAAGAATTTAGACTTTTTTAAGCAGTAGCTCAATTTCTGCCACTCTTATCTTATGGACAGAAAGTATGTTATAGTTATATTAAAGATTGCGACAACGACAATGACAAACAAGAGCAGTTACAACACATTTAAAATCGATGACTATATAATAACGAAGAGTTATTCGATTTGAAATCATAATCAAAAATATGAAAGCGATGGTCGTCTATGTTTATTCACATTCGACGATAAAGCCCATTTTTGAGCTCTGCTGGAGCCGAATTTTACGAATATCACTGTACCAATGATCGCAACAAACGCTGCTAAATAAAAACAATTATTCCATTCTTGAACTGTCTGAAAAATGTGACACGAACGATACCTATAAGTTTTTTGATGATTGAAGCGAATGAGCATATTCGGTGTGAAAAATCTTACATGATGTGTGATCATAAGTCCGGTGATTGTTGCTGCGAAAATGGCGCCTAGTGAGAAGAAAAATACCACCAAACCGGCAACAATGCTGGTATGATCGGGAGCTATGCTCACTACGACGATCCTGCAACCAAAAAAATCAATGATGAATGCTGATTCGATGAGAAATGATCATTGAGCACTACACAGTAACAATGGTAGGTACTTACTCCGTAATTAAAGGTACTGTGGACATTAGAATATCAATTACGACGAAATAGCTCAACGTTACGGACAAATTTGACAAAAACGTGCTAGCTATGAAGAAAATGGTCGCAGAAGTGAAGGCAATAGTAACCATGATTTTGTGTATCTGCAGAAATAATTATATTAATAGATTATTCACAGTAACGAATCAACCATCAGAAACTGTGTATTATTTATATTTTATTTATTGCTGAAGTACATATAAACTAGGAGTAGGTAGGTGTATGATTTACCCGAGTTAAAGACATGATACCACGATTGCTAAAATGATCCATCAGAGGTCCAACGACTGGAAACATTAGGGTATAAACGACACTCGGGATGGCTGATATCCAACCAATTTCGTCGGTATTCTTTTGAGTCACATCTAAGTACATATTTGTAATTAGGTATTTTTATTGGCATGTAAAGTAGGTAAGTCAACAGAAATGCTGTTTTTTTTCTTCAAAATCTTACCTTTAACGTATAGTGGCAAACAAACCCCCAAATTAGTAACTATCCACATGTAAACGAAGATGAGACAACACAACGCCCAAACAGGCCCCGAAGTCACAATTTTTTTGTAAGGATGGTTAGTCTGTAAACAATGTGAGATCTCATTAAAATCAATACGTAATGCAATAATTCAATAGTGATACTGATGTGCTCACTTTAGCTAGTTTATTATTGTCGGTTCCTTGGATTATGTATTCACGTTCTTCTTTCGACATGAATTTGTCCTGTGATGGATGATTCTTTACAGCGAGCAAGCAAATCACCGCCATGATCAGTGGTAGTGTACCTTGAAAATAACAAAATAATGGATTTATTCGAAAGTCGTTGATGAACCGATTTTTGTATCATTTCAAGTTTCCAACAAATTTTTTTAAAGTGCCAAATTTTCAAAACGCTGGGTGAAGAATTTTCTACCCTCCTATTGCGTCAAAAAAATCTAATTTGACATATTTTAAGTTGTAAAAATTTCAAACCCGTTTCCAAGATAACAATTTTTTTGAATTGTGAACATTTTTCTCAGTTTTAAAACTCGTATGACAATTGATTCAACATGAAACTTTGAAATCTCTTTTGATAGATTTTCTCCATTCCTCCTCCCCCTCCCTCCCTCCCTGTAAACTCTTCAATTTTCAAAATTTCACATTTTTATAGAAATAAGTATGTACATACATATATTCAATTATTTAGCCCTCAAGATGAATTTCAAATGGCAACACTGTTGAGCTCTAAAATTTTTTGAAAATAAAAGCTAAACTTTATTCGTTTATTTCTGGGTCATTTTTTTATGCATGAAATATGTAGTTTTAAAATGTGAAAATCGTAACTCCTCCGAATGAGAAATAAGTGGAAGGGGTGAGGGGAGTTGGTCAAATTTTTGTTACAAAGACCGTCTGGTGACCTATCTGGCCTCAAAAGGTCATTGAGCTGTCTGTCTGGCTTTTGAAGGTCAGTGACCTGTCTGGCTCATCAATATCGTCTGGCCTCTCAAGGTCATTGACCTATCTGTCTGGGTTTTAAGGCCATCTGGTACCTGATTCTTCTTTCCAAGTTTGGTGACCTGTTGGTCTGGTTTCTGAGGGCCATCAGGAGTCGAGTCAGACCTTCGAAGGTCATTGACCTGTTTGTCTGGATTTTGAGCGCCCTCTGGAGCCCAGTCTGGCTTCTGAAGGTCATTGACCTGTCTGACTCATCAAGATCGTCTGGCCTCTCAAGGTCATTGACCTATATGTCTGGATTTGGAAGGCCATCTGGCACCTGATTCTTCTTTCCAAGTTCAGTGACCTGTTGGTCTGGTTTCTGAGGGCCATCAGGAGTTCAGTCAGACCTTCGAAGGTCATTGACCTGTTTGTCTGGGTTTTGAAGGCCGCCTGCCATACGGTATGACCTTCGAAGATCATTAACCAGTCTGTCTGAGTTCTAAACCCGTCTGGCCTCCTGAGGTCATTGACCTGCCACTTTGAATTTTTAAGGTTTTTTTATCACCAGTGTTAACATCTTTCAAGACATATCGTGGCATTGCGAAATCGTTCATGCCTCTTGATGAATTCCCCAAGATCTCGAATAATTTTGAAAATGAATTCAATTTTTTTTTAAAGTCACAATTTTTCCAAATTTTTTAAGAGAAGATTTTGTCTAAATTTTACTGAGACCTTCATTTTAAATTGCAAAGTCCGAACTTATTGAAAGACAACATTTTCTAAAATTGAGAGAGTATTTTGAAAACTTGAAAAAAAAATAGATAAGTTCTGGGATATTTCTTTGGCTTTTAAAACAGATAGTGATTATTTTTTTCCAAAGCAGGTTGGGCAGTAAATTGAAGAGATAAATGGAGTGCCTATGCATCGTCAAATCTTGTATAAATTGATGATATTATTATGCAGTATTACCTGTAACGTAAAATACTGTTTCCCATCCCCATCTGTGAGCTAGATATCCGCTAAAAGGGTAAACAATCGCAACTCCTACGTTTGATCCGTTGAAACTGAATGATACTAGTTTTGATCTTTCTTGCAAAGGAAACCATCGTGAATACATCTCGATAACACTCACGTAGAGGAATGTCTGCGGATGGACGTGGATTGAAACAAAATAAGTATTGAAAAGTGTCAACTTATAATTATGAGCATACGTACTACGTAGTAGGTAGGTACCTACATTTGCAACGTGTCATACATACGAGTATAAACTAAAAATAGACTGAATGTTCAAAAGAATGAAATTTCGAAGCATAGATTTTTTCAAAGGCATCGGATTTAAAAATGAGAAAGTCAAAAATACAATATGTATAAGGAAACATTCTTGTGCTAAAGTTCATTTCTCATTTTTTGGTGACATTTGAAAATTCGATTCACTCTGAAAAAATTTGAAATTCGATCAAATTGAGACAGAAAGCTGAAACTTGGTAGTTGCCCCATTTTAGACCCCCAAAATCGATTTGATTGGTGCTGATTTTAAGACTAAGAAATTCTATAAGTATAGGTAATTAGGTATGGTAAATGAGTTTAACCTGAGATAATCCAGTGATGAATCGACACGCCAAAAAGTAGTAAAAATGCACGTTCAACGCGTACGGATGGAGTAAGGTGGTGATACCAGAAATCACCATGAAAACAGCGCAGCTGACCGAGCCTCCCAAAAAATTCACTATGAATCCGCCTAGAAATGAGAATAGGCCTCCGTACGCGAATATACTAATGACCAAAGCGACCCTCGTCGAATCCCAATCAAACTCCGGCGGCTAAAATATAAAATTAATTAAATATTTCGTGTACCACACAATGACCTTGTCAAATGCCAACAAGATGAATTTCCTAGACATTTTGTGTATGTCTGGGACAAAAGGAGATACATGTGCCTTAATACATATGTACTATAAAGTAATTAAGCATACAAACTCGTACAATTGTAATATTGCTATCGATGAGTGATTTATTCGACGTCATCTCTACGACGGTGATGTTAATGTGATTTCGTACGACTTGAGAAACGACTAGACATAAAAATAACACCGCCACTACAAGTATTCGTTTCGATGGCAATAGTGGAGGTGCCACTGTCGTACTTGAGATTTTTCTGTGGAACAAGGAAAGTTTATTAGGGATTTTTTTAAGATGTAAAATTGCATTAGTGAGTAGGTATACGAGTAGTTTCTGTGTTTTTTTTTTTTTTTTAAAGCAGGGGGGACTCCACTGCTTATCTCGTTAGGGTTGACCTTACATGTTTTTTTTTTTTTAATTTGAAGAACAGTTCTGATTGAAAAAAATTACCTACTTGTTTTTTTTTATCATTGAACTTTCTTTTTCAATATTGTTGAAAAACACAGATACGCCTGAAAGGAGGCGCTTAGTAAAATTTCAGCTACTTTCGTTCATTTTTGGTTTTTTGGTAAAATTTTTGAAAATTTTGAAAAGCTACTATGAGGGCGATTTCCAAACTTTTTCATGAAATATACATTTTTTTAAGCAAAGTGAACCAAAGTGAACACTTGATTCCTCAGATTCAACTTTCACAGATCACTGCCAGTTTTGGGCCATTCTGGAGCCTCCAGCGATTTTTAAATCGTTCTGGAAGAGCTAAAAATCAACTTCGCGACCTATAACTTTAATCGGTTTCTACTAAGCACCATCTCTACTATTTCAAATCGTTACCGCGAAATTCCAAAAATTCCCAGTTCAAAAGTGAATTTTTGACCAATTTGTAAATTCCAGAAAAAGTGGATAAAGAAAATCAAATTTTCAGAGAAGCTGCATAATGAGCGATTTTTTTGACAAGATGTCTTCTGGTGTGTCTACTTACACGATCACTCGACTCGAAAACAGTCGAAATTTGATCATTTTGGGGTCTCCAGCGAGTTCTTTTTCTCCAGAAATTTCAAATTGCTCTGGAGGGGCCAAAAAAGAACTTGAGGACTTATAACTTTGGCCGGTGCTCATTTGGAATCTTCTCGATAATTTTAGGGAGTTGATTCGAAATTCCAGAAATACTAGTTAAAATATAGTGGATTTTTGACCAATTTGCGAGTGAATTCCAAAAAAAGTGAAACTAAACAAATTTTTAAAGAAGCTACATATAACGAGCGATTTGTTGGGCAAGATGTCTTCTGGTGTGTCTACACGATCACTGGACTCGAAAACAGTTGAAAAGTGACCATTTTGGAGCCTCCAGCGAGTTCTCAAATTTTTTCAGAAACATCAAATCGCTTTAAAAGGCTCAAAAAACAGCTTCAGCGCCTATAAAGGAGGGGTATCGATAAGGCCATTT
This sequence comes from Planococcus citri, assembly GCF_950023065.1. Classification (NCBI taxonomy): domain Eukaryota; kingdom Metazoa; phylum Arthropoda; class Insecta; order Hemiptera; family Pseudococcidae; genus Planococcus; species Planococcus citri. The sequence continues at coordinate 66,121,384 of NC_088678.1, read as the reverse complement.
TTCGGCCCCAGACAGTTATCGACTGAACCACTCTTAAATTGTTGTAATAAATGCCCCAAATACGAATCCGTGGTTAGTAGACCCAAAATGACAATTTTTTGGGCTACAGGGGTCCCCAAAGTTGCGAATAAAAAAAGAATTTTTGGAACCACTGAGTATTATTTTTAAAAACTTTTTTGGCGTAAAATATCTGCTTGAACCCGTTAAACATGATACGGGAAAATTTTTCCATTTTCGACCCTCGTGGGCAGAAATTCGGGAGGTTTTAATTTTTGGAAAATTTTGGAATCACCATTTTGAACCTACCCCTTTGAACCCCCCTAAAAAGCTGCTTACAGTTTATTAGTATCTGAAAGACCTCCATCCTACCAAATTTTCAGCTCAATAAAAATTTTCGCTGGTACTCAAAAATCCAATTTTCCAATTTTTTGTAATTTGGATTTTTTGGGAACCCCTGGATAGCTGGAAACCTGCGATTTGTGCCAAACGTAACGTTTTGAAGTATATATTCAATTAACCAGATGAAAAAGTTTAATTAAGCTCCGTGTACATTTGTAATTTTGAACCCTTTTTTCAGAGCCCTCCATTTTATGAACCCCTGAAAAAGACGATTATGCATATTTTTTCAAATAAATTGAAGAATTTATATTTGGAAAACACTAGCAAGAGCTCGATAATTTTTCACTTGATTTTACCAATAATTTTCTAAATTGAGCTTTTTTGGGCCAAATTCTGAGATTTTACTTCGTTGAAATCATGAAAACGTGATTTTAACGTTTTTTCGAAGAGTAAAATCTCAGAATTTGGCCCAAAAAAGCTCAATTTTGAAAGTTATTGGTAAAATCGAATGAAAAATTATCGAGCTCCTGCTAGTGTGTTCCAAATGTAAATTTTTCAATTTATTTGAAAAAATATGCATAATCGCTTTTTTCAGGGGTGCCCAAAGTGGGGGGCTCTAAAAAAAGGGTTCAAAATTATGAATATACAGGAAGCTTAATTAAACTTTATCACATAGGTAATTGAATATATGCCTCAAAACGTTACGTTTGGCGCAAATCGCAGGTTTCCAGCTATCCAGGGGTTCCCAAAAAATCCAAATTACAAAAAATTGGAAAATTGGATTTTTGAGTACCAGCGAAAATTTTTATTGAGCTGAAAATTTGGTAGGATGGAGGTCTTTCAGATACTAATAAACTGTAAGCAGCTTTTTAGGGGGGTTCAAAGGGGTAGGTTCAAAATGGTGATTCCAAAATTTTCCAAAAATTAAAACCTCCCGAATTTCTGCCCACGAGGGTCGAAAATGGAAAAATTGTCTCGTATAATGTTAAACGGGTTCAAACAGATATTTTACGCCAAAAAAGTTTTTGAAAATAATACTCAGTGGTTCTAAAAATTCTTTTTTTATTCGCAACTTTGGGGACCCCTGGAGCCCAAAAAATGGTCATTTTGGGTCTACTAACCACGGATTCGTATTTGGGGCATTTATTACAACAATTTAAAAGTGGTTCAGTCGATAACTGTCTGGGGCCAAAAAATGGCCTTATCGATACCCCTCCTTTGGATGGGTGCTTATTTGAGAACCCTCTAGAATATTTTCTTTGAATTGACACTTCTGACATTTTGTGGGAACCACCTAAAACGGTTAGGAGGGAGCTTAATACTCATCGACCAAATTTATAGGTCCCAAAGTTCATTTTTGGCCTTTCAAGAGAGCCCAAAACTAGTAAGAAGTTGCTGATGTTGTTATAAGGGGGATTGGAATTATTCATATAAGGGAATAGGGCAGACATCCCCTTATAAGGTGGTCAAGTTAAGAAATATTCCCTTGGTGGGGAATATTTGCTTAGTCCTGCATAGCTCAAATTACGGACACTGAGATAACTCCAACGCTCCTCATACATCATACTAGAGAGTATAAAACTAGAAATAAACATACTCGTAAGATGTACTGAATATGTTTAATCTTCGTAATACACAACATTTATAGAGTAGAATTTAGGTAATCACACATATATGTGATTCCCTTGAAAAGCATCATTTAAACCAACACGAATACATTAAATGAGGACATATCAAATATTCATGCTAATTTACTGGGGTTTGTTAATTCCAACGCATTGCAATTAACTAATGGGCTATATACAATATTTACTACTTACTGACACTGTCACTGTCCTGATGTCTCTCCGTTGCACTCACTAATACTAGAGGCGTCGACATGTTGAAAGAGTTATTTTACTGAATGATTATTAAGCACCGTTTAGCAGAGATATTTAAATTATGTTAATGTGTTATTTGAATAAATTTGGTGTTATTTTTAAGCAAATCTTCGCGATATTTACGAATCGAGAATAAAACCAACCTGACAAACCACCTCGACACAATCTTGAAAAAAAATAGGGTCGAGTTGACTCAAATTTTAAGTCAAATTTGAACCAATTTATTTCCTTTTCATCATTTTTTTCGGCACAAAATCGACCTATTCTCGAACATTATCAGTATAAAATTGACCCAAATTTACCATCAAGCATATTTCATATTGAGCATCACCACATATTTTGTGTTGATAATTTGAAGAGTGTGTGTAGTTTTTCAGTTGATTTTTCAACACTTTTTTGTGATTTGATGCAAAATTGACTCAATATCTGTGTCGATGGTTTTGAGTACATTCTATCAACACATTTTTCTGATCAATTTTGTGTTGAGCTTATGAAAAACGACCTTAAATCTTCAGAAAATTGCTCTTCATATTCTAGTGCATATTAGTGCAAATACATAATATTATATTGTGAATTGATATTTAAAATGATTTGATGGGAAAAATCCCTGCACCTCGACTCTTTCTTGACTCAAAAACTGGATCTAGATGACACCTAAGACATGAAGCGAAATGTTATAACACTTCTTTTCTCCAACATTGAAGGTTTTTGAAAAACTACTTATAGTTTTTGCTACACACTTTATCTGCGAGTAGTATATTGATGTCAGTGATAAATAATTGATGTCTATTTTTTATCAATTTTTGGTCTACTTTTACTACTACTGTGCTGTTAATCAACCATAAAATTTTGAAGCAATTTTCATATTATTTTCATTTCTCAGCAAAAATGAGTCAAAATCAACTCCAACTTCAATGTGCAGAAAAAATTTTATATTTTTAAGAAAAAAATTGATGAATATTTTGTGACAAGTTTTGACTATTTTCAGTTCATCAAAAAATCGATGAAAAATTGATTCAAATTTTGAAGCTTAAAAAAACAATTGACTACAACAGCACAAAAATATGCATTAATTTTTAATCAATTTTCACGCCATTTTCATTTCTAAGTGATAATCGGCTTAAAATCAACTTCAACATATTTATGTGCTAAATTAATGTCTATTTTCAAGGCAAAATCTATAGATATTTCAAATCAAGTTTTCATAGTCACATCATTTTGACAAAAAATTGATGAAAAATAGATCCAACTTATGATTTAAAAAGTAATCAATTTTACTATCATTTTGCAACAATTTTGAATCGATTTTTTACATATTTTCATTCGAGCAAAAAATTGGTAAAAAATCGATCCAGCACTGAAATTTAAAAAAGGCATCGATTATGATATCAGAAATTTAGAACAATTTTTAATCAATTTTCACATCATTTTTATGACTTGGTAAAAATCGTCCTATAATTGACTTCAACTTTTGTTTGCATAATTAATGCCTATAGAGAAAAAAAAAATCAACAAACATTTGCAGTCAAGTTTAGGTCCTCAGCAAGAAATCAACCTGAAATCGATTTGAATTTTCATCACGAAATTGTGATCGTTTCAAGTACTACAATAAAGGATGATTTGGGGTCAAGTTTCCATCAATCTTACATTTCGTTGAAAATTGTTGAAAACTATCAGTCAATTATTTTGATATTTTTTGTCGATTCTCAAAATCGTCAAAAAAATGATCAAAAATATTTGCCGATTTCTACTCCATCAAAACTCGACCTCAAACTGAAAGTCGAGATGGTTTGTTGGGAATGTTATGCACCAATAATAGATAATTTAATTAGCTATTGTCATGGTTAATTCCCACGCTAAAAGTGGTATAAATAATAAAAAGGAAGACATAGACACGAGAGACCTATGCGTTCATACATCTAATGTGCCGAAAAAGATCGACACATCAACCAGGTGACTCAGCTCCAGAGAGCTCAAGATTCCGATACTAAGTAAAGAGCTTGGTTTTCGCGATGTACCTGGCAGCTACCAGCGAGACATCGCGTCTATAGGAACGCCCACTTTACCATACTTCCAGTATAGGGGTAGTTATGAGAGATGGTAGGGGAATAGATCGCATAATTCTCTCCTAAGGGATGATTATCGTAATTTCCCCTACAGTGATAAATACATTAATAACTGCTAGACAGTTGGGCCACACATGTACCTTACAATGTGTTGATTCACTTTGCTCAAAAAAAATTTGTTTCATGAAAAAAAATCAAAAATGGTTTCTAAAAACAGATTTTTAGATTTTTATTCAAAAATTTAAAAATGAACTTTGGTACAGGTAATTTTGATTGGGGAGGGGGGGGGGTTAGAATCAGGGCTGGTGAACAAAACGATTGTAGTGTTCTGTTCTGTTCTGCTCATGAACAAAAACGTTTCATAGTGTTCTGTTCTGGTTTTTGTTCAAGTTAATGTGGATTCATTTGATCTGTTCTGGTTTTGTTCAGGTTGATTTGGTTCTATTTTGTTTTGTTCTGTTCGGTTCTCACTTTTCAGATATTTTCTCTTCACTTACATGATGAATTTTCTTAATAGGTAGCTTTTTACCTTCAAAGTTGAGCCTTTAACTGCCTTTAAAAGACAAAACAAAACTAAAAATGAAGTCTAAAACATGAAAAATAAAGAATTATTTGAATAAAATTGAAAGATACTGTTCTGTTCTGGTTATTGTTTTTTGTTCAAAACGTTGAATCATTTTGTTCAGTTAGCGTTAATTTGTTCAGAGCGTTATATCGTTCTGTTCATAGTGTTCTGTTCTGTTCTGTTCACCAGCCCTGGTTAGAATATAGTCTTTCAATCAAGCTTGGTTATAATTTTTTTAAAAATGAAGTTGGTATGCTTTCTCTTTTTTCAACTTAATTTATGATTACATATTTGATTTTCAAATTTATTTTTGCTCCACAACATTATACTCTTCAAAGATTTTCACAAATTCTATGACATTCTGTTTAAATGTCAAGGTGATTGTTGTTTTTCAACTTTCTAAATTAAATATTGATTCAACCTCCCACTATCCAATTTTCAATTTTGAGCTTATGCATTTACCTCTACTGTATACTTTATCGTTTTTTTTGTTTTTTGAAAAAAAATACACCATGCTTTTATTTTATTTTATTTTATTTTTGGCATTTCAGGTATCATATGTACAAATTTTTATGGGTAACTTTACAGCACGTGGAGCATATCTGATACTTTTACCTATAAAATGTAATGAATTTACATCAAAAGAAGAACCCGAGCAACCGTAAAGTTTTCGTTTCAAACGGTATATGTAGGTACCTGTGGTAGTGAGATTTTTTTCACAAACAAATTGTTTCAAAAAAAACGTTCTTTTGTATGCATTTTAAAAAAAATTCTACATTTGCGGAGTTGAATTATGAAAATGCAATAAATGATTTTTTGGAAAACTCCATTTTTAAAAACTCACGATTTCTCTCAAAAATTACAATAAAATAACAGTTTGGTGAAAATTGAAGGTACATTATTTGAAAGGTGGGTCGAACTCTACTGAAAAACACAAATTTCCTACCTGTGTACTGGATCATTCTGGTTTTCCAAAAGCTTCAACGAACCGTTGGGCTGATCTGCGACGTACGTTTTCTCCATTTCCGAAGAATTTTCACTTCGATAATCTCGTCTACGAATAATTTTACTCCAATTATTTACATTTCGATTTCATTTTACTTTCAACAACTACGAAAAGCACATTCAGACCACCGAACAAGCAAATTTTGTTTCAACGGCGAAGGTTTTACTCGACTCAGGAGTCCTCTAAGGTTAATGCTAATTTTATAATTAATTATTTTGTTTTGCAATTATTTCACATGTTAACGCAATATAAATACTTGGTGCCAAAAATTTTCATTATGATATTCCATATGACAATATATGTGAGCAGAACATCAGAACGCGTGCGATTCGCGAGTTTTAACAAGATGTAAGTATCACTATTGTATGAGTAAGAATGAGTATGTGTTGAATTGCAATTTGAATGTGTCGCTTTTTTCAAAACAATGGCAGTGGGTTCGGTTTACCTTTATCAGCATGTTTCTCGTTTAGGTAGGTATGTATATGTAATAGGTATACTTGGCTTATTTTCTATCGATAATAGTGTGGAAAAATACGTAGGTAGTCTTAAGGTGTTAATGGACTTCTCGTTTTTTTTTTTTTTTTTTTTTTTTTACAAGAAAAATGTTTATTTGTGTAAGTGTGCGTGTAGTCCTTCGTACTGTGTTTTACTTGGATCAAGATCTTGTGAGTACAGAGTATTATCTACCTACTTATGAATTGGCAGGCACACTTTTGGTTCACTTGCGCGGAAAATTGTCATTATTCTAGGCAATCGATAGGTATGGAATATTATCTATAAGATTTTTTCAACGATGCAAAATATTTAAAAAGTTGTTTTTCAACCAAAAAAAAAAAAAAAAGTCTTGAGTTGGAAAAACAGAAAATTTGTTTACATGTAGGTAGATATTTACTCGAATTTAGATATTTAGGTACATTACCTACTTTTATCAATTTTTCAGAACACGAAATTATTTTCCTAAAAAGCAAAACTATTGTTTCCTAATTCCTATACCTACGTAATTTTTTTCGAAAAAAGTCGTGAAAATTTTTCAACAAGACAAAGGTACATATACAATATACATAACTAATTTTTAAGTGAATGCTGAAAATATAGTGATTCGTGCTAAACTTTGGCTATTTTTCATAGGTACGTCTTCAGTGAGCTGAAGCCTTCAGCGGATGTCTGATTCATTCTAAGACTATTTTAGAACACTCGTGGCAATTGATTAAATTTTGCATTTTTCTTTAATCAATTCTCCTTGAAACCTCGCAAACTAATTCGTTGTAAGTTTAACAAGACTGTCCGAGGTATAAAATCTTCTCAACTTTTTTTCTTTGTCTATCCATAAAAAGAAATGGCGATGGTTTTTTATGGGATTGGTTAAATGAGAAAAACTTTTTAAAAAAATAAATCACTGAGACTGGAAAAATTGAAATAATTTTCTAACGAATCAAAATATTGAACTTTATTTTTTTAAACAAAATACACATCGAATGAACAAAAGTCAGAAATACATAAACAAGTATAGCCTATATCGAAAAACCAAAAACAGAAGAATGATTTGGACGATTTGAGAACACATTTTCTGGAAATTGAATCAGTCTTGAGATATGAGTCTTTATAAAGCAGTGTGGGTTCGAAGGAAATGAAAAATGCATGAAAATAATGGAACTCATCCTGGAATGAATCCGGTCTAAATGCACATAGTCGCATGCATACGAGTACGTTAATGAGAATCACAAGTTTGTAAATTTTTGCTAGCTGATTGGCATTCTTCTTCAATTGACGGCGATGTAGACCACTGTTGAGGCGCACTGGATCCCAAAATTACAAAAATTAAAGCACCGAAAGCTGCAACGGCCGCAGTCAATAGAAAAAAGTTGTGCCATTCTTGCAATCTCTGAACAAAATCCAAACAAGAGTAAATTTTTCTGTCAATGAAAACAGTAAGTAAGTAATAATTTTGCTCACATGGTTCGTGGTCATAAATCCTATAGAAGTTTGAGCAGCAATGGCACCCAAAGAAAAGAAGTAAATATTGATACTGGCAACATGGCTGACGTGATTGGGAGCTAAACCAACTGTGACGATTCTGCGAAACAAAATTACATACTCGTAAGTAGGTACCTACACAATACAGAATAGTTGATCAGAAAAAAAATTCATAGGAAACGTACGATACGATTAATGATACAAACGACATAGAAACTTGAATGAAAATGAAGATAATCAATGACGTAATTAAATCGGAGACCATTGTGTTGCATACGTACAAAAGTATGCAACAGATGAACGCTGCACCCGTGATTATCTTATGCATCTGTATGAAAAGCATGATCAATTATCATCATTGAATTATTTTACGTATTAGGCACATAGAAGGCATAATAAGCTGATAAGTATGGTTTAAAATCATTATTCATTACCGCTGTCGTAGAAATACTGCTGTGATTTTTCCAAAAATCCATAAATATTCCGACCAAGGGGAACATGAGCATGTAAACTAAGCCAGGAATCGATGATATGTATCCTACTTCGTCGGTATCTTTTTGAGTTAAATCTGTAATATGTAAGGTGGTAATGAATGGAATTAATGAGACCTTCCCAGGGAAAATTAATTCTATAAAATTCTATTAAAAAAAACATTAAAAAATTCTCTATAGAATTTTATGTCCAGAATGTACCTCAGTATAAAATTTTATCAAAGTTCATAAGTTTTTTTTTTTTTTTTTTTTGGGTGTTTATAATTACAAGATTATTACACCCATAGAGGGGGGGGGGGTTAGATTTGGTTTGTGAGGTTGATGTTTTTTATTAGGGAGATGAATTTTTGTATTTCACAGGGTTCATCAGGAATAGCAGGTGGGTTTTCTTCTATCTGTAGTGTAAGTCTGTTTTGTTTTAGTTGGGGACAGTTGAAAAGTATGTGTTGGATGTACGTGGGTTCGTTTCTGCAAAATTGGCATAGGGGTTGTTGACGCTTGACGCGTAAGAATTTGAGACAAATATACTCGATGACATTTATTTCGAGACTAAAAAGTTCTCGGAGAAATTACACAGTTCTAACCTAAGATACAACGTAAATCTAGGTAAAAAAGGCAAAATCGGTAGGGTAGTGGACTGTATGGAAGGGTAGTGGACTGTATGGATCGTTAACCAATGAAAAGAATCGAAGAGGGTTGGGTGGGTTGGCTATTGGCTATTTTACGTAAGTATTATTTGTAAGGAAACGTATCTATTTTAAGTGACAACTTAACATACTCCCCCCTTGAGGAGGCTTAATAATATTTAAGTCTACTCAATCTTATCAATAATTCATTTTTTTTTTTTTTTTTAAATTAATCAATATTATTTGAGATTTTTTTTTTTTAAGAAATACGGATTAAAATTATTCACTCTCATTCGAGATTCATTCTAAAATATTGATTACCTATGTAATCTTAAATTACGAGTTTTTATTTCAATTTTATTCTAAAATTATTCAATCTTATTCTGGATTCGTTCTAAAATATTGATTACCTATGTAATCTTAGATTACGATTTTTTATTTCTATTTATTATTTTTTAAATTCTAATTAATCATAGGCAATGGTACCAAGACTGACACTGGTCTTTTGAATGTACCATTTTTTGTTTTTACACAGACGACTCTTACTCTGCCATCTCTCCCTGGGAAAATCTCCGCGATTCTTCCCATGGTGAGTGGCATTGTCCGCTCTCTAATATAGACAAAATCGTCTACTTTTAAATTCTTAACCTGCTCTGTCCATTTTTTCCTTTGCTGAAGGTGGTTTAAATATTCGCGGGACCACCTATCCCAAAGAGAATCGGAAATCTTTCTAATTAACTCATAGCGAGTTCTTAGAGGGACATTTGGACGAATTTCTGCCGCAGGGGTTAGAATGGGTCTATGTATGAGAAAGTGAGCAGGGGTAAGAACATTTAGATCGTTTGGGTCATCACTCAGGGGTGTCAAAGGTCTGGAATTAAGGCGAGCTTCAATTTTTGTTATGATGGTTAGAAATTCCTCGTAAGTTAAGATCGCATCGCCAACCGCCTTATTTAGGTACGTTTTAACGCATTTTATCCCTGCTTCCCACAGACCACCGAAGTGTGGTGTGTGAGGCGGGATGAAATGCCAATCAACATCGGGGATCATGCCGGCTGCACCAACAAAGTTAGTGCCATTGTCCGAATACACTTTATTAGGTATGCCGCGTCTAGCAGTAAATCTTTCAAACGCTTTTACAAACGATTCACTGGACAAACTATCGGCGACCTCAATATGTACTGCTTTTGTTGAAAAACATACAAAGAGACATATGTAGGCTTTTAAGAAGGTTTTGGTAGGAGTACCGGAAGAACGCAAGATGAAATGCGGACCACCGTAATCGACACCAACATGCACAAAGGCAGGGTTGGGTTCAACGCGGGGGTTAGGTAATGCTGCCATCATCTGGTTTTGTGTTCTCGCGCGATCGCGTACACAAACAAGACAATTAAGGATATAGTTGCGAATGACTGATCTACCATTCACAATCCAATATTTTTCCCTTAAAAGGTTGAATAAAGTCATGGTAGGCGCGTGCAGGTTTGATTCGTGAGCATGACGAATAATAAGTATGGTTAAATGGTTGTTTGGGTCTAAAAGTATAGGGAATTTTTTGTCAAAAGAATAAATTGACTGTTCAAGACGACCACCTACTCGAAGGGTACCATCGGCATCTAAGAAGGGGTTTAGTGATCGCAGGAAGCGATCTTTTATAACCTTAGGGTTGATAGAAGAAGCGTTTCTTTTCAAATCTGCGATTTCTTCATGAAAGGCTGTTGCCTGCATTAATCGAATTAGGTTTAAAAGAGCATTTTCACGCTCCTTATAAGTGACAATACCTTTGTACTTCGTTTTAAAACGAAGACAAAGAGACACCAGGTTGAGGAGTTTATTTAGATCCGAAAACGTCTTTACGTAATCGAACACATTAGATACAAAAAGGACAGTGGTTTTATTACACTGTTCGGCTGAAACATCTGCTAGCTGTTTCCCTTTTACAAAGTGACTTGGCCAGTCAGCTGTCTCTTTACGTAAGAAATCGGGGCCATGCCACCACAGTGAACAGATTTGTAGTTTTTGTGGAATTAAGCCGCGAGAAGCGATGTCTGCGGGATTCAATTTCGAAGGGATATATCTCCACATACTAGGATTGGTTTTGAGTTGAATTTCTTCAACTCGATTCGCAACAAATACTTTCCAGGTATCCACAGGTTTGGCAATCCAAGCCAAAACAATTTGAGAGTCACACCATAAATAGGTGTTTTTTATGGGAATGGTCAAAATACCAAGTACGTTTTGGTACAAACGAGAGAGGAGAACAGCTCCACACAACTCTAAACGGGGAATTTTCATTCTTTGAACTGGCGAAATTCTGGTTTTTGATGTTAAAAGCTTCACAAACACGTTTCCGTGACAATCTTTTGACCTTACGTACAGCACTGCACTATAAGCGTTTTCTGATGCATCACAAAACCCATGAAGCTCAACATCATTTGGCCAAAATGCGCGACGTTCTATTTCAATCGATAAAAGGGACAAATTTTCACGATATTTGAGCCACTCTATAGCAAGCTCATTGTCATCTTCAATTGGTGTGTCCCAGTCGAAACCAGATAACCACAATTTTTTCAGAAAAATTTTCGAAATTAATACAACAGGCGATAAAATTCCTAAAGGATCAAATAACTTCGAAGCTTCAGAAAGAATTTTTCGTTTTGTCAACGGTAGAGGTGCAGGAGGAATTTTTGCGGAAAAAATATACTTATCACTTGTGGTATTCCACACGAGACCTAGGGTTTTCAGTTCCTCACTACAAATAGGGACATCTTGTGTGAGACTGGTGAGCTTATTTTCTTCCTCACAGGTGAGTACAGAAGGAAAATTACTCGCCCATTTTCTGAGGTTAAAGCCACCAAGTTTCATCAGGCTAATCATTTCATTTTGAATAATTTTGGCCTCATCCTCGGAATCAGCACCACTAAAGAAATCATCAATGTAAAAATCTTTCATCCGAGAAGCGCCAGTAGGATACTGAGTGCAATAATCCAAGGCTACTTGCTTTAAGGTACGATTTGCTAACCAAGGAGCACTACCTGTACCATAAGTGACAGTTGTACACATATGGTCACAAATTTCACCATTTTCATCAAACCATACAATTCGTTGAAAATGTTGGTCCTCTTCGTCAATAAACATATTACGAAACATCATTTCAATATCTGCACAAAAAACTATCAGATATTGGCGACTTCTAAGTAGAATTGGATAAAGGTCATTTTGGGTTTTAGGACCAATCATAAGTATGTCATTTAACGAAATGCCATTGGATGATTTTTTTGAAGCGTTGAAAACCACTCTCAATTTTGTGGTCAGGCTTGATTCACGCAGTACAGCATGATGGGGCATATAGAAATGTGGTTTTTGAGCAATTTCAGCCTTGGTCAATTTTCTCATGTGACCTAATTGCTCATATTCAGTCATAAAATCTTTGTAGGCTCGTTTTTCGGCCGGTTTTAAACAAGCTTGGGTGTATTTTAGGATCCGAACGGCGTTTTGCCGAGAGTCACCCAGCTCGGCAGGATTTCTTTTAAAAGGAAGGCGAACACAATATTTACCAGAGACCCTGGTCACAGTGTGTGAGTAAAATTTCTCACAAGCGAGGTCTTCCTTGGACATAGTTTCTGAAGCAAGATTCGGACAATCTTCAACTTCCCAAAATTTTTTTAGTTGAATATCAATTGTGGGCTCCATTGAGCAATGTAGGGAGGTTGTGATTGGCTCTAAAAAATCAAGTTTTCCAGCAATCACCCAACCTAATTTCGTATTTTGAGCAACTAATTTGCCCTGAAAATTCTCATAAATGCCTTCAGAAGAAATTTGAGATGTAACCTCAATTCCTAAAAGAAGATCAATGGTACCAGATTGGTGGAAAGTAGGATCAGCCAATGAAATTGCAGCAGGGGGTTTTATTTCTCGGAGATTCGGAGATACACGCAATTCCGTGATTTTTTTAACAATATGGGCTTGAATTCCTGTGGAATAGCTCGGAAAACGTGATTTTAATTCAAGATCAGCTAATCCATCAGTACTGCCACAATTTGTCTGACCTAAACCTTGCACAGTGGTGGAATTATTCGATTTTGGCAGATTTAATTGAGAAAAAAACTCTTTTGAAATGAAACAATCTTCGGAACAATTATCGAGCAGAGCTCTAGCAGGTAGATAATGGTTACGGTAGTCTTTGACAAGCACTATCGCAGTGGGTAAAAGTGTACAATAGTTCGTTGTACAGGGTTTCGAACGTAAGGCTATGGTAGTGAGACAGTTAGTGGACGAGTCTTTACCTGAAGCGGACGGTGAGACAGAATTCTTAATTTTTTCACTTTTCTTTTCTTTGTGGCACATTAGGGTATTATGACGTTCGTCACAAATGCGACAATTACGTTCATTTCGACATGTGGATGCAGTATGATTACTGCCAAAGCAATTACGGCATAATTTTTCTTTCAAAATCAAAGCTAAGCGGTCAGATAGAGACATTTCTTTGAATTTTGGGCATAAATACAGTGCATGATTATCATCACAAGCATAGCACTTCGGAAATTTGGTCAAGAAATTATTAACAGGTGCGGAGGTTTTTACTTGAGGAGTGCCTTGAGCAGACCACTTATTTTTTCCTGAATCGGAGGTAAATTTTGAATAACATGATTGTAAAGCATGAATTCTTTTTTCCACAAATTTGCGGACAATTTCTAGTTCAGCAATTTCACTTTGAGGGGCCTGAAGTTCCCACTCTTTCCGTGTGCTGGGATCAAATTTAGAAACGAGCAGAAAAACTAGAATACTATTCCATTTTTCAACAGGTTCACCAATATTTTTTAGGCTATACACGTTTTTAAAAAAGCTATCTAACATTTTACGTAAATTTATAGCGTTTTCTACGGTTACATTTTTTTCAAAAACAATATTTTTAATATAGGTCTCAATGAGATCCTTTTTATTTTCATACCTATCCTTCAACAATGTTCTGGCAGTTTCATAATTTTCGGAAATAGTTTTCAGTTTGCAAATACGATCTGCTGCTTCTCCACGGACAGCTCCTTTCAGGTAGGTCAATTTTTCAACATCGGATAGATGAGGGTTGGAGTGGTAGAGGCAGTCAAATAAATCGATGAATTGTGGAAAATCCTCGATTTTTCCAAAAAATGGCGGTAGTGTAATTGCGGGTAGTTTGGCTTCAGGTTTTATTCCACTTGGCTTGGAACTTTCCTTTTGGATCGGTTTTTGGTTCAATTTTAATTTTTTCTTCAAATCCACACTCAAATTTCTAAGTGTAGATTCTAAGGAAATGCGAAGTTCATACTGGCTGTTGGCTTCAGCATCCTCGCAGCTTTCCTCGATTTGGTTTTGGATTTGTGTCAGGTCACTTTTCAGTTCATTTATGGAGTTGAGCAGTTCTTCTACTTCAACAGGATCGTCACTGCACTGGTCACACTCTGTTGTCAGATGCAGCAATTTTGTCTGGATGGATGCCTGGCGGCGGATAAGCGCGTCCATTTCGGATGCTGGTTGGTTTAATTCCAAACGGTACGTTCGAAATTAGGTCAATATTTGTGAACAGTTTGTTCACGGATTTTTTTTTCAAGAATTCGCCGAACGGTACATTCGCGAATTCGGTCACTTTTTGTGAACAGGTTGTTCACCGATTTTTTTTTTTTTTTTTTTTTTCAAAAAATTACACGAACGGACATTCGCGGGAATTTCTGACGATTTTCTTTATTCGTTAAAACGATTAAAATTTTACAACTTCGACTTTTCATTGAATATTTTTTCGCGAATTGCATTTTAATTAATTTTTGGTTAAAATACGATCGCGATAAAATTCACACAACATTCGATTTTCAGTTCATGATCACTTCAGTTACGATTGAAGCGATCATCCGGCTCGGTAGGACCATGTTGACGCTTGACGCGTAAGAATTTGAGACAAATATACTCGATGACATTTATTTCGAGACTAAAAAGTTCTCGGAGAAATTACACAGTTCTAACCTAAGATACAACGTAAATCTAGGTAAAAAAGGCAAAATCGGTAGGGTAGTGGACTGTATGGAAGGGTAGTGGACTGTATGGATCGTTAACCAATGAAAAGAATCGAAGAGGGTTGGGTGGGTTGGCTATTGGCTATTTTACGTAAGTATTATTTGTAAGGAAACGTATCTATTTTAAGTGACAACTTAACAGGGGTTTTGGTTCTTTTTAGTATAAGTGGTTATGAGTAATTTTTGTGTGACCTATTCTTAGTCTAGTAATAAGGATTTCTTCTTTTCTGTTCAGGTGGCCTAGATTTTTCCAGGGGAGGGTTGTTTTTTTATGTTGGAAGAGTTTGTTTGAGGTTTGTTGTGACCAAAAGTGCTGCCAGTTGGTAAATGTGTTATGAGTGATTAGAGATTTAATATCATCAGGAGTGAGAGAGGTAAGAGGGGTGGGGGCAGCGGCTGTTTTTGCTAAATTATCAACAGTTTCGTTTCCAGTGATACCTATGTGGCTGGGAACATACATGAAGCTAATTGAGTAATCATAATTTTGGAGGTTAAAAAGGGACTTATGTATGTCTTGGACTATGGGATGATCAGAAAAAATGTTTTGAATGGATAGCAGTGAACTTAGTGAGTCGCTTTGGATTAAGAATTTTTTATTTTCTGATTGAATGGAAATTATATCTATTAGGCAATGTTTTATGACAGTGAGTTCAGCAGTAAAAATTGAGGCACAGTTGTGAATTTTGAAACTGAGAACTTTGTCATTTATTGAGTAAGCATAACCAGTATGGATGTTAGAAATTTTTGAACCATCTGTGAAGCATAAGTTATAATCTGTATAGTTTGATAACAGTTCTAAGTAATGACTGTTGATTGATGAAGGGGAGTGATCATGTTTTGGGTAGTTTCTTAAGTAGAATTCCATCTGTATAGGTTTAAGAGACCAAGGGGGATAAGATATTGGTTTATGGATAAGGTTTTCTAAGTCAATTTGTAGATTGTTCATATTTTTGATAAATTCTGAGATTGGACCTGAAGTATGGAGGAAATGCTGAGAGTTGTAGACTTTGAGTGATTTTTGAAGAGGGTGAGATGGATTATTTGCAACAGTTGTTAAGAATTTGTTTGTCATGAGACTTTTCCTAAAATCAGGAGGAAGCTATGCTATCAATTGAAGACGAATAGAGAGCACCTATGCAGATGCGCAAGGAGGAATTTTGAGCAGTTTTGAGAATGTTATTAGTTTTATTTGAGAGGATTGTAAAGCATGGACTTCCATATTCAATTTTACTACGTATCAGAGCTTTGTACAAGTGGAGTAATAGTTGGCGTGATGGGTTATACTTTGGATTTTTAACAATTTTTAGTAAATTTAAACGTTTATTAAGTTGAGCTTTTACGTTGAGAAAATGAGGAGTCCAAGTAAGTTTTTTATCAAAAGTAAGTCCAAGGAATTTGGTAGTTGGTTTAAAAACTAAAGGATGTCCTTTGAATTCAAGTATAGGTTCTGGGTAAGTTTTATTTCTCTTAGTAAAAAGTATACAGTGAGTTTTAGATTCAGAAAATGTTAGTCCATTTGATTCAGCCCATTTTTCAATACAATTGAGAGTTTTTTGGATCATTTCTGAGGCTAGTTTGATATTATTTGAGCGTATCGAAATGTTTATATCATCTGCAAAAATTCTTAAGGAAAGAGGTTGGGGAATAATACTACAGATATCATCAATTAGGAGTATAAATAGGATGGTGCTAAGCACAGAGCCTTGAGGGACCCCATTTTCAATATCAAAAAGATCTGAGTATATATTTTCAATTCTGACTCTAAAGGTACAATTTGATAAAAAGTTTTGGATAAAGTAAGCTAAATGCCCTCGAATTCCTATAGCATGTATTTTTTGAAGTATTTTGTATCTCCATGCTTTGTCGAAAGCTTTTTCAAGATCAAAAAAGACTGGGAGTACAAATTCTTTATTTTGAAAGGCAGTATTAATTTCCTGTGTAAGACTAAAAAGATGGTCCAGAGTAGATCTTTTTTTCCGAAAGCCACTTTGAAAAGAACTGAGGGAATTTGTAGAGTCAATATACCAAGTAAGACGTTTCATAACCATTTTTTCTAGAATTTTACATGGGACAGAAGGTAAGGAAATAGGCCTGTAACTGGAGGGAAGGTGAGCATTTTTCTCAGGTTTAAGTATGGGAATGACAGTTGCAGTTTTCCATGTTTGAGGAAAGGCATCTGAAGACCAGATTTTATTGATTTACTTGGATAAAATTTTATCAAATTCGTATTTTTTTGTTTTAAAAAATGATATTTAATCAGTAAAAATGGTATAATTAATGTTAGTGAAGTAGTGTGGTAAATTTTATCAAAAAAGCGATAAAAAATTTTCAAAAAACTTTCAAAAAATTGGACTGCCTGTGAGAGGATTCGAACCTGCAACCTCTCGCACCTCGTTTTATTCTCTTAACTACTATGCCACCCTGTTCCATGAGGGATCAGGTATTTTAAAAATACTTATATATTCTCTTTTCCAGGGTCTGGACTTGGAAAATTTTGGGAAATGTTTGATCAAATTTGATCAAGATGAATATCTTGTCATACAGAAATTATTTTCAGTGAAACAGAAGTTCATCACTTTTATCAATTATTATAAAATTCTATAAAATTGAATAGAATAAAGGTAAAAAAAATTGACTAAGTGATGCAGGATTTGATCAATTTTGATATAGCTTTGTAAAAGTTGATCAAATAATATCATGTTTTATATAACTTTCAAGAATATGCTACATCCAACTTTATCAAACTTCATCAACTTTTACAAATCTTAATAAAATTGTATGTATATCAAATTTTGTGTATCATACTAGGTATATCAAACTTCATCTAACTTTATCAACTTTCACCAATCTTTATAAAATTAAATAAAACTCTATGAATTTACTACATAAAACTTCATCAATTTTTGCCAATCTTTATAAAATTGAATAAAACTTCATATGTATACTCCATAAAATTTCATCAAACTTCATTAAACTTTATGAATTTTTATGAATCTTTATAAAATTATAGAAAACTTTACATTCACAGTTAAAATCAATTGAATCAAATTTGATGTAATTTTATAAAATTTGATAGAATTCTAGGAAACTTGATCAAATTTTTGATCCAATTTGATCAAATAAGATCAAATTGGATAAATTTTTATTGAATTTTACCTATCAAATTATTTTCCCATGGGTTTGAGGAATTTTTATTTGTATTCTAAGTAGATATTCAAATTTTGTTTTTTATCTTTATTTTTATAGATACTAAGTACATTTTATGATTGATTTTCTAGATAACTCACCTTTGATGTAAATAGGAAAAGAAGCAGTTACAATTGTGAATATCCACATGTAAGTAGATGTGAGGATGAACAGCGCCCATACAGGACCTGATGTAAAAATGAGCCTAAATATGTGAAACACCTACGAGTAGAATGAAAAAAAAAATTATTGGTAACCTCTATTGTAGGACTGTAGGCACCTACTTATTTTTAGAAAATTCATCTGGCGAATGCTTAAGTAATTATTTTACCAATAACCTTTGTTTTTGTACCATTTAGATTATTTTCTTGTTTTATTGAACTCGTTTTTGTTTCTTTGCCATGCAGGATGTAGTCTAGTTCAATTTTGGAAATCGTCCGATCTTGTGAGGGATGATTCTTCACGAAAATCCAGAAAATTACCGATATAATCACAGATAAAGCACCTGCGTGAGAATTATTTCAATTTCAAAATGATTATGAAGATTTGTTTAATTATCTATACCTACCTATCCTATAATAGCTTAAATTTTTTTCTGATCTTTTGAGAACCAATTACTTCTAAAACTGTCATCATCGTACTTACCAGTAATATAAAACACCATCTGCCATCCCCATTCATGAGCCAAATATCCGCAAAATGGATGCGTAATTGTTACACCAGCATTTACACCATTCATACTGTAGGCAATCAAAGTTGACGTTTCTGATAATGGGAACCATCGCGATGATATCTCACTCGTACTCGCATAGAATGCAGCCTGCGTCGAAATTTGAGAACACATTTATTCATGTAGGTAGGTAATGGACACGTGAACGTACAATTTGAACTTGTATGAACCTACCTCGACAATTCCGGTCAAAAAACGACACAATAAAAATGTATAGAAACCTTGGTAAAGAGCGACTGGGTGGAGTATTGTGGCAAAACCGGAGAGTAGCATGCAGAATGCACAACTGACCGATCCTCCGAATTTATTGATGACAAACCCATTGACAAATGCGAGCAGACCACCGTAGTTGATTAAACTTGTTACTATACCAACTGTGGCTGGATCCCAGTCAAATTCTGCTGCCTAGACAAAGAAACAATTTTGTAGGAGAATCAGAAAATTTCTAGACTGAATTAGATGGATCATGGATCCTCGACTCTTCGTGCTTTTTGATTCAACAATAATGAACTTGGGCAGTTACTTACTCGGGTAATAGTAATATTGTCTTGCGTGATTGAAGTATTGGAACTCATTTCGACGACGGCGATATTCATGTTGTTTCTTAGGATTTGGAAATTTACGTAGCATAGAAATAGCATGATTGTTACCAATAAACGTTTGGAAAACAGTAATGGAGGTTTTTCCGAAACTGATTGGGGATCATTTCTGTAAAATTATGGTATTGTTATAACTTTTGCATTTTTTAGAATAGGTAAAAATAAGATCATATTATCTATATGTGAGTAATGTAGATATATGTATGTACCTACCTGATTTCATCTGCTTTACCTCCCAAGAGCTCCGAAGTGGTTTGTTGATTTTCAGTATCGTCTGTGTCTGTGGCCTTCATAGCAAATTGATCAGTTTCTGTCAACATTCAACTATTATTTGAGAAAATCGTCATGAAAATAACAAAATTAACGAACTTAACGTTAATTACATCTGACTAGTTGGAAATAATGAAAGTAAAAATCTGGTACCTTGCACGATATTTTCGAGCTGTCAGGAAGTGAGGAGAGATGTTGAAAAGTTGAAACTTCCCAAAAGCATAATAAGGGTACCCAGAACTAGGTATCTAGTCTACTAAACTGATTATCTCGCCAATTTCCTCAAAAAATGTCGCCTCTTAAAATCATCACACTTTGGAAATTGAAATTTATTTAGTAAAGTAATCTTTGATGATTTCGTAACTCGCTATAACTTTATTCGTAGGTTATTTCGAAGTTGGATACGTAAAATATTCGTTCTTTTTTTCTTTACTTATGTACGCGAAGAAAAGTACCAAAGTCAAAGTCCTCAAGTTGTTTTTTTACGTTTGAATTTTTTTTTATTATTTCCATTTTGGTTTCTCATCCAAATGAAACATATCTCGAAGTCTTAAGAGTTTCTTGCATGTTTAAAATTGTTTGTTTGTTTTTTTTTTTTTTAAATTAAAGAAGTTGATAATCAAAGTTTAGCTGTTTTTTATACTCAAGGATGAGGTATCCAGTTTGAAGAAAAACGTAGGTACCTACTTACATATGAAAAAATTAATAAGGTATGGGGTAAGTATAAATAACTGGAAAAATGGTCTGGAGAACCTGGAAATGTCAGGGAAAATGACTTGCCAAAAATAATGGACACCCAGCTGACAACATTTTACAGTTTTTTCTTCGAAAAATGTTCTTAAATTTTTTCAATTTTGGAAAAAGTAATTCTTTCAATGGAAATTATCCAACTTTTTCTGGTGAGGTTTTCAAATTTTTTTTAAAAACAGTAATCCATTTTTTTCTGTCTACTTTGCTCAATTTTATTAATTTGTAAAGCGTCTGAAAATAGTTAATTTCAATTTTTTTTTCAATTTGTGGTGTTTTTAAATGGAATTTTTTTACAATCTTTTTTTTTAAATTCCACCGTGGCATAAAACAAATTTTATGTATTAAAAAACTTAGTTTGAAAGACCATGTAAAAATACCCCACCAGGCAAAATTTCCAAGTGCTCCTGTTCATTTTTCGATTTTTGACACATTTTTGGAAACATCAAAAAATCAAAATTTCATCTAATTGAAGTATAAAACTGAAATTAGGTATTCGACCTATTTCTAACCCCCTACTACATTAATTGGAAGCGATTTCAAACTTTGGAAAAATCAAAGCCTCCAAAAAAATTGAGAATTTGGGTACATTTCTCCCAAAATTTCATCCAATAAAATTAGAACGCTAAAATTTGATTTGCAAAATATTTTCGACATTTCAAGTCAAATATGAGTACCTATACCTAGGTATTTGAAATATTCTAGAGTCTCTCCAGTTATTTTGAAAATGCCTCTTTAAAAAAAAAAAAAAAAGTGTCATAATGATCTATCCATAAATGAACTTCAGAAACCATAAACCAAGCATTTCCGAACACATTGTACCTACTTGCTTACGTTGATTTGGACAGGTTCTATGGCATTTTTTTTTTTGAAAAACGAATTTTTAAAATTTTGCTGAATGCAACTATAGAACGGATTGAAGATCACTTCCAGTCGACTCGATGCAGACCAAATTGAGAGGCCAGAAAAGGTCAATCAATGAACTTGAGCAGCCAAATAGGCAGACAGATGACCCTGGACAGCCAGACATGGCACTGAGACAACCACGAAAGGTAAGACAAGAAAACGGACAACCATATAACATTCTAGACAGGTAGGTCACTAGGTCAGTGACCTCAAGAGGTCAAACATGCAGATAGACGACCTTGGGAAACCATACAGATGGGTCAATGACCCGGAATAGGACACGCAGGTAAACAAATAACCTTGGAAAGTTGGACATGTATGTAAGTGACCTTGGGAGGTCAGACACTCGGGTCAACGACCTTAATTGGCCAGACAAGCAGACAAACAAATTTTAGCTTTCTAGGTCAACTTGAATTTTGATTTTTTTTTGCATTTTTGGTCCTCTGATTTTCAAAAATTCATCAAAAGTCTCAGAATGAACCTTAGCACTTAAAATTTTGGTCAGGTGAGGTATTCTTGCATAATCTTTTGATTTAGCTTTGTTTGGATCCAAAATTTGTCTGCCGGTTTGAATACTTCTCTAATCAGGGTTTAAAAGCAAATCAAGTTATTGCATATTTTTGAATGAAAAATTATGAGTGTACTTTGTAAAATATGCGAGCTCTTGCGCAAAAATGTAAATGGAATATAAATCTCTTAAACATTTTTTTGTTGGTTTGATGTTGAGGGAGCACTGATGGATAAGATTGTGTTTTCTAATGGAACTTATGTTGAGGATTGAGGAGATAATACATGAGAAAATCTAAATGACGTAATAAAGTTAGCATGATTTTTTGAACACCTTATATATGTAGATGTGTATAATGTGGTTGAAATTAATTTGTAACCTTATTAATTACGATGATGTTCATCTGAAGCATAATTTAACATCGATAAAAATAACTTCCCACCGTCATTCATTTGAAAAATCGAGAATATCAGTACGAAATAAGTTAGATAAACAATTAGAGTACCTACCTAATAAGTACATACTAATTGTAAATAAAAAATTACGTATCTCGTATTAATGCTTGCGGTACTCACTTCGTTCGTCTTCTCTGCTTCGTAACAGTTTTGAAACAACTTCTTGGCCATCTGCCATCCTTGCACCAGTTTATTTCTATTAGGCTTCTATCCACGTGGATGTAGCATTGTTTATACCACACGAAATAAAAAATACATTATACTTACACATTATAGAACAAATTCAAATGAATAATTATCGCGCCATGACTCTGTTATCAGTATTCAGTAAGTTAAAGATTATATAGCCGAGCTTTCACGCTTTATTACGATATTCAACACTTTCGTTTTTTAAACTGATTAAAACAGACGGTTACAAGTGAAATTGATTTACGCATGCGTATCTATCTACACGTGTGATGTGGTGTGGGGAAGTCTACCAAGTGTACCAACGATATTATATACGTAGAACACGAGAACACTATTTTTGATCTACTGATCGTGTACCTACCTAATCTGTGGACAGTGTGAAGGAATGCCGAAATCAAAATTCCTCCAATTTATCACACTTTAAAAATTAATCACGAATTTGTTTGAAAATCAACGAAAAATTTAATATAAATTTATTAGACAGGTACAAAATACTAAACAGGCGTAGTTTTTCAGATTTGAAAAAAAATTCAACAACCAATCGCACCATTCGTTCGCAAACTTTTATCAGTTAGAGAATTGGCTTCCTTCAAAGGCGGTGACAAAGACCACTTCTGAGCATCGCTAGATCCAAACATCAGGACCATTAAGTTACCGAATATCGCGATACCGGCTGCCAAAATGAAAGAGTTGTTCCATTCTTGAAAAGTCTGTGAGAAATTAAACCATATTAGTAAACTGATTTGAAAAAAAAAAAAAAAAAAAAAAAAACATTAAGAGTAGGTATTGAAACTCACGTGATTTGGGGTCATGATTCCTGAAACAGTTTGAACCAAAACTGCACCCAAAGAAAAGAAATTCGTACAGAAGCTGGAAACATGGCTGACATGATTGGGAGCAAGGCTGACCGTCATAATTCTGAAAAAATAATAATTCTTCAGTAGTAATGCCAATTAAGAAAATAAGCAGTAGGTAATTATGTCATCGTTATCGATCCTTACGATATAATTAATGGAGCACATGGAGTGAAAATTTGAATCGAAACGAAAAAAGCTAGTATTGTGGTCAGATCAGTGACATATGTAATCGCTATGAAGAAAACCACGCTTGAGATGTAAGCTATACTGAGCAATGTTTTATGAATCTAGGTAAAATACGTAGAAGATACACTATATTAAATCCATGTTTATGAAATAGATACGAAAAAGTTACTTGACTAAATTACCGTTGCTGTTGTAACATTACTATGATTTTTCCAATAATCCATCAAGGCTCCTGTGATGGGGAACATGAATATATACACAGCATTAGGGATGAAAGATATGTACCCAATTTCATCGCTGTTCTTTCCTGTGACATCTGAACACAAAAGGCAATGACGTATTAGTGACATGAAATCATGAAATTTTGAGGGTATCATTCTTCAAAATAAAGGTCTAAGTATTTGCATCGATCTCTTACCTTTGAAATATGAAGGTAAACAAGCCGATATCACCGAAGCTATCCACATGTAAGTGAATATGAGTGTGAAAAGGGCCCAAATCGGTCCCGAAGTCAAAAGAAGTTTGAATACACTGAGAATTTGGAATAGCTAAGGAAAAGGATAAAATGGTTTTAAAAAATAGCACAATTCTGCTTATAAAATGATACAAATGTCACAATAGGTAAGATAGATAGGTAATTATGCGTCTACTGGAAGTCTTACCTTTTCTTTCATGGTGCTAGTGTTGTTATGTTTTTCAGGTGTCAATGAAGTAACCTCGGTTTCTCGAAGGATATACGCGACTTCAGCTTTTGAAATGTTACTATCTTGGCTAGGATGATTTTTTACCAAAATTAGGAAACATATAGATACAAGGACGGACTTAAGGCCTGTTCGAAAATTATTTTTGTAATTGATTTATTTTCAAAAAATCAATTTTGACTACAATAGATATCTTAGGTACCTACTACCTACGTAGTTACTTACTAGGTAGGATGAGATGGATTGGAAGTCAAAATATGGTTGGTTGATTATGCAATTCAAATGCAGATGCATTGTTTGTTTTGAGTGGTTTGAATAAGGTAAACTTTGAAAATCTCAACTATGATGAAATAATGGGAAATTAATTTTTTTGACAAATTTTTAAAAATTCAATTTGGATCAAAAATGAGAAAAAAATGGGGGTAAAGTATCCTTTCCAAGGAAAGTTTGCAATCATCGATACGTTTAGTACAGGAGAATTAGACATTGAGGTCGGAAAAATTCCTATCAAAGGGGACTTTTTTCTAAAACGTGTAGAATACCACCCTAAACAACATACTAAAAGTCCCCATCGCTAGGGGTGGTGCTAACCCCAGGAGGGGGGTGAGACCTCCCCCAATTTCAGTTTTTCGCCATTTTCTCCTCCGCATTGCATTTTAACGAAAAATGTGTAGTTAGGTAAAAAAATCTACGTCAAATTTCCGATCTAATGATGTATCAACTTTCCTTGTATGTTCAAGGGGGGTGGAACTACAACCATTCAAAAAAGGGGGGTTCCCTGTAAAATGCATAAAGGCTGTAGGCGCCTAAGAGGGGTGAAATGGTCCCCGAAAGCGTTCGAGTTGATATTAGCATAAAAGGTGGGTACCATAGAGAAACCTCCGCGCAAAAAATTTCAGGTCCACACCCCCTCCTTTTTTTGGGGAACCCCCCTTTTCTGAAATTTCAATAACACTTTTCTCAGTCCCATTTCAACCGATTTTGAAAATTTTTCAGTATGTTATGTATATCCTTAGTAGGTATCCCCATAAAAATTTTCAGCCCCCTCCCCTCATATTTACCCCTCAAAATGATGTAGAAATGTGTCTCAGGGAGGGTGGGGGTAAAATGGGAATTTTGGGGGAAATAACTAAATATCAATGAGTAGGGTGTCGTTTTCATATGATTTGATCCCGCTGAACACGAATATGACGTCAGATTTTTTGCTACCCTCATCTAGCTCTCTCCAGAGCACGTGGCCCCTTCATTTTTTACTATTGTTGAAAAGCATAAAATAAGTTGAAAAACGCTATTTTCAGGGGTAAATGTGAGGGGAGGGGGCTGAAAATTTTTATGGGGATACCTACTAAGGATATACATAACATACTGAAAAATTTTCAAAATCGGTTGAAATGGGACTGAGAAAAGTGTTATTGAAATTTCAGAAAAGGGGGGTTCCCCAAAAAAAGGAGGGGGTGTGGACCCGAAATTTTTTGCGCGGAGGTTTCTCTATGGTACCCACCTTTTATGCTAATATCAACTCGAACGCTTTCGGGGACCATTTCACCCCTCTTAGGCGCCTACAGCCTTTATGCATTTTACAGGGAACCCCCCTTTTTTGAATGGTTGTAGTTCCACCCCCCTTGAACATACAAGGAAAGTTGATACATCATTAGATCGGAAATTTGACGTAGATTTTTTTACCTAACTACACATTTTTCGTTAAAATGCAATGCGGAGGAGAAAATGGCGAAAAACTGAAATTGGGGGAGGTCTCACCCCCCTCCTGGGGTTAGCACCACCCCTAGCGATGGGGACTTTTAGTATGTTGTTTAGGGCGGTATTCTACACGTTTTAGAAAAAAGTCCCCTTTGATAGGAATTTTTCCGACCTTTGGCTCATTTTATGTCTAATTCTACTGGGCTAGTTGTTTGCTGAAGTTGACTTGATTTCAAATAAAAGTAAGTATAAGTCTGACAAAATATGTATTAGAAAGTCGTTTTTGAAAGTTTGACTTTTACATAATTTAAACGATTCAATGATTTTTTTCCAAGCTCTTAACGAACAGTCAGTTTTATTAATTATTTATCAATCAACATTTTTTCAAAATTTTTAAAAGTCTGACATAATGTCAAGAATTCATCGGATTTTTTTAACCTCGTACAAGTAAAAAAAAAAAAGATCAAAATGTCAGAAATAGGTCACTTTTTCAGTATTTAAACGCCTGTTGTAGGTATGTACTTAATAATGTTGAGAATTCATCGTGGTTTCGTGGTACATATTTTTCAAGTTTTTTAAAGTCAGAAATACTTAATGCGAAGAATTCGAGAATTTTTTTCGTTTTCAAATGTCAGCATCTTAAATTCCAGCATCAAACGGATCTAGGTCTCAAACATTTTGGACCAACCCACCCCCCCCCCCTTCATAAGAAACATATCCACGTCAAAAATTGAAATTTCACCAAATTGACCTAGAAAGCTGAAATTTGGGATACGTTTCGAACTGTTTTGAGCAGTTCTGGAGCCTCCAGAGTACTTTTGAAACTTGGAATTTTTACAAAATTTCACCAAATGAAATTGGACACTGACATGCCGAAATTTACTCTGTACCTTAATTTCAATGTACAAAAATACTGAGTCAACTGGAGGCTCCAAAACGGCTCAAGACTACATGCAATCGACTCGAAATGTCAAAAAATGAGTATAAATTGAAGTTCAAATTTTCATATTATCAAATGCTAGGAAAATGGCGAATTTTTGAGATTTTCAATGATGAAATCGTTGGATAAAAATTTTATAGCTTTGATCTGGAGCACTCAGATTTTGGAAAAATAGTATGTTATCGGTTAATGTGATCACCAACAAGCACAAATCTCGTGGCACCTATAGGTGCCAAAGTTGGGTAATCTAGACAGATTTTATGGCACTGTTTGGAAAACTGGAATTTCCAAATAGTTACTGGAAGCTCTAAAACGACTTGAAACTACCTTCAGTATACTCAGCATGTTGTAATCAAGATGCAGAGTGTATTTTATAGGCTTTCCAATTTTATTTGGTGAAATTTTGTGGAAATTTAAAATTTAATAAAATCTACTATAGAGGCTCCAGAACTCCTCAAACTGGTTCGAAACCGTTTCCAATCAACTTGATGGGTCAAAAATGGGGAAAATTTTGATTTTTTCACTCATTTTTGGCACAAATTTGATTTTCAAAAATCCACCGAAAATGAAAAAATGTGCTTTAGCACCTTAATCTTTGCATGGCTGGTGAAAAATTGTTGCATACATTATCAATCTTTCCCTGCTAATTGTTCGGTTCAAAATTTTTTACCAGTTGGGATACCTACCTTGTCAGATTATCGTAGGTAGCTTGGTACGAAAAATTGTATCTTTCAAAAACTGGATCTGCGACCTCGAGAATTTCTAATTATGAGTTGGGTTCAAAATGAAGTAAAACCATCCTTCAAGCTTCCAGAAGATGAAAAAATGCAAGAGAAAACACCAAAAAACTGCATTCATTGGTTCCAAAAATAAGGGATTGATTTACCCAAATGCAGAAAATTTTTTAGATTAGGTAGTTTTTTTTGAGTTTCGTAATTATTTTGACTTTTCTGGGGGCTGCTGGGTAGAAAATAAGGTTTCATAAAAAATATTACGAGTGGCCTATTTTTTGAAAACTTTGAAACAGCAAAATTTCAGCTTCCTTCCAGACGATAGAGCAGAAATTTTGACCACGATAATTTGATTTCGAATGGCCACTTCACTTGGACTCTTTAAGACTTTTAGTTTATCAAAAATTTGAAGAAAAAAAATTCAAAAACTAAAACTTCTCATATCTACTTTGAGGAGGAGAGGGGAGTTGTCAAAGTTCGGGTTTTTTCAAAACAAAAGGTTGATTAAAATATTATGTTCTTAATAATGTTGAAAAAACAGATTGAAATCAGATGATTTCTCAGTCGATATTTCGCCTCTATCC
This sequence comes from Planococcus citri, assembly GCF_950023065.1. NCBI lineage: Eukaryota > Metazoa > Arthropoda > Insecta > Hemiptera > Pseudococcidae > Planococcus > Planococcus citri. The sequence goes on along the minus strand of NC_088678.1, from coordinate 66,093,106 downwards.
TCTTCTCCCTCTGCTCTCTTTACGTTTCTAGAAATTCATTCAGAGTCTTGCATTTTTGGAATTTTCTCATCAAAATTCATCAAATGTTTCTACCTTATGTCTCCCTCCCCCCCCAATTAATATCCATTCTTTCAATTTTTAGAGGTTCCTGAAAAATTCCATATTTTTTTTTCAATTCAAGAAATGAAAAAAATATTTAAGAGAATTTCACTCGATGGACATAAATGTGATATTGAAACTTTGAAGGAAAAAAAAGGTTATTTGGTCGTTTGTTAGTTTAATTTTTTGATCTGACCTCGGACCTCCCCTCTGCCTCTTCCTCATTTTTCCTTTTTCGAGAATATTTCCATGTGCATACTACTTACCTATAAAGAAGAATTAAAGGCAAGAATTTGAAATTCTTGAATAAAAATGTTAAGTACCTTTGATTACTTCTGAATTGAATTTTTCAGAATTTTTAAATTTTTAAGCAACTTAAAGTTATAGTTACCTACTTAAAAGATTGGCTATGGTTCAATCAAATGTTGAGAAAATCGAACTCTAAAGACACCGTAGCAAAAATCGAGAAAAAATAAACGAATTAGGTTTCCTTTTTCTAACTCTGCATATCTTGGTGTCAAATTTGACTGAATCGCTTTGGAAAGCTCTATTCGAAACCAATGAGGAAATCTGACCATCATTTTTTATTGCTGTTACCGTATATTTTGACTTCCAGTACCAAATCCCCTTCCATTTTAATTCATCAGTGATCACCTGTGACATAAAATACCATCCGCCATCCCCATGTATGGGCCAGATATCCGCAAAAAGGATACACCAGTGCCACACCAACATTTATTCCATTCATACTATGGGCTATCAGCGTTGATCTCTCCTGCAATGGGAACCACATCGATGCTATGGAAGGAGTACTTGAGTAAAATACTGCCTGTCAAGTGTCGAAAAAATTATTATATACTTGTATGTACCTCATCTGAAGATTTCCATAATGATTTAATGATCAATGCGCCATTATTATATTTACCTCTAAAATACCAGTGAAAAAACGTATCGCTAAGAACACATAGAAACCAAGTTGCAGAGAGACTGGATGCAGGAAAGTTGTAATACCAGCCAAAAGCATACACACACCGGAGCTCGTCGATGCTCCCATTTTATTAATTAAAAATCCATTGGCGAATGCGAGTTGACCTCCGTAGTTGATTATACTCGTAACTACACCGGCGGTTGTTGAATCCCAGTTGAATTCTGCGAGCTAAACAAGTCTCAAATTGACTGAAAAAAATTGTACGTTTTTCTTGGACGACGAGAAGTTGTTTAAAATGTGATTTAATAACACTTTGGGACTCGTTGATAGTGTCATAAATACGTTTGCTTTTCCATAAGGCTGATAAGGGGCTTAAACATGATGAAGGTGATCAATTAGAAGGAATGGGAAGAAGAAGTTGAAGAGAGTAAAAAGCTCACTTGAGCAAATTTTATTGATATTTATTGAGGGTCTGGGTTCGAGGCTCGAGGGCTCAGGTTCTGAATCTTGGTTGGACATTTGTTTCTCAAGATTTTGGAGCCTGATTCCAATCACTGAGACCTTGATACCGATTATTTGATTCAAAAGTTTCGTATTTCTATCCATGAATCCCAAAGCGTCAATAATTATGAAAATCTACTTACTTGCGTAGTGTTTTCATTGCCTTGGATGATTGTTTTATTCGATATCATTTCGACAATAGCGATATTCATATTATTTCTCAGCACTTGGAAATTCACGTAGCAAAGAAATAGCATAATCGTCACGAATAAACGCTTGGAAAATAGTAAAGGAGGTATTTCCAAACTGGGTTGTGGTTCATCTCTGCGAAAGTTAAATCTATTATTAAATTTGATCTCATATACTTCGCACGAATGCGTCAAGGTACCTCCTCACAGATGAGATAAGAATACACAAAATAAATACATACTTGATTTTATCCGCTGTCCTTTCCAAAAGCTCCAAAGCAACCTGTTGATCTTCATCATGGTCCTCTTCGTTCTTCATATCAAACCAATCACTTTCTGTTTTCTCGAAATAATTATTAAAAAATAAGCAACTGATGCAACATGTTTTGCTTCTATATTCGCATGCCTAATAAAATATTGTCGTATAATTTGGGAATTTACAATCACAGCTAGCAGACTGACTAGTGAGATGTAAAATAATTACGTACTGTAGTGCTATCAAAAAGATAAGGCCAACCTTTATAGTTTATTGCCGTATTATATGTACCTACATATGTATTTTACATTCATATCTAAGGTGACCGTGAAACATAATACACGGAAGCTTGTCAGCTTAAATTTTCTTTTCAAATATGTACGAATATCAACTCGATTATTCTACATATATCGATAAGAGCTATTACAAAGACCATTTTTGAGCTTCACTCGATCCGTACAAGACAAATATTAGCGCGCCGACTATCGATACTCCGGCTGTCAGTAGAAACGTATTGTTCCATTCTTGAATAGTCTGATGAGGTGATAAAAATTTATGTTAGTAAACAATGTTCGTAGGAGTCAAAGTTGAAAAGTTTATTTATCCCCACTTGACTGAATTTTTTGAGTAAAGTTCACTTACGTGATTGGTTACGATGAATCCGGTAACGATTAGGGCGACAAATGCGCCGGAGGAGAAAAAAATCGAGCAAAGGCCGCCTACATGACTGGTATGCTTGGGAGCTATATTGACGATGATGAGCCTATGGTGAAACAGGAGAAGAGAAATGTAAGTAAATTGTGAAGTCAAAGTCAAGGAATGAATTTTGAAGTAAATTATGTAGGTATTCAGCTTACGAAAAAACTAATGGTGCAACTGATAAGAAAACTTGAATCGTGATGAAAAGTATCATGGACGTGGTGTAATCTGAAATAAATACAGCTGCTGTGAAAAGTAAACTCGCCGAGATGAACGCTGAGCTGAGCAGTATTTTGTGTATCTGCGAAAAATGGATTTTTTTCAGTTTTGTGTCGAATAATGAAATTAAATGCTGAGGTATCGTGGTCAAGTTAATTACTCGAGTCATGCTAATATCGCTGTGATTTTTCCAATAATCTATCAGTGCTCCGAGTATCGGGAACATGAAGATGTAAACAGCGTTCGGAACTGAAGATAGGTATCCTATTTCGTCTACTTCTTTTTTAGTAACATCTGTAAAATGAACGTGAGTACCAATTTCAGTTGAAATAGGCATTCAAAAGAAAATTTTCTCAGCTACAGGTATGGTATTGCCTCAGGCTCCAGTTCCTCATTTTTTTCAAAAATAGAGGTGAAGTGTCATCTACAAAGAGTCAAAGACAGTTTTGAATTGGATAGCCAAGACAGGTATGACTTTTGTTTTGAAATTGATGATAAAATAAAATGTCATTGATTAGGGATTCCACAACATTTTTTCCAAGTTTAAAAAAGTTTGAAAAAATATTGTCTGAAAATTATTTCAGACAGTTCAACATGATTTTGGTAGGTACCTACTTCATTAATTTTTTTCCTGGTAGTTGAAAGGCCAAATCAAAATTTGAAAGCGTATTTCAATATCTCTCAAAATACATACCAGGACTTGAACATTTTTTTCAAAACTCTTAAAAGTTTCACTTAACGGCGAGAATTTGTCGCAACTTTTTCCATGCACTTAAAATCCAACAAAACGATTGAATGTGATTAGATCTGAGTCTGAACAGACTTAATGTGATAAACACAGAACTCTGAGCTGATTTGATGTCGTGAGATACAAATCCAATCAAGTCTCCTGTATACGATCTGATCAGGCCTGAACATATCTAATCCGATCAAAACTTTGATCTTACCAGATCTGAGCAGATTATGGTCAATTTAAATTGGATTCAGGGTATGCCCGAATCTGATTCAGGGATCTGCTGATCAGATGTGAGATCGCCCATCAGGTTTTTACAAAGTTTTTAAAATAATTAATAAATGGAATGAAATAACGAATTAAATCAAATATCAGATTGGATATAATTGAATAATTGAACTACATTCCCTTTAATATTAAAAATGAATTTGAACATCGACTTGAATCGGATTTGATCAGATCCGGACAGTTCATGGATCCAATTTGACTCGACCAAAATCTAATAAGATCTGGTCCGATCAAAGTTCTGACCGGATTGGATCTGTTCAAACCAAATCACATCCAATAAGACTGGGAAAGATTTGATTGGATTAAGATTGGATCTAACCAAACCTCAATCAGATCTGAATAAATCTTTGCACGATAGATTGATCAAATTAGATCAGATTTGAACATTCCCTGGATTGAATCAGATCTGATGAATTCCAATCAGATTTCGAGTTTCGATAGGATTAGGTTGAGGTATTCAGACCTAATCGGATACACCCATTTTCACCTGAGTTATACTTATTGGATTTACCATTAAATTGTATTAGGTAAAATAATAATAGGTACTTAAATTAAAATTACACAAGTAATTCAATAACTAATTGAACACTGGCGAGAATAATTGGATCTGATCAGATCTATTGATTTAGTCCGAGAAATGTCCGCAGATATGATCATGTTGTGTCTCATCTGGTGTGACCAAATCAAATCCAATTAAGTCAGCTTAATTGAATCTGATCATATCAGGTTTGAACGGATCTGATACCTACGATCAAAACTTTGATCTGACCTAAACTGGTCAAATCTGGTCAAATTAAATCACACCAATAGGGTGGGTCGTCCTCAAAAAAAGTCTGCGAATTTTGACCAAATCGAGCAGAATCCTTCATTTTGAGTTGATAAGTTACTTAGAAAAACTTTTAGCTCCAGAGATACTTCTGGACGGGAGAAATGAGCTCTCAAAGAGGGGACATTTTCGAAAAAAATCGTGGTTTAAGACGTATTTGAAATTCTGCGTTCATCTAAGTATGGTGTTATATCTTCAAAATCTAAGACCACTTTCAAGATTCTATTGAGTGGTTGAAAACTTCCAAATCTCCCAATCGCTTATTTCAAAAAATCAAGAAAAATATTTAAGTATAGTAAAGACTTTAAACATTTTTTCAAGGTGGCAGTAATGACCAAAAAATTGGCACCACTACATTCCAAAATATTTCTCAGTTTCAGGACCGATATCTTTCGATATTTTTGCTAAATTTATGTGAAATATTTGCGAAGAAAAAATTTTCAAAAAACGAATTTATCCAAAAATAAACGATTTGGAAATTTTCAACCGGTCAATAGAACCCTAAAAGTGGTCTTGGATTACGATGGCAATAACATTATAGATCGACGCAGAATTTAAAATACTTTCATTTTTAGACTGGGTAATTTTTCCTAATACAGGTTGGGTATTGACAGGAACGAAAAACCTACGATTTTTTCAAAAATGCACTCTTTCTCTCTTTAAGGGCTCATTTCTCCCCCCCCCCGACTCCTCCTGAGCTGAAAAAATTCATGAGTAACTTTCAACTCAAAATTATGGTCTCACCAGAAACTCTCGTCGAAGTAATTTTACGATTTTTAGTGAATTTTTGAAAATTCAAATTTTCAACAATTTACGTTTTTTCAAAAAAAAAATGAATAGGTATTTGTTTATTAAAAATGATTGGCATTAGTCCTAAAACTAATATAAACTCTCCCTAACCAAATTTCACCATATTTTGGCTACCCTGAAGCCTCCAGAGCGATTTTTGATTTATTTAGAATTTTAAATTTCCTCCAGACGGCGTGAAAATTGATTTGGGCAGTTATAATTCGAATTTTGGCTTATTCTCGACTTATTTCACAAATTTATCTTCGTTTGGGCGAATTTCCAGGTGGACACCTCGCGTTTGTTTTTTGACCAGCATTTTATTTAATGAGGAAAAAATTCAAAAAAATCTGAATTTTTTTGTTCCTTGGGACATTTTTGAAATTTGCACGGATGACTGTTTCTCGTCTAATGAAGCAATCCCCGGAATTCAACTTTCACAATTTTGAGCCATGGTAGAGCCTCCAGTTCGATTTTCCATCTTTCCTTAATTGTAAAATTTTGTCCAGGCATCGTGGAAATTTATTTGTGCTGCTAAAAATCAAGCAATCGAAAATCGCACTAGATACTACAGAATGTTTCGAAATTGTGAAATTCGTATTCGGGAGACTGATTTTAGGTAAAAAACATCCATTACTATGGATTTCGAAAAATTTTAATTTTTAAATTTGCTGGTCAAGAAATGCATTCGAGGTGTACACCTGGAAATCTGCCCAAATGTGGAAAACCCTTTTATTAAACAGGACGAGAAAAAACCATGATTTCTATTTTCACGTCTCTTCTGGAGATATTTCAATTTCAAAATTCTACAGGAATCTAAAAGTGCGTAGGAAGCTCCTAAGTGCCAGAAATGATGAAAATTGGTAAAGGAGAGTTGATAATTAATTTCAAGACTAATTTCAATCGTTTTTACTCATTAAATGAATACTTTTATGCATTTTTTAAAAAAAAAAGCATAAGTTGTCAAAAATGGTTTGAATTTTCATAAATTTCTCGAAATTCAATTTGTAGCTAAAATTTTGCTTATGGAGGCTTCAGACCATGATTCTTCAAAAATCACAATCCTGTACCTACATATGTTTCTTCGTAAGCATTCGATTTAATTTTTACAATGGTCCATTTAATCAAATACATTCAATTCCATATTTTTTCAAGTTCGATAGTAAAATATTGAATTAAATTAGGAAGAAGCATTCACACGTTTTTTACGAATATCATTCAAGGGATGCATCCTATAAAAAAATAATGGTCACCGCATCCAGCAGAAAATGATTGGATCTGACCAGATTCCGACCTTTCATGGATACAATTTGAGCTGCCAGATCTTAAGATCTGATCAGATCTAATCAGAGATCAGAGTTTTGATCGAATTAGATCTACTCGCAGTTTTCTCATAAAATTATGTTAATGTGGAATAGCAGAAAGAAAATACGAGTAATAAAATGTAAGAAGCTGATAAATTGTTGTTTTTGTAAAATAATTTCCAAGCTAGGCATCAAAAATTTGAAAACTGTTCGCAAGTAGAAAATTTTAAACTCTGCAATTTTTTGTTCCATTCATATTTATTTTTTTTTTTGGTAGAATTCTGTCGAAAACAGTGGGGGAAAAATACTAAAATTTAAACCATTTTTTTTTTTTCAAAAATTCTGAACTTCATGTAGCACAACGAAAAGGAATAAAATAATTCTTTGTGAGGGTTTGTTCGATCTGAAATTTTATAACTAGATATACCTCAAAAATACACTTATAGGTAGGTATGTATCAAAATTCAAGAAATGAGTCCATAATATTTATTACGTACCATTGATGTATAAAGGCAAACATGCTCCTAAAATAGTGCTCATCCACATGAAGCAAAACGTGCCTCCATAAAGTGCCCAAAGTGGTCCTGATGTCAGCATATATTTCAATACATGCTTATCCTGTGAAAAAATAAACAGGAGTTTGAATTATTCATCTACTTAAACAGAATTTTCATTACCTTACGTATCTACTAATACTTATTTAAAATATTCATTGGAAAAAGTTGATTACTTTTTTAGAATCTTTATGTTCCATTTTAGGGCTATCTATGTCGTCAGTATCTTCGAGTATGTAAGCGAGTTCTTTTTTAGTGATCCATGTGTCTTGTGAAGGATGATTTCGTACAAGAATCTGCACGAGTAACGCAACAAACAAGGCTATAACACCTGAGTTCCCACCGAAAAAAAAGGCACAGTAATTATTAATAAAATTAAACTTGAAAATTTGTTACGATTGATCATCTCTCACCTGTGACATAAAATACCATTCGCCATCCCCACCTCTTGGCCAAATACCCACAGAAAGGATACGTCACTGCAACGCCGAAATTTGTCCCATTGAATGCAAATGATATCAAAGTAGTTCTCTCCCTCTTCGGGAACCATCGCGAAGAGATGTACGTAGTACTGACGTAAAAACTAGACTCAAATAAACCAGTGAGAAATCGACATGCCAAAAATATGTAAAAATTTTGCTCCAATGCAGCCGAATGTAATATGGTCAAGATACCAGATAGGAACATGCATAAAGAGCAGGTCACGGATCCACCTAATTTGTCGACGATGAATCCACTCATGAATGAGAATAAACTACCATATGAAATTATACTGTTGACTAATGCGACTGTTTTCGAGTCCCAGTCAAATTCAGGACCGAATTGAGTTGCATTGGGGTCGTTGCTGAGCGATTTGTTTGCTATCATGTCAACTATAGCGATGCTCATGTTGTTTCTGAGTATTTGGAAGACTATGTAGCAAAAGAAGAGCACGATTGCGACCAAAAATCGTTTGGAAATTAGCAATGGAGGTGTGTCTGGGATTTGCCTGGAGAATGTAGATGCAAAATGTTTAAGAAGAAGTGGTTTTGTGGAGATTTTTTTTTTGAGATAAATTTATGAATTATTTTAGAAAGTAGGTAGGTACTTACTTTGTATCATTGGTGTCGCTTTCTAGCAGCTGCGAAGTGGTTTTCTGACCTTCGATGTGATTTTCTTCCAGTTCCATGATTCGAACGCTTCGTTTTTTAGTTGGTAAATTTCTTCCTGAATTGAAGCTACATCAACGAATGTAAACACCTACTGATGAAACAACTGTGAAAAATACATCTTTGTATGTAATTTCTCGATGGCAAAGATTTATGATGTTGCGTTATCAGGAAACGTCAGAATAAACCTAGATTTGAAGAATAATTTTTTCATTCTTACCATATGACGATAAGATTATAATGTAGCTTTTATGCCAATTCTGAATAATTTTTGAGCCGGCCCAAAAAGTTACGTAAATGAGGCTGTTTGGAGGCAATTTTTCAAAAAAAAAAAAAAAATGGAAAACAAAAAATTACTTGGATTGTCAAAGCTTTATTTTTCTAGTCCCATTTAATAAGAGTATGTAATGCTAAAGTAGGTAACCTAATCAAACAAATATTTTTGAAGTACCATGCGATCCATCTAGTCGGGGAGCCCACTTAAGGATAAATTGCACCCCCCCCCCCCGGTCGATCCTCCGGTACAACTTTTTTCTTAAAGGGGGAGTCCTAAGCAACATTTCTAGCCCTTGTACTCAAAAAAAAACGTGGCCCTACTTACAAAATGGTGGCCATTTTGATTGACAGGTCAGCTGAAATCGCAGATTTTGCGTTCCAACATAGGACTTGCTCAACATTTTTCAAACTGTACAAAGGTAGATCGAAAGATCAAGCAAAAATTTATCATCTGTCAAAATTTCAAGTGCCAAAGTGCGTTTTTCGATTTTTGGTGAATTTTTGAAAATCAAATTTAGGCCAAAAATGTGGGAAAAAATCAAAATTTTACCAAATTGACCAAGAAAGCTGAAATTTGGGATATAGCATATTTTCGACATGCCAAATCGATTGGAAACTGTTTCAAACCGTTTTGAGCAGTTCTGGAGCCTCCAGTAGATTTTTGAAACTCGTAATTCCCACGAAATTTTACCAAAATGGAGTTGGAAAGCTGAAATTTATTCTGCAAACTAATTTCAATACGCTACGAAGTCAACTGCAGGGGGATTTCAAGTCGTTTTGGAGCCTCCAGCGATTTTTTGAAAATTACTGGAGCCTCCAGTAGATTTTTGAAACTTTAAATGTTCACAAAATTTCATCAAATGGGAGGGGGGGGTGCAATTTATCCTTAAGTGGGCTCCCCGACTAATCAAAATGGGTCGCGATTGGAAAAAATCGAAAACTTTCTATTGAAACATTCTGCCAATCCTCTGACGACTTCAACGGTTTTTTTTTTTTGTGGAAATGTTTCATTCAAAAATCAACCAAATTTAAAGTCACAATTTTTCAAAAATGCTCGAAAAAATTTTGATAGAAGCTTTTGATTTTCTACTAAAATTATAACCCATTTTGATAAGTTAGGGTGCTTTTCAAAAATTTTAAAAATCATGACCGAATTTTGGCTCTAAATTTTTCAAAGGTGCTCAAATAAGTTTTGATGAAAATTTTGATTTTCCTGACGAGTTTTTAATTTATTTTTTTCAAAAATTTCAAGAATCATGTGACCCAAATTTGGGCTTCTGAAATTCTTCAGAAGTATTCGAAAATAGTTTTGCTACAAATTGTTGATTTTCAGTGGAAATTTTAATTCATTTTGATCGGTCTCATGACACTTTTTTTTTTAAAATCCAAAAATTATGACCCAATTTTGAGATCAAAATGCTTCAAAAGTAGTCAAAAAAAGTTTTGATGGGAATTTTGATTTTTCGTCGTTTTTTAAACGTATTTTTTTATCGCCAAGAAAATTTTTCAATTTTTTTTTCGTCCTTACAAAAAACAATTAATAGGTAACTTATTGAAACTGCGGGGCATTTTTTTCATGATCAAAAATTAGGTAATTCGGTTTTTCCAAATCTTAGCAACATTTCAAACTTTTTTTTGTGCCAAAAAATTTGCATTGAACTTTGAAAGTACAATTCTTTTTTTTTCATTTTTTATGCATTGAAATGACTAGAAAAAAATTAGACTTTAAACGTTTTCCATATTTTTTGAATTGTTTTGCTCATATTTGGCAACGTTTTGGGGGTTTTTCCCGAAAATGATGAACCGATTTTAAGCACGGAGGTCTTCAAAATTGGTTAAAAAACTTGTAATAGGAATTCTTGATTTTCCTGTCGAATTTTTGACCCGTTTTAATAGGTCGCATCTCCAAAAATTATGATCCAACTTTTATCTTCAAATTTTTCAAAAGTGCCCAAAAAAAGTTTTGATGGAAATTTTGGATTTTATGCCCGTTTTGATAGATCAAGTGACACCTATTCAAGCCTCCCCCCCAAATCGTGTCTCAATTTCGAGTCCAAAGTTTTTTAAAAGTGCTTGAAACAGTTTTGATAGAAATCCTTGATTTGTTGTCGAAATCTTGACAAATTTTAATTGGTCGCATTATGATACCTTTTTAAAGAATTCCGAAAGTATTATTATCAATTTTTTAGTCTACAGGTCCTCAAAAGTACTCAAAATAGTTTTGATGAAAATTCTGGATTTTCATTCGAAATTTTATCAATTTTGATTTTCAAAAATCCCGTTTGGACTTGTGAAATTCTTTAAAATTGTTCAAAAATTTGTTGGTTTTTCGGTGGAATTTTAATCAATTTTGATCGGTCTTATGAAATTTTTTTCAAAAAATCCGAAAAATTATGAACCAGTTTTGAGATCAAAATGCTTTAAAAGTTTGATTTTTCGTCGTTTTTTAAACATATTTTGATTGGTTGCATGATATCTTTTTCAGAAATACCGAAAATATCATGATCAATATTTTAGTTTACAGGTCCTCATAAGTACTCAAAATAGTTTCGATGAAAATTCTGGATTTTCATTCGAAAGTTTATCCATTTTGATTTTCAAAAATCTAAAGAGTCATGTGATGTGACCCAAGTTTGGGCTTGCAAAATTCTTGAAAAGTTTTGAGAAATATTTTTTTTTCCTACAATTTATTGTTGATTTTCGGTGGAATTCTCGTAAAACTTTTTTCAAAATTTCAAAAATTATTGAGCACAACCACAAATTCTTTAAAAGTGTTCAAGAAATCTATGGCAGAAGCTCGTTTTCGACATTTATCATCTTTTCAGGGCTTTTGCATGACTCACAAAAATGACACGATTTTGAACCTATTTGAAATAACCTAAAAAAAAAAAGAAAAAAAAAGTTCTTACTTTCAAGTGAATATAATGTGACCAATTACCAGCAAACAATTTTTTTTGACTTTCAATGTACTTAGATTTTAAAAATTTGAAATCCTGATGGAAAAGTGATGATACGAATTGGAGGCCCAAAATTTTTCTCACAGTATTTCGAGATCCCCACAACTTTTTTTCGAATCCCATCTCCAATTTTCCAAGTATAAGAGCACATTTGAAAAAAAGAATCATTTTGAAACATTATGTGATCGTGACTCACGTTTTTTTCCTTTGGAATCTCTAGCGAATTTATTTCATTTTTATCTATTCAAAATGCTAATCAAAAAGATAACTTGGAAAAAGATAATCAGATTCATGAAAAGGTATTATCAATTCATAGAACATTTCTCAACATTTTGAAATTACTTACGCTACTCAACAGCGATCTACACAAATAACAGTATCACCTTTTACATGAAATCTTTAAAAAATCGAGTGCAAAATGCGTGTTATTTTTGTGCATTTTTCTATATGCGTATTTGTTCTATGCACCTGGACTTCACCGCTTGATGGTTTTAAATTAAAAATGCCTTTCAGGAGCAACATTCCTAATCCTGCCAAGCCTATCAAACCGATCATTCCTATGGCTAGCATGCAGAACATGAATGGGCTAACGAACAAAGGGAACAAGGTAAATTATTATCCTCGTTAATCTCGATTAGAATAGGTAAATAATTCGTCAATACTCGATCGTAAATGCTTTGTTATTTAGGGAGATACCCGGAAAGAGCCTGTAAGGAATACTCCAAGACCTCAGAAACAAGTTGCCCAATCAACAAAAGAAGTTACTAATATTTTAAATTTCAAGCCGAAAGTAGAAAGCTTGCAAAAGGCTGTGGATGCCAGACTGGATAATATTTTAAAATTAGCGGATGGTAAAAATATTGCAGCTGCGATAGTGAAGCAAAAAATTGAACAGGAGATCAGGGCTAAAGGTTTTGCGGATCAGTTTGCTAGCAGAAATAAAGGATTACTTTTCAAAAATTAAATCGCGATTTGATTTTTAGAATTTTTTGGAATTTAGTGAGTATTATACTTTTTTGGATGATGTAAATATTGTTAATGTTATTTTTTTTTAAATTGTCAAAATGAACTGTTAAAATATTAAGTTGGAATTCGCCATTTTATTGCTGCGCAGCTTTTAATACTTATGCCGAAAGATTTTTTTTTTTGTTTCAATTTTTATATTTTTTTAGATTAAGATTAGCTGTAAGATTTTTGTTTGAAATCAGACACATTGAATAAACTTTTTCGAGTTTAGTTAATTATATCATCATAAACATGTTTTGAGACTCACTGAGAATGAATTTTAAGATCTCATATTCTTACACAGAACTTATACAAAATATGAAAAAATCAAAATTTTACCAAATTGACTCTCGTATAAAACTGAAATTTTTGAGTAGTTTTGGAGCCTCCAGCAGATTTTGAAAAGTTGAAATTTCCACAAAATTTTACACCATTTTCATTTCTGAGTGATAATTGGCTTAAAATCAACTTCAATATTTATGTACAAAATTAATATTGTCTATTTTCAAGACGAAATCGATAAATATTTCACATCAAGTTTTCATGTTTTATCATTTTGGCAAAAAATCGATGAAAAATAGATCCAACTTCTGATTTAAAACTTACTACAATTTTGCAACAATTTTGAATCGATTTTTGACATACATATTTTCATTCGAGCAAAAAATTGATAAAAAATCAATCCAACTTCGAAATGGAAAAAAAGCATCAATTATGATATCACAAATTTAGAATAATTTTGAATCGATTTTCACATAATTTTGCATGACTTGGTGAAAATTGACCTATAACTGACTTCAACTTCTGTATGCATAATTTATGTCTGTAGAGAAAGAAAAATCAACGAACATTTGCAGTCGAATTTAGGTCTTGAGCAAGAAATCGACTTGAAATCAACTAGTAGGTGCTCTAATGTAGGAAGATTTCTCAAAATCATCAAAAAAATGATTAAAAGTATCAGCCGATTTCTACTCGATCAAAACTCGACCTCGAATTGAAAGTCGAGATGGCTTGTCGGGTTGCTGGGCTCATTGAGGTTAGTTTTAGGCATTTTAGAGCCTCCAGCCACATTTTAGAAACTCCATATTTTCAAATAGTGCCACAATAATTTGACCTATTCAATTTTATCTCGTATAAACGTGTTTCTTGCTTATTTTTGTCACGTTATTCGTCGTCTGGAGATAGTTTTAAGCTATTTTAGAGCTCTGGAAATTTTTTGGAAATTCCAGTTTTTCAGAAAATGTCATAAGGGTTGTCGAAATTACCTTGAAAATCTGTTTATGGCAGTTCGAGAACGAGGGTGGGTACTTACCTTTCTTCATCCAACAATTTCACGATTGAGAAAATCCAGAATCTGAAAAACATGGCTTGAGGTGCCAGAACGATTTGAAACTTATTTTCATACTACTCATTCTGGAGGTTCCAGAACAGCTCAAAGCAGTTTGAATTCGTATCCAGCCGATTCGAGGAGGAGGTCTGTCAAAATGGCGAAAAGAAATTCTGTTTTTACCTGCGTTGATCAATAAGATGAGATTTTGACTTTTTTTTTCATTTCGAGACCAAATTTTAGTTTCAAAAATTCGTCAAAAATTGACAAATGCCCTTCAGCTTCTGAAATTTAGACCAAATAATGTATTTTTAAATGCTGCTTTGATTGAGGTTTGCCCAGTATAAAAAATTTTCTACCAGTTGAGATACTCGCACTTACTTCGTGAGAACATTTTTTCAGCTGCTTGGACAGTTTTCAATATTTGATCAATTTTCATGGTTTTAACCACATTTTGAGGCATTTTAAATCGTTTTTACGACGTTTTGAAAAACTTCAAGTTCATTTTCTCGCTTTTTATGGAGCAATTAGTACGGGTACCATGTCGGTCTATCGTTTCAAAATCGCAAAAGAGTGAGACCGGAAAGATATACAATTTTCGCGATATTTCCTCGAAAGGGGATCATTACCCGACCCCGAAACCACCATTACATTTTTGAGATCGAATTGCAAAACCGATCCAGGGGTTCTCAAAGTTGTGAAAATTGAGCACCTACGTTGTCATCTGTTTTGGCCAATAAATCCCAACCAAAAGGGGATAGGGGGGTGCTTGTGGTCTCAAATAACTCGTATTGGATCACTCTTGAAATATCTACCCATGACCGTTCTCATTTAGTGATACCTCACATTTCAGTGGTTCCCAAAGTTGAACTTTTGTATTCCAAATTTTAAAAGTCACGCATTCAAACGAATATTGTCAGTAAATAAATTTAGCAATCAAAAACTAGTCCAGATAAAAAGTTGCGAAATTTTACGACGATTTCAAAAATGTGTCATTTTTTTTCTTAGCATTGATAGGGGCCGAGGCGCCGAGCTGAGGGGGTTGGAACGTCAAAAAACGTGATGTAACAATAGTCCAGTAACTTAAGCAAAAAAATAGGGGGTATCGTGAATCTGTAGGTGGCAAGCTGATTCTTGGTATACTGGTCCATTTTGATGGCCTGAAAACGAATCCGAGAAGTCCCTTGCGGTCCCGGGTGAGCTTTCCCCTAAATTGTGGATCTTAGCCCCCCAAAATCGGTCGCCATAATGTTGATGGTTAATATTGATTGTAATACCTTCAATCGTTCCAAAATGGTACGGGGGGGTGGTTTTCTTTGTTTTTATGAGGTACAGAGCGGAGCACAATGTCATCCCGCCCTCCTCCTCCCCCTTCACTTATCAGTTATTTGCCTATATACGCACTTGAGATGAATTGAAATGCACTAAAAAATGTAAAATTGTCGAATGGAATGTTGATACGAGTTTCAAAAACCAGCTTTAGCGTATTGTGACCACTTCTCCCCCTTTGTGGATCTTAGCCCCCCCCAATTGGTTTTTGACCAATATATCGAAAAGTATTGAGTCCAGCTCAAAAATGGTTAGGACGAATGCGGCTCTACATCTAATTTCTCATCAGATGACCCATTGATCAATTTTCCAGTCCCAGGGGGGTTGGACCTACCCCTTCTGACCTCTCACCATTCAATTATTTGCCAATATACGTATATGAGGTGAATTGAAATTTACTTAATAAAATGTAAAAATGACGAATGGAATTGTGCGAAAATGATCAAAAAGTGCGATTGGGCTGCAACTTTAGAAATTGTCTGTAGCTCAACTGAGTTTTTGAAAAATTTTGGGCTGAAAAATACCTTTTCGTATGTACAGATTCGAAATCGTACCCAAACCTGAGAAAGCTCACCTTGTGACCAGATCTCAGATTTTTTCCCGACGAGGATTTTATTAAGTAAATTTCAATTCACCTCATATACGTATATTGGCAAATAATTGAATGGTGAGAGGTCAGAAGGGGTAGGTCCAACCCCCCTGGGACTGGAAAATTGATCAATGGGTCATCTGATGAGAAATTAGATGTAGAGCCGCATTCGTCCTAACCATTTTTGAGCTGGACTCAATACTTTTCGATATATTGGTCAAAAACCAATTGGGGGGGGCTAAGATCCACAAAGGGGGAGAAGTGGTCACAATACGCTAAAGCTGGTTTTTGAAACTCGTATCAACATTCCATTCGACAATTTTACATTTTTTAGTGCATTTCAATTCATCTCAAGTGCGTATATAGGCAAATAACTGATAAGTGAAGGGGGAGGAGGAGGGCGGGATGACATTGTGCTCCGCTCTGTACCTCATAAAAACAAAGAAAACCACCCCCCGTACCATTTTGGAACGATTGAAGGTATTACAATCAATATTAACCATCAACATTATGGCGACTGATTTTGGGGGGCTAAGATCCACAATTTAGGGGAAAGCTCACCCGGGACCGCAAGGGACTTCTCGGATTCGTTTTCAGGCCATCAAAATGGACCAGTATACCAAGAATCAGCTTGCCACCTACAGATTCACGATACCCCCTATTTTTTTGCTTAAGTTACTGGACTATTGTTACATCACGTTTTTTGACGTTCCAACCCCCTCAGCTCGGCCCCTATCAATGCTAAGAAAAAAAATGACACATTTTTGAAATCGTCGTAAAATTTCGCAACTTTTTATCTGGACTAGTTTTTGATTGCTAAATTTATTTACTGACAATATTCGTTTGAATGCGTGACTTTTAAAATTTGGAATACAAAAGTTCAACTTTGGGAACCACTGAAATGTGAGGTATCACTAAATGAGAACGGTCATGGGTAGATATTTCAAGAGTGATCCAATACGAGTTATTTGACCACAAGCACCCCCCTATCCCCTTTTGGTTGGGATTTATTGGCCAAAACAGATGACAACGTAGGTGCTCAATTTTCACAACTTTGAGAACCCCTGGATCGGTTTTGCAATTCGATCTCAAAAATGTAATGGTGGTTTCGGGGTCGGGTAATGATCCCCTTTCGAGGAAATATCGCGAAAATTGCTTATCTTTCCGGTCCCATTGTTTTGATAATTTTCACTTTGGTACCCCTACTAAATCTCGATGAAGAGTTTACCACTTTTTGGAAAATTTTTGATTTCAAACTGTTTTCAGCTTATTTTTGACGTTTCAGTCGAAAATGAGAAGGTAGAATGACCTTCTCATTTTCTTATTTCTGTCTTTATGATACATGAGGGGATTTCAATCGTATAGTAAAAATTGAGTACAAAATAAATTAAAGCTTTTATTTCAATGTATCTCATTACGACTCAAATGCACTGGAACAGCAGAGTAAGACCAAGGTTGAGGATCACTGGAGCCAAATAATAAATAGGTAATCGCTCCTATCAGAAGTAACGCAGCACTCAGAGTAAAACAAGTGTTCCATTGAGCCTCACTCTGTGAACAAACAAAAAAATTTTAATAATTTCCTCGAAATGAGATTTTGAATCATCAAAGAGATGTACTCTTGCACCAAGAATTGTTTCACGTACATGATTTGTGACCACTAAACCAATCAGCATTGGACTAGCGATCGAACTAAGCGTATAAAAAATAGTTAGGAATCCAAAAACCACACTGGAACATTTCGGAGCAATCGATACGCAACATAATCTGCGATAAACAGAAATTATAGGTCGTACATTAATTATCTCGAAGCACTGAGTGGCTGAGTATGATACGAGTAAGTAGATAAATCTCGTCAAATAATCTCAGGATAATTAACGTAATAATTTGTAAACGATAATTACTTACTGCGAGATAACGTAGTTGGTCGATAGGGCTATTTTAAATAACATGAAACATATCATAGAGGCTATAAAATTCGCTGAAATTGAGCTTATAATGAATAACAGCACAGCTCCGAGTACGAAAGCGCCACACATGAATAGCTTGTGGATCTGAAATCGAAATAATTCAACCATAGTCGGGCGTGTACGAAGGGTTATCGAAATATCGATGTTATATAAATATATTAATTTGATGATATGTAGTAGTACGATGAGTTAACATGATAATTACCAACATATATGTACATATTATTGATAAGAAAATTTTGAGGAAGATGAACTAAATAGGTTGGTATATATTCCTACCTGCGTAATATTTAGAATGTTTTTATTATGAAGGTAATCAGCTATGTATCCTACAATTGGAACTGTAAATGCGCTGATTATATTTGGAAGTGAAGAAAATATACCAACTTTGTGGATCTCTGCATTAGTCATGTCTGCAAAAATAAACATGTATTCGGTCAAAAAAAAAATGGCAGAGAAGAATAAGGTCATAAGGTGTCTATACAATTAATGATTCCTAAGCCTCTGTAATTTTGGGTCAAACTCGTAAGTTTTCTCTTCTTCTTTTCGTAAAAAGCGAAATTACAAGGTAGGTAGGTACATTTTTTAAAAATTAACCTATAGGTAGGTATCTACTTCAACAATGAGATGGCAGATTCAACACAGCATATGACTTCAGAGGTGCCAAATTGTAAACAGATTTGCATTATTTGTTTTATCGTATCATTACTATAGTAACGTTACCTTTAATGTACATGGGAAAACACGTGACAACGATGGAAAAGCCAACACCATATGTGAATTTGGTCGTGCAAAGTGCTAGGACACATTTGGATCTCAGCATGCTCATACAAAGCCGCCATACCTGTTAGATTATCAGATTAACAGATAAGTTAACTAAATTCTTGGAATTATAACTAATATTGTATAGGTACTTAAGTGAACACTTGAATAGTTTGATTCTTAGGTATTCATTATTGTATTTAAAAAAATTGCAAATTGCTTACATTTTTTGGCGGCTCCCTCGATATTTGATTATTAATGATGTATTTGAGCTCTTTTTGAGAAATACATTTATCTGATGATGGACTGTTTGGTATCAGAAGGATCCATAGGATTGACCATATGAGTGCTGATCCACCTGAATAAGTACATACTTAAATGTGTGTATAAATAATAAGTAATAATTAATTTAAGAAAAACAACGAATAAAAATTTTCTTTGTATGAATGTTCCACTCATTCGTCATTCCTCCTCTTTCTTTCTCTGTTTTCCTGTTTACGATTAATTATTCATTTTCGTCGCACACATTCTATGGAAAAAGAGGTTATTTTTTCTTACGTAGTTAGCTGACGTTGCATTTTTTATTGCAAAGACTAATGAGACTTGAATATGAATTTCACAACTCTTGAAATTATCTTTGGATAGGTGTAGGTACCTATGGTTTGTTTCGATGATTTCAATGTCGATGATGTAAGTATTTTTTCTAGTTGCAAAATATTGTGAAGTGAGGTGGTCTGTACCTATTCAGTGATGCAATCCTAATTTACAATTACCTAATTCTCACGTTGCGTCTGGGGATTTTTAGGATTATTGACAGTTTTTTTTTCCTATTAGGTTTACATACATAAGTATTTAGTATTTGGCTTCTTTTTTTATTTGAAAATGACCGAAAAAATGGATAGAACTGAGAACGTTGAAAAATGTACAAAGGCTATAGGTGGATAAGTATGGCGAATTTGCCCCCGAGAGCTTCAGGGTTGATATTTGCATGGAAGGTGGGTACCCTTGAGCACCTTCCGTCACGAAAGTTTCAGACCCCCAGACCCCCCCCCCCCCCCCGTTTTTGAGAAACCCCCCCTTTTATGAAATTACAATAGAAATTTTTTTCTCAGCCCCATGTGAACCGATTTTTTTGATCTTTTGGTATGTTGTGAACATCCATAAGAGGTATCCCCACAAAAATTTTCACCCCCTCCCCCCATATTTACCCCCCAAAATGACGTTTTTTAGCTTTATTTGCCCGTTTTAGCAATGATCATGATTCTGCACAAAAATGGGAATAGTATTTTTAAATGTGTTTTCAACCCCTACAAAACATATATTTTTTTCAAAAAAAAATTTTTGGTGGGTCGTGGTCAAAAATTGAAAAAACTAACAGGGGGGGTAAAAATGAATTCTGGTGTAAATTATTGTTTTTGGTAAATGAGGTGTCGTTTCCATATGAATCAAACCCCCTCAACACGAATATGACGTCCAATTTAATGCTACCCTCAACCACACCCCTCCAGTGCCTCTGCCCCCACTTCAATTTATACTATTTTTAAAGTTTTGATATTTTCATAATGTTGGTGTCGTTTTCATATGAATCAAACCCTCCGAACACGAATATGATCTCCAATTTTACTCTACCCTCATTCACACCCCTCCAGTGCCTCTGCCCCCACTTCAATTTATACTATTTTAAGTTTTGATATTTTCATAATGTTGGTGTCGTTTTCATATGAATCAAACCCTTCGAACACGAATATGACATCCAATTTTGCTCTACCTTCATTCACATCCCTACAGTGCCTCTTCCCCCACCTAAACAATAAAACTTTTAGCTAACTCCGATCAATCCTCGATCAATAATTATTTCAAATCAAATCAATTACTATTAAAGGTATGTTTCACGAAGGTTGAAAACTCAACGACATCGCAAGGGTCAAACTTTAACATTTTCGAGGAGCTGGCTGTAGCCTGGAAGGGAATAGATGCGGGTAGACCTAAATTTGACTTCATATTCATGTTAGGGGTGTTTGATTTATATGAAAAGGACATCAATATTATTATACAGCTCAATTTTTAAAATAATAGTACAAATTGCGGTGGGGCAGAGGCACTGGAGTGGTGTGGTTGAGGGTAGCATTAAATGGGACGTCATATTCGTGTTCGGGGTATTCGAGTCATATGAAAATGACACCAACATTATGAAAATAAATCAACTTTTAATAGAGTAAAAATTGAGGGGGGTAGAGGCACCGGAGAGATGTGAATGAGGGTTGAGTAAAATTGGATGTCATATTCGTGTTCGGGGGGTTTGATTCATATGAAAACAACACCAACATTATGAAAATATCAAAACTTTTAAAATAGTATAAATTGAAGTGGGGGCAGAGGCACTGGAGGGGTGTGAATGAGGGTAGAGTAAAATTGGAGATTATATTCGTGTTCGGAGGGTTTGATTCATATGAAAACGACACCAACATTATGAAAATATCAAAACTTTAAAAATAGTATAAATTGAAGTGGGGGCAGAGGCACTGGAGGGGTGTGGTTGAGGGTAGCATTAAATTGGACGTCATATTCGTGTTCGGGGTGTTTGATTCATATGAGAACGACACCAATATTATTATATAGCTCAATTTTTAATATAGTAGTAAAAATTGAGGTGGGGGCAGAGGCACTGGAGGGGTGTGGTTGAGGGTAGCATTAAATTGGACGTCATATTCGTGTTGAGGGGGTTTGATTCATATGGAAACGACACCTCATTTACCAAAAACAATAATTTACACCAGAATTCATTTTTCCCCCCTCTATTAGTTTTTTCAAATTTTGACCACGACCCACCAAAAATTTTTTTTTGAAAAAAATATGTTTTGTAGGGGTCGAAAACACATTTAAAAATGCTATTCCCATTTTTGTGCAGAATCATGATCATTGCTAAAACGGGCAAATAAAGCTAAAAAACGTCATTTTGGGGGGTAAATATGGGGGGAGGGGGGTGAAAATTTTTGTGGGGATACCTCTTATGGATGTTCACAACATACCAAAAAATCAAAAAAATCGGTTCACATGGGGCTGAGAAAAAATTTTCTATTGTAATTTCATAAAAGGGGGGGGTATCTCAAAAACGGGGGGTCTGGGGGTCTGAAACTTTCGTGACGGAAGGTGCTCAAGGGTACCCACCTTCCATGCAAATATCAACCCTGAAGCTCTCGGGGGCAAATTCGCCATACTTATCCACCTATAGCCTTTTCCTGCTGCAGCTTTTCACTCGAGATTGAAATTTGAAATCTTGATTACCTATAACTTTGAAATGATGAAAATCCTCGAGAAATATGTACATTGTACATTGTAGGTAGCAATTTAAAAAAAATTCCAAATTACGTTCAGCATGGAAATTTTACTACTTTTCGAGCATCCCTCCACAGATATATATTTTTCAATGCACAAAAAGTCATAATTCGTGGGGTGGTTGGTGACGAAGGGTCAAAATTTGGGTGGAAGTGGGTTGACATTGGGTGTATACGTTGCTCAAAAATGCAATCAAGTATTTTGAAAATATTGGCCTTAAAAGTCTAGAAAGGACTAAAAATTACGAAAAAATGTGTTCTTTTAATTTTTAAATTTCTTTGAGAACGTTGCATCGATTCTTGATCTCCAAAAAAGTATTCCTACACATATTTAAACCTTCAGGGATAATTGAGCTTTTAAAATGGTCGCCATGGCGCCTCTCTCGTTTTTATTTTTTTAAAACTAATTTTTGAAAATTTCCACCCTTTCATAAAATTTTGATAAACATGAGAATTCTATTGAAAAATATAGTCACATTCAAGTAGCCTATGCATTTCTACCGAGTGACTATTTTCTGGAATTCAGTTTCAACATTTTTGGATCACCCTCCCCCCCCACTCCTCCAAGTTGGATAATATTGAATTTTGGGCACATGCAACGTTATTGCATGCTCAGGTTGGGGTGAAGAGATGTTTTCAAAAAATTTTTGGAACTGGTTTTACATCAAAACTAACCTTTTTAGTGAGTCATGTTCTCTCTAAATTTGAAACAGTGAAATTTCACTGCTTAGCAGTCACGACATTTGCCTTTTTAAAAGCAGTAGTTTTTTACTGCAAAACAGTAAAAAACTATTGCTTTTAAAAAGGCAAAATGTCGTGACTGCTAAGCAGTGAAATTTCACTGTTTCAGAGTTCGTAGTCCTTTTAATTTGCAAGTCATCACGCCAAATTATCAAAATTCGAAAAAATTCAATTTTCAATTCCAAACATCAAAAAGAGTTTAAATTTATTCAGTCGTCTTATTTTGACCTCTTTCTGACGTATTTCATGAAAAAGTTGATAAAAATCACACTCATAGGTACAGCAAAAAGATTAAAATTCGTTTATTTTTTGAATTTTGATTTTTTTTTGTGATGAGTTCATTTCATCGAGTGAAAGGGGGTTTTCAACTTTTTCAACGGATACGTAAAAATAGAGGCCAAATGGGTCAACTTCGCCAGAGTTTAATACCTACTTAATTAGGTACTCGGTTTTATGGCTCTTTCATCTTCAAAAAATGATCCAAGTATTGCGTCCTCAAACTTTTCTTATTTTACACAAATTTTAATTTTTAATAACATACAAAGAGCAACAAAGAGGTGTCACTACTTCAGTAAGAAATTCTTTGACTTATTGATTCTTATGTGCTATAAATTTTCAAGTTTGAAGCTAAATCGAAAAAAAAAAACATAGGGAGGTGTAGACAAAATCATTATCAACGTGTTTTAATTTTTGAAATTCTCAATAAACCATCAAAAAATTGGCAGCACTGCATTTAAAAATTTTTTCTAGTCCCAGAAATGATATTTTTTTCTAAGTTTTGGCTCCAATAACGAACAAAAAACAACTGGAGCTTCAAACTTGAAAATTTATAGCATATACGAATCAATAAGTCAAAGAATTTCTTGCTGAAGTAGTGACACTTCTTTGTACATACGTTAATAAAGAGGAAGATGAATAAAATTTCATTTCATGGACTGTGGTTGTTCCTTAAACGTTCTCCTCCTCATATTTTCTCAGCAAATTTTAAAATTGTGAATTTCAACATTGGTAGATAAATTTTTACTGTACCGAGGTAAGTATTTTTTTTTCAGACCAACAAAAAATTAGAATTAAAATTTGTGACAAATTAGAAAAGTTCGAGGACGCAATACTTGGATCATTTTTTGAAGATGAAAGAGCCATAAAACCGAGTACCTAATTAAGTATTCAACCCTATCAACAATAATTTTCTCAACGTGAAATTACGTCACTGCTGGCTCTTTAAATTTCAATTTTTAGTTGGTCTGAAAAAAAAATACTTACCTCGGCACAGTAAAATTTATCTACCAATATTGAAATTCACAATTTTAAAATTTTTCTGGGAAAATATGAGGAGGAGAGTGTTTAAGGAACAACCACAGTCCATGAAATGAAATTTTATTCGTTTTACTCTTAACGTACAAGGAAGTGTCACTACTTCAGTAAGAAATTCGTTGATTTATTGATTCGTATGTGCTTTAAATTTTCAAGTAAGAAGCTCCAGTTGTTTTTTGATTGGCCCAAGCTGAATGCACATTCAAGTATTGTGACAAAGAGTTGAATTTGTAAGTTTTTTTTACATAGCTTACAATAAATAAATTTGTTGAATAAAGTTCGTGTGAAAATTTTCCATAGGTACCTATTGTAGGTAATATGTGTACTTATGTGCCAAAAACAACCTCACCAGAATTTGATACCCATTAATAATTACAATATATGTAGGTAATAACCAGGTGATTTTATTCATTGCTTGTTCCGCTAATTTTCAAAGTGGATCGAAATATACTGATCAGAAGTCTCAAAAGCAATTATTAGAAGAGTTTGAAGCATATCTCCAGGAAAACAAATTAGTAACTTTGACTAAAGATGATATCGCCTATACTTACAGTAAGTAATCTAGGATATTTTCATACGCGATAGAAAGAAGATTCGTGATTTGGAATATGATTTAGCTTGTGTAAACGAGAAATGTCATCGAAAACCCGTTTTTGAGTGAGGTTCCGATCCCCTCCCTTTTAGGGGATTCCGGACTCCGTAGGGGCCAGGACTTTTAGTATGTTGTTGAGGGGGACCACTGTGAACTATATCTGCAAAAGATCTGTTTGATATTAATTTTTCCTGTAAAAATGTCTTTAATGACTGCATGTACTAAAAAAAAAACCAATGAAATCTAAATTTAATTTAAAAATCTATATTTTCAACGTTACCTCGTGAAATTTACTTTTTGAAATATTGAATTAAAAATTTTTCTCAATTTTGGACTATGGTTGTAGATTTTTTTCTACATGTAAGTAGGAATATTTTAAATTCATATTACCACGTACCATACCTATTTCACTCTCGTAATCTCCCTCTTCAAGAACGATTAAGCTCATCTTCATCAAGTAAAAGGAAAAGCCAAAGCCATTCTTCGTCGATAATGACACCAAATCAGCTAATGAGCTGATAGTACACAAAAAATACGTACTCGTAGGTATTCAATATCTCAACTCACCAGTTAAATAAAAAGCAGCAGGCCATCCGTACTCGTGCATAATGAATCCGCACACCGGATACGCGATCGCTGTCCCCGCATACATTCCACTAAATCCAATGGCCATCAGTCTAGATCTATCTTGCACCGGAGCCCATTGAGTCCACAGTTCGGTGAAGCTAACGATAGCGAATCCCTGTCATGAGTAAAATAGAGCAAATCTACGAACTATGAACTATGCAGCCTTCCAGTATAAAATGGCTTATAGGCTTCAAGAAGACATAGGTAGTGAGCTCTACCAGTACGTACCTCGACTACACCTTCGATGGCTCGAGCTATCAAAAACAAATGGAAACTGTACCGAATAATGGACGGATTGAAAATCGTTATTATGGCGGTGATAGCTACTCCTGCGCCTATGATGGTCGATCCTCCAAATTTCATCGCCAAGTAGCCCCCAAATATAGATGCGGCGATGCCGTAGGAAAATGCTCCCAAGATGAGACCTTTGGTTCGAGAATCCCAGTCGAATTCTGGGGCCTGCAAAAAGATACCAATCGAATTGACTAACAGTCAGGAAGCCCGCTTAAGGATCTATTGCACCCCCCTCCCCGGTCGATCCTCCGGGACAACTATTTCTTAAAGGGGGAGTCCTAAGGAACGTTTCTACCCTTGTACTGAAAAAAAAAGTGGCCATAAAATGAGGGGAAAAATCAAAATTTTACCAAATTGACCAAGAAAGCTGAAATTTGGGATATACCCTATTTTCCACATGCCAAATCGATTGGAAACTGTTTCAAACCGTTTTGAGCAATTCTAGAGCCTCCAGCAGATTTTTGGAACTCGAAATTTCCACAAAATTTCATCAAAATGGAATTGGAAAGACGAAATTTATTCTGCAAACTAATTTTAATGCGCTACGAAGTATTGCAGGTAAATTTCAAGTCGTTTTGGAGCCTCCAGCGACTTTTTGAAAATTACTGGAGCCTCCAGCAGATTTCTGAAACTATAAATTTTCACAAAATTTCATTAAATGGCGATGGAAAGCTGATATTTACCGCTCCAATTTTAACACCCTCTGAAGACGACTTTCAGGTAGATTCAAGTCATTTTGGAGCATCCAGCAACTTTTTAAAAATTACTGGAGCCTCTAGTAGATTTTTGTAACTTGAAATTCCCGCGACATTTTGCCAAAACCAAAATGGAGTTGGCAAGCTGAAATTTTCTTCGCAAGCTAATTTCAATGCGATGTTATGAAATCGACTACATGGTGGTTTCAAATGGTTTTGAAGCTTCCAGCTACTTTTTGGAAATTTATATTTTCCAAAAAACGCCATACGACCTTTCAAAAAGTCGGCGGAGGCTCCAAAACGACTTGAAATCCACCAGAAGTCGACTTCGTAGCGTATCGAAATTAGTTTGTAGAATGAATTTCGACTTTCTATCACCGTTTAAGTTTCAGAAATCTACTGGAGGCTCCAGTAATTTTCCAAAAACCGCTGGAGACTCCAAAACGACTTGAAATCTTCCTGCAGTTGACTTCGTAGCGTATCGAAATTAGTTTTCAGAGTAAATTGCAGCTATCCAACTTCATTTAATGTTTTATGGAAATTTCGAGTTCCAAAAATCTGCTGGAGGCTCCAGAACTGCTCAAAACGGTTTGAAACAGTTTCCAATCCATTTGGCATGTCGAAAATAGGGTACATTCCAAATTTCAGCTTTCTTGGTCAATTTAGTAAAATTTTGATTTTTTCCCTCATTTTTGGCCTAAATTTGATTTTCAAAAATTCACCAAAAATCGAAAAACGCACTTTAGCACTTGAAATTTTGACAGGAGATGAATTTTTGCTTGATCTTTCGATCTACCTACCTTTGTACAGTTTGAAAAATGTTGTGCAAGTCCTATGTTGGAACGCAAAGTCTGCGATTTCGGCTGACCTATCAATCAAAATGGCCGCCATATTGTAAGTAGGGCCACTTTTTTTTTTAGTACAAGGGCTAGAAATGTTCCTTAGGACTCCCCCTTTAAGAAAAAAGTTATCCCGGAGGATCGACGGGGGGGGGGGGGGGTGCAATTTATCCTTACGTGGGCTCCCCGACTAATACGTACTATAAAACCTAAATATTTTCATGACACCTTTTTTTTTTTATCCCTTGAAAATTACATTAAGTAATACATTATGAAAACATGTTTTTCAGCATTTCCTTTTTTTAGAGTCACTGCTATTTGCTTGTAATGGAGGAAGAAGAAGTGGAAATTATAACAATTTATTATGATTGGGGTAGGTATAAATAATCATTAGACATATTATTGAGTAGGTACATTATTCAAATAAGTATAAGTATTTTAAATTAATTGTATTATTTTTCCCGATGATGGTTTGGACCAACCAGTCCAGTGTACACCACTCAACACTTTACAAAATGACAATGTTTCACCTCATCGTCATCGTAATGAGGTACATAAATCATTTTAATTATAAGGTAGGGTAGAGTTTTCAGTTTATTTTGCTGTTCTGCCAAATCGTCGGTAGGCTGTGTAGTGTGTACTTATCTCATCACCAAAGCATATTTCTTTGATATTTTCGTATTTTTTCTCAACTTTTTCGGCACAAAGAATTTTAACAAACAGATTCCAGTTATTTCAAAGTTTGATAGAAATGATCACAAAATCATTACATGCAAAGATCGATCACAGCTGAATTAATGTGTGAGGGAAATTGAAACCATGAAAACATATTCATTGTTGATATTACGCAGAAACCAATTTACAAAACATTTCAATCTTTTTCAAGCTTACTCATGCCTGGTAGAAACCCAACAACAGATAGAGATTCATTGCACAAAGAGTTACTGAATCAAACAGGCTAGCTTATGAATTAATTGGTTCAGTTGATGAATAAGATATTGAAACAATTAAGGTGCACCAGGGGAAGTCAGAACGGTTTTTCGCTATGACAGGTGATGAATTTTTGCCCAATCTTTCGATCTAATACCTTTGTACGGTTTGAAAAATGTTGTGCAAGTCCTATGTCGGAATGCAAAATCTACGATTTCGGCTGACCTGTCAGTCAAAGTGGCCTCTATTTTGTCAGTAGGGCCACTTTTTTTTTTTTTGAGTACAAGAGCTAGAAATGTTCCTCAGGACTCCCCCTTTAAGAAAAAAGTTGTCCCGGAGGATCGACCCTTAAGCGGGCACTCCGACTACAATTAATACCCTGCTACATTTTATAATCAGCTCGAGTACGACGAGCACATGTGTAGCTACATAGCTACAGTGTCACTACATGTTGTTTATGTTAATTTTGCTCATGAAGTTGTGTATCTGTAGATAGGTATATATAGGTATATTAGGTAATAAATGGTAAGTACTCACGTGAACGATTGTCTCATTATGTAAAGTCGTTGTTTTAGGACTGGTCATTTCTACGATAGCAATATTTAAATTCGCGCTCAATGCGAATGTATTTATAGTACCGAAAAACATCATCACAGCTACGAAGAAACGTTTCGAAAACCAAAATCTAGCTTCATTTTCGCGACCGTATTCGTACGAATAAACCGTCTCGTCCATTTTGAGAGAAAAAATTTAAGTATTTTGTCAAATAACCGTACCTTTATATCTGTAGGTTGAAGGTTCACAATAACTTTATTATAAAATTTTTTTTCTTTTTTTTCAAACACTCGATCAACTGGCCCGAACATACACAATGGATCGATTGTATCGATGTAAGCGTTTAACGTTATCCCCAACGATACATATAACTTGGTGCTATGACGAGAGGGGTTCGCGATAGTGTTATACACGAGTAGTCGAGTACGTTTATCTAACTAACTAAATAATTGAAAAGTTATAAAACACCAATTAGGTACTCACTCCCGATTCATAGTCACTCGAGAAATAATTACTTGTTTTGACGGCTTAATTATCTACTCGTAGACTAGCTCTATAGGCGTTGGCTTCGTGTGTTTTCTCTCTTTCTTATATACTGTCTTTCGTTCGATTGAATCGCGAAAAAAAACTTATAGCTTGGTTGTACTAATGATACATATATGTACATTGACATACTTACAGGAATATTTATGACTACTGTTTTATGACAAGTCGATCAAAAGTAGCGCTGTTGGACGTCTTTGTTTATTTTTAAAATTTGAATGCAAGTGTAGCTCATCAAAAGTTCACGAATGACGCAAATCGAAGATGTCTGCGATCATCTTTGCGGTTTGAAGGAAGGAAGAAGAGATCAGTGCAAATGCATGTTGGAAATTTTTTTTTAAAATACTTATTGTATATTTACAAAATTTAGGCTAGACGACAACAAATTGTTAACAACTATGTCCTAGGGCATTCCACGCCAATTCGACCAAGAAGTGGTAAGGGGGGGGTCGGAGATTTTTTGAGAATTTTTCCTGTGGAAATATTTTCTGAAGGGATGACTAATGGCGCAAATCACAGCCCTCTAGCCTTTTTTTAATGGCAGCTAGGGGGTGTCAAAATTTTCAGTGAACTTGAAATATCATCCATTTCAGCAGTGGATTACTCGATAACCGCGATACCTACCAAAATGGAACTTTTTCCAATAGTTAGGGGTTTTGAAATGTTTTGTGGTGATATCATAAAAATCAGTTTGCCACCTATTTTTGTACGAAAAATTAGTTCGAAAAGTTTCAAAACGTAGTTTTCGTATCGTTCCGACCTTCAAAAATTCTGAAAAAAATATATTATGGACAACTTTTCATGCTGAACAACATATTAAAAAATTGGGGTGGCATTAAAGACGATTTTAAAAAAATTGAATGTTCTGCGAAAAAATGTGATTTTTTGATTTAAAACATGAAAAAAGTTTTGATTAGTGAAGTTGACCGATTTGACGCATATTTTACGTACCCGGTGAATAAGTTGAAAACCTCCTTTCACTCAATGAAATGAACTTAACTGTCACAAAAAAAAAAAACAAAATTCAAAAAATTACGAACGATATCGCAAAAAGCACTACGTCTTGTATAGTGGTTTTTCTGCTTCAGTAGCTTTTTCTAACGACCATACAACAGAATGTTACGCGTGTTTGGCGATTGCAATTTATTTTAGGAGGAAAAAATAAGACCGAATCAGACACTCATCATAAAAAAAATCAAAATTCGAAAAAATTCAATTTTCAATTCTGAAAATCAAAAAAAGTTTAATGGAGGAGTTGCGAAAAGGCCATTTTTTGGCACCAGCTACTCGTAGTTATCAACTCAGCCACTTTTGAAATGTTTTAATAAATGCCGCAAATACGAATCCGTGGTTGATTAACCCAAAATGACCATTTTTTGGGCTCCAGGGGTTCCCAAAGTTGTGAATAAAAAAATTATTTTAGGAACCACTGAGTTTTATTTTCAGAAAATTTTCAAGCGTAAAATATCTGTTTGAACCCGGTAAACGTTATGCAAGGAGGTTTTTCCATTTTCGACCCTCGGGGGCAGAAATTGGGGGGTTTTAATTTTTGAAAAATTTTGGAACCAGCATTTTGGACCTATCCCTTTGAACCCCGCTTTTAAAAAGCTTTTTACAATTTGTTAGTATCTGAAAGACCTCCATCCTACCAAATTTTGATCTCAATAAAAATTTTTACTGGTACTCAAAAATCCAATTTTCTAATTTTACGTAATTTCGATATTTTGGGAACCCCTGGAAAACTAGAAACCTGCGATTTGCGCCAAACGTAACGTTCTGAGGTGTATATTCTATTATTTAAGTAGATGAAAAAGTTGAATTAAGCTCCCTGTATATTCGTAATTTTGAACCCTTTTTTCAGAGCCCCCCCCCCACTTTAGGCACCCCTAAAAAAAGCGTTCAACTTATGCATATTCTTTCAAATAAATTGAAGAATTTACATTAGAAACACACTAGCAAGTGCTCGATAATTTTTCATTTGATTTTCTCTGTAACTTTCAAAATTGAGCTATTTTAGGTCAAATTCTGGCATTTTTACTTTCGTTGAAATTATGAAAACGTTAGATTGTAACGTCATTTCGAAGATTAAATATCTGAATCGCTCAGAATCTGATCCAAAATAGCTCAATTTTGAGAGTTACTGAAAAAACCATATGAAAAATTATCAAGCACTTGCTATAGTGTGTTTCAAATGAAAATTCTTCAATTTTTTTGAAAAAATATGCACAAAGGCCATTTTTAGGGGCCCTAAAATGGGGGGGGGGCTCTTAAAAAAGGGTTCAAAATTACGAATATACAGGGAGCCTAATTCAGCTTTTTCATCTATGTAAATAATCGAATATACATCTCAAAACGTTACGTTTGGCGCAAATCGCAGGTTTCTAGTTTTCCAGGGGTTCCCAAAATATCGAAATTCCGAAAAATTGGAAAATTGGATTTTGAGTACCTGCAAAAAATTTTTTAAATTTGGTAGGATAGGGGTCTTTCAGATACTAATGAACTGTAAAAAGCTTTTCAGCGGGGTTCGAAGGGGTAGGTCCAAAATGGTGGTTCCAAAATGTTCAAAAAATTGACCCCCCCCCCCAATTTTTGCCCCCGAGTTTTGAAAGTAAGAAGATCACCTTGCATAACGTTTATTTGGTTCAAACAGATATTTTACGATAAAAAAGTTTTTGAAAATAATACTCGGTGGTTCCTAAAATTATTTTTTTATTCACAACTTTGGGAACCCCTGGAGCACAAAAAATGTTTTTCTGGTCAACTAACCACGGATTCGTATTTCGTACATTTATTACAACATTTTGAGAGTGGTTGAGTCAATAACTAGCTGATGCCAAAAAATGGCCTTATCGCAACTCTTCCTTTTTTCACACAGTGAAAGAACCTCCTACGAAGACATCACGCGTTACGGAGGCTTACAGGCCATTCTAGAAGATTGTCAAAAAAAACGATATCGCGACTTGACGAAATTATTACCAATGCTTTGGCCAATTTAAGCCTATTCCGAGTCGGAAGCGTTGAAAATCCGGATACTTCGCAAGCGATAGAAAAGCACAACGTCTTGTTGTGGCTTTTCTGATTCAGTAGCTTTTTCTAACGACCAAACCACAGAGTATTACGCGTGTCTGGCGATAGCAATTTTAGGAGGAAAAAAGGAGACCGAATCAGACACTCATCACTAGAGCTCGGATTTTTATGCGCATAAAATATGCATTTATTTTGATCAAATTATGACAAAATATGCTGAAAATTGAGAAATTCAAAAAAAGAGGTTAAAGTCTTCAATTTCACTTTGAATAATCAATTTTAGGTCAAGATACAAATCGCCTCAACGTGGTAAAAAAATTTTTTTTAAATCAGTTTTTTTTTGAAGTTTTTCCATTTTTAATGAAAAATGCTACCAAAAAAGGATTCTTGACCAACATTTCCAAAATATGACTGAAAAATGGAAAAAATGGCCAAAATATGACGAATATGCGCTTAAAATGTCTAAAATATGCATTTATATGCATTTATACCCAAAATATGCGAAATATGCGCTAACAAGTTGGGCTCATTTTACTCAGAATTGTGTGATTCACAAAAATCCATAGGATATGCGCGATCTTCTGCGATGAATGAAAATATGACAAATCATAAAAATCCGAGCTCTACTCATCACAAAAAAAGTCAGAATTCGAAAAAATTTAATTTTCAATTCCAAAAATCAAAAAAAGTTTGAATTTTTTCAGTAGTTGTTTTATTTTGATCTTTTTCTGGCGTATTTCATGAAAAAGTTGATGAAAATTACAGTCATAGCAAAAATATTAAAATTCGTGAATTTCTTCAACTCACTCGGAATTTTGTTTTTTTTTTTGTGATGAGTTCATTTCATCGAGTGAAAGGGTTTTTTCAACTTTTTCAATTGGTACTTACGTAAAAAAATGGATCAAATGGGTCAACTTTACTAATCAAACATTTTTTTTTTATGTTTTAAATCGAAAAATCGAATTTTTTCGCAAACTTTCAATTTTTTTTTCAAATCGACTTTACGAAATAATGCTATCCCAATTTTTTAATATGTGGTTCAGCATGAAAAGCTGTACATATGTAATATATTTTTTTCAGAATTTTCGACAATCGGAACGATATGAAAATTACGTTTTGAAACTTTTCGAGCTAATTTTTTGTACGAAAAAAAAAATGGCAACACTGATTTTAATGATTATCACCAAAAAGCATTTCAAAACCCCTAACTATTGAAAAAAGTTCCATTTCGGTAGGTATCGCGGTTATCGGATAATCCACTGCTGAAATGGATGTAATTCAAGTTCACTGAAAACTTTGACACCCCTAGCAGCCTTTAAAAAAGGCTAGAGGGCTGCGATTTGCGTCATTGGTCATCCCTTCGGAAGGTCTTTCCACAGGAAAAATTTCAAAAAATCACCGACCTTCCCTTACTATTTCTTGGTCGAATTGACGTGGAATGATCCGAATATATGAACGTATTTTTTGGGTCCAGCCCCTCGAAGCCCCTCTGTACCCCAAAATAATAGTCAAAATTTTGAAAAATCGTGAAAAGTCGAGTGATACATCGAATAGTAGGTATGTTTTCGAGGTCTCTAAATACGAATACGAAGTAATGTTTTGGGCCCAACCCCGCAAAGCTCCTAACTGCCCCCAAAAAGGGTCAAATTTTTGAAAAACTGTGAAAAGTTGTGTGATTGGTCAAAAGATATGTTTTCGAGGACACTGAACCTGAATATGAACTTTGTTTCTGCTTACGTTTCCTCAAACGCCCTTACGCCCCATAAATAGGTCTATAGATAAAATTTTGATAATCGCCACAAATCGTGTAGGTACGTAATATATCGAATAGTATATTATCAAGATTGCTGAATACAAGACTGTAGATTCCTTTTCATTATCTCATTCATTTTACTCTTCACACGTATTTTCAAGCACTTTGTATTTACAACGTAGGCAAGTATTCATTTTCTATCTACAGGAATTCTGGAACAATTATTTAAACACAGTGAAAGAACCTGCGAAGAGGAAAAATTCTTTAGAATCACCGGATAAATCTATCGCAAATTTACGAAATTCCGGCAAGGCTTCATATCTGTAACTTTTTTTATTTCTATGTAGTAGTGGTACACTATATGTTGTAGTTGTACTAATACAACATATATGTGAATCCGAAATAAATAGTATACGTATTTTTTTTAAATTCGACGACTGCTTGCAATATGTTCAAAAAAATAATTTTTAAATATTCATGATGCACGGATTAAAGCCATAGGTATATCTAATCTACCCGCAAATATTTGAGTTACATAATAATAAATATTGTACTTTGGTAAATACTTAATTATTGCTGATCAACAGTTTTAGCAACATTGTCTTTTCGCATATTATGTACAATATAGGTACCCATGAATACCTATGTGTATGTTTAAGGAAGAAAATCAATTGTTTGGGTTTCATTGTATGTACTTACGTCAAATACGTACGTAGATACTCGTAGTATTTTTTTTCTATTTACCTTGGAGTAGAACATTATTTATGAAAATGAGTTGTTCTACACTTTGAGATGGCGGAGTGACGTATGAAATTTCAGCTCGTACATTCACACTCTTGGCACTGATTCTCTTAATCGTGAGAAAAATGTAGGTAAATTTTGCTTCGATAATATCAACACTTTTAGCATAGATTTATAGGTGTTTCAAAGATGGAAGAGTAAGCTCCCAAAACGATCCTTTATTGTCACATCTTAGCGATCCAACTATCCTCTGCAACAAACTTACCATTTTATATCTTTTCAAAATAATTAAATTTATTTTTAATTTCACAAATTAACTTTTCAGTATAGGGTATTAAATATACCTACTCTTAATAGGTAGCCTATAGTAGTGATTGCAGGTATCACATGTCCCATCAAAATGCTGAATTTATTGAAGACCATCGATATAAATTTCCCCTGAACATTAATAATTTAAATTTAATACCCTATACTGAAAAGTTAATTTGTGAAATTAAAAATAAATTTAATTATTTTGAAAAGATATAAAATGGTAAGTTTGTTGCAGAGGATAGTTGGATCGCTAAGATGTGACAATAAAGGATCGTTTTGGGAGCTTACTCTTCCATCTTTGAAACACCTATAAATCTATGCTAAAAGTGTTGATATTATCGAAGATACAATTTGGACCCGCGGATGTTGAAGGCTTTAGGGTTCAGTTGACAATAAGTATTAGTTATTCGTATTCCCTGAAAAGTAATATCTATTATTTTGAGAATTATTGCAAGTGAATCGATTGGTCAGTAAATAACAAGATCTTTTGAGGCTTAAGTACCTAGCATTTAGTTACTAGTAAAATAGAATTTATAACACCGAAAGAGGGTACAAAATACAACTTTATCACGATAACAATAGTTCAAGAATGAAATAATAATAGACAAAGTTGAAAGTTTAGAGTAAAGATAGAAAAAAATTCGCCATACGAAGTTTAGTGACATAACCTCCGATGATGCGTAAAATTAAGTTCAATAAATTTTACAAAGTATCAGTGACCAAAAGGCAAAGACTTTATAAAGACAATTCAACTAGGTTTATTAGAAAAAGAACGCGGGAACATAAAGAAACCTCATAAGCTGAAGTATGAGTAAGTATATCTTACCAAATTAACAGATGAGATGCAAAGATTAGTGACTAGGAAGACAGAAAGGTTGCAACTAACTATAGTAAGTACTTATGAGAAGTAGTGCTCCGTCACTTGCCATATTTCAGGCATGTTGTGGAGGGGGGTAACACCGATCGATAGTTTCCTAGCAGTGTCGGCCATACAGTGTATCACACTTTTATAAATCATTTTTATTCATTTATTTTTAAATAAAAATATCATACCTAATTGACTAATTTTTTATTTAGTTTTAATTATGTATATTAATTTTAATTTGATGTTTGGGTCAGTTTTATCACAATTTTTAAAAATATTATCAATCGACCCCAAACTGGTTGCATATACCACGACCTACAAAATGTTTTTGTTTTACTCGTCTTATCCTTGGACTTGTCGACAATGTTGGCGTACCATAACGTAACATAAGGCAATATCTCTCTTCAAGTAACGTAACAAAAAACCAAAAAAAGTGTTACATTTTTCGTTATTTTATTCGTTACAACTTCATTTTTTATTTTTTTTTTTGTGCAGCATGTACTCTCAACTCTCTACTTTAGAAACCCCTGAAAAATATGTCATTTTCAAATGATTCGAACCACCTGAGCACAAAATATTGCGTCAAATTTTGTTCTACACTCACTCAGCCCTTCCAGAGCCTCAGCCCTCTCCTTAATTTTCACTATTCTTGAAATAGGTATGGCTACTTTTTGCAGGAATCGTAGTCGACTTGGGCTCACCAGGCAGCTGTTGGACAGCATGTCTCCAACGATTTTTTTTTTTAGAAATGTGAATAATTGATTTTTTTTTGTTAATTTATAGAATGATACTTACTTACCTATGTATATTTTTTAGTAACAAATGTTTGAAAAATTGCAAAAACATAGGGTAAACTGCCCAGTGGTTGACACTTGTGTAATTGCTTCTTTCAGTTTGATGTTTTGGCAAAATTGATACTCACATGACGTAATTTATACCTTGCTTGTACTTCACCATGACTTTCAAACCTTTTGCTCATTTCAACGTGGCGTTATTCGAGTTATAAATTTTTATAAAAAATTCGTGAAATTTCAGCATCATATTTTGATGTGCAAGTATTTTACAATAAATTTCATAAATCAAAAAGTTTATTCTTTTTCTGAAAACTAATGAGATATCCTGAAAGGTATTGAAATGTAGATGACGTTGGTCATCTAGATATACTTCATTCTTACTTTTTGATCAGAAATAAGCCGGTTGTCAATCACTGGATATCAAAATGCATAATTTTCCAGTGGTTGACATAGTGTAAAAAATGTGAATTTTGTAATCATAATTCTTTAAAATTTCATGTATAGGTAAAAAATGACATTATCAAAGCCTAATAAAAGGAAGGGAGTAAACTTAATTACAAAATTCACATTGTTTAGGTAGACTATGTCAACCACTGGACAATTATGCATTTTGATATCTAGTGATTGACAACTAGCTTATTTCTGATAAAAAAGCAAAAATTATGTACATTGAGATGATAAACGTCATCTACAGTAGTTTTTGAAGTAGGTATAGGTACATGGTACATGTTTTCCTGCATATTTCAGTATGTCAATCACTGGGGTGTCAATTACTGGACATGTCAATCACTGGGTTGTCAATCACTAGTTGTTGGTTGTCAATCACTGGGCAAAAAAGTTGTCATTTTCAAAAAATAATTTGAAGGTCACAGTAGTGTCCTTTTTTGATGAAATATAAGTCAAAATGACGGCAAGGAGTGGGGACATATCTTATACCAACTTATTTTCAAAAAAAAAACATATGCATAGGAGAAAAAAATTTTTCAAGTGAAAAAGTGTCCTGAGATGTGTCAACCACTGGCGATTTACCCTACTTTTTACAAGAAATTTTGTTTTTATAATTATTATTTAATAAATCAGAATTTTTGAAAAATTAAAAAAAATGTGCTTAAACGCCATTTTGAAACTTTGGATAAAAATCTTCAGCAAAGTATTCATATTGTACTGGTAGTGTTCTTTAAAAAATATAGGTGTAATAATTGGTCTTAGAAAGGTTAGGTATTGGAAATATAGTAATAATTTACGTGTGAAGTAATTATTATTACTTTAAAGGCGATTGTGAAGAATCCAAGAAATATTCCTTAGGGAGGGAATATTTCCTAAGAACCTGACTAGCTCAGTGAAAAGGCTCTTGGTCTTTCTAGTACCAACATACATTATAAATTGAGATTATCGCTACCAAATAAAACTCAAAACAACTAGTATTGACCTCCTGTATTAGGTGTATATTCAATACAAGTCGAACATCTTATAGTTAAAGGATGCATTATTCCTAATTATAAGAAGGGAGAATGCAGAGGAACAAATCACTGCATCTCTAAAGAAGATGAAATACTCAATAATCATACAAGTATCGATCATTAATTAAGGTACAATTACAAAACGAGTTGGATATGACGGTAATTCGTCATCTCGCTGTCATTTAAATTGATTACGATAAAGTTATAATTAATTCTAGTTGGAGGAACGCACTCCATAATTTAAAAGGCTTTTTCCATTACCTTAACTGTTCGAGTTAGTCATCTCTTTGGTGGCTCACCAATACTAGGCCGGTTGATGACTATGATTAAAATCTCTAAATACACTTTGAAACTGGGTACACACTCCCATGTCCGGAAAATGGGAGGTGATCCAAGATACTGAAATAAGGGTCAATCCTTTGATATGATCCACGAATTTATGTTAATATACACAATTTTAACCGAACAAGCGGGTAATAAGAAATCGATAATCAAAGTGCAAGGGAGGACATAGTCCACAGGTGACATAAAGTCGGTCGTTGACAAGAAGATCTACCGTGGCTGCGGATAAGAACTCAAGTGAGAATCGACCAGAATTCACATAGAGACAAGCCCTATGCGAATCTGGGAAATATAGGTAAAAATCACCTCGTAACCTTCAAATCTCAACGAGGTAAAAAAGTAGTTTTCGCGGGAACGGGTAATATTTTAATATCTACGATACCTAGTTATTTTAAGAATAACTAGGATACGTGGTAAGTACAATAGGCACTACTATACGTAGTGGAGGCATTCCTGCTCATCGCATAGGATTTTCAGAAAAATTGAAAAATTGAACTACATTTTTATATTGTTAATTTAAAAACATATCAAAACTTGAAAACTTTGAAAATTGTAAAAATTGAATTTTCTCAAAAACGATTAACAAAAAAAATAATAGGTATGTACTTATTGTATAAAATAAGAAAAATGGATTTAGAGAAATTGAGTAAAATAATGACCCTTAAGATTTTGGCTTTCCTTTCCTCATGAAAAATAATATTTTCATTCCATATAATCTGTGACAAATCATCTCTTTCACCAGACAAGTACAAATTTAGGACAAAAAAGTTGAATTTTTCTTTTGTAAATTCGATTTATGTACATAAAAAGAAATAACTACCTATCTCATGTAATATAATATACTATTCTACTTCTAGGTCATATCTCTTTACAAAGCAGAGGAGGAAATGCAGGATCAACTGGAGTTGATAGTGCACTAGCGAAAGGACAAGGACGAGGACTAGCAGGCCGAGTAAGACGGGGTAGGATCAGGTGTTGACATTTCCCAATAAATCTTTGTAATCATAATTATTATGGCAGGGTAAATTTTCTATTTCAAGGTAGGGTAAAATTTCCGGTTCATTTTATCCTCAGAAAAAGAATTCACACAAGATTTAATATGTACCTGTATAAAATACCTAACTACAAAATCTCAGGTTGATATTTTACTCATTCTTTTTCATGTAACCTTAAGCGAGAAAAAAAAATTAAATTTGAACTTTAAATCCAAACCTAAAAAGTCTAAAAATTAGCAATTTGCTCAAAATTCAAAATTTCTCAAAACAAAAACTCTTTCTCCTCTCACATTTATCACAGCTGACGACCTTAATTCTATCTTCACCCAAAACACATTCAAGAAATGGCAAAACTTAAAAACTACTTAGCCTTGGGAAAACCTATCTCAACTAAATAGACTTGAAGAAATCATTATAACCAGATTGAGAATTGGCCACACAAAACTCACCCACAATCACCTGTATGAAAAGGCCCCAAAACGCACATGCCAGTTCTGCACGTCAGAACTTATATCTGTCCAACACGTACTATTTCGCTGCCCCTCCTTACATCAGGACAGACTATCCCTACAAATAGATGAAAGATCCCTATTCATACCAGACGACTCTTCCGAAATTAAAAAATTCTTAGACCTAATTAAAAAACTTGACCTTAACAACTCGATTTGAATCTACACGACGGGTGTAATAATCAAGTAATTATTACAAACACCCCCCCCCCCCAATCAAATTTTCCAAATAATGATCTAAAAATTCACAATTTGAATTTTATTGAAAATTCATTAAAAATAAAACATCCTCCTCCGCTGAAGATTCTCAAAAATTTATAATTTTAAATGTTATCCAAACCCTGAAAAAATTATTTAAAAATTGAAAATTTTTCAAAAATGGTTTTGCCCTCTCCTCGAGAAAATCCTGGCTATGCCACTGCATCAAGCCATGGTTATGCCATGAAGGATCAATTCTTTATGATTTGTAGGTACCGAAGAATGCAGAATCCAGAAATAATTTCCATCTATGTCGTGGTACGACGAAGACGGCCGCAGAATAAAATCATGATGTCAATAAAAATTGACAACGAAATACGCAGCAGGAGATTGATGTTTACCGACTATGAAGAAATATTAGATTATTTTGAAATAGATGTCCACGAGGATGTCCCATAAGTTATCTAGTATTATAAATTACACCTATTCAATTTAATAGGTAGCTGGTAGGTACCAAATGACGTTATGTCATTGACGTTATAGAGGTATAACGTCAATGCATTATGTGTAATAAATACGTTTTACAGAATGAACCAAAAGTATAAATTCCGCATACAAGTGGCCTTGAAGTTATTACCGAGAAATTATACCAAAGTTCCCAGGAACATACTACCTACAATAGTAGTAGGTAAGTGAATTACTAAAATACATTACAATTTTAATTTTGATTAGGTAATAATTATTGGTTAAATCATTTTTTTTATTTTTCAACCAAATATATGACAAGTAAAAACCACAACATCAATTAATATTCTCGATGCATTTTCCCTCATTCATCCTCCACTGATGAAAAATCTCCTGAAAAATTGCAAAAATTTGATAATAGTGCGATTACATTACATTTAAAACCCCTTCATTTTGCAATGATAGGCAACTCGTTTGGCGAATAAAACCCTTTCCATGCATATCGCAAAATTAAGGCAGGAATAAAACCCTTTCCATGCATATTGCCAAATTAAGGCAAATTATAGGCATTTGATGAATCTTATCCGTTGGTAAGATGCAGACCGGTGATATACATTGTTATCACTTGCGAATGCCTAAATAACTTCCAAGAAAAAAGGTAGACAAAAAATAAACCTTACCTGCTTCATCATACTAGCAAAAGTTACAACAATATTATACATTTGACGTGATCGAAAAAGGTAGTTCTAAGACGTACACTGAAGTGTGTTATTGCGATTTTTTGAAATAATTAAGACTAACGCAAGTAGGTACTACGGCTACCAAAACATCACAAATAAATTTTTTCCATACCAGGTAAATTATTTTCTTAAAGTATGGCCACTGCTCCTGCGGAGAACAGCATTCATGCGGAGGCCACTTCCCAGAGGTACAGACGGAAAGTCTGTACAAATTATGAAGTTGAACAAGAACCTGTTTATTATTGTACTGTTTTAAAAACTGTGTATGATCGCGATTTCACATAAATTTAATTAGACAATTGCATTATTTTCGTCTGGAAAATCAAATTTTTCCATTGATTGCTGCTAAATGATTGATTGAATTTAATGGATGTCCATTTACACGGATTATTGTTGTATGCTTGGATTGGTCAACGATGTTTTGGAGTAAATTTTGGTCATCACTATTCGTTTGCTTACACATTTTGATACTAACAATCGGAATAAGTACACTGTGGATCAACAGTAATTAGATTTGGATCGTCATCTCTTCAGATTTTGTTATTTATTGTTATTTTTTTTTTTATTACAGTCTCATTATGTATCTTTAATTATTTATGATCAAAATTTTACCCAAAAAATTCTGGAAGGCAGACCATTTGGATAATTTGTGGGTTTTCTTTGAATAACTCAAATGGTTATTTGATGAATTATGTATTATCATAATTGTATAATTATAACACCAAAAGAAGGTAAGCACCGAAAGAGGGTACAACGTACAACTCTCAGAAACAATACTTCAAGAATTAAATCTAATAAGTTGAAGTAAGTATATCTTACCAAATTAACAGATGAGATGCAAGGATCGGTGACTAGGAAGACAGAAAGTTTGCAACTATGTAGGTACTTATGAGTATGAGAAGTAGTGCTCCGGTCCTTGCCATATTTCAGACATATTTTGGTAGGGGTAACACCGATAGTTTCCTAGCAGTGTCGGCCATACAGCGTATCACAATTTTATAAATAATTTTTTATTTATTTATTTTTAAATAAAAATATCATAGGTATACCTATTGACTTATTTTTTTTTTTTTTTAATTTTAATTTGATGTTTGGGTCAGTTTTATCGGAATTTTTTAAAATATCAATCGACCCCAAACTGGTTGCACAATTGCACATACCACGACCTACAAAATGTTTTTGTTTTACTCGTCTTATCCTTGGACTTATCGACAGTGTTGACGTACCATAACAGAACATAAGGCAATACCTATCTCTCTTGAAGTAACGTAACAAAAACTAAAAAAAAAAAAAAATGTGTTACATTTTTCGTTATTTTATTCGTTAGAAACAACTTCATTTTTTATTTTTTTTTATCTGCATCTGAAAAATATGTCATTTTATATGATTCGAACCCCCTGAGCACAAATATTGCGTCAGATTTTGTTTAACTCTCACCCGGCCTCACCTGAACCTCGATAATAACAATGAAAGTCACTTATTTGTATGTTTTTAGGCACTTTGCAGGAATCGGAGTTAACTTGGAC
Source organism: Planococcus citri (assembly GCF_950023065.1). Lineage (NCBI taxonomy): Eukaryota > Metazoa > Arthropoda > Insecta > Hemiptera > Pseudococcidae > Planococcus > Planococcus citri. The sequence goes on along the minus strand of NC_088678.1, from coordinate 66,050,170 downwards.
TCACCAGGCAGTTGTATTAAGACAGCGTTTCTTCGACGACACTTTTTTTTAGAAAAATGAATAATTGATTTTTTTGTTAATTTATAGATAGGGCTACCTACTTACTTATTATAAATGCTTAGTAACTTTGAAATGTTTAAAAAATTTCAAAAACGTAATTTTTATAAGAAATTAAAGAAAAATGCACTAAAGTGAAAATTATCGAACAAAAACTTACCTAATAACTCATGAAAAAATTGAAACTTTGTTAAAAATTAAAAATCATAATTCAGAACATATTTTTATAATTTTTTGACATATCTTTTTCGAAAAAAAGTGCTTAAACACCATTTTGAAACTTTGGATAAAAATTTTCAGCAAAGTATTCATACTGGTAGTGTTCTTTATAAATACTGGATTTCTAGAAAAATTAAAGAATTAAACTTTTATATTGTAAATTTGAAAACATATTAAAACTTTGAAGAATTGTAAAAATTGAATTTTCACAAAAACAATTAACAAAAGAAATAGGTACCTAGTATTGTGTAAAATAAGAAAAAGGGATTTAGAGAATTGAATAAAATAATGGACCCCTAAGATTTTGACATTCTTTTCCTCATGGAAAATGATTTCATTCCACATATCTGTGACAAATTATCTCTTTCATCAGAAAGGTACAAATTTAGGCCAAAAAAGGTGAACATTTTTTTTTTGTAAATTCGATTTACGAGTATGTACATGAAAAGAAAGAGGGTAGGTAGGCAGGTACCTATCTCATGTAATACTATTCTACTTCTAGGTCATATCTTTCTTCAAAGCAGCGGAGGAAATGCAGGGTCAACTGGAGTTGTTAGTGCACAAGTGAGAGGACAAAGACGAGGACTGGGAGGCCGAGGAAGGCGGGGGAGAGGAAGCCGAGGAAGAGGACCAGAATACGCAGAATTCACTACTTCCTAAAATCTCAGTATTTAAATCATAAGGTAGGGTAAAATTTCTGGTTCATTTTATCCTCAAGAAAAGAATTCATACAAGATTTAATAGGTACCTATAAAAAAATACCTATAACTACAAAATCTCAGGTTGATATTTTATGTACTCATTCTTTTTCATGTAACCTTAAGAGAGAGAAAAAATATTAAATTCGAAATTTAAAAAATCCAAATCAATGTAGGTTAAATAATTTTTTTAAAAATAAATTAAAAATTTTTTTCACATTCCTAGCAATTTGCTTAAAATTTAAAATTTCTTAAAAATCATACTTAAGGGTGTAGTTTAGTAGGTAAAATGAGTAGATAAAAACCGTCAATTTTCATTACAAAACTACGCAAAAACTACTGTTCGGATAACTTTCATTTTTGGATATGTTGTTTAGACGGATGAAATCTTGGGTGCTACGAAGCCCTTTTTGAGAAATTTACTTTGATACATTAATTATAATGATTTTAAATATTGTAAAAATGAGCTATTTTCACTTGAAAATATAACGCTTGGAAATGAAAACTTCGAAAAAACGGCTTCGTAGCACCCATCATTGTAATCTTGAGAAGTTATGTTCCGAATTCTGAATAGATCGGTTCATTATTCGTTGCGTAGTTTTGTAACGAAATTATTCAATTTTATTAGTTGATATTAACAATGGCGGACCTAAAAATTGATTGTTTACAAATTTTAGTTGAAGCATTTCAAATGTAGGGTGCGTATCAATAGTTTTCGTTGATACCTGTACTTAAGAATGAGAAAATTCGTTCTTTTCATCATAAACCTCTCTGGCCACTTTCATTTATCATTCAAATCTTCAAAAGCAAAAACAATTTCGAAAAAGTTATCAATTATCATTTTGAAGTGGAAAAAATTGCTTTTGTTCTCGATATAATTAATAATTCTCATCAATGTGTAACAAAATACATCTCATAGGTACCCTCACAACAACTAATAAACCATGTACCCACTTACATTTTATTCTTTCAAAGTTTCAAGTTCGTAATGCGGGGTGCTTAGTTATCAACTTTCATTTATTCAGAGTAAGTGAGTAAATTTACGAATTTTGACCAAACTAAAATCTCAAAATAAAGTATTCCTACTTGAAATAATATCATGGTTTTGAAAATTTACTATTTTTTGAACTTTCCCTGGTTTTAATTGATTTTGTTTGCATTTTGTCGAACTTTACTGAAATTTCATTTAATTTTTACAATTCTTAATGATTGGGTAGGTACCTACCTACTGATTTTAATGCTTTTTCGAGTGTTTTCATATAATTTTGTCTACAAATCTTCACACATTTTTGTCAAATTTGAATGAATATTCGACATTTTTTGGTGATTTAATGTCTTTAGGTAATTTTGGTGATGATTTACAGAATTTTTGCTGCATTTCATCGTTTACTTACAAGGGAACCCCCCCCCCCCTAATGATAACCTCCAATTTGAGTGAAACTCGGACTGCTGGAAAGAGGACCTCAAAAAACACCCATCCCCCCAATTTTAAGCTGCTCAAATTGATTTTTACATTTTTGGCGAGCGTTTGAAATTTTGTGTACACAGCTAAAGCTGTTTAATAGGTAACCAACTCAGAAAACGGAAAAAAATTACAAATATCCATTTCTCCCGCGTATCAACTCGCGTATCAACTTCCAGAGCTCAAATTTTGACCAAATGCAATTTTTTAGATTAGCTGGATCCGGCCTTCCAGTCAGAAAAAAGTGTTTTTTTACTGTTTTTTCTCTTATTTTTGGTGAATTCGAAAAATGACTGTTTCTCCCCACCTCGTGAACTTGAGTAGCTGAAATTTTGGCCGAAGGATCCATGCTTGATACCTACATAATTGACTGATACTACCGCCGGCCAGATCCGGAATCATCATCAGAAATCAAATTTTCTGTCCATCCGGTGGTTTATAAATGCTATTGAAAAATTTGAAAATTCAATAAAATCAGCTCTTGTAATGAATTCAGGAGCTCAAAACTTTGGTTAAAAAGTCTGTGGTAGATACCAAATCGACCCATACACCATTAGCCGGATTCGGCTTTCTGGTCAGAAAACCGGATTTTTTACTTGTTTTCTCGTATTTTTGGTGAATTTGAAAAACGACCGTTTCTCCCCGCCAAATATAAAAATTTCAACTGCTCAAGTTCATGTGGTGGGGAGAAACGGTAATTTTTCAAATTCAACGAAAATATGAGAAAAAAAGTAAAAAATTCTGTTTTCTGAGCAGAAGGCCGGATCCGGCCAAGGATGGTATGGGTCGATTTGGTATCTAGCACAGACTGTCTGGCCGAAATTTGAGCACTGGAAGTGCATAAGATGAGTTGGTTCAACTGGTTTTTCAATTTGTCCAAGACATCCAAAAAGCAATCACTTTTTTTTACCAGCCTAAAAAGTCCTCTTTTTGTTTTAATGTTTTCCGAACAACTAACAAGTCCTGTTTTCTCAGAAAATTGCTCGAAAGCTTATTTTATCAAATTTCATTTCCCCTCTCCCCAATTTCATTTCTATCAATTTTTATGACAAAGTTTTGATACATTTGAAATTTACTTTTAGTCGGGGAGCCCACTTAAGAATAAATTGCACCCCCCCCCCCGTCGATCCTCCGGGACAACTTTTTTCTTAAAGGGGGAGTCCTAAGGAACATTTCTAGTCCTTGTACTCAAAAAAAAAAAAAAAAGTGGCCCTATACTTACAAAATGGTGGCCATTTTGGTTGACAGGTCAGCCGAAATAGCAGATTTTGCGTTCCAACATAGGACTTGCACAAAATTTTTCAATCCGTACGAAGGTAGATCGAAAGATCAAGCAAAAATTCATCACCTGTCAAAATTTGAAGTGCTAAAGTGCGTTTTTCGATTTTTAGTGAATTTTTGAAAATCGAATTTAGGCCAAAAATGAGGGGAAAAATCAAAATTTTACCAAATTGACCAAGAAAGCTTAAATTTGAGACACACCCTATTTTCTACATGCCAAATCGATTGGAAACTGTTTCAAACCGTTTTGAGCAGTTCTGGAGCCTCCAGCAGATTTTTGTAACTCGAAATTCCTACAAAATTTCATCAAATGGAGTTGGAAAGCCGAAATTATTTCTGCACCCCAATTTCAATACGCTACGAAGTCAGCATCAGGGGGATTTCAAGTCATTTTGGAGCATCCATCGATTTTTTGAAAATTACTGGAGCCTCCATCAGATTTTTGAAACTTTAAATTTTCACAAAATTTCATCAAATGGAGATGGAAAGCTGAAAATTACTCTACACTCCAATTTTAACACCCTCTGAAGACGACTTCAGGTGGGTTCAAATCATTTTGGAGCCTCCATCGACTTTTTTAAAATTACTGGAGCCTCCAACAGATTTTTGAAACTTGAAATTACCGAAAAATTTTACCGCATGGAGTTGGCAAGCTGAAATTTACTTCGCAAACTAATTTCAATACGATATGAAGTCTACTACATGATGGTTTCAAATGGGTTCAAATGGTTTTGAAGCTTCCAGCTACTTCTTGGGAATTTCAATTTTCCAAAAAACACCATACAGCCTCTCAAAAAGTGGCTGGAGGCTCCAAAACGACTTGAAATCCACCAGCAGATGACTTCGTAGCGTATTAAAATTAGTTTGCAGAATAAATTTCAGCTTTCCAGCTTCATTTTGGTGAAATTTTGTGGGAATTTCGAGTTTCAAAAATCTGCTGGAGACTCCAGAAATGCTCAAAACAGTTTGAAACAGTTTCCAACCGATTTGGCATGTCGAAAATAGGGTGCATCTCAAATTTCAGCTTTCTTGGTCAATTTGGTAAAATTTTGATTTTCCCCCTCATTTTTGGTCTAAATTTGATTTTCAAAAATTCACTAAAAATCGAAAAACGCACTTTAGCACTAAAATTTTGACAGAAGATGAATTTTTGCTTGATCTTTCGATCTACCTTTGTACAGTTTGAAAAATGCTGTGCAAGTCCTATGTTGGAACGCAAAATCTGTTATTTCAGCTGACCTATCAATCAAAATGGCCGTCATTTTGTAAGTAGGGCCACTTTTTTTTTAGTACAAGGGCTAGAAATGTTCCTTAGGACTCCCCCTTTAAGAAAAAAGTTGTCCCGGAGGATCGATGGGGGGGGGGGGTGCAATTTATCCTTAAGCGGGCTCCCCGACTATTTAGAGGCACTGCGGGCCCCCATAAAAAAAAATTTCCATGAAAAATCATGTCAGAAAATTAAATTTTGAAAAATTGAAAAAAATATCCTCGTATTCAGTGTACTGAAAATTTAAAAAAATCATTCTGAAAATTAAACAAATGCGCCATTCATTAAAAATACTCCGTGAACCCAGACATCAAATATTATAGCACATTAAAAATGGAGTAAGTTGAATGAAAATTAAAATATAATTCTCCGGCCAAGCGCGTCAATTACAACTTTCCACGACAACGTCGTGGAGAAAAAGTGGTGACGCGCTTGGCCAGGGAAATTCTGTTATTCGTGACAATCGGAAGTCAGAATTATTTTGGAAAATTATTCGAAATTAAACGAAAAATTCGATTTGGCAACGCTTCTAACGTATTTTAATAACAACGTGTGCGAGTGTTAGTGCAACAATTAATGCAGAAATGCGCACGCACAATTTTTAATAATTCGTTCAAAAAAAATTCTCAAAAATTATTCATTTTTCGTTCGCGAACAAATCGGTAATTTGTTTACTGATAAAATTAAAAAGTATAATTTTACACTCTCGATTTGGCAGCCAAATATTTTTCAATAAAAGTTACTCATTACCTATTTTCTCGGGAAATCGGAAGCTAAAGTACACCCTTAATCTTTCAAAACTTTTCATTTTTTCAAAAATTGAAAATTCATCAAAAATAAAACATTCTCTTACGCTGAAAATTCCCAAAAATTAATAATTTTGAAAGTTATCCAAACCCTGAAGAAATTATTTAAAAATTGAAAATTTCTCAAAAATGGTTTTGCCTTCTCCTCGAGGAAATCCTAGCTACGCCACTGCATCAAGCCATGGTTATACCATGAAGGATTAATTCTTCATGATTTGTAGGTATCGAAGAATGCAGAATCCAAGAATAATTTCCATCTATGTCGTGGTACGAAGAAGATGGTCGAAGAATAATATAATATCATGATGTCAATGAAAATTGACAACGAAATACACAGCAGGAGATTGACGTTTGCCGACTATGAAGAAATATTAGATTATCTTAGAAATTTCGTTTTTGAAAAAGAAAAGAAAACAAGCCCGAGCAAATCGAGGGCAACAGATTTTGAAAATTTGTGTTTTAAAAAATAAAAAAACTATGCTTTTTTCATCACGGGCTCTTCTTTGATCTGGCCCTCCATGAATGAGCACACCCTGGGCAAACCGCCCTTTTTGACGCCCTCTCAACAACCCTGCTCCTCCAGAAATCTAACAATAATTTTCATAAAATTCCAATATATGTAGGTAGGTATTTCTGGAAACACGCATAAATGGTTCGAACGAAGCGAGGGCAAAAGCACTCGAAAGACCAAAATTCACAATTCCTCCGAAGTCAAAAAACATAATTTTTTATCTGAGAGGTCAATTTTTCTACCCTGAAGACTCAACTTTTGGTTAGAGAAAAGAAAAATAATATGCCCGAGCGATGCGAGGGCTAAAGCTTTTGAAATTTTGAATTTGTATGATTATTCAAAATACCAATTCAGCAGTATGTAGCACTACTATTGAATACCTAATAATACAAGAATGTAAAAAAAATTAAATTCGCGACGATTTTTCGAGACTTTTTTGTAATTTTTGGTAAAAATCGATTTACAAATAAAAAAAATCGCAAAAATCGCCATAAAAGCTCTTCAAAATTTGCCGCCCCTGAAAATCTGCCGCCCTAGGCAACTGCCTAGGTTGCCTGTGCGTAAATACGGCCCTGAATATCATGATGTCAATGAAAATTGGCAACGAAATACGCAGCAGGAGATTGACGTTTACTGACTATGAAGAAATATTAGATTATGGAGTAGATGTCCACGATGATGTCCCGTAAGTTACCTAGTATTAAATTACACCTATTCAATTTAATAGGTACCAAATAACACCATGTATAATACATTAAATATGTTTTATAGAATGAACTACAAGTATAATTTCCGCCTACAAGTGGCCTTAAAGTTATTACTGGGAATTATACCAAAATTCCCAGTCGTTTACAAATCGTGCAAGGGATAACAAAATTGAACAATAGTAGTAAGTGAATTATTAAAATACATTACAATTTTAATTTTGATTGGGTAATAATTATTGGTTAAGATCATTTTTTTTATTTTTCAACAAAATCTATGACAAGTAAAAAACACAACATCGAATATTCTCGATGCATTTTGCCCAATCCATCCTCCACTGATGAAAAACCACCAGAAAAATTGCAAAAATTTGATAAAAATATGATTACATTAAAAACCCCTTCATTTTGCAGTGATAGGCAACTCGTTTGGCGAATAAAACTCTTTCCATGCATGTTGCAAATCTAAGCCAGATTATAAACATTTGATAAATCTTATCCGTTGGTAAGATTCAGACGGTGATACATTGTTATCACTTGCCAATGCCTAAATAACTTCCAAGAAAAAAGGTAAGTAGACAAAAAATAAACCTTACCTGCTTCATCATATATGTACTAGCAAAAGTTACAACAATATTATACATTTGACGTGATCGAAAAAGGTAGTTCTATAAGACGTACACTGAAGTGTATTATTGCGATTTTTTGAAATAATTAAGACTAACGCAAGTAGATACTACGGCTACAAAAACATCACATAAATAAATTTTTTCCATACCAGGTAAATTATTTTCTTAAAGTATGGCCACTGCTCCTGCAAAGAACAGCATTCATGCAGAAGCCACTTCCCAGAGGTACAGACGGAAAGTCTGTACAAATTATCAAGTTGAACAAGAACCTGTTTATATTGTACTGTTTTAAAAGCTGTGTATGATCGCGATTTCACATATTTAATTAGACAATTGCATTATTATCGTCTGGAAAATCAAATTTTTCCATTGATTGCTGCTAAATGATTGATTGAATTTAATGGATGTCCATTTACACGGATTATTGTTGTATGCTTGGATTGGTCAACGATGTTTTGGAGTAAATTTTGGTCATTACTATTCGTTTGCTTACACATTTTGATACTGACAATCAGAATAAGTACACTGTGGATCAACAGTAGGTAATTAGATTTGGATCGTCATCTCTTCAGATTTTGTTATTTATTGTTATTTTTTTTTATTACGGTCTCATTATATTTCTTAATTCATGATCAAAATTTAACTCAAAAAATTCTGGAAGGCGGACCATTTGGATAATTTGTGGGTTTTCTTTGAATAACTCAGATGGTTATTTGATTGATTATTATCATAATTGGATAATTGTGTGTCTCAATTTACGTTCCTATTTCACGATTATGTTGACATTTATGTATTATAACTTATAGGTAAGTAATTTATTGTATGCCACCACATTGTGTTAAAATATTAAAATATTACAATTTTAATTTTGAGTAAGTAAATTTTTAAATTTTTGTTAGAAATAATAATTTTCTCAAACTTTTCAATTTTTCAAAAATTAAAAATTCTTTAGAAATAAAATATTCTCCTAAACAGAAAATTCCCAAAATTGATAATTCTGAAAATTATCCAAACACTGAAAAAATTATTTAAAAATTGAAAATTTCTCTAAATAAAAATGATGATAATTTTTTTTAAATGATTGAATATGTTCTAAAATTCAAAAATTGAATTTTGCGAATAAAAAGTTTCTAAAAATTTAAAATTTCTCAAAAGTACAAAATTTTACATAAATTAAAAATTTTCACTTTTTTTTTCACTTACCCTACAAATCTGTTGGACAATGAAAATGACGAAGAACATGAAGGTGATTTGGAACCCCAAACATGTGCATACTGCATAAGTTTAAAAATAATACCGTAGTATAACTTATTCGATAAAATTGAATAAGTAGATACTTGTATATTGCATCCTTAAACAAAATATCAAATACGGCACTTGTATATAAAATAACACACGAAATATTTAAAATAATTGTATAAATTATTTTAATTGTAAAAGATCAAATTTAGCGGGGGAGATTTTGATAAGTATCTTTACTTTAACAGGTAGGTATTGAGATTGACTTAAATTCAACTATAGCTATGATGGCTTCATTTTAACAAACAAGACGACCCGTATAACGATGATGATGCAGATTTTGATGTAAATGTAGAGTAGACTCATCTAAATCCGGCACAATTGGACTCTTCAGTGTAGATGTTTTGTGAACCTATTGTTGGATTATTTATACTTAGAACATCTACAAAATCGACGAAACTTCTACATACATTTACAACAAATCGATCGACATTGACATCAAAATTTATGTCGATCTCCTGCTGCGTGTAATGTTTTAAAATTTTAGTTTCAAAATTAGAATTTTTTTTCTTAAAGTTGACCACTGCTCCTGCGGAGAACAGCCTACTATTAAGTTGAACAAGAACCTGTTTGTATTGTACTGTTTTAAAAACTGTGTATGATCGCGATTTCACATAAATTTAATTAGACAATTGTATTATTTTCGTATGGAAAATCAAAGTTTTCCATTGATTGCTGCTAAATGATTGGTTGAATTTGATGGATGTCCATTTACACGTATTATTTTTGTATGCTTGGATTGGTCAACGATGTTTTTAGTAATTTATGGTCATGGCCATTCGTTTGCCTTTAGGTACCTACTCATTTTGATGCTGACAATGGAATATATGTACATTGTGGATAAACACTAAACCGTAATTAGATTTGGATCGTTGTTTCTTCAGATTTTGTTATTTATTCCTAATTTTTTTATTACGAGCTCGTCGTTATATTTTTCAATTTATGATTAAAATCTTACCAAAAAAAATTGGAAGGCCGACCATTTGGCGATATTGTGGGTTTTCTTTGAGTGGTAAGTCAAATGGTTATTTGATTAATTATTAAAATTATTATCATAATTAGATAATCACGTGTACTTAGGTATCAATTTACGTTCCCATTTTAAGAATTGTTCATATTATTAATAACAGTCTCTCGTCAGCATTAAATTGCCCTTATTTACACAATGCATAGTTTTGCCTACTCGTTTGTTTCCTTTGATTTTTTTATTTTAATTCAGAAACGAATTACTTGTTTTAATTGCTTAGAACCTCCCAACAAATTGGAAGATGACAGTTCATGTTCATGTAAGTATGGTATGATCATTATTCTGTGGCTATTCTGTTTAATAAACAATATAAGATCACATTCACAGTCATTTTGAACAGATCACATTTTGCGATCATTTTGATTCAACTGGGTATGTATTGATTTTTTATTTTTTGAAAGGAATGTATTTGTGATCAAGTAGTTTGAATTAATTGCATTTGTGTTTGTGCACATTTCGAACTGATCATCTACTTCAAATGTAGGTACCTAACTTCGTTTGCCAAATGGTGATCTCTTCATCAAATTATAGTAGCAGGTAGAAATGCTGCCAGACAGGGATGCAACAATCACCCATTTGATCGCAATCTTTTGATTTGATCCATTGACGATTATTTGATTGGAAAATATATCAAAAGATTTGAATATCACTGTGATCACGTTCTAATTTATTGATATTTTTGATGTTGACTTAAATTTTTTTATAAAATTATATTCACGACAATGAAACCTTGGGATCCAATTCGATATAAGATTTTAATTCAACTTAATTAATGAACGAGTCTTGGGAATTATTCAAATTCAGTCTTTTATTTCAATGAGTTTTAATCATTTGTGAATGAATATGAATTATGACGTTGTTGCATTTTTGTGTTAAGTAATTTACCCAAGTATACGAATTTTAATTTTTTCAAAATTGGTAGATGATATCAATTTTAATAATCTTAATTGATGAAAATCTGATAACGTGGATGAAAAACTATCAACCACACAACATGGTTGTGCCGTAAAAAAGTAGGTAATCATTATGGTTTTTGTATATACGCGTATGTAGAATGAATCCAGAAATTAGGTAGGTACATCAATTTGACAAAAAACTGATTGGGGGGGGGGGTTGACCCAAGATGTGGGGGGAGGGACTTTCAATATGTTGTTCAGCACACGACCCTAGGCAATAACCGTCAAAAAACCATTGATCGCAATTATGAAAACATGATGCAACGTCATTGACTATACTTATCTTTGCAGCAGAAGTAAGAAAAAGAATTAATCAATTAGGTACCTTTTTGTGATTTTTTTTTTTGTCAATTTAAAATCGTTAACATCGTTGTCATAATAGTAATACTTAAAATAGACGACAGTCACGAAGATTTAAGAAATGGATGGTCAGTCCATTATTGTGGCACCCCAAGCCTAAGGACCAGCCCTTCCAACGGCTGACCAGGATCAAGCATCTAGTTCAGTGGCAAAATGTATGTATATTTTGGGCAATAAACGGCAAATTATGATAAATATTCTAGGGGGTAAACTCGTAACTTTTTTATAGATTAACCAGCAAACTCATAACGTTTTGGCAAACTCGTAACCTTTTTAGGACGTGACTTTTCGATGAGGTGCCATATGAATCTAGAAGGTGTGGGGAGTCTACTGGCAAAGTTTGAGCAGGGACGTGAGATTGCTGTTTATACACTTTCTCTTTTGACTCAATTTTCAAATGAGTGCATAGCCTAATTATTATGTACTAGGACATGAGGAAAAGGTGTTTATTGCCAAGAATGCCAATAATCATTTTTTAAGTTCTGTTCGGTGATTCTGGTGGTTGAAGGTCTCCTCTTTCACATGGCGTGGTCAAAAATCGCCTAAAATGAATTTTTGACTGCTCAATTTTAATTTAGAGCTGATTATACAGGTCCGAATTTTCGTGTTTTTCAACATTAACATTGATTTTACGGGGAAAGTATGCATCCTAAGAAAAAAATGCAATGAAGGAAATTGTAGAGCATAAAATTTCCTTTCTGCTCAGAGCTGGTTATTTTTTTGTAGGATGCTTTGTTAAAAAGCCATTTGCGAAAAACAGAGACGTATGGGACTTTTAAAAAAAAGCTTTTCTGAAAAATTGATGTTTCGGCAATGAGATACCTCTCCACAGGTCACCCAAAAATCAAGTTAACGAATATAACGCGGCCTAACATCGAGTACTATCAGGCCTATGGGGTGACGCGTCGAGCGCATGCACAGCAACGAAGTTACAGGTGGGACGTGAGTTTGTATTTTATACAAAACGTTATGAGTTTACCTGTATGCGGCTATATATAAAGCTTTGAAATTTGGTATGATGAACAAGGACACCAAATGAAAATTTTTAAGCCCGGGAGGCAATCGCCAAGTCCCATAGGAGGGGAATGGGGGTGATTTGGGAGAGGGTTCAACCCCCCATTTTTCCAAATACTCTCTAAATTTGAAACAGTGAAATTTCACTGTTTCAAATTTAGAGAGTACGGCTAACGGGGCGATATTGGTGTCAAATCGGTATGATTGAACCCCGCTGAGTTCGAAAATACCATTACTTTCAAAATCTGAGGAAGAGGCATGCCTCAAATTTGAGATTTTCTGAGTGAAGTTTTTGCATTTTTCTCAAAAATACCCCAAAATTACAGTTTTTCAACCCTAGACGACAAGCTGACCTTCCATCGACATTTTTATGGTCATTTTCGGATTCTACACGTCAATTACAATGCGAATCGACCATCAATACTTTCGCATACCTCTGCCTTGGGTGTATAGAGGGGTCTAAAGGGGTTAAAAATTGGCGTTTTTTCGGCATTTTCTCGCAAAAATCGGGGTTTTTGAACTGTGCACCGGATACAAATAGCGGGAGAAGGTTCTAATGTCGATTTTCGAATACTACAAAGCAAAAATTCCATCGAATAAGGCTCGGAGGCACTTTTTACACCCCTGCTGGGAGGTAGTAGAGGGGGTCAAATTTGACCCTTATCTTGCTTATGTTGAATCAATTTTAGTAATCAACGTAAGTGTATATTTTCTTACTACCGAGGTAATGATGTTTGTATCAATGTTTTTTGTACCGTCGAACCCAAATTTGCAATCATTTTTTCGATTCCAAGGGGAGGGGGGTGAGACCATATAGAAGGGTAGGTCTATTTTTCACAAAAAATCGACATGTATATCAAAATGTAGGTTTTCAAGGACGCTGATTTCAGATATGCTATCAGTTTTTCATTTTGGTTGAAGCTAAGGGGATGATACTGCATTCAAGGGGTGGGGATGAAATTTTTCACAAAAAAACGACATGTACATATATCGAAATGTAGGTTTTCAACCCCTTTAGACCCCACTACACACCCACGGTAGAGGTTGAGGCATGCCTCTTCCTCAGATTTTGAAAGTAATGGTATTTTCGAACTCAGCGGGGTTCAATCATACGGAACTGACACCAATATCGCCCCGTTAGCCGTGTTTGGAAAAATGGGGAGTTGAACCCTCCCCCCAAATCACTCCCATTCCCCTCCTATGGGACTTGGCGATTGCCTCACGGACTTAAAAATTTTCTTTTGGTGTCCTTGTTCATCATACCAAATTTCAAAGCTTTATCATAATTTGCCGCTTACTTACAGTTCGCCACTGAACTAATCGTTCTATCCACTGCTGGACTCCATCCGGAATGATAAATAGGCAAAGTGAAATCGAAGATGAGTGATTGTCCTGAAAACCCGGTGTACACGAAGCATACGATCAACCGACGATGGCCTGATGGTACAGAGAGGGTAGTCTGGGTGAAGGACTACCGAATAATACAACGTGCAATAAATGATTGGCATTCCAGACAATGAAGTTTCGAGTAGGTAAATTTTTTGAAAGGTCAATATTGAAAAAAAATTCATGTAACTGGGCTGTAAATTAATTTGTTGCGAATTGGGTGAATGAGAGAAAGAGGAAATACACATATTTGTGTACATGATTTTCGCTGATTTTGCAGCATCTGTAGGGCTGCCATTTCACCTGCTCTATGTACCTAATGATTTTTTTTAAAGAGGGGGAGGGTGAATGGGAAGTGCTCTAACTTCGAGGCTGAGTGCACTGAAGTGCTCTAAGTTGAAAAATCGCCTGAAAACTGTATTTTTTAAATAATTATTTACATATTTTCAAAAATTCGCCGAAAATCCAAAAATGAACTTCCTTTTTCAAAAGGCAATTTTTAGCAAAAAGCGAATCTTTCACAATTTCAACATTCGTGCAATTTTTGAAAAACGTTGTACTTTTGGAAATGGCGATTTTTGGTAAAAAGCAAGACGTTGGCAATTTGAGTGAAAAGGAGGACTTTTTTGGAATCTCGGACATTTGGCAATTTCTACAAGAAGAGTGACTTTTTGATAATTTTTGAAAAAAAGAGAAAATCTACAAAATTTTCATTCAAGGCACCCGTTTTCTCTCAATATCGAAAAATTTTTCTAAAAAAAAAAATCAGACTTAATTTTATTATATCATTATCAGCTCAACTTCTCCCATAAAAATTTTAGCAACTTGTTCAATATTTTGAAATTTCAATATAATTTATTTTGGAATAAAATAAGTAGGTTCCCTAAAATTTCTCTGAACTAATTCCATGGGCAAATTGAAAAGTATTTGTAAGTATACCGTAAACTAAGAAGTTCACAATTTGTAGGTATCCTTAAGTACCTATCTGCTTTCTTCTGTTTGAGATCCTAGACCTGGACACTTACAAATAGTCTAATCTCAAAATTAAAAATAACACAAAATGCCAGTGTCAGGTCAATGATTGTAGATATACTCCTGCTTTTGAGCTGAAGGACTATGCATTATTGTGACTCGCTAGATTTTATCAAATGGAAAAATTTTAAAGCCTCGTTGAAATTTTTGTATCATGAGCAATATACATTACATTACAAATGTGATTATTTTTCCGAACCGAAAGCAATGCAACAGTCGCCCATTTGATCGCAATCTTTTGATTTGATCCATTGACAGTTATTTGATTGGAAACGATATCAAAAGATTTGAATACCTATCACTGTGATCACGTTCTAATTGATTGATACCGGTTTTTGATGTTGACTGCAATTTTTTGGTAAAATTACATTCATGACAATGAAACTGTGAGATCCAGTTCGATATAAGATTTTAATTCGACTTGATTAATGAATGAGTCTTTGGAATTATTCAATTCAGTTATTTCGTTTCAATAAATTATAATGATCTGTGAATTAATATGCATGAATTATGATGTTGTTGCATTCTTGTGCCAAGTAATTTACCCAAGTATAACCCAATTTCAATGTTTTCAAAACTGATAGATGATATCAATTTTAATAATCTTTGCTGAAAATAGAGAATGAATAAATAATTACATGACCACACAAAATGGTTATACCGTAAAATAGTAGGTACCTAATTATTATGGTTTGTATAGAATGAATCCAGAAATTACATCAATTTATTTTGTTGTTCGATGAAGAAAGTCTCATAATCGATGGAAAATTAAATCCACACCAGAAAATTAACTTTTTCTGACTACCAGGAGGTGTGGAATTATTTTGGAATCGATGTTCACGAAGATGTTCTCCGTACCTATACAATTAAATTACCTATTCAATTGAATACCAATAACATTATGGTAACATAACAACTAGGTACGTTTTACAGACAAAACCATCATTACAAATTCCGGCTTAAGGTGGCCATGACGATTTTGCTAGGAATAGTGAACTGATTAAAGAAGCAATATAACTAGGTTCAGTAAGTAGGTAATTTGTTGGAGTGGTATTAGGCGAAGACATTCACAGAAAAATTGTTGAACAGAGTACTTTATCCTTCTGTCAATACCTACTTTAAAAGGTCAAAGTTATCAGTACTAATGTATGTAGGTAGTATATCCATGATACTTGTAATCGTTAAGTAAGTTGATCCTACTTTTTATTTTTGTGTTTCTCATTTCATTTGTTCACTATACCCCTTAGCATGTACGTAAGCTCATCTCAATATTTCAGAAAATTAGGTAAGTTTATCTCAAACCATAATTTGGTATTCCACAGGTTCACAGGCAGTGGCTAAAACAGTAGGTATCTATTTTAGAATATTTTTATTAAAAAAGGGAGACTTTTTGGCAAATTTCTGACTTTTTTTTGTTTGGTAAAAACAAGATTTTCCAGTAATTAATTAGGAAAAAACTCCAAATTATAGGTGAATTTCTTGTAAAATGAAAAATCCAAACTGCAAGAGCGAATGCGAAAAAGAAAAAAATTCCGAGAAAAAAATTGAAAATACCGAAATAGGTTCCAATTTTGAAATAATTTTGGTATTGGTTTTTGGTATTTGTACCAATTTTGAAAATTAAATTGGTTTTTATTTTGTAAATCGGTTTTGCAGTGTCAGAAAGAAACTAATTTTTTTGCCATTTGTTCACTTCACTTTTTGTCAGTTTTGTGACATCTCGTCAGGTCTCGTCGCTCATTGGCTGGAATTTTTGAAATTGTGTTGCCACTGTGGCAATTTATATAACAGGCAAAATTCAAATGCTCGTCGCTCATTGGCTGAATTTTGCCATTTCACTAGTTTTTTTTGCCATTTGTTCACCTTTTGTCATGGCAAAATAAACTGACACCTGCGCAAATCAGAACTCATTAGTAACGGTTTTCTATTATATTTTTTTTCATTTTTTTAAAAAATAAGTAAGCGGTTTTTTTTGTAGCAGTATTTTGCTATTGGTATTGCTTGGCTATCTGGCCATATTTAACTATTTTTTATGAAAAAAGAAACAAAATTTCAAAGTATAATGTCGTGGCTTTTACCATGTTCGCTTTTATTCCAGTTTTCAATATTTTTCCCCTTACTTTTTTCATGTTTTTTCATTTTTTTTTTTTCCATATACGATATTTGTATTGTTAATTTATTCAGATTTTTTTCTGAATCATTCTATTTTTTTTCATTAATATGTACTTTTGTCATGCTGAGGTACTTTCGTTTCTAGAGAAGATTGACAATTCAGGGTACCACAAACAAACAATTTTTTGGTTTTTTCTCATGGAATTTGAATCTTTTTGAAAAATGTAACGCAGCAGAAAATATTTCTCTAATAATTTCCTCTTTAGAAGGTTCATATGAATTTCCGAAAAAAAAAATCGAGACTTCATATCGGTATTTTGAAAATTGCACGATTTTCAAATTTTATCTCGTTGGATAAAAATATTCTACATGAAACTACTATCAGAAGAAAAAATTCTCATCCTTTTAAAAAAAGTAAGCAATTTTTGAGTTATGTACCTACATCGCAATTTGCTGAAAAATTCTCATTATTTGCTTTCTTCTATTTTCAGTCAGGATCGACATCGATCCTCCAGAAATCCTGTGTTGCATCCAAGACGACACAGAAGTACCGAACCACATCCTGATGGTGATCATGGCTGCAACCCGGTGTTTCAGCAGACGTTGAATAGAAAAAGATTGAAAATTTGAGTAAAAAGCAGAACTTATTAGAATCACAAACAATACAAAAACTGATACTTTTTGGCAATTTCTGGCAGAAAAGTGACTTTTTAATAATTTTTGATAAAAAAAAAAGGTGAAAATCCTCAGTGGGTAGTTTGCTATTAATAAACGAGAATTTAAAAGTACCTACTTACTCGGAAAGCAAAAATTTGACACACCCTCCCCACTCCAGAGGTCAACTTAGGCTCCCAAAAGAATCACATTCCTCAAGTTTGACTTTATTTGATCAATTAGAACAGGTTCCAAGTCCCAAGTCATAAAATATTTGAGGGGTCGTTGCGCCACCTCCCTTGGAGCTGGGGAGTTGATCGATACCTAGCTCATTTGATAGGTATTGGAGAGGAGATGAGATAATCACTGAGCTCATTTTACTCAAAAGTTGATATTTTACATAAAATAAGTTTTTGACAAAAAACTGATTTGGGAGGGCTTCAACCAAAACTGAGAGGTGGGGGGGGTGACTCAAGGTGTAGGGGCGAGGACTTTTAGTATGTTGTTCAGCACACCACCTTAGACAATATTCACCAAAACGTTGCAGCAGAAGTAAGAATCAATCAATTATTTAGTAGGCACCTTTGTGTGATTTTTTTTGGTCAATTTGAAGTCGTTAACATTGTTGTCATAATCGTACTAAAATAGAGGGCAGTCACGAATATTTAAAAAAAAAGGAACGGACATGACCATTGTTAATGAAGAAATGGAAAACGGACAGCTCATTGTTGTGGCACCTGCACCCGAAGCCTAAGGACCAGCCCCTCCACCAGCTGACCAAGGTCGAGCACCGTTCTATCCACTGCCGGATTCCATCCGGAATGATATAAACGAAGATGAGATCAGAGACCGTCCCGCGTCCTTACCTGAAAGATGAACTGTGTTTCACATACTTAACATTTTACTGACTAAGTTTCAAGTAAGTAAATTTTTTGAAAGGTCAATATTTGAAATAAAAAATCCATGCAACTGGGCTGTAAATTAATTTGTTGAGAATTGCGGTGATTGAGAGGAAGAGGAAATGGACATATTTGTGTACATGATTTTCGCTGATTTTGCAGCATCTGTAGGGCTGCCATTTTACCAGCCCTATGCACCTAAAGATTTTTTTAAAAAGGGGAAGGAGAATGGTAAGTGCTCTAACTTCGGGACTAAATGCTCTAAAGTGCTCTATAAAAAAAAAGATAAGTTCGTTTTGTTTGAATGAAAAAATATATTTTACAAAATAGTTGAAAAATCGTTTGAAAAACTGTTTTTTTTTTTGAATTGTTTACTTATAGATTTTCAAAAATTCTCCGAAAATCCAACAATGAACTTCATTCTTCAAAAGCAAGAACTTTTGCATTTATACTGACCAAAAAGGCAATTTTTAGCGAAAAGCGAATCGTCGACAATTTCAACATTCGTGCAATTTTTGACAAACGTTGTACTTTTGGAAATTGGCGACAATTTTTGGTGAAAAGCAAGACATTGGCAATTTGAGTAAAAAGGAGTACTTTTGGGAATCACGGACAAATAGTGAAACTTTCTGGCAATTTCTGAATAAAAAGTGACTTTTTGATAATTTTTGTAAAAAAAGAGAAAATCTTCAGTAATTTGCTAAAAAAAATGAGAATTTAAAAGTATGTATGTATATTGTATACTTGATCAAAAATAAAAAATTTGACACGTTTTAGCAAAAACCAGCAACTACCTACCTATTAGTGAAGAAATTATGCTATTTTTTGCAATTTTTTTTTAAAAAACGAGACTTTTTCAGGTAAAATAACAAGACGTTTAGGTAATTTTTGGCAATTTTAGCTACAAAAAAATCGAGATCTTATAATTGTTGAATAGCTAGTATTTTTGGCAATTTCTAGCAAAAAGTAAGTATAAGACATTTGGACAAATTTGGATAAAAAATAATAGGCCTATGTCTTTTTAGAATTTTTTTCAAACTCAATTCATAAAATGGAAAATCGTATGCTGCTACATAACTCATCATCATAAATATCAATTTATTCGTAAGAACGAATAAAACTATCGTCGTAAAATAAAACAAATTTATTCATCAACAGAAATTGTAAATAAACAAAAAAATAAGTTCAATGAACTTTTAATACTGATCGTAGATACGATCATGGAACACTTCCTTAGAGCATATAATACATTGCTATATACTCTAAGAAAACTTCACGAATGTTACGACGTCAAAGACCAAAGAACAATAATAACGTCAAACAATTTTTTAAATTTTACTAACTTAACCGTAAATAAACATAAATGCGAGTAGGTAACCGAATACTTTTCCAAACTTTCCCCAAAACAATCACGTTACTTACGATTGAAAACCACATATTTCTCAACAATTTTTTAGCAATTTCGCTGAAAAAAGGAGAATTTTTGTCAATTTTTAAAGAAGCGAGTATTTTTGACAATTTATGGCAAGAAAATATAATCTAATGACGCGAAAATGAAGGCCGAGAAGACGTCGCTAAAAGGAGACAAATTCAAATGAAGTCATAGTATTGTAATATCTTTCTTCATTTTTGAATTTTTGAACTTTTTTTCTCTCTTCTCAAGAATTGTGGCATTACAAATTAGATTCTGGAGCATTTCTCAATGCGGCGTCGAAAAAATTAATATGTTAGATAGGTAGCGTGGTAACGTATTAGAGGCTTAGTATTTTTGAGATTTTTCTGATATATGTACATATATTATTCTGTTGAGTTTGTTTTAAGTATTAAGTAAGTATGTGTAGGCAGGTACTCGTATATCCTACAATTTTGGTAATACAATTGCATGTTTTTCGTCTGGAAAATCACATTTTACCATTGATTGCTGCTGAATGATTGATTGAATTTAATGGATGTCCATTTACACGTATTTTAGTGTCGTAGTTGTGCTTGGATTAGTCAACGATGTTTTGGATTAATTTTTGGTCATCAGCATTTGTTTGCCTACCCATTTTGATGCTGACAACGAATTAGATGTGGGTTTTCTTTGAATATGTCAGATGATTATTTGATTAATTATTAAAATTATTATCTTAATTATCGTAGATAATTATGTGTCTCAATGTACGTTCCTATTTTAAGAATTATTGTTGATATCTATAGCAATCTCTCGTCAGCATTAAATTGTCCTTCTTTGAGCAATACATACTCGTAGTTTTACCTGCATACTTGTTTTAATATTGAAACTTTCCATTGAGAATGCAAGAAGTGGAAGAACTTGTTGAATGAAATTAATTTATACAAATACAAATTCAGGTAAGAAAATATTGAATAATATACCTACATCAGACCATGGTCATGGCATAAAGAAGTAGGTAGTCATTACGATTTGTATAGAATGAATCCAGAAATTACATCAATTTATTTTGTTATTCGAGGAAGACAGTTGCTAAACGCAGCATCGATTTCCATAAAGATAGAAAATGAAATCCACGGTGGAAAGTTTCCTTTTTCTGACTACCATAAGGTATGGAATTAACAACTTTGGATTAGACACAATCACCTACTCTTGAGTAGGTATAGGTAACCTATAGTAGTGATTGATAATTAAATTTGTGCAAATTTGTAAATTTGTGGAATAATTAACCTGTCAGTAGTCAGCACATAATTATCAAGTTTGAGAAAAATTATCTTTCTTTTGAAAAACAAAAATAACCAAAATAAGCCTATTTACGAAGTCACATGGTGACAAAAACGAATTAAAATATAAAATACTGAATTGAAAAAACACCTAAATAGGGGTTTAATTTCTATTTTAATTAGTTAAATTAATTCAACATCGAGGAAATATCGAAATTTTCAATTTACTCTATAAAATTTAATTATCCTGTTATCCCTAAAGCAATTTTTATTTCAATACAAATTTCCCCTGAACTTTAGGGCTATCAAAGCTGACTTCAAACATTGTTTGAGTCTTTGAGTCAGATTTATCCCAATTTTCAAAGATACTAATCATGGACTTGTCTATAGTGTTGACGTACTAAGTATAATGGAATGTAAAGCAGTAGGTATCTCTCTAAAAGTAACGTAACCAAAACCAAAAAAATTTTGTTGCATTTTTTGTTATTTTTTTCGTTATTTTTATTTTATTTTTTGTGCTGCATGTACTCTCAACTTTCTGCTTTAGAAACCCCTAAATAATTGAACACTTCGATTTTAGCTGAGAAAATTCAAAGTTAGGTTAAAAAAAAAACGAAATTATACTTTCTTTTCTGGGCTTTTCTTTGCTTTTTAGAAAATTTAAAGAATTTTAGAAAATGTGCGTTAATTGTGTTACAATAGTGAATATGCAAACTCGATTCGTTGTTGAATAAATTTTATAATGGGACGGCGGAAGGAGAGTAAATCTTGCGATTATTTATCGACGCTGCATCACAGAAATCACCCTGGCTGGCGCACCGGGCATTTGCCCAGTTTGCCCGATGACCACCTTTAATATATTACCTATGTAACATAGAAATATTGAAAGAAGCAATATTCTAGGTACAGTAAGTAATTTGTTGGAGTGGTATTAGGCGAAGACATTCACAGAAAAATTTTTGAACAGAGTACTTCATCCTTCTGCCAATACATACCTATACTTTAAAAGGTCAAATGTTACTTATCAGTACCTACTATAATGTATACGATACTTCTTGTAATTGTCAAGTGAGTTGATCCTACTTTTTATTTTTATGTTTTCTATTTCATTTTTTTTACCACCCCTCAGCATGTAAATAGGCTCATCTCAATATTTTAGAAAAGTGGGTAAGTTTATCTCAAACCATTTTTTTGGTAGTTCACAGGCAGTGGCTAAAACAGTAGGTATTGGTATTTCGGTGTTGTTCAATTCCCACATCAGAATTTTGGCTTCCAGTATTGGTATTTCAAATTTACAAGCGTTTTATTTAGGTTTTCAATCTTCTTTCAACATTTCTGACAAGAAAGCAACATTTTGACAATTTTGGCAAAAAAAGCAAGACTTTTGAGTAATTTAAAAAAAAATTAAGCTTTTTGGAATTTTTTTGCAAAATTTTCAATTTTTGGCTAGAAAATGAAACTTTTCAGTTTTTAGCATAAATTTTTATAAAAAAAGGGAGACTTTTTGGCAAATTTCTGACATTTTTTTTTCTGGAAAAAACAATATTTTTCAGCAATTAATTAGGAAAAAGCTCCAAATTATTGCTGAATTTCTACAAAAATGAAAAATCCAAACTGCAAGAGCCAATGCCAAAAAGAAAAAAAATTGAAAATACCGAAGTACCAATTTCAAAATAATTTTGGTACTGATTTTTGGTATTTGTACCAATTTTGAAAATTTAATTGGTACCTATTTTGTAAATTGGTTCTTCATTTGTCAACTTAAGTATTGGTATTGGTATTGGTTGGCTACCCTGACCATCTTTCAACTATCTTTTGTAAAGAAAGGAACATTTCAAACATATTGTTAGTTTATCCAGATTTTTTTCTGAATCCTTCTACTTTTCTTTCCATTACTATTTACTTTGATCATGCTGAGGTACCTTCTTTTTTGAATTAATAGGTATTCACAATTGTTTTTTTTTTGTCATTACTAAAAATGTGGGCATTTGCCATCTTTACTTTTCAAATTCTTGTTTACCTTTTACCCTTTTTTGTTGAAATTCGCAGACGTATATTTTAATTTATTATTGCTAAAATGATTTTTTTGTTCATAAAACGTGAAACCAAAAAAAAAGGGAGTTCTATCAAATTCTTATTTGCTTAATTGTTTTCGACTCCGCTCATTTAAGAAAATTTAGATGAGCCACATCATAGGTAAAGTATCTTTTTGTGATTTTTTTGTTTGGTCAATTTAAAGTCGTTCACATTGTTGTCATAATCGTAATATCAATAGACATGATGCTAATTTCCATTTATTTATTTTTGTTCGTGATTCGTTCATTGGTGGGAATGCGTAGCCCTTGCGCCAGTACCACAGTCACGACAGTCCATTGTTGACGAAAAAATAGAAAACGGACACCCCATTGTGATCCTGATCTTAAATGCATCACATGATTAAAAAAAAACAGATCTACTTTTGATCACAATCGCAATACCTAAAAAGAACATCAGTAAAAATCGAATTTTTTTGATCAAGCTGTTAAAACTGATTTCATGATTGGTTCTCATTCTTGACACTATTGTAAAGAAAAGGCAAGATGACTATGTTTTCCTCCGCCTATTTCCAAGGGTCCACCCTCAATATTAGAAGCTTGGGTATCGTCTTCCCGATGACTCCTACGAAAAATAATTTTCGTTCGTTTAAAATTTTCATTTGGGGTCCCATTTTCCCTCAATTTCGAAACATTTCTTTCAAAGATTTAGGTAATTTTATCATGTCATGTCATCATCTTTTTCAGTTCAACTTCTCCCATAAATGTTTTAGGAACTTGTTCAATATTTTGAAATTTCAATATTATTATGTAATTTATTTTGGAATAAAATAATCTCTGGTCATATTTTGAAAATTCCTTTTTTTAGTTGAGAAAAATTGAAATGCTTATACGTAATGACTGATGAGTAAATTTCGAACAAACAACTAATAACGCACGAGCAGTTTTTTGTCCTAATTCATATACACAATTTCCACTTTTTTTGAAACTTATAGAGTCCTCAAACAACCTTGAAACACACAGCAAACCACTACAAATTTTACGATATAGGTAATTAGAATCGTTTCCCATGTAAAGACCTTATGTATTTGGATAGTGGTGACACTGGTGACCCAGAATACTTGAACCAGTCAAGAAACCTTTTATTTAGGGCTTTCAATCGAATGATCACAGACGAACATCATGAAAAATCTGTTTCCAAATTCTTCTGGAAAATGATGACAAAATTCTTGGCTAGGAAATACAACATCAACTCCCTCAATGTTCATGACGTGTACACTCAGCGTAACCACCATAAGGAACCATTCCTCGAGAAGTTTTTTTGGAATCACGTTCCAAGTTTATGGATTATTTCAAGAAATTTTCGAACATTCAAACCCAGAACAGTATGTATGCAGAAGAAACAAGCAGAGAAAATCAAGAAGTACTTCCAAATGAAAAAATAGTACTCATTCGATGTCATATTCAGTCGATTACACCTCCAGTGAAAAATTCACTAATCTATGTACCTATGTACTTAAACATCCATCATTAGTTCATCGATAATCAAACAATAACGTGAAATAAAAATTTGGAAAACTCGAAGATCAACGTAAATTTCAACTCCTAATTAAAACAAACTGCTACATATAAGATCAACAAATTCTTTTTCTCTACCTTATAAGGAGTGGGGATGACCTGGGAAGCTGAAATTCGGATATGTTTATCACAATAGGGGCACTGACCAATGGCATGATTTTGAACCATTTTCATCCATTTGGAGCCGTATTAAGCCCCTACAAAAAAATGACCTTTCTGTAATTTTCAACTTTGACCCTTCCCACTTCAGAGGTCAACTTTGGCTCCCAAAAGAACCCCATTCCTCAAGTTTGACTTTATTTGATCAATTTGAACAGGTTCCTAGTTTCAAGTCATAAAATGTAAAATTATTAAAATCAGTAAGTTTGTTTTTTTTTACACGGATTATGGCAGATTTTCGAGAATCTGGATTTTGGCAGATTTAAAATCCACCAGAATCTGTAGCTTTTGAAAACGGATTATGGATTTTACTTAAAGAGAGAAGACTTCTGATGTTTTGAAAGTTTGTGGTGGGGATCTAAAAAGTGTTTAAAAAAGAGATTCAAAAAACGTCCAAAAACCAGATTTTCGAGAATCCGTGTAAAAAAAACATACTTAGTTCCTTTGAGGGGTCGTTGCGCCACCTCCCTTGGATTTAGGGAGTTGATCGACAGCTCATTTGATAGGTATTGGAGAGGAGATGAAATAATCACTGAGCTCATTTTAAACAAAAGTTGATATTTTATAAGTTTTTGATAAAAAAAAAAAAACTGATTTTGGGAGGCTTTAACGAACTGAGAGGTGGAGAGGGAGGGTTGACTCAAGGGGTAAAGGCGGGGACTTCTAGATCCTAATCAGTCAGATCAGTCTATTATAATCTATTATTAAGTACCTTGTTTCAAGTAAGTAAACTTTTTGAAAGGTCAATATTGAAATAAAAAATTCATGCAACTGGGCTGTAAATTAATTTGTTGAGAATTGCGGTGATTGAGAGGAAGAGGAAATGGACATATTTGTGTACATGATTTTCGCTGATTTTGCAGCATCTGTAGGGCTGCCATTTTACCAGCCCTATGTACCTAAAGATTTTTTTAAAAGGGGGAAGGAGAATGGTAAGTGCTTCAAGTTCGGGACTAAAATATGCTCCAAAGTGCTCTATAAAAAAAAAAAGGATACATTCGTTTTGTTTGAATGAAAAAATATATTTTACAAAATAGTTGAAAAATCGTTTGAAAAACGGTTGTTTTTTTTTTGAATTGTTTACTTATAGTTTTTCAAAAATTCTCCGAAAATCCAAAAATGAACTTTATTCTTCAAAAGCAAGAACTTTTGCAATTACCGACCAAAAAGGCAATAATTGTTAGCGAAACGCGAATCGTTGACAATTTCAACATTCGTGCAATTTTTTAAAAACGTTGTACTTTTGGAAATTAGCGACAATTTTTGGTGAAAAGCAAGACATTGACAATTTGAGTAAAAAAGAGTACATTTTGGAATCACTGACGAATAGTGAAACTTTCTGGAAATTTCTGAATGAAAAGTGACTTTTTGATAATTTTTGAAAAAAAAAGAGAAAATCTTCAGTAAGTTGCTAAAAAAACGAGAATTTAAAAGTATGTATGTACATATGTACTATGTACCATTGTACTTACTTACTCAAAAAGCAAAAATTTGACGCTTAGCAAAAACCAGCAACTACCTACCTATTAATAAAGAAATTATGCTATTTTTTGCAATTTTTTTCAAAAAGCGAGACTTTTTTCAGGTGAAATAACGAGACGTTTAGGTAATTTTTGGCTGTTTCAACTACAAAAAAATCGAGATTTTATAATTCTTAAATAGCTAGTATTTTTGGCAATTTCTAGTAAAAAGTAAGTAAAATAATAGGCTCATTATCTAGTCAAATTAGCTCATACATACATATAAGAACTCAACCTGGAACAAATTGGGGGAAAATTTTTTGGCGCCAAAATGGTCACGATGGTGTCCTAAATGACATACTAAAACCCACCCTAAATCCGCTCAGTGCTTCGCCCCCCCCCGACCCACATTTGTGCCCCCAAAATCAGTTTTTCGCCATTTTCTCCCCCGGATTGCATTTTAGCGAAAAATATGTGGCTAGATAAAAAAATCTACGTTAAATTTCCGATCTAATGATGTATCAACTTTCCTTCTATGTTAAAGGGGGGGGCGGAACCACAACCATTCAAAAAAGGGGGGTTCCCTGAAAAATGCATAAAGGATGCGCCTAAGGGGGGTGAAATGGTCCCCGAAAGCGTTCGAGTTGATATCAGCATGGAAAGTGGGTACGATGGAGAAACTTGCGCGGGGAAAATTTCAGATCCACACCCCCATCCCCTTTTTGGGGACCCCCCTTATTCTGAATGGTTGTGGTTCCGCCCCCCTTGAACATAGAAAGAAAGTTGATACATTATTAGATTGGAAATTTGACGTAGATTTTTTCATCTAACCACATATTTTTCGCTAAAATGCAATCCGGGGGAGAAAATGGCGAAAAACTGATTTTGGGGGCACAAATATGGGTCTGGGGGGCGAAGCACCGAGCGGATTTAGGGTGGGTTTTAGTATGTCATTTAGGACACCATCCTGAGCATTTTATTAGCCAAAAAAAAAATTTTCCCCAATTTGTTCCAGGTGAAATCCCTACCTATTTGACTGTATTATTATGTCTTTTTAAAATTTTTTTCAAACTCAATTTTTATTACGATAATCCCAATAAAATGGCAAATTGTATGCTACTAACTTGTCATCGTTTATCAATTTATTCGTAAAAACGAATAAAACTTATCGTCGTAAAATAAAACAAATTTATTTATCAACATAAATTGTTGATAAACAAAAAAATTAGTTCAATGAACTTTTGAGGCCGCATATTCGAATGTACCGATTAGTAGAATACAATAGAACCACAGGGGGTAAAAACTGTATCCGAATGTCCGAAGCGAAATGACCGCCAATGTCCCAAAAGGTGTATCTGAATGTCCGAAGTAAAAAAAACCTTGTATGACTAGGGATTCCCAAACATATCTGGGTTTTGACGAATATGGAACCCAATGGAAAGTACCAACTACCTTGCATGTAGCATAAAAATACCTAGATAAGCGTAAGGTCGATGAAGATGGGCTCATGAAACCCCAAAATAGATTTATGAGAGGCCCCCCTCCCAATCCTGGAATTATGATCGACTGTATAGCCTAAGTCTTATTGCATTTTTACTTCAGGAAAATCAGGCTAAAAACCATTGAGAAGGCACAAAAATTTACTTTTTTACAGCTGAAAAGTCTAAACCCCTAAAAGGTATATTGAGGACCCCCTCAAAACGCACATGCAAATTTTCCAGCCTTCCAAGTCGATTTGTGAGGTTTCTCTTCTCCGAATTGTCAAATCCAACGTAAAATCACACAAAATATGAAATTCCTCTGGCTAAAGCTGAAATGTTCTTATAGTCCAAGAAGAGGGGGAGGGATGAAAAAAAAATTGTTTAAAACAGTATGTGCCTATAATCCTGATTGAGAACTGAAGAAAATTCTAAAATATCTTTCTTAATCTTACAATTACGAGTAGATCATTTCATGACTATTAGGTATACCTTTTCTCTGATATCTAACACTTGCCTATAGGCTAGTACGACTCATTTTAATAATCTCCAAATTTTCAAAACGTAAACCTGAATGTTCTTTTCCAATTTCAAAAATCAAAACAATTTTACAGGTAAGTTTTCAACTATTTTTTCAAATTTTTGAAATTGGCAAAAATTATTTAAAAATTGGCACCACTGCCTAACAAAATATTTCCCTGGTTTCAGGAATGATATCTTTCTACAATTTAGCATAATTAATAATTAATGCGAAATATTTGCCAAGAAAAATTTTTTGAACTACGTTACATATATTCAACAGATGTATACCTAGACCTACTTTAGAAACCCCTGTAAGCGCAAAAATCCAAACGGACATTCAGATACACTTTTTGGGACATTCGCGGTCATATTGCAACGGACATTCAGATACAGTTTTTACCCCCCATGGTTCTACTGATAACCACTAACCGGTACATTCGGATATGCACCGACTTTGGATACTGATTGTATCGATACGATCATAGAAAACTTAACGAATGTTGCGACGCGACGTCAAAGAACAAAGAACGAATAACGTCTTATACAGATCAAACAACGGATGGGAGTAATAGATGAGCGATCATCAATCAAAACTTCATTTAAGATCATTTTTCAATATTTTTAAAAACACGATTGATGCATGATGCACTCGAAATTTGAATTCATAAATTTCTTCCAAGTTCTTACATCAATCATAGAAGTGGTTGATTGTACATACATGATAACATAATGATAACAATAAGTCGGAATGAAACAGGAATCGAACATCAAACGAATCGTGTAAATGAGCAAATGACTCTTTCCCCGTGGAAGTCCGGGAATGTACATACCAACAATAAATCAACAGTAATCGAAACATTTACCATAAACAAACATAAATGCGAGTAAGTAATCGAATATTTTTCCAAACTTTCCCCAAAACAATCACGTTACTTACGATTGAAAACCGCATATTTCAAAACAATTTTTAACAATTTCGCTGAAAAAAGTGGAATTTTTGTCAATTTAAGAAGCGAGTATTTTTGACAATTTATGGCAAGAAAATATGCCTGGTTAATCGAATGACGCGAAAATGAAGGGAGAGAAGACGTCGCTAAAAGGAGACAAATTCAAATGAAATCATAGTATTGTAATATTTTTCTTCATTTTTGAATTTTTGAATTTTTGAATTTTTTTTCTCTCTCTTCTCAAGAATTGTATAGCATTACAAATTAGATTCTGGAGCACTTCCCAATGCGGCGCCAAAAAAATTAATAGGTATGTTAGATAGGTAGCGTATTAGAGGCTTAGTAGTTTTGAGATTTTTCTGATGTATGTACCTATCTTATTCTGTTGAGTTTGTTTTATTAAGTATGTGTAGGTAGGTACTCGTATATGCAGTTTTGGTAATTAAATTGCATTATTTTCGTCTGGAAAACACATTTTACCATTGATTGCTGCTGAATGATTGATTAAATTTAATGGATATCCCATCGACCTTGCAGCTTATTCAGTTCGCTTTATAGGGACAACGATATTATTTACAAGGTCGATGGGATATCCACTTACACGTATGTATTATTGTCGTATGCTTGGATTAGTACACGATGTTTTGGATTAATTTTTGATCAGCACCATTCGTTTGCCTATACCCATTTTTATACTGACAACGAATACACTGTAGATCAATAGCCATTAGATGTGGGTTTTCTTTGAATAAGTCAGATGGTAATTTGATTAATTATCAAAATTATTATCATAATTAGATAATTATGTGTCTCAATTTACGTTCCTCTTTTAAGAATTGTTGATATCTATAACAATCTCTCGTCAGCATTAAATTGTCCTTCTTTAAGCAATACATAAGTAGGTATACGTAGTTTCACCTGCATACTTGTTTTAATATTGAAACTTCTCATTGAGAATCCAAGAAGTGGAAGAACTAGTCGAATGAAATTAATTTATAAAAATACAAGTTCAGGTATCAAGTAAGAAAATATTAAATAACACCTTCATCAAACCATGGTTATGCCATAAAGGAATAGGTAATCATTATGTTTTGTATAGAATGAATCCAGAAATTACGTCAATTTAGTCTGTTGTGGAAGAAAGCCTCAGCAATTAACAAAGAAATGACGTCATTAAAGATGGAAAATGAAATCCACACTGGAAAGTTTTCTTTTTCTGACTACCATAAGGTATGGAATTAACAACTTTTGATTAGACACAATCACCTACTCTTGAGTAGGTATAGGTAACCTATAGTAGTGATTGATAATTAAATTTTGTGCAACTTTGTAAATTTGTGGAATAATTAACCTGTCAGTAGTCAGCACATAATTATCAAGTTTGAGAAAAATTATCTTTCTTTTGAAAAACAAAAACACCCAAAATAAGCCTATTTACGAAGTCACATAGTGACAAAAACAAATTAAAATATAAAATAATCAAATGAAAAAACACCTAAATAGGGGTTTAATTTCTATTTTAATTAGTTAAATTAATTCAACATCGAGGAAATGATCAAAATTTTTAATATTTTATTCTGTGAAATTTAATTATCGTGTTACCCCTAAAGCAATTGAAGAGTTCTATTCCAAAGTGGGTTAAGTCATTTTTTGCACCAAAAAATGCGTTTAAAATTTTTGTTGCTAAAATTTGTTCTGTTTCGAAAGGTCGGTGCACATTTCCTTTCTTTGGACATAGAACAAATTGCTTGTTGAAAAAATCACTTTAAAAAATCGATGACTTAACTCACTTTTGATGTAAAAATCTCCGTAAAACGTGCATTTTTTTAAAATGACTTGACCCACTTTGGAATAGAGCTCTTCAATTTTACTTCAATATAAATTTCCCCTGAATATTATGGCTATCAAAGCTGACTTCATAAACATTGTTTGAGTCAGATTTATCGCAATTTTCAAAGATACTAATCAACCCCAAACTGGTTGCATAAACCATGACCTGCAAATGTTTTTGTTCTGTAATCTATCATCTTACTCGTAAATGTTTGTAGTACGAGTAGATACGGTGAACTTGCACTTGGGCATGTCGACAGATGGGAACGTAAGGCAATATCTCTCTTTGAAGTAATGTATGTAACAAAAACCAAAAAAAAAATTGTAGTAATTTTTTTCATTACCACTTAATTTATTTTCATGCTACGTGTACTCTCAACTCTCTGCAGAAACCCCTGAACTGAGAATTTCCATTTTAATTAGTTAAATTTTAATTCAACATAAAGGTGATAATTGAAATATTAGTTTACTTACTCTATATAATTCAATTATCCTGTTATCCCGAAAGTAATTTTATTTCAATATAAATTTCCCCTGAACATTACGGCTATCAAAGCTGACTTCAGACATTGTTTGGGCCAGTTTTATCACAATTTTTAAAATACCAATCAACCCCAAACTGGTTGCATAAACCACCACGACCTATAAATGTGTTTGTTTTATCTTATCATTAAGCAGTATCTCTCTTGAAGTAACGTAATAAAAACCAAAAAAAAAATTTGTTAATTGTTACAATTTTTGTTATGTTTTTCTTACAACTTCATTTTTATTTTTTTTTTGTATTGCATGTGCTCTCAAGTTTCTGCTTTAGAAACCCCTAAAAAATTGAACACTTTGATTCTAGCTGAGAAAATTCAAAGTTACCTTGTTGTTAGTAAAAAAAATATGAAAATATATCTCCTTTTCCAGGCTTTTCTTAGCTTTTAAGAAAATTTAAAGAATTTTAGGAAATGTGCATTGTGTCACGATAGTGAATGTGAAAACTTGATTCATTGTTGAAAAATTTTTATAATGGGACAGCGGAAGGAGTGTAAAGTTTGCGATTACTCGGCGCTGGATCATTGAAATCACCCTGACACCCAGGGTCGTTGTGATCCGGATCACATTTGAGTGATCTGTATCCGTGATCCGGATCATATTCATCTGCAGTTGGAATCGTGATCCGTGATCCGGATCATTATACCACAACGATTCGTGATCTATGATCCGATTCAAAATTTTCCGCAGATCATTTTTTCACGGATCATTTTTTTCACTATCCAGTAATGCTGCACTGCTGCAAGTTTTTGCTTTGAAAATTCGATTTTATTAAAAATTAATGGAGTTGAGCTCAATTTGTTGGATATTGACGTAATTATAACAAGTAATTGGTTTTTCACTAGGATGCTTAGTTTTTGATTTTTTGAAAAAAAACTAAAACTTTTTGAAATTATGTATTTTTTGAAAAATTTGCAAATTGAGTTTCATAAAAATCGACCTAGAGGCGAAAGGAAGCGTCCTACGAAAAAATTACACGTGATCAAAATGGTAGAGAATTAAATTTCCAATCGACATAATGTCATTAGTTTTTTTCTAGGATGCTTAGTTTTTGATTTATTGACAAAAAACTAAAACTTTGAAATTTGAAAATTTCATTTTTCAATTTCTGCAAGTTTGCAAGCTGAGGCTGACTTTTTCCCATCCCTGTATAATGTGTTATTGCAATTTTTTGAAAATAAAATGGAGACTACTTCCTTTTTCACGTTTCTGTTCAATCATTAATTTTAAAAAAAAATTAGTACCTTATAATACAATGTCCTAGAAATGATCCGAAAAGTGATCTGTGAAACTTGATCCGGATCATTTTTTTCTGGAGTGATTTGTGATTCGTGATCCGGCTCACAATTTCCCGGAAGATCTTTGATCCGTGATCCGGATCACAAATTTCTCAATGATTCGTGATCCGTGATTCGGATCAAATTTCTATACTCGACCAATTCAGAACTATTGAAAGAAACAATATCACTAAGTTCAGTAAGTAATTTGTTGGATTGGTATTAGGCGAAGAAATTCGCAGAAAAATTGTTGAATGATGTAAATAGGCTCATATCAATATTTCAGAAAAGTAGGTAAGTTTATCTCAAACCGTAATTTGGTACCTATTTCACAGGCAGTGGCTAAAACAGTATAGGTATCGGTATTAGGTATTTTTCAATTCCCATCTCAGTATTAGTATTTCAAATTTACAAGCGTTTTATTTTGGCTTTTTGATCTTCCTTCAACATTTTGACAATTTTGGCAAAAAAGCAAGACTTTTTAAATAATTTTTGGAAGAAAAATAAAGCTTTTTGGATTTTTTTTTGCAAAATTTTCAATAATTATTGACAAGAAAATGAAACTTTTCAGTTTTTAGCAAATTTCTGACATTTTTTTTTCTGGCAAAAACAAGATTTTTCAGCAATTAGGAAAAAGCTCCAAATTATAGCTGAATTTCTTCAAAAATGAAAAATCCAAACTGCAAGAGCCAAAGCCAAAAAGTAAAAAATTCTGAGAAAAAAATGAAAATACCGAAATACCAATTTCAAAACAATTTTGGTATTGGTTTTTGGTATTTGTACCAATTTTGAAAATTTAATTGGTACCTATATACTCGCATTTTGTAAATCTGTTCTTCATTTGTCAGCTTATTGGTATTGGTTTTCAGTTTTTTTTTTCCTACCGATTTGGTTTTATGATTTACGCTATTCTATGTTCAGGTTTATTACGAGACACATCCTTAATTAAATAATTACAATAAAACACAACAAAAAGATGAATCTGTATCAAATTTGCGCACACATGGCGCTTATTTCATGCACTCTATTCAACGCAATTGTGTGGTCAGGTCAATGCTAAGGGTGTAGAGAAGGGAAAAAATCAGAACGATAGATATTTATAAAAAAATTAGGGGTCTAACTGATATTGTGTTTGATTGTATGTAAAAGGAAAAAGTGGGAATGGGCAGGCAATATTAGTATAGGGTGTAAAGGATGAGAGATGGGGATATAGACTACTCCACTGGTAGGTGGATGGATGATATCATTGCTCCTCTAAAGAATAAATTCTGATTTGTTTTCAGTCAAGATCGAGGTAGATCCGCTAATCTTTCCAATAATTGCAAATAAATTTTAAATTTATTTATTTAATGAGCCATATACAGCAACTTATTGGCTATGAGGCTCGTATTTACGAGTGAAAAGCTTAAAATTAGGTTATACAGGAAATAAAGTTAAGTATGTACATACAAATTCAAATTTTTCTATCTAATTTTATTGAGATTAGAAATTTAATAACTTCGTCTGCGTGTGAAGGGTTGTCAGAAAGGAGGACCTGGAGTTGGTTAGAACTGAGGTGTCTGGAGCGTTCATTCTGGTATGAAGGGCAGTCTATTAGTAAATGAGCAATGTTTAGGGGGATGTTGTTGCATTCTGGGCATAATGGTGGAGGCTGTTTAAGGAATATGAATTGGTGAGTGAGAAGGGAGTGGCCAGTCCTGAGTCTGATGAGAAGAACCTCAGATTTACGTAAATAAATCGCTTGGTTATGACCATAGTAAGTAGTTACAGGTCCTTTTTGACTCCTTTAGTATTGTTGAATAATGGAATGGGTAATATTTTTTAAAAAATTTATTTTGTTATTATTTTTTTTAGTGTCAGTCAGACTCGAATACCTACTTACTCACCATATTAAATTAGATTCCCGAATAAACGAAGTGAAGAGATACTCAATATTTCGTATCAAACAAAAGCCTATTTAATTGTTGATGGTAAAAATTTATATTGGTTGCCAGTTCTTCTTTGATTTGTATGAATTATTTAGGTAAGTAAGCCCGCAAATTTTTTAATTGTTTTGTTTATTTAAGATAAATTTAAATAAACTTTTTTGCATTAATGTTTTCATGTTAGAACCATGTTGCCATGGAGGCCCCCCTCACTCGCGTAATTGCGCATTGGGGGGGATATTTTATAATTTCAAAATTGTATTTTTGGGAATAAAATAATTATATAGATAGATTGATTGATTGATATTACCTCAAGTATCTAATATTGTTCAATCGCACAATCCTAGCGCCGCGTTTGCTTTGCATCCATGAAATATTTGTAAGAATTCACAGCTTGGTTCCTGATAGGTAAGCGATTTTATTTCATTTTAAGTATGTACCTCTATAATTCACTACGTAGATTTTCAAATTGCTGATACTGTGTAAATAATACTTTACAACATGTTTGATATGCAATTTTACTAACGTGTGGCAGATCATTGAGAAAAAATAAATTAAAGTGAAAATGATCGAACAAAAACTTACCTATGGTACATATACTCATGAAAAAAATTGAAACTTTTGTTAAAAATCAAGAATCTTAATTCAAAACATATTTTTATAATTTTTTGACAAATCAAAATTTTTGAAACATTGAAAAAAAATCGTACCTAAACACAATTTTGAAACTTGGGATAAAAATTTTCAGTAAAGTATTCATATTGCACTGGTAGTGTTCCTTCAAAATATTGGATTTCCAGAAAAATTAAAGAATTGAACTTTTATATTGTTAATTTAAAAACATATTAAATCTTGAAAACTTTGAAAATTGTAAAAATTGAATTTTCACAAAAACAGTTAATATTTAAAAGAAATAAGTCGTTCGATGGAAGATCTTGTAAGGATATGCCTCTGGTGTGTGGGTATTTCGCTATAATATATTGGCAACACTGTAAATCCGCGAATAGAATAGCTATGCTGGCTAATAGATTCGCGAATCTTATTAAGTCAAGGTAGGTACGTTCGCGCGAGTACCTATCTTCTCGATGGTCAATCGGCAGTTAGATCTGTCAATTTAGGTTAAAATCTTTGTTTAAATAGGTAAAATGAAACTTGTCAACGCAAGTATATTTATAAGTGGTTTTTTGTGTAAAATATAGTGATTTGATGTACCTGAAGCGAGTGATTTTATCTCTCATTCGACGAGGCTTATGCTGAGCGGTAGGTAAGGAATATGTTCGATTTACGTAAGTACTAGTTTTACTTTGTATTTTTGACTTTATTTCTTACGTTTAGTTAAAGTTATAAATTATTCAAGGTACTGCGTACCACATTTCAATATGTTTTTATAGGTACAATAAATAGCTATGCAGGTTTAACTCTTGTGTTGTGTTTTATTTATATTTTAACAATGGTAACGAGTATGTTGTATTAAATCCCACGATCCTAGCCAGGTATTTTAGGTATAAACTCTATCTCCCTTGTGTTTCCTTAGGCACAAAATTACATACTCTTACAATCTTGCGATCTTGGCATTCCAGACAATGAAGTTTCTAGTAGGTAAATTTTTTGAAAGGTCAATATTGAAATAAAAAATTAATGTAACTGGGCTGTAAATTAATTTGTTGAGAATTTCAGTGATTGAGAGGAAGAGGAAATGGACATATTTGTGTACACGATTTTTGCTGATTTTGCAGCATCTGTAGGGCTGCCATTTCACCAGCTTTATGCACCTAATGATGAAAAAAGGAAAATTTCTGTCAATTTTCAAAGAAGCGAGTATTTTTGACAATTTATGGCAAGAAAATATGCCTGGTTAATCGAATGACGCGAAAATGAAGGGAGAGAAGACGTCGCTAAAAGGAGACAAATTTAAATGAAGTCATAGTATTGTAATATCTTTCTTCATTTTTGAATTTTTGAATTTTTTTGTTCTCTCTTCTCAAGAATTGTATAGCATTACAAATTAGATTCTGGAGCACTTCCCAATGCCAATGCGGCGTCGAAAAAATTAATATGTTAAATAGGTAGCGTATTATAGAAGCTCAGTATTTTTGAGATTTTTTTGATATAGGTATGTATCTTATTCTGTTGAGAGTGACGTCAACGTGAATAGGTCTATCGAAATTACAAAAAATTGAAAAATAGGATTTTTGAGTAGTTAGTAGTTACCAGTGCAGAATTTTATTGAGCTGAATATTTTGGAGATGGAGATATTTCAGATACTACTAAACTGTAAAAAGCTTTTCAGCGGGGTTCAAAGTGGTAGGTTTTAAATAGTGGTTCCAAAATTTTCCAAAAATCAAAACCCAACTATTTCTGCCACCAAGGGTTTAAAATAGAAAGATCTCCTCGCATAACGCTTATCGGGTTCAAACATATACTTTACGCTAAAAAAGTTTTTGAAAATGATACGTTCAGTGGTTACTAAAATTCCTTCATTTATTCACAACTTTGGGAACCCCTGGAGCTCAGAAAATCGTTATTTTGGGTTACCTAACCACGGATTCGTATTTGGGATATTTATTATAATATTTTCAGAGTGGCTGAGTATATAACTAGCTGGTGCCAAAAATGGCCTTATCGCAACTTCTCCTTTACAAAAAATTACTGTTCGGATTCTAAACGTTCCAAGCTCACAGAATTAGCTTCTGACATCAAGAACAATAATATTGTTAAGTTACTTATTTTTTGAATTGGTATAAATTTTGGCGGACTTTTGCCCTTTCTGTGTTTGTGATTGCTTTAAAATTAACAAATGTCACGCCAGTGTTCACACGTGACGTTCTCTGAACAACAAAAGAAAAGTTCTAGAAAATATGAGGGGGTGGGGTTTAAAGCTGTGTAGAAATGTTTTTTCAGTGTTAGATACTCTGTTCATAATTATGTTCTTTGGTGTTTGAATAAAATTGTATTTTAAGCATATGTACTTGGCTGTTCAACGGTAAGAAAATACTCGTATTAGATAATACGTGTAGGTACATTAAGCCATGGATATGCCATAAAGGAATAAGTAATGCTTTATGATTTGTCGGTACCGAAGAATGATGTATCCAGAAATAATTTCTATCTATGTCGTTATTCGAAGAAGACGGCCCCAGAATAAGATAATGCCAGGAGATGACATTTTCAGTGTACAAATGGAAATTTGATGTTAGATTGGTAAGTAAGTAAGTTTAGATTAAATAGTGTTCGATTGTTAAGTAGATTAATTTGCATTAAATAGCGTTATGGTATTTGTTATGTTACAAGGTCATCATATTTCTGAGAAATTATGAACTTTAGCTGTTTGATCAAGCGTTTATCCCTACCCAGATACCTGTAAAACTCACTGATGACTTTGTAATGAAATAAACCAACAATAAATATGCTTATAACTAAGTTTTACTAATCATCCGAGATGGTTCCTCTAGTTTTTATTGCACTTTGAAGGTCGTGCATGTTGCGTTATTAACTATTCGACTTTATAATTATGGTTCGCTTGCATTTTTCTTGAGTAATTCACAATCTAGAACTACCACTAAATACTAATTAATAAACAGCTCAGTCAAATAGTGGGGGGAAAAAATAGGTAAACCCGAACTTAATTATGATCAAATGTTTTTTTGGTGGATATTGTGTACGGTGGTGTGCTGAAAAACGTACTAAAAGTTCCCGATCCTCCCTTTGAGTCCACCCCCCCCCCCCGT
This sequence comes from Planococcus citri, assembly GCF_950023065.1. NCBI lineage: Eukaryota > Metazoa > Arthropoda > Insecta > Hemiptera > Pseudococcidae > Planococcus > Planococcus citri. The sequence goes on along the minus strand of NC_088678.1, from coordinate 66,011,647 downwards.
CGGTTGAAGACCGCAAATAAGTTTTTTGTCAAAAACTTATAAAATGTCAACTTTTGAGTAAAATGAACTAATAATGATTATTTCATTTTCAACTTGGGACTTGGAACCTGTTCTCATTGATCAAATAAAGTCAAACTTGGGGAATTGAATTTTTGTTTCATTTTCCGTTTTTGTAATGTTTTACAATGTAGGTTGATGCACAACTTTGAATACATTTATTTATGTACTATCAGCATTCAATAAATCATTACTTTGATGGGAGTCTCGCTGATCAGCTTGGCAATTTAGATATACCAATTCAATCAAATTTTAAAAAAAGCATATTGTCAAGATTCATAAAAGAGTATTTGCGTGGATATAAAGATGGAGTGGATGAATTGTCCAATACTGTGAGAGGGATATATGGCGGTCCTGCTAAGGGATATTAGGGACAGTTACCACCCTGTGGTGGTAACAAGTGCTGGACCTACGTGTCCGGTGCTCAGCGCAGCGGCCGTCATTCTTTATGTACTATTGTGTAGTAAAGGGTCAGTGTATTGAGTTTATCTACGTAATTTGGTGTAATGAGTTTAGTGCGTTGTGGTGTCGCACATGTGTTTTGAGTTTAATATAATTTTCCTTTGTGTTTTATTTTATGTAACTGTGTCTTGAGTTTATTATTTGTGTATTAATCTGTGTTAATTATAATATTGTCAGCTGAAGTAGGCAATTTGTAATATTATCCAACATTCGTGTATCGTAATGTACGAATAAATAGTTCAAGTGCAACGCGTATACGTCTTATTTACGTAAGGTAGTAATATACCACTAGCCAGGGGTAAGTTTAACCATCTCAGGTGTGCTTAATATATTAACTATTAATACCTTTACAATACAAATGTGAGTATTCCATGAATATGAAAAACACTCAATATTAACAAATATATATTTGGATATCACTAATGTGTTCAATTTTACACCTCAACTTATGGTATCAATGTGGAGTCCAAAGCACCAAACTGGCGTTGGAAGTAAGTAACCTTCAAATGTTTTGCCGATGTATTTCAAGAACCTGAAGTAAAAGATATTATAAAAGAATATAAAACAGACAAATCCGATATCTTCGAAACATACAAGTCAAGGGATGGCTGGACGCATGAAGAAAAAAGAATATTTATGATACATTCATCCAACTCTAAGCCTACAACAAGTCCATTTCACCCTGTAACAATTAATCCATCATAAGATACTTAGCTCATTTGATAGGTATTGGAGAGGAGATGAAATAATCACTGAGCTCATTTTACTCAAACGTTGATATTTTGTAAGTTTTTGACAAACAACTGATTTTGGAGGGCTTCAACAAACTGTGAGGAGATGAGGGGTTCACTCAAGGGGTAGGGGCGGGGACTTCTAGTATACTGTTCCAGCACACCACATTGGACAATATTTGCCAAAACTTTGCAGAAGAAGTAAGAATAAATCAATTATTAAGCACCTTTGTATGATTTTTTTTGGTCAATTTAAAGTCGTTAACATTGTTGTCATGATCGTAAGTAAAGTAGAGGACAGTCGCGAATATTAAAGAAAAATGGGCGGACAGCTCATTGTTAATGAAGAAATAGAAAATGGACGGTCAAGCACCGTTCTATCCACTGCCGGACTCCATCCCGAATGATAGAAATGCCTTTATTTTTTATAGTACACTCAAAATTTTACTGAAGTTTCGAGTAGGTAAATTTTTTGAATGGTCAATACTGAAAGAAAAAAAATCTTGTAACTGGGCTGTAAATTAATTTGCTGAGAATTGGGCGAATGAGAGGGAGAGGAAATAGACATATTTGTGTAAGTACATGATTTTCGCTGATTTTGCAGCATCTGTAGGGCTGCATGCCGATTCACCAGCCTTATTTAAAGATTTTTTTAAAGAGGGGAGGGGAATGGGAAGTGTTCCAACGCCGAGACTGAGTGCTCCAAAGTTCTCTACATAAATAGAAAGGGTAAGTTTGTTTTGTTTGAAAAAAATATTTTACAAAATATAGCTGAAAAATCGCTTAAAAAGTGTTTTTGTGAAAAATTGTTTATAGATTTTCATAAATTCGCCAAAAATCCAAAATTGAACTTCATTCTTCAAAAGTGTTGGTACTTTTGCAATTATTGACCAAAAAGGCAATTTTTAGCAAAAAGCGAATCGTTGACGAATTTCAACATTCGTATCTACAATTTTTGAAAAATGTTGTGTCTACTTTTTGAATTTTTTTTTTTTTTACAAAAAAACGACAATTTTTGATAAAAAGCAAGACATTGACAATTTGAGTAGGTATAAGTAAGAATCAGAATTTTTTGTAATCACGAATAAAAAGTGATACCTACTTTTTGGCAATTTCCGAAAGAAAACTTGACTTTTTGATAATTTTTGGAAAAAAAGTGAAAACCTTCAGTAATTTGTTAAAAAACGAGAATTTAAAAGTATTTACACAGATAGCAAAAATTTGACACTTTTAGCAAAAACCAGCAACTATTGGTAAATAAAATCATGCTTTTTTTGCAATTTTTTCGAAAAGCGAGACCTTTTTTCAGGTAAAAATATAACGAAACGTTTAGGTAATTTTTGGCAATTTTAACTATAAAAAGTCGAGATCTTACCATTGTTAAATAGCTAGCATTTTTGGCAATTTCTAGCAAATAAAAGCAAGACATTTGGACAAATTTGGATAAAAAGTATGTCTTTTTTAAATATTTTGCAAAACTCAACTTCTTGCAATTTTTCTGAAAAAGAAAGTTTTTCACTTTTTTAAAATGCATTGGGATCTACATACGACCTCATTTAGTGAATCTTTATTTTTTTGCTATGTTAGGTATTTTGTGAATCATTTTTTACTTGTTATGTTGCCTGTACTTGGTTCATTTTGTTTTTAATGTAAATGTATTGTGGAATGTGGACGCAAAAAAGCCCAGATGCTGAAGCGTCATTAAATAAATAATTTCATTCAAGAATTTTTGTCAATTTTTGAAGAAGCGAGTATTTTTGACAATTTTTGGCAGAAAAGCGAGACTGACAATTTCCGCAATAAGTAAGACTTTTTTAGATATTATTTTTTTATGAATAAATTCTTTATTAGTTGAATTAAATCGTATTTTTTTGATTTTTTTAGAAAGTGAATCAGAATCAATTTCAGCGATAAGTTTAGAATTTAGATCATTGAATTTTACCATTTTTTTTTAGTTGAATATTTAGATATACCTTCATTTTTATAAGTAGCTAGGTAGGTACCTATACCTACTTCAACATTATTATTTTTTTTTTTTAGATTTTGTCAATTATTGACAAAACCATAGAATATACGTATAGGTACGAATTATCGATTAAAAAAAAAGTCCACTGTCCTCGAAACACAAAGCAAACCACAAAATTTCACAAGATAAGTAAGTAAATAAAATTATTACTATACAAGGAATGTACACAAAATTTGCATTTACAAAAAGGTGAATTTGCCAAAGGACAGATCAAGTAAACAAAATATCGGAGAAATCCAATTTATCATTCCTAGCTTTTCTCAGCTACACGTAAGTAGTACGTCGAAAGACTAGACTACTTACCGTCATAGTCTGTATATCTGAGAAGCTTTTTGCTCTTCCTGCGCGTCATAGTGTAGGATCTCGAACTAGTTCGCTAACAAGCATGTTCACAATGTATGTAGGTACTAGGTAGAGGTACTTTACATACGACCCTTCGGTGCAGAACCACTCCCTGCCCATTTGGTGTTTTGGTAGGTGATAATTTTCATACCTGAGCCAGCATTATTGTTTTTCACATTTGTTGAATTTTATTCCATGGTTAACTAAATTTGAAGTAATCCCACGATTGAAGCAAAGAAGTCTGAGTACAGAATAAATTTTGGTATTAGGTAGGGAATAAGACTTAATTTTGATGTGATTTTTTTCAATTCCAAGCAAATGTGAAAAGATAACATTTGTCCAAAAAGTCCTTCACCTTATTGATTTACGTGACACTGGTCCCCACGATGGTGAGACTTTATAACAGTTCACATCAAAATTATGTACATAGGTTAGGTACTATATCATATGAACTATAGCTGACTTCAAGCAAGACTTGATTTTGATATGTCTCTTCGTAATTTTTCCCCCACAATTGCCGAAAGTTGGCGCACTTGCTTTATGGAATGATAAACTGGATGCAGTTGTTTTATTACCTACTAGAAATACCCATCTTTTTTCTTTTTTAGTTGTAAATTCCGAAACGTATGAAAGTATTAACCAACAAAAACATAAAATCCAAATTCGCAAAATACAGAGAACTTTTTCTATCATGTTCTTGAATATTCGAAAATTTACGATTTATTCATGATATCCTTCAATCATTTCACAATCTACTATGTTAACATTACAATATCTCATATGTTTTTTTCTGTTTTGGGGTATTTCTTCGAATTTTGATATTTTCTTTTTCTTTTCCTATCAATTTGGTTTTATGGTTTACGCTGTTCTGTGTTCACTTTTCAGGTTGATTACGAGACAAAATAAAATTCGTATGTAATCGAATTAGTGAGTAGGTACAGTAGGTAGTTTTTCGATTTTCATTTGCGTAAATCTAAGGTTGTACATTTTCAAAAAATTGATTAGGCTACAATATAGAATTTCTAACTTACGACTTGCATTGTACATAGCTAGGTAGGTATGTGTAATAAACAGGGCTCGGATTTTAATGCTGGAGCATATTTTTTGTATGCATAGAAGACAGGGAATTTTTCAATTATTTTCACGATCCATGAAATTTCAAGTAAAATGAGCCTAATTCGTTAGAGCATAATTATTTTGGCATATTTCACCATAAAAGCATATTTCGGAATTTTTTAGGTATTTGTATTTTACGTTTTTAGCGATTTTTAGGGAATATTTCGCTCAATTTCAAACTTTTGCATCATATTAGTATTTGGCTATTTTTCATTGTTTTTCTGCAAAATTTTTAAAACTGGCAATATATAGCTCACTCGTACCTACATATTTTTTTTTATTTTTCATTTTAGTTGTTTTTCATTTCTTTAATAATTCGTGATTTTAAAACGCTCTATTTTGCATTTTTGTTCGTGAATTCTTGGTATTGCACAACAATATTAAAAAAGTCGTATAGGAATTGATTTTCCCTGTAAAACAATGCCCATATCGTTAGGGAATATTTTTACTTTTTAGAGCATTATTTAGGCATTTTTCAGGGAATATTTAAGCGCATATTTTGGTTTTTTTAGGGAAAGAATATCCGAGCCCTGGTAATAAATAATAAAGAAAACGATGACATCATCAGAGTGGTATTGAAAATCAAAATAAATTTTGACTAAAATTCGAAAAGAGGAGGCAAGATAATGGAAAAAAGTAAAAAGTAAAGTAAGCATATTTTTTTTTCTTGATAAAAAAATAAATAATAATAATTAATAAAACCATCTTGTTTTTTCACAAGAGTTTCATAGTAAGTATTCTCAATCGCTTGGCTTCTTCACCTTATGCATTTAAAAAAAAAATTATTTTGAAATTTAGAAGTTGATTAATTTTTATTGACTAGTTCCATAATATGAGCTGTTTACTTGATCACCACGACAATTCAAAATTTAATCGTTTCTAAAAAAGAATCAAATTACTTTCGACATTTTTATCTCCAAATTTGTCATACCGCTAATTATGTAGATCTTACGAAATTTCCAATATATGTTGGCGAAATTTTAATCATGGGCGAGAGACATTTTTCTCTCAATTTTCATCTTAAAATTACAGGTTTTCAAACCTATTACAGAAAGTCTTCTCAAGTTGAGGTTTTTTACCTATGGGTACATTACGACATAACACGAGTATTAGATGAGGATTGAAAAATTATAAATTTTGCACGTTGAAAAAAAACCTGAACCTTCCTCGCATTTAAAGACATCCGAAATCCATACACTTTGATGTAGGTACTAGGTAGGACAGTTTTTTAGTTTCTATTTTAAATTTTGCAGAGAAATTTTTCATCTTTGTAAATCCTCTGGTTTCAAGAGGTAAGAAGCGCGAAATTCAAAAGTTATTATCTCTGAAATTTCGTTTTTGATAATCGGTCAATACATCTCAAAAAACCGAAGTAAAATTTACTTTCATCCTCAGCATCATCTAGATGGGAAGGAATTGTTGTTGTTTGTTTCCTAATTTGATTTGGTTTATGAAGAAACTTTCGAAAATTTCCAAAAAAGTCACCAAAATACGATTGTCAACGATTAAAATTACATAATTATTATTTTGTATTGTAATTGAGAGATACCTATTAATTTTCTCTGATCTCGATCCTTATCGAATTGTAAACAGAGACTTTTTGGAGCAGCCCGGGCGATTTTCAGTTTGGCGGACCACTCAAATAAAACAAAAAAATAAAAAAGCAGAGACGTAGCCAGAGCATATCTGAAGGGGGAGGGAAAGTTTGATTGTTTGAAAAGGTACGACTTTTTTTTCTACAATTTTTTATGTTTATTCTTACACCCATAAATACAGGCACGAAACCAAGCATTCTCTGAATGAGGGGGGAGGGATTGGTCAGCCAAAAATTTGCCGACTGATGTTGGAGAAAAAATACCAATTTTGCCGAATAGAAAGGTGAGTTTTTTAACGTGAAATAAAAGATTAGAAAATAATTTTGCTAATTGATACATATAATATGTACGTGGATAATTAGGTACTTAGACTTACCTAGGTAAATTATTGCTTATTATGACTTAATGGAAAATTTCCTTTTTCAATTTTTTAAAAGCCTCGAACATGAAACTTTCTTGTTGTGTAAAAAAAAAAAAAAAAAAGGTAGCCGAGCGTATCAGGGACAAAAGCTTTTAAAAATTCTTATTTCGATAAGTGAAAGGACAACATTTTTTATGGGAGAAGGTTGATTTTTTTGGCTTGAAAATGTCAGAATTTGAATGATTTTTTCAATTACCGAAAAGAAAGACCCAAAAGCTCGAAAGAAGTGAGGGCAAAAGCTCCCAAAATTTCGTATTTCGAGAAGTGAAAAAAGATTTTTTTTCTGTGCGAGGAGTTTATTTTTGGATTCAAACTTAACCCCATTTTTTTCATTTTTGAAAATAAAATTTTAACCTCAATGGCTCATTATTATTTTATTCAGTGCAATGCTAGCGCATAGCCAGCTATTAGAAATATCGTTTAAAAGCATACGAAAACAGCACAAAACACTAGCTTTCAGAAAATCAATTTCATAATCGATCTCCAGCAACATGAAGAAGAAGAATACTGTATTTTAGTACCTAGAGTAAGTACTTATTTTTTTTTCATAATGTTTAATACATATTTGACATTTTTTCTATTTTTTATGGGATCTTGTGTTGGTTGGCGCGCGGCGCGTATTTTTTTGAATAGGTAATACGAATGTTTTTGAAATTGTTGTAATTGTTTGAAAATTTATTGATCACAATTCGGAAATCACGTCAGACATTTTCTTTGGGGTACTTGTATCTGATCGCGTCATATTGAAGCGTAATGTTCAAAATTTGGGTTATTCGGGGTGGGGGGGGGGTAGTTGTATTTGATTGCATCGTATAGGAGCGTATATAATGTAATGTTCAAATTTTGGGTTATTTTTGGGGATACCTATTTGTAAGTATTTGATCGCAGGTATTTTGTATTTTTTTTTTTTTTTGTGTGTGTCGTAATTTGTTTTGTATTATTTGAGGAATTAATTCCTGTATCCTGTTTCTTAATCGTGATTTGTTTATTTCGTTTCAGACGTTGCTGGGTGAGACAGAGACAGTGTCGATCTATTGACCGACGTACCAGAGGGTGAGGATGTGGATTGGGTAGATGATACCTAATGATTTTATTCAACTATTTCACCTCCTAAAAATTGTTTATAAAAAATTTGGAATTTTTATATGTTTAATTTGTGTTAAATTTTTTGCATTGTTTTTTCTTCATAGGACGCACTTCTGTCACAGCAATTACTGTTATACACTCTAGATAATATCTTACCTCAAGCAGAAATTCCCGCCTTGAGTTTAAATGTTCCGAATCTGTCGTCTAATTTGTCCGAAGCCCCGAAGGGGTACCTTCAACTTTTGATTTTGACCCTACAATACCAGACCACCTCCCACATTACCTCCCTTTTCCTGTGCATTCCCTCAATACCTAATCATCGAATCTGTTCCTTTCATTCCTAATCCTACTGTAAGTATTTTCTCTAAATCCTCAACCTATGTCTGAGTTATTTTCTATCGTTCCATCTGATTCCTTTTCAGCTGTATAACCACTTCAGCCGATTCGTCTGCGGCCACGTGGTCTGAATTCGGTCGCATCGTCCGCCGCCGCTACATCAAAGGCCGCATCATCCGCAGCCACTACGTCAGATGTGTATTCGAAGCCCGTTCCGTCAATATCCAGGTCTACGTGGAAACGAAGGCGATCTCCGAGTCCTGGTATGTTTTAAATTGTAACCTTTGAGATTAAAAAAATGTTGCTGTTTTTTTTTTTTGAAAAGAAAGTAATTGTTTTTGCAAGGTTGTCAAAGGGTCATTGTACCTTTTGATGCTTTTTCGAAATATTTCATTTTCAAGATGGGATCTTTTAATAAAGAGGGAGCACCCCCTCCTTCAAATTTGGGCGAAGCTGGGAATTATACATACGTTTATGGTGACGCTTTTAGGTAAGTTCTTATTCAAATTGCCTAACTTTTTATAAAATATGTATGCCTACTTATGATGTTGTGATAATTTCAAGTCCATAAGAGGAAATTGAGGATCTGCAAAACCCAGACGACCTCAATGAGGTATTTGAATAGTAGTACATTATTCAAATAAGTACAGGTGAGTATTTTAAATTAATTTTCAATCATGAAATCATTACCTTATTTTAGCTTGATGAAGAAAATATGTTCATTATAAGAAGAATTAATGAAAAGGAGGTTTATTATATGTACAATATGTTGGGAACACATCGTGAAAGATCCTGTGTTGATACGCAAGTGTACCTTATGTTGAAAAGTAAATGTTATTTTTGTAGAATGACATTATTTCCTTCGTTTTTTAAATTTAAAAAATTGAAATTTTTTGATTGAAAAAATAAATAAATAAATAGAGAAAACTAGAAAAGACTTGATGGTAAAATGTTCAAAATTTCTCATGTTTTTGCCATTTTTTTGAAAATTTAAAAAATTTTCATTTTTTGAACAATCTTTTTACCCAATATATCCAACGATTCGGAAAATTTATCACATTCCACCGTCACTGAAGATGAGGCATTTTGGAAGAAGTTTTGGTACTTTCACTTGGGTTGCTATCCAAATTTTCAATTTGAAAAATGACCAATTTCCAAAAAGTATTACCTATATGAGGTTCTTTATTTACCATACCATTGTATTCAAAAACCAAAAACTTATTTCAGACATGATAAATGGAGCAGCATTGAATAGCACGAGTCCATTTTTGGTTGAAATACAATAATGACAAGGCAAAAAAGTCATCAACTGAAGAGTCTGTAGTGTCTGGAGAAATACCACAGCCTGACTTGTCTGGAAAAATACCACAGTCTGAAACTCTGACTTGTCTGAAGAAATAATATGTATCACAGTCCAGACTGTGAAAAAAAAAACAATGGTGTGATAATCCGTTTTATCCACCTGGATTTTATTCTGAAATTAATAACGAGGACATTAAACCGTTGCAAACAGGATTAAAAACAAAAAGAATACCAATACAAAGATAAAATTTGACCTCTCTAATCAGAGGGAGGATTAATGATTTGCAGTTTTCGGTAATTTCAACCATTGCCAGCAGCGGGCACACGACCACGTATACTTCATTGTGGGTTTTAATGTTAACGTAGGTAACTAGGTAAAAAAGAGTTATTGGCTGGAAAATTAAGGTTGACTAAGCTTTTGGATGGTTCATTAATTGCATTTTTAACATTGTAGGAAATGCTGAAATTCTTCAAAAATGCTCCAACAAGTTTAGAAATACCTAAGATAAATGTTTCATTTTCACCCTAAAATATTACCTATTAAAATATTCAGGTAAAACTATTTGAATTCCTTGTGTAGCTCAGTCAAATTACAATGTGACCTAAACATAATTGCAATAAAAGGTTTTTTTGGTGAATGTTGTCAACGTTGACTGGGGTGGTATGCTGAACAATATACTAAAAGTCCCCGCCCCTACCCCAAGAGCTAAACCCTCCATAGTGGGCCAAAGTCCACCAAAATCAGTATTCTGTCAAAAACTTCTAAAATACATATCAACGTTTGAGTAAAATGAGCAAAATGAACTCGGTAATCATTTCACCTCCTCTTCAAAATCCATCAAATGAGCTATCGACCAACTCTCAGGATCCAAGTTGAAAATTACAGAAACATCATTTTTATGGAGGGGTAAAAATATGTAAATGACCCCGAATAAATGAAAAGGGTCCGAAATTATACGATTGACCAGTTCCCCCATTGTGATCAACATATCCACATTTCATCTTCCTTGCTCATCCTCTCCCCATTTAAGGCGGAATTGCGGTGGAAACTCCTTTATTTTACTCCTATTTTCGGGAGTTTTTCATCTTAAAAGGAGTACGGATGACCTAGGAAGCTGAAATTAGGATATGCTAATCATAATGGGGGCACTGACCAATGGTGTGATTTTGGAGCCCGTCCAAGATAATTACTTTTCTGTAATTTTCAACGTTGACCCTCCCCACTTCAGAATTCAACTCTAGCTCAGAACAGAATACCATTTGCCCTGCAGTTTAACTTTATTTGATCAATTCTAACAGGTTCCTAGTCCCAAGTCATAAAATGTAAAATTGTAAAGATCACATCACTTTGAGGGGTCGTAGTGCCTCCTTGGGGCTAGGGAGTTGGTTGACAGCTCATTTGATAGATATTGGAGAGCAGATGAAAAGATCAGATCACTGAACTCATTTTACTCAAAAATAACATTTTAGAAGTTTTTGACAAAAACATGATTTGAGAGGCTTTGACCCACTGTGGGGGGTTTAGCTCTTGGGGTAGGGGCGAGGGACTTTTAGTATGTTGTTGAACACTCCTCCCTAGACTATATTCACCAAAAAAAAAACTTTTCATCACAATTATCTTCGGGTTTACCTGTTTTTTTTTTTCGCTGTTTGACTGAGCTATAATTTCACAGCAATTTGATTGGTCACATGACACTTTCTCGATTATCTCAAAATCATGACTCAATTTTGAGGTCAAAATTCTGCATGAATGTTCAAAACTTATTTTCGTCATAATGATCGAATTTTTCATTTCGATATGATTTTCTTTTTCAATTACCTATCTCAAAATCATGACTCAATTTTCGAGCTCAAAATTCTCCGGAAAACTAAAAAAGTGCGTTTGTTGAAAAATTTAAATTTAATTTCTCGTGAAATTTTAACAAAATGGTAAGGAAACATTTTGAGAATCGTTGATAGAAATTATATCACTGGACATTACATGCATGACAGAGTAAAATACAGAGATGCACAAAGACGTTGATGTAAATTGATATCAACTTGGTATTTTACAGAAAAAAAAACTGATTTGTCATGAATTTTCTCTGATCAGTTGTTTTTGATGAAAAAAAACCCTGACGCTGAATTGAAACACATTACCTATCAACATTGTTAAAGGGTAATGAGGAAAGATTTTTCTTGAAAAAAGAATTATCCAAAATCCAAAAGTATTTTGCTCAGAGTGAAAAATGTTCAAATAATTTGTAACTAATAACTATACAGATATCAATTTTCATCTTTTTCAAAATTTTCATAATTATGTATATGTGGAGGTATACATAAAGTATAGGTACCTACCGAGAAACCGAGATGATTTTAATCTTGTCGGAATGTATGATTATTATCAACCATATTTTCAAAAGATAATAATGATCAGGCCATACATTTTACTTCCTACCGCTATAGGCACTTTAATGTAGATATAAGTTTAAGTACCTATACATGGTTGTGTTTATGAACCGACTGAAGAGGGGTCTCGCTGAAGGTTTTTCCCATTCTAAGGGAAGTCATTTTGAACGACCTCTCTTCGACTTGACGCTATTTTCATGATGACCTTAGTTAAGTGCTTTATTAAGCAGAGAAAATACGTGTTGTTTTTCCACGTCTTTTGCGTTGGATAACCTGTGTAATCCCTCAATCACAGCCCCTCCCCCTACACTCAAAAGTTGCGATTTCAGCTTCTGAACTTATATCTCACCCATGAATTCGATGCTCAAGATCACTGATACTTCTCTAAGAAGCTCTTGAAGATTGACAGTTCGCGAAAATTACAAATTTCTCATCATTTTTTCAGAACTTTTCCACAATTGAAAACTTTTTTTGTAAAAAAAATGACGCTAAATTTGTGTTCAGCGGATCAGATCCCTCGGATTACCACACTTTTCGCAATCGTTTCGATCAAAGTGTTGAATTTCATAGTTTCCCAACTCATTTATTAGTGGATGCGAAAAAAAGCACGTTAAAAAGGCGAGGGAAAAATGTGACTTTGGATAATTCGATTAAAATTATCGTGAAAAGCGCATCCAACGCTGATTTTTCATAAAAGAAATTTTTGAATGGTGGAAAAGTGCTTTAAACTTCATAAAAAATTGTAATTGTCACGATTCATCAATCTTCAAGCGTTTAATACAGGGCTATAAAAATAGTATTTAATTTTGAATTCAACGTATAAGGGAGGTTAAGAAGCTCAAATTGCAACTGGGGGGGGGGGGGTGACCGAGGGTTTATACAGGAACGCTTATCGATTGATATGTACAAGTTCCTTTCTTTCCGTATAAGTAAAAATAGAAGGCTAGATGAAAATGTGTTTTCAAGAGTAAATCGGAAACATCTCTATTTGAAGTAAGTAAATCATTATACCAATTTTAATATGATACTGGTTTTGTTAGTGAAAAGTCACGTTTGTAAAATTTTCGTTTGAATTAAAGATGTCGATGAAAATTATTTTGTTGGTGGTAATTATTGGTAAGTAATAGGTACCTTAAAAAGTTTTCGTTCTTTCCCTTCTGATGACCCTATCCAAGCTACTACCATTAATCGGAGTACAGAAAAATAAATTGAGCTGAATGAGTCCTTACAATGCTGACAAGTGCGAAACTATCAACACCTGCTAAACATCATTTTGCACACAATGAGTGATATACAAGGTAGGCACAATAGTGTAAAACTGAATTAAAAGTATAAGCAATTTTTAAGTATCATGTGAATCGCAATTTGAATTTGCTCAAAAATTCTTGTTATTTGATTTCCTCTATTTTCAGTCAGGATCGCCATTGATTCTCTAGGAATTCCATGTTGCATCCAGTAAAACATTTTTGTTTAGAAATTACCTACCTACATTGATGGAGGCCTTGCCAGTCACATGGAAAATTTAGGCTAAATTTTCCATGTGACTGGCAAAGCTTCCATCAAAGTAGGTAGTTCATTTCTAAACAAACCTAAATTATATAGGGAAGCAGATTCAATCAAAGTTGAGGAAAAGTCTAAGAACAAGATTCAGACAGATGTTTTTGCTTGGATATGAAAAAGGAATGTACGTAATTATGTGTAAATTGGATAAAATTCATGTAAGTATTTAATGAATATGAGAAATACTCAATACTCAAAAATATGTATATGTATATTTCTGAACTAATGAATTTGTATCACCAATTTGTTCAATTTTACAGTAGAGCTTTTTTTTCGATGTGCTATTCATTACAGGTGAGCTCATTTTTTCAATGTGTTATTCAAAGTACAAAACAAGCATTGAAATTATCCTACCAGTGTTTTGCAGATAAATTTGCAAAATTAGAAGTAAAAAGATCTTGGAAGGATTCGAATTGGAAGAATCAGATATACTTATACACAGAATTTGAGTCAAGAGACAGCTGGAAAGATGAAAAGCTGATGAAGTACATACCTATTTATACTGAAAGTAAGTAAGTATATACAAGACTAATGTATCCGCATCCGCAAATGAAGAACCAGATTATTATAAATTCCTAAAATGTTACAGAGGGTGGAGATACATTGTATCTCAAAGTAATAAGTATGAAGATGCTAGGCTAAAAATATTTCATGCAAAAATTGATCATGCTGATATAGGTAATAAACAATCAACTATGACATGATGTACAATTATAGAAACGAATTCTACAGGAAGGATGTGCTGCGCACCTGCTAGGACCTTCATCCAGTTAATGTAAGTTGATACCACCTTGACATATTACAGAACAACAACTGATTGTCATAAATGTTCTCCGATCAGTTGTTTTGATAAAAACCCTGACGCTGAATTGAAACACATTGAATATAGAAATGCAATTAACGACGAAACGTGCATTGTAAGTACCTATTACCTAGATTATAACAATACAATGTGAATGCAAGGCTAGCCTTTTTTCACACAATATGCAACCCAAGAATCCATTTAGTTCCAATTTGAATATTCACATATTTCCATCAGATCTCTAATCTGCATTTACTATTTGCCTTGCATAAGATGATTGCTAAGAAATTATTTGTGAAAGCAACAGCTTTTGTGGAAGAATTGTACCTCAAGTAATATCCACCTATACCAATATTAGTTCAGCAACGCGCCGAACTGCAGCGCTGGTAGCGTGTTTGGATGAGTTTTTACTATCATCGCCATGGTTTTTTTTATATTTACTTAAATACAATTTACTCGAAATTTTGAGTGAGGACATAGGTGTTTGAGGTAAGGAAAATAATCTTACGTTAAATTCTCTACGAGATGTAGTTGGTTTGAAAGTTGTCCGCATTATAGGAAAAAATTTATGAAAACTCCAAGTTGTAAAGCCCTGGAAATAAAATACTGATCAATAACGAAAAATAATTTGAATAAATCACACAACGCGAACAATAGGAGGATGAATTTTTTTTTTGAAATTAAAAATCTATGCCTGATTTGTTTCGCATGCAATTTTTCATTCCTTTTTATTTCCCCTTTTTCGCTCCTCCTTTATTTCAACTCATCATACCTATAAATTGATGTTCATACACCATATTTAATTTAAATATGTCCCAAACAACATTACATTTTCACTAATTACATTCATAATAAATTATGTAAACTAAAACATTCACCAAGGGATGTATTAATCGGTTAAAATCATTTTCATTTATTTTTCAACCAAATCCACATATGACAAGTAAAAAACACAACATCGAATATTCTCCATGCATTTCCCCCCATTCATCCTCCACTGATGAAAAAACCCCTAAAAAATTGCAAAAATTTGATAAAAACAGGATTACATTAAAAATCCCTTCATTTTGCAATGATAGGCAACTTGTCTGGCGAATAAATAAACCTTTTTCATGCATTTTGCAAAATTAAGGAAGATTAGTTACGCGCGTTTGAGAAGACTTATCCGTTGATAAGATGCAGACGGTGATGTAAGTAATTCACTTTACCAATTTTCATATGATACTGGTTCATGATGTTATACTGGTATATGATAATTCAAGTCCATAAGAGTAAAATGAGGAGGTGGTTTGCAAAACGCAACAACTGCATTTTTCAAAATTTTGGGAAACTGCAAAAAACTGTCACTCAAATTTGGGCGGGGGGATTTTGCTCAATGGGGCCTCATATGAAAGGGTTGGACCCTATAGGAATTAGTTTCCGGCTTATTTCCGAATTTTCCATCACTGAAGGGGGCAGGGGAGACGAACAAAAATTCCAATGTTGCGTTTTGACCCGAAACGCCCGTTTTTGCATTATTTTCGCTTCAAAACGTAACAATTGCGGTTATTTTTCATGAATTTATGCTGCAAAATGTCGCAAAAATCACATTAATCATTTATGTATGTCTTTCAGAAATAGACGAAATAGTTGAATGGAAAAAAAAATTTGAAATGTGAAATTTTTTTCGATAATTTTGGCGCTTAGAGTCGTGATTAAACTGGTAACATGGTTCTGTTGGCTCACGATTGGGTGAAAAATGTGTGGAATGTCGTTTCGATTCATATGACATAAAGCTCTTTAATACAAGTATGGAAATAGATTATGCTCTCAAGAAAGTCTTAGCATTTTACGTATGTATTACGTACTGCGCATGGCAGGTTGGTGTCGTCACGCGGTGGAGGTGGGTGGAGCAACCAATGGGGTGCAACGTTGTACGTGAACAGCTGATTTGATGCTTGCTCGCGCACTGCGCAGTACGTAAAACTTACGTAAAATCCTATGACTTTCTTAAGAGTATAATCTATTTCCATACTTGTATTAAAGAGCTTTAATATGACATAGTTTACTCAGTGTTGCCATCATGAAATACGTCAAAAACGTCAAAAAATGCGCAATTGTTGCGTTTTGAAGCGAATTACCCCGTATTTGTTGCGTTTTGACCCGAATAGATTTCTTTTATTGAAGATTAGAGGTACTTAACGTGGTTCTAGAGTTCTGGGGTTGGTACCATTGGATTCCCCGTTGAATTTCCTATAAGGAAGTGATGCCAACTCAAAAACGAAAAAAATGCAGTTGTTGCGTTTTGCAAACTACCTCCTCAAATGTGAGATCTTCAAAACCCAGACAACCTCAATGAGGTATTTGAAGAAGTTATGATCAGTATAGATTACGATTGGGGTAAAAAATCATTAGCAATATACCTACTTAGATATATTATTTAAATAAGTACTCAACTCGTATTTCAAGTTAATTTTCAATCGCGAAATTATTATGTTGCTAGGTGATGACTTGGACCAACATACAGAAATTGAAGAACCGATGGCTGAAAAGCAACCTGTAATGCGAGGAAGAGGTCAAAGACGTGGTAAGGCAGTAATAGAGGTGGTCGGGGTCATGGACAAGCTCATGAACATTCTGGAGAAAGTGGCCAAGAACGTGGTCGAGGACGTGGCCATCCAAGAGGTAGTAGAGCTCGAGGGTAAGTATACTCGTACATAGTTAAGTTTTGTGTTTATGAACCAACTGAAGAGAAGTCTCGCTGAAGGTTTTTCCCATTCTACAGGGGGGAGGGGGGTCCTTAAGCACGACCTCATCGACTTGACGTCATGTTCACGATGACCTTGATTAGCGTGTTTTTTAAGCAGAAAAAAGTCGTTTTGTTTTGCTACGTCTTTTGCGTTGTATAACCTATGTAATCCCTCGGTCACACCCCCTCCCACCACTCAAAAGTTGCGATTTCAGCTTCTGAACCTATATCTCGCCTTTTTCACGGAAGAAATTTTTTAATGGTGCGAAAGTTCTTTCAAGTTCGTAAAAAATTGTAAATGCCACAATTCATCAATCTTCAAGCGTTTGGTTGAGGGCTGAAAATGGTATTGAATTCAATGTACAGAAGCTCAAATTGCAACTTTTTAGGGGGGGGGGGGTGGGTGGTGACCGAGGGATTGTACAGGTTGTACATTTATGTACTTCCCAGAGGTGGCAAAAAACCGGTGTTTTTTCGAAAATGACTCAACTTTGAGGACCCATTGATTCTGCATGCTAGGGTAATTATTGATTTTGAATGAAAATATTTATCATTTTTCAAATTTCTTCAACGTGTAAATTTGTCTATAGATTAGATAATTTTTATTTTTCATAAATCTGTAGTCGAAAATGTAGGGTTAAACTAGGTAAGTGCTACCTAGATATATACATATGTACGTAGTGTAAAACTAACTAAATTAAAAGAATAAGCAATTTTTAAATGATTGATCCTCCAGGAATTCCATGTTGCATCCAATAAAACATTTCTATTTAGAAATGAACTATTTTCATGAAAGCCTTGGCAGCCACATGGAAAATTTAGGGAAACAGATTCAAGCAATGTTAAAGAAAAGCCTAAGAACAAGGTTCAGACAAATGTTTTTGCTTTGATATGAAAATGAAAATGGAATGTATAAATTCGATAAAATTCATGTAAGTATTCAATGAATATGAGAAATATTACTCAATACTCAGTTACTCACAAGTATATTATATGTATGTTTAGATGAATTTGCATATCTAATTTGTTCAATTAATCAATTTTATACAGATAAGCTCATTTTTTCAATGTATTATTCTCAGAGCACAAAACGAGCATTGGATTATCATACCAGTGTTTTGCAGACAAATTTGCAAAACTAGAAGTGAAAAAGATCTTGGAAGGATTCGAATTGGAAGAATCAGATATATACTTACCTATACAAAGAATTTGAATCTAGAGACAGTTTGACAGTTGAAAAAAAAGATAAGTACATAGGTATACTAAATCTATCCACCCCTCAAGTATACAAAAAATAAGTAAGTACGTACCTAAGTACATACAAAATTAATTTATCCACCAATGAAGAATCAGATTATAAATTCTTGAAATATTACACATACAGAGGGTGGAGAATTGGAGGTAACATTATCCCAAAGAAATAGTAAGTAAGTATTAATATGCCAGACTAAAAATATTTCATGCAAAAATTGATCATGCTTATGAACAATCAACATGTAGCAGTAAAAACAAATTTTATAAGAGATGCGCTGCACACCTGGCTAGGACCTTCATCCAGATGTGAGTACAATCAAAATGGTAAGGATTAGAAACGTTAGTGTAAGTTGATACCAACTTGGCATATTACAGAACAACAACACTGATTGTCATAAACGTTCTCTGATCAGTTGTTTTCAATAAAAACCCTGACGCTGAATTGAAACACATCGAAATAATATAGAAATGCACGTTCAACGATGAAACGTGCATTGTATGTATTATAGGTATATCGACTGTTCTGCGGAAGAAGAGCCAAACTGTTTTTTCAGTCTTTTTTGAGACATTGAAATGTGTGAGACAAAAGGACCAAACTGACTTCACTTTTCATGAGGTCAGTTTAGTTCTAAAACACTTGCAGTTTGGCCCTTTTGTCTCATTCATTTCGATGCCTCAAAAAAGACAGAAAAAACATTTTGTCCCTTCTTCCGCAGAACAGTCTATAGTAGAACAAAACAATGTGAATGCAAGGCTAGCCTTTTATTCACACATCTCTCTAATCTGCATTTACTATTTGCCTTGCATAAGGAAAGCAACAGCTTTCATGAAAGAATTGTAGGCACCTTATGTTGATGCTACATCAATAAGTATGTTCCAATCCAAATGTATGTAGGTACTATTCTAAATACCTGTCTCATTGGCTGCTATATTGAATGTACCTACTTCACCATTAGATCCAACAAAATCAATTAAAGTTAAATAAATCAAATAATTACATACTACTTCATGATCAGATGTTTCTAGACGAATATTGTGAACACCTGAACACAAAAATCACATGACAATTCTAACTAGGCTATGTCAATCTGAAGACAAGTTGCCCAAGAAAATGATATCGGAATTTTTGTTCATTATTGCTCGCAATTATTCTTTTAAATAACTTAGTTAATTTTTTGTTAAATTATTTTTTTAGTTTGATCGCGCATTTGTTCTAAAGATCGTTTCAAATAATTTTTGATCGGTATTCAAATTTATTCTGTGTATATGGAACTTCGCATAAGGTACACGAAAAAAAAAGTATGGATAATTTTTACTATTTCATACAGTAACCGGATCCCATTCAAAAATATTGTGGTTTTTACTATGAGAATAGTAAATTTTACTATGAGAGTAATAAATTTTTACCTAATTCTAGATAAAATGTATTTTTTGGCTGAGTAAAAATCACTATTATTTTTGAATGGGATCCGGTTACTGTACTAAAATAGTAATTTTTATTAGGTAATTTTTTTTTCCGTGTAAGATAATAAAAATACATAAATTCAACACCGTTAATGTAAGTTGATACCAACTTGGCATATTATAGAACAACAACAATCTGATTGTCATAAACGTTCTCTGATCAGTTGTTTTTGATAAAAACTCTGAAGCTGAATTGAAACACATCAAAATATAGAAATGCACGTTTAATGATGAAACTTGCATTGTATTGAAGTATACTTTAAAAATACGTACATAAATATACTGCGACAAGTATTCAATGAATATGAGAAATATTCGATACTGACAAATATATATTCAGATGAATTTGCATCACTGATTTGTTCAATCTTACAGATAATAGTCGGGGCATGCATAAGGATCTAATGCACCCCCTGCCGATCCTACTGCAACCTTCTTCCGACCCTCCGAGAGTCCGAGACAACTTTTTTCTTAAAAATAGAGTCGTAAGGAACATTTCTAGCCCTTGTCCTAAAAAAAAGTGGACCTACTTTCAAAATGGCGGTCATTTTGATTGACAGGCCAGCCAAAATCTCAAAAGTTGCATTCCAACAAATTTTTTAAAACCATACGTAAAGGTAGATCGAAAGAATTGGCAGAAAGTCATCACATGTCAAAATTTCAAATGCTATAGTGCATTTTTCGATTTTTGGCGAATTTTCAAAAATCAAATTTCTGCCAAAAATGTGGGAAAAAATCAAAATCCTACCAAATTGATGTAGACAGCTGAACTTTGGGATATACTCTATTTTCGAATTGCCAAATCGATTGGAAACTGTTTCAAACTGTTTCGAACAGTTCTGGAGCCTCCGGCAGATTTTTGAAACCCGAAATTCCCACAAATTTTCATCAATGAGTTGGAAAGCTGAAATTCATTCTGCAAACTAATTTCAATACGCTACCAAGTCGACTGCAGGTTGATTTCAAGTCGTTCTGGAGCCTCCAGCAACTTTTTGAAAATTACTGGAGCCTCCAGTAGATTTTTGAAACTTGAAAATGTTGTGAAAATTTCAAGTTTCAAAAATCTGGTGGACACTCCAGCAATTTCCAAAAAGTTGCTGGAGGCTCCAAAATGACTTGATTTTTTTCCCACATTTTTGGCCAAAATTTGATTTTTGACTCACCAAAAATCGAAAAAGGCACTGTTTAGCACTTGGCATTTTGACAGGTGATAAATTTTTTCCAACTCTTTCGATCTACCTTTACATAGGCCCTACTGTTTAAAAAATTTCGTGCAAGTCCTATGTTGGAACGCAACTTCTGTGATTTTGTTTGACCTTTCAATCAAAATGGCCGCCATTTTCTAAGTAGGGCCACTTTTTTTAGGACAAGGGCTAGAAATGTTCCTTAGGACTCCTCTTTTAAGAAAGAATTTGTCCCGGAGGATGGGGGGAAGTGCAGTAGATCCTTATTTGGGTCCCCTCCAACTATAAGCTCATTTTTTCAATGTGCTATTTAAAGTAGGCCTACAAAACAAGCATTGGAATTATCCTATATACCAGTGTTTTGCAGACAAATGTGCAAAACCAGAAGTATAAAAGATCTTGGAAGGATTCGATTTGGAAGAAATCAGATAAGTATACTTATACAAAGAGTTTGAGTTTAGAGACAGTTGAACAGACGGGAAAAAAGATGAAGTATTTATACGCACTATTAAATCCATCTATACCTCAAGTATACAGAAAAAAAAAACAAGTACAAAACTGATATATCTGCCAATAAAGAACCAGTAGATTATAAATTCCTGAAATATTATAGAGGATGGAGATATTATTATCACTAGGTACATCCCAAAGAAATGAGTAATGGAAGTTGATACCAACGTGGCATATTACACAACAACAACTAATGGTCATAAACATTCTCTGATCAGTTGTTTTTAATAAGAACCATGGCGCTGAATTGCAACACATCAAACCCTGAAATGAATGTGTTAAAATTGAAATGCACTCAGAAACGTTAAGTAATGTAAGTTGATGCCAACTTGGTATATAGCCTACAGAACAACAACTGATTGTCATAAACGTTCTCTGATCAGGGTGGAGATACATTAACTATATCCCATAGAAATAAGTATGATGATGCTAGACTAAAAATATTTCATGCGAAAAATTGATTATGTACCTAGGTACAATGGTACATAAAAACAAATTCTACAAGAGATGCGCTGCGCACCTAGCTAGGACTTTCATAAGTACCTAATGTAAGTTGATACCAACTTGGCATATTACAGAACAACAACTGATTACATATGAAATAGGTATCAGGCTGTTCACCTATGTACTCTAGGTAACCGCATAATTTGTTTTTATATTTATTTTATTTTTTTTGATTAATTTTTCTATTTTTCCTCTTTTCCAATCAAATTACCTCACTTTTCTTCTTCTTTGCTAATTTTCATTTTCCAAAAAAATCCTTTCCTCTCAAGTCAGATGCTTAAAGCGATCCAACATTTTATTGAAGCATAGGTGTAATCCTCGTATGTTGGAAATTATTATTATTTACAAAAATTTTGTTCCTTCGCTTCACTTGACAGTAAGATATTCTCTCTTCTTTTTGAATTTAATTTTTGAAAGATCAAAAACTGAACAAAGATCTTGAAAAAAGCACAAAAAAAAGAAAAGGTGCGAATTTTTGATTTTTGATTACCAATTCTGAATTATTAAAAATGTGTTTTCCTTCCATTGAACTAAACAAATTTCAGCATACATTTTTTATGCCAGGTGGAGACTGTTGAAAGTTAGCAATTTCAAAACTTTCTTTTCAAAAAAACGTAAAAAAATGCAAACTTGACCGGAAAACCTGATTTTTTTATTAAAAAAATTAGCGAGGAAGGGAAGTGATAAAAAAAGTCGCGAAAAACGTTCGTTTTCCGACACCCCCTCCGAAAACATCTTAGAAAATTCAAAGACATTTTAAAAAACAATCGGGTAATTGACGTGTAAAATATTGACACCTCCTCCCGCTCCCCTCCTCCAAGAAGTTGTAAAATGTTTGAGAAATGTCCTGTCGAAAGACTTGTTTTTTCATTTTAAAATTTTGTTAGACCCCTTGATAAGTAGGTAAGAGAAACGTAAAATAACGAAGCAATCACATAGCTAAATTCATTATCGTGTCAGGGAAATTATCTCAAAAATCGCAACAACGTAGGTAGTAGGTATTGGATTTTAAACTCTTAAAATCACTACAATTTTGTGTCATTTATTTTTTGTTAACTTTCAACGTTCTACATACATGTTAAAATCGCTGTAGGTACTAGGTACCTACTTGATTCTTACGATTTTTATATGGAAATCGCTATTCGCCTTTATAAAAGGACTTGGTCATGTTATAATGTACGAGTACCTATTACCTAACCATAGTAATAGTACAGGTCCTATTTGACTCACTCGGTATTGTGAATTAATGAAAATAATATTTTTTTTCACATATTTTTTTTTTTTAATGTCAGTCAGACTCGAAATATTATTCATAGGTACTTGAATACATATTACATAGGTATAAAATAGCCAGCATTGAGCATATTTTCATAATTTTCCCTTTCTTTCTGTATTTTTTTTTTTGTCGATCAAATTGAATTAATTTCCACGATGAATGATCCATTAAAAAACTCAGTCCATTAACGCCCCCCCCCCAACATATAATTCTCAAATTTTTGTCGTTTTTAAATAAGTTTAGGTTAAAAGAAATAAATAAATGAGAATATTTTTAAGATTATTCACAAGCAGCAAACCCAATAAAAGTCACTGAGAAAAATGTATATGTATGTAGTATAAATAACTACAAATTTTTGCTAATGTGCTCCAGTTTTGACATTATACTTAGTCGAAATTACTTTATTATTGGGGTTTTCACTGCACCTTCCATCAAATGAACAATCGCGAATATTCATTACAATTTTCATGACACCTTTTTTTATCCTTTAAAAATAATTGTAAGTTATTATTTTGCTAGATGACGGATTGGACCAACAAGACGTGGACCAGGTTATTGGGAGCCCGGAAACAAGAAACTATGGAAGAGCAAGCGGAAGTTAAGACTTATTGGCATGTTTTGAAATTGAGTGCATTATTCGTTTTTATTTTTCAAAACTTCAAATTTCCATGTATTTGACGTTCCCGACAGAGTTTTCATCCAACATTCTCTCACATATTGCATATCGAAAATATGCGAAACGGCGAAATAAACTGATTTGGATTTCGCAAACGGAGGATTTCCTGTCAATGGTGGAATGTTCTACTGATTCGCGAGATTCTCGTTCCCGCGATGTCGTATAAGTTGGCGAATATTTAAGAGCGAGTTGGCGAATGTTGAAAAAAAGTGCCAAAAAAAGTCATAAAAAAGAGTTGATAACACATTAAAAGGGTTGAAACATCAAGTGTGTCTACATGCAAAATAATTAGGTATAAAAATTTTTCAACGCTATCAACATTTTATTCTAAGAATAACCTTTTAAAAATAAATTGGGTATCCGTTAACTCAGTACCTAGTATCAGAGATGGAACCAATTAGAGCATAATCGCCGATTCATCGACCTGTTAAATCTGCCAAATAAACACAGCAAAACATGAGGTCATGCGAGACTAGGCGGGTATGGCGAGTAACGCTCTCAGAATTTTGGATTTTGGATGATCTCGGAATTTTTGTTTATTATTGTTCGCAATTATTCTTTTAAGTAGTTAATTTTTTGTGAAATTATTATTTCAGTTTGATCGCGCATTTGTTTAAACGATCGTTTCAAGTAATTTTTGATTGGTAGGTATTCAGTTAATTTATTCTGCGAATATGGAACTTCGAACTTCCATAGTATACATACGAGTAAGGTAATATCATGAAAATACATGCTTTTAAAAAAAGTCATAAAAAAGAGTTGATAACACATTAAAAGGGTTAAAACATCAAGTGTACATGCAAAATAGTTAGGTATAAAATTTTTTTAACGCTATCAAAATTGTATTCTAAGAATTACCTTTTAAAAATAAATTGTGGTATCCGTTAACTCAGTAGGTACCTAGTACCAGAGATCGACCGATTAAATCGGCCAAATAAACACAGCAAAACATGAGGTCATGCGTGATTCATTAAATGGAAATGGAAAGTCAAAATTTACTCTGTACTCCAATTTTAACACCCTCTGATGAAGACGACTTCAGGTGGGTTCAAGTCATTTTTTGGAGCCTTCAGCGACTTTTTGAAAGGTTTCATTGCATTTTTAGGAAAATCGAAATTTCCAAAAAGTAGCTGGAAGCTTCAAAACCACTTGAAACCACCATACTGTTCACAGTTGACTTCATAGTATTATATTGGAATTTAGTTTGGTGAGTAAATTTCGGCTTGCCAACTCCCTTTGATGAAATCTTCTGAAAATTTCAAGTTTCAAAAATCTGGTGGAGACTCCAGTAATTTTCAAAAAGTTGCTGGAGGTTCCAAAATGACTGGATTTTTTCCCAAATGACAGAGTTACAAAATAATCATGGGGATGGATATATGCTCGCCCCCACGCCAGCGACGATTTTGATTACAACCGAAACTCGTCCCAATACCATTTTAAAGGTGCACGAGACAAAAGTGGTGATACTCCAATATGGGGTACCTCACGACTTTTGGTTAACACCCCAACAGTTAAACCAACTTAACACAGCTCTGGCGTATTGATACACCATAGACTGGCTACGTTAATCGGTGCAGCAGATCAATCGTCGCAATAATCACTCGATATATTTTTTAATTTTTTTCATTTTTGGCCAAAATTTGATTTTTGAAAACTCACCAAAAATCGAAAAAGGCACTTTGGCACTTGAAATTTTGACATGTGATGAATCTTTGCCAACTATTTCGATCTACCTTTACGTACTGTTTGAAAAATTTTGTGCAATTCCTATGTTGGAACGCAACTTCTGCGATTTTGGATGACCTTTCAATAGGTAATGGTCGCCATTTTATAAGTTTAGTCACTTTTTTTTAAGACAAGGGCTAGAAATGTTTCTTTTCTTTAGGACTCCCCCTTTAAGAAAGAATTTGTCCCAGAGGATCGGTGGGGGGGCAGTAGATCCTTATTGGGTCCCCTCTGACTAAAAGTTCATTTTTTCAATGTGCTAATCAAAGTACGAGTACAAAACAAGCATTGGAATTATCCTACCAGTGTTCTGCAGAAAAATTTGCAAAACCAGAAGTAAAAAAGATCTTGGAAGGATTCGAATTAGAAGAATCAGATATACTTACACATACAAAGAATTTGATTCTAGAGACAGTTGAACAAATGAAAAAAAAGATGAAGTATTTATGCCTACTAAATCCATCCACCTCAAGTACATATATACAGAAAAAAAACAAGTGGGTACAAAACCAATGTATCTACCAATAAACAACCAGATTATAAATTCCTGAAATATTACAGAGGGTGGAGATACATAAGGTATATCCCAAAAATTGAGTTGAAAATGGAAGTTGATACCAACTTGGCATATTGCAGAGCAACCACTGATTGTCATAAACGTTCTCTGATCAGTTGTTTTCACTTTTCAATGTGAACCATGGCCCTGAATTGAAACACATTAAATACAAAAACTCTCAGAAATGCACTTTGAAACATTAATGTAAGTTGATACCAACTTGGCATATTACAGAACAACAACTGAGTGTCATAAACGTTCTCTGATCCGCTGTTTTTGATACAAACCCTGACGCTGAATTGAAACACAATATAGAAATGCACTTAACGATGAAACGTGCATTGTATTAGATACTTAGGAGTATAACAAAAACAATGCGAATGCAAGGCTACCCTTTTTTTCACACAAAGCGCAGCCCAAGAATCCATTTTTAGTTTCAATTTGAATATTCACAGATTTCCATCTCTCTAATCTGCATTTACTAAGTATTTGCCTTGCACAAGATGATTGCTGAGAAATTATAGACACAGTCTCTTATTTTTATTTTACTATCCAGTAAATCAAAGGAGGCTTCTCCTTTATAACTTACAATATCTTCCAATAGATTGATCCAACACACGTTACCTACTTATTTAATTTTCATGTTTTTTGTTCATATTTTTATTTTCAGTCTTTGTATTTATTTTTATTTTGAGTAAAATTACGATGATTTGAATTGATTTGCAAAATTATGACTAGAGTTGAATACTTTGCACCACTATCATCTAGTCTGAGATCCTGCAACAATGAAGGCTGCTTCATTGCTCCTACTACAGGGTGCGGACTTTGTAGTGATCAGGCGGTCTTCTATCCAATGACATGAAATAGTAGGTATGTATCAGGCAGATCAGGCTGTTCACCTACTCTAGGTAACCAGTCATTGCCATTTTAATTCAACTATGTAAGTTTTATTGCTATGGGGTAATCGAGTCATCATCTTTGAAACGGTCCATTTAGAACTTCTAATCTTATTATTATGTTCTCGCAATTCCAAAATTCAACAGCACTCCTCGTTTGAGTAGTGTAAATTTCTCCCGCTGGGTGCTCTTGGCTTTGGCGGCGCTGTAGTCGATTTTTCGATCCCGACAGAGTTTTCATCCAACATTCTCACACATATTTGCTCATCGAAAATATGCGAAACAGGGCGAAATAAACTCCTGAGATTTCATTCTAGAGGTCTTGAGCGATTTTCAGTATCGATATATATCGATATTTTCCCCCCAAGTATCGATAATATCGATAAATATCGATACTTTTCAATTGACTTCAATGACCAGTTGTTTTGCTCATAATTTATAATTAATTACGAATATTATTGAAATGAATAGCCGCCAAGCAGGACGGAACTCGAATATGTAAATACAATTATTTTCTTGATAGAAATTACATCGTCAACACCAAAAATTAATGCACAAATACGAATTACGAACCAAAAAAAAGGCGGAAAATAGAGATAAGAACGTAAAAACGTAAATATCGATACTCATTCGATACTACCTACAAATTGGTATCGATACCATTCGATACTGCGAAGTATCGATATTATCGATAAATATCGATACTCATAAGACCTCTATCGTTAACCATATTTTCCCAGCGATGGAAGAAACTTTTGGCTTTAGATTTTAGTCTTGTTTGTTATACGATTGAGCTCTGGGAATTGCGATTTTGGATCATATTCCAATTACCAACACGTCTTGAGGGAACCACGAGTAAAACACCAATTTTCAAATGGTATGTTTCCGTCTTCTGTTAATCATGATAAGAAGTTACATACCTACCCATTGGAATAAATTAAAATATCCATTTCAATAATGGTTTTTCAAATCAAAAATTATTCCTTTTTCTCAGGAAAACTCGAAATTTAAAACTATTTACTCAAAATAGATCAACACGAAACAAGTATGAAGATGTTAATAAGTAATGTAAGTTGATACCAACTCGGCATATTACAGAACAACAACAGCTGTTTTTGATAAAAACCCTGACGCTGAATTGAAACACATCAAATATAGAAATGCACTTAATGATGAAACGTCATCTCTCTAATTTGCATTTACTATTTGCCTTGCATAACAGAACTGATCAACTTTATTTTCCTCCTTTTAGTATAGTTTATTTTTGTTGAAGACGCAGTCTCTTATTTTTATTTTAATATCCAGTAAATCAAAGGAGTCTTCCTCTGTGTTATTTACAATAGCCTACCTTCCAATAGATTAATACAGCACATTACTTATTTGTTTCCTTACGGCGTGATATTGTTCAATTTATATGTTTTTTTTGTAGGTACGTATTTTTATTTTCAATCTTCGTATTTTATTTTAAGTAGAATTACAATGATTTGATATTAGAATTGATTTTCGAAATTATGACTTGAGTTGAATACTTTGCACCATTATCTATAGTCTGAGATCCTGCAACAATGAAGGCTTCATTACTCCTGCTACAGGGTGCTGAGCTGCTGACTTTGTAGTGATCAGGCGGTCTCCTATCCAATGACATGAAATAGGTATCAGGCTGTTCACCTGCTCTAGGTAACCAATCATTCCCATTGTAATTCAGTTAATAAGTTTTATTATTATGGGGTAATCGATTCATCATCTTTGAAATAGTTCATCTAGAACTCCTATAATCTCATCCGATTATGCTCTCGCAGTTCCAGAATTCAACCACACTCCTCGTTGAGTTATTCAAACTATAGTATCTGTGACCATGAGCTGTATCTTTGAGCACTGCTATGCCTACACAGATTTCACAATTGTGTTAGGTAGCATACCTTGCCAAGGAGCCAAGTCATTGTACTCAGTTTGTTGCAAATTGAGTTGTGAAAATCATACCTATGTTTTTATTATAAAAATGGCGTCATGTTCCCAGTGGAATGACCCCCCCCCGCAACATAGCCACTTGTAGAAAACCATTCACCAAATTTGATCCAATGCAACGTGGAAGTGCAGAACTCGATACTGATGGCTATCCGTGGCTGCAATCTTGTGCCTCAGCAAGCATTGAAGAATGAATGCAAGCAAGCAAACAAAAGATCAAAGCATTGCTGAATTATTGTTATACATTTCAGGTGAGATGATTAATTTTTTTTTTTTTTGATGAATTTCTCTTATTTTTCCTTCTTTATTCCATCTCCCCTTCCTTGCTAATTTCCATTCTCCGAAAAATCCTTTCCTACTTAAGTCAGATCCTCAAAGAGATCCAACGTTTCATCACAGTTAGTACTATTAGGTAGGTATCTATTTTGTACGTATTATCCAAAATAATTTCAGGAGAAATTGAAAATTATATGCACATCCTGATGGGTTCAAAAATAAAAAAAGTTAGGCTGAGATGCGAGAATTAAATTTCAACACTCACTCAGTGAAGAATACCTCTTAGGTATTGGTTGAAAACAAAAAAAGTCAAAGAATTAACCATGGTGCACTAATGTGGAACCTTCACTATACATTCTTTATTTTAATTTCTTCAAATTATTGTCATTTATGCCTATTATTTATCATTGATATGAATGTCATTAAAAACCATCAAGTAAATCATAAAATTGTTTTATCATTATCTAAATGTTCATTACATCAACATTGCGAAGCTGATTGCAGTTGAAATGTTGAAAGCGAATCACAAAATGCCTGATTCGAAAAAAGTAATTCTGAAACCAGCACGCAAAGACCTTCAGCATTTCAAAAACTGTGTTGTGCTTATTAGTAGGATCCCAATTGCCCGAAATAGATAAGGAGATGAAGCGATTTTCAAGTTAGGGGTGGGAGGTGGATCCTCGGAAAGGGGGGAGGGGAAAACTTAGGTAGGTATACAAGCTAAATTTATTCGTTTATGGGTGATTGGTGATTAGGTGTAGAACAATAATCAATCATAAAATCGCTTTTAACATTCCCATCGAGCGGATAGTTGATTGGGACCTTATACTATATGGTGAATTGAATGTGTATACTCAGAGCCGATATTTCTCTAACCATTCCCGCACTAGATTTCTATGAAAGCGTTACTGGTGGAGAAAAAATTCAATTACCTACCTGATGAGTACAGCGAATTTGAATCATTCTTTGACTAGGTATGTTATAGAAGTAACCTGGTGAAAGAGCTAGCCACGAGTTTGAAAATTGAATACAAACAGTGTACTAGTAAGAAATCTTATTCTTTAAATACCTGATGTAGCTGCGGACATTTATCTAGATGCATTTTTTTCATCAGAAATCGTCAAGAATTCGCTGAATATGCAATCAAGGTGCAAAATTTCATTCAAATTGAAAATATGTTATCCAAAAACATGAAAATTTTGCGTTGAAGCATAGGTAACTTCACCTGGCAATAAAATGGTCTCTTCTCTTTTATGAATTCAATTTTTGAAAGATCAAAAACTGAACAAGAGCTTGAAAAAAGCACCAAAAAAAACAAGAAAAGGAGCGAATTTTTGATTTTTGATTACCAATTCTGAATTATTAAGAATGTGTTTTCCTTCCATTGAACTAAACTAATTTCAATACATTTTTTATGCCAGGTGGGAACTGTTGAAAGCTGGTCATTTCAAAACTTTCTTTTAAAGAAACGTAAAAAAGTGTAATCTTCACCGGAAAACCTGATTTTTTTCATTGAAAAATTAGCAAGGAGGGGTCAGGCTAAAAAAAGTCGCAAAAAACGTTTGTTTCGACTACACCTCTAAAAAAATCTTAGAATGTCCAAAGACATTTAAAAAAACAATCCCTCTCCCCTCACCCCAAGAAGTTGTAAAATGTTTTAAAAATGTCTTGTCGAAATGCTGACATTTTCATTTTAAAATGTTAACGGATAGGTACATAAAGTAACGAAGCAATCGCATCTCCACATATACTGCGTACTTATCGAGTGAGTGAATGGAAATTGTCTCAAAAATCGCAACGTAGGTATTGGATTTTAAACTCGTAAAATCATTACAATGTTGTGTCAAAGTTTTGCACGAGTGAGTGAATTTTTAAGATGTGAAATGCTGTACTTGTATTTTAATTAAGTATTATTACTGTTACTTATGTTGAAATAAAATTCAAATAGTGTCGACTTTTATTTGAATTGCCGATTCAGGTAAACTGCTTTCCTCTATTTTCGGTCAGGATCGCCATTGATCCTTCAGGAATTCCATGTTGCATCCAGTAAAACATTTTTATTTAGAAATGAACTATACTTTGATGGAAGCCTTGCCAGTCACATGGAGAATTTAGAGGAGCAGATTCAATCTAAGTTGAGGAAAAGTCCAAGAATAAGGCCAAGACAAATGTTTTTGCTTGGATATGAAAATGGAATGTATAAATTGGATAAAATTCATGTAAGTAAGTATTCAATGAATATGAGAAATACTCAATAGGTACTCGCAAACATTTATTTTCAGAATTGGAGAATTTGCATCATAATTAGTTCAATTTTACAGGTAAGCTAATTTTTTCAATGTGGTATTCAAAAGTACATATGTACGTAGGTACAAAACAAGCATTGGAATTATCCTATCAGTGTTTTGTAGACAAATTTGCAAAACCAGAAGTAAAAAATATCTTGGAAGGATTCGAATTGGAAGAATCAGATACACCTATACAAAGAATTTGAGTCCAGAGACGGTTGAACAGATGAAAAAAAAGATAGTATCCTCCAATAAAGAACCAAATTATAAATTCCTAAAATATAACTGAGGGCGGAGATACCTACCTACATTATATTCCAAAGAAATAAGTATGAAGATGCTAGACTGAAAATATTTCATTCAAAAATTAATCATGCTTATGAGTTATGAACAATCAACATGTACGCATAATTACGAATTCTATAAAAGATGCGCTGCACATCTGGCTAGGACCTTCATCCAGATGTGTGGGGTGCATCATGAATGGATTAAACACATTCTCAGTATGAATCAACACAGTTTAAGGAAAAATTTGAAGAAACATTAATATGGAAGTTGATACCAACTTGGCATATTACAGAACAACAACTGAATGTCATAAACGTTCTCCGGTCAGTTATTTTTGATTTAAAAAAACCCTGATGCTGAATGAAACACATCAAATATAGAAATGCACAAAAGCTCAATCAGAATTTTGTCCAGCCCTTTCGAGGGCCCAGCGTGGGAGTGTTTCTTTTGCTTTTGCAATTTCCCGATGTAGATACTCCACTTTGGAGACTTACGAGTCTAACTTTTCCACTATAAAACTTATTGACTCGAAAATAATTTCGTACTTAGTTCGAAAATGCATCCAAATTTGAATCGACAACGTTCATATAAGTTCATTACAGTTTTCAGAAGTTCAAAGTGGATCGGACAAATAATAGGTACCTACTTAATATAAAATTCAATAGCATGTACACAAGTGTTTGTGCCGAAGTTTTAAATTCGCTCTCTATAGTACCTACACTATGCCCGAGCAATTCCAAAATTACTCGTAGCCTATCAGCTTCTGCTGAACACAATTCTGTTCTGAATTTGATGGGCAAGATCCTAACGTTATATTCTTAACTGATGAGTACCTACAGCAAATTTGTATCATTGTTTGACTATGTTATAGAAGAAGTAATCACCCCGATCAGTTCGAGCTCTGATTAGGGAGATGTAGGAGACAAATCACCACCGAAGGAATCAAGAAGACAAACCACACGCCAGTGGAGATAAAAAAAAACAAAAACAGAAATGTGAATATAAATAGTGGAAATACATAGTAAGAAATCTTATTTTTTTAAATACCTGATAAAGTTACACATATCTCTCTACATAAGTTGGATGCATTTTTTAAACAGAAATCGCCAAAAATTCGCTGATATGCACCACGAATTAAGGTGCAAAATTCCATTCAAAATAATCCAAAAACACGAAAATTGTCCAAAAATTTTGTTCTTTCGCTTCACTTGGCAATAAAGTGTTCTCTTTTCTTATTTAATTTTTGATAGATTAAAAACTGAACAAGAGCTTAAAAAAAGCACCAAAACAAAAAACAAGAAAAGGTGCGAATTTTTGATTTTTGATTACCAATTCCGAATTAAGAATGTATTTTCCTTCCATTGAATTGAACTAACTTCAGTTAATACATTTTTTTTCCAGGTGGGAACTGTTAAAAGGTGGTCATTTCAAAACTTTCTTTTAAAAAAACGTAAAAAAGTGTAAACTTTAACACCATCTCCAAAAAAATCTTACAATGTTCGAAAACATTAGAAAAAAAACAATCAGGTAATTGACGTGTAAGATATTGACACCTTCTCCTCCCTCTCCCTTCCCCAAGGAAGTTGTAAAATGTTTGAAAAATGTTTTGTCAAAAAGATTGTTTTTTAATTTTAGGCTACATTTTTTTAGACGCCTTGATAAGGTAGGTAATGGATACCTACACCTACATGAAATAACAAAGGCAATCACATCGCCAAATTTACGTTTAAGGGAAATTATTTCAAAAATTGCAATGTACTGGATTTTAAACTCATAATACCTACAGTATCACTAAAATTTTATGTTAAAATATTTTATTTCTTGTTGATATTAAAATCGCTGTACTTGACTCATGATTTTTAAATCAAAATTGCTATATTCGCTTTCAAAGGTCATGGTTTTATATTATAACCATAGTAAGTAGGTACAGGTCATATTTGACTCCCTCGGTGTTGTGGAATAATGGAATAATGTTTTTTTTTGGTAAGTAATTATTTTTTTCAAAATGTCAGCCAGACAAGGAATATTTTCTACTTAAATACATAATAATAACCAGCATATTTTCAAATGTTTCTCTTTTTTTCTGTCTTTTTTTTCGTCGATCAAATTGAAACAATTACGAATCGATTTGGCAGGTCCAAAACAGAGTATTTCCCAAATATTAGCTTTCTAGATCAATTTGGAAAAATTTTGATTTTTTCGCTCATTTTTGGCGTAAATTTATAGTTTTCAAAAATTCACCAGACATCGAAAAATTGCACTTTAGCATTTAAAATTGTGGCTGGTGATGAATTGTTGGCTGCTTTTTCGATCCAGCTTGTCCAGTTCAAAAAATTTCGTGCGATTCCTACGTTGGAAAACAAAATCTGCGATTATACGTCTGACCTGTCAATCAAAATGGCTGCTATTTTGTTAGTATGGCCAATGAGACTGAAAAAAATGTTGGTCGAGTTTCAACTCAAATTTGAGAAATATCGATGACCTTCAAATTTTCCCGTTTTTTCAAATAATACTTATTGTGAATTTAGAAAATGAAGATTTTCTTCAACAATTTTTTTTTCCAAATTCATATTAGAAAATGTCTACCTCTTACCTACTTTGGATCTTATTTCGAGTTCATTGATCTAAGTACCTGGTACCTGCGCTGAATCCGAATATATAGGTCTATCGACCTATAAGTCCCGCCAAAGTCCCGCCAGACTGGGTCAAAGGAGGAGTTAAGGAAAATTTCATGTTTTTCGGCTAAATTCTCATAAAAAAATATATTAATCGGGTTAAAAAATTATTTTCAAGCAGTTTAACGGAATACTCCGCCGAAATTTTTCAAAATTTTCATTGTTGGGAGTGGGGCGTAAGGGGAGTATCAATAAATTTCACCAAATGACCTTGTCAGACGATCAAAATATATTTTTTTGACCGTATTGTCCTCCAATATAAAAAATATTGCCATAATTGAATTCTACGATCCAAAAAACATATATTTTGATGTATCACAAAGCAATATTTGGCGAATTTATGAATACTTCTCTCACGCCCCACCCCCCAAAACAATGACAGTTTTGAAAAATTTCGGCGCCTGAAAATCATCTTAGCCACATAGCATTCCATTAAACTGCTTGAAAATAATTTTTAACCCGATTTTATAGTTTTTATGAGAAATTATCCCAAAAACATGAAATTTTCCAAATATACTCCCCCTTTGACCCAGTCTGGCAGGGCTTTTGCGGCACTTATGGGTCGGCAGATCTATTCTTTGTAATTGGATTGCCAAAGTGGTGAAAAATATGCACAATTCACAGACTGAAATCATCAAATTTTCCCTTAATTTCTCATATGTTTTTTGGCCATGATCTCTCCTGCCCACAAAACAACTCGAATTGAAAAACCCCACTCTACTCTGTTTTTTGTTTTAGGGTCTAAACTATCGGTTAAGCCTATTTTCAATCCAAACACAAAAAAAGTTCAAATAAAGGATGTTGCGACATCAAGATGGAAAAGTTAATTATCGACTTATCTGATTATTTATTACCTATTAAAAATTTTTTCCTTCTCTAAAAACTATGTTCTCTGCATGCAAATCAATCAAAAAGGTTTTTAGACACAAAATTGTATAAATTTATTGTATAAAATTGTGTAACTCGCAAAATAACCTACAGAGGTTGAAGCGAGGATAATTTTAAATAAAATAAAATAAAAATATCGTGCAGAAAGATGCAGGAGTACTACGACAATATATTATGATTCAACGACGTGACAGCCTTAAAACTTTTTTGGATGAAGGAGAAATATGTAGATGACGCCCGCACTCTGGAAAGAGCCGTCATCGCCCTTTCGCATCTCCACACAGCCATGAGCTTCGCAGTTTCACTGCTACGAATTATCCGGAACAGACTCAATCAGGGAGATCATAAGACAAAACATGCTACAAAATACCTACCTTCGTAAAATTTGCAAAAAAGTAAATGATATTTCTTACGGGTTATTCGAATTGAGAAACGAAGCCAGAATAACTTTGGAATTCGCCAAGGCACGTCTCTCGTAAGAAAATATTATTGTAATATGCCTACCTACGTCTTGTTCATATGAACTAGCATCGTTTTTTTTATTATAAAATAGATAGAAGTATTTATAGTACAAGTGGGGAAAAAACGAGGTTGTAGAGGAGAAATAGTAGATCATTTTTCATGTTTCAAACACTTAAATGTACTCGATCAAATTTTCGATTTATCAAAGTTCAAAGTTTCGAGGTTGCAATAATTTTTTTTGCATTTTAATTAAAATATCAAAATTTATGATAGAGCACATAGGTGTTTGAAGAACGAAAAATGATCTACTTTTTTTCCTCTACAATAAGCTGGTTTTTAATTCAAATCTGTAGCATTAACCATTCAAAAATTATTCAAGAAAAACTAAGAAATTGGGCAATATCCCATAAGACAATGAAGCCGTAATCGCCTCCTTTTATGACGTCACGTAGACTTTTTAGATACCTTAGTGTTCAGGCCTTCTGGTATTGAGTACGTTATGTATAATAAAAATATACCACATATTACAGATTGAACCACAAGTTCAAATTCAGATTACAACTCGCATTGAAATTATTGTCTTGTATCATATCCAAATTTCCAGCACATTTACAAATATTGCATGGAATTACTGTCTGTCAACTTCGGGTACCAACCATAGTAATTATTGAACTTTTACAATATTTTAATTTCAATTTTGAATTTGACTTAATTTTGAATTTGATTAGGTAAGCGCATCATATTCCAGTTTTCATTTTTTTTATACCTAAGAATAAAGTACCATTATTATTAAGTCTTATAAAAGCCCTCGAAAGAATATCGACGAGGTATTTTTTGTGCTACCATTACCTATTGTATTCTCCGATATTGAATGGTCAAATTACATCCGTTTACGTTCAGCTTCATTAGAAGTTATCAATCAACTACCGAATATACCTAGGTACGATCAATAGATACGAGGTTCGATCTTTTCATTGATTTACGTAAAAATGTTGTAAAAAATATTGATGATTTGAAATTTGATGCAATTTCCATAAAAACCGGTCTATTTAATTTCAACTTAAATGGTTACCGTATGATAACCAACTCGTTTATTTCACGCTACGAGAATTCTTTGAAGGAATGAATTTTGGTACTCCAAAAACGCATCCAAAAAACGAAAAATCCGTCTCGTAGTTTGTAAGGTATGGTATCTTTGGCACAACACTGGAAAAAACCTCAAGTGAACACTCGTCAATTCACTGATGAAAGTGGACACCTTAAAAAGTTGAGGAGTGTTATATTGAGGCTCACATTAGTGATAAATTGATTACTCCTATAATCGATAGTGGTGCTTTGTCTAATATTATTTTTCAACTCAACCTTTTCTTAATTTTTTGATGACAAACCACCGATCACGAGTGAGAATTGCGAAAACATCGGAAAAAGTGGTTGCTGAGCTTGCTGATGGAACCAAGGTCGAACTTCTCCTATTCATTGCAAATATTGTCCTTACATTACCCGATAAAAAATATCTTCACTGCCATATGTCGTGTTATTCCTCATCAGGAGCAAATTATGATCGCGCAACTTTTGCGCAAACAGTTTGTGCATGTTTTCGATGGTTATAATTCAAACTTAGAAAGCAATTATGCATTTTATCCTAAATCCAATAAAATCATCGCACCAATACGAGTTGTTTTTCTCTTTCCCCCCTTCCTATCTGAACTCTTCCCCAGTGGGAATTTTAATTATCAGAATCCATCCTCGCAAACGCTCTCAAGAAGCAAAAATACCAGTAACCATCAAAAAAGTCGAAGGCCGTAAACGTATGGAAAATGGTACAAATCCTCGAAGGATTAGACGTCGAAGACCAAGTAGACTTATCGGGAATTACAGCGACGGAAATTCGGATCAACCGCCAAGAAATTCAAATGGACCGCCAGCGTGTTACAATCACGATCAACGGAATCCAGGATACGTATACGGTACCAACGGCTACGATGCGATTGATCTATTACACCATTCTCGGTAATTATTAAAATTTTGAAGCAACAGCTTCAGCGTAAATCAACACAGTTGAATTCGTATTAAAGTTAAGCAAAATCTACCATTGACGACACAGTCGCACATAAAATTTGAAAAATAAAGCCACAGGCTTACGTGATAATTGTAAGGTGTTCAATGTTCATGTATTCATTAAGTCTGTACTCTGTAGATTTATTCTCAATAAATTATCTTTTTCGTTGACAAAAATTGAGTTATTTATTTCGACTAGAGATACACAGGTACTAAAACTTATAAAATAAATGGTAACTACAAGGTAACAAATTCTAAAAAAACTAATGTGTCCGCCAATAAAGAACCAGATTATAAATTCCTGAAAATTACAGAGGGTGGAGATACACTATATCCCAAAGAAATAAACATAGGTATATACCTACTCAATTGAAAAAAAAAATTGAAGAAACATAGGTAATGGAAGTTGATACCAACGAGACATATTACAGAACAACAACTAATGGTCATAAACATTCTCTGATCAGTTGTATTTAATAAGAATCACAGCGCTGAATTTAAACATATCAAACACTGAAATGCATGGTGAACAGAAGAACAACTGATTGTCATAGTTAAACGTTCTCTGATCAGCTGTTTTTGATAAAAACCCTGACGCTGAATTGAAACACATCAAATAATAATGTACATAGGTATAGAAATGCACTCAACGATGATACGTGCATTGTATTAGATAAAAACAAAACAATGCAAATGCAAGGCTAGCCTATTTTTTTAACCTAAGTGCAACCCAAGAATCCATTCAGTTCCAATTTGAATATTCACAGGTTTCCATCTCTCTAATCTGCATCAACTATTTGCATAGCATAAGATGATTACTGAGAAATTATTTGTGAAAGCAACAGCTTTCGTGAAAGAATTGTACCTTTATGTTGATGCTACATCAATATGTTATATGTTCCAATCTAAATGTAGGTACTTGCATACCTACCTGTCTCATTGGCTGCTATATTGAATGTACGTATTTCACCATTAGATCCAACAAAATCAATTAAAGTTGAATAAATCAAAATAATTACATACCTACTACTTCACGATCAGATTTTTTTAGATGAGTATTGTGAGCACCATGAACACTAAAATGACTTGACAATTTAACTATGTCAATCCGAAGATGAGTTTGATCAGATAGGTACCTTAACAGGACTGATCAACTTTATTTTCCTTTCAGTTCAGTTTAGTTTATTTTTGTTGAAGATACAGTCTCTTATTTTTATTTTACTATCCAGTAAATCAAATGAGTCTTCCTCTGTAAGACTTACAATATCTTCCAATCGATTAATTCAGCACATTAAGTAGGTGCTTATTTGTTTCCTTACGGTGTGATATTGTTCAATTTTTATGTTTTTTTGTACATATTTTTGTTTTCAATCTTTGTATTTTATTTTAAGTAGAATTAGAATGATTTGAATTTATTTGCAGAATAATGACTCGAGTTGAATACTTTAGGGTGCCGACTTACTACAATGACATCAAGTAGGTACCAGGCTTTTCACCTACTCCAGGTAACCGCATAATTTTTTTTTTGTTCTTTGATTAATTTCTCTTATTTTTCCTCCTTTCACATCTCCCAAATTACCTCACTTTTCTTCTTCCTTGTTAATTTTCATTCTCTAAAAAATCCTTCCCCACTTAAGTCAGATGCTCAAAGCGATACAACGTTTTATCACAATTCACAGTAAGCACTATTAAGTAGGTAGGTATCTATTTGTAGGTAGGTATTATCTAACATAATTTCAGGAAAAATTGAAAATTGAGTATATGCACATTCTGATGGGTTCAAAAAAAAAAAAAAAAATAGGTCGCGGTGCGAGAATAAAATTTTAACACTCACTCAGTTAAGAATGTTTCTTAGGTATTAGTTGAAAACAAAAAAAGTCAAAGAATTAACCATGGTGCACTAATGCGGAACCTTGACTATTATAGCCTACAGTCTTATTTCAAATTCTTCGAATTATTGTCATTAATATTATTTATCATTGATATGAATGCCATTACAAACCATAAAGTAAATCTTGAAATCATTTTATCATTATCTAAATGGTCATTACATCAACATTGCGAAGCTTTGACTATGTTATAGAGGTAACCATCCTGATCAGACCGAGCCCTGATGAGGGAGATGGAGGCGATGAATCACCACCGACGGGAGATATGTACATATGTAATGTAAGTATGTACATATACCACCAGAGAAGAGAGCGAGATGAATTGAAATCTGATAAAGAGCACAAAACGAAAAATACAAATAATTGAATACAACCATTTGTACTAGTAAGAAATCTTATTCTTAAATACCTGATATAGTTGGACATTTATCTAGATGCATTTTTTTCATCAGAAATCGTCAAGAATTCGCTGAATATGCAATCAAGGTGCAAAATTCCATTCAAATTGAAAATACATAATCCAAAAACATAAAAATTTTGCGTTGAAGCATAGGTAACTTCACCTGGCAATAAAATGTTCTCTTTTCTTTTATGAATTCAATTTTTGAAAGATCAAAAACTGAACTAGAGCTTGAAAAAAGCACACAAAAAAACCAGTAAAAGGTGCGAATTTTTGATTTTTGATTACCAATTCTGAATTATTAAAAATGTGTTTTCATTCCATTGAACTAAACTAATTTCAATACATTTTTTATGCCAGACGGGATGAACTGTTGAAAGTTGGTCATTTCAAGACTTTCTTTTGAAGAAACGTAAAAAAGTGTAATCTTCACCGGAAAACCTGATTTTTTTTTCATTGAAAAAATAAGCAAGGAGGGGTAGGGCTAATCTTAGAATGTCCAAAGACATTTAAAAAAACAATCTCTCTCCCCTCCCCCTCAAGAAGTTGTAATATGTTTTAAAAATGTCTTGTCGAAATGCTGGCATTTTCATTTTAAAATGTTAACGGATAGGTACATAAAATAACGATGAAGCAATCACATCGCCACATATACTACGTATACCTTATCAAGTGAGGGAAATTGTCTCAAAAATCGCAACATATGTAGGTATTGGATTTTAGACTCGTAAAATCATTACAATGTTGTGTCAAAGTTTTGCATGAGTGAGTGAATTTTTAAGATGTGAAATGCTGTACTTGTATTTTAATTATTATTACTGTTATATTATGTTAAAATAAAATTCAAATATATAGTGTCAACTTTTATTTGAACTGCCAATTCAGGTAAACTGCTTTCCTCTATTTTCAGTCAGGATCGCCATTGATCCTTCAGGAATTTCATGTCGCATCCAGTAAAACATTGTTATTAAGAAATGAAACTTTGATGGAAGCCTTGCCAGTCACATGGAGAATTTAGAGGAGCAGATTCAATCTGAATGAGGAAAAGTCCAAGAATAAGGTCAAGACAAATGTTTTTGCTTGGATATGAAAATGGAATGTATAAATTGGATAAAATTCATGTAAGTAAGTATTCAATGAATATGAGAAATACTCAATAGGTACTCACAAATAGAACTCGTGAATTTGCATCACTAATTTGTTCAATTTTACAGGTAAGCTAATTTTTTCAATGTGTTATTCAAAGTACATATGTACGTACTTACAAAACAAGCATTGGAATTATCATATCAGTTTTTTGCAGACAAATTTTCAAAACCAGAAGTAAAAAAGATCTTGGAAAAAGAATTTGAGTCCAGAGACGGTTGAACAGATGAAAAAAAAGATATTATCCGCCAATAAAGAACTAGATTATAAATTCCTAAAATACATATTACAGAGGGCGGAGATACCTACATTCTACATTATATTCCAAAGAAATAAGTATGAAGATGCTAGACTAAAAATATTTCATGCAAAAATTAATCATGCTTATGAGTTATGAACAATCAACATGCACAGTAAAATAGAGACAGTAAGGAAAAATGTGAAGAAACATTATGGTAATGGAAGTTGATATCAACTTGGCATATTACTATTACAGAAAAACAACTGAATGTCATAAACGTTCTCCGGTCAGTTGTTTTTGATTTAAAAAAACCCTGACGCTGAATGAAACACATCAAAAATATAGAAATGCACAAAAGCTCAATCAGAATTTCGCCCAGCCCTTTCGAGGGCCCAGCGTGAGGGTTTCTTTTGCTTTTGCAATTTCATTATGTAGGTACCTACTCCACTTTGGAGACTTACGAGTCTAACTTTTCCACTGACTCAAAAATAATTTCATACTTAGTTCGAAAATGCATCCAAATTTGAATCGACAACGTTCATATAAGTTTACAGAAGTTCAAAGTTGAAATTT
This sequence comes from Planococcus citri, assembly GCF_950023065.1. NCBI lineage: Eukaryota > Metazoa > Arthropoda > Insecta > Hemiptera > Pseudococcidae > Planococcus > Planococcus citri. The sequence continues at coordinate 65,969,501 of NC_088678.1, read as the reverse complement.
CAAATTGAAAATTGGATTTTTAAAATGGCGCAAGTAAGTGCAAGCTATAATTGTACATTATGCGAAAATCCTCTCGGTCGGACAAATAATATGTATCTATACTTAATACATATAAAAATAGAATTTAAACAAGTGTTTGTACCGAAGTTTTAAATTCGCTCTGTGGGTATAGTACAATGTCCGAGCAATTCCAAAATTACTCGTTGCCTATCAGCTTCTGCTGAACACAATTCTATTCTGAATATGATGGGCAAGATAAGAAGTACGTACATAGTATAAACTAGGTAAATTAAAAGTTCAATTGACAATTTTTATCCTTATTTGCTTTCTTCTATTTTCAGTGAAGATCGAGATAGATCCTCAAACACTTCCGTTCCTATACAAGGCGAGACGGAAGTGCCTATAACGTTATATTGTTACCTGATGAGTACCTACAGCAAATTTGTATCATTGTTTGACTATGTTATAGAAGAAGTAATCACCCTGATCAGTTCGAGCTCTGATTAGGAAGATGGAGGCGACAAATCACCACCGAAGGAATCAATAACACAAACCACACGCCAGTTGGGATCAAAGAAGCAGAAAGAACAGCGTGAATACAAATAGTGTACTACATAGTAAGAAATCTTATTTTTTTGAATACCTACCTGATAAAGTTACACATATCTCACTACATAAGTTGGATGCATTTTTTAAACAGAAATCGCCAAGAATTCGCTGATATGCACCACGAATTAAGGTGCAAAATTCCATTCAAAATAATCCAAAAACACGAAAATTGTCCAAAAATTTTGTTCTTTCGCTTCACGTGGCAATGAAGTGTTATATTTTCTTTTTGAATTTAATTTTTGATAAAATAAAAACTGAATGAGAGCTTTAAAAAAACACCAATAAAAGGAAAATGTGCGAATTTTTGATTTTTGATTACCAATTCTGAATAATAATAAGAATGTGTTTTCCTTCCATTGAATTGAACTAATTTCAGTTAATACATTTTTTTGCCAGGTGGGAACTGTTAAAAAGGTGGTCATTTCAAAACTTTCTTTTAAAAAAACGTAAAAAAGTAAGAACTTTAACACTCCGTCCAAAAAAATCTTAGAATGTTCGAAGACATTAGAAAAAAAACAATCAGGTAATTGACATGTAAAATATTGACACCTTCTCCTCCCTCTCCCTTCTCCCAAGAAGTTGTAAAATGTTTGAAAAATGTCTTGTCGAAAGACTTGTTTTTTCATTTTGAAATTTTTTAGACACTTTTTGATAAGGTAGGTAATGGATACCTACCTACATGAAATAACAAAGCAATCACATCGTCAAATTCACGTTTAAGGGAAATTATTTCAAAAATTGCAACGTATTGGATTTTAAACTCTTAATACTTACCTATCATTACGATTTTGTGTTGAAATATTTTATTTTTTGTTGATTGTAAAATCGCTGTACTCGACTCATGATTTTTAAATCAAAATCGCTATATTCGCTTTTAAAGGGCATGGTTATATTATTATATTAGGTACGTATAAGATGAAAAAGTTAATTATTGACTTGTCTGATATTGATATTCAGAATTTATTATTGAAAAATTTAATCACCCCGGGTCGCTGATATGAGTCAATATAGTCCCAAAATACGAAGGAATTCAATGAATACGACCAACTTACGAATTTCATTATGAGAATTTGAGTTTTTGTTAATTCAATCTCGAATAAAGTCTTCGTTGTTTTTTATAATATGCTTTTACTTGCCTAAAATTGACTGCAGTGTCCAAAATTACATCAAACCATATACTGACGCAGAGTAAAAATGAATTCGCTAAGAGACAGCGTAAGTACGAGTACAACATACCTCATTACATTTTCATTAAAACTAAGAGAAACCTAAAAATTCCACGAATACTTGCAGATGTATGTGCATACAGGGTAAGACACAACCGATATAGATTCCACATCATGGGTGTGACAATCGCAATTCCGTACGAAGTAATGCAGACAGAGACCGGACTGGCCAGAAAAATAAACCTAATGTGGGCTGCATGGAGCCATGAGGTTATAATACCGGAGTTTTGGGTAGAGGTATTCATCGTGAGTCTCACCTTAATGTATGCAATCATACAATTGTTTTTCGACGAAAAATTATCACAGTGACTGGTAGGTACTGGCAGAGTAAGAAACTTTCTTTTCTACTTGTCTGTTTATTTTGTGTTTTGTTTATATATTTTTTTCTCTCTTTCTGTTTTTGTTTTCGTTGACTTATAACGATGTAATTAATATTTCCTATAAATATAAGCGAATATTCGAATTACTACTTATTCAGTAACAAATATTTTTACAAACATTCACCTATCTTGCAAGACCATGCGAAAAGTTTAATGCAAAATAAATCAAAAATAATACAGACATTAGTCCAGTACAATTTACCTTAGTAGAATTGGTAGGAAAAAGCGGCATCAATAAGGGGAACTCGAGTTGGCAAACTGAATTTTGGTTTATATAGGAGTGCTGAATACGAATCCGGCGCGTCCGGTCCTCCCGGGCTGTGCGTTTTCCCCCATTGTGGATCCAAGCCCCCCAAAACAGGTTTTTGGCTTCTATGCTCGCAAATAAGGGACCTAGCGTGTAAATGAGGGTAAAATAGTAATCTACATACGTTGAATTTCCTATCTGGAGAAATCTTGTTTGTTGCGCTAACCGCCCGGGGGGCGGGGTGAGCCTAAGGACACTCAAACAATACCTCCTATATACAAGAAGGCCAGAGCACTGATTTTCTGACGTCACAGAAGGTGGCGATTACCGCTTCATTGTCTTATGGGATATTGCCCAATTTCTTAGTTTTTCTTGAATAATTTTTGAATTTGATCAAAAAGCGCTAGAGCTTTGGGGAAAAAACGAGGTTGTAGAGGAGAAAGAGTAGATCATTTTTCATGTTTCAAACACCTATGTGCTCGATCAAATTTTCGATTTATCAAAGTTCAAAGTTTCAAGGTTGCAATAATTTTTTTACATTTAAATTAAAATAATATCAAAATTTTTGCCTGGTATCATATGAATACAACCAGTATACTAGTAAGAAATCTTATTCTTTAAATACCTGATGTAATTGGACATATCTAGATGCATTTTCTATCAGAAATTGCCAAGAATTCGCTGAATACGCACCACGAATCAAGGTGCATATTATCTTTTCTTTTTGAATTTAATTTTTGAAAGATCAAAAACTCAACAAGAGCTTAAAAAAAGCACCAAAAAACAGGAAAAGGGGCTAATTTTTGATTTTTGATTACCAATTCTGAATTATTGAAAATGTGTTCTCCTTCCATTGAACTAAACTATCATTTCAGCATTTATATTTTTTATGCCAGGTGGGAACTGTTAAAAGTTGGTAATTTCAAAACTTTCTTTTGAAAAAAACCGATTGGGAAATTTCTAGTTGAAGTCGGATGTGGAACTCTACGTATTCAAAGACGTCGATACCGCCAGGTGACGATAATGGTGAAGGATGAAGAACCTGAAGAGTTTCGAGAACGATGCCTCACGAATGCGATGAGCTGCCTACAAATACCTAGGTAAGCATTCCATTTTAATCGAGGGCAGTAGTTTAAGGGCCACTTGGCCGAACTGCCCCAAAGTCTCTCAATTTCCCGCGGTGCTCGCGTGGGGATTTGTGAAAGCTCGGACGTTTGGCGGCTCGCCATGCCCAAGTAGCCCTGGTGGTTGTTGAATGTCGATTTTAATAATTTTTTTGGTTGGTTTTTTATATTTTAATATTTTTTTTGTTGGGATTTTATTTTTTAAAACTTGAAAACTAACTAACCCTAACAACTAAGATGCTAAAATACCACTCAATACCTTCAAAATTAATTCATTTTCATTATTCGAGTTAAATCTAAAACGTTGACATTTTTCTAGAAAAATGTTGCGAAATCAAGATTCAAAAGTTAATTATCAACTTACTTATCTGATATTGATAGGTATTCAGAATTTATTATTAAAAAAATATGTTTCCTTCTCTAAAAGATTTAACTCTTGCATCGTTGAAGTTATCAGGTGATACAACGTGTATCTATTTTGACGAAAATTCAATAGGTACATAACGTGTTCCCAGTCAATTTCTATTTGAGTATTACGGTTAACGTTACAGCATCTTATTTTTGTTTCACCTCTCCTCCCCCCCCCAAGAAGTTGTAAATGTTTGAAAAATGCCCTGTCGAAAGATCTGTTATTTCATTTTAAAATTTTGTTAAACACCTTGATAAGTAACGGATACATGAAATAACAAAGCAATCACACCGTCAAATTCTTATTTATTACTTATCGTGTGAGGGAAAGTATCTCAAAAATCGCAACGTATTGGATTTTAAACTCGTAAAATCATTACAATTTTATGTGATTCATTTTTTGTTGACTTTCAACTATACATACATATTAAAATCGCTTTAGGTACTCGATTCTTACGATTTTTATATCGAAATCGCTATTCGCCTTTAAAAGGACTTGGTTATATATTATAGGTTGGTGTACCTAATTATCTAACCATAGTAAGATACAGGTCCTATTTGACTCACTCAGTATTGTGGAATAATGAAAATAACGTTTTTTATCTTTTTTTTTTTTTAATGTCAGTCAAACTCAAAATATTTCCAACTCGAATACATAATATTATAATTATTCATAAATAACCAGCATATGAGTGTGTTAAAATTGGGAGTGCAGAGTAAATTTAGACTTCCCATTTCCATTTTAATGAAATTTTGGAGAAATTTCAAGTTTCAAAAATCTACTGGAGGCTCCAGTAATTTTCAAAAAGTCGCTGGAGGCTCCAAAACGACTTGAAAACCACCTGCAGTCGACTTTGTAGCATATTGAAATTAGTTTGCAGAATGAATTTCGGCTTTCCAACTCTATTTGATGAAATTTTGTGGGAATTTCGAGTTTCAAAAATCTGGGCCGGGGGCTCCAGAACTGCTCAAAACGGTTTGAAACACTTACGATGAATCGATTTGGCAGGTCGAAAATAGAGTATATCCCAAATTTCAGTTTTATAGGTCAATTTGGCAAAATTTTGATTTTTCTCTCATCTTTGGCCTAAATTTAATTTTCAAAAATTCTCCAAAAATCGAAAAATGCACTATAGCACCTGAAATTTTGAGTGGTGATGAATTGTTGACTACCTACCTATATGTTATAGAAGAAAATAATCAACCCGATCATGATCTAGCTGTGATGAGGGAAAATCGAGGCGACAATAACATCAACAACTCAAAAACATAACAAGGTGAATAGGTACCTACAACTATAGTAAGAAATCTCCTTTTTTAAATACCCATCTAACGTACTTGGATATGCGAGTAGATGCATTTTTAAAATCAGAAATCGCCAAGAATTCGCTGAATATGCACCACGAATCAAGGTGCGAAATAAAACACGAAAATTTTACGTTAAAGCATAAATAATCTTATGTTAGAAATTATAATTTCCAAAAATTATGTTCCTTTGCATCACTTGGTAATTAAAATGTTCTCCTCTCTTTTAGAATTCAATTTTTGAAAGATTAAAAACTGAATAAGAGCTTGAAAAAAGCGCAACAAAAAACAAGAAATGGTGCGAATTTTTGATTTTTGATTACCAAATCTGAATTAAGAATGTGTTTTCCTTCCATTGAATTAAACTAATTTCAGTTAATACATTTTTTTGCCATGTAGGAACGTCTGTTAAAAGGTGGTAATTTCAAAACTTTCTTTCAAAAAAACGTAAAAATGTGTAAACTTTAACATTCCCTCCAAAAAAATCTTAGAATGTTCGAAGACATTAGAAAAAAAACAATCAGGTAATTGACGTGTAAGATATTGACACCTTCTGCTCCCTCTCCCTTCCCCCCAAGAAGTTGTAAAATGTTTGAAAAATATTCTGTCGAGAGGCTTGTTTTTTCATTTTAAAATTTTATTAGGAACCTTGGTAAGTAGGTAATGGATACATGAAATAACAAAGCAATCACATCTCCACATTCAAATATATTCTGATCGTGTAGGTAAGGGAAATTATTTCAAAAATCGCAACGTATTGGATTTTAAACTCGTAATACCTATCATTACAATTTTGTGTCAAAATTCATTTTTTTGTTGACTTTCAACTACATTATTAAAATCGCTGTACTTGACTCATGATTTTTAAATCGAAAGCCTATTCTCCTGTAAAACTTTATAAAACATGGTTATTGGTTATATGTATTATAACCATAGTAAGTAGGTACAGGTTCTATTTGACTCCCTCAGTATTGTACATAGAATAATGGAATAATGTTTTTTTTGTAATTATTTTTTTTAAAATGTCAGTCAGACTCAGAATATTTCCTACTTAAATATGTAGAAATTTTTGGGGCTATAAATTCTCATAAAAAACTATAAAATGGAGTTAACAATTATTTTCAAGCGGCTTATAACGGAATATTCTATGGATAAGATGATTTTATGTGCCGAAATTTTTCAAAATTTTCATTGTTGGCGGTGAGGCGTAAGGGGAGTATCGATAAATTCACCAAATGACCTTGTCATATATCAAAATATATTTTTTCGACCGTATTGTCCTCCAATGTGAAAAATATTGCCATAATTGAATTCTACGGTCCAAAAAACATACATTTTGATGCATCACAAAGCCATATTTGGCAAATTTATGAATACTCCTCTCACGCCCCACCCCCCAAACAATGAAAGTTTTTAAAAATTTCGGCTCCTGAAAATAATCTTAGCCACATAGCATTCCGTTAAACAGTTTGAAAATAATTTTTAACCCAATTTTATAGTTTTTATGAGAAATTATCCCAAAAACATGAAATTTTCCAAATATACTCCCCCTTTTTGACCCAGTCTGGCAGGGCTTTTGCGGCACTTATGGGTCGGCAGATCTATATATTCTTTGTAATTGGATTGCTAAAGTGGTGAAAAATATGCACAATTCATAGACTGAAATCATCAAATTTTCCCTCAATTTCTGATACATATACTTATGTTTTTTGGCCATGATCTCTCCTGCCTACAAAAAAAAAACTCTAATTGAAAAACCCCACTCTACTCTGTTTTTTGTTTTAGAGTTTAAATTATCGATTAAGCCTGTTTTCAACCCAAATACAAAAAAAGTTCAAAATTGTTGTCTAGTGTACCTAATCGTTCGGATTTGAAGATCTATCAAATAAAACCACAAATACCTAATCAAAAAACATGTGCTGTTTTCTGTATTTTCCAAGTAGGTACTCTCTAAATTTGAAACAGTCAATTTCACTGCTTAGCAGTCACGACATTTTGCCTTTTTAAAGCAGTAGTTTTTTTTACTGCAAAACAGTGAAAAATTACTGAATTGGTCAGTAAAAAATCATTTTGACTGACCAATTCAGTAATTTTTCACTGTTTTGCATTAAAAAAAACTACTGCTTTAAAAAGGCAAAATGTCGTGACTGCTAAGCAGTGAAATTTGACTGCTTTAAATTTAGAGAGTAGCAATGGGGAATAATATTTCCAAGCAAGAGAAAAAGGAAGAACCCGTTGGAAAATTAGTAGTTATCGAACAGCGAAGTAAGGTAAAAAATTACAAAGTAATCAACCGAACCGCCATGATGCCAACAACTACTCCTAGTAAACAACCAGCAATGGCCGATAGACCAGCAACCGTGCAGATGTATGTGGAGGTTAGACACAACCGATACAGATTCCACATCATGGGTGTGACAATCGTAATTCCATACGAAACCTAAGCTGGGCTGCATGGAGCCATGAGGTTATAATACCGGAGTTTTGGGTGGAGGCATTCATCGTGGCAATCATACAATTGTTTTTCGACGAATAATTATCACAGTGACTTTACGGTACTGGCACAGTGAGAAACTTTCTTTTCTACTTGTCTGTTTATTACCTACCTATGTGTTTTGTTTATATTTTTTTTCTCTCTTTCTGTTTTTGTTTTCGTTGACTTATAACGATGTAATTAATATTTCCTATAAATATAAGCGAATATTCGAATTACGCCCTCGCTTCGCTCGGGCAAATTTGAATTCTGCTACTCCAATTTTCGAACATTTCCAAGAATGGAAAAATGAACCCAAGATATTATAAAAACATATCTACTTACTTCATTAATGAAAAATGTCAGTTACACTTAAATAATTTGCAGCATTTTTGTTTCCAACTTCCGTTTCAAAAAAATGGTTCGAACAATCTCTGGCCAATTAGTTGGAAAAATTTTTGTTGAGTAATTGGGGGGGGGGGGTAAAATTTTACATTGAATAGGGGGGAACTCGTCAAATGCTTAGGGGGATCGCAGCACTCCTGGAGAACTAGTCTCACAAATGCGATGAGCTGCCTACAAATACCTAGGTAAGCATTCTATTTTAATCGAGGGCAGTAGTTTATGCGATGAGTTTATGGGCCACTTGGCCAAATTGCCCGAAAGTCTCTCAATTTCCCGCGGTGCTCGCGTGGGGATTTGTGAAAGCTCGGACGTTTGGCGGCTCGCCATGCCCAAGTAGCCCTGGCGATTGTTTAATGTCGATTATAATAATTTTTTTTTGGTTGGATTTTTATATTTTTTTTGTTGGGATTTTATTTTTTTTTCAACTTGAAAACTAACTAACCCTAACAACTATAGTCCGGCATATGACAATAGGAGTAATTGCACCCCCCCGCCTATCCTCCGGTACAACTTTTTTCTTAAAGGGGACATTCTAAGGAACATTTTAAAGCAAACTTGTCAAAAAAAAAGTTGGCCTTACTTACAAAATGGCGGCCATTTTGATTGGCAGGTCAGCCGAAATCGCAGATTTTGCGTTTTAATATAGGACTTGAACGAATTTTTTCAAACTTTACAAAGGTAGATCGAAAGATCATACAAAAATTTATCACCTGTCAAAATTTCAAGTGCTAAAGTGCGTTTCTCGATTTTTGGTGAATTTTTGAAAATCGAATTTAGGCCAAATATGAGGGAAAAAATCAAAATTTTACCAAATTGACCAAGAAAGCTGAAATTTGGGATATACCCTATTTTCGACATGCCAAATCGATTGGAAACGGTTTCAACTCGTTTTGAGCAGTTCTGAAGCCTCCAGCAGATTTTTGAAACTCGAAATTCCCACAAAATTCCATCGAATTGGAGTTGTAAAGCTAAAATTTATTCTAAAAACTAACTTCAATACGATACGAAGCACTGCAGGTGAATTTCAAGTCGTTTTGGATCCTACAGCGACTTTTTGAAAATTCCTGAAGCCTCCAGAAAATTTTTGAAACTTTAAATTTTCACAAGATTTTATCAAATGGAGATGGAAAGCTGAAATTTACTCTACACTCCAATTTTAACACCTTCTGAAGACGACTTCAGGTGGGCACAAGTCATTTTAGGGCCTCCAGCGACTTTTTTAAAAAATTACTGGAGCCTCCAGCAGATTTTTGATACTTGAAATTTCCCCAACATTAATTTATCAAATGGAGTTGGCATGCTGAAATTTACTTCGCAGACTACATGGTGGTTTCAAATGGTTTTGAAGCTTCCAGCTACTTTTAGAAAATTTTAATTTTCCAAAAAAACGTCATACAACCTTTCAAAAAGTTGCTGGAGGCTCCAAAACGACTTGAAATTCACCAGCAGTCAACTTCGTAGCGTATTGAAATTAGTTTCTAGAATAAATTTTGACTCTCTATCTTAGTTTGATGATATTTTGGGGAAATCTCAAGTTTCAAAAATCTACTGGAGGCTCCAGTAATTTTCAAAGAAGTCGTTGGATGCTCTAAAATGACTTGAAATCCACCAGAAGTCGTTTTCAGAGGGTGTTAAAATTGGAGTGTAGAGTGAATTTCAGATTTCCATCTCCATTTGATGAAATTTTGTGAAAATTTAAAGTTTCAAAAATCTGCTGGGGCTTCAGAAATTTTCAAAAAGTCACTGGAGGATCCAAAACGACTTTAAATTCACCTGCAGTACTTCATAGCGTATTGAAATTAGTTTTTAGAATAAATTTTAGCTTTACAACTCCTATTCGATGGAATTTTGTGGGAATTTCGAGTTTCAAAAATCTGCTGGAGGCTCCAGAACTGCTCAAAACGAGTTGAAACCGTTTCCAATCGATTTGGCATGTCGAAAATAGGGTATATCCCAAATTTCAGCTTTCTTGGTCAATTTGGTAAAATTTTGATTTTTTCCCTCATATTTGGCCTAAATTCGATTTTCAAAAATTCACCAAAAATCGAAAAACGCACTTTAGCACTTGAAATTTTGACAGGTGATAAATTTTTGCATGATCTTTCGATCTACCTTTGTAAAGTTTGAAAAAGTTCGTGCAACTCCTATGTTAAAACGCAAAATCTGCGATTTCGGCTGACCTGTCAATCAAAATGGCCGCCATTTTGTAAGTAAGGCCAACTTTTTTTTTTGGTAAGTTTGCTTTAAAATATTCCTTAGGATGTCCCCTTTAAGAAAAAAGTTGTTCCGGAGGATCGGCGGGGGGGTGCAATTACTCCTATTGTCATATGCCGGACTACTAAGATGCTAAAATTTTCTAACACCAAGTAGATAATCCTAATTTTTTAAGTGATTGCATTACCACTCAATACCTTCAAAATTAATTCATTTTCATTATTCGAGTTAAATCTGAAACGCTGACATTTTTCTAGAAGGATGTTGCGACATCAAGATTCAAAAGTTAATTATTGACTAACTTATCTGATAGCTACCGTAAAGTGGGGTGAATAGAAACAATTTTGAAGTTTGAAGCGCTGTATCTCAAAGACAAATTGAGTTACAGAGCTGTGCGATGACTCAAAAGTTTGATCTTGACCTACACTTTAATATGCAGTGTTTATATGTAACCTCCAGACACAAAGCTAGCACCCAGGTCCAAATAATAGGCAATTTTCTATTCACCTTAAGAGTGGGGTGAATAGAAACACTCCCCTTTTCCCCCAATTTTACCACAGTAAATGAATAAATTCGTGCAAATTATTGCCACATATTGTTAAAAACACATTTTCGTAGTCATTTATGATAAAAAAACCATTAAAAATTACTATTTCAATAAAAATTGAAAATATCCCTATATTTTCAGTATGATTTTCCAAAATTTTCACAATTTAGTCATATTTTGCCAAAATTCAATGTCATCTTGTATTCTTTCTGGATTCAAGACATGAAATGCAGTCAATGTGCCGTTGTACAGTCAGTACAGTCTGCAAAACGAATCAGGCTTACTTTTTCTCACGTAAAAACAATAGAAAACAGGTGTTTCTATTCACCCCACTTTTCAAAAAAAAATTTCATTTTTTCTATTCTTCAGCCACAAAAATTTTTATTGACAGAATTTGTACTTATGATGATTGAAAAAGTTGTAGAACATTCCAATTAAGCGATTATTTCAACTTTCAATACCACAGTACAACTAGAACATATATTTCTAGACCAACATTGTTAGCTTAAAAAAAATCAGTTAAAAAGCATGGTGCTCATTTTCGGTGATGAAATCTCACCAGGTTGTCCAATATTGGCCGGGTTAATTTTTTTAACATCTGGAAGGTTGTACCTAGTAATTCCTGTTGAGTACGCATCTTTCCAACTCAAGTGTAGCTACTGCGCACAGCATAAACAAAATTCCCAGTTTTTGTTTCTATTCACCCCACTGTTTCTATTCACCCCACTTTACGGTACTGATATTCAGAATTTATTATTAAAAAAATATGTTTCCTTCTCTAAAAGATTTAACTCTTGCATCGTTAAAGTTATCAAGGTGATACAACATAGATATCTATTTTGACGAATATTCAATACCTACATAACGTACGTGTTCCAAGTCAATTTCTATTTGAGTATTACGGTTAACATCACGGCATCGCATCTTATTTTTGTGTCACCTCTCCCCCCAAGAAGTTGTAAATGTTTGAAAAATTTCCTGTCGAAAGACCTGCTTTTTCATTTTAAAATTTTATTAACACCTTGATAAGTAAAGTAACCGCTACATGTAATAACAGAGCAATCACACCGTCAAATTCTTATTTATTACTTATCGTGTGAGGAAAGTATCTCAAAAATCGCAACGTATTGGATTTTAAACTCGTAAAATCATTACAATTTTATGTCATTCATTTTTTGTCGACTTTCAACCACATATTAATGTCAGTCAGACTCAAAATATTTCCAACTTGAATACATAATATTATAATTATTCATAAATAACCAGCATATGAGTGTGTTAAAATTAGGAGTGCAGAGTAAATTTCGACTTCCCATTTCCATTTTAATGAAATTTTGGAGAAATTTCAAGTTTCAAAAATCTACTGGAGGCTCCAGTAATTTTCAAAAAGTCGCTGGAGGCTCCAAAACGACTTGAAATCCACCTGCAGCCGACTTTGTAGCATATTGAAATTAGTTTGCAGAATGAATTTCGGCTTTCCAACTCTATTTGATGAAATTTTGTGGGAATTTCGAGTTTCGAAAATCTGGGCCGGAGGCTCCAGAACTGCTCAAAACGGTTTGAAACAGTTACGATGAATCGATTTGGCAGGTAGAAAATAGAGTATATCCCAAATTTCAGTTTTGTACGTCAATTTGGTAAAATTTTGATTTTTCTCTCATCTTTGGCCTAAATTTAATTTTCAAAAATTCTCCAAAAATCGAAAAATGCACTATAACACCTGAAATTTTGAGTGGTGATGAATTGTTGACTACCTACCTATATGTTATAGAAGAAAATAATCAACCCGATCATGATCTAGCTGTGATGAGGGAAAATCGAGGCGACAATAATATAAACAGCAAGAAAACTAACGAGATGAATACCTACAACTATAGTAAGAAATCTCCTTTTTTAAATACCCATAACTAACGTACTTTGATATACGAGTAGATGCATTTTTAAAATCAGAAATCGCCAAGAATTCGCTGAATATGCACCACGAATCAAGGTGCAAAATAAAACACGAAAATTTTACGTTAAAGCATAAATAATCTTGTGTTAGAAATTATAATTTCCAAAAATTATGTTTCTTTGCATCACTTAGTAATTAAAATGTTCTCTCTTTTTTAATTAAATTTTTGAAAGATCAAAAACTGAATAAGAGCTTGAAAAAAGCGCAAAAAAACAAGAAAAGGTGCGAATTTTTGATTTTTGATCACCAATTCTGAATTAAGAATGTGTTTTCCTTCCGTTTAATTAAACTAATTTCAGTTAATACTTTTTTTTTGCCAGGTGAGAACTGTTAAAAGTTGGTCATTTCAAAATTTTCTTTTAAAAAAACGTAAAAAAGTGTATAAACTTCAACACTCCCTCCAAAAAAATCGTAGAATGTTCGGAGACATTTAAAAAAAACAATCAGGTAATTGACGTGTAAGATATTGACACCTTCTCCTCCCTCTCCCTTCTCCCAAGAAGTTGTAAAATGTTTGAAAAATGTCCTGTCGAAAGGCTTGTTTTTTCATTTTAAAGTGTTATCAGACACCTTGATAAGTAGGTAATGGATAGGTACATGAAATAACAAAACAATCACATCGCCAAATTCATTCATAATTATACATATTATATTCTGATCGTGTGAGGGAAATTATTTCAAAAATCGCAACGTTTACGTAGGTTCCCATTTGGATTTAAAACTCGTGGTTATATTATAACCATTATAGTAAGTAGATACAGGTCCTTTTTGACTCGCTCAATATTGTGGAATAATGGAATAATTTTTTTTTTTCTGTATGTAATTATCATTTTTTAAATGTCAGTCAGACTCGGAATATTTTCTACTTTAAATACATAATAATAACCAGCATATTTTCAAATGTTTCCCTTTCATTCTGTCTTTTTTTTCGTCGATCAAATTGAATTAATTTCCACAATGAATGATCCATTTAAAAAGCTCGAAGTCCATTAAAAACACCCTCGTCCCACAATTGGAGCAAGTTTACCATAATTATGACAATTTATACTGTATAAATTTTTCCCAGTGTAAAGCAATAATGCAATAAAAATTAAAAATAGCAAAATACATTTTGATTATCAATTCCGGCACGAAATCCGCTAGAGCCTCCAAAACATGCTCAAAACGATTTGAAACTGTTACGAATCGATTTGGCAGGTCGAAAATAGAGTAATATATCCCAAATTTTAGATTTCTTGGTCAATTTGGTCACATTTTGATTTTTTCGCTCATTTTTAGCCTAAATTTAATTTTCAAAAATCGAAAAATACACTTTAGCACTTGAAATTTTGGCTGGTGGTGAATTGTTGCTCTCTCTTTCAATCCAGCTTGTCAAGTTCAAAAAATTTCTTGCGATTCCTATGTTGGAACGCAAAATTTGCGATTACGGCTGACCTGTTAATCAAAATGGCCGCTATTTTGTTAGTAAGGCCAATGAGACTGAAAAAAATATTTGTCAAGCTCTATCTCAAATTTGAGAAATATCGATGACCTTCAAATTTTTTCGTTTTTTCGAATAATATTGTGTGTAAATTTAGAAAATGAAGATTTTCTTCAACAATTTTTCTTTTCAGATTCATAGCAGAAAATGTCTAACCGTTACCTAGTTTCGGATTTTATTTCGAGTTCGTTGATGTAATAAGTAGCTCAAGTACCTATAATATGATGATGGAATAATGAAATCATCTCGAAGTTTCACATCAAAGCGCGAGAACGAAAACGCGGAAAACAATCGGTTACAAAGCACTTGAACAAAATAAAATACACTAAAATGGGTGTTTTTAAAAATATTTATGCCACTTGGGCACTTACCTATAGACACTGCCGACACCGGACTTGCTAAATAAGACACCCATCAGCCTTGGCAGCCATCATGGCAATATATCCGAGCTGAGTAATGCCAATTCCTCCCGCTGGGTGCTCTTGGCTGCGGCTGCGCTATACCTAGTCGAGTTTTCGGAATGATTAACCGAAAAATATATACCTATTTAAAATCGAACGAATCACACGAATCACTCAATCACAATTTCAACTATGTACATCATTCTTAAATTCTAGATGATACAAAAAATTGGTTTTCATGGTTTTAGAATTTTTACGTATTTTTAGAAATATGAATAAGACCCAAGCGAGGCGAGAGCAAAATCTCTCGAAAATTCACGATTGTTAATTTTTTTTAAGCATAAATTTTATATTTTCATTTACATAGATTCAATTCGTCTAGCAAAAATTGGAAATTGTTTCCGCATTTTCGGCTAAAAATAGGTCATTTTTTTATATTTCAGCGAAATTTGGAACTTTCTGGCAGTTTTGAATGGAATACAAATCCCTATTGGCAAAAATCGAACCGCGGATCCGCTATCTGGTTTCTGAGAACACTCCGCTATCCATTATCCGCAAAACGCAGTGGGACATTCACATTCAAGTTTTAGGGAGCAATGAGCATTGAGGAGCTACATTTCATTGACCAATTATTAGAATTATTCAATATTCAATCGATGAATTTCTGGCTGAAGCTATTTTTTAAAGTTGAAATTAAATAAGGAACCCAAAAACCATTATAATTTAGGTCTACCCGAATCTATCCCCTTCCAGGCTACAGCCAGCTCCTCGAGAATGTTAAAGTTTGACCCTTGCGATGTCGTTGAGCTTTCAACTTTTGCGAAACATACCTTTAATAGTAATTGATTTGATATGAAGTAATTATTGGTCGAGGATTGATCGGAGTTGGCTAAAAAATTTATTGTTTAGGTGGGGGCAGAGGCACTGTAGGGGTGTGAACGATGGTAGCGTAAAATTGGATGTCATATTCGTGTTCGGAGGGTTTGATTCATATGGAAACGACACCAACATTATGAAAATATCAAAACTTTTAAAATAGTATAAATTGAAGTGGGGGCAGAGGCACTGGAGGGGTGTGGATGAAAGTAGAGCTAAATTGGACGTCTTATCGTGTTCGGGGTGTTTGATTCATATGAAAACGACACTAATATTATGAAAATAGCTCAACTTTCAGTATAGTAAAAATTTAGTTGGGGGCAGAGGCACCTGAGGGGTGTGGATGAGAATAGCATAAAATTTGACTTCATATTCGTGTTCGGGGTGTTTGATTCATATGAGAACGACACCAATATTATTATATAGCTCAATTTTTAGTATAATAGTAAAAATTGAGGTGGGGGCAGAGGCACTGCAGGGGTGTGGTTGAGGGTAGCATTAAATTGGAAGTCATATTCGTGTTCGGGGGGTTCGATTCATATGGAAACGACACCTCGTTTACCAAAAACACTCATTTACACCAGAATTCATTTTTACCCCCTCTGTTAGTTTTTTCAATTTTTGACCACGACCCACCAGAAATTTTTTTTTGAAAAAAATATATGTTTTTTGGGGGTCGAAAACACATTTAAAAATCCTATTCCCATTTTTGTGCAGAATCATGATCATTGCTAAATCGGGCAAACAAAGCTAAAAACGTCATTTTGGGGGGAAAATATGAGGGGAGGGGGGGGTGAAAATTTTTGTGGGGATACCTCCTATGGATGTTTACAACATACCAAAAAATTGAAAAAATCGGTTCACATGGGGCTGAGAAAAAAATTTCTATTGAGATTTCATAATAGAGGGGTTTCTCAAAAAGGGGGGGGTCTGGGGGTCTGGAACTTTCCTGACGGAAGGTGCTCAAGGGTACCCACTACCCACCTTCCATGCAAATATCAACCCAGAAGCTCTCGGGGACAAATTCGCCATACTTATCCACATCCACCTATAGCCTTTATAATTCAACGAGGTACAGAGTACAGACTACAGGACTACAGAACAAAGGATATGAGATAAAAATTGGGGAAAACCACAGCTTTAATAATGATGTCGATTTTTCTTCTGTATAAATATTAAATACTTAATTTCTTCCTTTCCGAAGAAATTTTGGAAATTGATGAGTTCTTTCAATAATAAGCATGTAAAACCTTTCATACAGGGTGTTGCGAAAATCGGCTGCTAAAATTCAACTGCAGTCTTCGAGGAGAGAGGAGATGAATGACGAATGAAAAACATTTTTGCCATGACTTCCTTATCTACCAATTTGAATGAAAAGAACGCAGAATACTCCTGTCTCCTATTGTTATCGTTTTCTTCAAAACCGATCTGCATCGAGTGAGTCATCTTCAGTTTCACATAAGTAAGTATTCTTTTTACTTTTTAGTCATAGTCATATCAAGCTAATAATAAGATTCGCAGGTGGTGGATTTATGCGTAAGGTATTATATTGTTCACTCATTCGCTGCTTTTCCATTTTCGACAGTGACATTCTGCTGCTATTGACATTGTGAACTTGGTTGTATTTTTCAATGTATTTTGGGTGATTTTCTAATCGGAAAGCAACGCACACCGCTGTTAGTGATTTTATAATGATGGGAAGATGCGCTAGTATAGCACTCAAGCACTAGCACATGTATTGTTTCGAAATTCGATGTAGTACGATCCGGCTTCTGTACTCTACTTACGAAGTAAGGTAAACTTATTTTTATCACTTTATATTTTGTTCATCCAATTCTTGTATTCTTCCTTTTGCAACGGACCAGGTGGTAGTTGTTCGTAGAGATAAGACGAGGATGTAATTAATACGCTATCGAAATATCATCGTTATACCTGGACAGCGAGTTCGTATTACGATAAAGTTAGCAATTTATTGTTTCAGATTCTTATTGTGATGATTACAATTCAGGAATTGTCAAATTGATTACGAATTTTCCAGTTCTTTACAGTTTTTACTGCGTTACTGTGTTAGTAAAAATCATGTATCATCGAACGTCGAATCCTCATTATAAAAATTACGAAAATGAATCAGGTAAAAATGGTAAAATGATTACGATTTCGACTACCTAAGTACATATATAATATTATGTCTTACTCATCATATCGGTATCGGTGTTATTTTTAAAACCGTAATTGTTTCTGTATTATAGAATATAAGCACAAGCACATCGAATAATTTTGAATAGAGGAAAGGAGCTAGAAGCATTGATAACAGCAGGATCTTCTTCGATTCAAGATCGGTGAAAACCAAAGTCCAAATCGCAGTGATTTTGATCGTAAGAAATGATAACAGATTATCGGAAATGATGCAGCGTTAGCTATACTGAAAGAATGCTTTGCTCCGGTAGGAGAATTTCAAGAGGTAATGAAATGAAAACATGTTAATTGTCGTTGTTTCAAATTGATTCATAAGTATGCAATCACTGTATTTTTTTTCTTATCACAGTTTCTATGTTTACCTAGTTGTCGTGTAAAATGTCCTCAAGTATCGAATAATCGATTCAAAAAGCAGACAGAATGCTCGATCTCGATCAACGTTCGAAACAATTATTATCATGAAGCATTGAAGCAAATTCAATCGTAGTGGTGAAGGATTTACCTACACCAGCGCCGATCTAATGACCGAATCAGTAGATTTCTTCTGTCAAGAATCGGTAGGTATTCGGTAATACTCGTATTATCAATTTGTGTGTCTTTTTTTGGGTTATGGATATGGCGAAATAATTCGTAATTATGACGATACGTTATCAATTCAAACATTATTGTTGTTGAATTTTTCAGGGTTACACTTTCGAGTCCCATTGCGTTGGTAATGGTTACAGTTGCAGAGTGCAGAGTATTCGACGATGAAATCTTTGGATTATTGTTATTTTAAAAATGATGATTGGTTTTCTATATCTTCCTGTTGAGAAAGTCAATTTAGTCGAAGCCTTTACGTACGTGTTTGACTGACAGACTGAAACGTTTGTGTATTTGGTACGTTTTAATTGGTATATATTCGTATCTACGTAGATACGAATACGAATGATTACCTATTTACGTATTTTTATCTTTAGACTATCAAGAGGATGGATTATTTATAAGCTATTACATATTTTCTCGCTTCATCCAAAAATTTTCAATTCAATCGATTTACTTATTCACTCGAAATAATTTACATTTGACTCCTCATAAGCATCAAAGTTCTTGGATTGAAGAAAAAAAATTGAAAAATGTTTATCTTATTTTACAGTCGATGTCGATGTACCTAGCCTTAATTCGGTTAACTAAAGATACAAACAATGAATTTCTATTACCTGCAAAAGATGGCTGAAGTCACAATTTGAAGAACCGCCATAACTGTGAATGCTTGCTGTACTCAAAATGTTCGCCGATCATGAAGGTTCAGAAATCTTTGTACCTAAAGTAATTAATCAGATTAATTGTTTAGTTGCGTTTCGTTTGCTATAGGATTAGTTTAGTGCTTTATCAACTTGACCTTATCGTACCCCATCCCTTTTGAAGTTTATCGAATTTCAATTTCGAATTTTTCGAATTTCAATATATCTACCTAAATTGAAATTCGTTGTGATTGTGATCGTTCGCGGTATGGCAGACCGATAATTTTTTTCAACTTTTATGATTTCTTACTTTCAGATACTGTACTAATGACCTTGATTATCAGACCATCCCTCAACAAATCAAGAATGCAGATTCTGTACGAGTATAAGAGCTTATCAACGCTGAGCTGGCTAGTAATTATACTGATTAAACCAGGAATGAAACGGTGCGGTTGATAATCAGCGAATTATCACTCATCTCGAGCTCGACCGGCCAGCTACAAAGTATTTCAATAATACATTCATTGCAGATTTATATTATTATTTATTAGGTTTAATATCGATTTTTAATTTTCATCGTTCGTTTACAGGCACGAATGTTATGGCTCAAAGTGAAATCGACATTCGCAGCTATAATTTTATTACGTTATACGAAGCGATAATTTACAACCGTTTAAATCTGTTCCCGTATCAAATTCATCGACGTTCGCTTACTTATTTACAAAATGAAGGTTCGTGAGTGAGAATTTTTTTTAAATTATCAGTTTTATCAATTTTTTTCTCAACTTTGGGGGTATGTGTTCAAGGATGAGACAGACATGAAGAATTTTGGCGCGGAAATCAGTAGCTTTTAGAAAACTTTCACTGATTTTGATCATTTTATTTTTCTTAATTTTTTCTAAATTATTTAAGGTCGTCGTAGATTTAGGAGTACTGGAGGAATTTTTTTTTGAAAAAAAGATTATTGAGAAAAATTCTGAAAAAAATGGAAAATTTTTGGATGAACTGTAAAGTTACTTTAAAAAAAAACTTTTTTTTACTTCAGAGCTCCTGGCAGCACTTTTTCAAAATAGAGGGGGGAATATGGGAAATTGTTTTCTCATCCGAGGTAACAACTTCAAGGGACGGGTGGGGGGGGGGGGGGGTGAAAAATTCCAACCTCCAATTCGAATTCTATGATATGTATGACACATTCAATATTTATCTATTTTAAACAGTGGATAAAAATCATTGATTTGCACCCCGAGCCTTATCTTCTTGATATGTCTCTTGAGATTGAGAAAGCATGGACCATGATTGTGGTTCACTGGATCCGGAAATGAGATAAAATGATGCTGTCAGTACTAATACTCCTGTTGACCAAAAAAAGCACGTATTCCATTCTGCTATGCTCTGAAAAAATGAATTAAGCATCACTGAAACATTTTCGTTTGATAAAATTTTTATTTTAAAATACCTGAGAAATGAATAGGTACACACTTACGTGATTTTGTACCATATACCCTACGAACATTTGAGCAATTACCGCACCGGAAGATTGACCAATTAACGACATACCAGAAATCAAGCTGGAATGATTAGGTGCCATGCTAACCTTGATCAATCTATTGTAGGTATAAAATATTACCCTTTTATTATTAGAGCTTTGAACTGGGGATGTACAAATAAGAATATTTCGAGCAGTATTTATACGTACTCGAAAACAACCCTGTTAACAGAAACGAGAACGTTGATTATTACAGCACAAATCATTGACACGTTGAAGTCATTTGCCAATGGGATTAAAGCAAACAATACCGCAGAAATCGCAAATCCTCCACTAACTGTGATTTTATGGATCTACAATGATAACAGACGAAAGATCGATTCATAGGTAGATATTTCAAAAATGCTCTCGCCAAATTTTGATTTTGCGTTTACAAAATTTACGAGTAAATTTACATTACCTACTTGATTATCCCGTAATTTAATTGTTTTTTGAGTCTTATTCAGTAATATTCCACTGATTGGTATTATGAACATGTTGGCTATATTTGGAATGGATGAAAGGTATCCCACGACATTTGTACTGTTTTGTGTCACATCTGCCACAAAAATGCACACTTTTCCCATCACCAGCTATTTTAAGTAGGTACATAGATAGGCATACTGATTGGAAGTTTTATCGCAAACCTCGTACTTTCCACCTAGACCTTATATTATCTAGTTATTAGTGAATTGGGCACATATCAATATTCGGTAGCCTACCTTTAATATACATGGGGCAATATCCTACAACAAATGCAGTCGCCCAGCTGTAAGCGAAGTAGCAGAGAGTCAATGCCCAAAATGGAGGAGATAAGAGGATTTCTTTGTACGGATGATCCTTCTAAAAAGAATAAATTTCATTCGAATGAGAAAAAATAATAAGATTTTTATAGCAGCAAAGAGCAATAAGTCGATACCTAATACCTATACATTTACCTTGGCTGCAGGACAAATACTTTCTGTTGTATTTTTTATGTACGCGAGTTCTTTTTGGGAGATCGTCCTGTCTTCAGCTGGATCATTGGTGACAATTAGTAACCATAATAGAGACCAACAGAAGCAGATGATACCTGCATTGATTTAAAGTAATAATACGTTAATGAAGCTAGAAGAATTCCAATGGATGCAAACGACTATAGAGAAGTAGATAAATTATATGACCTGCGCCGTAGAATGACATCGGCCAACCCCAACGATGAGCTAGAAAACCGCATAAAATAAAAGTAAACGCGTTTCCAAAATAGAATCCGTTGACGATGGATGATACTAAAATGGATCTTTCTTGCTTCGGTATCCAGTGCGCGAATATTGGAGCACAGCTTGTGGTGCTGAAACCCTGCAAAATTATCACAGATGAGCAAGTTTAAAAAATTGAAGAATTAGACTAAAGAATTTTTTTCTTAATATTGATCCAAATATTTTGTACCTATTTATTATCATTTTTATGAATTTTGGAGAAGAAGGTTCAGTTCTTAGCACAGTCTTATTTATACTTTTGATTGATGACATTTCCATATGTTGTTTCTAGACCCATTTCTCTGAGAATCTTTGCTGATGATATAAACATTTCCTTTCGTTCAAATAATATTCAACTAGCTCTTCAAGTAATCCAAGAAACCCTTGAAAAAATTGAATCCTGGGCAGATTCAAACGGTCTAACCTTCTCTGAGTCAAAAACCCACTGTATACTTTTCACCAAAAAAATAAGATTCCTCCAGATCTCATTCTCAACTTCAAAGGACACTCTTTAGAATTCAAAACCACAACTAAATTTCTTGGCTTAACTTTTGATAGAAAACTAAATTGGACTCCTCATTTTCTAAAAGTAAAATCAGATATCATGAAACGCCTAAATCTGTTGAAAATAATCAAAAACACCAAGTATAAACCATCTCGCAAACTCCTACTTCACTTGTATAAATCTCTAATTCGCAGTAAAATTGAGTATGGAAGCCCTTGTTTTGCAAATATCTCAAATAAAACTTCAAATATCCTAAAAACAATTCAAAATTTCAGCCCTAAGGATCTGTCTAGGAGCCCTCTATTCCTCTCCAATAGATAGCCTATATTGTGAAGCAGCAGAATTACCCCCAGATTTCAGAAGAACTCTCATAACAAACAAATTCATCTCAAATGCATCCACCAACCCTTCCCATCCACTCCAAAACTCAATTAACCCTCCCAACCCCCAACATTTTGATCATAAATAGAAGGACCCATTTCTAATTTCATCACAATGTTGAATGATCTTCAAATCAATCCTAAAACTCTCGTCCAAAAACCAATATTATACCCCCCTTGGCTTCTAAAACCTCCTCAAGTCAACCTACAGCTTATTAACTACCCAAAAAATAGCCACTCTCCATTAGTAATAAAACAGAACTATCTTGAACTCTTATCAGAATACAAAAAATTCAATCTTTGTTTTACAGATGGATCAAAAATACCAACACTTCACACAGGATATGCATACTCTATAAATGATAGAATTTCAAATTTTAAAATCCATAACTGTTCTTCAATCTACACTGCCGAACTCACAGCTATTTTCCACTGTCTCTGTGATATACTCACTTATGAATCAGAAAATAAGTCCTTCTTAATTCAAAGTGATTCCCTCAGCTCAGTAACTGCTATCCAAAATCTTTTTTCCGATCACCTTCTAATTCAAAATATTCATAAAACTCTATTTGACTTACAAAATTCAAACTTCTTCATACAGTTTATGTATGTACCCAGCCACGTTGGAATCTTAGGAAATGAAATTGTAGATATTAATGCAAAATCTGCCACCATCCTTTCTCCCCTTATATTTATCACAGCTGACGACCTCAAATCTATCTTCACTCAAAGCACACTTAAGAAATGGCAAAACTTTTGGTCCCTCCAAACCAAAAACAAGCTCTTTCAACATAAAAAATTAATCCATCCTTGGAAAAACCTCTCCCACTTAAACAGACTTGAAGAATTCATTATAACCAGACTGAGAATTGGCCACACAAAAATCACACACAATCACCTCTATGAAAAGGCCCCAAAACCCACATGTCAGTTCTGCCTGTCAGAACTTATATCTGTCCAACACTTACTATTTCATTGTCCCTCCTTACATCAGCACAGACTGTCCCTACAAATAGATGAAAGATCCCAATTCATACCAGACGACCCTTCCGAAATTAAAAAATTCTTAGACCTAATTAAAATACGTAACCTTACCAACTCGATTTAAATCTCATACGACGGGTGTTATAATCAAGTAATTACAAACACCCCAAAAAAAAAAAAAAAGAAGTTGTTGGGAATTGTTTTTGGACAAAATTTTTATGGCTCGAAGCAACCAATCAACATGGAGAAATGGGTGTTGAGTGTTGCGTTGCACCATTGGAAAACCCGATTTTTTTTCAAGAAACATTAGGTACTTAATTTTTAAAAAAAATGTGTATGAAATTTTTTTTGAGATTTCTAAAAAAAAAGCAGGCATTAATTTTTGAACACCTTAAAATCTGAAATAACTGAGCCAGAGTCATTGGTACATATGTACTTGATATGGTTGGTCCTTCCAACATTTGCTGTATTACCAAGAGTTTTTTTTTATTTTATTTTTATAGGGGTTATAAGATTAGTAATTTGTACCTAATTTATAGAATAATTATGTACAATGTACATAGATTTGAATATTATTATTCACAGAGCAATTTTTTTATTAAAATAATGTTTCCTTGTTTGATTTCTTATAGGCATCAGGTATAATTCAACAAGATGGCGGAGACTTCGAAGCTGCGAATTTACGGTATGTACCTAGACCTACTAAGTTTGTTTGAATTTCAAAAATTCTCTAAATTTTTCCGATGTAGTTGATCGATATACGTAAAAAAATCTGGAAGGTACAGAGCTCGTCCCTATTTTTCCGAGAATATCACAATTATCATACCTCGAGTACGCCGACCAGTATTCGAAGTCCGAGGAATAAATAGAAGTGTATTCGGAGGCCGAGTGGAGTGAGGAGAAGAGCTCCTGCCACCATCATCATCGTTACCCCCATGATCGTTGCACCTCCGAATTTTTGGGATAGAACTCCACCGATTGGGCTGAACGAACATCCATACCAAAACATACTTTGAACTGCACCGATAGTTATCGTGTCCCATTGATATACTGTTGGCTTGAATAAGAGTAATTGAATTAAGGTTTACTCGTATATGATTATAGGTGTACAATTGTACATAAAGTTGTAGGGTTTTAAACGAAAAAAAAAACAATCTTTTTTATTCGAACTTTCGAATTACCCCCCCCCCCCCCCCCCGGCCTCTCCCTGTCGGTTGTCACCCATCCTTAGCTTCATAAATAAATACGATCGTTCATCTTAATGCATATGAAATAATTTTTGGTACCTCGAATAACAATTTTAGAAATGTTGAGTCGTTTGTTGATGACTGATTTGTATGATCGTTTTTCGATGTCATTTCAACTGCAGCTATATGGATCACTTGGCTACCCATTGCGATCATAACGTGACCGAAAAATAATAACACCGATACGATAAATCGTTTAGAGTATAGTATTGGCGATGGCGGTGGTTTCAAATTTACGTATTTCTCTCTGAAAGCAAACAATGTAATTATGATACCTACTTGTTTGATTTGAATTGTTTACCTAATTATGACGCACAAATGCATTCTCAAGTTGAAACGAAAGTACGAGTAGGCAATTAGAAAATACATATTGGCTCTATGTAAATAGCGAAACATTACATACCGTTGCAGTCTTAGTAACAATGTATCTTTTTCTCGTTCTGCGATATCTTCGGATGTCATTTTGTCAGTTTTTATTCTCGATGTTGGTGAAAGTTAAATGAAACACATTTCGTTTGAAATTTACTCACGTGTTTGGCTGCTTATTCAGTATTGAATCGGTTTGAAAATTATTGTTCTACCATGAGCACTCTTTATCATAATTAGTGTGTGTATATCTCGTAGTATAGGTAATAAAATTCCTATTCGAGTATTTTATCATTTCGATAAACTTACCTTGACAATGGGTTTACAGTTTTGTGGGTAGTTAACTAGTTAGATAGGTATACCTTTTTTCCCACTGCTCCCCTCACTTTCCGTTTTATTTATTTATTCGTTCATTGATTTGGATTATACTGAATTGAAATTTTACTTTTCGTTTTGTAAATTATGTTGATGGAAGAATTGAAAAATGACAATTTTTTGAAAATACGTATTCTTCAAAATCGACGACAAAAAAATAAAGTGAAAACAATTGGTAAAATGTTTTCATTGAGAGAATTTTGTGAAGTTCGTGTGAATGAGATTTTAAGGAAATTGCACATTTTATTCATACAAATACTAGAAATTCGAAGCATTTTCTTTAGAGTTGGAAATTTGTTGAGTAAAAATGAAGAAATAATTTATTGAAAATTATTGAAGTGAAATATAAAAAATAAAACAACTTAGTTTCATAAAATTACTTCACTACAAATTAAATAGGTAACTTTGTACATTGGATTGGAAGTATGAATTATTATTTTTTTAAAATGAAAGTATAAAAAAATTTATCATAGTGTTGAATTACAAAAAAATTCTAGTACCTACTTGATTGACTAGACTATTCTTAAGTACCTACACTGTAAAAAAAAAAAAAAAAAAAAATACTTGAACAGAAGGATAACTCCTCATTAGGTATTACTCATATCACATTAAAGTAAGAAAATAACGCATCAATAAGTAACAATTATTTTAAATATTGAGGTTTAGACGACGTTTGATACTGTACGATTTGAGCTGGAGGAGAGACCGACCATGGTTGTGGTTTACTCGAACCGAACAAGCCAAATATCACAGCTGTGAGTGTCAACACAGCAGCAGCGCAGCAAAAACATTTATCCCATTCTGAAGCTTTCTAAAATCCGAAGAAATATTTTTTTATAAGTAAATATTGTCAGATTTATGATGTAATCTTGATTGGGAATTGGAAATCTTACATGGTTTTGAACTATGTACCCAATAGTTGACTGAGCTACGATGATACCGATCGTTTGACCGAATAAGGTCAACCCTGAGATCAAACTGGAGTGATTGGGGGCGATATTGACTGTCAAAACTCTTGGAAAACACGCAAAAGGAAATCATTAAACAAAATAATACACATTATTCGAGTATAAGTGAAATTATGGATGAACAATTTTACTATATTTAAGTATCAAATTTATGTTTTTTTTCAACTTACTCGTAAATGACCCTGTTGTACGAAATTATCACGTTGATGAGTACAAAACAAACAATGGATACGATAAAATTATCGACATAAGCAACCAAAATATATAAAGCCGAAGACATAACGAAACCGTTGCAAATTATTATTTTATAAGCCTCTAAAAAAAAAAAAAAAAAAAAAAAAGAGAAAAATGACTTGAATTTTTAACGAATTCCACGATTCTTTCTAAGTAAATTGAACCACGTTGTTAAGTAAGTAGGTACCTTGGTATCTTCAATTTTTGTGCGTTTTTGACAATGGTCCATTAATATTCCGGTAACTGGTAAAATAAATATGATAGCAAAACTTGGAATAGATGCAATGTAGCCAACTAAGTTTATATCTGCTCTGATTACGTCTGCAAATTGGATAACGGCAATAATAATTAGGTAGGTAGTAGGTAGCTAGGTACCTGTGTCGAAATTAGAAGATATTAAGTAGGTACGTAAATGAGAACATACCATTGATATATAATGGACAATAGCTCACCACCAAAACATTGGTCCAAGCGTAGGCGAATTTACATAAAAATAGAGCCCAAAATGGAGGTGACAAAAAAATAGCCTTGTACGGAGAGCGGTTGTTTTTGTTGGGAGCTCTCGCAATGGTGCTTTGCAAATAAGCGAGTTCTTTCTGCGAGATCCATTTGTCTTGGGAAGGATCGTTTGTGACGAAGATTAAAAATATGATTGCCCAGATTACCGATATAGCACCTAAAATAACGAAAAAATTATCGGATTACAATTCATAAATTATTCGTAGTTCAATATTATGTACAAATAAATCAGCAAAAATGTCACATCTGGTTAGAATTTTTGTTGTTGTTGTTTTGTGCAGTGTTTGATATTTATTTTTTATTTCTTCATTTTGAACTGAAAAATTATCTGGACTTCTTTGAATGATTGGTGATGGGGGAAAAGGGAAATGAATTATATGGATGTCATATGAAATTTTTTCAAGATGAGATAAAGATAGACAGGATTTAAATTTTTCATGTTTCATTGTTGAAAACAAAAAAAAAAACAACTAAACATTAATTGTAGGTAACATTACCTATTTTTTTCTAATTATAAGCAAAATATGCTACAGAATTCTTGTGTTTTTTCTATCCAAGGAACCATTCGATTTTCAAATTGTCAGTACTCTACAATTTTCATTTCATTTGGTCATCTCAGTGGGTACCTAGTAATTTGGCACTTTCGTTACAAATTCATTTTCTGAAACATTGATAAGAATTGAGCATAATTTTTTATATTTGTGGGTAATTCTCAGAAAAAGGTAAAATTCGTGTACATGGCAAATAGGTAAAATTCGTGTACATGGCAAATTTCTCAACGGTTTTAGCATGAATTTTTTTTTTTTTTTGGTCCATTCAAGAATGACCCCGCACACATTTCACACATGGTATTGAGGTTTTTAGACCCTCCTTTCATTGGTGTACATTTGATTTTATACCCCAAATGTCCTTCGACTTGGCTGTCACACATCATGTTTTTGAAAATGAATGTTATAAAGTGTCATGAACTTCATTTTTTTTTGGAAAAATTGACACATTCTCATTATCATAGAACATGAAGGTCTCTTATTGTGCAAATTGCAATTGCAATAAGTCTATAGGAAGCTCACAATTCACATTTGAAAACTGTCACACACTTTTTGCGCAAATTTTCGAGCAATTTTCAATTATTTTTGGTAGCTTCCCAATCCAACATTTTTTTCTGGTGAGTGGCTGCACTGGTTCACTGTTCTCATAGAAATGTTACCCCGCACCGTTCTTTTTAAAAACTACATTACAGCTCGTTCTGATCGTACCTATCTGTGAAGTTTTGATATTTCGCAAAATCTGTGTCCTTCGGCTTGGTGTTTTCATTTACGCCAATGAACCCGCCAAAACCAATAATTGAGCACGGGAAGTTATTCTACATGATAAGTACACATTTATTACGTGTTAAAAATCGAATAATGTCCAGTAGGTAAGGCTAGAAACGAAAAAACGTTGAGATTGTCCTTCGGCTTGTCCAGCGCCCATTTGTCCTTCGACTTGGCCAAATTTCAGACAGCTGTACTTTTATCGCGCTAGTCGGCATATTACACGATAATACAAGCAAAATTTTACATTTTCTCCCTCCCCACACTTCACCTCTACCCCTACCAAAAAAATAAGTCCAGATTCGAACTCTGCGGCCTGAAAAACATAAATCGACATATTACACGATAATATAAGCAAAATTTGAAATTTTCCCCCTCCCCACGCCTCACCCTCCACCTCTACAAAAAAAATAACTCCAGATTCGAATTCTACGACCTTGAAAACATGTCAATCGACATATTACACATCGATGAGGGTCGAATTCTAATTATCGCCGTTTTAGGGGGGCCGGGGTCCACAGTGGGGGGATTGAATTGAGGCCAACACTAGAAAAGGGATCTGGGACACATATACAAATGATTCCCACTTGAAATTTTCCAAAAAAATGATTTTCGTTTTTCAAAATTATGCATATCAAAATCGACCCTTTTTCTGAGAATTACCCTTTTATAGGAAATCCTAACAACGCGGAATCGTTTAATTTGGGTTGGTCTTGACTCATGAGTTCCTATAATTTCCTGTGTTTGGTATTTTTTTTCATTTTATCGTCTCTTTATTGATGTTTTTGAAACAATTTGAATCAAAGTAGTGTTCTAAATAGGCATTGAAAATCCATAATTTTTGTTTGAAAGAGGACAACGCTGCCATTCAAAAGGCAAAAGAGGAAAAAGAAGAAAAAATGTAAAAATGTGATTCATGTTTTACCTTGGCCCGACGTCATTTTGAAAGAAAATTCAAATCTACCCCCTTCCTCCCACCCCCCCCCCCCCAAATAGTTTAAAACATATTATTTTGAGTGAAAACGAGCATGAGCATAACATTTCGCTATAAATAACTTTATTATAGTAATAAACTAGGTAGATTTAGTTTTTTAAAATTTTTGTTTAGTCCTCGACCATTTTTATTTTCCAATTTCCCCTCCCCTCACTGTATTATGTTCGAAAAGTTAGGCAAAATAATTACTAGAACTTTAGCTCCCTACAATACAAATTTGAGATTTAGGTATAGGTTAATTTTCTGTAGGAAGAGTAAATTTTTTAGAATTTGATTTCTTGATTATGGTTACATAGATTTTACAATTGAGAGAAGAATTTTCAAAATCTAGCAAATCAAAAACATTTTTTACAAGTCATCCCCCCTCTCTCTCGCCCTAAAATATGGAAATATTATTATGATTGGCTCTAAGCTCTAAAACCATCTATTACCGCCATAAATAAGAGGCCCCAGAAATTTTTTGGAAGTTTACCCTGCATATCCTATTGAGATTAGGAGTGAAAGGGGGAGGGGCGAGGAAGAAAAGACGCCAATTATTTGAAATCCCGACTGCTGTTGAATGGTGTCATGTATTATGAAATGAATTCCCCAGTTTTAGATGTTTGGATTTTGGGGAATTTTTCGTAAATTTTATTTTTATTTTATTACTCATATTATTCATTTTTTTCTTTTTAAATTTTCATAAACTTGAAATTTGTTTGATTGAAAATTCTGGAGTAGGCAACATTTTGCATTTCTTGAGTGTAGAATTTTTTCGACAAAATTTAAAATTAATCGCTTAATTTTAAAAAACTAAAGACATTATTTCTACAAAAAAAAAAAAAAAAAAAAAAAAAAACAGAAAATTGAAAATGAAAACGAATTTAAGCACTTACCTATTACTCGCCGGATATTTTGTTTTTTTCATTAGTAGGTACCTACGTTTAATAATTTCAACCAGATCGAATTTTTTGCTGATTTATCACTGCAGATAATAAGTATCGAACTCACCAAACTGTACACATACACTTTACCGTGCTTTAAACTACTCGCAGGTATGAAGTATAGTAGGTACCTGAGAATGCTCACCTGTGCCATAAAATGACATTGGCCAACCGAAATGCTGCGTGAGAAACCCACAGAAGGCGAACGCTAAAACGTTACCTAAATGTATTCCATTGACAATGAATCCCATGAGCTTGGCTCGTTCAGCTTTCGGTATCCAGTTAGCGATGACTCCAGTGATGGACGACATTGTTATACCCTATGAAATAAAATCGTCGTTTTATGAGAAAAAATATTTATATCAAGATTGAGAAGCTAAACAATCAGCATTTACTTACCAGGAGGAAGCCAATTAGTCCTCGAATCAAAAGGAACAGATAGAAGTGTACTTGTAATCCGAATGGATTGACGAAGAGTAATACCCCACATAGCAACATCGATCCTCCCAAAGTTACACTTGCTCCGAATTTCTGTGAAATGTGTCCGCTGAAGGGTGAGAATAGGAAACCGTACCAGAACATGTTTAAAACCAAGCTTATGGTTGGTGAGTCCCAATCGTAGCGTGCAACCTTAGGAATTGATAAATTATAAAGGTGTAAAGTGTTCCAAGTGTAAAAATTTGAGCTCTTATTAATGCACATAGGTACATAAATCTGTAATAGTTTGAGAAGAACTTACATCAACAGTGGTATTATTGCCGGATAAATATGTCATATCGATTATGACGATACCCTGCATTCGTGCTCCTATTGTCAGCAGTACGTATCCTACGAATAATAATGCAGTTACGTTGCATCGTTTGGAGAATAATAACCGTGGTGGTTTCGAACCATGATTGGCATTTTCTATATTACCTATTTAATAAAAATCATTTTAGAATAATACTTATGCATTTTAAAATACCTACTTAGATTCAATTCAAAAAATAATTCATGTTATGCAAAATTGTATTCTTTCAAACGTACCATATTGTGAATGATGTCTTGCAGAAATTGCTGTATAGGCTGTTCTGTCATGAACGTTGATGTTGTCTGATGTCATATTTTGTAATTTGACTCTTGATGAATTTGTAATAACTAAGTATAGGAAAGCGATATTTCAGTGTCAAGTTCAAAATGTACCGGTAGGGGGTTTTACGTCTCGTACATCGCTTGGTTATAAAAAGATAAAAATTAACATTACGTGTGTTAAGTTTTTCGTTCAACATGTCTTGTACTGAGAGCAGTGATTACTTGAAGATTTACTTATGGGTTATGTTTGCTATGTATACATTACGAAGTGCTGATAAAAATGTAATCTTGGTCTTATAAAAACTACCGAAAGAAGATGAGTACCTAGATGTAAGGAAATTTCTAAGCATTTTCTTTGCAATCGGAAAATTTACTGAGTAAAAATGGAAAAATAATTTATTGAAAATTATTCAAATTGAATATAAAAAATAAAACGACTTAGTTTCATAAAAATACTTCTCAACAAATTGAATAGGTAACTTCTTGTTCTTACATTAAATGCATAAATTATTTTTTAAATTAAAAAAATTTTAAAAAGTGAAAGTACAAAAAAATTGATCACAGTGTTGAATCACAAAAAAATTTCAATACTTGATTGACTAGTCTTTTTCTAAGTACACTGTAAAAAAAAAAAATACTTGTGCAGAATAATACATTCTCATTATTACCCATATTAAATTAAAGAAGTAACGTATCAATAAGTAATAATTATTTTCAGTCTTGAGGTTTGGAAGAGTTTGCAACCTGAGCTGGAGGAGAGACCGACCATGGTTGTGGTTTACTTGAACCGAACAAGCCAAATATCACAGCTGTGAATGTCAACACAGCAGCAGCGCAGCAAAAACATATATCCCATTCTGAAGCTTTCTAAAATCCAAAGAAATATTTTTATGAGTAACTATTGTCATATTTTCATGTAAATAATCTTGATTGGGAATTGGAAACTTACGTGATTTTGAACGATGTACCCGATAGCTGACTGAGCTACAATGATACCGATCGTTTGACCAAATAAAGTCAATCCTAAGATCAGATTGGAGTGATTGGGAGCAATATTGACTGTCAGTACTCTTTGAAAAACACACAAAAGGAAATCATAAAACAAAATAATATTCATTAGTCGGGTAAAAATGATATTATGGGTGAAAAATTTTACATGTACTTTCACTTACTCATAAATGACCCTGTTATACGAAATTATCACGTTGATGAGTACAAAACAGACGATGGATATGATAAAATTATCGACATACGCAACCAAAAGGTATAAAGCCGAAGATATAACGAAACCGTTACAAATTATTATTTTATGAACCTGTAAAAAAAAAAAATGAAAAGGCAATACAAGTATTACATTACAGGTAATTTATTCTGCCTTTTAGGATTCATACTCTGCCACCAGCGAACAACCATTTTTAACATCTTTCTTTTCGAATCTGTTTTTACTGATTTCACAGAATGGATTCCGTTCGTTTACGAGTGGCAACCTGCGTAAAGTGCCGTTGGTCGTTGGCCAGCAACTTTCAGGGTATTTTTTCCAAAATTGGCACGGTGGCTGCGGTGAAATGTGGACACACGTACCACCAACGCTGCTTTGACAAACACATCAGTATGGTTGAATTCAAAGGTGTTGCTCCATGCGCTTACTGACCATGTAGTCAACGATTAAATCGGAACTCGTTCGTCAAAATTAATACCGATTTCAAATTTCATCTAATACGATCGCCGGCTGCAACCAAGGAAATTGAACGGGAATTCACCAGGCTCAACCAAGAGCTGGTAGAATTGAGGAATAAGAACTCTGAACTCGATTGGCGCGTGGAGGCACAACGTGAGCACATACACGACGTGCATATTTCTCTGCACGACCTTAAACTAAAGTTCCCTCGCTTATCCGGTGCAACTGATGAAATTCTGGCGATGATCGATGACGCTGCTTCAGTGATTTCGGTAGACGTTAATCAGGTGTGGGTGGCGCTCCAGGCCTATGTCGATACGGCGAAAAGCGAAAAAATTCAACAAATGATTAACGAGTTGGAGCATCCGGAACGTGATAACGATGTCGTTGACATTGTTAACTATGCGACCATGGATGAGGGAGAAGATTATCCAATTCCGATCGAACCATACGCCAGTTTCCTACCTCCATTCTCTTCGACTCCCGTCCAACCTGAAGAAATCAACAATCAATTAGTCCTATGGAAGCCCATGGAGACTGATGGTAATGTCAACACTCCTGTTTGAGACAAACCGAAAGAATCGCGTCGAGAAACTCACCGTCGAAAATCGCCAGTAAAATCCGATGCTGATGAACCTCTCGATCTCATGACCTCCCCGAATATCGAATTTAATTCAGACTAGAATCACTCTGATGTGTGGAAACGCCATGTCGCTAAGCAGCACTCCAGAGAACCAAAAATATCGATCAACAGCATCTCTAAGATCACTAAATCAACTGCTAAAGTGACGCCATTCGTGCCTAAACCACCTTCATTGAATAATTTTCCACGTGCTGGACCTTCCGGTGTAAATTCTCCACGTCCTGGTCCATCAGGCGTTCAATTCCCATCGAGAGAAATCGTCGATGGTAGAGTTGAGAAGCCATACCGATTAAGACCAGTTTCGCCGCCAATCAATCACAGTGAACGATGCAAGCGAAGGTTGGAGCAGTTGGCAGCTCGAAGGATCCAAAACAGTACAAATTTTCGAATCCCATCGACGAGAAATACTCGTAGAGAGCTCGCCACACGCCACGATACTAAGGTTATGTTTAATAACAACATAGTTACCTTACCAGTCACTATTAGCAATTTTCAATCAGTCGTGAGAGAGAGTGGATTCACTTTTGTTGAAACAATTCCTCCCTATATAAATCCGCCGGAATTAGTAATGCAAAGATTTCATTACTACTTAGCTGAAGCCAGAATCCAATTAAAAAACCGTAGCGACGAATATCTCTACTATCTCCAGCAATATTTGCTCCTTGGAGACTCAGTGATCTTTACAATGATTCTGGACTGCATCGGTGGAAAAGCAGACCGACGAATGTCACTCTACGAAAGCTCCTTTGTTGGTGAAGTCATTAGCGCCGAATTGATAGGACAAAACATTCAAGATCACCTGATAACGTTGTCTTCTTTTGTGCTACTTTCGGTCGAGGAACACAAGGTCCAAAACGTCCCAGAAAACCTGATGACTGTCGAGATTCAACGTCTACTCGAATTTCTTCTCTCAAGAAATGTTCTACGCATTGTCATAATACCACCGATTCTCTATGGTGTACATCCATTGAAGAGAAGATCCCTATGAAAATGGTTATGCGAAGAAGCTATGCAACTGGCCGCTCCCGGCTTTATAATTTACCTCGAATTCGTTGAAGACTCTCTCGACAAGACAGGCCCGATGTACGACAAAACGTCCGATGTTCCTCAATTGTTAAATCAAATTATTTTAGAAACAATCACGCGTATATTGCCAATTGTGTCCCATGCAAAGTAGACAGCTCGATCATTTCTGGTGTATTCTTCAGTATCTCGACGATTTCGATTTGCGAAAATTTCAACATTTCGACAAATACGACATAAATTCGATGCTTAATCAACAATACGAACTCTACATTTTCATTCGATCGACGGTTATCATCTTATCACTGTTATGATTCCACGGCACCAATGATGCCAATTTCCCATTCTACGCGACAAAACCGAAGACAGCAGTGTTGCCGATTATATTTTGATACTGCGATTTTTTATTTTTTTTTAGAATTTTTTATACTGTCTCATAAATTAGTCACTGTATAGATCTAAATACGATTAAATTATGACTAGTTATGACTTAATTTCTTATTAGAAAATTAACTTTTATGGTTTTATTATTTCAATTAGGATTTTACTACTATACTCGTATACTCACTAATGCCTTAGCATTTAAATTTCTTTTTAGTATTTTATATGAATACCTATAGGTATAGATCTTTTTGTTGTTTTTGTTTCTTTTTCTTAATATTGTGTAATAATAATTTTACACTCACGTTTCCATTATAGCAATTTAATATCCAATGTCTAGTTAGACTATTATATTCTTTAGTTAAATTTTTCTTTTGGTATCGACCATTTTTCTCATAACATTAAGATGCCTTTTGAATATTCGTGACTATTCTAATATTCTCTAAAAGTATTATTTCTGTTTAATTTTAGACTATATACGACTTGTATAGTACATTAATAATTACTTTGTAACTTTTCTTATTTTTTTTTGAGTCTAAGACTGACTAGTTTTTTTTCTTATGTTTCTGTATTGATTTTCTTTTGATTTTGAACACTTATAACTCTAAGATGTTATCCGAATAGTCATAAATATCTTGATGTTCCCTTAGAAGTATTTTTGTTTTCAACGTCTAAGACTGACTAGTTTATTATTCTTCTTTCTTTTCGGTCTTTATTAGACATTAATAATTTTTTGTTGTTATCCTATACCTTTTGTTACCGGTGCCTTCTTTACAAAATAAATCGGGGCATTCCTCGTAGGCCACCCACGGGTGTGTAGGTTACAGGGTAATTTTTTCAAAATTTCACTTTTTCCGTATTTCGTGTCAAAGATTTATCTTATAAAGAATGCTCGCATTTTTTGTAAAATAAATTGGGGCAATGTAGTGCGAGAAAAAGTAAACTTTTATTTCCTCTAAGGGGGAAGAAAAGTTATTTCTTTTAGAATTTAGAGCAGTGCACCTATCTAACAGACTGCGTACCTATCCGCTACGGCATGTATAGGGACGTTGTTAGGTAGGGATTTGTTAGCCATAATTATGGCAAAAGACGCGATGGTTCTACGTGTCAAAATTCAGTCTATGTACATCGCTTACAAGTGCATGTACATAGCGCATAGGGTTACCTATCTGCTAGCTACGGAATAGGGAATCCGACCTTGTACCTACACCTTTTGGGTAGGTATGGAGTGAGGGTGCTCCTGTCTCTCAGATGCTTTCGTGCCTGGTACTGAGGGGTATAGGAATGGTAGGGTAGCGCTGGGATAATCCCATTCATTATTAATATTTTTGTTTGCTTTTTGTTCCTTATTTTTTGCCTTTTTGTTCCTTTGTTTTGACCCATATATTTTGTTGTTTTATTCCTCAAATATATGGGATTTATCAGTGCTTAAAAAGTACTTTCTGTTTTTTTTTATTTCACCGAAAAGCGAATGGCGAGGCGGTAATTCGACAGACATTCGCGAAGCTACTAGATAGCTAGGTCTTCCCTTGGGATTGTCTTTTAGCCAACCTAAGGGTTGTTTCAAATGCGTGTAAGATGGTCTATTAGGTCTGTCTAAGGACAGATGACTTAATTTATTTTTTCTTGCACGTCACTTTTTTATTGAATTTGAGACTAACTACATCAACAGATCGCTGTCTTGAGTTGTTCTGAAGTCATTAAGTACCTAGTGGGTTTTCGAATTTTCCAATTCCCGAAAAATACGATCAAAATAGAGGCTCACAAAATGAAACTTATAAAATATTTTAACCATTAATAGAACTCGAGTTGACAGACAAAAAAATGGAGAAATATCGTGATGATGAGTTATACCTATCTTGTTAATGTTAATTGAAGTAGGTACTAGGTAGTTATGTGCTGCTTCAAACTGGAAGGTTTTTACTTTTTGAAAAATTCGACGACAATGAAAAAATGTTGGAATCACTCGAATAATGGCCCTTAAAGAAGGTACTCGAAAAGACAAACAAAACATACCTATCTTTAAAATTGATTGGGGACAAACGTTTGACTTGATAATTCTGAGGTCACCTCAAAATTTGACAAATTCGTCATTCATAAGGTGATACTCGGTATTTTTTACTCGTTTACTCGAGTTCGGCCTACCTGCTATTTTTGATCACTTTTGAAGAATTTTGAGTCTAAAATTAGGTCACAATTTTGGAATTTCTTAAGAAGTCTCACTCAATCTATCTATCAAAATTGGTCAAAAATTTTGGAAAAAATCAAAAATATTTTCAAAACTTTTACTGAGATTTTTTGAAGAATTTTGAGCCCTAACATTGGTCACGATTATTATGGAATTCAATTTTTTTTACTAATTGGTACATATGTACGATTTTTTTTCTGGTTTTTCTCCATTTTTGGCAATTTTTTCGTTTATTTACTTGTGTATTGTTTATTTCCATATTGTGGAGATGTTCATTAAATTCAATGAGATTCCATATACCTAATTTTAAAAAATTTGAATCTCGTATAGTATAGGTACATATAATTTCAATCTACTTTGAATTTTATACATATTTTCCTAGAATCAGCTACCTAAGCCTGAATCTGTGAGTTTCTTAAATGCTCAAAAATGTGTTGATAGGTACTTAGGTAGTTATGAAATTTGATTTTTTACCTTTCTGATTTGTTTTAATAAGTATAAGTTGCATGACATCTTTTTCAAAAAAAAAAAAAAAAAATGAAAATCATGACTTAGTTTTGGGTTAAAAATTCTTCAAATTGTTAAAAAATCATTTTCGTCGAGATAAATAAATTTCTCATGAAATTTTAACATATTTTGATGGGTCTCATGACACCTTTTTCAAAAATCTTTTTCATCGTGATTCAATTTTTGGACTCTATACGTATTCTTCGAAAATGCTCAAAAACATTTTTGTGAAAGAAAAAAACAAACAGAGAAGATTAAATTTCTTCAAACATTTTAAAAATTCAGAATTTCCAATCTATTGTATCCGTCTGTGAGTTGGACCAAGATTGAGGTTCACTAGAGCCATACATCGCGAATATTAAAGCGATGATCACTAAAACACCTGCGGCCCATAAGAAACATGAATTCCATTCTTCCAATTTCTGTAATCATAATCATTCGTGTGAAAATCAATCTTGGTGATTTGTTATATGAGAATCGTTCGTCAAGTCTTATTAAAGATTTTGCATTTCATTTTTTTTTTTTTTTACCAATTTTCACTTACATGATTCTTGACTGAAATTCCTATAAAAATTTGCGTAACAATGCTACCAATAGTCTGCCAGAATAATGATAGCCCTGATATAATGCTGGAGTGATTTGGCGCCATGCTCACCGTTATGAGTCTGAAAACTCTTGCTAATAATTATTAAGTAGGTAGTAGGTACCTTACCTACTTCTTATAAATTATATAAATATTTTATAGCTGAGCATCCAGACTTGAAAATCTGCTGCTGAGTGTTGATACGTACTCTAATATTACTTTGTTATTGGATAAAATGATTTTTATGAGTACAAAACAGATCATGGATATGGTGAAGCTGTTCGCAAAAGCGATTACAACAAAAAGACTGGAAGCTGATATGAATCCAGTGCTGAGTATTATTTTGTGTATCTATATGTAAATCACAGAATTAAAACTTTTTAAAACGATTTTAATGAAATTCGTGAAACCTCGAGAGTTCATGACCTTACCATTGTGTCCTTCAATTTGCTGTGGTTTTGCCAATGAGTCATTAAGAGACTGGCGATAGGTATTATCAGTATGTTGACGAAGTTGGGTATTGATGAAAGAACACCTGTCATATTGATGTTTGTTTGGGCTGCATCTAAGGCACAAAAATACAACAATTTAGCGTGAATAATTTCTCAAAATTTTTAAATCATGGTGATGGTGATATTGTTCAAAAATACTTCTCTGACCTTTGATATAAGTAGGAAAGTAAGCGACGATGAATGTCACTCCTCCTCCAAAAGCGAACTTACTCAGTGATAGAGCCCAGAATGGAGTTGAGGAGAAGATGTTCCTGTATTGGAAGGGTTCCTGAAGAAATTAGACAAAGTCATTGAAAGTGTTTACAGTGATCTTACGTAGCACAGCTTATAGAACTTGGAATAGATAGACATTACAGTTTTCTTAATTTTATTCTCCGTTCCTTGTAAGATATGGTTGCGTTCAATTTCTGAAATCCATTTATCCTTCAAAGGATCAGTTTGGACCAAAAACAGCCACAGTAGAGACCAGCAAATGCAAAAAGCTCCATACAAGAAAATCAAATTCAAATTCGTACTTTCATTTTTCCGAAACAGTTTTTTTAGTCCTATACCTATCCTATCAATATGCAATTGAATACCTACCTGCACCATAAAATGCCATCGGCCATCCCCACTTATGGATGAGGAATCCGCAAAAAGGTGATGTTACAGCTGTACCAAAGTATAAACCGTTGATGACGCAAGCCATGAAAATTGGCCGTTCTTGTTTTGGAAACCAACGTGTAAAAATTTCAGCGTTGCTTGCATTGCAAAAACTCTAAAAGAGAGGATTTTTATTGTAGCATTGTTAATGAATTCAATAACCATCTTACCATCCCCCCTCTCCTTCAAGTCTGTATAGGTAATATTAAATTTTGCTTGCCTCCAACACTCCTACCAATATTCGAACCAGTAAGAATAAGTAAAAGTGATTGCTCAAGCTGAATGGAGTCAGAAATACCAGCAGACCTGCCAACATCATCGATATTCCAAAAGTTGCAACTCCTCCGAATCTACTGGACCAGTATCCTCCTAGAGGAGAGAACAAGGAACCGTAGTAAAATGTGTTTAGAATTATTCCAACCGTTAGTGAATTCCATTGAAATGTTGGTTGCTTTAGGAAAAAAAAAAAAAGAACAAAAAATTTAAGAAGATTTAAAGAGTGATTGTTTTATGCACTGAGAGTGGAGTGGGTAAATTAGTGAGATTTACATAGAAATTTTAATTCAATTAGATGGATGTGTGTGGTTTTTATTTTTTTGCTGACTGATTGATAATTTGCTCACTTTTGTGCTGGTTGTTTGATTATTTGAAGAGTCTGATTTTTTGGATACCATCTCAACTATTGCTATGCTAACAACTTGACCTCCCATAGCATAAGAAACGTACCCAAAAAACAATAAAATCGCCACGAAGAATCGTTTTGAAAACCATATCGATGCAACCTTCGATTCCGAATCATCATTTTCCCTGAGAAAAAAATCTAAATTGATCATTTTTTGTCAATTATGGTGTAAGAAAAATCATAGTTAGAATTTTTTGTTTTACTTCTGTAACTGCAACAATTTCACGTCTACTTCTTGGTGATGATGGGATGTTTCTTCTTCACATTTGGTCATTTTGAGCGATTTCAAGAAATTTCTTCGTGTGAAGGGTGTATTTGAAAAAATAATATGGTTTCAAATGTTTTCGTGTGCATGAATATGGAATGCGTATTGCGTATTTTACTTGCGTTAATCATTGTAAAACGTTTGAATTCCGAGTAAAATGACTTCGAAATAATGTCAACCTGCATGTAGACTAAAAAAAAAAACACCTTGGACGTTGATAGCAAACTATCTATGAGCTGGGTGAAACATTCTGAGAATTTAATGTGATTTTGGAAGCTATTCCGATTTTTAAAAAAAGTAATTCCCAGAAGAAATGCTGAACAAATTCCCATGTTTTTGAACTTCACTTTTTTTTAAAGCTGCTGAGGTGAAGCTCTTGAGAGAGAGCTTTTCAGTATTGACTTATGATACATACCTGTGTAAATATTTATGGCTTGGGAGATTAGGAGTGCAAAAGTGGTTGTGTTTGTTTACTACGTTCAGTTCATTTTATACCGTGTTTCATAAATGGTCTACCTCCTTCAATATGGTGAGTAGGCAAGTCATGCTGAGCACAAGTACGTATGGATGCCTGCCTTTTGGATTGAAGGAGCTGGTTCATACTCAAATGAAGGAATTTTGTTTCCAAGATTCATGAAAAATATTGTAGGTACCTAATTTTTTTATTCAAATAATGCTGTTTAGTGCTGTATAAATTTCAAACGATTTTAAAGATGAAAACACTTGTTTGAATTTTTACTGGAATGATTTTTTAGACTTCGAATTTGCATTAGTTTTAGTTATCAAGTCGCCTAATCAAGATAGAGAAAGTGGATAATGTACCATTCAAAGAATCATTTTTTTTTTTTGAGAATTATTGAGATTTTGAAGAAAATTGGTAAACATTATCAAATTCATTATCATTTTTTCGGTATTTTCTGAATATTTCGTTTTTGTTTTGTGATCCGCGGTTGAAATTGTCGAGAAATCATTCCCCTTCAATTTAAAAATAGGCAAATATACGTACTTGAGCTCAACATAAGTTGCCTACTTACTTAATGTAATGCGGTAGGTTCCCTATATGAAACACCGAGTAGATGCGAGTAGGTAAAAAGTACATAATAATAATTGACGAAAGAAACTGAAGTCTTTATATTTGAATACGAATCAATCTAATAATCTTTTCTCAACTCGTGCTTCAAGTTTTCCCAAAACTCTGTTCTTTCACCGTTCAATTTGCCTTCTATCAGTCTGCTTTCGCTGTTTATTTGCATGTAACATGGTTTATCAACCGTTGAAGGAGCCCAGTAAGCTTTGAGTTCTTCAGTATTAGGATTACTGTAAGAAGATAATAGTGTTAGGTGTTAATAATGCAGGCAAATTATTTCTCATGGGGTTTTTTTGGTGGCGAATGAACACCCTGTGAATTCAAATTTTTTGTTTCTGTAAGTAGGTAACTCTACCCAGTTTTAGCGAATTTTGCGATCATTTTCGTGAAAGTACGGATCATTTGTACTGTTTCTTTGGTGAGTTTGCGGTTCGGCTCGTCTCCAGCCAAAACTATTGGGGTCCAATAGTTGAAGTCAGTTGCGTGAAACGTTCCTGCAATTTCAAGTATAATTAATTATAAGGCACTATTCCAAAATTTTCTATCTTGCATTTTCGTTCAAATTCCGTGGAATTTTACCGAGCTTACGATTGTTTAGGTTTGAGTGTTGATAACAGAAAAGTGTTTTTGTAGTTTTTTTGTGCCATATTGTAGAGTTGTTTGAAAAATTCCTGGTTTCCCCTCCGCATAGGTACACCTATGTATGTCTAGTTCGTAGGAATTATAAACTATATACCTTATCATGAAGTTGTGTTGGAAAAATTACGACAATAATTTTTCACCATTTTTAGTAAGTATTTATGAAAAAAATGTACGATTCAATACGTTTCGCGTTTGGATGGTTGGAAGTTTTGTATGAAAAAAAATAGTTAGCCCCAAAAATCATGCCATTTTTTCAATTTTATTTTATTGCGAAAAATCCCTCCTGTAATTTTTGCAGCTTTGAAATATGTACGTACCTTGTACGGGTTCCTCGAACAGCACATTTAATTTCTCTTTTAGGCTGTTGGCATTTCCTTCGAAAGTAAATTTGTAAACGTAAACAGACTCAGGCAAATCCTTAGCCATCACATTGAGCAAAGTGTTGTATAAGTCTGAATTAGCTAGATCTGTATAAACCTAGAATCACAGGTGAACGATTAGGTACATGATTCAAACATAAATCACTGTTTTAATCATATTCATAGACTTACGTCAATTAATATTGATAAAGGAGCCGACTTAATGTTTTGTCCTTTCCAGTAGAAATCTCCGGATCGTTTTTTAATGTATTGAATCTCGTCATCGGTGATGTCGTATCCCCATCCGTAATGGTTGTTACGAATTGATCCTATAAAATTTGTCATTGTGGCTTGACGCATGCCCCCTAAAGTGATAACGACGAAGCGGATAGAAATTAAACTTTTCCCCGTAATTTTGAAGTACCTAGGTAATAAGTAAAATACGAGCGATTAAAAATCAATTATTTTTACTGCAGAATGCTGCCACAGATTCTTTTTCGCAGATTCCATAAAGTACAGGTACTCGAGCTGTTGATGGTATGGATTTGCGGAAATGTTCGGGATGCACGCCGTTTTCTCGATGGTCTACAGTGGGCATGAAAGGTGATACAGGAAATGGTGTACCTATAACCTGCGTTGTTAGATGAGTGAGGTGATTAATCTATCCTATACAAGGCTACATATACAGGGTGTCTGGTGAGTGGATGTCAAAACTTCAGATTTGGATAATAACCGAGTTCGACTTGAAAAAAACGTTATATGGGACAAGTTGCCTGTATTTGAAATTTAAGGGGCAACTTCAGATAAACGGATTTTTGACCGTGAGAATTGGTAGTACTTTGGAAAATGAAAAAATGTTGTCATTACGAATTTTTGCCCAACTTTGAAATTGAAGCGGTCAGACATATTTTAAAATGAATACCTAAATTTAAATGCCTATTCCTGGCCTCTTCAATTTCAAAGTTAGGTCAAAATTTGTCCATTTTCCAAAGTTGTACTACAGAAGGTCAAAAACACAATTTCCTCAAATTTTCATTTCAAAACATTTCTAGCCTGTTCAATTTCAAAGTTGGCCAAAACTTCATGATGACAAAATTTGTTCATTTTCCAAAGTACTATCCATTTCCAATACGTTTTTCTTGTGAGGTAGCATCATACCTTGTAACATTTACGTGTTTCTTCTAAAATGATCTCTGTCTGCGTTTATGTGATGACTACCCCCAAATGTGGTACGAGTATATCTATCTATGAACTCGCAGTACGAGGCCCCTTGCATCATGCTGAGAGAAGCTCTCATCACTGCACAAGTTAGCTTCAACTGATCGACTTTGTTCAAGTTGCCATACTTGGGTAATCTGACTTGTAGTAAAAGTCGGAGTACTCACTAGGCTGATCACCAGAGCTGTGGTATCAAAACGATTTTGGGATTGGATTTCGGTTTTGGGTTCGACATTTTTTCATTTCGGGTTTGCTCTTCTGAATTTTCATTTCGGTTTCGGGATTTGTTTTGGGATTGAAAAAATTGTTTCGGTTCCGGGTTGAATTGATTTCGGTTTTGGGA
Organism: Planococcus citri; assembly: GCF_950023065.1. NCBI lineage: Eukaryota > Metazoa > Arthropoda > Insecta > Hemiptera > Pseudococcidae > Planococcus > Planococcus citri. The sequence continues at coordinate 65,925,038 of NC_088678.1, read as the reverse complement.
TTTCCATTTTAACCAATTTTAAGCTCAAATTGACTAATGGACCCGGCAAGAGTTTAAAAAAATGGGTGGTTTTGACGTGCAAAATCCAATGGTGTAATTAGTGTAACGTTTTAAACGCATATTTTGCTTAATTCGTCAAGTAATTTTTATCATAATCTGAATGATTCGACGATAAATAATGTAAAATTACTATTTATCAAAATAAAATCGCTGCAAAAGGGCAAAAATTGAAATCCCAAAACCAAAACAAAATCATTTCAGTTTTGGGATTGTTTTGGGTTCAAAATTATATCGGTTTTGGGATCAAGAAAAATAATGACTTTGGTTTTGGGATTGGATTTGAATCTGGATTCAATCTGTTCCGGTTCTGGGATCGTTTCGGTCCCACAGCTCTGTTTGATTTGATCACCTCTTGAGCCCTAAATTGGTTGTGTCATAATTAAGTATATTGCAAGTATGTTGGATGTTGATTTGGTTTATTCGCAAGCATGATTGTTGTTTCATAACAATCGGCTAATTGTAGATTCTGGACTGATTAATTAATTCTACTGTGAACCTAGAGAATTGGTTCAACCTTTGGTGCTTTCAAATGTGTAGTCCTTGACATATGGTAAGGTACAGTTTGTTATGTTAAGTACATCTACAATCTGTGTGTTAATTCTATAAGGTGTATATTTGTAAATATATCGCAAATACAGTGAAAGCTCGTTATAACACTTTGGGTTATAACGCTGATTTCCTCTGGTCCCTAGACAAGTATAGGCAACCCCATTTAAACCAATGTAAAATTAATCGCGATATAACGCTCATGATCAATTATAAATCGCGTTTTAATGCTCTAAGATTCAGGAAAAATCACATTTTTTTATAATTTTTGACAACAAAAAACCAATTTTTTGCAACAAAAAAGCTTATTTTTATGTAAGAAATCCTCACTTTTAGAAAATTTTGGCCACGACAACATTTTTTTTTGAAATTTTTGCAGTTTTGATTTTTAAAAAAGTAAAGAAAAACTTTTTGCAAAATTTTGCCAAAAAATATGTGTTTTAACTTGAAACAATTTCAGTTCATACACACAAGTAAAATTATTTTGGCCATAAAAAAGTAAGATTTTTTGATAACCTTATCAAACTTTAATAGAAGCTTGATTACAATTCTTACAAAGAAGGCAGGTAATGTGACTAAGGAACGTGTTTTTTTTTAAAAAAAAGAAGAAATTGTAATGATTGAAAGAATGGAAATTGAATTGTTTCAAACAACTGCAGGTAAATGTTTGAACATTTTTTAATGTCACCAAAAGTTTCATTTTTTTATAAATTTAATTCTCTGCATTTAAGAAGGATTTTAGCGTAAGTACTTAGGTATGTATGTCCCCAGTTGTTCAAATTCAAAATAAAGTTCACATTTACATTTCTTATATTATGCTCTTCTTGCTTTAAAACGAGAATTCGCGGTATTACACCCTCATCAGTGTTAAAACAAGACTTTTGCTTATAACGCGTTTCGGCTTATAACGTTTTTTTTTTCAGTTCTTTGAAGAGCGTTATAACAAGCTTTTACTGTATATGAGTGTAGAAATACCACTTGTAGTTGTATTATTTTATTTACCAGCGCCTGTATTGCGAATAATACTACAAAAGAGTGATATATTGTGTGAATATTGCCTACTCTTCCCATTATAGTATGTATGTATTATTATGTCAGAGTAGCTACACCTGAGATCGTCATATCCCTTCGAGCTATCCGTAAACCATAAGAAAAGTTTATATGAGTTGGGTGTTTCCTGTTTATTCTGATCTATCCTTCTATAAGAATATATGACATCCAATCCTCATCTCATTCATCTATATTCTATATATTAAAATTATGACCGGATTCTTGTGACAGTGAGATCTCAGGAACGGCTGAACCGATTTTGATCGACGAAGTCTCAAAAAAAAGCTTTTGACCCGTAGATGTGCAGGTTTTAATCAAAAGTTCAAAAAGTTGCGCCGTAAAGCTCAAAAAAGCTCAATAATTGATTTTTGTCCATACGTAGCGCATTCGACATGTACACAGTAGTACGTATATTATACCTTGAAAGAGCATCTAAAAAAGTCAAATGTTGAAGAAAAAAGTTCACAAAAAAGTTGTGCCTTAAAGCTCAAAAAAGCTCAATAATTGATTTTAGCCTATACGTAGTGCATTCGACATATATAGAGAAATATGTATATTATACCTTGAAAGAGCATCGAAAGAAGTCCAATGTCAAAAAAAAAGTTTACAAAAAAGTTGTGCCACAAAGCTCAAAAAAGCTCAATAATTGATTTTAGCCTATATGTAGCATATGTCACGTATTCACAGTAGTACGTATATCCCTTTCACTACCGCACCCAAAATCATGAACACACAGTACACACACAGCCCAGGCATAAATTTTGAAAAAAATGAAAAAAAAAATTTGGTGAAATTTCAGCCAAAAATATAGGTTGTTGGTAACACTGCGCGAGCCTAGTGGAATCCCAGTGGTGTTGATTAAACATGGATGAGGCGTTCATAGTTCCGCCACTAACATTTCAAACTGCTAGGATGGCCCATCTCTGAGAAAGAAACATTCAAGTTTGTCACACATATGTGACAGCAGTCTGTGTGTGTGGTTTTGTGTGTCACAGCATGTGTGACTGCGGTAGCGAACGGGATATTATACCTTGAAAGAGCATCTAAAAAAGTCAAATGTTGAAGAAAAAAGTTCACAAAAAATTTGTGCTTTAAAACTCAAAAAAAGCTCAATATCTATAAATAGCAAGGTGTTTTTTTTGTGATCGTTCGTTTGGAAGAACCGCCAAACCGATTTTGTTCGACGATGTCTCATAAAAAAGCTTTTGACCCGTAGATGTGCAGGTTTTGGTCAAAAGTTCAAAAAGTTTTGAAAAAAGCTTTCAAAAGATTCAAAAAGCTCAAAAATTGATACAGTATAAACAAGTGTGACGATGTATACGCGAAAATACGTATGGTCCACCTAGAAAGAGCTTGCCAAGAAATAATTTTTGACCATATTTGTTAAGTTTTATAAAAAGCTTGAAGCTCGAAAAAGTTGAAAAAGCTTTGTACATGATGTAAAGAATTAGAATTCTTCAATACCCCATAAACATTTTAAATTACGTAAGAGGTCTACCCAGAAAGTGCTTGCCAAAAACTACTTTTTGGCCATATTCGTAAAGTTTTGAAAAAAGCTTAAAGCTCAAAAAAGCTCAAATGTCATATTTTCCTTATATGTGAGGGCGCATACGGAAAGGGACCTAACGACCGAGGTCGTAGAGTTTGAATCTGGAGTCAGTTTTTTGGTGGGGTTGTGGTATCAAAACTTTGGAAAGTTCTGATTAAAGCTTTGAAAAGCTTCAAAAAGCTCAAAAAGTTCAAGGCAGTATAAATGACTGTGTCGATGTATACGCGCAAGTACGTATAGTGTACCTAGAAAGAGCTTGCCAAAAAATGTTTTTTGACCATATTTGTAGAATTTTGGAAAGAGTTCAAAGCTCGAAAAAGTTCAAAAAACGTTATACATGACATAAACAATTAGAATTTTTCAGTACCCAATAACTATTTTAATGTATGTATGGCCTACCTAGAATGTGCTTGCCAAAAATACTTTTTGACCATATTCGTAAAGTTTTGAAAAAAGCTTGAAGTTCAAAAATGCTCAAATGTCAAATGTTTCTTATATTATTGTGTGATATGTCGATTGATATGTTTTCGAGGTCGTAGAGTTCGAATCTGGAGTTATTTTTTTGGTGAGGTTGTGGGGTGAGTCATGGAGGAGCTTAAAGCTTTAAAAAGTTCAAAAAGCGTCATACTTCATAAGAACAATTAAAATTCTCCAGTGTCCAATGAATATTTTAAGTATGTATAGTCTCCCTAAAAAGAGCTCCCCAAAAAATACTTTTTGACCATATTCGCAAAATTCTGAAGGAAGCTTAAAGCTGAAAAAAGTTCAAAAAGCTTCAGATATGATGTAAAAATTAGAATACTCCAGTGCCCAATGAATATTTTAAAGTATGTATAGTCTACCTATGTCGAGCTTGCCAAAAAATACTTTTTGACCATATTCGTGAAATTTTGAAGAAAGCTTAAAGCTGAAAATTTTTTAGAAAGCTTCAGATATGACATAAAAAATTAGTATTCTCCAGTACCGAACTAATTTAGAGTACTCATAGTCTACTTAGAAAAAGCTTGCCATAAAATACATTTTGACACATTCGCAGTTTTGAAGAAAGCTTAAATGAAATCCTAAAGCTTAAAAAACATGAAAAAGCTTCATACAATCAGTATTCTCTACTACTCAATAATATTTTAATTTGAAAATAGCTTTTAAACTTTAGTTGTCATGGTTTTTATCAAAAGTTGAAAAGTTTCTGAAGGGAGCTTTAAAAAGTTTTTAAATAGCTCAAAACAGATAAACAACGGTGTTGATGTACACATGAAAAAGTGCTATTTTTAGCACATTGGGTATCAAAATTAATCCTGGAACCATGGTTTCATTTTTTTGAGTTCTGGAGTGGTTATACTTATCTAGCATCTCACTTTTTCATCAACTTATGCAAGTTTCGGACTATTTTGGAAAATCTCTACTGTTATATGTAGGAGTTTAGATTTTTCAACTGAGGGGTTGAATTTTTTTTGTGAGTCCTTGACAAAATTAGAATCACGTTTTAAGGAAATTCCTAATTGCATTTTTGACTCGGAAATCTTGGAATATTTGTGACGTGACCAGCGATACCATACCATAAGTCGGAAAACTTTTTTTTGAGATAATCGCGTTTTCATGGAAAAAGTCAGAAAATATCAAAAAAAAATTTTTTGTCGATTCATATACTATGAAGCCTATACTTTGGAATGGGTGTACCCACCGATCTTAAACACATCGTTTTAGTGGTGAAAAACCGGTTTTACAAAAGTGCTTTTCATAAAAAAATGTCAAAAAAAAAAAAATATTACCTATGATGTAAAACCATTAAAAGATGAAGAAAATCAAAAAAAAAAAATACTGTTCACTGGTTTTTAAAAATGTTACAAAAATAACCCAAACTTTCAAAAACGTTTTTCTCAGAATTTTGGTTTTTGAATTTCAAAAAATACGCAACTTTGAAATTTTGCAAATTTGTCAGATTTTAATATTTTGAAAATCTGTTTGCACCATTGAAAAGAGGAAGAAAAACACTACCAGAAACCACAATAAAACGAAAAAAAATTTGCCGACATATGGTATGGTATCGCTGGTCGCGTCACATTTCTAAAATTGTGTCAAGTAAGTATTTTATTGAAGTATTCTCCAGTACCGAACCAATATTTAGAGTACTCATAGTCTGCTTAGAAAAAGCTTGCCATAAAATACATTTTGACACATTCGCAGTTTTGAAGAAAGCTTAAAAAAGTTCCAGGTCAAAGTTAAGTGAAACTTTGAAATTTTCAGTTATGTGGTATTAGATCCAATCCGATGTGTTAGTTTCATTTCAACTGTAGGAAAAAAAACAAGTATTTTTGGAATTTTTCAGCAACTTCTGCTAAAAAAGTGATAAGTATAGGTAGCCTAATTCGCAATTTTGCCTAAAACTTGAAATTTTTGCCAACTTTAAATGAAACCATGACTTTTCAAGCAATTGTTATAAGAAAGCTGATACTTTTTTTCAATTTTTGTAGAAAAGTAGGACATTATTTTAATGAATGATAAAGCGATGACAGAGTGATGCTTTTCAGGATATTTTAGAGAACAATTTACGCTTTGGGTTATTTTTGATGAAAAAGTAACAATTATTGAAATTTTTGCTTTGAAACAACTTTTTTTCTGTCAATTATTAAAACAGCCATAACCTTTCACAATTTCCGGCAAAAAGCAACAATAACAATGTTAGCAAAAAGCAAGACTTTTTGGGAATTATAGGCGAAAAAAGATACTTTCAAAATTTTCAAAATGAACAATTCACGTCTAGAAGAGGAGCGCAGTATGCGCGAAAAATGGGTTATCTAGTTATAATTAATAGGTACATACCTACCTACCTTTACATTCTTAATTTTTTTTTCAAAATTCGGTGCCCTTTTAAATTTCAAAGATAGGCAACTTGTCCATAACAAAACGTTTTTTTTTTCAAGTTGTACCCAGCTAGGTATATCCAAATCTGAAGTTTTGACATCCACTCACCAGACACCCTGTACATTATGAATCATTTCACCTACTGTGTTGAGTTTTCGATCTGGCCTGTATTCTACAAGTTTTTCAGCTCTTATTTTTCTGTAAATTGAAAGTAATTTTCTTCTATCTGATTTATCAGGTACGTCGTACTCTAGGTTCTCAGCTATTTTCACGCTATTGGTGATATTCTCTTCTTGAGTGCAGCGCAGAGGATTAAAGAAGTAACCACTCATCATTACAGCTTTGTGAAATAATCCTTTGGAAAAAATATCCGCTTTAGTGGAATTTGGAATCGAACCTATCAGGATGTTGAATTGGATACCAACCTTGAGCCCGAGAAGATAGCATCAAATTATGTACAAGTGCAGCTCCACTACTACTTCCTAGTAAAGTCACATTATTTGGATCGCCTCCGAAAACCGAAATATTATCTCTGATCCATTCTAGTCCGAGGATAATATCTTTTAATCCCTGGTTGCCCGAACATTCGTCCAATCCCAGATTCAGAAACCCTACAGAATTCGTTGCAATCGTCATACGTCAAGGAATGAACATGAACCCTGCAGCACCCCCGAGTGGTCGTGTGAAAATGTAGATACCTACCTAGAAAATGTAATCGATGTGCTATGCCAACATATACGACATCTAAATGCATAATATAATCAGGCGATCCATAATGCCAAGTTTCAGGCGAACCGTGACTTAGTCCTCCTGGATGTACAAGGACGATTACAGCCTTTAAAGCATCATTTTTTGAAGGCAGCTGTGATAAAAAATATAAAAGCCCATCTTACACAAAAGTCGAATATTTTATGTATTGGTGGACCTGGTTCTTACACTTGGGGTGTGGATATTGTTATAAAGACAGTCTTCTGAACCGATGATATTTTTCCGAATATACGAATACTGCAAACATCCTTCTTTTTTTTCAACACTAGCGTCTAAAATTCCATCCCAGGGTTTCGCTTTGACTGGGTCCTGATGAAAATGTAGATCATAGACTATAATATTGAGCTTGTGTTAACTCATAGGGTGTGTAAGTTACCTTCAATCGCATTGATCCGCGTGTATTTTGTCCATAGGGGATACCAAAAAATGAATAGTATTCTGCACCGGAGAATTTGGACACTTTCTTGACTCCTCGAACTCTACCCTCGTTCACTGTAACTGTCACTTTTTGCGCCATGTTCAATATTCAATGGGAATCACTTCACTGAAAAAGAATTGTCGAAAGGTGTTCTAGAAATACGGCCTGCTCGTAAGTATATAGTGGACAATGGACATTTCACAATAGAAGCTCATTTTACGAGTGTACTTGTACTACGTATCTATAGAAGGCGTATTACCATTTTATCAACATAGGTACAAGTACGGCTCAATGTTTATACGAAGCTAATTACCTACCAGGAGTTGTCGACTTCGTATTGAAAAAAATTAAAAAGTTGAGTTATTTAAAAGGTTGAAAATTATGTTTGAGCGTTGTTGACCCATGAAGCATAAGTATACGAGAGAAATACCCGTGCAAACATGTCTACTTGAGCCCAACTGAGTTGTATACGTGGTAGATTTAATGAGCTAGGTTACCTATGAAACACCCTGTAGATGTGAGCACCAGCAGGTTTGACTGTGGACCTCCCTCCCCCTCCATCAAAAAAATAACGTAATAAGAAATTGACGAACGAAACCGAAGTCTTTATATTTGAATTTACGAATCAATCTAATAATCTTTTCTCAACTCGTGCTTCAAGTTTTCCAAAAACTCCATCCTTTCGCCGTTCAATTTGCCTTCTATCAGTCTGCTTTCGTTGTCTATTTGCATGTAACATGGTTTATCTGTCGTCGAAGGATCCCAGTGTACTTTGAACTCATCGATGTTGGGATCACTATAACAAAAAATTCACGTGAAAATTAGATATTTTCATCTCCGGTTTCAACGATGAAGACAAGTCATATTTTTTGTACTTCACAATAATAATGCGACTTTTTTTGCATATTTACCCGGTTTTAGCGAAATTTGTGACCATTTTTGTGAAAGTATGGATCATTTGTATTGTTTCATTGGAAAAAATTCGATGCGGCTCGTCCCCAGGTAAAACTATAGGGGTCCAGTAACTGAAGTCGTCTGCGTGAAACGTTCCTGTATCGTCGAGTGTGAAGTGTGATTATATAAAACACTGTACCAAAATTTACGCAATTGTACATTTTTATTCAGTTTTCCTGGCATTTTATCTACCATTTTTACAATGATCAAATTTTTAATGCTAATGGCCAGAAAATGTTTTATTTTTTTAAAATTTTTTGGTGAATTTTTTTTAGGCATTCTCGTAGGTGGAAAATTTTAGAAAAAACAGCTTATTACTTATGGATTTTCGTAGTTTTAGATGGGTTAAAATTTTGCATTAAATTCAAATATTCTGACAAAAATGTTTTCCGATCATTTTTGAAGAATTTTGGAATCTAAATTCTGTCATGATCAGAGCTCGCATATTCTTTTCCTAAAAAACCCTAAATACCTATGCGTTTAAATATTTTTTTTTTGTCTAAAAAATTCCAAAATATGCTCTAAAACGTGAAAATAGTTCACGAACAAAAATGCAATAGGTACACAGCATTTTATTTCATTACCTACAAATTTAGAAATCAAAATGAACTCTGAAAAATGCCTAGCCAGTATTGTATATTATGCGATAAAAAAAAAATGAAAAATGAATCAAATGATCGGTAAAAAATTTTTAATTGAGCAAAATATCCCCTAAAAACCGCTAAAAACGTGAAATATTCTTTAAAAACGCGGAAAACTCCCTTTAAAATGTCTAAATATGATGTGTTATGAAGGGTGAAATAGGCTCATTTTACTGGAAATTTTATGAATCGTGGTTTCGTGGAGATAATTGACAAATTTCCTATCTCCTTTGTGTAAAAAAAAAAATATGTTCGAGCATAAAAATCCCAGCCCTGGTCATAATTTTTGGGATTTTTGGGGAAAGGTGTCATTGAGATTTTGGCAGGAAATCAAAAATTTCTATTAAAACTTTTTAAATTGCATTTTGATGAATTCTGAGTCCAAACTTGAGTCATGATTCTTGAGCTATTTGAGAAATTGTCATAAGACCGATTAGAATGGATATCAATTTTAAGAGGCAATCAAAAAATTTTCCCAGAAGGCCAGAAAACCTGAGAATTTTTGAAAAATTTCAGCTTCAAAAGTTGAATTTTTGGAAACAATTAATTTTTTAGATGCTTTGCAATCGTATCAAAAATTTATGAAAGATTTCTTTACTTAACAGAATGGAGACAAACAGAGAAGTAAGAAGGTATACCGAGAAATTTCTTAAGATGATGGCATTCTTGGAAAAACTTCGTAGATGACAAAAAAAATCGAATTCGAGAGTCAAGGCCCAAGTTGGTGATCAAAATTATTTAAAGGTGTGCAGAAACAGTTTTTGATGGAAGAATTTTGATTTTCTGTCATTTCAGGTCATCTTGATAGGTTACATGATACCTTTTTCAGATATTCATTCTTAAAAGTCACGAATTGATGTTGAGCTTAAAATTTTTCAAAAGTGCTCAAAAACAATTTCGATGAAAATTTTTGATTTTCTGTTGAAATTTCAGTCTACTTGAGTTTTGATAGGTCGAATTACACCTTATTCAGAAATCCCAAAAATGAAGACTCGCTTTTAAGCTCAAAATACTTTGAAATGTGCTCACAAATATTTTCGTTAAAATATCTGAATTTCTCGCAAAATTTCAACCTAAAAGTCGTGTACGAAGTCTTTTTCAAAAATCTCTAAATTCATATTTTGAACCTAAAAGTTTTCAAACATGCTCAAAAACATTTCTATCTGAGTAAGCGAATTTCCTTGTACCGGTTTTGAAGTCACTAATCACGAAACTGTTTAAGAAGGGAATTCTAACGATAATGTTTTATGGTTCAACAAGGGAGGGGGTAGAGGAGGAGGTAAAATCAGTTTCTAAAAGTGTTACCTTGTACGGATTCCTCAAGCAGCACAGATAATTTATCTTTCAACGTGCAAGCGTTTCCTTCGAAGGTGAATTTGTAGACATAAACAGATTCGGGCAGATCTTTCGCCACCACATCGAGCAATGTTTTGTAAAGATCTGAATTAGCCAAGTCTGTATAAACCTAAAACCATAGGAACAAAAACCATTGGAAAAGAAATTATTTATAGAGTAGGTACCTACATATTTCAGGCTTTGAAATAATTGAGCTCAAAATTTGTAATCATACGTCGATTAATATCGGCAAAGAAGCCGATTCTATGTTTTGTCCTTTCCAGTAGCAGTCTCCTAGTCGTTTTTTAATGTATTGAACTTCATCATCTGTGACGTCGTATGCCCAACCATAATGATTGTTACGAATTGATGTTACGAAATTCTTCATTGTTCCTTCACGCATTCCTCCTAAAAAAACAATGATGAGAAAATGTAGCAAACATTTTTTTCGGGGATTTCAAAAATTATAAGTGGGTGTGAAAGCAATCAGTTTGAAGGTAAAATTATCATACTGCAAAATGCTCCGAACGCCTCTTTTTCGCAAATCCCATAAAGTAAAGGTACACGAGCTGTTGATGGGATGGATTTTCGGAAGTGATGAGGATGCACGCCGTTTTCTCGATGGTCTACAGTGGGCATGAAAGGTGATACTGGAAATGGTGTGCCTAAAACCTGTCTTACCAAAAAAAAAAAGAGCAAGGTATCAACATATGTACGTCATACTCCTTTAAATAGCTACACGTGTCTGTTTAGATACATGATAAGCATAAGATAAGTATTTGTTAAATTATCTATTTTATAAATTTTGAATCACTTATTAGAGAAGGGGCGTAAGTCCCAAAAATAAAATTTTACAGGAGAAGGAAAAAACTGTTTTACCACTAAACTTTCGAAAATTTTTGAAAAACGATTGCACCACGAAAAAGTACTTATCAAGCCGAGTATTTTTCACTAATTACATCAAATCTTGAGTTCAGCGCAACCTAGCGAGGTTCGATCGAAGGTTTTGGACTTACGCCCTTTCTCTAATAGATTTTTTTTTGTTTTTTTTCCAAGTTTTTTTGCTGAAAACAGTATATTTTGCCACAAAATGAAATTAAAAGTCAATTAAGTCGTCTTCTGAACCTTTTTATTACTTCAATATTTATGAACATAAGATTTTCGACTTATCTAATTAAAATAAAACCAACATCTCAAACGTTAATTTCGATGCATAGTAAAGTAGTCAGGATTACGAAAACCTTTTTTTTTCCTTCGGTTTTGGTTCGCAAAAATCATCGTCACTAGCATGATCTGACATTATTGTAGTGTTTAAATAAAGAAAAATTATTCAATATAACAACACAAAATTTAGGATGCCGACTGTTATCGAATAAATTTAAGTATACAACCACCATGAGAGATCCGGGATGAAAGCAAACAGCCAATCTGTTTCATATTTTAATTTGCTATAGTGTAGTTCCAAAAACATCCGTACCTATTTCAAGTAGAAGAAAGCGCATAGATAGGTCCTGGACTTACGCCTTTTCATCAATAGGCAACATCCGTAGTGTGTTATATGGGTACCATGTTTCCGCAGGAAGAGAAACGGCGCAAGTCCGTACCTATTTCATGTAGAAGAAAGCGCATAGATAGGTTCAGGACTTACGCCCTTTCTTCAATAGGCAACATCTGTAGTGTGTTATATGGGTACTATGTTTCAGCTGGAAGAGAAACGGCGCAAGTCCTCGGACTTGCGCCGTTTCTCTAATAGATGAAAACTTTGGTGCTATCAAAGTAGGAGTATGAAGCATGGACTTGCGCCATTTTTTAGCATAATGTGTGTCGACATGAAAGGAGTCGATTTTAGTGAAAAAACGATTTTTGCCAAAACTGTGACTTACGCCCCTTCTCTAATAAGTGATTCAAATTCGCTTCGTTACCATGTTAATTTTTCTGTCTGGTCTGTAAGCGATCAAGTGCTCTGCTCCTATTTTTCTGTAAATCGAGAGTAATTTTTTTCTATCTGATTTATCGGGCACGTCGTACTCGAGGTTTTCAGCTAATTCGGCGCTCATGGTCATATTCTCTGCCATGGTCAGGCGTAGAGGATTGAAGAAGTAGCCACTCATCATTACAGCTTTGTGAAATAATCCTTCGGAAAAAATATCCGCTGTAGTGGAATTCAGAATCGAACCTATTAGGATGTTGAATTGGATACCAACCTTGAGCTCGATGAGACAGCATCATATTATGTACAAGTGCAGCTCCACTGCTGCTTCCTAGTAAAGTCACATTATTTGGATCACCTCCGAAAACGGAAATGTTATCTCTGATCCATTCTAGCCCGAGGATGATATCTTTTAATCCCTGGTTGCCCGAACATTCGTCCAATCCCAGGTTCAGAAACCCTACAGAATTCGTTGCAATCGTCAGACTCGAAAGTATGAACTCAGGAGAACCCTTGAATGGCCATATGAAAATATAGGTACCTACCTAGAAAATGCAATCGATGTGCTATACCAACGTATAAGACGTCTAAATGCATAATATAATCAGGCGATCCATAATGCCAAGTTTCAGGTGAACCGTGACTGAGTCCTCCTGGATGTAGAAGGACAATTACAGCCTTTAAAGCATCATTTTTTGAAGGCAGCTGTGACAGAAGATGGCTAAATATTCATAAATGCTAATCTTACACATACTTAATTCGAATATGTATTTTGTATGTTGGTGGGTCTGGGTTCTTACATTTGGAGTGTGGATATTGGTATAAAGACAGTCTTCTGAACCGACGATATTTTGCCGAACATACGAGTACTGCAAACATCCTTCTTTTTTTTCAACACTAGCGTCTAAAATGCCATCCCAGGGTTTCGCTTTGACTGGGTCCTGAGGAAAATGTCGATCGTAGACCATGATATTGAGTTGGTATTAATTCAGGTAGAGTAAATTACCTTCAATCGCATCGATCCGCGAGTATTTTGTCCATAAGGGATACCAAAAAATGAGTAATATTCTGCTCCGGAGAATTTGGACACTTTCTTGGCCCCTCGTACTTTACCTTCGTTCACTGTAACAGTCACTTTTTGAGCCATGTTCAATGCACAATGGGAATTACTTTACTGCGAAAAAAAAAGTGCCGAAAGGTGTTCTTGAAATACCTAATGTGTATAAGTTTCGGGTATTTCGGAGTATTAGCGTATTTTATGAGTGTACTATCTGTAATGTTACCATTTTATCACCATCAGTACAAGCGTTTCGCAATGTCTATTCGTGATTATCTGGAATCGTTGACTTCGTATCGAAATGAGTGAAAAAACATTATTTTGAAGGTTTGAGAATTTCATTAAAGTTTCGCTAACCTTGAAAAGTAGGTACGTATAGGGAAACTTGAAAGATTTTGAAATTTATGATATTTTGTTTGGGGGGGGGGGGCTGTTTTTTGCAGGTATTTTGAGCAGTGCTGGTGAGAATTTGATTTTTTTTTTAAATAATCGAGTAACAAGTGAATGTTTTGGAGTAATTTTCTGAGCTTAGCAGGATTTTTGAATGGTTTGCACTATGAAATAAATTATTATCATTATTATTCGTTTTTACCTCCCATTGATCCGAGTATTTTTATTTGATTTCTGGGCGTGTTTCTTTGATCACATTGGAGGGTTGGAGTGTCTGCCTTCTGAGGTGTGTTCGTCCTTGGCCAGGTTTACGCTGTTCAAGAAACATAGGCAGTAGATATTCATAAAGAAACAATATCGAAGGCATATTCGATCTAATAGCATTAGGCACCCTGAAAAAAATTTCAAAAAAACATAATTTTAGGCTAATTTTCAGTTGTTGGAAAATTTCAGTTAGAATTCCTAGTGACATAATGATGTAGGTATGCACTTACTTTTGTGACTGTTGCTGTTTCACATCTCTTTCTTGCTGATAGAATGATTCCTCTACACTCTTGGTCATTTTGAATGTTATAATTGATAGAACTTTTTCAAATTCGATCAAAAAAAAAAATCACCGAGAACTTCAATCATTTAAATTTTATTGCGAATTGAATCGCCACAAATGATGTCAACTCTGAAATATTTCACTCGGACGAATTCTTATTGTGTTTTTCACGTGTTTACATTCACCATCGTCATGAAATTACTGACTTTGAGAAGCAAAAAGAAAATAATTCCTCAGCCCGCTGGCATTTGTCACCCGGACCGAAAGCTCGAGCGATAAACATGTGATTAGAAGTCTTCTTTTCTATCTCCTGGAGTGAGTGTATTATTATGCGTCGTACTTCAACCCATGAGTGAAGATGTTCGCTGCTTGCTCAAACAGCAAGAGGTGGAATCCTGTTGAGGTCACGGTGCAATGTAAAATTTAAAACGGGTTTAAAAATGTGTAAAGTTGCATGATATGCAAAAAAAATGTATAGGATTTTGATAATAAATACCTACCTACCTACCTATACCTATCTATAACAACGAGCCAGGTGATATTTTCTAGAAATTCAGCGAGAATGCATGATAACAGTTGTGACGTACTTATTTGTGTAAGTTCACTAGAAGCGATTGTTGAGTAAGCTCGCATTTTTGTTTAGGTTTTTTGACCTCCAAAATCGGGATTCAAAGTTCATGTACAATTATTATAGGTAGGTACGAATTGAGTTACATTATTATTAGGTAGCCTAAACTCAGAATTGAAGGCGCTAGAGTGTTTAAAAAATTTAAAAGCAGGCACCTATTTCAAATTCTGTGTTGCAAAATTTTTAGAAAAATTTGAGCGCCTTCGATTGTAAGTTTAGGTGAGTAATGAATCGCAGAATTTTGAATATTCTGCTCTTCCAAATAGAAGAAATTATTACGGCGATAAAATGCAAAATCAGAAATGTTTTCAAATTTATAAGATGCCCTGGCGCGTTCAATTTCGATTTCAGACAAATAATGAAAATAACTCAACTTTTACCTGTACTCGTAATCAGACTAAGTTTATCTATGTATAATAAATTCAAGGAGTTATACACTCTCGTAAGAATCAACATAAAACAGCACATAACTCTGCCCCTTCAGTTTTCAGAGTCGACAATTCAACTTTCACTCTTGTTGTTTGGTGTGATGTATCGACACTCGACAGTATTTTTCGCCTTGAGGACGGCGGCCCAATCAGTCAAATTCTACCTACATCTCCGTATTATTCTAATTCAGCGAGTCAAATTAATCTGTTTTTACCTTGAAATTTTGAATTTTCCATGAAAAATGTGGGAATAGGTAGTAGGTACATGAAAGAAGTTCAATTTCAACAAAATTAAATCAAATAGTTGGGTTTTGGTAGGTATATAGGTACCTACTTGATTGCGAAAAAGTAGATTTTGAGGCAGTTTGATTCGATGAATACGCAACGCATTCGAGGTTTATAGGTCGACTTCTTGATTTTTCTCAATCCAATTTTTTTACCACATTTTAAAAAAATCTTTGATTTATATTTGATCGACTTATTTTTTTTTCACCTTAATATTAAATGATTTTGGTAATTTTAAAGAAAAAAATTATTCTATCATTCCTAATCATATTGAACGAGAATGATATTTTTTATTTTTTGATTTCATTTTATGGAAAACAAATTAAAAATTTTCTAAATCATCGAATGACTCTCTGAAAAAAATTGCAACTTAATGGGACATTCTTCAGGACAGAATTTGCTGTCAAAACTCGCTTTTTTAATCATTTAGGTGGGTTTATTATTGCTCTCCAAAAGTGCTGAAAATTGGTATAAAGGTGAAGAATACATTTTTTTGAGGTTACACCCTTCTAGACAACAGACTGCAGGACTGTAATGACGAGCTTCTAAAATTAGCTCATAAAAACGCTCGAAAAAAATGACTCAGCTCATAATCAAATAAAATTCAGCATCTATAAACTCTTAATTCCGAATCCCCCCCCTCCTTCATCGATCGAAAGGATCTCAAAGATGGTCAATTTGAGTTCGTAGATACTCCAATTTTGCGTTGAGTTTTCTCATGACAATGCATTTCTCCAAAATTGAGAGATTCTAAAACTTCACGAAAGCTTCAAAATGGCTTGAACCAATCGATCTGGGATTTCTAAACTTGAAAGTAGGATACAGCCCAAATTACAGTCTTCATAATGTTTATACTTATCAAATTTTTGACTTTTTTCGTAGCAAATGGACCGAATTGGGATTTTTAAAACAATGATCATGGTTGTTATTTTTGTATGCTTCGTTTGAGAAGATAAAATAGGTGTTATTTGGAAGACAAACACTTGAAAAATTACTATTTTCATTTTTGAGTAGTTTAAAAAGTGAAAAAAGAAAAAAAATTGAAATTCAGATTTTTTGTAAGAATAGAATTTGATTTTTGTTCCTTTTGAGAAGAAGAAGCAGGATTGACGAATTCTGAAAATTACGTACGAGTCTGCTTTGTAATTTTGATTATCACTGAAAAAAAACTCGACAATTTCGCATTTTTTTTTGTCTTGTGGCGTAATTTTTTGAAAAAATACTGTTTACATTGAATAACATTTTCTGTAGTGATAGTCTTTAGCAGATAGGAAAATACAAACATTTTCAAGATATTTTCTGTCGATTTCCATTTTTTCCCTTTGAAGTAAATCAAGTCATTTTTGAAGATCAAAAATGCTCTATTTTTTTTTCTGGAAAAACGCTTAAAACGTATGATAGAAGCGCTTCTTTCGATATTCTAATTTCAAAAATTTTCCAAAAATGTTGGGTTTTGTTTCACTTTTTGGGGTAGGTAATTTTCAACGAACTGATTTGAATTTTGTCAGAGAAAATTGCATTGAAAAAGTGGACTGGTAATTTCGTTGAAAACGTCGAAAACAAGTTGAAAAATTTGAAAAACAAAAAATTGAGATGATAAAACATTTTTACCCCCCCCCCCCCCTCCATCCGTCCTTCCTTTAAAAAAATACTTGAAAAGCACATAACACTAGAAAAATGAAAGTTTTAGAATTAGATGTAGTATGTAGGTAAAATCTTGTCCAAAAAAATCGTGAACTGTTTGCAGAATGCTTCACTCATGAAAAATCGAAATGGTGAAGATATGTTTGACACCCCCTCTCGCTCCTTCCTAAAATACCTTAAAATTGCAAAGACATTGAAAAACAAAAAAATTGATGAGTAAAATGTGGAACCTTCCTCCCCTTTCCTTAAAGAAGTCGTTAAGTGTTTGAAAAATGTCCTACCAGAAGTCCGGTCAAAGTCTCGCTGTTCCATTTTGAAATTTTGTTAGACACTCGGATAGAACTAGAACTCAGCAGATTGACTTTTCTTAGAGCCTTATCTATCCCCTCCTCCAAACGTGATTATCTCAAAATACAAAAATAGGTACAGTTATTATTATTTTTTTTCTAATGCGTGTAAAACATTCCGTTTGAAAACAACCGAAAAATGGAACACCACGCCATATAAATCAACAATGGTAACGCTATTTAGTCCTAAATCAAGCCGCACAAAATGTAGACGTATTCAAGACAAAACAAATTTTTTTATTGGCCAATGGAACATGGAAAAATAATAATACAAAAAAACACTCGAATGATGAAGGTTGTTTTGAAAAGATAAATTGTAATACATTCGATGTTCTATCGATCCCGACAACTATCAACAAATTAATCACCAGTGTGTATAATAACTTCCTCGTTATACTTTATCGAAAATGTATTTATCAATCGACGCAGGTGAAAAAAATTATCAGACTTTGGTCAACTTATGAATTAGAGGGAAAACCTCATTATGAATAAATCTTTTGCTATCCGAAATTTAAAAAATGCGTACTTATAATCAAGTAAAGATAGGCCTAAGTTTCAGAAATAGGTAGTGGAAGTGCCATTATAAATTCTGCTAAACGGTTATCTCACGTATGCTTATGTCGCGAATACATTTTACATGCATCTATTTATGTCGTTCTCTATTCTCGAGCGTGTATTATAAATTCGAGAAAAAAAATAATTGTCAACGGGTAATTATTTTTTTCACTGAGTCAGATTTCTCAGAATAACGTTTTAATTGTGATTACTCAGCGAATACGCGAAGCTTGCGGTGGATACAATACTGTAATTCAACACCACGCCGCCATGCATGCTATTGAAATTATAACTTTGTAATTCGCCACCTCGATTGTGGATTTTTTCCAAGACTAATGACCTAAAATAAAGCAGCGATGCGAAATAATGTTCAGAACTTGCTATTACCGAAATTGATTTGCGAAATGCAGAGACAAATCAATAGGTACTTCCTGAGGTCAGTGAAAGATTTCTCAAACTTGAGAATCAACTAAGTAGGTAATACTAATATGGATTGTCATTTTATTTTTTTCAAAGTAAATAAAAATAATGTCAGAACACGCCGAATACGAGATGAAAGTAGTCGATCAAAAAAGAAATTCCATCTGCTTCGTTACAGACCTTCAAAGTAAACAATTTTTCAAAAAAAGTGACGATTTTTAAAAAAACTTCCATGATTATTTTATGAATTCCGAAATTGATAGCAACTTCAATTTAGAAATATTCTCTCAAGTGGTCATTCGATATCAAATTTTTTCACGAGTCATTATTTTATGGAAAGTGGGCTACAAATGATGTTCGGTCTTGATTCATTTTGGCTTTCGACGACTTCGGTTGATTATTTAAAATGTGTAAAAACGAAAAAAACTGAAGCAGTACGAACTATTTTTACCTGCTATTTTTCTTTTGGTGATTATGAATTATTCTGCACAAAAGCACATGTACAACAACATCGAAAAATACCATTTCTGAAACTGAGAAAGTATTTTGGAATGCAGTGGTGCCAATTTCTTGGTCAATATTACCAACTTTACGAAATTTAGAAAATCGTGTATCCATTGTCATTTTTAATTTGCAAAATTAGGGTCTTCATCCCTCAAGGTCATTTCTGGTCGTTTCATAGTGATTTGAAATTTCTTGAGAAATTGCTGAAGGATCCAGAATGACTCATACCATTTTTGGTTGAAAATTAACTTTAGCACCAAAAATTTTGGTTACGATATGGGATTATGCTCTTTAATTCTAGTTTGGTTTCGTTCAAATCTGAGCTAGTCAGTTCAAAACATTCTCTATAGTAATTAAAAATCGATGAAACGATTCCCCATTATAGTCATAAGAATTGAAATTTTCGTCTGTAGTTATTTGATTGTGTAGTATTTGAAAAAAATGAAGAAAATATGAGGGAGAGGGGGGATAATATTGTGTAGAAATGTGTTTTTTTAATAGTAGTGAAAAATACGTGATTTTTGTTTGAAAAATTCCGTTAGATACCCTGGATTAGAAGTTACAGGAGATAAAGTAAACTTTTGCTAGAGGCTCCAGATGTGTTCAAAAAATGTGGCAATCGATTCGAGTGGTCGACTTTGCACGATTTTTTTTTAAATTCAAGATTTCCAACTAGTGCAATGAAAACTGGCCTAAGGTAATTAACTTCAGCACGTATGAACTTGATTACATGATTAGGTATAAATTTTAGCTTTCTGGCTCCATTTACTAAAAATTTTGTAAAAATTCAAGCTCTAAAAAAACTGTTGGAAGTGTCAAAAATGCTCAAAATTCTTCGAACCTGTTATCCATTAGTATCCAAAATTAAGTAAACACAAAATTTCCACTTTCTGGAAAATTTTAAATTTTTCCCTTTTTTTGCCACTTTGATTATCGAAAATTCACTAAATGGGATGGCATTATTTCGTAAAGTCGATTTTAAAATTTGAAAAAATTCAATTTTTAATTCCAAACATCAAAAAAAGTTTAAAATTCTGTTGTCTTATTTTGACCTCTTTCTGACATATTTCATGAAAAAGTTGATAAAAATCACACTTAAGTATAGCAAAAAAATTAAAATTCGTTTATTTTTTGAATTTTTTCGAAGTTTGATTTTTTTGTGATGAGTTCATTTCATCGAGTGAAAGGGGTTTTTTAACTTTTTCAACGGATACGTAAAAATAGGGGTAAAATGAGTCAACTTCACCACTCAAAACTTTTTTTCGTGTTTTGAATCGAAAAATCGCATTTTTTCGCAAATTTTCAATTTTTTTAAATCGACTTTACGACAATAATGACATCCCAATTTCTTAATATGTTGTTCAGCATGAAAAGTTGCCCATAATATATTTTTTTTTCAGAATTTTTAAGAGTCGGAACGATATGAAAACTACGTTTTGAAACTTTTCAAGCTAATATTTCGTACGAAAAAAAGTGGCAACACTGATTTTTATGATATCATCAAAAAGTTTTTCAAATCCCCCAACTATTGAAAAAAATTCATTTTGGTAGGTGTAATCCTCTGCTGAAATGGATGATATTTCAAGTTCACTGAAATCTTTGACACCCCCTTATCACTTCTTGGTTAAATTAAATTGACTTGGAATGACCCATGTGATTTTTTTTCACTATCAAAATTTCTGATAAGTACATACATATAAGGCAGATACCTAAACCTACTCGTATACACCTTCATTAGCGGTAAAAAAAAAATGAAAACAATTATATACATACAAGAACCACACTTATCTGACTGAGCATTATTTTGAACAACCGACAATGTGATCCATAGCCACCTAGGTTCTTGCAATAAGATAGGCAAAAGCAATCGAATAAAATCAGGAATAAATTAGTACGTCTTGCATTCTCAAAAATTCGCTTTATTAATCAATTTCATCTACGAAGTTTACGATAGTTTCGTCGTTTAACACATTCATTCATGAAAACTTGATAATAATAAGACAAAATATTCACAACTCAGCTATGATATCTAATTTATCAAAATCACGCTACAGCAAAACTGATTTCGCTGAGACGTAAATAAACATACCCAAGCACAACATGATTTTGATTCGAACGTCTGACATGACAATTTTCTAATCAAGACTACAGTTGGAATATTAATGAACTTATACAAACATTTGAATAAAAATGACGAAAATTCAAAATTTATTTCAAAAATTTGGCGATAAAAAAATTACAAAATTAAAAAAAAATACTTATGCATACTTAAAACATTATTTTACGTATTAAAAAATAAAATACAATTTTTTCTGGACTTATGATGAATTCTGTAAACATTCATTATGCATGTAAAAAAAAACCACATGTTTCGGAAAAAGAAACTACAGCCTTAATAATATACTTAACAATCATTTAAAAAAGTCACGACAATTGCCACGGTTTATGTTATTTACTTAATCGGTACGAGCGAATTTTAGGTCTGCGTTTATTTATCGTAAATACGTACGAGTTGGTACGTTTTTACATATTAAGTAAAGAGATTACAAAGCATCGTGGCATCTGAGAAATGAGTCAAAATCGAAATATCAAAGTACACGTTTAGGCTTGATAAATAAACTTTTTAGTTTATCGAGACAGTGATACGATTTTTAATTAGGGTCATTATTTCCAGTTATGAAATAACGTGTTGCCAAACATGTGCTCATTTACTCGTATAGTATTACGCTATTTTGAGATTTTTCGAAAGAATAAAGAATATCTCAAGTTATATTCGTAAAACAAGTAATCGAAAGCCAGTCCCATCGTCAAACTTCAATTTTTAAAAAATAATTATCAAAAAACCTCCCAAGTATGAGAAACTTAGTTTTTTTTTGACATTTTACCATCTAATCAATTTTTTGTGTGGGGTGAGGGGGAGGAGAGTAAATGACAAATTCATCTTTGGAAAATTTGAGTGAAAATCAATTAACGAAACAAAAAATACAAGACAGAATTTGTCTTGAAAGTGTCTTGGTATTTTCAATCAAATAAAATTTCTTGAGTTTTCAAAATTTTCCATCAATTTTTAAAAATTTTTCAACTCTTTATTCAAATTTATCTTCTCATTTATAAGAATTTTTGAAAGGTTTAGTTGCATAATGAGGCGCTAATACCCCACAAGTGTAATTTTTGGGCAAATTTAGCACAAAAATAGTTACGCAAGTGTCATTAAAGTGGGGGGGGGGAGGCAAAAAATCATATTCATGGAAAAGAAGTTCGTTCTACGCCCGTTGAACGGAAGTTCACAAAAAATGGCAAGCACAATTTAGGCGTTGTCGAATTTTTAAGTCATGCTTCCTCCAATGTCAAGTTACCTAAACATGAACTGATGTAGAATTATTCGAGAGTGGCCTTGTGACCTATCAAAATAGGTTGAAATTTCGTGAGTAATTCCAATATTTCAACGAAAAATTTTTAAAAGCATTTTTAGAGAATTTTGAGCCCAAAACTGAATCATGAATATCGAGATTTTTTGAAAAAGTTCCCATGTAATTTATCAAAATCGGTTAAAATTTCGCCAATAAATTCAAATTTTTTATCAAAACGGTTTTCGAGCACTATTGAATAATTTCGGATCCAAAATTGAATCAATTTTTCTGGGTAGTTATGAATAAGTCTCATGGGGCCCATTAAAATAGGTCACTTGAAGAGGAAATTTCATGTTGCGTTTTAATTTTGAAATTTCTATCACTTCTTGAAAATGTCAAATGCCAGGAAAGTTGTGAGTGAATCAAAAATGCAATCAACGCTTTTTTTGGGACACATCTGATGAGTTTTGTCGCCAAAATTAGGGTAGGTCATGATTTTTCGGAATTCTTAAAAAAGGTGTCAGGCAATCCTTCACAATAGGTTATAATTTCGTCAAAAAATGAAAATTTTCTATCAAAACTTTTGAAAAACATTTTTGAAGATTTTTGAAGAATCTTGTCGACAAAATTAGGGTAATGATTTTCCGGGATTTTTAAAGGAGGTGTTACGCGATCCTCCATAATGGGTTATAAATTTCGTCAAAAAATGAACGATTTCTATCAAAACTTTTGAAAAACATTTTTGAAGATTTTTTGTTGACAAAATTGGGTCATAATTTCTCGGAATTTTTGAAAAAGGTGTCACGCAATCCTTCATAATGGGGTAGGATTTCGTTAAAAAATGAACAATTTTTATCAAAACTTGTAAAAAACATATTTGAAGATTTTTGAGCTAAAATATGGTTTGTGATTCTCGAGACTAAGGTTTTGTAAGTACGAATAATCTCTAAATTTGTCTCAATTTTTACAAATACTATTTTTTGCGTTTTTCTACATTATGGAAACGTTTCATTAATTTGTGATCAGATTTCAAATTTTTTTTATTTAAATAACGTGTAACTTTTACTTTTTTTGCTAGTTGCATGACATCTTTTTTTAAAAACTCTGAAAATAATTACCCTGTTTTGGGCTTAAAATTCTTCAAAAGTGCTCTAAATAGAAAATTTTTGATCATCAGGCCAAAATTTCAACTCATGTTGGAGCTTTGCATGGCATTTTTTCAAAAATCCCAAGAATCATGGGCCAATTTTTCGCTCAAAATCCTTGAAAGTACTCCAAAAAAGTAAGTTCTGATTAAGAATTTTGATTTTCTACCAAAATGTGAATTTTGATTAATTGTAAGTAGCATGACTTTTTTTCAAAAAAAAAAAAACAACAAAAAACCATTTTTGTCGAAATAATTGAATTTTTTGCGCAATTTTGTTCTACTTTGATAGGCTTCAAGATCACTTTTGAAGAGATGGCGCGATTTTGAAATTCGACTGCAGCCTGCCTACTGAACATTTTCTTTTGTGAACTTTGGATCAATTGACCTAAAAGAATTTTTTCAGACCAACTTAATAACGCTTAGTAACCATTTTTGTGTCGAATATGTCCAAAAAATCACACCCAAGGCGAACTATTAGTGCCAAATTGTGAAACTAGTGACCCGAAGTGAACATCTAAAATTATACTCGAAGTGAGGGGACTGCCTTGTACCATCCTGCAAAAAAAAATGTTCGGGCTTGAGCCCCTCAAAAAATTAAGAGTTTTTTGCTTCACCCATTTTATTGTACCCTTCAAAAATCCAAAATTCGTCCTTTCTGACATTTTGCACCGATATTCTCAGAAAATCGACTGATTTCTTTGCGTCACAAAAATTCCATCCCAATTTGATTTCTGATGCACCTTTTGCCAATTGGACTGTGGGAAATGAATGAAACTACGTGTTCATTTTTTTCATTGTTTAGCTATGGAATACGTGTATGATTATTTCGAATGTATTCTTCCTTTTTGTCCCCCCTTCCTCTCAAAAAATCGAAAATCACGTTACTGAACAGAATTGCCAGTCGATAAATAGAATAAATTGGAAATAAGTTCATCCAGCTATAAATTAGATTCTCATATTTGGCCAAAATTTGATAATTTATCCCTTTCTCAATCACTTTTTCACGCCGCACATATCAGAAATAATATTCCAATGTAAAAATTTAAGTAAGAGTAAATTTAAAACTTAAAAATTAGAGAACAAATTGTGGGTACAAAATTTAAAAAAGAAATGAGTTATTAAGTAGGTACCTATCTACGTAGAATAGATTGAAATTTGTACATGTAAACGAAACCTAGAATATAAAATATTTGAATAAAATTTGGGGAAAAAATGGGGAAAGTTCATATCTAGTAGGTATAAAAGAGAAAAATACTGAATCAATTTCAAATATGTAAATACTAATACTATACAAACAGAACGAACCTGAAAGGTAATCGATACAATTGATCGTAAAAATGGTAAGTTAAGGTCTTTCTCGAGCTTCTGATGGGTCAACAATTTGGGAATACCATTCCTTTCATATGTACTCATTGGTAGTATGAACTGCAGACCTCCTGTTACGATGGGAATTCTCCACCATAAACATCTCGCACCTACGTTTGTAAATCTCCAGCTCCTGCATAGTTTCTCGAAGTTTATTCTGCAACGTATTAATTTCGGTCTCTAATTTACGATTATTCATTTCGAGCTCGGTTTTCTGCAGCACTCGTTTGCTGCGGCAATTCTGAGCGTATCCTCGGTTCTTCAACGTGCGGCGTTTCTGCTTCAACTTGACTACTTCTTCGCGAGGGTAACTCTTGAGACGTAAATTCAAATCCCTGACTGATAATGTGACTAGGGTGTCGTCATCTAGTGAACAATCGTTTCCATTACTCAAGTTATTGCGACTAGTACTACGACCACTGACGCTATTCGTCCTGCTCGAAGTGCTCGCCGGCGATATCAAACCGCTATTGCACACCAAAGGTTTGCCAAACGGCGAAGACGCTTGATTTTGAATGAGCTGGTGGCGATGGTGAATATAGTCGGTATGCAAAAATCGCTTACCGTTGCTGGCGATGACCGAGGTGTGCGTGTGCTGTTGCATTACATTCCAGTTCTGAATTTCGGCCACGCTATCGCCATTGCAATTTGGCCGCAGGTCCAGAGGCTCGTGCCTGTTGCGGCGGTCGCTCATAGGTTGCCAGATCATATCGTTGTAAGGGGGATTTTTCGGCACTGGTTGAATATGAGGATACATTGGCTGGTGTTCCATGTATCCAGCCTGGGGTGAGGGCGAATTACTCACAGGTGGCGTATCCGGCGGCGTGCCGGGGATGTTTTGATACATGATTAGATTAGTCGAAGATGCCTTTACCACGCTATGATGATGATGATGATGATGCAGCGAGTGATGATGGTAGTTGTCGTGCTCCGGAGGTGTGAGTAAATGATGCGGAGGTGACTGGATCACCATTGGGGATGGGATCGGCAGAGGCATCGGAGGTAGCCTTTGGAATTGAGGAGGTATCGTTTGAACCGAATTCTGATTGATTTCTTCCTCGTTGTTGTTGTTATTATTATTGTTGTTGTTGTTACAGTTGGTATTTGAAGACGGGTTGGTGTTTGGAGGAGGAGGAGGGTGCCCGAAATTGGCCATTTCTTCGCGTTTAATCGAAACGTCTTCGAATTGATCTAACACGAATCCTTGAACGTACTCGTCCGCCAATGTACATTCTTCGCCGATCATTATGTCGAAATTAAAGCGCACAAGTTGTAAGATAGGTATACAATCGCGTGAAAAAAATCGAAAAAATGGTCAGTTTTCGCGTCGAAAATTAGTAAATCGGCATTACGAATAAAATGTTTGAAATTACGAGACAAAATTTAATTAAATACCACGGGGTATTCCTTCGAAACAGTCACATTACCGGAGAACGCACATACGATAGGATACGATAACGTAAGCTATAACGAAACGATACGGAATTACGGATATCAATACGAGTCTACTTCTCGCAATCATTGAAAATCTGTTGCATACGACGCGAGAGCCTTTGAAGTTTCAAGTTGCGTGGGAGGAGCCGAGCGCTTTTCACGATTACCGATTGGTCGAGCTGTTTAATGAACCGGTTACACGCCTTTAACGAGATGTCACTGGAACTGGAATGGTTCACTATGTTCACATGCAATGTTAAGAACGCTATATAAACGTTCTTGAGCAACAAAATACATAGAAAAAAGTTATATTATTTTCAATATATTTTTTGATTTTGAAAGATGATATGAAATAACGGATCATCGTGCTAGTTTTCCCCCCCTTTTTTTTTTGGTCGAAAATTCCTAAAAATCGCTCAAATCTGAGCAAACCTATTAAACGAATCGAAAGTAAATTTTAATTCGATTTTCAACTGTATAAGTAAATTAATTTCCACGCCTTCTGGATAAATTGAAACTCGCACTGGAGGCTCCAGAACGGTTTGAAATGTTGAATTATGGAGATGACCGGGGGGGGGGGAGGGTTCTTCAGTAGATTTAGTGATTCGTATTAATTTCAACAATTTCTTCGCAAGTAGAAAATTTTTGAATTTTTTTTCACGTTGGTCGAAATAACGCACACGAGGTCCAGGTGCTCGTCGCGTCGTCCGCCTGAAAATTGACTAAAATGTGGATATAAACTCGTTGAACAGGTCAAGTTTGAGTCACAAATCAATTTTCTCAACTGCTCAAATCAATTTCCTTGCCTTCTGGAGAAATAGAAAATCGTGCTGGAGGCTCCAAAATGACTCGAATTGTGGGAATTCGGATTAGGAGGTTTATTTTTAGACTGGTAAAGCAATTCGCGCTAATCTTACAAGGAACCTCTTGAGGTGTCATACTCCGATTTGAACGGGACTGCGATTTTTGGAAGCAGCATAGTCTAAAACCCTCAAAAACCAAATTTTCAGCTGCTCAAGTTCATTATTCGATTTTTGGCGAATTTTTGAAAATTCAAAATTGACTGTTTTTGCCGATTTATGTTTTTTTTTTAAAGTACGTACTTGATCAGTAAAAATGGTCAAAATAAGTCCCAAAACTAATATTAATTACCCAAATCCAAATTTCACCATTTCCAGCCATTCTGGAGCCTCCAGCGCGATTTTTCAATTTCTCCAGAATTTTGAATTTGCTCCAGAAGGCGTGAATATGAAGTTGGGCAGCTAAAAATCGAGTTGTATATTACACTCGACCTGTTTAATGAGTTTATCCAGATTTGAGCCGATTTTGAGAGTGACACCTCAAAAGTGGTTTTTTGAGGTGTCACACTCGCTCCAAAACGGCTGGAAATGGTAGAATTTGCGCTCCGGGGGTTAGTTCTTGAAGAAATACAGTGATTCGCACAAATTTCAAAAATTTCTTCACAAACTGTTATCTTTTGATTTTTTGGATTTTTAAATTTTGAAAAAAGCTGGTCAAAAAACCACTCTTGAGGTGTCACTCTCAAAATCGGCTCAAATATGGATAAACTCGTTAAACAGGTCGAGGGTAATACACAACTCGATTTTTAGCTGTCCAACTTCATATTCACGCCTTCTGTAGCAAATTCAAAATTCTGGAGAAATTGAAAAATCGCGCTGGAGGCTCCAGAATGGCTGGAAATGGTGAAATTTGGATTTGGGTAATTAATATTAGTTTTGGGATTTATTTTGGCCATTTTTACTGATCAAGTACGTACTTTAAAAAAAAAACATAAATCGGCAAAAACAGTCAATTTTGAATTTTCAAAAATTCGCCAAAAATTGAAAAATGAACTTGAGCAGCTGAAAATGTGGTTTTTGGGAATCGGAGTGTGACACCTCAAGAGGTTCCCTTGTTAGCAATTTTCTCGCGTTTGGATTTGAACTAGCATAAAAGGATTTTGAAAATCTTTACCTAAACTGATCGAATTGGTCATAAAGATCAAAATATGGCAAATCCGAGTTTGTAAGTGATGAATTTCATTTCCACTGTACTTAAATCGTTTTTTCGAAAGCTGGAAAATTTGACAAAAAAAAAAAAAATGATGGAGGCTTCAGAACGGTTTGAAATCATCACTAATCAACTCGGGAGATCAAAAATATAAGGTATACAAACCGAATTTCAGAATTTGAATTCCTTTTAAAAAAATTCGCCAAAAATCTAAAAATGGATTTCAGTGCCTGAAATTTTGTCCAGTGGTGTTTTTGTCAAATGAATTCAAGGTGTTTGTCTGGAAATCGCCTTCAATGTGGACTAACTCGTTAAACGCGTGCAGTACAAGCCACAATTCGATTTTTTTAGCCACCCAAATTGATTTTCACACCTTCCGGTCCTCTGGAAAAATTTTAAAACTATGGCGAAATTGAAAATCGCGCTGGAGGCTTTAAAATGGTAGGGTACAAATGTTGAAATTTGAATCCGGGGGGGGGGGGGGGGGTTGATATAAGTTTTAGGAATAATTTTCATCATAGGTATTTAAAGACTCGAACTCGTGTTCATTTCAAGTAACCGAGTTTCTAAAGTTATTAAAAAACGAAAGTATGACGTTTGGTTACTTTTTCAATGTTTTGCGATTATTGAAGTTGATTTTTTTTTTACAAATCTAAGATTCAGTTTTTTTCATGCTTACATCTTGAAGAAAAAATAAATAGATGAATCATTTACGATGGAAGTACCTAATCACTTTCTAATATTCTTTTCCAACTGGTTGCACTACTATTTTAGACTTTCGGTTACAGAGCACCGCCTATTTTAAAAATTGCCAAAGTCTCATTTTCGGTCAAAAATGAAATCGCAGATAATCTCGCCTTCCGTCAAAATTGTCGAATTCGCAAAAAACTTACCCAAAAGTCGTGGTTTTTTTGAAAAAATTCTCAAAAAGTCTCGCTTTTTCGACGAAAATTGCAAAAAAGTGTAATTTTTTATCTATGGTTGCGAATGATGATTCACCAAAATTATTAAATTCGTTCGCTAATGATTCACCAAGTTTGAACAATCTATTTCGATTGAAACATTGATGTGACTATTTTCAACCTGATCTGGTCAGGTCAGGTCAAATTGAACTCTAAAAAATCTATTAGCTACCTTCATTTAGATTTCAGTAGGTACAAAAAACTCATTTAGGTATAAATCCAAAATTGACGAGAAAAAAATTTCTGAAACTCCCAATTTCGCATAAGTATAATTTTTTTTGTTATTAAAAGGCCTATTTTCCGCCAAAACTGTCAAAATATCACTTTTTACCAAAAATTAACAAAAATTTTCGCTTTTCAGCAAAATGGAATAGTCTTGCTTTGTTACCAAAAATTGCCTGAAGTCACCAACAATTATTCGGAAAAATTGCTGTTTTTTTACTAAAAATTTAAAATTGTCAAATTTTTGCTTTTCTATGAAAATTCTCACTTTTAAGCAGAATTACTAGATACAGGTAAAGAGTCTTATCTCTCTTCCTAAAAGTAGGTACTCAAAAATTTCGCTTTTTTTCGCTAGAAAGTGCCAAAAATCTTTACCTAATTTGTTGCAAAAACTAAAAATTGTCGTTTTTATCCAAAAAATTTATCACTTTTTAACAAAAATTACAAAAATCTCGCTTTTTTTTACAACAATTGCCTTAAAAATACCTCCTTTTCGCTAACATTGTCAACAACTTGCTTTAAGCCAAAAATTTCCAAAGTCTTATTTTTTTTAATGAAAATTGCTACCTAAAAAAAATTTGAATTTTTGAAAAAATTTCCAAAAAGTCGTTCATATTTAAAATTTACAGAAAAATAACTTTAAAACCTTGCCAAGTTTCTTCAAAAATTGTCAAAAAGTTTAGTTTTTTTACTAGCAAATTGCAAAAAGGTATCACTTTTTTGCCAGAAATCCCAAAACGACCTGCTTTTTGTTAAAATTTACAGTCCCATCATTCGTAAAAAGTTGCTGAAAATTTTTACTTTTTTTGATGCTAATTCCCAACTGGCTTCACTCAATTTTTTGATACAAATAGCTTCAGTTTTGCTTTTAACCAAAAATTTGCTAAAAAAAAAAACTGTGCCCTTTGCTGAAATTATCACAGTTTTGCTTTCTGCTAAAACAGCAAAAAGTCGAACTTTTTATCAAGGTGCCTTGTCCAAAAATCTGTTTTCTGCTAAAAATTGCTCAAAACATTCACTTTTTTCAATATAATCCCATTTTTTTCCAAAATTGTTCAGTATCTAGTATTGCTTTGTTTGCGAAAAATTGTCAAATAGCCATGCGCTTTGTGTCGCATAAATTGCTAACAGCAATTCTTTTCTTTTTATTTGCCCAAAAATCTCGCTTTTTTACCAAAATGTTTGTCGAGAAGTCTTGTTTTTTGCTGAAACTGCCGATAAAAGTTTTCACTGTCTTTTGATCAAATTGTCAACGCCTTAATTTCCAAAAAATCCTACTCTTCGCAAAAATTGTCAAAGTCCCAGTCAAGTTTTTTTTCACTTTTTTTCTGTTTCAAAATGTTTCATATAGCTTTTGTGGTTAATTTTTGGTCATTTTTTTAATTTTTTTAAATAATCAAAGTTACTTTAAAAAAATGATGATTATGGAAATAATGAAAACATCAATAGCGCCTAAATGTAAATCAAAAAAATTAAAAGAAAACTTGAAAAGACCTGGTATGTAGGAAAATCGCATTTTTTGCAAAAAAATAAATAAATAAATAATCAATTTCAAGTTCGATCGAGAAGTTGCAGCAATTTTTTTATGAGTAGATTTAATCATTTGTCTTTGCTATGTAGAAAATAGGTAATCTGAGAAATACCAGCTCAAGAATTTACCAAAAGGTAACAAGAGCTTTACATTTGCTAAACCTTGCGTCAATATCTTCTAGGAATAGCTAATCATCTGGAAAAATTTTGGAATTCTTTTTATCAAGTACATATTTCAGAATGAAACGATAACTCGCAGATGTGAAAAAATATCAACTGAATAAAAAATCTCTTTCAATTGTATCAATCCTATACTTACTTACGTACCTATTTGGTTATCATTTTTTTTAATCAATGAAGTCAACGAGTCAACTTAGTTAACGAACAGTTTTTATCTCAAACGCAAAATTACCTATTCAATTACCTAATACAGAATCGAAGAGCGGATAAAAAAGTATTCCAGCTATTTTTTTATCTAATATTTTTCTCATAAATAGTTACAGGGTAGGTAAAAGTCAATCAACTTCGCGAGTCCACAAAATAAATACCTACGATACCTAGACCTACGCTAAACAACCGAAATGATTAGGTAGGCGCTAACCCTAGCAAATTTCCAATTTACCTGTTCAATGAAAACCGAAAACAAAAATTTTGCTATATTGCATGAAAGAGAAAACACAAAAACAGACTTGGTAACCTAAACAGTGCATGCGTACGTAGAATATAGAGTTGCTGATTTGAGCATTTTAACGTCCATCGAGGCAGGCATCGATATTCGATCAGCGAAAATGTGATGTTTTGAAAGCACGGGCCGGTTTACACTTTTCACGTTCTTCGTTCATCGTTTTAATTTTAAAGAGATCGAAAGCAGTAAATGAGGATACAAGGATGAAGGATTTGAATTAGGAATAGTTTCTCAATGATTTTACTTTTCAGCCTTATTAGGTACGTAAATTGAATTGATTTTTGAGACGAGCCTTCTACATTCTGAATTTTTGCAGTGGGAAAATAGATGGGTATATTTTACGAATGATATTTTCATTGTGTTGTCGAGGTAATTTTCCGTCTACTCGTATTTAGAAATGTTGCATTTTTTTCAATTTTGTAAAATTTTTGAATTTAAAAAATTGAGGAAAATTTGACCCAAGTGAACTGGTCAAGTCGTATTCGAGTTCAATGTCACTTGTCAACTTTATCAGGCGCCTAAACCCGAGAAAATGAGAATTTTATCAATCGTAAGACTCTTTTAATCGATGCAAGATACCGTTGATTTAGAAGAAAAAAACGCTCTTCTTATGGTGATTATTTTAGGTTAAGATTAATCATCAACAAGATATTCCGAGAATTGAGTCAGACCATGGGTACTACATCTTGATCTTTTCAATCAACTCGTGATACATTGTCTTTGAATTCGAAATGTCTGCATGAGTAATACGAAACGAACATAATATAATGTAAACTACGTTTGATAAGTACAGAAGTGACCGCTATAATCTAAATACTACATCTATATACTCGTAAGTCGTAGGCTACGTCGTATAGTCTACCTACACACTACAGCTATACTTAGTTACATTGTAAAGCAATGGCGACGATTGAAATTTCCTAGAAGATAAAGTTACACGTTTTACATGTATACTGTACAGTAGATAAGTATAGTAAATTCAAGGCTGCGGACAGAAGCATACAATGCTGGAAATTTACAAACTCAGCAAATCTATTGAGAATTTTATCTTATGATATTTTCTCAGCGTTAATAAGCTGACTGGACGTTTTGCCATATGCATTGAAACCTAATCAGTTGAAACCAGTACCACCCCATAGACCAATGTTACACCTACCTACCGCTATACGTAGGTAAGTTGAAAAGGAAATGATTTTTTTTCTATTCAACTTATGGTAGGTATAATATTGTTTACAAAATCATGATGTCATCTTTCAATAGTGTTCCGATTGGAAGGTATAAAGGCTCGTGATTTCTGTCGGTTTCATAAGAGACGTCTGATGAATACGTGATGGGAAACCGTTGAGGTTGATTTTCTCATTTCCGCATTTGTAATAATAAGGTTTAGCGAATTTTTAACGAGGTATACCCTCGGATCTTGCAACCAGATCCAAATTTCGAGCTGAAGAAGATGATTTTTGGATTTTTAGCTAATTTTTTAAAATGGCATAGGTAAATATAAACGAGTAGCTTGGAACTAATTTTCTATAAAAAAAGAAAAATGAAGAGATGAAAGCCTGTAAATCGGTTTACATGTTAAAGTCATTCGAACCTCTGAATCAATTGCCATCTTTTTCGAGCCTCCAACAAAAACTGAATTTCCTCCAGTACCTAATTTCAAGTCGCTTCAGAAAGCGTTGTAATCATACTTTGGCAGGTGAGCAAACCCGAGAGGACTGGTTAAAAAGTGTGTGTGTGTTTTTTTTACAATTTTTGGTTCTCGATCGAATCTCTCAAAATTCCAAAATCGTCAATTTTTGAAATAAATCTCTCAAATTTCGTCCACCACCTGAAGTCGACTCCCTCTCTCAGAAATTTGTAATGACCTGTTACTAAAATAAGAATAGAAAACATGGATCAAAGTCTCCTCTACTCAATATTCATTTTTACACATTTAAAGTCTTGATAAAATATCAGAAAGCAGGTTTGAAAGTTTGAGAGGTATAATACGTATGAGCATACCTATCTAATTCATTGATTTTTTTCTAAAGTCAGACAATCTGACATAATTTCGGAAGGTTGACAGCTTTGTTCCAAGTTTTCAGTAAAATTCGATCAATTTTCTTTTTATTTTAAAAGTCTTACATGTTTCCAGAAAATCAACAGATTTCCTGCTCCCTCAGAATTTCAAAAGTCAACCCTATATACTGATTCCTAAATGGTCTGTTTCATTCCAAGTATTTCGAAGTCTCGCATAATGTCAGAAAGGCAACATTTTCCCCCCAAGTTTTCATGAATCAGCGTCTTCATATGTAATCAATTGATTTTCTTTCAAAATTTTAAAAATCTAGCATAATGTTAGAAATTTTGGAAAGACCCCATCCATGTCAAAATCATCTTGGGAAGCTCAAAATTTGGTTCTGGCGAAGTAACCTCTGGAATTGGCATTCTTTGATTGGAACCAAACCGTGTTAAATCGCGAGAGCAGGTCTTTGTTAAGATCCCCGCGTAACCAAAATTTCAATTTCTTAAATAAATTTTTTGATTTTTGGAAAATTTTAGTAAATTTTAAAATTACGTTTTTAGGGTGATTTGTAAGCATTGTTAAGAATGAAATATCATTTTTTTGGAGCAAATAATACAATTCCCACGTATATCAACAACTGTAACTTTGGACCATTCCAGAGCCTCCAGCGATTTCTCCAAATTTCTCCAGAAACTTCAAATCATTCTGGAAAGGCCAAAAATGAACTTTAGTACCAATAACTTTGATAGGTACTTGTTGTGCACCCTCTCGACCGTTTTTGCTTGTTACTGTAAAATTCCAGAAATTCCAGTTCAAAAGTGAGTGAATTTTTTACCAATTTTTTCAACCCGTTTTAAAGAGTTCTGGAGCCTCCAGCAGATTTTTAAAACTTGAAATTTCCCCAAAATTTCATCAAACTGAGATGGAGAGTCGAAATTCATTCTGAAAACTAATTTCAATACGCTACGAAGTCAACTGCAGGGGGGTTTCAAGTCGTTTTGGAGTATCCAGCGATTTTTTGAAAATTACTGGAGCCTCCAGTAGATTTTTGAAACTTTAAATTTCCTAAAAATTTCATCAAACGGAGATGGAAAGTCAAAATTCGTTCTGCAAACTAATTTCATTACGCTACGAAGTCGTCTGCTGGTGGATTTCAAGTCGTTTTGGAGGCTCCAGCGACCTTTTTGAGAGGTCGTGTGGTGTTTTTTTGGAAAATTAAAATTTCCAAAAAGTAGCTGGAAGCTTCAAAATCGTTTAAAACCATTTGAAACCACCATGTAGTCGACTTCATATCGTATTGAAATTAGTTTGCGAGGTAAATTTCAGCTTGCCAACTCCATTTGGTGAAGGTTCCAGTAATTTTTAAAAAGTCGCTGGAGGCTCCAAAATGATTTGAACCCACCTGAAGTCGTCTTCAGAGAGTCTTAAAATTGGGGTGTAAAGTAAATTTCAGCTTTCCATCTCCATTTGATGAAATTTTGTAAAAATTTAAAGTGTCAAAAATCTGATGGAGGCTCCAGGAATTTTCAAAAAGTCGCCGGAGGCTCCAAAACGACTTGAAATTTACCTGCAGTACTTCGTAGCGCATTGAAATTAGTTTACAGAATACATTTCAGCTTTCCAACTCTATTTTGGTAAAATTTTGTGGGAATTTCGAGTTTGAAAAATCTGCTGGAGGCTCCAGAACTCCTCAAAACTGTTTGAAACAGTTTCCAATCGATTCGGCATGTCGAAAATAGGGTGTATCCCAAATTTCAGCTTTCTCGGTCAATTTGGTAAAATTTTGATTTTTTCCCTCATTTTTGGCCTAAATTTGATTTTCAAAAATTCGCCAAAAATCGAAAAACGCACTTTAGCACTTGAAATTTTGACAGGTGATAAATTTTTGCTTGATCTTTCGATCTACCCTTGTACAGTCTGAAACATTTTGTGCAAGTTCTATATATGTTAGAACGCAAAATCTGCGATTTCGGCTGACCTGTCAATCAAAATGGCCGCCATTTTGTAAGTGAGACAATTTTTTTTTAGTACAAGGGCTAGAAATGTTCCTTAGGACTCCCCCTTTAAGAAAAAAGTGTTATCCCGGATGATGGACGGGGGATGCAATAGATCCTCAAGCAGTCTCCCCGACTAAAATGTTATATTCTATGAAAAAGTTTGAAAATTTCCATTAAAACTGTTTTTTTTTGGATTTTTAAAAATTTGCCAAAAATAAAAAAAAATGAATTATGGAATCTGACATTTTGGTTACACGGTTTTTGGGATATGTAGGTTCACTTTACTCAAAGAAAATTATATTTCTTGAAAAAGTTTTAAAATTTCACTTGAAACAGTTTTTTTTTGAATTTTTAAAAATTCGCCAAGAATCCAAAAAATGAACTTCAGAATTTAAAATTTTGGGATATGCTCTTCCGATCTAGCTTGGTTTCGTTCAAATCGAAAGGTGCCAGTTCAAAAGGTTCACTTGTGAAATGTGAGTATTTGAGTAACATTATGCTCTTTCAATGAGTCAAATTTCATCTCAATCGGAGTTTACAGGTTTAAAGATTTCCTTCTTGAGCTTATTCGACTCTTTTACGTCCTAAAATCAATCCATCTTTGACTCATGGTTGGTTTGATATCCTTTAATTATTCTGTTCCATCTGTTTGGTGCTGTTCAAGTATTGTAAGAATGTATCAAAACCAAGAGAGAAATGTCGCATTAGGCTTTCTTTATTTTTTAAAGAAAACATTCGATTGTTTTTGTTGAAACGTAATTTTGATGAAAAGAATTTGAGATTAGCCCTGAATACGTACATGTGATTATGAGGTAGGCAGAGGTACCTTGTATACGTTATCGGTCAATTTATATCTCATTGTTGATAATAAAAAATACAAAACTTTTTTAGACTTGATCTGTAGCTCAATCAACTGACCTTTTTTCTCTCATTTCACAATTCTTTTCCTTTTTTGAGTTGAGAAGAATTTTGTTTCATATTGTGGGAACGTCGAGAGATGGAAATCCTCTCGTAGGCTATGTATAATCTATGAATCATGTTTATACATGATGGAGACGCTATCAAGTATCCCGTTTTCTCAGCAACATTATCGTGTGTGCGTATTTAATGAAAAAGCTGACGTTGGAAAATAATAAACTCGACTATCGTGTATTGTATCGTAGTCACAGTCAGAATCACATGTTTTAAATGTATATAGTCGTAGTCTAACGATCATGATACAGAACAAAAATATAATTTCTTCGAACTTACTGTAAAAGAAATTTTTAAATTTGGTGTATCAAAAACGATCTTGTACCTAAATCGTACGCCTGGGAAGTCACGCCACCGACAATACGTCATAAATTGACACCAATAATATTCTGTAAACAAAAAGTAGGCCCATACAGGTACGCAAACATTACAAATAATGCTTACGTTCGCTATTTAGGATGCGGAATTTTCGATATTCCGTTTCGATGAAAAAGAAATTAATTCGGTTCGTTTTTACTACGTATTTAATTGCAATGTGCCCAATACCAATAAGCAGTAAAAGTATAAGTACATATTGTAGGTATGTACAATCATCGAGGAGTTATATCTATTACAAAATGGTCAAAAAAAATTCATTTTGCCTTTCCAAAATGATTTGAAATGTTTGGAAGAAATTGAAAACTTGCTGAAGGCTTTGAAATACCTGAAATGAGTACTTTTTGAGTCGATTAAACTTTTCGAATTTTTTCTACCTTTCTGTAGCCCATCTGTTTGTGAACTCTGACTGGAGTTTTAGGCACTAAAGTTCATCGTGATCTTTCCGGTGGAATTTTCAATTCCTACAGAAATTGAAAATTCACTGCTTGAAGCTTTAAAATGACCTAAAACCGGGTTGTTTTCTAGTTGAGTATCTGCATAGACACAAAAGACGATTTTTTAAAAAAATGTGCAGCCTAAGTATGTTTCAGAAAATCGCGGATTTTATAATTTTATCTGGAATAAAATAAGGGCCAATAATTTTTACTGTTGAAATTATTTGCCTGAAATGCAACATCAGCAACTCTAAATTGTCCAAAAGGACCATCATTTATACTTACACCAACGAAAATTATCTGCATAGATTCCAAAGTTCAGTTTTGGTCTCTCTACTGCATTCATTTGAAATTCCTTGAGAAAATTGATGACTTGCTGAGGGCTCCAGAATGGCTCAAAAATGGTTGTTTTCCTGTTAAGAGTGTTGAAATAAAGAATAAAAATTATATTTTTTGAAAAAATTGGAGATTTGCTGTAATTGCAGCTTTTTTAAATTTTCGTGAAGTGACCAAAAGTCCAAAAATGAACTTATGCCCCTAAAAATTTGGTCTCGGGATTTTTAGGGCAAACTCGTTTGATCCAGCTCACAAAAGGAATATTTTTCGAATTTTGGCGACTTTCAAAATTCAAAATTGATCATTTTCAACGATTTCGACTTATTTTAAAATGTGCATATTATTCATTTGGTGAAGATGAAGGAAATCGACCCTGAAAATAATAAGTATCAACATCCCCGAGCCGAAATTCATCATTTCCGGTTATTCTGAAGCCACCAGCAGCACGATTTTCGATTTCTTCAGAATTTTTTAATTTTTTCAAATGACGTAGAAATGAATTTGAGCGAGTAGAAATCGAGGTGCAGGGGTGAGAATGAGCCATAACTAGATTTTTACTACCTGTTCGAATTTCGTTCCTTCTGGAGAAACCGAAAATTGCGCTGGAGACTGTAGAATGGGGCTCAAATGTGATATTTTTAAAAATCTCAAACAAGAAACAAATTGACCCGAGGGTAAAAGTTTTTGAAAATTTGATTTCAAGAGGTCTCGAAACGATGATGTTTTTTTTAAATTTTTTTAAATTATAGAATTTTAAAGATTTTTTAAAAGGATGTCAATTTTGAAAAAAAAATGAAACGGGCCCAAGTGAGGGTGAAAGCTCTTGAAAATTTGTATTTCGAGAGGCATAAAAACGATAATTACTTTTTTGTGAGAAGTTGATTTTTTCACTTTGAAACTTTAAAAGTTGAATTATATAGGTAGGTACTTACTTATTTTTTTAGAAGTTTCAATTTTTTCGCTCCTGCAAATACTTTTGCCCCCTCCCTCTCGACGGTCCTCAGAGGATGAGTTTTAGTAAAGATACAGATATTCATGCAATAAGGCTATTGACGTATTGCGGGTTGCGTGTCGGTTTGCCTGAACCTTATCAGTTTGGTGGGCATTCTTATCAGTGCTCAAAAAAATTTCAAGAAAACCTTCAAAATTTTATGCTTTTTTATCGTTTTTTCTTCAATTTTGAATTTTGAATTTTTTTAAAATGAAAAGTCATGGTCAACACTTGTAGTTTATGTGGGGGAAAAGAGGGTTCCTTGTTTCGAATCCCCCAAATAAACAAGCAAGTTGGCCAAGTCGATCAAGCCGTTCTGAAAGATCGGCGAAGAGTTTGGTTGAATGTTTATTTCAAATGCAGAAAAAAAGTGTTTGATAAAAATATACAGAATTTCAGAGTTTGTGATCGGCATTTCGTTACTGGTAAGTTGAAACGTTCAGAATTATTCTAGATTTCAGTTGGTTTATTTCATAGAAATGTACATTGACGTGACTTTTTTTTCATTTCATTCTAGGAAAACCGGCTCATTTTAAAGATATCAAGAATGAAGATTGGGCGCCTACTCGTAATCTTACTCGGACTCCAAAAAAAACAAATGCTGTGTCGCCTCAATCTCTGAAATCACCCGTTACTACTCCTAAATCATCTGTCAAAGACATAAATTGGATATATAAACGCGATCGTTTGAGAAGAAAATTGTTTCGAAATGATCCAGATTTTGATGAAGTGAGCTCACACATATGATTATTATCATTTAGAGTTTAGTTTGTGATGTTTTAATTTGTTCTCACTTTTGTAATCGTAGGTGCACAATGGAGTAGCGGCTGAAAATGGAATGGTTGTGGAAAATATTCGTAATGAAATCGCATCTGAAAATGTAGGCAATAACGACGAAAAAAATGTAAGGCTCTGTGTATTTGCTTCCTTATTACAACTTCATTTTCAGACTGGCTGATATATATTCTATTCATTACGTTATCATATCATTTGCAGGCACAGAATACTGGCACATCAGAACATATTGTGGACGATAAAGAAATTATAGCAAATCTCCTGAAACAATTGACGAATTCACGTTTATCAAATGCTAGACTGCAATACAAAGTTGGACAATTATCATTGACAGAAGCGAGCTTCGAAAATAATGACAAAAAAACGAAATATTTCACCGGACTTTCAAATTTCAAGTTGTTGAAACACATTCTAAATTACATTGACGTGTCTTTAAACCATGTGGTTGTTCGCAAATTGACCAACTTTCAAAAATTACTGCTAACACTGATGAAGCTGAGGAAAAATTACGATTTTGCAGATTTGGCATATCGATTTGGTAAGATTTTTTACTGATATTTGTTACTTTTGAACTGATCTATTACTTATAAAGTTACCTACATCGTTTTATTCCCTTGCAGATATCTCTACTGACACTGCTAGCCGAGTATTTGAAAAAGTAGTGGTTCTATTAGAATACTCCTTGCGATATGTTGTTCATTGGCCAGAAAGAAAAAATTTGCGTCTGCTTATGCCGGAGTGTTTTATTGCAGCTTTTGGAAATTCAGTAGCAGTTATCATAGATACCTTTGGCATAAAAACAGAACGACCAAGTTCGATGGAAGCTGCTTCACTGCTGTATTCTACGTACTATCACGCTCATACGGTCAAATTTCTTATAGGAATCACACCTCACTGCTTCATTTCGTACATTTCATCTGGGTGGGGAGGCCGTGCATCTGACAAACACATTTCAGAGGAACCTGAGTTTCTAGACCATTTGGTACCAGGTGACATTGTTCTTGCTGATAGGGGATTTCGTATCAGCGAAGTGGTAGCAGTTCAACAGTGCACCTTAAAAACGCCTGCTTTTGTTAAAGGAAAAAAT
Organism: Planococcus citri; assembly: GCF_950023065.1. Classification (NCBI taxonomy): domain Eukaryota; kingdom Metazoa; phylum Arthropoda; class Insecta; order Hemiptera; family Pseudococcidae; genus Planococcus; species Planococcus citri. Next base: position 65,884,420 of record NC_088678.1, on the reverse strand, counting down.
CAACTTCATAATAAAGAAATACAAGAAAGTAGATCGATCTCTGCTGTCAGAATTCATGTTGAACGAGTAATCGGAGTTCTTCGCCAAAAATTTGAAATTTTAAATGGTGTAATTCCTATCACAATTTTGAATTGTGAACACAATGGTGTCCCTTTACTCGATATTGTATTACGAACCTGCTGTATACTTACCAATTTATGTGATAGAATTGTTGATTTGTAATTTTGTTCTTGTTGTTTATTTTATTATTAGGGCTAGGATTTTTATGATAATGCTTTTTTCTTGTAGCAACACCCTATACGGCATAGATACATTTCGTTTGCGATTCATTGCATTCTGAGGCGAATGGTGAAAGGTGATAGTGCTTTTTTTTGCTTTTTTTGGGTTTAAATGCTTCAAAATGCTTATTTTGGCCCAAAAACGCAGAAATTTTGCCTTTTTTCGTTGTTACCTTTTTTAGGTGAAAAATTTGTAAAATTGTTTGGTTCAAGTTAGTTATACGTACTTAAGGGAGGTATCTTGCACGTTTTAAAAAACCTTAATTTTGATATGTAACATGGTAGGATTTGATAGCGCTTTTTTTTGCTTTTTTCTTACATTTTTATTGTATTTTTACAGCGCTTGAAACGAGTTTGATAGCGCTTAAAAATCCTAGCCCTACTTATTATCAAATTATGTTCTTGTTCTTCACTACCGTTTTTCGCTCATTTCAAATTATCAGTCACACGGTCATTTATAAAAATATAAATTGAAAAAATACACAAGTTAGAAAAAGGATCGTCAGTTTTTATTTCAACGAGCACAATAAAACAACTTATAAATAAAACTTTGAAGAGTAAGAGTAAAATACAAAACAGAATAAAAAGAGAACAAAAAAAGTACTAAACTACAGAAAACTTATAGTTGAAGCTTGCGTACATCAGTTTTTATTTCAATTCAACGAGCACAATAAAACAACTTATAGGTAAATAAAACTTTGAAGAGTAAGAGTAAAAAACAAAAAAGAATAAAAAGAGAACAAAAAAAGTACTGAACTACAGAAAACTTATAGTTGAAACTTGCGTAGATCAGTTTTTATTTCAACGAGCATAATAAAACAACTTATAGGTAAATAAAACTTTGAAGAGTAAGAGTAAAAAACAAAAAAGAATAAAAAGAGAATAAAAAAAGTACTAAACTACAGAAAACTTATAGTTGAAGCTTGCGTAGACGACTGCCATATCTTGCCAGTAATTCCGGAAGAATAGAGTTGTGAAAAAAAGCAGAACTTTTTTGAATTATTTCTTGTTGCACAGCTCTATCTGGGTAAATGCGTTGAATAAAAGGTTCTTCTGACTCACTCCAAACTAAAAAATCTCCATATGGGACATCGCAGCACATCAATTGAAGTTGGACTTGATAATGGTAGTTATGATTCTTACGTAATGATAAAGAACCGTTTGACTCCTCCAGGTACAATAAGTCCGCCATCTTTTTATTTCGAAGACAAAATGGACATTTAATTTCCAAAATTCCTATTCCGCAACAGGCGCATCTTACAAGCTGATCAGGAGTCGCTCCCAAATGAAAGTAAGCATGGTGTATAAAAAATCCACTGGGAGCCACCTCCAAATCGTAGTGCTGGCTTTCACGAACGGAGAAATATTTATTAATACCATCAGATTCATGTTTACATCCCCAGTCAGTTGCTGCGTTGGAAAACTTCACTCCGTAACAGATTTTCTTTATCAATGACATGTTAGAAAAGTTACCTTGTGCAGCGCACATTTCTTTTACAATAGAAGCAGTAATTCTACCTTTTCTGATTTTGAACCAATCATCACAGTGACTTTGTTTTCTTGTATTCAATTCAACTTGCGCAATTTCAGAGATCGTCAAGTTGAAGTTTAAGTTCTTCCCTTTCTCTACTAATTCGTCATAATTTAATGACAAATTTTCGTCAGTATACAGACGATTATATATCAAAGGAAATTTCGCAATTTTTCTAGCTAGATTCTGTTGAAATGGCGGTACCACGCTAAATGCCGAACAATTCGGATTCGATGGTTCCAATCCTTGAAGGAATTGTTGTAAATTAGCCAGGTCATGGATCTTCTCAGCTGGGTACTTCTTAAAAGTGATCTGTTTCTTAGCTTTCAACTCAGGATTACGTTTTCTTTTCACTGCTGCTACAAAATTAATATTTCCGATTTTCTTAGGAAGTAGTTTAAACTTTTGAGATGGTACACCCCATGTTCGTGTCGTATCAGTTGCACTCGTTTTCTGAATTGCCAAGCTGAGAAGATAATACAATATAGCTCCGACGTGACTGCATGCCTCATCAAGACCGGCGATACATGTACAGCCTGCGCAAATGATTTTCGGTTCATCATTTATCAACACACAAGGCACAAGGTTCTTTTCATTCAATTTTTGGGAATGTTTCACCTGAAAGAAAAAAAGTCACAGTAGTGAAAAAAGTAAAGACGTAGAGCAATGTAATGAGACTATTGGTGGCTACAGATTTCGCGTACGAGGTAAATAATATTTGAAAACACGAATACTAACCTCGGCCATCACCAATACATAATTTTTGATGGACGTCATTACTATTTTTTCAACCCATCTATCGATGAAAAATTTGTACGATTCCGTTGCCTTGAAGGCCCGTTTCTGTTCTTTGCCGTCGTAGCTCGGACGTTCTATCAGAAAATCATAAACGTGACCATAGTTTAAAGCGGGAATATTCTGCTTCGTGAGATTCTTCCATACACTTTTTGAGCTTCGCTCATTATATAACTTATATGGATCTACTCCCAAGACGGTGAAGACATGCAGGCCTGCTGCATGGTGCTCATTACTTGAAATTACTGTGTTTTAAAAATTGCCGAAGGCAAGAAATACACAAACAAACTTTCACTTTTCACATTTTGATCATTTTAAATCATTATTAATCGTAATAAAATTGTATTTCAATTAATTGGAAGCGAAAATTGCGAAAATTAATGAAAGGTTTCCGAACACTGATAAGACGCCCACCAAACCGATAACGTGCAGGCAAACCGACACGCAACCCGCAATACGTCAATAGCCTTATTTTAGAAAATTTCCCAACGATCAAAAATTTTTTTGTTTTTTGATTTTTTTTCTGAAAATTGGGTAAAATGCGGATATAAACTCGTTAGACAGGTCGAGAATGAGCAAAAACTCGATTCTTGGCTACCTAAATTGATTTCCAAGCCTTCTGAAGGTATTTCAAAATTTTGGAAAAATCGATAATTGTGCTGCAAAATCCTAAATTTCCTAAAATGATGAAATATGATTCGAGGAGATTATAATAGTTTGGTTCAGGACATCAGAATTAATTCTTATTACCGTATTTTCATGAAAAAAATCCACCTAGGTACCCAAATGGTCAAAAATAGTGAATTTTGAATTTTCAAGAATTCGTCAAAAATTAAAAAAAATCCATTTCAGCAGATGGAATTTTGGTTGTGGAAGTTTCAAACCATACTGTTTCTTAAAATCGTGGTAGGGTACCATTCGAATCAAAGATGCACACTTTGAAAATGTACCTGGTTTATTTTGTTGAAAAACTAAAATGCAATTTGGTTCAAGTGGTTATTTTTGTGACAAAAAAACGCAACTGTAGGTAGAGCCGGTAGAGGTACTACGTATTTATAACATGATAGGCATTTCATAGGATTTCAACCGTTGCCATACCCTGTAAAATATTACTTTTCGATTATTGACTCCTGTTGTAGGTATGTAGTCGTGTATGTTCTTACATTCACCCATCGCCCGTAATCGAATTTTCTTTCTCAACGAAATAAATAAACACGACTTCGACTATTCAGCAAAAATACCCTGTTATCATATTCCGAATTAGACATCACATGTATAGATTGAGATACGTACTACATATAATCTTGATAAAAATCATATTGTGTGTTCTGTCGAAGCGGGAGAAATTAATTTTTATTGCCTTAATAAGGGTTAAACACAGCGAACTGGTGAAAAGTCTTGTACGAGTCATACAAAAGAAAAAAAATCAATCCCTTTTTCCTTTTTTTTTTTGGTAAACATTTTTATTAGTAAGATAACAAGCCTTTTATTCTAACGCCGAAGCGGATTGACTTGCTGGTGACTGGTTCGTTTTGTTGTCGAATCTTTTCCTCTTTCCGCCTTTCGTCTTTCGGTCTTCGAAATAAGAATCGCGCAATTTCGACCTTTCTTTGCATTTTGCTTCCTTTATTTTCGTACCGCGGCGCGGCGGTTGCATTGAAGTACTTTGTTGTGTTTTTTTTTTTTTTTCAAGTAAGTAGGTTTTGTGAAGAGCTACTTATTCATTTATTGCTGAAGCAAAGCAAAACTGAGTCATGTTTATGGGTGGTATTTTACGGGTTACTTTTCATCTACAATATGTAGGCTATGACTATGAGTGTCTATCTACCTAGTATCTAGTATCTACGTATTTCAACTATCGCTTTATTGTGTGAACTGCAGTATTATAGCTGCGGAAGTTAATCTTTTCTTGGGAAGTTGGGATAATTTTACTTACCTACTCGTAGTTAGAAAAAAATCAGGTTGTTAAAATTGGTAAAATTGAATTCAAATTGAAAAATCTTACAACGAGGTGTGGGTGGCATGCTATCTCAGTGAGCCAAATTTCAACTGAGTTATCTACGTAAGTATTTACGTAAAATTTATTTTGCACCTTTGCATGAGAAATCGAGAGTGAGTTTGTGGAATGTAGGCTAATCCAATAATTAAATAATTTTTATTGGTTGTTCACAACGAATAAATTACGATAAAAACAATTACCTAATTATAATACAAAATCGCTTTCACTTATTCATCATATTATTTATCTATGACCCTAACGATATCAAGCTGCATTTATTATCAAAAAGTTCAATTGAGTAGGTATATTTTTTCAAGCATTACACTCGATTACGATGTTATTAATTAGTCTATTAATACCTATCAATACCAATTAAAAATGTTATCTGCGGAGACATATCCATAATAGAGATGTATATTGTATAAGTACACTCATACTTTAGAGTAGGTATAGGTAATTATTTATTTTTGAACTTAGATGAGTAGGTAATAGGTATGTCTCGAAAGAATTAAAATACATATCAACTTTGTAGTATGTTGTGTACGGAATTTGTAATACTTAAGTACCTATCAAATCACAAGATCTTGAATCTTGATCCTCGATAAAAAAGAAAAAAACATACACAGATAAAATTTTCTAGTAGATCAACGAGGCTACTCGATATTGTAGTCATTAGTCATCAGATTACGTAAATACCTACTCGTAATCAGTGCATGCAAAAAAAAAATGGAATGCAGTATAGTGAATAGGTATTAGATGGCAGCATAATTATGTACTTTATTTTCGAATACTCAGGCACTCAGGCTAATAATTTTTTCTCAACTCGTGCTTCAAGTTTTCCCAAAATTCCGTTCTTTCACCGTTCAATTTGCCATCTACCAATCTATTTTCGTTATCTATTTGCATGTAACACGGTTTATCAATAGTTGAGGGAGCCCAAAGTGCTTTCAGTTCATCGACATTAGGATTACTGCAAAAAAATAACAATGAAAATTGTCAAATAGGTGTTCATGGCGAGTGACTTTTTTGTATAGGTACTCGTATTCGCAAATGCAGTTTATTTATGCTACGTAGATGTGTGAATTTCATAATTCTTTACCCAGTCTTGGCGAATTGTGTGACCATTTTTGTGAAAGTGCGGATCATTTGTACAGTCTCTTTGGATAGGCCTCGATTCGGATCATCCCAAGCAAAAGTTATTGGTGTCCAGTAACTGAAGTCGGCTGCGTGAAATGTTCCTGCAATACATATTTAATTTTTTTACTTTTTCCCATTTATTCCCCTCTTTTTTCGTACTCCTCTTATATTCAATTCTATTGAATTTTTTTTTTTTCGAAACTGAGAAAGTCAACTATATAGAGGTATACAACCGATTCCCTCCTCACTTATCGATTATTGCCTAACTCAAGTATGTAATAACGCTAATCCATAATTGTGTTTTTCTTTGTTTCAGGTGAGTACGCAATTATGGCTATAAATGATCTATAAATACCTAGAATATGTACTCACGTGTAAGGATAAGTAAGTCATGAAGTGTTTATAGAGCTAATTGAAATTGATTGAACGAAACAATCAATTTTACAATTAATTGTGCATGCAGACAGAAGATACGGAATCGGGTATTATTTTAGAGCAAATTTGCTCAGACTGAACTTGAAGGTCCAACTTTCGTTTCATTGGTATAGTGTGTATTGTGTACTTAGCTAATTCCATTACCTTGTACGGATTCCTCCATTAGCACAGGTAGCTTCTCTTTTAGGGTGCAAGCGTTTCCTTCGAAAGTGAACTTGTAAACATAAACAGACTCAGGCAGGTCCTCAGCCACCACATTAAGCAAAGTGTCGTATAAATCTGAATTAGCCAGATCTGTGTAAACCTGCGAGTACAATCACTAGATTTTGAGAAAAAATTATTTGAAAGAAAAGAGTGTATTAGCTTAAAATTTTTCAAAAACGTTCTAAAAGTATTTTTGGTGAAATACGTAATTATTTGAATTTCTCGTGATGTTTTAAGCCATTTTGATAGGTCGCATGACATTTTTTTCGAAAATCCCCAGAAATCATAACTTAATTTTGAGCTCAATATTCCTCAAAAATTCTCAAAAAGTATTTTTGTTGAAATGTATGAATTTTTTGTGAAATTTTAAGCCATTTTGATTGGTTGCACGATATTGTTTTCGAAAATTTCAAAACTCATTACCCAATTTTGAGCTAAAAAATTTTCAAAAATGCTTTAAAAGTATTTTTGGTTAAATATAGTTAAATACTTATTTGGATTTCTTGAAATATTTTGAGTCATTTTGATAGATCGCATGACGTCTTTTTCGAAAAGCCCTAAGAATCGTAAACCTAATTTTGGGCTTAACATTCCTCAAAAATGCTCTAAAAGTATTTTTGTTGAAATATTTAATATGAATTTTTCGTGAAATTTTAAGCCATTTTGATCGGTTGCATGACATCTTTTTCAAAAATTTCAAAACTCATTACCCAATTTTGAGTTCAAAATTTTTCAAAAACTCTCTAAAAATATTTTCAGTTGAATATTTGGATTTCTTGTGATATTGTGAGTCATTTTGATAGATCGCGTGACATCTTTTTCGAAAAGCCCTAAAAATCGTAACCTAATTTTGAGCTTAACATTCCTTAAAAAATGTTTTCTTTGGGATATATGGATTTTTCGTGAAGTTTTAACCCATTTTGGTAGGTCGCATGACATTTTTTTCCAAAAACCCCCAAAAATCATAACCTATTTTTTGGACTCAACATTCTTCAAAAATGCACAAAAAATGTTTTCAGCGAAAATTTGGATTTCTCGTGAAACTTTGAGCCTTTTCGACAGGTTACACGATACTTTTTTAAAAATCCCGAAAATCACAAACCAACTCTTGGGCTCAACATGTTTTCAAATTTTTTTTCAGAATATTTGAACTTCTCGCAAAATTTTAACCCATTTTGATAGGTCATTGACATTTTTTTTCAAAACTTCTAAAGCCAGATGAATTGTTTGCACCGCAAAAGTTCCAGTTAGCATTATTTACTTTAATCTATGTACCTATTTATTTATTGTTTCATGTACTCGACTTCGTATCGAAATGAAGATAAAAGTGCGTAAAAAAATAAAGTAACTTTCATACCTACTTATCTGTTGAAGGTTTCTTTGACTCTTTCCCCTCTATGAATGAATATCTACTTCATACATTCAATAATTACGAGTGTGTCGAGTGATAGATGTTTGTAGGTGGTTGGTCCGTATTGAGTCGCTTTTTTTTCTTCGATACCTGTTGTTATATTCTGCACCGTTAAAATTTGTTTTCAATTTGTTAGTTAATTTTTGAAAAGCAATTATCAGCCACGTTTCAAGAATGTTCGGTTTTTGTAATCGAAACCAAGTAGGAATGAAAGTCTACGCGTGAATGAACATTAGTTTCTTTTGAAACTTTTTCAAACTTGCAATCGCAGACAGGCCACCTGCAGTGGATATTTTTGAAAATTTTCCGAATTGATATGAGGAAATATGCCTTCATCGCCTAAGCGATGATTAAATTAATCATCACCATAGAGATGATGAATAAAATAACTCCCTTAAACTGCAAGTTCGGTAATGTGTTAACTCCTACTACTGTGCTACTCCTACTACGTAGCTATAACGTAATCGCGCGCAGCAAACGCATAGAACGCATCCGATGCACCCAAAAATAGTATAAATAGAGCAACACGGACGCGAGCCAAACTAGTTGTATTTAAAATGGGCTAAACTTCTAAATAAGTTGAGCTTCCAAATGATCTTGGACTCGGCGATCGCGCGAAGCTGGTTCTTGGTCAGAAAGTGCATTTATGTAGATACGAGTAAGATGAGATCCCTCTACGGGGATGCTCATCTCCTTTTATTCAGTCTTCGCCCACTTTTAGTGGTTAAAATGTTTCTCGTTTCGTGATTTAAATTATCGTATACGTAATTAATCGCGTCCACACCGGATATCATCCGATTATGCTGGCCATCGGAGATAGTCCTAGAAGAATAGGTACCTCGTGTATTACATTGCTGTCGACCGGCCTAGTATTAGTGAGCCACCTTGAAAGAGACAGTAGAAGCGGACATTATGTGAACCTGGGTGAGTATATCTCACCATTTATTCCGAAATTGCATGCAATTTCTAGGGTATCTAATTACCCACCTTCAGTAATCCATTAACGCGCGTCGTAAGGTATAAGCTTGTGCATGTACCTATTATAGAACAACCCTATAGTTATTCTATACTTCTTTATCTTTGTACCCTTTTTAATATGTATTTGATTTCATTATTTCTAATTAACAATAAACATATTATCACTTTAGTGTAATTAATATGAGTTTTATTGGTAATTAGAGATTATTTCTGTGGAGAATGAGCTGCATGACTGAAACCTCTCCGATATATTGAGCTAACCAGGCGAGGCATAAATTCACTACCTTAGGGAATATTTCTTGACTTAAGCACGTAGGTAGGAATTCTGATAAAAACTATCTATATCAATCATGTAAGATCTCACTCTATCATATTGGCGCCTAACTTCCGCGTAATTCTTCCGAAAATTGCAAAATTTTCAGTCAGACTTACTAAAAAACCCACACTTAAAAATTCAAATTTTTTCAAAATTCTCAAACTTTTCGATTTTTTCAAATTTTGTCAAACTTGAATTTCAAATGGTTCTCCTAAAGAACACAATTCGAGTGAAAAAATATGATTTTCCAAGATATGTTGCATGTCAAAATTGACTAATCACTTAGTCTGGCGCCTGACGTGGATGAACTTCTCTAGAAAAAATCATACATGCCACAGATCTTCGAAAACTCATAATATAAAAATTTAAATTTACCAAAAATTAATTTTTGAACTTCCTTGAATCCAAAAAGCTCGAAAAACGAGCATAATTCAAGCTAAAAATTACGTTTCAACGATAAGCCTTTGACCTTTGAACTCAAAGGCCACAGTACCTTACGAAATTAATTTTTGAAGTTTCTTGAATTCAAAAAGCTCATGAAAAAACGAGCATTATTCAAGCTAAAAATTACGTTTCGGATTAATCTAAATTATATCCTTCTAAAAATTTTTTTTTTTTTGTTGTTTGGTCTTTTTTCTTTTTCGTTTTGATTTTTTTTTAAATTCTTGTACCCCACTGAAAATACGTTTTTTGCCTCGAAGTCTCGTAGATAGGTCTTTAGGTAATATGATAGCTCATATTTTAATGAGAAAAGTTTCAGTACATAATGCTTACTAACACAATGCTAAAATAATGTAGTATATTTTTATGTATATAAAATGAATTTTTTCCAAACACTCTTTCGTGCATAAATTGCGAATAGGGGCAGGAAAAGATTCTAAAATACTTTCCGATTCATGATTCGTAAAAATACAAGTCGGAGTCAAAATAATAAATTCTTTTAAAAAAACGAAAGTGGTTACTACTCTGTGACCTACATGGTGGGTAGGTAGCTGCGGCTATATCATACTAATCGAGAAAAAACTCCCTGCTGAGCAAGGTGTAAAACCTGACTAGTCTCGAGGGAGATAATCATCTCGAGGACCATGGTAGAATCATGATGCCCTGGTCACTGTGTATTTACAGAGAGTATCATTCATAAGACAATAACCAAAATTTCATCTACGTAAAACTATGGCTTCGTAAAAAATTAATCTCCGACTTACATGGTGGGTAGGGGATCGCAGCTATATTGTGCCAATTGAGAAAAAAAAAACTCCTCATGAGCAAGGTATAAAACCTGACTAGCCTCAAGGGAGACAATTATCTCAAGAATCACAGTAGAATTGCGGTACCCTGGTTGCTGTGTATTTTCGAGAACATCAATCTTAAAATAATAAACAAAATTTCATCTAAACAAAATTTTAATATCACAAAAAGTGCTAGTCTCTGTCTCACGTAATGGATAAAGGATCGCAGCTATATTGTGTCAATCAAGAGGGCTTCCCCCAATGAGCAAGATGTAAAATCTGACTAGCCTCAAGGGCGATAGTCATCTTGAGAATCACAGTAGAATTGTGATACCTCATTCATTATGCACTTTTGAAAATTTTTAAAATTCAAAAAATTCTAAAAATTGCTATTCTCATAAGACTCTCATGAAGGATATTTTACTCACAGAGAATCATGGTACTCCCCATGAGCGATTGGTAAGTTTGTCTCCTAAAGTGAGTACTCTACCATCATGTGAGTCTAACTTTGAAAAATAGCAACCAAAAATTCTCAAAAAATAGCATAAAAAATTTGAAAAACGTCTATATAACTAAAACAGTAATAGAACAAATTTTTTCAAACACTCTCAAAATGCAAAAATTTAGAATAGGGACTAGGAAAAAATTTTAGATAAGACCATTAGACTCGCGATTCGTAACAGTACAAGTCCGAATCGAAATAGTTTAAATATTTTTAAATTCAATTTAATTGCTTCTTGACCTAACTAACTCATTTGTGGTGTATTTTTGGACATTTCTATGAAAGTTACGATGACGAAAATCTGAAAATACAACACAAACAAGGTGGAAATTCTTCCGAGGTTAATTTTGTTCCAAATGGAACAGATTAGCCATCTGACGAATTCGGACCAAAAATTAGGGCAAAATTGCTGTTTTATGCCAAGTCAGAAGATGAAAATCTGACAATTTGACAGAAAAATGCAAAATTACCCACAAAAAGCAAAGCATAAAACTTTGATCCTTTTATGCTCGTAACTAAAGTGTTCAAAATTCCAAAAACGTATGTATAGTTAGGTTGAGAAAAATTCACTCAAACTCATTCCTCCCTTATGGAGTTCAATGACAACTTGAGTGAGGCCACCCAGTTTTAAAATCATCAAAGTGTCATAATTTTGATGAAAATTTTTTGGCCACTTTAATTTAGTTATTCTATGTACCTAGTAATATTTTAACAGCTTGGTGTATGGGTAAAATAAGCAGTTCAGCTCATTTTATCCAGGTAGGTACCTAGAAACAAATTTATTTCTTGCTTTTTACAGACGAAAATCTGTAGAAAAACGGAATAAATTCAGCCTATAAATAGTTCGTTGATGTTCTTTCTGTAAAAAATTTTCTCAAGTTACCAGTGAGAAAATGGTCAAATAGCCTGCATGATTTGGGTTATTTGATCGAATTTCACACTGGCTACATTTTCTGTAAAAATGTACCTATCTGCTCACTCTATTTTGAATCTGTGTACGTTCAAAATTTCGAAAATCTAGCCCAAAAAGATCGTTGCAAAGACTCGAAATCTCCGAGGAAACTTTTTAAAAATCATAGGATAAAAAATATCTAAGTTCTCAGTAGAAAAGAGCGCGATCTTTTTCCATATAAAATGCATAGGTACCATACCTATAGAGAATCTTCTTTGTATCCAGCTCATATAGCTATATACACGTGCCTTGGCCTTACAGAGCCTTTACTTTCGAATAGGATTCTTTGTTTAAAAACTCCGAGCCGAAATATTCTCACGAAATCATAGCGCCAGTAAATAGTCATAAAAATTAATAAGCAAGAGACTCGAACATCTTTCGTTCAAGGCGTTGACATTTATTGCTTTAGCAATAAAAACTGTCACTATTTGGTCACTTTATTACACCTATTTAAGCAAAATATACAGAATCTTCTCGGATACCTGAGAACACCTTTTTGATATAATAAAAATGTCATCATTTGATTACATTTTTCTTACCTATTTTTTGGATATAATAAAAACGTCATGATCCAACTACTTTATTACACCTACTTGCTGGAGTATATAGATGCTCGGCAACGAATACGTAAACGACTACTGAATACAGCATAGATACATAAAGGCTGCCTTTATTTTCGTCGCATGTAAAAACTAACCATACTAATAGCCATAGAATTAATTGACTTAACATTTCAATATTTTTTGCTTTTCTATGCTGGCCACATGGGAAACTGGAGAATATTAACACGCAATATTTTAAATATTCTACTTGACATTTTGACAGTTTTTGACAATTTATTACCATTCAATATTTTTCTGACATTTTTATTATTCTTATACCTACAAGTATAAGAAAATGAAAACATACATAAATACAGGAGCTAAATACTCCGATTCATTTTTCAAAATCTATTAATTTAATCATTAATCTGTCAGCCTGATTGTTCTATGCATGTGTACATACTAACAATAAATAAATACTCTGATTAATTTTTTCAAAATTCAATAAATCAAGCCATTAATCTGTCAGCTTCATTGTTCCATGCTTATACACATACTAACAACCCTTAAAATACTCCAATCAATTTCTCAAATTTATTGCTTCTGTCAGTCTTTATTTTTTCTATACTTACAAATAGAAATAAATAGAAATCACATACTAACAATAGTCAAATACTCCGATCCATTTTTTGTAATTAATTCATATTTTTTGATTGTTTTCTGACAGATTTATGTTTTTTACAATTCAGCCAACATACATATTTACAATATTCTTGCAACCATAAATTACAGAAACCAGACATTAATTGCTACAATTTCTGACAAAAATGTGACATCTTGACGGATTTATTGGTCAAAATAGGGATGATTCAATGAGTTTAAATGATCAAAGCCATAAACTTCATCCAAAAATGAGAAAAATGAGCTTGAAATAGACTTTTATTACTCAAAGCGGAGAAATTTAGCGTGAGAAAACACATAGAGCTTAATTCTCACGATCTTTTGTGGGAAAAGGACTACAATGAAGTTCCCACCAAACCTCCAGATTTCCACTTCTCTTTTTTGTCAAAATAGGCATCCAAAATCACTATATAAGCTCAGACTATCCAAACAGTTAGATTATTTTCTGTGTGACTTTTGCTCAAGTTAGACTTTCGCGTTGGACTTTCGTCTGCACTTAGTATTTCGTGATTCTATGAACACTCCTCCAGCTTTGAACACACGCAGTAGGGTGAGTAGAAAACCTTGTAAATTTTTCGAATTTCGTAAACGTAATCGGAAATCGGTTTTAAATAATATCAGTGAAATGGAACAGGAAAATAGCCAAAATTCCACTCACTCCGTCTTTAGTGATCATTCTCAGGCATATGCTAAAGAGCATGTATATGAGGATATGAGTGACTTACAAACCCCAAGTGACGAAGGGATAGGTACCCAACAGTACTCTCGCCCCTTTGAACCAGAACTTTTTAAAGATACTACCAATGAACAAGTATTTGCAATTTTTCAAAAAACTTGGGACTGGAATGAAAAAATTGATACCGAAGTGAAAAAGAATTTTGAAAATCAAAAAGATAAAATTCAAAATGCCACAAAGGTAGCATGCGAGGCAAAGGGAATTGGAATTTATGTCAACTCTAAACTTGCTGATCTCGCAACCCAAGCTCATAACAACCTGAAAGAAGCAGGAACCTGGGTTGATGAATTGAAAGAAAAATTAAAATCTACTCGCGTTGCTCTGATCGAAACAAATAATGCCACGAAAGGAAATACTTTGGACCTGCAACGAATTTCTGAAACAATTGACAAAATTTGTCAAGAAACTAAAAAGCGTGACGAAGGTTGTGCTCAAATTGTCGAAGAAATTAATAACATCAAAGAAAAAATCCAATATACTCCCTCGGCAAGTGGCTCAAAAGTTAAATCTCTCGCGATTGATGCAGGATCTATAAAAAGTGCAGGTATTACTTTCACAGACGACCAACTGCATTTTCCGCACGAATTCTTAGAAGAATTTGATGCGTATTTTTCGGAAACAAATGTAGCTATAAAACATAAGATTCTGGCATTTAAAGGGGTGATTGCTACAAAAACTCGTAAATCATTCCTTGAGACGGTACGAAACGTACGAAATTACCGCGAATTGAAAAGTAAATTTCTGGACTTTTACTGGGATCGCAGAGCTCAAAATGAAGCAATGAAAGCTTGCAGATATGAGTTCAACTCTGCGGAAGACCTCAAAGATATGGCGAATAAAATGGCCAGATGGGCTAAATCACTTCGAAATCATCGCCATAGAAGCGAGGATGAAATTATAGACATCCTGATAGGGAAAGCTCCAGAAAATTACCAGACTAGACTAATGCAAGAAGGACAGTCTATGGACGATTTTCTTGAAAAATTGTCCAATTTGGCTAGAATTCAATACGATCCTGAAAATGAAGTACCCGTTAGGTTTCAACGAAATTATAGACGTAAATTTGATGAACCCCCCGTACCCGCGCCTGTAAATAATACGCGATACACGAATAAGGGCACACCATCAAATGAGCAACTGCTGGCGATTTATAATCTTATCTCGCAGAAGGGGATTCCAAAAAATTTTAATGAAAACTTCACCAACAATCGCCAGCCTGCTCAAAATGAAAAACCATTTACGTTTTCACCTCCAACTTCGTCGAATCTGCCTGCAACGACTTATCCTCCGAAGGATAAGCCAGAACAGAAAACGATACTTCAAAACCCCAATCAAGTAAAAAACCCAAATACGATTACGTCAAATTCAACACCCAAGCCATTCGGTATTGATAAAATGGCAATTTGACAATTAACAGATTTAGACCAAAAACTCAATCCAACGCACCTGCGGCTGCCGTACAAGCAGTAGAATTTGATCAAGACCTAGATGAATACGTTGTAGACCAATCACCCCCAGAAGACTTAAATGATCAGGTGGCGACATGCAACATGTTAAACACAATCTTCGCAGATGCGCCAGAAGAGTTGGATTTACAAACAATCACCGCTGCCTTGCAATTAATGACAACCACTCCCTCCGACGATGGTGAAAGCTCTGCTTCGGGAAACGAAAGCCACTAGGTAGCCGAGGGGCAACTCCTAGTGCTTTCATAGCCCCCTCAGATTCAATTTTGGAAAAATATATTTGGGTTGGTGATGGGTTGAGCCATTACATAATGCGCGGCGAAGTAACGTTATCAAATGATTTACCCGACTATTTACGCGACCAATTAGCCCTCGAAGAATTACATCGTAGGTTGCGGAGAGCTAATTTCCCTGAAAAATCTCACTTTGTAGTCTCTGCAGGTCAGTTAGAATTCAATTTTTCGCGCAAACCATATCACATCATTGAAAAACAGCTACACAACATAACCGACTTATTACTCGACAACGGTGCACAGAGCATAATCCTATTATTCCCTCTGGCAAAACCACGCACACCAGATGAATTTGATATAAAATTGTCTCGTTATGTCGACTTTAAGAACATATATGTACGTGTAGCTCACAATCCTAAGATAAAATTCTTACGTATGCCAGCTATGAGCTTTTTGGAAACAGAAACTATTCATAGTCAGGGTAAACAATACACCAGACCCAGAGTTGGTGCACGCAAAGAATTATTGCCAATGGAACAAAAATTCCACTATGTCTCTGCAATAAATCGATATTTCCCTTCAATCACGGAATACCGTGATGTCCGCAATTTGCTCATCTCAGAGATAGCACGAATCGAATCATTTAAAGAAAGAATGGCGACACTTCCCACTCAAGCAGAAGTAGAATACCTGGGAAGTGACACCAATGAAAACACAACAGAAGCTCCAATTTATCAAATTTTAACACTCGAAAACTCAGATTTAGGCAATAGACTCAAACCAGAAAGAAAAATTAAGAACGCGATTCGCAATCTCTATAACGACCCTGCAATTCTATCAGATTCACCAACAGCTATGAGTTTGGGTGAAATATTAGTCGCAAAAATCAATGAACAACGATTCCATAAAATGATAAATAAAAAGAAAAAACAAAATATCGAGTTCATTGATGCGATAGACAACACTTCTCTCAAGAATGAGAAGCCTGACCCAGTAACCTCTTCACAACTTGTGACGCAGAAAACTAATGACCCTGCGTGTGTCATACCAGTCACAATCGGTGCCAGAAAGGTTGCGTTACAACTCGATACAGGGGCACTTCCTAATGTGCTCTCTCGCTTAATGGTCAAAACATTCCTTGAAGAGGCTCCGAATTGGGTGAAATTCATAAAACTCAAAAAACAAGTCCAACTTAGATTGGCCAATAATACGCTAATTCCATCTGCGACGCATATCATTGAACTTCAAATGATACTTGGAAATGAAATGATAAAAGTGCCATTTTACATCATTGATGCACCAGGTCAGACATTCATTTTGGGCAGAATCTCTATGGATTACTTAAAAATGAAGTTAAATGTACCCGAACGACTCGTAAAATGTAGACCAGAATTTTGTGAAAAATTCACAATACCATTCATGCACACTGATGAATTTCAAAATGCATTGACGGTATTCTCGTTGGTTACTAATAAACAAGAACATGAAACATTTTCCGAAGATATGTCTGACACTCATCATACTATCATTGAACAAGAAATCTTTGAAGAGCGTAGATTGGCTCAACGTACTTTTAAAGAGAATTTACGAGCTGACCTAAATACGGCTCTTGAAAATGGATCAATTACATTACAACAAGCGATCCGAGGGTTCGATAGACTACAGCATTTTGCCGATATCTTTGACCTCAACCCTGGCAAATACACTGGAGAGCAGGTTGAATTCACGTTTCAAGAAGGAAACACACACCTGCAACCATGGAGAGGGGAAAAATTTCGACCTAGCAAAAAATTATTGCCTGCTTTACGCAAAGCAATAACTAAAATGCTCGCTCTCGGTATCATCAAATATTCACATTCATGCTACATTAACACCTTAGCACCTGTAGTTAAGAAAAACGGAGATATTCGTTTATGTCTAGACGCTGATGAACTAAATAAATTCCTAGTCAATGTCTTAACTGAGCCAAATACAATCGCAAGCATGCTCTATGACAATGCTGGCGACAAGTTCTTTTGCACCCTCGACTTCACCGCAGGCTTTTGGCAACTTGAACTTGATTTGGAATCACGTAAATTCACTGCTTTTCAAGTTGAAGGGCAAGTGTACGAATTCACCAGGCTACCTTATGGGCTCAAAATCTCATCAGGCGAGTTTGTACACATGATTAATCAAGTCATTGAAAATGAGGACGGAATTACAAAATACGTCGACGACATAAAAATATCAGGAACAACTTTTGAGGAAACTATCAAAAGACTCGAAAAAGTCTTTCACCTCATAAGAGAGCACGGTCTGAAGCTAAATCCAACAAAAACTCAATTTTTCAAAAATTGCGCTGATCATCTTGGTTTCATAATTTCAGATAAAGGAATTGGAAAACAAAGTGAAAAAATTAGAAAACTAGAGGAATTTGAAAAGAAACACACTAAACGAGGAAAATTCTCTCTATCCAAAAAGAACGACATTCTGGCTTTAGTTGGCAATACCGGCCTCTACAGGGATTTCATTCCTGAATATTCCCAAATTGTAAACCCTATTTACCATCTTACGAAAGGTGATGTACCTGTTGAATGGACAGAAAAACAACAAGAAGCCTTTGAGACCTTGAAAGCTGAATTCAAGAAGGATTTCAAACTACAACAAGCTCCAAAGGAAGGTGATCTGTTCTTAGACACTAAACTTTCCGATGACTCAATGAATGGAGTTCTATTTTATATGGTTGAGAATGACAAACGCATCATCATGTTCATCTCGATAGCATTCAAAGATCATCAGAAAAACTTCACCTTGTTTGACCGAGAAATTATGTGTTTGGTAAAATGTGTTCAAAAATTACAAATGTGGCTACATGGTCGACGAGTCCATGTCAGATCTAACCTTTTACCAATAATCAACCGATTTCAAGAAATTGCTCAAACCCACCGAAAGGCGGCTCACTGGGTAACCGTTCTAAATTGTTACGATATTATTTATGATATGAATTTTTCAAACAAGGCCCTTTATAAAATAAAGGCGCCTGAATTAGAAGTTCACAATGTCGAAATTCCGGATGACTCAGATCCAACAGAATTGGAACCATTTGAACCTCAAACTGAGCCATCTGAACCTCAATTACAAGAATTTGAGACAGGAATCTCACCCCTGGAAGTCAAATTTCTTGCTGAAAACATTCCTGAACTTCATAAACGTCTCAGAAACATCTCATCATATCAGCAGACAGACACGACGTGTAAGAAACTTATTGAAATTCTTGAGGAAAGTATCCCGGCGAATAATAAAAAGCAAAGAGATGCTCAGAAAAACAAACTTTCGAAATTTGAAATATTCAAAAACGTCAAAGGGGAGAAAATTCTCATGAAAAAATTAGAAAACGGTTCAAAAGTGCCCTGCCTGCCTAATGAGCTTTTCTATGACACTGTTGATTACCTACATTGCGTATATGGCCATGTAGGATCTACCAAACTTGACGTAATATTTCGCAGAATATTTTATCACAACAACTCATTGGCGTATATTCGCGAAATTTGCAACGTATGTATTGTCTGTAAGGTTAATAAGAACTACGCAAATCACAAGACTATTGAATATGCACACATTGAAGCATACGCACTCGGAGATGTTCTATCAGTCGATTTGCTTGGACCTTTACCTGCAATGAAAAATGACCCAAAATACCTCCTGGTCACAAAAGATGTTTTCACAAACCGAACATGGCTACGAACACTCTACAATATCAAGAAAAAGTCAATTTGCCAACAAATGGCTACGGTGATTTTTGATATTGAAAGCCACAAGGTGAACATCAAGAAAATAATAACAGACAATGGCTCACAATTCATCTCCAGTTCTTGGTACAATTTACTCGAAGAACACCAAATTCAGGTGGCCCACACCAGTGCATATAATCCACAATCTTCATCCGTGGAAAGGACGATGCGCTGGATTGGTGACAAATTACGAGTAAAAATCAACAAGAATCACAATCCTTTCCGTTCACATCTTGGATGGCAAGAAATTATCTCTGAAATTGAGGATGAATTGAACAATACACCAACTTCATTTGGATTTAAACCCAATGAAGCCTGGGGCATCGCAGATGTTATTGGATTACAAATACCCCAGACGTGTGTAAAGTTCAACTTCAAGAAAGAACTCATCAAAATTCATGAGAAAATGATCAAACGCGAAATTCCATCTGTCTCGACTGAAAAATGTCTCGAGGAAACGTTAAATCCCGATATTGACTTGATATTTGACACAGATGGTTACGTCCGTGTTACAGCGGATGGAGCCTGTTCAAAAAACGGTGACGCGAATGCAATTGCTGGAATAGGTATTTGTTTTGCGCCAGACTCAATTTTAAATATTTCAGAACGTATAACGAGCACTCAATACCCAATTTCGAATAATCTTGCTGAATTAATTGCAATCCGTACCGCTTTGCAAGTACTTAAAGAAAATGATATCCAAAAAGTAAAATTATTGAGTGACTCGAATTACGCAATAAAAGCGCTCAACAATACCTGCTCATTATGGCAAACCAACAACTGGAAAAATTCCCGGAATAAACCAGTTCACCATGAACATCTATTCAAGGAAATTCTCGAACTTCGTAAAGAGTTCGAAAAAGTCGAATTCATCCATGTTTTTGCAAGAAAACATGAGTTTACCAACATCATCGCTGATTCATTAGCTAAAAAGGCTGTCTATACTATCGAGCAAGACAACCAAAAGAGAAATGAAATGACCCCCCGTCAATTAGTTGAGACTTTTATTCGAGAAAAAAGAAGGCTGAAGAAAATAGAAGAAGAGTACGCCTTCAATAAAAGTCACCCCGACCCAACATTCTTTAAGAAAGGAGATTGGGTTTTAATGGCCAATCACAAACAATCATCTTTCGCCAAACAAACTTCCGGCAAATTATATGAAAAGAAAACTGGACCATACATCGTTGTCCAAAGAAATGGCCATAACTGCTATCTTTTGGAACCAACTGATGACGATGAAATTAACAGAGTAGCAAACATTCGCCAATTGACTCTTTTTATTACAAAAGAGAACTTAGAAAAGTTGAGAAGCGAAGTTTGCCTTAAATCTAGCATTGACTCTCGCTCATTAGAGCAAAGAATCAAAGAATTTCTTACTGACTATCGAAATGAATCTGAAATCGACAGTGAAGATGATGAACTATACCTCGATTCAGATCAAGAAGATGACACTGAAATTGTAATCAGTAAGAAAGACTTTCGAAAAGCGTCTCAAGTGGTCTTACAAGAAGTAGCAAAATCAGCTCGTGAAAAACGTGCTGAAGCACGAAATAAACGACCTGAAAAGGCGCAAGCTACAACACATGCGTCTCAAGACTCAATTCTTTCGCAATCCCAACCCTCTACTTCAGGGGCACAGGATGAACCCCCCAGCGTAATAAAAAGAGCAAGAGGTCGTCCACGTAAGAATAGGGCAATTGAATCTTCGTCTCAAGAGACTATTTCGACAATCGATGATAGCCAAGACAGTCAGGATAGCCAAGATTCTGACGATGAAATATTTTTGAATGCTCCTATGACACTCCAAAGATTACCCGATAATGACCTCTCCAATGCGCAAAACCCATTGGACACCCCACCTGACTCTGTACTTCCAGAATCACAACCTAGCGAAACTTCAAACGTTCCTAGGGCAGGGGCAAGTGCTCAAAGGCCTACCTCATTACCAACTAGGACACGATCTGAACGAGTTCTCACTAGATTACGGACGAAACCAGCGACACACTGGAAAAAACAGCTCGAGACTAAATTCCTAAATTACGTATCTGATAGCGATCAAGAGCCTATCGCTCGTTTTTATGAGATGGTTCCTGATGAAAAATCAGACGATGAAGGAAACCAACTATGGAAAACCTAATGCTTTGCAAAAAATTCACCACTTTTATCGTTGTGAACTGAAAAATGTACAAAAAACCCAAAATCATATGTCCTGTTACACTTTGCAGTCACCATAAAAATTCAATAGATGAAAAATAATCTCACCAATAGTTAATCACCGCAATTAAAAATGCGCAAAATCACAAGATCTATGTCCTATGACATTTCTTGATTACAACATACACCCAACAAGCAAAGCATTCAGGATAAGTCAGTGTAAATATTTTTTTTTTTTTTTTGAGTCTTATAACCCTTTCTACTATCCTATTGTGGTATGTATACTTGTACAGCTATAAAATTACGGTCCAAAATTGCTGGGAAGTACACCAAAAAATACTTTATCAGATGTCCTCGTGTATTTCCAAGCGAAAACATTCTCTTTTTCTTTTAATCAAAATTATATTCGATCATTAATTCATTTTTTGTCCTCGGTACCTTGTCTATAAGTAAGTATTCTAAGACACTTACCAAGATCGATGTTTCGAACTCATAATTCGGACACTAAGTAAAATACTATCTTACATCGATTGGAGATACGCTAAATACCCTATCCTATGTCCTGATGTACTTTCAAGCTATACTGCTCTTTTAACGTAAATATAAAAACCACTTGATTTTGATATTATAGTTGCATACGATAACCGATTCCTTTTTATGTTAATCGTAGTTCTAGCCCTTGGTAAAATACACCACGGATACGTAGCAGGTAGACGAACCCGGAACCCAACTGTGTCATTTACGTACACAAACATCAACAACGCATCTTCACACCCCGAATTCGTTACTCCAAAACAGTAAGCGAGTGTGACATTGACCCTACTACATCTCGTCAACACAGAGCGCAGACACCCGCATATGACAGCTGGATAAGAATACGCAAACGAACCCAAATAAACATGTACACAGATTGGTCTGAGATTTGCTACCCGATGACTTGGGAAAAGAATACGCTTATCAAGTAAATTAAATACGATTCACGAGTATTCCATGAAATAATTATCTTCTCAATAGCCCATATATCTATCTTCTTTTCATAAAATACGAATTCAAATACACGCAAACATACCTAGATCTAGGTCCTGGTATGTTATAGAATACTATTCGTTCTCCTAAACTTATCCATTTAGTACACCCTTGTTCAAACACACCTTACAATATACCTACTTCCACTCAACCCAGAAATCATCTTTTTTTCTTTTCCTATTAAAATCTTCGACTCGTAATCGTAGGTATAATATAAGCTGTACATATATGTAACCTTAATTAAAAATCTCTCGAACACAGCATTTACTGCCCAACAACAGTAAATGTCCTTACGTAATATTCTGCACAGTGTGTTTATTGTTTCAGTATACGCCACAATATGTAAATACTATGCCACTATAGGATACTGTACCATGTCCCCTAATAAAACCAAAACGATCTTCTCTAAAAATTGATAACCGCATGGTTCCCAGCGCAGCACAGAAGACAATTTTGGTCAACGGCGCGAGTAAATAGGATTGCTAGCTGCTCATAAAAACGTCAAATAAGTTAGTACCTCGTTAAGATATCAAGTAAGGTACAAAAATTCGAGCAACACCGGCAGCATTATAGATGAAATAATCGTCTACAGTGCAAGCGATAAGCCTGCATTACTTCAACGATTCATAGCGATCTCTACGAATTCGCTACTTTGAAAACTGAACGATGTGCAAAATTCCATGCATTTTATTCGTCTGGCAATCTTGATTTTTTTTGTATAGTCAGCTTTTTTCGGAAAATTCAGTTCATAGAAACTTAGAATGAAGTCCAGACGAAGCGCTACCACATCCAGAGAGACCATTCGATAAAATAGTCAAAAGCCATAAAAACTTCAACAGACGGCGATACTTGTCACTCATATTTTTCTCTCTTATATTCGATTATTTTATTTTTTGATAATTACCTCGCCTTCTTATCTACTTCTCACGCACAAGTGTTCTTACAATCATATACGCACCAAAATTTTATGGATTTGGAGGTGGGGACGATTTTTTCATCTATCAGTATCATCCAAAAAGATAGAAAACTGAAATAAAGGTGCTACCTTTTCTCGAATCTCACCTCATTATATGTAGTGCTGGGATCCACACGACACCTCTCGACTTAGCTGTGGTAAGTTTTGACTTTACTTTACCTATTCGATCCGAGTTTGCTTTATATCTCAACTTGATCTAGCTGGCTTATATTTAAGTAAGTTAGTTGGATCTTTTGCATCGAATTCCCGAGTGATTATTTGTACCTTTGCACCAAAATATTCAGTCTTGTTATTTTTTCCAATTTTTTCCTAAAAAATCCAGATTTCAATTACGATTTCACCTGATCAATTTTTCGATCGATATTCTCAATTCCTTGCTGACAATCGCTCGGTTCAATCGAATTTTTCGGATTAATTATTATATATTATCGAACATACTTCGATTAATCTCTGAATTTTTCGACCAGTTTCGATCAGATTTTTTTTGACCATTTTTCCAAAAATTTATTCGATTTTTTGAATCTCTTCCCGAACAAATTTCAATTCTTTCAACATCACAGTTCGATTTTCCATAGAAATCATGTCGTATTGCGAGATTATTTGCGACCAGTGCAAGTTATCTTTAGCACTGCCCGGACCATTTGCAAGGGCAATTCATGACGATATTTACATAACAGCATGTAGGCACCTTTTTCATTTTGGATGCCTATATCGCTTGTATATAAATTCTACTACTAGAACAGAACAAGGTGCACAATGTGTCCCCTGTCCTCATCCGTCAGGTAAGCAAATGATCTTAGGATCTGATTCTTTCTTTGTGGATCAATCCTTACGAATATTCCAAGTACTCAACACTGACTCTAGAGTCCAGTCTCTCGTAAATCAACTCGCATTACAACGAGATTACATCACACGTATCGAGATGGTGATGATTACCGAGAATATTGAACTAAAAAATCAGCTAGAGGAGTATCGACGAGAACACTTCAATTTAATGACTCGATACAACTTGCTCCTAGATCATCAAATAGGCAACCTATTTTCGAACATACGCCCGAGAATAAATTCGTCAAACAATCCTCAACCCTCTTCTTCTCAAACTGCATCCGTCATGCCACAATCTTCGACTTCAAATTCCGATGTACCGCAGTTTACATCCCCCCCACCACTGTGGCGAAAATTTCAAAGTTCAGCACAACCTCTCTTCGCAAAACCACAAGCTTCTTGTGATTCTGCACTGATTCAAAGACCAGAGCCTGTAGAGACCCCAATTCCAACGATTGTCACTCCTCGACAACAAACTGTCCACGCTGGTTCATTAACCCAGCCCATAATCTCTCAGCTCAAATATGTAGACGTAGTTGGAACACCTTCCACTTCGTCAGACAGCTCTAGAGCCTCAGGTTCCGGCATTAGTACGACTTCGGATCGCGTAGCTCCTACAACACTACGATCCAAAATTTTCCCCCCAAAGCCAAAAAAGGGCACTTCTGCTGACAAGCGCCTTTTTCATAAAAATTATAGAGCCCGGTTCGGCTCCGATTCAGCTGAAATAGAACCTTTCTATCCCATTAATTCGTACCCGCATGGCTTTACGGCAGCAGGATACGAAATTTTGGACGATGCTTATATCATCGTATTTTTGGCCTATAATATCCTAATTATGGGGGATGGACACGCTGATGGTATCGCAAGATACTTAAGTGTATCTAAACCCTATGAAAACCTGGTTGACATAGAAATGTACCGTAGAGACCTTCTAGCTTCTGAATTACTCTTATATCTCGAAACGTTCTTAAAACTCCCAAAACGAATTATGATGTCAATTGGGAATTTTGATGTACAAAGAGGTACGTCATATGGACAATTCTTCAATATATTCCAAGCTATTATTCTATTATTCAAAAAACTAAAAGTGCAAGAACTCATAATCCTTCCACTCATCCCGCACAAGAAAGTCAACCAGGAACAATTTTCAGAAATTAACAGAGCCTTAAATTACGATTGGGAAAGAACTCTTGGAGCTAGAATAACTAGAATTCCACATATTTTCGAAGAATTTCATACAGATAGGGCAGGAATCGACCAATATGGCCCATTCTACCCCTCCAACCAATATGCCAACGTACTTCTAGCCCTCAGAAATGAGCTTATCCCAGACGTACTTCCCAGACACTCTACAAGCCAATCTCCCAGACCCCCTACACCTGATGTTGAAATTCCTCCAAATAATATTCTTCCTTTACTACCACTGGATCTTCGAATTCCCAGAATTTGTTTGACCCCTGTCAAAATAGACCCTCCTCCTACCACAGCTTCATCTAATAAATCGTCCCAAACTACGACCCTTTCCACCCCCTCTACCTCTTCTTGTTCAAGCAGAACAGATCTAGCGGTGCAAAGTGTATAAATTTCCACCGAAAAGAATGCAAACAATCTCGGAAAGAAAGGTAAACCACGTCGTGTAGAACGTCGTAAACGCGATGAGGAGGAAAGCTTAGTTCGAAATGTACGACGACGCACCGATCCCATTGTGCGTATGGTAGAAGAAGCTATAGAGCAGGTGGAAAAAACCAGCATGCCACCAGTTAATGTGCCACGCGACCGCGCGGCTCGTATGTTTGCTTCTGATTCCAGGTCATCTTTAAATGATCAACGAACGCCATCACAAGATGATGAGACAGAGAAGGAGGAGGCTGAGAAAGAGATCAATTTGTCAGGCCAAAACCAGTAGAGCTATGGATCACTGGGATTGGATCGCAGTTGTAAAATTGAATTTTCTATATACTTATTAAGCAGTTATATTTAACCCTAGATTTAAATATAAAAGTAGAACATTACTAACGTTTCAGACTCTCATCTATAAACAAACTCCAACAAGTAAGTATTTTCCGAAAAACATACTAATAGTTTGCTTCCCCACAGAATTATTATGACTTGAAAACAACACAGTCCTGAGTAATGATCCTATGCTAATTGACGACTTTGAGAAATGTTTGACTCGGAAAAAGCTGAGATTCATTGATAATGATACTGTTGGTGACCAAACAACTACAGCTTCTCATCACACGATACCACTACTTCTTCAACAAATAATTTTCACAAATCAACATTATTCAATAGTTCATATTTTACAATATTTGTCTTCTATATGCATTCATATTCAAATTCTGCATCATGTATCTGCTTTTATACATATAGTTTTATGCCATGCACATATATTATCCCTGTAGAATTAGACGAATATCTTAGAATTACGCAAAACAATAGAATTAAGCAAAATCCTAGAATTAAGCAAAATTTTTTTTCTCCATGAAACTTTACGCAATTTTTTCACACAACTTTTTACATTTCTTCTCTGTTCTCTACAATGTTAGATTCGTGTTTTTTACGCATTTATTTTCATGCCATGTACATATAATATGCCCTTAAAACTAATCTTAGAATTACGCAAAATAGTAGAATTAAGCAAAATTTTTGAAACTGCATGCACTTTCGGAAAGATAGGGCCGCATAATGTACAAATTAGAACACACAGTGACGTTAATCACCTTTTCTTAGCTTTTGAACTTTTTTCAACTTTATACTTTTGGTCGTCACATCTGAACAAAAATTAGGGAACAAAAATCTAAAATCTGCAATATGACAATTGTAAAACTTTCTATAAAAGAAGCTAGCTTTTCGTCTCCGTCATATTTGCAAGAAATAGGAAATCTTCAGAAATTTATAGGTCAAATTACCATAATGACACTTAATGACCAAGAACCACTCACGTTAGCAGAGCACATACTTCGCGTATTTATTCTATCCAGTTATAAGGAAAACCTTCAGTTCATACCCATTAAGACATTTAGGATACATTTGGCTACATAACAAAAAAGAGAAGGGCCATTTCGGAACTCAAAAATTTTAGAATTTTCTGTAACACACATTACCATTTTTCGATCCTGTTGATTGGTTATAAATTTGAGTAAACGATCCCTCATTATTGACTTCAAAAATTATAGACACCTTTAGTAGTCAGGAGCATATTAACGACTTTTCCACTTGAAAAATCCCACCCTCCGACCCATCTCTTGAAAACCTGTCACCTCAAAATAGTCTGCAGATCAACGCAGCAAAGTACGGAGGGGCAGGGTGGTGGAGCCTCCCTTGTCTTGGAAGGGAGGGGAAAGCGGGGTTAAGGCATATTTTTCCTCTTATTTTTCGTGATCCGTGCTTCCCCCCGTGACCTGCTGTAGGGGTCAACCCCCGGAAGGGCATATGATATGAGGAAATATGCCTTCATCGCCTAAGCGATGATTAAATTAATCATCACCATAGAGATGATGAATAAAATAACTCCCTTAAACTGCAAGTTCGGTAATGTGTTAACTCCTACTACTGTGCTACTCCTACTACGTAGCTATAACGTAATCGCGCGCAGCAAACGCATAGAACGCATCCGATGCACCCAAAAATAGTATAAATAGAGCAACACGGACGCGAGCCAAACTAGTTGTATTTAAAATGGGCTAAACTTCTAAATAAGTTGAGCTTCCAAATGATCTTGGACTCGGCGATCGCGCGAAGCTGGTTCTTGGTCAGAAAGTGCATTTATGTAGATACGAGTAAGATGAGATCCCTCTACGGGGATGCTCATCTCCTTTTATTCAGTCTTCGCCCACTTTTAGTGGTTAAAATGTTTCTCGTTTCGTGATTTAAATTATCGTATACGTAATTAATCGCGTCTACACCGGATATCATCCGATTATGCTGGCCATCGGAGATAGTCCTAGAAGAATAGGTACCTCGTGTATTACATTGCTGTCGACCGGCCTAGTATTAGTGAGCCACCTTGAAAGAGACAGTAGAAGCGGACATTATGTGAACCTGGGTGAGTATATCTCACCATTTATTCCGAAATTGCATGCAATTTCTAGGGTATCTAATTACCCACCTTCAGTAATCCATTAACGCGCGTCGTAAGGTATAAGCTTGTGCATGTACCTATTATAGAACAACCCTATAGTTATTCTATACTTCTTTATCTTTGTACCCTTTTTAATATGTATTTGATTTCATTATTTCTAATTAACAATAAACATATTATCACTTTAGTGTAATTAATATGAGTTTTATTGGTAATTAGAGATTATTTCTGTGGAGAATGAGCTGCATGACTGAAACCTCTCCGATATATTGAGCTAACCAGGCGAGGCATAAATTCACTACCTTAGGGAATATTTCTTGACTTAAGCACGTAGGTAGGAATTCTGATAAAAACTATCTATATCAATCATGTAAGATCTCACTCTATCAGAATTATTCTTGAAATCAGTCAATACCACAATAAATCACCTCAATTGTGAGTTTTGAAATTTCGCATGGAGAACCATTGCTCGTTTTAGTCGTTTTTCAAGCAAACAAACTTGGCTGAGTTGATATTTTCGTGTTAGAAGCCCAAAGTTTTCTAATAAAATGTGTTTGGTAGAAGGAAATTTTGAATTTTTGAAACAATTTTGTTTAAAATGAAATTTTGAACTCTCATTTTCTTGAAAATCAATGTTTTTTAAAAATCTTGTGATGGAGAAAATTTGATTAATACAATAATGTTTTAATTTTCAATCACATAGAATTTTATAATTAAATTGATCAAATTACACTAGACCCCGAAAAATAACAATCTAGGTATTACAATATTACCTTACGAGGAAAAACTCCCATCAGGAAGTTCAATCTTGGAAAAAAAGTTATAGCCTAATAATAACTCATTTAAATAAAAATTTAAAATTACAAAATATACTTAGTACCTAACTAAAATTACCTGTTTGAGCCACTCAGTCCAATTTTCGAATTTTTATAAAATGTTTACTGTTTACATTTACATTAATTTTTGAAAACTTCAAAATCAGCATTTTGAACTACAAATGCCCTTCAGGTAAATGTCAATATTCTCGTAATCATGATTGCTTTGAAATTTTGTATTTTGTAAAATGCTATGTTGTTTGTAATACTCATTACAAATTTCACCACTTTTAACATTTTCAGAACTTCGTGAGCAGGTAGTGGATAATTGAGACACGTGTTCTTTCAAATTTGATGGAGTCTTGCGATAAATTATGGCCAAATAATCTCAACAATAAGGCATTGGAAAAATTTCGAATTTTTAGGTCAATGTTTCATCTCCCTGCCGAGGACTCTTAAAGTTGGAAAATTTTTTTAAATTTCAAATAATTCAATTATTATTAGGTATTATTATTTTTATTTTTATTTTTTGGAGGCGGACTGGCGGGGGAGGGGGGTCACATGGTTTTTTTATGTCTTAAGCACTTCCATATCATCACGTTCAATGCATTAGAAAAGCTCAAAGTTCATTTTTGGCAGGTTAAGCAATTCTCAATATACATACATAGTTCTTTCCTATAAAATATGATAACTTTATGGTTATCTCGATGCGTTATTTCTTTCTTTCATGGGTATGATTAGAATTGAACAACTATAATTTATTTTAAGATCAGAAATTTTCAAATTTTCAAAACTTTGAGTTTTGGCCGGAAGGAAGAACAAGGTTGGGTATTGAGCAAAAAATGTGAAATTTGTCCCAAGTCTTGTCATGGTCATTTGCAATAATTTTCTTTCTGGGTTCTAATACCCATTGCTTCAATTTTCAATTCATTTTTTCACTTTTTGATCAATTCTAAAACAGTAGCTTGCAACAGAAGGAATTCATTTGGAGCCTTATAACAGCTAGAAAGTGTAGACTATTGATTGGAAAATTTATTTTCAATATTTTAACGAAGAAGCCAAAATAGTTTATTTGTAAAAATGAAAATATCAAGTCGATAGTGATTAATGTTGTTGAGGAAAGTTTTCTCGAAAATTCGGCTTTGGTCAAGTTCTATACAACACGTCAATCAAATAGAGTGGTTCACTTATTTTAATGTAAAAAATATTGGTAAACCTAATTAACTTTAACTTTACATCAAGTTTTGAATACGAGTACGATACCTTGGCGTACGTCAGCTTATTTTTTCTGCATTAAATTAAAAATGTAATGAAACTCGAAAGAAATAGAATTATTGAAAACTTGGTAGTGGGTAGGTATATCTTCTTGATATTCATCCAGTATATTCCATTGAAAATGTATGTAAATTGAATTCGGGGGAAAAAATCAGACTATAGGTATTTCAGCCAGTCCAATATCCCCTTCCCCATGTTGATAATTTTTTGCGAAGGGAATTGAAATTGTTTTCGAT
The DNA here is from genome assembly GCF_950023065.1 of Planococcus citri. Classification (NCBI taxonomy): domain Eukaryota; kingdom Metazoa; phylum Arthropoda; class Insecta; order Hemiptera; family Pseudococcidae; genus Planococcus; species Planococcus citri. The sequence goes on along the minus strand of NC_088678.1, from coordinate 65,853,831 downwards.
GGATGTCTGGATGTGATACAACATCGTTTCATTCACTTTGTGCATTATTTTTTCCACCGTTATCGTTTTCTTTTTTGGAGGCGGTAGTATTGAAATTTTGAATATGAGACGCGATTCCTCCCACTTCAATGTCGATTTGTTCGTATCGATTCGTCCAGTTAATGAGATGAAGCCACCGTGTAAATCCATTAATTGCGTAGAATTCGACCATGCATTTTCTTCATAATGATACGAATACGACCAATTGACGCGAGCTACTAAATTCTTAACGACGAATTGAAATGTCGTACCCGTACTAACTTTGGTAGTTTTAATTGAATTGTAATTGAAGAAACCCCAAATCGCGATGTAGTTTATCCGCAGTGGTAAGTGAAAAGATTGGTTATGGCCAGGATTTGAAATCAGGTAGAAATACTTTTCCGTTTCGGCTTTATTTTTGACCACGTCCATAACTGGATGAATGCAGGTATCGAAAAGACCCGAGAAGCGCCAACTATCGTTGAATGATCGTTCAAGGATTGGTTCCATGTAAAATCTTATGATGTCTTTCATAGTTTTCATATCGCTTGAATCAATATCAGTATCGCCAGTATTGACGTAAATCTGAAATTCGTAATAAGTATGTATTTGTGAGCGATAAGCATTACCTATCTAAAATTTTAAATGGAGCTTAAATACTGTAGTGAGTACGCGGGATGTTTGATCAAATGTCATTAATCATTTTTCAGAATTTAGAAAAGTACAATGAGAGCAGGGTGCCCAATGCCCAATTGCCCATCTTAGTGCTTGAAAATTTAAGCAACAGAGGGATTGGTGGTGGAGCTGCTTATTGGTTGTGCGTTTCAATTTCAAACCAGGCACCGCCTTCATTTATAAGTTTTCTGTACTAACCCGTTTATCATCAATAATCATTTCTATTAGAAAACTTGAATCGTCCTTTTCTTTTGAAATACTTAAACTATTGATAAGCAAACTGAATGGAAAGTATTTATTTGATATATTTTTTGCGGTGATAGATCCTTTCAAAACAACGTAAATATCTTGGTAATTTGCCTGCAAATACATGGTACATAATTATGAATTAATAAAATAAGTTAGTTGCGAAACGTATCGATTTACGAATAAATTTTGATCACGAAGATCAGGAAGTGCATGATTACTAATAAATCACCAATGAAAACTTTTACGTACTCGAAATATCTTTTCGAAATCGCACGTCTGGTCCTGAATACCGAGAATAGTATAAGTCATCGATATATCGGTCAACTTGATGCCGTAAAGATCATTTGTGACGTTTCCAAATCTGGTTTCGTTACTTTCAGATGTTTGGCTTTCTGTGATGTAATGAAAATCCCATAAAATTTTCGCGATGGTAAAAGCTGTCTGATCAGCAATGTCGTACGCTGTGTTTAGATATTCTATCCCAATCACATTGGAAGGTCCATTTCCCGATTGTGTGAGCGATGCATTCGAAGGCATGGGATCCTCCTTGGTTAGACTACCTAATTGACAGAAAAAATACTTACAATTAAGTGTTCCTTTTGAAAAATTTGAGGTGTATAGGTACCAAGAGGAGGGCTACGAGGTCTTTCGACCCTTTGGACGTTCTCTAGGTTTCCGTGTTGGGAATTTGAATCGCTTTGAAAAGTGTAATAGAGTACCCTGCCCAATTGGCCAAATCACAAAGATGTTGAGCTTTCAAAGAAATGTCGTTCCAGAAATTGAAAGTCTTAAAAAAGCTCCAATTCTTCATTTCCGACAAGACAAATATAAATTGGAAACTTTTTTCAGTTATAATTCAGCAATATGAATTGGGAACATCAGTCAAAAGCACATTTGGAAAACATTTTTTAAAAAATGAATAAGAAAAAATAATCGTAATGATAGTAAAAAAGACCATTTGACATTTTCCAAATTGAGCGAAAGCAAAAAAAAACTTCCTCCAAAAAAAAAATTAGCAGAATTCACCTGTGGAGCTAAATTTTTTTTCTGAGCGACTTTCATTAAACTCAAAAAATATTAAAGTTCTGTAGGTACTGAATTTGGCAAAAATCCTGTAATTTATTTTCAAATTCACCTCAACCTTTGCTCGTACAATGTATTTATGTATTTGTAAAACTTACCCAAGGCTCTCTTCATAAAATCTGCCGTAGTTTTTTCGAATACTTCCCGTATTAAAGTTTCGTTATTGCTTGGCTTCACTTTAAATCCATTCGTTCGCACTTTCACATCTGTTAGGGTATCAGTTGTATTATAATTCATGATCATCTGGAAAAGATCCATTGCGAAGTTCAGTTCTGTAGGCTCCTTTCCATTTCCAGCTTGTATCATGTTTCCCCAAACATTTCTTATCGATAAATTAAAATTGGTCAAATCGTCGGATAAATATCGAACTTCGACGGATTCAAATTTTGTTATGTTTTTCATCATTATGTCGACTAATTTCAGTTCTAAGGGAAAGTTTTTTGGATCTATATACTCATCGTCTACGGCAAAATAATACTCTCGTTCGTATTGATCCGGTGAAAACCACTTGTAAGTTTTTTTAGAATTTTCGAATGGTTGTTTACAAATTCCTACCATCTCAATTGGGTTTGCAACCCTTCCGATACGATATTTTATCATGTCCGTGAACGCATCGTTTAATGCTTTACCCAGGTCTTGTCGTCGGCTTTTGTTAGGATGTTTCGCCGAGAAATTGAACTGAAACGAAATATTATTGCACGTAGGTAATCAAAAATAATATGATACCACTGCCAGTCATTAAACACTAAAAGTATAACTATTTTTAGGTGGCGATTTTTTTTAATGTTGCTGCAAACATAACTTACTATTAATAAATTTTTTCCGCTGGGTTTCAGTTCTGTAAAAGGACTCTCCGTTGATTTGTGAATTGCTGAGATATTTGGTTCTCTGATGAATATTTGGAACTTACAGAGTTCGTTGGAATTTTTTGATTGACCAATTCTTCCATATTCACCACAATTTTCACCACGACCGATTATTTTTTCGTAATTGAACAAGTTGATCTGATGATAAATATGCATATTAGATGAGATACATATAGTTTCACTGCTGACGTGAGAATGAAAGATTTGCAAATTACTAAAAAGACGGACTCGCAGTTCGAAATGCAAAACTATGAGAAAATTGCCTGTACTTTGAGAAAATTTGGATTGATCGAAGAGGTTTGGAAAATTTCGCTTATTGCACTTTTCAGTATTACGACAATTATTAATGCTCCAGCGATGCTAAAAAATGGAAAATGTCAATTAAAAATTGAGCCACGTTGGAAGGTTTTTGAAACTTTCTTAGCTGCATTCTTTATATTAAACAAGCATTTTTACAAATAAACAAATTTGTGATCTGAGGATGTGCCTCAACCTACCAAAGTTTTTCTGCTCATTAAAAAGCGCTCATCATTTTTTCCAACCTAACTTTTATTCTGGTGTGCGAGTGTTGCAATTTTCAAATTGTTGAGGATGTTTTATGATGGTTTTATGTATAGAATTCTCAAAATAGCCCTCATGAGAAATTTATCTTGTGAAATCGACAATCTGCCCAAAATAAAAAAACGTATCCAGAGCGTTAGTTTTAATGCACAACCATCTACAAAAATATTATGAGTCAACCTAGCTCCTTCTGCCGCTCATTCACTCAAACCGGAGTAACAGGACTATATAAACTCAAAATTTAATATTTGTTGAGAGTTTTATTTACAAAAAAATTACTGCCACTACCTCCTTTTTTTTTCAATTTCCATCATAGGTAAGTATACAAAATACAGTTTTTTTTGTTTCAATCAAGCGTATCAATATTGTTTGAGGCTCTAATAATTTTTCTCTGAAAAGTGAATTATTTAGAAGGCGAGGAATTTTTAATGTATTTTTTTCATTTTTTAAAATTTTCGGAGGATCTACACTAAAAGACCTATTCACTAAATTTGAAACAGTGAAATTTCACCGCTTAGCAGTCACGACATTTTGCCTTTTTAAAAGCAGTAGTTTTTGACTGCAAAACAGTAGAAAATCTACTGAATTGGTCAGTCAAAATGATTTTAATTTTGAGTGTATTTCATCAAATTAGCCTACTTTGGTTCAGATTGGTGGAAGATGGACTCAGAAATTTTCTTGGGGTGGCTCATGGCTCTACATCAAAACCAGCTTTTTCGCGAGAGTGTCGATTTCACCATCTTACTCTCGAGGGCTCTTTGATCGCTATTTTCTTCTTGTGTTGTAATAAGTTTCAATTTTTTCATTGTTGATGTTTTATGCATATTAGATCGTTAAGTCCGTCTTTGCAGTATGGAATCGTTGAATTCAACGAAAAATCGCCAGAGAAGAAATTTAAATTTCTTCTCTGGCGATTTTTCTTAGTTTAAGTGTTCGTTTGCATGACTGATTGAACGATAAAAGTACAATACTCACCCGCAGACTGTCGTTAAATTTGCATACTGTGTGATTCGATTTGGAGGGTGTAGGTGTTGGTGTTATTTTAAAGTTGCTAATGCTAATTGTACGTGAATTGTCACTGGTCGAACTCCAATTATTGGCAATGTTCATGAAATTTTTGTTATTGAATTGACGTGTTATATGTGTGATGGTATGAATCAGAGGCGAGTTGATGTTATATTTCAGCATTGTTTCTTCTGAAAACAAATTTTCCATCGTTGTTGTAAGTTTTCAGAATAATTATAGAACTTGTTTCAAATGGAAATGACCTATCTAAGAAGTATTAATTTTTTTTTCTGATTGAGAATATCTATATGAATACACGTACCTAGTACCTTGTGGTGCCCGGGTCTTTTATGGTAATTGTGGTGCCCGCGTACATAGAGGATCACATATATATGTATGATAAAGGTGTTTTAGAGCAGTTTATTTTTTTGGGGTTTTTTAGTCATAGTGGTGCCCGTTATATAAACTTGGTACTTGTGGTGCCTACCTCAAAATTTTTTTTTTCACCTTAGAGTGCATTTCATCAAATTCTACATCGTTTTATATAAAAAGACCTTGTGGTGCCCGATTTGGGCGCCACAAGCCCAAAACCGGGCACCACAATGACTACGTATACTTAAAACGGGCACCACAATGACTAAGTTTAAATCTATGTATAGGTACTTAAGAAGGAAGTATTCTCAAGTACAATCCGACCACTTGACATTCACTCGTAATTTATTTTATGAAAGAATGAGGTAATGAATCTAGGATGATCCACAAATGAGGAGCTTTGCGAGGTGAAAGTTTTTTAGTCAAATTTTACTTGTATATGTAGTTGTGTACCATACCTTCAGCACAGAATTTACTTACTTTTAGCCGAGGTTTGATTTATGACATCTCTGATTAGAACCTGGAGTTCTTTAAGTTTATTTTTATCTCCATCGTCAACTTTTTTCGAATGACCATTGATAGATATCGTGTCTGGCAGATTGAACTCGATGCCCACGTTACCGATTTCCCCGCTGATGTTCCCTTTTAAAATCAAGTACTCGGTTTCGACATCCATGTGCATTGGCCTTTCTTTTTCGTTGCAGCGAAACCAGCTCACATTGGCTCTCCACATTGGTATTTTGAATTCGGAAGCATTCGTCACTTGTCCGTAATCAGGATACTGAACGGTGATTTTTTTCAATTGATGCAATCCTCGAATCATCACCTCGTCATTGTATCCAGATGTAGTATCGTTATCGTTTATGAAATACGCGTATGAATCGCCTGTACTCGGGACTAGTTCCGTATTTGCATTGCCCTCGTATAATGAAGGGATCACTTCTAACGCCATGGTTAATATCTTCAGGTAGGATTTGTTCTTGAGATTTTCTCTCACCACCGTTTTAGATCTGTTCTGATCTTTACAGTTTTGATCTAGCGCAATATTCTGAATCTAAATCACAATATATTGTTTACATAGGTAGTTAATATGTACATGTGACTTACGATTGTTCTCGTATTTATTTTAAGACTAAATTCCAACTAAAAAGTATGACTTACTAATTCATCTGATTCGATTTCGGATTTGGCTGCGGCTGTGTTGTTTATGCTGAGTTTCAGGAGTATGTCTAATAATGAATCTATATCGCTGAATGTTCTTTTTATTTTGCCAGTACACGGTCCGTCGTCGCTTTTTGGTTTGTATTCCCACGTCCCTTGCACTTTCATGCTTTTCAGTGATAGCTGTTTGAATAATGAAAATTATGCGTGGTTGTAATATTTTGTAGGTGTTTATAAGTTAAGCGCTTCTTAATATTAAGGCTCAGAAAGAGAAAATCGCGACAATGTATTGGAAAAATGCCATCGCTCATATCATCATTATGCTCCTTTATTACAGTACGCACTCCCTTCGAAGTATCTAGCTCAGAAGAGGTGAGATGTCTTTCCTGCAAGCGTGCTTGAAATTCGCGGTTTAAATCTTTATGATAAATGATGATGTTTGTGACACTTGAAGCGGTAAGCCATTTTACCCCTCGGAGTGTCTCTATTACAAATTTGTAGCCTTTACTTGAATCGGTGGGAACGGAAAGGTAACAAGTCACATTTTTGGAAAAACATTTTTTCACGGATATAGGGGTTTCAAAGTACGACGGATCGACTGGTGATGTCAGATTTCCGCAAAACTGCCGGGAAAGTGGTATTTGGGCGCAGAAAAAGGGCGGATCCGCATTTATGACTTTTTTGTAAAATTTTTTTGATTCCTTGAAAAATAACTAACATTTTTGAGAAGACCATTTTTTGAAATTTAAGTTAATCTCTGAACTGAAAAATGATGAAAAAATTAACAACTTCGGCAAAAAGTCTTAAAACTCAATGGGTTTTTGGTCAATTTAAACGAGATGGCAGTCTAAATGATGTACTTAGATGTAGAATCAAGCCCCATTCGTGCCCGAGCAATTTCAAAAGAAATTTTGTCGATTGGGTGCAGAAAGGGTCTAAGTCCCATTTGTTTAGGCAGCAACAGCGCCGGCGCACGTGAATATTTTTTTTTCTAAACAGAGCTAAAAATTGTGTCTTGGGGTCCTCTTTCAATGACCTTAAGCATGTTTACCAAAAATTTTTGATTTTCAAATAAATCAGTTTTTTGTTATTCCTGAAAAGTGCGAAAATGGACTTAGCCCTTTTCCGTTCCCACCGATTCACTTATACTTATGACTTATATGCAATATGCAATCACTGAGCAAGCATTTACTGCCTATTACGAAAAAATGTATATTTGTTTTCGCAAGTTAATGATTTCTTCATGAAAAGAATTAAAATTTTTTGATTCGTTTCAACCGTGATTTATGAATTTTACAATCTGTTGTGTTATATTGTTGTCATGACTTACCCCGAAGTAGGAATCCGAATAGGGTTTTCCAACGCTCATCGCAACTGCATCGTATTTCCAGGTCATATCTAGGCGATACATTATCTTTTCGGATTTAAAATTGTAAGTTGATTTTATAATTTTGTCCTTTTTCTCAGTTGATAGTATTTGGTTGGGTGATGTTTGGTTACCGAATTGGTCTATCGTCATTTCTTTCAGTGCATTTACAAAAGAATTTGTAACGTCGTGCTCAGGAGTTATAGTGTAATCTGCCATGAAATCGGTAGTGGTATTGGTATCGGTATTGGTAGCGGAACCTATGAATAAAATAAGTAGAAGCATTAATCCGAATTATCATTTTCTTTTAGAGGGCAGATCAAAGTGCCGTAATATGCACTTTGAGATGACTGCGGTACCGCGGTTTGATGACAATGTAGTGAGTAGTGCTATGGTTATTGGCTACATACAGTATTTTAAATTGTAAAGTATCATCTCTGATTTTACTATGTACTCTTAGGTAATGTATGTAGTCGTCAAGAATATACTCCAAATGCCAGCCTCCGAAATCAAATTTAGGTAGGTCTAGGTACATATCATATGTACCTAGACCTACCTGTTAAACATATGCATTTTGTGAATCAGAATTCAATATTTGAAGGTAAGTTAGCTTGAAAAAAATTGATCTACATAAAATTTCCAATAAATAGCTATTTATACAATTTTGTAGATAAGACCCGGTAATATGAGATCCATGATACTGTATCATTTCCCTCGAAACAGGTTGTGAAAGGAGCTGAAGCGGAAAAACCACCTTTTTTTTCTCGAAAATTCCCCTTTTGTGAACCCGTATTTTTCCTCCAGAAGCACCTCCCGAGCTAAAAAAATTTCTGAGCGACTCATTCAACTCAAAATATTAAAGTTCACCAGTCACCACTGAATTTGGCAAAAATCCTGTAATTTTTTTTCGGATCAACCCTAATCTTTACTCGTATGTAATTAGTAGGTATGTATAATGTATGTAGGTAATTGTACCTATTTGTATTTGTAGAACTTACTCAAAGCTCTCTTCATAAAAGATGCGGTAGTTTTTTCAAATGCTTCCCGTATAAATCTTTCATTATTGAATGACTTCACTGTAAATCCATTTGTTCGCACTTTCACATCGGTTGGGGTATCAGTTATACTGTAATTCATGATCAACTGGAAAAGATCCATTGTGAAGTTGAATTCTGTACGTTCCGTTCCATTTCCATTTCCATTTCCATTTCCAGCTTGTATCATGTTTCCCGAAACTTCTCTTATTGTTAAATTATAATTTGTCACATTGTCGGTTAAATATTGAACTTCCATGGATTCGAATTTTGTCATGTTTTTCATTGTTATGCCGATTAATTTCAGCTCGGATGAAAAGTCTGTTGATTGTACTTGTATATATTCGTTATCTACGGTAAAATAATACTCTCGTTTGTGTTCATCCGGAGAAAACCACTTGTACGTTTTTTTAGCATTTTCGAATGGTTGTGTACAAATTCCTACCATCTCAGTCGGATTTGCAGCATTTCTAATACGATTTTTTATCGTATTTGTGAAGTCATCTGCCAATTCTTCACCTAGTTGTCGTCGTTGTTCTTTGTTAGGATGTTTCGTCGTTAAATTGAACTGAAACGAAATACATAAGTATGTTGTATTTTTGTATAAATAACGAGATGATGCCAGCCATTAAACACCAAATAAGTATAACTACTTTTAGGTGGCGAATTTTTTTCAATGTTACTGCAAACATACCATTACTGATATTTTTCCGCTGGGTACCAATTCTGTGCTGAATTTGATGTGGTTTCGAATTACTGATATGTTTGGTTCTCTGATGTTTATTTGGACCATACCTTTATTCAACGTGGCATTTCGTGATTGATTAGTTCTTTCAAAAAATTCACCTCGACCGATTATTTTTTCGTAATTGAACAGATTGATCTGGTGATACATAATATGCATGTTAGATATGATAGGTATACAGTTTCACTACTCAGAATGAAAGATCAGATATTGGCTAATGACTATTTTCAAATTGCTAAAGACGGACTCGGGATGCAAAAAAGTTTTTCTGTCCATTGAAAAGCTCCCATCATTTTTTTCAATTTTAATTTTTTATTGTGGTGGTACGAGTGTTGGAATTTACATTTGTGCGTGAAATGCTCTATATTGCTTTCAAGAGAAATATATATACATAGTGAAATCGACAGTTTGGCCGAAATAAAAGTAATCCAGAACCTTAGTTTTTATGAAAAACCACCTGCAAAAGTGTTTTGAGTGGGCCTCTCTCTTTCACTCACTCACTCAAACTCGAGTAATGGGGCTTCAAGAATTGAACTGTAGTAACCAGGGGATTTTTTTGGAACAGCAGTTACATGCTTGATGCTTATTTAAAACTATTCTGTCCATAAATTTTTAGAAAATGTTTTCTGAGTTCAATTAGTGATTATATTTTTCATGTCAGGGCGCTGCATGTAGAGAGACTCAATATTACTGGACTGTAGGGAGGTTTTTTTCTTTAAAAGAGGTTTGGGTAGGCATTTATTCAGAAAGATTCTAACTTGAAATGAAAAATTTTCAGAAATTGTTTACCGACTTCGATAAATTTTTCACGCACGGTTTTGTTGTTTTTCCTAATGTAGCCGAAGTTTAAGAAAAATGTCAACTATGGCGACCTTCATTTTCTTCCTCAAATCGTTTTGAAATGTTCTACTTCTTGAAAAATCATTCAACATAACCTCAAAATTTCTGGACCATCCCATTCAAAAATAGAAAATGTTAAACTTTGAGCTTATTCTGTTGCATTAGCCTACTCGAGTTCGAATGGGTGATAGATCCACTCGGAAGGTTTTTTGATGCGATGTTACCTCAAAACCAACTTTTTCCGGAGAGTGTCGATTTCACCATCTTACTCTCGAAGGGTGTTTGATCGCCGCGCTGTTTTCTTTCTGTGTTGTGATCGATTGTTCAAATTTTTTATTTTTTCATTGTTGATGTTTTATGTATTGTAAGTACTTATATGAATATATAGATCGTCAAGTCCGTCTTTGGAGTATGAAAACGTTTAAATTTCTTCTCTGGTGCTTTTACTTAGATCGAAAGGATTTCTATTATTACTGATTGAGCGATATAAAAGTTCAATACTCACCCGCAAACCGTCGAAAAAATTGCATACTATGTGATTCGACTTAGTAGATGCAGGGGTTAATGTTATTGTAAGCATTTTAATTTTCTGCGAATCTTCGGGCAAACTCCAACTTTTGGTCAAGCTCGTGAAATTGTTATTGTTGAAGTTACGTGTTATTTGTGTGATGGTTTCAATCAGAGGTGCGTTGATGTTGTACTGCTGCATTGATTCATCTGTAAACAAAGTCATCGTTGTTGTAAGTTATTAGAACGTATAACTTTAACTCGTTTCAAATGCAAATGACTTATCTACATGTACTTTTTCCTGATTGGGAGCATCTTTGGGAAGTACACTCAAGTAAGGTACCATAAAACCCGACCGATTAACATTCACTCGTAACTTTTTTGTAGATGAGGTGGGATGGTCTATTTCTGAAATGTAATCTGGGCCTAAATTAAATGTTGTGAAAAAATTTGTCTATTACAAATTTTTCTGAAACTTTGCATATGAAACCATCGAGAAGCCTTTCTTATACATTGAATTTCAGAACAAAATCGCGAATGCAGGAGAAAGGTATACGTAGTTATACTTGTCTCCTGAGAAAACTTTTTGGCCACCAGGTTACGACTAGGCATGAATATTGAATACATACAGGGTGCCCAGAAATATCGAGCACCCCAAAGAAAGTTTTCAATTAAAAATATAGGTTGGCAACGTGAAATAGATGCATATGATTGGTGGAATGTTATCTCTCCAGTTCAACAACCAATCATGTGCTATCATTATTATCATTCACTGTGACCAACCAAAGTATTTTAGTAGAAAACTTTTTTAGGGGTGCTCGATATTTCTGGGCACCCTGTAGCACGTAAAATGGTTATTTTAGCCCCCTAGATAAAATGTGGACCACGTAGGGGAGCGACAACATCACTTTTCAAGTCGAGGGAGATGTCTCATACAATAATCAGACATCAAACCGCTAGCGCTTGATCTAAGTATGCATAATTATTATTATACATATACATAAATATGACGTGCATACCTAGACCTACTCACAACATCTTTGATCTTTACCTGCTCTTATCAACGGCAGCAGAAGAAGGATTGCGGTAATCTTTTCCATGGTGTCTGAAAAACGAATCGTTTTACTAGAATGTGCCGGTTATGGAACTACCTACATTTCGATTTCTTGAGAAAAAAAATACAACTGATTTTTTTTTTTTTGTACAGTTGATGAAATTTTCACTAGAATTCGCGAATCAACGACCGACCAATCGCATTGGGAAAGCACATTCGAAATGATTGTTTCTTATTATTTAATTTTTTATATCGCTTATCTGTTTTGTGATTTCCAAATTTATGTACATTTTTGTTAACGAAAAAAAATGAGTAACACTGATGACTAGGGTAACCCAATATACGAGTATAATTTTTGAATGTTTTTTTGTGGCATTTCGATTGCAAATGAAACAAAATCATTTTACTTTTCAGAAAATTTCCTTTCTAATAAGCCCGACTTCATTTCGAATATTTTCGAATATTTTGCCTTGAAATGCATGTTTTCACATTATTTGATTGCTATTTGAATATTTTGGGAATTTTGATTTATTTTGAAATAGATACTTGCATTCTGTTTTTCAAAACTTTTAATGATTTTTGAGGTTATAAAATAATATTTTCATTGGATCATTTTGTTCTATTTTGTAAATGTACATATTTCAGAAAATAAAACTCAATAATATAGCAATTTTCGTGTCGTGCTGGTAAAACGATACCCATATTGAAGTCGCATATTTTCAAATATTTTTAGGTTATTCGAATATTTGAGCAATATTTCACTCCAAATAATCGGATATAATACATTTTACCTCGAATAAGAGAATATTTTGGGTCGCCCTACTGATGAAAAATTAGTAGGTATATCCGTTCTGTATGTTAGGTGTATTTCCTGCTGTCTGAGCGTCAGTTTTTACTGACGCATAATGTGAATCAGGGAGAGACGCCGCAGTGGGAGAGATTTCGCTCTTTCTATATCTCAGCCGGTGTTTCATCAAAAAAAATTGAAAAATAAAAAAAAATCCTTACTACTTACTTACTATCCTATCAAGTTTTAGCCGTTTTACCATTAATAGTTTTTGAAAATTCACAATTATTTTCATTTTAAAAACTTGAAAAAAATTTGTTCACGTTTTTTTAAACTTGAATTTTTTGGCTCAGAAGCAAGCTATGTATTATCGAACTGAAAGTTCGATGTATGGGAAGTGTGAGGTTTATTTACAGATTAATTTAAAGCATTTGTTGAAACTTTTGATTCACTTTATCAATGAAATGATTTTTTTTTTTTTGGTAACATTGCGAATGGGGGAGATGTCGCCCCAAGGAGAGATGCCGCATCCCAACTTTTTTATCCTGAATAACCACGATTGTGAGTTTTGAAATTTCGCGTTAGAGAATCGTTATTTCGAGAAAACACACTTCCCTGAGTTCATTTTTCCATGTTGATTGTTGAAAGCCCAAAGTTTTCAAATAAAATGTATGTAATAGGTAGAAGGAAACTTTGAACTCATCTCATTTTCTTGAAAATCGACGCTTTTTAAAATCTTGTGACAGAAAACATTTGATTACGAAATACTGTTTTAATTTTCAATGACATAGAATTTAATTATTATAATTTAATCAAATTAATCTAGGCGCCGACATATAACAATCTAGGTAGGTACTATTATCTTTCCAGGAAAAACTTCCATCAGTGAATTGAATCTTAAAAAATATTAATAAGTTAATAATAACTTTACGCATTTAAATAAAAATATAAAATTACAAATATGGTAACTAAAATTACCTACTTGAACCGCCCAGCCTAATTTTCGAATTTTTGTTAAATTTTTACTGCGTCTAAATTAATTGGTGAAAACTTTAAAACCATAATTTTGAATTACAAATGCCCTTCAGGTAAATGTCAATATTCTCGAAATCATGATCGCTTTGAAATTTTGTAAAATGTGAGGTTTTTTGTAATATCGAATTACTGATGGCAAATTTCACCATTTTCAACAATTTTCAGAACGTCTTATTCCTATAAAATATGAGAACTTCGTGGCTATCTCGATGGGTTATCTCTTTCCTTCAGATAGTATGATTGGAATTGAACAACTATAATTTATCAAAAGATCAGCTCAACCATGAAAAAAATTGGTTTTTTTTTCGAAACGTATGGAAAATTTTCAAATTTTTAAAATTTTGAGCTCTGGTCGGGAGGATAAGCGGGGTTAGGCATTGAGCTGAAAATGTGAAGTTTGTCCTACGTCTTATCGAGGTCATTTTCAATTATATTTTTCTGGGTACGACTAAATTTCAAAAAAATAAATAAATAAATAAATAAAATGACCCTCTCTTACATACTCAGAAGATTTAATTTTACCAGAGAAGTTGAAAATAATATTGGAAAGAAAAGGTCAGTATTATTATTATATATATGTGACCAATAATTTTATCTTTTTCCATAACTGAATAAAAAAAAAGAGTACCCACTCATTGGACCTTTTTTGTAGAAGATAAAAGGTATTCCCGAAAATTCGGCTTTAGTTGAGTTCTACAACAAGTCAATCGAATAGAGTACCTAGTTCACTTATTTTAATGTAAAAAATATTGATAAACCTAATTTAAGCTTAACTTAACACCAATTTTTTTTTGGTACCATCCCTTGGCGCGCGTGTATGTGCATGTACCTACCTTACCTATTTATTTTTTCTGCATCAAATTAAAAATGTGATTAAACTCGAAATAAATAGAATTATTGGAAAGTTATAGGTAGTGGGTACATCTTGATTCATCCAGTATAGATATTTATCTGAAAATGTGTGTATGTGAATTGAATTAGAAAACAAATTAATATCTTTCTGCTAGTCCAATATCCTCAAGTTGATTATTTTTTGGGAATTGAATTGAAACTGTTTTCGATGGATGTCTTGATGTGAGATAACATCGTTTCATTCACTTTATGCATAATTTTTTCTTCCGTTATCGTTTTCTTTTTTGGAGGCGGTAGCATTAAAATTTTGAATATGAGACGTGTTTTCTCCCACGTCAATTCCGAAGTAATCTTATTGATTTTTCCAGCTAATGAGATAGAGCCAGCGTGTAAATCCATTATATGCGTAGAATTCGACCATGTATTATCTGCATAATGAAACGACCAATTGACGCGAGCTACTAAATTCTTAACGACAAATTGAAATGTCGTACCGTTACGAACTTTGGTAGTTTCGATTGAATGGAAATTAGAGAAGCCCCAAATCGCGATGTAGTTTATCCGCAGTGGTAAGTGAAAGGTTTGGGTATGGTTCGGACTTGATATCAGGTAGAAATAATTTTCCGGTTCGGCTTTAGTTTTGACTATTTCCTTAACTGAATCCCTGCAGGTATTGAAAAGACCTGAGAAGCGCCAGCTCTGGTCGATTTTTTCTTTAATCTTCGGTTCCACGTAATCTCTTATGATATGTTTCATAATTGTCCTATCGCTTGAATCAATGTCAGTATTGCTAGTATTGACGAAAATCTGAAATTCAGAATGTATTTGTGAGAGATGTAATGTTTGATCAAACGTAATTCTCCATTTTTTAAAATTCAGAAAAGTACATACAGGGGTGATTTGGATAAGACCTGAAAAATTAAAACCACATATTCTACTCGTCGAATTAAGAAAAAATTTCCTTTGCAAAAATTTTGAAAAACCAATCCTTAATGAGATATTCGCAATTAAAGTTGTGTAAATTATGGCAACACCGCATTTACATGTCGCCATGTCGCCATTCGAAGAAAAAGTGTTATCAAAAAGTGTTCCTTAGTTGTGCTATCCTACTTTGATTTGAACTTCAATCATTTGCCAACCAGCAATTACTATTTTTTTTGAGGAAACGAAATTGTAATTTACAAGGAAAAATTTTGCGATGTTGCCAAAGTGAGCATATTGGTTGAGATAAATCAAGGATAAATCATGTTTTATTGAAGAATATATATTTTTTTGGTTAAAAGTATTTAAAATTGAAAATTGAGTCCTGGAAACCTTCAAAACCATTAGTTTACAAAAAATTATAGAGAGTTTGTCAAAATTGAATAGGTACTTTGATTATTCAGCATCCAGTGGACCAAAAAAGAGAAAATAAAGTAATGAAATTTGAATGAGGAGTACTACCGTATTAATTAATAAAATCCAAAATAATTTAATTTAACTTCAAGTTTTAATTGTTTTTCATGTAAGAAAACACATTCCTGACTTCAAAACATCATGTTATGGACCAAAACAGAAAAGAATGATATTCTACATTTCTGAGATCTCACTTCATTTTTTTCACCACCTTACCCCCCAAAAATTTTCAATAGAGACGCCGAAATGGCCAATTTTTAAAAAACAGCTGACCCTCTTCAAAGGTCAATAAGTCCAAAATGAAGAGGTTGTGGTCCATAGTGTATACAAGATTTCTTACTCCTATTCATGAGTAGAATTCGTGGTTTTAATTTTTCGGGTCTTATCCGAATCACCCGATAGCGGGGTGCCTATATTGACCATCTTGGTGCTCGAAAATTCAAATAACAGAGGGATTGGTGATGGAGAATCAGTTTCTTCAAAAAGTTCATAGCTGCTTAATTACCTATTGGTTATGAATTTAAATTCCAGGCCCGGCACCTTCTTCATCTATATTTTTTTCCTACTTACCCGTTTATCGTCAAAACTCATTTCCGTTTGAAAATTTGTATCGTCCTTTTCCCTCGAAATACTTAAACTGCTAATAAGCAAACTGAATGGAAAGCATTTCTTCGATATATTTGTTGTGGTGATAGATCCTTTCAAAACAACATGAATATCTTCGTAATTCGCCTGCACATATCAATCAAAAACATAATGTAGTTGTGAAACGTCCCGATTTACGAATAAATTTCGATCACGGAGGTAAGGAGGCGTATTATTGCTATATTAAATCACCTATAAAAACTTTTACGTACTCGGAATATCTTCTCGAAATCGCACGTCTCGTTTTGAATACCAAGAATAGTATACTCCATCGATGTATTGGTCAAGTTGTAGCCTTGAAGTCCATTTTCGAAGTTATTTAATTTGGTTGCATTACTTTCAGATGTTTGGTTTTCTGTGTTGTTATGAAAATCCCATAAAATGTTTGCGATGGACTGAGCTGCGTGATTAGCAATATTGTACGTTGCATTCAGATAATCAATTCTATTTGCATCGAAAAGTTGATTTTTCGGTTGTGTGCGCGATGCAGCCGGCGGCGACGGTTTCTCGTTGGTTTGATTACTACCTAATAGACAAAAAGAATACGTACAATGAAGTGTTTCATCAAAAAAATTGAGATGATATATATTGGAAGAAGCTGGGCTACAAGGTCTTTTGCCATTTTGGATGTTCCCTAGGTTTCAATGTTGCGGTTTTGAATTGCTTTGAGTTTGAAAAATGCAATAGAGTACTCTGTCCAATTAGCCTAACGACCAAAGAGTTGAGTTTTTAGAGAAATATCGCGCTAGAGAATAATAAAAGTTTTGAAAAAGCTCTAATCTTTAATTTCTGACAGAGCAAGTTGGAACAAGAACAAAAGCTCGACGCTGAAAGAAAATGCTTTTGTCTGAAACACGAAGAAAAGAAAAATCCAAGTCGTAGAGAGAGGGTTTTTATCGACCCATGAATTTTTTTCGTAAATCGGACCGAAATACGACTCAAAATTTGGCGGTAACATATAGAACTTTTTTTCATTTTGAAAAAAAGGAATTGAAATCTTCACCTTCCTCCCTTAAAAATTGGATCACCGCCATCCCAATCGCTTTTGAATACCTCACGAAAAAATGTACAAAAAGGAACGGAAGTTTGTGCTAATATTTACACTCAACGATCCCATAACCTAATGATAAACCGTACGTTCCACGATTTCTTCAATTTTCATCTCAAAAATGTGTGAAACGATATTTCGCGTGATATTTGCCCATTTTCTTTCTTTTCTTTCTTTCTATTTTTTTTTTTTTTTTTTGATATTTTGATATTTTGACTCACATTTTGAGATTTTTACCCCCCTCCGCGCCTTCTCCTCATAGTTTTTGAGAAAAATTCAAATATTTCAGTGAAACGTTTTTGAGGAGCTTGGAAGAATTATGAGCCGCGAGAAATCCTAATATTTCAAAGGAAATGCTCTGTATTTTTAAAGTATTTTTACGTAAACTCGAAATTCAGTCATTATTTTCATTTTCGAATTCTGACGTCCTGTTCTTTTTTCAATTTTCAAAATTATGTCTCCAAAACTGTTTGAAAATTGAGCCATGAAAAAGCTCGACTTTCAGTTATACCTACGTCTTTCAAATTGTTCACGAATTTTTCGAAACTACCTGGGTACTCTCGATATGGTGATTAAAATAAGATGTGAAAATTAAGATCGGGTATGAAGATATGAATTGGTTAATTCAATAATCTCTGCAACATTTTCAGGATTTTCATCAAATTTTGTGGAGACCTTCATTGGCTTCATTTTAAGTTGAATGTCATTCTGGGAAAATTTTAGCATTGGAGGTGCTTCTGGAGGATAAATTTGGGTCCTCAAAAAAAGAAAATTTTAGAAAAAATTATGGGTTTTTCGCTGTAGCCCTTATCGAACCTGGATGAATAAATTGAAGTAATTTTTTACTACTTCACGAAATATTTATTTCAATTAATATTTTGGATAAAATGGTCAGTTCAAAAAGACTTGGCCAACGTCATCGAAATCCTAGGCCACTTAATATATCGCTTGTTTTTAAGTAAATTCTTCTTTTGAATTTTTTTTTCAAATATTTCGCATTAATCAAGTTAAAACATTGAAACATATCGTTTTTGAAACTGCAGAAACATAAGATCAGTTAAAAACTTGAATGCCAAATTTTTCGGTTTTTTAAAATTGGCAATTATGGCCGAAAAGTGCATGGCACCACTGCATCCTGAAATGTTTCCTCAGTTTTTGAAACGACATCATTCGATGTTTTGGCTTACGCAATTGCAAAATATTTAACATTTTCAAAACTCGGAATTTACCCAAAAATTAGCGATTTGCAAATTTTTAGTCACTTGGTGGAATCCTAAAAGTGGTTTTGGATATCGATGAAATGGCTGAAGTTGACGCACGAATTTCAAATACTACGAGTATCTTTTGGAACTGGGTCATTTTTCTCGAATCAGATTGGAATGGGGCGGAAGCGGAAAACCGCGATTTTTTCAAAAAAACTCCCTCTTGGAACACATATAAGAGCACATCCCACGCCAAAAGTGTTTTCTGAACAACTTTTATTCAGCTCAAATTCAAAATATTAATAGTCTCCACTGAGTTAAGCAAAAATTCTGTGATTTTTTTTTCGGATCCACCCTAATCTTTACTCGCATAATGTGTTGTATGTATTCGTAAAACTTACCGAAGACTCTCTTCATGAAATCTGCCGTAGTTTTTTCGAATACTCCCCGTATTAAACTTTCATTAGGCCTAATGAATGACTTCACTTTAAATCCATTCGTTTGCACTTTCACATCGGTTAGGTTTTCAATTGTACTATAATTCATAATCAACTGGAAAAGATCCATTGTGAAGTTCAATTCTGCAGGCTCCTTTCCATTTCCAGCTTGTATCATGTTTCCCGAAACATTTCTTATCGATAAATTAAAATTGGTCACATCGTCGGATAAATATCGAACTTCGACGGATTCAAATTTTGTCATGTTTTTTATCATTATGTCGATTAATTTCAGCTCGGATGAAAAATTTGTAGGATCTATATACTCGTCGTCTACGGCAAAATAATACTCTCGTTCGCGTTGATCCGGTAAAAACCACGTGTAAATTTCTGTAGCATTTTTGAAAGGTTGTTTACAAATGTCTGGCATTTCAGGCGGAGTTGCAACGCCTGCAATACGATTTCTTATTGTCTCCGTGAACGCCTCGTTCAATGCTTTACCTAGTTCTCCTCTTCGGTCTTTGTTAGGATGTTTCGCCGTGAAATTGAACTGAAACAAAATATTTATTAAACACTAAGTATAACTCCCCGTGTAGGGACGGGTCAAGAATATCCTTATGGTACTCTCTGCCTGTCGTAAAAGGCGACTAAAAGAGGACCAGGCAAGCGCGGAGGTCTAGATAGCAGCCCTATCACCGTGATATATCTGGCATGGCTGGTAACCAAGTCAGACGAAAATCAGCCTTACTCAAAACTCACAAACAACAGGAAACGGATGGAACTATGGGATCCCAGGCGGAGGTGAACCCCTGGTTAAAATAAAAACGCACGCTAACGAAAGGAAATACAAATTCGGAAACTGGAATGTAAGAGGATATGCAGCCAAGGAAGCAGAAATAAACGGAATTCTAAGCAGCAGAAATATAGACTTTGCCGTGATGTCTGAAACAAAGAAGAAAGGAAGTGGAACAATCGAATCTGGAAATTACATCGTTATCTACAGTGGAGTCGACAAGAAAACCAGAGCTGCAGGCGGAGTGATGTTACTCATACATAATAAACACCGCGAAAACATCGACTCATACAACATATGGCATGAAAGAATTGTATCAGCAAGGATGAGATTGAAAAAAGACTTTCTTACAATAATCGGAGTATATGCACCAGAAGAGGGAAGAGAGGAACAAAGCAAAGAGTTCTATGAGCAACTACAGAGGGCAGTACAAGCAGTAAATCCAGAAGATAAATTGGTAATAGCAGGAGACTTGAATGCTCAGGTAGGAGATGAGCGTGTAAAGACAGTAACTGGTATGTATGGAACAGAAGGAATGAATACAAATGGGAAAAGACTGATAGATTTTTGCACTTTCAACGGATTAAGAATCATGAACACATTCTACCAACACAAGAAAGATCACAAGATGACATGGAGCAATACAAGAGGACAAAGCTCAATGATCGACCATTTCATAGCCAATGAAATTCTTGGATGTAAGAACATACAGAGGCCTAGAAATAGGTACTGACCATCATTTTGTTCAAGGAGTAATGAGAATGGAAACAACAAGAATACCAGCAAGGAAAAATGAAAAGAAGATCAACACAAGAGCCCTGGATGACCCAACCAACCAATGGCTGTACCAAAGACGGATGAACATCATTAGTCAAGAGATACCAGCAAGCCAGGACATAGAAGAAGAATGGAAAAATATCAAATCCATTGTGACAAAAGCGGCAAAAGAAAGCTTAGGAATGGTTCCTTGCAGAATTGGGGCAAAGCGAATAAAGAATTGGGACAACGAAATCCAAGAACTCATACAAAAGAAAAGACAGGCATTCAGAAAATTCATGAGCACAAAAAGCGAGGTTGATGGTGAAGAATATCGAAAACAGTCGGCAAAATCAAGAGAAAGTCCAGGAAATTACAGCGAGAGAGCTGGGAAAATTTCATCACATTCCTGGAGCATGACACATACAAGTTACGGCCAAAGGTGTACAAGATCATAAGAAGAATTGACACAAATTTTAACGAAAGAGTGGGTTTGCCAAAGATTAAAATCAATGATGCAAAGGAATATTTTGAAGAACTCTGGAGTGATGAAAATGCACAAGATACAAAGATAGAAGATGAAATTGGAGAAACAGAAGACAGCATTTCAATTAAAGAGCTTCAAGAAGCTTTGAGAACAGCAAAAAATGCAAAAGCTCCAGGAGAAGATGGCATACCAACAGAATTGTACAAATATGCAAGTGGCGAATTTAAAAGAAGACTTCTGGAATTCCTAAATAGGATGTACCAAGAAGAAAGGGTACCTGAAGATTTCAAAACAGCAATTGTAATACCACTGTTCAAGAAAGGCGATATGTCAAACCTGAAAAACTACCGAGGAATAAGTCTACTCAACACCTGCTACAAGATATATGCGAAAATACTGGCAAAACGACTGGCAGAGCATGCAGAAGAAAAGCTGTCAGAAAGTCAAAACGGATTTAGAAAAGGAAGATCATGCACTGATGCAAGTTATACAGTAAAACTACTGATGGAAAAACGGATCGAATACAACCTAGAAACACACATGTGCTTTATAGACCTGGAAAAAGCATATGATAGGGTTAATAGAAAAAAACTGTTTGAAGTCCTAAAAGATGAAGAGATAACATATAAAATGTGAAAGGTGATAAACAGCATATATAAGAACACTAGAATAAGAGTACGAATTGGAAATAAACTCTCAGAACAAGCAGAAATAAACAGAGGAGTTCGCCAGGGATGCCCACTGTCTTGTGTTTTATTCAACATGTACATGGATCACATGGTAAAAGAATGGCAGAAAATGAAGCCAAAAGGAATCAAGACAGATAGAAGGCAAGAAATATCAACAGTATTATTCGCAGATGATCAAGCAGTACTAGCTGAAACAGAAGATGACCTACAGAGATCAATGTATAATTTAACAAAGACATCAGAAAAGTATGATATGAGAATATCTTCAGAGAAAACAAAAACAATGGCCTTCAAAGGAAAGGAGCCAGTAAGAAGCAAGATTGTAATAAATGGAGAAATCATTGAACAGGTCAACAATTTCAAATACCTGGGAAACACGATATCATACCAGGGAGAAGTAGATGTTGGTGGAAAGATTGCAAAGTTCCTGAGAGTCACAGGACTGATAAATAGGACCCTGAGAAGCAGTAAGGTGCGAAAAGAAACAAGATTGAAGGTGTACAATACCCTAGCAATACCAATGATGACGTATGGAAGCGAGGTATGGGCACTGAAGAAATCTGATAAAAGAAGAATAACGGCAGCAGAGATGAAGTTCATGAGGAGAACGGCAGGGGTGACTCTCAGAGACAGAGTCCCATCCGAGAAAATAACAGCAGATCTCGGAGTGAAGCCAGTCATGAAGAAGATAAAACAGTATAGGAAAGATTGGAGAAATCATGTCAAAAGGATGGAGGAAACAAGATCACCAAAACAGGTCCTCCAATATACACCAACGGGGAAGAGAAGCAGAGGTAGACCAAGGAGGAAACTCACGGATACCTCAGGCTCATCCTCAACAGGTTCCACACCGCAGCAGACAGGCCAATAGGCCTACCGCTTATAAGGAAACGACGACGACGACACTAAGTATAACTATTTTTAGGTGGCGATTTTTTTTTCAATGTTGTTGCATACATACCATTAATAAATTTTTTCCACTGGGTTTCAGTTCGGTAGAAGGGCCCTCCGTTGATTTGTGAATTGCTGAGATACTTGGTTCTCTGATGAATATTTGGAACGTACAGTTTTGGGTGACATTTTTTGATTGACTAATTCTTCCATATTCATTACAATTGTCACCACGACCGATTATTTTTTCGTAATTGAACAAATTGATCTGATGATAAATATGCATGTTAGATGAAATACGTACATGTTTCACTAAGAATGAAAGATCAGTCATTGGCTATTTACAAATTATTTCTAAAGACGGACTTCCAGTTCGAGATGCAAAACTATGGAACAATTTCCTGTAATTTCAACGCCTAGAAAATTGGTATTGATGGAAAAGAAGAGTTTTGGGACATTTCACTTATTGCACTTTTCGGTTATACAAAATAAATTCTCCTGCAATGATCAGTTTCAACTCTTAAGAATAAAAAATGGAAACTGCTCGAGAAAATTAATTTTGAATGTTCAATTAAAAATGAAGCCACGTCGGAAGGTTTTGGAATTTTCTTGGAATGTACCTCTCTCTACCTTCCAAATTTTTTCTATTCATTAGTGATAGAACTAACAAATTTTTTAGCATGTGTTGTGTGGAATTTTCAAAATTGCCTTTAAGAAAAATATGCCTGGTGAAATGGACAGTTTGGCTATATTTGATAAAACTGACCCAGAACGTTGATAGTTTTAAAGCAGAGCCATCTACAAAAACGTTATGAGTTGACCTCGCTCTCTCACTTTCTGCTCAAATTCAATATTTTACATCTCAACTGAACTGGAAATGGTCCAAAAATGTCGAGACTTTCACAAAAAATAGTTACTGCTTTCCTTTTTTTCAAATCCCCATATTTCAAAATTTTTATTTTATTTTTTTTATTTAGAGGGTGTTTTGTGGAGGTTGAAAGTTTACAAATGTCTAGGAATCACTTTTTCCGTCCTCGTCGTGAAATAGTGTAGGTACCTGCCTACTATTTAAAATCTACTCGTGTATAAATACATACTCGTATGTACTGTGACATTTTGGAGCACGTTGCTAAAAAATTTAATCATTTTGATAATTTGAAATCTTGCCTTTGACTAAACCATCGCTCGTTTGGTCTCCCACGCAGTGTTGCTCGACGAGAGTCTTCAAAGTGAGAAAAAATGAGGGGGGATGCAATGAATACAAATTTCGATTTCTGTTTCTAAAATTTCTCTGAATTATCCCTTCAAAAAAGAAAACTTCCAATCTCTAAACCAATTAGGATCGAGAGATTTTTTTCTTTGAAAAACAGTTATGTAGTTAGAACAATTCTTACCACAAATGAGAAATTTTCAGTAAATGTTTTCAGACTTTAATGAATGATTTCTTTCATCTTTGGGTGTTCTATATGTAGTGGAGGCAAATAAGAAAAAATAAAAATATTTTTGGCTACCCAAGCTTCTGTGATGAAAAATTGTTAAGAGTGGTGCCCTGAATTTTATGGAAGGTTAACCCCACCCCAAACGGGGTTTGATCGTTCTCTCCCCTGGGTTTGATTTTATCGAAAGTATATTACACTTAAGTTCTACATGAAATTATCTACAACTTTTGTCTGAAGATTTTTTTCGTAGGATCAACGGGAGAGGAGGTAGGAGAGTCCAAAGAATATCCCAAGAAAATTGGCAAAAAAGGGTGGGTCATAGGGAAATGCTGGAGATCTATTTTTATATCTTGAACACGAATCCTTTGTGTACCCACCTGTCCCTAGTGAGCTTTCCCCCTATTGTGGATTTTAATCCTCCAAATTAGGTTTTTCAGAGGGTTTTCACCCATACCTCCCAGCAAGTAGTGAAAGTAGTGAAAAAGAAGTGACTTTGAAAATGCGTAGTAAAAATAGTCAAAAATCAGTGAATTTAGTCAAAAAGGCAGTAAAAAAAATGTAAAAATTCAAACGCGCTACAAAAAACTTCAAATCATTGAAAAAAAAGGTTACTTTGATGGAATTAAAAATTACTTTGTACTTGTATACAAATTTTCTCATATCTTCCAATTTAGATTTTTTGAAAATTTTCCTATGAAAAATGTGACTTTGTTAATTTTGTGTGTGTGTGGGAACTGGAGAGCTTTCTGAAAACTGGGTTTAAACAAGTAATTATTTTTTCAAAATTGCTCACAAACTTCGACAATTTTTTTTAGTTTTTGTTGTTTTTCCATTTTTTAGGGTGGGGGGAGGAGAGGGTGAATTTCATTCAAGCGGCTCAATATATGGTTTCTTTTTTTTACAATTTCGTGGAGGATTAGTTTTTCTCTTGAAAAAGGAATAATTTTATTTAGAAGAATTAATGACGTACAGGATAGCAACATTTTTGGATAAATAGGTTTTTTCCGTGTTTTTTTTCGACTTTACATCGCGATGCTCTTCAATATGACTCAATTTCAAGTTAAAGTACTGAAATTTTCAGGAATTTTTGAATTTACTTTGCTGTAGCGAGATAGCTGAGTGCAAAATTACCCTCTTGTGGCTTGAGGATTCAAAATTATCGTGACCTTGTCTTTTTTGAGCGTGTTGCACCGACTCTTGAATCACCTTTCATTTTGTCTTCAAAATTGTTTTGAAATTTTCAATTCCCTGAAAGATCATTCAACGCGGTAAATTTTTTTGAAAAGAATGGCTCGCGCATTCACCCAGCGATTTCAAAATTTCTGGACCAACCTACTCAAAAATATAAAATATTGAATTTCGAGCATAATATTCTGTCATACCAGTCTACTCGGGTTCGGATGAGTAGTAGGTCAACTCGGAAATTTTTTTGAGGTGATTCCACATCAAATTTCAAAATCAATTTTTTCGTGAGAGTTTAGATTTCATCATCTTACTCTCGAGAGCTCTTTGATCGGTATTTTCTTTCTGTGTTGTAATACGTAGGTACATAAATAGTTCCAATTTTTTTATTTGTTCATTGTTGATGTTTTATGCATGTGAATAGACCGTAAAGTTCGTCTTTGGCGTACCTACCATGAAAACGTTGAAATTTCTTCTCTGACGCTTTTTCTTAGTTTAAGTATTCATTTGCATGACTGATTGAACGATAAAAGACAAAAGTACAATACTCACTCGCAGAGTGTTGTTAAATTTGCATACTGCAATATTCGATGTGGAGAATGGAGGTGTTGGTGTTATTTCTAAGTTGCTAAAGCTATTTCTACGTGGATTGCTACTCGAACTCCAACTTTTGGTACTGTTCGTGAAAATTTTATTATTGAAGGAACGTGTTATTTGTGTGATGGTATGAATCAGAGGGGAATTGATGTTATATTGCAACATTGATTCTTCTGAAAACAAATTTGTCATCGTTGTTGTCATTTTTCAGTATTATAGAATTTGTTTTAAATGGTAATGACAATGACTTATCTATTTTTTTTTTCTTGATTGAGAACATCTACATTACTTATAGAATAGTACAATCCGACCACTTTAACATTCACTCGTAATTTATTTTATAGAAATGAGGTAGTGATTTTAGGATATCTGCAAATGAGGTACTTTACGAGGTGAGAGCAGTTAGGTCGAATTTTACTTGTACTCTAACCTTCAATGCTTATCATCAGAATAATTTACTTACTTTGAGGCGACGTTTGATTTATGACATCTCTGATCAGAACATGGAGTTCTTTAAGTTTAGTTTTATCTTCAGCTTCAACTTTTTTCGAATATCCATTGATAGTTATCGTGTCTGGCAGATTAAACTCGATGCCCAGGTTACCGATTGCCCCGCTAATGTTCCCTTTTAAAATCAAGTACTCGGTTTCGACATCCATGTGCATTGGCCTTTCTTTTTCGTTGCAGCGAAACCAGCTCAAATTGGCTCTCCACATTGGTATTTTGAATTCGGAAGCATTCGTCACTTGTCCGTAATCAGGATACTGAACGGTGATTTTTTTCAATTGATGCAATCCTCGAATCATCACCTCGTCATTGTATCCAGATGTAGTATCGTTATCGTTTATGAAATACGCGTAAGAATCGCCTGCTTTCGGGATTAGTTCCGCATTTGCATTGCCATCGTATAATGAAGGGATCACTTCTAACGCCATGGTTAATATCTTCAGGTAGGATTTGTCCTCGAGATTTTTACTCACCACCGCTTTAGATACGTTGGCGTTCTCATCTTTACAGTTTTGATCTGGCGCAATACTCTGAAACTGTATCACAATTTACGAGTATGTTCTCGTGAGACTAAATTCGAACTAAAAAGTATGACTTACTAATTCATCTGATTTGATTTCGTTTTTGGCTGCGGCTGTGTTGTTTATGCTGAATTTCAGAAGTATGTCTAATAATGAATCTATATCGCTGAATGTTCTGTCCATTTTGCCAGTACACGCTGCTTGGTCACTTATTGGTTTGTATTTCCAGGTCCCTTGCACTTTCATGCCTTTCAGTGATAGCTGTTTGAATAACGAAAATTATGCGTGGTTATATTTTGTAGGTGTCTATAAGTTGAGTTCTTCTTATGAAAAATATTATTAATTATGAAGCCGAGAAAGTGAAGATCGCGACAATGTATGGAGGAGGTGTCAAACTTTTCAGTGAACTTAAAATCAAAATGAAACTTTTTCCAATAGCTAGGGGTTTCTGGGGTTTCAAAAGGCTTTTTGGCGAAATCGTAAAAATCAGTGTGACCACTTTTTTTCGTATGGAAAGTTAGCTCGAAAAGTTTCAAAACGTAGTTTTCATATCGTTCCGACTCTCAAAAATTCTGAAAAAAGTATATTATGGACAACTTTTCATGCTAAACAACGTATATTAAAAAATTAGGATGACGTTATTTCGTAAAGTCGATTTTAAAAAATTGAAAGTTTGCCAAAAACTGCGATTTTTTTATTTAAAACATGAAAAAAAGTTTTGATTGGTGAAGTTGACCCATTTGACCGATATTTTTACGTATCCGTTGAAAAAGTTGAAGTACCACTTTCACTCTAGAACTCATCACAAAAAAATCAAAATTCGGAAAAATTCAATTTTCTGGAAAAAGTTTACATTTATTCTGTTGTCTTATTTTGACCTCTTTCTGGTATATTTCATGAAAAAGTTGATAAAAATTACACTATGACTAATATCAAAAAAAATTAAAATTGGTTTATTTTTCTAATTTTGATTTTTTTGTGATGAGGGGGGTTTTCAACTTTTTTAACGGATACGTAAAAATAGGGGTCAAATAAATGCTTAGCCTAAACTTCGCTCATCGTCAGAAAAAAAAAATCAGGCTTGAACGATTTGTTTTGGGATCCCAGAGTCCATCTTCATCGGTTTTATCTACGAGCGTGTCATTTCTTGATTTTACTGAACTTGAGGTATTCTCAGCTTAAGGCATTTTCACGAAATCGTCCAAATTTGATATTTAGGCGTATGGGTTTATGTTTTTAAATTAAACAGCTTTGAGTGAGAGTGAGACTATAACTCGAAACTCAAGAATGTTCCTTTGAAGATATAAAAAATGTCAAAAAAGTGAAAGTAGGACCCAATGGAAAGTAAATCAAAAGTTGTTTAACATAATTATTCAAAAGTTGGCCTTCAAAAGTATTTTATTAAAATGAATTTGATTTTGTGTCATTTCTGGAGCTTCCCCAGATTACCATTACAGGAGGGAATCTTTTGTATGGACACTCTCTGATTTGAACGAAATTGAGCTTTATCAAAACAACATATTGTTCTAAAACCTTCATAGACCTACCTAACAACAATTTTAAGCGATTTTGTGCATTTTTGGACAATTTTTGAAAAGTAAAATTACACAGAGCTCTTTTAAGGACAATTTTTGAACTTTTTCATGAAGCATAAATTTTTTGAGTCGAGTGAACCAATGCGAATAATCCCTTCAATTCGACTCCTTAGCATCAACAACTATTATTTTTTCGCCATTTTGAAACATCCAGTGATTTTTGGATTTCGGCACTCTCTCGACCATTTGGAATTCCATGTATAACGAGCATTTTTTTATGGAAATAAATTAATTGAGAGATCAAAAATGAATTCCAACCCTATAATTTTGATCGAAGCTTATTAGGCACTATCTCGAACATTTTACGTGCTCACAGCGAAGCGTTAAGAGTAAATTTTTGACCAAATTATAAAATTCCAGAAAATATTTCTTAAAAAAAAAACAAATTTTCTTAGAAGGCATTCTCACGGTTCATCAGAGAAAACTTTTTGTTTTTATTTGTAAATCGCTACAAAAAAATGTGTGAGTCGTTTTCGGTAATTTATGATTTCTTCTTGAAAATAATCAATTTTCGACTTCGACGTAAATTTTACAATCTATTGTGTTATAGTTGTCATCACTTACCCCGATGTAATTTGCAAAGTTCATCAAAGCGGCATCGTAATCCCAGGTCATCTCTAGGCGATACATTATTTTTTCGGATTTAAAATTGTAAGTTGATCGTCTGTTTTTGTCCTTTCTCTCAGATTGTGATATTTTTGAGGGTGATATTTGAGTACCGTTAGGAGCGAATTGAGTTATCGTCATTTCTTTTATTGCATTTACTAGAGAATATGTAACGTCGTGCTCAGGAATTATAGTGTAGTTTGCCATGAAATCGGAAGTGGTATTGGTATTGGTATCGGCACCTGTGAATAATAATTAGTATGTAGAAGCATTAATCCGAATTATCGTCTTCTTTTAGAGGTACCGGGTGGATGATTAATATCGAGACAAGAGTGATGCAATTCATATAAAATTGTTTCTCTTCGTGTTTCTCTTTCTACTGTCTTAAGTATTTATCATCCACTCAGTCTGTGTGTATAGATAATTGTACCTAGGTATTAGCATAATATGTTTTACCTGCTGTTATCAGCGGCAGTAGTAGAAGAATCGCGATAATTTTTTTCATGGTGTCTGAAAAATGAATAGTTTCACTAGAATGGACCGATTATGGAAGTGTGCCTACATTTCGATTTCTTTAGAAGAAAAGAATATAACTGTTTTTTTTTGTACAGTTGATGAAATTTTCAACAAAATTCGCGAATTAACGACCAATCGGGCTAGGAAAGCACATTTGAAATGATTGTTTCGAATGATTTAATTTTTCATATCACTTATCTGGTTTGTGATTTCCGAATAATATAACTACTCGTATGTACATTTTTGTAAACGAGAAAAATGAGTAACACTGGTGACGAATTAGTATATCTGTATGTTATATTTCCTGCTGTTCGAACGTCAATTTTGAGTGACACATGTGTTATAACATTGTGTAGATGAAATACCCATTTTTCACGAACATGTTCCGTGGAATTGTTATCAAGTATCCTTGCTACGTACCTAAAATAAAAATTGCGCAGAGATGTGATGGAGATAGATGCGATAAATAATTAAAATCATTTCGTGTCAGTTGCAGTGGTGCTCAACTGTTCATTTGCGAAATAGAATTTTTTCAGCATTCTTATATGCATCATTAAAAAAATCAGCTTATCTTTTCCAAACTTGGCGTAACAATTTTATAATTATACGCGTCCAATAGGTACAAAAAAAAATTGGAAAAAGATTTATGTGCTTAAATTCTTTATTGAAGTACCTGACATAATGTATTGAACATCACTTGCTCTAAGAAGGACTTTTCCTTTCGTCCTTGAAAAAAAATAATGAAAATACATACCCGGCTGTTGCATTTTTGTCATACAAATTACTTTTTTTCTCAATTTTAAAAATTATTCGAAAATGAAAAAATTGACTTTTAGCATTGGTTTTGAATGTTGTAGTTAGGTTTCACTCGTGTTTTTGAGGTGAAGGACTATGCACGGTTGTGACTCGCTAAAATTTATCAAATGGAAACATTTTAAAGCCTTGTTGAAATTTTTATACCATGAACAATATCCATTGCAAAAAATGTGTACTTAGATATTCTTGAACAGTTTTGACGCGTCCTGATGACTTGCAACTAGCTGATTAATTGAATGAATGGTTTCTTTCCTTGAAAAAGTGAACCGTTTCGATTTTAAATGCTTTATGTTGAAGTTTCCTATCAATTTTAGTTTCCTGTGAAGTAATAAATAGAGCCATCGCTACGTTGAATATAACTGTAAAGTCGAGCATTTTATGAAAAAATGAATAAGTGTGGAATTGAAGTTACTCATTGTGTAATTTCCTGCTTTTCCTGGGATAGTTTTGCTTTTGTTAATAGTGTAGGAAAGAATTTCGAAATGAAAAGATTTTCCTCAAGTCCAGAATGTATATTTTTTCCGTTTTTTTTCTCAAAAAACTGAAAGCATATGATGCTAACGCAAAATTTATTTTTTTTTTTTTGTTGAGAAAAACGAAAAAACTATGCACTTTGAAGAAAAATAAATAAGTTGTAGGTTGTTGGAAATTTTATTCTCTACAACTTTGGTTCTATGCATTTTTTACGTAAAATACTTTTTTCCACCTCTAGATTGATCTTAAAATTGGGTAATGAAAAAATGAAAAAAAAAAAAAAAAAAAAGAGGCGCACACTCATAATTGGACTACCAAGCTGTGCAAATCAATACTGAACTAAGTATAGGGATTTCTGGATGGTTTCACATGAATTTTGAAGCTTTGGGGCACAAAAATTGGCGAAAAAGTGAAAAATGATTTTTTCGAATCAAAGGTCGATTCTGTCCTGGAACGTCACATATTCTAATAGAATTGAAGTTGTAAGGATCAGTGGATCACCTCAGTAACAAAAGGAATGCGATCACCGCTGCTCAGCCAAAAGTTGATTAGCACTACAGCGATTAGTGCAACTCAAACTACCTATACGAGTGTGAATTTGCCGACCCTTGGAACTGAAGGAACAGAGTAATTGCGAATTCAGTGTGAAACTGATTGCGTCAAGCTGCAGAAATTCGACAAAATGGATTAACGCATGGCATTTTTTCAAGAATCCATAAAATCACGACCCAATTTGTGGCTCAAAATACTGCTAAAGTATTCAAAAAACAACTACATATAGGACTGAAAGTCTACATGTGAACGATCATTGGTTTCTTTTAAAACTTTTTCGAACTTGCAATCCCACCTGGCACCTGCAGTGGATATTCTTGAAAATTTCTCTGCATTATTCTTAAAAATCAAAACCAAAATAAACCACCCCGATTTTGAGTTTTGAAATTTCGCGTTAGAGAACCGTTATTGCTCGTTATTTCGAGAAAACACACTTGGCTGAGTTGATTTTTTCATTTTTAAAGCCCGAAGTTTTCCAGTGAAATGTGATAGATAAAAGGAAACTTTGAAGTTTTGAAATTTCAGTTTCGTTTATAGTAAAACGTAATAGGCTACGCTTATCTCTCATTTTCTTGTAAATCATTGTTTTTTTTTTTTTAAATAACCCGATATAGAAAATTTGATTACGGAAAAACTGTTTTAATTTTTAGTCACATAAAATTTTTATTAAGTAATTATTAATTAATTTAATCAACTTAAACTGTACACTCAAAAATAACAAACTACCATAGATATTATTACTATTATCTTACCAGGAAAACACTTCCATCATGAAGGTGAATGTGCATAAAGTGCTATCGTAATTTATTCAGATATGTACAAATAAAAATTCCAATAAACTAAAATTACTTACGTATAAATGACGTATATTAACCACTCATGTCAGATTAATAAATATTGAATTGCAAATATCCCTCAGGTATCTAGATGCCAATTAATTTACTAATTAAAAATTCTTGCGGTGTCTGTTTTGAGATGATTTAACAAAAAGTTTAATTGTTGGTACTGGGGAACTCAAGTACATTTTTGATTTGTTTTGAAGGTTTGAAAAAAGTAAAGTTGCCTGTGATTTATAGATAATACCGAATTTAAATTTCTCTATTTGCAACAGTTCTCAAAAATTCAAATGTAAGTGTGTACCAGCTAGGTGCAATTTCTTTTCGAAACTTAACGGTGCCTTGCAAAAAATTATGCCCAAATAATCGCAACAAAACTTAGGAAAAATTTCGAGCGTTTGGGTCAATGTTTCATCTTCTCAATGAGAACTCAAAGTTGAAAATTTTTAAAAATTTCTAATGCTTCAAAACTTGACATTTTTTTTGTTCAAGATTTTACTGTGTACCTATCGCAAAAATTACTACAATTTATCTTAAAAGTATTTAAATTTTTAGGGTACATCCAAAATCTCATTATTTATAATAAAAAGTGCGATACGATTTTCTCCGTGTGGAAAAATTTTCAGTTTTTCAAACCTTCTGGTTAGAAGGGGGGCAGGAAACTAGAAATTTGGAATTTTTTTTGTTGGTACGTCTTGTCAAGGTTATTTGGCAATGATTTTTTTCAGGGCTCCATTATGTTTAATGCAATCTCACAAGGAAACAGCACCATGTGAAACCTTCATAACCCTAATAGGTAGGTACTTATCAGCTAACCCGATTGATTTTTAGATTTTTGGTAATTGAAAATTCAAAATTGGGCATTTTCGGCGACTAATGTTTTTTTTTTTTTAAACAAAATATCTCGTACCTACTTATTCTTTAAATGTGATGTCATCATTTCTGGTCACTCTGGAAACTCCAAGCAGTTTTTACGACTTAAATTTTCAAAAATGGCTAATTTTTAATTTTTAGAGGGCCTTGGTTGAGCTCTACAACAAGATAATCAATAGAGTGGTTCACTTATCTATTTTAATGTTAAAAATATTGATAAATCTATCTAATTAAGCTCAACTTTACTTACACACTAATTTATGATAAATGTACGATATTTTGACGTATACGTAGGTACCTACTTAATTTTTCTGCACTAAATTACATAAAAATGATATTAAACTCGAAACAAATATAATTATTTGAAAACTTAGGTAGTGGGTAGTGGGTACTGGATACATCTTGATTCATCCAGTATATTTCATTGAAAATGTATGTGAACTGAATTTTTTTAAAAATCCGACTATGGTCTTGCAGCCGGTCCAATATTCTCATGTTGATTATTTTTTGCCAAGTGAATTGAAACTGTTTTCGATGGATTTCTTGATGCGAGACAACGTCATTTCATTCACTTCCTGTATTATTTTTTCTACCGTTATCGTTTTCTTTTTTGCAGACGGTAGTATTGAAATTTTAAATATGAGACGTGATGTATCCTCCCACGTCAATGTCGAATTGTTCTTATCGATTCGTCCAGCTAATAAAATGGAGCCACCGAATAAATCCACTTGCATAGGTTTTGAAAGTCCATTTGCTTTATAATACGACCAATTGACGCGAGCTGCTAAACCCTTAACGACGAATTGAAATGATGTACCGTTGCGAACATCGGTAGTTTCAATCGAATTGTAACTAGAGAAGCCCCAAATCGCGATGTAGTTTACCCGCAGTTGTAAGTGAAAAGATTCGTTGAGGCTCGAATTTGATATCAGGTAGAAATACTTTTTCGCTTCGATTTTATTTTTGCTGACAATGCTCTCAACTGGATCCTTGCATGTTTCGAAAAGATTTGAAAAGCGCCAGCTCTCGTTGATTGTTTTTTCAATGTTTGTTTGCACGTAATTTCGTATGATATCTTTCATAGTTTTTCTATCGCTTGAATCCATATCAGTATTGCTTGTATTGACGAAAATCTGAAATTCAGAATGTAAATTTGTGAGAGATAATTATCTCGAATTTTGAAAAGAGCTCACCTATATTAGTTGTGAATTTCAGTATCAAGCCACGCGCCACCTTCATTAATTTTTTCGTACTTACCCGTTTATCATCAAAACTCATTTTCGTTTGAAAACCGGAATCGTCCTTTTCCCTTGAAATACTTAAACTGCTGATAAGCAAACTGAATGGAAAGCATTTATTTGATATATTTGTTGCGGTGATAGATCCTTTCAAAACAACGTGAATATCTTTGTAATTCGCCTGCACATATAAAATTTAACACATAGGTAATTGTATAGTTGCGAAACGTCTCGATTTACGAATAAATTTGGATCAAGCGGAGGTCGGGAGGTGCATTATTGCTATTAAATCACTTATGAGAACTTTTACGTACTTGGAATTTCTTCTCAAAATCGCACGTCTCGTCTTGAATACCAAGAATAGTATAATTCATCGATATATCGGTCAATTTGGAGCCTTCAAGATTACTCTGTGAGTTATTTATTCTGGTTGAATTACTTTCATATGCTCGGCTTTCTGTGTTGTTATGAAAATCCCATAAAATTTTAGCGATGGATTCAGCTGTCTGATTAGTAATATTGTACGTTCCATTCAGATGTTCAATTCCAATTATATTGAAAGGTCCATTTCTCTGTTGTGTGAGCGATGGAACCGAGAACTGGGAATTCTCATTGGTTTGATTACCTGATTGACAGAAAGTAAACGATAAAGTAGTTAATTTAAAAAAAATGAGATATCTGCTGGAAGAAGCCGGGCCACGAGGTCTTTTAACTCTGTAGAGGTTGCCTAGCCTATAGGTTTCCATGTTGGAAATTTGAATTGCTTGAAGAGGGTACCCTGCCCAATAAGCCAAATCACACAGACGAGCTTTCAAAGAAATATTGTGCCAGAAGATGAAAGTTTTGAAAAAGCTCTAATCCTTCATTTTCGATAAAACAAAATTGGTATACATACATAAATTGGATTTTTTTCAGTAGATAATATTTGTCTTTTTTTTTTTGATACCTATTTTGATTCACATTTTGAGGCTCAGCAGCTCCTCCATACTTTTTGAGAAAAATTCAAATATTCCAGTGAAACTGTTTTTGAGGATTAAAAAAAATATACTTATGAGGCCAAAATGCATGGCATCACTGCTTTCTGATATATTTTCCCAATGTTAGAAACGACATCTTCCGATGTATTGGTGTATAATTGATGTAACATACATTACGTAGTTAACTTTTTTTAAAAACTCGAATTTACCCACCAAAAAAAATAAGCAATTTTAAAATTTTCAACTGCTTAGTAGAACACTAAAAAAGTGGTTTTGGATTTTGATGGAATGGCCTAGATTGAAGCAAAGTTCATGTGATATGTTTTGGAACCGGGTCATTTCTCTCGAAACCGGTTGGGAAGGTGTTGAGGCAGAAAAACGGCGATTTTTTCGAACATTCCCCCTCTGTGAACCCATATTTCTCCCCAAGGAGCACCTCCAGAGCTAAACAATTTTCTGAGTGACTTACATTCAACTCGAAATTTTAAAATTCTCCACTAAATTTGTCCAAAATCCTGTAATTTTTTTTCCGGATCGACGATAATCCTTATTCGTACATACAAATGTATCTATTGTACATATAATATGTAAGGTTTGTAAAACTTACTCAAGACTCTCTTCATAAAAGATGTCGTAGTTTTTTCGAATAATTCCTGTATTAAACTTTCATTATTGCTTGGTCTCACTTTAAATCCATTCGTTTGCACTTTCACATTGGTTGGGGTATCAATTGTACTATAATTCATAATCAACTGGAAATGATCCATTGTGAAGTTCAATTCTGTAGGCTCGTCTGTTCCATTTCCAACTTGCATCATGCTTCCCGAAACACTTTTTATTGATAAAATAAAATTGGTCACATTGTCGGATAAATATCGAACTTCGATGGATTCGAATTCTGTCATACTATTCATCATTATGTCGATTAATTTCAGCTCGAATGAAAAATTTGTTGTATTATCTACTTGTATGTACTCATCGTCTACGGCAAAATAATATTCTTGTTCGTGTTGATCCGGTGAAAACCACGCGTAAATTTCTGTAGCATTTCTGAATGGTCGTTTACAAATGTCTGCCATGTCAGGCGGATTTCCAACGATTGCAATACGAGTTTTTATCGTATCCATGAATGCCTCGGTTAAAACTTTACCTAGTTCTTGTTGTCGTTCTCTGCTAAGATATTCTGTCGTGAAATTGATCTGAAACGAAATATTTTTGTAATTGAAAAGATCATGTCAGTCATAAAAAACCAAGTATAACTACTTTTAGGTGACGAGTTTTTTTTCAATGTGGCTGCAAACATACCATTGCTGATTCATTTTTTTCGCTGTGTAACAGTTCTGTAAAAGGACTCTCCGTTGATTTGTGAATTACTGAGATTTGTGGTTCTTTGATGATTATTTGGAAAGTGCAGTTATATTGGGTGGAATTTTTTGATTGACTAATTCTTCCAGAATATTCATCACAATTTTCACCACGACCGATTATTTTTTCGTAATTGAACAAATTGATCTGATGATAAATATTTATGCATATTAGATAAAATACAGTTTCACCAGAATGATAGATCACATGCTTATTGCCTATTTTCAAATCACTAAAGAAGGTCTTCCAGTTCGAGATGCAGAATTGCAGAACTATGAAAAAGTTTCCTGTAATTTCTCCGCCTAGAAAATTGGGGTTGATCGAAGAGTTTTGGAACATTTCGCTTATTGCTCTTTTCGGTATTACCAAAATTAACTCTGCAGCAATGATCATTCTTAACTTTTAAGGATGAAAAATGGAAAATGGTCGAAAAAGTGAATTTTGAATATTTAATTAAATGTGAAGCAGCGTTGGAAGGCTTTGAAATTTTCTCAGCTGCAGTCTTGGTACAAAACAAGCGAAATCAAGGGTTTCTTACAAATAAACAGTTTTTTAATAGATACATACGGTATAACTTATAAGGATGTACGAGTGTACCTATCTACCTACCAAAGTTTATCAGTCCATTAAAAAACTTTCGTAATTTTTTTTCAATTTTAATTTTTTAGCCTGATGTACGAGTGTTAGAATTAACAAATTATTGTGGATCATCTGCGTGAAATTTTCAAAATTGCTTTTATGAGATGCATATGTACGTAAGTATAGATAGTGAAATCGAAAGTCTGACCAAAATAAAACTGACCCAGAGCGTTATAGTTTTGATGCAAAAGCCGTCTACAAAAACAATCTAAGTTGACCATGCTCTCTCAATCACTCACTCAAACCAGAGTAATAGGGCATTATGTGCTCAAAATTCATTATTTTTAATTTTCATAGAAAATGTTCCAAAATAATGTTGAAACTTTTTTCTTATTCGTGTTTTTTTTTCTTTTTAGTTCCCAAATTTCGAGTTGTTTTCTTTTAATTTCCATACCTATTTATAGTTTTTTTTTTTTTCTGTAGAAGTTGAAAATTTTCCAAATTTATATGGAATCACTGTTTCCGTCCTCGTCGTGAAATGTACCTACTTTGACTCATATAAATACTGTTACATTTTTAGCACGTTGATCAACAATGTAATCATTTGGGAATTGTAAATTTTGACTTTGTCTAAACCATCCTTCGTTTGGTCTCCCAGGCGATATTGCTCGATGGGAGTCTTCAAAGTCAGAAAAAATGAAAGAAAAATGCGATGAATGAGAATCTCAAGTAATTTATGTACTTATCTAAAATTTTAAACAAATTTCAATCGCTGTAGCAAAGTTTTCCTTGTACCGTCTCTCATATTGAACTATAGAGAATTCTGATGTTGAAAAGTAAAATTTTTGGAAATTGAATTTTTTCGTGTTTTTTTCGACTTGCCATCACGACACTCTTCAATATGACTTAAGTAATTCTAAGTCCAATGACTGAAATTCTTAGGGATTTTTTGCGAGCAAAAATTACCCTTATATGCGGCTCGAGGATTCAAAATTATCGAGCTCCTATCTTTTTGGAGCTCTTAGTTCAAAAGTGTTATTAGCTGACTGATTTAACGATAAAAGTACAATACTCAGTATACTCACCCGCATATTGTCGAAAAAATTGCATACTATATGATTCGATTTGGAGGATGCAGGTATTGGTGTTATTTTAAAGTTGCTACTTCTAAAGCCACGTGAATTTTCACTCAAACTCCAACTTTTGGTATTGTCCATGAAAATTTTATTATTGAAGTGACGTGTTATTTGTGTGATGGTATGAATCAGAGGTGCGTTGATGTTGTATTGCTGCATTGATTCTCCTGAAAATAAATTTGCCATCATGATTAAGTTTTCAGAATTATTATGAAACTTTTTTCAAATAGAAATGGCTGACTTATCTACATACTTATTTTTTCACTGTGAGAGCATCTACACACAGGAAGTATACTTAAATAAACCTCGACCACTTAACACTCACTCGTAATTTTTTTTTTTGATGTGGTAGTGATGAGGATGGTCTACAAAGGAGGGACTTTTCGAGGTGGAAGCAGTTTGGTCGAATTTTACATACGTGTACTCTACCTTCAGTGCTCATTTCAGGAAAATTTACTTGCCTACATGTGCTCGTTCCGTTGCGATGCATTTTGAACCCAGCGGCTTTTTTTTTTCTTACTGAAGAATACTTTATAAGCGAATCTTTGAATTGTACCTATTTTGGGTAAGAAGGACTAGTCGCGGACATTTGGTGGAAAAAGGGGATAATAAGATACCTTTTCCCCAGGGGGGGTCTTTTTATTTACATACTTAATGTAATGAGGTTTTTTTTTAAAGTTCATTCACTCCTAATAAATGTAGTTAGATTAATTCATGATCATCAAAAAATAAGATTCTGAAAATTCCCGTGCTCTAGGGTTATTCTTTTTCTTATGATTTTTCTTTCAGCATTGTAATTTGAAAACCCCTGTGTTTACTTTGAAATCACTAAATGTGTAGAGGGTAAAAAGAGGACCAGAAGTAAGTACTCGCCTTAGCAGGGAACTTTATGCCCTGGTGAGTCGGCTGTTCTCAGCTTGATGACAAAACGTAAAACTATTAAATTTTATCACTTACTTAATCAGATGTTGGAATAGGTAATGAAGATAAACATATGCACTTAGATAGAAATAGCGAACTAAAACACTCATACACAGCATAAACGAAATAACAGACTGAACTCGCAGATGAATTTGTATTTTTGTTCACTTTGTTTACTATTTCCCTCTATATTCATCTTAATATTCCAACGTCTAATTAAGTGATAAAATACTTATTTTTTTCCAAAATGAAAGAAAATTCTATGTTATTTTCGAGCAGTAAGTTGCTTGATTTTTGAAATGCGATTTTTAAATTACATACTAAGCAATTTCATGAAACACCTGCAAACAAGAAAAATCAGAAAAATGAGTAACACTGCGGTAACGAATTCGTATACGTATCTGTATGTTACATTTCTTGCTGTTTGATCGCCAATTTTTACTGGCACATAATATTATCAGTTTTGGATTTTGGAACTGGGTCATTTCTCTCAAAACAGGTTGTGAAGGAGCTGAAGCGGAAAAATCATGATTTTTTTTGAAAATTCCTTCTCTTTGAACCCATATTTCCCCTCCAGGAGCTCCTCCAGAGCTAAAGTTTTTTCTGAGTGACTTACATTCAACTCAAAATATCAAAGGTCTCTCTGAATTTGTCCAAAATCCTGTAAATTTTTTTTTCTGGATCTACCCTAATCTTCATTTGTATAATGTACCTGTCTATTGTACATATGTATTTGTAAAACTTACTCAAGGCACTCTTCATAAAAGATGCCGTAGTCTTTTCGAATAATTTCTGTATTAAACTTTCATTGATGGACGATTTTACTTTAAATCCATTCGTTAGCACTTTCATATCGGTTGGGGCATCAATTGTACTGGTATAATTCATAATCAACTGGAAAAGATCCATTGTGAAGTTTAATTCCGGAGACCCCGCTCCATTTCCAGCATGTGTCATATTTCCCGAAACATTTCTTATTGATAAATTATAATTGGTCACATTGTCGGATAAATATCGAACTTCGATGGATTCGAATTCTGTCATGTTTCTCATCATTATGTCGGTTAATTCCAACTCGGATGAGAAGCTTGTTAGATCTATATACTCATCGTCTATGGCAAAATAATACTCTCGTTTGTATTCATCCGGTAAAAACCACTTGTGAATGTTTTTAGCATTTTTGAATGGTTGTTTACAAATGTCAACCATTTCAGTCGAATTTGCAACAATTCCAATACGATTTTTTATCGTATCCGTGAACGCCTCGGTCAATTGTATACCTAGTTTTCGTCGTCGGCCTTTGTTAGGATGTTTCGTCGTGAAATTGAACTGAAACGAAATATTTTTGTTATTAAAAATATGATGCCAGGCATTGAATACCTAATTTTATTACTTCTACGTGACGAATTTTTTCAATGTTGCTGAAAACATACCATTACTAATTTTTTTCCGCTGGGTACCAATTCTGTAAAAAGACTCTCCGTTGATTTCTGAATTGCTGAAATCTTTGGTTTCCTGATGATTATTTGGAGTGTACCGTGATTTTGGGTGGAACTTCTTGATTCACCAATTCTTTCAGAAAATTCACCACGACCGATTATTTTTTCGTAATTGAACAAATTGATCTAATGATAAAAATATGCATAAATGTAAGATGAAACATACACTTCCACCGGAATGAAAGATCAGATATTGGCTATTTTCAAATTACAAAAGAAGGACTTCCAGTTCGGGATGCAAAACTATGAAAAAATTGCCTGTAACTACTTGTATGTATATGGCCTAGAAAATTGGAATTGATCGAAAAGTTTTAGAACATTTTGCTTATTGCACTCTCGGTAGGTATTACCAAAATTGATTTTGCAGCAATGATGATTTTCAACTCTTATGTAGATGAAAAATGGAAAATGCTCGAGAAAATGAATTTAGAATGGGTATGATTTATCGTTACGACAGAATAGGTGAATCGCACGACAGAAAAGGTCGTCTAAACGACAGGCCCGACAAATAAAAGATATGCCCGACCAAAAAAGAAATTGAACGACAGAAAAAAAAGTTGAACGACAATCATATGTTTGCACGACAGATAAAAAATGTCCACGACAAATAAAAAATTGAACGACGGTTTAAAAAAATTGAACGACAATGGTAAAAAAAAAATAACGACAGAAATATCCATTAACACGTCTATTTTTAATTTTTTTTTTAATCCATCAACACGCCTATTTTTACCAAAAAAGTTACAAATCGAATAAAATGAAAAAAAAAATTATAAATTTTCTTAAAATGATAGGAGAGTAATTCTCAAAAAGTGGTAAATTTTGTGTACATAGCAAATTTCTCAACGGTTTTGGCATAATTTTTATTTTATTTTTTTTTTATCTATGCAAGCATCACATTTTACATTTGGTATTGAGATTTTTAGCCCTCCTTTCATTCGTGTACATTCGGTTTTATACCCCAAATGTCCTTCGACTTGTGTGTCACGCGCCATGTTTTTGAAAATTAATGATTTATATAAAGTGTAATGATCTTCATTTTTTTCGTTGAAAAAATTGACGAATTCTCATTATCGTAGAACGCAAAGGTACTGTATTATTCTGCAAATTGCAATCTCAATAAGTCCATAGGAACCTCAAATTTTACATTTGAAAATTGTCACACAGTTTTTGCACCAATTTCAGGGAAATTTTTAAGTAAGTATATTTTTGCTAGCTTCCCAATCCAACATTTTATTTATTGCTTTTTCGTGTATTTTCAGATTTGCAATTGGATAAATTGTTCTGTCGTTTAAAATTTTATTCTGTCGCTCAGACATCCTTTTTTGTCGGGAGGACTTGTCGTGATTAATAATTAAAAATAGTCGCTCTGACTCATTATTTTGTCGTTGAAAACCTGTCGTTGTAAAGACCTAACTTGTCGCTACCACAGCATTTATTGTCGTTTGCTGGTGTCGTTCAAACACCCTTTTCTGTCGTGCGATTATATATTTCCCATTTAGAATATTCAAATTGAATATAAATTAACGACGGAAGGTTTTGAAATGTTCTCATCTGCAGTCTTAGTATATACATATAATACGCAAAATCTAGGTTTTCTTACAAATGAACAATTTTGTGATCTTAGGATATACCTATGTACCTGAACCTACCAAAGCTTATCTGTTCGATCATTAAAAAGTTTTCGTCATTTTTTTTTCAATTTTTATTTTTTATTCTGATGTACAGTGTTGGAATTACGAAATTTTTGTACATTTTTTGCGTAGAGTTCTCAAAGTTGTAGTCATGAGAAATATGCCTAGATAATGAAATCGAAAGTCTGTACAAAATAAAAAGCTATCCCAGAACGTTAGTTGTTTCAGGAACTTCTTCACTTACTAATCACTGGGAGATTTAACGATAAAAGTACAATACTCACCCGCAGATTGTCGAAAAAATTGCATACTATATGATTGGATTCGGAGGATGCAGGTATTGGTATTATTTCAAAGTTGCTACTTCTAATGCTACGTGAGGTGCCACTCGAACTCCAACTTTTGGTATTACTCGTGAAAATTTTATTATTGAAGTGACGTGTTATTTGTGTAATGGTATCAATCAAAGGTGCGTTGATGTTGTATTGCTGCATTGATTCTTCTGAAAACAAATTTGCCATCGTTGTTGTAAGTTTTCAGAATTATAGTTTCATCACATTGACTTATTAGATCCTATGAGTAAGAAATGCGAGCCACTCATAAGAAAAATGGGGACCTTGGGGCACGAGAACCCTGGGCCCAAAAAGCATCGAAACGGAAAACTAGTACATGTACATCGTAGCCTGTCTCTAATATGTACCTAAGGACGGGGACAGTGAACACGAAAGAAAAAATTTTCAGCACAAACGAATGGCATATGTTTTAAGTCTATCGGGTGAGTGGGGGGGGGGGGGTTGAGGAAATGCACCGTCATTAAAAAATCTTTCAACGGCTTCCGTTCTTATTCCAAACTAATATCGATTGCTATAAGTGTAAACATACATTTGTTATTAGGTATAATATATTTAGGTATGCTCTAAGTTTACTACTCGTATGTTAATGGATGAATAATGTACCAGGAGAATAGGTATGTTTTACCTGCTTTCATCAACGGCAGTAGAAGAAGAATTGCGATAATTTTTCCCATAGTGTCTGGAAAACGAATCGTCTCTCTAATATCCTATGGACCAATTTTATGGAGCCACCTACATTTCGATTTCTCGAGAAAAAAAATATGGTAACTGTTTTTTTTTTTGGTACAGTTGATGAAATTGTCAACGAAATTCGCGAATCAACGACCGATCGCGATGGGAAAGCACATTTTGAAATTATTATTTCTTGTCATTTATTTTTTGATATCGCTTAATGAATAATTCTGATAACGAATTAGTTTACCTGTATGTTACATATCCTGCTATCTGATTGCCAATTTGTACCGACACATGTACATATAATTGCATGAAAAATAATCTGGATACGTAAGGTGGAAATTGAACAGAGGTGTGATAGATTGTGATAGATCATGAGCTCTGCTCGTTTGCGCAATGGAAAATTTTTCCGGGAATCTCATGCGGAAGAGAATCAACGTACCTAAATCCTAC
Source organism: Planococcus citri (assembly GCF_950023065.1). Lineage (NCBI taxonomy): Eukaryota > Metazoa > Arthropoda > Insecta > Hemiptera > Pseudococcidae > Planococcus > Planococcus citri. The sequence continues at coordinate 65,809,934 of NC_088678.1, read as the reverse complement.
AAAGTCTAATAATATCAACTTTACTCTGAGATATTACAAGTACACAGTACACACCTACATAACATAATAATATTTAAATTTTTGGCTAAATTTTAACCCATTTTGACAGGTTGCGAGGTCACTTTTGAATCGTTCTGCGTTGGTTAATTTTTACTGGAACTGGGGGAGGTGAGGCAGAAGGCTTTAAAATTTGACAGCAGACTGTTGAGGAAGTCGAATTTCACGAATTTTGGTTCATTATTAAAAGAGACCAAAAAGTTGATCAACTCTTTTAAAAATTGAAAAAATTACGGTACCTATAAATCACGAATTTTATTAACAATAATATCTACATACCTCCAGTATAAAAAATTGATGTTTTTATTTTATTACATACACATTACATATTTTTAAAAAATTGAACAAGAATTTCTGTCAAGAAAAAAGAACGAAAATACTTCGAAACGTTTTTTTTTTTTTTTTTTTCAAGTTAGAGAAAGATTAATGGTAGTTTCGAAGTCTAAATTTTTTCACATAGATTTATGATGGCGTTATGTTAACGAAATTGATAGATCGGACACTTGGTCTTCATACATATTACAACATGTAGTTATACTCGTAGAAACGTTTGTTTTACTCGATAGCTTGACTAATTCTTTGTATTGACCGCGCTGACCCTCAACTACATCATGAGATTGAGAAATGGTCGACCATGGTTGTGGTTCGCTAGATCCAAAACACAGGAATATGAGAGCACTCGATACCAAAACTGCTGCTGATAATTGAAAACAGATGTTCCAATCTTCTAATCTCTGTAACAGAAATGATGTACATAAGTATGTGAGCCTGGGACTTTATTTCGTTCAACGATGTACTACGTAGTAGGTATTCTGAAGTTGAGAGTGAGAGAAGATGCTTACGTGGTCTTCGACTGTTCCTTTTATGATGGTTTGGACGCATAAGATACCTACAGTTTGCCAAAATACAGCGAATCCTGATAAAAGACTCGAATGATTGGGAGCCATGTGCACAGGAATCATTCTACAAATTACGAGTTGAAATATTCCAGTTAATTTTTTGATAGATGTTTATGTTTTGAAATCCTGCTAACTTACTCTAAAATAATTTGACAGTACGGCAGAAAGGGTTTGATAGCCAGCAAACAAATCAAGGACGGTGAGAAATGAGCGATGAGTAAAGCGAAAACTACGAACGAGAATCCAGTCACTATATACACAACAGCGATAATTATTTTGTGAAGCTGTTCGAAAAAAATAATTTTGCATTAGAGAAACGTCGTCGATAGAAATATTCGAATAGGATTATTGAGACTGTAAGGATCACCTCAGTTATGAAGGGAATGCGATCACCCCTGCTTAGCCAAAAGTTGATTAGTACTCCGGTGATGGGGATTGTAAAAATGTTAATGATATCCAGAATGAGCAGAATTAAATACACTTGATTTATTTCTACATTAGTCTGCTTGTTTGTAACATCTGCGAAAAGAATTATATTATAATCAGTATTCAGTGCAAGAAAAGACGTTACGAGTGTTGCCTTACAGGTAGCTGTGGCACTCAAACTACCCACAGGAGTGTTAATTGGCTTGTCGACCATCGAAATTGAAGGAGCATTAATTACTCTTACGTTTCTTTACCTTTTATGTAATTCAGGGGTAGATAGGACAGTGTGTACGCGGATGCCCAGCCGAAGGCAAATTTACAAAAAAATAGTGCCCAACATGACGACGATACGAGAATGTCTTCATACGGTCGAATATCCTGAATATTGAAATTTAATTTCAAAATTATGTATTACGTAATATTGTAAAATTATCACCTCAAAAAAATTAATTTTTGAGAGAAGAATATGGAAGATGATTAGGTAATTGATTACTCACTCGTTTTCTCAATAAAGTTCCAGTTTCTTGCCAAATGTATTCGAATTCTTTATCGGAAATTCGTTTATCCTTCATAGGTTCGTTTTTAACGTAGATCAGCCAAATGATTGACCAAATAAAACACACGATACCTGAAATGGTTCCTCTTATAATATGATTGCTCAAGAGGAAAAAACATGATCTGAACAGATCTTGAACAGATTTAATCCGATCAAACTTTGATTTGAGTAGATCTGATCAGATCAAATTGAATGTGGTGATTTCCTTGAAAAAAAACATCGTTCTTAGGCCTCTCGAAATGAAATTATCAAAAACTTTCGCCCTTGCTTCGCTCGGGCCAATTCGTTTCGTTTTGAGATGAAAAAATTTTGGGCTTCCAAAAGACAAGTTCAAAACAGAAAATAAACATTTTTATAAGTCATTTATGAATATGATATCAAAGGTCATGAAGAAGCCCTCATTTTGGTCAGAAGGTCCCCTTTTTTACAAATTTCCGAATTGTAATTTTCAATCAGAAAATTATTGAGATTTTTCATTTTTTGGACGTCAAAACAGCGAAAATAAATACAGCTGGTAAGTAATTTAATAAATTGTTCCTGATGTGTTTTCACGACATTTTTTGAATAATTTTTTAAAAATTGGATACACATTTTTTCATTTTTTTTTTTTTTTTGGTGATTTTGTGTATTTTTTGAGGAGTCAAGAGGGTTACGACTCGTGTTCTATTTTTTTGAATGTCCTTCCAAAAGTCTTTCTAAGGTTTTTGATTTTAAGATTTCGTTATAGACACTCTCTCTCTGATCAAGTATGCCAGACTTTCACAAACTTGAAAAAATTGAGGACAATTTTCAAACATTTACTGTAAACTTAATCTGTTCTCACGAATCTATGCACAGTCTCCAAGTTTTTTATTGGTGTGTAATTTTTTGTAAATTTGTAGCATGGAAAAGATTAATTGTCAATCAATGGCTAATTTCTAGTAATTTTTGGTAAAATTGGTGAAATTTTGCAACTCAGAGAAATTGTGTTGAATTTTTTAATTCGTCTGACTTTTAGGAACTGTGAACAAATGACCATTTTCTAGCATTTGAGTTATCGTACCTTGAAGAACGTAGCCTGAATTTTTAAGTATCGAGCCAATAAATTGCTGAAATCATGTCACATTTTCAGAAATAATTTTTTTAAGACATTTTATCAGCCCTTTGAATGCTTGGATGCAATCCTGCGGAGTGAGTTTATACGTATCAAATGACTTTTCATGATAAAGTTTCAAGCAAGAGGCATATCCATGATTTAAAACGTTCCTTGGTAAGAGACCCCCCCCCCCCTTCTGTAATAATTTTGCATAGAAAATCAATAATCATCGATGTTGAAAATTGTTTTAGAATTATTGTAATCACTAGGTAATCACTTTTAAAAAATCATGAAATTTTGAGTTTTTGAGGATTTTTAAAAAAAATTCTTAACACCAACTTAAACAACCAAAAAAGTAGGAGAAAGTGTTGTACCTTGGTACCAAATAAAACATTACCTGAAACGTAGAAATTCATCGTCCATTGCCATTTATAAGCCAAACTGCTGAAAAAAGGATGCATAACCACGGCTGCTACGTAAATTCCATTAATGGCGAAAGACATCAGCACAGTTCTTTCTTTCATTGGCATCCAGCAAGCAAATACTTCTGCAGTGCTGGCTAAAAAGAACCCCTAATGCAAAATTTATAGCCCTGATTAATTGGAAAAATGGGTACCTTACGTAATAAGAATTGGCTACATTCAGATAAATTAATTGTTCTTACTTGTAAAACACCTGTCGTTAATTGGCATAACGCGAAAAGATAGACATGGATTCGTGCACATATTGGATTCATTGCCAAAATTATTCCTGTCAGCATCATCGATATTCCTAGGGTTCTAGCGCCTCCATATCTCTGTGCTACAAATCCACCACATATGGAGAGTAGGAAACCGATCCAAAACATGCTCAAAATTATCTCTTCCGTTTTCAAGTCCCATTGAAATTCTGATGGCTTTAAGGAAAACCAATAATATATTTTTTAGAAACAGATGAATTATTTCTTCGTAGGTAGCTACCTACATAAATTTGTAATTTTGTCTTCGCTTACCTTCATTGTGGTCAAATTATTTGTCTGGTTGACGATGACTCGATTGGTGGTCATATCAGCGAGCGAGATCCCGGTGACTTGAAATGTTATCCCATGCATAAGGTATCCCAAGAATAATAAAACCGTTATGTTGAACCGTTTGGAAAACCATATCCCAGGTATATTTTGTTCATTTCTGGGTGCGCTGGGATCTCGATACCGATACTGATGGTATTTGTCTTCTTTGTTTTCTGCTTCCATACTTAATTTGTGTGGCACCTACTAGATCGAAGATTACTTCGCGATTTAAATTGTTTTACGCGGATTCTTTTTCTAGAAGTATCTAATACATATTTATAGGTAAAGGAATGTATTTATGGACGAACTAATAATGTTATTTTTTCAAATCTGTGTTTCAGGCGATGTTACCTACCTTATCATAAAGATAACCAAGGAATCGAACGAGATAATAAGATACCGGTAATTGAAATTGGTGAGTCAATTTTCATTTTTCCCCTAATCAATCCACAAGATATTCGGCGTTAAATCGGAAAAACAGAATGATGTGAAACGAAATTTAGATCTGGGATGGTCGAAGAAAATTGTTTACATCATTATTTATGATGTGTGAAAAACAATCAAAATGTCACTAAATTGATCTAAAAGCAGAAATTTAGTGCGTATCCTGTTTTTGACCACCTCCGGCCCCCTCCTCCTGATTGAAAACAGGTTCGAACCGTTTTAAGCAATTTTTTCAAAAAGTGATTTTTTTGCCAAAAATTATCCAAAAATCTCGCTTTTTTGACAAAAATAGCAAAAAGTACCATTTTTTGCCACTATCTAATTGCCAGAAAATCCTGATGTTTGTTGAAAGTTTCAAAGCCTTTTTTTTGCAAAAAAATTTCAAAATGTAATGGGGAAATATGCCATGACTGCCTTAGGTCGTCCATACCATACTCACCGCTTGAGGTGATTATTCGAAGATGAACCTCGTGAAGGTCATCAAGTATCGATCGTTTTATATAGATGATTCTATGGGCTTAACCCCCTGGGTACCTCTCACCCTACAGTAATTGGCAATGTGTGAACTCTATGACGTCACAGACGATTCGCGAATTTTAGGTACCTCTCGTAGATCCTCGAGCTCGCAACTTTACTCAGTTTTTGCTGCTCGCGATGGCAAGGTCTGGGTTATGACCCTTATACTGTTTAACATAGGTTGTGTCGTGCCAGTGCCTTATATATTCTATTCCACCTCCTGTGGCGAACATAATTTATTTCAATGTGTTAACGTAACCCCGAATGGGGGATTTAATAAATGTGACGCGACCAGCGATACCATACCATAAGTCGGAAAACTTTTTTTTGAGATAATCGCGTTTTCATGGAAAAAGTCAGAAAATATCAAAAACAATTTTTTTGTCGATTCATATACTATGAAGCCTATACTTTGTAATGGGTGTACCCACCGATCTCAAACACGTCGTTTTAGTGGTGAAAAGCCGGTTTTACAAAAGTGCTTTTCATAAAAAAATGTCAAAAAAAAAAAAAAAAATATGATGTAAAACCATTAAAAGATGAAGAAAATCAAAAAAAAAAAAAATACTGTTCACTGGTTTTTAAAAATGTTACAAAAATAACCCAAACTTTCAAAAACGTTTTTCTCAGAATTTTGGTTTTTGAATTTCAAAAAATACGCAACTTTGAAATTTTGCAAATTTGTCAGATTTTAATATTTTGAAAATCTGTTTGCACCATTGAAAAGAGGAAGAAAAACACTACCAGAAACCACAATAAAACGAAAAAAATTTTTGCCGACATATGGTATGGTATCGCTGGTCGCGTCACAAATATAGATATCTCTCGGACCTTTTACCAGAATCTGAACTGGGAAAAAGGCAACCCATATGAATGTGCTTCTTCTAACTAGAACCTACGATCGAGCCTAGTATTAGGGGTCTCACACGTGAGTAGGTTTAATGTGTACAGTGTTTGCGATTTTACCCCAATCAGACTCTCGTTCGATTAACTTTTTTAATGCTTATGTTAATAAAAATCCTGCCTGTGGACATGAGGATTTAGTGTGAACCATGAACATAGGCAGAAAGGCGAAAGGCATGATTTCATCAGATGTCCTTATAGTTTTTAAATAACGTAATTTTGCTTTATCGTTGACAAACGTTTATTTCGTAACTTATTAATTATGCTTTACATCTGGCTAGGAATAGGTGTTTTTGCCTAAGTCAGATATTAAGTAGATTTAATCCACGTAACTTTTAAAGTATTTTCGTAGCTGTAACATTTTTATGTAATACATCTAGTTTTTTGGGACATGAAATGGTCATTCAAGTATATTTATTTATATTCTTCATAATTTAAATGAATATTAACGTTAGGAAGGGTGGCAACTCTCCGATATTTGAGCTAGTTTGGAAGAGGGAAATTCTTTCCCTAAGGAATAATTCTTAGCATGGTTCCTCACATGTATTTACCATAATTACCGTATCGCACCTTGGGAGTAATAAGGTTACATCTCAAAAAAATGAAATTTTACAGGAGAATGATTTTCTTTTTTTTAAAAACTTGATTCATTATTTTCACCAACTTATAATTAATTGTGAGGAATGAATAGCACCTCATTTTAAAGATCTGGTATTGTACCTTCATTTAGCATAAGAATACTTTGAAAAATAAAAATCTTAAAGAAGAATATTTCAATGTTTGGAAAACATTTTGAGTTATAACCTTTCATTAAAATTGATCTGTAGGCGAAAGCAAGCGTCCAAAAACAATTTCATGTTAACAAAGTTATAGAGAATTAGATTTCCAATTGACATAATGTCATTAGCTTTTTTCTAGAGTGCTTAGTTTTTGAGTTTTTCTCAAAAATTAAGATTTCATTATTTATGTGCAAATTCATTTTTCTGAAAAATGATCAATTTAAAAAATTTTTTCCATTTGGTACAAACCAATAAAAAATGCACTTCTATAGAATAAATCATATACACAGTCTACAAGTTATCACTATTTTCATGGTCCTTCAGGCTGGGTAAAATCAGTAGCAATGTCTGAATCTGCTGAAATACCCAGCAATCCTCCCAATGACGACGATGACTATGTTTTTCTCAATGATGACATTTTAACTGATGATGATGGTACAACTAGCACTTTGACTTCGACTTCAACAAATGAGTTTACAAATAATTGAAACATACGTAAACATCTTACTTAGCGATCTTTGAAAGCTTGACATTGATTCAGTATTACCAATTCCGGAAATCATTGACAAGGAACTGTGCGACATACACGACTTAGAAATCAAATTTGATGACATCGCCAGAAATTTATTAGCAAGCTCCAGAGAAGATGATAATATTGAAAATATTCGATCGAAATTCAATGTAATTCATCAAAGTCTGAGAAATTCGGTAATTCAGAAAAACATGACCATCTTCAAGACTTGAAATTACCACAACCTATCCAAGTTGAGATTTCAGTTTCTGAACTTCCCTGACCTGTTGAATTCAGCGCTTGAAGATTGATGGATTCCAAAAATTACAATTTTTCATCTAGGTACTCAAAAGCACCTTTTTCTGTCATCAAAAATTCTTATGAAAAAGCAACGCTGAATTTGTGTTTTTCCACTCATTCAACCTCCTTAGTGAATGCAAAAAAAATTCATGCAAAAAAATGTGAATTTGAACAGTTTGATTGAAATGATCATGAAAAGTGTGGTAATTGGGTGATTTTGACCTGCTGAACACGAATCTAGCGGTGGTTTTTCATTAAGAGAATCTTTAATTGTGAAAAAATGCTTTTAAGTTGATAAAAAATTGCAATTTTTGCACTGCATTGAATTTCAAGTGCTTGGTAGAAGGCTAAAAGTGGTATTGAATTTTGAATTCAATGGGTCAGGAAGGTTCAGAAACTCAAATCTCAACAGGAAGGAGGGCTGTCGAGAGATTGCACTGGTTTTGATAAAATCATGCAATCTTGTACAATTTTTAAACATTTTGATGGGCCGCATCATAATTTTCTCAAAAAAAAAATTCCCAAAGTCTATCATCGCTCATTTTTGGACTTGAAATTCTTCAAAAATTGTTCAAAAAGTAATTTTATTTTCACCAAAATATTTAAATTTTTCGCTAAATTTTAACCTGTTTTGATAGGTTACGAGGCCACTTTTGAATGATTCTGCGCTGGTTAATTTTCCTCGGGATTGATGGGGGGGGGGAAGACTTTGAAAGTAGGCAGCACACTATTGTGCAAGCCGTATTTCACAAATTTTGGTTCATCATTGAAGAGAGATCAAAAAGTTGATCAACTCTTTTAAAAATTGAAAAAATTAAGATGTAAAGCAAGAATATTTTATTAATAAGCATTAAGTACTCACGAGTATAAAAAACTGATTTATTTTTCTAATGCTGACAGATCAAAAAAAAAAAAGTGAACAAGAATTTCTGTCAAGAAAGTTCGGTTAATTCTTCTTCATATTTTTTATTACTAGATTCAGTTGTAGAAAGGTTTGTTTTCTTCGATAACACGACTAATTCTTTAGATTCTTCACGATGAATTTCACGTTTATCAGGAGATCGGGGGATGCTTGACCATGGTTGTGGTTTGCTAGATCCAAAACACATGAATATGAGAGCGCTCGATGCCAAAATTGCTGCTGATAATTGAAAACAAATGTACCAATCTTCTAATCTCTGTAACAGAATGATGTACATAAGTACATATGTGAGCCTGGAACTTTACTTTGTTCAACGATATGCGTATTCTGAGGTTTAGAGTGAGAGAAGATGCTTACGTGGTCTTGTACTGTTCGTTTTATGAAGGTTTGGGCGCATAAGATGCCTACAGTTTGCCAAAATACAGCGAATCCTGATAACAGGCTCGAATGATTGGGAGCCATGTGCACAGGAATCATTCTACGAATTATGGATTAAAATAATATTCTAGTTGAGTAATTTTGTTTTCTGGTAGATGTTTGTCGATTATCATAGTTTTTGAAATTATGCTACTTACTGTAAAATGATTTGGCAATACGGCAGTAAGGGTTTGATAGCTAGCAAATAGCTCACAGGCGGTGAGAAATGAGTGGTGACTGTGATAAGTAAAGCGAGAGCTACGAACGAGAATCCAACAACTATATACATAACAGAGATAATGTGAAGCTGTTCGAAAAAGTAATTTTGCATTAGAGAAACATCGATGGAAATATAGGTATTCAAATGGAATTGAGGCCGCAAGGATCACCTCGGTTCTAAAAGAAATGCGATCATCGCTGTTTAGCCAAAAGTTGATTAGTATTCCGGTGATGGGAACTGTAAAAATGCTAACGATATCCAGAATTAGCAAAATGAAATACACTCCATTTATTTCCAAGGTAGTCTGCTCGTTCGTCACATCTGCGAGAAGAAGATATTATCAGTGTAAGAAAAGTCAAAAGACATTACGAGTGTTCCCTTGCAGGTAGCTCCGCAACTCAAACTACTGACTCATACACAAGTGTTAATTGGTTTGACGACCATTGAAATTGAAGGAGCCGAATAATGGAAAATTCAGTGTGAAACTGATTGCGTAAAGTTATGCTGAGTTACCTGGTACGAATTTAAGCCTTTAATTTACTCTTACGTTGACTTACCTTTTATGTAATTCAGGGGTAGATACGTCAGCGTGTAAACGGATGCCCAGCCGAAGGCAAATTCACAAAAAAAGAGTGCCCAACATGACGGCGATAAGAGAATGTCCATATATGGTAGAATATACTGCTATAATTTGAATTTGATTTCAAAATTTTGTATTACATTTATATGAAATTGTATCACCTCAAAAAAGTTGATTTTTTGAGAGAAGAACACGGAGGATGATTATACTTACTCGTTTTCTCAATAAAGTTTCAGGTTCTTGCCAAATGTATTCAAATTCTTTCTCGGAAATTCGTTTATCCTTCATGGGTTCATTTTCAACGTAGTTTAGCCAAATGATTGACCATACAAAACACACGATTCCTGAAAGAATTACTCTTAAATATGATTGCTCAAGAGGGAGGAACAGGATCTGAACAGATCTTAAACAGATTTATTCCGATCAGAACTCTGATTTGAATAGAGCTGATCAGATCAAATTGAATTTGGGGAGCACGAGGATCTGATCTGATCAGGTGTAAGTAGGTCTGATCTCAGCAAACAGGATCAACAGTTGAGAGGGGGGCAAAGGGACTGTTTTCCCGGAGTCCATGCTTTCTGGATGGCCCAGCAAAAGAAGAACTCCCGATAAAAGAAAAATCTGTTTTTTTACTTCTCAAAACAAAAATTTTCAAAAGAATTCCCTCGCTTCGTTCGGGCTTGTTTTCTCTCCCTTTTCAAAATTTAAGTTTCTAGAAAAAATATCATTTAGCTTTCAAAGTTTTGAAGTGAAAAAATAAACTTCTCGCAGTAAAAGTGTCGTTTTTTCCCTCTCGAAATACCAATTATGTAGAGCTTTCGTCATCACTTGAGCCTGTTCTCTTTTATTTTTCAAAATCAACATCCTGAAAAAAAATTTAAAAATTTAAAAATCCAAAAAATAAATTCCTTGCATAAAAAATTGGTCATCTTAAAATTTGTACAAATTTTCAAAAGTTTTCGCTCTCCCTTTCCCCTCGCTTGGGCCTGAACTCTTTTTTCTCAATATCAACTTTCTTGAAAAAAGCATCGTTTTTAGGCCTCTCGAAATCAAAATGTCAAAAACTTTGGCCTTTGCTTGGCTCAGGTCAATTCGTTTCTTGTTTTGAAATAAAAATTTTGAATTTTGGCCCCTAAAAATCCAAAACAGAAAATGAAAATTTTTATTAGCCATTATATATGAATATAATATCAGGGGTCTTGAAAAAGGTCCTTATTTTTGTCAGATGCTTCCCTTTTCCTAGAATTTCCAAATTGTAATTTTTGATCGAAATTATGAAACGAAACACATCTCAATTTTTCATTTTTTGGACGTTAAAATATCAAAAATTGGAAACAATAAAATACAGCTCGTAATTTAAAAAACTGTCCCCCCGATGTGTTTTCATGACATTTTTTGAATCATTTTGTTGAAATTAGGTAGATATAAATTTTTCGAATTATTCTTTTTGATGATTATTTGTAATATTTTTTAAGGAGGCAAGAGGGTTACGGCTAATGATTTAGTAGAATGTCCTTCCTAAAATCTTTCCAAGGTTTTTATTTTGAGATTTCGTAGACACTCTGATTATGCCAGTTTTTCAAAAACCTGAAAAAATTAGGTCAATTTTCAACATTTACAGTAAGTTTGATGTGTTTTCACAAAATTATGGGTACTTAATTTTCCCTAAATTCTTTATTGGTAAGAAGTTTTTCGTGAATTAGTAGCATGGAAAAAATTCATTTTCTCAGTAAATTGCTGCCAAGTCTAATCATTGGTTAATTTTTGGTCATTTTTTGATTTTGATGAAATTTTGCAATTTTGAAAAATCTTGTTGAATTTCATAGTAAAAAAAATCGCTCGGTCGGGTGACACTTTTTTCCCCATGTGGAATTCGTCTTACCCTATCAAAGGCGTTCTATGAAGCCTTTTATTAATAAAAGAATACCTGAAACGTAAAAATTCATCGTCCATTGCCAATTATAAGCCAAACTGCTGAAAAAACGATGCATAACCACGGCTGCTACGTAAATTCCATTAATGGCGAAAGACATCAGCACAGTTCTTTCTCTCATCGGCATCCAGTGCGCAAATATTTCTGCAGTGCTGACTAAAAATAACCCCTAATGCAAAATTTATACCTCTGAATAATTTGCAAAATAATGAGAATAAGCTATATACATTCATTATTAGATAAATTAAGCGTGCTTACTTGTAAGATACCTGTCACTATTTGAAATAACGCGAAAAGATAGCAGTGTATTCGTGCACATATTGGATTCATTGCCAAAATTATTCCTGTTAGCATCATTGATATTCCTAGGGTTCTAGCACCTCCATATTTCTGTGCTACAAACCCACCACATATGGAGAATAGGAAACCGATCCAAAACATGCTCAAAATTATCTCTTCCGTTTTCAAGTCCCATTGAAAATCTGATGGCTTGAAGAAAACCAATAGGTACTTCAGTAATAGATGAATTAATTCGTCATAGATTCATAATTTTGTCTTCGCTTACCTTGATTATGGTCATGTTATTTGTCTGGTTGACGATGACTCGATCGGTGGTCATATCAGCGAGCGAAATTCCGGTCACTTGAAATATTATTCCATGCATAAGGTATCCCATAAATAATAAAACTGTTATGTTGAACCGTTTGGAAAACCATATGCTGGGTGCATTTTGTTCGTTTCTGGGTGCGCTGGGATCTCGATACCGATACCGATGGTATTTGTCTTCTTTGTCATCTGCTTCCATACTTATACTTTTGTGGTACTGGATCGAAGATTACTTCGCGATTGAAATTGTTGTACGCGGATTCTTTTTCTATGAGTATAGGTACCTAAAGGTATGTATTTGTGGGTGAACTAATAATATTTTTTATCATCATAAAGATAACCAAGGAATCGAACGAGATAATAAAGATACCGGTTATTGAAATTGGTGAGTCAATTTTCATATCAAAATTTAGATCTTAGATGCTCGAAGAAAATTTTTCACCCCATTTTATGATGTGTGAAAAAATATAAATTTCACTAAATTGATCTAAAAGCTGAAATTTAGTACATATCTTATTTTTAACCCCCTCCCCCTTCTTTTTTTTGCCAAAAATTATCCAAAAATCTCATGTTTTTTTGACGAAAATGGCAAAAATGGTACTTTTGTGCTACTATCTAATTGTCAGAAAATCATGCATTTTGTTAGAAGTTTCAAAGTGTTGTTTTTTGTAAAAAAATTCCAAAAGTCTCCTTTTTTTAAATCTCTTCTCCTAAGTTGAGATTTCAGTTTCTGAACTTCCCTGACCCATTAAATTCAAAATTCAATGCCACCTTTGTCCTTTAGCACTCTACCGACTGCTTAAAGATTGATGGATCCCGAAAATTACAATTTTTCATCAACTCGAAAGCACTTTTTTCCGTTATCAAAAATTCTTATGAAAAATCAATGCTGAATTTGTGTTTAGCCACTCATTCTACTTGCTTAGTAGTGGCGAATAAAAATTCAAGCAAAAAATGTGAATTTGGACAGTTTGATCAAAATGATCATGAAAAGTATCGGGGTATTTTGACCTGCTGAACACGAATCCAGCGTTGTTTTTTCATAAAGAGAATTTTTAATTGTGAAAAAATGCTTTCAAGTTGATAACAAATTGTAATTTTTGCGATCCATCGACCTTCAAGCGCTTATTGGTAGTGGGCTAAAAGTGGTATTGAATTTTGAAGTCAGTGGGTCGGCCAAAAGTTCAGAAACTCAAATTTTAACAGGTGGTAGATATGGAGGGAGGGTAACCGAGAGATTGCATTGGGTCTAGTCTCCCACTTGAAAGTAAATTTCTCCACCAATATTCGTCAAAATCCAAGATATTTTCCAAGTTTTTTTTTTTTTTGGATCCATTCTGGGTGGCCGAGGATTTAGAACAAATTTAGTGGAGACCTTAAGTTTGAATTGAAAGTCTCTCAGAAAATTTTTCAGCTCCGCGGTGGTCTTACGTAGGGGAGATATAAGTCCTCGGAGAGGGGGCATATCACCAGTTGACGTCGAGTTCCGGTAATTGGACTCGACTTTGAAGTAATTGACCTGTGTTTGTGTGCAAAAAAAAAAAAAAAATGAAAAAAAGATGAATTGAAATGCCCTTATACAAATGCATTCATTATAAAGGAGCTTCTTACATATTGCAGATTTTGGTATTGTTAAAGCATAAAAATGATGTCTATAGTTTATTAGTAATTATTTTATTCATCAAAATAATATTATCAAGGACAAACATGATCATTTAATCACATTAACTAGGTTATTAATAATTATTTTATCTCATCAAATAATATGATTAGGGACAAGCAGGGTCATTTAATCACACTATCTAATCTAATTTATCAATTACAATTATTTTATTTCATCAAATAATATTGTTAGGGACAAAATAAATGATCATTTAATCATGCTATGAGACACGTTTTTAATAAATTTCTATGATAGGGAGTTTTTTTCACTTCTGGAATTGTACTGACGATAAGCCAAATGGAAAAAATGTCTCTTATCGTTAGTCAGCATTGAAAAAATGAATAATGATCAAAAAAGATGTGCGTTTGTGTTTCAATTCAATACAAAATAAAAGCTTCTCTCGTATTTCATTGAAACAATCACTCAAACGTTCATTTTTCCGATGATTTTCTACTTTTCAATTTTCAAGAAGGCAGTTTTCACTTCTTTTTAATAAAATCAAAATCCCTTAAGTTATTCTAGTATCTCTAGCATCACTTTGAGTGCAGCTTTACTTACTGTAAAATCTGCTTGCAAATCAAAGGCAGTATAATGCTATAGTGTTCTCGTTAGAATTACACTAGTTTTATCAGTCACGATGATCATGTCATTACGATTATACTTGCATTTTTCAGAAATTAAAAAGTTTTAAAATTTGAAATTTAATGTAAGTAGAAAAGTTAAACTTGGAAAACGATTCCTTTATCCACTGTTTATGAAATGCCCAGAAATCAAATTTTATTAATTACACCCTTTCGATCACTCTGCTACCATGTTTGCTGGTAGCAGGTCATACTTATGCTAGTAACATTGTCGATAGGGAATTTAAATACGCACTCTATCCGCGACCAGTTTTCATTTTCAGTTTTTTCATTGCCGATAAAACAATTCTATGAAATTTTCTTATAGGATATATGGTGTTTCGTGTCTTTTAGTAAATCTCGTCTCGCCAGAGAAATTCGTGGCTCTGTCGAGAAATACGTAGATTTGCATTTGGCATCGCTCTCCGCAACCTTCAAGGCTGGTATCATTTATTCAACCGTTATATAATGCACCCAGACAAGTCGTTAAAAATAATCCATCTGAAGACAAAATGATGAGTATCTAAAAGAGAGCTCGAGTAAAAAGTAAGTAACTTTTTTTAAAAATATTGAGCACAAATTTCTGGAAATAAATTTTACTTTGCTAGGTATGTAATGTACCTATCATTTTTTTATAAAATTTTTTCAAGTCTGTTACGTATTCTTCATTTTTGAATTTTCAAGACTTTCGAAAAATGGGTAAAATAAATTTTAAAAGTGTAAAAAATGCTTATTTACTTACTCTAAAATTTGAAAATTTAATTTTCAACCACCTGTATCTACATGATTTAACAAATTTACCTCACAACGTCAAAATTATTTCTTTTGCATAAATTTGCCATTATTTTTTTTTTTTAATTATGAACTTCAAGTATGTACTTATATAAAATTAGGTGAACACAAAATATTCCCCTGAGGAAAATTTTTGAAAAATGACGAAATATTTATTGAGTACCTACATTAATAAATTGCTGAAATCATGTCAAATTTTCAAAAATGACTTTGAAATTCTGCAGAGTTTCTATCAATGACAATTCATAATCAAGTATCAAGGAAGGGACCCCCGTTTCTGAAATAATCTTGCAAGAAAATCAATAGTGATACAACATGTTAAAAATTGTTTTAGAAATGTAATTTCTTTTAAGAAATTTTGAGTTTTTCACGATTTTTAATTTTTTTTTTTTTTACTTAAGCAACCGAAAAAGTAGAGGAAGATGTTGTACTTTGGGTACCATTTTCAGCTCTCTACTAGTAGGTAGCGGCTGAAAAAAGTTCAAATTTTTATACATGAAAACATTGTATCTTCAGGCACATACCTTAGACATTTCAGCTTTTTAAAGCCACTAGAAGCGCCAACATTTACGAAATTCCAAAATACCGCAGGGGTGTTAGTTGTATAGCTTGTAGGTACATGCCAAATTGTATCAAGCAGGCTTTTTGAATTTGTAATGGTGCCCCCTTCAACATATCCAAAATCCGCTAGATTTCAGTTTTGATTGTCTCCTCGGCTTCTTCGAGAACCGTTTAAGCCGAATGATGTAGGTATTAGTTTTGTTTTCTTCTTCAGAAAAAAATCGTCTCATTGTGGAATTCGTCTTACCCTACTCGATCGGTGATCATAGCAGCGAGCTTGATTTCGGACACTTGACATTTATTCCATTCCATGCATAATCGCTAGGTATCCTAAGAATCATATAACTCATCTCGAACCGTTTGAAAAACCATATCGTGGGTGCGTTTTGTTGGTTTCTGGGTGCGCTGGGGTCTCGATACCGGTTCCGATGGTGATTGTCTATTCATCTGCTTCCATGCTTAATTTTTGTGGTACTGGATCAAAAATTATTTTGCGATTGAATTTGTTTTACAATTTTTTTCTCACAAGTACGCAATATAGGCACGTAGCTCATTTGTGGATGAAATAATAACCTTCTTTTTTTCAAATCTGTGTTTCAGGCGATGTTACCTTATCATAAAGATAATTAAGGAATCGAACGAGATGATCAGATAATTTGAATTGGTAAGTCAATTTTCATTAAACATTTTTTTCCCTAATCAATCCAGGAAATATTCAACGTGAAATTAAAAAAACGTGATTAATTGTGTGATTAGTTTCATGTTAGCCTAAATATAGGCTAAAAATATTGTTGTTTGCATATTTGTGAGGCATTATGAAACAAAATTTAGATATGAGATGGTCGGAGAAAATTGTTTACACCATTTTATGATGTGCTAAAAAAATCAAATTTTCACCAAATTGATCTGAAAGCTGAAATTTAGAAATTTACTACGTATCCTGTTTTAGCCTCCTCCCCCTCCCTTCTCATAATTGAAAACCGGTTCGTATCGTTTTGAGCAGGTTTTTTTTTTCAATAAAATGCTTCCATTTTTTAAAAAATTATCAACAAATTTTGTTTTTTTAACAATTCAACCAAGATTCTCACTTTTTATTACAGTGGCGAATAATTTTATTTTAATTTTTTTTTGCAAGAAACTCCCAAAGGTCTCCCTTTTTTCCAAAAATCATCTGAAAAAAGTCTCATTTTTTTCCAAAAATTATCCCAAAAATCGTACCATTTTTTGCCAAGTACTATCTAATTGCTAGAAAATCCTGTATTTCGCCATTGTCAATGCCTTATTTTTTTGTCAAAAAATGACAGAAATTCTCTTTTTTTACTAAACGACTAAAAGCTTTTTTCTTTTTCTTTTTTTGCAAAAAATTCCAAAATTTCGCTTTTTTGCCAGAAATACCCTAAAAGTTCTTTCATTTGCTAAAATGTTTGTTCTGAATTTTTTTCATCAGTTCAAATTACACTCCCTCAGTCAATCCCAACTCACTTTCAGGAAACTTCTCTTCAAAAATATCCAAGAAAAAAGAATCGAGTTTGAATTTGGAATATTTTTAATGGTGGCTAGAAAAGTTGCATGTAACACAAAAAATTGGGGTTCATTTTATGGGATTTTCATTTTTCTGATTCGTTTCGCCATTATTTTCTGATAATGATATCACAGACCACTGCTGAGGCTCGCTCGATCCAAACATTACGAATATAATCGCAGTAATGAGTGAAATACAACTCGACAGAAGAAAACACACATTCCATTCTTGTAATCTCTGTATAAACAGAATAAAATCCTGTTGTGAGAAAAGAATTAAAATTTTTTTTAGAAAAGACAAAAAAATTTTTTGAAAAACTTACATGATTTTTGACTACATATCCAACAATAGTTTGGGCTACTATGATACCATTCGTTTGCCAAAATAACGATAGTCCTGACAGCAGACCCGAATGATTTGGTGCCATGTTGACTGTGATCACCCTATATATAAATTAAAATTTAAGGCGTATAAGGTGGTCTACTGTTGAAATTTTTGTGTGAGATGGAAAATTAAATTAATAATGCTTACTCTAAAAATATCTTATTACACGAAAGTAGGAGTTTTATTAGGACAAAGCAAATAATCGAAACTGTAAAATGATCTGAAAGGGCGGATACTGCGAACAAAAGGGCAGCTAGAAGATAGCCTCCGCTGATTATAGTTTTATGGATCTGAAAATATATAAAAAGTGAATGAAAATGGGGTCGAAATCGTATCTATGTTCAATTAAAAACGACGTAAATAACTAAAATAAAGGTGCCTTGTAAAAAAACATCACCTGTGTTATAGTCAAAGTGGTATGATTTTGCCAATAATTCACCAGCATACCGACAGCTGGTATCAGAAAAATACTGATATTAGGAATCAAAGCCAATAGTCCTATTTCACTGATGTTTCTTTGAGTTGCATCTAAAATTAACTCAGGATTTGAAAAAAAAAATGAGAACATTATAAGCGTGTGAATGATCAACTGGGGCGTATAAAATTATATGGTCACCTTTAATGTATAATGGAAGATACACGACTGTAAATGCACTACACCAGTTAAAAGCAAATTTACCCATTGATAGAGCCCAAACTGGAAGACACCTGACGATGTCCATTTTATTCGGAAGTTTCACCTAAAGAATTTGATAGGTACGTAAAAATTTAATAAAACACGATTTAAAAAACCTCTCATCGGAAATTTTTCCAAATAGGTAGCCTACTTTTCTCGTTGACGGATTACTAGTTCCTTGAAGAATATAATCGAGCTCCTTTTTCGAAATCCTCTTATCCGCAGAAGGACTATTTCGCACTAGTAAAAGGCAAAGGACAGACCAAACCACGCATAAGGCACCTATGACGTAGAATGTCATCGGCCATTTCCAGTTATGAGCCAAATAGCCGCACAATGGATATGTGAGTGCTGTGCCCACATACATTCCGTTCATGATGCTTGGTATGAATTTCGATCTCTCTTTTTTTGGCACCCACCGAGCGAATACTTCCGAAAAACTGGCCGAAGTGAAACTCTATCGTGATCGATGACAATGTGAATTTATTTGTCATTAATGAAGTGCATGAGAATGAATTCAGCTCACCTCGAACAATCCTACCAAAGCTCTAGATATTAGAAATGGATAAAAACCCCATTGGACGGTTATTGGATTGAATATCGTGATTATTCCTGTCGATAGTAAGGATATTCCTACGATGGTCACGCCTCCGAATCTTTGCGAAAGATATCCTCCTACCGTGGAGAACAAAAATCCATACCAGAACATGTTCAAAATCATGGATATTTTTTCAGAATCCCAATGAAATTGCGGTGGCTGAAATAATTACAAACCGTGATGTTTATTTTGTATTGTTAGGTACTCGTATGTATTTCATCATTGAATGGAATATATTCGAGGTTAGTTCACCTGAATGATTGTTTGATTTCCTTTGATTTGGATTTTCCCAATGGTCATCTCGACTAAAGCTATATTAATGACTTGACAAGCCATCGAGTACATGAGGAAACCGAAGAACATAACAAGTCCAACGAAAAATCTTTTAGAGAACCATAGCGATTGGGCTGGTTTCGATTTTGAGTCATTTTCACTGAAACTAGGTGCATAACTTTGTGCAAATAATGTTTATAGGTACCTAATTTCTTAATGCGGATAAAATTTGGTTATCTGACCTGTCATCGTGAAGTTGACGTTGATCGTCAGAGTTGGATAATTTTTTGGCCGATATGATCTTCCCCATTGAATCGATGAATTGAGTAGTTTTTTGCTATTTTTATAGAAAGTTGATAATCTGCGATATTTTTTGGCGAATTTATTCTTATTGCCCATGGAATTTCCTGCGTGAGTGCAGCTTAAAGATTGAATGAAACTAAGCTTCGAAGATTAAAGCAACCGAACTGAGCAGATTAAGGCGACTGAATGGAAAAATATCCTCGATAGTTTTAATATCAAAATCAGATGAAATCTGGATCTTACTACTCGCTTTATCGAGCACTTAAAATGTAAATTGTGAATTGATAATGTGATAAGATGACTGTAAACAACGTTCAAGATTATCGTATCTATTGATTAATTTTTACTTTGAGGAATGGTGTTCACTGTAGCCTTTCTAAGTACATACCTACATTCTACACAGATTGAAATATTGACCGAACTGATTTCATCTTTTAAGATTAATGTTTGCATAAAAAATGTATCATGTATTCATGTACATTTTGTGAGAAACTGAAAAACTTTATTAAATAGGTATAAAATTGAAAAAAAAAAACAGATTTCGTAGGTGCGTTCTTCTGCTTAAAAATTATATTATTACAATCCTGTCACGAGACTCCTATTTCTCCCATTGATGTTTCGAGATCAAAGTATTCTAGAAGTACCTATCTTCTCCTAGTGATCCTGTGGTTTGATATTCACTTCCATCACGACTCTTTGGACCAAGACTGAGCTTCGCTCGATCCGAAAACCACAAAGACTAATGCACTGAAGAGTAAAACACCTGTTGTCAGAAAGAAACATGTATTCCATTCAGCCAGTTCCTGAAATAAATAATCAAATTTTGGTAATAGTTAGTCCATGAACTAGGGAGTCGAATGTGGTAGGCAGATTTATCATTTTCCGGAAAATAGGCACCTATCTTTCTATTCTATCATGTATTCTAACTCACGTGATTTTCAATTATGAACCCAATGATGGTCTGAATGACTATAATACCAACTGTTTGCCAAAATAAAGTCAGTCCCGATAGCAGGCTGCAATGATTGGGAGCCATATTTACCGTAATTAATCTGCAAATAGAAATTCAAAAGAAAATACATTTCGGAAATGGAAATCTGGGTGATTTTTTTTCTCAGAAGATTAGGTTTATGAATTTTTTAAGAGTCTTGCACATCCTGTTCTTTCATTTCCCCAAAATTGGTTTGATCGAACTTTGAAATTTTAATTTATTTTTCCTTCAAAAAAATTGAAACATTTGCAAATACACAGAAAATTAAAGAAAAACAAGTTTCGGAAATTGGAAATCTTGGGTGAATTTTTTTTATTCAGAAGCGTACTCTCTAAATTTGAAACAGTCAATTTCACTGCTTAGCAGTCACGACATTTTGCTTTTTTAAAGCAGTAGTTTTTTTTACTGCAAAACAGTGAAAAATTACTGAATTGGTCAGTGAAAAATCATTTTGACTGACCAATTCAGTAATTTTTCACTGTTTTGCAGTAAAAAAAACTACTGCCTTAAAAAGGCAAAATGTCGTGACTGCTAAGCAGTGAAATTTGACTGCTTTAGAGAGTAGGCTTACGAGTTTTTCAAGAGTGTTGCGTATCCTGTTCTTTTCTTCCACAAAATTTTTTTAATCAAACTTTTACATTTTAATTTATTTTTCCTTCAAAAAATTGAAACATTTCTGCTTGAAAATGTTTTTTTTTTTTTTTTTTTTGGGTTGAAAGAAAACAATCAGCAGCAATAATGTGACCCTCGCCCCTTTCTAAATAATATTGAAAATTTGTAAAACTTCCATTACGTTATCATCTTTTTCAATGTTCATTGAAAAATTTTCATTTAATTTTTTGCTCCTTCTAAATTTTTAAAATATTTATCTTGATTCATAATCATAATACGTAACGTATATTGTCAAAAAACTGACGATTTAAAAATTTGGAATTGAAAAATCTGAATTATCAAGTAATTTTTTTGAGTTATGAAAAATTTTGAATCAACATTTGAACCTATTTTTTGGCGTCACTTTTCATTAAGATGCCTTTAATGATAATTTTTGTAAACTATAGAGCATCAAAAAATGTAGAAAAGCTCTAAAAGCAAGTTTTATTTTTGGCCTTAATTCAGCCAAATTAAATTTCTGTAAAGGGGGATTGGATGGATGTGGATGAGAGTAGCATAAAATTGGACTTCGGAATTCGTGTTCGGGAGGTTCGACTCATATGGAGACGACACCAATATTATGAAAATAGCTCAACTTTTAATATAGTAAAAATTGAGATGGGGCAGAGGCACTGGAGGGGTGTGGATGAGGATAGCATAAAATTGGACTTCTATTCGTGTTCGGGGAGTTCGATTCATATGGAAACGACACCAATACATATCATGAAAATAGCTCAAATTTTAATAATTATAGTAAAAATTGAAGTGGGGGTAGAGGACTGGAGGAGCGTGGATGAGGGTAGCATAAAATTGGACATCATATTCGTGTTCGGAGGGTTCGATTCATATGGAAACGACACCTCATTTACCAAAAACAATAATTTACACTGAAATCCATTTTTACCCCCTCTGTAAATTTTTCTAATTTTTGACCATGACCCACCTCAAATTTTTTTTCGAAAAAATATGTTTTTAGGGGTTGAAAACACATTTAAAAATGCTGTTCCCATTCTTGTGCCGAATTATGGTCATCGCTAAAACAGATGAACAAACTTAAAAAAACTCTATTTTGAGGGGAAAATTTTTGGGGGATACCTTTTATGGGTTTTTACAAAGTACTAAAAAATTGAAGAAAAAAATTGGTCCAAATGGGGCTGAGAAAATAATTTTTATTGTAATTTCAGAAAAGGGTAGAGGTTCTCAAAAACGGAGGGGGTGGGGTCTGGGGGGTGAAACTTTTCAGAGGAAAAGTGCTCAATGGTACCCAACTTCCATGCAAATATCAACCCTGAAGCTCTTGGGGGCAAATTCACCCTAAGTTATCCACCTATGGCCTTTCCCTGCACATTCGCTGGAGAATAATCCCAATCGACAAATGAAATTTTTGATCAAAGTGCTCGCTTTTTGTTGATACCTACTCTAAGAAAATCTTATTCAGCGATAATGAAGATTTTATGAACACGAAGCATATTGTCATCACGATAAGATTATTAGCCACCGTCAATGCTGCGAATGAAATTGCAGCAATGATGAAAGCACCACTGATGACTGTCTTATGAATCTAAAACATGAAAACGAGTGCATGTAGATGAAAAACTTGGAGTGATTTTGGCAGAGTTATTCCTCAATACTTATGGAACTGTAGGTACAACTCACTCTAGTTGTTGTCAATGTGCTATGATTTTGCCAGTAATCTATCGACATACCGACTGCAGGGATTATGAAAATGCTAACGTTTGGAGCAAAAGCGAGCAGACCGATTTCTTTGATATTTCTATGTGTCATGTCTGGAATAAACGCACGAGGAAAAATTATTTCGTGGCAATTGCTTACAATTAGATAAGGATTTTTTAAAGATAATGTTCGTAGATAATTCACCTTTGATGTACAGCGGTAGGTACATGACTGTGAATGCGGATCCCCAATTGAAAGCAAATTTGCCGATTGATAAAGCCCAATACGAAGGTGATTTAAGTATTTCTTTATACGGATTACTGTCATCCTGAAAATTTCGATTCCTTTAGAGAATTTGAGGGTAAAATAATTATAGACATAGGCATGACATTCTTTCTAAACAGTACTACGAGTATGAGATCGATGCAAAAACTTACACTTTTCACTGCTACATTTTCAGTCCCCTGTAGGATGTACTCGAGTTCTTTCTTCGATATCCTGTGGTCCTGTGATGGATCATTTCTGACAATGAGTAGCCATAGAATTGACCACCCTATGCAAACTGTTCCTGTAGGTAATGAAAACAAAACAGAAATTAACACTCAAAATAAGATAGGTATTTAATGATTAAATGATGATGTTAGAAATTATTTTGATATTATGGCACCTGTAAAATAAAAAGTCATCGACCATCCCCACTTATGCGCTAGAAACCCGCAAACCGGATACATAATGGCTGTGCCCGCGTACATTCCGTCCAAAACAATCGACATAACAGCTGCTCTTTCTTTTCTGGGCACCCATCGAGCAAACACATCCGTGTAACCAGCCGATGAAAAACTCTACCACAATAATAATTGCTTAGAAAAGAAAGTCTAGAATAGGAAACGATTTTTGAGAAAAGTTGTGGACACATACCTGGAGTAAACCAATCAATCCTCGAGCTAACAAAAACAAGTAAAAGTTACATCGTACGCTTAATGGATTAAGCACCACTATGATTCCTGTCAGCATGGTTGATAATCCTAGAATGGTAACACCTCCAAATTTTTGAGCCAAATATCCTCCTATGACGGAGAAAAAGAATCCGTACCAAAACATGTTCAGAACCAGTCCTACCTCTTGTAGATTCCAGTTGAATTCGGCTGGCTGAACAAATTGAAGAATTAGTCAAATTAGCCCTGTTTCGGTTTTGAGTGCTCCAAATTTGTCAATTTTTTCTATGTTATGTAAATAATTTTTATACTTAATTGAAAAAAAATCAAAGATTTTTAATCATTCTGAAATTGCAATATTTGATGTATTTTCAGTGGATATTAGTCTAGACATGAATTTTAACTACTTGAGCAACCTGGGAAGAGGTTCAATGGTTCCCAAATTCATGCAATTCAATTTCTGTTCTAAAAATTATTCAACGTAAAAAAATTGACAAAGGTTCAAAAAAATTCAAGGACAAGACCAAATCGCCTATTTTACTAGGCTATGCTCCTTCGACTTTTAGGGGTAAAAATTGAAAATTTCCCAGTGTGTTTTGGTGGCAAAAAACAAAAATTGAAAATTTCATCGGCATTTTCATTTTTTAAAAATCGTTTGAACAGCTTACTCGTGTAATGGTTTCATTTCCTATAACTTCTACTTTGGTGGTGGTCATCTCTACAATGGCGATACTGATTACTTGAGCGAATGTATACGTCATGTAACCAAAAAATGACAGCACTGCTACAACGAATCGTTTCGAAAACCATATCGAAGGTGCTTTTGGGATTGATTCGGTGCTAGACAAATAGGAAATATGAATCTGCTCTGTGAATGATTCTGTAGCTGTGCGAATGCGGGTAGATACTCGTATTAATATGGGATTTTTTCTTACCTGACGTTTAAGAGTTTGTATGGATCTTCACAGTCATCCGACATCGTTTTTGGTGGACTTGCACTACACTGGATTATTTTTAATGGCTCAGTTCTGCTACTTACATTCATTCGTATGAAGAATTTGGACAATTCTGAATTGTAAACAGAAACTATCGGATTATAATTTACTTACGTTTTGTATCTAATCTGCATTTTTTGGTGTTCCGATAATGCAGTAGATTTTATTTCATGATAGATTTTGTGTAACGTGTTATTACACGTGATCGTGAAGTAGTACATATAGCCCACAAAATCAACCAATGTGAAATTGGTCTAATTCTAGTTGGAATTAACCGAATAATTATTCAGTTGCTTTCCAATTTTTGACGAATTTGTATTCTTGGTTATGACCATAGACACCTTTACCATCAAATTACTCTCAGTTGTCGTTGTAGTGGGGCTTCTCATCGAAAGTGCATTCAAAAATGCATCAATCACCAACATTTTAAATGTTTATTTTAATTTTTTGACTTTGACAAATTTCTGAAAATATTTTTTGAGAAAAAATGCCAACATTTGATAAAGTTGAGGTTTTGTTTGCATAATACGTCTCATTGCTGATCTCTTGAATCAATTTTTGGAGCCTCTTTCAGCACATTTTTAGATTGTCCAGTTTTGGGTAAATTGTGGAAAAAGACCAAAATGAAATTCAGCATCTTTTCATTACAGGAAAATTTAAAAATCTTTTGGAGGATTCAAAAAGTACAAAACCACCCTCAAGCGATTTGAAAGGCAAAAATTAGATTTGAGCCAAAGTTCAGTCTTTCATCTCAATTTAACCCAATTTCGAGTTTTCAATGAAAAACCAGACAATTTTGAATTTTTTAAAATTTATCAAAAATTAAGAAACAAAATTCAGTAATTGAAATTTGTCCTGGTGATGTATTTTTGTGTGATTTTCCCACTCTGTTTTGTTTGATCTGAAAATCTCGGGGGGGGGGGGGGGGGTGAGAACGAAGGATTATTGGAAATGAATGAAGGAACCAGCTTGAACTAATATTTTTTTAATTCGTCAAATCTTCTATTAAAACATAGAGACCTCTTAAGTAAAAAAAATCACAAAATGGTAGGAAATAAGAATAAATATTGTCAATAAATCAATCAATCGATACAGTTCAGTTGACAATAAATGTTTGCTGACAGCAGAATTCTAATTTTTTTTTTGTAGTATCGCACGTTTCATTGCAATAAGTATTCTGACTTTTGAGTGTTGAAGGTATTTAGCATTTGTACACAGCATTTTTTCTCTTTTCAATCGAACCATCATTTCAATTCTGATTCAAGAATCATGCTTCGAAATTGCGAATTCAACGAATTTAATAAATTTTCTGTCGTATCAAAATTCAGCACCAAGCCTCCATCTAATATTAGGATTCTGAAAAAATAATACATATTTTTGGTATAGTCACAAAACGAAAAACATCCTAGCAAAATACGAGTGCACAATAATTTCACACTAACTTGTCGTAATCTTGAAGTGTATTCAGTCGATGAGCGATTGTAATGACTGTACAGTGAGAAAATTCTTCGCGAATTGTTTTCTGAATTAATTCATCAGTTTTTACATCAACTGAAGCTGTGGCTTCATCTAAAACCAGTATTTTACTCTTGCGCAGTAAAGCTCTCGCTAAACAAATCAATTGTCGTTGACCAAAGCTGTAATTTAGAAAGATTCAAAATTCAGTTGAATTGATGTAGAATTTTTAGTCGGTACCTAGGTAAGGTGCACCGGGGGAAGTTGGAATTCGGGGTAAGTTAGAAAAATTGCTCTAGCGCCTAGAGGTTTATATCTGGCGAAGTGCCACTAAAGGTGACTTAAGGGTACTACCCCTACTTCATCACGACATAAAAATTTTCGCAATTCAGTTTCATTTTAGATGTCTTTGGTTCAATTGTATTTCGTTGTTGTTTTGAACTTATTTTGAATTTGGTCTAAAATACAGACTTTCTATTTCTTAGTTTTTCGCATATAACGGACGAACCATGCGTCCTAGTGAAAATCTGATGAGAGTGATCTCAAAGAGAATTAAATTCTCTACAATTTTGTTTCTATGCAATTTTTCTAGGACGCTCGGTTTGTGATCTACGCCTCTGCAAAGTTTAGCCTGTTCTGACTTCCCCCAATTGGGGTAAGTCAGGACAGTTTATATTTTATTCCACTGAGCGAAAGCTTCTGTGTCAATCGCGCTCAAATTTTCACCATAGGTTAAGAACCCTTATGGGAACCTACATAATAAATTTGATCCATATTGGTTCATTAGAAGGGGAGTAACAGCTGGTCAAAGTTGAAATTGCGAAAAATCATTCTGACTTGCCCCGGTGCACCTTACTAAAAATTCTAATGAATCATGTGGAATTGTGGAATGATGCTTAGTTATTGAAATTTCATTCACTTACCTTAAATTTTGTCCTCCTTCGTCAATCATATAATTAAGACCTGCAGGTAGCTCTTTGACAAAGTTTCTGAGATGAGATTTTTCTAAAATATCCCATAAGTATTCATCTGGGTACTTATCAAAGGGATCCAAATTGAAACGCAGTGTGCCATAGAATAATATAGGATCCTGGGAAAATTTTTCAACCCTGTTACTGGTAGTTTTGTGAGTAGGTACCTACTATCTACTCTTGTAATTCGGATGCCAAAAAGCGCCTAGATAAGTAAAAATAGGCTATACAAAAAATTCCTGCGCAGGTACCTGAGGAATGACTGTCAGCTTAGATCGTAACGTATGCAATGCTATTTTTGTTATTTCAACATTGTCTATAAATATCGCTCCTCCAGCAGGCTCCACGATTCTAAATAGACCTTGGATAATCGATGTTTTGCCAGCCCCTGTTCGACCTACTATTCCTACCTGGAATTTATGTACATAGTTCAGAGTTTACAAGTGTTGATAATTTGAATTTGAGATTTTGTTTTTCAATTTTGCTTACTTTTTCTCCACTCTTGATGGTTAGTGAAATTCCTCTGAGAACTAACTGCAAACCTTCACGATACCTTAATTTGAAATTGTCAAAGGTAATTTCACCTTTATCGGGCCATTCATCCGAGACACGAACTAGTGATTTATCCCAGTCTGGCTCCTGAGGGTAAGCGAGGTATTCACTGATTCTTTCCACAGCTATTATACCATCTTCAACGTCGTCGTAAATATCGGAATATTGAACGAATCCTCGTATCATCTTTTAATTTCAATAATTGTTTTTGTTTTATTTGAAGACAGCGCTCCATAATTATACCTAATTCATATAGGTAGTAAAGTTATATCTCAGTTGCTTACTTGCAGCGTGAGTGCAATTTGTAGAGCTATATGGCCTATAGGCATAGTATCTCTTTGGAAAAGTGCCAGTGATGCCAGTGAGCATAATGTGAGACCTTCCAGCATCTCGACTCGAGAATTAAACCATCTGCGAAAACAAAAATTTTGAATGAATAAAGAATTTAAAAATGAAATTTTAAGTGCGCGGGGATTGTTGGTTTGAGTTCTCCGTTTTGTGTAATTATTTTCTTTATTGTATAGGATGAAAATGTCTATGGTTTCACCTTTTGCAAGTAACTGACGAATGATACGCTGCGGAATGCATGTCAGCTCTTTCATAACAGCGAAACGTGAATTTTTCTTGTAATTTGAAAGCTCGAATTGTTTGAATTCCTTGTAAACAAACAATTACCTACTTGGTCAGATAAGAATTGAAAAGAAATATTTTGAACGTATTCGTATCAGGTAACTATACCTTACCTGCCACAGTTTCTGCCAGATGGGAGTAAAATGGCGATTTGTTGATAGCTTCAATCCGTTTCAGTTTATGGTAAAGGTTGACGTAATTTTTCTGCATTCAAATTAGAAGAAATTTGTGAATAAAAATTGATAACTTGTGCCAAGTTAAAATGAGAAATTATACAATTTTTAATTTTTGGATGGTTTTTTGAAATCATTCCTAAAATAGGAGGAGGGTATCCTAACTGGACAAAAAAATTTGAAATGTAGGCGAAGTTTGAAAAGGTCTACAAAAATACATCAGAAGACAGAATTTTAAGAAATGCATTTTTTGAAATGAAATCTGTGTAGTCTAAAAATGAAAAAAAAAATTAAAATTTTAACAAATTGACTTACAAAGTTGAACTTCGCTACATATCCTAGTTCTAAAGCCTTCAAGAAGGGAGGGGGAAGGAGGGGGGAGGGGTGTGCAAACCGAAAATTTGCCAACTGATATGAGAAAAAAATACTAATTTTACTGAATAAAAACAATTTTGCCAATTGACACTTGACATTATAGATACACCCTCCATATAGCCTATCATGATTCATGACATGAAAATTTTCGTTTTTCCTGTTTAATATAATATTATGTAGGTATTTTAAAAACCTTAAACATGGAATTTTTTATTTTGTGAAAGATGAACAAATTAGCCCTGATATGGAGAGGGCAAAAGCTTTCGAAAATTTGTATTTTGATAAATGAAAACACCATGTTTCTTATGCGAAGAGCTCGATTTTTTCGATTTTAAAATGTTATAATTTCAATGATGATTTTTTTTTTATAAATTCTAAGTTTGAAAAAAAGCAAACAAGTCCAAAACTGAGAGCAAAAGCTTTCGAAAATTCGTATTTTGTTAGGCGAAAGAGCTTGGTTTTTTTATTTGAGAAGTTTGATTTTTTTGGTTTCAAAATTTTAGAATTTGAATGAAGGTTTTTCAGGAATTCCAACTTCGAAAAAGAAATACAAGCAGGCCCTTCCAAAAGTTGGCAGCTGTATCAGCTGACTTTTTAAAAGTTTGACTGAGGGGAGGGGGTTCACATTTCTCCTTTAGTTTACATTAGTCCCTGAAAGTCTCCAGCAGATTTTTAAAAGCGATTTTTTCCACAATGAAGTTGAAAATTTAAAATTTATTTTACATCCTGATTTCAGTGCACTCCTCATTCGATCGGAGGTAAATTCAATCCCTTCTGAAACCTCTGTACGTACCAAACTTCTGGAGGGGGAATGGGAGGACTTTTAGAATCTTGAAACTTTCAAAAAATGGTCCTACATTCAATCCAGGAATTCCAAAGCTAAATCAGGTCCAACTATAACTTTTTTCCCAAAAATAAATACAATAATCCTCCCTCTTTAATTTTCAGGGTATGCAAGCATGCATACGTGAACTGTACATAGGTTGCCTATGTGGCTGAATGGGGGCAGCACCCTATATGATGGTTTATGTGTAATGTACTTAACTACTTACCCTTAATATGAAATAGGTCGCGATGATAGGAACGATAATAAAGCTACTGATGGGCATGATGCATATGGTATACACGAATATTGACGAGAACTGAAAAATAAAGTACCTATTCGTAAGTATTGACTATTGAATTGAATGAGATGTTCTATTACATAATGTAAGTTATTTTTTTGAACTAACTCTTAGAAAGAGAGCGACAAGTCCCAGCATTTTGAAAGCTACGTAATTATCGAGGGTAAATATATCGTCTCCTATTCTCGATATTATTCTTCCAATTGGCGTAGAATCGAATGAAGCCATGGGCCAATGCAATATGCTGCTTAGTAAATTATGGTAGAAATGAGCACAAGCTTTCAAATTGGTTTTGTAAAAAAAGTAGGCCGCCAGTGTCATAGTTATTACTGGAAATGAATTAGAAAAATGAAAAAAAAAAAATGCAATTTAAAGGTGAATACAATCGACTGACACTTCGATAGAGTTGGTATTTTTTTAAAAATTTTACCTTGAATTACTCCATATAAAGTGTATATCATTACGAAGGAATATTTTGTATCGTAAGCATCATCACTGGTTACCCATTTCGCTAAGTATACGTTAGAAATTACCAAAATGGTTTGGAACGCGGTTAGCATAAATAATGAAGTGAAGGCTAAGTGAAGACCTCCTGCTTTGAAGTATTCCCAATATAATCTGCGATCTACCTGAAAGTGAATTCTAATTTCAATCAATCTGCGAGTAAAATAATATTCGGTGTTCTGTGTTCTGTTTGAGGTGATGATTGATGAATAATTCGTCTTGTCGTGCAAGAAGCCAAATTACACAGGTGTAAATCAGTTTGCCGAACCTCGAAATTGTGAGGGGATGAAGAATTATTTCGCCCTGGTTTTTCAAAATGTTGGCAAACCAAATAACCAATTTATGTTTGCATAGTTTGGGTGGTTGTTTAGGGATAGGTAAGATGAGCGGATTATTTTTCATCTAGAATTCAAAGAAGATGAGTTCAGAGTTCACTTACTCGTTTCACTTGTATTATTTCGTCTTTAATTAATTTATTCGAAGGTGATTTGGTAAAATTTTCCGACGCAATGGAATCTATCTTAACATCTTTCTTCGGTTGTTCTGGTACATTTTCATTCTCCTTTTCGTCTTAATATGAAAAATCAAATCACAAGAACAACAGAAAAATTACCATTGGTTCCTTCCTGCCCATCTGTCTAAATCGTCTTGTACTTACTCGTATCTCCTTCAGCCTCGGACGATTCTTCGGTTTCGACGTGAGTTCTTACGAAATCAATAAAATCACCTTCATTTTCAAGTAATTCTTGATACGAGCCCATTTCAGAAACACCTCCATTTTTCATCACGATTATTTTGTCCATAAAAGGGAAAAACTTGGTGCTATGAGTTACGAGAATTCTTGTCTGAAAAACGTAGGTAACTCAAATTTACGTCGAAGAATCGGCGATAAATTATTTTATACCAATATTACCAAACTTATACTCGCTTACTTTATGCTTCAAGAGGCCATTTTCTCCGAGTACATTTTGGAAAATGTGATTAGCAACGTTGGAATCGACCGCACTCAGTGGATCGTCGAAAAAGTAGATTTCAGCATTCTGACAAATAGCTCGAGCCAGGCTAATCCTTTGCTTTTGACCTCCGCTCAAATTGATACCCTTGTGGATTATGAAACATGGTTACTTATGCTTAAGGTAATTTTTTGAACTCACTCTTATTGAATTGAACAAAACTCCCTCCCTCCCTCCCTCCCACCAAAAAAAAATGATTCAAGTGTTTTAGGTACCTATTTTCAAGTTCTCGATGAATTTTTTAAGCAAAGAGTGAATCTTTGTGAATGATTCCTTCAATTCAACTCTCACATCTCAAAAACTACTAGTTTTGGGCTATTCTGGAACCTTCAGTGATTTTTCCAGACATTTTAAATCGCTCTGAAAGGACTAAGCACGTGATATGCCTTCTTCCATGAGGATTTGTTTTTATTCACTTTTTCTGGAATTTATGAATTGGTCAAGAATTTACTTTTGAATTCAGAGTCAGAAATTTCGAGAGAACCACCAGAAAATTCCTAGTGGCAGGTTTCCAAAAATTCGCGAAATCTAATAGATTTTTAAAAAATTACTTTTTCTCCAATTTCTGTCAAGTCGCCGTCCGCTAATGCTTTCAGATCTTGATTCAAGGCGCATGCTTCAATGGCTCTTTGGTAGAAACCTTCTTCGATATTATCACCTAGAGTTATGTTCTCCTTGATGGTGGTATTTAGAATCCATGCTTGTTGTGGGACGTATGCTGTTGTGCCCTGAACAAGGAAAAAAATAGTCCTGAAGTATGAGTTCAGATTTTGTAATTTCAACGAAAAATTCTTGATGACATTTTCCTCTCCGTATGGACAGATCATTTATGTACTTTTATTAGGAAAGAAAAACGGAAAAATAGCCTGGATATAATTTTTTATGCAGATGCTGTTTTCAATTTTGGGTTGAAAATTTTTCTCAATGGTGTGAGACACGAGTGAACCAAAAGTCCAAAAAAAAATCTATCCCTGTTAGAATAAGCCATTTACGATTACCTACCTTTGTGTTCACATATCCTGAAAGTTTGTACATTTCTCCTAAAAACGCAGAAATTAGCGACGTTTTCCCTGCTCCAACTGGTCCAATTACAGCAACCAATGAATTATCATCCACATTAATATTGATATTTTTCAATGTAGCTGTACCTTCTTTGCTGTCCCAAGAAAATGAGGCATTTTGCATAATTAGTCTCTCATCTATTCAAGAAAAAAAAAATCATATTTGGAGTGTAAAATCTGCTATCTCTTGGGTCAATAAAATTTTATGTACCTAGACCTACTCGTTGTGGTGTCGTGTGAAATGGCTGAATCGTCCAATTCCTCAGAGTTCAAAAAATCGTCCATACGTCTTATCGAAATTCTAAGCTGAAAATGAATTTAGTAGGTCTAGGTATAGGAATGCTTAAGGCATTGGTATTCATAATCTGTGATTTAGTCTTTTACTTGTTGCAACATCAAAAGCATCTGCGGTATGTTATTGAAAGGTATCCGGAAATAATTGAATATGGCGAACGATACAAACGTCATTTGAGCACCCATCGCACTTTGAGTTACGAGAACGTAACCAACAAAGGCTGCCAAACTTGACTGTCAAATTAGAATATATCAGTGATATATCACATTCAGCTGAAGGGGAAAGAAAATGATTTGACAGAAATCCTACGAGATAAGACGAGTTGCGAGCAAGATTCTGAAAAAATGTATTCGTAATTGCTATTTTTCTGAAAGTTTTATTTTCTTGCTGTCTCAAATTTATGGCCACTGTTTTGAAGCTACGTTCCCAGGCGTACATTTTTAAAACCTAGGAATCAAAATCAGATTGAAAAAAAATTAAAATTTGTTTCGGTGTTGTGACGTTTAATGAAATAGTTCAGTAGATACATACTTTAATTCCGGAAAAAATTTCGTGCATGAATTTGCCTCTAATGTCTTTATGTTTTGTGGCTTCTTTTTGTAACGCTTTCATACGTTTTGTTAAGAAATAGCCGCTTACGAAAATTCCCACCATAACCAAGGCACTAATAAAGACCGTATAACCTGGGCCAAAAAAAGAATACCTACTTAATATTTGTAAGATACCTATTTAATTTTATTGTCCAAAGTTGGGTTTTGTTGTTAACTTACCTAATAAATACCAAAGAAAAACATAAGACACCAAAACTTGAATGCACATAGTGAGAAAATAATGGACTAATACCACTCCATTTTGTAACTGAAATGTATCTGCTGACATCAGATTCACAATGGTGCTAGTGGTGTACGTCTTTCTGACTGAATTCGAAATACGTAATGCCTGCGGGTAAAATATTTACACAATTATGTGGGTACTTAGGTATTAGTTTCGATTTATACTGATCTGAACATGAGAGTGTGAAGTCAATGTTACCTTTTTGTACAAACATGAAATAGTGGTACCTTTGACTCGTAATTCAATTTTTCTACCAATTTCAAAATATTTCGTTAGTAAAATCGATTGAACGAGGATATTGATGAAAAATAATGACGTGTAAAAATATGCTTTCCAGATGGGTTCGTTTGCTTCCAAACTTGACAGAAGCCAACTGTGAAACGAAGAATTGTGTTCTTGGTAAGTTACCATAGAGAAATTATACTTATGTAGTTGATATTTTATAATGGTGAATGAAAAATATGCCTAATTTGGACGGATTTTACATACTAATAAATGAGGAATAATCCAGTAGTAAAAGTTTCCCAAATTGTTCGTAAAATGGTACCGGACCAGAATTTAAATCCGTGTTCTTTGTGCAGTATTTTCAGTATGGACAGCTTAGTTGATTCAGTTTTATTTTTCTTCAGCTTTGATTTCGAATGTTGTCTGCAGTTATTAAAAATGCATCATGTAATTTGAATAATTGTAGGGAAAGCTATTGTCATACGGACGCAGTTTACCTTATGGGGATATCTTTGGCACAATCTTTGGAATCCAAATCCCATAAAAAAGTCTTCACTGATTGTTCATGGTTGCTCCAGATGTAAGAATCGAACCAGAGTAGAAATAATCTCGATATGAATGAGGCTTCCGTGAAAGGATACGTTTTCTGTCAACCAACAAAATAATATGGCTATATTGGCTATTAAGTATTAATTCAAGATGTAGAACATCTGTATAGGTATCTGATTAAAGTCATCTCTTGCAGTTTCTGATTTTTATGGGAAAAAATTATCTGAAATTTACAACTCCTCTTCCCACAGATTTGTATTCAAAATTTATGTGACGACAAGAACCCTCCAAAGTTGAAAAAAAGTTCAAAAATGTTTTGAAAAAAAAAAAACCACGAAGAATATTGGGTATTTTTTCCTCATGATAGAGAGAGATTTCTAAAAGTCCAATTTTGCCACATTCCTTGCCATATTCATTCGCGAACGATTTTTCTCCACTGAGTAAATCTTTCGTGAACGAATCAATAAATAGTTGATTCTGAGCAAATCGTTCGCGAACGAATCAAGTCAGGTTTGTGACGTTACTACATATTAAAACAGTCGAGTTTTGTTCATGCCATCTAGGCTACTTTTATAATTCAATAATTCATCCGTTCGCGAACGATTTGCTCAATGGGGAAAATCGTTCACGAACGATTTGCTCAGTGGGAAAAAATCGTTCGCGAACGAACCATTTACAATTTTGTATGATAGATCTTAGATCATGAACAACAATGAATATTCTGTTTTATTTTGTCCTGTGCCTATCATCTGATTTAATTCCAAAGTGATTCAGTCGTTCTCGAATGATTCGTCGGTTCTGAGCAAATCGTTTGCGAACGAATTAAGTTGGGTTTGTGATGTTACGATTCAAACAGCCGAGTTTTATTATGCCATCTGCCCCTGATTTGATTATTCAGGAAAACCGTTCGCGAACGATTTGCTCAGAGGGGAAAATTCGTTCGCGAACGAACAATTTATAATTTTTGATGACAGATAGTGATCAACAAAGAATGTTTTGTGTGTTTTTGAAGTAGGTACATATCTGATTTGATTCCAAAGTGATTCAGTCGTTCTCGAATGACTCGTCGATTCTGAGGAAATCGTTCGCGAACGAAGGGAATTCAGTTTTCAATGATACAAACTATTAGAACTGTACTGTCATGTTTGCCATTTTCATCCATAACTATTTGATTGTTCAGTGATTCATTCGTTCGCGAAGGTTTTTTTCCTCAATTCAAATCGTTCGCGAACGAATCATTCGCAATTTTTAATGATATATCAACAAAGAATGTTTTGTTTTGTTTTGGTGTGCACTAGGTATCTGATTTGATTCCCAAGTGATTCAGTCGTTCGCGAATGATTTGTTGATTCTAAGAAAATCATTCGCGACCGAATTGAATCAAGTTCTCAATTATACGATTAGAAGTGTGAAGTTTGTTATTTTCATTCTTGACGTAATTCGATTGTTCGACGATTCATTCGTTCGCGAACGAATCATTCATAATTTTTAATGATAGATCATAATGAACGTTTCGTTCTCGTTCATCTTGTGTGTATAGTCTGGTTTGATTACTAAGTGATTCATTCGTTCTCAAATGATATGTCGTTCGATTCTGAGAAAATCGTTCGCGAACGAATTGAATTCAGTTTTCATGATACAATAATTTAGAACTGCCATTTTTGCCATTTTCACTCATACCTAATTCAATGGTTCAGTGATTCATTCGTTCGCGAACGATTTTCCCCCTCTATTGAAATCGTTCGCGACCGAATTATTCGCGATTTTCAATGATACATCAACAAGAAAAGTTTTGATTTGTTTCGTTATGTACTAGGTATCTGATTTGATTAATATGTGATTCAGTCGTTCTCGAATGATTTGTAGTTCAATTCTGAGAAAATCGTTAGCGAACAAATTGAATTCAGTTTTCAATGGCTTAATTAAAAGTGTATAGGTTGTCATTTTCATCCATATGTAATTTTATTGATCACATGATCAGTGTGGTTCATTCGTTCGCGAACGAACCAATTAATATTTTTTAATGATTGATCAAAGACTAGTTCATTTCGGTTCATCTGGTGCGTATCTAATTTGATAACCAAGTGATTCATTCGTTTTCGAATAATTTTGTCGATTCTATGCGCATTTATTTTAATGAAAGGATTAGTGAATCGGTTATTTTTTTTAAAAAGTTCCATTCTTTTTTAATTCTGGTGTAACTCTCTTTTGAAATTTGTCATGTCATCTACAAAGCTAGTGCAACTTAATTTGGGCCCTAACTTGACCTGTGAGTCATCAGTCATAAAAATGAGTACCCATAAATTATGATAATTGTTTTCACTGTTACATTTACAGAAAAAAAATCAGATTTGCAAGTAGATAGGTACCTATAATTGATTAATGACTGTGATAAAATTTATCGCTTACCTTGTGGCTTAAACACGACGAACGTTGTGGTTTTTCATCAGCGAAGCAATTAATTAAAAATACGATCACCATGCAAATGAAATACAGCGTGTAAGAAACATTGCCCATATCGTTTTCGCTGTAATTCTGCTTTTTGTAACGTTACATGGGATTACTGAAGATGTGGTAATTTGTAGTAGAAAATTTTCGCAAAGAAATTCCAAGCTATTCGTCATACTCACAAAAAATCTGTAACCTTCTTGGATTACGGATTTCATTTCCAGCATCCCACAAATTACCGATAGAAATGAAAAAATGAATAAAATTCCGGATGATCTGATCCCTCTCTTGATATTCGCCCACGTCAGACTGAAAAATAAAACCTAAAATTGAAATTGAAATTATGAGAATTTTGTTGCTTTGTGATACCCTATATGCGAGAGGACGAATGAGGACTGCAGGGGAGGGGGAAGGTACTCACCAGGGTAAAACATTCCAACATAGTAGAGTAGAAATAAACCATAGGATCGGAATTTCTCGACATCATGTTGTGTACAGCCTCGTTACCTTTTAATAAACTCGCGATAATTATGATAACCTGAATAGAGAAACATTAGTTGTTAATATTTTTATCACTGAATTAGTTATTAGGTAGGTAATACGAAAATTAAAATAATGCATATTTTTACCAATTTGATAACATTGAAAAAATTATAAGGTATGTCTCTGGTTTTGCTATTCGTGAGAAAGTGTATTTCCAAAGGCAAGAAAATCCATAGAAAACCGCAGGGCAGCCATACCAAAGCAGTTCGACGGAAACATTGTGAAAATTCTGGATCATCTGTGTTCCAAGTCTGGTTCCAGTCCTGCTCAGGAATGAAAAAGAATGAAGTACTTATGGTGTGTTTTGAAGAGCACGTGTAAAATTCCTTACCCAGAAGGTTGACTTGCACAACACGTCCATAGCTTGATGATAAACAGTGAGTTAAATTTTCCGTTTTCGGTGCTATTTTCTGTAAAAAAACGAAGCTTAAAAATTATCACTATCGAGTGTGGACCTATTAACTTCAACTTAATATATTTTTAAATGTTGAGCAGATAATACGTTAATGCTACCGCAAAAAAAAAAAACACCAGAAACGTATTAGTGATGACATTGGAGTACAGTAGTGAAAAAAAACCTACTTCAATTTTTATTTTTTTTAGACAATCAATTTATGCCCTGTCGTATTTTCTGTAAAAAGGGTCGGAATTTTAGATTTGAGGGGGGGGGGGAATGTCAGAAAAAGGGAAAGTTCGAGCAGAAGTAAATTTCAATGTTGTATTTTGGATCAGGAATGTTTCCCTTTCAGAAAGTCTTGAGATCGTGATCGACCTAAGGTATCTGTCGAGTTACTTTGAGTGTTCATTAACTTTAAGATTTGTAAGGACGAATAGAAAATGAGTTTTACTGTTGGAAAATTTGGTTATATTTTGCTGGATTATTCTCAATGTTATTATGGAAGTTCACTTTGACTTTAAACATTTTATCTCTAGATGGAAAAATTTAATTTTTAGTTGAGTAATGCAAGTTTCGGTTAGTGATTTTCACCTTTTTATACCCTTCTAATTGATTCATGGGCACGTGTTCTTCATTTTGCTAGCTTTGGAATTAATAAAAATGAAAATAAAATAACGACCCACCTTAGTGTGTATTTTCTTTAGAAAATTCTCGTCGAGGATTAAAATTAAATGAAAAATTTTGAATAAATTTACACATTATATTACGTAAGTATCACTCGACGTTTAATACTATCACAATTACATGTGTACACGAGGAGCAGCGTTTTGACGTCTGTTTCATACGTCTCCATAAAACCCAACTAATCTTATCTGTTTATATATGTACTTATGTTAGAGTGAGAAAGTGTACTTCACGAGGAGGGATTTATGTATAGTGGTCGTACTCTGATATCACGTCAGTTTGAAAATTTATCTTTTTTTATTACGTACTTTTTTCAAATTGTACGTCGGCTACAGATTAAATTAATCGCCAAAATTCTGTCTAGTTTCTCATTTGCATTATCAAAACGTGTAGGTAACTGGTATACGTGAATTTGATAAGGGGCATCATCACTGAATTTTTGAT
This sequence comes from Planococcus citri, assembly GCF_950023065.1. Lineage (NCBI taxonomy): Eukaryota > Metazoa > Arthropoda > Insecta > Hemiptera > Pseudococcidae > Planococcus > Planococcus citri. The sequence goes on along the minus strand of NC_088678.1, from coordinate 65,770,827 downwards.
GAGAAATTGACTCTAATATTCCCACAATGAAAATGGCATGCTAAAAATATGTTACACTTGTTAAGTTGTTATGAATCTGGAATTTTTAAAATGCAGCTGTTGGCTCTAAATCGGCTTGAAATCTCCTCAAATGGAATTGGAATCTTGAAATTGGGGTATAAAGTAAATTTTTGTTTTTAAACTTCGGTCGAGTAAAATTTTGTGGCGAAATTGCAGGTTTGAAAATGTTTCTCAATGCTTCAGATTTGTTTGAAACTATTCGAAAACATTTCTAATCGATGATGCGTGGGGGGGAGTCGGAAATAGGGTAAGTATTAAACTTCAGCTTTTCAGATCAATTTAATGACATTGTTTTTTCCCATTTGGACCAAATTCTCGATTTTCAAAAAATTTTCCAACTCTGTTTAATTAAATTTAGGTACATTTTTTTCCATTTTTGGCCCAACTTTGGTTTCCAAAAATTGCCAAAAATCGAAAAATTTACCTGAGCACCTAAAATTTTGGCTGATGATTTTAATTTAGCTTTGTACAGTTCGAAAATTTTTCAGTTAGATGGGATTCTCCTTTGTGAGACTTTTATACGAATAATTTTTCGTTCGTGTTGAAGGATTTTTTGAATTTTTGTACTGTCGAATACCAAGTTGCTAATTTGGGGAAATACATTTAAAAATAGAAATTTGTAAAGCATTTCAGCAATTGTATGAAATGTCAAAAAGATCTGAATCAGCTTTTATGTATTGCTGAATTTCTCATTTTTAATTTCGGCGCCAGACTTCTCTTCGATGTCTGTGCATGGAAGCGACATTGACCATGGCTGTAATTCACTGGAACCGTAGACTATGAACGTGACTGCTCCAAAAAATAGTACAGTTGCTGATACGAGAAAGCATGCACTCCATTCAGCCGCATTCTGGAATATTTGGAAGTATTTCAAATTACAATGAATGCAGTTTAAATGACAAAAAATTGTTTAAAGTGGAGTATTTACATGGTTTTGAACTATGAATCCAACTGTATTCGGGATCATTATGTTACTGACTGTGTACCAAAATGCAGATACTCCAGCTAAAACGCCTGAGTGCATTGGAGACATGGAGAGACACACTAGCCTGAAAAAAATCAAATTCCTTAAATCAACGAATGAATTCAGTGTCATTTGGGGAGGGGGGGGGTGTTCATGTGATTTCTTTGGTTTGTCAGTCAGATGTTCTTAATCAAGACGTCTCATAATTTGAGAAGCACAAAATAAAAGTATCTGGTTCTACCAAATAGTTCAAATGATGAGACGAAGGGTACTTCAACTTACTGCAAAATCAAATAATTGAATGATATCATAAGCTTGATGAGTACGAAGCAAATCATAGATAAGGTGAAATTAGAGATAAAAGCAGCGGTTGTTAAGCAAAGAGACCCCGAAAAGAATCCTACACTCATCATGATTTTGTGAATCTGAAAACAACGAAATCAAAACTATAAAAATAAGTAGAATGACGTGTGCCATGCGATCCATCAATAGAAAAAAATGTTAAATTTTTTTAAAAGTAGGTATGTGCTTCTAGATCTATAGTACTAATAATTTACCTGGGTTCGTTTAAAGTTACTGTTATTTTGCCAGAAATCCATGATGATTCCAGCGATTGGGATCATAAACATGCATACAATATTTGGGATCGAAGCTATAAATCCTACTTCATCGATATCACGTCCAGTCATGTCTATATTATTGGGAAAATTTCAGTTTAGATGTACCTACACATGTCTAATTATTTATATAGGCTCATAAAGGCTTCATGTTGAATCTCTTAGAAAATAAGAATAAAACGAAATATTTCTCACCTTTCACGTACAATGGGAAACACGTCACCAGTAATGTGAACCCCCAACCATATGCGAACTCACCGATACATAGAGCCCATACTTGAGGCGATGTGAAGATTTCTCTGTACGGGTGCACGATCTGCAGATACAGGTACATCATGAAGTGATTTAGCACAAATGTATGTACGAATGAAGCAGAATAATTTTAATTTTATAAACTTGGATTACGAGATTCCCTTCCCACCTCCCTGGGTGTAAGTTCAAGTTTTTATGGGGAAGAAATATTCTTCAATGTGATGAAATCTCCCCCACATTCGTCCCTCCATCATGCGAAAATGATGAAACTTCAATGCCAATTTCTCACCCCCACTTGTTGAGTCGTTCTAATGAGGGTTGAAAAATTTTATATAACCAAGGGAGAGGCAAAGGTATGAGATTTTTTCGCTGGGTTGTTCTAATGGTAGTTGAGAAATTTTACATAACCAAGGGGGAGGCCAGGGTTTGAGATTTTTTTGGTGAGTCGTTCTAACGAGGATTGAAAAATTTTACATAACCAAGGGGGAGGCCAGGGATTGAGATTTTTTTGATGAGTCGTTCTAATGAGGGTTGAAAAATTTTACAAAACCAAGGGGGAGGCAAAGGTATGAGATTTTTTTGCAGAGTTGTTCTAATGGGGGTTGAGAAATTTTACACAACCAAGGGGGAGGCCAGGGTCTGAGATTTTTTGGTTGAGTCGTTCTAATGAGGGTTGAAATTTGAAAACTTTTATACAACCAAGAAAGAGGCAAAGGTATGAGATTTTTTCGCTGTGTTGTTCTAATGGTACCTAGTTGAGAAATTTTACATAACCAAGGGGGAGGCCAGGGTTTGAGATTTTTTTGTTGAGTCATTCTAATGAGGGTTGAAAAATTTTACATAAACAAGGGGGAGGCAAAAGTATGAGATTTTTTTGCTGAGTTGTTCTAATGGGTGTTGAGAAATTTTACACAACCAAGGGGGAGGCCCGGGTCTGAGATTTTTTTGTTGAGTCATTCTAATGAGGGTTGAAAAATTTTACATAACCAAGGGGGAGGCCAGGGTTTGAGATTTTTTTGTTGAGTCGTTCTAATGAGGGTTGAAAAATTTTATATAACCAAAGGTGAGGCAAAGGTATGAGATTTTTTTGTTGAGTCATTCTAATGAGGATTGAAAAATTTTACATAACCAAGGGGGAGGCCAGGGTTTTAGATTTTTTTGTTGAGTCGTTCAAATGAGGGTTGAAAAATTTTACATAACCAAGGGGGAGCCAAAGGTATGAGATTTTTTCACTGAGTTGTTCTAATGGTGGTTGAGAAATTTTACATAACCAAGGGGGAAGATTGGGTTTGAGATTTTTTCGTTGAGTCGTTCTAATGAGGGTTGAGAAATTTTACATAACCTAGGGGGAGGCCAGGGTTTAAAATTTTTTGTTGAGTCATTCTAATGAGGGTTGAAAAATTTTACATAAACAAGGTGGAGGCAAAGGTATGAGATTTTTTTGCTGAGTTGTTCTAATGGGGGTTGAGAAATTTTACACAACCAAGGGGGAGGCCAGGGTCTGAGATTTTTTTGTTGAGTCGTTCTAATGAGGGTTGAAAAATTTTACATAACCAAGGAGGAGGCCAGGGTTTAAGATTTTTTCGTTGAGTCGTTCTAAAGCGGTTTGAAAAATTTTACATAACCAAGGGGAGGCTAGGGTTTGAGATTTTTTCGTTTTGTCGTTCTAAAGAGGATTGAAAAATTTTACATAACCAATGGGGAGGCCAGGGTTTGAGATTTTTCTTGGTTGAGTCATTCTAATGAGGGTTGAAAAATTTTACATAAACAAGGGGGAGGCAAAGGTATGCGATTTTTTCGCTGAGTTGTTCTAATGGTGGTTGAGAAATTTTACATAACCAAGGGGGAAGATTGGGTTTGAGATTGTTCCGTTGTGTCGTTCTAATGAGGGTTGACAAATTTCACATAACCAAGGGGGAGGCCAGGGTTTAAGATTTTTTTGTTCAGTCATTCTAATGAGGGTTGAAAAATTTTACATAACCAAGGGGGAGCCAAAGGTATGAGATTTTTTCACTGAGTTGTTCTAATGGGGGTTGAGAAATTTTACACAACCAAGGGGGAGGCAGGGTTTTAGATTTTTTTTGTTGAGTCGTTCTAATGAGGGCTGAAAAATTTTACATAACCAAGGGGGAGGCCATGGTTTGAGATTTTTTCGTTGAGTCGTTCTAACGAGGATTGAAAAATTTTACATAACCAAGGGGGAGGCCAGGGTTTGAGATTTTTTCGTTGAGTCGTTCTGAAGAGGATTGAAAAATTTCACATAACGAAGGGGGAGGCCAGGGTTTTAGATTTTTTTGTTGAGTCGTTCAAATGAGGGTTGAAAAATTTTACATAACCAAGGGGGAGCCAAAGGTATGAGATTTTTTCACTGAGTTGTTCTAATGGTGGTTGAGAAATTTTACATAACCAAGGGGGAAGATTGGGTTTGAGATTTTTTCGTTGAGTCGTTCTAATGAGGGTTGAGAAATTTTACATAACCTAGGGGGAGGCCAGGGTTTAAAATTTTTTGTTGAGTCATTCTAATGAGGGTTGAAAAATTTTACATAAACAAGGTGGAGGCAAAGGTATGAGATTTTTTTGCTGAGTTGTTCTAATGGGTGTTGAGAAATTTTACACAACCAAGGGGGAGGCCAGGGTCTGAGATTTGTTTGTTGAGTCATTCTAATGAGCGTTGAAAAATTTTACATAACCAAGGGGGAGGCTAGGGTTTGAGATTTTTTTGTTGAGTCGTTCTAATGAGGGTTGAAAAATTTTATACAAACCAAGGGTGAGGCAAAGGTATGATTTGATCTTGAAAGTTCAAACATCGCAAAAAATGACGAAAAACACGTTTTTTTGCAAGAATTTGATTTTTTGAAAGCATGGTGCACCGATTTTTGAGCTTCACAAAAAAAAAAAAATATGTTATACTCGTACCTATGTACCTTAGGGTGTATCTAAATTTCTAAAAAAAAGTTTCTTGAGGGCTCATCCTCTTTTTTTTCTACGAATTTTCGAAATTCTGAATCCCTCCCCTCCCATCCAAAAAAAAAAGAAAATAAGTATATGAAAAATCTTGTTTTTACCTACGTTTGAGACTCACAAATGGAAAAGTGTCATTTTCGTGTCTTTTTACGAACTTTGCTTGAAATTTTTTTCCAAAACTTTTGACCGTGAAAGTCGAAACACGCCAGAAAACGACAAAAAAACACAATTTTGGCAAGATTTTGATTTTTTGATCATGTTGTATCAAATAACCCAAATGTGAAATTTTTTTCGAAAAAAAATCCACATGCACCTATGTACTTATAGTGACTATTTCGTATGAATGTTTCAAAATTTTTGGACCACCCTCTGGAGAACAGAAATTTTGAATTTTGAGCACGTAGGACACGTAGGTATATGGGCAGATTTGTGGGGTTGTGGTGGAGAGGGTTGACTTGAAAAAATTGTGAGGTGGTTTTGCATCAAAATTCAAAACTACCATTTTGGGAGAGTTTTGTCAAAATTGGAGAAAGTGCCGATTTCACTATCTTATTTCTGAGAGGATCTTTCAACCCTTTTCATGCAATTTCTTCAATCAGAAATCAAACAAAATTTTGATGATGTTTTCAAGTTTTTTTTTCTGTTATTTTCCCCCTATTTTTCCACTTCTTTGATGAAATTTTTTGGGCATTGACTTGAGTTCTGCTGGAAATGAAAAGTAGAAGAATAATCATGAAAATAATCAATCAAGAAAACAGACAAGGATATAGTTTTCAAAATTTGAAAGTCTTCAGGACAAGCTCTGTAGGTGTTGAAAAATATTTTCTGTTACGAGACAAATACTTGCTTGGTTTCTTGGCGCTGTATCTGTATTTTCCAGTATGTATTCGAGTTCTTTTTTAGAAATTCGTGTATCCTTCGAAGGTTGATTTTTCACCAAACTTATCCAAAATATGTACCAAATGATAGCCACAGCACCTAATAGGTAATGACAATTAATATTCTCACATTTTTGCATGGAATATTATTTGTAGGTTATCACTTATCAGGTACCTACCTGCGACGTAGAATGTCGATGACCAGCCCCATTTTTGAGCCAGAAATCCGTCAACAGGGTAACTAGTGGCAATTCCGATGTAAATTCCACAAAAACTGATGGCCAGCATAATCGACCGTTCATGAATTGGCGCCCAACGTGATAGTATTTCCATGCTGCCGGCGTAAGCTACACCCTGTAGCACGAGGAAGCATTGATTTTTATGCTTGAACATTTTTTGTTATCATCCTGAAATTAATAGGTACTTACATCGAGAGCTCCTATGAATAATCTAGTGATCAAAAAAAGATAGAAATTAGCTCTTAGGCAGACTGGAGTAATCAAGTTCATTGTAGCCATCGCAAGTATTGCTAGTCCATATGCAGTCGCACCTCCTATTTTACTAACAACGTATCCTGCTCCTACACAAGTCAGGTAGCCATATGCGTGCATGCTCAACACCATTCCCATGGTTTTAGAATCCCAGTCGAATTCTGGCTGCGAAAACTATATTGAACGAGATTACCTTGTATATCAATGATTAGGTACCCAATATGTGGGTGGAATTTTCTGATTTTAAATTTGTGTACCTCCTCGTTTGTTGTTGTTGAGTTTCCTGAGCTGATTTTTTTCTTCGATGTCATTTCGACTACACTTATGTTCAAATTAACCTTCAATAAAACTAGATTGAAGTATCCAAAGAATATAAGGACAGCTATGAGGAATCGTTTCGAGAACCAGAACGATACCTCATTTTTCATTATCCTGTGTAAAAATTAGTCATCATCTATCATTCAATGGAAGTGTTCTCCAACTTCGTTTTCAAAAACAGAACTACCTACCTAATACCAAATACCTAACGTATGTAATTGAAAAATAAATTTCATGACTTCTTACCCCTCATCTTGCTCTTTTAGAAATTTTTCGACGGTATTCAGATCATCAGCGTAAGGCAATTTTTTCTCTGATGACATTTTTCTGAAAAACTGGAAAATTATTTTGTAAGTGCAAAAATGGGTGTTTGTTTTTCAACTCGTGTACAATTGCTTTTCTCGATATTTAAACTAAAACGTGAGAACTCTCGGTGGCAATTTTTTAAGACTTTTCTTGGAATAATTACATCAACAAAACGTTGTTTTATAGTTTTTTTGAAATATTGTGAGCTTATAGCTAATCCATACTCATACCTTATCGCTAAAATACGCCAAACTTGGTATAATTACCAACAGATTTCTTGAAAAAAATCCCTATTTATCTAAAGATAAAAGTTCTGAAAAATTTATAGGCTTATAAATTAAAAATAGACCAATGGAAATTTACATATTTTCAACGGCTTCTACAATCTACGTGGAGGGATGAGGGTATAATAGTTTGACAATGCTCCTATCGATTTTTTTTTGGGGGGGGGGGAGAATTATGCGTTGTTGGATTTTTCAAGTGCAATGTCGAGTTTCTCATCGATATTATCAGTATCCGAAGGATGTGATGTGGACCATGGCTGAAGTTCGCTGGAACCATAGATCACGAAGACAATTGTTCCCAAGAGAAGAACGGCTGCAGATACGAGAAAGCATATGCTCCATTCTGCTAAACTCTAAGCATATATTGTAAGCAAACGAGGAAGTTAAATCAATAGAAATTACTGAAAATGAAAAGCACACTTAGAGATAGGATACTTACGTGGTTTTGCACTATGAATCCCACCGTATTTGGTACCAAAATGACGCTCAGGGTGTGCCAAAATGCTGCAATTCCGGCCAATGCACCGGTATGGTTGGGTGACATACCAAGGCAAACTAGACTGAAAGAAGATAGCCAATAGGTGAGAATTGCAGGGCTGGACTCGGTTACTTTTCAAGTGACCAAGTAAAACTGCTAAAGTAAATTTTAGTTACTTTTTCAAAATTTTGTTTACTTAAGTGACTTTCTTGAAAAAAAAAAAAAATTATGAGAATTCAATTTTTCTAAAACCTGATCCTACCTTTTGAAGAAAAAAAAATGATAATAATGGCAATAAGGGAATAATTTTCGAAAATTTACCTATGCCGAAAAAATGGGCCCGACAAATTTAGTGCTGAAAATTCCAGAAAGTCTCACTTCTAAAAATTACAGATGGTCTCATTTTTTTGCCAAAAATTGTCCAAAATTCTCACTTTTTGCCAAAAACTGCGGATTGCCAAAAAGTTTCACTATCTGCAAAAACAGCATACAAGTATTTTATCTAAACTGTCTAAAACCCTGATTTTTTGCAAATTTTTTTTAGGAATTTTTACTTTTTTGCAAAAAAATTTAAAAGGTTATTTTTTTGGCATAAATTTTTCAAAATACCCTGCCCTTTGCTGAAAATGGCCAGCCTTGCTTTTTTCCAACAGTTGAAAAGATCTCTAGTGTTTTTTTTCTCAAAAATCTCCAAAAATGCTCACTTTTTTGCCAATGATTGTAGAAAAGTCCTACTCTGTGCTAGAATTGCCAAACTCTCAATCGTGTTTTATTATTCTTAACAGTTTGAATTTTTTTGGTTATTAAATTTACTTGTTCATGGAAAAAATTCAATACGAGCCATGAAAGAGCCTTTTAAACCTACCTGTTTCAAGGAAGACAAAATTTTAGGTGTCAAGCTGCATTTTTATTTCGATGAATTTTTGAAAATTCATTTAGGGCCAAAAATGACGAAAAATTAAAACGTTATTAAATTAGAGAGCTTAAATTTGGCAAGTTCTAAATTTTCGAGCCCCCCCCCCCAAGATTGAAGATTATTTCGGACGGTTTTAAGCAGTTTTGGAATCAGTTTTTCGCAATGAAGTTGAAAATACTCGTAGTATAGAAATTATGTTTTCATTTGGCAAAATTTCACCCTCAATCACCTTCAAAAAAAGTTTAAATTATTTATATTTACGGATGCCTTTCACTCACACTTCTGTCTCAATTACCTACCAAATTCATTAATATGTACGTTTGACGCTATTTTTTGAGACGTGATAGTGATACTTACTGCAAAAGAAGATAATTGAAAGATAACATCAGCTTGATGATCACAAAACATATCATGGAAATTGTGAAATTTTTGCTATAGGCAGCTACTGCAAACGAAATAGATCCGGTGAGAAACGCAACACTGGTCGTGATTTTATGAATCTGCAAACCATACGAATTGTTGATTTTCTTTTAAATTCCGCAGAAGGTATTCAACGTGGAATTCCGAATATATAAAAATTACCACCTGGGTACGTTTCAGGCTGCTTTTATTTTGCCAAAAATCCATCAAGAACCCAGCCAATGGAATCATAAACATGCAGAAGAAATTTGGAATCGAGGCTATTAGTCCTACTTCGTCGATATCACGTCCAGTCATGTCTGAAATACGTAAATTGAGATCACTTTCAGAAAACTTTTTAATAGTTTGATCAGTGATCTGCAAATTCGATGAGGTCTGACCTTCGACGTAGAGTGGAAAACATGTCACCAGTAGTGTGAATCCCCAATTGTACACGAACTGGCATACGCACAAAGCCCATACTGCAGGCGATTTGAAGATTTTTTTGTACGGGGGCTTTATCTGTATAAATATTTCGAAGTTGATTTAGTTCCCATGTGTTTATATATTTTTATTTTTGTACACGATTCAAGGACTCAGATTTTTAACACTTACTTGCTTTTTCGGCGACGTTTCAGTGTTCTGTAAAATATACGCGAGTTCTTTTTTCGAAATCCGTTTATCTTGGGAAGGTTGACTTTTCACCACAGATAGCCAAACTATAGACCAAATGATTCCCACAATACCTGAAAAAAGTGGAAGTGGTATCAAGCAGATCATTTCATTAGGTATAGAAGATCGGAGGGAAATGAAATGTTCAGAAATTGAGATTCTATTACGTGATACTGCCCCATGCCCCTGTAAGCTCACCGTCGATGTAAAATGTTGATCTCCAGCCCCATTTATTTGCTAAAAATCCGCAGAAAGGATAAGTAATCGCGATTCCAATGTAAATTCCGTTGAAACCAATAGACGAAATAACAGATCTTTCTTGAACTGGAGCCCATCGAGATAAAGTTTCCATAGTTCCTGTGTATCCAAAGCCCTAGATGCAATCAAAATTCATCCAAGTTACTGGAGAAGATTTTCTTTGAGAAAAACTGACTTTGGAATTGAGAAAAATTTGGAATTTTCAGTTTTTTTGGGGAAACTTAAATTGTATGTTGATAATTTTGCTGTCCTATTATTCGACATTTTAGAGAACGTACTCACATCAAAACACCCTATAAGTACTCTGGAGGCCAAAAAAAGATAAAAATTCGTTTCCAAAATAAATGGAGTGAGGATATTCAACACAGCCATTGACAATATTGAACCTCCAAATGTAATCGGACCTCCCAATTTATTGATTACGTATCCACTGGCCAGACATGTTTGGTAACCGTAAGCATACATTCCCAGAATAAGGCCAATTGTCTTCGAATCCCAGTTGAATTCTGGTTCCTTTAGAAAACGTAGGTAAGATGTAACATTAACTAATGGCTTCACATTATTTTTCTGGTGTAAGTAGTTAAAAGTGTGATTGATGTGTACTCACTTCATGGGTTGTGATATTTCCTTGATTGATGGGTTTCCTGGATGTCATGTCGATTACGGAGATATTCAAATTCACTTTCAATAGAACAACATTGCAATACCCAAAAAATATCAATATCGCTACGAAAAATCGTTTCGAGAACCAAAACGGAGCTTTTTCTATGACCTCTCTGAATTGAAATCAAAAATTGGTTGTTTTTTTTACTACCTACTAAAGTTACACTTGAGTGAGGTGATTAGGTTTGTTGGAGGTATTAAATTCATAATTACCTGTTGTTTTGCTTGTGGAGCAGTTTTTCAGCAGCTGATTGATGATTTATGGGATCCAGTTCGGTATCCTGCTGCATATTTTTCATTAGTTTCAATGTCAGTAGGTAAATGTATGGTCTCGATGAACTTTTAGAACGAGCGAACAACTTATGCTTGTGCCACAAGAGTTGAGTATGAAGTCTATGAGTTTTTGGGTGAAATCAGAATTATGAATAAGGTGGAGAAGATTTCCATATAGTGCTGGCTGATGTAATTTTCTATATGTTTCGTGTATCTAAAAGATGTCTTATCTTACAATTTTTTCTAAACACGGTCGCAGATTGCCATTTGTGAGTACATAATATAAAATGCTATGCAAATAGGTACACGATGAAAAGTGAAAATCACTTTCAATTTACCCTACTGTGGACTAGATATTGAAGTCATGCTCGAAAATAATGCTTGTTGTTCGTAAATTTGCACGATTAGGTGTATTTTAAGTTCATGACGAGATGCTGAGCTTGTGCATGTCTGAAGGACCTACTCGTAATAAAGAGATAAAATCTGACTACCTAGGGATCGTGGATGGATTTGATTTGATGATTTGTATCATCTTTGTCTTTCTTACTCGTGTTGGTGAAGTCATAGAGGACCCGCTCAATCTCATGAACAATCAAGTACATTAATGTATTACAGATTTTCGAAAGATGACTTTTTACTACGAAATTTCAAACCCATGTGCCCATTTCGGCCTTCTTCTGTTCTCCAGCAAAAATTTCAAGTGTAAAAGTGCATTTTTCGATTTTTGATGAATTTTAGAAAATCAAATTTACGTAATCCAAAAATGATTTTAAAAATGCAAAATTTTACCACACGTTCACCTAGAAAGCTGAAATTTGAGACACACCCTATTTTCGACCAACCAAATCGATTGGAAACTGTTTCAAACCGTTTTGAGCAGTTCTGGAGCCTCCAGAAGATTTTTGAAACTTGAAATTTGAACAAAATTTCATCAAGTGGAGTTGGAATGCCTAAATTCACTTAGCGCATTACGTGCTAAAGTTAATTCGAGTAGATTTTGTGTTATTTTTTGAAAAACATATCTAAAAAGCTGCTGAAGACTCTGAAACGGATTGAAACTGTCTGTAATCCACCTCGGAATATAATGTCGAAAATGGTACCTATGTAAATAGAATTAGGGTAATTTTTCAAATTTTCAAAGTTCAAAAAAAAACGCGGAGTCTTCAAATTACTTAAACCCACCAGCAGTCGACTTGATAGCGTGTTCAAGTTGGGCGTGCAGAGTGAATTTCGGACTTCCAACTATGTTCGGTAAAGTTTTATGGAAATTTCGAGCATTGGAAATCTGCTGAAGGCTACAGTAGTTTCCAAAAAGTTGCTAGAGGCTCCAAACGACTTGAAATCTACCTGCAATCGACTTCATAGCGTATTGAAATCAGTTTACAAAATAAATTTTGGCTTTACAACTATGTAAGTACTCTTGATGAAATTTTCAGAAAATTTCAAGTTTCAAAAATCTACTGAAGGTTCCAAGATTTCAACTCTCTATGTTAATTTGGTAAAATTTTGATGTTTTTCTCATCTTTGACTTAAATCTGATTTTCAAAAACTCACCAAAAATCAAAAAATGCACTTGAGCACTTTAAATTTAGGCTGGAGAATGAATTTTTGCGTGCTCTTTTGATCTACATATAGCTTTGCCCCTTTCAAAAAATTTCGTGCAAGTCTTACGTTGGAGAGCAAAATTTGCAATTTCATATTGTCAGTAAGCTCCTGACAAGTCTTGATCATTTGTGGAAACAGCTTGGAAACTACATATAGATGTGCAAGAAAAAATGTACGGTAAAAAAACCAAAAAAAAAAATTTCTACGAGATGATTTGTCTTGATCTGATCCAACTTTCACAGACTGGGCAAGAAAGACCTGCCCAAGTGCCCAGGATCGTGAAAAATTATAAGCTAAAGAGCACTGATTCACAAAGCCATCAAAAAATGTATTGAACAGTTTTACTAATGATGAATATTCACTCCTATATTTCGGAATTGAATCAAACCACACTGCTTCCTGACCCCTTTGAAGTAATAAATCACTGAGAAAACTTCGAGGATGTAAGAATTTATTCCAAGGATCATAAATATCGAAATGTACATATAAATTCATGTTTTGTTGAAATTTTCATTTTCAACATTTGGTTTTTCATTAACATCATTAACGTTGGAAGGAAGCGATACGGACCATGGCTGAAGTTCGCTAGAACCATAGATCACGAAGACAATTGTTCCCATTAGAAGAACGGCTGCAGATATGAGAAAACATATGCTCCATTCTTCCAAAGTCTGAATATGTACGAATTGTTAGCAACAATATTAATTATCGGAGGAGGCGCTTTCCAAAGTGACCCACCTCGAAAAAATCATTTTTTCTGTTTTTATTGACACAGTTTCGTGGCACGTTTTTTCGCGTATTTTAAAATTACGAAAAACGAAATAGGTCACTTTGGAAGGCGCCTTCTTACATATGGTATGTGAAATCGAAAGGGACAGTTTCATAATGGGTAGTGAGTACTTACGTGATCTTGTACTATAAATCCTACCATATTTGGTACCAAAATTACACTCACTGTGTGCCAAAATGCTGCAATTCCGGCCAATGCACCTGTATGATTGGGTGACATGCCGAGACAGACCAGACTGAAAAGTAAGCGATGGTGAATGCTTTAGGTTTTAAAAAATATATATGTATTACTTAACTATGATGATTCTCGTGCCTGTCTTTAATATTTCCATATTTTGAATACGAGATGTAGCAGTAAAAATACGAGTGAAAATGGTTCATGTATTCAGCTTCATTTTGAAGCTTATTACTTACTGCAAAAGTAGAAAATTGAAAGATATCATCATCTTGATGACGACAAAACATATCATGGATAACGTAAAACTAGTGCTGTATGCAGCTATTGCAAAGGAAATAGATCCCGTAAGAAATCCTAGGCTCGTCATTATTTTATGAATCTGTAATAAATTCCAGTTATGTAGTTGTTTTTTCAACAAAAAAAAATCCAATAAAGTGTTTCAACTTGAAATATTGAGAAAACAAAAATTAACCTGACTGCGTGTAAGATTACTGTTGTTTTGCCAAAAATCCATCAACACTCCGGCCAATGGAACCATGAACATGCAGACGAGATTTGGAATGGAGGCTATCATGCCTACCTCATCGATACTACGTCCTGTCATATCTACAATGATCAGAAAATTGTTCAGGAGAATGTTCTGCTGCACTGATAATAAAATTTTCTTATTAAGGTGCACCGGGGGAAGTTGGAATTCGGGGTAAGTTAGAAAACTTGCTCTAGGGCCTGGAGGTTTATATCTGGCGAAGTGCCACTAAAGGTGACTTGAGGGTACTACCCCTACTTCATCACAGCATAAAAATTTTCGCGATTCAGTTTCATTTTAGATGTCTTTGGTTCAATTGTATTTTGTTGTTGTTTTGAACTTGTTTTGAATTTGCTCTAAAATACAGACTTTTTATTTCTTAGTTTTTCGCATATAGCGGACGAACCGTGCGTCCCAGTGAAAATCTAATGAGAGTAATCTCAAAGAGAATTAAATTCTCTACAATTTTGTTTATATGCAATTTTTCTAGGACGCTCCATTTGTGATCTACACCTCTGAAAAGTTTAGCCTGTTCTGACTTCCCCCAATCGGGGGAAGTCGGAACAGTTTATATTTTACTCCTCTGAGCGAAAGCTACTGTGTCAATCACGCTCAAATTTTCACCATAGGTTAAGAACCCTTATGGGAACCTACATAATAAATTTGATCCGTATTGGTTCATTAGAAGGGGAGTAACAGCTGGTCAAAGTTGAAATTGCGAAAAATCATTCTGACTTGCCCCGGTGCACCTTATGTACCTTACCTTTGACGTAGATAGGAAAACACGTTACCAAAAGTGTAAATCCCCAATTGTACACGAACTGACATACGCATAGTGCCCAAACGGCTGGTGATTTGAAGATTTTTTTGTAAGGAGGTCTAATCTGTATCATAAGTTGAAAATTAATTAAGTAGATTCCAATTGGTAGCACTTTTCATTTCATAATTAGTAAGCTATAGTAACAAAAGCGTACTTTATTTCGTGCTGTCGTTTCAGTGTTGTTCAAAATATACATGAGCTCTTTTTTCGAGATCCATTTATCCTTAGAAGGATGATTTTTCACCACGGGTAGCCAGATAAAAGACCAGATGATTCCCACAATACCTGAAATAAATTGTTCGCGAGGTTATTTACGAACATTGAAGGGTGGAGTGAGGGGGGATGGTGATGCTCGTAAATTGACATACTGTACTATGATCAAAAATTCAAAATTAGTAACAAATATTAGAAAAATTGTATAAAATTGTATTGGGGGGGGGGGGGGGTTTTTGCCTATTTTCATGCAAGAAGTTTAAGCAAAAAATTGGATGTTGAGATTTGCAGAAATTCAATTCAAGTTATCCCTGACTCTGAAAATTGAGAATTTCTAAAAACTAGTGTGTGGATTTTTAGAGCCAACTTTTGATTCGCACATAGAAAGAAGATGTCAGACTGATAAGCTGTAAAATTTCATCACTTGAAGATCTTTTCGATTATCCTCTCCTCGATTTTTTTATATTATGTAGAACCTTCGAAGGAAAAATTAATCCTTAAAACGCAGCATCTCATTCCCTTTTTTTTTGAAAAACTGCTCGACTTGTATGGAAAGTAGGTTTAGGTATTTTAATTTTTTTGATCATTTGTGCAATTTATTTTTTGAATTTGACTTTGACAATTTGGCGATTTCTTAATTTCTTACATTAAAGTGAAATGTTTGTAATTTTTGTTGTCAAATTTCAAAACGAAATTTCTTATTTAACCAATCAAAATTTTCGTGCTTTACAAATTTTTATTTCATCCAAGACGAAAATAAAAAAATAAAAAAAATAATTTTGCTTATTGTGGAAAAGTTTGAAAATTATTCGGTTTCTTATTGTAAACACTAGTAACTAACGAGCCAGCTGATCCTGTTTCATTCTCGTTTTGTCGTGATATGAAAATTTTTTCAGTGGGATGTTGAAGTTGTACAAAAAAAATAAAATGTTCTGTTCAAATGTTTCCTTTGTAGATCCTGAAGATATTGATGAGGAGAGTATTGGAAAAGTAAATAGCGCTATATTGAAGCATTTTTCACAAAAAATTCAATTTTAGAGCAACCTTCTCCCGAAATGTGGCCTTTAAGGGTGTCTTTACTGTAAATCTAACTTCATATTCGTGTTCACAGGGTTCAGTTCTTATACTCGTGTGATAACGATATCAATATTTCCAATCTTCTTTTGCCCGAGAATTGGGGAAGGAGGTACCCATATGGGTCCAAAATGAGGTTTTCAAGAAGTTGTTTCATTTTCTGCTGTTTTTTTAGAGGCCTGCATGCAAAATTTCAGAATTACATAACCGGAAATAGCGCTTTTCTGACGATACCATGTCCCAATAAAAAAACACACTTTTGACACTTTTCTGAGTTGTTAAAGATTTCTTTGGCCAATATCTCCCCCCCCCTCCCCACCAGCGAGGGACTAAAAAATTTTGAAAATGTATTTTGGTTGATCATTCAAAACTTGTGAAAAAAAAGTTTTTTCATCATTGTGGAAAGGGGGGTTGGGACAGGAGAATTTTTTGTGTCTCAACATTTTCTTTTAGAACTACTACCCAACAATCAAAATTTCAAAAATTTGAGGATAAGGGCATTTCGCCTATCTTATTCAAGGACATCCTTTGGTTTTGAAATCATAAATCAACTTAATCCTCAAATTCCAAAATAAACGATGAATTGAATCACATTTTTTTTTCTTGAAAAGTACTTATCTCTATCTAATTTTTTAGTCTGATTTCCATCATGAAAATTTGTAAAATTTGTCTGTTGAATTATACTCAAGGCGTTCAAAGATTGATCTAAAAAAATTTACCTAAAATGTTTCAGTGTCGACTTTTTTTTTCAAGCTTTGATTTTTTGAGCCATTTTGAGAATTTGTGGCATCCTTCGGTTTGATGTAAGTTAATAGATCATAATTTCTCACCTGCTACATAGAAAGTCGATTTCCAACCCCAGTGAAAGGCTAAAAATCCGCAAATGGGATAAGTAGCCGCAATTCCTATGTAAATGCCGTTGAAACCAAGAGATGACATGGTTGACCTTTCTTGAATTGGGGCCCATCGTGCTAATATTTCCATTATTCCTGTGTATGTGAATCCCTGTAATTTCAGTTTTAAAAATTCAAGTTATTGTGATATCAATGAAAGCATCGAACTGAGAAGTAAGGGTAGGATTAACTGGTAAAAAAAAAATCAAAAATCATCATAAGCCTACGTAATTACAATTTATCGATTATGAAAAGGCATTTGATCATGTTAACCATGAGAGGATGTTGAAGATCCTAAAGAAGTACAATGTTGATGACAAAGACCTGCGAAAAATAAGGAATCTGTACTGGGAACAGAGTGCTAACAATTAAAATTGGAAATGTAGGTATACTCGGAGAACGGATGTGCTATAAAAAGAGGTGTGAGGCAGGGATGCCAGCTGTCACCTAGGCTGTTCAACTTGAATGTAGAGAAAAGCAAGAATTGAGAGAATGGGACTCGAGATCAATGGCAAAAGAATCAATGAAATATGTTACACAGACGACAAAGTGATTCTTGCTGGAACTGAAGTTCGAATACAGGTAATGATCAACCGAATAAACAGTGCTGGATTAAAATACGGAATGAAGATAAACAGAGGCAAGACCAAGGTTATGAAATTCACTGAGAGAGAAGATAAAGAGGTGAAAATCAACATCGCAACACAAGAAATCAAAAGCGTGAATCAGTTTAGATAGATACCTTAGAGCGCTGATTCAATAATGATGGTATAGAGATCAAAAGGACGAGATGAAATCAAGGATCAGAATGGCATAAAGCGCGTTCAATAATCTCATCAATGTGCTCGGAAATCGAACGATGACTCTGTAGGGGAAGAATGGAAAGTACTAGCAGAGGATATTAAAAACAGGAAAGTGAATTATAGTGGTACAGGGAAAAATTCAAGGGAAAATGACTAGAGGGAGAAGATGATCAGAGCTGCTGACAACAAACTCGCCAGCTAACTCTCCCTGCAAAACCCTGAAAGAAACTATCAAATACTCTAGAAATCGATTGATAGGTACATATAAAAAGATGGAGTCAGATGTCAGTGATCCTTTTCTCAGTCCGTTTCTGTATGTACCTCAATTTGAAAAACTATAATTATGTACTAACATCAAGAGATCCAATAATAATCCTGGAAGCCAAAAAAAGGTAAAAATTTGCTTTTAAAATTGCTGGAGTGATAATATTCAACACCGACATCAACATTATTCCACCTCCAAATGTGATCGCACCTCCCAATTTATTGATCACGTATCCGCTCGCCAAACATGTTTGGTATCCATAAGCATACATACCCAGGATAAAACCAGTTGTCTGTGAATTCCAGTCGAATTCTGGTTGCTGTGTAATCATAAGTTGTAATTTTACAAAAATATGAGCAATTTTACATAATTTTCTGGCCCAATGTATATTCAAGTTTTACTCACTTCGTAAGTTGTATCATTTCCAATTATAATGAGTTTCTTTGATGTCATATCAATTACAGCAATATTCAAATTCGCTTTCAGTGTGACCACGTTGATATATCCGAAAAACATTAAAACCGTGATGAGAAATCGTTTCGAGAACCAAAACTGAGCCTTTTCTATCTTCTCCCTGAGTAAGAACCAAAAATTATAGTTGGACTTGAAAAAAATAAATAAATAGGTAACCGAAATAGGTATAAGACCGTTGAGACACCGATATCATATCGTACTTACCCGTTTTTCTCGTGAATTAGCTTTTCTGCTACATAATGATCATTGATAGGATCCATTTTTGTATCCTGTTGCATGTTTTTCATCAATTTCGGTGTCCGTGTGATCTCAGTGTCGGAATCCTTCGATAAAATCAAATGATCAACTGTTACCTGTGTGATCATGTATCTATACTTATGTTCTGGGCTTATGCCTGAAACCTGAGCTTAAATGTGAGCGAAAATTTCCATATTATTATGGTGGCTGTTGTACGAGTAATTTTCTTAATGCTTCTTATATCTAGGCAATGTTGGGTAGATTTAATAATCGTGTCTTATCTTGAAATTTTTTAATAATAGCTTTTCATTCGTGCCTGGTACAACATGCTGTACAAATATTGAATTGAAAAATCACCTGAAAATTTGCTGATTGTTGACGACATAGAGGTCATAAAAAGTAGTATTTCTAAACTAATATGCTATGGTGTGAATTTATACTCGTACGATTATATTTCAAGTTTATCAAGCGTCGTTGAGCTTGTGTATAAATATTGTGCTTACGAGAAACCTTCAGAAAGGGTCATAGATGGATTTGATTTACCATTTCACGCACGTTGAACCAGAGTTCGCCCCTTCAAACTCGAGCCAAGATGAACATTTTTCGACGAAAATGTTTTTGAACAATTTTTAATTAATTCTGAGTATAAAATTGGGTCATAATTTTCGAGATTTTTGAAAAAGGTGTTGAGCGATCCATCAAAAGATGGGTTAAAGCTTTGTGAAAAACTCAAATATTTCAAAGAAAATGTTTTTTTTTTTAACACATTTAAAAGGATTTTGAGCTCAAAAGTGTATAATTATTTTCGGGATTGAAAAAAAAGTGTTGTGCGACTTATCAAAATTGGTTGAAAGAGCCTTTCTGGATAAGGTAGTGAAATCGGCACTTTCTCCAATTTTGACGAAACTCACCCTCCCACATCATAACCCAAAAAATATGTCCATACGTGCTCAACATCTCAAAATTTGAAATTCTCGTTCTCCTTGGGGGGGGGGGGAGGAATGGTTCAAAAATATTGAAACTTTCGTTTAAAAAAATAGTCACTAGGAGAGTGCGTGTTTCATATTTGTTTTTTTGGAGGTGAGGGGAGAGTAGGTAGAAAAATTTTTAAAATTCTTGGAGAAAAGGGGAAGAGACCCTCCCTGAATTTTTTCAAAAATTTAGTTGCATCCTGAGGTAGCTCAATAATCAGTCCAACATGCAGAAAAAAATCAAAATCTTTCAAAAAAAAAAACGTGCTTTATTCGTCATTTTTTTTGTCGTGTTTGGACTTTCAAGCTCAAAAATTTTTGAGTCTTTAAAATGGAAAATTGCCATTTTTTGTGCATTTTTAGTCCTTTGCTTAAAATTTTAATTTTCCAAAAATTGTGACCTTGAAAGTCCAAACATGACAAAAAATAACGAAAAAGCACCTTTTTTTGCAAGATTTTGATTGTTTTGAGTGTCCTGTGTTGCACCAATTTTTTAGCTCCACAATTAATAATATGTGTAATTTCTGAAAAAAGTTTGCAGTGGGCCTTCTCCCAGTTTTTTCTACGAATTTTTAAAATTTTCATATTCCCCCCTCTCAAAAAAACAAACATGAAAAATGATTTTAAAAAAATTTCACACATGCATCTAGTGACTATTTTCTACGACAGAATCAAAATTTTCGGACCTCACCCTCTGGAGAACGAGAATTTTGAATTTTGAGTACGTATGGGCACATTTCTCTGGTTAGGGTTGAGGGGGGGGGGGAGTTGGCTCAACAAAATGTTGGTATGGTTTTACATCAAAACTTACATTTTGGGTGAGTTTCGTCAAAATTGAAGAAAGTTCTGATTTCACTATTTTATCCTGAAAGGCTCTTATCACTAAAAATCAAAATTTTCTACGAAAATTCATTTTGAACGGTATCGAAGAATTTGAGCCCAGAACTGTTATCACGATTTTTGAGATTTTTGAAGGAGTGACAGACAGGGGTAATCAAAATTTTGAAATTTTGTACTCTGGTGAAAACAAATTGATGCAAGTTGCTAAATAAATAAAGTTTTTTATCCGAGAATTAACAGTCATAAAATGTTTACGATCCAATCCTGTCCATCCTGTTTGTTATAAGTGAATGGGAAAATAAATAAAAATT
Organism: Planococcus citri; assembly: GCF_950023065.1. Taxonomy (NCBI): domain Eukaryota; kingdom Metazoa; phylum Arthropoda; class Insecta; order Hemiptera; family Pseudococcidae; genus Planococcus; species Planococcus citri. Next base: position 65,750,035 of record NC_088678.1, on the reverse strand, counting down.
GAAATTGCTACATGATAAAATTCATATATTTTAGAAAATCACAATATTATTCAGAATGCTAGAAGAGTATATATTTCTGTCAGTGATTTATAACTTACGTTGATCTCTGGATAATTACCTACAGCTTATTGATGCATTATAATACATATGCGATGTGTATGAACCGATTGATACATTCACCATTTCAACTGATTGTAATTTCATTACAGGAGTTCAGATCTCAACCATGATTAGATCTCGGTGGAGGCACGTTTTCGGCGAACTGCCCTTCGTAATTACCTGGAGGAAAGTATCTGCAAGTGACAAAAGTGCCTCGAGAATTTCCACATATTCCGCAACCAACTCTGCGCGAATTTTTCCACACTACTTGAGTGTAATGGCCTGTTGTTGGTGAGTTTAAATTTAGAATTCATCTATTCAATTATTCGTAGGTAGAACATTATTTTATGTACTTTTTATTGAACTGAAAATATCTTCAAGTAGGTACCTGTGTCTTTCGAGAAACCTCCTCGATACATTTGTATCTCATCGTACCATGATTTAACCGGGTCGTAAGTCGACTGATGCGGGATCGAGGGACCTGGTCGAGAAGTCCAAAACAAATTTTCTCCATAATGACCATTCGCCGAACTATGTTTCATTCTGCCCTTCGAGGTTAATTTTTTAGACCATTCTATCGAACCATTCATCAACTGAGGGCAGAAAATGTTTTACTCGAATTAATTCGCATGTCGAATTTACGAAAGCTTGCAATTTGCATAGTGAACAAAAATCTGTTCTGATGTCTTCATCTCTACTTACATTTGTATCAGGTTCCAGGGGAGGTATGCCGTGTCGTTTTCTGTATTCATTATGTTCTCGAACTAACCAGTTGTTCAGTTTAACTGCTTGTTCGCCCTCAATGCAATTAGATGGGCTGGAGGGTGTGAAAATATTTTCTAAAGCGTCCTTCATGCGGGTGAACTCGGCATGAAATGGAATTTCGAAACTGAGAAAAACCAGGAGGAGTGATTGATCTTGTAGATACAATTTGTTACCTACCTACTTAACTAGTGTTAATTAAATCCGTCTGGTCTTTAAAGTTGGTGTCAATTTTGAAGCCTTTGAATTGTGTTCAAACACAAACAATTGATGGTGGAAAAATAAAAAAGTTCAATGTTTCAATCCACCTACTCCCCCCCCCCCCCCCCCGCCATCGACCATTTCATCCTCACTAATTTTTCAGAATTATAAATTAGAGCAATTTTTTCAAATCTACTCGTGTTAAAAAATGCCTGGAACTCGTCCTTGAGTGCAAATTTTTTTGAGAAAAAAAAACAACTTTTTGAAACGTTTCTCATCATTCCAGCACTTCAGTGATGCTTTTTTTTGCAGAAGGTATAACATAAAAAATCACGATGAAAATTTTAAAATTTGATAAGTTGTAATTGTTCACGAGGATTTGTTGTCTTGATTTTCAATTTTTGATAATTTTTTAGTTTAAAAAAATTGAGGGAATTTTTGATCCTATTCGTGGTTTAATTAAGATTTCAGAAGCATTCCGTTTTTTTTTCTTGTTATTTTGAAAGATTTGAGGAAGATTGGAGAGCGAAGAGGAACCAACTTCCACGTATTCAAGGAAAAACTGAACCTTTTGTGAAATCAATGGATTCAATGGACTCTTGAGACTTTATAAAATAATACAAATATGTAAATTGCTTACCTGTGAACGAAAATTATAATGTTTAAAAACACAAGTAACGAACAATAAAAACACAATCGAAACTCCATGTCGAGAAAATCGGTAATTTTTTTTCAACTGAGAAATCGAACTAATACGCCTATTACGACTTATTTTTACCATTTACTTACGTTCGAACACGTTCGCAATGATTTTCTGAAACTGAAAAAAAAAACATACTAATTCGAACTACATATCTCACGTAGGATTTGAATAGGTAGTTGCTGTTTTTTTGTTTTCAGTATGTCTAATTTATTCTCTCAATTAGATGCCATGTGCGGTAGCGAAATTTAAACGAATGAGTTAATCAATGCCATAAATTATTGTCAAAAAGAAACGACGTGATTTTTATGACAAAATATTCTCAGTTACCTGTAATTTTAATTCTTTATTTAAAAGATAATGTAGGTACCTAGACCTACTTTATGCCTTCGAACTTGACCACTTCGATAGTCGATATTGACATTTGTTTCATGCTGGGTGGGCCATTCAAACTCATCAACCGTGACTGAGCATCTATCTAAGTACGATCTGTGAGTACGATGAACGTGTTTTTTTTGTTTTTTTTTCAATGAAAATGTTATATGTAGTATGCCTTTTTTCCAATAATGTTGGTGATAAGGCAGTCGAATTCGCTACATTCCGATGCCAAATTCATATACAAAATTCCAATTTGAAAAGACCCTCGAAAAGTGATAAAAATGAACAAAAAATCACGTGAAAAATATACTTATGAAAAAATAAAACCAAAAGAGGTTCAGGTGTAATTGGGCTTTTCATTTTCAATACTGAATTGTCTCTCATTATTTGAAGGTAGTGACACAGACCATGACTGTAGTTCGCTGGAACCGTAAATCAAAAATATCATAGCTCCGGCGAAAAGAATTCCTCCCGATAAAAGGAAACATAAGCTCCACTCGGATAAGGTCTGAAAAAAAATTACACGAATTTCAATATAATTACCGAACACTGCAAAGAATTAAGAGGTTATTTGCTTACGCCATGTTGTACTATGAATCCTACTACGTTTGGTATCGAAACAACACTGACAGTGTACCACCATGATGACATTCCAGCCAATATACTGGAATGAGTCGGTGACATGTACAGGCAAACCATTCTGGAAAATATAAAGGATTGAAAATAGGACGTGTTGATTGTGCCTTATCGTGGATCTTTTACACTTACTGTAGAATGAGATAATTGAAAGAAATGATGAACTTTATCAGCACAAAGCAAGTCATAGACAAAGTAAAATTGGAACTTTGAGAAGCTATTAAAAATAGAACTGCCCCTGAAATGAATCCTGTGCACATGACGATCTTGTGAATCTGTAAAGACATGCTCAAATATGTAAACATTGAAATGAAAGGATACAGGATCTTGAATGTTTTGCCTAGCGAGAGTTTAAAATTACCTGAGTTACTCTGAGGTTGCTGTTATTCTGCCATAAATCCAATAAGAATCCAGCCAATGGAATTGTACATATGCAGACAAAGTTTGGAATAGAAGATATTATGCCTACTTTATCGGTAGTTTGTCCGGTCATGTCTGTAATCATATTGTAAACCACATTTAGACCCTTTTTGACGATCACTGTCGATCCAAAGATCCCAAAAATTCATCTTACCTCTGACATAAAGTGGGAAACATACAACCAATAAAGTGAATCCCCAGCTGTAGGTAAATTTACCTACACACAAAGCCCAGACTTGAGGCGAAGTGAAGATTTTCCTGTAAGGATGGACGATCTACATCGAGAACATGAAGTAGTAGATAATAGTGAATTGAGTTTGGTCAATTATTGTGTGAAATTGGACTTGGTTACCCCTTACTTGTTTCCTTGGAGTCGTCTGTGTGTTTTCCACGATGTACATCTGTTCTTGTTTCGACATCCATTTATCCTTGGATGGTTGATTTCGAACAAGAATTATCCACAGTGTTGACCAAATGATGCCACATATGCCTGAAAAACACAAGTATTACTTACTTGAGAATGTGAAAGTTTCTTTATCGAGTCTGCAAACAGGTATACCTACCTGAAAAGTAAAATACAGCCTGCCAGCCCAATGAATTTGCTATAATTCCACAAATAGGATAAGCCACCGCAACCCCGACATATATTCCGCAAAAACTCAATGACATTATTCTCGATCTTTCTCGAAGTGGCGCCCAACGTGAGAGCATTTCCAGACCGCCCATGTAGGCGATGCCCTGAAATTCTCGACCATATCAGAATTTTGGTACATCAGTAGTGAGTTGGTATGGTATTTGATGATGATTTTAGGTACTCACGTCAAAAATTCCTAAAACTATCCTGGAGCCCAGAAACACGTAATAATTGAATTGTAAACAAACCGGAGTTATCATGTTTATTACGGCCATCATTAGTATACATGTTCCATAAGTGATAGCGCCTCCTAATTTATTTATTATGGCCGCACCGAATACTGTAAATATGTAACCGAATGAGTAGGAGCTTTGAATAATTCCTACAGTTTTTGAATCCCAATCGTACTCTGACTGTAAACAAGAAAGAAAAGCAGTGATTACGAGTGAAGATTTATTATGCTTTGTGAAACAAAATTATGCTGGGAAGAAATAATCGCACTTTACGTAATAATGATTGAAGTGGCGTGGAGGGGGGGGGTGGTTTATGCTCCATAAATACATTTTTATTAGCCTGATTTTACAAAGACACACAGGTCAATGATCTTGAGAGGCTAGACAGAGATACAGAGATACAGACAGACTGACGACCTTGGGAAGCCAAACAGGTCGATGACCTTACGAGGCCAGACAGCCTACTGACGACCTTGGGAAACCAGGCAGACAGCTAGGTAAATAACTTTGAGATGCTAGACAGAAAGACAAACGACATTGAGTTTGGGATTGCAATGGCTTCACAAAGTCCATTTTCATCGATTATGCACATTTCCAGTGTACAGGGATATTTTTCAAATTCTTTTAGCTGATCTTGATAACATCTCAGCGGTATTAATTTCAGAGAATTTTGATCAACTTTTGTATTCCAATTACGTATTAGCTTGATTTGGGATGGAGGAAGGTGAAGAGTTGAGTGAAGATGATCTCCTCCTTCCAATTGAACTCGAAAGTGAAAATGAATGATTTTTTTTTATGGAAATGTACTTACTTCACTTGTGGTTTCATTATAAACAGTAATGTTTTCTTTCGATAGGATTTCAACGATCGCATTCTTGATCCGGAAACAATAAACAAAAAATGAAGCAAAATTAATTCCTAATTTTCTCACCGCTTTCCTCCTTTCAAATGAAATCAAAAGTGAAAATGAACGATTGTTTTTTTTTACACAAAAATGTAATACTTACTTCCCCAGTAGTTAAATTGCCAACAGTGATGTTTCCCTTTGACTGAATTTCAATGATTGCTTTCTTGATCCCGAAAAAAATAAAGAACAAGTGATGCAAAATTAATACCTAATTTTCTGACCGCTCTCCTTCTTTCAAATATAATCGTAAAAGAAAATGAATGAGAATATTTTTTTATGAAAATTTACTACTTACTTCTCCAGTAGTTACATTGCCAACAGTGATATTTTCCTTTGACTGAATTTCAACGATTGCATTCTTGATCCGGAAACAATAGAGAGAAAAATATGCAAAATTAACAATATTTTCACATCACTGACCTTCTTTCAAATAAACTCGAAAGTAAAAATGAATGAAATTGTTTTTTTTGTGAAAATGTATACTTACTTCACTTGTGGTTACATTTTCAGCAGTGGTGTTTTTCTTTGACTGAATTTCAACGATTGCAATATTCAGGTTATTCTTCAACAAGACTATGTTCAAGTTTCCCATAAATAACAAGATCACAACGAGGAATCGTTTCGAGAACCAGAATGGGGCATGGTTCACTACTTGTCTGTGCAAAAATTATACAAACTGTTATTTTTTCTTGACCTGACGGTTTGATAAATATTTTTTTTGGGTGGGGGGGATTTATTCAACGTTTTTTCCGGACTCTCCTTTAATTGTTTGCATTTCAAATGTACTCTACGTCGTGGCGTTTGAGGTCCTACTACCTTTAAAATTTTAGTACATAATTCGAAATTGTACAACTCTGCATTCTTATTAGCTTCAGGAACCTGAATTTTTCTGGCCCTAAGAGAGAGAGAAAATATCTTCCATTTTTTGTATCGAGGTTCTAATGAATTAGATGTACAAACCGCTAAAAATATAGGAAAACGTGTGGAGGGTGTTCAAAAAAATTTTGAAATATTTAATTATTTATCCATCTTGTGCACTGCGCTGAGGTAATGAAACTTTCTTAATGTCTCATAAATGTAACCTACCTGTTGCCTGGCTCTTGCAGTAGTTTCTGAGCTGTGTGTGGATCGTGAATACCATTAGATTCCTTTTCAAAAGCCATATTTTTCGGTCACTTTTACTGTCAGCGTTGTCACATTCATAGATGGCACATTAGCACTTCACGTGATATGATGCTGGTTTCGACTGACATGTACTTTGAGTACAATATGATTATCATTATGCCTCGTCTCTCTTGGAAAATATACGACATAATTAATCTCTTCTCAAATGAATTAAGATATTATCTAGTTGTCTTGTCGTGTTATTTTGTTTGTTTTGATGATAGTTTTCTTATCATTCGAAATGCTTATTGCTCACGAACTACTTCTAGAATAACGTACCTAATTTTACTTACCTTGTGAATATGGAATGTTGCGTTCGGGCATTTTTGGTACGTAGGTTTTTTCGATAAAAGCTTCTGAACGGATTGAACACACTTCCAGTTGCATCTATTTTAACGTACTGTATCTCCGCACACACTGTGTAGCTCCAAAAAACGAGCTGCAGTTTAAAAAAAAAAGAAGAAAAAAACATTTTGCTCGTAGGTAATGATGAACAATGACCATCAATTGAACGCAAATACATAAAAACAAACTTTCGAGCTAATGTAGGTAACTTCAGTCGGAAAGGTGTACTCGTACTTATAAATAATTACACAATACGCAGCTACACTTACCTAATGCAATGAACCTTGAGGTTAAACAACTTTATCAAACAAATAATCAGGTACCAGTATGTGGTAGAATGTTATTTCATTTAAATAGTAAAATAAGTGATTTTTGACGAATTTCGAGGTTTATTTCGCGAGAATGAACGCGAGAGAAGTAACTGCAGACAATCGTTGAAAATTGTTTTATTTTACTACATTACATAGTTGAATGACATTTTATCTAACGTGGGAAGAAATTGCGCATTTGATCATTCGAGTGACTAATAATTTTTTTTATAATAGGCTTGTTTGGCAAACTTTCATCTTTTTGCATCTTTACTTTCGCCTCGTCGAAAACATGCTCGAACCATTCTCCGTTGATTTTTTATTATTTTTTTGCAGAAAAAATTCGGTTATGGTAGGTATTACCTATTACTTTTTACGTTTTTCATTATCATACCTACCTACTATTATTTCTATTTACGCTTGAAAATGAAAAATTACTGAAGATAAACCCGAAAAACCTGCAGCTTGTAATTTCATTTTTTTTTTAAATGAAAAAATTGGAAAAAACAGCTACCTACCTAATTGTGATTTCTAATTCCAAAATTGTCTTATCAGTTAACAAGATTCGAATCAGGGATGGGGAAACAACCAGGAGCAACAGAACTGAACAAAGAATCGTTCTTAACGTGATTTTTTTTCAATTTCCTCAGAACGAGAACCGAGGCAAGAACCAAAAAGATTCAGTAGCAAGAATCCAAAATAACCACAAAAATAAATTCAATTTCAAGTTGAGACATTTGGAAAAAATTGATTTCAACCTCAAACCTCTGGATGATGCGATAAATTGCTGATTTGATCGTCCAAAAAACTAGAAATTTGCGAGTGCAAAATATCAATTTTCGTCGTCGTTCTCATGCTAGTAAAAAATTAATTTCAAGTGGAAATTTTTTACTTTTTCTCGAAAAATTTAATTTTAGCAGCGAATTTTGGACTTCTTCAGAAAAATCTATTCTATGGTACATTTTGTATGCGTATCCTAAATTTATCAAAATTATGATTCAACTTTCTTCATATCCAATAATATGAAACATTTGCATTAATTTTTTTAGGGGGGAGAGGGTGTCCTTTATGAATCTCAAAAAATCTCAGCATTTCTTTCTTCTAATGATATGAAAAATATGTGCATTGAAATTTTTTTTTGGGGGGGGGGGAGAGGGTTGTCCTTTAACATGGCTCAAAAAATTTCAGTTTGTGTTAGGCAGCTCCAAAAAAATCGTGTAAGTAAATTATGCCCTACGAGCTATTCCTAGAATGATTTTGCGTTTCGTGTAACCTGAATTTTTCATAACTTTTTTTAGATTTTCGTGACTTTTAAAATTGATCTCAATACTTCAAAAATAATTCTGATAGCACAGTTTTTCCTTCAGCTAATACACAAACATTTTATTTCAGTCATTCCCAGTAGAAATTATGTACATCGAATTTTTAAATTTTTTTTAGGTTTTTGTATTTTTGAAATAAATTTTCAAATTTTGCCCCTCATTTGCAAGTTTGCAAAAAATGTATTTTCAGCAAATATACTTTCATGCAGATTCAAGCATTTGTCGAGTAGGTAGTGTGATCAAAAAAGTGAGTTTTAATAGGATTTTCCGTCCTAGGAACATTTCTCTTTGGTTAATTTCTTCCCCATTGACATAATTGAGTTCAGCAAGTTGAATTATTTCGATTTTTTCTCCTTTCTCAGTATTTGGCTAAATTTTGAAAAATCATTTTTAACATGAAATCCGCTCTTTGAAGAGACCATGTTCTTGAATAAATCGCGAGATGCGATAAAAATGAAAAAAAATCAAGTGAAAAATGTACTGGTGAAAAATTAAACCAATACAGGTTCAGGTGTGATCAGGCTTTTGATTTTCAATACTGAATTGTCTCTCGTTATTTGAAGATTGTGGCACGGACCATGGCTGCAGTTCACTGGAACCGTAAATCAAAAATATCATAGCTCCGGCGAAAAAAATTCCTCCCGATAAAAGGAAACAAATGCTCCATTCGGATAAGGTCTGAAAAAATTATGTAAAAATCACACGAATTTTAATATACATAACTCGATAGAAACGAACCAAACACTAAACACAGAATTAAGAGGTTATTTGCTTACGCCATTTTGTACTATGAATCCTACTACGTTTGGTATCAAAATAATACTGACAGTGAACCACCATAATGACTTTCCAGCCAATACACTGGAATGATGCGGTGACATGTATGTACAGGCAAACCAGTCTGGAAAATATTAAGGATTGAAAATACATAGGACGTGTTGCATGTGTCTCAACATAGATCTTTTACACTTACTGTAGAACGAGATAATTAAAAGAAATGATAAACTTTATGAGAACGAAACAAGTCATAGACAACGTAAAATTGGAACTTTGAGATGCTATCAAAAATAAAACTGCTCCGGAAGTGAATCCTGTGCACATGACGATCTTGTGAATCTGTAAACTCATGTTCAAATATGCACTAACATGAAATGAGAAAGGATTCAGGATCTTGAATGCTTTGCCTAGCGAGAGTCTAAATTACCTGAGTTACGCTGAGGTTGGTGTTATTCTGCCATAAATCCAATAAGAATCCAGCCAATGGAATTGTGCATATGCAGACGAAGTTTGGAATAGAAGATATTAAACCTACTTTATCTGTGGTTTGTCCAGTCATGTCTGTAATTATTATAAACCACATTTAGAACATTTTTTGGCGATAGTTCTCGATCAAAACACCCCAAATATTCATCTTACCTCTGACATAAAGTGGGAAACATACCACCAATAAAGTGAACCCCCAGCTGTAGGTAAATTTACCCATACAAAAAGCCCAGACTTGTGGCGAAGTGACGATTTTCATGTAAGGATGGACGATCTACATAAAAAACGTAAAGTAGTAGGTAATAGTGAATCGAGTCTGGTCAATTATTGTGTGGAATTTGGTACTCCTTACTTGTTTTCTCGGAGTCGTTTGTGTGTTTTCCACGATGTACAATTGTTCTTTTTTTGACATCCATTTATCTTTGGAAGGTTGATTTCGTACCAGAATAAACCATAGTGCTGACCAAATTATGCCACATATGCCTGAAAAACACAAATATTATTCACTAGAGAATGTGAATGTTTCATTATCGTATCTGGAAATTGGTAAACTTACCTGAAAAGTAGAATATTGCCTCCCAGCCCAATGAATTTGCTATAATTCCACATATAGGATAAGCCACCGCGACCCCAACATATATTCCGCAAAAACTCAAAGACATTATTCTCGATCTTTCTCTAACTGGCGCCCAACGTGACAGCACTTCCACACCGCCCATGTAGGCGAGGCCCTGAAATCCTCGACCGTATAAGAATTCTGATCCATCAGAAGTGAATTGATATATCTTTGATGATGATTTACTTACGTCGAAAGCTCCTAAAACTACTCTGGAGCCCAGAAACACGAAAAAATCAAATTCTAAACAAACCGGAGTTATCATATTTATGATGGCCATCATTAGTATCGATGTTCCATACGTGATAGCGCCTCCTAATTTACTTATTATGACTGCACCGAATACTGTAAATATGCAACCGTATGCGTAGGAGCTTTGGATAATTCCTACTGTTTTTGAATCCCAGTTGTACTTTGACTGCAAACAAGAAAAAAGAGCAATGGTTACGAGTGAAGATTTATTATGCTTTGTGAAAAAAAAAAAAAAAAAAAAAATGGAGCTCCTAGTGTGAAATGAAAATGTTCCTGAAAAACAATGTCTTTATCCTGTGAAAAAATTCAGCTAGGGTACCAGAGAAGCAGAGGGGGTAAAATGGTTAAAAATATCAAGATACCTTCCTGTCACGTCCCTCGCTGTTCCAAATTGATCTAGGAGGCAACTAAAATGAGTACTGCACCATCAAAGGGTGTCCTAGATGTGTCTTTTGATGGTTAACCATCATCATCCTACAAATTGACCTGTGGGAGGGGGCTGAATTTTGGCATGTACGAGTAGTGAGTGTTCAGGAGATGTCTTTGCAATAAAAAAATATGAAATATCCGTTACAAGTAATTCATTTTTAGATAAAGTCGAGTAGGTATCAAGAAAAAAATTAAGAGAAACGAAATTTTCGGAAATGAAAAAAAATTCCTGCCTAAAGAGTAACATTTATGTGCTAGGTTTAGGAGGTTTTGTTGGTTGGATATTCTTAGACAGTTTTTAGCCAGTGTTGAAATATTGAACTTGAATGGAAACATTTTAAATTTTCGCCAAACGATATAGAAAAGGAAAGAGAAACAACATTATAGAGCATGAAATTTCCCAATTGTACCTAGAGTGTGTTGAGCTTTTTTAAAAATTTTTTTAGTTCTTTAGATGTTTTTTAGGAGAATTTGAATTTTGTATGGACCAGCCAATGTATGAATATTATTTGAACATTGCAAAGGAATTGAAAAAATTAATTTCAATGCTTCTCATTTTTGTTCCTTGAGCTGGTGGGGTGAATTGCATCAATGAGTAATGACCACGTTTTAATTTTTTTTCTTGATCCGGAAACAACAAAGGAAAAAATGAGGCAAAATTAACAATTTTCTCACCGTTCTCCTTCTTTTTAAATGAACTCGAAAATGAAAATGAATGATTTTTTTTCATGCGAATGTACTTACTTCACTCTCGGTTACATTGTTAACAGTAATGTTCTCCTTTGACTGGATTTCAACCGTCGTATTCTTGATCCGGAAACAATAAAAAGTAATTGATGCAAAATTAATATCTAATTTTATGACTGCTCTCAGCTCCTTTCAAATGAAATCGAAAAATAAAATGAATGAGAATGTTTTTATGAAAATGTACTTACTTCTCCAGTAATTATATTGTCATCACTGTCATCACTGCCATCAGTGATATTTTCCTTTGAGTGAATTTCAACGATTCCATTCTTGATGCGGAAACAATAGAGAAAAAAGGATGTAAAATTAACAATATTTTCACATCAGTCTCTCTCTTTCAAATAAACTCGAAAGTGAAAATGGATGTACCTACATAATTTTTTTTTTTTGTGTGAAAATGTATATTACCTAGGTACTTACTTCACTTGTAGTTATATTTTTAGCAGTGGTGTTTTTCTTGGACTGAATTTCAACGATTGCGATATTTACGTTGTTCTTCAATAAGACTATGTTCAAGTTTCCCATAAATAACAAGGTTACAACGAGGAATCGAAAGTTTCGAGAACCAGAACCGGGTCTGTTTCGCTGCTTGTCTGTGCAAAAATTACACAAATTATTATTTTTTTGTTGGCCTGACTCCTTGATTTTTTTTTGAACTTAGTCAACGAATTTTCCGAACACCCTTTAAATTTTTTGCATTTCAAATATTTTCCACGTCGAACCTTAGAAATTTTCATTATCCAAAATTGCCTCACTCTGCATCCTTATGAGCTTCAGGAACCTGAATTTTTGTAACCTTTTTGTGTCTAGAATTCAGTGAATTTACATGTCCAAATGCAAACCGTGAGAAATATGGGAGCGTGATGGGGGGGGGGGGGGGGTGTTCAAGAAAACTTCGAAATATGCAGAGGTCATGAGACTACCTCAATGTCTCGTAAACGTCACTTACCTGTTGTCTGGCTCCTGCAATAGTTTCTGAGCTGTTTGTGGATTGTAAACGCCATTTGATTCTTTTTCAAAAGCCATATTTTTTGGTCACTTTTACTGTCAAGTTTTGTTGTTACAGATGGCACATTAACACTTCACGTGATATGATGTTGGTTTCTACTGACATTGTACATACTTTGAGTGTAATATAATTATCATTAGCCTATATCTGTTTTCTCTCGGAAAATATACGACATGACATGGGTAATCTTTTCTTGAATGAATGAAGATATTGTCTACTTGTCTCGTTGCGTTACCTATTTTGTTTGTTTTAATGATAGTTTTTTTCATCATTTGAAATGCTCATTGCTCACGAACTATTTCTAGAATAATTTTGTGTTTCGTTTAAAAATTGAATGTTCCGTACGTGCATTATTGGTGAGTACGTCTTTTCGAAGAAAGCTTTTGAGGTACTTAATATAAATGTGAATTTTAGCTCTCCAATTTCATTAAGTGAAATTATTACGGATATTTTCAACGTTCAAAAATTTATTGCAGACTCCAGAATTGCTTGAAACGGTTTGAAATTGTTTGCAATCGATTAAAAGGGTTGAAAAGTGTGTACATATTTTACTTCAATGTGTTATTTTTGCATTTTGGTTCAAATTTTGATTTTCAGAAATTCATCAAACGTGAAAAAATTCGCTTCAACGCCCGAAATACTCATCAACGTGCAAATTTTTTCTGAAACAATTTAATCTTATTTGTACTTAGGTATTTTTCCAATCATGCTGATTCAGATTCGAATCTGAATTTTGTGAATCCATGGCCATTTTTCTCGAGTTTTGAGAGCATTTTAAAAGTCTAAGTACGTATAAAAATAAGAACTGAGAGCACCTGAGAAATTTTCGAAATGAATTTGAGATGCAATAAAACTTGGACAAAAATCATTTGAAAAATATACTTGCGAAAAAGTAAAACCGTACAAAGCTCAAGTTCAAGGGAGATTAGTTTTTTTCAGTTTCAATACCGAATTGTTTCTCAGCATTCGAAGGTTGTGACATGGACCATGGCTGCAGTTCGCTGGAACCGTAAATTAAAAATATCATAGCTCCGGCGAAAAGGATACCTCCGGATAAAAGGAAACATATACTCCACTCTTGTAAGCTCTTAAAAAAGAAAAAAATCAAAAAATTACACATTATTGAAAATTAATAGTTTGATGGAACAGAAATTCGATTGAGGTTATTTGCTTACGCCATTTTGTACTATGAATCCTACTACGTTTGGTATCAAAACCACACTGGCAGTAAACCACCATGATGACATTCCAGCCAGTATACTGGAATGAGTAGGTGACATGTATAAACAAACCATTCTGAAAAATATAAGTTTGAATGTACATAATTATCCAAGGTGAAAAGTGTCAGTTGTGTCTTATCGTTGATCTCCCTCACACGTACTGTAAAATAAGAAAATTGAAAGATATGATGAACTTGATGAGCACGAAGCAAGTCATGGACAAAGTAAAATTGGAACTTTGAGAAGCTATCACAAATAAAATCGCTCCTGAAATGAATCCTGTGCACATGATGATCTTGTGAATCTGTAATATCATAATTATGCATAAAAGATTAGGCTATAGATCGCGAAAATAAATGTCGGAGGATTTGAACCAAATTCTGTGGCGATCTTCATTTCATTTTGAAACTTATTCCAAAAAAAAAAAATTGGAGGTAGCATTTTCAAAACTTTCATGATTTTTTTGCTTTTATTTTTAGTTAAATTCTTATTTTGAAAATTTTTTCTTCCCCGATATTTAGCATTATTATTGCCAAAACATGGAAAAGTTTCATTTCTGAAACTGGGGAAATATTTTGCAACGCAGTGGTGCCAATTTTTGGATAATTATTGCTTCAAAAAAAGATACGTTTTTAGCTACATATTTCTCTCAATTTTTTTGGAATTGGCGATAATGATGAAAAAGCACCTCCGAAGCTAAAAATTTTTCTGAGTGATTTTCAACTCAAAATGAATGGTCTCCACCAAATTCATCAAAATCCCCCTTTTTTTTGCGGTCCCTTGGAAACAGTTTGAATTACCTGAGTAACGTTAAGCTTGCTATTATTTTGCCATAAGTCGAGTAAAAATCCAGCCAATGGAACAGTACAAATGCAGACGAAATTCGGAATAGAGGATATCATACCTACTTCGTCCGTAGTTCGTCCGGTCATGTCTGTAATAATTTTAAACCACTTTTTAGACCCTTTTCTGCGATCATTCTCGATCAAAATATCCCAAAAATCCATCTTACGTTTGACATAGAGTGGAAAACATATCACCAACAATGTGAATCCCCAGCTATAGGTAAACTTGCCTATACACAGAGCCCACACTTGGGGCGAAGTGAAGATTTTTTTATAAGGATGGACGATCTGCATCAAAAACATGAAATAATAGTGAATCGAGCAAGTATTATGGTAAATTATTGTGTGGAATTCGTTACACATTACTTGCTTCCTTGGAGTCGTCTCTGTGTTTTCCATGATGTACGATTGTTCTTTTTTCGACATCCATTTATCTTTGGAAGGTTGATTTCGTACCAGAAGTAACCACAGTGTTGACCAAATAATACCAAATATGCCTGAAAAATGTCAGTTCTCGAGGATGTGAAAATTTCTTCACTTTGTTTGGTCTATAAAGTACGTATGTAGTACCTGAAAAGTAGAATACAGCCTGCCAGCCCAAATAAGTGGCTATAATTCCACAAATAGGATAAGACACCGCTACCCCTATATATATTCCGCAAAAACTTAAAGACATTATTCTCGATCTTTCTCGAAGTGGTGCCCAACGTGACAGCAATTCCAGACCGCCCATGTAAGCGATGCCCTGAAATTCTCGACGATATTATAGAGTTTTGTTTAATCCAACTTTGGTATAATTACCTATCTTTGAATACGATTCGCTTACGTCAAGAATTCCTAAAATTATCCTGGATCCCAGAAATACGAAAAAATCAATCTTTAAAGAACCTGGAGTTAATAAGTTCATGATGGCCATCATTAGTATCGATGTTCCATACGTGACAGCTCCTCCCAATTTGTTTATTATAGGTGCACCGAATACTGTAAATATGTATCCATATGCATAGGAGCTTTGAATAACGCCTACCATTTTTGAATCCCAGTCGTACTCTGACTACGAGCAAAAAAAAAAAAATCAAAAATATTTTAAAAATAAGATGATATTGAGAATGAATGGAATTACTCGTAGTTTTTTTGAGTGAAAATATATTTACCACGCTTTTGGTTTCATTGCCATCAGTGATGTTTTTTTTGGACAGCATTTCAACGATTGCAATATTCAGATTATTCTTCAACAAGGCTGTGTTCAAGTTGCCCAGAAGTAACAAGATCACAACGAGGAATCGTTTCGAGAACCAGAACTGAGTCGGTTTTGTTGATTGCCTGTGCGAAAATCATGTAAATTACTCGTACATATAATTTTTTTTCTTCACATTGAGAGAAATGAGTATAAACTTTTTTTAAAAAAATTTTCGATTGAGTATTTGTCTTTTGTAAGAAAAGGTCATGAGATCGATTACCTCAATGTTTTCTAAAACGTCTTTGAAATACCCAAACTGATTACTTACCTGTTGCCAGGCTGGCTCGACTCCTGCAATAATTTCTGAGCAATGCATGGATCGTTAACGCCATTGGATTCTTTTTCAAAATTCATATTTTTCGGTTACTTTTACTGCCAGCACTGTCACAGATGTAAGCACTTAACGTGAAGTGATTCTGGTTTCAACTGAAGTCTACTTTGAGTGCTACATGATTATTTTTAGGTATGACTGGTTCCTTTCAAAAAATATACGACATAATCTCTTCTAAAATGAATTAAGGTATTATTTATTTGCCCAGTTGTGTTACTTAGTTTGTTCAAATGATATTTTTTTTATCATTTAAATGTACCTACATCTTGATAAGAGCCTATATAGTGTGTAAATGTTGAAAGTTTCATGTGAGAGAGTATTCGTATCCAAAATGGAATTTTAACAATATGAACATTGGGGCAGATCGCGAAAAAAAAATAATCTCGAAGGATTTTGACCTAATCTATCGAACTCTTTCATTTTAAGTCGAAGGATAATCAGAAAACATTTTTAGCTCCAGAGGTGCTTTTATAGGGAAGATGTGGGTCCTCAAAGAGGGGAAATTTTTGGGGAAAGGTCTCAACTCTTTTGTGGAAATTTCAAGTTTCAAAAATCTACTGGAGACTCCAGAAATTTTCAAAAAGTCGCTGGAGTCTCCAAAATGAATTAAATCTACCAGCAGTCGGCTTAATAGGTGCCTAGATTGGAGTGGGGCGTGAATTTCGGATTTCCAGTGCCATTTGATGAAATTTCGTGAAAATTTCAAGTTTGAAAAATTATTGGAGGCTCCAGAACTGCTCAAAACGGGTTGAAACCGTTTCCAATCGATTTGGCAGGTCAAAGATAAGGTATATCCCAAATGTCAGCTTTTTAGGTTAATTTGGTAAAATTTTGATTTTTTTCTCATTTTTGCCCAAATTTGATTTTCAAAAATTCACCAAAAAATATCGAAAAATGCACTTTAACACTCGATGCTCTTTTAACGTAGCTTCGTGTGAGTTATACAAGTAGGTAAGTCATGTTGGAAAACATAATCTATGATTTTGGCTGACTTGTCAATTAAAATGGCCGTCATTTTGTCAGTATGGTCAATTTTTTTGTTGGCAAGTTTGCTTTAAAATGTTACTTAGGATGTCCCCTTTAAGAAAAAAGCAGTCTCAGAGGATTGGATGGGGAGGGGGGGAGTGGTGCGATTATTCATGTCATTATGTCGGATTGTGTCAATGTTTTGTATGACTGAAGTACCTACTGAAAAAAAAATCATGATTCATTTTTAAAAAATTCTCCTATGCTCATCTTGTACAATCATTTCTATTCTGATGATACAGGTAGGCTTACGAAT
Organism: Planococcus citri; assembly: GCF_950023065.1. Lineage (NCBI taxonomy): Eukaryota > Metazoa > Arthropoda > Insecta > Hemiptera > Pseudococcidae > Planococcus > Planococcus citri. The sequence continues at coordinate 65,732,692 of NC_088678.1, read as the reverse complement.
AATCAATTGTACTTGTGTGTGGCCCATTTTGACAAAAAATAATATTATTTGGTAGATTCAATCAAACTTTACATCCTTTTCCATTTTTAATGCTGCATTTTTCATTGGCGTTGGAAGGCAAGTCTGCTGATTGGGACCATGGTTGAAGATCACTGGAGCCATAAAGTAAAAATACAACAGCTCCGCAAAACAGAACTCCTCCAGTGAGAAGAAAACATTTACTCCACTCATCTAGACTCTGGAAAAAATAAGTGTAAATTATTTCATTGTTGGATAATCAAAGAGAGCTACAAAGTTGCGTTGAAGTTATCACTGGTCAGAATCATTTTTGAATGGATGGGGCTTTGAAGCATTCAGGAGAAAAAATAGAGAAACCACGTCCAAAGAATGGAAAAAAATTCCATGGACAGGAGGAGTACAGGAAGATTGAAGGAGCTCATCAACACCTCAGGCTCCTCTCAGCAAGTTCTGTGCCACAACAGACACTCTACCAGTCCAGGACTGATATGAAAGGGGTAAAAAATTTCTGCATCACACTTCCAAAAGTTAACCAGTTCTGACTTCCCTATCCTTTTAATATGAGGTTGTTTATATTCTTACGTGATTCTGCACCATGAATCCGACGATAGTTGGTATCAGAAACACACTCACTGTGTACCAAAACGCCGATATGCTCCAGCTAAAATGCTAGAATGAGTGGGTGACATATACAAACAGACCAGTCTGGAAAAAGGAAACATCGATGGCTTTCAAAAATAGGTACCTATCAATGATACGTATAAAGTGATATTTTGATGGGCACTTACTGTAAAATTAGGTAGTTGAAAGATATTATGAATTCAGTGAGTACGAAACAACTCATAGAGAGAATAAAATTACTGCTGAAAGAAGCAATCACAAAGAAGATGGATCCTGAAATGAATCCTGTCACCATTACAATCTTGTGAATCTGTTAAAAATCATGTACTGTTGTTAAACAAATTGAAAAAGGATTCACAATTAATATTGTGTTTTGATATTGGATCAACCTGAGTAACTGTGAGATTACTGTTGTTCTGCCAATAATCCATGATGAAGCCAGCTAATGGAATGGTGAAAATGCACACCACGTTTGGAATGGAAGAAATTAGTCCTATTTCGTCGGTATTACGTCCAGTTATATCTGCAATAATATGAGGATTGCCCATTAATGAGGAAATGATCACTATACAGATAAGCAAAAGGATGTTTTTACCTACTCACCTTTCACATAGAGTGGAAAACATACCACCAGAAGTGTGAAGCCCCAACTGTATGTAAATTTTCCTACACACAGGGCCCATACAGCAGACGAACTGAAAATCTTTTTATATGGGTGCACAACCTGCGAATAAAAATTTCAAAATAGTTGTCTTGCAGATGTATTTTAATTCTTGAACAATCATAACTAACTTGCTTTCTTGGCGTCGTTTCTGTGTGTTGCAGAATGTACATGAGTTCTTTTTTCGAGATCCATTTATCTTTTGAAGGTTGATTCTTTACAAAAATCAGCCAAATAATGGACCAAATTGTGCCTTCTAATCCTGCAAATGGTTCCCAAAGTGTCAGTTTATTTTATTGCGATTCAATTCAGGAATTTATAAATAGATGAGAAGTAATTGTCTAGGTATATTAGGTACCTGAAATGTAAAAAATCGATTGCCAACCCCATCGAGTGGCCAAAAATCCGCACACAGGATAAGATACAACCACCCCTATGAACATTCCACAACAGCACAAAGACATCATGGATGACCTTTCTGGAACTGGTGCCCAACGGCAAAGCATTTCCAAAGTACCCATATAGGCAGTTCCCTGAAAGTAAAATCGAATCTAGGATTCGTAAATTGCAATTTTTTGCGGATCTCGGATTTTGAGTGCTTACGTCAAGCAGCCCTATTAGAATCCTGGAGCCAAGGAAGAGGAAAAAATTCGCCTGAAGGCAAGCTGGAGTGACTAAATTAGTTATGGCCATCGCTAGCACCGATATCCCAAAAGTGACAGCTCCTCCTAGTTTATTAACCATTGGTATGCCTGCTGCGCAAAATAGGTAGCCGTATGCGTAAGCACTTTGAATGACTCCGATGGTTTTCGAATCCCAGTCAAATTCTGGCTATAGAAAAGATAAATGAGAGTTTGAGGAAAGTTTTAGAGCTGATAATTAAAAAAAAAAAAATTGAGGATGCTTACTTCTTTAGTGGTGAGATTGCCCATTACGATATGCTCGGTGGAATTAGAAGTCATTTCAATAATTGCTATATTCACGTTCACTTTGAATAGAACGATACTCGCATTTCCAAAAAATATCAGTGATATGACCATGAATCGTTTCGAGAACAAGAATGCAACATGTTCGTCTCCTTGTCTGCATAAAAAGTACGTAGGAACTTATTTGATAATTACATTTCAAATTTAATATCCAATCGTCCATTAATGGACTTAGCGACTTAGCTTACCTTTCATTTGCTTCTTGTAGTAGTTTTTTACTGGTGCTGTTTAGCCCATTGGAATCCGCCTCACGGTTCATTTTTCTTGATGCTTCTTCTCTTGTCAGTAGAATGTAAGTAAACGCTAGCTGTGGAATTTTTCTCAATTGACTCGTAATTTGAGTGGATCATTTCATAGGCCACGCGTCTTCCCAAAATTATGACTTAAGGCGTGTAATCTCTTCTAGCGTATATGAACCAAACCATTGTCTCATCAAATACCATACGTGTTTGAGAGAACGTCGTCTCTTATCATTAATCTAAATATTATTTGTAGAGTTTTTTTTACGTTCGTGTAATGTATTTTGATAAAGAAAGGTGACTAGACGATTGCTGCGTAGAAGTAATTAATTCTCTCTTATTATTTCGGCTTATTTTGATACATATAACTGTTTAGAGCACTTGCCCCTTGCTGTTTGCTTGTTTTTCAATTTTGTATTTTTCAAAAAAATCATCATTCGAATTTTGAAATTTTGAAACAAAATAATAATCTTCTTATATGTACTTAAGTACTAACTCATCAGTCATCACACGAAAAATTTTTTTTTATAGGTACCTCTCAAAATACTGACTTTTGAGAGCTTTTGTTCTCACTTCGCTAGTGCCAGTTCGATCTCTATTAAAAAATTCCAAAGTTTTGAAGAATAAATGAAAATTTTTATATGTTAGGTACATGAATATAAAGCAAATTATACATACTATATCAAATGACAAAATTGTTATTTTATCTCATACTTATTTTACTTTAGAACTCGTCGTCTCATTTCAAAAAAAAATAAAATATTGAATTTTTTCCATTTTTTTAAAAATTTGTCTTGTTGAAAAATGTTTTTTATAAGAACCTTAAATGTGAAAATAAAATCAAAATTTGCAATGATAAAATTATGTTTTCGACATTCGTTTGCTTTAAAAAAATTTGGAGGTCGTTTGAAGACATTAGAAAAGCGAAAAATTTGAGTATAAAATCTCCCTCGCCCACTCCCTCCCCCCTAAGAAATCCCATGTATTTAAAAATGCTCTGCTGAAGTCCTGCCTTTTCATTTTAAAATTTTGTTAGACACCCTGCCAGTACCTACTGCTCTTCAGAAAAATTTTCGTTTTGGGTCATTTTGGAAATTAGGACTTTTCAGGCTGCGCTCTCACTATTGCGCAGCTATGAAAATTCAAGATAGGTACGTCTTTTGTGACATTTTGGATCTATATCTGCAAAAAGCCATCTAACCAGTACATAATTTAAGTCGAAAAAATTTAAGTCAAATATGATTTCTCGATCACTTTTTGCCATCAACTATCTAAGACCTACTTATTATTCCTTTGCTCAAGCAGCATTTCTTAAAATACCTATGAAGAAAATAAAAGTGCCTTGAAGCCGTAACTTTGGCTGCAAATAATGAGACACAATTTAATTTTCGAAGGTTGATACTTTATTTGAAAAAGTAGATGCCTTGTTTTACTCCTCTTTGTGGATATTTTTTCGCTGTAGGGCCTTTTTTGATGCAGCTCACATGATTAAATAATCCCAAAATGAGCTTTATGAAAATCGAATGGGTATTTTTTCAGAAAAGTTAAATTTTTAATAGACCATACTTTTTTGACCTGTGAAGATGCGCAATCCAAATCCGTATATATTCTGGGTTTTTTCTTTAAAAAATAAGCAGCAAATTCAGGTTTCACAAGGTATTATATTTTCGATGTTTGCTTTCTTATTGATATAAGAAGGGGATGATGTGGACCATGGTTGAGGTTCACTGGAACCGTACATTAGAAATATAACTGCACCACATAATAGGACTCCTCCGGATAGAAGAAAACATCTGTTCCACTCTTCAAGGCTCTAGAAAAATTATATTCAAAAGATTTTTCACTCAAAGAAATACAATGCCCGAGAATTTTCCCATTTTTTGAATTGGTAAGAGTAACTTACATTGTGTTGGACTAGAAATCCAACCACAGTTGGCAGGATCATGGTGCTTACTGTGTACCAAAATGCGGATATTCCTGCCACAAAGCTAGCGTGTTTAGGTCCCATGTAAATACACACTAATCTATGAAGGTGAACATTATTCACAATATTATAGAAATTTTTCTTTATGAAATAACAAAAAAAAATTAATAATTCTTTTACGAGTATGCTTACTGTAAAATTAAAAAGTTGAAAGATAGCATCAATTTTATGAGTATGAAACAACCCATAGATACAATAAAATTTTCACTGAAGGAAGCAAACACGAAAAGAACTGATCCTGAAATGAATCCCACGCTCATCATGATCTTATGTATCTGTGTGAGCATTATCGAATTGGCAGGTTAAAAATATGCTTGCGGAAAGGAACGTTTGAGAATAGAATGAAAATCATCCTACTCACCTGGGTAGGTTTGAGGTTGCTTCGGTTCTGCCAACAGTCCATGATTGTTCCAGCTAGAGGAATCATGAAAATGCAAGCGAAATTTGGAATCGATGATATGAATCCTACTTCTTCGGTGCTCAATTGGGTGATATCTGTAGGGGCCAGTTGATTAATAACGACGAATAATTGCAAATTTATTGGTAGTTTTGAGAGGAAAACCCTAACCTTTGACGTATAATGGGAAACAGGTCACCAACAGAGTTAATCCCCAGCTATAGGTGAATTTCGCAGCACATAATGCCCATACTTGAGGCGATCGAAGAATTGCCTTGTATGGGTGCACAACTTCTTTTCTAGGTGTCGTCTCTGTATTTTCTATGATATATAAACGCTCCTCTGAAGACATCCATTTGTCTTTGGATGGCTGGTTTTTCACCAAGAGCAACCAAATAACTGACCAAATGAAGCAAATGGCTCCTGCAGAACATTCGAGAACTATATTATGACTGGAAAGCACAATGTAGGATGCATATTTTTCCAAAGCTGTAGTAACCTGTGACATAAAATATCATCTGCCAGCCCCATCTATCTGCTAAAAACCCACAAACTGGATAAGTAACCGCGATCCCGATGTATATTCCGCAAAAACACATCGACATCATGGTTGACCTCTCTTGAACTGGCGCCCAACGCGATAACAGCTCAGCACTGCTTGTGTACGCAAAGCCCTAAATGATTCGAGTGAATTAGGTATCATCTATGCAAATATTATTATGATGGGATTACAGTTTATTGCCACTGTGTAAAAATGTCTCATTTATGCTCACATCGAGAACTCCTAGAAGCACCCTGGCGCCTGCGAACCAATACAAACTGATGTTTAGGCAGGCTGGAGTCAGCATGGTTGTTATAGACATAATCAGCAACGATCCTCCGCAAGCGACCGCTCCTCCAACTTTGCTAACTATGTATGCCCCTCCGATACAGAACAAGTACCCGTAAGCGAATATACTTTGGATCATTCCAACGGTTTTTGAATCCCAATCGAATTCTGCCTAAATATACGCATAAATCGATCATTTTGAATGGGATTGTCCGGATGGCGAATTTGGAAATGTAATATCAAGACTCACTTGGCTGATGGTTGTGTTGTCTTCTGTGGTGGTATTTTTTTTGGCAATCATCTCGACGATAGCAATGTTAATGTTTACTTTCTGCATTACCATGTTGAAATTACCAAAAAACAACAAGGTCACCACCAGGAATCGTTTCGAGCACCAGAAATTTGGTATCCTTGGGGGTTATCAAATTTTAAAATGAATTCGATTTAATTTTGATGAATTTATGGTAGATTGGGAGTATATCCAACTAATTATTTTTATCGGAACATTATTTACCTGGTGTCTTTCCTCGGAAGTAATTTTTCAGCAGTGGCGATCTGCTTCTCTGTGTCAATGGATTTCATCTCGAGCTCCATATTTGTCGTAATTCAATGGCTTGGTTTTATTACACGTTCGTGAACACTTCAACTGCCTAGAAGTATACCTACCAATCATATTTGTCAACTGAGACTACTTGGAAATGTGTTTCTATCGTATCTCTTTTTCTTAATAACCTAGACTGTTGTCTTATTACGGTGTTTATTTTTATAATCATTCCTTATCTGTGATATATGAGCTGGAATAGTTTCATTTACCTTCTTGAATTACACGTATAAATGCAAATATCTGGGAAAAATTTTGTATGTTTACTTTGTACGGGTATGTATTAAATATCTATGTTAGAAATTCCGCTTTTAAAGACGATTTTCGATTTATTAAGATTTCAAACACACCAAAACAAGGAAAAATCTTAAAATGGTCTTACTTCATTGATAAAACTATTATATTTTGTTTTCAAATACTTTGTTGGGTGTTATACCTACTTTACCCTCCCTGGGGGCCCTCCACGTCCTTACACTCACGAGGGCACCACTAGATTCGGGGACTGAACAAGCCCAAGATGGCTTAGGCTATATGTAGGTACCCAACCGATTGACCCTTATACCAATACCCAATGAAGAGACCAGAGGTACTGTTCAATATACGTTTATTGGATCTAAACATACATTACAGTAGTATATTCTGCTGAGCGTTGACTTATGAGAGCACTAGCAACCAGCATAAAAGCTGCTACGTCTTACTAAGATATAAATCAACTGCATAGAGGCAAATATCAGCAACTGCGGCTAGCTCTCTGTGAGATTAATCCACCAGAGAGCACTGGTCTTACTCAAGAACCAGTGTAGCCCCTGCCTGGGTATCAAGTTCCCACCTTAGCTGGGTAACTTGGGGTCCCAAGTCCCCACTACAACTTAAAACCAAGGAGTCCTGAATTCCTGATAAGACCATTTTTTGGACGCCGACACTTATCGACTCGACAACTCTATAAATGTTGTTATAAATGTCCCAAATACAAATCCGTGGTTTGTTGACCTGAAATGACCATTTTTTGGGCACTAGGGGTTACCAAAGTTGTGTATAAAAAAATAATTTTAAGAACCACTGACAAGTGAGGTGCCCCAGGTGACATTCGCCAATTTCAACGATTCTTGCACGATTGGATCATAGCCTAACCCCAAATTTTTAGCTGCTGAAGTTGATATTTCGATTTTTCAGAGCAATTTTTTGATTTTTACATGGCAATTTTGAAAAATTGGCCAAAAATTCTAAAATAGTCGGTGCAGGTCGCATACCTAAACCTCTCATATTGTTTAAGCAATTTGATACATATTATGAGACTAGCCAACAGTAAAATTTTTAGCCTTCTTCTCCCCCTCTCCTATTCATCATATGTGAAATGAGTAGGATTGCCCTCACCACTTAGGTGGTTATTTGCATAATTTTCCCTTACTTGAAGGTTCTGTATGTGTTTCTATAGCAGAGTCTGCGCTTTTCTCCATATACTGGAAGTAGGGTAACGTGATAAACTCTTTTAAACTTAAACGTGCGCTCACAGGATCCCAAAATATCTGGAAGGATCCCCCTTAACATCATATGAAGAGTGATATTCCAAAGCTCGCTTTGTCCATTTTCACAACTTTTCAGGAGAGAGGAAAAACAGTTTCCCTTTAAACGGGTAAATTGGCTTTTTAGGCGAGTTTAGCACTTTATTTGGGTGGATTTATGATGTAGGAGTGTAGGTATACATTTCATCCACTAAATACTGCTGAAAAAAATTTCAATAAAAATGGACAAAGCGCGTTTTGGAACATTATTTTTTTTTTAATTTTTAGTGAATTGGCTATTTAGGTGAGTTTAACACCTCATTTTGGTAGGTTGATGATGTAGGAATGTGAGTTGATACTTCATCTACCAGGTACCACTGAAAACCCAACTTTGATAAAAATGGACAAAGCGAGTTTTGGAATATCACTCTTCATATGATAATACAAGAAGATCATTTGTTCCCGCCAAATGATCTATTTTTGATGAACAATCTTTTAAGCACAAAGTTGCTTTGGCAAGCCACGAGCTTCACTTGGTCTTGTAACTCCGCAGTAACTTGTTCCTCATCAAAACGATGATGTGCTAGCTATAGCTATTTCGTCACAATAGATGTATAAGCACAAATGGGGTTCTCCCATTTTGTCCTTCTTTTCATGTTTTATCCACTTTTAGCATGGTAATTAGTGTTTCTCTGAGCGTTTTGATAATTATGTTTATTAAATTTGGTTCTTTTGAATACACCTTGATTTTCCAGACATCGAGAATATTTCTCATCTATACATCAAGCTTCTAGTTGGACATTCCTACCGAAGTGCCTGGTTTTAGTGTGTGCCAGGGATGAAAACCGAAATAAAAAAAATATCGGTTATTTTTTTAAAAATTATTTATTATGGTTATGGTTTAGGGTTACAGTTATGACCCAAAAAAATAAAGGTTACGGTTTTCTTTCATTTATCAAAAATTAATTGCACATCAATGTACAAAAATTGGCGCCTGCAGCCAAAAAAAACGAAAAAAAATGCAATTACACAGCCAATTTTTGAGTTTGAAAAAAATTTAGACAAATTGAGCCTTTTTTTCTCAAAAATCATACCTAATAAATGTCATATTTTACACAAAAAAGTGAGATTTTTACTTGAAAAAAAATAACTGTTATGTATTTAACCAAAACAAAAAAATGAATCGGTTAAGGTTATGGTTAAAAAATTTCAAATCAATAATTTCGGTTATGGTTACAGTAATGGTTACTGTTTTTGCCTCATTTTAGCAGTTAAAATTCATTTCGTTTAAAAAATTCGGTTATGGTTTCCATCCCTGGTGTGTGCATTGGAAATAGATAGGAAAAATGTATAGTGTCCAAGTAAGTTTAAGTTAGGATAGGTAAAATAGGTAAATGTACACCTAGTATTAATGGCTGTATAGGAGATACTTATTTTATCTCAGACTATAGACACTGGACCTGAGGAATAAGACAACCAACTGCAGGCCAAGGGGAATGGAAACGATAAAGAAAACTTGTGTAACGCAAATTTATCCCGCTGGGTGCTCTTGGAAGCGCTGTACATCAATTTTGCAGGCAAAAGGGAAAAGGGAGGGTTGTGTAGTCCGGAACTCCTGGCTGCACGCGCAGTCAGGAGTACCTCGTGGACTACACAACCCTCCCTTTTCCCTTTTGCCTGCAAAATTGATGTACAGCGCTTCCAAGAGCACCCAGTGGGATAAATTGGCGTTACACAGGATATTTTGCCAAGATGGCTGCCAGTTGGTTGTCAACACAGGTCCAGTGTCTATATCTCAGAAAAAGGACATAATTTCACTATGTTCTTAGTTATATTAGAGTAGTAAACACAGCTAATAATTACTCAGGGCAAAACCTAGTGATTATTAGTGTAGGTACCTATCAAGTTTACGCGTTGCATTACAAAATAATAGTCTTAATTTATCATTTATTATTTTTGTATGTAACTCTTTCGGTATATCATTAAGTAAATCATATCGAAAGGTATGAATAATGTATGTTTTTATTTGATGAAGAACTGAAAATGTGCTTATGGTGAGTAAGTAATTGCCGTAGTCTCCTATCTGAGCTAGTCAGGGATAAGAGGAAAATATTCACTGCCTAGGGAATATTTCTTAGCCAACATCACAGGATAATCATGCACATATCCACTATACCTCCGGATAATTCTTACCTTCACTTTCACTATGACATATGTAGGTCCAAAACGTTCTTACCTACTGCCTGCAGATTATCCATTTGAATTTTTTAGTCGAAAAAATCTTGGAATTATTTTCAAACAATTTTGATGCACATTATGAATCCTTTCAATTAAGCTTCGTGAGGTTCGCCAAAGACCCTACTATATTTATAGTTTTCCAAAATTTCAGTACTAGATTCATTCTTTACCCCCCCCCCTCCCCCACGCATTCTCAAGACCCTGCTGTACACAGAATACAATTGGAATACTTGCTTCAATTTTTTAGCATATTTTTAGATTTTTCTTCCCTAATTTCTGAAAAAAAATCAGATGTGATACCTACCTACTTTGCTTTACCTTAAAAAAAAATAAATAAATTTCAAGAATGATTTAAAAAGTGGTTTTACTTACTTACATATTAAACAATAAACATTTTATTGAATGAATGAATGAAAATTTTATTATTATTCGGTTGAGCGCAATTGCGCTATTCACGAATTTTATAAATAGGATACTTAAAAAAATAACTTAAGACAGAAAAGAGTTAGGGCTAGAAACCTAAAAGAAATTTTGAGGAACCTTCAAAGTAGGTTAGAGTAATTTTATTTTCACCTATCTTCCTCCAGTGGTTTTTGAGTTTTTGAGTTTTTCTTTTTATTCTTTTTTTGCATCTTATCTTTACAGTAGTAATACGGTCCCACACAGGTTGATCCCACTAATCCGATGAATCCTAGAACGAAATCTTTGATCGTCTTACCCCGTCCTACACCTACCACGCAACAGCAAGCAGCCGTACCAATGCCACAGTTCTTCCCTTCGTCAATTATTTTGGAACCTATTTTACACGAAGATCGCTTTTCGTCTGTAGAGGGAATATCTCTGACTCCTATTGACTCGGTTGTGTCCGAACAACAGCAATGACAACGTGATTTTCCGAATAAAAATTCTTTACCTTTTTGGTATACATTTGCTACGTAGTTCAATCCAAATCCAATTCCGGTACTTTTTTCGCGAGTCTCTTCACCTTCGCATTTAGATGATTCGATGCACGAGGTACAATTATTGACATTTGAAAGATCATTGCTTCGTATTGGAGCAGCCTGCAATCAGGGTTTAGCATACGTAGATAGGTAGGTAAGTATAGGTGTACTAGTTCTATATGTAAATCTGCACCGTATCGTTAGTAAATTTATTGATTTACCTGACTCGTTGAAAACAACAAAAATACCGAAATTGCTACTAAAGGAGTAGATCTCATAATCATAATGCTCAACTAGTATTTGATTTATTGAAGAAATATCTCTTCTGATTTTCAGGGTACCGATGTATCGTAGTTTACTGCGCGTTTCTTACCTACACAAGTTACGATGGCTGAAAGAAATATTTTCAGATTCACGCCACATTTCTCAATTTTTCAAATGCACAAACGAAACATCTGTGTTAGCCATACGTTCTCATTAAGGTAATTCATGTACTTTTATGTAAAGAGGTACCTATGTATTATGAATTTTCATACAGTAGGCGAAGTACATATGTAATTATTAAAATACCTACCTATGCTGCCAGGTAAACAATTAAATTTTACCGATAATTCGAAAAAAGTGAAAATTTTTCAAAGCTTGTCGGCATCAACTTGAAGAAAAATGTAACACTCGAAAAAATCCTTTTGTGCAGGAACATCCAGTTAAAGTTGCTAACAACCCGTATTATATGGAAAAAACCATAGTTGAGTTATAGTCAACTAAAGTTACTATGAAAATGGTCGACCCAAAAAAAAAAAAAAAATGGTCGCATACCCAAACCTCTTATATTGTTTGGGCATTTTAATACTTACATATGATGAGACTAGCCAACGGTGAAATTTTCAGCTGCCGAAGTTGATATATTTTTCGATTATCAGTTTTTCAAAATTGTTGCGTGAAAATCGAAAAATCGCTCTCAAAAATCGAATTATCAACTTCAGCCGCTGAAAATTTGGGGTTAGGCTATGTTCGGTGTCCTCTATCTAATGGTGCTAGCATCGTTGAAATCGGCGAATGTCACCTGGGTACCTCCTTTGTGAGCATTTTTGAACCCGATAAGATAAGTAAATGTTATGCTGGGTGATTTTTTTTATTTTCGACCCTCTGGGACATGAATGGGGAGGGAGGGTCGTTGAAATTTTGAACAGATGATTTTAAAGTTTTTTTTTCAAAGAGTAAAATTTCAGAATTTGACTCAAAATAACTCAATTATGAAAGTTACAGGAAAAATCAAATGACAAATTATCGATACCTACTTCGTCGTGTGCAATTTTATTGTAAGTTTATTAACGAATACAACAAAGTAAGTACATACGAGTAGGTACATATACATACAGCTTATGATGAAATCATTACCTACTCATATGTATTTCGTTTGCACTACGAGTTGGTGATACAGCCCAAGGCTGAAGATCGCTGGAGCCAAATTTCCAGTATACTAATGTTCCAAATAACAGAACACCTGATGACAGTAGAAAACACATGCTCCATTCTTGCGGACTCTGAAACCATAAATAACCAGGCATTTGTATTGAAGATTTATTCAATAGATATTCTGATAGAGTTTTCTGATCTGTCTCTTACTTGATTCTGGACCACAAATCCGACAACAGATGGTAGAATGATATTGCTACAAACGTACCAGAAAGCTGAGATACCCAGCAGAATACTCGAATGCTTAGGTGCCAGATATAGACAAACTAATCTGTAACAGATGATTGTACTGACAACTTTCTCATTTGAACTTGAAATTTGATGATTAATGTTACGAACTCATGAATACGAGTGCTTACTGCAAAATTAAGAAATTGAACGATAGAAATAATTTGATGAGTACGAAGCATGTCATCGATACGATGAAGTTATTGCAAAGGGCAGCTACAGCAAGCAGAATGCAGGAAGTTGAAAACCCAAAGGTCATCATGATTCTGTGAATCTGCATGAAAAATAAAGTCAGATGATACTTGTAGGTTCGATGCCCAAAAAAAAGGAGTATTGAGAATTTTTTTTTAAATGTAGTAGGTCAGTACTTGAGAAGCCCTTAGCTTGGTGTGATTTTGCAAAAAGTCCATGATAACGCCTACTATTGGCGTCATGAAAATACATATGAAGTTAGGAATCGCAGAAATGAGTCCTACTTGGTCAACATTTTTTCCAGTAGCATCTAATGAAAATGATATAATCATAAAATGGTATGTAGCATAAGTTCATTGGGTTGAATTGTAGTGTGTATTTTGAGATAAAATGTTTACGTACCTCTAACGTAAAGAGGAAGACAAATTATAATTAGATTAAATCCCCAGCCGAATGTAAATTTTCCCACTCCTAGAGCCCATACAGGTGGAGATTTTAGTATTTTTTTGTATGGATGAATAACCTGCGAATTAGAAAAAAACAAACGAGTATTGTACTCGTAGGTATGTATATGATAAAAATGTTCATAGGTACCTAGTTATTTAGTAGAAGCCTATAGGTACCAACAATACCTTATCTCTTGGAGTTGTCTCACTATGACTCTGGATGTAAAGAAGTTCCCTTTGAGAAATCAATCGATCTTTGGATGGCTCATTTCTCACAACGATCAACCAAACAACTGACCAAATGAAAGTACTGACTCCTAATTGAGTGGTAACATTTATATAAATAATTTTTATTTGCACTTTGTGCAGTGCATATAACTTGGTGGAGATTTGAAAGATAATGTCTTTCAAATTTCAGGAGGAGAAGGAGATCTTGGGCGACCTTGGAGGTATTTTATTCCAAAAAATAAGCAAAATAACTTTATGTTTGTGTAACATTTTTGGAAACTTTGAAAGAAATTTAGTTCGACTCTTGAAATTGAAAAATTAAATAATATTTTGTTTTCTCTTCCCTTCGAGAGCTGAATTTCGAAAAATTGGAGAAAAAATTAGTTTTTTTGATGTGTAAGTATTCGGTAAATTGGTTATTTCTTAGTAAACTACATGCTCATAATTTTTATGATTAGGTACTGCCTACTGGTAATTTTTTTGATACCTAAATTATTGGTAATTTTTCCGTAAAGTACTGGTGACGGTCGCCTGGCTGCTTGTCTACTTTCTTAAGGTCACTGACCCGTCTGTCTTTCTGCCTACTCTAGCCTCTCAAGTTCTTTGACTCATTTTTCTGGACTCTCAAGGTCACTGAAACTGCCTATCTTGCCACCCAATGTCGTCTTGTCTATCTGTCTGGCCTCTGAAGGTCATTGACCCGTCTTTCTGGCTTCCCAAGGTCGTCAATCTGCTTGTAATGCCTCATATGGTCACTCATTCTGTCTAGACTCACGAGGTCACCAACATATCTTCCCGGACTCTCAAGGTTGTCTGTCTGCATCTGCCCTCTCGAGGTCATTGACCTGTCTGTTTGATTTTCCAAAGTCACCCGTCTGCTGTCACTTGGGGTTATTGACCTGTATGTCTGTCTTCTCAAGGCCACTGGCCTACCTGCTCAGCCTCAGCTGTCTGACCTCTCAAGGTCATCTGTAAATCTGTTGAGTCCCTCATGTTTGTCTACCTGACTTTCTGGTGTCTCAAGGTCATTGACCCGTCTGTCTATTTTCTCAAGGTCGTCTGATTTCCTGTCTAGCCTCTTAAGGTCATTGGCATTGGCCCACCTGTTTGTCCTCTCAAGGTTGTCTGTAAATCTGTCGGGCCTCTCAGTGATTTAGTAATTCATTTCAAGCTCTTAGATGTATATCAGAATTGGTATCTAAAAGTCCACTGCAGGGGAATATGACCGTATATACATTTTTTTGGGTGAAGTCAGAGGACTCGTCTTTGCGAAAATCAGATTGAACTAATTTGAGTAGGGCTTAATTTAAATTTGAGAAGCTGAAAATTGAACATTCAGTGTGAAAGCTAAATTTTTCACAGTAATTGCAAAAACTGAACATTTGAAAATATCGCAAGCAGCTAAGAACTTTTTTTACATTATTTTCAACAAATTTACTTTTAAAATAAGATTTATTGACCTTTGAGGGCTCAAAAGCCGGCCCCAATTTTGATTACAAAATTCAACCTATATCCATTTGAACCTGTCACCACGAGCTTCAGATATTGTCAAAATACCATAAAAATGGAAAATCCAAGTAGGTATTCATTTTATGGGGTACGACCTATTAAGTAAGTTTTCCTCCTTCTCCCCCATTATGAAAAATGAATTTTAACATTTTTTGAAAATTTTATGTAATATGCTGACCTTAGAGTCAATAATTTCGAATTATCTCTCATTTATGTTTTTATGGATTTTCTATATGTGATCCTTTTGATTTTTGATTTTTTTTTCGAAACGTTAGAATGAAAATATGAATACCAGTTATGTAGAAAATCATTTTCCATCCCCAGAAACGCGCTATGTACCCAAACATGGGGTATGCGATTGCGATTCCAATGTAAATTCCACTGAACACGATCGCCATAAATGTTGACCTCTCTTTGGTCGGCACCCAACGTGAGAATATCTCAGCACTACTGGCATAAGCGAAACCCTGCTCACCGATAAATAATTATAATCATTATACTGAATCCCATCAATTTCTTTCGATTATTGTAGGCTACATAATTGATGTGATACGTACGTCAAATAGCCCTGTGGCAATTCTACATGCCAAGAATAGGTGAAAATTACATTCCAAGCTGGCAGGATTCAAACTTGTTAATATGGACATCAGCATCGTTGTGGTACCATAGGTAACAGAACCGCCAAATTTCGTCGCTAGGTATCCACCTATGGGGCTGAATAGAAAACCGTAAGCGTGAGTGCTTAGAACCACTCCAGTAGTTTTTGTGTCCCAATTGTACGAGTAACTTGATGTCTGAAAAAAATTCAATCACTGATAACAATTCGAAAGAGGAAAGATTCAAGCGAACGTTTTCTTTAGCAGTGAAATTTTCTTACTTGATTGACACTTGTTTTATTTGCTGTCATTTCGATAATAGCGATGTTAATGCAGACTTTCACCAAAATGCCAAAAAAGAATCCCAGAAACATTAAGATAAGAACCAGAAATCGTTTGGAGCAGCAAATAGGATGGGGTCGTGTTGCGAGATAATAATTTTTTCTGCGAAATGTAAAACTTTTAGAAACACGAATTTTTGTGAAAAAAATTAAAATGAAGAATACTACCTATTTTTTTATAAAATTATTTGAATTGAAGGAAATATTTTATGGTTCTATATACCTGGTATCGTGTTTATCCAGAAGTTGCCCCGGTTGATCATATGATCTCATTTCGTGTGTGGATTCTGTCATCTGCTCCTAATTTTTGGTGTACTTGCTTTGCTTTTGATTATTGAGATGAGTTTTCTTAGACGTAACAAAAGTATACTTTCGATTTCTTCTACTATGAGTACAAAAATACGTATAACGGATAATTTTTTTCAATGAGAGTTTGCTTATCTATGCCATTATTTATAGAAACGACGGGACGTTTCAACTTGTATTTTTTCATTAAGACGCGTGAATTACACAATAACTAATTAAAGTGCTTCCCAATATTTTTGTCAATAATCTGCGTTCAACGTCAATACATTATTCATTTTCTAGATTTTATCATAGTGTAAAAAAAATAAAAAATAAAAATGAGAACCACTTGAATTTATTGGTTTACCATCGCTATTACAATTTTTTTTCTTATTAATTTTTTAAAAATATTTTCAAGAAGTGATTTTAATTAATGTTTTTTACTCATGTTGTTGCATTTTTTTTGAAAAAATTTTCCAATTCATGCTCATTAGTTTTGTTGGAAATGAAGGATTTGAGATTTTTCAAAACTTTCATTTTCCAAGCTGATTTTTCTTCGAAAGCTCAACTTTTTTGTGATTTTGTCAATTTGACAGGGTATCTTATTACGTCTTCAAAGAACTTTTTCCACCCAACATGGAAACGTAAAGAACCTCGAAAGGGTAAAAAAAAAAAAAAAAAACTCCAACATAGCTATAGACTCCTGGTTCAGTGTCATTCGTGCATAAGAAAATGTAAAATAATTATTATGAAATTGAATAATTTTATTCTGATTGTACATATGTATCTAAACCTCGTAAATCAATACAGGCTTATTCACGTGAGATTATTTTCACTGCAGTTCGCGTTCGTAGGTGCGATGAGGGTGTGATGTAGCCCAAGGCTGGAGTTGACTGGAACCAAATTTCCAATACACGAATGTTCCAAATAGCAGGGCACCCGATGACAGCAGGAAACATAACTGCCATTCTTGCAGAATCTAAAACAGTATAGTTTAGATAACGATATTTTATTGATTTATTTAATACTCGGACTGCAAACTTCTGAATTATTTTCTTACAAACTGTTTGACGATAAATTGTAGAAAAAAAGGCACGACGAATTTACTGCCAATGGGCCAGATAGCTGAGAAACCCAACAAAATACTCGAGTGCTTAGGTGCCAAATAAAGGCAGACCACCCTGCAAGAGATGGACAGGGAATCATCACAGTGACACTACAGAATAGGTCAAAAATATCAAGTTCGAAACTTACTGCAACACGAAGAGATTAAATGATAGCAATAGTTTGATAACTAAGAGGCATGTAATCGATAACATGATATTATTGCTGAAAAAAGCTATAGCGAACAGAATGCAAGAAGTTGAAAAACCAAAGGTTATCGCGATTTTATGAATCTACTCGGAGAGAAAAATTAAATGATTAGTTCGATGTCCCAATATAAAGGAATTATGAATTCTGTTTATGATTTATGCAGTTACTTGAGACACTTCCAGCTTGATGTAATTTGGCATAAGGTCCATGATAACGCCCAGTATAGGTGTAATGCAAATAGATACTAAGATAGGCATGACGGAAATAGTTGATATTTGTGTCATACTGCGTCCAGTCGCGTCTAATGGACACGTAATTTCATTAGCTCAGGTTGTACATATTATTTTGCGGAAAATGACTACGCTTGAACATGCTTACCTCTGAAGTATATAGGCAAACTACTTGCGATGAGATCATATCCCCAGCTAGAAGCGAACTCTCCTATACACATTGCCCACACGGGTAGTGATGTTAAAATTTTTAGGATTGGATGAACAACCTGCAAATTGAAAAAAATGTAACAAAAATAGGAAGTATTTTTGTTTATTGATGCGTGCAATAATAGGACGAACAATAAATACCTGATGTCTGGGAGTTGCGTCAGTCTGACTTTGGATGTACTGAAGTTCCCTCTGAGAGATGGTTTTATCCTCGGATGGTTCATTCCTCGCAATGATCAGCCAAACAACAGACCAAACAAAAGTTATCGCTCCTAATTGAGGTATGTATCAGAGTAAGTATGATTGCGAAAAAAAGTTGGCAGATTTTAGCCTAATTCAGTAGACCTAGACACCTTCATTTTAAGTTGATTAGAAATTTTTTTAGCTGTGGAGGTACTCATGCTCGTGGATGAGAAAAATGAGCTCTCAAAGAGAGGGGCATTTTCGAAAAATTGTGGGTTTTTCCAATGACCCAGTCCCAAATAAAAGTAATTGAGATTCTGCATTGATCTTTTTTTTTTTTTTTGATGGCTCTCTGTATAACGCACCTTATTGTTTTATTTTCAATCATTAACTATGGATCATCACTGGTCACTTATACTTAATTAACTTTAACTTAATTCTAACAAAATCAAAAATACAGTCTTCTTCACAACTTTAATAAAAATAGGTAACTTCTTTCACTTTCTGCTGGTTTGCAGCTCGGTTTCCTCTCCATCCACTTTGCTGCTTGGATTTGCTTTGATGGATAGTGATTGGTTCGGTGTTTCTGCAAGCTCGGCTTCCTCTTCATCCACTTCACTGCTGGGTTCTTCTTCAATGGTACAATGATTTGCAAGTCAGGGGTAGCATGCCTGGCCCATGCACCTATAGACACTATGTACCCTTCATAGGCCAGATCTCACTACTAGCTAGCTCCTGCTGCATTCGGATACTTGATCATGCAGCATTGCTTTTGCTTTGCTGGCTTGTCTTCACAGTGAATGCCTCCCTGTCTGAGCAGCTTGGGCAGTTCACAGGGCCATTTGTCCAACATCAAGGCCTGCTTGAGACGGTCTCGAGCTTCATTATGTCTGGGACACCTCCACACAATGTGAGGAGTATATATCTTCAGCTTCTCTGGTTTCACATCCTAAGCAACTAGGGGAGTCCCCCTTCTTGGGCTTTTTGAATAGGTAGTGCATGACTTATGTCCCCATGCTCCATCAGCAACTGCATCACATACGTATTGACTACCAGTCCATTATGGAGTCTGTCCCTGATGATCTATGCTATTGCAGCCAAAATCCAAGACCCCTTTAGGAGTTCTATTCAGAACAGGGCATTTTTCGAGCAATTTTCACTGGATAACTAACCCTAATTTTTACAAGGGTGTGTATCGATTTTCCAAACACATGATTTTATTTCAGTAGGAGGAGAGGGTGTTGAGAAATCTCAAAATGTTCAACTAACTCATATCTGAGAATGTCCAACAATTATTTAAAAAAATGTATAATGCATTTCAGGAGTTTTCAAGTCAAATTTGCGATAAATCTTTGGAGACCACAACTCGTAAAAATACGCTGATCATAGTAAAGGGCCATTCCATGCCAAATCAGCAGATTTTTGCACGAGGGGTCTTCAATTTTTCGCAAAATCAGATCATGTGTAGAGGTCATCGAACAATGACGAATGACGCAAACAGGGAATTTTTTCGATTTTTTTTGGCGTAGCTGTGAGGCTTCAAAGATCTTTAAAATGGCCGAAAATGGAAAATTTCAGTTGCAAATTGCTCCGGTTGTACGTGGTATAGAATTTTGAACTTTTTTTCAAATTCTAGTTCTTTGAGAAGGTGATTGACTAATGATGTCAAAATCAGTGTTGCCACTTTCAAAAACCTGAAAAAAACCTATTTAAAAACTTATAATTTAAATATAACCACGATGTTCGCGAGTAAAAATTCTGAAAAATTCTCAGTTTTAGTCCTTTTTATGTAAAATAACATATCAAAAAATTAGACTGGCATTGTTTTTCATTTTCGAGAAAAGTTTGGCATTTACTGCAAAAATACCATCAGAGACCTAAAAAATGAGCATTTTTGTACTTTTGAGATATTTTACCAATGTGTAGACGAATAT
This sequence comes from Planococcus citri, assembly GCF_950023065.1. NCBI lineage: Eukaryota > Metazoa > Arthropoda > Insecta > Hemiptera > Pseudococcidae > Planococcus > Planococcus citri. Next base: position 65,712,503 of record NC_088678.1, on the reverse strand, counting down.
GTGAAAAAATCCCCCTCCCCCCGATTTGTCAACGAATTGACAAGAAATACCATTTTTCGTGTTATAATTTCAAGAGTGACATATTGAAAAAATTTCGCCAATAATGACTAAAAAATTAGCACAACTTCGTTCCAAAATATTTTCCCAGTTTCAGGAATGATCTTTTTCAGTATTTTGGCTTAATTATAATGCAAAATATCTGTGAAGAAACAAATTTTTCGAAAAACGAATTTATTCCAAAATAAGCGATTTGCAGATTTTCAACCACTCAATATATAAAACCCCAAAAGTGGTTTTAGATTTTGGCTACATAACATAAATTATTGCAGAATCTCAAATGTATTCATTTTGGACTGATTGTGAGTCATTTTTTCTAAAACCAGTAGGGTAGCGACAACAATTTTCTTTAAAAATGATTTTTTTCGAAAATGCTGCCTCTTTGAGGGTACATTTCTTCCCTCTAGAAACACCTCCGGAGCTAAAAAAATTTCTGATCAACTTTCTGCTCAAAATGAAGGTTTCTACTGAATTTTATTGAAATCCGCCGACTGTTTTTTGGGCGATCCAGTTGCCTAAATGTATCTCTCTCTAACGAGTACGTTCCATGAATGCTGTCTATCAATAGTAAATGAACGCAAGAAATATTTTTCGAGTATTTTTGAAGATTTTTAAAACCAAAATTGAGACACAATTTTTACAATTTTTGAGATCGCGCGAGATAATCAACAAAAAAATAACTGTTGATGGGTATGATAATATTTGTTCTCGTTTTAGTTGTAAATTCGAATGGTTTGCAGTATCGAGTGCGCCACTGTCGTTGCAACGCACTCTAGCTTGCTGGTTACGATGTCTAGTTTGAATTGTTGTTGTTATGATCGTATTATTATGTATTTATGCTCGAATTATATACAGTCCACTGTTCGTGTTGAATTATTTCAAATTTTCTATTCGAATATTGAGTAATTATTTCGCGAATAAATAAACATGGTCCTCCGAGCCGGATATAATTCCGGATAAATTGTGTGGTTTGCGAAGTAAAATTCGTAAAATTCGTAAATTTCGTTCGTTATGTTCGAAATAAAATTCGTTGTAATTGTGCAATTTCGTTGATTGTGCAAAAAATTCGATTGGTTTGTATTCGTATTCGTAATTGTATTCGTTGATTTTAACGTTCGTTGAAAAATGGGTGAATCTGCTGCCGAAAAACAGCAGAGACTTGCTCGAGAAAAAGCTGCTAAAGACAAGGCTGAATATGAAAGGGCTGTCAACAGCAAACGAAGACTGCTCCATGCCTGTGAACGGGATAAAGCTCATCTACAAGCTCTGGTTGAGCAAACGGTATCGAATGAAATGGTATGTCAACTTGAAGTATTCATTGATTCGTGGAGGAAAAATTTGATTGAACTAGAAGCTATCGACGAAGTTTTATTCAAAAATGTTGGTACTAGTTTAACTGCCGACGAAATCTTTGAGAAAGAAAAGGAAATCATGAAGGATCGTGATGACCTACTTTATGAACTTAATTTAATCGTTGCTCGAGCTAAAACGTTCGCGGAATCCTTGAAGCCTCCAATCGCTAGCAGTACTCCTTCTCGCCGATCTGGTCCAAATACCTCGTTTTTGGATCCAGGTTTTGGATTTTCTCCAACAATTCGATTGAACGATATCCCTCTACCAAAGTTTGATGGTAATTATGGTGAATTTATTGATTGGTTCAACGAATTTTCGAGTACAATTGATAAAAATGAAGCCTATGACGACTATCAAAAATTGTACTTGCTAAAAAGATGCATGGTTGGTAAAGCAGTCGAATCGATGAAGGATGTTGGTACAGAGGGAAAATTATACAAACCTACGTTGCAGGGTTTGTATAAATCGTTTTTCAATCGTAGGCGAATAATTGCTGAACATTTCGTCAATATCGTTGATCTTCCTGCGATCAAAAACACAAACATTCGAGAAAGTGTCGAGAAATTAAAACGATGTCTACGTGGGTTGAATGCTGCTGGATTAGATACAAATTCGATTTCGCCGATGGTTACGTTTCTAACTGCTCGAAAATTGCCAGACAAGCTGAGAATGGATTGGGACACAAGTAATCAGGATTATTCAGTGTACCCCTCGTTCGAATCACTCGCATCGTTCCTGATAAATAGAAGCTTTGCCTATGAAACTGCCAATCTAGGCGAGCCAAAGGAGAAAACAAACTCGTCACCTCCTGGTAAACAAAACAAGTCGTCCGAAAAATCGAATCAAGGTGACAAGAAATCATTAGCAGCTGTGAAACAACCTTGTAACATCAAATGCATTGTGTGTGGTGATCCACATTTTCTAAACCAATGTAAGGTGTTTGGTGGAAAAACTGTCAACGAACGTTTCAATATTGTCAAAGGAAATCGATTGTGTTTGAAATGTTTTAACCCTTTTCATGGCATAAGCGCTTGTAAAAGACCAAATTGCTCCAAGTGCCAAGGGGCTCACAACGTTTTGCTGCATCGTGAATATGTTGCACCTTCGTCACTCAACTCTAGTGCTGAAACCAATTCGAATTCGTCGTCTCAGCAGTCAAATAATTCGACCAACAATCAAACTGGATCAACCTCAACTACTATGTGCGCCACTTCCTCAGCTCGGAAATGCGTATTGTTATCAACTGCGGTGGTTAAGGTAATTTGTGGAAATAAAATCGAATTAGCTCGAGTATTGTTTGATCAGGGGTCTGAAATTAGTTTGGTTAGTAGGGAGTTTTGTGTTCGAACGAAATTACCTATGTTTAAAAGTGAAAACGAAACGTCTCTGGTAGGCATAAATAATACTTCAACTAAATTGAATTCGTCAGTTCGTTGCGTTTTGAAATCTCGTTTTTCAGAATTTTCTATTGCTATTGATGCCGAAGTAATTGGTAAAATTCCATGTAATGTTGATCGTAATGATGTAAAGCCTATTATTGATAAGTTTTCACTTGAATTCGCGGAAAATTTTGAATTACCTTACGATAATGTAGACATATTGTTAGGTAGTGAATATGTAGAATTTATTTTAGGTGAACAACGTCGTTTTGTTGAAGGTATTTGCTTGCGTGATTCTCAATTTGGAGTTGTAATTTCTGGTTCCCATTCGAATTCGAAATCTGCCTTTTTTGTTCAGCAGAATACTTTTTGTGGTTTTTCTAATGTAGAGTTGTCTCGTCAGTTTGATCGGTTTATGAAAATTGATGAAGTTTCTGAGGAAAAAACTTTGCATGATGAAAAGATCGCCGAATTCGAGTTAATTAACAAGCATTTCGAAGATACAGTTGAAATTGACCCTGAGTCAAAACGTTTTGTTATTTCGTTGCCTTTGAAACCAACTATAAATTTATTGAAAGGTTCGTTTTCGAAAGCAAAATCGATATTTCTGAGGTCAGAAAAACGTTTGTCTGATGTTGCCAAAAAGGCATACGACGACATTTTTGATGAATATTCGAAGCTAGGTCACATGCAGGTAAATTCGAATGTACCAAGACCGGATGCGTATTTTATCCCGCATCATTTGGTCACCAAAATTTCACCTGGTTCTGTAAATTATCGTATTGTTTATAACGCATCTTGTAAGGATGAATCTGGTACTTTGTTAAATGACCACCTGTATGCTGGTCCAGTTATTCAAAAGGATCTCTTCTCTCATTGTATTCGTTTTCGCGAATTTATTTGGGCCATTTGTGCTGATATTTTTCGCATGTACCGTTCGATTTTGGTACATAAAGATGATCGTAAATTTCAATCTATTGTTGGTAGGTTTGAAAGAGGAGAGATTAGTATTGCTGAACTGACCACTCTTGTGAATGGTATAGGTCCAGCTGCGTGGATAGCTACGAAATGTTTGGAAAAAACTGCCGAATTTACTCGATATTTCCGGCCAATAGCGGCTGATTCGATCGCGAAAGAGTTTTACATGGATAATTGGATGTCCGGTGCTCGCAAAATTGAAGATTTGATTGAGTTACAGAAAGCTGTACATTTTTCTCTCGCGAAATATGGGTTTAATTTGACCAAATATCAAAGTAACTCGCCTGAAGTTCTTTTGACACTTGATTCGTCACTTGTAGAACCCTTGAAAACGAAAATAATTGGTGGTACCGATTTTGTGTATGTTTTAGGGCTAATTTGGTCCCCAGAAACTGATTCGTTGAGTATCAATGTAAAAATTGATGAACTCCCTGAAATCATCACAAAACGTGTAATGCTTAGTGATACTTCTAAGCTTTTCGATATTTTGGGTATTTTGGCACCTGTTTCGGTGAGAGCCAAATTAATTTTGAAAGAACTTTGGTTAGAGGGGAGAACTTGGGATGAACCTGTGTCAGATGAGCTGAAGGATGCATTTTTAGCCTACAGGGCTGATTTGCAATTACTTGATCGATTTTCTATACCTCGTTGTTTGTATCTTCGTGTAGAATACCCTGAAAATTGTACTCGTCAGCTTGTTATTTTTGCAGATGCGTCTACAAAAGCCTATGCTAGTGTCGTTTATTTTCGTTCGATTGATCAAAATGGTCAAATAAAAGTTGCGTTTGTATGTTCAAAGGTGCGAGTTGCGCCAGCAAAGAAAACGCTACATATTCATCGTCTTGAACTTATGGCCGCTGAGTTAGCTTCAATTTTGGGGAAGCGTATTGCAGGAGAATTGAAAATTGAAGCAGGGAACGTCTTGTATTTTTCCGATTCTCAGGTAGTACTTTCGTGGCTGAAACTAGATCCGCTTAAACTTAAAATTTTCGTCTGTAATCGTGTGAAAAATATTGGTAAAAATTCGAATTTGCAAAACTGGTACTATGTACCTACCAAAGAAAATCCAGCGGATCTAGGTACTCGAGGTATTTCGGCTAATGAGTTTTTTGAACAAAATTTGTGGGTTTTTGGGCCAACGTGGCTCAACAATTCTGATGAATTTGAAAAAATAACCTCATGTACGTTCGATTTGGTACGTGAGATACCTGAATTAACCAAAGTAGGTATGGCTATTTTTATCAAGGATGAAATATTCCTACCTATTTTGAGCCATGGTTTATCTTGGTATAAAATTATTTTGGTTGTTGCTTTTGTTCGAAGATTTATTTTTAGATTACGATCTGAACGGCTAAAAACGATAGCCAATCCAAACCGTAAAGATAGGATATGTGATCGTAAGTTAGTAGGTATCAAGCTGATCCTACCACTAGTTATACCATTAGAAACGAGTGAACGCAATGACGCGTTTATTACTCTTGTTAAACATGTTCAACGAGAACATTTTCAAATAGAAATTGAGTGCTTATCTTCAAGTGAAGATAGTCACGTAGATAAGAAAAGTAAGTTGTTCGAATTAGCTGCTGCATTATCGTATGAAAGTAAGTTTCCAATTCTGGTTGATGCCAGGTCTAAATTTGTCGAATGCTATATTGAACATTTGCATCGAGCAAATTATCATGCCTCTCGTTTGTATGTATTGAACGTTTTTCGTACACGTTTCTATGCAATTGGTAACGTTATTACAGTTATCAAAAAAGTAATTCGTAAGTGTGTTTTATGCACACGTATTCGAGGTGAAACTTTGCGCCAATTTATGGCGGATTTGCCAAGGAGTCGAGTTGAAATAGGTAGACCTTTTGCTAAGATAGGTGTTGATTTAACTGGTGCAATCAATGTAAAATGCACTGCACATCGTGCTGGTAAAATGAACAAGGTTTATCTTGCGTTTTTTGTTTGCTTTGTGACACGTGGTGTTCACATAGAGATCGTTGAAGACCTTACGGCTGATGCGTTTTTAAATACTCTCGAACGTTTTATTTATAGGCGCGGATTGCCTAAGGCAATTTACTCCGACAATGCCACGAATTTTATTGGTGTTCGTAGGTTTTTAGAACAGAGCAAACTCGAACGTTTTTTGAGTGAACATTTGGTCGAATGGCATACTATTGCACCTCGCAGTCCTCACCAAGGTGGAATTTGGGAGGCTGCGGTAAAATCTGGTAAGAAAATACTCGAAAAGGCTATTGGTAGCCAAGTTTTGAACATTTTAGAACTCTCAACGATTGCTACAAAAGTAGAGGGTATTTTGAACTCTCGCCCTATTTCATATCGACGTGAAAATAGTCTCATTGAACCTATCACACCTGCCCATTTTTTAATAGGTACGGCGTTGATGGAACTTCCGATTGTTGAGGGTTCTAGAACTGTGAACTTACGTAATCGTTATCGCTTATGGACAAGCGTTGTAAATACGTTCTGGTCGTTTTGGAGAAAAGATTATCTCAATCACCTTCGTTGTAGATATAAGTGGAAAGTTGAGGAACGTAATGTTGAGATCGATGATGTTGTTCTTTTCCGTTCAAAAACTGAAGGTATTTTTCAATGGCCTATGGCCATAGTCATTGACGTTTTCCCAGACGAGTCAGGTCTTGTTCGAAATGTAGAATTGAGGTTTGCGAATGGAAGTACTCGAAAAACGTCTGTTCAGAATCTTATTTTACTACCTGTTAAGGATGATTTGTAAAATTTTTTGTAATTCTCGATTTTGTAATTTTTTCTCCTGATTTTGTCATGTTTTAACTTGTAATTATGTCAATGTATCATGTAATATGATTAAATTTATGATTGATTTTTGTCAATTGTTAACTTGTTGATAATTTTAAGTTGTTTAGATTAATTTAAAAATAAGGTGTACCTTATTTTTGAGGGGAGGATGTTGATGGGTATGATAATATTTGTTCTCGTTTTAGTTGTAAATTCGAATGGTTTGTAGTATCGAGTGCGCCACTGTCGTTGCAACGCACTCTAGCTTGCTAGTTACGATGTCTAGTTTGAATTGTTGTTGTTATGATCGTATTATTATGTATTTATGCTCGAATTATATACAGTCCACTGTTCGTGTTGAATTATTTCAAATTTTCTATTCGAATATTGAGTAATTATTTCGCGAATAAATAAACAATAACTATCGAAAGCTTTTTTGAAATTAGCTTTAAAAATTGCAGCTTAAAATTTGTTTAATTTTTGAAAATTATCTTGACTGGTCGGAAAGACTCAATTTCGTAATTGAAAATTTCGACCACATTTTGGATTCAAAATTCCTCATAAATGCCCAAAAACATTTTTGTTGGTGAGGCTTCAAAACCATCTATTCCTCCCTCCTTCCCTCCCTCTCTTCTTCCACGTTACCATGAGAAAAGTTCTAAATAGAAATTGTTGAATCAGATAGAGTTTCTCTTCCTAGTTTCTAACATTTTGGTTCCTTAGATCCTCTCAGATGAGCCCTTAAGGTCAACATTTTTCGCCAAGATTCGCTTTTCATGTATTTTGTAGCTTTTGGAAATGCCAAAAAATTATCAAAATATTTTCAGACCATTCAACATTCATCAACAGCTTCAATTCCCTCAGTTTGTCTCAAGATCTATTTTGGCACAGGCCCCAAATAGGTACATAATTAATGTACGGTGTGAATTGTTCTTCAAGTTAGCTAGAATGAAATAAAATTCAAAACTACATAGATTTGAAAACTTCACCGGTCGCGTAAAAAGCCGTTTGCCATCCCCAAGAACTCGCTATATAGGCAGGTATTATGTAGAAAAATGTGTTTCCAATGTAAAATCCTGTAAGAACGATCGCCAAAGACGTAGATCTCTCTTTGGCTGGCACCCAACGTGTGAATATTTCTGCAATGCTGGCATAAGCGAAACCCTGCTCATCGGCGATGAATTGTATGATTACAAATTTCCTTCAGCTTTTGATATCTATAACTAGGTATTGTAGAAGGTATACATACGTCAAATAAACCTGCAGCAATCCTACATGCCGAGAATATGTAAACATTCCATTGCAAGGTGGCAGGATTCAGAGCCGTTAGCATGGACGCGAGCATTGACGTGAATCCGTAGGTAACAGAGCCGCCAAATTTCGTCGCTAAGTATCCACCAATCGGACTGAACAGGAAACCAAAATGGTAGGTGAATGTAATTATCTCGTAACTTGGGATCTAGGGTATATAAATTGAATTAGTGGTGTTTGAAAGATTTATAAGCGTTTTCTTCAACTATGAAATTTTCTTACTTGAAGTTCAGTGACACCAACTTTAAAACTAAGGTTACTAAGTTCGATAAAAGCGATGTGTATGCTGCATGTCACTAATACACTGAGAAAGCACCGCAAAAACATTAGGATCAATATCAACAATCGTTTGGAACAACAAAGAGGATGCCTTCGCGTTGCAACGTTTCTGCAAAATGTGACATTTTAGTACCTAGCAATAATTCCGTAGGTAATATTTGAATAGGTATAGGTACGTCTACGTACCATGTAGTCAGTTATACTATGTATTGTATATCTTACCTTTGGTCTTGACTTTCCACAAATTGTGCTTGGGTACCTTGAGCTACTCCATGGTACATCCTCGATTCACCTGTGAATTCTGCCATTTTCTCCCAATTTCTGTTCTACATAAATGTTCTAATAGTCGTTTAGTAGTGTTGTCTGGTTATCACAGCGAATGGACGTTCGATTTCTGCAGCAATAAAAGCATACTAAGTAATAAGAAGGTGATTCTCCAACGGAAATTTGCTTATCTGTATCATTTGTAAAAAATAACGTTTAGTCTTGTGTTTCCTCCTTGTGGCACACAGGAACTACGCGATAAAACTTGAAATTCGCACTAAACATTTACGTTGATAATCTATTAAATATTATCAGTTGTTGTTTCATTAAAATTTGGGAAATATTTTTATGTATAATTGGCGATCAAAAATGTGGTTTGCACTATTTTTGTTTTTTTCATTTTTTGTCCAAAGGCATTTCTATCACCAAGTTTTTATCGATTTTTTTCTTATTGATTTTTCAAAAATATTTTCAAAAGGTGCTTTTGACAAATGAATTTTACTCATGTAGTTGAATAATTTTTGAAAAAAATTACCAATTTATATTCATTTGTTTTGTTGGAAACTAAGAATTTGAGCTTTTTCAAAACTTTCATTTCCCAAAATGATTTTTCTTTGAAAGTTCAATTTTTGTGTGTTTCGGTCAATCGGGCACTTGGGCATGGTATCCTATCACATCTTCAGAGTGATTTGTTTCCCCAACATGGAAACTTAAAGGACCTCCAAAAGGTTCAAAGACTCTTAACATAGACTCCTACTTCGGCGTCATTCAGGCATAAAAAAAATGTAAAATAATTTATTTATTATGAAATTGAACAATTTTATTCTGATTGTACATATCTGAGCATCATTATATCAATACATGCATATTCGCGTGAGATTATTTCCACCGCTGTTTTTTAGTATGTGGGATTAGGGTGTGATTTAGCCCAAGTCTGGAGTTGACTGGAACCATATTTCCAATACACGAATGTTCCAAATAACAGAGCACCCGATGACACGCCGAAACATATCTGCCATTCTTGAAGAAGCTAAAACCATAAATAAGCTGTTATTTGTATAACAATTTTATTGATTTAAGTATTTAATACTGCGAACTTCTGAGCTACGTATTTTCTTACATAATGTTTGACAATAAATTGTATAAAAAAAGGCACGCCAACTTTACTGCCAATGGGCCATATAGCTGAGAAACCCAACAAAATACTCGAGTGCTTAGGTGCCAAATAAAGGCAGGCCAACCTGCAAGAAATGAAGGGGGAATTATCGCAGTAGAGCTATAGAATAGGTAGGTCAAATATGAAGTTCGAAACTTACTGCAACACTAATATATCAAATGATAGAAACAGTTTGATGACTAAGAGGCATGGAACCGACACCTTGATACTGCTGAAAGTAGCTACAACGAACAGAATGCAAGAAGTTGAAAACCCAAAGATTATCGCGATTTTATGAATCTAGTCGGAGAAAAAATTAAAATGATTAGTTCAATTTTTCGAAATGGAAAAAAATTGCGAATTTTTGTTTATAGAATGCAGTTATAAGTACTTACTTGAGACGTTTCCAGCTTGGTGAAGTAACTTGGCACAAAGTCCATGATGACGCCCAGTATGGGTGTTATGCAAATGGATACCAAGTTAGGAATGGCGGGATCATATGGCAATTGTACAATACTGCGTCTAGCAGTGTCTAATGAAAGCGTAACTTCGTTAGGTCAGATTGTATTATTACAAAAATAGAAAATTATTACGCACCAACGTCGAACATGCTTATTGCTTACCTCTGTAGTACAAAGAAAGACCGTTCAAGATGAGATCATATCCCCAGCTAGAAACTAACCTCCCTATAAAGATTGCCCAAACGGGTGGTGATGTAAAAATTTTCAGGATTGGATGAACGACCTGAAAATTAAAAAAAAAATGTAACAAGAATAGGAAGTACTTACGTATTTGTTAAGGTATTGATGTGTGCGATAATAGGACAAGCAATATAGATAGATACCTTGTGTCTAGGAGTTGTGTCAGTCTGACTCTGGATGTACTGAAGTTCCCTCCGAGAGATCATTTTATCCTGGGATGGCTCGTTTCTCGCAATGATCAGCCAAATAACAGACCAAACAAAAGTAATCCCTCCTAAGTAATTGAGGTACATAGGTATGTATTAGATTATGTACCTAAGTATGTAGATAGCGAAAAAAAAGTTAGTGGATTTTGGCCAAATTCAGTTGAAAACGTCATTTTGAGTTGAATGTTGATCAGAAATTTTTTTAGCTTTGACGGTGCCTCTGGATGAGAAAAATGAGCTCTCTAAGAGGGGAATTTTCGAAAAATCGTGGATTTTTTGCTCCTGTCGCTACCCAGCAACCTGTTTTGGGAAAAATAGCCCAGTCCCAAATGAATGTATTCGAGATTCTGCGTCGATCTATGCTATTGTCGTCAAAATCTGAGACCACATTTAGGAGTCTACTAAGCGCAGAGCGTTTTTCAAGAAATTTGCAAGGGTGCGTATAGATTTTCCAAAATTTCACAGGAGGATGAGGGTGTGTTAAGAAATCTCAAAATTCCCAAGTACGTACATCTTTTAGTGGATCTTGGCCCCTCGATTTCGGGTTTTGTTGATTATTTCCTCAAATACTTCCTAGAATTCAAAATTATGTGTTCAGTAATAAAGATTAAACTTGATATCTTACAAAGCCGCCACCATTCCCAACGAATCGTTTATTAACAAATGAATCTGTTTTCAAACGAATTGTTTACGTATAAATTGATGAGTGAATTGTTCGTGAGAGTATTAATTCATGTAAAGGAATCATTCATGAACGAATTGATTAATTTTTTGAAAGAACCATTCGCGAAAGAATTGATCAATTCTTCAATTTATGAATCAATTCGTTCGCGAACAATTCACCAAAAATTATTCAATTCGTTCACGAATGATTCACGAAAAATTATTCAGTTCATTCGTGAATGATTCACCAAAAATTGAGTAACTGATTCGATTCGTTCGCGAACGAGTCACTTATACGAATCAATTCGTTCGTGAATGATTCACCAAAAATTGAGTAACTGAATCGGTTCGTTCTTGAATGAGTCACTTATACAAATCAATTCGTTCGCGAATGATTCACTAAAAATTATTTAATTCGTTCGCGAATGATTCACCAAAAATTATTCAATTCGTTCTTGAATGAATCACCAAAAATTTAATAAATGATTCGATTCGTTCGCTAACGAGTCACTTATACGAATCGATTCGTTCGCGAACGAGTCACTTGTACGAATCGATTCGTTCGCGAACGAGTCACTTGTACGAATCGATTCGTTCGCGAACGAGTCACTTGTACGAATCGATTTGTTCGCGAACGAGCACTTATACGAATCAATTCGTTCGCGAACGATTCACCAAAAATTATTCAATTCGTTTGCGAATGATTCACTAAAAATTATTCGATTCGTTCGTGAATGATTCACTAGAAATTGAGTGAATGAATCGGTTCGTTCGCGAACGAATCACTTATACGAATCAATTCGTTCGTGAATGATTCACCAAAAATTATTCAATCTCCCTAATAAAAAATACCAACCTCACAAACCAAATCTAAGCCCCCCCCTTTCCCAGGTGTAATAATCTTGTAATTATAAACACCCAAACAAAACAAAAATCGTTCGCGAGTGATTAACCTAGAAATAAATTAATTTGTTCGATCGCCAATCGGTTGTAAATGATTCGATTCGATTCACTTCGCTGGAGAACACATTAATTCCTATACAATATACGAGTAGTTTCACAAAAACCGAATCAATCGTAAATTAATTGATCCGTTTGCAAATGGTTCACGAAACAATCAATCAATTTATTTAATCACCAATCGTTCGTAAATGATTCGATTCGATTGCAAACAGATCAATTGCCATACAAATGTTTCAAAAAAAGTGACTCAATTTGTTCATAAAAAGATTTGTATGTGAAGAAAAGTCGGTCTGCTGACACATAATGCGTGAGTGGTTTTTGAAACTAGTTTTGAAAAATTGACAATTAAAATTGGTTTACTTTTGAATATCATCTGAATTAGTCAGAATTCGGAAAGACTGAATTTCGGGATAAAATGTTTTCAAAAGTGTTCGGATAATGTTTAGTTATAGGAAATTTTTGATTTTTAGCTATAGGTAGGTATGAGATATCAAAAATTTCGACCTAATTTTAGATTCAAAATTCTTCATAAAATGCTCAAAAAACTAAGTACAGATAGGCAACAAGTTTTTGTCGTTAGATGTTGCATATTTTATTCAATTTTTTTTTAAACAAATGTTTCAACTAGGTACTCGTAATTTTTGCATGATACTTTCAAGACTCCCAAAAATCATGTCTCAATTTTGGGTTTAACATTTTTCGAAAATGCTGAAGAACATTTTTGTCGCAATATTGTTCATCTACTTAATAAATTGAAGTGGTGTTTTCTTTGTCACGCAATCCCTGCAAAACGGCTGGATGGAAAATTGTGAAAAAATACTCAAAATGTTCGGCGTGATGCGTAGATGGTTGTACTGAAATTCGTGAACATTTTTGTCGCAATATTGTTCATGAATTAATATATTTGTAAATACTCGGATTTGGAGAATTCCTTATCCTTAGATCCTCTCAGATGAGCCCTTAAGGTCAAAATTATTCTCCAAGATTCGCTTTTCGAGTATTATTTTCTGGTTTCTAGAAATGCCTAGAAATTATCGAAATATTTTCAGACCGTTTGTCAACATTCAACAGCCTCGATTTTCTCAGTTTGTCTCAAGATCTATTTTTACGCACCAAATATAATTAGAGCACGGGATGAGTTGTTATGTTATCTTTAAATTAGCTAGAATGAAGTCAAATTGAAAACTACGTATAAATTTGAAAACTTTACCCGTCGCGTAGAAATTCATTCGCCATCCCCAAGAATTTGCAATATATTTTTCTATGTTATAAGTAATTGCGTTTCCAAAGTAAACTCCTGTAAGAATGATCGCCAAAAATGTAGATCTTTCTGTGGCCGGCACCCAACGTGTGAATATTTCCGCAATGCTGGCATAAGCGAAACCCTGCTCATCGATGAAATGTATTATTACAAATTTCCTTCAGTTTTTGGTATTTATATGACTATTGTACTTACTTACGTCAAATAAACCTGCAGCAATCCTACATGCCGAGAATGCGTAAACATTCCATCGCAAACTGACTGCATTCAGAGCTGTTAGTATAGACACGAGCATTGTCGTGACTCCGTAGGTAACAGAGCCGCCAAATTTCGTCGCTAGGTATCCACCAATGGGGCTGAATAGGAAACCAAAATAATAGGAGAATGCAACTGTCCTGTAACTTGGGAGCTAGGGTAAAAATTGAATTAATGTGGTATTTTGAAAGATTCATGCGTTTTCTTCAACTATGAAATTTTCTTACTTGAAGTTTATTGACACCTTTTTTTTTACCACTAAGTTGAATAAAAACGATGTTTATGCTGTATTCCATTAATACGCCAAAAAAGCACCGCAAAAACATTAGAATCAATATCCAAAATCGTTTGGAACAACAAATAAGATGCCTTTGCGTTGCAAGGTTTCTGCAAAATTTGTATGACGTTTAATAGCAATAATTCAGTAATGTATTTGAATAGGTATGCATGTATGTACTTGGGCAGTTACATGTACCATGTGTATTGTATTGTATATCTTACCTTTGGTCTCTATTTTCCACAAATTGTGCTCGGGTACCTGTGAATTCTGCCATTTTCTCCCAATTTCTGTTGTATGTTCTAATAACCGTTTAATAACGTTGTCTGGTTATCACATCGAATGGACGTTCGATTTATGCAGCAATAAAAACGAACTAATTAAGAAAGCGATTCTCCAACGGTTTAGTCTACTTATCTGTATCATTTGTAAAAATAACGTTTCGTCTCGTGCTTTCTGCTCGTGGCATACAGGAACTACGCGATAACTTGAGTTTTTCACTAAACATTTAGGTTAATAATCTACTAAATATTAACTATCAGTTGTTGATTCATTAAATTTTGGGAAATATTTTTATGTGTAATTGAACGATCGAAAAGGTGGTTTGCGCTATCGTCATTTCATCATTTGAACGAAACAAATTGGTTTAGCAGCGATAATTTAGGTGGTAAGCACAGCATTTTTAAGGTGTCAACTTTTTTTTGGACGGGGGGGGGGGGGTCAAAAAGTGTCCATTTTTGGCAAAATAGTCAAGAAGCGTCCATTTTTTAAACAATTCTTAAAAAATGACAATTTCTGATGAAATTGTCAAAAGAGGCCAATTTTTGCCAAAATTGTCAAAAAGTTCTGTTCTTGCCAAGATTTCTCAAAATAATCCTGTTTTTGCTAAAATTGTGAAAAACTTTCCGTTTTTTATAAAAATTATCATGTGTCAATTTTTAACAGGTTGACGATAAATTATAATGTTTTTTCGTCAAAATTAAGTAGTTTTTTGATAAAATGCTCAAATGGTCATCATTTTTGCCAAAATTGGCTAAGAATTTTTTTTTTTACCAAAACATCCAAACAGCCTGCCTAAGAAGTCTTCTTTTTGTTTCGAAGTTTGCCAAACAGCTTTATTTTCTATTTACATTGTGGAAATCGCACAATGTATCGTTCGTTTACTTTCGTCTATCATCGACAATACCTCATTTATCCCTTATTCTGTTTAAAACTTTTCCTGGAAATTGCGAGAATATGAAAAGAGAAAATTTTGTCTCGCCAGGTGTAGCTCTTCTAACCAACCGATTTCGCTCGATTTTTTTTTGTTTTTTTTGAATGTCCATCCATCCGCTGATTTGTTATAAAAAAAAAACAAAAAAACAAAATTTTGAAATTAAAGTCCCAAAAATTTATGAAGAGGCTATTTTTGAAGATCTTTAATTAAACATGTGTGCAACATTAAGTATGTATCTAACGTTTGTAAAATAGCCATTTTTTATACCTAAGCCATAATGCAAATTATGTGCACTCGTAATTGGCAAAATTGTCAATGCATCTTTTATTTCCTTTTAAAAACTCATCATTTTATTCGGCAAAATTTGAATTTTTTCTCATGGAAAATTTTTTGTCTCTCCTCCCCTCTCCCTCCTCAAAAAAACCACCTTTAGTTTTGTTCCTGCCTGGTTGACTAATTTTTGCGAAATGGAATAAGAAGATGAGAGAGTGATATATCGTCGCTCCCGTGCAGAAACCTCGTAAGTCCAAATTTGAAAATTTTACAGGAGGTACAAAAAACTGTTTAAAAAGTTCATTTTATAAAAGATTCCACCAACTTTTCGATTTTATGTTTTAGGGCAATACCTGGATGGTATTTTCAAACATATCATTACTTCAACATCAGTTCTACATCAAATAATTGGATTTTATTTAATGCAATGTGGACATACGAGGTTTTCTTGAATCAAAAACCTAGTATGTCCATGGTAGTCCATGGCAAAAACCTCGTAAGTCCTCCGACTTACGAGGTTTTCACATGGTTTTCATCCTGAAAAATTTGGACATACGAGGTTTTGTTCGTTCGATGTTTATGAATTGCCCGGTAAGAGTGCTAGCTAATTTTTTAAGACTTCCCACTTGACAATAGATTCGCCGCTTTAAGCCGAAACGCCGGCTGATTTATGTAAATCTGCCACTTAAAAGGCGCTCAAAAATGACAGTAAATTTGCCGGTGAAAAAACGCCAGCTAGAAGCGGCTAGTTTATAAAATCAGCCATTTAAATCAGCCGCTTTCCGCCACTTTTAGAAAAACAGCCGCTTTTGAGCCGGCGTTTTAAGCAGCAGTTTTTTATTTTGTTGATTTGCCGATTACAATGCACATGCGCAACCTGTGTTCAGAACTCATTTTCAAAAAATTTAAAGGAAAGTACGAAGTGCGGTACATGTATACCACTTGAAAACGAATATTTTATTGTTGCTGTGATAGCTGAATGGTGAGCGCTCTGGACTTCCACGCAGGAGTCGCGCGTTCGATCCTACCTTGGGCTAGAAATTTTTTGTAGCTTGGTAGATTTTTCGGCGTTTTAATGAATTAATCAGCCACTTTAAACAGCCGCTTTTGGCTGGCGTTTTTTTACCGGCAAATTTACTGTCATTTTTGGGCCGGCTTTTTCACCGGCTTTTTCGGGCGGCGAATCTATTGTCAAGTGGGTTACGAGGTTTCTTCCATTCGATTCCTCGTGTTTTTTCCTATAAGAAAAGTCAAAAAAAAGTTTTTTGAAAAACTTGGACTTACGAGGTTTCTGCACGGGAGCGACAATATGCCTTAATCGTATAAGCGATTCTTAATGTAATCCCTCTTTAAAGGTGTACAAGATTTATGTACATCTAGGCGTGGGTGATTTATGTGTACTGGAAGTACTGAGAACATGGGAACTATCGACCCTCCCTTAGAGCAGCGAGCTAGGTACCATCGTGGTACTCGCTGCGAGCTCTCAACTTCACTTAGCATCGATATCTCGAGCTCGTCGGAGCTAATGTCATCCTTACGTGTATTTTCTCAATTAAATAGGCAGAAGAGTTCTAACCTCTTCCCCGAATTCCTAGTTTTTGCCCACTACTATGTGGATAATTTGTATTAAAATAATGTGTTATTGACAAATTTAATCAATCGCGCTACATTCAAGATATTATTCGATCCTGCCGGCCATCGTATAATATGTAAATATTATAACCCAAGTCTGTCGCCGATCTTAGCATGAGTAGATCACAGGAGAGGCAGAAAATGTGAACAGTGTGGGTAAGTGATGAAATGACACATACCTGAGTCGAAAGGCTCAATGGGTAATTAATTGCAATTTCATCGTAGTTAATTGAGAACACCTACCTGAAACATGAGCCCTAATAGCCCATGTTGAAGATAGGTGTCTAAACTAGGGAATTTAATTACATTGTTTTAAATATAACAGGTCCTTAAATATCATTTTAATTAATGCCTGATTCATTAACGTGTGTCGTCTAGTTGGAGGTGTCTCCTTCTAAATTATAAAATATCTGCAAGTATTTTATATTAACTTCTCTTGTTTGTGTTCTTACGATGAATAAATAATATTGACATGTCTGGAGATATCTATTTATTTGAGTTTAAACCACAAATAGCATTTTTTATGTGCATAGAGTGATCTGGTTTTATTATAAAAGCTCTCCGACTAAACCATCTAACGGGTAGGTAAATCTCACTCTCTAGGGAATGAAAATTATCTTAACCACCTTAGGCAAAAATTATAATAATAACCATCTATCTGAATTATGTCTGATTTAACTTTATCATAGTCATGCTAGATTTCACTCTATCAAAGACAAAAACAAAAATCAATTGAAGAGTGATATTCCAAAACTCGCTTTGTCCATTTTTATCAAAGTTGGGTTTTCAGTGGTACCTGGTAGATGAAGTATTAACTCACATTCCTACATCATCAACCTATCAAAATGAGGTGTTAAACTCACCTAATTAGCCAATTCACTAAAAATTTAAAAGAAATAATGTTTCCAAAACGCGCTTTGTCCATTTTTATTGAAATTTTTTTCAGCAGTATTTAGTGGATGAAGTGTATACCTACACTCCTACATCATAAATCCACCCAAATAAAGTGCTAAACTCGCCTAAAAAGCCAATTTACCTGTTTAAAGGGAAACTGTTTTTCCTCTTTCCTGAAAAGTTGTGAAAATGGACAAAGCGAGTTTTGGAATACATATCACTCTTCAATTGCAAAAATTACTTTTAATCAGGGTATTTAACAGACCGTGTTGTTTTTTTTAAATTTTGATTGAAATAAAGAAATACTTTGCATACAAATTTTCTTCCAAATTTGGAGAGCTTTTTGAAAATTTGGTTGGAAAAATGTAGTGAAAAAGTAGTGAGTTTAAAAAAAAAATTATTAGATACCATGTATCAAATATCCGAACTTGAGGAAAAAACAGGACTAGATAACTACATATATTGAGGGGGAAAGGTGATAAAATTTTGAGTCCCATCCGGTGCATTCGCCTGGGGCCCCTAATCGACCCAGTCCAAGTAGGTATAAAATGAGAAAATAGAAATAAGGGGGAAAAAAGCATTAGAAGCATTCGTGTATACTTTATAATTTGTATTAAGCAGATGAGATGAACAAAACGAAATCATTTTTTATAGCAGTTGTTGTTATTCTTTTGCAGCGCTGTTTCGTGTTTTGAATCATGACTGGATGACGTCGTCGTAGCCCATGGCTGCAACTCGCTGGTGCCATAAATCATGTAAAAGATTGCTCCAAAAATTAATACCCCTGCTGAGATCATGAAGCACGTGTTCCATTCTTGCAGATCCTGTAACCAAGCAACACTTGTATTCGTATCAGGTAAGAAGAACAGATTGATTAATTTTTAAGATGAAAAACTATGTAGTTGGTATTTTCTTACATGGCTGACTACGATGAAGCCTATTAAAGCTGGCGAAGAAACTTGACTCGCAAAGAACCAAACTGCTGATAATCCTAACAAGAGACTCGAATGTTTAGGTGCCATGTAAAGGCAAGTCAACCTGTGGTACAAAAAATTGGTGTATGATGGGATCATTTATGTATTTTGAAAATATGGAGTTGAATTGAGAATAATTAGTAGGATATGTTTACTTACTGTAAGATGAGAAAGTTGAATGATAGAAATATTTTTATCAGTATGAAGCATGTCATTGATAGGACAAAATTTCTGCTAAAGGAGGCTACTCCAAAAAGAATGAATCCAGTGATGAATCCGAAGGACATCATCGATTTGTGTATCTGTTAATCATAAATTACAGTAGAATGAACTCTATAACAAAATATTGAAATTGATCAACGTGTCTCGAATTGATTTTTTTTTTTTACTTCAGTAGGTTTAAGGTTGTGGGTATTTTGCAAGTAATCTATTAATGCTCCTATGATGGGTGTCATGAAAATGCAACATAAGTTTGGCAACGAAGAAATTATCCCGATTTCATTTATTTCTCTATTTGTCATATCTGTCGAAATGTAAAGATTTTTATTAATTTTTTGTTGACATGTAATCGACATATTTTTCGGATTCAAGAGATTACCTTTGACGTATAAAGGGAGACTGGTGATAATTACTGAGTATCCCCAGCCATAAGTGAATTTAGCTACACCCAAAGCAAAAATTGCCGAGGATAGGAATATTTTCTTGTACGGATGGACAATTTCCTTCCTTGGTGTTGTTTCAGTTCTACTCAAAATGTATTCGAGTTCTTTTCTAGATATTCGTCTATCTTTGGATGGTTGATTTCTCGCAATAAGCAGCCAAATTATTGACCACGTGAAAGCAGAACCTCCTGTCGAAGGGAGCGAAATATTTGAATCACAATAATGTGTAGCCTATGCCTGTCTTGTGCATTTTCTTTTTAAAGTTCTGCCAATATAACATAGAAGTATTGTACCTGTGACGTAGAATATCATTCTCCATCCCCAATATAACGCTATGTATCCACATATGGGATATGCAACTGCAATTCCGATATAAAGTCCACCGAAAATGATTGCCATGAATGTAGATCGTTCGTTGAGTGGTATCCATCGTGAGAAGACTTCTGCTGAACAGGCATAAGCGCAACCCTTAAGAAAATAGACAATAATTGATAATCGTCTAATATTAGTGGATTACCAAGAACAATCAGTCTATATTTATTTTTAACTTACATCGAAAGCACCTGCTATGATTCGGATGGCCAAGAATGCATAAAAATTGATATTTAAAAATACTGGATTTAGAATGGTCAGCAATGATACCGATGCAATTCCAAGTCCATATGTGACAGAACCTCCGAACTTGACCGCAAGATATCCTCCAAATGCACTGAATGCGAAACCAAAAGAATGGCTGCCTAAAACCAAGCCAATGGTAATCGAATTCCAGTTGAATTCAGGTACCTGAAATAATACACTGGTTGTTCAATGAAGTTGAAGAATATGAATGATTTAAAAAAAAAAAAATAAATTAGGTAGGTACCTTTTGGGTTGTTTCATTTCCGTTGTTCGATGAAGTCTTATTGGAAGTCATTTCTATGATTGCGATGTTCATACAGACTCTTATTACTGCAGCGAGAAGATATCCGCAGAATAATAAAATTAGGATTAGAAGCCGTTTGGAGAATAGAAGCTTATAAGGTGGAGATACTTGTGCATATTCACTGAAATACACATAAAATGACTCCTTTTTTTCAATGGAAAGTGAATGGTTGATTGATTTCTCAAACTAATGGATGTTTTCTTACCTAGAATCATGTTTTTCAAATAGCTTTTCTGTGACTTCTTGATCTGGTATATCGTCGATTTGATTTTTTTCTGAAATTGCAACCATTTTTTTCTTTCTTGGAAAACTATATAGTTGGATCTTACTTAGGTACACGTGCTTCTTTACAGCTTCAATTCGTAACAGAACTGAAGATAGTAAGTAAGTACCTGAAATTTCGCACGTTTTTTGTAGATGATCTGCTATCTATTGTATCATGTTTATTTTCATCTCGCAAAAAATAGGCTGCTATCTGAAGGCATGATTTATTAGGTAAACGAACGTAATTCATTACACAAAGATTGCTTTGTTTTGTTATTATAATCACAGACATAAAGTGCAAATTTTACAAAGCCTAGGTGACTGATAAATTTAGTGACGAACTGACAGATGATTTAATAGGCTCAAGAAAGATGTGTGGCTGAGGAAATTATTTTAATTCGTGTTTCATCCAATCCATCTTCAAGACAAATTTATTTTAGTGAGGTAACAATTCTGTATCATTTTTTATCTTCATCGCCCGAATCTTTATCCACAGCCCACGGTTGAATTTCGCTGGAACCATAAATCAGGTACACGATAGCTCCAAGCATCAGAACCCCTGCACTTAGCAGAAAACATATGTTCCATTCTTGAAGCGTCTGAAAGCAAATTCATGCCCCATAAAACAATCGGTGTTTCAGAACTTCCAATACACAAGTTTTAGCTTTATTTTCTTACATGGTTCGCTACAATGAATCCCACTGCAAAGGGCATTAAAATTTGACTAATGATGTACCAAAATGCAGATATTCCCATTATAATGCCGGAATGTTTGGGTGCTAAGTAAATACAAAGTAATCTGAAATCCAGAAATCATCGATAGAGTAGAATATTTGTGCAGGTGACTGAAGCCAATTACGTACTTTTTTTGAAAATAAAAACTTACTGTAAGATGAAAAAATTGAACGATAGAATGATTTTAACCAGTACAAAGCACGCCATTGATATTGCAAAATTGCAAAAGAAGGCAGCTACGATAAGAAGAATACTCGAAGAGGTGAATCCGAATGTCATCATAATTTTATGTATCTGTAAAAGGCAATGAGTAAGAAAACTCAAAAATTCTTACTTGAGCTGCAAATTAAAAATTTAAAAAGATTGTGCACAATAAAGACCTTATTTTATTCCACTTTTAACAAAATTATTTCGAAATGAGATTTCAACACACTCAGCAGCACGTTTGAAAGTGCTTTTTTTGTATTGGTTCATTTTGTCGATCTGATATCTCTGAACCTCGGCATCTTTCCTTGTCAGTACCTTCAAAACATGTTTAAAATTTCAAAAAAAAAAAAAAAATGATAAAAAATAAAAAATGACCATGACTTGTCACTTTTTAAATTTTGAGGGCATCTAGTTCGAAATATGTACTTAGTAAGTAAAGTTCCCAGTCTTCTCAGTTTCCTCATTTGAAAAATAAAATGAACAAAACAAATAAAATGAAAAAGTGTGGTATAAATAATGTCAACTCTTACAAAATTTTTGAGACAGTAATCCACCTCACGTTGACTTTTGAAAACTTGAAAAAAAGAACTGTCAATTTTCAACATTTTTAGAGCATATTTGATCTTATTTCAATACTGATAATTTTTCGTAAAAGCTGGTACATTTTTGGTAAAATTAATTAATTATTGCTGAAATCGTATCAAAGCTCAAAAATGCCTTTTTTGGCATTTTTTAGACTTTTAAAAATTTGAAAAAATGGCATTATTCACAATTAGGCTTTGAGCAAAAATCATATCCACCTGAACTTTTTTTAATTTTTTGGATTCAATTGACTACTCAAATCCTCCCTTGATGAATAACTTTTCGAAAAATTTAGGGATTGGAGGGGAGAGGGGGCACTGAGTGGTAGTTCTTAAGAGAAAACTTGTTGTTTCACATTACACTCCAAAATGTACTCGTATATGAAGATTGTAGAGCTATCGGAAGAACTTGTCAACAGGGTTGCCGGGTGTATGAAAAAATTCGTATTTATACAGAAATTTTTCGTTTTGAAAAATAAAAACAGATTCTGAACGAATTTCCCAGAAAATACGGAAAAAGTTTTTCTGCTCAAAATTCTGAAGTTTTCTGCATTTTTCATGGGAAAATGAAAATAAAAAAGTGATTGATTAATGTTCAGCCTACTTTGGTGACGCTGAATACGAAGATGACGTCGGATTTTTGATTGGATCCCATCCACAGCCCCCAGTTAGACTTTTACCCATTTGGAAAGGTTCTGGGGGCCATAGGTGAGGTCAATTTGTAAAACTAAGGCTATATTCGTGTTCAGCAATATCGAAAACATACTATTTAATGTGTCACACGAATGAAACTATTTTTTTGACTTTTACCACCCCCCTTTGGGGGGTACTGGGGGCCGTGGATGGGGTCCAATCAAACATCTGAAGTCATATTCGTGTTTAGCGTCACCGAAAACATACAATTCAATATGTCACATGCCCCAGATTTTTTTTGAAAATTTTGCCCAATTTTGGGGAGGGGGTGCTCCCCTGTCCATTAGAAGATCCCATATTGAAAATTGAATATTTCGAAAAAGCATCAAAAGGGACATCTATGGAAATTTTTTCAGAATTTTAAATGGTAGCTCCCACTTACAGCGCCATTTTGAAATTTGAACTTTCAAAAGTTCAACTTTACACTTTTGAAAATTTAAGAATAAGTATTTGAAAAGTTCAAAATACAATGCTTTTTTAAACTGTGAAATCAGTTTTGATCAAAGTATCATAGCTTTGGAGTAATGTGCTGCTGAAGTTGTGTACCTCGAGACAATGTGCAAATAATTGAAGCCCCCCCCCCCACCCGGGCTCTGAGGTGGATGGGGGTGATTAAAAAGTTTCATTTTTTGTTTTTATTTGAAACTCTCGGGTTGTATTTTTCAAATTTTTTAGAGTTTAAGACACCAATGTTCGAATTGTTTGTGCTTCAACAAAAAAAAAAAAAAAAATAGATTTTTTATGTCGAAATATTTTAGGCTTTGAACGAATTTTTTTCCCAAGTATAGTTACCAAGAAACCCTGACTTTGATATTTTCTTTACTTGATTTGATTTTAATTTGGTTTTATTCTGCAAATAGTCCATTATTGCTCCGGCTAAAGGTATCATGAATATGCAAGCAAAATTGGGCACAGATGAAATAATTCCCACTTCATTTACTTCTGTCTGTAGTACATCTGCGAGAGAATATAGGTAAAATAATTTTGTAATTATTGCCATCCCGCAACAGTTTACTTGCGATAATAATTATAATGCTAAAACGATATCTAATACCTTTGACGTATAATGGAAGACATCCACTTATTAAGAAGTATCCCCAACTATAGGTCATTTTTCCTATACACATTGCTGTAACTGCTGGCGAAGTGATGATTTCCCAGTAAGGATGGACGATCTGTTCGGATCATTTGAATTTGAATAAGAAAAGTTGAAGTTTCTTTATTGATTAATTAAACTCGGTTCAAGTTATTAATGTACTAACCTCTTTTCTGTGTTTGCTTTCAGTCTCACTTATAATGTACCACTTTTCTTCTTTTGATATAAACTTGTCTTGGGATGGTTCGTTTCTTACAATGATCAACCATATAATCGACCAAATAAAAGTACTTCCTCCTAGAACGTGGGACAAGGGTTGAAAAAAAAACATTTCATGATTTGAATAAGTATACCTAATAGAGATCTTCAACGTTCATATGTGTAGCTTTTGGGTTCAAAGACCTATCTACCTGCGGCAAAAAATGCCATTTTCCATCCCCAGTAATAGGCAATGTTTCCAAACACAGGGTATGACACAGCGACTGCGATGTATGCTCCGCAAAGAATGACTGACATGAATGTTGATCTTTCTTGCTGCGGTACCCAACGTGAGAATATTTCACCTGTGCTGGCAAAAGAGAAGCCCTGCTCCATAGTATGTAGGTAGGTAAATTAGATGCACACTACAGATTTGAGATGAGAAATTCTTCAAATACATTAATTGTGATGGGTACATATACTCACATCGAATAAACCAACCATACTACAGCATCCAATGAAAGCGTAAAAATTCCATTTAATAAACATAGGGCTGAGAATAGTTAATAGAGACTCCAATGCTATTACGATCCCATAAGTAACAGATCCTCCGAACTTGGTTGCCAAATATCCTCCAAATGCGGAGAACAATAAGCCATAATTAGTAGATGCTTGAACTAATCCGATGGTTTTCGAATCCCAGTCAAAATCAGCCGCCTTTTGATTAATATTGCTGGATGATGAATTTAAAATAAAATGATTTAGGTGTGATTGGTATGCTTACTTTTTCAATGATTTGATTGTCGATGGTGATGTTTTTTCTCGTTGTCATCTCGACAACAATTATGTTTATGCTGAGTTTCAATGCTACTGTGAGTAGATATCCCCAGAATAGTAAAACGAGCATTAGAAATCGTTTTGAAGACCAAAGGTGATATTTTTCCACTGGTTTTGGTTGATTTACGCTGTGAAAATTATCAAACAGTAGGTACATTTTAAAATCAAATTCCTGTTGTAAATAAATCAATATCGTCGACTTCACTTACCTTTCATCGTGATTTATTGCTAACAATTTCTTGGTGGGTTCTAGGTTTTCTGTGGATTTCCTTGATTGCTCATTTTCTCGGATTAAAGTCATTTTGTGCAGTGTGGGTGAGATGAAGTCCTCTTGTAACTGTGTGTATCATGTACCTATACTGAGTAAATCAAAGTTTGAAAAAATTTAATAATATAAAATATAACATCTTTCACATGGAAATAACTTTGCGTATGTTTGTAGGTAAAGTAGGTACCTACTATCAGCGTAGCTTCCACGATTTAATTTATTTATTCGGGCGATGCTTATCTGACATATTTACTGAACTTTGTGAGTAGATAAAAAGAACCAAAGACTAATTTAATACGTATGTAGCATCACAGAATGTAGTAATTATTCTTATCATTATTATTTTTTATTCCTTTGATGAATCTAAGAATGTTTTCCATCTGTTTGATGTTGTCAGGAATTAGAGTCAAAGTCTGAAATGTTTAAGGATGGGCGATTGACAAGTGGGTTTAGGTGCTTTGGTTAGGCTGAGGCGGGTGATTATACTTAATTTCTTCTGAGAATTTAGGAGATGAAGGTGCTTCCAAGTAAAGATTCATTTTTTGTGGGTGAAATGGTGAATAGTTTATGGTCAGTTTCTGAGTTCCACGGGTTTTGCCAATTGGAGTAGGTAGTAGGTACCTATTGGATGAATTTTAGAATGTTAATAACATCATCATGGGTCACAGAGTAGATATTAGAGGGGGTAACAGCTGTTTCAGCAGACTCATCTACTGCCTGATTTCCTTCAATGCCCACATGACTTGGGACATACACATAAATTTAATAATTGTATTAGTGGTCTGCAGTTTATAAATGCTTTGATGGATCTTATGAACAAGTTGATGTTCTGAAAATTTGTTTTGAATTAATAAAAAAAAAGAAAGTGAGTCTGATGGAATCAGGAATTTTTTGTCAAGGATTTTGGAGGTAGAGATCTTATTTGTGGGCAATGGAGTATGCCAGAAAGTTCTAAACAGAAAATAGAAGAGTATTTTGTGAGTTTTGAAGTTGATAGTTCTACCATCAATAGAAAAAGCATAGCCTGCATATTCAAATTCTTTTTTAGAACCATCTGTGAAGCATAAAATGAATTCTGGTCTCACTATATTTTTCTTTGATGAAATCTAATGGATATTTATTTATTTTTTTTGCACTGAGATAGAGATAGATTGAATTCTGGTAAAATTAATTCGCATGGTGGAGATTTATTGTAGTATTCAGAAGTGAGGTCTAATAAGTTTACATGGTTTTTTCTTAAAGAATTATTGAGAAAAAGAATGACTGTTAGAATGGTTTGAAATATTTTGAAGAAAGGATAGCAGTGCTCCAATACACAGGCGTAAGGTAGCATTTTGTATTATTTCAAGGATTCATAGTTTTCTACCTGACACACTGATATAAGCTGGACAATAGGGTGGTCCAAAGAACAATAGAAAAAACTTTAGGTTTCAATTTTTTGAGCTTACCCCCTAGAAGTGTTCGATTTGGTTAGAAAACACTTCACAAAAAATTTCAGGGTGAAAAAATAATATTTAGAGGTCGCGCAGGAGAGTTGAAGGTTGAGAAGGTATGAGCGGGTTGAGCGAAAACTTCTCACAGTTGCACGCCGAGGAATGCAGCGTTGCATTTCCTCATTGGATCGAAGCAGTATTACACAATGTTATCCCCTCTACAATGTATAATAAGAAAGGGTAGTCATTTGTGGGCTTTTTAAGATGTTATTAATGAAGAGTCGATGCCAATTTTTCAAATCCGAAGCTCATTGAAGGAGGAAATACAAAAGATTTCAAAAGTAAAGAAAAAAGTATGAATTTATGGTTGTATTACTACTTATTCTATTCTACTTGGTAATCAAAGGGAAAAAATGTACATATGGGATAGATTTACATCCAAATATGAATATTTTATAAGATTCAGCACTTTAAACAAATTGATGTTTTATTGACTATTATTAATTTTAAAGCTGTTACTTTATAAAAATGGAAATTTTTGATTTCTAAATTCCAAATTCAGGTTAAAATGAATTCTACAGCCAAAAAATCATAATCAATACTTTGGAATGGTTGTTTTAAAAATCCAAGAAAAATTAGTATCACATAATAAGTTGTGGTGGGGATGTCGCTCTCAGTATAGTTGCGCTGAATCAACCCGGTCAAGCTTCGTTGTGTTTAAGGAACAAACTTAGGGGGTAAGACCTTGAGATTTCAAAAAAAAAGTTACATGAACCACCCTACTGGACAACCATTACTTACACACATTCTATTTTGCTTCTAATTGAATTGGTTAGAGCTGAAAGGCGTTAAATGCCATTTTGTTGATTCTCGGGTTTCTTTGGAAAATGATGCATTGAAAACATTCCAAATTTACTGACATGATCTGAATTCAAGTCCAGTACTGGGAACATGGGGAGGGGGGTATCCATTTCTCAATTAGAGTGGTATTTTTGACAAAAATGTTTTCAATTTTTTTAAAATAATGACTTTTTGATTTTTTTTTGAAATTTTGTATTTTTCTATAAAAATGAACCAAAAATTGTAAAAATGTCAACATTTTATCCCTAAATTTCCAAAATGTGCATTTCCCCCCCCCTAAAAAAACATATTTTCATCTGCTTATGAATGCTGTGCACATCACTATTTTCAAAACTCAAAAGGTTCCTGAAACTTAAGTGACCCACCTTCACAAAGCATGAAGTCATACTCCATCATTAGCCATGATCACTTTTTTTTCAATGTTAACGAGTTAAAAGAGATCAAGTCCACCATCTTTGATGTGCCATATATCCAGAACACATGGAATATTTTTCAATCAGACCAATCTTAAAAATTGTCTAAAATGAACCTCTACTACTGGCCCGAGTGACATTTCTGACAATTTTTTACTTTTCAAATAAATTAGATTTTTGTGTTTCTTGAAAAATTGCATTTTGGCATGTAACACCTTTTAGCTCTTACTGATTCAACTATAGATTTATATAACTGAAGTAATATAAGAGGGATCTTGAAAGGTTATATTTTGGATTTTTAATTACTTTCAACAGATTTAGGGTTTTTATTGAATTCTGTTTAATGGATAAAAGAAGTGAGGTGTCCATTTGAGCTTACAGTTAAAAATTAGTCCAAGGAATTTTGTATTTGATTTGAATTCAAGTTTTTTACCTTTGAGGGTTAGGGTTTAGGGTACAATGTAATGTTCAATTTTGTTTTTTCTAGAAAAAAGAAGCGATAAGTATGTTTTAGACTCTAAGAATGAGAGACCACTTGAATCTGCCCATTCTTATATTTTGTCAAGAGTTTCTCAGATAAAGAGCTGTGTTATTTGCAAGTCTTTGAAGCATAGGGAGATGTTCATATCATCTGCAAATGATCACAGTGACATTGGGCGAGGGATATAACGCTATGAATACGTTCTATCAATAAAGAGAATAAAAAGAGTTGTGCTCAATACCGAGCCTTGGGGAACACCAATTTGGACTTAGTATACTTGAGATAAGGTATTATTTTTATTCTGACTTGAAATTTACAATCAGAAAGAAAATACGCAATGAAGAGAGCAAGGTGTCCTCTAATTCCAATTGAGTGAATCTTTTCAAGAATTTTGTACCTCCCCATGCCCTATCATAAGCCTTTCTTTAAATCAAATAAAATTGAAGTGTCTCTTTCATTATTTTCAAAGGCAGTAGAAACTTCTTGTTGAAGAGTAATAAGATGATGAGATGGTGGATCTTTTTTGTGTAACTGTATCAAAATCATTGTAAAACCACATCTCCATCAATAGATACATACCTATTACCTACATAATTATATGCATTTATAAGTGGGTTGATTAATTGATTATTTGAAACTTAAAATCATTATTTTCTTACTGCTATCATCATTTATTCAGTCAATAGGTTGATTATATTTAGTAAAAATATTTATTTTTTACTGCAATGGTCATTATGTTCAGTCAAGTGTGTATTTTTATCATGAATATCAGATACAGCCCAAGGTTGAAGTTCGCTCGAACCGTAAATCAGGTAGACGATAGCTCCAAGCATCAAGACACCGGCAGTCAATAAAAAACATAGATTCCATTCTTGAAGAGTCTATAACCAAGTTTAGGTGCTCATCAAACATTATTAGTTATCTACAAAAGCCTCAATAAATTATATAGCATTAAAGTCTTACACGGTCCACGACTATGAATCCCACGGCAGTAGGCATTATAATTTGACTGATGACGTACCAAAATGCAGATATTCCCAATAGAATGCTGGAATGCTTTGGTGCCAAATAAAGGCAGACCAATCTGAAATTCAGGAAATGATCGAAGAATATTCGTACCTACTGATTACAGAAGGGGTGACTTTTGTTGGAAGACTTACTGTAGGATGAGAAAATTGAATGACAGAAAAAGTTTAATCATGATGAAGCATGCCATCGATACTGTAAAACTGTTGCAAAAGGCAACGATGACGAATAGAATTGACGAGGTAGTGTATCCGAATGTCATCATTATTTTATGTATCTGTAATTAAATTATGCTTAAGATTCGGGAAAAAATTCCTGGACATCACTTGTATCAATGTCTGTGGTTAATGTTTGAGATCCTAATTTCGCTCATTTTGGAAACTTGCAAATGGATTTCAAAGTGACCATTTTGGGGAAATTGGGTTCATTGAGGAAAATAACAGAAGTACATACTAAGTATTATTCTTTACTTGATTTGGTTTCAATTTGGTGTTATTCTGCAAGTAATCCATTATAGCTCCAGCTAAAGGTGTCATAAATATGCAGGCAAAGTTTGGAATCGATGAAATCACCCCTACTTCATTCACGTCTACATGTAATACGTCTGAAAAAGTGGAATATTCTTTGTTATTATCGTGGACTCGTCATTTTTCACTTTTATTTTCAAATGTGTCTCATAATACCTTTCACATAAAGAGGTAGGCATCCAACTATTATGAAGAATCCAAAACTATAAGTCAGTTTTCCTACTCCCAAGGCCCAAACTGCAGGTGAAGTGATAATTTTCCAATAAGGGTGAACGACCTGTTTGGTTAGTTTGAATGTTGTTACTCCTCCATTATGATTAATGTTCAAATCTAACATACCTACCTCTTCTCTTGGCGTTGTTTCAGTCGCACTTATGATGTATAATTTTTCCTTTTTTGAAATGAAGTTATCTGCAGATGGTTCGTTTTTCACGATGATTAACCAGATTATGGACCAAATCAGAGTACTTCCTCCTAAAATGAAAGAAGATACCTAATAGTTGGATAAAAGTATGAAGGCTTGAAAGCTTAGTTAGGTAATGGGATAGGTACCAGAAATGTAAAATATCATTCGCCATCCCCAATAATACGCCACGTATCCGTAGACAGGATACGATACTGCAACGGCGATGTACACTCCACAAAATATTATTGCCATGAACATTGATCTTTCTTTTTCTGGTATCCAACGTGAAAATACCTCTGCAGTGCTGGCATAAGCAAAACCCTCCAAGCAAAAAATATATGTATCATCAAATTCCTCTATCTACGCTTCAATTAGGTACTTGCACTTGTGATACTCACATCAAATAAACCAACCAAGCCACGACATGCGATGAAAGCAAATACACCCCACTCTATAAACATAGGATTCAGGATAGTTAACGCAGACTCGATTGCTGTTGCGACCCCGTAGGTGACTGAACCTCCAAACTTGGTGGCTAGATATCCTCCGAATGCTGCGAAGAACAACCCGTAATTAAGTGATCCTTGAACTAATCCTATGGTTTTCGAATCCCAATCAAACTCAGCTTCCTGTAGATTAGTAGATAATTATTGTTGAATTTGAAACGATGTTCTTATAATGAGTGCTTTTCTTTTTACTTTTTGAACGATTTCATTGTCAACAGTGATGTTTTTATTCGTTGTCATCTCGATAATGATTATGTTTACGCTGACTTTCAACGATACCGCGAAGAAATATCCACTGAACATTAGAATCAGTACTAGAAATCGTTTTGAAAACCAGAGGCGATATTTTTCTGCATATTTTTGTGGGTTTTCAATTTTACTGTGGAAATTTTTAAGCAAAATTAGTCGGTATCCCTTCGGAAATTATAGTTAAGCAAAGGTAAACCCAAGTTTTTATGGCAAGGAAATTAATCTGTTCTATGTACTATACCTCTCATTGCAATTTTCCAACAATTCCTTGGCGAGTTCTAGATCTGCTGAAGCTTCTCTTGATTCCTTATCTTTTTGAATTTGTGTCATTTTTTCTAATTTTTGCGGGATGAACTTCGCTCTGTACTAAGCATGTACTACTGAACCAAGTTGACGAAGTCATACTATGATATCTGGTGTATTGCATATCTTTTTGTGGGGAAAGATTTGTGCAGTTGGATTTAATAATTGTGAGGTTTCGCTTTCACGACTTGATTGATTTATTCGAGTAACTGTTTATCTGGCATATTTATTTTTTATTTACTCATTCGTCTTGGCGAATTTCTAAAATTAATAAGTACCTACCTAGATAAAATCCTGAAGAAATTAAAATGCATTAAAAATGTACATCTGTACCTTATCTTTCAGTTTCACTCACTTATAGCTGATCTTTTGAAAGTAAAAACTTATTTTTACATAATTGCGATTGGTCAGTTTGACTCTAAGTGATGAGTTTTTTGAACTCACAATTGACACTTTCTGAATTGAATGAAACCAAGCTACATAGATCGAGAGAGCATGTTCTGAAACTTTTCTAACCAAAATTTCAAATGCTAAAATTCGTTTGTGAATTTTTGAAAAATTTTGAAAATTCAAAATATGTTCAGTTATGTGTATAAAAATTTTTTCTCGAGCAAAGTGAACCAATGCGAATATTTCCTTGAAGTTCAACTCCCTCACATCAGCAAAATACTGACTTCGACCCATTCTGGAGCCTCCAACCCCAGCGCTTTTTCAATTTTTCTATAGAAATTTAAAATCGTGTTGGATGGGCTAAAAATGAACTTTGAGCACCATTCCGACTGTCTTAAGTAGTTACGGTGAATTTTCGGGAAATATGACCTTAAATTTTTAACTAATTTGTGAATTCCAGAAAAAATGAAAAAAATTAAAATTTTTGAAGAGGGTAAATGACGAGTAGATTTTTCAACCAGGTATCATCTGGTGTGCTTATACGATCACTCAGACCTTTTCGGCCTTTTCAAAACAATTTAAATTTGCTGGGCGCTGGACATTCTAAAAAGATAGAACTTCCAATGTAAAATTTTCAAAATGTGGTGTTATATTTAATCGTTGCATTTAGGTAGGTAGTTATCAGTTAAATGAAAAAAGTGAGATGAACCATTTTTAAGCACGTATTACATTGTTGAAATTATCCGAACCGTGAATTATTTTTCGCATTGATTCTCCTCTGTTTTGGCCAAATCTGTATTTTTGTCCTCAATATTTGACTCTGCCCAAGGCTGAAGTTCACTCGAACCAAAAATCATGTACACAATAGCTCCAACTATCAAAATTCCCGCCGTTAGTAGAAAACACGTATTCCATTCTTGAAGTTTCTGAAATGATAGGAGTACACTTTGGTGATTAGGTTCAACCTCATGACTCATCATAATCATGGTTTTATTTTCAGAAATTGAATTATGCATCCTTACATGGTTCACGACGATGAATCCTACGGTTGAGGGTACTGCAACATGGCTTATAACATACCAGCTTGCAGATATTCCCAATAAAATACTGGAGTGTCTGGGTGCCATGTAAAGGCAGATCAATCTATGAATAAAAAAGTGAATTCTTTTATAGGTAAAGTAATCTTATTTCAGAACGAATGATGAACAATTATTGCACTCCATTAGGGTGAATTGCGAAAAAAAATGTCACCGGATTTTTAACAAAATTCAGCAGAGAACTTCATTTTGAGTTGAAGGTAACTCAGAAAAATTGGGGGGAAGATAATATGAGCTCTCAAAGAAGCTGTATTTTCGAAAAAATCGTGTTTTTTTCGCTTCTGTTGCTACCCAACCTGCTTTGGAAAAAATATGGCCCAGTCCCAAATGAAAATATTTGAGATTCTGCGCCGATCTGTGCTAAAATCGTCAAAATCCAAGACCAGTTTTGAACTGAGTGGTTGAAAATTTGCGAGTCGCTTATTTTTGGATAAATTCATGTTTTGAAATTTTTTTCTTTGCCTATATTTCGCATTAATTATGCCGAAATATTGAAAGATATTACCGATTCTCAAAATTGAGGAAATATTTTGGAACGCTACGGTGCCAATTTTTGGTCATTATACTACCAATTTCAAAAAAACGAGAAAAACAGCCAAAAACTTAAGAAATTTTTTCGGTTTTTTGAAATTGGTAATAATGACTAAAAAATTGGTATCACTTCCAAAATATTTCGCAGTTTCAGGAATTATACCTTATACCGTGTCCCCATAATTACATAATGAAAATATCTACTTACTGTACGATGAGAAAATTGAATGACAAGAACAGCTTGATTAGTACAAAACACGTCATAGACAAAATAAAATTATTGCCGAGAGCAGCTACTACAAATAGAATGGATCCAGTTGCATAGCCAAAAGTCATCAATATCTTATGAACCTGAGAAAAACTCGAGATTATTGAAGAACTCAACCGACAAACATAATTATCTAGTGATTGCTTAAATTCACTCACTCGAGATGGTTTTAGATTATGATTATTTTGCAAGTAGTCTATAATTGCTCCTACTATTGGCGTCATAACGATGCAGATGAAATTTGGAATCGAAGCGATAACTCCGACCTCGTTTATTTCCCTTTTTGTTATGTCTGAGATTGTGAGAAAAAAAAAGTGTGTAGTACTTACTCGTATATTATTATTCAATATGTCCACTTTTCAGATCTCATCCTATTATAGGGCAGGGCTACTAAATTCTTACTGGCTTCTATATCCTCATCGACTTTCATCCTCCACACTTGAAGAGTGATGTCTCATGCTGCGCCAAGGGGGGAGGGTACAGAAATAGAGGAGGGTTTGACTACTCACCCCTTACATATTGAGGAAGATAAGTGACTATGATGGAGAATCCTATACCATATGTAAATTTTGCTACACCCAAAGCCCAAACTGGAGGTGACTTGAAGATTTCTTTATACGGATGAATAATCTGTTCAATGAGCAGAAGAAAAAATGATCAATGGATAGTAAAGTAGTTTGTTGTATGAGTAGGTGCCTTTGTCTGATTTATGGGTTGATTAATTTAATAATTGTTACTTCATTCCTAGGTGATGTTTCAGTTTCATTTAAAATGTATGATAGCTCTTCTTTAGAGATTAGTTTATCTTCGGAAGGTTCGTTTCGTACTATAATGAGCCAAATAACTGACCATATGAAACAACTCCCACCTGCGTGATTATTTCAAAATGTTGGTTAAGTCATTTTAATATGTGTTTAGATTAACTACGGGGGATTCCAAGCTGAGGCTAAAATTTTTGAATCGCCAAAGCATGTCTTACTTAATGCTTCATCAGTCAAAATTATAGGTACTTTGGTGTATTTTTAGATTTTCAGCAAATTTTTGAAAATTGAAGGGCCAAAAATGGGAGAAAATTGGCCCCAAGTTGACATAGTAAGCTGAAATTAGGCATGTGCCCTGTTTTCGTGCCGTTTTGAGCGATACTGGAGCCTCCAGTAGATTGGAAGAGGAGGTACACTGAGCCAACATCGCCCCACCACACTGTAAATAAATGGTCTAATACTACGCGAACCTATGGAGTGATCTGGACAATGAAGTCAAAGCAACAAACCATGAGGAGATTAAGTATGAGCCATTTTCTTGGGAGGAGCTAGATGGAGCCTTGAAAACTTCCAGAAATGGGAAAGCCCCAGGCAGTGATTGATAAGTTACCAACCTGTTCAACAATGACCATGCTAATTTTGATGTGAATGTCAATCCATCCACATCCGCCACTTTTGGATCCCCAAGTCAATGTGAATTTCAACCCTATTTCGACCTAACTGTCGATGTAATTGTCGACCAATGTTGATCGACATTCACGTTGACAATTGGTCCGACATAGCGTCAAAATTTGCATTGACATGTGGGATCCCAATGTGATGGATGTGGATGGATCGACATTTGCATCAACAAGCTTGTCGATCTCCTGCTACAAAAAAATTGGAAAAATTAATTTCAAAAATTGAGATTTATTCCAAAAATGATTTTCTCAGAGGTGGCCATTGCTAATGCTGAAAGCAGCATCGACCCGGAGGCCTCCTCCGAGGAAGTTGAACATAAACTCCTTATATTGGAAAGGTGCAATACTTTATCTAAGAGTACAGAACTAATACATTTTCATGTCAACAACATGTCGATGTTAATGTTGATGTGAAATTCGACATCAGCAAATACATCCACAATATCAATGTCATTTTCAAAATTTTTAAAATCTTTTAAAATTTGGTTGAGGTTGGTGTTGATGTATTTGTGGACCATCAACTTTTACATTGACACATCATCAACAACTCCAAATTATAAAAACATGATTAATTTTGTAAATGCCATCAAAAATTTGTTTTTCTCTTCAAACAAGATCATATTCTAAAATGTTTAATGAACTTTTGAACACTACAACAAAAATTTAAATTCTGAAAAATTGGTCAACATAGTTGTGGATGTAAATTTTGAGCATAGAATTTTACATCAACATGTCAAAATCGCATGTCAAGGTGTCAGAAATAATGAGAAAATTTTGAAAATTTTCACTATTGTTGTGCGGGAACAGACTTATTCAAGAATGCCACAATAACCAGTAAGAAGAGACTAACTTTCTACAATAAAATACTATCAGGTGCTGCCATACCCAAAGACTCACATACAGCAATTGTAATACCCATTTTCAAAAAAGGAGACTGAAATGACCCATACCATGGAATAAGCCTGCTAAATGCTGCTTACAAAATATGTACTTGAAAAGATGCTAGTGTGAAGAATTGAGAGCCATGAGGAGCCAATAATATTGGAATGTCAAAATGGATTTTGAAAGGGAATATCGTGCATAGATGGAATAAGAATCTTGTCGTCAAAACCAAAGCTGATGGCCTTTGAGGGGAAAGAGCCAATACATAGTAAAATTGTTGTAAATGGACTGCCAGTGGAACAAGTCAGAAGCTTTAAATATCTCTGGTGCGAGCTATCTTACGAAGGAGAGGTAGACACACAACTTAAGATCAACAAATTCCTGAGAGTAAGCTGGGTGATAAACCAAGTCATCCCTCCAAGAGAAGTCAGAGCCAAAATTCGAATAAGAATCTACAATACGCTGGCAAGACCAATGCTGCTGTATGGAAGCAAAACATGGAAGATGAGAAATGGATATGAAAAGCAGAGTAACCACAGAGGAAATGAGATTCATGTAAGCCACGGCAGGATATACGAGATGTGATAGGAAAAAGAATGAAGACATACTGGAGGAGCTAGGAGCAGAGCCAATCATTGGGCGAGCAATTCTTGAACAGTTTCCCAGACGGGCTGAACAGCTCACTGGGTCAAAGTTCAATGATGATGATGATGATGATGGTGGAAATTTCCACAACATTTTACCCAATGAAAATTCAAAAACTGAAATTTTCTTAGAACCCTAATTTCAACGTTCTGAGTCGATTGCAGGTGGTTTTGTAGCTGTTCTGGAGTTTCCAACGATATTTCAAAAATTCCAGATTCTCAAAAAAAAAAAACAACGCAAAATCGGTCAAAATCAGTGACCCACTAGATCGAATACCTACCATTTCTCCAAAATCGGTCTACACTTTCATAACTTTGTAGGAAATTCCAAAACTGCTCACTTGGCTCTAGCTTCTTGATGCCTGTTTACAGTTGATTTTGAGTAGAGGGAGAGAAGGATTGAAAACAGTGTGCATTCAAATTTCAGCTTATATTTTGATTTTTTCATTTTTGCCCTCGTAAATTTTTGAAAATTCACCCAAAATAGAAAAAAATAATTTTCTGCGTCCAAAATTTTGACTGAAGCTTTGCCCAATTCAAAAAATTTTGTACCAACTTTGTATAAGGAATATCATACCTGCTAGATAAAATATCATTTGCCATCCACAATAATACGCCACGTATCCACATATCGGGTAGGAAACTGCTACAGAGATGTACACTCCAGTAAAAATGATCGCCATGAATCTCGATCTTTCTCTAGTAGGTATCCATCTTGAGAATACTTCAGCGGTACTGGCATAACCTATACCCTATCTCATACCATGATCATAATTATGCACCTTATTAGGTACGCCATGCCATTTATCTTGTTCTAAAAAAAATCCATATTTTGCTTACTTACATCAAAAAGACCAGCCAAAACCCTACTCGCTATGAACGCATGAAAACTCCACTGCAAAATGATCGGATTCATGATGATTATCAAAGACATCACCATAGTGAACCAACCGTATGCTATAGAACCGCCAAATTTAGTAGCAAAATATCCTCCAAGAATACTGAAGAAGTAGCCGCACGACTGAGAGCTTAAAACAATTCCAATTTCTTTGGAATCCCAATTGAAATCCGGTGGCTGAAATAAAGTTTAAATAGTTACATTGAGAGCTTATGATGGCGGATTGGCGGAAGCTTTTGAATTCATATTGACCTACCTTGTAAATCGTTTCGTTCTCAGCGTTGATGTGTGTTTTATTTCCAGTCATCTCGATAATTGCTATATTAACGCTAACTTTTACTAGGACCGAGAAAAAATACCCGAGAAATAGCAAGATCAGGATTAAAAATCGTTTTGACCACCAAAGCGGATATGGCTGTGGGATTTTTCCTGCTTCCCTGTGAAAGGAATTGTATTTTGAAGCATTTCAAATGTCGATTGCATTGCTTATAAAAATGAACTTGTGAGATGTGTTGTGGAGAACTTACTTGTTTGTTTGATTTTCCAAGAATGTGTCGTCTTCTTGACCAGGAATATTGCTAAATCTGATTTTAGCTCGATCTACTGCCATTTTTCTAGGATCTAAAATACTTATGAACGATACTAACACGTGTAATACTTTGTCCTAATTTTGATTAGAACTGCTTCTCGAGAAATGAGAATGCATTCAGCGTCTAATCTTGGTGAAAGTTATCTCGTGACTGTGTTTGCCAAAGCTGTATATTTTTCATATCCAACTTCTTCTCGTACAGGTTAATTAAATTCATATCATTCGTTTGTTTTATTGTTTTGATAATTGATAAATTCCAAATTACATAAAAATAAATAAAAAATAAATTTGATAGGTATAATTATATCATGTCTCATCATTTATTAATAAATTAGGCTACAATAATATATATATGGTCCAATTGTTACACATCAATAAAAATGAGGACGTTTCCTCCGAAAATAATCATTCGTTTGGCTGTAGCAAAGTTTCGCTTTTGGTATTGATTTCAACATCTTTGTTCTGATTTCTCGATGACCATCCTTGATCGTTGCTGGATCCATAAAACACTGTTATGATAGCTGTAAATATCATAACACTTCCACTCAACGCGAAACAGCCGCACCATTCCTCCCAAGTCTGAAAAAAATGAAATTTCTTCAGTAATTGACTATCCCAAATTCTCCAGTCGAAGTTGTCCTACGCTAGGACTTACATGATTGACAACAATGTATCCAATAGATAATGGAGCTACTATAGAGCTAGCAGAAAACCAGAATGCAGATACACCAGCCACAAAACCAGCGTGGTCTCGTGATATTCCAATAACTACCAATCTATGAAGAATTTTTTTGGAGTGAATGGGGTATTGCACAGTGCTTGGAAGAGCATAATATTTTCAACTTGACTTACTGCACGACTGTAACTTGTATTGTGAGAGAGATGACAATAAATACGGAGCATATTAAAGACACAACGAAATTAGAAAATCCGACAATGAAAAACAACACACCTGCCACCAGCAATCCAACAGTCAGAGTTGATTTTTGTACCTGTGAAATATAGGAAAAGATTTAAAATTGATCTTGAATACCTTCTGTGATTGGAGTTGCTGATCTTATTTTTATGTATACTTGAGAGGCATCATAACCGAGGTTGTTTTGCAAGTGGCTTATTATCAATCCTGCTATAGGAGTTATAAAGACATTCGCCACATTGGGAATACCTGATAGAACTCCTACTTGAGCTACATCCTTGTTGGTAATGTCTATAAAAAAAAAATTGGTATTTTTTTTATTATGATGAAATGGTTGTTCAAAATAGAAGTTGTGTAGTCGAGAGATTGTTCTTGCTGACCTTTTATGTAGAGGGGAAAACAAAAAACCATGGTCATCTGAGCCCAGCTATAGGCGATCTTATTTAAACATAAGGCCCACAGTGCCTTAGACGTGAAAATCTTTCTCCAAGGGTATGTAATCTGTCAGTAGGTAACTACAAATTAAAATTCAGTTGAATGCCCCCTCCCCCTCCATCCCTGAAAGGATTACTTACGGTTTTACGATCTCTAACTTGCATTTCAGTGAGGTATCGTAATTCACTAGCTGAAATTCGTTCATCTTGCGATGGATCATTACGAACCATCAGGAAGAATAAAATGCTCCATATTATTGCGATAGATCCTATTCAAAAATGATTTTAAGTTTCGCCGGGAGTGGGGGGGGGGGGTTAGATATTCAAGGTTATGCAGATGAGGTAATAGGTACGTATTTATTTAGGTACCTGAGAAGTAAAATATCATCGACCATCCCCAATATTGAGCGATGAAACCACATACAGGGAATGTTACAGCTGCACCCACATGATACCCGGTGAAACTGAAAGCCACAATTTTTGGTAATTCATGCTTCGGGATCCATCTACTGAATATATCGCATGTACTGGCATAGGCAAAACTCTGCAGGTACCCACGAAGACATATAATTCGTCATCAAAAAATCTTCAATGTTTTCTAGGCGAGGGAGGCAGGAGGCAACCTTACTAAAAAAAAATTGAAAGCGGACGAAGTTGAATGCAGGGGCGAGGGTCCACCCCGTCCCCCTACTGATCATTTTGGAAGTAGGTAAAAGTTGGCAATTTTGAATGTTCCATGATGAACTGACAACTAAAATTTGTAAATAGTATTTAACATTTTTGAAAACCAGTATTTTTCAAATTAAATTCCTCAAAAATATTTCGTCCTAACTTCTCGGGCAATACTTTAGGTTTTCCTTAATATCTATGAATTTCGCAAAACTTTTCAAAGTCAAAATCAAATTATATTCATTACCCACGACTATTTCACGCCTTTAAAGTACCTATCATGTTGAGAAGCCATGAAAAATTTCAGTGTTCTTCTTACAAAAAAAATAACTAGCTAATTTGTTGCAAAATTTGCGATTTTGTAATTGAAATTTTCAAGACCCCCCCCTCCCCCCGTAAAATTGATTTTCTTCGTACTTTGGTTGAATCGAAGGAGCATGCTAAAATATGTCACTAGTCAAAATTTCAGGCGCTGAAGTGCATCTTTCGATTTTTTGCGGATTTTCAAAAATTAAATTTAGAACAAAAATAGGGGAAAAATCAAGATTTTACCCGATTGACCTAAAAAGCTGAAATTTGGTATACGTACCAACCTGTTTCTGATTGTGTGAATTGATTGGATGGTTTTGAACCTAGACTCTTCGGTACATTCTCAAAATTTTACTCGATAAAAAAATTTCACTTTCAAAAATCTGCTGGAGGCTTCATAACATTGCT
The DNA here is from genome assembly GCF_950023065.1 of Planococcus citri. Classification (NCBI taxonomy): domain Eukaryota; kingdom Metazoa; phylum Arthropoda; class Insecta; order Hemiptera; family Pseudococcidae; genus Planococcus; species Planococcus citri. Next base: position 65,671,501 of record NC_088678.1, on the reverse strand, counting down.
CAAAATGGTTCGAAACCGTTTCTAATCATATTGGGAAGCTTATAATAGGGTAGCTATCTAAATCCAGATAATTTTGAGAAAACTTTATTTTCAAAAATTTGCTAAAAATCCAAAAAGACTCGTCAGCATCTGAAGTTTTGGCTGGTGATGTATTTTTCGATTCAAATTTGTCCAATTCAAAATTTTTTTCCGATTGGGATAGTCTCCTTGGCAGCACTGGAAAAGGTTGCAAATCACACATTCTCCCTTTATCGCTTCTTCTCTTTTGTTCCGAATTTTCAAAAATTTCACTCCCTCGATTCATCTAATATTTTTTCCAAGTTCAAAGCTCACCAAAATCTGCATGTATTAATATGAGATTGAGAGGGGACTGATGAGAATGAAAATGAATCAGCGAAAAAAAATTAGTAAAAACATCCATTTTGTGTCCGTTGTAAGATGAGGAGAGATTCTTGATGTTTTTTAAAAACAAATTTCAATAAACTTTTTCCCATCTCTTATCAGATATCGATAGAATTCCTTGAGAATCTAAGATCAAAGTACATAATTGAACTTTTTGCCCAAAAATTATCCAGAATTGAGAATGATTAAGCAAATTCGTTGGAAGAACACCATTTTAATCCTTTGAAAATGTATTTTTCAACAAGATGGAATTTTCGAGTTGAGAATTTTACTTTTTCGAATGCAGACAGTCGATTTAATCAAAACTTTCGTTTCGCTGTTATTTCGTAAAATGAGCTGTTGAAATTAAATCAACATTTTGAAAACAAATTTTGAGCTTTGGCTTTCAATTTATGGTACCCACTCATTCCTACTCCTTATACTCTTTCTCTCGATATCCCAAAAACATACCTACCCATGGAGAACCTTGATGATGCAGGATTAAGTAGTAGGTAGGTACTTGTTTACGTCTATGTTTGTAGCTTACTTCAAAAAATCCTTCGGCCATTCGACCAACTCCAAATAAATAAATATTCGTGCGAAGTGCCAGAGGTGATAACATCGTTAAAATAGCCGTTGTTAAAATTCCAACTCCGCAGATTGTCACGCCACCGTATTTTGTCGTTAGAAATCCTCCAATGAAACCGAAACAGAATCCGTAGGAAAATAAACTCAGTACCCATCCTTTGGTTTTCATATCCCATGCAAACTCCGGTTTCTAAATGAACATTGTCAAAGTACTTAGATTGAACTAAGTATTCAGAATGTCTGATGTTAATACTGATAATTTTTTGAATCCCTGCGAAGACCATCCGCGCCAAAAACGGCACCAAATATTTAAAAAAAGAGTGCGAAGCTGCCATTTTTGGCACAGGTGTTTTTTTTACGGTGGTATATGCAATATTTTAATTAGGTACCTACTAATTTCGGAATCTGATATTGTACGTACTTGGGTGATGATTTTATCTCCTATAGAAATGTTCTTCTCAGATGTCATCTCCACAATCGCTATGCTCAAGTTTCCTCGCAGCATGAACAAATAAAAATGGCAAAAGAACACGAATGTCACTACCAGCAGACGTCTCGAACCCCATAATTTTATGCCTTCGGAATCCAAAACATCTTGCCTACGATGAATCAGTTTTTAATTATATGAGTCTTCAATCTGGAAGTTTTTTGGTATCCAGATTTTAAAAGTAAAAATGAAAACCTTTGTGGTCTTTTGGGACATCGCAGTAACTCAGTTGACGTGACTGTATCGCGGTATGGAGAAGAATTCATAGGAGTTTTTTTTTTTGACTGAATTTTGTGTAGGTAGGTATGAGGACTGTTGAAGTCAAACTACAGAACAACACACACCTGTGTATCTAATTTACGATACATATGTAATAACCTGTGTGATAAGAAACTATTCCGAAACTATTCCTATCACTCCATACACTTTTTTTTCACTTGTATTTGGTTACCTTACCTAGTTTTTTCCCCTTATCAACATTTTTTATTGTCTGGGTTTTCATTTTATTGGCCTGAGGAAAAGCTTCCTACACCAAGAATAAAAAATATCCGAGTATTTAATTTTTTTTTGAGAGATAACAAAGCTGTCAATGTCGAAAACTAAAAAGTCTAGGTATCGATATTTCGATTATCGAAATCGAATTTTAAGAATGAACATCTTCTTCTTCTTTATTGACGCAGAACAGTAACGAAAATGTCATGAAAATTTGCTTTATTCGGTATGTTCATCGTCTCGGTTCAATTACATTGATATCTTCATCTTGATTTGTCGACGACCAGTTTTGATCCTCGCTGGATCCTTTTTTATCAAATTTTCCCAAGAATAATTTCTCATTGTAGGTTTCCATATTCGTTCAATATGTATGTAAACTGTAATGGCATACTAAGAGATTAACTATATTGTAAGGTAACGTAGACACAGTTCAGTGTATATGCTTCGTGGTTGTTGGATTTATGAATATGAAGTTTAGTAGAGAATTGAGGAAGACTGATGAGAATGAAAATGAATCAGCGAAGGAAATAAGTTGAAACATCCATTTTATATTCTTTGCAAACAAATTTTCAACTTTCGCTTTCGATCTACAGTACTCGTTTCCTCTCCTTATAATCTTCTTCTCGATGTCTCAAAAGTAAAACTGCTTCGATCTTACGAGGGAACGCAACGCTGCATTCCTCGCCGCGCAACCGTGGGAAGTTTTCGCTCGACGACGAGCTCGTACCTTCTCAACAATCAACAATCGTGCGTGACCTCAAAATGTCAATTTTTTGACCTGACTTAGTTTTTTTCCTTATCAACATTTTTTAAGGTCTGGGTTTTCATTTTACTAGCCCAAGGAAAAGTTTCTTGAACCCAGAGTAAAAAATATCTATGAGAGATAACAAAGCCATCAATGTTGAAAAAAACTAAAAAGTCTAGGTACCTATCGTTGTTTCGATTACACCGAATTTGCAGGAGTGGAACTCTCTTCTTCTACTGAATTGACGCAAAACAGTGACGATGATGATATGAAAATCAAACAATAATTTGAAAATTGATTTATTCGGTAATATTCATATTGTTCATTGTCGTTGTTCAATTGTATTAAAATCTTCATCTTGATTTGTCGACGTCGACGACCAATTTTGGTCCCCGCTGGATCCAAATAACACTGTTATAATGGCAGCTAAGATCGCTATACATCCGCTCAATGCGAAAAAAATTCCCCATTCTTGATATGTCTGTGGAAATGAATATCAAAATTATCAGATTTGATCGAGATTTTGCGAAAATCAGAGTAAATCGAAAATCTGCAAACAAATTTTGGGATTGCATCTACATAAATTTTATGTAGATCAAGATGTGAATCTGACTTTTCGAATCAAGTAGGTATTGAAAGATTCTATGATTTAAACACATCATTACAACTAGATTCTTCTTCTCAATCAAGTTATTTTCTTACGTGATCAACAACTATAAATCCAAGCGATAGTGGAGCAACAATTGCGCTGACCGAGTACCAGAACGATGCTATACCAGCCACCAGACCAGCATGATCACGTGATATTGATACTGTCATGACACTATGAAAAAATCCCTTTAATAAATCCACAAGTACACAGAAATACCTACATTAATTTCTATCCAATGTGGAAGATGGCACTTACTGATGTATTGAAGAACAGGCCGAAAGAAATATCACCGTCAATACGAAGCATATTAAAGAAATGGTAAAGTTTGTAAATCCAACTGCAATGAATAGTGCTCCTGCTGATGAGAATCCTATCGTCAAGATCCATTTGTGTAGCTATACATAGTAACACGAAGTTTACTTTATCTTTGAACTTCTTCTAGGAACCAGAAACAATCAATCTGCACATACTTGAGATGGATTGAAACCTCGACTATTTTGTAAGTAACCAATGAGCAATCCGATGATCGGAATTAGAAAAATATTAATCACATTAGGGATACCAGAAAGAAGTCCCACGTGAGCTGTATTCCTTTTGGTCATATCTATAAATGGGAGATGCATATTATTTTTCTGTTGCACAGATCACTGAATAAAAATGTGTATTCCTCACCTTTGATGTACAAAGGAAAACAGTGAATCACAGTCGCTTGGCTCCAACTGTAAGCCATCTTATTCAAACATAGACACCATAATGGCTTGGATGTGAGGATTTTTTTCCAAGGGTATTTTATCTGCAAACGACCTCAAATGTGTTTGAAACTGGCTCGAAGAATTCCTTCAGAAGGATTTTACTCACGGTTTGGCGATCTTTGATTTCTATACTTCGTTTGAGGTAGCGTAATTCTTCTGGTGAGATTTTCGTGTCTTGTGATGGGTCATTGCGAACAAAGGTGAGGAATATAATGCACCATATCATTGCGAAAGTGCCTATAATGCAGAAGTGATGATGAATTTAGACTTCTCGAGGGTTTATTTTGATGCTAATATGTTCTCGAGATTACCTGAGAAGTAAAATATCATCGGCCATCCGAAATATTCAGCTATCAGACCACATAAGGGAAACGTCGTGGATGCAGCTACATTATGTCCAACATGGCTAATAATTACAATTTGTGGGAGCTCATTGGTTGGAATCCACTTGCTCCAAACGTCGCTAGTTCCAGCAAATGCAAAGCTCTGTGAGAATGAGAAAATAATGTGCGAAAATTTATTCGAGGTCATCGAGAAAACTGAAAAAGTGGTGGACGTAAATCTCTTACATCGAATAATCCTTCAGCTACTCGACCAATAGCGAATAAATATACACTGGTGCGGAGAGTTACTGGAGATAAAATGGTTATAATTGCAGTGCACATAACCCCTAGTCCGACAACCCTAACACCTCCATACTTTGTCGACAGATATCCTCCGACTGCGGAAAACAAGAATCCATAAGAAAATACACTCAGTATCCATCCTTTGGTTTTCATATCCCACGAGAACTCTGGTTTCTGAATTAAAACCGAAGGAAAACATTCCATTATGTGTTTATTCAAGAATAATGCTTGTGAACTTTTTATGCAAATCTGTAATTTTAGGTACCTGAGTAACGATTTTATCTCCAATGGTAATATTTTTTTCCGATGTCATTTCTACAATTGCTATGCTCAAATTTCCTCGCAGCATGAATATGTAAATATAACTGAAGAACATGAGTATTGCCACCAGTAAACGTTTTGATCCCCATAGCTTTGTATTTTCAAATCCTGTGTCCAAAGCATCCTGCCTGAAAAATTGGGTTCATTTTATGTGAGGTGAAATGATTCTGATTCAACTGTTCAGAAATGAGTGATTCTGAATGGATTTTTAAAAGAAAAAATTGAATAAAATTGTCACGACAGGAAAACAATTTTGGTATTCGGTCAAATTAGATCTAGGGAATGTCCAGATCTGGTTTGATCAGATGAGATCGTCTGATCAAACGGTCTGATCAGGTATGATCAAGCAAGTACGACAGGTTTGACCATCAAATCAAACGAGATCTGGGGAATATGTGGCAGTCTTCTTATCATATGAAATTAGATCCAGGGAATGCCGAAATCTGATCTGAACCAACTGGCTTAAAATCATCGAATCATATGGTATCTCATGAAATCTGGTAACCCTTAGATTAAGCGCTTTTTTTCACTTCTTTTATGGGGGCACCCCAAATAACTTTTTGTATACCCCCCCCCCCCCATAAACATTAAAAAAGAATTTATTTTCGCCTTATCTGTTTATAAAGTCCTCCTTTTGTTCCAAAATCCAAAATTGCAAAAAAAACTCCTGTTTTTTGCCTAACTTGCTTATAAAGTTCTGTTGTCCAATTCAAAAAGTTTCAATTTCAAAAAAATTGATCAAAAGAAGTCATTTTTTGGAAAATTTATCAAAAAGGGCCAATTTTTGGAAAATTGATCAAAAAATGTCAATTTTTGTAAAGTTGATTTCAGAAAAAGTCAATTTTTGGAAAATTGACCAAGAAGAGTCAATTTTTGGAAAATTGACCAAGAAGAGTCAATTTTTGGAAAATTGATCTAAAAGAGTCGATTTCTGGAAAATTGATCAAAAGGAGTCAGTTTTTGGAAAATTGATCAAAAAGAGCTGATTTTTGGAAAATTGATCAAAAAGATGAGACGATTTTTGAAAAATTGATCAAAAAGAGTCAATTTTTGGAAAATTGATCAAAACGAGTCAATTTTTTGAAAAATTGATCAAAACGAGTCAATTTTTTGAAAAATTGATCAAAACGAGTCAATTTTTTGGAAAATTGATCAAAAAGAGTCGATTTTTGAAAAATTTATCTAAAAGAGTCAATTTTTGGAAAATTGATCAAAACCAGTCAATTTTTTAAAAATTGATCTAAAAGAGTCGATTTTTGGAAAATTGATCAAAAAGTGCCAATTTTGAGGGATGGGAAGTCAAAACGCATCAATTATTAGCAAAATAGTCAAAAAGTGACCACTTTTGGTGCAATTTTCAAAAATTGTCAAAAGATGATCTGATTTACTAGTAAGTACGTTTTTCCTGGGTGGATAATATATGATTTTAATCGATTTGTTGAACTAACGAGATCTGATCAAATCAAACTTGATTCGTAATTTCCTGTTCTGATCTGATCCAATCAGTTGTTATCAAAGAGATCCAAACTGGTGTTTTAAATTTCAAGTTTACATTAGCTTCTTAGCTCAGATTTTCTAAGCTTCAGAATTGGATTTTGAGAGAATAAATTTGTCATTTTCGTTACACTTATAGGCAGTAAAGTTCAAATGTGTCCCTCCCCCGCTCCATTCCACAAAAAATGATAAGTGGTTCAAAATGTACGTATAATTTTTCGTCACTTTATCAAAACGTTGTAAATATTTCTTTCGTCAAGATTAGGTATAATTTATTTCACTCATTACATAAAACAAGAAACGTATTCGATATTTACCTTTGTAATACTTTGGAACGGAGTAGCTTGGCTGATGTGGCTTCATCGGAAGGTGCAGAAGAAGTCATGAATTACTGGATTTCTTTTTAGAGGTTTCTGGTTCAATTTTATTCGAGCATGAGCGAAGCACATATGCGTACTTTTGTGTCACAAAGTACAGTTTTTTTCTAGTCGTGATAAACTTTGTTTATTTTTATTTATTTTTTAAAACTGTTTTATGTTACGAAGGTAATTATTTTCTTTTAGTGAAGGTAATAATTTTCTTTGTCAAATTTTTCGTAGCATATGATTTCTCTACTGTATCTATTCGTTTATTATAGTTGCAAACCAAGTTTGTAACTTGTAAGGTAACGTAGGAAATTCAGATAATACGAACACATGCTTCGTGGTTTTTGGGCTTACAAGTATGAAATTCGGTTTAGTGGAAAATACTCGTGTTGAAAATGTAGATTGTTTATTTTTCGCTGTTAGGTAGGTATTTAAGATTCATTACTTGGAATGATTATTTTTATTTTTTGTTTTGACTCCGACAGGTCTATTATTGTCTCAAATGATTCACAAAGCGGTGACGAAATGATGAGTTTCTCGTTTATAAAAATCTCTTTATTGGGTTACATTCGTATTTTGGGGTCTTGTATCGATTGTATCAATGTCTTCATCTTGATTTATCGATGACCATTGCTGATCATCGTTGGATCCGTATAACGCCGTCATTATAGCAGTAAATATCACTACACCTCCATTCAAGCCAAAACAAATGCACCATTCTTGCCAAGTCTGCAAAAATCAAGATAAGATTTTAATTTCAAGATTCACTCAAATTCTGAAATCTCAATCCAAGATTTCGATTTTTTCTATGCATCAATTATTAAATTATGATTTCATACGTGATTAACAACTATGAATCCAATAGTCAGGGGGGCTACAATTGAGCTGATTGAATACCAGAATGCAGATATACCAGCCACAAGTCCAGCATGGTCATGCGATATCGATATAACCATCACTCTGTGAAAAAAATTCAGTTGTGTCAACTTGAGGGTGTTCGGTCAGTCTCTCGAAAAGAGAGAAAAGTTAGGAAAACTTGTTTCTCTGAAGGACTGTCTTGATATTAACTTACTGTAATAAAGTACTAATTATTGAAAATAAGGCCACCAGAATTACAAATATTATCAATGTCACTGCAAAACTAGTAAATCCTACTGCAATGAACAGTGCTCCTGATAACGAGAGTACCATTATCAGCATCCATTTCTGTAACTGCAGTAATCGGTTAAGCGAAGTTCTTTTATGTGCCTACTTATGGCTGACGTTATTGGTTTTCTTGAAACAGAAATAATCGATCTGTCCATACCTGAGATGAATTCAAACCTGGCCTATTTTGTAAATATCCGAGAAACAATCCAGTGATCGGAGTTATAATCAAATTTGCCATATTTGGAATGCCGGAAATAAATCCCACCTGAGCTGTGTTTTTTTTGGTTACATCTGGTGCAGATAAAAATGAAGAAATTATACATTGCTGCACAGAAATTATCATCCATCAGGACGTTCCTCAGCTATTCGGCTCACCTTTGATGTACAAAGGCAAGCAATACACCAAAGTCATCATACTCCAGCTGTAAGCAATTTTATTCAAACATAAACACCATAGTGGCTTGGATTTTATGATCTTATTCCAGGGATATTTGATCTGAAAACGATTAATACGTATAGCGAATTCTGAAACACTGATTCCTTTTTTTTTTTAAAGAAATAAACTTACTCACATTTTCTCGCTTTTTGAATTCTATGCTTCGTTTGAGGTATCTCAACTCTCCTGAAGAGATTTTTGCATCTTGTGATGGATCATTTCGAATCATTGTGAGAAATATAATGCACCAAATAATTGCAAATGTGCCTAAAACGTGATGACGATTCGGATGAGCCTTTGACGATTGAAGATTATCATATTCTCCAAATTTATCCATACCTGAGAAATAAAATATCATCGCCCATCCGAAATGTTGAGCTATCAAACCACACAGAGGAAACGTTAAAGCTGCAGCTACGTTATGTCCAACATGACTAAAAGCGATGACTTGTGGCAGTTCGTTCATTGGAATCCATCTGCTCCAAATATCGCACGTTGCTGCATAAGCAAAGCCCTGTGAATGAAAGCAAAAGTGAGCTCGGATTTGAAGCACAGAAGTTTCATGTTAGATGCTGGTATTGCTGGTAGGAGTTTATTACATACATCGAATGTTCCTTCGACTATTCGCCCAATTGCGAATAAATAAAAGTTCACGCGGAGAAAGAAAGGAGATAAGATGGTTAAGATAGCAGTCAACAAAATCCCCAAACCGTTAACAGTGACACCACCATATTTTGTTGACAGATATCCTCCAAATATGGCGCACGCATATCCGTAAGAAAACAAGCTCAATAGCCATGCTTTGGTTTTCATGTCCCATGCGAACTCTGGTTTCTGAATTTAAAAATGAATTATTTGGTCAACTGTTTAAAAAAACTTGTTCAATATGTTACGTACTTGGGTAATGATTTGATCTCCCGAGGTAGTATTTTTCTCGGATGTCATTTCCACAATCGCTATGCTTAAATTTCCTCGCAGCATGAATATGTAAAAATAACTGAAGAACATGAGTATTGCCACCAATAGACGTTTTGAGCCCCATAGTTTAGTATTCTCAAATCCGATATCTAAAGCATCCTGTCTGAAATCGTGGGAGAGTCATCAATCATTTTGATACGTATGTACTTTGAGAACCCCTAAAAAGATTTTGTATTTAATTCAAGATCTGATCAAACCACCTTAGACCTGTATGAGCAGAAGAAGACAATCTTTGTATTAAATTTGGCCAGATATAATTGGGTGTCGTCTGATCAGAATTTGGGTTAGCGACCGGACCTGATCAGATCTGATTGTGTTTCCCTGAGATATATGTACATATGTAACTAAACGAAAAAATTTGATGGTCAATTGGTCAAGTCCTTAAGATTATCACCTTTGTAATCCTTTGGCATAGGCGATTAACTTGGCTGATGTGATTTCATCCTGATCGGCAAGTGGAGAAGAAGTCATCGATTACTGGATTTTTCTAGAACTTTCCTTTTCAATTTTATTTGCGTATTGAAACACACACGAGTAGATACCTACTGTTGTCAAAAAATATAAATTTTTTTCTGGTCATTGTAAACCTTCGTTTTTGTTTGAAGTACTTGTCTTTTGTGGGTAATTACTTATAGTATGTACTTTCTTACTTTCTTGAAAGTAGTAATTGTCTTTTCTTTATCAATGTTTTTATGGTGTAAGTTTCCATTAAGGTTATACTCAAGTATTTGCTTATTATGAAAATTTTGAAAGAACCATTCGCGTACGAAATACGAAAATAGATTCATTTTTCGAAAATCATTCACCAACGAATTGATTAATATGAATCAATTCGTTCGCGAATGATTCACCGAAAATTATTCAACTCGTTCCTGGATGATTCGCCAAAAATTTGGTTGAATGAATCGATTCGTTCACGAACGAGTGACTTATTTAAATCAATTCATTCGCGAATGATTTACTAAAAATGATTCAGTTTGTTCGTGAATGAACTTTTCATATCATTCGTTAATGATTCACAAAAAATTGATCAAGTGAACCGATTCGTTCGTGAATGAGTCATTTATACGAATCAATTCGTTCATGAATGATCCACCAAAAATTATTCAATTTCTATCGTGAATGACTCACCAAGAATTAGTTGAATGAAATACGAATCGATTCGTTCGCGAACGAGTGACTCATACGAATCAATTCATTCGCGAATGATTTACTAAAAATGATTCAGTTTGTTCGTGAATGAACTTTTCATATCATTCGTTAATGATTCACACAAAATTGATCAAGTGAACCCATTCGTTCGTGAACGAATCATTTATACGATTCAATTCGTTCGTGAATGATCCACCAAAAATTATTCAATTTCTATCGTGAATGATTCACCAAGAATTAGTTAAATGAAATATGAATCGATTCGTTCGCGAACGAGTGACTCATACGAATCAATTCGTTTGTGAATGATTCACTAAAAATTAATTAAGTGAATCGATTCGTTCGCGAACGAGTCAATTATACGAATCAATTCATTCGTAAATGATTCACCAAAAATTAATCAACTCGTTCCTGAATGATTCGCCAAAAATTGGTTGAATGAATCGATTCGTTCACGAACGAGCCACTTATTGAAATTAATTCGTTCGCGAATGATTCACTAAAAATGATTCAGTTTGTTCACGAATAAATTTTTCATTTCGTTCGTGAATGGTTCACAAAAAATTGATCAAGTGAACCGATTCGTTCGCGAACGAGTGACTCATGCAAATCAATTCGTTTGTGAATGATCCACTAAAAATTGATTGAGTTAAGTGAATATATTCGTTCGCAAACGAGTCAATTATACGAATTAATTCATTCGTGAATAAATCACCAAAAATTGATTTAATGAATCGGTTTGTTTGCGAATGTGTCACGTGTCACTCATACAAATCAATTTGTTCGCAAATGATTCACTGAAAATTATTCAGTTCGTTCACGAATGAATTGTTCAATTCGTTCGTGAATGATTCGCCAAAAATTAATTAAATGAATCGATTCGTTCATTAACGAGTGACTTGTAATTCGTTCGTGAATGATTCACTAAAAATTATATAATTTGTGAATGATTCATCAAAAATTAATTTAATGAATCGGTTCTCTCGCGAACGAGTCACGTAGGTATACAAATCAGTTCGTTTGTGAATGATTCGCTGAAAATTATTAAATTCGTTTGCAAATGATTCGCCAACATTTATTCAATTTGTTCTCGCTAATGATTCACCAACATTTAATCAATTCGTTCGCGAATAATTCACTAAAAATTAATTATTTCGTTCTCGAATGATTCAACTATATGTAAATCGATCAATTTGCTCAGTCACCAATCGTTTGTGAATGATTCAATTCGATTCGCTTCTCTTGAAAACAGATCAATTCCGTTTCAGAAGAGGTCTGATGACCCAGGGGAACATTCTCGGATGTGATCAGGTCTCAATCGCGGTATAATCCAATAATTTATTTTTCATCATCTATTAGAAATTGTTATTTTATTTTTATAAAAAATTGTGAGAAAATTGAAAAACAGAAAAAGGACCATTTTAAAGATTTTAAAGTTATCAGAATTTGAAATAAAATTGAGTAACCTTTTTAATCCTTTGGAATGCAGTAGTTCGGCTGATGTGGCTTCATCGTTAGTGAGTGGCAAAGAAGTCATAGATCACGGGATCTTTCTGAAAGTTTCTGGTTCAATTTTGTTTGAATATTGGAACACAGTAAGTACATTTTATTGTGTCATCAAATACGGCTTTTTGTGGTCATGATGATTTTTTTTCTTTTCTGAATGCTATTTCATATCATGAGGGTTATCACTTTTTCCCCTGAAGGTAATAATTTTCTTTTCTTTATCAAATTTCAAATTGCACGAGTTTTTATATTGTTTTCAGTTTGGTGAGCAGAGTTGCGTAATGAGTACCTCAATTTATCATATTATTATATTGTACATGCCTAAAAAATATCAAAAATGTTCAAAATGTCTCTTGACTTGAAAAAATAAGCGATAAAAAAACAAGAGAAAGGAAAATACTGAAGAAATGTTCTTCGTTATGTGTACCTAATTTAAAATACGCGTGGAAAAATAATCTGAGTAACTACATATAAGTTGAAAAATATTTCATTGTTTTTGTTCGACACACGCGTGAAAAAATTACACGAGTAAATAAACAATCAGGTTTTTATCGGTTGTTTGTTATTTTCTTGCGTTGCTTCATCATCTTCCTGTGTTGATTCTGAAGAGGCCCAGGGTTGTAGCTCGGTCGAACCAAATAGCAAAAATATTATACCACCGCACATCAATACACCAGAAGCCAGTAAAAATATCATACTCCATTCTTCCCATTTCTATAATCATAAGTATTGTAGGTAAAGGTATTGAATTCGTGTTTAAATTAATCATTCGATAGATGGAATTTTCCGCCATTTTTGAAGTACTTACGTGGTTCTTGACGATCAATCCTACCATAGTTGGCGATAAAATGGAGCTTAAGATGTAGCAAAAGGCTGTAAATCCTGCCAGTATGGACGAATGTTGGGGAGCCATGTAAATGCAAGCGAGCCTATCGAGTAAATAATGACAAATTACTCCAAGGATGAAGGAATTTCCTCGAGTCAAGATCTGATATCTAATACTTACTGAGTTATTAGAAAATTGAAAGCTAATGCCACCTTGACTAATACGAAACAGATCATGGATATTGTGAAGTTTTGTACAAAAGCTGGTATCATTAACAGGAAGGATCCGAGTATGAATCCTAAACTCATTAGTATCTTATGGAGCTGAGGATACGAGTAAAATAATCATTATTAAGATGGATCTATGCCCATTGAATTGTAATTCTACGCTTACCTTGTTGATTTTTATTTTGCTTTTATTCTGGCAGTAATCCATTATTGTGCCTGTGATAGGAACTACAAAGATGCAAACGAAATTTGGTATCGCTGAGATATATCCTATTTGATCAGTTCTTCTGTTTGTCATGTCTGTGAAATAGTAAAGGTAAAGATCTACTATTAGGGACATTGGGACCCAAAAAGTGGTTATACTTATGTATTTCTACCCACCTTTCACATACAATGGAAAGCACGTGACCAGTAATGTATATCCCCAGCTGTATGTTGTTTTGGCAAAGCACAGAGCCCAAAATGGACCCGATGTGAGAATTTTTCTGTAAGGATGAACTACCTGTGAATGTACATATGAAAATATTTCAAATGTATTCTAATGTCGATAATCTGACATGTGAAGACTTGGGCTGCTTACTTGTTTTCTTGGAGTTTTTTCAGTGCTTTGAAGTATGTAGAGAAGTTCTTGTTTAGAAATCCATTTATCTTTCGAAGGATCATTCCTTATGAAAATCATCCACAGCGATGCACAAATCATGCAAGTCGTACCTGAGACGATTTTAATTTTTCGTTAAATGAAATATGTATTATCACGAGTTGTGGAAGGGGATGACATCGTGATGGGACACCCTGTATAAGTTAATTCATAGTAAACTGAGGATAAATCCTAATCCATACCTGTAGTGTAGAATACTGCTGGCCACCCCCATCTGTTGGCAATATATCCACAAACTGGATAGGTAACTGCAGATCCGACGTATATGCCACTGAAACTGTACGACATGAGGCGAGATCGCTCCTTTAATGGTATCCAACGAGCTACTATTTCTGCTGTGCTGGCATATGCTATACTCTAAATCATTAGTGATCGAAATTAATTAGAGGGATGGAAAGTATTAGGTTGTCTTCGGTTTCAACAGAAAAAAGTGTTTCATTGGATGGTATTTTTGAGGCACTAAAAATTCAGTTGGCTTGTGAAACCCCAAAATTTTCAAATTGCTCAAGCGCCAAATTTTTTTCAAAAGGTTTTAGTCCCTGGGGCTATCTTCACCCCGAATAAACACGTGTTTACTTCAGTTGGCTAGTTGCACAATACACTATGAGGCGCTATAGTGTCCCTTAAGTGTGATTTTTGGGGCAAATTTAGAGCAAAATGATTATTTAGGTGTTATCAAGGCGTGTACCTCAAAAAGGCCATTTTCCAATTTCGAGTGAAAATGTACGTTGCGACCTATCAAAATGCATTAAAATTCAGCAAGAAATTCAAATATTTCTAAATTTTTGAAAAATTTTAATATTTTTCTGTCAAAGATGGTTTTTTGAGCATTTTTGAAGATTAATTTTCAGCTCAAAATTGGGTAATGATGAGTGTCTGGATTTGGTGATTTATTAAAATTCTGGGTGAAAATTTTGTGACAAATCAAAAGTAATTCGTCGAAAAAGTTTTTTGGAGCGTTTTTAAGAAATTTCGTACAAAAAATTCAAGTACACCTTTTCAATCACTTTTGCAGGATTTTGAATTGAACTCACGAGATTTATAGAAAGTGCCATGCGATCTACATACTACAATACGAGTAGACTAAAATTTCACGAGAAAGACAAATATTTCGCCGAAAATGGTTTTTGAGCGTTTTTGGAGAATTTTGTGCCAAAAATACGATCATGATTCTCGTTTTTTTTTCTTATTTTTTCGAAAAAGGTGTCATGTGGCCCATAAAATGGTTTCAATGGGAAATCAAAAATTTCTATCAAAACATCTTTTGAAGGCTTTTGCATGTCAATTCCAAAATAATTGTACTATTTCAATTTTTTTTTTTTTTTGGAAAAAGTTGTCATGGTACTTGCGTTAAAATGTCAGAAGGATCATGCTGCACTCATCACAATTTGCTTTATGAAATGCATATTGCATTGGGACTTCTTTTTCAAGTTTTTGGTTCAATTTTCTTTAAATGCTCAAAAAAAGCTTTTTAAAGACATTTTAAATTGTCTTCTGAAGTTTTAACCCATTTTGATTGGTCGCACAGTACTTCTTCAAGTATTTCGAAAATCACTATCCAAGTTTCGTCTCAAAATTCTTTGAAGGCGTTTTATAAAAGTGTAAGTAGGAAATTTTCGATTTCTTGCCGGAACTTGAACCATTTTAATGAGTCGCATGATACTTTTTTCAAAAACCACGAAAATCGAGGTTAAAATTATGAAAAAATGCTCAAAAATAATTCAATTTTGATTTTCTGTCAAAATTTTAACCAATTTTGATAGGTCACATGACACCCTTTTGAAAAGCTCCGAAAATCATGACCTAATTTTGCCCACCAAATTCTTCAGAAATGTTCGAAAACTATTTTCTTCGAAATATTTGAATTTCTTGCAAGATTTAAATCCATTTTGATAGGTCACATGACACCCTTTTAAAAAGTTCCGAAAATCATGGCCTCATTTTCAGCTCGAAATTCTCCAAAAATGTTCAAAAATGTTTTCGTTGAAATATTTGGATTTCTTGCAAAATTTTAATCTATTTTGACAGCTTACAAGGTGACTTTTGAATACTTTTTTCAACAGATTTGATTTTCTGTCGAAATTTTAATCCATTTTTATAGGTCACATGAAACCCTTTTAAAAAATACCGAAAATCATGACCTGATTTTGCGCTCCAAATTCTTCAAAAATGTTCAAAAAATGTTTTCGTCAAAATATTTGAATTTCTTGCAAAATTTTAATCTATTTTGATAGGTCACATGACATCCTTTTGAATAGTAACGAAAATCATGGCCTCATTTTGCGCTCCAAATTTTTCAAAAATGTTCAAAAAATGTTTTCGTTCAAATATTTGGATTTCTTGCAAAATTTTAATCCATTTTGATAGGTCGCAAGGTCACTTTTGTATACTTCTTTAAGAGGGCATTTTCACTCAAACGGGGGGGGGGGGTGAATTTAAAATTCGACTTTGCCATATTGTGCATGTCGTTTTTCGCAAAAATTGGTTCAATGGGCATCAAACTGGCTCCTTCAGACTGTGGATATGAATTTTTTTGAACATGTTTTGCCTGAGCCATTCTGAAAAACGTGGGGTTTAGGGTTCACCTCCCTATTTTGAAACTGCAAAAATCCAAAATACTTATTTTCTGACATTTTAGGACCAATTTTTGAAAAGCCAACTGATTTTTTTTTTCGTACTGCAGATGTTCCAACCAAATTCAATGCACATTTTTCCAGTTGAACTGCAGACTAATGTTTTTGGATCTCATCATTACTTCGGTTAATCCAGCCAGTATTCGAGCCAGTAAAAACAGATAAAAATCAGCGTACAGGCTGGGTGGTTGTAAAATGGTGACTACTCCAGATAACAGCATTGCAATTCCATACGTCACCGCACCGCCAAATTTCGTCGCCATTCGTCCTCCAAAAAGGCAAAAAGCGTACCCATACGAGAACATGCTGATGATAAGGGCAACTGTATTGGAATCCCAATTGAATTCTGGCTGCATCCCATAAAAATACCGATTTACATGTAACTACGTGTACAAGTACATACATTAGTAATTATGAGATAATGTGTCTACTTACTGGAATAATATTGGTTTGATTGCCGTTCTCCATTGTTCTATTGGACGTGATCTCTATCGAAGGTATACTCAAGTTGGACTCTAGCGAAGGAATACTCATGTTGGATTCTAGCGAAGGAATACTCAAGTTGGACTCGGTCGAGTTCACCTCCCTTGTCTTATTAGATGTCATCTCTACCAACGCGATACTCAAGTTGGCTTTTAACGAGTGCATATGTACGCAGCCAAGAAACAGAAGGATTGTTAGCAGGCATCTCTTGGAGTACCACATCGATGGTGACTTGGTGATTGGCTTTGGTTTGCTGCAATATAGGTGGTTTAGAATTTAGCACGATTGTTCTGATCGATGATTTGGTACATAGAATAATTTACAAACAGTTGTTATTAACCTATCTTCTTTGATTTCCAAAAGCGTGTCAGTGACATCTCGATCATTGGTACCGGGGGCTTTCATCTCGTAACCCATTGTACCGGAATTGAAATTTCAATCACAACAACGGAATCAAGTTCACAATCGGATTGCAATATAGTAACTAAAAAAAGTTCTACTAAGAGGTGCTGTTGTTGTTAACTATCATGCCTATGAGGACTGTATCTTGATACGAAAATCCTCGAGTAAATGAAACAATGATTTATTACATCTCTTTTGTTTACACGAGTTGAATTTTATCTCGCGTTTTAATTAATTAATTTGTTATATATGAGAGAGACCAGCCAAGTAAACTCTGTGAGACGGAATTTTACCGTCGTTTTTTCATCACTTTGGTGACACCAAGACGCACACAGAAAGATACTGAGAGATATTTCTCAGAATTGGAATTCCCGAAAGATTGTGGCGAATGAAATGAAAAAATATGCGAAGTTTTAAAAACAATAATTTTATTGATCTATGGGCTGAAATTCTTGATTTTTTGATCTGCCAGACCACGGTTGAAGTTCACTCGATGAAAATAATCCAAAAACTAACGATATCACTATGCTCGAAAAAGCAGATATGGTAAAAAATTTGTTCCATTGTGCCATGCTCTGGGTTACAAAACATAGAAACACGTGTTTTTATTAATTTTTTCTTTAGAAGGAAATCTAAGGAGGAGTTCAATGTACTTACATGATCGGTTACAATGAATCCAAAAATTGTTGGTGATATTATATTAGCCGATATGTATCCGAGTGAAGTTATACCTTGTACTCCACTGGCATATTCTGGTGATAGGTATAATGGTACCAAGCTGCAAATTGATCGCGTTCGATGTTAGAATTTTTTATTTATTATGGGTACTAGTGTTTGAGGAGAAAAGTTTTTTTTTAAAAAAAAAAGGTATTCTTACTGTTCAGTGACGAACATGAAATTTATCGTCATTTTGTAGAGGATAAACAAGATGAAAATTTTATTGAAGCTGTTCAAATACGAGACTGCTAATAGTAAACTGGCTGATGCAAGTAAACTTGTGCACATCATCAGCTTATGGGCCTGAGGAATTAATAATTCATTCGTATCAGTGAGTATCACACGGTCACATGTTTTCCCCTTCCACCTGAGAATGCAACGATTTTCAAAGCCCACTATGGTGGATAAATTTTCTGATTGCTCTATCAGGTTTTTCATTGATAGTTTTCAGAGGATTTCCCTCCCTCCTTCCCTATCCCTTTCTGAGATTTGCTGACTCCTACATTGAAAAACATTCAATGCAACGTCGCTGATGGTATTTGGGCTGCTGCATCTTCAGATGACAGGGGTAATGGAATCCAAAAAAAAAGGTGGCGAAGAGAAAACTTACGTATGTTGGAGTCAAGATATTTCTATTGATTATTGTGTCGAGTAGATATCCACTCAAGGGCATTGTGAGTATACCAGCAAAATTCGGAATAGCGGATAAGTATCCTACTTGATCTATTTTGGCTCCTGTGGCATCTACGAGTAAAATATATAGGTAAATTTCAATTATGAATGTACCTATTGATTGCTAAAGAAATCTAATTTCTATTAAAAAAAAAAAATCGTTAATTATTCTGCAAATATGGGTAGGTACCTTTGATGTACATAGGGAAACACTGCACCATCAGATTATACCCCCAACCGTATGAAACTTTTGACAATAGCAGGATTATTACAGGACGCGATGTCAGGAGATTCTTCCAAGGATATGGCTTCTGAAACAGAAAATAGAAAATTAATGAAGATTGACATTTGGTTGGTTAAGTTTGTGGAATCTGACTTAAGTTCTTTGAAAGTGACAAAATATAGTCAAAGGGGAGAAAGGGTTGGTAATTCTGTTATGTTTTAAAAATTTGTAACCTAACAAAAAATTATGGCCAAATTACCTCAATGAAACGGGGAAAAATTTCAAATTTGTAGCACCCCCCTGTCGATCCTGCGGGTCAGCTGGAGCCTCCAGTCCAGTAGATTTCTGAAACTTGAAATTTCCCACTTGAAACCACATGTAGTCGACTTCATTTCGTATTGATATTAGTTTGCGAAGTGTTGTGAAAATTTCAAATTTGAAAAATCTGCTGGAAACTCCAGTAATTTTCAAAAAGTCGCTGGAGGCTCCAAAATGACTTGAACCCACCTGAAGTCGTTTTCAGATAGTATTAAAATTGGAGTGCAGAGTGAATTTTGACATTCTCACTCCATCTGATGAAATTTTGATGAAATTTCAAGTTTCAAAAATCTACCAACGGCTCCAGTAATTTTCAAAAAGTCGCTGGAGGCTCCAAAACGACTTGAAATCCGCCCGCAGTTGACTTGGTAGCGTATTGAAATGAGTTTGCCGAATGAATTTCGGCTTCCCAACTCCATTTGATGATATTTTGTGGGAATATCAAGTTTAAAAAATCTGCTGGAGGCTCCAGAATTACTCAAAACGGCTTGAAGCCGTTTCCAATTGATTTGGCAGGTCAAAAATAGTGTATAATATTCTAAATTTCAGCTTTCTATGTCAATTTGGTGAAATTTTGATTTTTTTCCTCTTATTTCTGGCCTAAATTTGATTTTCAAAAATTCATAAAAAATCGAAAAATGCACTTCAGCATTTGAAATTTTGACAGGCTGATAAATTTTTGCCTGCTCTTTCGATCTACTTTTGTCTGGTTTGAAAAATTTCCTGCAAGTCTTATGTTGGAATGCAAAATCTGCGATTTCTGGCTGACCTGTAAATCAAAATGGCCGCCATTTTGTTAGTAGGGCCACTTTTTTTTGAGTACAAGGACCAGAAATGTTCCTCAGGACTCCCCCTTTAAGAAAAAAGTTGACCCTGAGGATCCGACTGCGGGTGCAATAGATCGGTATGCGGGCCCCCCGACTAACTGATTTTATGATTATTTTCTTAAAATGGTGTAATTAGAATTGAATAACTAATTTACATTCGTGTTAGTAAATGTAAAAAGATCACCTGAATCAGGGGGGGGGGGGGAAACTTGAAACACTTGAAAAATATACTTATTCAAATTTTTCCAAATTTGAGCTCTTAAAAGAGGGGGCAATTAGGTAAAAATATTGACCCAAAAATTTTAAATTCTTCCTACGTCTTATTAAGATCATTTAATCAATCAAAATGTTTTGTTAAGCTCCATCAAATTTTGAAGAAAAAAAAATTGTACGAACTCTTATGATGTAGTTATGTACTATGCTGAAATCGTCGTTCTAGTTCTTTAAGCCCCCCCCCCCACAAAAAATGCTGGAATGAAAAATGCAAATCTATTTACTGATCAATGAAATCCAAAGGTCAATGTTCATAGAGTATTCGGTGTTGATTCTTCAAATTATGCAAATTTCCCCGAAGGCTCTGTTTGAACTTGAAATGCTATTTTGCAATTTACCATTTTCTTTTCCATTTATGGCACTTTCAATAAAACAAAGCCCCCCCCTTATTGGATAACAATTTCTCGAAGAAGAACATGGTGTTTAATGTATTAATTCACATGTTCTTAGAAACATAGAGCACGAATATACGAGTATGACCTTGGCAGAGGGCTTTAGTCCTGCTTATTTTTCTGTCCCTACGAGTACTTTAGGGTGGTTTTTTATGTCCAAGTTGTTAAAATAGTCCCTTTTTTTTCGATGTTGTTGAACAGTTCTGCTTTTCTCTATTTTTTTTTCATCATTTGAAATTTTATTCCCTTGTTACAGAATTATGAACTTTATTCTACATTTTTTTTACATCTAAAAAATATTATAAATTTTTCCCTGCATTTATTTTGTCCTTGCCTCTTGTCCTTTCCAATGGAAAAAATATTTTTTTGAAAATTCTTCCCAAAATTGTGTTTAAAAAAAAAAATCATTTGTCATCTTACCCACCTATAAACAAAAAATGCTGTTTTTTTGTATAAATCAAGTTTTGTTTTCCATTTTTTTTCTTCCTGTCTTTCAGAATTATAATTTTCAACGTTTTTTTCTCAGTTTTTCTGTTCAAAAATTGATAAAATCTATATTGTAATTTTTTTCCATTTGATTCTCTTTCCCATTTGAAAAAACGTTTTGCTAGAATCCCGTTGATGTTTTGCTTTAGTTTTGCTTCTGCATGTGGTACTGCTTGCTTAGTTTTTTAACCATATCCTTTCAAAGGCCCTGCTCCCCTCTTCCATTCAAACTATGATTCAAACTAATTGTCCTAACAGTGGGTCTGGGTACCTACCTAAAAACTGGTCTAATTAAAAAACTGAGGTTATATGTATTTGTGTTCAACGCCTTTAAAAACTGATCCAAATTCAGAGAGTCATTGTCAGTGGAATTTTTACTCAATTTTCAATAGCAGCCTGCAACTCACACGTACACTTTGAAAGTTGAAGTTTTAGCTTTAAAATCTGAAAGGAAATTAAATTTTCGTATTCGATGGGGAAATTGAGAAAGAGTGAGGAATCTGAAGGATTCTGTGAACTGATCAACGAATACCTCATTTGAAAAGCAGATACCCTATTTTAAATTAATGTAAAAAATGTTCACCATTTTGAATTTTTTTTAGAAGTACTTAAACCTTGGGGGAAAAATGAACTTATTCTCAAATGTTTTCTATTCATGAGTGAACTATATGGATGATCTTGGGATTCTCATTTGAGGTTTTGTATAAATCAATAAATCTTAAAAATATTTCTTCATGTTTTTTTTTCAAAATTTTGAAATCATTGTATTAATTTTGCTCTTTTTTGTGAGTTTAAAATTTTTGTAGACTCATTTCACCGTGAGGGTTTTTGATCAAATTTTGATTTTTCTGCTAAATGAAATTTTTGCTATCTGATGCCTTCCCTGGTTCCCACGAACTAAACGAAAAAAAAAAAAAAAAAAAAAAAATAGTGAAAAGGCTCACCTGATTCTGACCAGATCTCCAAATCCGTGTTAGAAACTTGCGATCTCGATCATCAGGAGCTGGATCATTTGTAGCCAACATAATCCAAAAGCAGAACCAGATCAGGCTTAGACTTCCTGCAGATATCAACTAACACTGCAATGAACTAGGACTCACAATGATCAGTCGCGTGCTTTTTCAAGTATTCTTCATGGCTCTCACCTGTCACATAGAATATGGCCGGCCATCCATATGATTTAGCTACAAAACCACATAAAGGGAACGCTGCAGTAATTCCGATATGTACACCACTGAAAGTTAATGATAGCAGTCTCGATCTTTCTTCCGGTTTAGTCCATCTAGAGCAAATATCTGCTGTGCTGGTGTAACAGAGGGCCTGTAAATTCAATCCCTCATTATAATATTTTTGGGGTACCTATTTTTATTAATTATAGGGTGTCTAATTACCTCGGCTGCTCCTTCTATTATTCTGCAAAATCCAAACCAGTAAATTCCCATGTAAAGGTTGATCGGTGAGATGATGGTGAAAATAGCTGTTACAAATATTCCTATACCGAATGTGCTCACTCCGCCAAATTTCGTGGCCAAGTAACCTCCGAATGGCATTACAATAATGTACCCGTAGAAGAATAAACTCAACAGGATACCTTTAGTTTTGGAATTCCAGTCGAATTCTGGTTTCTGTATTGCACAAGCATGAGTGGAATATTTTAGTAGGTTGGAATTGAATGTGTTCTGAGAAGATAGGAAGGTCAAGGTCTCACTTGTTCGATTGTTTGGTTATTAATGACGACGGTTCGGTTTGAAGTCATTTCCACTACAGCTACGTTTAAATTTACCCTCAAAATAAACACGTTCATCATTCCGAAAAATAATAGCAGCATGATAATGTAACGTTTTGGCATACAGGATGATTTTGTGGACGATTCACTGCGTGAAAATTCATTGGTTGATCGGGTTATGATTGCTCATTTTGAAGATATGTACTCGTATTTAAAATCAAAATATACCAACTTATTTATGTCTTCAGTGAAACTGTACTCTTGTTCAAAAAATGACGATTCGGTTATTTGTCGTTGGCGATCATCGGTCATCTTTTCAATCTCGTGTGCTTGCTCGTATCTCTCTATCGATCATCAAAATACGTGAAATTCCGGAAGCTCAATGAAGTGTTTCTCGAATAAATCCATTGAAATTTATGTACATAGACATACCATTAAAAACAACACATACCTACCTTAACCTAGAGCTTATTTTATTGCGTAATTAGGGCACCAAAAGTACTCGACTGTTTACGTACTATTCACTTTGAAAAAAACAGTCATTTATTATCAAAAAAATGAACTTGCCGACTACTGAGCCTTATCTGCTCTTTGGTCAGTGCCGTGTCATCGAGCAGCTATGCCAATAAATTATGTCTGGTATCAAATAATCGCCTCCTAAGTGGAATTTTTTCCGTAGATAGGTATACGTAAAGGTACTTACATACACGATTAGATACAAATTGTGGTTAAAAAAAGAAAAGAAAAGAGCACGAATTTTAAAAATATTTTTGTAGTTTTTTTCAATCGAGTAAATGGTAATTTTTTGTCAAAATTTTAGCCCGTTCAAGCTTCCCATTTCAGTTTCGTTGTCGTCGTCTTCTTCTTCTTCTATAATCGCCCAAGGCTGGAGTTCGCTGGTTGCATAAGTGAAAAATACTATCGATCCTAAGATCATTACGATCGCAGTAGATACGAAGTATAATCTCCATTGTTCTATGCTCTGAAACCGATTAAAGTGTGTTTAAATTATGAAGTGATTTTTTTTTTTTTTGAACTTGGAAAGATTTTCTGACGAGGCTTACGCGATCAGTGACTAGAAAACCAATACAAAGTGGAGTTATGATCATGGTGATGGTATGCCATAGTGTTGTTATACCGGATATGAGACTGGAATATGCTGGAGCTATGCAGACTGGCATTACTCTGAAAAATAGAAAAGATACAACCTGCTCGTATTCCATCAAAAATCAATAAAAATGAATAATAAGTTGTCGTGAGAGAAATATTTTTTTGAAAACTTTGGGTCTTTCCAGGTCAGTGTTTTTAAATTAAAAAAAAAAAAAATCATTTTGGAAAAATTGGAAAGAATTGAAGAGCTCTTTTTCATAGGATTTTAAGTAAGTAAATAAAAGTGATTTTTTTTAGAAACAATGGGAACTGTTTCTATTGGTAACCTTGAGCCTAGTTTTATTTGGAATGTTGGTAAAGAAGGAAAATTTTTTTTGTAGGATGCGTCCAATTGATTCGATGGCTCAACTTGGGGCAGTTTGGAAACCATTTGATTCTCTATTCGTCTATATCTCTAAAGTGTAAGGAGATGAATCGGAGGACATTTTTTTTTTTTTTTTAGTTACGACTTCGTACCACAAGATGACGCATCAAACTCATTTTTGACCAAAACTGACTCAAACCACTTTGGATAGGACCTCTTCAATTGCTCTAATATTGATATTTTTGACCAATTTTTAAAATTAATTTTCACGTCAACGTTTCAGGAAACGAAGAAGAAAAAATTGCGTGAAAAATGGTATTTTTAGTAGTTTTTTTTTTTTTTTTTTTTTTTTTTGAAGTACATACCTACAAGAAATGGCATGAAAAAGTTTTCAAAGAAATCCAAGGAAATTATTTACAATGGAACCTTTCGAATTGGCTCCTTTATGTCCAGAAATCGATACTTATATTTCAATTTTAGGTGTTTCAGTTCATTTGTTGGTAAATTTTTGAAAGTTGACTTTTCAACTATTTTCATAGAAATATATTTTTTCCTCTTTTCAAAATAAAGCAGCGTGAGTATTTTATTCAATTCACTCCCTCATTTCTGAAGCTACAAGTACACCTATTGGGTCATTCTTAAGCCTCCAGTGAGTTTTGAATTTTGTCCCAAAATTTCAGATTGCTTTGAAAGGGCCAAAAATCAACTTGAGCTTAGTTCATGATTGTTTTTCAATTTTTTTTAGTTATTTGATGCAGCCTGGTAAATAATTATGTCCAAATGACCTTGACAAAACGTAAAAGAAATTCCTAAGTTTGATGAGAGTTAATGTAATTTTTAAAATTTTTAAATATTTTAAAATTATCAATTTCATATTTTTTTGTTCAAGTTATTTTTTGATGGTTGATATCTCTACCTATTACTATTTATCATGAAGTTTAAACCATTAGAAAAGCTCAAAATTCATTTTTGTCAAATCCAGGAGTTCTCAAAATAACAGGTTTCTCCCTCAAAACAAATCATCCGAATTAAAAAAATAAATAAATAAAAATATCATAAAACAATGTAAAAAATGTTCATTTTTTAGAATTTTTCTGATTTTGAGCTCTTTCTGGGGGGGGGGGAGCGGTAAATGGGATGAAATTAGAAAAATTGACCTTGAAAATTTGAAATTTTTCTCACGATGTTTGAAGGCCATTTGGTCATTACTTTTTGCTATGCTCTATCACATTTTTAAAAATTAATGAACAATTATACCATTTTAGGTAACCACAGCAAAATTTCAGGTGTTTGGGGTCAAAATCAAAAATTTTTGCAGCCTGAGAAAAAAAACAAAAATAACACTCACTGCCAGTTTTTTATCAAGACATCATCTGATAATGAAAATAATTCGCTTTTGGGAAATTTTGGAGCTTCCTGCGAGTTTTTGATTTTCACCAGGAATTTTTAATTTTTGGAGAAAATTTCAAACTCACTGAAAACTCTCAGAATGGTCTAAAACTGACAGTTTTGAATTGGGGGGAGGGTCTGGACGAATGAAGAGAAAGGGGAGGAAGAATCGAAGGAATTATTAGTGGTATGATTCATCTTATTAAAAATGAGAAATTCATAAAAAATTGAAAGAATTGTCCTAGAATAAAATTTTTAAAATTTTTCCAACTTTCAAAAAGTCACTAAAAATCCAAAAATGAACTTCAGCATACAAAATTTTGGTCATGTGAGTGTTAAAAAATATGCTCTTTCGACCTTGCTTGGTTTCGTTCAAGTCGAAGAGTGCCAGTTCAAAACGTTCTTCTGCCATCAGAAAAATTTATGATGACCATCTAAATTCAAAATGAGCAGTTGAAATTTGAAAATCTTGGAGTTGAAATTTCGCAGTGATAGGTTAATTTTTGAAAGCACTGTTTTGATGATTCAAATATTGGCTTATTTTTTCAATTCAACCCCTCGGAGCCCTCCTCCTTCCTAACTCTAGAATTCAACAAAAGATGAAATCGATTTATTTTTTCGATTTAGTCCCGTACCTACTACCTCGTCTCTTCAACGTTGCTCTTAATTTGTTCGTAGGTTTTTTTTTTTGGAAATTACATACAAAAAATTCAAGCGTTTAAAACTGAGAGTTTTTTGGTGGAAAAAATGAAGTTAAAGGTGAGATATTCACTCAAACTACTCGGATTTTTGTCACGTTTTTCGTTGATTATACTCACTGAATGGTGATTATTGCGAAAGATAATAGTATTTTGAATAAAACCAAGCATATAATGATGACGGCCAGTTTAGATATGTATCCTATCGAAATGAGAATTACAGCAGCTATGAACAAACTTCCACTGAGGTATATTCTATGGACCTACAAAATATGAGGATCATTAGTACAAAATACCCACTTTATTGATGATGAAACTAGAAGAATCTTATTTAGGTAGGTACTTGACTCGTTGAGAAAATTTTTTTATCAATAAGGTAATCGGCCAGCCACCCCAGTAGAGGCATTACAAATACTGTTGTTATATTTGGAATAGCCGATAATTGGGATATTTCGTTGGTATTATAAGTGGTCGTATCTGTGAAAGGATCAAAAAATTTCTTGTTAAAAAAAAAGTCGACATTTACCAGCAATAAGCAGTGTTAATGTTTTTGTTTTTTTGTTTGTTTCAGGTTTAGCCCATGGTGGGAAACGTGAATCCTTTCGAGTTTTCTTACCTCTGAGGTAAAGAGGGAAGCATAAAGCCACGATGTTGTATCCTAAAGCGTATGTAATCCGACCAATGATCAGCATCCATAAGGATTTACTCGTCAAGATGTGTTTCCAGGGGTAAGTCGTCTTGAAATTCATAAATTATGATCAAGTTTAATTTTAAGATGTTGGAGAAACCAGTTTGAATGATTCTTATTGTTTAAGTTTTGCGATCCTCTCCTCCTCCCCCCCCATCGACCTTGCCCCAATTAGTCAGGTTGAGCCCTTGTTTAATTTTTTAAAGAAGTTTTCAGATTGCAAACTTCCCTTCTCATTATGCAAATGAAGTTTAGAGTGAATGAGAACCCCTCGAATACCTTTTTATTGAGATGAAAATCTATGCTTACCATTTTACGCGATATCTCGGTTTCAGAATTCACCGATAGACGAGAGCTAAACCGTGATTCATTCTGAGGGGAATCTGAAGGTACAATTAGGAACCACATGAGAGCCCAAAATAAAGCTATCATCCCTAAAAAATAAAATTAAAATTTGATCTACATTCCTAAATTCGTGCTTATTGTTAGCTTCCATGTTGGTACAATTTTAAAAGTTTTTGAGGAGTCGCAGACTCCCCCTCCCTCCCCGCTGTTCCCTTTTACAACCAGCAATCCTCTGCATTTTCGCATTCTCAGAATACATTATTTCTTATTTTTACCTGTTCCATAAAATATCGCCGTCCAATCGTATTTATGAGCTAGGTACCCACACAATGGAAATGATACTGCTGTTCCTATGTAAACACCCGTGTATCCAAATGCCACGAATTTCGTTCGCTCATCAGGTCTTGACCATTTCAAAGCAATTATCTGTATGCTGGGAAATGACATGCCCTGAATTTTTGTACACATAAAATTACCTTCGTTCATAAAAAAAAGGTCCTTTTGAGAGGGAAATATGATTATAGGTAAAGGTATGTATACCTCAGCTACTCCTTGAATAACTCGACAAATACTGAACCAGTATATGCTGAGACGTAAATTCATGGGTGTAAAGAAGGTTAAAATGGCTGTGACCAGGATTCCATAGCCGTAGATTCTCACACCGCCATATTTGTCTGCCAAATATCCTCCTAGTGGAGTGGCCAAGAATCCGTAGTAGAATAGACTCCATAAAAATCCTCTGGTTTTTGAGTCCCATTTGAATTCTGGTTCCTGAATAATGTTTTATCGTAATATAGGTAAGTATTGATTGATTGAATTTGAGATATACGAGTATGTAATTAGTAGAGGTACCCGAGTTATAGTTCGATTTCCTACGACGATAGTTTTATTGGACATCATCTCTATGATAGCTATGGTCAAATTGGTACGCAGTATGAACATATTCAATGAGCCGAAACATACGAGTAGTGCTATAATGTACCTTTTGGAAGACCTGCATCTATCTATTTCCATTTGTAGCTCGCTTCATGAGAAATGGAAATGTATTAAAGCGCTATTTAGGTATGTAGTTGGTATTTGTCACCAAAGCATAAAATATATGGCAATGGTAGAAGAGAAGGCAAAACTGACCTGCTGGTTTTATTTTGATGAGGATCGTACTCGAAAACCGAATCATCTCCGATGGAATTCATGCCTCTGGAGAAGGTTCTTCAGTAATTTCGGATGAGTTGAAACAATATAAAATTAGAACGATTCTAAAAATACATACTTGTGACGACTTAGGTATAGGTTGTGGTTTAACTCGAGTATTTTCACTATTTTCGTTCTACATTTTGAATTTTTTAAACGTGTTTTTATCACTTTAAATTTTTATTCGCTTGGAAAGTTTCAGCATTTTTTGTGATTTATTTCGAGCGACTATTACTCGTAACGAGCACGTGTAATGGTGACGAAGGTGTTGATTTTACTGTATGTACCTACTTGTTTTTCATTACTAATGGCTCCGCGTTGAAAAAAAAATTGATAAAAGTATCCTGCTGCCTTATCAAGTTGACGTGCCATTTTCAATACGTTGTACAACAAATAGGAACGAAACTAAAAGTTTTATTCGGGGAGGAGGGTATGTGAACCCGAAAATTTTCCAACTGATATGGAAAAATACCAATTTTGCAAAATGAAACGAAAACAATAATTTCGTTTTTCCTGTTTAATTTTTAGAAGCCTCAACAATGGAATTTTCCACTTTGGAAAAAAACGTTCATTTTTTATGTGAGGAAGTCATTTTTAATTTGAAAATTTTTGAGAGTGAATAAGAGATTTTTGAAAAGTTTTATTCTGAAATTAACTTTGTCAAAATTTTCCAAAATTTGTCGATTTTTTCAAAATTTGACAACTTTGGGGGGGGCTGGTTTCTCCTCTAAATCCTCTGAGAAATGTCGTTTTTTTTTTTGCAATTTCTTGTCTGTGTACCTGGTAAAAAAATTAACGAAAAAATTGTGGAAAATTTGCAGGGTGAACATGGAAATTCAGAGTTTGTCCAGTGAAGGATTAACTGAGTTTTGCGATTGTTTATTTTCAACGGAAGTTTCATTAAATTGTGGTTGTGAAAAAACAATAAATTTTTTGATTCTTTTTTAAAAAAAAAAACTTACAATTTTATATTAATTAATTATTGAGTACATTCTCATAGCAAAAAATGACCCTTTTTGGGTTACATCTTATCACAAGTTTTCCTCATCACCGGTCTGATTCCGTATCTCCATTATAGTCAGTCCAAGATGGTTTGTCTCCAGATACAAATTGCAAGTATAACAACGCCGCCAGAACGTACATACTGCTGAAGATCATGAAAAAAGTGTTCCACTCTGAAAGACTCTGAAAAAAGATCGAAGAAATTGCGATAAAATAAAATTCAGAAATGGTAAAAAAGTCGAACAAACTGAAATTTTTGTTTTGAGGCTTTGAGCTTTTGCTTATAGGTAACTTACATGAGATGTGACTATGAATCCTACTGCACATGGGACAATAATACCAGCGCTGATGGCGAACATGTTCACGATGGACATGAGGAATGCAGTGTATTTTGGTGAAATATCGAGAAACAGAACTCTGAAAATTGTGTATGCAGAAAAAAAAATCGTTCAATATGTATTTGAAATGTTGTAAAAATGGTTTTAAGTTTTACATTCGGACAGAAAAAATACTCCATATTTGTTTTTAAGATGGGTGATGTGAAAGAGATGAGGGGGGAGGTGTAATTTGAGAGTCTTTCTAAAAATATTGTTGCAACTAAAGAAATTTAAGACTTTGTGATTTATTAGAAAAAACGTCAATAATGTTTCTATATGTCTGGGTGGAGCCCCCGACTTCCAAAATTGAGCAATTTGCAGGAAGGATGGCTAGTTTTTTGTGAATTTGTCCTCAAGTCAACCGGTCAGTGACCCAGGTCTCTATGGAGCAGTTTATCAACCCTTGTACCAATATCTTACGTTATATCCACCAACATGAAGGTGCTGAAAAATTGGAACGACGAAATAGCCACGATATCGAGGGCAAAATTAGACCACACGGACACCAAAGCATAACAAATTGCAGCGCTGAATAATGTAACTCCGGCAAAAAGTCGATGAACCTGAGGAAATTTCCAATCACGATAATTTAATATTAGGTAATTCAAAAATTTATAGCTTTCTATCGTAATTTAATTAGAAAAAAAAACCGAACGAACATTGGTAATGGACATCCAGTTACGTGATCTCACGAAATCACCTATAATACCACTCAATGGCATGGAAATCATGGCACAGATCTGTGGAAGTGTCGAAGTGATTCCAATTTGTGCTATATCTATGTGTTCGGTATCTGCAAAATAATTATTTTAAAGGTTTGTATTTGTATACATAGTGGAGTGTATCGCGAAAAAAAATGTTGGGAGGATTTTGGCCAAATTCAATCAAGACCTCAATTTTGAGTTGTTACCCAAAAAAAATGTTGGCTTCGAAGGTGCTCCTGAAGGGGAGATATGAATCCTCAAAGAGGAGATGTTTTCGAGAAAATCGTGGTTTTTTCGCTTTTGTTCCATAATTAACCGGTTTTGAGGAAAATTGATTCGTTTCAAAAGATGGTATTTGAGATTCTGTGTTGACCTAGGTCATTTCCATCAAAATCCAAGATCATTTTTGGATTCTCCTGATCGGTTAAAAATTTCCCAAGCGCTTATTTTTGAGTAATTTCTGGTTTTGAAAATTTCATCTTCTCAAATATTTCGAATTAATTGAGTGAAAACATTGAAAGATATGATTTCTGCAATTGGAGAATATTTTGGAATGCAGTGTTGCCAATTTTTTGGTCAGTATTTGAAGTTGAAAAAAATCGTGAAAATAACCAAAAAATTATCAAATTTTAAAAGTTTTTTGAAGCAATAATGATCGAAAAATTGGCACCACTGCTTTGTAAAATATTTCCCCAGGTTCAGAAATGATTTTATCTTTCGATGTTTTGGCCTAATTAATGTGAAATATTCCGGAAGAAAAAATTTTGAAAATACGACCCAAAAATTAGTGATTTGAAAATTTTCAACCGCTCAGTAGAATCCAAAAATGGTCTTGAATTTCGATGGCAATGGTCTAAGTCGACGCAGAATCTCAAATATGTAGAAAGAACTGGACTCAATTCGTTCGCGAACGATTCGTTCAGAATTGATAAATCTTTCGAGAATGACTGATTCACCACTAAATCAGATTCAGCGAAAGTGAATGTGGTAAAATTAGACTTTTTCAAGCCCATCAACAAAAATTGCTGATGAATCGTTCGCGAATGATTTGTTCAAAGAAGAAGAATCATTCGCAAACAAATGGATGACTCATGACTTAAAAATAAAACTAGACATGAATGACAGGACGACACTTTTGACAGTTTCAAGTTTTAACCATGTAAAAATCTGAACTCAATTCGTTCGCGAATGATTTGCTTAAAACCGATGAATCATTCAAGAGAACTACTGATTCGTTACTCAATCAAATAAAATTTGTCTTTTTTTTAGGCCAATCAACGAAAATCATGAATGATTCGTTCAGAATTGATAAATCTTTGGAGAACGACTGATTCACCACTAAATCAGATTCAGCGAAAGTGAATGTGGTGAAATTTGACTTTTTTAAGACCACGAACAAAAATTGCTAATGATTCATTCGCGAATGATTTGCTCAAAGAAGAAGAATCATTCGCGAACGAATGGATGACTCTTGACTGAAAACTCAGATTAGACCTGAATGACATGACAAAACTTTTGACAGTTTTTTAACCATGTATAAATCTGGACTCGATTCGTTCGCGAACGATTTGCTCAAAATCGATGAATCATTCAAGAACGACTGATTCGTTACTCAATAAAATCCAATAAAAATGAATGTGGTAAAATTCGCCTCTTTAAGGGCAATCAACGAAAATCATAAATGATTCGTTCGCGAATGATTTGCTCGGAGGAGAAGAATCATTCGCTAATTATACGAATCACTAAAAACACAAATTAGGTTTGAATGACAGATATGACGAAATTTTGACTGTTTTAATCCCATCATCCAAAACTCGCCTCAGTTCGTTCGCGAACGATTTGCTCAAAATCGAGGAATCATTCGAGAACGACTGAATCACTACTTCATCAAATTCAGTGAAAGAGAACGACGTGGCAAAATTTAACTTTTTTTCAAGTCTGTTGATAAAAATTGAAGATGGTTTTGTTCGTGAATGATTCACTGAAGAGGTGGTAACAGGCTGGTAAGGTCTAGAGCGAAAAAAAACTTGATTTTTCGAAAATGCTCCCTCTCTGAGGTTCCATACATCCCCTCCAGGGGCACCACCTCCAGAGCTGCATTTTTTTTGGGTTACTTTCGACTCAAAATGAAGGTCTTCGTCGAATTTGGGTCAAAATTCCTCCATTTTTTCGCGATCCACCCTATTGTGCATCTTGGAATTTAATATTGACTTGGCAATGGTTTTGTGCTCACCTTTAATGAACTGCGGCAAAAATACAGCTGTGAATATATAACCACATACGATGGAAAATTCAGCCAAAGCAGCTACCCAGAGAGATGTGGAAACCATGATTTTTTTCCAAGGATATACCAACTAGAAAAGGTGGGCAGATATCGTGTTTTTAATGACGATAAAGTGTTACTATCTCGTGTATTCTCAAGTCAGATATTCGTACCTTTTCTTCGATGTAAGTGCCATTATTTAGCGTCTCTTGAATATATTTCAATTCGATCTCGCTGACATTCTTATCCTGTGATGGATCATTTTTCACGACAATGAACCATATCCAAAACCACACGAAAGAGACCAATCCTACTCACAAAATACATGTGGAAAATTATGCCATTTTGGAAATGAACTTACATTAAGTAATTCCATACTCACCACTGCTATAAAACAACACCTCCCATCTAAAATTCTTCAAAATCCATCCAGAAATCACGAACGAAACAACAGCTCCGAAATAAAACCCAATCTCCCCAAACGAGATGAACCTAGCCCGTTCATTGGGAGGAGACCAACGTGAGACGATCTGCGGAACTCCAGCGATCAAAAATGCCTGATCGAGGCAATCGTATTAATCGAATAATCGGACTTGATACTCGCGTCGAACTCTACAAAAAAAAACCAAAAGCATACCTCAAAAGCTCCAAAGATGATGTAAACGACGACGAACAACGTCACACTATCAGATAACAAGACAGGCGTTAAGAAAGTAATGATTGTCATGACAAATGTGCCGATACTGTAAATAGTGCTCCCTCCTAGTTTTCCTGCTAGTAGTCCTCCTAGGGGGCTAAATAATCGGCCATACGAGTAAGAACTCAATATTTGACCTGTTTCCTGAGATGTCCAATTGAATTCAGCTCTCTGAGGTGGCATAATTACGCGTTAACTGAGTTTTAAATCTCTTGTCAGCCGGGTACTGATGTTCACACAGATGTATAAGGTTAAAGTTCACTTACCATTTCGTAGGAGCCGTCGTGATTGGATATATTTCGGATTGCTGTCATTTCTACAACAGCCATGGATAGGTTGGTGTGTAAAAATGTGATATTCGAGTAGCCTATGAATACCATTAGAGAGATGATGTATCTCTTTGGAATGCTGCATTTTTGCGACAGTGTTTCTAGCATCGTCTTGTGTGGTTGGAAGTTGACTCGTGATAATTTAATATTTTGTAGTGGTATTTATCTTCGTTTCGCAGCGTGAATTTTACAAAAAAACGTGAATGATCAAAAATGTACTCTTACTTACCTGCCAGCCGAAGCGTATCGCACAATGGAATATATTTTTTTGTTTAAAAGTTTTAAATTAGTTGACTCATGATACAATCGTGTACATGTTTATCGTTCAAGGTTGAAAAAAAATTCTAAGCGATTTCATATCAATTTCCACGGACCCACGTCGGGTGCTACTACATACATGGTACATAATTTACCTATTAAATTGTACATAGTTGCTCATATAATGTAACTTTTGCGACGTTTGTTGCGTTTTTCAAAAATTCCCATGACGTGTTTTTAGTTGTTTTTTCGAGGAAAAAAGTGTTGTGGTAGGTAGCTGAGTATCTATTTGCAAAGACCAGTAAAGCAGAGAGAGCTTATCTTTTCATTGTTAGCGAAATTGATCACCAGGTTATGAAATTCGATTCTTATTGAGATTTTTTTAGGTGGGTACCTATCGAAAAAATTTTTTGAGCTTGAAAGTTTTTTACTCATTAGAAAATCAGAACGTCGCTATGTACGAGTACCTACTTAATCTTTATAAGGCTGATGAAAGTTGTATTAATTTGCATTCGGATGATTCAAACAATGCGATGTTTAAAACTGTTTGAAACAACAACAAAACATGGTTGTGTTTCAAATTTTAAAAAACGCATAAAACACACTGTTTAAATTAGGTTTTTTTACAAA
This sequence comes from Planococcus citri, assembly GCF_950023065.1. Classification (NCBI taxonomy): domain Eukaryota; kingdom Metazoa; phylum Arthropoda; class Insecta; order Hemiptera; family Pseudococcidae; genus Planococcus; species Planococcus citri. The sequence goes on along the minus strand of NC_088678.1, from coordinate 65,636,469 downwards.
TGTAATAATTGGGATTAGAAAGACTGGCAGTGGTGATTGGTAATTATAGCTAATTACATGTTAGGTAATTATCTTCGTCTAACGGCTCATATAAAAAATCCAAGAAATATTCCTTAGGGAAGGAATATTTGCTAAGAACCTGGCAGCTCTGGTAACAGGCTCTTGGTCTTTCTTTTACCCCAGTACATTATAAATTGAGATTATCGCTACCAAATAAAACTCAAGACAACTAGTATTGACCTCCTGTATTAGGTGTATTTTCAATACAAGTTGGAAATCTTATAAATGAAGGATGCATTATTCTTAAATATAAGAAGGGAGCATGCAGTGGAACAAATCACTGCATCTCTAAAGAAGATAAAATACTCAATAACCATACAAGTATCGATTATTAATTAAGGTAAAATTACGTAACGAATGACGAAACCGAGTCATCTCGCTGTCTGTTAATTAATTACGATAAAGTTATAATTAATCTAGTTGGAGGAACGCACTCCATATTTTAAAAGGCTTTTTCCATTACCTTAACTGTTCGCGTTAGTCATCTCTTCGGTGGCTCACCAATACTAGGCCAGTCGATGACTATATATAAAATTAAGTACATATTAATACTGGGTACACACTCCTATGTCCGGAAAATAGGAGGTGATCCAAGATACTGAAATAAGGGTCGATCCCTTTGATACGAACCACAAATTTACGTCAATAAGTATTACACATATTTAACCGAACAAGCGGGTAGTAAGAAATAGTTAATCGAAGTGCAAGGGTGGACATAGTCCACAGGTGACATAAAGTCGGTCGTTGACGAGAAGATCTACCGTGGCTGCGGGTAAGAACTCAAGTGAGAATCGACCAGGATTCACATAGAGACGAGCCCTATCCGAACCTGGGAAATATAGGTAAAAATCACCTTGTAACCTTCAAATCTCAACACGTTAAAAAAGAAGTTTACGCGGTAAACGAGTAATATTTTAATGTCTACTATACCTAGTTATTTTAAGAATAACTAGGATACGTGGTAAGTACAATAGGCACTACTATACGTAGTGGAGGCATTCCTGCTCATCACACAAACTTGTTTTTTTCAAATTTTTCAGTCTGCTTTTGTATCTATTTTTTTTTTTTTTTTTTTTTTTTTTTTTGAAAAAGGGGGAAAATAGAAAATTTCAAGTGTTTTTATGCAAACAAAAAAAATCGTTTTACCTAAACCAAAAAATACCTACTTACTGTCTTTTTTTTCGAAACGTTGGCACAACCTAATCTGGATATTCAGTAGGTAAGTAAAAACTTTAAAATTGATGAAAATACGTGAAAATGATTTAAAACTGAAAAAAAATCTTTAAAAATGCCAACATTTCTTCAAAAATTGTTGAAAATGACAGAAATTAATGAAAATGGTTGAAAATTGAGAAAAATGTGATAAAATGGCAACACAAAAAAATAATTAATAACCACGACATTTGGTGAATTAAACAAAAAAAAATTGATGAAATATCATAAAAATTACATTAAACTGTTCAAATAGTGTTTATTTCATTAAATTCCTGATACTTACATAAATCAGCTGAGCTAGAATTCAGAGTTCAGAAAAAAACTTATTTTTTTAGAAAAAAACAAAACAAACAATTTCTTTTGTTTAAAATAAAAACACTGAAAATTTTCCATTTTTGCCTTTTTCCCAAAAAATACCACAACTGAATGAAAAATTGAAAAAAAGAAGTTAGTACCTATTAAAAAAACACGTTTTAAACAGGGTGTTTTGTGTTCTGTTGTCTTTTTTTCATTTTTTTGAAAACTTGAATGATTTTTATGTGAAAAAAATTGAGTACCCAAACTTTTCAGAAAATCAGTAGAATTGATGTTAAAATTGTTGAAAATTGAGAAAGGTTGGTAAGAAGCAAAGATTCCTAAAATTCTACCTACAGTACATAAGACGTGCAAAATTGACTTTTTAAAAATTTATTCAAGAAGTACAGATTGTATTATCTTCTCTTTTTTCTTGAGATTGCTTATTCTCAGTTGTCGAAGTGCTATTAACCCATAAAGGCTGCTCTTCAGAGACAAATATTAAGTAGAATATTGCAGCGATCAAGTACATAATGCTGAAGACAACAAAGCAAGTATTCCACTGGGAAAGACTCTGAAATGAAGATACATTATACTTATTGTCACTCAAGTTGCAAAAAAGTTGGTTCCAAGCTTAAAGGCAAGCATAAATGATGTATTTAAAAGCAAGTAGCCTATTGTGAAATACTCACTGCTGATGTTACTATACTTGCTACCAAAATTGGTACAACTACTCCTGAAGATGTAGCAATCGAGTTTATCACAGACATCATGAAAGCAGAGTACTTGGGAGCGAAATCAAGAATAAATACGCTGTTAATTTTTCAAGTGTTGACCGATTAATTTGCAACATAATATTTAAGTAGGTAGATCTAGCTTCTAATAGGTATCGTAAAACATAAAACAAATAATTTACTTCAGGTCGATGATGACAAATGTGCTGAAAAATTGGAATACAGAAATTGCAACAATATCGACTACGACATTCGTCCATATGGGCACTACAGCGTATGAAAGTACAGCAATAAACAAACCAATACCAGCCACGATTCTATGGATCTGAAAAATGATGGAAGATGTGTTTTTTGGTTATGGGTCCGGATCTAATGAAATGTTGTGAAGTAAATAATGTTGCCTGACATTAGTGATGGATATTATTTTATGAGATCTGATGTAGTCGCAGACGCAACCGCAAATTGGCATGGAAATAATGGAACAGATGTGTGGAAGTGTAGAGATGTAACCTATTTTTTCGATGTCGAAGTTGTTGATGTCTGAAAATTCAATTTGATGTAGAATTTTTATTACTGAACACGAGGACATAAAGTTGAAAATTGTTCTAAATAATTTCAGGAATTGTTCGATTTGTTTTTCTAATCTGAAATATTTTTGAAAGCTTGACATAATTTTAGCATTTGTGATCTGTCACGAGAAAACCATGTTAGTGTCCGAAAAATCGATTTGGTTGTTTTTATGGATATTTGTAGTACTCAGTGTGCAGAATCCGCCTGTGGTGGTTTAAACGTTCACGGACGATTTTTTTGACCATAAATTCAAGGTTAAAAAAATAGAGCAACTACAAAAAAATATTGAAAAAATTTTTTTTTGTGATTTTCTTGAAAAGTATGTTGTGGGGAGTCAATATGCAAATTTTTGGGGCAACCGGCCCACATTTGGAGAATTAGTGCCACTTTATTGAAATTTGAATGAGGTCTCAGTTGGAAAAATCAACTCTTTTCACCTTGAACAAAATTTTTGAAAAAATTGATAAATAACCTTATTTTATAGTATTAATTATTCATTCTTAGTAGTTTTCGCGAAATTTTTGGCGCAAAATTTAAAAAAAAAATGAAAAAATCGATCTGGGGAAATTACGATTATCGGCCTTTGGCAACCCTGTTTTTGAAAAAAAAATGTCAGATTATGTTGGCACCCCTTGTGGCCAAAAGTGGTCCAAGTTATTTTTCATCAGGTACTGGTAATTTGGTTAATTTCTGGTAAATTTTGGTAAATTACTGGTCAATTTTGGTAAATTACTGGTTAATTTTGATAGATTACTATAGTTAATTTTGGTAAATTTTTGATAATTTTGGCAAATTTTTGGTCATTGTGGCTTTTTGGTAATTTTGGTAAATTACTCATAATTTTGGCAATTATCCGTAATTATGGTAAATCACTGGTATTTTGGGTAAATTACTGGTAATTTTGGAAAATTTCTGATAATTTTGGCAAATTTTTCGTATTTCTGACTTTTTTGTGATTTTGGCAAACTTTTGGTAATTTTGGTAAATTACTCATAATTTTGACAATTACCGGTGATTATGATAAATTACTCATAATTTTGACAATTACCGGTGATTATGGTAAATTACTAGTATTCTTGGTAAATTACTGGTAATTTTGGTAAATTTTTAATAATTCTGACAAATTTTTTGTAATTTTGGTAAATTACCCATAATTTTGGCAATTACTCATAATTTTGGCAATTACTGGTAATTTTGGCAATTACCGGTAATTACGGTAAATTACTGGTAATTTTGGTAAATTGTTGGTAATTCTAGTGAGAAATGTCATGTCAAACTTTCAAAAATACATTTCAAACATTTTGTTAACTTTTTGATTAAAGTAGGCGTGTCTAACAAGGCCACTTGAATTTGAAGAACATTTGTGGACTACTTGATATTCATGAACACCTTGTTATAGGAATTGGATTTCCCATGAAAATGATGAATCACGAAGTGAGCATATCAGAATTATGATTTTATGGAAATTTCAGCTTTCTATGTATATCTAATACAAAAATTAATTTACCTTTGATATATTGTGGTAAAAACATGGTACTGAATACGTAACCGCATACGATGGCAAATTCAGATAAAGCAGCTATCCATAGAGCTGCGCTGGTGAAAATACGTTTCCAAGGATAGGTCAACTACAAGATCAATTGTAAACATGAGAATGCGAATTGTATAATTTTTCAGATTTACCAATTCTCTTGTATTAGGTATAGTATAGTAATGTACCTTCTGCTCGACATCACCACTTTTTAATTCATCCTGAATATATTTCAGTTCCGACTCACTGATAAACTTATCCTTTGCTGGATCATTTCTCACGATGGCAAACCAAATTAATGTCCATGCAAATGACACCAATCCTGTAAAACTCGCGACGCGTTAAAAAAATAACAGAAAAAAGAAGATATCGGTATTTGTATTGCTCACCACTGCCATAAAATAGCTTTTGCCAATTATAGTTTGTCAGCACCCAACCAGAAATAGCAAAAGATGCTACAGTTCCCACGTAAAATCCACTGACACCGAATGATACGAACTTGGATCTTTCGTTAGGTGGTGCCCATCGAGAAAAAATGTCTGGTACACCGCTGAATATGAATGACTATGGAAAAAGGAAGTGATTTGATATAAATGTACCTAGGAGTATTGTAGATGTACTGGAGTGTCTGTTTGAATGCTCATAAAAATGGCTAATCTTACCTCGAAAATTCCAAAGATTACGTATATAATGAAAAACAATGTGAAATTGACCGAAAGTAGGACAGGTGTGAAGAAAGTTACCAATGACATGACTAGATATCCGATCGCGTAGATCGTACTGCCTCCCAATTTACCAGCTAATAAGCCCCCGAGAGGACATAAAAGTCGACCGTATGAATAGGAACTTAGTACGAGACCTTTTTCTTGAGGAGTCCAGTTGAACTCAGCTTTCTGTACTCATTGAAGAGAATTTTTAGTTAGTGTATGTATTGTAGAATTAGGTGCTTAGGCAGTTTTTAGAGAAATAGATGAATATGGGTATCAAAAGACTATAGGTACTTACTTACCAGTTCACTGTAACCATTTTGATTTGAAACGTTTTTCAATGTGGTCATTTCAACCACTGTCATAGCTAAATTTGTGTGTAAACAGGTCATAATCGCGTAACCTAAAAAAATCATGAACACAATCGCGTATCTTTTCGGAACGCAACATATTCGCGAGTTCTGTAACATGTCGACGTCTGAAAGCTTCGAACAATGAATTAAACACACTGATTAAATCATTGAGCAATTATTCGTATTTCAATTAAAGGCTAGGTAGGAGTCCACGTATAGGTACTTGAAATATCTTTATAATCATCGACGAGTGACATGAGTAAATAAACGATGCGTGAGTGAATTGCCAGCAGAAATTGTCCGATAGCTTGAGATATTAATTTTTGTATTCTTAGACTCTTCGTAATACGTAGACGTACTCTAATATCGTTCACTTTTGAAGTACGTACATGGATACAATGTAAATAACTTGTCGAGTTTTACTGTGTGACTCTTGCTCGCTCTGGTGAAATCCACACCATAAATTATAGCAAACGCTTTTTGTGCGTGACATAAAAATTATTTCTTCCTTGTGAAAATCATCTTGCACTTGTACCTCCGTACTTGACCTCTAAATACGAATGAATGTCAAGATTGGAAAATATTAACCTTTTTCGATTATCAAACGATCAGATTTTCGCTCAAAGCTTCTCAGGTTTTGATTTTATCGCAAAAATAGCTCAGTGATAATTTATTCAGCATTAAATTCTCTACAAAATGTTATGTCAAACATGCTCTTAAGTACAATGAAAGAGTGCGGAGTAGTGGTTGGAAAAGAAAAAACTCTCTCCTTATTTTTAATGCTTTTTATTGCAAAGATCTTTTCAAAAAGTACAACTTTTCATCATCAGGCAAGAGCACTTAATGAACAAATACAAAGTGTGCATCTTAAAGTAAAGGTTGGGTGTGGTCACTCCTTTGGGTGTGTCAGTTTCTCCGTGTTGTGATTGGTCCTAAAACTTGGGTGTGGTCACTACCAGGATGGGTGTGTCTGTTTCTTGGAATGTGTATGTGACTGGTTCCATGTAGGCATTTGAGCAGGTCAATGTCCAAAGGTCCCAAGTCATCATTGAGGAGTTTTTCTCTATTGTTTTTGTGCATGGCTATTGCTTCCCTAATTGGTAGTTCTGATATTCTGGCAACTGGTTTTTCTAGGGTCAAGTTGAGTTCAGTTATTGTGTGTCCAGTTGCTATAATGTGGTCTCCTATTGCTGAGTTTCCTTCAATATTGTATCTAGCTTTGTGCATATGTTCCTTGTATCTGGTTATGATGTTTCTCTTAGTCTGTCCTATGTAAAGTTTGTCACAGCCAGAGCATGTGATCTTATAAATTCCAGATTGATCAGTTTTTGGGTCCTTGTCCTTGAGGCTTCCCAGTAGGGTTTTCAGTTTATGTTGATTAGTTGTGACAGGTTCTAAATCATTTTTCCTGAAGATCTGACAAAGTTTGTTGGTTATGACTGGATAGTAGGTCAACTTGATTCTTCTATTGTCTGGTTTATCTCTTTGGAATGTGGTAATCTCTTTCAATCTTTGTTTGCTTATATGGTTTTTGATGAGGGTGTCTATGGTTCTAGTCTTGTATCCCAGATTGTTGGCTACTCTTTTAATGTGGTCAAATTCTCTCTTTCTATTTCCTGGGCTCAGGGGTAGTGCACAACATCTATGGACCATGCTGTTAAAATCAGCCAGTTTTTGGCTCCAGGGCTGGTAAGAGTCAGCAGGAATGTAGTTGTTGGTGTGAGTAGGCTTCCTGTAGATGTCATATTCCAATTTGTTGTCTTTTCTGGTGATTAGGATGTCCAAGAATGGCAGTTGTTGGTTGTTTTCATATTCATAGGTGAACTTGATGGTTGCATATTGTTTGTTCATGGTCTCAAGGAAACCATTTATGTTGAAGTCCTCTGGTACAATGCTGAAGATGTCATCAACATATCTGAACCAAATCTTAGGGAAGTCTTTTTCTATTTCCTTCAGTTTGGTTTCCAAGTGGCCCATGAAAATGTCTGCCATGAATGGTGACAAGGGGTTCCCCATTGCTGTTCCTCCTGTTTGTTGGTAGAATTTTCCACTGTATTGGAAGATGGTTTGTTTCATGCATAGTTCTGTGAGGTTCATGAGTTCAGCAATCCTTTCTTGGGAAACTTTCTCTTTTTGGAGCCAGTCTTTCATTATGGCCAAGGTTTCTGGTATGGGTACACTGAGGAATAAGTTGGTGACATCAAAGGAGATGAGTCTATCTGTAGGTATTATCTGGGTATTTTTCAGTTTCTCCACTAGCTCTTCATTATTCCTTATTTGGTATGTGACAGGCTGATTAATGGCTTGTAATTCAGTGACAAGTTGTTTGGCAATCTGGTATGTGGGTGCATCTATGTTGGATACTATTGGTCTCATTGGATTGTTTGGCTTGTGGATCTTTGGTAGACAGTATAACTTTGGTATTTTAGGGTTAGTGGCTTATTCCCGAGGAACAGTGGTCTAGAGAAGTTTTTTCGAGTAGGTACCTACATAAAGGTGAATAAAAATAAATCGCGTATTTTCAATAAATAATGACATGTGCAGTGAGTTGTTTGCTTATCATAATTAAGTAAATTTGATCGAAATATTTCCTAGATGGCCAAATCACCTTTAACCTCTTTAAAAGGAGTCGGTTAAAAATTTCCATCTTCGGAAGTTTTCAACCAATTATTTTCAAACTTGCAGGGGTGTTGGACACTAAAAGTTTATTTATGGGCATTTTTTGAAATTCTTCAAGCATGTCCTCATCTGGGCAAAACACGTATATTTTTAGCTTTCAAACAACACTCCTGGTAGCAGAATTTTTTGTAAGGGTGGAAAATGTTTATAAAAAATGCAAAAAACTTACTTTTTCATGGGTTTTTGGGCCCAAAATGATTAATTTTGGCCAAAAAAATGTTTCTCGCAAAATATTGTAAAAGACTTCCAACTATACCTGCATCATAAACCCGAATTTGGCCCCTTATAATTTTTTTATGTTTTTCAATTTTTACAAAAGAATTGATTCCTGCCAATTTGGGAACCCCTGATTCGCTTTCCGAGTCACTCACACGGCCAAAATTCATCTTTATACCAATATCAAGTTGATATATAGGTATGCCCAAGTATTACGAGTAAATTTTCAATATCACAGAAATTTAAAATCTTCAATTCTTTTTACCTGTGATTGGTGCATTTTTCAAGATGGAAAAAAACTTTTGAGGTGGGTCACCTGGAAGGCGGTTCAATGATTTTTCTAAATTTTCAAAAGTTCGTAAAATCCCAGAAAGTAGGTACCTACTTATTCAATTTTGAAAATTTTATTATTATATTTTTAGCAATTTATTGTTTCTGACTGATCATAAAGATTTTCTCCTCACGACGTACGAGTAGGTACTGTGGATTAGTGGCTTTCTTAATCGTGCGAGTTTATGGTTTAATGTGTAAGTATTTATAGCAGTTCATCGGTTTTGTTCTTAAAAGTCGATGTGTAAATAGTAACTCAAGAACAAATACCAATCAAATTTCGACCTTCATTGTGCATTTTATTGAGATAATCTTCATCAGTTGGATGCATGATGGAATTTATATAATATAAATTATTGTTGAAGCAATGTGGACATTCATGTGTAATTTAGTAGGTAGGTACCTACTTACATGCAGGGTGTCTGGTGAGTGGATGTCAAAACTTCAGATTTGAATATAACTGGTTATGACTTCAAAAAAACGTTATCGTATGTATTATGGACAAGTTGCCCATCTTTTAAATGTAAGGGGCAACAGAGCTTTGAAAAAATTGAGAAAAACGTATTTTTGATTTAGGGATGGATGGTACTTTGAAAAATGAACAAATTGTGTCATTATGAATTTTTGCCTAACATTGAAATTGAAGGGGCTAAAAAGATTTTAAAAGAAAAATTTTAAAATGTTTCTGGCTGACCCCATAATGACAAAATTTGTTTATTTTCGAAACTACTACTTACCCATTCCCCAAGGTCAAAAATACGTTTTTCTTAACTTTTTTTCAAAGCTCTGTTGCCCCTTGAATTTCAAAGATAGGCAACTTATCCATGCACATCTTTTTCAAATGGTACCCGGTTATATCCAAATCTGAAGTTTTGACATCCATTCACCAGCCACCCTGAGAGTTCTTCAGAAACAAGCGAGAAAGAAGTTTTTCTTTGGTTATCAAAAGATATGTACAAGAATGCAATCGGATGGAGAGCTCATGACTTTTCTTGGTTTGAGTGCTCGATTGACTTGTTCTTGTTCGGATTGTAGTTAGCCCAGGATCGCTGCTTTGCTGATCCGAATATCAAATAGAGTATTCCAAAAATTAAGCATTCGCAACTCAAAGCTATGAAGCAAATATTCCATTGGTGAAGGCTCTAGAAAATTTGAATTAGTGATTAACTGGTCGAAAAAATATCAAAAATTTGCATTTTAACCAATCAGCATAATTAAATATGTAAGTAAATACCAACGACGCCAAGTACGTACATGTGAAGTGACAATAAATCCAATTAAAATTGGAGTAAATATTGCAGAACCAGTGAAAAACACGTTGGCTATAGAATTCAAAAGAGATGCGTATTTTGGTGTGAGATCGAGGAATAATACTCTGGAATATTGAAATCGAAAAATGAACAGGTGATGTCAACTCGTACCATATGTGAGACATTTATCTTTATAAAGAACTATTTGCTTTGCTCACTTACAAAATGGACGTCACTGTGTAGGTGCCGCAAAATTGTATTACTGATAGGGCAACTATCGCAGTCGTCAAGTTGGACCATAGTACCAAAGACATCAAGGCGAGAGCGCTGCTAAACGTGCCAATGCTTATGAAGAGCTTGTGAATCTGGAAAATGAGATATTTTTGCAGGGTTTTGGATGCTGCATAAAATGGGGGGAGGGTATCTTGCGATGAATTAATTTTTGATATTAAAATTTAGAAATGCTTGAATAAAAAACACTCACGGTTGTAACAGAAAGAAGTTTATGGGACCTAATGTAATCGCCGAGTAATCCGCTGACTGGAGCCGAAATAATCGCGCACATTTGCGGTATCATTGAAATGAAGCCGATTTTCTTGATATCTATGTTATTGGTATCTGAAATCATAATAAGGGCTGGTCAAATGGCACTGAATATCTTTCAAAGAATATTCAAATTCTTCGTTTTTGATAAAAATTTGAAAAATGAAACAAGTTTGGTCGAGCGCGTGGGTCAGAATTTTCCCACGACAACGCCGTGGGAAAAATCCAAGCGTCGGTGTAGCGAGTATTCATTCAGTTCTAAAAAGTAATCGAGCATTTAGGAAGGTAAAATAAGTACCTGCCTTTGAGATATTGTGGAATATACATAAATGTGATAGTTTGATACGATCCAATGGAAAATTTAATCAAGCAGGCTACCCAGAATGGCCAGCAAGTGAGAATTTTCCTCCATGGGTACTTCAGCTATAAATTTATGTCTCGTTAAAATAAATTCAAAGGGGAACAACTTGATAAGGGATTCGACCAAAGGTGCACCTTTTCATTGATGTAGTTACAGTTGACCTTTTCTTTGATGTAGTTTTTCTCTTTTTCGCTCATTCGAGTATCTTCCGAGGGATCATTTTTAACCACAAATAACCATATTAAATACCATAGGAATGAAACCGCTCCTAAATGACATTATTTCATCATGTGAGTGTTTGCGATGGTTTGTAGTATTTTATAGCCTAAAATTTGTAGCCATTGCTTGATGCTTACCGCTGATATAAAACAAAGCTTCCCAATTCCAATAACTTAATATCCATCCAGAAATCACGAAAGATATTCCAGATCCGAGATTTGCCCCAACGACGCTAAACGATACGAACTTGGTGCGCTCATCAGGAGGGGCCCAGCGTGAGAATATCTGCGTGATGCTTGAATACGAAAATGTCTAACGTATCAGATTTTGCATTACATATTATTTCTTTTGCATTCGATTTAAAAATCAATGCATTTTACGCTCACCTCGAATGCGCCAAGAATCATATTAGTGATAACGAATACATTGAAATGAATATGCAAGAAAACTGGACTGAAGAAGGTGACCAGCGATGTTACCAGAATACCAAGACTGTAAATCGTGCTGCCTCCGAATTTTCCCGCCAGAATACCTCCTATGGGACTGAACAACCTACCATAGGAGAAACTACTCAATATGATTCCTTTCTCGTGCGAACTCCAATGAAAATCTGCTTCCTGTCGTGAAAATTATTGGAAAGAAATTGCATTAGTTAATACAGTGTTCTGCTGATTGCTTTCGAGAAAAAAATGCCCAAGAGTGCAGTACCTAGAGGTCTAATATTAAAATAAAATTCATGTCAAACCTTTTCTGTGGTTACGTTTTGGATAGTGATTTTTTTCACTGAGGTCATCTCCACTACCGCCATACCTAAATTAGAATGTAAATAAAGCATATTCGCGTACCCGATAAAAACCATCGTCACGATTATGTACCTTTTAGGAATCCTGAATGTTGGAAATATCATTTTTGTCAGAGTAGATAATCGAAACCTATCCTGCGAATAAGTTTATCATCAAATGAAACAATTATGATTGGTGTCAACCTTGCAACTAAATACACAAATGTGTGATTATTTTACAATGACAATTTCTCTAAATTTTTTAAGGTACGTAGATATAAGAGGTGTGAGATAGCGGTAGAGAGAAAGATAATGGTTTATATGTAGGATTACCAGATCTGTGATGGAGAATATAGGTACCTATCTGTTTCGATGCAGCTTATAGCTGTAAAAATCGGCAGTGTAATTAAGTAGAAGTGTCTAAATTACATCAAGTTCATGTCAGTGAAATATTATCAGTTTTTTTTCTTCAATTTTGTATTTTAAAAAATCATTACATATACGTGTAACTTATTGTTGATCACAATGAGAGAAAAATTTGAAGCTTCGTCACGAGTTGTTTTCTATCGATTGTCTAATTGATTCGTTCCTGTTGGGATTATAATTAGCCCAGGATTGCTGCTTTCCAGATCCAAATATCAGGTAGAGTATTCCGAGAATGAAGCATTCGCAGCTTAAAACTACAAAGCAAATATTCCATTGGGAAACGCTCTGAAATTGAGGTAAAATATGAAGAATATGAATGAGTGATGCTTTTTTTTGAATGAGTGATGCTTTTTTGAAAAAAGATTTCAATATTATTGATTTCAACATCGATAACGTACGTGAGAAGTAACAATGAATCCAACAAATGTGGGAATAATGATGAAAGCACTTGTAGCACACATATTTGCTATGGCGTTCAAAAACGAGGCGTATTTTGGTGCTAGATCGAGAAATACAACTCTGGAATTTCAAAATGAAAAAAATCCATGTAGATTGGTTTGTGAGGTATCGACCTTTGCTTTTTTTTTAAATTATAATTTTTCTTACGTACATAACCGACGTCAAGGTGTAAGTGCCGCAAAATTGTATTATTGACATGGTAATAATTCCAGTAGTCAAATTGGGCCAAAAAATTAGAAACACGAAGGCTGTTGCGCTACTGAATGTGCCAATACTAATGAAGAGCTTGTGAATCTGGAAATCTCATGTAAGTATGTACAGTAGACTCCCGATTATCCGACCTAATCGGGGGGGTAAGGTAGGTCGGATACCAAAAAAGTCGGATAATCCGAAATGGATGTTTTTAGCGCAGAAATTGAGTGCATAAGCTTGAGAAGACAATTTTTTATTCAGAAAATCAAGTTTTGGCTCAAAGCAGGAACAAAAAATCAAAAAAGTGATGAATAAACAAAAATAATGTACTTTTGTACATAAAAGACAATGAAATACTGACTCAAATTATAATTTTTTGAGATAAGTTGGATCAATTTCAAGGAAAATAACACCGTTAGAATACAAAATGCTGCATACTGCATCATTATTTACACTCCAAAATCAAAAATTAGGGGTTTTTTGGATTATCCGACCTTGGTGGGTCGGATAATGCGAAATGTAAGTCGGATAAATTCGTACCGGATAACCCGAAAGTCGGATAATTCGGAGTCGGATAATTGGGAGTCTACTGTATAAGGCATTATGAAATCGAGTCGAATGGGTTGAATTTTGCTGTATAGGTAGGATAGGTATTCGATGAAGGTTCTTCACATGTGCTGTAGAGCGCAAATCACACTTACGTTAGTAATAGAGAGAAGCTTTCGTGATCTCATAAAATCCCCGACGAATCCGCCGATTGGCGCTGAAATAATTGCAGAAATTTGCGGAATCATTGAAATGATGCCTATTTGTTTGATATCTATGTTGTTGGTATCTAGAATGATGATGGATTAAAATAATGTAGTTCTGCATGAATTAACAAAGTAGGTAAGTAGCAGAAATTGACTCATGAGCACCAGGGATAGTCAAAATTGATGAGTAAGCTTGAACGTTCTGCAACCCTTGGGGACCTGCAGTGAATTTAATCTGGCCAAGGGAAGTATCCCAATTGGCAAAAAAATTTTGAATTGGACGAAGCTAAACTGAAAAGGCAGACATTACATCATCAGTCAAAATTTCAGGCTATGAGAAATGCATTTTTTTTTCAAAAATTAAGTTTTGGACCTAGAATTACAAAAACACGAAATTTGATGTGCACTCTATTTTTAAACACCCCCCCCCCGTACCATCAATTGAGAACGGTTTTGTGCTATCAGAATGTTTTTGGTGCCTCCAGCAGATTTTTGGTAGTTGGAATTTTCATAAAATTGTACTCAACGAAATGAGAAAGCTGAAATTTAATTTTAAGCCCCAATTAAAATATCCCGAGTCGATTAGAGATGGTTTCAAGCTGTTCATTTTGAAAAAAAAGAAATTTTGCCTGTTTGATGATTAAAAATTTGAAAATTTTTTGACATTTTTTAATAACACTGTGGGGGGAGAAAATTTCAAAAACAATCATAAAACAAAAAATTAAATTTTTTGATTTATGGTTTTTGAAGTTCTTGCAAAAGTCTCAAAATCCTCAACCTCCTGGTCGAGATGAACTTTTGAAGATTGATTTTCTTTATAAATATAGGATCTGCCGGACCTCTAAAAGGAGCTATTGGACCTATACCTACTTAGTGGCACTGGATATCCTATCAAGCACTCTCCTTGTTTTGGGTACTATTATGATGGTGTGGTTAGAGTGATTGTAATTGATATCTCGCTCGATTCGTGACTAGCTCAATGGGATTCTCAGGGTCGTCTGTATCGAGGGCCTTAGGGGGGTTCCTCCCAAAGGTTTATATTAGATTAATTTATATTTACGTGGGACGGGATGCAACGATTGCAGATGCCTTCAATGGGGAAATGCTCTTAATATTATTCGAAGATCAATGGACGTTCAAAATGGAATATTTGTTTCAATCGAGTATCAAAATACTCGATCTGGAGCAATAAAATTGGGAATTGGATGAATATTTGGGAATATTCAACTTGTAGCATTTTTCTCTGAGGGACTTAGATACGATGATGTATCTAAGTGGGGGCATCTGTAAGGATTTCTATACACCTCAGGTATCGATGGAATTATTACTCTTCGGTGACGTAATGAATACTTGCTCGTCAATATTACCATAAGTCAATGAAGATAAAAGTCAATAAATAAAAGAACTCGTGACATGGAATTATGTAGGGAATATATTTAATCAAAAAATAGAAAATTGTAGATTTTCGTTGTTGTCTTGTGGACTTTTTAGTGGGTTTGGGGGTTTTTTACTTATCCAATAACTTATCCAATAAAGGGCGAAATGCCGGGGTTTGACTTATCCAATAACTTATCCAATAAATGGCAGGGTGCGCAATGCCGGGTACTTATCCAATAACTTATCCAATAAACTTATCCAATAGGGTGTGATTTGGGAAAAAAAGGAAAGTAAAGGGCCAAAACGACTATCTTCGGTGCCATATTTCGATGGTAATTCAAGACGGACAGAATAATTACCATTATATCCAAGGGAATAGGAATTACCACGTATGGCCATGGCAATAACAGAGTCTCAGGCTCATATCCATTTCTTGTTGAAGTATTTATTGGCATGATAGGGACAATGCACCATCTCTAGCATCTCATATTTACAGGACTTGAGTTGGATCCAGTTTCTCTTCATTGGATTAAGGCCAAGGGTGGGAAAGGGCAGGAGCAGGGACTATGCATACTTCCTGGGACCGCGAGGAGGTTAATCCAGCGAGAAGTAGCATTTGGGGGGGGGGGATAGAATGGTTCCTCACTTCTACCTGGGACTGTGACGGCTGAACTGAGCGAGTAGAAGTTAAGAGGAAACCATCCGTTGGCGTACCTTTCATATCCGAAAATAATATAAAGTAGCAGCGTTTTGCTACTTTACATGGGTTTATATAGTCACCATCGGGTAGGTGAGAGGGAAGGATAAGTGGCGCACGCGTCGTAGACTTCCGGTGGCGCCAAGAATCGCGGCTGGCGTTGTATTCGCGTCATAATCGAGCGTATTCGGTGATATTCGTAAAATAATCGCTTCTGATTGGTCGCCGATGCGGAAGTGGTGGAAAACTAGGCGCCACCACCGGAAATACGAGCGTATATTCGCGTAACATCGGCGATATTCGATTATTAATGGGTTTTTAATGGTCAAATCATCGGGAATACGAAGGTATTTGTATAAGATCGATAATTGATGTAATCCCATTGGTCAATTGGAATTGTAGAGATAAAATAGTCGCGGTATGGTCGATTACATCATAAATGGCCACCAAAGTTGGTCATTTAAGGGGACAGAAAAATAAGCTCCCATATAAGCGACTGAGAAAAATTCCATCGCCTAAGCAACAGATTATTTTTCTCCCAGTATAGGTGGCTGAAATAAATTTCTCCCAGTATAGGTGGGAGGTTTTTTCGGGTATAATTTTCTCCCAGTATAGGCGACAGAAAATAAATAATTTTCTCCCAGTATAGGTGGGAGAAAATGTAAAATTTTCTCCCACTACAACACGTTAAAATTATGAGTTTCCAAAATATTGCCATGGGCTTCAAAACGTCTTGAAACCATCTCTAACCAACTCAGCACATCGTAAGATCATTCCGTCTCAAATGGCCGAGCTTTTTGGACTTATGGCAGGAGATTTTTAAAATATTTTTTATGTGAACAGAAGTCGATAAGAGATGATGGATAGTGAAAATCAGTGTGGCCATCTTTTGGAGCACCAAAAATTGAATGAAAAAGTTTCTGAAAAAATTACCTCATGTGCAACTTTTCATTCTGATTAACATCGCTCGTACGTACCTATCAAAAAAATAGGGTGGCATTTTTTTTTGCATTCATTCATTCATTATCATTACTCATGTACTTATTTACTGCATGATTTTGGCATATTATTTCCCTTCGAATGCGGAGTAAAATAATTGATTGGAGTGTTCAAAATAGGGTGCCTACAAAATTTCACTTTTCCAAGTACACTTTATGAAATGTTGATTTTTTCCTATTTTTTTTGTCCTTTTGATTTTCAAAAATTGACCAAAAATTTAAGAAGTGAACTTTGAGCCCCTCAAATTTTGACTGGCGATGTATTTTGTATGTTCTTTCGGTACAGCTTTATCTAGTTCAAAAATTTTCTGCCAGTTGGGATACCTCCCATGTCAGACTAGATTCATGTATTTTCTAACCAGTTGTTTGGATGTTAATGGTTCAAGGTAGGTATGTACCTTTGAGATATTGAGGCAGGTACATGAATGTGATAGTTGAATAAGATGCGACGGAAAATTTTATCAAGCAAGTTATCCAAAATGGAATGCAAGTCAGAATGTTTTTCCATGGATACGCCAGCTGCATGAAATTAATGTGATAAGAATGCCATGTTTAATTTTGATACTCGAAATATGTAAGTGATATGACACGACTGTGAGAATAAGTATGACCTACCTTTTCATTGGTGTAGTTACAATTGACCTTTTCTTTGATGTAGTTTTTCTCCTCTTCACTGATTCGATTATCGTCTTCAGGATCATTTTTAACCACAAGTAACCAAATCCAATACCACACGAATGAGGCTACTCCTATTAAGTGAGATTTTCATGCAAATTAAATATAATACTTAGTTCTTGAGATATTCGTACCCTACGATAACGATATCTTTCATACGTACCGCTGAAGTAAAACAGTGCTTCCCAATTCCAAGAGTTTAATATCCATCCAGAAACTATGAAGGATATTGCGGATCCGAGATTCGTTCCTATGGCACTGAATGACACGAATTTGGTCCTTTCATCGGGAGGAGCCCAGCGTGAAAATATTTGCGTGACGCTTGCGTATGAAAACGTCTGTGTATTGCATGGGGGGGGGGGTTACGAAAAAAAGTAAGATTTTGACCAAGTGAAAATTAACTTTCATTTTGAGTTAAAAATCACTCGAAAAAATGTTAGCTTCGGAGGTGCCCATGATGGGGCAATGTAGGTCCTCATAGAGGCCATTTTTCGAAAAAAAAACGTGAATTTTTCATTCTGGCCCTCTGTTTTTTTGGGAAAATGGCCCAGTCTCAAAAGATCAAATTTTTTCCGAGGACTTTGCCTCAATTTAAAAATTATTTTATCTAATTTTACGAACCTCGATGCAGTAGTTGAAAAACAAATGTTTACCTCAAATGCTCCTAGGATCATGTTACCGATGATGAATATGTTGAAATGAATATGTAAGAAAACCGGACTAAAGAATGTGATCAGTGATGTAACCAGAATGCCAAGACTGTAAATAGTGCTTCCTCCAAATTTTCCCGCCAAAATACCTCCTACAGGGCTGAACAAACGACCGTATGAAATACTGCTCAGAATGATGCCTTTTTCGTGGGAGCTCCAGTTGAAATCGACCCTCTGATGTAAAAATATCAAGAAGGAATCAATTCCAGGATTGGCTCAGTCTATTTCTACATTATTTAGGTATGTACGCGATAAAGATATCTAATTAAAAACTGATATTTTTTACTGAACCTTTTCAATGGTGCCATTTTGTAGAGTGATTTTTTTCACCGAGGTCATCTCCACCACAGCCATAGCCAAATTGGAATGTAAGTAAAACATATTGGCATACCCGATAAATATCATCACCACTATTACGTATCTTCTTGGGATCTTGATTTGTGGAAGTATCATTTTCATTGATATTTCAATGATCTAGTGGAACGATTTGTGTCGACTCGACCTTGTAACTGAATGGCATATTTTATTGTGTATGATTTTTTTATGAATGTTGAATTTTTGAAGTGTCTGGGCATCAACTCGCTTGTAGGTATACCGTGAAAGAAGTGAGATAGGATAGCAGTGTAGAGAGATAATGGTTTCTGTAGGATTACTCAATGCGCAAATGTATAGGTAGGTAAGGTACGTAGAAAATTTAAGGTATACCTACTAGGGAAAGATTGATTGTCTGATTGTAAAGAAATTACATGTTTTAAATTACCTACTTTCGAGTTCGTGTCAGCTGTCATTAAACATTTTGTACAATGTAGGTACGACATACGTGATTACAGCTTGTTTTTGAGTATTGGATTTTAATAAACATTTTCAAGATACTCATACTTCACAGTGTGGCTAAAAAGATTAACGTTTATTACGGTTAAAAATGGAAAATTTTTTGAATTCGAGAATTTTTTGACGGATATACAATTCTTTAATTGCATTTAGGTACGAAAGATCTTGTTCGGATAGGGATATGTTGAATGTCCCTCAAAATTCAAAAAACTTTGTGTGCCCCAAAAATTTTGAAAACTGTGAAAATTTTATCATTTTTTCTCAGTTTAGTATCAGAAAAGTCTTATTAGGTACCTATCTACTTGTTGAATGATATGGCTTGATAAAAAATTTTAAAACACTTCACAATATAAAGGAAAAATTGAAAATTTATTCACGATTTTTCTTCGATCGATTGTCTAATTGACTCATTCTTGTTGGGACTGTGATTAGCCCAGGATTGCTGCTTTCCAGATCCAAATATTAGGTAGAATATTCCAAGAATGAAACATTCGCAGCTTATAATTATGAAGCAAATGTTCCACTGAGATACACTCTGGAAATTTAAAAAAATAAATTGAGTGAGTGATAAATTTTTGAAAATTACTCATTATAAGAATTACTGATGTGAATGTCTATCTGGATATATCGTACATGAGAAGTAACAACGAATCCAATTAATGTCGGAGTGATGATCCATGCACTTGTAAAAAACACGTTTGCTATAGAGTTCATAAACGAGGCGTATTTTGGTGCAAGATCGAGAAATACAACTCTGGAATATTGAAATAGATATGTAGATAAAACGACCAATTGACATGCATTCGTTTGTGAGGTATTCAGAGTTCACAAAAGAAAACCTCAGAAAAAAAACAACGTAATTTTGCTTACATAACGGATGTCACTGTAAAGGCACAGCAAAATTGTATTATTGACATGGCAACTATTCCGGTCACCAAGTTGGGACATAAAATTAGAAATACGAAGGCTGTTGCGCTGCTAAATGTGCCGATACTTATGAACAGCTTGTGCATCTGTAAAGCTCATGTAAGTATTATTTTGATGTCGAATCAAATGAGGTAAATTTCGCTGTGTTAAAGTAGGTATGACATATTATTCGATTAATATTCCTCGCACATTCTGAGGAGTACCTACGCTTCTAGTGAAATGAAACTTACATTAGTAATAGAGAGAACTTTATGTGATCTCAAGTAATCACCGACAAGTCCGCCGATTGGCGCCGAAATAATTGCAGATATTTGAGGGATCATCGAAATCATGCCAATTGCCAATCTTCTTGATATCTATGTCGTTGGTGTCTAGAATAATAGGCAAATCAGTGTTGGAGGCAGGAATTGATAAATTTGAGTACCTATACTGAGAATGTGTTAGGATGAATCCTAGCTTTTCATTTGTGTTCAATTTTCAAAGTTGAACTTTCAGCAACGTAGTCTACATTTTTCAGTTTCAAAATTTGTTGAAATTTTTGAAATCCTGATTCTACCTCACCCTCTCCGCATGGTTTCTCGTGAAAAAGTTATACTGATTATAGAGCTGGGATTTTTGTGCAGAAATATGATAATAGTATGCAATATTTTTTGCAATTTTCTCACCCAAAATTTGCAAAACTTTCAGTTGCAGTGACGTAGGGTACCTTTGAAAAGGATTTTTTCAAGCTTAAAAATGTGAAAAACCGTCAATTCAAAACAAGATGAATGCAGTGATCAAAAAATACACTTCTCTTTTTAAGAAACTGGCGAAGCAAGTCATTTCATAATAAAAAATTCATCATGAAATAGGAATTACATGAAAAATTAAATGCATTCTGCGATTTTCCACCAAAAAACCCGTCTCTTCTCACTATAGTACAGTCGGTAAGGGGTTGAACCCGAACAAAATTGCCATAAAAGATTTTTTTGCTTCAAAATGTCTAGGATGGTGTCCTAAACAACATATCCGGAGCCGCCCCCGATCCACCAGGTGCGTCCCCCCCTACGGTGGATTTTAGCCCCCCAAAACACGTTTTTTGCCATTTTCTCCCCCGCGTTGCATTTTAGCGACAAATGAGGTTGGATACAAGAATCTACGTCAAATTTCCGATCTAATGATGTATCAACTTTCCTTGTACGTTCAAGGGGGGTGGAACTACAGCCATTCAAAAAAGGGGGGTTTCCTGAAAAATACATAAAGGCTATAGGCGTCTAAGAGGGGTGAAATGGTCTCCGAAAGCGTTCGAGTTGATATTAGCTTGGAAGGTGAGTACCATTGAGACACTTCCGCATGAAAAATTTCAGATCAACACCCCCTCCCCTTTTTGAGGAACCCGCCTTTTCTAAAATTTCAATAACACTTTTCTCAGCCCCATTTCAACCGATTTTGAAAATTTTTCAGTATGTTGTGGACATTCTTAGGAGGTACCCT
Source organism: Planococcus citri (assembly GCF_950023065.1). Taxonomy (NCBI): domain Eukaryota; kingdom Metazoa; phylum Arthropoda; class Insecta; order Hemiptera; family Pseudococcidae; genus Planococcus; species Planococcus citri. The sequence continues at coordinate 65,615,109 of NC_088678.1, read as the reverse complement.
CACAAAAATTTTCAGCCACCTCCCCTCATATTTACCTCTCAAAATGGCGTTTTAAACTTATTTTATACTTTATAACAATAGTCAAATTTGAGGGGGCCAAGCGTTCTGGAGAGGGCTAGATGAGTGTAGCAAAAAATCTGACGTCATATAAAATCCACCGTAGGGGGGGACGCACCTGGTGGATCGGGGGCGGCTCCGGATATGTTGTTTAGGACACCATCCTAGACATTTTGAAGCAAAAAAATCTTTTGTGGCAATTTTGTTCGGGTTTACCCCCATAAAGTGCTTTACCGACTGTACTACTAACGTAAGAACCACAATACCACATTGAATGAATTGAAAGATATTTCTGTAGCATGATGAAATGCTTCAATATTTTGAGAAAAGAAATTTTGATGAAATTTTAGCAGTGTTTTGATTTTTTGGACAAAATAGGTCTTGAAAATGTCAATTTTTGCAAAATTTCAATAAATAGGTACCGATGCAAAAAATACCAGTAGGTATGTGCTCAAATATGCATTATGCAGGTTTTCCTCCTAAAATACGAGTATGATCAAATATGCAATTTGGTCTGAAATTTGCAAAATAGTTATGCAAAATGAGATTGGGCTCATTGGTCGGGTAATTTCATGATTCGTGGACATCTTATCAAATATATACTTTTTCTAGTTCATAAAAAATATGCAAAAAGCATAAAAATATCAGCTCTAGTGATTAACTTAAAATGGGGGTTTTGATTTTCGGTAGAATTTTCAAAAAATGATGAGGTTGTAATTCTGAAGTAAAAATTGAGAATTAGAAAAAAAAATCTTTACGAACTTTCATTCAGTTTTTTTTGCTTTTTCGATTTTTTTTGGAGAGGAAGGGGCATGTAAAGAGAGACCAACGTTGCTAAGAAGACCAGAAGAGTTTTTTTCCTTAAAATGAGAGTTATTTAGACAAGCTCTGCCGCAGAAATTGGAAATTTCCAATCAAATTTTTTCGTCATTTTTTTGTTTTTTACCTTTGTGGTAAAAAAAAAATCGTTTTCTCACTTATTTGAGGACTGGGAACATCCAGAAATGGCTTCGGAGTAAGAAAGGGTCTTAATCGGTCATACGCAATAAAATTTCATCCATCAGACTAAATTTGCCACGGAGTTAATCAACATTTATACGGTTCAAAGTACCTACTACTTACCTTTGATGTACTGTGGCATGTACATGAATGTGATAGTCGAATAGGATCCAGAAGAAAATTTTATCAAGCAGGCTATCCAGAATGGAATGCAAGTTAGAATTTTTTTCCAAGGATACACCAGCTAAGTACATACATGAAACGAATTTAGCGAGAATCAATGTAATCTGGCTACTTACTTGGCATAGGAGATATGATTGAGATTTTGCATACCTTTTCATCGGCGTAGTTACAGTTAATTTTTTCTTTGATGTAATTTTTCTCTTCTTCACTAATTCGATTATCGTCTGCAGGATCATTTTCAACCACAAAAATCCAAATCCAATACCATACGAATGAAACTGCTCCTGTTAATCATATAAGCCTACTTATGTATTTCGTCATTCAAAACAATTTCCAAGATGTCACGTGATAACTTATCTCGCTTACCGCTGAAATAAAACAGCGCTTCCCAATTCCAAGAGATCAATATCCATCCAGAAATTATAAAAGCCACTGCAGATCCCAAATTCGCTCCAATGGCGCTGAATGACACGAATTTGGTCCGCTCATCAGGAGGAGCCCAGCGTGAGAATATTTGTGTGATGCTTGCGTACGAGAACGTCTAATTAATTGCACAGATTTTGATTTTATTTCGAAATAAGTATTTTACGAACCACTAATAATTATTGTTAGTTTAAAGAGGAGTATTTCTCACTTCAAATGCTCCTAGGATTAAGTTAGCGATGAAGAATACGTTGAAGTGAATATGTAAGAAAACCGGACTAAAAAAAGTGACCAGTGACGTTACCAGGATTCCAAGACTGTAAATCGTACTTCCTCCAAATTTTCCCGCCAGAAGACCTCCTATTGGGCTGAACAAACGACCGTAGGAAAAACTGCTCAGTATCATGCCTTTCTCGTGTGATGTCCATTTGAAATCAACTCTCTTCAAATGTGAAATTATCAGAATGAAATTCAATAATAATTGTGAAAAAATTTTTTTTAGGAATTGAAATTATGGAATGCAGGTTTTTGTAAGTGATGATAATAATGATAATGAAAAATAATTCTTACCAACCTTTTCAATGGTGCCATTTTGTAGGGTGATTTTTCTCACCGAGGTCATCTCTACTACAGCCATACCCAAATTAGAATGTAAATAAAGCATATTTGCATACCCAATAAATATCATCACCACGACAAGGTATCTTCTCGGAATCTTAAACTTATTCGGTAGTATCATTTTCGTTTTGGTACCGAACTTTGAGTTTATATTAGAATGGGATTACGATTTACAACTGAATCAATACCTATATGATTCTTTTACGAATATCGAATTTTTGAAGTAGGTACAAGTATGAACTGACTATAACAGGTGTAAGATAGTATAACTAAGAGACAGATAATGGATAATGTCATTTATGTGTGAGTGGCAGATCTGTGGTAGGTACAGGTACATAAAAATAACTCTTTCAAAGTACGTAGCTTAAGACGAAATTATCAAAAGTACCTGCTCAATCAACGTCGGCATCGTGTCGTTGCCAATTGGAATGAGATTTTGTTCATCTTTTTGCTTTTAAGGGTTGAAAAACAGGATGCAAGCACCTGTATGAAAGTTTTTGCTCTACAAGTTTGATTCTATCCGTTTCTCACTAAAACGCGAAATTTTTTTCAAAAAATCTAAGTATACTTATTTACAATAAGAAGGATAAAAATGTGAAAATTTTGAAAAATTATATAATTTTTTATAAAATACCTACCAATATCAAAATCAGGCATCCAACAAAAAATAAAAATGCTGAACAGTTGTTACCAAGAGGAATTTTTTACCTCCTCAAGTTTTGTTCGTTGTTTCTCCGCCCTCTCCAACCCCTCACCCCACTCCTCTCACCTCTTTCACCCCAACACCTTCCCTCCCCCTCCCCCTCCCCCCCAAAAAGGAAAAACACTCAACTTTATTTGGTGCGATCTTGAATTTTATGTTGAAAGAAAATAAAAATATAACAAGGAAAAAGTCACATGAAAAACTTGAAACACTTTTTTCTTAAAACGAGTTTTGTGACAATGTTGACCCTTTTCTTACGTGTAGAATGCCAAATTACTTGTTTTTTTTTTTGCTTCTCGAAGTACGAATTTTTGAAGGCGTTTGCCCTCGATTTGTTCGGGTAAATTTTCATCTTTTTTCTAAACCAAGAAAAAAACATATCTGAAACTTCCATAAATTTACTTAAAAGAGAAAATAGCAATTTCTTATAAGCCCTAATGCAAATTATATCAATTGACAAGATTGTCATTTAATTTTTTATTCAACTTTAAAAACTCGTCAGTCTTCTCCCCCCCTCCCCTTTCAAAAAACACCTCCAATTTTGTTCATGTCAGGTTGACAAATTTTTGCAAAATTGAATAATAATACAGAAACAAAAAATCACTCAGGACGAGGATGGTTTTTAAGGGGAAGGGGATACAATTTTGAGGGCACCATTTGATGCAAGCTCCAGGGGGCCCCAATAGACGCAGTCGACACCTGGATAGCAATCTCACGAATTCTCTTCTTTTGACTGTTCTATCGGATCTTTTTTCTTAGGATTGTAGTTAGCCCAGGATCGCTGCTCTCCAGATCCGAATATTAAGTAGAGGATTCCAATGATTAAGCATTCGCAGCTTAAAGTTACGAAGCAAATGTTCCATTGGTAGAGGCTCTAAAAATACAATACATGAGAATTTTTATGAACGATCAATTCTCAAAAAAATACACAAAGATATGACTGATGCTAACGTACCTGAGAAGTGACAATGAATCCAAATAAAATCGGAGTAAGTATTAATGAACCGGTGTAAAACACATTAGCTACAGAATTCAAAAACGACGCGTACTTCGGTGTAAAATCGAGAAATAAAATTCTGAAATATTGAAATTTTTCGGCAAAAAGTGATGTGAATTCGTATGATTGTGAGATATTATTCATCTTAATTTGTAAATAGGCTACCTAAAATTTATTATGCTATGTACTTACAAAACGGACGTAATGGTAAAGGTACCGCAAAATTGTATTACTGAAAGGGCAACTATTGCTGCCGTCAAGTTGGACCATAAAACTAAGGACATCAGGCCAAGTACGCTGCTAAATGTGCCAATACTCATAAACAGCTTGTGAATCTGCAGATAACATAAGTACGTATTTTTATGAGTTGAGTAGAATGAGACGAAGGTGAAATTTCTTGAGAAAGACTCACGTTTGTAATAGAAAGAAGTTTATGCGATCTTATGTAATCTCCAATTAATCCGCTGAGTGGAGCTGAAATAACTGCGCAAATTTGCGGTATCATGGAAATGAAGCCAATTTTTTTGATATCTATGTTGTTGGTATCTAGAATAATTATAGATAACACCCCGATGAATAAAATATCCATTGTGAAATATATTAAGATTTAATGTTATTCTAAACTTCTTCCATCCATTAAGATTTTCAAACTGGAGCGATTTGAAATTGCTGGAGGCTCCAAATCGTAACGAAAATGGCAGAAATCGATTCAGGAGATCAACTTTAAGGTATAGAAGGAATTTTGAGCAACTTGTTGCAAAAATTGACGGTTTTAGATTTTTTAAAGATGATTTTCCAACATAAAAAAAATGCACTTTTTCAGTCGTCATTTCGAATTATTCAACAGCCTTTACGAGTTAATTAAACTCAGAAAAAAAAACTAGCAAACGCCAAGATTCCATCTGTCCATATGGATGGACTCAGAAACTTGAAAAACAGTCCAACTTGACCATACTTAAGTAAGACTTGGTTTTTGACCCAGATGGATACTGAATTATGACAGGATTAAATTTTCAGCTGCAAAGTTTGCTTTGAATTCTCCCCCTCTCTCCACCCCGAAAAAATCAAATAATTGACATGTAAAATATTGACGTCTTCTTCTCCTTCCCCCAGCCCCCCCCCCCCAAGAAGTCGCAAATTGTTCGAAAAATATCCTGCTAAAGTTGTGCTTTTTTATTTGAAATTATACCATCAGAATATGTTTGCTATTTTCAAAAATTCACCAAAAATCGAAAAATGAACTTCGGCAGCTCAAAATTTGGTTCTAAGATACATATGAATGACATGCTCTTTTTCAGTGAGCAGTGAGCCTTCAGCTTAATTGAAATTGATAAGATGTAAAAATACCCGTGTGAGCAGGGACGAAAATAAGATGAGGGTGGGGTGGACCCCCCTCCCAGTTATCAAATTTTGAAAAAATATGCAAATTTTGGCAATGCTGACAATTTTTTAAAAATTTCAGACTTGATAAAGAAGCATTTTTGTTGACTTTTTTGGAACTTGATTTACACATACACACATCATTAAAATTCTAAAATTTTGAAACCAAAAAATCAAACCCCTCGCATAGAAAAAACAAAGCTCTTTCACCCATCAAAATACGAATTTTCGAAAGCTTTTGCTTTCAGCTTGTTCGAGCCTGTTTGTTTTTTTTTTCAATCTTGGAAGTTTAAAAATAATATAAATTTGGTAACTGAGAAAATCGAACTCTTCACATGAAAAACCATGTGTTTTCATTGATAAAAATACAAATTTTTTGAAATATTTTTCACTCACTACGCTCGGGCTAATTTGTTTCTCTTTTACATAATGAAAAATTCCACGTTTGAGGCTTCTAAAAACTGAGCAGGGAAAACGAAAAAATTTTTCATAAGTCATGATATAGTCTATAAGGAACCTACGTATAATTTCTACTGCCAGAATTGTTTTCTCATCTTTAATTTTATTCTGCAAAATTGGTATTTTTTTCTCATATCAGTTGGCAAATTTTAGGGTTGTACCTCCCCCCACCCCTTCCATTAGTTTCGTCCTTGCTTGTGATATTCAATTAACTAATTATGAAAATACGATACCTTTGAGATATTGTGGTACATACAAGTACGTGATAGTTTGATAAGATCCGATGGAAAATTTTATCAAGCAAGCTACCCAGAATGGCATACAAGTCAGAATTTTTTTCCACGGATAAGCTATCTACAAGAAATTTACGCGTGGGTTAGAATAAATTTGAACTTGGAAACCACTTTAAATTAGGAATTCGAATGATGGCGTACTTTTTCGTTATTGTAGTCACAGTTGATCGTTTCTTTGATGAAGTTTTTCTCCTGTTCGTTCATTCGATTATCTTCTGAGGGGTCATTTTTAACCACAAATATCCAAATCCAATACCATGCGAATGAAGCTGCTCCTAAATGACATGATTTCGCCATTTGAGTCATTTAATATAGTCCCAGAGCCATATTATTTATTAAAGTTACTTAGGAATTGCTTAGCTAACAGTAGGTAATGAAATTCGATGCTATTTTCCCAGACGTGATAGAATTTTTGAAAGTGGATTTTTGTCAATGAATCAAGAGATTGGATCTCAAAATGCTCATTTATAATTTTTTTTAAAATATAAAATTCATTCATTCGTTTGCTAGAAAGGTTGAAAAGAAATTCGCCAACTTAGCCAAGCAATTCTTCCTGCTTATAAAATGGGCCACTGGTCCTAAAACTTGTATGTAGAGTAGGTAGTCTAATCCTTACCACTGATGTAAAACAGTGCTTCCCAATTCGAAAAGCTCAATATCCATCCAGAAATGATGAAAGATATCCCAGATCCAAGATTTGCTCCAACCACACTAAAAGATACGAACTTGGCTCGCTCATCAGGAGGTGCCCAACGTGAGAATATTTGCGTGACGCTTGCGTACGAAAAAGCCTAATGTAAGTACATACATATCACATTTCTAGTTATTCTTTTGCATTTTGTGGGTCCCAAATCTCAAGTTTGAAAGAAATGCATCTATTACAACTCACTTCGAATGCTCCAAGGATCACATTAGTGATAACGAATACGTTGAAATGAATGTTTAAAAAAACTGGAGTGAAGAAAGTGACCAGTGATGTTACCAGAATACCAATACTGTAAATCGTGCTTCCTCCAAATTTTCCGGCTAGAAGGCCTCCTATTGGACTGAATAACCGACCGTAGGAAAAACTGCTCAGTATGATTCCTTTCTGGTGCGAGCTCCAATTGAAATCGGCTCTCTGTGGTGAAAATGATAAAACAAATTAAACTGTATTACTTATAGTTGGGTACCTATATCGTGTTCTTTGATTGCTTCGAGAAAAAAAAACGAATAATAAGTACAATTGAGACTTATATCGAATATCGATAGATAATACTCATGTTTATTAAACCTTGTCAATGGTTCCGTTTTGAAGATTGATATTTTTCACCGAAGTCATTTCCACTACAGCCATACCCAAGTTAGAATGTAAATAAAACATATTCGCATACCCGATAAAAACCATCGTCACGATTATGTATCTTTTAGGAATCTTGAATTCTGAAATCTTCATTTTTGCGAACCTGTGGATAAGTTAATAATTAAGTAATTGAAACCATAACAATTTGTGTCGACTGTCGACCTTGCCACTGAATACATTTGTTATTCGTGTATGTAGGTAGGTACTTCAAATTCTTAAAGTTGATATATCAGGTGTTTGATAGCAGCCAAGAGAGAGATAATGGTTTATGTGGGATTACCTCATTCTTTCAAAATAGCTCACGAAAACAGCACCTATCAGAAGTAATCACTACCTGGTCGATTAAAATGAAATTTCGTTCATCACTTGCGCAATTAAGGATTGAAAAGCAATCGCTGATCCACGTTATATGGCTTTTGAAAACTTGAAAAAAAAATATGTAGTTGAGTTGTTCATTATGCATCATTATCCCACGCTAGACCTACCTAATTTTACAAAATTGTTGATAATTTTTCGTAAATTACCACAAATTTTGAATTGCTAGTAATTTTTTGTAAATGATACGTAATTCTTCGTAAATTAAAAGTAAATTTTTCGTAAACTATCGTTACTTAATTAATTGTGATGTACCTAATGGTAATCTTTGGTAAGTACGCAAATTTGTAATTTTTGGTAAATTGCTGGTAATCTTCGACGAATTACCGCGGTAATCTGTGGTAATTTACTAGGTAGGTACGTAGTGTGGAGTTGCGAAACTCTTCCAAAAAAATATAAATATTACCACTGTTCGAAAAAATTGATAAGCATTCGACTAATAACACAGATTCACATCAAAAAATTTCATATCATCGACCAAGACGAAAAAATAGCCAGACTGCACGTGCACTCACGAACATGAAAATACGTAATATAATCAGACCCTTTCGTCAGAACCGAAAACTACCAACTGAAACATTCACACACGTAATTCACACGTACTTACGTGTAATGGAAAAATGTCCGATAAACTCGTAGGTAAAATCTGCGGACTCAGAATTTTTGCTGAGTTCACACATTTCACTGCTAAAGCACCGTTAGACAGAGCGACGATGTTATACATTGTCGCCGAACACTTGACAGTGTCATTTCTATGGATTTTTCTACATTTCGTTTCCTGTGGGTTGAAGTATTTGAGATCGCGAGAATCAAGTCGTTAAATTACCTACTAATTTTTGGTAATTTTCTGGTAATTTTCGTGGATGAATGGTAATTTTGATGAATTACCAGAAACGTAACTCTATAGTGGTTTTACAATATTTCATCTGACTTTCAAGAACTTTGAAAAAAAATCTTCGAGCAGTGGAGTGATGAAATTGATGTATCGTGTAAGGTGGTGGTGAGGAGGGAGGGGGGGGGGTGATACCGAAATTTTCTCAACTTTTTTAGCCAGATTTCACAAGCTTTTTACTCAGACCCCCTCCTTTTCATGCTAATTAGACAGATGCGGCTCGAACAAATTTTTAAAATGTTCTTGACAAAAAATTTGAATTTTCCTATTGCAAAGTTGGTATACTTACTGAAATCAAAAATCAAAAATTCGCAATTTTTTGGTGTTATTTTTTTGCCTATTTTTTTTTAGCCTTTTGGCATTTGAGAATCAAATTCAGATAGAGAATAAAATATTTTCGATTTTGCCTGAAAGATTACGTAGATATGCACATTTAAAAGCATGTGGCTTGAATTGAATCTGACAAATAAAACCACATTTTTAATGCACGAACATAATAAAAGTGGTAATATTATAAAAATAGGTATAGGTACACGAAAACGAAGGGTTACCAGTGAGAAGGGTTCGTTTATTTATTTTTTTTTATTTATTTTTTTTTGTATCTGCATGGAACGTGCTTGAAGTCCTGTGACTTCTAGCTGTTGATGAAATTTTAAAACAACATAATTATGTGAGAGATGTGTGATGTACGTGGTATCGATACACTATAAACTTGCAGCTGCGACATTTTATTGTTTTTAAATTCGAGAATTTAGCATTTAAAAGAAACGTGTGAAGCGGATGCTTGCCTTTTGTAATTGTAAACTTGCCGAACTCTAAAACGTATAATGGTCATAAAACTGAGATTTGAATGCTTGTTGATTGTTGAGGGTGTATTTTTTTTGGTCGTTTGTACCGATGTACATATTTCTCTTCAAGAATTAGGAAAGAAGCAATAGTCAAGGCCACAGATGTGTGATTTTATTAACATTCCTTAGACCTTTGCTGTTAGATTTTTCAAGAGGTACGAGGTACGTGTTGTTTTGGTTTTAACGATGAGTTCATTCTGTGTTGATCCTTTAAGTGTAAGATACAGTTGGTTGGTGTTCGTGAGTGCTGTTATTAGTTAGGTACTACTTTACGTGTACCTATCTTTATCTTAAACATTTAATTACTTGAATTTTCGTTTCTTATGTTATGATCGTTTCTGTTGTGAATTTTTTTTTTTTTTTCAAAATTTATTATGAACTTTTGTGTTTTGTACTTATAAATCTTGTGATTTGTTTGAATTTTTACCTGAATTTTTTTTCAGTGTATTTCTACTTTCGTTGTTTTTTTTTTTTTTGAAGTGGTATTTCGCGAATGGTGAACTCGAGGTATTTCTTTGTGATCTTATGGACTTGAACAGTTTTGTTGTGAATTTTGGCTACAGACAGGTATTTCGTTGGTATAGAATATAGATACTAGTTATCCTTTCTAAACTCGTAAACATTTCGTTAGTAATATTTTCACTTGTTTTTTTTTTTTTTTTTTAAATGAAATTCCGATTTGCTGTGGTGGGTATCGTTGGATTTTATTAACCCTGTGCTGAGACTTCGTTGAGTTATTTCAAACATGTTTTCGGGATATTTGTGCATAAGTATGTTCGTCAAAATTTTGTGCTTTTTGGTATTTTTGAATGAAATTTTGCACCTTATTTCAATCTTTTTTTTTTTTTGAATTTCTGAAGTGAAAATGTTTAAAAAATTGTAGGTACTGTATAGAATTTAAATCTGCCCGAGCGAAGCGAGAGCAAACTCTTTGAAAAAATTGATTATTCGAAAAGTAAAATACGAGTAAGTGACGCAAAAAGTTGATTTTCATTGCTTCAACATAAATGGAAAATTTTCACAATAGTTTTCAGGAAATTATAATAATTATTTTGAAAGATAGGAATGAAAACCGAACAAAGCGAAGTAAAAAACTTTCGAAAATTGATAATTTTTCAAAATTAAAACTTAATTATTTTCAGTGTGAGAATGTCAATTTTTCAACTTTTCAACTTTGGTCAGTGAAAGAAAAAAGGAAAATGATCTAGTCTGTGAGCGAAACGTGAGCAAAAGCTGTGAAAAATTCATAATTCGATAACGTAGAATGATATCATTCTTGAGTTTTTGATGATGCAAAAAGTTGGTTTTTATGGCTTTAGCTTTAATATTTTTAAAAATGCGAATAGGGCTCGAGTAAGGCGAGGGCAAAAGCCTTCGAAAATTCACAATTCTCATTTTTTTTTCAGGACGTGATTTTTATATTTTTTTTCAAAAATAGTTAATCAATCAGTTTTGACAAAATTATTCGAATTTTTGGCGAGAAATAAGACCTTCATTGATATTTTAGCAGAAGTTGGGGACTTCTGGCAGTTTTCATTGGAATGCATTGAAGTTACTTATTCCATTGTTTTTTTGTTTTGGAAAATGTCAAGCTAGACAACATTATTTTTGATGTGAAAAAGTTGATTTTTCTACTCTCTACCTTGTGAAAATTCATGGTTTTTGGTAATTCTTTAATTTTCCCTCACTCCCAGCTAACACAATTTTTTCCAAACTTTCCCAAATTTGATATTCCTCAACTTTTTCGGGCCAACTTCGAGTTACATTGAAAGAACTTTTCTGTATCAATTTGAAAACTTGAAAAAAATCAACGAATTCCATGAGATTAGGTCAAACTCTCAAAGATGACTTTTCAACATTTTGTCAGATTTTTGTAAATTTGGAAAAATTCCAATAGAGTTCCTCTTTAACATATTTTCATTATCAAGTTTCAAGCAAAAAACGTAATATCCATCATTTTTTAAATTTTCCATGAAGTTGAGACTCCTCCGCCCTTTTTTTTCATGTGGCTGTTGAGTTTATTTAGCCTATATTTCGTTATTCGAATTGATCATTTGTTACTAGGTATCAGTTGAGTACCTATATCTACCTAAACCTATGCGTTTCATCAGTTTGTCCTTTGAAGGCTTTGAAACGAAATTGCCATATTTTTGAGTTGCTGAATTACGAGATTGAAAATTGGTTCACATCTTTATTTTTATCTTATAATATAAGCGCTGTTTTCTGTATCACATATCACATTGGTACGATTTTTGGGAAATCATATGTTGCCCTAAAAGAGAATTTTCCTTGAAAATACTAATAATATTTTTCCATTGAATTCAGTTCCATAATATTGAGCGATAATTGATTCTGAAAAATTCAACTCGGTACAATTCATTCACTGAGATTGCGTTCCACTTTCGTTTCCCTGCTGATTGGTTTTCTGCTCATTGGGGGTGTAATTAGCCCACGATCGAAGTTTACCAGATCCAAATTTCAAGTATATTAATCCAGTGCAAAGATACACGCTGCTTAACGTCATGAAACAAATATTCCATTGAAACACGCTCTGGAAAAATACAAAAAGTATAGAAATTAGGTAGGTACGTTTCGTATGAATAGAGCTCTACAAATTGACATTGTTGATGGCTTACGTGAGAAGTGACGACGAACCCAACGAGTACAGGTGTAATAATACCCGAACTGGTGAAAAATATATTCGCTATGGAGTTCAAAAATGAGGCGTATTTTGGAGCTAGATCGAGGAACAGTACTCTGAAATTGAGAGCGAAAACTTAGAATACAAATTATCACCAAAGATCTATCCGTAGACAAAATTTAGACATATTTACAATTTACTTACAAAATGTCTGTCATCGCAAATGTGCTCAAAAACTGGAATAGAGATATCGCTACCATATTAGCGGTGAAATTCGGCCAAACAGCTACCATCACGTAAACAATGGCGCCGGTGAATAGACCTATGCTGGTGTAAAGTTTATGTACCTGAAAAACGTGATAGAAATTAGGCTCCTCAAATCTACCTAAAATGTTGACAAATCTTGATGAAAATGCTTGCCTGACATTTGTAATAGATAAGATCTTATGAGACTTGATGTAATCGCCGAGCAAACCGTTGAGAGGAGTGGAAATTATAGCGCAGATTTGAGGTATCATCGATATGTATCCTATTTGTTTGATATCTATGTCGTTGGTGTCTGAAAATATGAATCAAATTGTGGGAAAAATTCGAATTGATAGACGCTAATAGATATTGCAATTTTATGATTTCAGATTTCAACCTTTTATGTATTGAGGTAAATAGATAGCTGTGAATGTGTAGCCACATCCTACTGAGAATTTAGCCAAACAACCGACCCAGAATGGCATACAGGTCAATATACGTCTCCATGGATACACAAGCTGGAAGCAAAATTGCTCATTTGAGTAATTTGATGCTGATTATTGTGGTATCAAATTCTTGCAAGGCTGCATTTACCTTTTCTTGGCCGTAGGTGCTGCCTACTTTCTCTTGAATGTATCGTCGTTCTGCTTCGCTGATGTTTTTGTCTTCTGATGGGTCATTTTTGACGATGAAGAACCAGACCCAGAACCAAATGAAGGAGGTTGTCCCTAAAAAAAAATAAAGCAGGGAAATGAAAAAATGAAAAAAATAAGGATTTCTTTTCTCAAAGTGATGTAAAAACTTGTTTCATTTTTTATTTTTAGCCATATCATTTATTCTGAATAACTTCAACTTAGGTACTCACCACTGAAATAAAACAGCCTCTCCCATCCCCAGGTTTTCAATATCCATCCAGAAACCAAGAAAGATACCACAGATCCAAAATACATACCAATTATGCTAAATGACACAAACTTGGTACGTTCATCAGGGGGAGCCCAACGTGAGAAAATCTGAGTGACGCTGGCATACGAGAAAGCCTATGTATTTTTAAAATACCATTCTGATCGTTTTTAATAATGATTAGCTCAGCATAATTAGGTATGATAGTTTGAAAAATCAAATGAATGGAATTTTATAGGTACCTACTTCGAAAGCTCCGAGTATTACGTTGGTTGCGACGAATAAGTTGAAATGTGTGTACAAGAAAATGGGACTGAAAAAGGTCACCGAAGCTGTAATCAAGATCCCAATACCATAAATTGTACTTCCACCGAATCTGCCTGATAGGAGTCCTCCTATGGGGCTGAGTAATCGGCCATATGAGAAGGTGCTCAATATGATTCCTTTCTCTTTAGAGTTCCAGTTGAAATCTGCTTTCTGTTACGTTATTTATTAGGGCACGAGTGAAGGAATATTTGAATTGAACTAATAAATTGAAAAGATAGGATTTGTATTTTCAGATATCGACTTACCAATTGAGTTGAACCATCTTCAAGAGTGACGTTCTTCAATGTGGTCATTTCCACGACAGCCATACCCAAATTTGTATGCAAATAAAACATATTCACGTATCCGATCAGTACCAAGAGAACGATCACATATCTTTTAGGAAATTTGCATCTGGAAGATTTCATCTTCATTTTGAACACTTTTTTTTTGTGTTGGGCTAGAAACTCGTTGATTGCGCTGAGTACGATGTAGATGCACTGTTCGTAATAGTGTCTTGTTTTTCGGTCTTTTCATCGAGTACTTGACCTCGAACTCGGAGTAATTGGTTTATGGTTTTTGATAAGAATACACACCACTTTGTGGGATTATCGGTAATTATCGAGATACCTACACGTAGTTTGCTAATGTTATAATTTAATTCTTGCGTGAAATTTATTTGTAGGTAGGTAATTGCCTACTTAGATATATAAGTAGGTAACCATATTAAAGCTGAATAAAATGTTCCATGCTAAATATAGTTTAACTACACTTGTAGAAGTAAGTACTCGTGATATAGGTAATGTACTCGTAATTGATTCTCTTTGAACAGGTTCCGATAAAATTTAATTAGAAATTATTACAAAAAAAAATTGTAAAACCGATTGTACAGTTTATTTTTAACGTCATAAATTTCAATGAGTTCTTCTGATATCCTCGACACGTGAACGTTTTCCAGTATAGTTGGCCCATGGTTGAAGTTCCCCAGACCCGTAATGTAAGAAAATTAGGCCCACAAGTAGATTAATGCTGCCGAACATGATGAAGCAAATATCCCATTGTGCTTTACTCTGTAAAAAATGAAATATAAATTGAAAATATGCACATCGCAAGTAGGTATACCTAATTGCCCAACGAATTTAATATACGAGTCGTCATCATGAATGAATATGAACTTACGTGAGTGGTCACCACAAATCCTACCAATGTTGGGGTCACGATGCCAGATGAGGTAAACAAAACGTTGGAGATGGAGTTGAGAAATGCTGCATATTTGGGTGCCAAGTCCAGAACTAGAACTCTGAAAATTGCGATGAATGAGTTGATATTACTTGATAAATAAATAATTATTGTATTCAAAATTAATATACCTACCTAATCTGAATTTCAGAATGGAAGAATTTATTAGGTTTACAATGGTATCGCAGAATTTTTATGTTTCAATTTTAAAATTCTCAATATTTTTGTGACTCCAATTAGAATAGGAAGACTTATTGTTTGATGAAATAACGTAGTGATGAGTGTTAAATTATGAGATAATCGATTCAAGTTAACTAATCCATAATTTTATTTTTGTTTGTTTCAGGGAGTACGATCTTACAACTTGAAAGTGATATAGGTAAGTAGTATTGAAATGAGTAGGTACAATTAGGCGAGTCTTCGTTGAAACGCATGCAGTAAAAATTTGACACTTTTTGACATCCTCTCCCCTCACTGACATAATCTCAATATTTACATGTTGAATAAAAAAATTGCATCATATTTTTATCCGCTTCACTTTGTTGTTTTTCATTTTATCTTGACTCCAATTTTTTTTAATTTTATTTTCATTTTTATGACTTTTTCAAAGTAAATAAATTTAAATAAATGAAAATAAGGTGAGGATGAATGGAAAATGTATAATTTTTAGTGTTTTTCACATGTTTCGATGAACTTCCCTTCCTGATCTCCAATGTGTGGCTTATTTACACTCGATACATTTTTTTCCGATTTTTTTGTATTCACTCTCTGAAATTGTTAGCTTGGATTAGAAGATCACGTCATAAAATTTTCAACTTCCCTGATGAACAATAAGTAGTTACTTATTGTTGAATGAGCCTCTCATTTTACAAAATGTACCTACTACCTAATCAAATCAATCTTAGAATTCGTAGTAAATATTATCGCCATTTTTAAAATTAAAAACCTTCCTAGTTACAACACCTCAGTTTATTCCCTATTTTGTGAAAATAATTTTGCAAATTATTTTTTGCTTCCACTTGTCTTAAATATAATATTTTATTATGAAAAAAAACTGAAAATTTTAGAAAAATTGGTGGTACGTGCAAAAAGCTTTCTTCAAAAGTTGTCAAAAATTGAAAAAAAATTCGAAATTAAAATTTTCATGTTCATATTTTTGAATTTTATGATTTGATCCATTTTCTAGAAAATTGTTTGAAGGTTTCACCCCCCCCCCACTCCTCATGCATGTTGAAAAAGTAGAACTTGCTCTCTCCTCCTCAAAGAAAAAAAAATTAAAACTCATGTTTTTAGCTACATTCCGATCTTTGGAGTTTTGGATTATTTTCATTAGAGAATCATTATTTAATAGTGTGGGCTCCCTTCTTCCTGTACGATGAAAAAAGGGACTTTTAGTCATAACTTGATGATTTGGGCTGGCAAACTTTACTTGGAGGGCCATAGACGAGTTTTTGAGGAGATTTTCGAAAGAATTTTTGCATCGAGATTGAAAGGGTACTCCAGGGTAAAATAGGTGAAATGCCCCTGTTCTTGGATTCTTGAAATTATGATATGTAAAACATTTTTGGGTGCTTTTAAAAAAAAAATATTTTTTGCATTTACAAATTTTATTCTAGATCTGAAAATTTTTCTGTAGTATTTCTCAGCCCAAGGTGAAGTTAAAGATACAACTATATAAGTATTCGATTCAATTCTATTGATCTCCAAATCTCCTCCACTTTCTTGTTATTTGATAATTTGTTAAATATGTACAAATCGATCAAAAATTAAATACTTACTGCACTCCCACTGTTACAAAAGCGCTGAAAAACTGGAACGTCGATATACAGACCATACTAACTAGAAAACTTGGCCAATACGCGGGTATGAGGAAAACCACAAAGCCTGTGAAAAGACCGAGGCTCATGTTGAGCTTGTGTAGCTGAAAAATTGATCATAGTTTATTATCAGCTCATTAGTCATTAGCATGAGACGTGACTGAAGAGCACTCTCTCTAGAATAATGATTGTATTGATTTTAATTTGTATTAGTGGTACAAACATTTGTCACTGATAGGATCTTCTTAGATCTGATGTAATCAGACATGTATCCACTCAAAGGTATCGATATTACCGAGCAAATTTGTGGCACGGTTGATATGTAACCTATTTTCTTGATATCTATGTCATTTGTATCTATGGTGCACAAAAAACAATCGCATCATAATTCCCATTTATGGTCCAAGAATACAGCTCAGTCATTTAGAATGGATTTTTGAATTGAAATAAGTGGGTATACCTTTACCTACCTACCTTTGATGTATTGAGGTAAAAACAAAGTAGTGAAAGTGATTCCACATCCGAATGAAAATTTAGCCAAGCAGCCTGCCCAAAAAGGCATACACGTCAAAATTTCTCTCAATGGATAAACCAGCTGTGAAGATGAATAATTAACGTATGTACATAATTATAATTTATTCTGTGCACTTTTTAGTTGTTCAAAACTTCAAACAGTTGAAAAACAGAATCATATGTATAAGGGAAAATGTGCAGACAACTTGCCTTCTCATTAGCAGAAACACTATTCAGATTTTCTTTGATGTAGGCACGTTCTTCTGCCGATATATGTTTATCTTCTGCTGCACTGAAAAAAATATCATGTACCCAGTACGTGTAAAAAACGGTAGTGAATACCAGGAATCCGGGAAAATCGGGATATAACGCCATATCCGATAACTATTACCTTCTTGTCATGTAACTGGACGATTTGTGATGTAATGTAACCATTACTGTATATTATGTCGCAGTCGCAATCTATCAGGTACTCATTACATTGCATTATCAGTAGAGCACTACCCACCAGTAATGCATCCATTGCATGCTTTAAGGTATCTATTACATTACAATGGATACCTAAAGCATGCACTGAATGCATTACTGGTGGGAAGATGCAGCAATGGTTACATTCCTATACAAATCATCCAGTTACATGACAAGAAGGTAATAGTTATCGGATATGGCGTTATATCCCGATTTTCCCGGATTCCTGGTATTCACTACCGTTTTATATAGGTACTTAGTACCCGATAATTTTTTAAGTAAGGGAATGATAGGTTTTTCTCAAAGTTCAATTTGAAAAAAAAATACAGAAACCCAAGCCAAGTTTGAAGAAAAGCTTTCAAAAATTTGTATTTCGAGAAGGAAATTGTTATGAGCCAAATTTGAATACTTGGTAGGTAGTAATTAAAAAATGAAAATTTCAATTTTTTAATGAAAGACAAGCAAACAAGCTCGAGCAAAGCGACGCACCGCACTTTGAAAATTAACCACAATACTTGAAAAATACAAAGAAAATTGACCAAGACTCTTGAAACATTCACAGCAAATTGACCAAGACTCTTGAAAAATTCACAGAAAATTGATCAAAACACTTGGAAAATTCGCATCACGTTGAAAATTGACCACAACACTTGAAACATTCACAGAAAATTGACCAAGACTCTTGAAAAATTCACAGAAAATTGACCAAAACACTTGGAAAATTCGCATCACGTTGAAAATTGACCACAACACTTGAAAAATACAAAGAAAATTGACCAAGACTCTTGAAAAATTCACAGACAATTGACCAAAACCTTGAAAAATTCGCATTACGTTGAAAATTGACCACAACACTTGAAACATTCACAGAAAATTGACCAAGACTCTTGAAAAATTCACAGAAAATTGACCGAGACACTTGGAAAATTTACATTACAGTAAAAATCAACAAAAAATATACTCGTATATGCGTTAAAAATCACCAATTTTATTGAAAATCAACAAAAACAGAGGAAAGTGCCAAGTATTTTCAATAAGTAACACCATGCGTAATATTGAAAACATTAGCTTTGCACACAAGAGCACACAAGACTAACTTGTAGACTATGTTGATGGAAGCTGGAAATGCGTATTATTTGGGACTCAGTACATTACAAAATGTACTGAGTCCCAGATAATGCATTTTGTACATTTTTCTAATGTACTAAGCCCTTTATCTAAAATGATAATTGTACCCAATGCCTGACTAGCAATAGCACCCAGTATATTTCCCATTCTGATATGTAACGTTTACTGCATTAATTAGAAATCATGTACCTAATACATGACATTTCTTTTAAACAACAACCACTGCAGTAATTCGCAGTAATGACTGCATGAATTTCCAAGGGGGGAACCTATACATTACCATCAAGTACTCACTACATGAAACAATGCACTTGTTCTGCAAGTAACTTGGACCATTACATGACAGCGCAATATACCACTTTGTACAGTACTCATTGCATTAATTCAGGTGATGAGTACATGATTTCAAAAATCATTTTTTTCAGTGTGGATCATTGCTCACAACCAGCACCCAAATACCATACCATCCCAAGGTGGCAGCTCCTTTTGAGAAAAAAAAATCCAAAATGAAATTTTCATTTATTAGGTCCTGAAAGTACAACGATGACCGGTCTGAGATCTTCTATAAGACTTACCACTGACATAGAAAAGCCAAGGCCATGCCCATGTGTTCAACATCCATCCAGCTATCAAAAAAGCTATAATGTTGCCTACATATAACCCAATTACGCTGAATGAGACGAATTTTGAACGCTCGTCAGGAGGTGCCCATCTGGACCAAAGTTGTGAAATGCTCGCGTACTGGAATGCCTTTGGGAACAAATCACATTAGGGTTTTTTTTACAGTTAATATTGACCATGATTGTTTTTTTTTGGGGGCGGGGAGGGTATGATAGGTATAGTAATGGAGAAGGCCTTACCTCAAATACTCCAAGAATCACGTTCGTGATCACAAATAAACTAAAGCTGTTGTAAAGTAGATAGGGTGTCATTAGTGTTACCAAAGCTGTAACCATAATGGCGATTCCAAATAGGGTTGCTCCACCTATACGGCCAGCTAAAACACCCCCTACGGGGCCCAATAAACGACCGTATGAGAAAGTGCTTAACACCAATCCTTTCTCTTTGGAGTTCCATTTGAATTCTGGTTCCTAAAAAATTAGAGTGTAGGTACATTTTTATTTTTGAGAAATTTTATTCAAATTTTGAGTAACCCTAAAAATAATTTTATTTTTTTTAAATATAATTTTTAATTTTTTTCAAATAATGTGAAATGTTTTAAATGGGTTGATACTTACAATATGTACTACGTTACCATTCGTGTCCGAGTAATTTTTCGAAGATGTCATCTCGACCACAGCCATGGCCAAATTCGTGTGCAAATAGAAAATATTACCGTATCCAAAAAACACCATCGCAACAATAACGAATCGTTTCGGTACCCGAAATTTTGCCAAATGCTTGTACTTGATCATCGTTAAAGATTTAATTTGCCAGTATAAACGAATACAGGAACTTCTTTATCTTTGGACGAAACTCGAATACTGATCTAAGTTCTATTTCGAAGACGAATTGGAAAATTCCCAAGTTACCTACTTACATAAGTTTCAAATTATTTTATCCATTAATTTTCATACTTACTCTTCAATTTCAGAATTTTTAATATGTACTATGTACAGACTGTTGAAAAGTATCATCTGTTGCATTATTTAACGAAATATTGACCTTGAAAAAATGGCACAGCCGAATGAAATTATTTCGTGGTTGACATGCCAATTAACTAGGTCTAGGTACCCTACCTACTCATTTATGAAATAAGGGGTGTTTTGTGAGTGTAAGGTTAATCGTAACGTGCATGATTATAGACGCCTTCGTGATCGATTCGAGAATGCTTCTAAGTACATGGTAACTTTCGTACCTAATGCCTTCTTGTTAAAGTTTAATGGAAAATTATTCGAAAATAACTAGCCATTCAAGATATAGGTATTAGGTATCTCTTACTTATTTTCGTTTCTATCGTTACCTTTTCCTCTTAATTTAGAATTCTTCACCTTGAAATTTATTATAGAAAAGGTTCAGTCCTTTGTAGTGGTGCAGTGCACTGACCTTGAATATTGTGAAATTTTTCCAAGTAGACTACATTGTAACCCTCAAAAAAAATATTGTGTCGATCAAATCGGGGAACGGGGGAAAATGTTTTGCTCGGAAAATAGGCTTACGGACGATCTTTTGCCTCGAAATTTCAATTTAATTTATGATCTCTGGACGATGTTGGGATACATATTTTGAGAATTCATTTTCTTCGTTAAGAAAAATTGAAATGATATAGCGAATAAATTTTGGACTAACAACTACCTAATATAACGCGTGGACAATTTTTTTATCCAAAGAAAGTAGCAAATGATATTGTAGATAATCACGTACTTACTTGTTGAAATGTAGGTACTTAGGTAGGGTATTAAATAATAGAGAGACATCATCAATTAAAAAGCACCTGTTTAAAAATATACAGACTAATGTTTACCAACCCGTTTAGTGCAGTTCGGTTTTTCTTCAATACAACCCTGTTCTTGAAGTTCAATCTGTGTTTGGTACTACACTACATATAAGCAAAATTACGTATTTCAACAGGGCAAATATTTTATCAGTGCCTTTGGCTCTGCCCCATGACTCATCAGTCGGTGTGTCGGTGAGAATGGAGTATTGTACTCGTATTGGAGAGATAAGATAACGTCATAAAGTGCTATGAAAAGGTGACTCGACTACGCTGTGGACTGTGGTGCCCTTGTAGCCGGATTGCATTTTTACCGACTTTGCCGTGAAACGGAAAGTCAAGGTATTGTATTTGTCATGATGGTTGAGGATTTGGGTGGGGGTGGGTTTTCTTGATGAATTGAAGTGTGCTGATCACGATAAGACATATGGCGCAAAACGAGATAAGTTTATATAGATATATGTACATGTAAAAACCATACATTACGAGATCCGTTTTATATAAAATCGGGCATTGCGAGATCCTTTTGCCGGATCTCGCAAGTTCTCTCATATGCCATGGTACTCGTGAGATCCGGGGGACCCTGTACACACATTTTCAGCCGGATCTCGTTTTGCCTACTATTCATATACTTATATACAATTTTTGAAAATAGATGAACGACGCATCTTGCGAGATCCACCCCCAAATCAGGTTTAGGCCGTTGGTGGATCTCGGTTTATGCGGATCGCGAAATTGATGGCGGCAATGCATAGAAAGGCACTGTTTACACACTGGAACATTCGTTCGAACGAAGTTGTAGGGTTATTATTTGAGTTTTTAGCATTTTTCGAAATTTTTTGGGTCGGATCTCGCAATGTACTCTAAGACAGTATATATATGAATACACGTACCTAGTACCTTGTGGTGCCCGGGTCTTTTATGGTAATTGTGGTGCCCGCGTACATAGAGGATCACATATATATGTATGATAAAGGTGTTTTGGTGCAGTTTGGATTTTTCATCATAGTTAGTCATAGAGGTGCCCGATACATAAACTTGGTACTTGTGGTGCCTGCCTCAAAAAATTTTTTTTCACCTTAGAGTGCATTTCACTCGATTCTGCATCGTTTTATATAAAAAGACCTTGTGGTGCCCGATTTGGGCGCCACAAGCCCAAAACCGGGCACCACAATGACTACGTATACTTAAAACGGGCACCACAATGACTAAGTTTAAATCTATATTTATATATATGGACCTAAGTATCCTCGACGTCACCGTATATAAACAGTACCTTTTGGTCACCAGGCTTTTAAATGCCTCCGGAGGTGTATTTACTTCATATTCGTAACCAGCACAGTTGTAATAGTGCTTATACTCTTTCCCCCACTTGATTTACATGCTTTAAGCTTATACAAAAAAAATTTACGAGAATGGTACCAATTTGCCTCCGATTATAAACTGATCTCTTCCGTGACCTTGTGTATTTAAAAAGATATTGACTATACCAACTGCGCTGGCTACGAATACAAAAATATAACACAACTGGAAGCATTTAAAAGGCGGTGACCAATAGGTACTGTTTATATACGGTGACGTCGAGGGTATGTCGGTGTTGATGGAACAAAAATTTTAAAATCTGTATACAGTAGGTGTATACATGACCTTTTCGTCACCGGACAAAGTTTTGCCCTTTTACGTTTCAGGGGAAAACAAACCGTTTGGACTTGTTATACACAGGGAAACGTCTTCGTCACCGGCAAAACGCCTCCGTCACCGATTTCGGTGACCAAGAGAACGCGTCAGTATATAAAAGGTGACGTAGAGGTACCATTTGCACATCTATTTATATATATAGCCGCATACAGGTAAACTCATAACGTTTTGTATAAACAGCAATCTCAAGACCCCTCTGTAACTTCGTTGCTGTGCATACGCTCGACGCGTCACCCCATAGGCCTGATGGTACTCGATGTTAGGCCGCGTTATATTCGTTAACTTGATTTTTAGGTCACCTGTGGAAAGGTATTTCATTGCCAAAACATAAATTTTTCAGAAAAGCTTTTTTTTAAAAGTCTCATACGTCTCTGTTTTTTCGCAAATGCTTTTTTAACAAAGCATCCTACAGAAAAATAACCAGCTCTAAGCAGAAAGGAAATTTAATTCTCTACAATTTCCTTCCTGGCATTTTTTTCCTAGGATGCATACTTTTCCCATAAAATCAATGTTTAGATTGAAAAACACGAAAATTTGGACCTGTATAATCAACTTAAAATTAAAATTCAGCAGTCAAAAATTTATTTTAGACGATTTTTGACCACGCCATGTGAAAGAGGACATCTTCAACCACCAAAATCACCAAAAAGAACGTAAAAAACGTAAAAAATGATTCTTGGCAATAAAAACCTTTTCCTCATATCCTCATACCTAAGAATTAGGCTATGTACTCATTTGAAAATTGAGTCAAAAGTGAAATTGTATAAACAGAAATCTCACGTCCCTGCTCAAACTTTGCCAGTAGACTCCCCACACCTTGTAGATTCATATGGCACCTCATCGAAAAGTCACGTCCTAAAAAGGTTACGAGTTTGTCAAAACGTTATGAGTTTGCTGGTTAATCTATAAAAAAGTTACGAGTTTACCCCCTAGAATATTTATGTATATATATATCAATATGGACCTAAGTATCCTCGACGTCACCATACATAAACAGTACCTTTTGGTCACCAGGCTTTAAAATGCCTCCAGCGGTGTATTTATAGCATATTCTTAACCAGCACAGTCGTAATAGTGCTTCCACTCTTTCCCCCACTTGATTTAGATGCATTTAATTTATACAAAAAAATTTGCAAAAATGGTAGCAATTCACCTCCGATTCTAAACTGATCTCTTCGGTGACCTTGTGTATTTAAAAATATATTGACTATACATCTGTGTCACCTGCTGCCTTGCCTAATAGATTACACCTGTGCTGGTTACGAATACGAAAATATAACGCCGCTGGAGGCATTTAAAAAGCGGTGACCAAAAGGTACTGTTTATATACGGTGACGTTGAGGGTATGTCGGTGTTGATGGAACAAAAATTTTAAAATCTGTATACAGTAGGTGTATACATGACCTTTTCGTCACCGGACAAACTTTTCCCCTTTTACGTTTCAGGGGAAAACAATCCGTTTGGACTTGGTATACACAGGGAAACGTCTTCGTCACCGGCAAAACGCCTCCGTCACCGATTTTGGTGACGAAGAGAACGCGTGAGTATATAAAAGGTGACGTAGATGTACTGTTTGCAAATGTATGTAAATTTAGTGCAAAACGAGGTCAAAAAATTATATACATAGTGCAAAACGAGATCACCGACTCATTTTTGGTGATCTCGGATTTTTTCACATAGCGCACGTTAATAACGAGGTCATGTACTGTCTCTGTACAAAGTTTGAGGGATGATCTCGTTTTACACGCATTCTACGTACGGATATACATTTTACAATATTACATAAAGGGCGCAGAAAGAGAGATCATGGTAAAATTTAAAGGAAGTGCCCTGTAGGATCTCGGTTCATACGTATGCTAAAACAAAATATATTTGGCCATGCGCTGGCCCTATGCCTACGTATGAACGTGCAGTTGAACGCAGTCCTCGTGCAATAAGTTTTTTTGTTGTTGATTTTTTTGAAATTTTTTGGAGGTGATCTCGTTTTGATACAAATATGTCTATATATATATAAACCTTATATAAGGAAACCTGAATTTTCGGGAATAGTCCTATCGTGATCCCAGACCCTCAAAACGTAAAGAAAAGTCACTCCCCGACCCAACTTCCACCATCGCAACAAATACAGTACTCCACTTTTCTTAAGAAAAGTTGGTAAAAATCATTAAATTCAAAAATTAATTACTCAAGAACAGCTTAACCGATTTTGATGAAATTTAAATTTTCACCCATTGAATACTTGCCTAACATTTTGTCATCATCAGCATGTTTCAAAAGTTCGCAGCTTCAGCGTTTATCGAGCGACAAAATTTGCAGGGTGACTTTGCACAAAATTCATTAAAAATGAAATTTCTCAGGAACGGCTGAACCGCTTTTGATCAAATTTATAGTCTTATAACTAGGTTACTAGCCCGATTTTTTGACATAACCATCATGCTCCAGAAGTTCAAAGTTTTCGAGGTTATTGAACTTTAAACTTTTTTTCACAATTTTTCAAAATTCAATATCTAGAAAACGGCTAAACCAATCTTGATGAAACTTTGCATACAACTAGGCCTTCACCGTCCCTACAAACCAAAATTATCACCACGATCCAAAAGTTTACAGCTTTTGAGTTATATCGAAAAAACCAAAAAAAAAAACTTATCTATATGTGACGCTCTGAGCGATACCATACCATAAGTCGGAAAACTTTTTTTTGAGATAATCGCGTTTTCATGGAAAAAGTCAGAAAATATCAAAAAAAATTGTTTTGTCGATCCATATACTATGAAGCCTATACTTTGGAATGGGTGTACCCACCGATCTCAAACACGTCGTTTTAGTGGTGAAAAACCGGTTTTTACAAAAGTGCTTTTCATAAAAAAATGTCAAAAAAAAAAAAATATTATGATGTAAAACCATTAAAAGATGAAGAAAATCAAAAAAAAAAAAAAAAAAAAAATTTAAAAATGTTACAAAAATAACCCAAACTTTTAAAAACGTTTTTCTCAAAATTTTGGTTTTTGAATTTCAAAAAATACGCAACTTTGAAATTTTGCAAATTTGTCAGATTTTAATATTTTGAAAATCTGTTTGCACCATTGAAAAGAGGAAGAAAAACACTACCAGAAACCACAATAAAATGAAAAAAAATTTTGCCGACATATGGTATGGTATCGCTCAGAGCGTCACATATATATTATCAATACCTACTTTTGTAACGTTATGGCACCATTTAGTTGAATGTCGTTGTGGCACCAGGTAGCAAGTGAAAGAAACTTAGTCATTTACGCGAGCGTTTTTCTGGCAACGGTTTATTCATTAATAAAAACCAACTGGTGCCTCTATATTATATGAGTATAAGCAACAGCGCCATCTAATCGAAACATTTTACAATGAATTTTTACAAATGAATACATAGAAAACCAATGAGACCTGAAAATGGTGCCACAACGTCTGTTGACTATATAATTTTTCCAGTATATTAAAAGGGACTTTTAAATGTCATTGTAGCACCATTACAAAAATTTGCCTAACGACCTCTGGCAGTGCCCTGATGACATTCCACACAATTTTAAATAAAATACGTTGTGACAACGTAAATTTTGGTGCCTGAACGTGTGTAAAGTATATAACATGGTGCCACAAGTACATCAATTATGAGTATAAATATTTACTTATATATCAATTTATGTATAAATTTGTGTCACGCTGAACTCAAAAGCTCCGAACTTTAAGTCGATACTGATGATGGCAAAATATTGCTTTGATACTGAACTAGAGAAATTTTTAATTTGGTCAAAATCGATTCAGCCGTTTACGAGATATGAACGTTAAAGTGTGTTTCAACGTTATGGATAAGCAGAAATTTGTGTAAACCCTTATATCTCGCAAACGGCTCACCCCCTACAAACAGATGGTGTGGTTAGGGTGTGTAGGTTGCAGATAGGTACGCCGGAGGTCGGGTGTTCCAATCCCACGCGAGTCAAGAAGAGAAAATTTTTTGTTGATTTTTTTGAAAAATTTTTTGTTAATTTTATCCGCCCAAAATTTTGCCATAAAAAATCAAAATTTTTCAAAAATTTCCAGTGTAATTTTTGTTTAAACAAAAAAAATCAAGTTTTTGGTAAATAGCCAGTAAATTTTGATAATTTTTTTTTTGGTGAATTAATAGTAATTTTTAGTAAATAAAATGATTAGTTATTTTTGGTGAATTACTCGTAATTAAAGTTGCTCGAAAATTTTGGTAAATTGCTTGGCTAATTTTTGGTAAATTGGTAAAGTTTGGTAAATTGGTAAAAACCTTTGGCAGTAAATTACTGCGGTAATTAAAATTCGGTAAAAAATTGGTAAATTAGTGAGGAAATGTCTGGTAAATTACTGAGGTGAATGTTGGTAAATTGCTGGGGTAATTCTTGGTAAATTGTAAAATTGGTAAATTAGTGGGTAATGTCTGGTAAATTACTGAGGTAAATGTTAGTAAATTGCTGGGGTAATTTTTGGTAAATTGGTAAATTTTGGTAAATGGGTAAATTTTGGTAAATTAGTAAATTTTGGTAAATTGGTAAATTTTGGTAAATTGGTAAATTTCGGTAAATTGGTAAATTTTGATAAATTGGTAAATCTTGGTAAATTGGTAAATTTTGATAAATTGGTAAATCTTGGTAAATTGGTAAATTTTGGTAAATCCGTAAATTTCGGTAAATTTGTTTATTTTCCTGTATAACAGAGCAAAGTCGGTTAATCTTGCCTACTGCGCAAGATGTTTTTTGAAATGTAGGTACCTTATTACTCCGAAGGTGTGATAAGTATATACTCGTGCTTGTAATTAAAATTTGCATGTCAATTAGACCATGAAAAATGATTTTTGGTAAATTTACAGTCGACAATAAATATTTAGACAAGCGTCAATGCTGTTTTACTGTTTTGTTGGTACCCATGTAAGTAAATACCTACATCGTTATTACCCTATTGCAATAAAGTGATAAATTATTCAACAGAAATCTGTGAGAATAAGATTTAATCATTTCATCGAGTAACTACTTAGATATTTTGAATGCTGAAATTGATGCAATAACCATGACATTGACATTATAAAACAGGTAGGTACTTAATATTTAATTTGACTTGAGAAATCACTTTCTGGCGAGTTGGAGCAGGATGTTCGTGGAAGATACCACACCACGTAAATACCGCGAAAAATTACTCAACAGCAATTCGTACACGCTGAGTACAGCAAAAAGCCGCACATTTTGTGTTTGACACATGAAGATATGTACCATCTTTCGTATTTTCACTGATCGATACCACGGAGCATTATAGACTGCGAGAGTTACATCAGATACCTAATGAAAACAGTTTCAATTTGATTAGGAACAATATGAAGAGTTGTTAAAGGTGTTTCAGTCGGACTTTTCTCACAAAGATAAAAGACACAAAAAAGTTGATAGATTAATTGAATATGTAGGTATGTATTATACCGAGTTATCCAAGTGTTGTCCAATCCAGTAGAGTAGAAATACCAAGTTACAAGGGCCCATATACCCAAATATACATTTCATTGTCAGTGCCCAAGGCATATCATTCTAAAAGAAGAGATGGATGATATATTTTTACATTAAGTAGATACGGAAACTAAACAGATTTTCAAAAAACTATAAAATTAATAATACATACTGAAGCTGTGACATACAGTACAGCGATGCTATAGCAAAAACATCCAAGGATTAGTATGGTACCGATGAATTCAACATACTCTCTCAAAGCATTATTCAAGCTAAGAAAAACAAAGGGTGTGATTTAATACCACGACAAAAAAGGGCGTCAGCACGACAAGCATAGGCACTTTCACGCCAGAAAAATCGTTACCACGACTAAATTGTAAATTCCTGACAATAAAGAGCTTACCCCGACATAAAAGGTAAAGGTACTCCAATGACAACATAATGTATCAAATGACAAATGACGAATTAAAAAATTCACGACATTTTATTATTTTCAACTGTTAATATACATATAAGGCAATGCATGACACAATTTTTCTATCAAAAACAGGCATTTCACCAACATAAATACACGTTTAAAAACATTAAAATGATACCAAAAAAACGAAGTAGGCATGTGAAAAATTGCTGTTTATAGAAGTATAGGTTTGCTACAGGTTATACAGGCCCGTTTTTGGAAGTGACATCGACTATCCGAGACCCGATGCGACGTTCTGAGGCCCGTTAGCGGGTCTCGGAACGTTTTCCAATTAAAAACTATATTTTTATGATGTACGCACCTTAGGGATGCTATTGCTAGATTTTTGTCCGGGACTCACGAAGTAGGTATACCTACAGTATATACAGCATATTACCTTACATCACCCCACACAGAAACTTCACACTCGCGCCATTCATGTATAAATCACCCATTGGAGATCGCACCAACGTCTCTAGACCAGGCTTCTTAACCGCAAAAAACGCGCATGCTTGAACGAATTTAACAGACGCTATTTAAAATTTTTCCAAGTGTCAAAGACGCGGGCCTCGGATCGTCAGTAAGTTCCATATATATAATGTTTTCTGGACTTTGATGGGCGACCCCTCTTCCTCTTTTGACCTCAGGGACGAAGCGGCAGGGGGCTAAAGGGCGACATTTTGCCCCCCTCCGGTTCCGCGAAAGTAGGAAAAACTTGGGAAATTGTGAGAAGTTCAAGACAGTTAGGAAAATACAAAAATTCCAACAATATTTTAGTTTCAGTTTTCAAAAATTCAAATTTCTTACAATCATGTACTTAATTATATCGTTTATTTGCCGACAAAATTGCCGATCTATCCTCAAAATTCTCATTTTCCCCCTAAGCTTTAGCCCTCGCTTCGCTTAGGCCAATTTGGTTCTCTTCTACTGACAAGGGAGGTGCCCCAGGTGACATATGCACCGATTTCAATGATTCTTTCACCATTGGATAGAGGACATCAAACATAGTCTACCACAAAATTTTCAGCTGCTGAAGTTGATATTTCGATTTTTCAGAGCGATTTAAGTATCGATTTCACATTGCAATTTTCAAAAAATCAAAAAACGCCCTGGAATGCTGAAATATGAACTTCAGCAGCTGAAAATTTCACCATAGGCTAGTTTCATCATAATTATTATGTATTAAGATTACCAAATAATATTGTAAGTTTCGGTATGCGACCTGCGCCGACTATTTTTGGCCAATTTTTCAAAATTGCCATGATTGTGAAAATCAAAAAATCGTCCTGGCGGGCTGAAATATCAACTTCAGCAGCTGAAAATTTCATCGTGAGCTGGTCTTTTCACATGTATTGATGAAATTATTTTGTCGTGAATATTGCTTATCTCGTTATTAAATCGTAGTCGTTCATAAATACTTTATTGTCGGGCGTCATGTGTCATCTAACGTGGAACTTCATCATTTTTCGTGGTTTATTCATCTTTTATGAACAAGAAAATGCTTGTCGCGATGATGACGCCCTTTTTTGTCTTGCAAAAAATATTTCCTCAAAAACAAACAAATTGATTTTAAAAAAGTGAGGCGGGTGCTCTTTTGAAAGAAATAAAACAGAGAGTTGACTCCGAGTTGGAGATGAAAAAAAAAACTCTTCGCCCAACATCATCCACACAATTTTGTTCCCCAAAAAATAGGAAAAAATCTTACCGCGTAAACTTCTGAAATTCTACAATATCTCGTTTCAAAGTATACCGGAAAACTTCGATCGATCCTCGTGATAATTCAGCTTCCGCACCAGAATACACATTCAAATGACATGTGGTGGTATTTAAATCACTTTGTATGCTAGACAAGTGGCAACAGCATACAATATTCCAATACAACATTAAGCCAAGAACAGACCACAACTGGAATATCATGAGCGCAAATGCAATCGAAGCAATACTAGTAGTGACCATGAACAATCCGAAACTGCTGATTTTCTCAACGAATGGGGGAGTATACGGGTAGTACAAATAGCTGCTCGCTTTTTCCTCCTCAAAAAACAGCATCGTATCTAGTAGAGGCACAAATACGTACAGGAAATCAGCCAACCAGAAGGATATTGAAAAATACGAGAAATATTTTTTCGCATCTTTGAGAACATTTTCTTGCTTGAAATCAGAGCTTGACTCGGCAGTTAGTAAATTATCAACATACAGGATCATGGCTTCAATATGATCTCTACACTTGAATGAAATGAGAGGCAATATAATTGTTCCCACTTGAATGGTGTTACATGAATTCATAATGTGAAACATCAACAAGAGATCATTATTTTCGCCATACCACAAATATGTGATCAGACTTGTGTATACAGATAGAACCTGGCTCAAAACCAAACCATACCAAAAATATTTCACTCGTTTGTCCACGTTCTCTGTGAAATAGATTTTACCGCCGAAGCAATATAGCAAATAGAGCTGATTCGCCACTGTGCTCTTGTAACCGAATATATTCTCAGAGCCGAATGCTTGCCTCACGATTTTTTTCAATTGAGGCCACAAAATCACCATTTTAAAATTTAAAAAATTCACGTATAGAAAATTGCAAAATTAGAAACAACCGCCCTCTCGGAGTTGATGTAATTTGTTTTATGAGTCCAACAAGAACGTAGATTACAAACGTTGAAACGTGTAATTAGGAAGCGCGCAAACTTCGGCACATTTACCCTATCTGCTACAAAGACGGGTCATATTGTAAAAAAAAAGTCGCGTTTAAAAACTCCGGTAGAGTAGAATAAAAGTTGATGGTTCATGTGATTAACAATTAAAAAGGTACAGTGGTTGGTACTTTTAAATAGTTGTATAATAATTGCACCTAAATTTCACCATACCTATTTACTTATTAACAACTTCGTTGGAAAATGTTTTTAAAAAAATGAAATACATACTTACTTTTTTTTCTTGTATCCGGTCGACATGCCTAAATTAACACGCAAAACTCAATTTAAATCTTAATCTACATCTAAATCTAAATACCCGTCACCTGACAGTACTCCAGGAATCTAACTGCTTCATCGTCAAGTGTCCCATTTAATTTTCCAGGATCGATTTTTCCTGATAGTTCACACTCAAATAAGTGTCTGTCAGTCTGAACATCGCCGCATTCACACAGATCATCATCAGCTAACTGCCATCTATGAAGGTTTTACTTTGACCTTGTGACTCCTCAATCTGTCAAGTGTTTTCCACAGTCCATATGTCAAGTATTCTCCGCTTGGTAGGGCTTCCTGCCTAGTTCTTCCCTGGCCACCTGCATTCCATATGCGACATCTATCTAGTTCTTCAACTGTTTTCACGAAACTGTGTCTAGATTTGAGGTGGGTTTCTGCCAGTTCTTCATATCCACACATAGGATGCAGCGGATTCTTTAGCATCTTTGTCTTCTCTACCATGGATGCAACTTCACATCTAACTGCAGGTGGAGCAATTCCACTTAACTCATATAGGTTGTTCAATGGTGTTGGATGTAAGCACCCTGTCATCAATCTACATGCCTCGTTTAAGGGCATATCGATTTTGCTTGCATGTGCTGAATGACTCCAAACAGGGCAGGCATACTCTCCCACTGAATAGCACAGTGCCAGTACAGATGCTCTCATAACTTGGGGCTTAGCTCCCCTAACTGTTGCTTGCTAGTTTGCGAATTATATCGCACCTCGGGAGTAATAAGGTCACATCTCAAAAAAATTGATTTTGATGTTTTTGCATTTTTGGGGTTTGTGTGACCCCCCTCAACCAAAAATTACACTTTGAGTTGTTTACATTATCTAGATCTTGTAAAAAACGCAAATGGCCCAACTCAAAATCTCAACAACATTGCAAGTTGTTTGGAGTTATAAGAGTACATCTCAAAAAACTCCACCTTTTCTGAGCAAATTTCGTACATACAAAGTGTTAATAAATAGTTTTGATTGTTTTGAATGTTTGTCAGTTAGAAATAGTCACAAGGAGTGCATTTCTTATTGGTTTGTACCAAATTGAAAAAAAATTTTAAATTGATCACTTTTCAGAAAAATGAATTTGCACATATCATGGAATTTTAGTTTCTTGAGAAAAACTCAAAAACTAAGCACTCTAGAAAAAAACTAACGGCATTACGTTGATTGGTAATTTAATTCTCTACAACTTTGTTATCATGAAATTTTTTTTGGACGCTTCCTTCTCCTCCACATCAACTTTAATAAAAGGTTATAACTCAAAATGTTTTCCAAACATTGAAATATTTCCTCTTTAAGATTTTATTTTTCAAAGTGTTCTTATGCTAAATGAACGTAAGATACCAGATCTTTAAAATGAGGTGCTATTCATTCCTCACAATCAATTATAAGTTAATAAAAATAATGAATCAAGTTTTGAAAAAAAAAAGAAAATCACTCTCCTGTAAAATTTCACTTTTTTGAGATGTGACCTTATTACTCCCAAGGTGCGATATTTGTTCTGTCTGCAACTTTCATTTTAGTTGCCTCACAGTGTCTTTTGCAGGTCAAGGACCTATCTAGGGTTACACCCAGGTATTTGGGGTTATCTGCATGCTTCAGATCTGTTCCACCCCATCGAATATTCAATTGTCGCTTTGCTTCACGATTTCTGAGATGAAAACAGCATGTCTCTGTCTTTGTTGGATTTGGTTTGAGGTGGTTATCTTTATAGTATCTGTCCAGTTCTTCTATAGCCTGGTTTAGTGTGTCCTCCACCTCCTCAAATGTATCATGTTGGGCAGTTAGTGCACGATCATCTGCATAGAGAAAGTGATTAGTATCTGGTCCAATTGGTTGGTCATTGGTGTAAAATGTTGAAGAGCATTGGTGACAAAACACTGCCCTGAGGCAATCCGTTCTTTTGCCGCCTCCAGGTGCTGTACAGACAACACCTGGAATGTCGTGAGCGCAAATGCAATCGTAGTGATACCAGTAGCGA
Organism: Planococcus citri; assembly: GCF_950023065.1. Lineage (NCBI taxonomy): Eukaryota > Metazoa > Arthropoda > Insecta > Hemiptera > Pseudococcidae > Planococcus > Planococcus citri. The sequence goes on along the minus strand of NC_088678.1, from coordinate 65,581,245 downwards.
CCATGAACAATCCAAAACTGCTGATTTTTTCAACGAATGGGGAAGTATACGTGTAGTACAAATAGCTGTTCACTTTTTCTTCCTCAAAAAACAGCATCGTATCCAGTAGAGTCAAAAATATCCCAATTGACAAAATGGTCGCTCTCTTAAGTCCGTTTCCATGAAATGCGGGCGAAATTTTGCAAATTCGTCCTCATCATGGCACTAAAATGAACTTTCAGTTAGCATGTGAGAGCGAATGGCAAAAACTCGCCCCACACTTGGCGCTTTAATAATTGTTGGGCGCTTCTCAGCCGCCTAGCGCCCATGTTTAGGACGAGTTATCTAAATCTGCACCCATATGTTGAGCGATAATTTATTACAGCGTCACGTGCAGGGTGAATTTTTTGATTTTCGCCCTGATTTCCTGGCATTTTTTCCGTTAAGTTTGAATCACTGTTTGATATACCATGCATATGGTCACACGTGTTGCTCGTTTGTGTAGGGAAAGTTCAAAATCTGTTCTAGTTTTTAGGAGTAATTTTTTCGATCGCGTTCTTTCATTTGTGAGATTCTATTTTTTGCAATTTAGCGATTTGTGTTGTTATCTGTGTATTTGTGCCGTCAATATCCGGTTGTCCGTAGGCGATTACTGATAGTCTAAGCTTCGTGTTCTTAAACTGATTAAGTGATAAACTACCTAACCATGCAGTGGCTGAGACAAACGTATTTTAAACGCGTCTTATAAGTATGTAGAAATGATTTTTAAAAATGTGAATGGTGTGTTTTTCAATCGGTTTGTGTAGCAGTGTTTTTTATTACATAAGCTGTGTAAAGTAACTTTTCGATAGAAAAAGTTTTTAAATATAGTGTGACCTGATTTTTAAAAAGTTTGTAAGTACAGTGCCATGTGACGTGATTTTTTTGACAAACAGTGTAAATAAAAGTGCCAAAGTGATTTCTCGATTTGACCATAGATGATTTTTGATCACGATTTAATAAATGTTTTGGCCCGGCGCCACCTCCCTGGGCCAGGGACTGCTTCCCAGATTTTATTGCATTTGGATGATTTGGTTTTCACTTTTTCAGTTCTTTGCAGGGATTGGGATTTTGGAAATTTTTAGCTTTGGTGTGAAAACAGATAGTGAAATGGTCAGAGGTACTGGGTGAGGTTAGTGTGTTGAGTGTGTGAGAGATTGCAGTGTTTAGTGTTTGATAGTTTCTCAGTTTCAAATTTGAAATTTAAAAAACGAGAAAAAAGAAATTAGGAAACCATAATAATGATGAACAGTGCATGAATATCGTGTTTTTTGGTGTTTTTATATTAATTTGAAAGTGGAATTATTTTTATTTCGTCATTCTGTTCAACTCGTAACGTGCTTAATTACATGAAGCGATTGTTTTTCAAATTATAAAAAATTCATTTGTACCATATTGTTCGAAACATAGTTAAAATCCGCGCCATTATTCAAAATGCATCTGTAACGGAAAAATAGGCGACAAACGTCTTCAAAAACAGCAGGGTGAAAACGATGGCGACATTTTGACACTGTTTTTGAGTGCATAGGAGAGCGTATCTAATTTTACGCCAAGGGAGAGCGTACCAAAAACAAGAGCGCATCAAAAATACGGGCGAGCAGAGCGAAAATTTTGATGCGCTCTCCCTTGGCGTAAAATTAGATACGCTCTCCTATGCGCTCAAAAACAGTGTCAAAATGTCGCCATCGTTTTCGCCAAACTTTTTTAGCGCTCTGTTGTCAATTGGGATGTACAGGAAAACAGTCACGGTGAAGGTTTTCAGAATGTTTTCTGGTGGGTTGAAGTCTTCTGTAGCACCTACATAAGCCATTTTGGACTAAACATTTCCCTTGAGAAGATATTACAAGAAACACTCAGGGACCTTGTGTTGAAGGAGTAAATTTCGAGTTAAAAAAACAATTTTGATATTTTTGAACATTTTTTAGATGGAAATAGTCACAAGAAGTGTACTTTTTATTAGTCCGTACCTGAATAAAAAAATTTAAATAGGGAGCACTTGTTATACTTACTGACACTGTACACTTTTCTGTCTCTTTTGGGTGCACTCACTCATACAAAGTGCGACAACAGGAATTGGATAAAAATAGGTATGATATAAAAACTGGATTACTCTCGATGTCCGGATTAATTGAAAGGTTCCCAAGAGTACCATGATTAATAAACAAAATTATTAACATGTTGGAAAAACACATAGGTATTGATCATGATTTTTCAACTCTAGAACTCATTTGAACCCAAATTATGTAATTTAGAAACTGAAACCTCCCATTTTCACTAAGTAACCCATATAACAATGACCATGCTAATTTTGATGTGAATGTCGACCCATCCACAACTGTCACTTTTGGATGCCACATGTCCATGTGAATTTCCACCCTGTGTCAAACTAATTGTCAATGAAATTGTCGACTGATGTTGATCTGCATTTGTGTCAACAATTGGCTCGACACAGGGTCAAAATTCACATCGGCATGTGGCATCCAAAAGTGATGGATGTGGATGGAATGACATTCGCATCAAAATTTATGTCAACCTCCTGCTATGTAAAGTTATATGTATTTGAGTTGAAAAATGTAATTTTTTTTTCCAAAAATGATTTCCTCTGATGTGGCTATTGCTCATACTGAAAACAGCATTGATGCAAAGTCCACTTCCAAAGAAGTACACATGAAAAGTCTGTATAATCAAAAAGTTGAACAGAAATTCATTGTATCAAAGATGGTGCAATACTTTATCTAAGAGTACTAAACTAATCCATTTTCATGTCGACATGTCAATGTTAATGTTGATGTGAAATTCGACATCAACAAATACATCCACAATATCACCATCATATCATCTAGGTACAACTCCAAACTGTAGAAAAGTGAATAATTTCATCAATGCCCTAAAAAATTTGTTTTCCTCATTGAACAAGATCATATTTTTGAATGTTTACCAAAGTTTTAAACACTAAAACAGAAAATTTAATTCTGAAAAATTGGTCGACATAGTTGTAGATGTAAATTTCGAGCATCTGTGAGAAGGATAAATGGCGCTCCTGTTAAGGGATATTGGGGACAGTTACTACCCTTGTGGTGGTAACACTGGAAAGCGTCGATCTCTGGACCTACATGTCCATCTACATGTTGAGATGGCATGTCGAGGTATCAGAAATAATGAGAAAATTTCGAAAATTTTCATTTACCTGGCTTTTGTATGGACAGAAGATTCTTACTAAATAATTAATTGATCACTTTTCCATCATTATTTTGGAAAAAAATGTAGTCGATGTAAATGTCGACGTCGACAATTGTTGTGTGGGGAGTAACAGCTTTAAAATTAATAATACCTAGTCGATAAAACATCAACTTGAAATGTTGAATCTTATAAAATATTCACATTCCAATGTAAATTTATCCCATACATTTTTTTCCTACCATTGTCGAATTTGATTTACTTTTCAAAGCTTTCATATTTCCACTTATGATGAGCTTCAGAATTGAAAAATTGTTATTCAAACTTCATTAATAACATCTTACGAGGTCTGATCAAAATGTTATTGGACAATCCCATATTTTGGGTTTAAAATAATGGTAGCGAGTTCGTAAATATACCGTTGGAAAGAGCAAACCTTCCTCTACAAAACAAGCGTACAACGGGTTTTCTATGTGAAGGGGTTCCCAAACTGTAGCGGTTCAAAGGGAGGTGCCTCAGGTGTGTTCTGCAAATTTTTGATTTAGTGAAAAAAACGTACAAAAAGCGCTCAAAAATGTTATTTAACAAGTCTACGGCGAACATTGGAGTCAAAATTAATATCCCCCTTAAAATATTCCCCCCTTTTGAGCAATACTTCGAACTCGCACATTGCTCTAAACGACAACATTGCAACAAACACAAAATTTTGCAGACTGGTCATGAGGATGTGTTCGTTTGAAGCGGATTAGCTCGCGTGTCCGTCAACGCACATAATTTTTTTTTATCTCGTTGGAAAGAGGAAGGTTTGCTCTTTCCAGCGACATATTAACGAACTCGCCAGGATTATTTCAGCCTGTGTTTTCCGGACTTCAAGATGTGACAGGCCAAAAACCACCATTTTCATTGTTTTCGACACTTTCAAAACCATTAAAAAAATTTTTTACCGAAAATGCACTGTCACACGTTTACTAGAGTTCCCATACACTGCATTCATAACATTAAAATATTTGAAAAACGATTTATTCAACCGCAGTTGAACTTCGAACTCGCGCGCTACTCTAACAACAAACCCAAAATTCGCAGACTGGTCCCGAGGTAGGTTCCTTTAAAGCGGATTAGCTCGCGTGTCCTTCAACGCATACAACTTTTTTTCATCTCGTTGGAATGAGGAAGGTTTGCTCTTTCCAACGGTATGTTTACGAACTCGCTACCATTATTTTATACCCAAAATATGTGGATTGTCCAATAACATTTTGATCAGACCTCGTAGAAATCTTACCAAGGACTAGGCTTACTCATCATGCATTGTAGACAGGGGATAACGTTTTGAAAAACTGCTGCGATCTTACGAGGGAAGCAACGCTGCATTTTCCTCTGCGCAACCATAGAAAGTTTTTTCTTGACGCGCTTGTACCTTCTCAACATTCAACTCTCGTGCGCGACTTCTAAATACTTACTATTTTTTAACCTGAAATTTTGTAAGTAGTATTTTTTGACCAAATGGAACACTTTTAGGGGGTAAGCTACCAAAATTTTTGAAAAAAGTGTTATCTATTGTTCTTTTGATGCACTCTACCCTCCTCATCCAAATTTCACTATTTTAAACCATTCTGGAACCTCCTCCCCTATTGACAAAATTATGCTTAAAAGCATGCGTAACAATGTGTGATTTTGGACTGGTGTAAAAGCATGCATTATCAAGTTAAAAATGTGCATTTTCACATGCTTAACAGAAGCAATCTAGCAACCAAGTATTTTCTAAAATGCATCAGTGAGTAAACATTTTTCCAAGTCCAAAAATTGATAACATTTGTGCAAAAATAACCTCTAGTCTAATAAGCTGTGAGGTGGCCGAGTGAGTTAAGTGGCTGCACAAAGCAGGAACTGCAGATCAATCCCCGCACCCACCGGAAATTTTTCAATTTTTTTTCATTTTTTTGAAAAAATCATCTATTGGAATGTCTTAAAATTCATAATTAATCGGTAGATAGTATTGCTTGTGAGTTATGAGCAATTTTTCTGCTAAGATTTCCGCACTTTTTGTACATACTTTTAGTTTACTTTTAAGCATGCTATTCACTTGATGAATCGCATGCAATTTTTTGAAAAAGTCCAAATTCAGGCATGCGTGTGATATGCAAAAAAGCATGCGTTTCAGCATGTTGTACGCACAATTTTTGTCAATAGGCCGGTCGTACACACCTCCAGAATTTTTCAAGTTCAAGAAACATAGAAACACCGATTTTCATCCTTCCTATAACATGCATTCAACTTTTGATTTCCCATTGACTGGTTCTTAATTGGACCTTTTTCGGCTTTTTCGCCCCTCTCTACCCCCTCCCAAAAACTTGAACATTCGCGAATTTTGACCCAAAGTCATCCTCACTCAAACCTCTTCATTTGTACGTCAAATCAAGCCTAAATACCAAATTTGAGCGAATTTTGTTGAAATGCCTTCAGTTGAGATAATTTTATAGTCCACCAAAAAAAAAGAAGAAAAAAAACAGATATGTGAAAAATTGATGGATACGGACTCCGGGGGTCTCGAAACGGGTTTTGTGCTAGGTCCCTCTCAAGTTCTGAAATTTTAGCTGGCGGTGTACTTTCAGGTCCTCTTTCAATTTGCCCTTATCAAGGTCGTCGAGAATTTGTGTGCCATGGGTTGCACACCTTTGCAGAACTTTTTGCTCATACTTATTCATTTTTTCTATCGATCTTAAAGTAAAGTAGTCGCGCGGATGAATCATTTCAAGTTTTTGAAAAAAAAAACTATACGTAGGCAGTAGGTACCTATTCTTTGTTTATACGAGTGTCTATCAACATTGAGAAAAATTGGGCAACAGTTCTTGAATTTTTAAGAGGCCATCTAGACCTATAGAAAAAATTACCTACAGTTGATCAAGGTCGTAGGTACCTATGTTTTTTTTGACATGCAAGTCTTAAATTAAATTCAACTTATGGGACAGAGTAAATGAATAATGGATACTTACCTACCTATTCTACGTAGTTGAAATTTTTTTCCAACATCAAACATATTAAGCATTTTGAGATCAATATAGGTACTTTTTTGAAGCTCATTCTCAGGACGCGAGAAAACGGCCGGAGGATATTGACAAAATTTAGTAGAGACCTTATTTTGAATTGAAAGCCACTCAGAAAAAATTGTTGGCACCAGAGTTGATCCTGGAAGGGAGATATGAGTCCTCAAGAAAGGGCGTTTCGTTCTCGTCTCTCCTTAACCAGTTTTGGGAAAATGGCCCAGTTCCAAAAGGTGATTGGATTCTGCGTCGATCTAGACTATTGCGTCAAAATCCAAGGATCACTTTTTGGGTTCTACTGAGCGGTCGAATGATGATTTGCAAATCATTTATTATTGAGTGAATACGTGTTTTGAACATTTTTCCTTCTCGTACGCTTCTCATTAATTAAGCCAACACATGAAAAGATGATACAATTTCTCAAACTGAGGAAATAAGTACAATATTGAAAAACAGTGGTGTGATTTTTTTCATCATTAGATATAGTCAATTTTAAAAACATCTTGCGCAGTTCGCAAGATTAACCGACTTTGCTACAAAAATTTACCAATTTACCAAAAATAACCCCAGCAATTTATAACATTTACCTCAGTAATTTACCCGACATTACCTCAAAATTGACCAATTTACCAAAATTTGCCAAAATTTACCAATATACCAAAATTTACCAATTTACCAAAATTTACCAATTTACCAAAATTTAACAATTTACCAATTCACCAAAATTTAACAATTTACCAATTCACCAAAATTTACCAATTTACTAAAATTCACCAATTTACCAATTTAACAAAATTTGCCAAAATTTACCAATATACCAAAATTTACTAATTTACCAAAATTCACCAATTTACCAATTTACCAAAATTTGCCAAAATTTACCAATATACCAAAATTTACCAATTTACAAAAATTTACCAATTTACCAAAAATAACTCCAGCAATTTACCAACATTTACCTCAGTAATTTACCAGACATTTTCTCACTAATTTACCAATTTTCCAATTTACCAAAAATTACCCCAGCAATTTACCAACATTTACTTCAGTAATTTACCAGACATTTTCTCACTAATTTACCAATTTTTTACCGACTTTTTTAATTACCCCAGTAATTTACTGCCAAAGGTTTTTACCAATTTACCAAAAATAACCCCAACAATTTACCAACATTTACCGCAGTAATTTACCAGACATTACCCCACTAATTTACCAATTTTTTTATTACCCCAGTAAGTACTTCCAAAGGTTGACACCAATTCAACAAAATAAATTACCCCTCTAATTTAACAATACCAAAAATTACCACAGCAATTTACTAAAATTTACCAATTCACCAAAAATTACCCCAGTAATTTACCAACATTTTCAACCAACTTTATTGAAAAACTGAAAATTACCCCAGCAATTTACGAAAATTTACCAATTGGAATACCAATTTACCAAAAATTACGTCATTAATTTACCAAAAATTACCCAAGCAATTTACCAAAACTTTTGAGCAACTTCAATTACGAGTAATTCACCAAAAATAACTGATCATTTTATTTACTAAAAATTACTATTAATTCGCCAAAAAAAATTATCAAAAGTTACTGGCTATTTACCAAAAACTTGATGTTTTTTGTTAAAACAATAATTACACTAAAAATTTTTGAAAAATTTTGATTTTTTATGGCAAAAAAATTTTGGACGGATAAAATTAGCAAAAAAAATAACAAAACAATCAACAAAAAATTTTCGCCTCTTGACTCGCGCGGGATTTGAACACCCGACCTCCGGCGCACCAATCTGCAACCTACACACCCTAACCACCCCATCTGTTTATTGGGGGTAAGCCGTTTTCGAGATATAATGGTTTACACAAATTTCAGCTTATCCATAACGTTGAAACACACTTAAACGTCCATATCTCGTAAATGGCTGAATCGATTTCGACCAAATTAAAAATTTCTCTAGTTCAGTATCAAAGCAATATTTTGCCATCATCAGTTTCGACTTAAAGTTCGGAGCTTTTGAGTTGAGGAGGTCAGAAGCATATGGCGTTTAGTCACAAAAAATTTTTATTGAGAAAAACGCAAAAAACTGTTGTGAAGCTCTGGCTCAACCAATTTTTTCAAACTTAGGCTTAAAAGAAAGAGCAGACTCATAGAAACTAATCCCCCATACATTGCACTTTGAAAAATTATTTGGGGGGGGCGCTGGGGGCAATTCAATTTTCACTTAACGCCTTTTGCTTCCGACTGAAAAAATAACGCCTTTTGCTTCCGTTTTGCCTATCCAAATTACGTAAAAACTGCGGCAAAACGCATTAAGTCCATCAATTTCATTGGAAAAATGAGAAATTGATAAATTGTATCGTTCGAATACATTTATTTTTCGATTACAAAATCAACATTGACAAATTAAGGATAGAAACTATTTAAAAACATTAAAATTAGGCGAAAAATGAGTAATTGATAAATTAGATCGTTCGAATACATATCGGAATCCATATTTTATTGAAAATATTGAAGTAACACAACTTGAAAATCCTCACGAAAGCAGGAAACCAAAATACATGCTCAAACTTTGATAAAAAAACCGGGAGATAAATTTTTTGGTTTTTTACTTGCCGTTTACTCATTATTGGACACCATAATCACAGAATGTAAAAATGTTTTCTTAATCGAAATTTAACGTAGAATCCATTTCTGTTATGGTCGAGGCATTATTATACAGGTTAGACAAAAATAAACACGAAAAAGTAGCAAAAAAGGTGGACTTAACGCCTTTTGACGCCAATCTACGTGGACTTAACTGCCATATGCTGCCAATCGAAAACATTTTTGTGGATTTTCACCCGTTTAAAATTACTTTGGCGCTTTGAAACCTACACCACTGGATTCCTCGTTGAATTTTACTAAAGACAGTGATGCTAACTCAAAAAAAAAAAAGGTGTGACTTAACGCCTTATGCTTCTCGCCTCCTCAGTTCAGCCCGGCACAAATTTATACATAAATTGATATATGTATATACTGTCTTAGAGTACATTGCGAGATCCGACATATACACAGGCATTACGAGATCCACCCCAAAAAATTTCGAAAAATGCTAAAAACTCAAATAATAACCCTACAACTTCGTTCGAACGCACGTTCCAGTGTGTAATCAGTGCCTTTCTATGCATTGCCGCCATCAATTTCGCGATCCGCATAAACCGAGATCCACTAACGGCCCGAACGTAATTTGGGGGTGGATCTCGCAAGATGCATCGTTTATCTATTTTCAAAAATTGTATATATATATATAAATAGTAGGTAAAACGAGATCCGGCTGAAAATGGGTGTACAGGGTCCCCCGGATCTCGCGAGTACCGTAGCATATGAAAGAACTTGCGAGATCCGGCAAAAGGATCTCAGGATCTCGCAATGCCCGATTTTATATAAAACGGATCTCGTAATGTATGGTTTTTACATGTATATATATATAGATATGCAAACGGTACCTCTACGTCACCTTTTATATACTCAGGCGTTCTCTTCATCACCGAATTCGGTGACGGAGGCGTTTTGCCGGTGACGAAGACGTTTCCCTGTGTATAACAAGTTCAAATGGTTTGTTTTCCCCTGAAACGTAAAAGGGCAAAACTTTGTCCGGTGACGAAAAGGTCATGTATACACCTACTGTATACAGATTTTAAAAATTTTTTTCCATCAACACTGACATACCCTCGACGTCACCGCATATAAACAGTACCTTTTGGTCACCGCTTTTTAAATGCTTCCAGTTGTGTTATATTTTCGTATTCGTAGCCAGCGCAGTTGCAGTCTATTAGGCAAGGCAGCAGGTGACAATTTGGTATAGTCAATATCTTTTTAAGTACACAAAGTCACGGAAGAGATCAGTTTATAGTCGGAGGCAAATTGGTACCATTCTCGTAAATTTTTTTTGTATAAGCTTAAAGCATGTAAATCAAGTGGGGAAAAGAGTATAATCACTATTACAACTGTGCTGGTTAAGAATATGCTATAAATACACTGCCGGAGGCATTTTAAAGCCTGGTGACGAAAAGGTACTGTTTATGTACGGTGACGTCGAGGATACTTAGGTCCATATATATATAGGTATTAGTATCCAGACTTGTCAACTAATGAATGGGTTAATTTTACTATACAAGTGGACTGACCAACTTCTCAACTATAGTTGACAAGTCATGGGTTAATTTTACTATACAAGTCAACTATGAGTTTTCAGAAACTTCCACCAGAGTGCGCATGGATTAGAAATCAAGGCGCGAGGACGAACGCAGGGTCTACAGTCAATTTGTAGTGAGTAGAATGTGATGCGCTGGTGGAGATGTATCTAAATACTTCGAACCTGAGTGTACAGGACAACAAATTTGACCTGAAATTTTTCAGTATTTTATTGGCCCAATGAAAAATTAAAAACATCAATAATTTTTATGCTGTTCAAGCTTTCTTGTGGTGTCTTAACTTCCTTAAAATTCAAATTACTTCAACTCCATTTTCAAAATTTTTCTTCAAAATTTAGCCTAAAAATCCGATTACTTTTTCTAACACGTAGATTTTTCTAATATTAAATTGAATCTGCAAATAAAATTTTGATAAGTGATTTAGAACAGAAATTATGCCAATTTTAAAATTTTGTTCACTTTTCAGCATATATGCCAAGCATAGTTGACATGTCTGGTCGCGAGCAAATATATATATATAACCGGTTTCGGAATTTTCGATTTAATTCGAAAGCTGCAAACTTTTGGGTCGTGGTGATAATTTTGGTTTGTAGGGATGGTAGAGGTCTAGTGATATGCAAAGTTTCATCGAAATTGGTTCAGCCGTTTTCTAGATAATGAATTTTAAAAAAAAGTCTAAAAAAAGTTTAAAGTTCAATTACCTCGAAAACTTTGAACTTTTGGAACATGATGGTTATGTCAAAAAATCGGGATCGTAACCTAGTTGTAAGATATTAAATTTGATCAAAATCGGTTCAGCCGTTTCTGAGAAATTTCATTTTTAATGAATTTTGTGCAAAGTCACCCTGCAAATTTTGTCGCTCGATGAACTCTGAAGCTGGGATCTTTTGAAACATAATGATGATGACAAAATGTTAGGCAAGGATCAAAGGGGTGAAATTTTAAATTTCATCAAAATCGGTTAAGCCGTTCTTGAGAAATTAATTTTTGAATTTAATGATTTTTTTCATATGCCATTTTACCACATGAAATTTATCGATTTTCGTAATTATTTCGAAATTTGAATATTCGCGGATGAATTTTTGAAATTTGAGTTCGACAAAAATTCGAGGATATTTTTGGTGATACGATGGACGTTTAAACGATACTTACATTTATCGATCAATTTCACGAAAATGAAAATTTATCGATTTTCTGATTTTTGTAATTATTTTGAAATTCGAATATTCGCGGATGAATTTTTGAAATTCGAGTTCGACAAAAATTCGAGGATATTTTTAATGATACGATGGACGTTTAAACGATAGGTTTATTGATCAATTTCACGAAAATAGAAATGAAAATTTATCGATTTTCTCATTTCAAATAGTTTAGCAACATGTATACCTTTTAAAAAAAACATTTTGGAAAAGTACATCGGTGGACGTATGGCGAAGGAGGTGGCTCGGTGATCAGAAGGTACAAGGTTCAAATCGTACCCCCAGCACAAGGTGTTTAAAAATTTTTTATACAATTTTTGACTGAAAATGTTGGAAATTATCGATTTTTTCATTTCGAATGTACGCAGATCAATTTTGGACTCGATAATTACTCGATTTATTCGCGAATAATTGACCAAAAATTATTTAAATGAATAGATTCATTCGCGCATGGTTTATTATCAATTCGTTCCTGTATAATTTACCAAAAATTAATCGAATAATTCGATTCGTTCGCGAATGATTCATGAAAAATTAATAAAATGAATGATTCATTGGCAATTGATTAACAGGCCCGTCAATTCGTTCGTGAACAATTCAACGAAAATAAATTGAATAAATCGAGTCGTTCGCGAATGATTCACGAAAAATAATTCAATGAATCGAGTCATTCGCGACTAATTTATCAACTATATTCGTTCGCGAATGATTTACTAACAATTGATAAATTCGTTCGTGAATGATTTACCAAAAATTAATCATATGAATTGATTCGTTCGCGAATAATTCACAAAAAATAATTCAATTCGTTCGTGAATGATTCACCAAAAATGGAGTGAATGAATCGATTCGTTCGCGAACGAGTCACTTATACGAATCAATTCGTTCGCGAATGATTCATCAAAAATTGCGTAAATGAATCGATTCGTTCGCGAACAAGTCACTTATACGAATCAATTCGTTCGCGAATGATTCAGTAACTATTGATTAACTCGTTCGCGAGTGATTCACCTAGAAATGAATCAATTTGTTCAATCCCCGATTGTTTGTAAATGATTCTATTCGATTGTAAACAAATCAATTGCTGTACAAGTGTTTAAAAAAAAAAACGAATCAATTCGTTCGTAAAATATTTTTATTTAGAGAAAAGTCGGTGAGTGTTTTTTTTCATATGCCCTTTTACCCATGCTTTTACCACATGAAATTTATCGATTTTTGTAATTATTTCGAAATTGGAATATTCGCGAATGAATTTTTGAAATTCGAGTTCGACAAAAATTCGAGGATATTTTTAATGATACGATGGACGTTTAAACGATACGTTTATCAATCAATTTCACGAAAATGAAAATGAAAATTTATCGATTTTCTAATTTCAAGTAGTCAACATGTATACCTTTTAAAAATGCATTTTGGAAAAGTACATCGGTAGCCCTGTGGCGAAGGAAATAGCTTCCTAAATGAGACGTACAAGGTTCAAATCGAACCCCTAGCACAAATTTTTGAAAAAATTTTTAAACGATTTTTGACGGAAAATGTTGGAATTTATCGATTTTCTTATTTCGAATGTACGCGGATTAATTTTATACTCAATAATTACTCGAATTATTCACGAATAATTAACCAAAAATTAATTAACTGTATTTTTGACAGAAAATGTTGAAATTTATCGATTTTCTTATTTCAAATGATTTTTAATTTTTGCAAGATGATTTTTGACAGAAAATATTGGAATTTATCGATTTTCTTATTATGCAGATCAATTTTGGACTCGATAATTACTCGATATATTTGCGAATAATTAACCAAAAATTAATTAAATGAATCGAGTCGTTTGCGAATGATTCACAAAAAATAATTACCTACTTAAATGAAAAGTTCAATCTGTTCGCGAATGAGTCACTTATACGAATCGATTCGCTCGCGAATGATTCATTGAAACGAATCAATTCGTTCGCGAATGATTCATCAAAAATTGAGTAAATGAATCGATTCGTTCGCGAACGAGTCACTCGTACCAATCGATTCGTTCGCGAACGAGTCACTTACACGAATCGATTCGTTCGCGAACGAGTCACTTACACGAATCGATTCGTTCGCGAACGAGTCACTTACACGAATCGATTCGTTCGTGAACGAGTCACTTGTACAAATCGATTCGTTCGCGAACGAGTCACTTATACAAATCAATTTGTTCACGAATAATTTAGTAACTATTGATTGACTCGTTCGCGAATGATTCACCTACAAATCAATCGAATGATTCACCAAGAAATCAATCAATTTATTTACTAAATTGCCAATTGTTCGTAAATGATTTGATTCGATTGTAAACAGATCAATTGCCGTAAAAATGTTTCAAAAAAAGTGAATCAATTCGTTCCTAAAAAATTTTAATCAAAGAAAAGTCGGTCTTCTCACGCTAAATGCGTGAGTGTTTTTTTCAAGATTGTTTTATTTTCTCGACGTCAGTACCACGGTATGGTTGTGCGGTACGGTAACTCTTCTAGTACTTTTTTGTGATTTACGTTCATTTTATAATTTATTTACTATTTTTATAAAAACTTTATAGCAGGTATTTCTTTTACTCAACCGGTGTATTTTTCGTTTGTGTCGTCGTGTCGCGTTCACGGTTCAATGATCGGACCATAGGCCATTCTTTTAGCTATGAAATTAAATTATTAATGTATCGTTTTGTGTATTTTGATAAAACGGAAGTCGATGTTCGATTAAATCGCGCTTAAATTAACCGAAATATTTGTTGAAAACGTGTTGTCGTGGAAAAAGTGCAGAATACCTATGTATTGTGCGAATCATCGTTCATCGATATCTCTCGTGTGACTCGGGTGTCAATTCTGAACGTTTATTAGCTCAGGTGAAGGAATACGAGTATTAATAGTATACTATTTTAATTTCATATGAGAGGAAAATAAATGCTGAAATTTTAAAAAATGGCCTTTTTTTATTACAATTTAAAATTACAACGGCCTTGGGCCTTAATTAATTTTGTGAACATGTTCGAATAATTAATTAACATCTGCGCTAGGTACATCCCATTGGATGCGACACTTTAATCATAAGTCCAGCACAATATGCTGTCTTTGGAGTCTCCTTATGGTTGTGCTGTTGTCCAATAGCATAACAGCGTTGATATTTTCATGCTTTTCCAGCCGGTGTTTATATTTTTCACTAATTTTTGTGATAATTGGTTTGACTGCTTCAATGTTGCAATGATCGTGGATGGACTGGTTCGTTGCAAACCATGGAGCTTCAGCAATACAGCGCAGGGTTTTATTTTGAAATCGTTGGATTATTTCGATGTTGGAGCCTTTGGCAGTACCCCATAACTGGCAGCCATAGGTCCAAATTGGCCGAATTATGCTTTTGTACAAGAGTAGTTTGTTTTCTAGAGAAAGCTTGGATTTTCTGCCCAATAACCAAAGCATTTTCTTGAATTTAAAATCCATTTCCTTTCTCTTTGTCAAAAAATGGCTAATTTCAAATTTGTAAACATGTGCGGAAAACAGTTACTTTCCTCCCTAGGGAGGAAAATAACTACTTTCCGCACTTGTTTTGATAGATGCGTTAAAGACGTATTTTCCAACCACAAAACTGTCTAGGAAACTACTCATTTTTTCATATGATCGGAAAATGAGTAGTTTCCTCCCTAGGGAGGAAAGTAACTGTTTTCCGCACATGTTTACAAATTTGAAATTAGCCATTTTTTAAAATTTCAGCATTTATTTTCCTCTCATATGAAATTAAAATAGTATACGCGACAGGATTGGACAGTAACGCTCCTGTCACGTAATATACTATTCTCTCGTGTTTGGTAATGTTTTCGTAAACTTGTGGCCATCTTGGACTAAGTAATAATAATGTGTTTTTTCTTTTTCTTCGTTTTTTTTTTACAATTTTTTCCCCTCTCAAAATCAGAGTTTTATACGTACTTATGTAATATAATGAGTAATGTACGTAATTGTAGATAAAAGGTGGGTTGTGGGTTGCCAAGTACGGTCATGGTAGGTACAGATTTTGTGGACAATTGGTCACCGTATGCTGGTTGCCTTATGCTATCTATATGTCGATCATTAATTATCAGTCCAAGCCCTCTACACATTTTCTGCTCTATGGGATGAATTTAGTAATCGAGGAGCCCGCAAAAGAATCTATTGCACCCCCTCGTCGATCCTCCGGGACAACTTTTTTCTTGAAGGGAGAGTCCTAAGGAACATTTCTAGCCCTTGTACTAAAAAAAAAGTGGCCCTACTTACAAAATGGCGGCCATTTTAATTGATAAATCAGCCGAAATCGCAGATTTTGCGTTCCAACGTAAGGACTTGCACGAAATTTTTTAAATCGTACAAAGGTAGTTAGATCGAAAGATCAGGTGAAAATTTATCAGCTGTCAAAATTTCAAGTGCTAAAGTGCCTTTTTTGATTTTTAGTGAATTTTTGAAAATCAAATTTAGGCCAAAAATGAGGGAAAAAATCAAAATTTTACCAAATTGACCAAAAAAGCTGAAATTTGGGATATACCCTATTTTCGATATGCCAAATCGATTAGAAACTGCTTTAATCCGCTTTGAGCAATCCTGGAGCCTCCAGCAGATTTTTGAAACTCGAAATTCTCACAAAATTTCATACAAATAGGTGAGTCCTTGTTAAAACGTACCTTAAGTAGTAAAAATTTGACTCTTTTTGACACCCTCTCTCCTCATTGACATAATCTCAACATTTACTAGTTAGATGAAAAAATAAGCAAAAATTATTTAGAAAAATTTTAAGTATAAAAATTGCATGATATTTTTATACCTACACGTTTCATTAGTTGTTTTTCATTTCATCTCAACCCCACATTTTTGTTTTAATTCATTTTCATTTTTATTACTTTTTCAAAAAAAAAAAAAATGTGAGGATGAATAAAAAATGTATTTTTTAAGTAGGTATTATTTGACATATTTTGATGAACTTCCTCTTGTTCTCCAAGGTACCTATATGCCCTGTTCACACACGATAACATTTTTTTTCGATTTTTTTGTTCTCACTCTAAAATTGTTACCTCGGATTAGAAGATTGCGTCATAAAATCTTCAAATTCCTCGAAGAACAATAAGTATACTCGTAGGTACGAGTATTGTTGAATAAGCCTCCCATAAAAACTTCCTAGTTCCAACACCTCAGTTTGTTCCCTATTTCGTGAAAAGAATTTTGCGAATTATTTTTTGCTTCCACTTCTTAAATAGATATAATATTTTTTTAATGAAAAAACAGCTGAAAATTTTGGTAAAATTGGTGGTATTATAAAGCCTCTTCAAAAGTTGTCAAAAAATATAAAAAAATCAGAAAACTAAAATTTTCGCGTTTAGGTATATTTTCAAATTCTAGGATTTGGTCCATTTTCGTTCGAAAATTGTTTGAAGGTTTCACCCTCTCACTTCTCGTGAATGTTGAAAAAAAGAACCCTCGCCCCCTCTTAAGGGATAAAAAAATTAAAAATCACTTTTGTTCTTCATCATTTAATAGTGTGAACTCCCTTCTTCCTGGACGATGAAAAAAGGGACTTAGTTGACCCCTTATTACAGTCATAACTTGATGAGTTGGGCTAGCAAACATTGCTTGGAGAACCAAGGGAAGATTTTTTGAGAGAAAGGTGCATTTGAAAAATGTCGGACCCAAAAAATTTACCCTCTTCACTTCACTCTCTTCTGTTGGTCACAACGTTGAAAAAACTATTTTTTGGAGGGGAAGAATCATACTTCAACGCGTTTTCAACAAAAAATTTTGAATTCACCCAAAACAATGAATAGGGGAAGACATGAGTCTTGTCACGTGATTTTTTTCAAAAATTCGTGCCCCCCCCCCTCCGGTAAGATGTTGACATAAGGAAATTTGAAACCGCCAAATCTCTGAACCTAATTCAAGAACACAAAATTTTTTCATCCAAAAATATACCTGCACAAGGTGTCTACAGGTAGTAAAAATAGTGAAAGTAGTAGAAAGGTAGTGATTTTGAAAGTCGGTAGTGAAAGTAGTAAGAAGGTAGTGATATTAAGCAATTTTGCTTGAAAGGTAGTGTAGAATGAAAAAATGCGGAGAATACGATTTTTCACCCATGAAAAATACAATGAATTACTTTTTCAAACATTTTTACTCAGGCGCTATAATTTTCAATTTTTTTGTAAAATTTTTTTTCAACTTGGAGACTTCTATATAAGAAGACCAACATTGTTTATGGGATTGAGGGAAGGTTTTTCTCAAAAACAAGATTATGTTATTTTTAAAAAAATTTTACACACAGAAATGGGGAATTTTCAAAAAAAATCTCTGATTTTTATTTATTCCGTTTTTTAAAATTTTTTTCCACTTGACTTAAGTAGGTATGTAGTTTTTGGATAAGTTGAATTTTTAAAATATTTTTTTCAACGAGACGGATTGGGGTGGAAAAGTTACTCGTTTTGAAATTTCCTCAAAAATAAATTCAATTTTAAATATTTTTTGTAATTAAGTAAGTAAATACAAATTTTATTCCAAGTCTGAAAATTTTTCATTTTTATTTCTCAGTACTACGTATTTCCGGGTCCAAGGTGTAAACAGTTATTCGATTTAACTTCATTACCCTCCGAATCTCTTCCACTTGTTTGTTATTTGCCAAATTATTAAATAAAACGATCTAAACTAAAGTTGAATACTTACTGCACTCCCACTGTTACAAAAGCGCTGAAAAACTGGAACGTCGATATACAGACCATACTGACTAGAAAACTTGGCCAATAAGCGGGTATGAGGAAAACCACAAAGCCTGTGAAAAGACCGAGGCTCATGTTGAGCTTGTGTAGCTGAAAAATTGATCATAGTTTATTATCAGCTCATTAGTATGTGACGTGACTGAAGAGCACTCTCTCTAGAATAATGATTGTATTGATTTTAATTTGTATTAGTGGTACAAACATTTGTCACTGATAGTATCTTCTTAGATCTGATGTAATCAGACATGTATCCACTCAAAGGTATCGATATTACCGAGCAAATTTGTGGCACGGTTGATATGTAGCCTATTTTCTTGATATCTATGTCATTTGTATCTATGGTGCACAAAAAACAATCGCATCATAATTCCCATTTATGGTCCAAGAATACAGCTCAGTCATTTAGAATGGATTTTTGAATTGAAATAAGTGGGTATACCTTTACCTACCTACCTACCTTTGATGTATTGAGGTAAAAACAAAGTAGTGAAAGTGATTCCACATCCGAATGAAAATTTAGCCAAGCAGCCTGCCCAAAAAGGCATACACGTCAACATTTCTCTCAATGGATAAACCAGCTGTGAAGATGAATAATTAACGTATGTACATAATTATAATTTATTCTGTGCACTTTTTAGTTGTTCAAAACTTCAAACAGTTGAAAAACAGAATCATATGTATAAGGGAAAATGTGCAGACAACTTGCCTTCTCATTAGCAGAAACACTATTCAGATTTTCTTTGATGTAGGCACGTTCTTCTGCCGATATATGTTTATCTTCTGCTGGATCATTGCTCACAACCAGCACCCAAATACCATACCATCCCAAGGTGGCAGCTCCTTTTGAGAAAAAAAATCCAAAATGAAATTTTCATTTATTAGGTCCTGAAAGTACAACGATGACCGGTCTGAGATCTTCTATAAGACTTACCACTGACATAGAAAAGCCAAGGCCATGCCCATGTGTTCAACATCCATCCAGCTATCAAAAAAGCTATAATGTTGCCTACATATAACCCAATTACGCTGAATGAGACGAATTTTGAACGCTCGTCAGGAGGTGCCCATCTGGACCAAAGTTGTGAAATGCTCGCGTACTGGAATGCCTTTGGGAACAAATCACATTAGGGTTTTTTTTACAGTTAATATTGACCATGATTGTTTTTTTTTTTTGGGGCGGGGAGGGTATGATAGGTATAGTAATGGAGAAGGCCTTACCTCAAATACTCCAAGAATCACGTTCGTGATCACAAATAAACTAAAGCTGTTGTAAAGTAGATAGGGTGTCATTAGTGTTACCAAAGCTGTAACCATAATGGCGATTCCAAATAGGGTGGCTCCACCTATACGGCCAGCTAAAACACCCCCTACGGGGCCCAATAAACGACCGTATGAGAAAGTGCTTAACACCAATCCTTTCTCTTTGGAGTTCCATTTGAATTCTGGTTCCTAAAAAATTAGAGTGTAGGTACATTTTTATTTTTGAGAAATTTTATTCAAATTTTGAGTAACCCTAAAAATAATTTTATTTTTTTTAAATATAATTTTTAATTTTTTTCAAATAATGTGAAATGTTTTAAATGGGTTGATACTTACAATATGTACTACGTTACCATTCGTGTCCGAGTAATTTTTCGAAGATGTCATCTCGACCACAGCCATGGCCAAATTCGTGTGCAAATAGAAAATATTACCGTATCCAAAAAACACCATCGCAACAATAACGAATCGTTTCGGTACCCGAAATTTTGCCAAATGCTTGTACTTGATCATCGTTAAAGATTTAATTTGCCAGTATAAACGAATACAGGAACTTCTTTATCTTTGGACGAAACTCGAATACTGATCTAAGTTCTATTTCGAAGACGAATTGGAAAATTCCCAAGTTACCTACTTACATAAGTTTCAAATTATTTTATCCATTAATTTTCATACTTACTCTTCAATTTCAGAATTTTTAATATGTACTATGTACAGACTGTTGAAAAGTATCATCTGTTGCATTATTTAACGAAATATTGACCTTGAAAAAATGGCACAGCCGAATGAAATTATTTCGTGGTTGACATGCCAATTAACTAGGTCTAGGTACCCTACCTACTCATTTATGAAATAAGGGGTGTTTTGTGAGTGTAAGGTTAATCGTAACGTGCATGATTATAGACGCCTTCGTGATCGATTCGAGAATGCTTCTAAGTACATGGTAACTTTCGTACCTAATGCCTTCTTGTTAAAGTTTAATGGAAAATTATTCGAAAATAACTAGCCATTCAAGATATAGGTATTAGGTATCTCTTACTTATTTTCGTTTCTATCGTTACCTTTTCCTCTTAATTTAGAATTCTTCACCTTGAAATTTATTATAGAAAAGGTTCAGTCCTTTGTAGTGGTGCAGTGCACTGACCTTGAATATTGTGAAATTTTTCCAAGTAGACTACATTCTAACCCTCAAAAAAAATATTGTGTCGATCAAATCGGGGAACGGGGGAAAATGTTTTGCTCGGAAAATAGGCTTACGGACGATCTTTTGCCTCGAAATTTCAATTTAATTTATGATCTCTGGACGATGTTGGGATACATATTTTGAGAATTCATTTTCTTCGTTAAGAAAAATTGAAATGATATAGCGAATAAATTTTGGACTAACAACTACCTAATATAACGCGTGGACAATTTTTTTATCCAAAGAAAGTAGCAAATGATATTGTAGATAATCACGTACTTACTTGTTTAAATGTAGGTACTTAGGTAGGGTATTAAATAATAGAGAGACATCATCAATTAAAAAGCACCTGTTTAAAAATATACAGACTAATGTTTACCAACCCGTTTAGTGCAGTTCGGTTTTTCTTCAATACAACCCTGTTCTTGAAGTTCAATCTGTGTTTGGTACTACACTACATATAAGCAAAATTACGTATTTCAACAGGGCAAATATTTTATCAGTGCCTTTGGCTCTGCCCCATGACTCATCAGTCGGTGTGTCGGTGAGAATGGAGTATTGTACTCGTATTGGAGAGATAAGATAACGTCATAAAGTGCTATGAAGAGGTGACTCGACTACGCTGTGGACTGTGGTGCCCTTGTAGCCGGATTGCATTTTTACCGACTTTGCCGTGAAACGGAAAGTCAAGGTATTGTATTTGTCATGATGGTTGAGGATTTGGGTGGGGGTGGGTTTTCTTGATGAATTGAAGTGTGCTGATCACGATAAGACATATGGCGCAAAACGAGATAAGTTTATATAGATATATGTACATGTAAAAACCATACATTACGAGATCCGTTTTATATAAAATCGGGCATTGCGAGATCCTTTTGCCGGATCTCGCAAGTTCTCTCATATGCCATGGTACTCGTGAGATCCGGGGGACCCTGTACACACATTTTCAGCCGGATCTCGTTTTGCCTACTATTCATATACTTATATACAATTTTTGAAAATAGATGAACGACGCATCTTGCGAGATCCACCCCCAAATCAGGTTTAGGCCGTTGGTGGATCTCGGTTTATGCGGATCGCGAAATTGATGGCGGCAATGCATAGAAAGGCACTGTTTACACACTGGAACATTCGTTCGAACGAAGTTGTAGGGTTATTATTTGAGTTTTTAGCATTTTTCGAAATTTTTTGGGTCGGATCTCGCAATGTACTCTAAGACAGTATATATATGAATACACGTACCTAGTACCTTGTGGTGCCCGGGTCTTTTATGGTAATTGTGGTGCCCGCGTACATAGAGGATCACATATATATGTATGATAAAGGTGTTTTGGTGCAGTTTGGATTTTTCATCATAGTTAGTCATAGAGGTGCCCGATACATAAACTTGGTACTTGTGGTGCCTGCCTCAAAAAATTTTTTTTCACCTTAGAGTGCATTTCACTCGATTCTGCATCGTTTTATATAAAAAGACCTTGTGGTGCCCGATTTGGGCGCCACAAGCCCAAAACCGGGCACCACAATGACTACGTATACTTAAAACGGGCACCACAATGACTAAGTTTAAATCTATATTTATATATATGGACCTAAGTATCCTCGACGTCACCGTATATAAACAGTACCTTTTGGTCACCAGGCTTTTAAATGCCTCCGGAGGTGTATTTACTTCATATTCGTAACCAGCACAGTTGTAATAGTGCTTATACTCTTTCCCCCACTTGATTTACATGCTTTAAGCTTATACAAAAAAAATTTACGAGAATGGTACCAATTTGCCTCCGATTATAAACTGATCTCTTCCGTGACCTTGTGTATTTAAAAAGATATTGACTATACCAACTGCGCTGGCTACGAATACAAAAATATAACACAACTGGAAGCATTTAAAAGGCGGTGACCAATAGGTACTGTTTATATACGGTGACGTCGAGGGTATGTCGGTGTTGATGGAACAAAAATTTTAAAATCTGTATACAGTAGGTGTATACATGACCTTTTCGTCACCGGACAAACTTTTCCCCTTTTACGTTTCAGGGGAAAACAATCCGTTTGGACTTGGTATACACAGGGAAACGTCTTCGTCACCGGCAAAACGCCTCCGTCACCGATTTCGGTGACCAAGAGAACGCGTCAGTATATAAAAGGTGACGTAGAGGTACCATTTGCACATCTATTTATATATATAGCCGCATACAGGTAAACTCATAACGTTTTGTATAAACAGCAATCTCAAGACCCCTCTGTAACTTCGTTGCTGTGCATACGCTCGACGCGTCACCCCATAGGCCTGATGGTACTCGATGTTAGGCCGCGTTATATTCGTTAACTTGATTTTTAGGTCACCTGTGGAAAGGTATTTCATTGCCAAAACATAAATTTTTCAGAAAAGCTTTTTTTTAAAAGTCTCATACGTCTCTGTTTTTTCGCAAATGCTTTTTTAACAAAGCATCCTACAGAAAAATAACCAGCTCTAAGCAGAAAGGAAATTTAATTCTCTACAATTTCCTTCCTGGCATTTTTTTCCTAGGATGCATACTTTTCCCATAAAATCAATGTTTAGATTGAAAAACACGAAAATTTGGACCTGTATAATCAACTTAAAATTAAAATTCAGCAGTCAAAAATTTATTTTAGACGATTTTTGACCACGCCATGTGAAAGAGGACATCTTCAACCACCAAAATCACCAAAAAGAACGTAAAAAACGTAAAAAATGATTCTTGGCAATAAAAACCTTTTCCTCATATCCTCATACCTAAGAATTAGGCTATGTACTCATTTGAAAATTGAGTCAAAAGTGAAATTGTATAAACAGAAATCTCACGTCCCTGCTCAAACTTTGCCAGTAGACTCCCCACACCTTGTAGATTCATATGGCACCTCATTGAAAAGTCACGTCCTAAAAAGGTTACGAGTTTGTCAAAACGTTATGAGTTTGCTGGTTAATCTATAAAAAAGTTACGAGTTTACCCCCTAGAATATTTATGTATATATATATCAATATGGACCTAAGTATCCTCGACGTCACCATACATAAACAGTACCTTTTGGTCACCAGGCTTTAAAATGCCTCCAGCGGTGTATTTATAGCATATTCTTAACCAGCACAGTCGTAATAGTGCTTCCACTCTTTCCCCCACTTGATTTAGATGCATTTAATTTATACAAAAAAATTTGCAAAAATGGTAGCAATTCACCTCCGATTCTAAACTGATCTCTTCGGTGACCTTGTGTATTTAAAAATATATTGACTATACATCTGTGTCACCTGCTGCCTTGCCTAATAGATTACACCTGTGCTGGTTACGAATACGAAAATATAACGCCGCTGGAGGCATTTAAAAAGCGGTGACCAAAAGGTACTGTTTATATACGGTGACGTTGAGGGTATGTCGGTGTTGATGGAACAAAAATTTTAAAATCTGTATACAGTAGGTGTATACATGACCTTTTCGTCACCGGACAAACTTTTCCCCTTTTACGTTTCAGGGGAAAACAATCCGTTTGGACTTGGTATACACAGGGAAACGTCTTCGTCACCGGCAAAACGCCTCCGTCACCGATTTTGGTGACGAAGAGAACGCGTGAGTATATAAAAGGTGACGTAGATGTACTGTTTGCAAATGTATGTAAATTTAGTGCAAAACGAGGTCAAAAAATTATATACATAGTGCAAAACGAGATCACCGACTCATTTTTGGCGATCTCGGATTTTTTCACATAGCGCACGTTAATAACGAGGTCATGTACTGTCTCTGTACAAAGTTTGAGGGATGATCTCGTTTTACACGCATTCTACGTACGGATATACATTTTACAATATTACATAAAGGGCGCATAAAGCGAGATCATGGTAAAATTTAAAGGAAGTGCCCTGTAGGATCTCGGTTCATACGTGTATGCTAAAACAAAATATATTTGGCCATGCGCTGGCCCTATGCCTACGTATGAACGTGCAGTTGAACGCAGTCCTCGTGCAATAAGTTTTTTTGTTGTTGATTTTTTTGAAATTTTTTGGAGGTGATCTCGTTTTGATACAAATATGTCTATATATATATAAACCTTATATAAGGAAACCTGAATTTTCGGGAATAGTCCTATCGTGATCCCAGACCCTCAAAACGTAAAGAAAAGTCACTCCCCGACCCAACTTCCACCATCGCAACAAATACAGTACTCCACTTTTCTTAAGAAAAGTTGGTAAAAATCATTAAATTCAAAAATTAATTACTCAAGAACAGCTTAACCGATTTTGATGAAATTTAAATTTTCGCCCATTGAATACTTGCCTAACATTTTGTCATCATCAGCATGTTTCAAAAGTTCGCAGCTTCAGCGTTTATCGAGCGACAAAATTTGCAGGGTGACTTTGCACAAAATTCATTATAAATGAAATTTCTCAGGAACGGCTGAACCGCTTTTGATCAAATTTATAGTCTTATAACTAGGTTACTAGCCCGATTTTTTGACATAACCATCATGCCCCAGAAGTTCAAAGTTTTCGAGGTTATTGAACTTTAAACTTTTTTTCACAATTTTTCAAAATTCAATATCTAGAAAACGGCTGAACCAATCTTGATGAAACTTTGCATACAACTAGGCCTTCACCGTCCCTACAAACCAAAATTATCACCACGATCCAAAAGTTTACAGCTTTTGAGTTATATCGAAAAAACCAAAAAAAAAACTTATCTATATGTGACGCTCTGAGCGATACCATACCATAAGTCGGAAAACTTTTTTTTGAGATAATCGCGTTTTCATGGAAAAAGTCAGAAAATATCAAAAAAAATTGTTTTGTCGATCCATATACTATGAAGCCTATACTTTGGAATGGGTGTACCCACCGATCTCAAACACGTCGTTTTAGTGGTGAAAAACCGGTTTTTACAAAAGTGCTTTTCATAAAAAAATGTCAAAAAAAAAAAAATATTATGATGTAAAACCATTAAAAGATGAAGAAAATCAAAAAAAAAAAAAAAAAAAAATTTAAAAATGTTACAAAAATAACCCAAACTTTTAAAAACGTTTTTCTCAAAATTTTGGTTTTTGAATTTCAAAAAATACGCAACTTTGAAATTTTGCAAATTTGTCAGATTTTAATATTTTGAAAATCTGTTTGCACCATTGAAAAGAGGAAGAAAAACACTACCAGAAACCACAATAAAATGAAAAAAAATTTTGCCGACATATGGTATGGTATCGCTCAGAGCGTCACATATATATTATCAATACCTACTTTTGTAACGTTATGGCACCATTTAGTTGAATGTCGTTGTGGCACCAGGTAGCAAGTGAAAGAAACTTAGTCATTTACGCGAGCGTTTTTCTGGCAACGGTTTATTCATTAATAAAAACCAACTGGTGCCTCTATATTATATGAGTATAAGCAACAGCGCCATCTAATCGAAACATTTTACAATGAATTTTTACAAATGAATACATAGAAAACCAATGAGACCTGAAAATGGTGCCACAACGTCTGTTGACTATATAATTTTTCCAGTATATTAAAAGGGACTTTTAAATGTCATTGTAGCACCATTACAAAAATTTGCCTAACGACCTCTGGCAGTGCCCTGATGACATTCCACACAATTTTAAATAAAATACGTTGTGACAACGTAAATTTTGGTGCCTGAACGTGTGTAAAGTATATAACATGGTGCCACAAGTACATCAATTATGAGTATAAATATTTACTTATATATCAATTTATGTATAAATTTGTGTCACGCTGAACTCAAAAGCTCCGAACTTTAAGTCGATACTGATGATGGCAAAATATTGCTTTGATACTGAACTAGAGAAATTTTTAATTTGGTCAAAATCGATTCAGCCGTTTACGAGATATGAACGTTAAAGTGTGTTTCAACGTTATGGATAAGCAGAAATTTGTGTAAACCCTTATATCTCGCAAACGGCTCACCCCCTACAAACAGATGGTGTGGTTAGGGTGTGTAGGTTGCAGATAGGTACGCCGGAGGTCGGGTGTTCCAATCCCACGCGAGTCAAGAAGAGAAAATTTTTTGTTGATTTTTTTGAAAAATTTTTTGTTAATTTTATCCGCCCAAAATTTTGCCATAAAAAATCAAAATTTTTCAAAAATTTCCAGTGTAATTTTTGTTTAAACAAAAAAAATCAAGTTTTTGGTAAATAGCCAGTAAATTTTGATAATTTTTTTTTTGGTGAATTAATAGTAATTTTTAGTAAATAAAATGATTAGTTATTTTTGGTGAATTACTCGTAATTAAAGTTGCTCGAAAATTTTGGTAAATTGCTTGGCTAATTTTTGGTAAATTGGTAAAGTTTGGTAAATTGGTAAAAACCTTTGGCAGTAAATTACTGCGGTAATTAAAATTCGGTAAAAAATTGGTAAATTAGTGAGGAAATGTCTGGTAAATTACTGAGGTGAATGTTGGTAAATTGCTGGGGTAATTCTTGGTAAATTGTAAAATTGGTAAATTAGTGGGTAATGTCTGGTAAATTACTGAGGTAAATGTTAGTAAATTGCTGGGGTAATTTTTGGTAAATTGGTAAATTTTGGTAAATGGGTAAATTTTGGTAAATTAGTAAATTTTGGTAAATTGGTAAATTTCGGTAAATTGGTAAATTTTGATAAATTGGTAAATCTTGGTAAATTGGTAAATTTTGGTAAATCCGTAAATTTCGGTAAATTTGTTTATTTTCCTGTATAACAGAGCAAAGTCGGTTAATCTTGCCTACTGCGCAAGATGTTTTTTGAAATGTAGGTACCTTATTACTCCGAAGGTGTGATAAGTATATACTCGTGCTTGTAATTAAAATTTGCATGTCAATTAGACCATGAAAAATGATTTTTGGTAAATTTACAGTCGACAATAAATATTTAGACAAGCGTCAATGCTGTTTTACTGTTTTGTTGGTACCCATGTAAGTAAATACCTACATCGTTATTACCCTATTGCAATAAAGTGATAAATTATTCAACAGAAATCTGTGAGAATAAGATTTAATCATTTCATCGAGTAACTACTTAGATATTTTGAATGCTGAAATTGATGCAATAACCATGACATTGACATTATAAAACAGGTAGGTACTTAATATTTAATTTGACTTGAGAAATCACTTTCTGGCGAGTTGGAGCAGGATGTTCGTGGAAGATACCACACCACGTAAATACCGCGAAAAATTACTCAACAGCAATTCGTACACGCTGAGTACAGCAAAAAGCCGCACATTTTGTGTTTGACACATGAAGATATGTACCATCTTTCGTATTTTCACTGATCGATACCACGGAGCATTATAGACTGCGAGAGTTACATCAGATACCTAATGAAAACAGTTTCAATTTGATTAGGAACAATATGAAGAGTTGTTAAAGGTGTTTCAGTCGGACTTTTCTCACAAAGATAAAAGACACAAAAAAGTTGATAGATTAATTGAATATGTAGGTATGTATTATACCGAGTTATCCAAGTGTTGTCCAATCCAGTAGAGTAGAAATACCAAGTTACAAGGGCCCATATACCCAAATATACATTTCATTGTCAGTGCCCAAGGCATATCATTCTAAAAGAAGAGATGGATGATATATTTTTACATTAAGTAGATACGGAAACTAAACAGATTTTCAAAAAACTATAAAATTAATAATACATACTGAAGCTGTGACATACAGTACAGCGATGCTATAGCAAAAACATCCAAGGATTAGTATGGTACCGATGAATTCAACATACTCTCTCAAAGCATTATTCAAGCTAAGAAAAACAAAGGGTGTGATTTAATACCACGACAAAAAAGGGCGTCAGCACGACAAGCATAGGCACTTTCACGCCAGAAAAATCGTTACCACGACTAAATTGTAAATTCCTGACAATAAAGAGCTTACCCCGACATAAAAGGTAAAGGTACTCCAATGACAACATAATGTATCAAATGACAAATGACGAATTAAAAAATTCACGACATTTTATTATTTTCAACTGTTAATATACATATAAGGCAATGCATGACACAATTTTTCTATCAAAAACAGGCATTTCACCAACATAAATACACGTTTAAAAACATTAAAATGATACCAAAAAAACGAAGTAGGCATGTGAAAAATTGCTGTTTATAGAAGTATAGGTTTGCTACAGGTTATACAGGCCCGTTTTTGGAAGTGACATCGACTATCCGAGACCCGATGCGACGTTCTGAGGCCCGTTAGCGGGTCTCGGAACGTTTTCCAATTAAAAACTATATTTTTATGATGTACGCACCTTAGGGATGCTATTGCTAGATTTTTGTCCGGGACTCACGAAGTAGGTATACCTACAGTATATACAGCATATTACCTTACATCACCCCACACAGAAACTTCACACTCGCGCCATTCATGTATAAATCACCCATTGGAGATCGCACCAACGTCTCTAGACCAGGCTTCTTAACCGCAAAAAACGCGCATGCTTGAACGAATTTAACAGACGCTATTTAAAATTTTTCCAAGTGTCAAAGACGCGGGCCTCGGATCGTCAGTAAGTTCCATATATATAATGTTTTCTGGACTTTGATGGGCGACCCCTCTTCCTCTTTTGACCTCAGGGACGAAGCGGCAGGGGGCTAAAGGGCGACATTTTGCCCCCCTCCGGTTCCGCGAAAGTAGGAAAAACTTGGGAAATTGTGAGAAGTTCAAGACAGTTAGGAAAATACAAAAATTCCAACAATATTTTAGTTTCAGTTTTCAAAAATTCAAATTTCTTACAATCATGTACTTAATTATATCGTTTATTTGCCGACAAAATTGCCGATCTATCCTCAAAATTCTCATTTTCCCCCTAAGCTTTAGCCCTCGCTTCGCTTAGGCCAATTTGGTTCTCTTCTACTGACAAGGGAGGTGCCCCAGGTGACATATGCACCGATTTCAATGATTCTTTCACCATTGGATAGAGGACATCAAACATAGTCTACCACAAAATTTTCAGCTGCTGAAGTTGATATTTCGATTTTTCAGAGCGATTTAAGTATCGATTTCACATTGCAATTTTCAAAAAATCAAAAAACGCCCTGGAATGCTGAAATATGAACTTCAGCAGCTGAAAATTTCACCATAGGCTAGTTTCATCATAATTATTATGTATTAAGATTACCAAATAATATTGTAAGTTTCGGTATGCGACCTGCGCCGACTATTTTTGGCCAATTTTTCAAAATTGCCATGATTGTGAAAATCAAAAAATCGTCCTGGCGGGCTGAAATATCAACTTCAGCAGCTGAAAATTTCATCGTGAGCTGGTCTTTTCACATGTATTGATGAAATTATTTTGTCGTGAATATTGCTTATCTCGTTATTAAATCGTAGTCGTTCATAAATACTTTATTGTCGGGCGTCATGTGTCATCTAACGTGGAACTTCATCATTTTTCGTGGTTTATTCATCTTTTATGAACAAGAAAATGCTTGTCGCGATGATGACGCCCTTTTTTGTCTTGCAAAAAATATTTCCTCAAAAACAAACAAATTGATTTTAAAAAAGTGAGGCGGGTGCTCTTTTGAAAGAAATAAAACAGAGAGTTGACTCCGAGTTGGAGATGAAAAAAAAAACTCTTCGCCCAACATCATCCACACAATTTTGTTCCCCAAAAAATAGGAAAAAATCTTACCGCGTAAACTTCTGAAATTCTACAATATCTCGTTTCAAAGTATACCGGAAAACTTCGATCGATCCTCGTGATAATTCAGCTTCCGCACCAGAATACACATTCAAATGACATGTGGTGGTATTTAAATCACTTTGTATGCTAGACAAGTGGCAACAGCATACAATATTCCAATACAACATTAAGCCAAGAACAGACCACAACTGGAATATCATGAGCGCAAATGCAATCGAAGCAATACTAGTAGTGACCATGAACAATCCGAAACTGCTGATTTTCTCAACGAATGGGGGAGTATACGGGTAGTACAAATAGCTGCTCGCTTTTTCCTCCTCAAAAAACAGCATCGTATCTAGTAGAGGCACAAATACGTACAGGAAATCAGCCAACCAGAAGGATATTGAAAAATACGAGAAATATTTTTTCGCATCTTTGAGAACATTTTCTTGCTTGAAATCAGAGCTTGACTCGGCAGTTAGTAAATTATCAACATACAGGATCATGGCTTCAATATGATCTCTACACTTGAATGAAATGAGAGGCAATATAATTGTTCCCACTTGAATGGTGTTACATGAATTCATAATGTGAAACATCAACAAGAGATCATTATTTTCGCCATACCACAAATATGTGATCAGACTTGTGTATACAGATAGAACCTGGCTCAAAACCAAACCATACCAAAAATATTTCACTCGTTTGTCCACGTTCTCTGTGAAATAGATTTTACCGCCGAAGCAATATAGCAAATAGAGCTGATTCGCCACTGTGCTCTTGTAACCGAATATATTCTCAGAGCCGAATGCTTGCCTCACGATTTTTTTCAATTGAGGCCACAAAATCACCATTTTAAAATTTAAAAAATTCACGTATAGAAAATTGCAAAATTAGAAACAACCGCCCTCTCGGAGTTGATGTAATTTGTTTTATGAGTCCAACAAGAACGTAGATTACAAACGTTGAAACGTGTAATTAGGAAGCGCGCAAACTTCGGCACATTTACCCTATCTGCTACAAAGACGGGTCATATTGTAAAAAAAAAGTCGCGTTTAAAAACTCCGGTAGAGTAGAATAAAAGTTGATGGTTCATGTGATTAACAATTAAAAAGGTACAGTGGTTGGTACTTTTAAATAGTTGTATAATAATTGCACCTAAATTTCACCATACCTATTTACTTATTAACAACTTCGTTGGAAAATGTTTTTAAAAAAATGAAATACACACTTACTTTTTTTTCTTGTATCCGGTCGACATGCCTAAATTAACACGCAAAACTCAATTTAAATCTTAATCTACATCTAAATCTAAATACCCGTCTCCTGCCAGTACTCCAGGAATCTAACTGCTTCATCGTCAAGTGTCCCATTTAATTTTCCAGGATCGATTTTTCCTGATAGTTCACACTCAAATAAGTGTCTGTCAGTCTGAACATCGCCGCATTCACACAGATCATCATCAGCCAACTGTCATCTATGAAGGTTTTACTTTGACCTTGTGACTCCGCTCCTCAATCTGTCAAGTGTTTTCCACAGTCCATATGTCAAGTATTCTCCGCTTGGTAGGGCTTCCTGCCTAGTTCTTCCCTGGCCACCTGCATTCCATATGCGACATCTATCTAGTTCTTCAACTGTTTTCACGAAACTGTGTCTAGATTTGAGGTGGGTTTCTGCCAGTTCTTCATATCCACACATAGGATGCAGCGGATTCTTTAGCATCTTTGTCTTCTCTACCATATGGATGCAACTTCACATCTAACTGCAGGTGGAGCAATTCCACTTAACTCATATAGGTTGTTCAATGGTGTTGGGTGTAAGCACCCTGTCATCAATCTACATGCCTCGTTTAAGGGCATATCGATTTTGCTTGCATGTGCTGAATGACTCCAAACAGGGCAGGCATACTCTCCCACTGAATAGCACAGTGCCAGTACAGATACCAGAGCCGGCGAAGTAAATTTTTCTGGTATGTCGCAAAAAAATTACATATGAGAAGTGTAGCCAAGACCCCCCCCCCCATAAGCGTAACTGAACCTTCCAGTAGGGTGTGCCAGTTTTTCATGTGTAAAAAGAAGGTGGAGGGTTCAAATTTTAAAAATTTTCAATTCGACATCTCTTTATTCATTTTATTCATTTTTTGTGAACAGTTTAACATGCTTGGGGGGTGTACCACGTCATTTTGCCACAATAAGTCGTAATTTTTCGGGCTACACTTGATCAAAATTTGAATGTGCTGTGTTAAAAAAGTTGAAAAGCTAATGAATCATGAATCTGTTCAGAAAAAATGATAAATTTCCATTTTTCATGTGCTTTGAGTATAATGAGTTCCTATTTCTATAATTTTTCTATTTGGTTTTCATACCTATTCTTAAAATTTTTGAAATCAGTATCTTGAATTCCAGACCGAAGCGAGGGCAAAAGCTTTGGATAATTTGTGTTTTGAAAAATAAAACAACATTGGCCCGAGCGAAGCGAGGGCTAAAGCTTTCAAAAACTTGAAGTTTCAAGAAGCAAAACAGCTGTAATTTTGATGTGAAAAGTCAGTTTTCCACTACTGACATTTTTAAAAGTCTAAATAAAAATACTTTCCAAGCACAGTCATGCAGAATTTGAGAAATAGAAAATATTAATGTAGCCCGAGCGAAGCGAGGGCAAAAGCTTTTGAAAAAATGAGAATTTTGAGGACAGATTGGCGATTTTCTCAGCAAATTAACAATTCTGCTACCGAATTGACGTTTTTTTCAATTTTTCAAATTTTCTCCGATTTGGCGACAGATTTCTGGTGTGTCGCAATACCAGAAATCTGCTATGTCGCACTTTGCGACATATGCGACAGTGCTAACGCCGGCACTGACAGATACTCTCATAACTTGGGGCTTAGCTCCCCTAACTGTTGCCTGCTAGTTTGCGAATTATATCGCACCTCGGGAGTAATAAGGTCACATCTCAAAAAAATTGATTTTGATGTTTTTGCATTTTTGGGGTTTGTGTGACCCCCCTCAACCAAAAATTACACTTTGAGTTGTTTACATTATATAGATCTTGTAAAAAACGCAAATGGCCCAACTCAAAAACATACAAAGTGTTAATAAATAGTTTTGATTGTTTTGAATGTTTGTCAGTTAGAAATAGTTACAAGGAGTGCATTTCTTATTGGTTTGTACCAAATTGAAAAAAAATTTTAAATTGATCACTTTTCAGAAAAATGAATTTGCACATATCATGGAATTTTAGTTTCTTGAGAAAAACTCAAAAACTAAGCACTCTAGAAAAAAACTAACGGCATTACGTTGATTGGTAATTTAATTCTCTACAACTTTGTTATCATGAAATTTTTTTTGGACGCTTCCTTCTCCTCCACATCAACTTTAATAAAAGGTTATAACTCAAAATGTTTTCCAAACATTGAAATATTTCCTCTTTAAGATTTTATTTTTCAAAGTGTTCTTATGCTAAATGAACGTAAGATACCAGATCTTTAAAATGAGGTGCTATTCATTCCTCACAATCAATTATAAGTTAATAAAAATAATGAATCAAGTTTTGAAAAAAAAAAGAAAATCACTCTCCTGTAAAATTTCACTTTTTTGAGATGTGACCTTATTACTCCCAAGGTGCGATATTTGTTCTGTCTGCAACTTTCATTTTAGTTGCCTCACAGTGTCTTTTGCAGGTCAAGGACCTATCTAGGGTTACACCCAGGTATTTGGGGTTATCTGCATGCTTCAGATCTGTTCCACCCCATCGAATATTCAATTGTCGCTTTGCTTCACGATTTCTGAGATGAAAACAGCATGTCTCTGTCTTTGTTGGATTTGGTTTGAGGTGGTTATCTTTATAGTATCTGTCCAGTTCTTCTATAGCCTGGTTTAGTGTGTCCTCCACCTCCTCAAATGTATCATGTTGGGCAGTTAGTGCACGATCATCTGCATAGAGAAAGTGATTAGTATCTGGTCCAATTGGTTGGTCATTGGTGTAAAATGTTGAAGAGCATTGGTGACAAAACACTGCCCTGAGGCAATCCGTTCTTTTGCCGCCTCCAGGTGCTGTACAGACAACACCTGGAATGTCGTGAGCGCAAATGCAATCGTAGTGATACCAGTAGCGACCATGAACAATCCAAAACTGCTGATTTTTTCAACGAATGGGGGAGTATATGTGTAGTACAAATAGCTGTTCACTTTTTCTTCCTCAAAAAACAGCATCGTATCCAGTAGAGTCAAAAATATGTACAGGAAAACAGTCACGGTGAAGGTTTTCAGAATGTTTTCTGGTGGGTTGAAGTCTTCTGTAGCACCTACATAAGCCGTTTTGGACTAAACATTTCCCTTGAGAAGATATTACAAGAAACACTCAGGGACCTTGTGTTGCCCGTACGGAAAAAACCATGGTTTACTATAGTCAACTTTAGTTACTATAAAGATTTTTGTAGTCAACTATAGTAAGTCAAAGTCAGCTATAGTAACTATGAAAATTTTCATGGTCAACTATAGTTACCATGATAAATTTTTGTAGTCAGCATAGTAAGTTGTAGCCAACTATAGTAACTACAAAAATTTTCGTAGTCAACTATAGTAACCACAAAAATTTTCATAGTTAACAATACTAACTATGAAAATTTTTGTAGTCAAAACTCTATGATGACGCAAAAATTTTATAAAAATCACGGTGAAAATCATTTAAAAAAAAAAAAATCAAAGAGAAACATGTGTTTTATTTGAAGTAAAGTAATATAGATCTGAAATGATTTGTGATTCGAAAATTTCAACGATTTGTGTTGATGATTATTCGGATCATTTTTTCTACTTTTAATTAAATTTTTGAACGTTTTCTACCTGATAAGAATTGTGTTTTTTGATATCATGTCCAACCTCAATTTCGATTAAGTAAGTTAATTTACAATTTAATGAATTCGCTCAGGTACCTTTGGAATGAAAATGACTGATAAAAAAAAACAACGAAAGGACAAAATAAGTGATTTCTAAAAAAAAAAAAATCGATTCACACTTTATTTGAAGGCGCATGAGATTATGACGCAATTTGTGGAAAAAAAATCTAACACACATTTTGTATCTAAATTCAGATCGTTTTTTTGTATGTTTTTGAAGGACTTTGCACCATAAACCTGTAGGTATAAAAAATTTTCATCCGGTGTTTTGGCAAAAAATAAATAATTTTTTTTTCAAATTATCATACTATACCAAAATTTTAGCTCAGTTTTTTTTTTCAAGTCATAGTATATACCCAAATAAATTATTCATCAATTCATCAAAAATTATTCATCATTGGTATTCAAAACAATGTTCATTAACTTTCCAAAAAAAAAAAAAAAAAAAAAAAAAAGTTGGAAAATTTATAAGTCCAAACCTAAAATGAATATATGCACAAATAAACCCCTATCTCTCAAGCAGCGCAGTGGCCTAGTGGGTTAGGTAGGTGGAATGTTCAGCGTTATGTGTCACGACGCGAGGGTCGAGGGTTCGAGCCCTGCCGGAGTCAAAATTTTTTGAAATTTTTTTTTCGTTTTTTGGAAAATTTATTGGCTTACAATGCCTGAAAATACAGAATTCATCGATGGGCATTCCATTATTGGTGTTTTTATGCTATTTTTTACCTAAAATTTTGGTACTATACTATACTATACTATACTATACTTACTATGATTTACTATAGTAACTGTAGTCGCGAAAATACCATGGTTTACTATAGTACTTTTTTCTCATAGTCAACCATGGTTTTTTTCCGTACGGGTGAAGGAGTAAATTTCGAGTTAAAAAAAAAACAGTTTTGATATTTTTGAACATTTTTTAGATGGAAATAGTCACAAGAAGTGTACTTTTTATTAGTCCGTACCTGAATAAAAAAATTTAAATAGGGAGCACTTGTTATACTTACTGACACTGTACACTTTTCTGTCTCTTTTGGGTGCACTCACTCATACAAAGTGCGACAACAGGAATTGGATAAAAATAGGTATGATATAAAAACTGGATTACTCTCGATGTCCGGATTAATTGAAAGGTTCCCAAGAGTACCATGATTAATAAACAAAATTATTAACATGTTGGAAAAACACATAGGGTCATTCCATGCCAAATCGGCGGATTTTTGCACAAGGGGTCTTCGATTTTTTTCAAAATCAGATCATTTGTAGAGGTCATCAAACGATGACGAATGACGCAAACCGGACATTTTTTCGATTTTTTTTGACGGAGCTGTGGCGCTTCAAAGTTCTCCAAAATGGCCGAAAATGGAAAATTTCAGTTGCGAATTGCTCCGGTTGTACGTGGTATAGAATTTTGAACTTTTTTTCAAATTGTAGTACTTTGAGAGGGTAATCGACGAGTGATGTCCAAATCAGTGTTGCCACTTTCAAAAACCTGAAAAAATCGATTTTAAAACTTATAATTTAAATATAACCATGATGTCCACCAGTAAAAATTCTGAAAAAATTCTCAGTTTTAGTCCTTTTTATGTAGAATGACATATCAAAAAATTGGAGGGGCCTTTTTTTTCATTTTCGAGAAAAAAAAATTACAAGTTTTACAATTGCTGCAAAAGTACCATCAGAAACCTAAAAAATGAAAATTTTTGCATCTTTGAAATATTTTACCAATGTGTAGACGATGATGTGAAAAAATCCCCCTCCCGCCATTTGTCAACGAATTGACATTTTTCGTGCTATAAGTTTTTATTTCAAGAGTGAAATATATGCATTTTTCGTCAATTTGTCGACAAATTGGGGGAGGGGGATTTTTTTCACATTATCGTCTACACATAGGTATAATATTTCAAAAAAGAATGCAAAAATTTTCATTTTTTAGGTTTCTGATAGTACTTTTGCAGCAATTGTAAAACTTGTAATTTTTTTTTCTCGAAAATGAAAAAAAAGGCCCCTCCAATTTTTTGATATGTCATTCTACATAAAAAGGACTAAAACTGAGAATTTTTTCAGAATTTTTACTGGTGGACATCATGGTTATATTTAAATTATAAGTTTTAAAATCGATTTTTTTAGGTTTTTGAAAGTGGCAACACTGATTTGGACATCACTCGTCGATTACCCTCTCAAAGTACTACAATTTGAAAAAAAGTTCCAGATTCTATACCACGTACAACCTGAGCAATTTGCAACTGAAATATTCCATTTTCGGCCATTTTGGAGAACTTTGAAGCGCCACAGCTCCGTCAAAAAAAATCGAAAAAATGTCCGGTTTGCGTCATTCGTCATCGTTTGATGACCTCTACAAATGATCTGATTTTGAAAAAAATCGAAGACCCCTCGTGCAAAAATCCGCCGATTTGGCATGGAATGACCCATAGGTATTGATCATGATTTTTCAACTCTAGAACTCATTTGAACCCAAATTATGTAATTTAGAAACTGAAACCTCCCATTTTCACTAAGTAACCCATATAACAATGACCATGCTAATTTTGATGTGAATGTCGACCCATCCACAACTGTCACTTTTGGATGCCACATGTCCATGTGAATTTCCACCCTGTGTCAAACTAATTGTCAATGTAATTGTCGACTGATGTTGATCTGCATTTGTGTCAACAATTGGCTCGACACAGGGTCAAAATTCACATCGGCATGTGGCATCCAAAAGTGACGGATGTGGATGGAACGACATTCGCATCAAAATTTATGTCAACCTCCTGCTATGTAAAGTTATATGTACATATTTGAGTTGAAAAATGTAATTTTTTTTCCAAAAATGATTTCCTCTGATGTGGCTATTGCTCATACTGAAAACAGCATTGATGCAAAGTCCACTTCCAAAGAAGTACACATGAAAAGTCTGTATAATCAAAAAGTTGAACAGAAATTCATTGTATCAAAGATGGTGCAATACTTTATCTAAGAGTACTAAACTAATCCATTTTCATGTCGACATGTCGATGTTAATGTTGATGTGAAATTCGACATCAACAAATACATCCACAATATCACCATCATATCATCTAGGTACAGCTCCAAACTGTAGAAAATTGAATAATTTCATCAATACCCTAAAAAATTTGTTTTCCTCATTGAACAAGATCATATTTTTGAATGTTTACCAAAGTTTTAAACACTAAAACAGAAAATTTAATTCTGAAAAATTGGTCGACATAGTTGTAGATGTAAATTTCGAGCATCTGTGAGAAGGATAAATGGCGCTCCTGTTAAGGGATATTGGGGACAGTTACTACCCTTGTGGTGGTAACACTGGAAAGCGTCGATCTCTGGACCTACATGTCCATCTACATGTTGAGATGGCATGTCGAGGTATCAGAAATAATGAGAAAATTTCGAAAATTTTCATTTACCTGGCTTTTGTATGGACAGAAGATTCTTACTAAATAATTAATTGATCACTTTTCCATCATTATGTTGGAAAAAAATGTAGTCGATGTAAATGTCGACGTCGACAATTGTTGTGTGGGGAGTAACAGCTTTAAAATTAATAATACCTAGTCGATAAAACATCAACTTGAAATGTTGAATCTTATAAAATATTCACATTCCAATGTAAATTTATCCCATACATTTTTTTCCTACCATTGTCGAATTTGATTTACTTTTCAAAGCTTTCATATTTCCACTTATGATGAGCTTCAGAATTGAAAAATTGTTATTCAAACTTCATTAATAACATCTTACGTAGAAATCTTACCAAGGACTAGGCTTACTCATCATGCGTTGTAGACAGGGGATAACGTTTTGAAAAACTGCTGCGATCTTACGAGGGAAGCAACGCTGCATTTTCCTCTGCACAACCGTAGAAAGTTTTTTCTTGACGCGCTTGTACCTTCTCAACATTCAACTCTCGTGCGCGACTTCTAAATACTTACTATTTTTTAACCTGAAATTTTGTAAGTAGTATTTTTTGACCAAATGGAACACTTTTAGGGGGTAAGCTACCAAAATTTTTGAAAAAAGTGTTATCTATTGTTCTTTTGATGCACTCTACCCTCCTCATCCAAATTTCACTATTTTAAACCATTCTGGAACCTCCTCCGCTATTGACAAAATTATGCTTAAAAGCATGCGTAACAATGTGTGATTTTGGACTGGTGTAAAAGCATGCATTATCAAGCTAAAAATGTGCATTTTCACATGCTTAACAGAAGCAATCTAGCAACCAAGTATTTTCTAAAATGCATCAGTGAGTAAACATTTTTCCAAGTCCAAAAATTGATAACATTTGTGCAAAAATAACCTCTAGTCTAATAAGCTGTGAGGTGGCCGAGTGAGTTAAGTGGCTGCACAAAGCAGGAACTGCAGATCAATCCCCGCACCCACCGGAAATTTTTCAATTTTTTTTCATTTTTTTGAAAAAATCATCTATTGGAATGTCTCAAAATTCATAATTAATCGGTAGATAGTATTGCTTGTGAGTTATGAGCAATTTTTCTGCTAAGATTTCCACACTTTTTGTACATACTTTTAGTTTACTTTTAAGCATGCTATTCACTTGATGAATCGCATGCGATTTTTTGAAAAAGTCCAAATTCAGGCATGCGTGTGATATGCAAAAAAGCATGCGTTTCAGCATGTTGTACGCACAATTTTTGTCAATAGGCCGGTCGTACACACCTCCAGAATTTTTCAAGTTCAAGAAACATAGAAACACCGATTTTCATCCTTCCTATAACATGCATTCAACTTTTGATTTCCCATTGACTGGTTCTTAATTGGACCTTTTTCGGCTTTTTCGCCCCTCTCTACCCCCTCCCAAAAACTTGAACATTCGCGAATTTTGACCCAAAGTCATCCTCACTCAAACCTCTTCATTTGTACATCAAATCAAGCCTAAATACCAAATTTGAGCGAATTTTGTTGAAATGCCTTCAGTTGAGATAATTTTATAGTCCACCAAAAAAAAAAGAAGAAAAAAAACAGATATGCGAAAAATTGATGGATATGGACTCCGGGGGTCTCGAAACGGGTTTTGTGCTAGGTCCCTCTCAAGTTCTGAAATTTTAGCTGGCGGTGTACTTTCAGGTCCTCTTTCAATTTGCCCTTATCAAGGTCGTCGAGAATTTGTGTGCCATGGGTTGCACACCTTTGCAGAACTTTTTGCTCATACTTATGTAACGGTGCGATCCGTCATGATATAGATACGTGAATATGATGATAATAATTTCGACAAGGGGATGATAAAAATTATTCCTAAGGGGTGAATAATTTCGCGTACTCGGATAACTCACTTACCTATCTAAATCACTCTAGATGACATCGTTCATCTCACAAATGGATTCTCTCACTTAGTCACTCACACTGACAAAGATTAAGAATCGAATGGTTACACATTATTTATTGCAATTAATAAATGATACAACAATACATGCATAAATATTCAGAGGACTTAAGCCAGTTGTGCCTGGGCTGGGAGGCTCACCGGTCATAGAAGGCTTTTTTAAGGCACTCCTTATACCACCAAGGTGGTAGGGGACTAAAAGGCGAACACAATAAATTGAGTTCCCTATACATTCGATGGAAGAACGGGATGAAATTCAATGGTTGTCGGGGCCATTGAAAGACAAGAAGTAGACTATAACTGGGATTAGGCAATCATAATCAACGTTAGGAGGATGAAGGAGATCGATTAAATAATCAACTCAAACAACTGTACACGTTTACTGTCTCTCCTGCGGTCCCCCAATACTAAGACCTTTAGCGACAGCACTAGTTTTTAAGTACACATTATCTCGATTGACTTACCTCAATGTCCGGACTCACTGGGTAGTTTCAGGCAAATTTGTAAAAAATACCTCCTCATCATCGCGATCAAACGACTAACATGATGAGGAGTTAATCAATTGAATAAAAATAAAAGTATTTACCATCAAAGATGGTTCGATAAATATTGAAGGCAAGGGAGACACTCAGTCTCACGAATTAATCAATGACATTGCCACACGGCTGGCCACTCCGCGAACAAGTGAAGATCGAGCTCAGACGATCCTTGGATCTAACCTCAGATCGTCTGATCGTAGTTAACACGTTACTCTCTAGAGGGAGCACCCTCTCGAGGTGTGTATCATAATCCTCACATACGTGACGAGTACAATATAGACCTCCTCAAGGACGTATTCCCATAATACCCCCTGAGGCGGTCAGGCCATAACTGCTCCTTACATTATGCCCCTTCGTGGGTTGATAAGGGCAGTTTGCCGTTGGAAAACACGGACAAAGCGTAAAGAAGCAAGTTAGGGGCTGACCCCTCACCCTTCCCTCCTACCTGATCATCCCTAGGGGATGAGCCCCACTGCCCCCCTTGTTTTGCTGCGTCAAACTGCAGTCAATTTAGAGAGACGAGTTTTCAAAAATGGGGTGGAGGCAGTGCATTTAAAAGTACTATTGTCCTCCAGTTCATTGCATTTGTGACAGTAACTGGCATTAAGGTTATTAATAACCAGTTAAAAACCACAAAATACACTGAAACAAGATCGCAGTAGTAAAAACAGAGTCAAAAGTTGGGCAAGAGAGAGACATAGGTAGAATGAGGTAACGTGATTTAGGGTTAAAAAAAAAAAATAATAATTTGGGGGTATAACGTGTCAGAATGCTGAGTATCCCACTTTTTTCCTATCTAGCAATTTAGAATCTAGAATGGGGTCATCTATGACGAACATCACTTGTTATACAGGTACGTAGCTTTGGTCAATGTCGTTGAATTAATTCAATTTTTGTTAAAATTCTTTTCATTTTTGTTATGATATGTTTTTTCTAGTTTGTTGCAGGTACGAGAAAACGCCAGAATCCGGAATATTTATGGTAAAAGTACGTATAAGTCGTTCTAATTTTAGCATATTTTTTACCTAAGTCGTACTGCAATTTTTAATCGATACTATGTTTTGCTTTTTGTTTCAGATGCGGTGCCAAAATTATAACAAAAGAAGAAAATCGAAGAATGCATCTGAAAACTCTATGAGGATATTCATACAGAAAATCTCAAAAGGAAGAAAATAGCAATTTGGA
The DNA here is from genome assembly GCF_950023065.1 of Planococcus citri. Taxonomy (NCBI): domain Eukaryota; kingdom Metazoa; phylum Arthropoda; class Insecta; order Hemiptera; family Pseudococcidae; genus Planococcus; species Planococcus citri. The sequence goes on along the minus strand of NC_088678.1, from coordinate 65,538,812 downwards.
AATAGGGTCGCGCCGAAGGACAGTAAACAGTGACTAGTACAGGTAAGCAAACGCTTTTTCGTATCAAGCGATCCCCTTAGGAGGTGTTATTTCGAGAAATTACTAAGAAGTTCCAAATTGGGGTGTGCAAAATTGTGGCGTGCGTCCACGCAAAAAATGTGCAGGGGTTAGTTTTTCGGGAGTAAATTTTGACTAAAGTTAACACAGAAATATAGGGGTATGCAAAATTCATATGGGGCATAATATGTAAAAATTGTACATTGCATCATTGCGTATTCATACATCGTATGTGCACATTTGAAATAACAGTTCGTGCAATTCATTTTGAAAAATACATAGGTTGAATGCTTTTAAGGTGTGCGGAATGCACGAAAATCATATACAATTGGGTAAATGATTGTTGTAAAAAAAAATTCGTGTGTTTGTAACGTTGCAAGATAATGAGTATGTGTGGAAAAAATTTTCAGTTATACATATTTGTTGCATTGTGAAAACATCCATAATAGTGCAACGTAAAAAATACATATGCTTTTTGTGAAAATTCTTAATTTATATTGTAATAACTAATCATTTGATTTGATGATATGTTGAACTGATTCATCTCGTTTTGTTTTATATACAGGGATTATGTGTTCGAGCTCGTGAAGAATTATGTAGCGATTAGTTTGCAATTATCACAGCCAAATTCGATTTCAGTTAATCTGCGCAAGATCAATTACGACGATGGATGTTGGCTATCGAAGAAACAAAAATAGGTGAGTGTATTTCGTACACAGAATTTTTCATATAGTTTAGTTAGATTATTGTAATTGTAGTTAGTTTTAGAGTAAGATTAAATCGAACTTGACAAATTCGGATCTCATCTTTATTGGAATCGGGTTGAATTCAAGGTAAAAGTATCTCAGGTTTCATAATCTCTGGTCTCAATTATGGTAAGTGTCTTTCTATCATCGATCATTTGTAGGAAGCTGTTTTTTAAAAAAATGTCAAAATTAATGTCGAAAAATTATTAGATCAATAAATGAGGCGGTTTCCTGGATAACGTTGATATTATTTGAAATAGAAAACATATTATTTGATTATTACATGCAAAATTAAATACAGTTTTACTAGTCTTATATTCAGTATTCTAAAGAAAAATTAAATAAAATACGCTATGTTCGAAAACATATATGCTTATCTTAAAAAAAAATAAACGTTTAAAATGAAATCAATTTGACTTTTTGGCTCACCGTACCAAAATATTATGAAAAACAATAAAATGAGAGTAATTTATTTTGGAAATTATTGATAGAAGAGGGAAAAAGGAAAATCGAACGTTATAGTGAGAGTCTAGGATTCATCCATCGAAACTTCAGATTCGCTTTCAGTTTCGGCTCCAGAAATAGTCAAATCGAGAGGTTTATCCGCAGGGGGTGGTAAAGTAGAATCTGTAGGCCGTTGCACTATCAGTCGGTTGGCTACAGAGGAGGGTTTGGTACGTTCAGGGGAGGTAAGGTCAACGACCTGGTCTTTTTTCGGTGGATTCGAATGCTTTTTAGCACGGTTCGGTAGATGCGTTGGTTCGCGACGAGTTACGGTGAGGAAAGTCACTTCTTCTTCTTCTTTTTCTTTTTCGATTTCGGTTTCCATTGCTTCCATTTCTTTTTCGCGAGCTTGGATTGCTTTCTTCGTTTTTTCCGAAACATCGTTAGCTATTTTCTCGTACGCGAGCTTGAAAGAAGAGTATTTAGACCAAGGTACCGACGCTGGTTTCTCCATCGAAGAAGTGGGAGGGGACGTATGAGGGGTTTCTTCAATGATTACGTCTTCTTCCATTCTTTCAATCGTTGAAGCAGCGTCCGGTGAATCTTTCAAGAAATTGTTGACATTTACTGGGGTATTTTTCGAGTTTGCGAGAGAAGCAATAATTGCGGCGGCGACCGTGGGCTTCGGTTTGGTAGGCGTCGCGGTGCTCATAGCGGTAGTATCTCTTGCCCCTGTAGATGTTGTAGGGGTCGACGTCGCGGTAACCGTAGATAAAGACGTCGCGGTACTCGTTGCGGTTGTAATAGTAACGGTTGGCGTTGCATTGTGTGTTTCAGTCGTCGTTACCGCTGTGGCATTTTGTATAGGTTCGAGCGTTGCGTTGTTTTCAAATTGAGCAGCATCACGGTATCTGCGTCGAACTTCGGGTATGTAACGATCTTTCAATGTGCGCGAGACGCTGATATACATTAATATATTAAAGTAGGGACCATGATGATCTACTCGTGGGACGCGTGAATTAATTTCATCGAATACGCCTTCGATCCAGGTTACTGTAGCTGAGGTGTGTTCTGACCAATCCATGTTCAGGGCTCGTCGGATTTCGTTACAGGCTTCGCGGTTTTCACGTGGATGCGGGAGAAGGGGAACAAGATCGACGTGAGTGATTCCAAATTTGTTGATGACGTCGGTGCAGAGTAATTTGAGTGATTCGAGGAATTCGTCGTGTGGAGTTCGTTGAACCGTATCGAAATTGCCAATTGAAAGAATTATTTTTGGGGGAAGGCGAGCGTAGGTTTTTAGGTATGCTACCAAATCAGCTAGGAGTAAATTTCTTCGGTAAAGGGAGATATCTAGTCTGTTGTCGTATGGCTTATTCATTTCTAAATAACGAACCAGGGTCTCGATGTGTCCGTCGCCGATGAGTAACGTTGTATACGCGAAGAAAACACTGCCAAAGGTAGTTTCATTAAATTTGTAGCCAGCCGCCGTAAAATAATGGGGGTAGCTATTGAGGGGGTAGAAAGGGAGAAGGTCGGTCGATTGAGTTCCAAATTTTTTGAAATATTTGGTGTGGTTTGAGCCCTTATCTTCGATTGTACCTCTCTTTTTGGTCGGTGGAGGGATGGCAGGGCGAGGGTGTAGAGGAGAGATGCCGCGACCTCGGGCTCTCATTTCCGCGTATATCTGTTCTTTCGCTCTTTCATGATTCTCGTCGTGCATCCCTTTTCGAACACCTCCATATTCTGAGTGAGCGGATCGAGGTGTGTGAGTCGCGTGCGAAGGGTGCGAGGTATAGTGAGTAGCAGCGTCGGAAGTAGCGCGAGGTCTTGGCATGATAATAGCACTGCCGTCATCGGTGAACAGAGGTTGATCGTATGATGGTAGAAAGATCGGCGTATGTGACGAAGATGACGATTGAGATGAGTACGATGTAGCATCCGAAGGACGTCTAGGGGGTGGCATAAGAGCTGAGTCGCGTTCGGTTGATGGAGTGCGATGTCGAATATGTTGTGCCGGTGTTAAATTCGTTGTAGCGTCGCTAAAACCGGGTGGTGGCGATACAATTCTTTCGAAGAGCGACGGAATATTCGAAGCTGAGGGGGCGTTTACCGAAGGAATCGTTGTGGCGGTTGTGGGGGCGTTTACCGAAGCAGCATTCGCGATCCCTTCTAGTGCTAGGCCATATCTCACGTTGCTGGTCGTCGCTGCCAATTTTAGGCTATAATTTTCAGCCATTAGGTGTGCGATGGTAGCGTCACGACGCTGGAGCGCTTCTTTGAATTTGACTTTGTCTACTCGGGGGTCAGATCGTTGAGTCGTGGGGCGCTTTAAGGGTGCGCAGTCGTAGATGTCATGCTGTTTTAGAGCGGTCTGGCAGCCTGGCATGATACACATCGTCATTTTTTGTTTATGGCGATCTAGCATTTGTGATTGTGTAATCATTTGTCGTATGCAGCCGAAATGATAATAATGGTCGCAACAAGTGACCGCAAGTTTGTCGCTAGTTTCGTTTTCATAAATTGATTGTCCGCATCTAGGGCACAATGGGTTCATTTTTGCGAATGGTGAAAACTAAAACAAAACACAGAAGAACAGAGAAACATATACGTTAATAGTGGTTTTACCGTTTCGCGTTGATATTAATAAGTTTTATGTTGACTGGTATTCTCAATTGGTTCTTAATTTCAAGAATGCTTACCTAAACTGTCCCGAAAACTAAAACAAAGAACAGAGAAAACAACGAAATCATGTACATTAGTATAGATTTTACCATTCATTCGATGAGGGTTTGTTTACTGATAACTAGTGTTGCAGAACGCCGGTTTGTTGTGCGTAACTGGTTTTTGGTAGGGATTCGGTTTCAGGTTTCTGAAGCAGTGTAGGTAGTTCTGGCGTCGAAAAAAGATGATCGTTTTTGCTAATTTGATAAACAAATCTTCCAAAGTGATTAATTTTTTAACTTACTTTAGTTTAATTAATTTACATAATCGTAGCTAGGTATAATGAAATTTTTTGTCCGTATTTTGAGTACGAGACTAACATATTTGTACCTTTACTTGTTTCAGGATTCCGTGTATGTTCGATGACATGAAGAGAAATGTAGCAAAATTGATTCGATTCTCAAGACAAATTTTTGGGAAAAATGATCGAAATGGTCCCTACTACGAATTCGCTGGTGTGGTGGTTGAAAATTAGAAGGTATGCAGACTTTGTGAATTATTTCATAGTACCTAATTGATCGAGGTTAGTATTGTAGAGAATAAATAATGAATGACGCAAAGTTTGAGTGTAACATAGGTAGGATTCAGGGTTTTGATTATTCAAGTTAGATATACTTAAAATGTACATACAGCTGAGTAGATGTGTACTCGAGTGCTATGATATTTATATAGTTATGTATATATATAAAAAAAAAATATAAAACGAAAAGAATAATACGATGACCTGACAGTCTAGACGATTCATAAAAATACTTAAGTATACAAAATCAAGCGTAAAGTTTTCAGTCTTGAGGTAGTGCTATCCTAGTCCATCCCTAGTCAATACATTATATCCTATTTTTGGAAGACAGACGTCGGGAGATGAAAATAGGATATTTTTTTTTTTTTTTTTTTTTTTTGAAAAGGAAATTTGGATACCTGTCTTTGTGGTTACTTTACAAAACAAAGAAAAATAAAGAAAATTAAGACGAAGGTATTTTGATCAGACAGAATAGGTATCTTTAAGAGAAGACCTACACGTTGTAGAGATAAATTTTGAGTCGTGTGTCGAAAGAAAGAGTTGTCTTTTTAGGCCAAAAAATTCACACATCACGACAGTCGGTTATGTTTTATTGAAGTTACGTTAAAAAAAAAATAATAATAATACGAATTAATACAAAATTGGGACAAATGAAGTTTATTATGTAAATTTTGAATTTTTTCACCACAGATCGAAAAGTTGTTGCCAAAATTGGGTTTTTCCCTAATTTGGACTAGGATAGGTACATGGGTAGGAATTACTCATACAGATTGGGTATATTCTGGATGTCGATGTCGAATAATTGCGCCAGGGAGTGTACCTCCCATGGCCAATACCATTTGACTGAGGTTATGCCGTTTTTTACGAGGAAAGCCTTCAATTGGCGGCAGTTAAGAAATGTCGGCCTCGTTTCGTTTGTTAGGTAAATTTTCGTGGGCATGTCTGGTGCCAGGATCCACCCGTGAGCGGGCACGTTCACGAGGTTCATCACTGGGATAAAATTGTTATTTTGGTCCATGCTAAATTAAGACGAAACAAATAAGAGCACAATTTGGGCTTAGTTGGGGTGTAAAAATGTCTCAATTGGATGTGTCGTGAGTGACAACATCCATGAAGAGATTTTGAAGAGAAAAGAAAGTAATAGGACACAAAATACTACAAACTAAAGGAAAGATGGTAAAAGATGTGATAAAATTTGTAACTTACATGAGAGAAACGATGACGAAATAATTCGTATCCAAACAGTAGATCAAGATTTTCGCGATGATTTTCACCAGTAATTCAATTAAAGTAACGAAAGTTTAGCTTCTTCAGCCAGGTTACAATTGATCGAATAAATTCGCACAAGACACAATTTGGGACAAGTTATAGGAAGATATTTTGACAAAAAATTCGTAAATTTACCATAGACGTATACGACACAAGTTATAGCTATAGCAGAAAAGACCGAAGTGATGGAATGATGAAATATCGGTTTGGTCTAGAAGCTCGGATTTTGTGGCTGTTATCGCTTTATTGTTCCAAGAAAAGTCAGGGGTATCAATGGGGAAAAGAAAATGGTGGATAGGTATTAAAATGTAACAGGAAGTCGAAAATTACGTCATTGGAACTGGACGATTATGACATTTTGGACCAAGTTTATTGCTTTAAACATGTTCTAAAATCGATACAATGTTGTTTTGATTTTTGTTTCAGCTGACAAATCAATAGTAGTACAATAGAAATGGATCCGAAATTTGGAAAAAAGGTTGAGAAGATTGGCAGAATTGCAACGCCGGCAAAATCTACCATGGTATCGTTATCTGTTTCTTATTTTTATATCTTTGTAGGTACAAACGGGTGTGAAAGGGGAGAGAAGGTGGCAAATATATTTATTAGTGTGAGTGGGTTTTTATAGAAATTATCGCTTGTCGTCGAGAGAATCAGCTACATTTCTCTTCCCTACACTATCTGATATGTAACCAGTACAAACTTGCTGAGTCGTTTTTCAGTACCTATACAATACATACGTTGTATGTGTTTTGTATCAATGTGTGGAAGTGTAGGTATATTATCATGCAAGGGGGGAGGAGAATGATTGTCGATGAGCGATATTTGGAAGTCAGTTTTAGAAGCAATTGGGAAAGATGACGAATAAGTTGGTGTGATGTGTTATTACACATTCCAATGAATGGAGTGTGTGTAATAACATCGCGTGGGTGGAAGGGAAGAAGGTAGGAAGTAGTTTTTGCGGAAGAAAACAGGTTCATGGCCGTTGGATTCGCTGCGTTGCGTGTTAGTAGGACAGCTAGCAAGGATATTGAAGGCAAATGAACTAAGTACTTTCTACAGGGAAGGTTACGACGACGAATTTGCTGAAAATACCCCGAAATTACTCAAATATGCAAGTTTTCTGCAATGATACTTGTTTTCGGTATAAAATTAAATAATTATATGATTGATCCGTTTTGCTTTACGATGTGTAGTAGTCGTAACTGAAATGGAAAGGAAAAGATTGTGTTATTTTGCAAATTTTAGATTTTTGAAAAATGGAAGTTAATATTTAGGGCATAAGTAAAAGGGAGTAGTGGTTAGTTGAAGCATCGTATTTATTGGAGTCAGAAAAAATGAATTCTGGAACAATTGGAGCATAATTAAGGAAATGATATGGGGATTGTTAGGATTCATATGGGGTATGCTTATAAAGATTCTGATCGATGCTTTTTCATGCTGTTTTGGAGTTTTGTGGTGAAGTTGAGGATTTTGAATGTACAAAAAATGGTGAAAAAACTGGAATTCTACAATGGGACATCAGTAGGGAGAAAAATGATTTGTATCGTACCATTTTGAACAATTGATTTTCAATGGAAGGCTATAATGAAAAAAAAATTCGTTGGGGTGAAATTTTTGAAAATTAAGCTGGAATTTTGTAAGTGGAATTGACAGTGGTTACAGTGTAATGAAGTAATTTGCTGTAATTGGGACATACATAAGGTCGGGTACCACTGTCAAAAAATGAAAGAATGGGTGAAATTGCGAGAATTTTATTTCGTGAAATTTATGGGTTTGTGTTTATTTCAGGAATTTCAACGAGTTCATCTGGATTGATGACAACGTGATTCGTGAGATTAACAAGTGTATTGTTATTCTCATCAGCCTGCGGTTGAGTTGCTGATTGGTCCAATGAAATGTATTCCAGCGCATCTACGAGTTGGTTTTGTAATTCCTCGTCGTTGATGATCTCAGCCTCAGGGGAGTTGGGAGGGGAGTAGCAGAAAAATGCCCCTGTAAGGTCTCTATTGTAAAAAGGCCTAGTTCGGGAATTGTAGGGAGATTCTCGCTGTAATGCTCGTTTTTCGCGAGCGATACGAGCAGCGCGAATTCTTTCCTGTTTTAGACGATCAAGTAAGATGTAGGCTGCATTGGGGGGATCTGTGTATCTGTGTTTTAGCCTTTTCAGCCGATATTTATCAGTCACAGGTTTGGGTTTTTTGGATAATTGGGTATCAATACTCAAAAATGAGGAGGGAGGATCCAATTTAATTGCTTGAAATGTACTTTCGTCGCTTAGGATTTTCTCTGCGTCTGCTTGCATAGATTGAACTTTTGCGATGACGTTGGGGTCATCGACCGGAAGAAAGGGTACATGAAATGGGCTGGAGTAGGGGGGTTCACAGTAGATTAATCTATTGTGTATGTTAATTGTCATACGAAGAAATTTCATTGACAAACGCCCCAAAATGAAGGTGTTGTCATCTGACTCAATTATGTAAAATGGGATTCGAACTGATTCCTGTCCTATTATCATTTTGATTTCTGCTGCAAAATCTAACGTCGTTACCTTCGTATTGTTTACCAAATTCAATTGAACTCGGTAATCCAAACGAATGTAGCGAATCCATTTTGGAGCATTTTGAATCATTCTGGAAAGGACAGGTTGAGAAATTACATTAGGTAGGGCTCCAGTATCCAATTGGAGAGCAATATAGTGATCTTTGATCAATATGGGAATTATGCAAGCAGGATCATCGAGGTCTTTATTCAATAATTGTGACTCAATTTCTTTTGTCCTTATTGAATGGATTACTGGCAGCATCCTATTTGGGATTGCGTTATGCGTCTCTGAGTTACCTATTTCTAAGTTATGGTTAGGTATATCAGGCTCGTCCTCCATTGCGAGCTCACCTAAAACCTCGTCAGTTACAGGTAACTCCGAGAGAATGACAGGATTATCGTACATTTCTTGCAGCTTTTGGGGAATAATTTCACCTTGTTTAACTTTCCCTGTTGGAACTGGGGTTGACTTGTTGAGTGCAAACACTTCAATTTCATTTTCATCCTCAGGCCAACCGGGATCAATGTGGGGTAGGTGGGGGTCGAAAAGTTGCCTAAGTTCACCAGTGATACTAGGTCGAATTTTATTGATCGAGTCTTCTTTTAAATATTCCATGATTCTTTGAATTTCTTTAATAAGGGCATTCTTTACATCGTTGTATTCAGCGATTGCTGGAAAATATCGATGAAGAATGGGGATATAATGAAACTTATACTGGAGGGGTTGAAGTTCGTCATTTTTTCCCAACATTGGCCGAAGGTACTGTTCACCATTTCTGGTTACAGTTTCGACGAGCAAAAATCTCATTGATACACCTCTTAAGAAAATAACACGAGGATCGACAGCAATATTCATGAAAATTTTCTTAAAATCGTTGTACCGAAAGATTTTCACGTCTTGCTCTTCAGCTGTTTTGGGTTTGACCAAAGGAAAAAGTAATATGACGAGTTCTGCTTGCTTTTTGAGCAAAAGAAGATTGACAATTTTTCTGAGATTTTCCTCAATCACCTTGTAGGGCTTTCGAGAATAATTCAGCTCAAGTTGACCAGCAGATAAGATGAATTTTGAATTTTTTGGAAAAGGTTCAGAATAAAGTTTATTGTAAATATCATCGAGGGACAGCTGGTCACGTAAATAATCGGGTAAGGTCCTCAGCATTGAGGTTGGGCCGCGGGCCATAAAATGGCTCAAACCATCGCCAACCCAATGAAAATCGTCCAAAATGGTTCTCACAAAATAAAGGGGGTGTTCCGACTGGGTATTTGGCGTATTAGGAGGAATGTCGTAAGTGGAATTGGAATCAGGAGAGCTGGATTCAGGTTTGATCATTTTGGCAGACATCAAATTCATCGGAGCTTCTTCGGGAGTTTTTTGATCATTGGGTTTGTCCAAAATGACACGTAGCGCTTCTGGAATCGTAATATCGTCAGTTTCTTCCTTCTCATTGGCTGGCTCAGATTGACTGCATACCTCAGGACATTGGAGGTCAACTTCGGGCATTGGAATCGATAGGTTTTCAAAGGTCATTGAAGGAGAGTCGGAGGGCGGTATCATGATTAAAATGGATTTATCGTGAGTATCAGGATGAGGTGTGAGGGGTTTCAAAGTCGCAAAGCTCGGAAGTTTTTGAGAAGTGGTAACTTGTTCGTCAGATAATTCAATCAGGGCTTCGGCAGCTTCCTCTGTTCTCTCTCCCAAGAGTTCAGGGGATGGGACTTGATAAGAATCAGTGGTCATATCTGGCGAGTCAGAGAACCCATATTCTTCCTCAGAATAGTCAGAAGAAGGTAAAGGGTCTGTTTGAGTTGAGACAGAGACTGTGGATTTTTCCTCTTCGATAGATTCCTGCGACAATACAGGCATTTCTTGAGTTATATTCGCGGGTGTTAGTTCTTCCTGCTCAATATTGGCCTGCGACCATTCAGGCTCAGTTTGAGTAGAAACTGAGGAAGTCGACGATTCCTCCTTGGTAAGTACTGGCGGCAGTTCCGGTACTTCGCGATCGTTATTGTTGGAAGATTCCATTTTAAAGGTAAACGAAATTGAAAAAAAAATTTAATAATCGCGGAATTGATTCAAATATTTGAAAATACAACAAGGTATATCGTATCTCAAATAATTGTTCACAAATAAAGGTTGAGAATACAACGAGGTATATCGTATCTCAAGAATTATACAGTATTACCTGATACCAGAGAATTTGTTGAAAATACGCTAAGTCCAATTTGAAGGCAGCATAAAATCACTATCATTGGAGAAGTGCACTCAACGACTGAGTTGTGTATCTTGATTATGTGGGAAACATGTATTTGACCTTCACTTGAGGTGTGGGGTGTACTCTTCGTTTCCAGTAAGATAACCTATAAGGTGCCCCTCGATTCACTACTACTTTGACAGAGAAAACAGAGTGCATTATACAAGTACATGGTATCTTTATTTGCTATGGTATTGGTAAGCGAATTCTGTTTTCAACAGAGCTAGCAAGGCAAGGCCAAGACTCACTGCGAATCTGGCCAATTCAACCTTGGAGGTGAATTTTAGGCTCTCACTAGCACTCAAGTCTTTCTTTCTATCTTTCTCAAACTGTATGGAATTGAATGTATATAGAATGGGTGGGTAGGAGGGGGAGTTGGGTTCCCTTAATATATTCTGTTGAAAAAATATCGAAAACATAAGGTATACTGTTTTTCGAGAATATTCGAAATTGGCCTTGAGTTGGTAAGATTTCAGCAGTTGGCTCTAGCTGTATCTTGAAAAATACAGGCGAGAGTGAGCGAATCTCATAGAGAGTAAGCAGAGGGAAGGGGAGACTCTCGCCTCTGGACTTCTATTCGAATATCGCGTTTGATGGTTAAATTTCTTGAATATGAAAAATGTCAGCTATGATAAGTATTTTTCAAGTTGCCAAATTTCTCTATATGGTCCGATTATACTTGGCAAATGACCCAATTGACAAAATCGTAAGCGTTTTGCTAGCGGAACCTCGCGTTTACCTCGCTGACTCGCGTTTATCTAGCGAATTTCTCGCGATTTCCAGCTAGCAACATTCCTTCCTCAGGCAAATCAAGCAGTTTGCTAGCGATTGTAAGCTAGCGTTTTAGATGCTCCCAAAAAGCTAGCGATCATCTAGCGCATTTCAGCTACTTTAAAAATTGTTAGATTTGCTCGTTTTATGCTCGCGAAAAGCAAGCGATCACCTCGCGCACTTGAGCTAGTTTGAAAATGCTTAGATTTGCTCGTGTAATTCTAGCGATCTGCGAGTGAATTTTTGCTAGCTTTCCTACTCATGACGCATGACGTCACAATCACATGATTACGGTTATAGTCTTTGTTTTCAAAGGGTATTCCAGAGTAAAATAGATAAAATGCCCCTGCCCTTGGATTTTTGAAATTTTAATGAAACATTGTTGGGTTCAACCCCCTCCCCCCATATTTACCACTCAAAATGCCGTTTTTTTTTCATTTTTTTATGCCTATTAACAATCAAGATTGCGAGGTACAATTTTGGAAACACGTTTTTTGGATGTATTCTTGACCCTCAGACATCATATACTATATTCGAAATTTTTTCTTTGGTGCGCCGTGGTGAAAACTTGGAATAATGTATTGTAGGGGGATGGGGGGTGAAATGGGAATTTTGAGAAAAATTATTATCAATGAGTGGGGTATCGTTTTCATATGATTCAATACCGCTGAGCACGAATATGACTTAGGATTTTCTGCTGCACTCACCTTCCCCTCTCCAGAGCCCCTCAGCCCCCCCCTCAATTTTAATGATTTTCGAAATCAAGTTATTTTGAGATGTTGGTTTCATTGCTATGGAAAAATTACATAAGTTCATTGTTATTGTACATGAAATTTCTCGTAGAATGAGCTACAGCACATGGCTCCCCCTCATAACATTCTTTACTTTTTTTTTTATCAGTATTTCGTTACCATATTTTTTTCTCGTGATTTTTCATGTAGGTAGTCGTTGAATTATAAAATACATACTCATACGTACTCAAGTTACAGTTATCATGAATATTATTATGCCACATATGCTCTGTATACCTATACAGTGCAGTACACATACAGATTTGTAACGTTTTCTGTGTAGCAAAAAAATCAAGGGTCCACCCCCTCGGGGGGAGTCATGTGCTCTAGCTCATTCTACGAGAAATTTTATGTACAATAACAATGCACTTATGTAATTTTCCCATAGCAACAAAACCAATGTCATCAATACAACTTTATTTCAAAAATCGTGAAAATTGAGGGGGGCTGAGGGACACTGGAGAGGGGTAGGTGAGTGTAGCAGAAAATCTGAGGTCATATTCGTGCTCAGCGGTATTGAATCATATGAAAACGATACCCTACTCATTGATGATCATTTTTCTCAAAATTCCCATTTCACCCCCCATCCCCCTACAATACATTATTCCAAGTTTTTCACCACAAACTTGTACAGTGATACACCAATCAATACTTGGAGGACCTGATTCAAATATCTCCGTCGTGGCCATGTCGTTAAGCGTAGGTAGTTAGGAACATAGGGTTGCTGGTTCGAATCCCCGTTAATTAGGTAGGAAAATTTTCGTAGGTAAATTAGGTCTTAAAAAATTCGTTGTGATAAGGGGAATTCAGACGTGAAGAAATTCTCAAAATTGAGGGTACCTAACCCCACTCTTTTAATTTTTGAAAATAAAATTTTGACTTTAATGGGTGATTATTATTTTATTTAGTGGAATGCTAGCGTATAGCGAGCTGAGAAAGAAGCAACATGTTCTGCTAGCATTTTTATCGCTCAAAAAAATCCGAAAACTGCACAAAATGCTAGCTTTCTGCTAGCTTTTTCCTAGCTGAGGCTCGCTTTCTTTTAACGAACACGCTAGCTTTTTGCTAGTGATTTTCTAGCGTGAAACACTGGCGAAAAAAAGCTAGCAGAGAGTCCCAAAATCGCGCTAGTGCGCTAGCGCAATTGTAGCGTGATTAGCTAGCTATTATCTAGCATTTTTATCCAAATTTTTGTCAATTGGGGAGTATATCTCATATGAGGCGGATGGTGGGGTGTGGAAGGTGGATTATTCGAGAATATTCGCGGGTACCATCGCTTGGTTGAGAATTACTTGGTGTCGGCTTGATGAAGATGAAAGAGAAAACGAAACGATTGGAAAGAGGGGGGAAGAGAGTCAGATTTTGCCTTGATCTTGACTCTATGTAAGAATTCGCCAGAGGTACAGCTGGGCTTAGAGATTTGCCGCAACGTTACCTTGAGCTGAGTTGCTAGCAGTTGGAATAAATTATCCGAAGCTGAGTATTTTTCTCTTTCGGCGAGAGAAGAATATGAGGCTACCTCTGGGTGAAATATAGGTAAGATTTTGCGCCAATTTCATTATGTCTGTGAGGATCGCGTGATCTTCGAGAAGGTTGGCGATTTTCACCTTGAGAGGTTTGTAAGTCATCAACCGATGGATTGGAAATGAGTGCCAAGTTCAACGATGGTTTACTAGGTTATTCTAGAAGGAATTTACTTACGTTTTCGGCGCGAAAACTGTCCGAAAACATGGTCCTATATGGGTACAATGGGTAGTTAGAATCCACCGATGGATGCATGGTCCGATGGGTCGAATTTTGGCGCAATTATAGACGACACATTTTTCTCTTTAGAGTGAAAAACGTGGCTCTAACAGTGCCTGAGAAAATGTACTTGTGTTTCAAATTTTTCGTGAAAAAATTTAAAGACACAGTACATTGAAAAGATGGTTTAAAAATACATAATTTTTATAAGGAAAAAATGATGGAAGGGGGTAAGGTGGATGTTACTGAAAGGCCATTTTTCCTGTAGAGGAAAATGTCTCTCAAATGCCATCATTTTGGGATAGAAAAATGAACCTAATCAATGTCTTTTCAATATGGAATTTTCAAAGAAAATTCGAGAGTCAAGAACACTGATAAGTGGGTCAATTTTCATGAAAAAAGGCTATGTGGGAAACGAAAAAATGTGATGTTACTGGAGGGAATTTTCTCCACCTGAGAAAATTCTCCAAATAGCATCAAAATAGGCATAACTCTGAACCTACTCAATGTCTTGATGACGCAAATCCCTGCAGTGATTCGAGAATATAACACACTGAATTGGCTTTTGAGAGAAGGAGGATGTAAATTGAGAGTAATGTTTTTTGGAAAAAATAAAAGTCTCGAAACACATCAGTTAGAAGGTGACAAATTATCAAACTTCCATGGGGTATGACTAGATTTGCGTACCACCTTAATGTTATTTGACTTGAATCTGGGAGAAGAGGTTACCATTTTGTATGGCCCATTGTGTGAAAACTGTGAGCCAGAAACCATAGCCAAATGCCCTAGAACCTAGGTCATTTGACCGCCAATTTTCTAACTCAAGTTAGCACACACTTAAACCAACATTTACAATAATCAATTTATGATTTTTGCCCCACTTCTGAGGAGAAATGGTACAAACATTCACCAGTATGCAAGCCAAACTAGTCAAGTAATCATACAATTAGCCATACACAAGGAATGATGAAATTTCAGTTCATGAGAGTTACGTAATTTTTTTGAAAAAACACCAAATGGAAATTTTGACTCAAACAGTGCTCAAAAGGAGCTTCCTCATGTTTGAAAAACAGATCGAAAACTTCAAATTTATTATCAATAAATATGAATAAAATAATTTTTGCATTTCACAAAGTGAAATTTCTAAATGAGCTGTGCTCAGATTGAGCCTTTCGAAGCTCAAAAAATGACTTGAAAAAATTACGTTTCGTAATGATCAGATAATTATCCTAAGGTTGTAACACTCATGATAGCAGTTTGAACTTTGAGCCATGCTTCTCTAAAGCTTTTCGAGGCTCAATATGAATTTGAAAATTATATTTTTGGTACCATAATGTCCGAGGAAAAAATCTCTTTCATTAGGCAGAAAATTAAATTTTTACTCAAAACATGCTCGTTTTTGAACTTTTAGGTCTTGAGTAAAATGAAAGTCACGAAAGAATGAATTTAGTAAGCCAAGGCCATAACCTAGACTTAATAGAATACAGTATTTAACTCGTAAACGCTCGTTTTAAGCTTTTAGAATCGAGTTTGAAAGAAAATTTATGCAAAAGTAAAATTTAGGGAATTCGTGTATAGACAATTTTCTCAAATTTGAGGGTAATTTGAGGCAATTGTCCCTGTCCGGGCGCCAAAGAATGTAACGGTGCGATCCGTCATGATATAGATACGTGAATATGATGATAATAATTTCGACAAGGGGATGATAAAAATTATTCCTAAGGGGTGAATAATTTCGCGTACTCGGATAACTCACTTACCTATCTAAATCACTCTAGATGACATCGTTCATCTCACAAATGGATTCTCTCACTTAGTCACTCACACTGACAAAGATTAAGAATCGAATGGTTACACATTATTTATTGCAATTAATAAATGATACAACAATACATGCATAAATATTCAGAGGACTTAAGCCAGTTGTGCCTGGGCTGGGAGGCTCACCGGTCATAGAAGGCTTTTTTAAGGCACTCCTTATACCACCAAGGTGGTAGGGGACTAAAAGGCGAACACAATAAATTGAGTTCCCTATACATTCGATGGAAGAACGGGATGAAATTCAATGGTTGTCGGGGCCATTGAAAGACAAGAAGTAGACTATAACTGGGATTAGGCAATCATAATCAACGTTAGGAGGATGAAGGAGATCGATTAAATAATCAACTCAAACAACTGTACACGTTTACTGTCTCTCCTGCGGTCCCCCAATACTAAGACCTTTAGCGACAGCACTAGTTTTTAAGTACACATTATCTCGATTGACTTACCTCAATGTCCGGACTCACTGGGTAGTTTCAGGCAAATTTGTAAAAAATACCTCCTCATCATCGCGATCAAACGACTAACATGATGAGGAGTTAATCAATTGAATAAAAATAAAAGTATTTACCATCAAAGATGGTTCGATAAATATTGAAGGCAAGGGAGACACTCAGTCTCACGAATTAATCAATGACATTGCCACACGGCTGGCCACTCCGCGAACAAGTGAAGATCGAGCTCAGACGATCCTTGGATCTAACCTCAGATCGTCTGATCGTAGTTAACACGTTACTCTCTAGAGGGAGCACCCTCTCGAGGTGTGTATCATAATCCTCACATACGTGACGAGTACAATATAGACCTCCTCAAGGACGTATTCCCATAATACCCCCTGAGGCGGTCAGGCCATAACTGCTCCTTACACTTATTCATTTTTTCTATCGATCTTAAAGTAAAGTAGTCGCGCGGATGAATCATTTCAAGTTTTTAAAAAAAAAAAACTATACGTAGGCAGTAGGTACCTATTCTTTGTTTATACGAGTGTCTATCAACATTGAGAAAAATTGGGCAACAGTTCTTGAATTTTTAAGAGGCCATCTAGACCTATAGAAAAAATCACCTACAGTTGATCAAGGTCGTAGGTACCTATGTTTTTTTGACATGCAAGTCTTAAATTAAATTCAACTTATGGGACAGAGTAAATGAATAATGGATACTTACCTACCTATTCTACGTAGTTGAAATTTTTTCCAACATCAAACATATTAAGCATTTTGAGATCAATATAGGTACTTTTTTGAAGCTCATTCTCAGGACGCGAGAAAACGGCCGGAGGATATTGACAAAATTTAGTAGAGACCTTATTTTGAATTGAAAGCCACTCAGAAAAAATTGTTAGCACCAGAGTTGATCCTGGAAGGGAGATATGAGTCCTCAAGAAAGGGCGTTTCGTTCTCGTCTCTCCTTAACCAGTTTTGGGAAAATGGCCCAGTTCCAAAAGGTGATTGGATTCTGCGTCGATCTAGACTATTGCGTCAAAATCCAAGGATCACTTTTTGGGTTCTACTGAGCGGTCGAATGATGATTTGCAAATCATTTATTATTGAGTGAATACGTGTTTTGAACATTTTTCTTTCTCGTACGCTTCTCATTAATTAAGCCAACACATGAAAAGATGATACAATTTCTCAAACTGAGGAAATAAGTACAATATTGAAAAACAGTGGTGTGATTTTTTTCACCATTAGATATAGTCAATTTTAAAAACATCTTGCGCAGTTCGCAAGATTAACCGAATTTGCTACAAAAATTTCCCAATTTACCAAAAATAACCCCAGCAATTTATAACATTTACCTCAGTAATTTACCAGACATTACCTCAAAATTTACCAATTTACCAAAATTTGTCAAAATTTACCAATGTACCAAAATTTACCAATTTACCAAAATTTACCAATTTACCAAAATTTACCAATTTACCAAAGTTTAACAATTTACCAATTCACCAAAATTTACCAATTTACTAAAATTCACCAATTTACCAATTTAACAAAATTTGCCAAAATTTGCCAATATACCAAAATTTACTAATTTACCAAAATTCACCAATTTACCAATTTACCAAAATTTGCCAAAATTTACCAATATACCAAAATTTACCAATTTACAAAAATTTACCAATTTACCAAAAACAACTCCAGCAATTTACCAACATTTACCTCAGTAATTTACCAGACATTACCCACTAATTTACCAATTTTCCAATTTACCAAAAATTACCACAGCAATTTACCAACATTTACTTCAGTAATTTACCAGACATTTTCTCACTAATTTACCAATTTTTTACCGACTTTTTTAATTACCCCAGTAATTTACTGCCAAAGGTTTTTACCAATTTACCAAAAATAACCCCAACAATTTACCAACATTTACCGCAGTAATTTACCAGACATTACCCCACTAATTTACCAATTTTTTTATTACCCCAGTAAGTTACTTCCAAAGGTTGACACCAATTCAACAAAATAAATTACCCCTCTAATTTAACAATACCAAAAATTACCACAGCAATTTACTAAAATTTACCAATTCACCAAAAATTACCCCAGTAATTTACCAACATTTTCAACCAACTTTATTGAAAAACTGAAAATTACCCCAGCAATTTACGAAAATTTACCAATTGGAATACCAATTTACCAAAAATTACGTCATTAATTTACCAAAAATTACCCAAGCAATTTACCAAAATTTTTGAGCAACTTCAATTACGAGTAATTCACCAAAAATAACTGATCATTTTATTTACTAAAAATTACTATTAATTCGCCAAAAAAAATTATCAAAAGTTACTGGCTATTTACCAAAAACTTAATGTTTTTTGTTAAAACAATAATTACACTAAAAATTTTTGAAAAATTTTGATTTTTTATGGCAAAAAAATGTTGGACGGATAAAATTAGCAAAAAAAATAACAAAACAATCAACAAAAAATTTTCGCCTCTTGACTCGCGCGGGATTCGAACACCCGACCTCCGGCGCACCAATCTGCAACCCACACACCCTAACCACCCCATCTGTTTATTGGGGGTAAGCCGTTTTCGAGATATAATGGTTTACACAAATTTCAGCTTATCCATAATGTTGAAACACACTTAAACGTTCATATCTCGTAAACGGCCGAATCGATTTCGACCAAATTAAAAATTTCTCTAGTTCAGTATCAAAGCAATATTTTGCCATCATCAGTTTCGACTTAAAGTTCGGAGCTTTTGAGTTCAGCCCGGCACAAATTTATACCTAAATTGATATATGTATCTATGAACAGTCGTTCGACGGTATTCTGGCATCCAAGAATATATACAGGAGACTGGCATCTTTACTAATCTTCAACTTCAAAAATATTTTTCAGCATGTAATAGTACAGCTGCGCTACTCCGCACGTGCGTATGACGTACGAGCACAAAAGAGCTTTCTTTATAGGCCGGTAGCGTGAGGGGAGCACTGTAACATGGCGCGCTACGCGCGCTATGTTGTAAAACATGCTAGATGCCACATTACCACATATTGTCTTTGAACCTGAGGGGTGTGGGCGGTTGTATATCAGGTAAAGTGGCATCACCAAACTAACCCTATTTTTGGAATGTATGGACCTGTAGGATATCAAATAACAGCAATGTTAAAGTGGCATCCGCAAAATGATGCCAGTTTACCATTCAACAACAAAAAAAGATGCCACATGGGCCCTGAACAATTGTATATATATATATATATATATATATATATATACTGTCTTAGAGTACATTGCGAGATCCGACATATACACAGGCATTACGAGATCCACCCCAAAAAATTTCGAAAAATGCTAAAAACTCAAATAATAACCCTACAACTTCGTTCGAACGCACGTTCCAGTGTGTAATCAGTGCCTTTCTATGCATTGCCGCCATCAATTTCGCGATCCGCATAAACCGAGATCCACTAACGGCCTGAACATGATTTGGGGGTGGATCTCGCAAGATGCGTCGTTTATCTATTTTCAAAAATTGTATATAAGTATATAAATAGTAGGTAAAACGAGATCCGGCTGAAAATGGGTGTACATGGTCCCCCGGATCTCGCGAGTACCGTGACATATGAAAGAACTTGCGAGATCCGGCAAAAGGATCTCAGGATCTCGCAATGCCCGATTTTATATAAAACGGATCTCGTAATGTATGGTTTTTACATGTATATATATATGTTCACGACAGCACACTTATGAACCCATGTATGGGTTAATCTTGCATAAGAAGTGAACCAGTAGGTTTACCAGCCTGGCTCACTTTGTAAAGGCTAAAGTTACATAACAAGTGAGCCACCTGTTTCAAACTAGTTTTGTCAAAGTTGGCTGCGCGCACCAAATGTTTCTCAGAGATGTTCGCTAGATGTAGTACTAACATGAGGCCTATAGAATAGGAAGTACTGGTCGGCATACCCAAAGCCCTGTTGAAATTGGGTATGCACGATGATAAATTTGACTAATGATTTTTCTGCATTTTATTGCTCTATGGGAATACTGTTGATACCAAAAATTTTGATGTGGTTCAGACTTTTTGACAACCGAGCAATTTTCACAAAATTCAATATAGTTCAAAAAATTTTAAAATTTTTTTGAAAAAATTTTCTCCAAAAATTTTTTATTCTGTTTCTTGATACAGATAAATTATATATTTCAATGACTGTGCAACTAGAATTTCGCTTAGTTAATTAGAACAGAAATTGAAAATGATTTTAAAAATTTTGAAATTTTGAAAATTTGGCTCATAAGCCTGCCGCGATGCCTATATATATATATAACCTGTTTCGGAATTTTCGATTTAATTCGAAAGCTGTAAACTTTTGGATCGTGGTGATAATTTTGGTTTGTAGGGACGGTAAAGGCCTAGTTGTATGCAAAGTTTCATCAAAATTGGTTCAGCCGTTTTCTAGATATTGAATTTTGAAAAATTGTGAAAAAAAAGTTTAAAGTTCAATTACCTCAAAAACTTTGAACTTTTGGAACATGATGGTTATGTCAAAAAATCGGGATCGTAACCTAGTTGTAAGATATTAAATTTGATCAAAATCGGTTCAGCCGTTTCTGAGAAATTTCATTTTTAAGAATTTTGTGCAAAGTCACCCTGCAAATTTTGTCGCTCGATGAACTCTGAAGCTGGGATCTTTTGAAACATAATGATGATGACAAAATGTTAGGCAAGGATCAAAGGGGTGAAATTTTAAATTTCATCAAAATCGGTTAAGCCGTTCTTGAGAAATTAATTTTTGAATTTAATGATTTTTTTCATATGCCATTTTACCACATGAAATTTATCGATTTTCGTAATTATTTCGAAATTTGAATATTCGCGGATGAATTTTTGAAATTTGAGTTCGACAAAAATTCGAGGATATTTTTGGTGATACGATGGACGTTTAAACGATACTTACATTTATCGATCAATTTCACGAAAATGAAAATTTATCGATTTTCTGATTTTTGTAATTATTTTGAAATTCGAATATTCGCGGATGAATTTTTGAAATTCGAGTTCGACAAAAATTCGAGGATATTTTTAATGATATGATGGATGTTTAAACGATACGTTTATTGATCAATTTCACGAAAATAGAAATGAAAATTTATCGATTTTCTCATTTCAAATAGTTTAGCAACATGTATACCTTTTAAAAAAAAACATTTTGGAAAAGTACATCGGTGGACGTATGGCGAAGGAGGTGGCTCGGTGATCAGAAGGTACAAGGTTCAAATCGTACCCCCAGCACAAGTTTTTTAAAAATTTTTTATGCAATTTTTGACTGAAAATGTTGGAAATTATCGATTTTTTCATTTCGAATGTACGCGGATCAATTTTGGACTCGATAATTACTCGATTTATTCGCGAATAACTGACCAAAAATTATTTAAATGAATAGATTCATTCGCGCATGGTTTATTATCAATTGATCAATTCGTTCCTGTATAATTTACCAAAAATTAATCGAATAATTCGATTCGTTCGCGAATGATTCATGAAAAATTAATAAAATGAATGATTCATTGGCAATTGATTAACAGGCCTGTCAATTCGTTCGTGAACAATTCAACGAAAATAAATTGAATAAATCGAGTCGTTCGCGAATGATTTACGAAAAATAATTCAATGAATCGAGTCATTCGCGACTAATTTATCAACTATATTCGTTCGCGAATGATTTACTAACAATTGATAAATTCGTTTGTGAATGATTTACCAAAAATTAATCATATGAATTGATTCGTTCGCGAATAATTTACAAAAAATAATTCAATTCGTTCGTGAATGATTCACCAAAAATGGAGTGAATGAATCGATTCGTTCGCGAACGAGTCACTTATACGAATCAATTCGTTCGCGAATGATTCATCAAAAATTGCGTAAATGAATCGATTCGTTCGCGAACAAGTCACTCATACGAATCAATTCGTTCGCGAATGATTCATCAAAAATTGAGTAAATGAATCGATTCGTTCGCGAATGATTCAGTAACTATTGATTAACTCGTTCGCGAGCGATTCACCTAGAAATGAATCAATTTGTTCAATCCCCGATTGTTTGTAAATGATTCTATTCGATTGTAAACAAATCAATTGCTGTACAAGTGTTTTAAAAAAAACGAATCAATTTGACATAGTAAATCCAGGAATTAATAAGTAGAAGGAGAGGAGGAATTATTTGTTTTCCTATGCTAGTGAGTTTTAGAAATATCACCTTAGGAGTGAATATTTCCCTATTTGCCTGGATAGCTCAAGACTCTCTATCTAACCAATAACCTGACTTAACTATGCAAAAATCTATGTAATGAACGTTGAAATAAAGACAACCTACATCACAATTTAAAAGAATTTATTATAACGTATTTATACATAGGACTTCGGTTCTACCAATCGGTAGCCTATGTCTACTACGATCCGTCATAAGGAAGTATAATGCATAATTTATAACTAGTACCGAGTGCACTTAATTAATTTCCTCGTAGCATTCCTCCTATTTAGGGAATGCTCACGAGTAGAAAAACAAGAAACCTATACACAAAATACACGATGAAGTCATGCAAAACACCATTAATAAAATATTAGGTACGCATGGAATTCTCCGATTCCACATACCTACCTATTACAATAATTAGTAATAAGCCAATTACCTTGATGATAAATGCGCTTTAACATTTACCTGAAAACTGTCCACATTGACCATCTCTATCTGGGGTCCTACCAAAACCAAGGACGACGATGGCACCTTAACTAAACGAGATTTCACGTAACACTTCCCATAATTTACAGGTGACCGGTTGCACCTCAAACTACCGAAAAGAACTCCAATACAATTGATCATCGGATCAATTGATTGTCTAAATCAATTAAATAAATTTCACACGCGAGGTGTTAACAAATAAAAACTTATTACTAAATCACGAAGAACCATCTTACTGCAGGAAACGGAACTAAGTGGAGAAAATGCCGCAGACTACTTGTATATATAGTTTTTTAAGATAGTCACGTGACAAAAGGCTAAAATCTTTGTCGGCATTTTTCCCTATTTAGGGTGGTTGCGGGTTAGATGCCGGTGCGGGTTAGATGCCGGTGTGGTCACCAATCACTCCCTATCAACTCTTTCTGAAAACTGATTAGCACAGATTAAACCTTAAGGTGAACATAGTTTGTGTTAAAGTTTTGATCTGTGACAGTTATTGTTAACCTGGTTTGATTTGCAAATGAAAAAATTTATGTAGGTAAAACAGGTGATATTTTTTTCACGTAATTTTTGAAACGCATTTTTGCTCCAGAAAAAGTTTTCCAAAACTGCATGTAAGTATCTCACGCATAAGTATATACCTTGAACTAACATATTCA
Organism: Planococcus citri; assembly: GCF_950023065.1. NCBI lineage: Eukaryota > Metazoa > Arthropoda > Insecta > Hemiptera > Pseudococcidae > Planococcus > Planococcus citri. The sequence goes on along the minus strand of NC_088678.1, from coordinate 65,515,269 downwards.
CGCAAATTTACGAAAATTTGTTTTGATTCTGGTGTGAAAATTGACCTCGCTATCTGATCCATCATTTTGGGATAGATGCAGGTTTTTGTGATCGGGATAGATGCCCCATAGTAATTGAATGAGATTGAGGAAGGTGAAATTTTTTTTTGTCAATACTGCGGCAAAAAGTCCAAAAATGATGGTGGTTTGAATATTTTCAACTGGTGTGGTCAATTTTTGGAATTACATTCATTTTTAACACATATTGTCAATTCTTAAAAACACCTTTTTTATTTTTTGATTAATTAAACTTCCATTTTGAATTTTTGATGTTCATTTGATTTGTTGTGCATGAAATAAAAGGATTTCATGGAATTCAATCTTCCAAGAGCCTTTTTTGGGGAGATTTTGGGTAGAGGCATCTAACCCACACCAAATCGGCATCTAACCCGCACTGGGGGGATAGATGCCAGTAGGTGCGGGTTAGATGCCGGTCAAAAAGTGACCTTGTTTTTTTTTCAAATTGCAAAAAAACTACTGGATAAAAAAAATTACGCTTTTAGTATAATATAGAGGAATAATTGCTCTACCGATTCGCGCAAATTTGAAATCATTTCGATGAAAATTATGGCCGTGAGGCTCGAAAAACCGCGACACACCGGCATCTAACCCCCGACTATGGGCATCTAACCCGCAACCACCCTAAATAATCGACTCGCGGTCGCGAGCTCGATACAAAGACCTAACTTGTCATCATAAATCTGTCATTTAATTGATGACAAATTGCTAACTATTTTACCCTTCGTAAAGCACACGTTCTCAAACTTCTCAGTTTAAGGGGTTCACAAAATCATCCCCCTTTAGGCGATGGAGGCAGTATGCCCTATATCAAATTCGTTCGTAAAATATTTTTATTTAGAGAAAAGTCGGTATTCTCACGCTAAATGCGTGAGTGTTTTTTTTCATATGCCCTTTACCACATGAAATTTATCGATTTTCGTAATTATTTCGAAATTGGAATATTCGCGAATGAATTTTTGAAATTCGAGTTCGACAAAAATTCGAGGATATTTTTAATGATACGATGGACGTTTAAACGATACGTTTATCAATCAATTTCACGAAAATGAAAATGAAAATTTATCGATTTTCTAATTTCAAGTAGTTTAACAGTGTTGGTTGTTTAAAACTCGATCGTTTAAAACATTGTTTAAAACAGCTGTTTTAAATGCTGAGAAAAAAACATTGTTGTTTAAAACATATTTTCTATTTAAAACTGTTTTTATTGTTTAAAACTTGTTTTTTTTTAGACCTCGTTTTTTTTTGTTTTTTTCAATGATTTTGAGATTTTTGACCATAGAATTATCAAAAAAAAATTTTAAATGATAATGTTTTTTTTTTTAAACATTGATTTTACAAGAATCCATTATCTAAATTATGGATTTTACAAGAAAAGAAATAAAGAATCCGTAATCTGAATTCTGGGATTCCAGCTGGATTGTCAGTTCATTTCTGATTAAGTAAAATTTAAAATCCATTCCTATGATCTACTACCCCAGTAGATTATGGATTTTCAATTTTAATCTGTTTAGGTACAATCCGGTAAAAAAAAACAGCTGGATTTTCAAAAACTTATTTTATAATATTTTTTGTAAAAAAAAAAAAATCGACAATCCATAATCTATTATAGATTATGCAAAATCCATAGGTACCTAAACCTAGAGGCAATTATACTTTTTGAATTTTATTTACATTTTTTGATCGAACAAGAACAATAAAATCAAACGAAGTTATGAAGTACCAAAAAATTCTGAATCTAAAACCACATTTACATATTGAAAAAAACCGAATTTTTTGTTTTAAACGTGTTTTAAAAAACGTTTAAAACACGTTTAAAACAGGTCAAATTTTACACTTGAATTTTGGTTTAAAACAAAAAATTTGTTTTAAACATACAAAAAAAACTGTTTTTTGTTTTATTTCAAAAAAAACGTTTTTTTTCCAACACTGAGTAGTTAACATACAGACGTCTCAGGACAGTGAGTTCAAAACGATCCCAACATGGCTGACTCCCATATATGACGTCACTATCACTGTTTATGATAAGGACTTGAAAAATTTACGCGATTCGCATTCTGAATCTGAATCTGATTTCAATTTTCAACTTTGCTTTTTGAAAATCGAGATTCAACTTTCAAGACACATTTCCATATTCTGCATATGAATTTAATCTATTTTCACGAAGGATTTATGAAACTGTAGATACAACAGACTTCAAAGGTCTATACACTGTATACTTTTCACAGCTATCATCTCAAACTTCAAAGTAATATCCCGGTCACTTCGATTTTACCACCAACTCGAGTAACCATATTCTTCAGTACATATTTCTTTATTCATTTTTGCAGCTTTTTATCCTTTGATTGGCTTTGATTGATTAAGTACATATGTATGACAGTGGGATCAAAATAGATAATCGCATCAACTCAACAGTCAACTTTGAACTTATGCATACAAAATACATAAATATCAATCATGTTATGTTACTCAATTTTTATTTGTTATGAAGATTTTCATGTAGAAGTACTGAACTGGAAGGTACTCGTAATGAATTTAAATTAATTAGATGAGATTGAGATGCTTTCAGAAACTCAGAACGTTCGAAATGTTCATCAGTATTCAGTTGCGAAATGTTGACTTCACTTCTATGGTAGTTATTAGTTGATGAGAAAACTGAGAAGATATTGTAGTTCAACTTCAACAGGTGCAGAGCATACGCAATAATCTGGTAAAACGGCTAAACATTCAGATTCATTGCATTATTCGATTATTCCAATACAAATACCTGCAATACTTATGCGAATCACGTAAATTTTACAAGTTCTTATCATAAACAGTGATAGTGACGTCATATATGGGAGTCAGCCATGTTGGGATCGTTTTGAACTCACTGTCCTGAGACGTCTGTGTCAACACAGTATACCTTTTAAAAATGCATTTTGGAAAAGTACATCGGTAGCCCTGTGGCGAAGGAAATAGCTTCCTAAATGAGACGTACAAGGTTCAAATCGAACCCCTAGCACAAATTTTTGAAAAAATTTTTAAACGATTTTTGACGGAAAATGTTGGAATTTATCGATTTTCTTATTTCGAATGTACGCGGATCAATTTTATACTCAATAATTACTCGAATTATTCACGAATAATTAACCAAAAATTAATTAACTGTATTTTTGACAGAAAATGTTGAAATTTATCGATTTTCTTATTTCAAATGATTTTTAATTTTTGCAAGCTGATTTTTGACAGAAAATATTGGAATTTATCGATTTTCTTATTATGCAGATCAATTTTGGACTCGATAATTACTCGATATATTTGCGAATAATTAACCAAAAATTAATTAAATGAATGATCGAGTCGTTTGCGAATGATTCACGAAAAATAATTACCTACTTAAATGAAAAGTTCAATCTGTTCGCGAATGAGTCACTTATACGAATCGATTCGCTCGCGAATGATTCATTGAAACGAATCAATTCGTTCGCGAATGATTCATCAAAAATTGAGTAAATGAATCGATTCGTTCGCGAACGAGTCACTTACACGAATCGATTCGTTCGCGAACGAGTCACTTACACGAATCGATTCGTTCGCGAACGAGTCACTTACACGAATCGATTCGTTCGTGAACGAGTCACTTGTACAAATCGATTCGTACGCGAACGAGTCACTTATACGAATCAATTTGTTCACGAATAATTTAGTAACTATTGATTGACTCGTTCGCGAATGATTCACCTACAAATCAATCGAATGATTCACCAAGAAATCAATCAATTTATTTATAAATTGCCAATTGTTCGTAAATGATTTGATTCGATTGTAAACAGATCAATTGCTGTAAAAATGTTTCAAAAAAAGTGAATCAATTCGTTCCTAAAAAATTTTAATCAAAGAAAAGTCGGTCTTCTCACGCTAAATGCGTGAGTGTTTTTTTCAAGATTGTTTTATTTTCTCGACGTCAGTACCACGGTAAGGTTGTGCGGTACGGTAACTCTTCTAGTACTTTTTTGTGATTTTCGTTCGTTTTATAATTTATTTTACTATTTTTATAAAAACTTTATAGCAGGTATTTCTTTTACTCGACCGGTGTATTTTTCGTTTGTGTCGTCGTGTCGCGTTCACGGTTCAATGATCGGACCATAGGCCATTCTTTTAGCTATGAAATTAAATTATTAATGTATCGTTTTGTGTATTTTGATAAAACGGAAGTCGATGTTCGATTAAATCGCGCTTAAATTAACCGAAATATTTGTTGAAAACGTGTTGTCGTGGAAAAAGTGCAGAATACCTATGTATTGTGCGAATCATCGTTCATCGATATCTCTCGTGTGACTCGGGTGTCAATTCTGAACGTTTATTAGCTCAGGTGAAGGAATACGAGTATTAATAGTATACTATTTTAATTTCATATGAGAGGAAAATAAATGCTGAAATTTTAAAAAATGGCCTTTTTTTATTACAATTTAAAATTACAACGGCCTTGGGCCTTAATTAATTTTGTGAACATGTTCGAATAATTAATTAACATCTGCGCTACATCCCATTGGATGCGACACTTTAATCGTAAGTCCAGCACAATATGCTGTCTTTGGAGTCTTCTTATGGTTGTGCTGTTGTCCAATAGCATAACAGCGTTGATATTTTCATGCTTTTCCAGCCGGAGTTTATATTTTTCACTAATTTTTGTGATAATTGGTTTGACTGCTTCAATGTTGCAATGATCGTGGATGGACTGGTTCGTTGCAAACCATGGAGCTTCAGCAATACAGCGCAGGGTTTTATTTTGAAATCGTTGGATTATTTCGATGTTGGAGCCTTTGGCAGTACCCCATAACTGGCAGCCATAGGTCCAAATTGGTCGAATTATGCTTTTGTACAAGAGTAGTTTGTTTTCTAGAGAAAGCTTGGATTTTCTGCCCAATAACCAAAGCATTTTCTTGAATTTCAAATCCATTTCCTTTCTCTTTGTCAAAAAATGGCTAATTTCAAATTTGTAAACATGTGCAGAAAACAGTTACTTTCCTCCCTAGGGAGGAAAGTAACTGTTTTCCGCACATGTTTACAAATTTGAAATTAGCCATTTTTTAAAATTTCAGCATTTATTTTCCTCTCATATGAAATTAAAATAGTATACGCGACAGGATTGGACAGTAACGCTCCTGTCACGTAATATACTATTCTCTCGTGTTTGGTAATGTTTTCGTAAACTTGTGGCCATCTTGGACTAAGTAATAATAATGTGTTTTTTCTTTTTCTTCGTTTACAGCATTAGATACTTTTTTTTTACAATTTTTTCCCCTCTCAAAATCAGAGTTTTATACGTACTTATGTAATATAATGAGTAATGTACGTAATTGTAGATAAAAGGTGGGTTGTGGGTTGCCAAGTACGGTCATGGTAGGTACAGATTTTGTGGACAATTGGTCACCGTATGCTGGTTGCCTTATGCTATCTATATGTCGATCATTAATTATCAGTCCAAGCCCTCTACACATTTTCTGCTCTATGGGATGAATTTAGTAATCGAGGAGCCCGCAAAAGAATCTATTGCACCCCCTCGTCGATCCTCCGGGACAACTTTTTTCTTGAAGGGAGAGTCCTAAGGAACATTTCTAGCCCTTGTACTAAAAAAGAAGTGGCCCTACTTACAAAATGGCGGCCATTTTAATTGATAAGTCAGCCGAAATCGCAGATTTTGCGTTCCAACGTAAGGACTTGCACGAAATTTTTTAAATCGTACAAAGGTAGTTAGATCGAAAGATCAGGTGAAAATTTATCAGCTGTCAAAATTTCAAATGCTAAAGTGCCTTTTTTGATTTTTAGTGAATTTTTGAAAATCAAATTTATAGGCTAAAAATGAGGGAAAAAATCAAAATTTTACCAAATTGACCAAAAAAGCTGAAATTTGGGATATACCCTATTTTCGATATGCCAAATCGATTAGAAACTGCTTTAATCCGCTTTGAGCAATCCTGGAGCCTCCAGCAGATTTTTGAAACTCGAAATTCTCACAAAATTTCATCATATTATGGAGTTGGAAAGCCGAAATTCATTCTGCAAACTAATTTCAATACGCTACGAAGTCAACGGTAGGTGAATTTTAAGTCGTTTTGGAGCCTCCAGCAACTTTTTGAAAATTACTGGAGCCTCCAGTAAATTTTTGAAACTTTGAAATTTTCCAAACTTTTATCAAATGGAGATGAAAAGCCGAAATTCATTTCGCAAACTAATTTCAATACGTTACTAAGACGACTGCAGGTGGATTTCAAGTCGTTTTGGAGCCTCCCAGCGACTTTTTGAAAAGTTGTATATGGCGTTTTTTAAAAAATTGAAATTTCCAAAAAGTCGCTGGAGGCAGGGCCGCACAGAAAAATTCGGGCCCCGGGGGCAGAAAAAATTAAAGTCATGCTATTTGGAGGAGGGGGTGCATTGTCCTTTTGCTGGCAAAAAAAATTGTAATTTTGCCGCAATAGTCAAAATTTTAACGTGCTGAGCACAGTGGTATGAAAAAATTTCAAGAAACTAGTGCTGTTCGAAAAAAATGAATTTGCAGTTTTCATTTGTTTTGAGTACATATTATAAGTATTTCTAGACTTTTTCTGTTCAATCTTCATATTCTCACACATTATGAAAGTAGCATCTCGAATGATCCGAGCGAAGCGAGGGCAAAACCTTGGAAAAATGTATAGTTCGAAAAGTAAAACAACACCAATTTTAATGTAAGAATAAAGAATTAGGTTTTTTTTATCTCAACTTTTTTTTAATTAGGCAAAAATTTGTCAAAATGTATATTTTCAAGAAGCAAAACGGCAGTAATCTTTAAGTATGTAAAAAGTCAGGTTTTTCCATCACTGACAAGTCAAATTCGCCCGAGCAAAGCGAGGGCAAAAGCTTTTGAAAAAAATAAGAATTTTGAGGATAGATTGGTGATTTTTTTTGGCAAAATTAACAATTTTGAATTTTTTCAGAGGGCCCGTTCATTTTTTCAAAGCCTTGAAATGCGGGCCCGTAAAGGGTCCCTAAAAAAATCTGGGCCCGGGAGAAAATCCCCCCTTTTCCCCCTCTCTGGTTGGGCCTGGCTGGAGGCTCCAAAACGACTTGAAATCCACCTGCAGTCGTCTTAGTAACGTATTGAAATTAGTTTGTGGAATTAATTTCGGCTTTTCATCTCCATTTGATAAAATTTTGGGAAACAAGTTTCAAAAATTTACTGGAAGCTTCGGTAATTTTCAAAAAGTTGCCGGAGGCTCCAAAACGATTCAAAATCCACCTGCAGTTGACATGAATTCAGGAAACTGGCTCTTTCAAAACTTGATTTTCAATTATAATTTAATTTTTAGGGCGATCGAAAATTTATAGTAATCATTTTGATAACTACGCATGTTTTATCAACTGATCTCTATCATCATAAGATAATTTTATTTGTGTATGTTTGGAAATGTTGTGTGGAGATCTGCTTGATGTGAGAGGGTATAAAAATCGAATCATTTTTTGAAATGAAAAATAATGATGATAGAAAACACTTTGAAATTGTGTTGATTTTATATTGGATAAGTGTAGTAAAAAAAACCTTTTAATTTTAATTAAATAATTACACATACTTATTATAAAATATAAAAACTTGGAGTAGGTACAAATTTACATGGACAGCTTATAAAATATGTAGGTAAATCAAAGAAATGGCCTCCTTTTTCACTTCAGTATCCTGTCTTGTATCTTCTGTGCCACTGCCAGATACACGATCGATATTTCAGAAATGAATCTACGAATCAAGTTGTTGTAACATTTTTCAGCAGTTGTACGATGCTTCTTTCCATTTCCCGCATATTGATTGAAAAACCAGATCCATGTGTTCTCAGCACTATATTTATAGAGAAAAAATAAACAAATTAAAAAATTGAATAAAATAGAAATGAAATTAAGTCACATTGGCATTTTGATCAGAAGTAATTTGATGGCTTTTATTTCACCCATCAAGTAACTATTCTTCATTTTAAAAATATTCAGACCTTTGATAAAATTGATTTTTTTCTTCAAGTTTTCCATCAATTTATTTTTGTTTGTATTTTTTTATCAATTTTTTTTGTGCGGACTAAACTGGAATTCTAAAAGTTTTGACTGGGTAGGTATCTGACTCAATTATGAGCCACACGATTATTCTGATTTATATCATTGTCAATCTCTCTCCTGCCCTTCCTTCTACTCAGAAATTCACATGACAGAAATCACATTTTCTCCATTGTGGTATCAAAAATACCTATTATCCTTAATAGGAATTCCCTCTCACAAAATTGAAAAAGTACGAATACTTGGACTCTTACCTCCTATCGATGGCATCAAAGAATACGCCATCGCCGATTCGATTTGCTCCATCAGACTGGACGAGTATTTACTCAACCAAGGCGTTAAAGAAACAACCGATTGCGAACTAGTTTGAATAATTGAATAGTCTTGAGCTTGGACTCTGATACGTTTAGCAGCATTATCCAGCGACACGTACAAAAGATCCGAGGTGAAACTGAGTTCTACATTAGGCACACCTTTGAATCCATGCTCGAGTCGCATTTCACCTGTGATATTCTCCATGATCAAAGTATAACCGTCATCGCCGAAAGTTTCGTTATTACTGTACGATTTGAAGTTGGATAATCCTCGAATCTTGACGTTATTCAGGTTTATATACACGAAGGATATCGTGGGTATGTGGTAGTAGTAAAGGTGTTCGTTTTCGAGGAAATTCGACTGCTCTGAAATGATCTTCTGTTTGGGAGATTGACAAAAATCTTGATCGAGGATATTGGCGATTTTATTGCTGGCGAAAGAAGCGTTTATCAGAGATGGCAACATCATGCCGGATGTGTAGATGATTTGTTGTTGTTTCTTGTAGGCGATTTCATCGCAGTATGATAAACGATTGCCCTGAAATGCATTCGAGAAGCAGATGTGAGCAGATGAGTGAAGATTTTAGAGTTATTTTGATTAGGTAGGTAGGTAGGTGATTACTTGATCATTTGATAAATCACCGTGCGAAATATCAACTTCCACTTTCTTGTCTGTATCCTTATCCGTCAACAATCTGGTCGCGATTATGGTTAAATTTTGGTACGTGATGTATCCTTGGAAATGAGTGTATTTTGTTGGTAGTTCGATACAAACATCTGTGGTTACTGTGAATTCGATCTCTTTGTAATTGATAAACTGTAAAATGAAACGTGTACGAATGAAATTATTGGATCGATTCCCCCCTCCCCCCACTTTTACGTCTAAAAAAATATTTATTCAACGTACCGTTTTATTTGTAGTAAATTCGCAGAATTTACGTTGAGGTTTGGATTTATAATCTGCAAAAATCTCGATGTTATTAAAGAAGATTTTATCCTTGAACGGTTCCAAATTTCGGTTATTTGATATTTCGAAAGTGCCCGAATCTGTTGCCAACTTGTTCATCAACTGTTTCGCTTTGCCATCGTAATCGGTGTTTCGGAATATTCCAACGATGGTGGTGTTTAGAACTTTTGTTAGATCGTATGCCGAAGTGGTGTCTGATGTAGATGTTGAGGCGATTCCTGAGAAAGGGAAAGAGACACGACTTTAAGTTTGGGTGTATGAAAATATTCTTTGTTAAGGGAGTGTAGATTTTTTAATCCATGATCATTACATTAATTATTGCAGGTTTACTTACCATTTATCAGAAAAACGACGAGAAACGAGAGATTTGTTACGAAATGCATTTCCTAGTCGATCTAGAAAACAATTCAGAGTAATTATTTTAGAAGAAACTGCCTCTCGATGAATATTTTTATTCGAATAAATTGTACTTACGTATACGAATTAGGTATATCGATCGAATTTATCATCACTGTGTCGAAATTGAGTTCGAATTGGATGATTTTTGATTAATGGACGTTTGTAATTTCCGATTAAAAATCTGTATTAAGATGGTTATCTTTAAATGCTACGATATTTAAATTGAATTTACTTATAGAGTTGAGAAAATCTGTTTTATTTTGTTTTTAAATTAACTCTTACATTTAAATCTGTGGATTTAATTAAATTGGAAAATTCATCGTGGGTTGATTTTAAATTAAAAAACTGTTTTTGTAATTTTATCTGGATTTGATAAAAATGAGGATAGTTGAAAATTTCGTCATTGTGAGCCTGAAATATGAATAATTACTCGAATGTAAGGAGAAAATGGTCCAAATTGTTTTTTAAATACATATTTCTCCCTCTTTCTAAACATGTTTTGCACATTGACTTTCTTCACAGGAAACTAAAGAGAGCTGTAGGTAAGTTGGAATGGTTTTTGAATCTAAGCCTCAGCTCTACCCTCACATTTATGTTGAGAAGTTTATCACCGAGCTAGGGTCTCTTGAGCTGCGTGAGTTTGATTGAAATTTTCAAATTCAGTCTTATGGAAATTCTCTCAGATTTCTCAAGTCACCAATTTTAATCATTTTTTGACAAGACTATGGAAATATATCTAGGTATAGGGAAGCTTTCTAAAAAAATGTCAGCTGTTTCGGCGAAAAATTGAGAGTTTGTGGGCTTTTGAATTTTTCAAAATAGTCCAAAAATTTGGTAAATTATTGGAAAAAATGGCCAATTAAGTACCTATCATCTTTTTTTAATCACATACATTCTAACTAATTGAAAAATCATTCTAAGGGCTACTTTCAACATTATAGTGAAAAAAACAAATTTTTTGCCAACTTCTTTTTTTCTGAGAAAATGAACTTCCAAAAAACGCCACTCTCTAAATTTGGAACAGTGAAATTTCACTGCTTAGCCGTCACGACATTTTGGCTTCTTAAAAGCAGTAGTTTTTTACTGTTGCAGTAAAAAACTACTGCTTTTAAGAAGCCAAAATGTCGTGACGGCTAAGCAGTGAAATTTCACTGTTTCAAATTTAGAGAGCACTTTTCCCTTCAAAGTGGAAATTGAAGCTTTACGTAAGAATGATTTTTACTCGAATGCAACTAGAATAAGAACGTGGTTTTCTAAGATTCAAGTAACCATTCAATTTTTTCATTAATTCATGTAATTTTTGGACAATCTTAGAAAATTTAAAACCTCTCTAGAACCTCTGAAGTATTTTGATCAAGCAGCTGGATTTTTTTTTGGTTGTAGTTTTTTTCTGACGAAAGCAGAATTTTGATTTTTCAAAACCAAATGTTAGTACTGGTTCTATTTGAATTTGGTTTAAGTACCCTATTTTCAATCTTTCGAGCTGATGAGAGATGAGATTCTAAAACCGCTAAAAATGGAAAAATTTGCTCTTTTGAAATTGACATACTCATATCACAATCACAATAATATAACGAATTTTTCGTCAACATTTTTGGAAAACTAATCTATCTAATGAAGACCGCTGAGATTCTGGTTAAATAGTAAATGGTTATTCTTCTTTTATACGAATAAAGAAAAATTATGCTATGATCACTAATTAGGGAAAATTCATTTGAAACGAAGTTAGCGAAGTAGTTTTCTAGTGTTTTTCCTGAATTACTCGTAAGTCGTGATAACTTCTTTAAAAAAATCTTTGATTTGATTACAATTTTGAAAAAATCCTTCCAGCCCACCAAAAAGTGAAGAACTGAAGAAGGTGTCAAACTCATTGAAAAAACTGCATTCAGTGGTTCCAAAAGTACGTGTATTGTGTGATGTATCCAAATTTATGCTGGTTTCTGAATGCTGGCGGGTAGTTTTCATTCATTTTCAGTCCGAATGTAACCATAGGTACGTAATTGAGAAAAAATTGTGAAAAAGCATCTAAAGTGGCCATTTTTCAAAATTTTAGAACTAATGATCCGCAGATTGAAAGTTTTGAATTTGGACTCGTTCGTTTGAGCCCATTTCACCACTTATAATGAAAATGAATACTTATTTTTTCAAAAACTGATGAAATGCCAGCAACATGACTTGGTCCAATTAAGAGGGGGTGCATTAAAAAACACGAAAGTTTTTTTTTTCAATTTTTTCACTTTCAAGATCACTTGTTAAATAGGATTTTTTTCGGTTACAGAATATTTTGTTATATACTGGTTGAGTTTTTCTTGGGACAGGGTGCTGCGTCCTTTCTAGTCACCCCGAAAAAAAAAACTGTACCTACGTTATAGTTTTGTATTTCTCTATTTCAAGTCAAATTATCGGAATCAATCCAATTTTCAATCTGGGTTCGAGTTTGGCGAGAGGGGGGGGGGGCTGGGAACAAAAATTCCGTGGTGAAAAAAATCCTCCAAAAAATGGCGAATAATTCTATATTGGTGTTTAAAATGGTGGTTTTATATATTTTTTGAAATGTATTTTTAAATTGATTAGGTAGTTGCATTCTTGGAATTTCTCGAGTTGATTTTTGTATGACTGAAAATTTTTGAAAGTAACTTATGATCAATACAATACAGCAACAGAATATAAATCAATTGAAGCGAAGTAAAGATGAAAACGTTTTGAGTGATCTCTACATTATTCAATTTCTCCTTTATTTAACTTTTTGGGATGCCATTTTTCTATTAGTACATAGGTACAGTTTCACTCTTGGTTTTCGGTGTACATTTTATTCAATCACTCATTTAAAATGATTCCGTTTGAGTATTCGATTTCATTTAGCTACTGCAAATTGCTCCCATTCTCAATGAGGCTTTCCGACTTCACTTTTTTCGATTCTTCTTTGCTATACTTCTTGCTCATTTAATCCTGAAAATTGAATAATTTTTTCAGCTGTGAGATCTTTCGAATTAAGTCAATTTGAATACATATTAAATAGATAAGTACCTATTCGTTCATTATTACTGCGGTTTTTTTATGCTTACGTTCTTGGGATCAAATACATATCAATGATCGTGTTTCTTTGGGCTTCGGAATCGGCTACCATAATTCCGATTTCTTCACAAGTTCGACGAACGATGCATCTAGTTCTGATCGTTGGGATGAGAATGGAATTGATTTATCTGTGTTTATTTGGATCAAGAAGAAAAAATAGGTCAAGTTGGTTTGTGAGAAAAAAAATTATGAGCTCGTGGCGTGTAAGGTACAATGATGAAAATGAACGTCAAAATTTCAGGTAATGAAGTGCATTTTTCGATTTTTGAATGTATTTCTGAAAATCAAATTTTGGGCCAAAAATAGTGAATAAATATTAAAATTTAACCGAATTTGACCTAGGATGCTAAAATTTAGTGTGTACCCTATTTTTGACACCATGAATTGATTATAAATGGTTTCTAACTATTTCGAGCAGTTCTGGAATCCGTAGAAAATTTTTGAAAATTGCAATCTTCACATTTGAAAAATTCACCAAAAATTGAAAAATGTAATTTAGCACCCGATGATCTGAATTTTTGGTAAAATTTTGATTAGTTTAAATATGTAAATTTGATCATTTGAGCTCACTTAGTCACCCTTTAGAGTGAGGCCCCAATTTCTTAAAAATTGGGGGGCGGGATGCTGAGGTAACACACCCTGTTACTCACTTTTTATCGATGGCATCATTAAATCTTCCAACTCTGATTCCAAGACCCGCATTATATCAGTTGAATATTTGGATAACCACGAAGATATCAGTGTAGGAGTTTCGGGTGCATCTTCAGCGATTATGTAGTCTTGCGCTTTCACTCGAAAATTCTCGGTTTTTGGAATAAATGATACGCGCAGATCAGGAATCGAAAACTTCAGTTGAAAATATGGTAAATGTTCAAAACCCGAATGCAGAATCATATTTCCTGTAATATTCTTCACACGAAGAATATACACGTTATTGCAGGAATCATCAGACGACTGATCATTCACATACGATTCGAAATTCGTCAATCCTCTGATGGTAACGTTTCTAAAATTCAAGTGCACTAGAGAAATATTCGGTATAAGGTAATAGTAGAGTTGTTCATCAGTCGAAAAATTCGGATAGGCGGAAATAATGCGTTGTTTCGGATTCAGATCTAGTAATGTGTCCAGTTGACCTTTCAAACGACCTCCGTTGTTATAATATCTGCAAATTGCACCCGGAATTCCATAGCTGATCATTTCCATCAACCTGAGTTGTTTTTCGTAGCATAAGTTACCCAGGGTTTTGAATACGATGCCCTGGAATTGTATACGTTTTGATGATTCTTTTTTCATAAACATTGCCTTTGTAATTTTACTCATTTTTTTTACATATGTATACTACGAATGCTCACTTGGCAGATTCCCATATGCTTCTCATCGTGAGGGAAATCAATAGTAATATTTTTATCACCCGGTTGATTTACCAAAGGTTTTGCAGCGATCATCGAAAAATTCTTATATAGAAAGGAGGCTATTTCAAATTTACTTCTGGTGTTATCGTAATCTACGTATCCGTATCTTGAATTTGATAATACATCGCCTGTTATCTTATATTTTAACTCTTCGCTGAACATGTGCTACCGAAAAACCATATCATCGATTACATAAGAATTTACGAGATTATAATAATCAAATCAATTAATTTCCTAATTGTGTTTAGAAATAATAGATACGCTTACCAATTGATTTTTAGAAAGATCCCAACGAATTGTATTTGATGGCTTGTGCCACGTTGCATTACAGGTGTTATTGTTTGCTCCTTGAATGTGAAGATAGCGTATTGTGATCACGTTGGATGGGGTTTGAATAATACATTCGCTATCGTTAGTGTGATAGAGATAGGTTATAAAATCAGGTGCGTTTGCGTAAATTATCGTTTCTAATTGTTCGATGGAATCGGTGCTTTTGAAGATGCCCGCGATGGCGTCGTTTAATACAGCAGTGAGATCATATTTTGAAGAACTGCTATCTGAAGATTGGACAGTGGTGATTTCTGAAATAGGTACCCGCGTGTATAGTGGAATGATTTTGATTAATTTCACGAATGATGAAAAGAGGAAGGAATATTATTAATATTTACGTTTGGTAATAATGATTATTTTTGATGATTACCTACCTTTTCCTATGAATGAAGTAACGAAGAATATCAATTTCCACGAAGTATTCATTTCGTAACGTTGAACTTACAATATTACACGAAGCAATGAAATACACCTACTCATGTGTACCTATAGTTATCATTTGATTGAATTTTAAAATTCAACTTTTCGATTTACCTAATTTAATCGCATTGCAATTATCAGATTTTTTAAAATGGGTTTTAAAACCGTCGTGTTGCAGGTACAGGGAGAAAGAGGGGGTGGGCTGAAATGATAGTGTGAGTTTGGTTGGTGACCCTGAAAATTTGAAGGGGAAAAGTTATGAGCTATTGTAGGTTGACTTTTCAAAGTTGCACAATTTCTTGAACATTTCAGATAAATTGAATCTAATTGCATCACGTTGCAAGATTTTGAAAGGATTGAAGAAAAATTTTTAATTGCGTTACCTAAATTTAAAATTTTGAAAAAAATTATAATAATTTTTGTTTCTTGACATTTTGCAAAATATCCACAGTTTTAACGCTTTTGTTCAATTTTTGCCTGTTTTAAAAATTGAAGGAGTTGTACTGTGATTGATTGACAATTTTCAAAGTGCTCTGACTCCTTCAATTTTAGCATGTTCTCCCATATAAGGTTGAAAAAAAATTAATTTCTTCACCATTTTGAACGTAGAAGGGCCTGGAAAATTGGAAACATTGGTATTAAATACCTGGAAAAGTCGAAGAAAATTATTTTTCAAAAATTTTGAGTACCCTGAGCTACCCAAATTAATTTTTATGCTGTCTGTAAAAATTCAAAAATACTTTAAAAATTGAAAATCTTGCTGCCTAGAAATTATAGAATCTTATTTTCGAGGTTATCAATGTGCTTCAGAATAGGTTTTAGTGATTTTTTTTTATCAGTCAAAAAAGATAAGAATACAAATTTGGAAAAATCTGTAAAAATTTTCAAAAATTTGCCATGAAGTAATCGGAAAATTTTCTGAAACTGGGGAAATATTTTAAAATGCGGTGGCGTCAATTTTTAATCATTACTTATTACAAATTTCAAAAAATCTAAAAAATTGAACAAGTTTTTGGCTTTTTTAGTTGTTTTTTTTTATTTTTTATTTTTTTGAAATTTGTAATAGTGACCAAAAAATTGGTATGTACCACTAGAAATTATATCTTTCGATATTTGGCTTAACTTGATTAATGTGAAAGTGAAATTCGTATTTCAGAAAAAAAATTATCGTTTTTTTTTCAAATTGGACTTTCTGAAAATCTGTTATTCAAATTCGAAAAATCTTTAAACCAAAAAAATGCACTTCTCATTTTTTCTTTAAACATGAATTTTTGCAAGCTTTTGCCCTCGCTGTTTGATTTTTTAAGAATTCTCAAATAAACATTGTTTTTTCGTACTTCTTGGCGTACGAATTTTCGAACGCTTTTGTCCTCGCTACGTTTGACCATCTTGTATTTTTTCTTTCAAATTCAACTTTTTAAAAATCGATTAGGTAATTTAAATTTGAAAAATGTTTCAGTTAAACTGAAAAACACTTCTTACATAAAAAAAAAAATGTTTTTCTATTTCTAGACAAACTAATTTTTGCAAATCTTTACTCTCGCTACGCTCAGGTCTATCTTGTCTGTTTTTAAAAAAATCAAATTTTGAAAAACCCATCATTCAAATTCGAAAATTTTGATGCCATAAAATAAATTATCCACCAAAAAAAAATGTTTTTCAACTCTGGGAATAGGATTTTTCAAAAACTTTTGCTCTCGGTTCTCGTTGAGTCAATTCATTTCTCTTCTCTTTCAGAAAAAAATAAAAAGAACGAAGATTTCAATCATTTAAAAAGAAAATAAAAATTTTAATTAGTCTCAATAAAAATATTGGCAAAATTATAATTTATTTTTCTTTAAAAACTCGTTATTTTATTCGACAGAATTGATAAAATTGCCAACAAAATTTCTGGTTTTTTTTTGCGAATTTGCTTACAAGGTTCATTTTTTCTCCAAATTTTCCCAAGTCAAAAAGTGCCAATTTTTGGAAAAGTTATCAAAAAGTGTCAATTTTTGTGGGGGGAGGAGGGTGTGGGTGCCAAAAAGGGTCAATTTTTGACAAAAGAGTCTAGAAAGTGCCTAGTTTTGGCACAATTGTTGAAAATTTTCCATTTTTGTCAAAATTTTCAAAAAGTGTCAATTCTGGTAAAATTTTTAAAAGGGGCCAATTTTGTCAAACAATCTTGTTCTTGCCAATAAGATTGCCTGTTTTTGCTAAAATTCGCATGTTTTGAAAAATCTCAAAATTCTGCCTTTTCATTTTGAAATAATTGAAACGAATTTTTTTCAGTTCTTTATTTAATATTAAATTCCGTTGCAGATTTGTTCAGAAGTTCCATGAACGACGTTTCTATTTCTGATAAATGAGGTGTCAATGGAATTGATTTTTCTGCATCTAAATGAATCAAAATTAATGAATAATATGAAAGGATAGAAATCGTTTTTGAAATTAGTACATACTAAAAGCATAGGTACCTGTATTATTCTTAGCTTCTTTCAATGGTATTATCAAAGCTTCTATAGATGATTCTATGACCTTCATTATACTCGTCGAATAGTTCGATAACCACGAAGATATCAAAGTAGGAGCCCTAGGAGCGTCTTCTACAATGAAATAGTCCTGTGCTTCTACCCTGAATTTCTCACCATCTGGCACATAAGAGATGTAAAAATTAAAGCTGACGAAACTCAGCTGAAAACATGATAGTCCTAAATGATCAAATCCAGCTTCTAAAGTCATGTTTCCTGTAACATTCGCCACATTCAGGGTGTAAAAAGGAAGAGCCTGCTTATTCAGTGTTCGATTATTTACGAATGATTGGAAATTCGTTAGTCCTCTGATAGTGATATTTTTTAAACTCAGGTTATTCCCAAATGAGATATCGGGTATGAGGTAATAATATCGTTCTTCTTCGGCCGGAAAATCGGGAAAGGCTGTGATTACGTGCTGTTTTGGATGCAGGTTGAACATTTCACCGAGTAATGCGCTCAAGTTACCGCCAGCATTGAAAATGTGACGTGTTATGGAGGGTAACTCTAAGCTTAATGAGTATGTCAACTTGAGCTGGTGTTCGTAAGGAATTTTACGACTTTTATCGAGTTGAATACCCTGAAATCAAAGTGGTGGTTAGTAGCATTTTAGGTAAGTTAGATTTTCTCTTTTTGTTTTTAAAAATGTTACCAATGCTTACTTGATCGTTGCTGAGATGATCATACGACATGTCAATCGAGATATTTTTATCGTCTTTAAGGTTTGTCGATGGTTTGGTCGCAGTAACTGAAAAGTTCTTGTATCGATGTACAAATGCTTCGATTTGGGTATCATCGCTGCTAAGATAGTCAATCGATTGTGGTTTTTCCAAGTTCACGTATCCGAATACGGTGTATTCCAGCTCGTTGTAGAACATACGCTGTCATAAGAATACGTCATAGATGAATTTATTTTATTTACTTTTTTTTTAGAAATAGCACAACATGGTAGGTAGGTAGGTAGCCAGATGAAGTTATGCTTAATTGCTTACCAATTCATTTTTAGAAAATTCCCATCGAATGGTGTTACGTTGATGGTAATGTGAGCGTATTGTGTTGAGACTGAATCCAAAAACGATAATAGTGTGGAAGTGGATTGTATTTCCAAAGGGTGGAATTTTTTCAGTATTGTTAATTTCGTGTATACCATCGTACTGGCGATTATTATCGATTATAATTAGCGACTCCAGTTCTTCAACAATAACATTACTTTTGAGTACGCGTACAATCGCATCGTTCAGAATATCGGTGAGATCGTATTTTGATAAATTATTGCTCGAGGAATGTGCTACATTGATTTCTGAAATATCCAAAAAAGTGATAGCGAGTAATTTCAGAAGAAATAGCTACGTACATGTGAGACCAATATGGCAGAGTGGAATATATTTCAAAGCCTATATTTCGGGCCAATAAGAAAATTATTTGATAGGTAATTACCTGTCCATGTGAATAGAATGAAGAACAAAAGCTTCCAAGGATTATTCATGTAACACCGAGTTTACCTAAGGAGATAATCTATCCTTAAACATATCGTTCTGTATCGAACTGTGACATTTATAACCTAGTTTTTAATTTCAGATTGGTACCTATCAACATTGATTTGATAATCGTTATCATAGAAGTACGTAATCATGTTTTTTGATTGAATTGTAAATACGCAATGGTGTTGGATGGTGGATGAGATGGGAGGAGAGGGGGGTGGTTTGTTGAATACATATTTGTTCGTTGATTGATTGTTGTGATACTATGCCTGCACATTGAACATTTTGATCGATCGTAGCTCCTTCAATTTGGAAGGAAGGGAAAACACGAGTGTGATCTTTGTTGTATCAGTGTATAGGTAGTATTTTTTCCTCCTATGAGACCAAACCGGTTCAAATTACGGATTCGAGGTGAAAATACGATCTAGAAAAATCTATTTTTCCAAAAAAAATCTATTTTGATTTTGGGACCCTCTTCTTCGAATTTGGGGTCCTTGATTTCGGTGAAAAAAAAGCTTCAGGAAAGAATATTTCAAAATTCGGGCCTTATAAATTGATTTTTACAGAGTACCTCCCCCTTCCCCTCTCAAATGTGGTTGAAATTTTCCCCAAATACTAAGGGTACGATATCTACACGCTCTTCTAAAGAAGTCTAAAAATTCCTAAGAACTGCAGGCTTTTGGGACATATCTCCCCTTTTGGTAGGTTTGAAATACGATTCAGAAAAGAAAAACATTTTTACAAAAAAATTCTATACAGATCTCAGAACCCTCTTCCCCAAATTTGGTGTCTTTAAAATCAAAATTGACCCTTCGGAATATTGTTTGTGTTTCAGTTTTTTAAAAATTTTGAGGGAGGGGGTCTGAAAATTCCAAAAATTTCGTTTTTGGAACATTATCTTGGTCGCATGTACATATAACAAAATTGGTTCAAATTTTGGATTTTAAGTTGGAATGCGATTTCGAAAAAAATATTTTTCCACAATTTTACATTGATTTTAGAATTGTTTTCCTCAAAATTTCAACTTGTTTTGATCAAAATTGATCCTTCGCTATATTTTTAGAAAAAAGCTTTGGTTAGTAGCTTTCGCTTTAATGACGAATAAAATTTAAAAAATAGCTCACTGGCTGCCATAGAAACGAAATTTAAAATTGGAAAACTTTGGATCTTTTCTAAATGACGCCTTGATATATTAGATGATTCCTAAACTCAGACTTAAAGACGCTCAAAATTTTAGAAAATACATAGAAAAATGAAAAATTTGATATACCTTTAAATAGTTAAAATGTTCCGGTACTAATAATTTTGAGCAATAACTCGACTTGTAGAACTTTAAAAGCTTTACTTGCATTCATGTTTTAAGTTTCGAATATGGTCTAAACATATTGAACAGAAATTTTTATGCTCTTTTCGGAATTCGGCAACGTTAGAAATAAACAGAATACTTACCTATTGGACGATTTTGACCAAATTCTGAGAATACCTTTATTTTGAGTTAAGAATCACTTGGGAAAAAGTGCAATGTCGGAGGTGCTCTTGAATGTGGAGATTGGGTTCTAAAACAGTGGGCATTTTCGAAAAAATGTGTTTTTTCGCTTCAACCTCTACCCACACTGTTTTGGGGAAAATGAATCAGTTTCAAAAGATGGTATTTGCGATTCTACGTCGACTTAGACAGTTGTCATTAAAATCCAAGATCATTTATAAGGTTCTAACGAGTGGTTGAAAATTTGCAATTCGTTAATTTTTGGGTGAACTGCGTAAATTCGTGTTTTGGAAATTAGTATTAATTACGTAGGTAGATAGGTATGTTAAAACATGAGAAGATAGCATTTCTGAAACTGGGGAAATATTTTGGAACGCAGTGGTGGCAATTTCTTGTTCATTATTGCCATCAATTTCAAGAAATTGAGAAAAATAGCCAAAAACTGACCAATTTACATAGTTGAAATGAGAGCAATAGTAATGGTAAAAAAATTGGCACCACTGCTTTGAAAAATATTTTTATATAAAAAAATTTTCAATATGAACTTGAGAAAAATTAATCGATCGGATTTTCAATAATTTTGAGAGAGTGATATATGCCTTAATCGTATAAGCGATTCTTAACGTAATCCCTCTTTAAAGGTGTACAAGATTTATGTACATCTAGGCGTGGATGATTTATGTGTACTGGAAGTACTGAGAACGTGGGAACTATCTACCCTCCTAAAAGCAGCGAGCTAGGTACCATCGTGGTACTCGCTGCGAGCTCTCAACTTCACTTAGCATCGATATCTCGAGCTCGTCGGAGCTAATGTCACCTTTACGTGTATTTTCTCAATTAAATAGGCAGAAGAGTTCTAACCTCTTCCCCGAATTCCTAGTTTTTGCCCACTACTATGTGGATAATTTGTATTAAAAATAATGTGTTATTGACAAATTTAATCAATCGCGCTACATTCAAGATATTACCTATTCGATCCTGCCGGCCATCGTATAATATGTAAATATTATAACCCAAGTCTGTCGCCGATCTTAGTATGAGTAGATCACAGGAGAGGCAGAAAATGAGAACAGTGTGGGTAAGTGATGAAATGGCACATACCTGAGTCGAAAGGCTCAATAGATAATTAATTGCAATTTCATCATAGTTAATTGAGAACACCTACCTGAGACATGAGCCCTAATAGCCCATGTCTTAGATAGGTGTCTAAACTAGGGAATCTAATTACATCTATTTAAATATAACAGGCCCTTAAATATCATTTTAATTAATGCTTGATTCATTAACGCGTGTCGTCTAGTTGGAGGTGTCTCCTTCTAAATTATAAAATATCTGCAAGTATTTTATATTAATTCACCTTGTTTGTATTTTTACGACGAATAAATAATATTGACATGTTTGGAGATATCTATTTACAGTAAAAGCTCGTTATAACGCTTTCCGATATAACGCTGATTTCTTCCGGTCCCTTGACATCCCCATTTAAACCAATGTAAAATTAATCGCGATGTAACGCTCATGAGTGATTAAAAATCGCGTTTTAACGCTCTAAAATTCAGGGAAAATCACATTTTTTTCATAATTTTAACAACAAAAACCTAATTTTTTGCGAAAAAAAAGCGTACTCATGTGTAAAAAATTATCACTTTCGAAAATTTTGGCCCCAACAACAGTATTTTTTTGCAATTTTTGTAGTTTTGATTTTTAAAAAAGCAAAAAAAACTTTTATGGCAAAATGTTGCCAAAAAATCATTTATATTATTACAGCAGACCTCAAAATCAAATTAAAATGTCAGATTTTTTTATTTCCAGCTGGAACAGGCGTTAAAATTCAAAATAAAGTTCACGTTTCCACTTCTCTTATAACGCTTTTTTCGCTTTAAAACGAGAATTCGCGGTATAACGCTAATCAGCGTTAAAGACTTTCGGTTATAACGCGCTTCTGCTATAACGCGCTTCGGCTTATAACGCTCTTTTTCTCCGGTCCCTTGAAGAGCGTTATAACGAGCTTTTACTGTATTTGAGTTTAAACTACAAATAGCATTTTTATGTGCATAGAGTGATCTGGTTTTATTATAAAAGCTCTCTGACTAAACCATCTAACGGGTAGGTAAATCTCACTCTCTAGGGAATGAAAATTGTCTTAACCACCTTAGGCAAAAATTATAATAATATCCCCCTATCATAATAATAGTCTTCACTCTATCATAGTTGTGCTTAATCTCACTATCAATTTGCCGAAAAATTAAATAATTGCTTTGAGTAGGTATGATAGGTAGCTGAAATTTTGGTTGTGAAGGTTTTATAGACCATGATCTTTCCAAAATTTCAGTCTCGCGGTCAAATCAATTTCGTTTTATTGAATGTGAACGTTTCAAAATATCTGCCCTTATCGTCACTCTTCATCAATCAGGTCAGAAAACGCAAAACGGATTTTTTTTCGATTCTTTATTGCACAAATTATACTTAGTTTCTTTTTAAAATGCTGTCATCTACCTGAGTCACACGGTCTTCGAATTGAATAAATATTACGATTTAGTAAACGAAACTATCTATAGTAATTATTTACTTATAGCTTTGAATCGACTGATCAAATTTTTTATCCATGCATTTCACTGTGGGTCAGATGCTGGTTTCGTCAGAAGTCTCATGAACGAGGTGTCCATTTCTCTGAGATGAGGTGTTGATGAAATTGATTTTTCTGTGTCTATTTTGGATCAAATTAAAATGAGATTATGAAAGGGCGGAGCACTAAAAATGCACATACATTAGAATCACCTATCAAGATGATCAAAAGAGCATGAGCAATCAAACAGTTGAAAAATATAGTTAGACACATGTAGGTAAATCAACACAGATTTTTAAAAATTGCAAGATTTAAACTTCATAATATTTTCAACTAATTTGCTTCCAAGTTTCAAAAATCTTAGAAATAGATAACGTTTGTCTTACCTTCTTTCGACGGCGCAAGCAAATCTTGTATAGATAATTCGATAAGCTTCATTATACTCGTTGAATATTTCGACAACCACGAAGATATCTGTAAAGAAGACTTCGGAGAGTTTTCATCGATGAAATAGTCTCGTGCTTTTACCCTGAATTTCTGAGTTTTTGGAGCATAAGTGATATCAAGATTAGAGATAGAAAAACTCAACGTCGGCTGTAAACGTGATAAATGATCAAATCCTGGATCCAAAGTGACGTTTCCTTGTACACTCGATATACGTAGGGTGTAAACACGGCAGTGGGATAAATATCGGTGAAACTTCGCTGTTCGTTTATTCATATAAGATTCGAAATTCGATAGTCCTCGAATGGTGATATTTTTCAAAACCAGGAAGCCAATCGAGATATCGGGTATGAGGTAATAGTATCGCTGTTCGTTGGTCGGGAAATCAGGAAAGGCTGCGATTATGTGCTGTCTGGGATGTAGATTGAACATTTTACCCAATAATGCTCTCAAATTACCACCATCGTTGAAAACGTGACGTATTATGGCTGGGAATTCTAAGCTAAATAAGTACAGCAAACTGAGGTGATGTTTGTAAGATATTTTTCGTTTTTTTTTAGTAAATCGAATACCCTAAAATCACAATAATGTTATTTGATTTTTTTCCTATACAAGTAGGTACTTATCTACTCGTACGTATACCACGACTTTACTCATGCTTACTTTGTGGTTGGTCATGTGATTCCAATGTATCCCAATCGTGATGTTTTCATCGTCTTTTTGTTTTGCCAATGATTTCGTTGCAATAACTGACAAGTTTCTATACCAGAGTCCTTGTGCTACGATTTGACTACATTTTACATTAAAATTCCAAAACGAATTTGATACTTCTATGAACGTATGTCCGTATATCTGGTATTCCAGGTGGCTGTAGAGCATACGCTACGGGGTTAAACACATAGGAAAAACCGATTACGTGATGCACGAGTTCATTTTTTTCATTAGGCATGTTTTGGTAGAGGTATGGGTAAATGTATGCTTATACTGCTTACCAATTCATTTTTAGGAAATTCCCATCGAATAGTGCTATGTTGATTTTTATCTAAGCGAAGTCCATTGAAATTGTCTCCAATAACACGAACGCCAGATATGTCGATTGGATTTTCAAAGAATGGAATTTTTCCAGTATTAATCCTACATTCACCATTGTATTTGCGGTCATCTCCAACTAGAATTAGCGATTCCAGTTTTTCAGCAATAGTATCACTTTTGAGTATGCGTACAATTGCATCGTTCAAAATATCGGTGAAATCGTATTTTGAAAAATTGCAACTCGACGAGGAATGTGCTGCGCTGATCTCTGAAATATTCATCGAAGTGATAGCAATTAATTTCAGAAGAAATTGAAGCTAGAGTGATGTACCTATTTTATAGCTTATAATTCGGGTCAATTAAAATCATTATATTTAATTACCTCCCCATACGAACAGAATGAAGGATAGAAGCTTCCACGGATTATTCATACCTTGAAACACCGAGTTCACTTGAGGAAATAATCTACCAAATACTTGTAGTTAGGCCTACTGTTTTTTAATCGTTCAGATGTGCCGAACTGTCGAATTCTAAAGCTAGTTTTTAATTTCGGTTTAGTCTCATCGATTCAATTATCGTTATCATAGGATTAATTATGTTTTGAAATTGAATTGTAAATACGCAATTCTGTTCAGTAAAGGGGAATTAGGGAAGAGAGGTTTACCCTATAGCTGATTTCATCAAACTCTTTGTAATAATGGTACCTACAAGAAAATACAGAGAAAACCTTTTCAAATTATAAGTTTTCTTTTGCTCTCGCTTCGTTTGGGCCGCGTGGCTTTTTTTTTCAAATTTTCTGAAAAATGTTTGTTTTTCGTTATATCAATCTTGCTTTTTGAAATTTGGTTGAGCCATGCTTTTTTTATCAGTTCAACTTTTTATCTTTTTCAAATTACAGGAAGTTCGCACATTATCAAAACATATCCTAAGACTCGTTCTTATCAAATAGGTACCTACTTTACTACCTAAATCTACTTACAAGGGAGATGTCCTAGGTGACATTCGACGATTTCAACGATTCTCGCATCATTGGGTAGAACACACCGGATGTATAGTCTTGACCCAAAATTTTCTGCTGCTGAAGTCGATATTTCAATTTTTTAACGCGATTTTTCGATTTTATTTTGCTTGAAATTAATTTCCAAAATTGCTGTGTAAAAATCGAAAATCGTTATAAAAATCGAAATATCGATTTCAACAGCTGAAAACTTGGGGTAAGGGTATATTTAGTGCCCTCTTGTATAATGGTGCAAGAATTATTGAAATCGGCGGATATATCGAAATATCGATTTCAACAGCTGAAAACTTGGGGTAAGAGTATATTTAGTGCCCTCTTGTATAATGGTGCAAGAATTATTGAAATCGGCGAATATCATCTGGATCACTTCCTCTTGTCAGTTGGACTCACGATCATAATGTGTTTGGCAGCAATTTTCAAATTGTTTTTGAAATGTTGAATTTCAAAAACCTTTATCCCAAAAAGTGAAATAAGAAATTAGATTGTGATACCTTGAAAAAAAATTGAATTGAGTCTTGAACTTACTTTGGAAATTGAAGGGTTTCCCAAAATTATGTATTTTGTGGGTTTCTTCGGTCAAATTTCGAAGGTAGGTGCCTAGGTGGTAGGTGCGTATTGAACACAAAAGAAAAGGTCAAAAATGATGAAAATTTTTTAGTTAATTTTACTATCTACATACATTCTACACATGAATTTTTTCGACTCTCTCTTCTGCAACTTTCATCTGGAGAAATTTGGAAACTAGCTGGAGGTTCCAAAAAGGTAAAACTGCAATTTTTTTGAGTCGCATGATTATTTATATAGACTCACAAGAAGATATCTTTCAAAAAAAAAAAAAAAAAGTTCGTCATTGGTAGATATGTACTGGTATGTATATAGGGCAAAACGCTCTGACGTCACACAGCGTATAAGTGGTTGCGGATCTTGATTCCCCTTACATTCTGTAGGCTTCAAGCTAGTGACTGTTCTGTCCACTTTGCATTTTGATTTTGATATGCCAAAACTTTCAAACCATCTCAAGGATCCCATTATTTTATGGCTCTAAATTGTAGAGAATTTTGTCCCCTTTCCAACGGTATTAAATTTTTTGAAATCCGCGAAAGTCTTCCTTAAGAAAATTCACTTAAGGAGCTGAAAATGGTCGCCATGCAATTCAACATATTGTTCTGTTCACTTTGCACTTTGAGGCAACAGAACTTTTAAACCATCTCGAAGACCCCATTATTTTATGGCTCTAAATTGTAGAGAATTTTGTGCCCTTTCCAACGGTAATAAATTTGAAATCCTCAAAGGTCTTCCTTGAGGAAATTGACTTAAGGAGCAGAAAAATGCGGAAAAATTCAACTCATTGTTCTGTCAGCTTTGCACTTTGAGATGGCAGAACTTTTAAACCATCTCGAGGACCCCATTATTTTATGGTTTGAAATTGTAGAGAATTTTGTGCCCTTTCTAACGGTACTACATTTTTTGAAATCCGCAAAAGTCTTCCTTGAGAAAATTGACTTGACGAGTTGAAAAAGGTAGCCAATTTAACATATTATGTTTCGTCCACTTTGAACTTTGAGGCGGCAGAACTTTTAAACCTTCTCGAGGACCCCATTATTTTATGGCTCAAAATTGTAGAGAATTTTGTTCCCTTTCCAACGGTACTACATTTTTTGAAATCCTCAAAGGTCTTCCTCGAGAAAATTGACTTGACGAGCTGAAAAGTAGAAGTGAACAGCATTGTTTACAGCTAGACTTGCAAGGTTTAGCCTACCATTCACAAGGCGCATGTATGCAACCTGAAATACGCGTTTTGCCCTATAATGCACCTTCTTTTAAAATTTGATATTTTTTTTACTCTTTCTGGAATTTACTAATTGGTCAAAAATTCAATTTTTTGAACTGACTCTCTTGGGAATTTCGTGGATTTAGCAGCCCGAGTCAATTTCCTCGTTTTCTGGAGATATTTTAAATTCGAGAAAAATTTAAAATCGTCTCAAAAGTGTCAGAAGGGTCCGAAATGGTAGGTACATAAAATTCAAAAATCTTCGAAAAATACTTTTTCAAAAATGACGCTACTTTGAGGACCCCTGGCTCGCCTCCTGTGCGACTATAGGGGGCTCATAAAATCTCAAACGTGTTTTGTTCACTCCAACCAACGTAACCGAGTGCTTTTGAAAAATTTAGTTTTGGATTTCAATTTGGAAATTTTATATCGGTAGGTACTCGTAATAATACCCTAATTCTAACTCCTCGTAACCCACAAGCAAAAAATTTTCAGGACTTGAATGGTAAACTGATTGAAATGATGGAAATTCAGTAATGATTCAAAATCTTGTTTGAAAACTTCTAAAATTGATAGTTGAACATTTTCATAATGAACATAAGTTTCAAATTCACAAAAAAGCTATCAGGATTTATTTATAAATCTGGAGAAGAAAAAAAAACAGCAATTACATCTGTTCGAGGATTTGGGTATTGCCATTGGGTACATAACCATTGCATTGGAAATGGTTTTCGTTTTGCAATCCTAACGAGGAATTGGCAATGCTGCCCAAAAATGACGGAATAGATAAATGTGTTGATGGATCGCTGTTCAAAAATTCCCCCTTGACTGAGACTGGAATAAGTATATGTATTTATTTTTACTGGTGGCAGAAAACTGAAGAGTGAAAGTGAGCTGGATTAAGCCAATAAATGTTCAGCTAAAAATATTAGGATTCAAACATGGGTCCCTAAAGACGGGAAAAGTCCGGTGAGGTGTATGAATCTGGAACTGATGGATTCAGCCAATCAGCCATGGAGGGGAAACAATCCATATGCCAGCTGCATCCCTACTCATCTTCAATAATCTTGCGGCACCAAGGAGCAGTACGCAAGCTATCGTCAGCTTTCAGTCGCAATGTCATCCAGCGAAGACTTCTCTTGAGTCCTGAGAGTACTCTGAATTCACATTAATCATGATCTCCAGATACCTACTCGTACCACTGCAGTTTATGCAGGACCTGCTGCCACAACAAGCCCCACGTTAAATTTTCTGCCAATCATAAGACCTGCAGGACTGCAGGTGAATTCAAGGACACAGTCTACACAGCTATGATTTACTCGACCCGACAAGCGAATCCCTTCAAATACAACCCTTCAGGATGAGCACCAGCTACCGGATGGTCGGCAGCCTGTCGAAACTGCTCAATAAACTGAATCTCACGTTTAGCATCAAGGGCAGCATCCGCAATAATTTTCTGAAACAGATCAGTAGTCATCAGACCAGAGCATGAAAACGTCATCAGGATACCCTCCGGCTCCAGCAGTTGCATCGCCAGCATGTTAATATCTTTATAGCCACGACAAGCGCTGGCCAATTGGTTCCTATTTTCAGCAAACTTGGGTGGGTCTAGGATAATCATACCAAACGTTTCGCCCTCCTCACGGTACCGTCTCAGCAATTGGAAAACATCATCCCGGACGAATCGAGCACGTGACATATCAAGCCTATTCAGTGCCAGGTTCTGCTTCGCTATGTCCAACACTTGCTGAGAGGTGTCAACGTTGATGACTTCGCGACAGCCTCCTTTCATCACCGATACGGAGAAGCCACCGGTGTAGCTGAAACAGTCTAGAACCCGACGCCCTATAGCGTATTTACGAGCGGCAATCCGGCCATCGCGCTGATCAAGATAGAAACCAGTCTTATGGCCTTGGACAATATCCACCAAGAAGGACATATCGTGTTCGCGAATGTGGAGCAAATGTGGTGGCTGGTCGCCGCTAATAACCCCTTGAGTTTTCCGCAGACCTTCTTTTTTCCGCACTGCCACATCGGAACGTTCGTATATGGAGCACTTCGGATAGCAACGTTTGAGCGCCTTCAATAAGTTTTCACGATGGTATTCGGCCCCCGAAGAGAGCAATTGCAGAACTAAAAAATCACCGTAGCGATCGATAACGATACCAGGCAAACCATCAGATTCGCCTGAGATCAGGCGATAGCTATCGAGACTATCCCGAGTAGCCAGTGATGTGCGTAGACGCTGAGCAACCTTCAGCCGGTGCAGGAAGAAGTTTACATCGATTTGCTCGTCCTCAATGAAGCTCCATACTCTGGCCCGAATTTGCGATAGGGGCGACCAAGATGCCCGGGCCAACCAATTACCCTTATCGTCGTAAATGTCGATGGTTGCTCCCGATCGCACTCTCCCTTCCACACGATCTACGGCGCCGGAATAGATCCAAGGATGACGCCTCAAGAGTGATTTTTCGCGATCGCAAGCCAGATATAGACGGGGTGTTTTGGGAATGCTGCCTGGAATCATATGGAATCTCTTATTAGAACGTTTATGGGTGGAGAAGGGGGGGGGAGGTTTGAAGTCTCCTCCACCACTGCTAGTTTCAAGTGAAAATTAACCGTCGTAGAATTATTATAAAGTGACCTTGTGACCTATCAAAATAGCTTAAAATTTCACGAAAATTTCGAATATTTCGTCAAAAATGTTCTTGAGCACTTCTGAAGAATTTTGAGTTTAAAATTGAGTCACGATTTTCAGGATTTGTAGAGATGTGGCGTGCGACCAATCAAAGTAGGTTAAAATTTCACAAGAATTTCGAATATTTCAACGAAAATGTTTTTTGAGCATTTTTGAAGATTTTTGTGCTCAAAATTGAGTCACACTTTTTTTAATTTTCGGAGAAGTGGCTTGCGACCCATCAAAATAGGTTAAAATTTCACGAAAATTTTGAATATTTCGACAAAAATGTTCTTGAGCACTTCCGAAGAATTTTGAGCTCAAAATTGAGTCACGATTTTCAGGATTTGTGGAGATGTGGCCTGCGATCAATCAAAGTATGTTAAAATTTCACAAGAATTTCGAATATTTCGACGAAAATGTTTTTTGAGCATTTTTGAAGATTTTTGTGCTCAAAATTGGGTCACAATTTTTGGAATTTTCGGAGAAGTGGCTTGCGATCTATCAAAATAGGTTAACATTTTACGAGAACTTTGAATATTTCGACAAAAATGTTTTTGAGCACTCTTGAAGAATTTAGTCTCAAAATTGAGTCACGATTTTTGGAATAAGTGGTAAACTGACATGAGAGACCTATCAAAATAGGTTAAAATTTCACGAGAATTTTAAATATTCCTACAAAAATGCTTTTTGAGTACTTCTGAAGAATTTTGTGCTCAAAATTGAGTCACGATTTTCAGAATTTTTGGAAATGTGGCTTGCAACCTATCAAAATAGGTTAAAATTTCAGAAGAATTTAAAATATTTTGACAAAAAAATTTTGAGCAGTTCTGAAGAATTTTGTCTCAAAACTAAGTCACGATTTTTGGAAACATTTTTGGAGATATGGCTTGCAACCTATCAAAATTCAAAATGGGTCAAAATTTCACGAGGATTTCGGATATGTCGACAAAAATTTTTTTGAGCACTTCTGAAGAATTTTTTGCTTAAAATTGAGTCACAATTTTCGAAATTTTGGGATAAGTGTCATGCGACCTATCGAAATACTTGTAGGTTAAAACTTCACCAGAATTTTAAATATTCCTACAAAAATGCTTTTTGAGTACTTCTGAAGAATTTTGTGCTCAAAATTGAGTCACGATTTTCAGAATTTTTGGAAATGTGGCTTGCGACCTATCAAAATAGGTTAAAATTTCAGAAGAATTTAAAATATTTTGACAAAAAAAATTTGAGCAGTTCTGAAGAATTTTGTCTCAAAACAAGTCACGATTTTTGGAAACATTTTTGGAGATGTGGCTTGAAATCTATCAAAATGGGTCAAAATTTCACGAGGATTTCAAGTATTTAGACAAACATTTTTTTTTTTTTTTGAGCACTTCTGAAGAATTTTGTGCTCAAAATTGTGTCACAATTTTCGAAATTAATTTTGGGATAAGTGTCATGCGACCTATCGAAATAGGTTAAAATTTCACGAGAATTTTGGATATTTCGACGAAAATGTTTTTGAGCACTTCTGCAAAATTTGGAGCCCAAAATTGGATACTGATTTTCGGTATTTTTGAAACGGTGTTTTGCGACATTTCATTTTCTCTGGTGCAAGTTACTTTCATCTTGGAATCAAAATATTTCAAAAGTTGGTTTTGAATGTCATTAAAAATTCCGAACTCTGTTCAAAATTTCCCCTCTCGATTTCCACAACTTTTTTTATCCAGTGGAGGAAAATTCCTCATTTTTATAAATTTTTGAAAACTTTTGCTCTCGCTTCGCTTGGGTCACATTGCTTTTCATTTTCAAAATTGAAATTTCCAAATTCCTAGAAGTACAAGTAAGTAGCCTACACATCTTCAAATCTGAGGAATGCCAAACCCACAAAAGTCATTTTCTCGCATCAAAACATAATAATTATTCATTTCACTTTTTGAATTATTCAAAAGCTTATTTTAGTTTCTTTTAAAAAACAAAATATCTGGAAGTAACAGTTGTTTAGGTTTTCAAGAATTTTCAAAATGAAAAATTGATTGAGAAGGCTAAGGGATTTGCCCAAAATCGTTTCAAAAAATGCTGATTTATTTTAAAATTCAAAAGGGGTGAAGAGGTCATGGTATTGGATTTTTTTTTGAAATATGTACTGGAAAAGTGGCAAAAAAATATAAATTTTTTATAATAAGTATTGTGTGAATTTTGTCAACAATTTTTTTTTCTTTGAAAATATATTTAAAAATTTTTTTTTTAATGGTTGTGAAATTGCAAAATTATGAAAATTACTGAAAAATTCGTTGTGTCTTTGAGAAGGGGTGGAGGAGGGTAAATCTTGTTTATACAAAGGGAATTCAACATTGCAAATTTCTAGTCTGTAAAAACCGTTAATTTTGTTTGTTTTTTTTTGGTTGGGAGGGGGGAAATTGAGTATGAGTAAAGTCAACGTGATAAGTACGAAGTTTCACTTCGAATGCACTAAAAATGCATTAATTTTGCGTTTTAGAACTGAATGAAAATCTAGTGTTAAAATCTAATTATTTGTAATACCTAGGTACTTATTCTTAATGTTTTCTAGAAATTTCAACTTCGGATGTCAAGAACTTGGCAAGCAAAATCAATTGAATGACTTCTTCTTTGTAGGTATACCTACCATTTTGGGGGCTCAAAATTTTCCAAAAATGCTCAAAAAAAAGTTTTGATGGAAATTTCTAGTTTTCTTCCAAAAAAAATCCAAAAACCATGACTGAGTTGAGACGACGACGTTGACTCAAAATCTGTATGCATCCAAATTTTCAGGATGTGATTGGGAGGGGAGGGTGACTGAAAATGGCTGAAGACGTCAACAAAAATAATCAATGGAAAGGAAATCAAAAGTTGTAAAACAAAGATAATTCAAAACTTTGGACTACTAGAACAGTTTGAAGGAGATGAATTTGATTTTGTGTCATCTCTGGGATCTGAATTTTCCCTTAAGTGATGTAAAAGGGTGAATTTTGGCAACTACTCACCATTTAAACGTTCATCTTCAACTTCATTTGCTACAGGTGATTGCGAATCGTTGGGAATACCAGATTTATCTGTAAAGAGTCAAAATTTATGTTGAATGGAATATTATTTCAAGTTGTTCAATTGTACCATTTTTGAATTGGTGTTTGATCTATTGGCAATAAAAGATCTTTTCAAAAAAAAAAAAACAAAAAAAAAACGATGAATTACGAGTAAGTAGGTATAGTTATTTCTATGACTACATAGTAATTGAAATACTCACCAGCATTCACTATTACATGTAAAAAGGCCACAATTAATCCTAGCTTTGGAAACATTGATTTCTGCTTTTTTCCACTACTTCATCAGTATTAAAAAAATTGTATTTTTCACAAAAAATAAATTCAATAACAATGCAAACTGTAATTTTGAACGAGCTCAGTTAATGAAAGATGAAATATTCATTTGTCTTGTGCGTGTATGAGCATTGGCCTCAATATATGTAAAACTGTTAACTAGAGAGAAATCAAAAGAAATGATGATATACACTTTGATATCGTATCAATTTTTTAAAATTAATAATTATTAAGATGTACAAATTAATGATATCTATTCGACATTCGTGCATATTATTTTACATTCTTGTATACAATGTAGGTAAGCACCTATAACCGAAGAATTATTTACCTATTAACTATTTTTTGAGAGTGCTGATTACAGTTCTGGACCTCGTTTGATCCCAAAACTCGAATTGAATCTCTTGGAGAGAAGCTTCAAGACCAAAATTTTGAAAAATAAAATAAATGAAGATCGAATTAGGCTATAGGATTTCAAAGACGCTGATTTCATTACACTCCTAGTTTAGTACATATTTTGTCGAAGTTTAGCACTCATGAAGACTCCGGGTTTGGGAAGCTGAATATTGATTTGGGGTCAAACGGTTTATTGCGGTTCGGAATCGTCTTCTCTTATCAAGTTGCAAAATTATGCAAAGCTTCCGCGAACGAAGCTTCTATTTCAGCCATTTGGGGTGACCATGAAACTGAGTTTACTTTTCCCATTTGAGCTGAAACCAAGCTAGACTCAATTTTCTGCATTTTTTGCATTCTAGGTACTTTAACTTGATTAAATTTATAGACATATAGACCTACCTTTTTTCGATGGCATCATTAAATCTTCTATTGCTAATTCGATGAGCTCAATTATACTTGTTGAACATTTCGATATCCACGACGATATCAATATTGGGGACTGGGGATTGTCTGTAACGATGCAATAGTCCTGCGCCTCCACGTTAAATATAATCTGTCTATCTTCCTGGACACGAGATATGTAAAGATTACCGATGAAAAAATTCAATGGAAAATGTGGAAAATATTCAAATCCTGTAATTAAAGTCGCATTTCCTCGAACGTTTTTCACATGCAAGGTGTAAAATAGGTGGTCAGCAAAATATCGACTATTCCACGATTGATCATTTGTGTATGATTCGAAATTCGATAGTCCTCTGATGGTGATATTTTTAAAACTCATGTGCACGTGAGAAATGTCTGGTATGAGGTAATAGTACTGTTGTTCGTCGATGAAAAAATCAGGGCGGGCTGAAATAACGTACTGTTTTGGGTTCAGCTTGAGCATTTCGCCCAGTAGTGAGTTGAAATTGGGACCATTGGTGAAAAAATTGCGCATTATGGTTGGTAATTCTAAGCCGATTGTGTATATCAACTTGAGATGTTGTTTGTAGGATATTTCTGGAGATTTTTCGAGTCTGATACCCTGAAATTACGTACATATGTTCATGTTAATTGAGATACTCACAAGAAAACCTTTATCCATTAAATTCTCCGAGTTCTTCCTTAAAAGTCAATATCATAAATGGATTTTGATATATCTTTCTCATAACATTTTCAATACACTGAAAAAAATTGTAAAAAAATTTGAGCGGACACAGAGATTTTGAAGAAACTTGGTCAGGTAATTTAGCATGAACCTTGAATCTATG
The DNA here is from genome assembly GCF_950023065.1 of Planococcus citri. Taxonomy (NCBI): domain Eukaryota; kingdom Metazoa; phylum Arthropoda; class Insecta; order Hemiptera; family Pseudococcidae; genus Planococcus; species Planococcus citri. The sequence goes on along the minus strand of NC_088678.1, from coordinate 65,480,286 downwards.
TCCGCCCAAATTTTTTTACAATTTTTTTCAGTGTATTGAAAATGTTATGAGAAAGATATATCAAAATCCATTTATGATATTGACTTTTAAGGAAGAACTCGGAGAATTTAATGGAAAAAGGGCGGTTCTCCACATTATATCATTACTTTTATTACCGAAATTCTTGAACAATCTGCTGTAAGTTATGTATACAATGATCAAGTTCAAAAGATTTTTTTTTACAATTTTTTTCAGCATGTTGAGAATTTTATAAGAAAGCTGTCTCAAAATCCATTTATGATATTGACTTTTAAGAAGAACATGGAGAGTTCAATGAAGAAAGGGCGGTTTTTTCGCATTATATCATTACTTTTATTACTGAAATTCTTGAACAACTTGTAAGTTATGTGTACGATGATAAAGTTCAAAATGAGTACCTACAGATTTTTTTTGCTCGAGAATTTGCGTGTGGGTGGAGGCCGGAGGGCGGGGGTCTTAATTCTTTTTTGAAGAATTTTTTGGGGGATATCAGTGGTTTTTATTACGTAGTATGTTCACAAAACATTTCAGAAAAATTAAAAATATGTGATCTGTCACGAGAAAACCAACCTAGTGTCCAAAACGTAAATTTTACAGGAAGGGCATTTGAAGTTTTGAGTCTATGTATCAGGCGATTTAAAATTTGTAGGTCCGTGAAACTTGCACCACTTTTGGCCCCCATGAGTGCCAACATAACCCGATATATTTTTTTTTTCAGAATCATCACATTCAAGGTTGCCAAATCCAATAATCGAAATTTCCCAAAATCGATTTTTTTCGATTTTTTTGAATTTTTTGCCAAAAATGTTGCAAAAACTACCCGAGTATGAATTATTAATGAAGAATAAGTTATTATTATTAAATGTATCACGTTTCTTAACAAATTTGTTCAAGGTGAAAAGAGTTGATTTTTCCAGAGTGAACCTCATTCAAATTTCAAAAAAACGGCCTAAATCCTAGAAATGTGAGCCGATATCCACGAAAATTTGCATGTTGACTCCCCCAGACATACATTTCGAGAAAATGAAAAAAAAAAATTTTTTTCATTTTTTTTGTAGTTGTTCAATTTTTTTGACCTTAAATTTAGGGTCAACAGAATCGTTCGCGAACGATTTTAGCACCGCAGGCAGATTCAGCACCCTGAGTACTACCAATATCCATCATAAAAAAAATATCGATTTTTTGGACACTAAGTTGGTTTTCTCGTGACAGATCACATATGAAAATTTTACAGTTCAATTAATAGCTATTATTGACAGTAGAGGTAAGACAAATCACTCAAATGAGATATTTGGAAAAATCCGCCACATTTGTTGTCATGAATTGTAAAGCGCTCTCACGCATAGGTACATTTTTTATGTAGCTTCTTCTTTTTATTTCTTATACCTAAATGCAGAAATGTTTTTTGTTATTTTTTGTGGGAAAATAATGCATTTTGGTGAAAATGTAATTACGACATTTTTTGTAGAAAATGAAATCCTCTAATGATTGGTACAAAAAAAATTCCATTTTCTTGGAGTAATGAAGATTTTTTTTTGAGTATTTTCATTCGTGAATTTCTGGTTTGAATGTTGAGAAAAATTTCCCAACGTTATTTGTTGCTAAATTAGGTAAACTATGAATAAAAAACCAAATTAAAGAGAATGAATTCCGAACAGTTTGGTTTTGTAAAACACTCATGTGCTCGCTGAAAATTTTAAATAATTTTGATCTGAATAGGTAGGTAGAGGTACTCTCAATAATATCGTTATTACTTATTACAGCAGGAAAATGGAAAAAATTTTATACCAATCCCCGATCGATAAAGGATTTCATTATCAATAAAATAATGTTATCACTAAATCATCAAAACGCAATATTTTCTCACAAAAAATGAAAAGAAACATTTTCACAATTTTCACATAAGAACTCAACTCATGAAAAAGCTACAAAACGTATACTCGTATGCATGAGTGCGCTCTACAGTCCTTGGAAATTTCCCTATGTTTTTTTGGGTTCTGGCTTCAGTTTTCCAGAAGCTCATTAGAGTATTTTTAAAGTTTTGAAAACTCTTTCAATCTTTTTTTTTTGATTGAAAATGAAAATGGATGCCCTTTCAACATTTTCTGTTCTTGAACTTTTTTTAAAATCCACAATGAAAGCATTTTCTGCTTTTAAATACTCATTGCTGTTGTTTTTTTCATTTTTACTGTCACAACACAATTGTTCAAAATTTCATTTCCCTAGAAGACATAAAAAAAAGGAACTGTAAACTGAAAGTTCATGTTTCTCATTTTCATTTCTGAAGTATCAGATTTTTAAGAAAATATTTAAAATGGGAACTGATAAAATGTCATAATTGTAATTTGTACTTTCAATGTGTTCCATTTCCACGTGGATTTAAAAAAAAACGATCAAAAACAGAAAAGATTAAAAATGCATCTAACTTACATGGAAAAAAAAAATTATGGATAATTTTCACTATTTCATACAGTAACCGGATCCCATTCAAAAATATTGTGATTTTTACTATGAGAATAGTAAATTTTACTATGAGAGTAATAAATTTTTACCTAATTCTAGATAAAATGTATTTTTTTGGCTGAGTAAAAATCACTATTATTTTTGAATGGGATCCGTTTTACTATACTGAAATAGTAATTTTTATTGATTTTTTTTTCGTGTATTTTCATTTTCAATAGAAAAAAATAATATAAGATAAAAACCAGAAACAATTCGAAAAAGTTCAATGCTTTAATATAGTAAGTCACCAGAGTATTTTTAAAGTTTCAAAAACTCTTTCAATTTTTTTTCCGATTGAAAATGAAAATGGATGCCCTTTCAACATTTCCTGTTCTTGATCGTTTTTGGAAATCCACAATGAAAGCATTTCCTGCTTTTAAAATGCAATGGCTACTACGTTCCGAACAAGTGAACAAAATGATCACTTCTACAGTTCTACAGCAGAATGTTCTCACACAAATAGCTGGTCTGCGAATTTTATTATTGCTTTAAAAAAAAAAAAACAATGAAATTTCAGAACGTTTCTTTGGAATACCAAAAACTCATATGACTTTAAAGCAAGAATCACCTCAAATTGGTGTTCTTTATGTGAAAAGAAAAGATACGAGTACGTCTTAAAAACAATATTCTTACCGAGCATATTATTTGGAGAGGAGATATGATTTTTTTTTAATTCCCAAAAAATTAGTAAACTTTAAGAGCGTTTTTCTTGAAAAGTACATTTCGGACACGAGGTACCTTTCCACAAATCAGATTTTATTTCAAAAATTATTATAAGAAAATTGGTTTAAAAAAAAATTGAAAAAAAGTTGCTGCTGCGGGTGGGATTCGAACCGGAGACCTTTCGCATGGTGATCCAACGCATAATGCATGCAGCCATGCGGCTGCTTTGTAGATCAAGCCACTTTGACACGCTACAACTGCGCTAAACGGCAACATCGGCATAGGAATACGTATGTCATTCAAATTTAACGGACCTTCAACGTTGAAAACATTTTTCCAAACTTGACTAAACTGAAAAACTTTAATCAAAGCTACAGAGCTTATTCCGAAAGGAAATATGTTGAAATTTAGAATATGGTTTCTTCAAACATGAGAAGAATTTCCTTTCCGATTCGCATTTTGAAAGGAGTTGCCGTTTTTTTGTTTTTTACATTTGAAAATGGGTGAAATCTCAAAATTAACTCAACTTTGAAAGCTCATGGAACTTTCAGTTGATGTTCAAATTCGCTCAAATGTTGCATAATAAGTTTTTTCAAACTCAAAGAATACATTTTTAAAATAAAATTCAATCAGTTTTGAAAAATGAACGTTATTTTAAACTATTAAAACTTAACTAATACTAGAAAACTTTAATCAAAGCTACAGAGCTTATTTGGAATGCAAATACGTTGAAATTTTGTATATGGGTTCTTCAAACATGAGAAGAATTTCCTTTCCTATTCGTATTTTGAAATTTGTTGCCGTTTTTCTGTATTATACATTTTAAAATGGGCGAAATCTCAAAATTATTGTAACTTTGAAAGCTCACAGAGCTTTAAGTTTGTGTTCAAATTTGCTCAAATTTGGTATATGAGTATTTTTAAACTCAAAAAATACATTTATGAAATAAAATTTGTTTTTTTCAAAATTTTGAGGCCCCAAATGGGGGGGTGAAGGGTCAAAATTCAAAATTTTCACAATTTGACTTCACTAGTCCGTAATGGTTGATGAACTGAACCCAATTCCCAAATTTCGCAAAAATCCGATCAGCCGTTTTTTCTGTATAGTGTTTGAAGATGGCGAAGAATTTTACAAAAATGATGAAATATGGCCAAATTGTAAGGTCGCGAATTTTCATCGTAGAAACTTCGTTATGGTCTCAAAAGAAAGCGCTTGAAAAATTAGAAAGAATGGTACTTTCAATTTTTCAATTTGACAAACGCTTTCTTAGTAAAATGAGTTGGCGGCATGCGCTTCTTCAAAGGCGAGTTCCTTTCAGAATATCAGTGTCACTCTGCTCGTGTTCGTTTTGCGTTGTGTTCGTCGGTCCGTTTCGTTTTCGTCGGTCCGTTTCGTTTTCGTGTTTCTCTCGGTGGGGGAGGGCGGGGTGGGGCACGAGCGTGCCCCTGGATTTGAATTGACGCTTTTCTCGAATTGAACGAAATCAAATTGGATCAAAAGATCATGTCTTGAATTCCTTGTAGGTAACATTTTTTATTGCTGAAGTTCATTTTTGGATTTTTGACGAATTTTTGAAAATTCAAAAAATTCAAAAAAGCTGTTTCAAGGGTGATTTTTACATATATACTTTTTCAACACCTTATAAATTTTATTGAGCAAAGTGAACCTTGGTGAATACAAGAATTTCTGATAATCCTGATCAAAAAACAGATCTTTTCGGAAATTTCACCAAAAAAATGGGCATTTCTCACAATTAAAAATTGATTTTTTGCAATTTTGGTAAAAAAAAAGTTCAAGACATTCTGACAATTTTAACCTAAAAAAAGTAAGTACGTATTTTCTGCAAAAAAAAAAAAAAATGCTTTGACAAAAATAAACACATGTTGGAAACTTCAATAAAAAAACAAAGGATTTTTTCGACAATTTCGACAAAAAATTAGTCTTTTTCAGAGTTTTTACAAAATGTAGGTTTTTTTACAATCTTACCAAAAAATAAGAATTATTTTGATAATGTTATTAATTGAAAAAAAAAAAACACATTTTTGGGGAATTTTGACAAAAAAGCTAGACTTTCTGGAAATATTGACCAGAAAAAAAGTTTGTTTTGCATATGGTATTTTTGGTAAAAAAATACAGGATTTTTTGGCGGATAGCTATTTTGAATTCTTTAGGTAAGTTTTCAAAAAAAATTTTCAAAATACAAAAATAAACTAGAGCAGCTGAAATTTGGGGTTTTAGGACATACTCTTTCGATATAGTTTGGTTTCATTCAAATCTGAGAATGCCATCTTCAAAACGTTCCCTTGTATAAGGATAATGATTTTGTAGATCCAATAGGTAGGTATAATATTTCTTCCCAAAATACTACTACATACTTAGTAGGTAAGTATACTCACTTCAGGGTTTTCCAAATAGTCATACGATATATTGATATCGATATTTTTATCGTCACTTTGGTTTTTTGACTGCTTTGTCGCAATAATTAATAAATTCTCGTAATAGTGGCTCCATTCGATTTCAAATTTGCTTGTACAGTAATCGTGATTCCAAAACGAATGTGATTCTCCTGCTCGGACGTGTCCTTTTACAGAGTATCTCAGCTTATCAAAAAACATATGCTACTGTAAAACGTGTACATCAAGGTATCATTTTAATGTTGTTTAAGGGTACACTTCACAGCTGTGATTAGTAACGTTTTTTACGCCAACTTACAAAGTAAATATCTCGGCGAATATTTAATGGATTTTGCTAATTTTTTTTTTATTTGAAAGATGATTCATTTCTTAATACATGACTTTTGAGATTTTTCGTATTAATCGATCAGGAAAATCGTGAAAATGGCATTTCTGCAGGAATCCGTTTTCAAGCATAACTTTCTATTGGATTACACTATTGAAAAAATCGAAAAAGTCATGTACTCAGATTTTTACCCTAAAAACGTTTGTGAAAAAAAAATTTAAGAAAATTTAAAACTCAACGAGATATTTACTTTGTAAGTTTGGGTACTTGATGGGCGGGCGCGGAAGAACGAGGTATGAGTGACGACGTTGTTTGCGAGCGCGCAGTTCAGGCATAAATTTGTAGAGCGCATCGTAATAGGAATTCCAGTTGAGCTTGTGCAACATCGTTCCTTATTCAATTATTGGTATTTATGCGTTTTTTTTACTTGATTTTTACCCATGGTTTCTTAGAGAACCGGTTTTTTCGTTATTAGGAAACTGCCAATCTTCGATTGGTAGTTATGTTATGAGAGAACGCGCCAATTTCAAAAATTGGGAATGCATAAAAATTCACATTCAGATTTTCGTAAGTCATGCCTACTATGTACTTGATTTATTTATTTTCATCAAAACTACGCAAAAATAAAATAATATTAAATTTTTGAAAAATATGATGAAAGTTGTTTAGAATAAGAAAAATATATAGGTATTAGGTATAAGGTGCACCTGGGGAAGTTGGAATTCGGGGTAAGTTAGAAAACTTGCTCTAGCGCCTAGAGGTTTATATCTGACGAAGTGCCACTAAAGGTGACGTGAGGGTACTACCCCTACTTCATCACTGCATAAAAATTTTCGCGATTCAGTTTCATTTTAGATGTCTTTGGTTCAATTGTATTTTGTTGTTGTTTTGAACTTATTTTGAATTTGGTCTAAAATACAGACTTTCTATTTCTTAGTTTTTCGCATATAGCGGACGAACCGTGCGTCCTAGTGAAAATCTGATGGGAGTGATCTCAAAGAGAATTAAATTCTCTACAATTTTGTTGTTGTGCAATTTTTCTAGGACGCTTGGTTTGTGATCTACGCCTCTGCAAAGTTTAGCCTGTTCTGACTTCCCCCAATTGGGGTAAGTCAGGACAGTTTATATTTTATTCCACTGAGTGAAAGCTACTGTGTCAATCGCGCTCAAATTTTTACCATAGGTTAAGAACCCTTATGGGAACCTACATAATAAATTTGATCCATTTTGGTTCATTAGAAGGGGAGTAACAGCTGGTCAAAGTTGAAATTGCGAAAAATCATTCTGACTTGCCCCGGTGCACCTTACATACTCGTAATATTGTATGTAAGGTACCCTTCCCCTCGTCTGTTAGATTCAATTTTGAATTTTTCACGTATTAGTATAAACATTGAAAATTTAGCGAGAAAGGAAATTTTAAATGAAAAAAAAAGGAGAAAAATTCAAAGAACTGTCCAGTTATTAATTATAATTTCTCGAATCAAGGCATGAAACAAAATAGGAAAAAAATCAAAAATACTCTTCCGTTCACATACGTAACTACGTAAAGTAATTGAGATGCTCAGTTCAATTATTGTTCTATTTTTAACTTCTCGAAAATTGAAAAGTATTAAAATTTAACTCGATAGGAGTACAAAATTGAAATTTGACTTGGATATATTTTTCACCGCGTGAATCACTTGGTGTCGATGTCAAGACTTTCCTTGAGCTTTCACTTTTTAGCAAATATTTTAATTTTCAGATGAGAAACTACAAAGTAGGTAATATTCAATGCAACTTCTTATGACTTGAACCATTACTTTTCCACCAAACAGGGGCAGACTGGCCTATGATGTTACCTGGCGATCACCAAGGGCCTGAAGACACCAAGAGGTCCCTGGGCGGGCCATGTTTATAAACTATTTTCACTTTCTACAAACATAAATTTTCGCAAACTTTTGCTCTTACTTCGCTACGGTCAGTTTGCTGTTCAGTGTCGTTTTTTTTTTCAAATTGAGATCGATCTTTTATAACAACATATTAGGGATTCATTTTAAAAAATGGTTAAACTAGTGAAACACAATTTTCACCCCAAAAAACGACTGTTTTGCTACTTCTGCTCTCAACTCGCTCGGGACCGTTTGATTTTCATTTTCAAAATTTAAATTTTTAAAAAACATTGATTTCTTACCTATGGAATTATGAGTTTTTAAAAGTTCGCCTTACTCGAGCCAATTTTCATTTCTTTTCTGAACCAAAAAAAAAACATTTCTGAAATTTCCATTTTAAAAAGGAAGATAAAAATTCTTTATAATCATTGATGCGAATTATATCAATTAGCGAAATTGTCATTTCATCTTTTGTTTCACCTTAAAAACTCGTAATTTTATTCTGATACCTAAATTTTAATTTTTTTTCTCATGACAAATTTTTAATTTCCTTCCCCCCCCCCCAAAACCCCTTCAGTTTCGTACCTGTCAGGTTGACTAATTTTTGTGGAATTGAATAAAAAGACCAAAACAAAAATCAATTGCACAACTTATATTCAAGTATCCGAACCTGAGAAAAAAACAGAACGAGAAAGGTTTTCAAGGGAGAGGGGATACAATTTTGGGAACCCCATTCGGTGCATTCGCGAGCCCCCCCCCCCCCACAACCCACCCAGTCCGCGCTCGATACAGAAGTTGGAACTTTGAACTTTTGAGATGCGCAGGATAGTACATTTATAAAGATGGGAACCCTGAATGAGTGTAACCGTGTCATTTTTCACCCATCAAATGTGCCCATATTCGACCTAATCAGACTGCGGATTTCGGCAGAAATTGAATGTTCATTTTTTAGCTTATGTGCGTCTACTTCATGATTCCAGCCGAGTACGGGCTACAGGGCAAAGTTCATTTTTCGATTTTTGGCGAATTTTTGAAAATTCAAAATTGTCTGTTTTTGGCGATTCATGCTTTTTTAAAAAAAGTACGTACTTGATCAATAAAAATGGTCAAAATAAGTCCCAAAACTAATATTAATTACCCAAAACCAAATTTCACCATTTCCAGCCATTCTGGAGCCACCAGCGCGATTTTTCAATTTCTCAAGAAGTTTGAATTTGCTCCAGAAGGCGTGAATATTGAAGTTGGGCAGCTAAAAATCGAGTTGTATATTACACTCGACCTGTTTAACGAGTTTATCCACATTTGAGCCGATTTTGGGAGTGACACCTCAAAAGTGGCTTTTTGACCAGTTGAAAATCAAAAAGTCAAAAGTTCTCCGTTTGTGTGGAAATTTTTGAAATTCACGCGTATCGCTGTATTTTGTCCAAAACTGACCCTCCAAATCCAAATTTCACAATTTCCAGCCATTCTGGAGCCTTCAGTGCGATTTTTCAATTTCTCCAGAATTTTGAATTTGCTCCAAAAGGCGTGAATATGCAGTAGGGGCAGCTAAAAATCGAGTTGTGTCTTATACTCGACCTGTTTAACGAGTTTATCTACATTTGAGCCAATTTTGGGAGTGACACCTCAGTGATTTTTTGACCAGCTTTTTTCAAAATTAAAAAATCCAAAAAACCAAAAGATAACCGTTTGTGAGGAAATTTTTGAAATTTGCGCGAATCGCTGTATTTCTTCAAGAACTAACCCCCGGAGCGCAAATTCTACCATTTCCAGCCATTTTGGAGCGAGTGTGACACCTCACTCGTTAAACAGGTCAAGTGCAATATACTACTCGATTTTTAGTTGCTTAACTTCATATTCACGCCTTCTGGAGCAAATTCAAAATTCTGGGGAAATTGAAAATTGCGCTGGAGGCTCCAGAATGGCTGGAAAATGTGAAATTTTTATTTGGGGGGTTAGTTACGGACAAAATACAGCGATTCGCGGAAATTTTAAAAATTTCCTCACGAACGGTTATCTTTTAATTTTTTGGATTTTTCAATTTTGAAAAAAGCTGTTCAAAAAAACACTTTTGAGGTGTCACTCCCAAAAACGGCTCAAATGTAGATAAACTCGTTGTACAGGTCGAGTATAATACACAACTCGATTTTTAGCTGCCCAACTGCATATTCACGCCTTCTGGAGTTCCGGAGCAATTTCAAAATTCTGGAGAAATTGAAAAATCGCGCTGGAGGCTCCAGAATGGTTGGAAATTGTGAAATTTGGATTCGGGTAATTAATATTCGTTTGGGGACATGTACTTTTTTTTTAAAAAAAAGCATAAATGGCCAAAAACACTCAATTTTGAATTTTCAAAAATTCGCCAAAAATCGAAAAATGAACTTAGGCAGCTGAAAATTTGATTTTGCGGGTCTTAGACTATGCTCTTTCCAAAAATCGCGGTTCTGTTCAAATCGGAGTGTGACACCTTATGAGGTTCCCTTGTGATACAAATATTACCTCCAAGAGCAAGATAATAAAATTAGCCCTATAAATGTAGATATGAAAATCCTTCAGGTGCTTGCGACTCTGAAAAACTAGGTAGACTCTCAATCAGCTGAGTTTCCAGACATAGGAAATACCCTATGATGCAGTCATGTGGGTGAATGTGTTATACAGACCTATACATTCTGCAGGCTCGCGAAATCGAAGACAGTGTAGAGGGTTGAAGTGGTAAAACGAAAACCAGTTCTTGTGCAGTGAGCAAGAATGTAACGTTGTAGGAGTACTCATATATGCCCGTGTTTAGTGTGTGTACTAGGAGAACATTTTCTAAAATACATACAAAAAAAACCTGACCATTGTATCCCTTGTTAGGTATAGACATCGACAGGGTATAATAGAATAGTTAGGTACTAGGAGAACAATACATTTTTTTTGGGTGGAAGAAAAAACACTATGCACCACCAGTTCGTGATTTCAAGTCGTTCACATAATGATTCCGTTGCACATAGTGACGTAGATGTTTTCACAGCATTGAAGGTTGCATAGGTGGAACCTTAAAATCGACCTGTGAAGTGTACCCTTAATGTGGGTATGAGCATTTTGAAAGCAGATTTTTACTCTCACCAATTCATTTTTTGACAGTTCCCAACGAATTATATTTTGTTCTTGGCAGCAACGTAGTCTATTTGAAGTTGATCCGACCGCATACAAATGTGTTATGTCGATTGTATTATTTCCAAATGGTTGAAGTTTTTGGGTATTATTGATTTTGTGAACACGGCAGTAATACGTTGAGTCTTTTATGAATATTTCCGATACCAATTTTTCAACCAAATTACTACTTTTAAGTAGTCTTATTATCGCATCGTTTAAAACGTTAGTAAGATCGTATTTCATATTGTTCGACGGCTGATCTGTAGTAATTTATGAAATGTGTAATGAAGCAAAGTAATCGTGATCAATTTATTCATGTGTTATGTCAACAAAAAATGAATATTTAAATGTTACCTATTGTTCGTAATTACCTGCGCATATCGTGAATGGAATAACAAATATTAGCCTCCACAGATTGATCATATTGAAACGTCGAACTCACTTGAAGGGATGGTCTTTTGTAGTAGTGTTCAATTTGAAAGTTTATGTTTTGAAATTTAATTTGATCATATCTCTGGTCTAATCACAGTTTTTATTAAAGAACGTATGACTTCGTTTCGAAATAATTTGTTGGATATATTTTCTGGGGAGAGGGAGAAGAGAGAAATCTGTTGAATGTTTTGGTATTCTGTGTTTTAATTCTTGCCTTCAATATTCTACGAAATTTCGTAATTTTTGATTGATGTCTTATCAATTTTGTGACTCTTATCAGAATGATGGAAAAAATGACTTGTATCAAATTGGAGCTTTTTTTTTTGAAACCTCAGTTTTTAAAAAATTCCAAATTTCAGAGCTGTAGGGACTGGATTCTAAAATTGAAAAAAACAATATACAATTATAATCTTTTGAATGATAAAATTTGAGAGTCCAGGGGGGGAGCGCAGGGCTCCAAAGTTTGGGTAAAAATAAAAAAAAATAATCATAGGTCGGATAATACAGGTTTTCGGGAGCGCTGCAGACGACTATCGACTTGTTGTTTTGATTCAGCCTTTTTAAGGCTCGATCCTACACACCTCTCACCTCACCTCCCTGTTTCCAGAAAATGGAAAAAATTGTGAGATAATTTGGTTCATCAGGTTTTCAGTGACGCTGAACGTGAATAGTTATTCCTTCCAAGGCCTTCGCATTGTTCCTTCATCTAAATGGAAAAAATCGTATGACACGTGTTTCACTCAGGAATGAGGTTTTCAGCAAAACTAAACACGAGTATCAACTTTTGTTTCATCAAACCCCTCCAGAAAAGCAAAAAAAAAATATTTCTTATTCGTTTTATCAAATGTAATTTGAATGGACTTCATTGAGGTAAGTGCTTTGAAATTTTTCTGAAACAGGTGCCTATTCGAATTGAAATTATTCAACATGTAAGTACTCGCTGCAGCCAGGTAAACATTGTAAGTCTGTGCTCGTGGAAATTCTGTAAGGTCAGTTGTTCTGCAAAATAAAATTACACATACTTAATTCACTAGAATATTGTTTGTTTTTACATGTTCAAGTGCATCATTTTGATAGTTTGCCATATTTAGACCTACTTGTACGAGTATGTATTCTTGATCCATTGTGGTTCAGGATCGTCTTGTCAGGTGGAAAAATTCTTTAAAATTTCCACGAACGAAGTTTCCATTTCAGCCTGTTGGGACGACAATGAAACTGATGTTTCTTTGTCCATTTGCATGGAAACAAATCGTAAAATACATTATGATGGTTAGAAATAAACGTTAATACATACATAATATAAAAATTGGAGGATAAAGTTATCAATAACTTCTTCGAGGTTTTTTTGAGTTGAGTAGGGCTATCGAGAGGGGTTAAAAGGGACCAGTTTATCCTGGGGCTGCTTTTTCTGAAAGGCTTGGCAAAATGAGGGCCTGTGATGAAAGAAACTTTTTTTTTCTACATTTCTAGGTACATCTTTCGCCCTCACTTCGACCGGGCTTGTCCTCTGATTTTTCAAGACCAACTTCCTAAAAAACCATCACTTTTGTGATCAAAAACTTTCGCCCTTGCGGCCTTGCTTCGCCTGGACCAATTTGTTTCTTGTTTTAAGATGAAAAAATTCATATTTGCCCCCCCCCCAATCCGGAGCAAAAAATGTAAATTCTTTCAAGTCTTATGAATGTGATATCAGGCAAAATTGGTATTTTCTCTCCATATCAGTCGACAAATTTTCAGTCGAATCCCCTCCTTCCTCCTCCTCCTCCTCCTCCTCACGAAAAACTCTCATGTAAGTATGTATGTAGTTTCGTCCCTGTAAATGGGGCAATTCCAAAATTGATTTCAGTCGAATCCCCTCCTTCCTCCTCCTCCTCCTCCTCACGAAAAACTCTCATGTAAGTATGTATGTAGTTTCGCCCCTGTAAATGGGGCAATTCCAAAATTGACCTAGAAAATCTGAAATTGGGCAAGTATGGTTTTTGTAGAAGCTTATACTCACTTTTTTCCGGAGGCATCATTAAATCTGCCATTGCTGATTCGATAAGCTGAATAATGCCCGTTGAATATTTCGATAACCACGAAGATATCAATGTGGCAGGCTGGGGAGCATCTTCGATAATGAAGTAATCACGTGCCTCCACGAGAAATTCCTCATTTTTTGGAAAAAACAATATGTAAAGATTACCGATGAAGAAATTTAGTCGAAAATATGGTATGTGTTCGAGCCCAGAATCTAAAGTCATGTTTCCTCGAACATTCCTCACGTGTGTGTAGAAAACGGAGAAGGATGAATATCCTCGATTGCATGTTTGATTTTTCACGTACGATTCGAAATTCGACAATCCTCTGATGGTGATATTTTTGAAACTCATATACATGAAATTAATGTCTGGTAAGAGGTAATAGTAGCGTTGTTCGTTGGTCAAAAAATCAGCACAGGCTGAAATGATATGCTGTTTTGGGTTCAGGTTGAACAATTTGCCTAGTAGTGCGTTAAAATTGCCAATTTTGAAGAAAAAATTACGCATCATGGATGGTAATTCCAGGCTGATTACGTATATCAATTTGAGATGTTCTTCGTAAGATAGGTTATGATGCTTTGCCAGTTTGATACCCTGAAATTACAAGTAATACTAACTTATCTACTATACCTATTACTTACTTAGTTATATTTCAATTCCAAAAATGATAACCAGTCTCTCTTCTAATACCTATTGTACCTTTTTTAAATGTAGTTACGTATAATAATTATGCTTACTTGAAGGTTTTCCAAATGATCATACGATGTATTGATGAAGATATTTTCATTATAACTTGAGTTTGCTGACAGTTTTGTAGCTGTAATCGATAAATTCGTGTATTGGTGGTCTCTTACCAACCAGTTCCTTCTGTCGTTAAAATTCCAATACGAATACGTGTGCGAGTCTAGTACTGGGACTAGTCCCCATAACCAGTATTCCAGCTTATCATAGAGCATATGCTACAGTACGTGTAGAACATGCATGACATATTACATTCATGTAGGCATATGAGTACTTTTGAAGCATTATAGTTATTATCTACGCTCACCAATTTATTTTTAGAAAATTCCCAACGAATCATATCTGGTAGGTTTCTGTTCTCTAATAGTTGGAGGAGATTTAAATCTGATCCGTCAGCAAACGCACTTTCTATGAAGATTGCATTTCCAAATGGTCGTAGTTTTCGGGTATTATTAATTCTCATATACCCTCGAAATTTATCGTCTTTTAAGAATATCTCCGATTCCAATTTTTCAACCAAATCAGTACTTTTGAGTAGTCTTAATATCGCCTCGTTTAAAACATTAGTAAGATCGTATTTCGTGGTATCGTTATCCGATGACTGGGCATCGGTAATTTCTGAAATGAGCAATAGAGTAGGTAATTGTAATGAAATGTATTTCAATGTTTGATCTTAATAATGAAGAAATATTTTCGAAATTTATAATAGCTCATAGTTACCTTCACATATAAATAAAATAACAAATATCAGCTTCCACAGATCATTCATGTTAAAACGTCGAACTCACTTGAAGGGAATGGTACATTTGTATATGTACTTATGCAAAACATGTTCACGTATAAGACGTCCGTAAAGTTGAATTAAAATTCAAGTTTTGAAATTCAATTTGATATTATCATGCTTTATCGGTCTGTAATAAATTAGAATATACCTACTTAACTTCGTTTAGAAATAATCCTTGGGTAATATTTTCTGGCGAAAGGAAGTGAAAAATCACCATCATTGGCCCTCCAATCTCCTTGAGAGCTGGCGGAGTGGAGTTGTTTTTTTTTTAGCAATTGAAATTGTATGTAATTAGGCGGAAGATTGATTTCTTGGGACTGCTGAAATTGAGAAGAAATATCTGTTTACAGCGTGTTTATATACGTGATTGAAAGTAGTTTCAAAAATTATTGATCGAAAAATGGACTTGAATCAAATTGGAGGTTTTCTTTGAAATCTTGGTTTTCGAAAAATTGGAAATTTCAGAGCTAAGTATACGTAGATAAGTACTTAATTCGAAAAAGAATTTTTAAAAAAATTACAATTTATATCGATTAAGTGACAAGATTTGAGAAACCAGGGAGGGGGGCACAGAGCTTCAAAATTTTAGTACTATCGACTTGATTTCTTGATTCAATCTATTCAAGCCTCAAGGCTTCCATTCACCTCTCACTTCGTTTCCCTGTTTCCTGAAAATTGAAAAAATTGTGTGACAATTTGGGTTAAAAAAAAAGATAAAAAGAAAGTCTTTTGACATGATTTATTATTAGGCATTTCATTCTTTTTTTTATCGAATGTAATTTAACTAATTTAAGATGGACTTTATTCAAGCATGTTCGAGTTGAACTTCATCAAATACTTACTCTATGCTCTTATAAATTCTGTACTTAGGACGGTTGTTCTGCAAATAAAATTTTATGTGCATGTGTACATTAGAATAGTAATTGTTTTTACTTGTTCAAGTGCATTTCCTATTCGATGGTTTGCTATATTATTTAGACCTACGTGTACAAGTATGAATGTGTTCTTGATTCAGTAGAGTTCAGAAACGTCTTGTCAGATGGTACAATTCTTCAAAATTTCCCCGAACGAAGCTTCCATTTCAGCGAGTTGTGGTGACGATGGAATTGAATTACCTTAAAACATTTGAATGGAAACAAATCGTAAAAAAAATTGTGAAGGTTAGAAAGCTTGGTAGAGTATTAATAAAATAACGTATATGTTACAAGCGATTATAGTGACGAAACCAGGGGGGGGGATGGTCTACCGGGTCTACCCGCCCCAAGTTGTCAAATCTTGAAAAAGTCTGAAAATTTGTCGACTTTGCCAAAATTCGCCAATTTTACTGAGACTCGACGAAGTCAATTTTTGAAAATTTTTAGTCTTATTAAAGAGATTTTTTTGCCGACTTTTATGGACCTTGAAAAACATATTTTTGAAATTGTTTGCCCTTGTTTTGCTCGGGCTGAATACAGTTCTTCTGTTTCTGAATTTCTGCACGTGGAAAATAAGTAATTATCTGTCATCCTAATTTTTAAAAATGTCGAATGCAATTAAGAAACTGACCTCTTGTAAGAAAACAAAATTTTGGGTACAGGGTACATACTACATAGATACCTACTTGAATTATAAATTTTTTTCAAAATCGAACTTTCTAAAAATTTATTATTCAAACTTGAAAAAATGTTTAAATCCAAAAATAAACTCCTCTAATACTCGTAGAAAAAAAATAATCTTTTACTTATCGAAATATGAAATCTTGAGAGCTTTTGCCCTCACTTCGTATGGGCCTTTTTGCTTCTAAAATTTCTGAAAAAATAAAAAGCATTCAAATTTTGATTTTTTTCAAGCCAAAAAAATCACACTCCTCCCATGAAAAAAATCTCTACCATGCTCGCTTCTTTGTTTCATATGAAAATTTGAAATTTCATCGGTGACTGTGACAAAAACTCAAATGCTGAATGAATCATGTCAATAAACTATTTCAGTGGCAGGTGAACAATATAAATAATTTTTTGTTCGAAAATATGGCTTTTATACGTGTTTGTTTACCTACTCACTTTTTTTCGTTGGCATCATTAAATCTGCCATTGCTGATTGGAGAAACTGAATAATGCTTGCAGAATATTTCGATAACCACGAAGATATCAATGAGGGAGCCTGGGGAGTATCTTCGACGATAGAGTAGTTGTGTGCCTCGACGCGAAATCGCTTATTTTTTGAAACAAACCATAATATGTTAAGATTACGAATGAAAAAATTCAGACGAAAATGTGGTAAATGTTCAAATCCGGGTTCCAAAGTCATGTTTCCTCGTACGTCCTTCACATGTAGGGTGTAAACAAAGATGTGGTCGGAGAGTATACATTCATACTTATATGATTTAAGGTTCGTGTACGATTCGAAATTCGACAGCCCTCTAATGGTAATATTTTTGAAACTCATATACATGAAATTAATGTCTGGTACGAGATAATAGTAGCGTTGTTCGTTGGTCAAAAAATCGGGATAGGCTGAAATAATACGCTGTTGTGGGTTTAGGTTGAATATTTCGCCTAGTAGTGCGTTGAAATCGTCACAATTGTTGAAAAAATTGTCCATCATGGACGATAATTCCAAGCCAATTATATATATCAATTTGAGGTGCTGTTCGTAAGATAATTTACGATGTTTATCCAGTTTGATACCCTGAAATTACACGTAATATTTAGATTTCAATTCTAAAAATGAATAGGTAGTTTTAGGTACATACGGTTTTTTTTTCTAAACGCGATCATTACTCACTTTAGGATTTCCCAAGTGATCATACGATATATTGATGATGATATTTTCATTAAAACTTGGGTTTACTAGCAGTTTTGTAGCTGTAATCGAGAAATTCTGGTATTTGTTGTAATCTAACTCAAATTTGCTGGCGCTGCCATCGTCGTCATCTTTGTATCGATATGGTGATGATGATTCCTCTACTTGGACTTGTCCTGTTATCCGATAATACAGCTCAGCATAGAACATGCGCTAGGTACCGCAAATAAGTAAAATCGAATGTGAATTGCATTAATGCAGATACTATAGTAGGTACTTTGAAAGAAGGTAGGTTGGTAATACACTTACAAATCTATTTTCTCGAAAGTCCCAGCGAATTGTACTCGTATTTGGCGGATTTGTCATCATTAAGTCGCTGAAACATACTCGACGAGTATACATTGTATTTAAGTCGATTGTATCTCCAAATGGTTGTAGTTTTTCAGTATTATCAATTTTGTAACCATAGTATTCAAATTTTCCGTCATTTATGAGTACCTCGGGTTCCAATTTTTCAAAAAAATCACTACCTTTGAATAGTCTTAATATCGCATCGTTTAAAACATTAGTAAGATCGTATTTTGTGGAATTATTGCTCGATGACTGAGCTGCGCTAATTTCTGAAATGTGTGACGGAGTAAATATACTTAATCGTGATAAATTTCAATGTTTGATGTTAATAAGAAGAGGAATATTTTCAAAATCTATAGTTCGTAATTACCTTGACATATAAACAAAATAACAAATATTCGCTTCCACGGATTATTCATGTTGAAACATCGAACTCACTTAAAAGGGATGATGAATACGTACTTGTTATGTTTAATTGGACATGTTTATAAGTCGTCCGTAGTGTTGAATTCTAATTCAAGTTTTGAAATTCAATTTGATATTATCTGTTTTATAGATCTTTATTGAAATTAGAATATCTAACTTCGCTCAGAATCATTCCTTGCGTAATATTTTCCGGCAAGAGGAAGTGAAAAATCATCATTATTGGCCTTCCAATCCCCCTTAAAGCTGGCAGAATGTATTTGGTGTTTTTTCAGTGATTGAAATTTCTCGTCATAATGCCGAAATTTGAAGTTTTCACTGAACAGACCAATAAGGAACCTTATCACTGAGCACTTTATTCTGAATCATTACAAAAAATCCACATGAAATCAACACGAAAAATTCGTTTGTAAATCACGTCCGACAAAAATTCATTGGAATTCGAGACCTACATGTACGAGTACGATTGTATTCTTGATTCGTTAGGGTTCAGGAACGTCTTGTCAGATGGTACAATTCTTCAAAATTTCCCCGAACGAAGCTTCCATTTCAGCCAGTTGAGGCGACAATAGAATTGAATTATCTTTGTTAATTTGAATGGAAACAAATCGAAAAATACATAATGATGGTTAGAATGCTTGGCAGGGTCTTAATAAAACAACACAGATGCATGTTACAAGCGATATTATGTGTAATAATTGGAGGATGAAGTTACCAATCGCTTATTTAATTTTTTGGAGGGGGAGGGGAGGAAGAGGAGTCCCGATTTGGGCCATTTTTTGGCATCAGACAGTTATCGACTCGACCGGACTTAAAATAGTGTAATAAATGTTCCAAATACGAATCCGTGGTTATAGTTAAACCAAAATGAAAATTTTTTGGCTTCAGGGGTTCCCAAAGTTGTGAATAAACATGAATTTTAAGAACCACTGAATTACATTTTCGAAAACTTTTTTAATAGTGGAGTGGCAAACAGCTGAAATACAGAAGAAAACTGCATTTGATGAAAGAAGCGTGAATTTTGGTATGATGAATTTTTGAACCAAAATGAAGTTTTTAAGACCGGAAGCCACTCGAGCTCCCCCCTCCTCCGAGGGGGGTGGGGCTTACAATTTTTAAAATTTTCCTGTGGATAGAGTTTTAATCAGAAATTCAATATTATGGTGTCTGCTGTTAGATATTGATCAGAACTTTCTATTTTCATCATTGAAACCACCGTTCCCCCTCTCCCCCTTGCGTGGGGCTCAGCCCCCCAAATTGTGGATCTGGAAGACGTTGAGACTCGGAAATGTAATTTTGTGAAAATATACTACGTAAAGTGTACAAATAATTTTGGTGATTCATTTTTTGGCTCCCTCCCCCCTCTGCCCCCTGTGGCACCTCAAAACTTGAAAAACGCGCAAAATTGCCACTTTAAATGCCAAAACATGGTGGAAACGGTGAGCTAAATGCTAATTCTTCTTGAAACTGGTAAGAAACATTTATTGAAAGCAGTACGTAACGCAAAAAATGATGACTCCCCCCTTTACGCGCCCCCATAAACCCCTAATTGCAAAAAATACCCTACTGGTCAAAATTCCATCAGAATTGAAATATTACGCCAGTTACTGTTCAATATTGATCGATATGTTCCGCTAAAAGTGTCGGAATCATCGCATACCTCCCACCCCCTCACGGGGGCAGACCCCTAAAATGTGGAGTCGATGAAAAACCCACTTATGGAACTGAAATTCTGTAAATATGTACTTCTCTGGTCATGGGAATATATATAATGGTCCATTTCATCAATTACATTCCTCACCCCGCCCCACCCCTCCCCCTTTATATACCAGTATACTAAATTTGATCAAAAAGTAACCCCTCCTGCTTTGTGGCGCGCTCCATAGGAAGGGTACAGAAGTCGATTTACACTGAATGGATAGAGAATTTCATCAGCTTTCCAACGGTATGTTTAATTACTTTCCCTCGCTCTGCTCAGGAAATAAACCTCAAAAATCGTCAAACATCACTTTATTTTACTAGTAGGATAAAATACTATTTTTTACTTCTTGCAACATGAATTTTTGAAAGCTTTCTTGGTCTCGCTTCACTCGGGATCGTTTGCTTTTTTTTTCAAGTATGAATTTTTTTTAAAATAATCATTCAAGTTATAAAATTTTGAAGCAAAAATAACAATTGGAAAACAAAAAAAAATCTCTCCTTATTTTTAAGCTTTCTTGCCTGATGATGAAAAGTTGTACTTTTTGAAAAGATCTTTGCAACACTGAAAGAAATGAATGGCAATGAGTACCGCAAAACGCGGTAATTTTGGTATAGGAATTGAATATAGAAATCAATCCATCTCAGTTCGGGAATGGTTACCACTCTTGATTCACTCATTACATTAGTAATGTAATAAGTGCATCAAGAGTGGTAACCATTCCCGAACTGAGATGGATTGATTTCTATATTCAATTCCTATACCAAAATTACCGCGTTTTGCGGTGCTCATTGCATCGTTTTGCTATTCATTTCTTTCAGTGAATATAAAGCTTAAAAATAAGGAGAGAGTTTTTTTCTTTTCTAATTATTGGACTCCTTAGTTTTGGTTCATGCTTTACCCAAAAATAATAAACTTCTTCATTCATCACCCAAGAAAACAACGTTTTTATACCCCTCGAAGGGCGTAGATCGCAAGCGCTAATGATCTAACAAAAAACACATCGCAAGCGCAAATCGATTTACACATCGCAAGCGCAAACGCATTAAAAAATGCATCCCAAGCGCAACAAAGAATGCCGCGAAGGGTAAAACGGTTTTTCCATAAACAGGGGTTCCCAAAATAGGTTGCCTATAAAAATGAAAAGAAATCGACAAAACTAATAAGCATGTAAGATTGTATAAGTAAATTTGATATCACAGAAAAATCACATGGAAAGTTATTAAATACTTGGATAAGGATAAATATAACTACATAGTACAGTCGGTAAAGCACTTTATGGGGGCAAACCCAAACAAAATTGCTAACAAACCTAAACAACATATGTGGACCCATCCCCGATCCACCTGGTGCATCTTCGCACGGTGGATTTTAGCCCCTCAAAACACGTTTTTCGCCATTTTCTCCCCCTCATTGCATTTTAGCGAAAAATATGTAGCTAGACAAAAGAATCTACGTCAAATTTCCGATCTAATGATGTATCAACTTTTTTTGTATCTACAGCGTGGGGTGGAACTACAGTCATTCAAAAAAAAAAGGGTTTTCTGAAAAATACATACAGATACAGCCTATAGGCGCATGAGAGGGGAGAAATGGCCCCCGAGAGCATTTGGGTTGATATTAGCATGGAAGGTGGGTACCACAGATAGAGAAACTTCCGCATATGGAAAGTTCTGTTTCAGTACTCAAACTATGAGCTTGGAGGCGTTACTTTTGGAACACCCCTTGTATGTACTTGTAAGTTGTATTACATACCTACATAAACTGCGTTACTGACCAACACTACCAACAGTTTGAAACCCCCTAAGTAAAGCAAACCGGGAAAGTGTATTGATAGCGGCGTTCTTTGTTGCGCTTGGGATGCATTTTTTTAATGCATTTGCGCTAATGATGTACAAATCGATTTGCGCTTGAGATGTGTTTTTTTTCATTCAATGTGCGCTTGGGATGTATGCCCCCCTCGAAATACTACGTAATTTCAATAGCTTTTTCGAAGAATTTGTACTCTATTATTTTTTTCCAAATGTTCAAATTTTCCATTAATTTTTTTCAATTTTTAATTTTGAAAAAAGTTCTTTATTCGCCCAATTTCATTACAATCATTACAGTAACAAGAACCTTGAAGATGAAAATAAAATCAAAAATTGAAATGACAAAATTATATTCTCGACATCAGTTTGCTTGAAAAAATCTTGGAATATTTGAAGACATTGGAAAGCGAAAAATTGTAATGTAAAATTTTGCCTCTTCCATCCCCCCCTTTTCTTGAAAAATCCCAAGTGTTTAAAAAATGTCCTGCTAAAGTCCTAATGTAAAAAATTACAAAGTTGCGTTACATTACAGAAGTTGTTTTATACTCGATCGATAGAGAATTTTATCAGCTTTCCAGCGATATGTTTGTGATCATTGTGAGATGAAAACAAGCGAACCTGTGTCCAATAAAGTGAATGAAGCTCTTGGTGCGTATGGTTCAAGCAAGAAGTTGAATTTTTGACAAATGGTCACCCCTGCGTTCATCTCACAATGATCACAAACATACCGTTGGAAAGCTGATAAAATTCTCTATTGATCGAGTATAAACTTCTGTAATGTAACGTTCCTCTGAAGCGTGGCACAAAGTAGGAGATGAAAAATTCAAAAATTGGTTTCGCATGGACCAGCAACCCAAACCTTCATTCACTTTATTGGACACAGGTTCGCTTGTTTTTATCTCACAATGATCACAAACATACCGTTGGAAATCTGATGAAATTCTCTATCCATTCAGTGTAAAACGACTTCTGTACCCTTCCTATGGAGCGCGCCACAAAGCAGGAGGGGTTACTTTTTGATCAAATTTAGTATACTGGTATATAAAGGGGGAGGGGTGGGGCGGGGTGAGGAATGTAATTGATGAAATGGACCATTATATATATTCCCATGACCAGAGAAGTACATATTTACAGAATTTCAGTTCCATAAGTGGGTTTTTCATCGACTCCACATTTTAGGGGTCTGCCCCCGTGAGGGGGTGGGAGGTATGCGATGATTCCGACACTTTTAGCGGAACATATCGATCAATATTGAACAGTAACTGGCGTAATATTTCAATTCTGATGGAATTTTGACCAGTAGGGTATTTTTTGCAATTAGGGGTTTATGGGGGCGCGTAAAGGGGGGAGTCATCATTTTTTGCGTTACGTACTGCTTTCAATAAATGTTTCTTACCAGTTTCAAGAAGAATTAGCATTTAGCTCACCGTTTCCACCATGTTTTGGCATTTAAAGTGGCAATTTTGCGCGTTTTTCAAGTTTTGAGGTGCCACAGGGGGCAGAAGGGGGAGGGAGCCAAAAAATGAATCACCAAAATTATTTGTACACTTTACGTAGTATATTTTCACAAAATTACATTTCCGAGTCTCAACGTCTTCCAGATCCACAATTTGGGGGGCTGAGCCCCACGCAAGGGGGAGAGGGGGGACGGTGGTTTCAATGATGAAAATAGAAAGTTCTGATCAATATCTAACAGCAGACACCATAATATTGAATTTCTGATTAAAACTCTATCCACAGGAAAATTTTAAAAATTGTAAGCCCCACCCCCCTCGGAGGAGGGGGGAGCTCGAGTGGCTCCCGGTCTTAAAAACTTCATTTTGGTTCAAAAATTCATCATACCAAAATTCACGCTTCTTTCATCAAATGCAGTTTTTTTTTCATTTGCCACTCCACTATAACGTAAAATATCTATTTGAACTCGATAAACGGTATGCGAGGGAATTTTTCCATTTTCAACCCCCGGGGGCAGAAATCGGAGGGTTTTAATTTCTGGAAAATTCTGGAACCACCATTTTGAACCTAACCCTTTGAACCCCGTTCGAAAACTTTTTACAGCTCATAGTATCTGAAAGACCTCCATCCTACCAAATGTTGAGCTCAATAAAATTTTCTGCTGGCACTAAAAAAATCCAATTTTCCAATTTTTCGTACCTAATTTTCGATATTTTGGGAACGCCTGGAAAACTATCTTTCATATACATATAATTACTGAGCTTCTTTGGGTCAAAAAAAAAAATCAAATGAAAAATTATCGAGCACTTGTAGGTGTGTTTCTAATGAAAATTACCTATTCAATTTATTAGAAAAAATATATGCATTAACGCCATTTTTAGGGGTCCCTAAGTGAGTGTGGGGCTCTAAAAAATAGGGTTCAAAATTACGAATATTGAGAGAGCTTAATTCAACTTTTTTATCTAGATAATTGAATAGATGCCTCAGGACGTTACATTTGGCGCAAATCGTTGGTTCCAAGTTTTCCAGGGGTTCCAAAAATTTCGAAATTACGAAAAAAAGAGCTTCCCCAATTTCTGCCCCCGAGGGTCGAAAATAAAAAAAAATCATCTCGCATAACGTTAATCGGGTTCAAACAGATATTTTACACTGAAAAAATGTTTGAAAATAATCTGAATTTCGGCATTCACGTTTGGAAGGGGGGGAGGGTGTGCGTGCCTCATATGTATCTTTGAAAGGTGTACAGTTTTTTGTCATCAACCACCCCCTTCTTCCTCCAAATAATTCACATTTTTCTGAGACTTGGAGACTGGTATTTGTATCATGCACACTGAGAGATTGTCAGATATCATAATTTTTAATCTCTACTCGCTTCTTTGTTTCAAACGGAATATTGAAATTTCATCTGTGACAAAAACTCTAATGTTGAATGAATTATGTCCCTAATCTACGTCAATGGCTATACTAGGTAGGTGAACGATAACAATTATTTTTTGTCCGAAAATATGGCTTCTGTACGTATTTAGTTACTCACTTTTTTCCATTGGCATCATTAGATCTGTCATTGCTGATTGGAGAAGCTGAATAATACTTGCAGAATATTTCGATAACCACGAAGATATCATTGTGGGAGCCTGGGGAGTATCTTCGACAATGGAGTACTTGTGTGCCTCTACGCAAAATTGCTTATTTTTTGGAACAAACCATATTTTAAGATTACGAATGAAAAAATTCAGCTGAAAATGTGGTAAATGTTCAAACGCGGGTTCTAAAGTCACGTTTCCTCGTACATCCTTCACATGTAGGGTGTAAACAAAGATGTAGTCGGGACACCAACGTGCATAAATATACGATTTAAGGTTCGTGTACGATTCGAAATTCGACAGTCCTCTGATGGTGATATTTTTGAAACCCATATACATGAAATTAATGTCTGGTAGGAGGTAATAGTAGCGTTGTTCGTTGGTCAAAAAATCGGGACAGGCTGAAATGATATGCTGTTTTGGGTTCAGGTTGAATATTTCGCCCATTACGGTGTTGAAATTGCCAACTTTGAAGAAAAAATGGTGCATTATGGATGGTAATTCCGAGCCAATTATGTATGTCAATTCGAGATGTTGGTCGTAAGATAATTTACGATGTTTATCCAGTTTGATACCCTGAAATTACACGTAATATTTAGATTTCAATTTTTAAAATGATCACTATTCTCTCTTCAAATATGTAGGTATCTAAGTACTGTTTCTTTTTTAAACGTAATCATTATTTACTTTATAAGGATTTTCCAAATGTTCATACGATGTATTGACAACGATATTTTCATTACAGCTGGGGTTTGTTGGTGGTTTTGTAGCTGTAATAGAGAAATTCTTGTATTTGATGTATTCCAAATCAAATTTGCTGACGGTGTCATCATCCCAATATCGATATGATGACGATGATTCTTCTACTTGGATGTATCCATAAATCCAATAGTACAGCGCTGCGTAGAACATGTGCTGCCGTAAAAACGTAGATGAAATTGAATGTGGATTGTATTAATGCGGGTATTATTACTAGTACATATTTTGAAAGGAGTTAGGTTGGTAATACACGTCTTACAAATCTATTTTCAGGAAATTCCCAGCGAATTGTACACGTATCCGGCGGATTTTCTGTTTGGGAGCCGTAAACTAATCGAGTAGTATGCAATCCCTTCAAGTCGATTGAATCTCCAAATGGTTGCAGTTTTTCAGTATTTTTAATTTTGTAAACAGCGTCTAGATGTTTTGAGTTTTTCAGGATTATTTCGGGTTCCAATTTTTCAAACAAATCAGTACCTTTGAATAGTCTTAGTATCGCATCGTTTAAAACATTAGTAAGATCGTATTTTGTGGAATTATTGTTCGATGACTGAGCTGCGGTAATTTCTGAAATATGTGATTTTCAATGTTTGATGTTAATAAGGAAGGAATATTTTCAAAATAGATATATAAAGTTCATAATTACCTTCATGTATAAATAAAATGAAAAACATCAGGTTCAGCTTCCACGGATTATTCATGTTAAAACGTCGAACTCACTTAAAAGAGATTGTGTAGGTGCTTGTTATGTATGATTTCACATGTTTATTTAAGTCGTTTGTAGTGTTGGATTAAAATTCAAGTTTTGAAATTCAATTTGATATTATCTGCTTTATCGATATTTTTTAAATTAGAATACCTAACTTCGTTTAGAAAATGATCCTTGCCTCCTTGCGTAATATTTTCTGGCGAGACGAAATGAAAAATCATCATCATTGGCTTTCCAATCCCCCTTAAAGCTGACAGAGTGGGATTAGTTTTTTTTCAGCGATTGCAATTTCTCGTTGTAATGCCGAAATTTGAAGTTTTCACTGAATAGGTCGATAAGGAACCTTGTAGCGAAAAGTATACTAATATGGAGCAAGAATTCTTCTTCTTCCAAATAACTGAAGAATTCATTCCAAAACACAATGAAAATATAACATAGAAATCAACCCGAAAAAATTTGTTGTAATCACTTAAAAAAAGATTCAACTCGAAACAAATTTGAAATCAGTTTGAAATCGCCAGGGCTGAATTCTTTATTCTGAATCTTTACAAAAAATCCACACAAAAAAATTAGTTTGTAAATCACTCGAAAAAAATCCATTGGAATTCAAGACCTACATGTACGAGTATATTGTGTTCTTGATCCGGCAGGGTTCGGGAACGTCTTGTCAGATAGTATAGTTCTTCAAAATGTCTCCGAACGAAGCTTCCATTTCAGCCAGTTGGGGCGACAGTGGAATTGAGTTATCTTTGTTCATTTGAATGGAAACAAATCGTAAAATACATTATGATAGTTAGAATGCTTGGTAGGGCATCAAAAGAACATCACAGGGCTTACAAGCGATTTTATATCTATCTAATAATTGGAGGATGAAGTTGCCAATAGCTTCTCTTCGAATTTCTTTTTTTGGGAGGGGTGAGGGGAGGAAAAGAAAGAGAAGAAGCCAAAAAGGTCTTCTGTATTCGATTATGAGATGTGGATTATACCTACATATGCCAAATTTTATTGCATTCCAACCAATAATTATTCATTGTTTTTTTTTTTAGCATCACTTTCCTTCTTTTTTTTTCTAAGGAACCTTTTGAATTGACATTCTCCGGTTGGAACGGAACCAATCAGGATCGTGAGAGCATAATTTTTGAAATTTGAGAAGAAATCAATTGAGTTATTGTAAGGCTGATTTTTGAACATTTTTACATTTTATAAATTTTTCCATTTTTTGGCACCCAGACAGTTATCGACTGGACCACTGTTCAAATTTTATAATAAATGTCCCAAGTACGAATCTGTGGTTAGTTAACTCAAATAACCAGTTTTGAGCTCCAGGGGTTCCCAAAGTTGTGAATAAAAAAAAATTTAGGAACCCTGGGTATTATTTTTGAAGACCTCCATCCTGCCAAATTTTGAGCTCAATAACATTTTCTGCTAGTATTCAAAATTACAATTTTCCAATTTTTCGTATCTAATTTCGATATTTTGGGAACCCCTGGAAAACTATCTTTCATAAATGAGCTTTATTTTTGCGCCAAATTCTGAAATTTTAGGTAAAATCAAATGAAAAATTATCGAACACTTGCTGGTGTCTTTCAAATGTAAATTATTCGATTTATTTGAAAAATATGCATACAAACGCCAAACGCCTTTTTTAGGGGTGCCTAAACCTAAAGTGGGGTGCTCTTAAAAAACGGTTCAAAATTACGAATATTAAGGGAGCTTAGTTATACTTTTTCATCTAGATAATTGAATATGATGTATCTCTAAACGTTACGTTCAACGCAAATCGCAGTGTTATAGTTTTTCCATGGGTTCCCAAAGTATCGAAATTACGAGAAAATTGGAAAATAATTGGGTTTTTGAGTACCCTGGCGGAAAATTTTAATGAGCTCAAAATTTGGTGGGATGGAGGTCTTTCAGATACTGATAAACTGCAAAAAGCCTTTTAGTGGGGTTCACAGGGATAGGTTCAAAATGGTGGTTCCAAAATTTTCCAAAAATTAAAACCACCCAATTTCTACCCCCGAGAGTTGAAAATGGAAAAATCAACTCCCATAACTTTATCTGGTTCAAACAGATATTTTACACTAAAAAATTTTCGAAAATAATACTCGGGTTCCTAACATTTTTTTCTTATTCACAACTTTGAGAACCCCTGAAGCTCAAAAAATGTTCATTTTGGGTTAAATACCCACGGATTCGTATTTGGGACATTTATTACAACACTTTAGAGTGGCCGAGTCGATAACTGTCTGGTGCCAAAAAATGGCCTTATCGCAACTGTTTGTTTGGCGAAGTTGGCCCATTTGACCCCTATTATTATGTACGTATTCATTGAAAAACCCCTTTCACTCGATGAAATAAACTCATCACAAAAAATCAAAATTCGAAAAAATTCAATTTTCAATTCCAAACATCAAAAAAAGTTCAAATTTATTCAGTTGTCTTATTTTGACCTCTTTCTGACGTATTTCATGAAAATGTTGATAAAAATTACACTTATAGCAAAAAAATTATAATTAGCTTATTTTTCGAATTTTTTCGAATTTTGATTAGGTTTACCTACTGAAAACTTTGAGACCCCTAGCAGCGTTTAAAAAAGGGTTGGAGGGGTGCGATTTGCACCATTGGTCATTTCTTCGAAAGGTTTTTCCACAGGAGAAAATTCAAAAAAATCAACAACTTCCCTCACCACTTCTTGGACGAATTGACATAGTCGGGGAGCCCACTTGAGGATAAATTGCACCCCCCCCCCCCCGTCGATCCTCAGGGACAACTTTTTTCTTAAAGGGGAAGTCCTAAGGAACATTTCTAGCCCTTGTACTCAAAAAAAAAGTGGCCCTACTTACAAAATGGCGGCCATTTTGATTGACAGGTCAGCCGAAATCGCAGATTTTGCGTTCCAACATAGGACTTGCTCAACATTTTTCAAACTGTACAAAGGTAGATCAAAAGATCAAGCAAAAGTTTATCACCTGTCAAAATTTCAAGTACCAAAGTGCGTTTTTCAATTTTTGGTGAATTTTTGAAAATCAAAAGGCCAAAAATGTGGGAGAAAAATCAAAATTTTACCAAATTGACCAAGAAAGCTGAAATTTGGGATATACCTTATTTTCGACATGCGAAATCGATTGGAAACTGTTTCAAACCGTTTTGAGCAGTTCTGGAACCTCCAGTAGATTTTTGAAACTCGAAATTCCCACAAAATTTCACCAAATTGGAGTTGGAAAGCTGAAATTTATTCTGCAAACTAATTTCAATAAGCTACGAAGTCAACTGCAGGGGAATTTCAAGTCGTTTTGGAGCCTCCAGCGATTTTTTGAAAATTACTGGAGCCTCCAGTAGATTTTTGAAACTTTAAATGTTCACAAATGGAGATGGAAAGCTGAAATTAACTCTACGCTCCAATTTTAACACCCTCTGAAGACGACTTCAGGGAGGTTCAAATCATTTTGGAGCCTCCATCGCCTTTTTGAAAATTACTGGAGCGTCCAGTAGATTTTGGAAACTTGAAATTCCCGCAACATTTTACCAAGTGAAGTTGGCAAGCTAAAATTTATTCTGCAAACTAATTTCAATACGATATGAAGTCGACTACATGATGGTTTCAAATGGTTTTGAAGCTTCCAGCTACTTCTTGGAAATTTCAATTTTCCAAAAAACACCATAAGACCTCTCAAAAAGTGACTGGAAGCTCCAAAACGACTTGAAATCCACCAGCAGACGAGTTCGTAGCGTATTAAAATTAGTTTGCAGAATGAATTTTGACTTTCTAGTTTCTACCTGCGTTTGATGAAATTTTTAGGAAATTTAAAGTTTCAAAAATCTACTGGAGGCTGTAGTATAATTTTCAAAAAATCGCTGGAGGCTCCAAAACGACTTGAAATTCCCCTGCAGTTGACTTCGTAGCGTATTGAAATTAGTTTGCAGAATAAATTTCAGCTTTCCAACTCCAATTTGGTGAAATTTTGTGGGAATTTCGAGTTTCAAAAATCTACTGGAGGTTCCAGAACTGCTCAAAACGGTTTGAAACAGTTTCCAATCGATTTCGCATGTCGAAAATAGGGTATATCCCAAATTTCAGCTTTCTTGGTCAATTTGGTAAAATTTTGATTTTTTTCCCACATTTTTGGCCTAAATTTGATTTTCAAAAATTCACCAAAAATCGAA
The DNA here is from genome assembly GCF_950023065.1 of Planococcus citri. NCBI lineage: Eukaryota > Metazoa > Arthropoda > Insecta > Hemiptera > Pseudococcidae > Planococcus > Planococcus citri. The sequence goes on along the minus strand of NC_088678.1, from coordinate 65,449,645 downwards.
AAACGCACTTTGGCACTTGAAATTTTGACAGGTGATAAACTTTTGCTTGATCTTTCGATCTACCATTGTACAGTTTAAAAAATGTTGAGCAAGTCCTATGTTGGAACGCAAAATCTGCGATTTCGGCGGACCTGTCAATCAAAATGGCCGCCATTTTGTAAGTAGGGCCAATTTTTTTTTTGAGTACAAGGGCTAGAAATGTTCCTTAGGACTCCCCCTTTGAGAAAAAAGTTGGGGGGGGGGGTGCAATTTATCCTTAAGTGGGCTCCCCGACTAACACGGAATGACTTTTATGAGCATTGAGGAGTTGTCAGATGATCATGATTTTTTATCTCATAATCGCTTCTTTGTTTAAATGAAATTTTGGCAAAAACTCAAATGCTGAATGAATCATGTCACTAAACTACTTCAGTGGCTACATACGTAGGTAGGTGAACAATATAAGTTACTTTTTGTTAAAAAACATGGCTTCTGTAGGTGTTTAGTTACTCACTTTTTTCCATTGGCATCATTAAATCTGTCATTGCTGTTTGAAGAAGCTGAATAATGCTCGTAGAATATTTCGATAACCACGAAGATATCATTGTGGGAGCCTGGGGAGTATCTTCAACGATGGAGTAGTTGTGTGCCTCTACGCGAAATTGCTTATTTTTTGGAACAAACCGCATGTTAAGATTAGGAATGAAAAAATTCAGCTGAAAATGTGGTAAATGGTCAAATCCGGGTTCTAAAGTCATGTGTCCTCGTACATCCTTCACGTATAAGGTGTAAACAAAGATGTGGTCGGAGAATACACGATAAAGATAATGTTTAAGGTTCGTGTACGATTCGAAATTCGAGAGTCCTCTGATGGTGATATTTTTGAAACTCATATACATGAAATTAATGTCTGGTAGGAGGTAATAGTAACGTTGTTCGTTGGTCAAAAAATCGGGAAAGGCTGAAATGATATGCTGTTTTGGGTTACGGTTGAATATTTCACCTAGTAGCGCGTTGAAATTGCCACTATCGTTGAAAATATGGTGCATTATGGATGGTAATTCCGAGCCGATTATGTATGACAATTTGAGATGTTGTTTGTAAGATAATTTACGATGCTTTGCCAATTTGATACCCTGAAATTCCACGTAATATTTAGATTTCTATTCTTAACATTCGGATAGATGGGTACTAAGTACCTACTGTTGCTTTGTTAAACGCAATCATTACTTACTGGAGGGTTTTTCAAATAATCATACGATGTATTGATGAGGATACTTTCATTACAGCTTTGTTTTGTTGGTGGTTTTGTAGCTGTAATAGAAAAATTCTTGTATTTGTTGTGATCTAACTCAAATTTGCTGGCGCTGCCATCCTCCCTATATCGATATGATGATGATTCTTCATCTACTTGGACGTATCCTGTTATACCATAATACAGCTCAGCGTAGAACATGCGCTACCGTAAAATGTATAGGTGAAATTGAATGTGGATCGTAATAATGTGGATACTGGTATTTGGAAGGAGATAGGTTGGGTAGTATTACACTTACAAGTCTATTTTCAGGAAAATCCCAGCGAATTGTACTCGTATCTCGCGGATTTTCTCCGCCGATTAGGGGGCCGTAAACCAATCGAGAAATATACAATCCCTTCAAGTCGATTGTATCTCCAAATGGTTGTAGTTTTTCAGTATTATTAATTTTGTAAACATCATGTAAAAATTTAAGGTCTTTCAGGATTATCTGCGATTCCAATTTTTCAAAAAAATCGGTACCTTTGAATAGTTTTAGTATCGCATCGTTTAAAACATTAGTAAGATCGTATTTTGTGCAATTATTTTTCGATGACTGAGTTGCGGTAATTTCTGAAATGTGTGATTTTCAATGTTTGATGTTAATAAGAAAGGAATAACTATTTTCAAAATGTATAGTTCGTAATTACCTACCTTCACGTATAAATAAAATAACAAATATCAGCTTCCACGGATTATTCATGTTGAAACGTCGAACTTACTGAGAAGGGATGGTGTACTTCTATGTAAAATTGGACAAGATTATAGGTCGTTCTCGTGTGTGATTTGAATTAAAATTCAAGTTTTGAAATTCAATTTGATATTATCTGATTTATCGGTCATTTAATTGAATTCGCGTACTTAATTTCGTTTAGAAATATTCCTTGCGTAATATTTTCTGTCAAGAGGAAGTGAAAAATCATTATCATCGGCACTGCAATCCCACTTGAAGCTGGCGGAGTGGAGTAGTGAATTTAGTCAAAAAAGTAGTGAAAAAAATGTAAAAAAAAATACACTAATTCATTCATTTTGATTGAAATCAAAAAATACTTTATAATACTTACAGATTTTATCCCAATTTCAATTTTTTTGAAAATTTTTCTGTGAAAAATTTGACTTTGTTGATTTTGTGTGTGTTGAGGGAGGGAGAGCAGACGTCGAGTGGAGGGCTTACTAAAAATTTGGTTGAAAAAAGTAGTGATTTTTTTAACAAAAAAAAAAATCCGTCGGTTATCATGATTTCAACTCCTGGTAATTTTTAATTATAAGAGAGGTGGGCAGGGTCCATTTGACAAATTTTATGACACTTTCTGCAGTTTTGACAAAGCATCATTCAACTTTGAAAATTTCCTATCAATTTTTTTGTATTTTTCAATAATCTAAGCGCTTAAGCAGTCTGTGCAAAATTTTACCCAATGAGACATTTTCTCACATTTTGGTCATTTCTTGATCGTCCCTCAATTTTTGATATTTTTGACTTGAGTGATTTTCATAATCAATTTTACAATTTTTACGATACTTTATTCGTGAATATTCATTTCTGGCTCTTTATTAAACTGCCGAGATCGTCAGAATTTTTACTTTGACCCTTCGACCATAATTGTTTTGTGTATCTGTTGATTGATTAATAATTTTACAACTAACTAATTCGCCTTAATTTTTCTTTGTTTCAGGTGAGTACAAATTTCCTTCCAAAAATTATAGAATAATATGAAGTAATGTATGAGAATAAGTGAGTAATTTTATAATCCTTTCGAGAAAAGTTACGTAAGTCATTTCTACACTTGTGACCTTTTATTTTCAATAGCAAATTAAAAAAATATATATATTCTGAAATTCCGGAATTTGAAAATCAGCTGAAATAATTATCCATCAGGTTTGAATTGATGTGATCTGATTTTCCGAATATGAATTAGGAAACAGTAGATCAAATTTTTGAGTTCACAAACGATTTTGATTTTTAGTAAATTCTTAAAAAATCAAACTTTGGTCAAAAATGAAAAAAAAATCAAAAATTTACCAAATAGACCAAGAGAACTGAAATTTTGTGTGTGCCCTGTTTTCGAACCTCCAAATCAATTGGAACCGGTTTCGAACCATTTTGAATGGTAGTTCTGTATAGAGCACCCTCGAAAATTGAAATTTTCACAACATTTTACCCAATTGAGTGTTGTTTAAATGAAATTTATTTAGTGCGAGTCAGTTTATGGTGTGTAAGGTGGCATTATGGCCTCACTGTCCTCTCAGTGCATCTTGTAATGATTCGTAAGTTGGTGAAGATCCTATAGGACTTGGTTAATTCCATCCTTTAGGTCTTGACAACTTAGGGGTCCTTTGATTTATTAAGGTAAGATGTAGGTACTTGCAAATTCATAGTATGTATTATCAAATCCCAGCAGGGGGTCCGTGTTAATATTATTATATGGGCGGGGGAGTTCGCATTTATAACACTGTAATATTATTGGTTATCATATTTCCCTCCATCTTTTGGTAAAAGTAGCGGTAGCCTATCAGCTTTCGAGATCGATTCCAGAACTTTTAGGTACTTTTAGGTATAACTTTAGCTAGGTTCGATCTCGAAATCACTTCTTGTTCATCCGTCGAGGTAGATATGTGAGTTTAGTACAGACCCATACTTAGGCGATCTATGAATCAAAGGACTTGAGCATTTAGTCCGCTTTCCTGTGACTTCCCAGTTGGGTGAAAATCTGCTCTTACTCGGCATAAAAACGTGGGCAGGAGATTTAACACTTTACACCAATGCTTTTTCTGCCCATTAATCGGCGCGTATTTTATTTACTCGTAAAAATCTGCCATTGATCAATATTCTTGAAAAATTGTTTGGCACCAGCAGGGATCGAACTCGAGTCCCCGGATCTGTGAGTGGAATCCTTGCTACCTACGCCACCAGAGCACTTGGATGTGACAACCTAAAAAGTCGCTTCAAATTACACCCGTGAATTGAAGCGCGATTTTGAAAACTGTAAAATCTGCTGCATGGCAGCAGTTGAAAGTCGCGTTGAAGTATAAAACGCCAATTAAACTGCTCTTTACCGTGTATTTATTGGCAGAAGAGCAGATTTTCACCCAACTGGGTTAATCGTTTGAAAGCGTATTTTCTACTCTGTTTGCCCTTATTAGGGATTGGTGAATTTGTATCTTCATTGGTTAATTTGAACGTGATTAGGTGGTCGAGCATAGTGTCTCTGTTCTAATTACACTATATTTGGTGAATTTGTATATTGGCGAAATGTATATATTTGAGAAAACCTTGTAATTAAGAGAATGTAATTTAATACAACGATTACATTGGAGTAACTAACGAATGTGTTATTATTTCACAAAAGTGAGCCTAATTAATACATTGGTTGGTTTTTATGTTGACATATCCGACACTATAGTGGTAGCTGCAGAGCTAGCAAGGGGTAAGTGTAAATAGTTCCTTCTTGATATTACAAAGAGCCGTATAAGGTTACTGGTAATCTTTCACTCATTAAGGAATATTTCTCATCCTCTATCCTATTGCAATACTGCTTGTATACAGTCTAACAGGTGGTTTCAGGCTGTTCTGGAACCTTCGAGTATATTTTAGAAATTTAAAATTTTCTAAAAATTGGTCTCAAAACTCTCCAATTAACTTTAACGTCATTTTTTTCAAAATACAGGGTATCTAACAAGCAGTGAAAGTAGTGAAAAGGTGTAAAAAAAACTTAAAATTTTAAAAACGCAACAAAAACCTTCAAATTATTGAAAAAAATGTATTGAAATTAAAAAATACTTTGTACATAAGTATACAAATTTTATTCCAATTTCAATAAACGTTTCTGCGAATAATTTGATTTTGTTTATTTTTTACGCGTACGAAGGGGGGGGGGTCGAGGGGAGGGCTTTCCAAAAATTTGGTTTTAGAGAGGTAGTGAAAAACTCAAGTAGTGAAAAAGTAGAGATTTTTGCTAAAAAAAATCCTGTTAGATACTTTAGGTATTTTTTTCTTATTTTATTAAGTACCTAATTGTAATTTTAGTTGACATTATTCAGATAAGTAATTGAAAATTTTTCTAAAACCGGTGCCTATATTCGAATTGAAATTCAACAAATGTAGGTACTCGTTATATGTAGCCAGGTAAATATTGTAAGTCTTTGCTCGTAGAAATGCTGTAGGTAACTATGTACTTGAGCCAATTATTCTGCAAATAAAATTACTCATAATTCATTAGAGTGGTGTTTGTTTTTACTTGTTCAAGTGCATTACTTACTTGATAGTTTGCCCTTGATCCGTTAAGGTTCAGGATTGTCTTGTCATTAGTTGACAAAATTCTTCAAAACGTCCAGAAAATTGAATTCCATTCTAGGCACTTGTGGGCACAACGAACATGGTTTTCCTTTGTACATTTGAATGGAAACAAATCGTAAAATACATCGTAACGGTTAGAAACCTTGGTAAGTATTAAATAATAAAACACACAGATGTTACCAACGATATCATAAGAATTGAGGGATGAAGTTATCAATAGCGTCTTCGAGTTGGTTTTTTGGCTGTGCGGAGGAGAGGGAGAGGGGAACAATAAGTACCAGTCAACAACTTCTTTTGCATACGATTATGAGTTTTAGGTCATCCTAAAGCCTTCAATAATTTTTAAAAATTCTCGAACCCCAACCCTTACCAGCCTATTTATTTTTTTGTGGAGAGTGATTGTCAATGTACCCAGATAGTAATTTTTTCTGTGTGTATTTAGTATTTACTCACTTATCTTCGATGGCATCTTCACTAAATCTATGATTTCTGATTCGAGAACCTGAATAATGGTCGTTGAATGTTTCGATAACCACGAAGATATCACTGTGGGAGACCGAGGAGTATCTTCGACGATGGAGTAGTCTTGTGCCTCGACGTGAAATTCCTCATTTTTTGGTGCAAACGATATGTAAAGATTACCAATGCAGAAGTTCAGTTTAAAATACTCGTACTCGTATGAATATTTAAAATGCGGATGTAAAGTCATATTTCCTCGTACATCCTTTACATGTAGGGTGTAAACAATAAGGTCGTGGTGGTCGTCGTTGTCGAATTCATATCGATCATAATTCCTCGGTTTATTATTCGCGTACGATTCGAAATTCGACAATCCTTCGATGATGATGTTTTGGAAACTCAGGTATATGTAATAAATGTCTGGTATGTGGTAATAGTACCATTGTTCGTTGGTCAAAAAATCAGGATGGGCTGAAATGATATGCTGTTTTGGGTTCAGGTTGAATATTTCGTCCAATAGTGGCGTGAAATTGCCACTATTGATGAAAAAATTGCGCATTATGGATGGTAATTCCAAGCCAATTACGTGTGTCAACTCGAGATGTTCTTCGTAAGATAATGCAGGATGCTTTGCCAGTTTGATGCCCTGAAATTACACGTAATATTTAGATTTCAATTCTAAAAATGATAACTATTCTCTCTTCAAATAGGTGGGTATCTACTGATTTTTTTAAACCTATGTACTTAGACTTACGTCAGGGTTCTCCAAATGGTCATACGATGTATTGAAGAAAATATTTTCATTGTAACTTGAGTTCGCTAACGGTTTTATTGCTGTAATCGATAAATTCTTGTATTCGTGGTATCTTGCATGAAATTCGCTTATACTGTAATCGTCATTCCAATACGAATATGGATCTTCTACTTGGACGTATCCTTTTATGCGGTAATTTAGCTCATCGTAGGTCATGTGCTACCATACAACGTAGGTAGTTGTAATCAAATGTAAATTGCATTAATGCAGATACTACTACATTATTTTGAAAGATGTAGGTAGGTAGTGGTAGTACATACCCAGTTGACCAAATGCTAGCAAATTTTGTGCTAGCGTAAATGGTGCCGGAATTTGAGACACTTTTTTAAAAAAATGCTAGCAAATCAGTTGCGATTAGGTCACATTAGAGTAGCAGAATTGCGCACAAATAGCTAGCACGTAGCTGGCACAAAGCTAGCAAAAAGCTAGCATTTTGTTGGCACTTTGCTCTGCATTCTGCTACGTACATGCGACTAAATCGCGACTGATTTGCTAGCAATTTTTGCAAAAAGTGTCTCATATTCCGGCACCATTTACGCTAGCGCAAATTATGCTAGCAAGAAGCTAGCATTTTGCTAGCGTAGAAAAACTTTGATCAGTAAAATAATTACTATTAGTTAATTTTTAAAAATTCTGGGTGTTTACCTTTAACAGGTGGTAGTTTTCCAGGAAATTCCAAAAATTAGGCGACTGTCCCAGCTCAGAGCTAGCATAACGCTAGCATCTTGGGACAGTATAAGAAGAGTGATGTCACTCTTCTTACTTTTCAACAAGATACCACCTTGAGCTTATATTCAAATTGATGACACACTTTATCTAAGAGTAGCAAACTATACCATGAGAGAGATCGACGCTAGCAATTCGCTAGCATTATGCTAGCGCTTAGGTTGAAAAATCTCTTTATTAAATAAAAAATGACGTTTTTTTTGAAATAGAAAAATTGTCAAAATTTAAAATTTGAAAATGAAGTATCAAACAAACCATCAAAATTAAAAATTTCAAAAACATTTGAACAACATTTTAGTCCACGGCAATGGGAGTAATTGCACCCCCGCCGATCCTCCGGGACAACTTTTTCCTTAAAGCGGACATCCTAAGGAACATTTTAAAGCAAACTTGCTGAAAAAAATTGGCCTTACTTACAAAATGGCGGCCATTTTGATTGAAAGGTCAGCCGAAATCGCAGATTTTGCGTTTCAACATACTCGTAGGACGTGCACGAAAATTTTCAAACCTCACAAACGTAGATCGAAAGATCATGCAAAAATTCATCACCTGTCAAAATTTCAAGTGGTAAAGTACCTTTTTCGATTTTTGGTGAATTTTCAAAAATCAAATTTTGGCCAAAATGTGAGAAAAAATCAAAATTTTACCAAATTGACCAAGAAACCTGAAATTTGGGATATACCCTATTTTCGACATGCCAAATCGATGGGAAACGGTTTCAACTTGTTTTGAGCAGTTCTGGAGCCTCCATCAGATTTTTGAAACTCAAATTGAAGTTGTAAAGCTCAAATTTATTCTGAAAACTAATTTCAATACGCTACGAAGTACTGCAGGTGAATTTCAAGTCGTTTTAGAGCCTCCAGCGACTCTTTGAAAATTCCTGAAGCCTCCAGCAGATTTTTGAAACTTTAAATTTTCACAAAATTTCATCAAACTGAGATGGAGAGTCGAAATTCATTCTGCAAACTAATTTTAATACGCTACGAAGTCGACTGCTTGTGGATTTCAAGTCGTTTTGGAGCCTCCAGCGACTTTTCGAAGGTTGTATGGCGTGTTTTGGAAAATTGGAATTTCCTTAAAGTAGCTGGAAGCTTCAAAACCATTTGAAACCTGCGAAGTAAATTTCAGCTTGCCAACTCCAATTGATAAATTAATGTTGTGGGAATTTAAAGTTTCAAAAGCCTACTGGAGGCTCTAAAATGACTTGAACCCACCTGAAGTCGTCTTCAGAGGGTGTTAAAATTGGAGTGTAGAGTAAATTACAGCTTTCCATGTCCATTTGATGAAATTTTGTTGTCCCCTTTAAGAAAAAAGTTGCCCCGGAAGATCGGCGGGGGGGGGGTGCAATTACTCCTATTGTCATATGCAGGAATATTTTTAATGATTTTTGTATGCGCGCTGAGGGATGTAAAAGATACCTGCTCGCATTTTGCTACAATAAATAACGCAGAAAAAGGTTTATTGGTGAGAAATGCGTATAAGATCTGGTAGCACGTTCCTATCATTTGACTACAAAAAAAACGCCAAGTCACCAGATGCAGAAACTAGAGATATGCTTACATTTTTCTAGAGCCAGATGGCTAAGTAAATGCTAGCTCAGAGATGCAAGAATATTACCTGAAGTTTCCTATCATCTGTGAGCAGGTACAATGGTACATATTAGTCAGTGATACGCTGGCATTAAGCGAGCAGGTATAGAGTGAGGCAAAAGCTAGCTGAGATATGCGAGAATATTGCTTGAACTTTCTTGGCATAGAATTGCAAGCAAATATCCATCAGTAATACGCTAGCATCAGGCGAGCATGTATGAAGTGAAGTAAAAGCTAGCTGAGATATGCGAGAAAATTGCTTGAACTGTCCTAGCATAGAATTGCGAGCAAGTATCCGCCAGTAATACGCTAGCATAAGGCGAGCAAGTTAAAGTGAAGTAAAAGCTAGCTGAGAGTCGCTGGAAAACAGCTCGAAAATTGCTAGAATTGAATTTGCTAGCGAAAAACTGCAAGAAAATCGCTTACTTTTAGCGAGACAATTATTGCTGGCCACAAAAAGCGAGTAAATTGCTAGCAACTTATCAAAACGCGAATAAAACGCTAGCTTTTTGCTAGCATGTGGTCAACTGGGTAGGTACACTTACAAATTTATTTTCAGGAAATTCCCAACGAATTGTGCTCGTATTTAGCGGATTCCTGGTAAATAGCTTGCTGCGATTTGAAGATAATCCGACAGTAAACATTCTTTTCAAGCTGATTGTATTTCCAAATGGTTGTAGTTTTTGGGTATTATTAATTTTGTATACATTGTTTTGATGTTTTGGGTCTTGTATGAGTATTTCTGGTTCCAATTTTTCAAACAAATAAGTACCTTTGAGTAGTCTTAATATCGCATCGTTTAAAACATTAGTAAGATCGTATTTCATGGAATCATTGTTTGATGACTGAGCTGCGTTTATTTCTGAAATATGTTATATGGAATACTATCGTCATCAATTTCTTGTGTCAATGTCATATTTTAATAAGGAAGGACGTAATTACCTTGACAAATGAATAAAATAACAAATATCATCTGGCACCGATTATTCATTATTCGAATTGGAACATCGAACTCGCTTTAAAGTGATGGTGCACTGATATGTACATACAATATTGTACATGTACAAGTCGTCCATAGTATCGAATTAGAATTAGAATTTTGAAATTCAATTTGATATTATTATCTGCTGTATCTGCCTTTATTACCTTAATTAATTTCGTTGAGAAATAATCATGAGAAATTATCTCTATAAATAATCCAATCCTCCGGTAAGTAAGGTACGAGTATATTTTTCTGGCAAGAGAGAGAGCGAAAAATCACCATAAATGACCCTCAATCCCCCCATCCCTCTTCCCCTTAAGAAGCGGATAGAGTGGAGTTAGTTTGTTTTCTGAAACTGGCAATAATTACCAAAACATTGGCACCAGTAGTACATATATTGAGGTTTTCAGCAAAGCTAAACATGAGTATCAACATTTGTTTCATCAAACCCCCCTCTAAAAAAAAATCGTGTGAAATAGGTAATTTATTTGTGGTACATTACATTATAATGTAGGTATCTTGTTTTGTAATATTTTATTTTGATTCTACATTTATTAATGTTTTGTTTCGACATTGATTTTCCATTTCCCTCAAACATTCAAAAAAATGTTTACTTTCTTCAATATTGTACTCGAGGAAATTTCTCTGCAAATGAAATAGATTGTTTGATTAAGTAAGAGTTTAATGGTTGCTTATAATTTAAGTAGTCCTGTATTCGTTTTTACTGTCTGAGATGCTTACCTATACTTAATCGATTTCATGTCCTTTATCTATGCGTCTGTTGTCTCGCTCCGACGTTCAGAATCATCTTGTCTGAATGTAGATTTACTCAAAAAATTCCAAGAACGAAGTTTCTATTTCTGCGAAGAGCGGTAATGATGAAATTGGTTTTTCTTTATCTGTTTGGTTCTCGAAACAAATCGTAAAAAATACATACGTAAGTTAGAAACCGCCTGATAAATATGTATCTTCAAAATCTTTCTGTGCTTATTTGCTTGTTCTAGTCCAGTGTTCTTGGTAGGCATTTTTTTTTTTTTTTCTTAGTGAGC